>NC_086058.1:0-2672500 GCF_947568885.1 Cydia strobilella | reverse complement strand
CATGTCGTAACATGTCTGAGCATCGTGACCATATACAATTTCTCTATATAAGGCTACAATTTAGCAGCCCTCTTGATACGAAAATAGAGCTATTAGGTATACCTGTGTTGGTCCTAACATATTCACTGTCAAGAACACGTTATTAGCATAGGTCAGACAAATCATCGCAAAACCATCAAAAATCATTTATATCTCAAAATAGGACAAGATTTATTAAATACAGTACAGTAAAAATATTATGTACAGTATTTTTGAATAAAATTTCCAAAATTTACTCAAAACTGCAGTTCAAAATTGTCTAATTTTTTTTATCCTGTTCCATACCATATTTATTTTTGCGATAATTTGTCCGAACTCTGGTTATTAACTTCTCATTTTGTATTGGGAACGGGGCGCTTGGCGCTGTCTAATCTGGAAGTGGTTCATTTTATCAATAAGACAATAGTATACGACTTACGATTTGTATGGATAGCCCCGCTCCATTTTGTCGTACTGCTTAATAGTGTAAGCTACGTGCTCCAGCGAGTACAACTCGTCGCCGTGGAAGATCCCTAACTGAAAATAAAAACTTTAATGGCACCTAAAACCTTAATTCTTTAGCCAATTATTTGACAAATATTTCGGAGAAAGAATATTTTTAACCGACTTCAAAAAAAGGAGGTTCTCAGTTTGAGTTTGAGGTTTGTATGTATGTATGTTTGTCCACGATTATCTCGCGTTTGTTATTAAAGTTATACACTTAGGTACCGATGTGCTAAAAATACATTAATATTATCTTTTGTAAGATTGTAATATAAAATAATACATATAATTATTGTCAGGCCGATTTATAATGTGCAAAATTTTATCAAGCTTTACGTGTAAGACCTAATGTTTCTTGGAGAAATGTTATCATTAACATTAACTGTATCGACTAGTAGAATAAAATGGTGTTTATTTTTTGGAATTTTTAGACGCTTCGATTCCCGGGCGAGACAAGGCAATTAAAAAAATCTTTGAATGCAGTTTTGTTACTTTAAAAAAATAAAAGAAATAAAAGAAAAACGGTTTTAAGTTACTTTCCCTCCAGGGCCCATATTTTTTTCCACACTATATAATCAATATACACATATCGAACAAATCCGTGTATATAGTAGGTTTATAGTATTATACCTATTCATTAGCTGGTGTTTTCAAAGACCTTCATTTTGTATTATCAATAGGAACAGCCTAGTTGCAATCAGTAGGAAACTCTTAAAATGCGGTTGCAACTGCGAGTATTATCTATTGTTTACATTTTAATTAAAGCTACAAATACCGTCGGATGCGTTTACATTGTTGCATATCTAAATGACTACCTACATATCGCGAATACCGGGTCAGAGGTCAACCAACATAATATGTAGTACATATTTCTAGCGTTATCGGCAATGGATTTATACCTAATTTTAGAAAGTAAATTCCCTCCCTTCTTTAGCTATTATATATGCCACATACAGTGGCATAACAGCAGAAGTAGCTAAGCGACTGAGGTGTTCAAAATAACGTTATTTCATAGACCTAGCATTAAATAGATCAGCTATACGCGTGCGCCCGTGAGGGACAAAAGATACGCAATGCGACAATATGATTGGTCGAGTAGATTTGTAGCCCACCATAAACCATACTAAATTTACGGTGGGGAATAAAAACAAATGTGAGACTGTGACAAGGACAAACAATAACAGCGCTTCCTCTGCTACTCCTACTGAAAGATACATAAGACTATCCCGTTCGGTCATATCCCCCACCTCTCATGACCGATCCAGTTATGCTAGATTCATGCCTTATTCCCTTAGAGTCTGTGTAGAAAGAGAAGTCGTGAAATATGTGGGATCCAATTATTCTACAATTCCTCTTTCCGCACAGACTCTAACAATATAACGTTTTTTAGGGTTCCGTCGACAAAGGGTAAAAACGGGACCCTATTACTAAGACTCCTCTGTCCGTCTGTCTGTCTGTCCGTCTATCTGTCACCAGGCTGTTTCTCATGAACCGTGATAGCTAGACAGTTTAAATTTTCACAGATGATGTATTTCTGTTGCCGCTACAACAACAAATACTAAAAAGTACTCGACTCGCACGACTGTCATACTGTGACTATTGGCCCCCTGATTAACTGACGCGTTTTAGTCCGAATGGCATGTCTTTAAAATGAAATAGCCCTCAGCCTATAGAATATCAAGCCATTTTGTCTCAACTGCCTTCTTCAAACCAAATGAATTAAGAGCGTTCTTACAACAAAAGTCGAAATAATGTAAAATTGATGATATTCCCGATAACATTTAAGATTTTACGCTCATTATTAGAAATAAAGAGTACTTGTTCCAGTAAGAGCGTCTTCTTATTTTTTAGGAATATCGTTGTACATTTTAGAAAAAGGACTAATTAAATTAGTAATGTTTTTTTTTCTGATGGTCGTTTACGAAAAACCGCGTGAAGCACTGAATTGTAAGCTCTTATTTGTAAATTTTGAGAAGTTTACTCTGCTGAAGTCAGGTATTTTGTATTACTAATATCCTGTACTTTAGGAATATCGAACGATATTCTTCCTACATGCTTTTGAGAAAGAGAAAATCAATGTAAAATGAATTGAATTTTCTCTTCGAAACAAGTGTAAATTCCTACGAAAATCTACTTAGTATCGAAGTCATTTTTATACACGAGCAATCTACAACGTTTGCTTATACTGTTGGTATACATTTGTGTTTATCAAATTCTACTTAAATTTTTTGGCAATTTTTTGAAAACTAGTCTATATAACCGATAACGCGTGCTCGCGATCTCAGTACCGCGGCAGAGCTTGAAGAGGTCGGACCTGTGTCGGTCGGCTCCGCACGTTTTCGACGGCGACGACGAGGTTTTTTATCGTTGTGTGCGGCAGGCGCCGTGTAAAACGCTATACTGTGTGCGTGTAAACTGCGACTGAGAAACTTTGATCCGAGTACTGTATTTGTTTTTATAGTATTATAATAGTTAGTATAGTAACATAACAAACTTCCGAACAGCATTAAAAATATTTGAAACGACCTGACATTTCATAGGTAGTAAATTTAAAAAGACCAGCCAAGTGCGAGTCGGACTCGCGCACAAAGGGTTCCGTACCATTACGCACAAAACGGTAAATAAATCACGTTTGTTGTATCGGAGCCCCACTTAAATATCTATTTTATTCCGTACCCAAAGGGTAAAAACGGGACCCTATTACTAAGACTCCGCTGTCTGTCCGTCTGTCACCAGGCTGTATCTCATGAACCGTGATAGCTAGACAGTTGAAGTTTTCACAGATGATGTATTTCTGTTGCCGCTATAACAACAAATACTAAAAACAGAATTAAATGTGGTATTTCACCTAGTGGAACTTAGGTTTGGTGCAACATAGGCACACGCTGTTTTAGTCAACCGACTCGTCTTGATAAGCACTTAGGAGAGCAGTACCCATGATAGAGCTGATGCTGAACCCTGGCAGTACCTAGTGGATCTAAGGTTTGGTGCAACATAGGCACACGCTGTTTTAGTCATCCGACTCGTCTTGATGAGCACTTAGGAGAGCAGTACCCATGATAGAGCTGATGCTGAACCCTGGCACTGGCAGTACCTAGTGGAACTAAGGTTTGGTTGACATATCAGTCAAATTTGACAGATTGACAGTTTTTGTAATTTTCAGTGAAAATTATCTTTTTGGGATATAATTTAGCACCAAGTGACATCGTTAAGTGTAAATTTATACAATCTGTCAAAATTGTCATTTTGTGACATTTTGACATTTTTGGATCCCAAATCGAAACGGTTTGTCCGATTTAGATAGGATCTTCAACATTAGTCGTGGGATGGAAAATGTAGTTTGACACATCTGTCAAAACTGTCGAAATTGACAATTTGACAGTTTTTGTCATTTTTAGTAAAAAATTAACATGTTTTGTTAAAGTTTGGTACTAAGTGACATAGTTTAGTGTTCTTTGACATATCAGTCAAATTTGACAGATTGACAGTTTTTGTCATTTTCAGTGAAAATTTTCTTTTTGGGATATAATTTAGCACCAAGTGAAATTGTCAAGTGTAGATTTATACAATCTGTCAAAATTGACATTTTGTGACATTTTGACATTTTTGGATCCCAAATCGAAACGGTTTGTCCGATTTTGATAGGACCTTCAACATTAGTCATGGAATGGAAAATGTAGTTTGACACATCTGTCAAAACTGTCAAAATTGACAGGTTTTGTCATTTTTAGTGAAAATTAACATGTTTTGTTAAAGTTTGGTACTAAGTGACATATTAGTAGTAGTAGTAGTAAATCACTTTATTGTACAAAACAAAAATTGATAACATGAAATTCATATAAATTTAGGTACAAAGGCGAGCTTATCCCTATAAGGGATTTCTTCCAGCTAACCTTAGAGTAAATGAGTGGAAAATTCGAATTAGATAGATAGACAAACTTACAGAACGTACAATAATATTTAAGAAGGAAAACTACAATATTAACGTCTACGAATAACTAAAATACATCAATTGCATTATGCAATAAAATAAATATGTACTAGCATACATAAATATATAGTACTAAATAAATATTAAATAAATATATATATATATATAATATATAAATAATATATATATATATTAGCACTCAACCAAATCACAGTTCGTGGGAAAGCCAAAGCTTTTTCAGATTAACTTTGAGTGAAGCATAGTTTAGTGTTGTTTGACATATCATTCTAATTTGACAGATTGACAGATTTTGTCATTTTCAGTGAAAATTATCTTTTTGGGATAGAATTTAGCACCCAGTGACATTGTTAAGTGTAAATTTATACTCTGTCAAAATTGACAGTTTGTGACATTTTGACAGTTTTGGATCCCAAATCGAAACGGCTTGTCCGATTTTGATAGGACCTTCAACATTAGTCATGGGATGGAAAATGTAGTTTGACACATCTGTCAAAACTGTCAAAATCGACAGTTGGGCAGTTTTTGTATGCTTTCGTGAAAATTAACCTTTTGTTAAAGTTTGGTACTAAGTGACATAGTTTAGTGTTGTTGTAGTTGTTGTATATGTCAATATCAGTCAAGTTTGACAGATTGACAGTTTTTGTCATTTTCAGTGAAAATTATCTTTTTGGGATATAATTTAGCAAACAAACCATGTTAATTTTCACTAAAAAGACAATAACTGTCAATCTGTCAATTTTGACAGTTTTGACAGATGTCTCAAACTACATTTTCCATCCCATGACTAATGTTGAAGGTCCTATCAAAATCGGACAAGCAGTTTCGATTTGGGATCTAAAACTGTCAAAAGGTCACAAACTGTTAATTTTGACAGATTGTATAAATCTACACTTAACAATGTCAGTGGGTGCTAAATTCTATCCCAAAAAGATAATTTTCACTGATAATGACAAAAACTGTCAATCTGTCAAATTTGACTGATATGTCAAACAACACTAAACAAAACATTAACTTCAATGGCCATTAACGTCTCAAAAATTTAATTCGAATTAACTTTAATGCAATTGGTGCGTAATGCAATTGGTTAATGGCGGAACTAATGGTTAATGCAATTGATCAATGGTTAATTAAAATTAGCAATTACGGCCAACACTGCTACATATAGCTAAAATAGTTTCGCTACCCAAGCTGTACGGTTACCCTGTACCTGTACCAAATAATGTAATGAAGAAACATGTAAACAAGCGAGTATAATTTCTTTCTAGTATAAAATATGTTAATTAAGCTCTGTAAAAACAAAGCTATGAATATACAAATACAAAAAGGCTTAAAAATAATAATACAAACTAGGTATAAATAAACATAAAATAAAGGCCCTATAAATAAAACACGTCCTCCAAGTCACTGCCGATGGGCAGTGTGCCCAGAAGGCTGGCTGCATTGCCACGTTGAATGGCAATGCTAATGCGTTGAGCAAAATACTGGCCAGCCTTCTGGTCCCTTGTGGCGTCTATAAGGCGCGCCGCTATCTCTTTGTATACCCGGCGCGCGCTTGGCCCCCATGGCCCCAGCGTTTCGACCCCAAACGCCTCAAAAATATAACTGCTGCCAAGGGTGGCATATTTATTATACAAAAGTAAGTACATTTGCATTGGATTTAGTATTTTCGTACCAAATAACAATAATAAGATTTTAAAATTTAAGTACAGTTAGTGTCGTTATAATTGTTTTCAGTATGCTTCACGAAGGATCAAGATTGTTTAATCCATCATTGTAGTGCGAGCGAGCGGGAAAACGTGGTAGAAGGGATCGGCATACTGAGCTCGCATAGCCCGCCGCAGCGCGTAAAATACCTAAACACGCTCAACGCCGAAATGTAATAGCGCTCTTAATAAATCTCGTAAAGCGTAAGGCGCTCAAAAAACAGTTATATTTCATATACATAAAGCTAAGCTTTTTGAGACATCAAGAGCTCTCACCTGCATCAAAGAATTAAATAATTTTGACTGCCTGATAATCCTTTTTAATCCCCTACGCAAAAAGAGGGGTGTTATATGTTTGACACTAATGTCTGTCTGTCTGTGGCATCGTAGAACTCTCCAATGGATGGGCCGATTTCGATGCGGTTTTTTTACGTGAAAGCGAGTTCTCTTGCGGTGGTTCTATGTTTCATAGAAATCGATCCAGCAGTTTGAAGAGTATCAGCTCTTTTCCAAAATGATGAAGCATTTTTAGCATAAAATATATTTTGTTGGCATAGGGCATAGGGGCAAACTCAAACCAATTAACTATCTCGGAGGAGATAAGAAATATACGGCTTTGGCCGGCGATGTGTACCAATTCAATCCCGTGGCTTTATCGAATGGGAGCAATAGCGACCTATGTTCACGGCCAGTGTTGGCCGAAACGTTAATGCAATTAACCATTAACCAGTACAAATTGAACCGTAAACTGTAACTGTCCGTGACGGTTTACGGTTCAATTTGTACTGGTTAATGGTTAATTGCAATTAACGTTTGGCCAACACTGCTCACGGCCACTAGATCAAATTTGGACCCCTTTCGGGCCAGGGCCCATGGCGTTTAGCCTCTAGGAGGATATAACCAAACGAACTAGCCATTAACAGGCATTCCCCTCTGTCGAAAATAGTCGGCCAATGGTCATACATAATGTATGGACTGACGTTTATCTGACATGGCTATTTTGACGTTACGCATACATTTCACGTTCCCCTCCCCCGCAATAATTGGCACTTTTTTGTACAGCAAATTACAGACGTGGCGGCTCCGTTTGGTTATATCCTCCTAGTTTAGCCTGTTTTGCCACTATAGTTACGCCACTGGATATATAGTTACATTGAGTATCTCGTCAGGATATTGGTCGACGACCTCCTTGACGCCCTCGCGCTTGTCCACCGGGAACGTCACCAGCGTGTGCGGCGGCAGGTGCTCCGACTCTATCTTCGTCATTGATGCGATGATCTAACGAATGTAAAATAATTATATAATTGTGAAATTGTGGATTATGAAATACCTAATCAAGATATTGGGGGTCTCCTACCTACAGACAACATCAGACTTGTATCATGAACGCTAATAAAGAATCGCATAAAATAGTCCCTTTAACAAAGTACGAAGTGTCCCAAAAATCTAACTGTGTGGTACGTGCTTACTCGTATACATATTTGACATCACAATACGGGTAGTTGGTACAAAGATAAATTCGTCTACCTATATATGTCTCTATTGCTTTTGCAATAATATTAGTTACACGAATTTGAAAGTTTGCAGCAGCCCCTTTTGATACCCGCCGGGTACTTTTGTAGCCACCTTCCACAATCTTTAGTAGGTAGTAGGTACCTTAGGGAAGAACAGCTTCAGTCCGTTGGCTTTGGCGAGGTTATTGGGCGGCGAGTACAGGCCGGGCACGAACAGCCCGCCCGGGGGGATGTACTCCTCGCCCTCAACCTCCACGTCCGAGTGAAACTCCTCCACTACCTCCTCGGGAGGGGCTTCTTCAGTCGGCTGGAAAATACACCGATATATTAATAAATCAATACGAGGAACCCAGAAGCTATCTTAGAACAGTATGAAACTGTTGCACCAAACCGTCTGTCACCGTTAAAACGTTGGCTAAATTTGATTGTGCGTAAAGTTTCATACTCCTCAGCTCTTTATTGTTTATAGATTTTAGACGGACTTACATTGGGTTCCGCCGACGCAGGCAGCTATATAGGTATATCATTAGTATGTATATACAAAGAGGATATAATAAGATAGAGCGGTACTGTCATAGTAAATTTTGTAACCCCAGTAAATTCACTGCCATCTATCGACACACCTTAAAACTAAAAATGAAGATTTATAAAAATACTATAAAATGTATTTAAATATGGATAAATGTTTTTTTTTATTTGCATTAATTATTTTTATGATTTTGACCCATGTTCTTTCACTGATATACGTTAAAATTGTTAAATAACAAACGAAACCGTCAACGCCATCTATACGACAGTAGGTCAAAGCTAGTAGCGCCCTCTGATCGAGAATCAAATTTTCTTGATTTTCGAGGCACGTTTTTCCTTAGACTGTATCCATCTATTACGGAGTTATATCTATCTTTGGTATATATGATACTTACATTACAGCCTCTACGTCCTCCGTCTGCTCCGGCTTTCTGTCCTTCAGATAGCTCCCCTTCCTCCATTTCTGGCAGCTGTTACTCCGTCACTGGTGGCTCCGGCGATGCGGGCAGCTGGAGTGTTACTTACAGCCTCAGCGTCCTCCGTCTGCTCTGCCTTCTCCCCTTCAGGTAGCTCCCCCTCTTCCCCCTCTGGCAGTTGTTCCTCTTCCGTCGCTGGTTCGGGCTCCGGCGACGCGGGCAACTGGAATGTGTAAATGTGTTCCATGACTATCTATAGATAGTCATAGAATCATGGAACACAAGATCCGTAATTCCGGGTGTGACAGCTATAAAACATCTATTTCAATTTACGTTTATTCATGTTTAACGTAAAGTTATGAATAAAGGTCTATTCTAAAGGTAATAGTATGATTTTTTTTAGCTGACCGACTAGGAGCTGAGAGCTCATTTTGTGAACAATGGCATTGTTCTCGGTTGTTTGTAACTACCGCAAATAGCAAATAATAGCAAGTAACAAAAAATGCATACAAACAACTTTCTTCTCTGAGTGTGAGTGTTTATTCTTTGTCAGTTAAAACAAAACAAACCCCAGCCGCGATGCGCGCCATCTTCTCCTCCTCTAGGCGCTGTTTCTCCTGCGCCAGGCGCTCCTCTTCGGCCTCGCGCGCCAGTCGCGCCTGCTCCGCCTCCAGACGCAGTCGCTCCTCCTCCTCTTCTCTCTGAAACCAATATAGAAAATCATTGACCGAGTAGAAACGGGTCGCCGGTTAAAAGTAGCGGATACTGAACTGGAAGCCGTTTATTGAGGTTTCTGTTGTTGCACTTCTCTCGGTGTCTTACTGATACGTAGCGATGGGTTGCTGTTTCTTCTGGTAATCAGGTGGCATCTATTAATTAGGCCGATGGCAACTAACCTGTTTCTGCAGCATGACGTAACGGTCGCGCCACACTTCCCTCGGCATATTGCTGATGGCGGCGTAGCGCTCGTACGCCGCGATGGGCGGGACTTGTGTTTCTTCTATTAATCGGCTGCCATTATACCTAACCTATTTTTGCAACATGTCATTGTACCGATCGCGCCGCACTTCCCTCGGCGTCTTGCTGATGGCGGCGTAGCGCTCGTACGCCGGGATGGCCGGGACTTGTTTCTTCTATTAATCAGGTGGCGTTAACTAACCTGTTTTTGCAACATGTCATTGTAACGGTCGCGCCGCACTTCCCTCGGCGTCTTGCTGATGGTGGCGTAGTGCTCGTACGCCGGGATGGGCTGGACTTGCTTCTGGTGGCATTATATAACTAACCAGTTTCTGCAACATGGCGTTGTAGCGGTCGCGCCGCACTTCCCTCGGCGTCTTGCTGATGGTGGCGTAGCGCTCGTACGCCGGGATAGGCGGGATTTGCTTCTCCGGGGGTACGTCTTCTTTGGGCACTGGGATCATCTCGTACAGAAAGTGGCGAAGCACCTCTGTAATCATTATTTTGTATAATAAGTATCTATTTTCAAGTAACTGCCACTATAGGTACGTAATAAATGACGATTTATGTATACAGCCTCAGGCCTGACGAGGTTGGCCAAGTTCAAATATAAAAATACTACAATAGCTGTGCCTAGAGTAGGTGGAGACTGAACTGCCTACTCACATTGCCATGTTTCAATAAAAATAAAAATCTCTATCTCCCTTTCTTCCTCCTTTTGTAGGTATCAAGACAAAAAATATGCAAAGCCATATTGAACGGTGGCGTTGCCTGTTAACTCGAGAACATCAGCGGCGACTCGGCGGTAGGTACTTCATTAAGGCGCGAGGTACGAAGAATATTAGGCATCTAAATGAAAAAATTCTTACGAACAAAGTTCCTAAAGTCGTTATCGAAAAACTTAAAGAGCACGACGAGCGCCGGCCCGTGGCAGAGCGCATGGACGCAGGCCTCGTTGGGCTCAACGTCGCTCATGTATAGCACCTCGGGTATCATGTCCTCTGTTATCTGAATCTCCTCCTTGGCTCCTACTTGTATGCCTGCAATGGGAATTGGAATGTTGTCAATAATTTCTTTTACAATTTCGAGTGCCGAGCTATCCTACACAGAGCGTTGCTGGGAACCCATTAATCCGTTTCTTAATTAGTGTAAACTGTACTTACCGAGTACGTCCCAGTTCTCGTATAGGTAAGCCTGGTGGCAGTGCGGGAAGAACAGTATGAAGTTCAGGCTGGCCACGGCGTGTGACAGCCGTTCGGAGTCCCGTTTACTAATTAGTCTAAACTGTACTTACCGAGTACGTCCCAGTTCTCGTATAGGTCATAGTAAGCCTGGTGGCAGTGCGGGAAGAACAGTATAAAGTTCAGGCCTGCCATGGAGTGTGACAGCCATTCGGAGTCCTGTTTATTAATTAGAGTGTAAACTGTACTTACCGAGTACGTCCCAGTTCTCGTATAGGTCATAGTAAGCCTGGTGGCAGTGCGGGAAGAACAGTATGAAGTTCAGGCTGGCCACGGCGTGTGACAGCCGTTCGGAGACTCGTTTCTTGCGAGCCGCTAGAGTGGCGACTCGTATGTGCTCTTCCTCCGCTTTTATCTGAGATTCTAGCTTTAATTCGTCTTCGAAGCGCGCCTGGATTTAAATAATATAATATATTTATCCATTTATCCCCTCATCTGTGGAAAACAAACATGGCTACTTTTGCGCGTCTGTGGAACCCGATTTTGGTCGTCCCATCGAGAAGCATTCCAGTGTCGAGTAATTTGCTAAAATTTTATTTTCTTCGGTTGTTTATGGAATTAAAGCCAGGATTTTGGATGACTTAATGTCTAATAAACTATCTAAAAAAATATGCATTATCATTTCAATATACTCTTGTTACGACTGTATGTTTGGCTTCATTCCTAGGGTGACACGATGTAGACCATATTAAATTTATGGATTTTTGAATTAGTATAATCCGTTTCCTGCCTTATTTCATTCGTTTATCGTTTATGTTCCAGATTTATGTAACGTATATATTAGGAAATTAAAACATGTGGGGGTCATGAGTAAATATTTCAAAATAAACTGCTTGAGGTATTCTACCAAAATGGTGCCATCACTTAGCTATACAGGCCCCGTAGCCCGTAGACAACATGCCAATCGTTAACGCCCCGTAGCGAACGAAACACTGTCACTGTCACACTAATATGGAAGAGTGATAGAGAAACACAAAGCGCTTCGACAGTGAAGCGATAGCGATGGTCACCTTGGCTAGGCCGCCAGCTCAGCTTTATTTAGGGTTGTCAAAATTAAAGTCATTATCTTATCTGTGGTCGTACGCGCAAAGGACGTCAAGTTGGGCCAACCCTAATAATTTCTCGGAGCAATGCTGAGCCGAACGGAGCCGAGAATGTGCCGAAAGGATCAGTTTCGCCCCTAAGTCAATGTCAACTAAATTCACTAACTGTCTCTTCTGGCAGCTGCTCAGATATATCCTGCTTGTGCCGCTCGGCGCCCGTGTCAATCTCCTTCTGTGTTAATGCCAACTCCTCCTCGATGATGCGACACAGCTCAATCCCGTTCGCGCCGAACAGCGCGCGGGTCAGCTTGCCTTTCTAAAACAAACAGGATGTTCAATTTGGCTTGGCACCGACTTCTAGCATATCAGTTGCTAGCGCATATAAAAAGCATAATGTTTTATTTTTACCTTTTTAATCGGTTTTTATCTGTACATTTTACTAATAGCCTACTACGCGCTACAGCGTGCAACGGCGTAGCAATCGTAGCATAGGTACGCGGTAAGGCTTACCGCCCTTACCCGGCGGGAAAGCGCTAAATGAAAATGACTCAATGACCGATATTCTTAACACATTCACTGCCAGCGATCCGCTACGCTGGTTCGTAGGCGTTATTTTAGTTCCTCTCGCTCGCACTAAACCAATGCAAGAGGGACGCTATGAGTTTATACCGGGTTCCCCTCATCTGGCATAATATTGTTTGTCAGAAATACACTTCGCATAACACGTATCGCAGAAAACTTTCGGTCGAATGATATTTGCGCATAGATATATTGCGATAAGAAATTTAGGAAAGCAATATTATGCGAAAAGCAGTATGCCCAAAGTATTTCTGCCAAACGATATTTCTACCAACTAACATTATGCTATACAAAAAACTTTTTGCAACACAATCGGGAACCGGTGTGAAGTTAGCGGCCAAAAGTTGGCGGCCAAATGTTAGCGCCAATCAGCCGCCAACATTTGGCCGCCAACTTCACACTAAAATTAACCTACCAAATTAAGAAGTCCGTAATAAATCTCTCCATACATAACAGAAATGGTATAAACATAAATTATTAATATAGAAAAATAACTATTTACTCAACGTTAAGGCGTGCTTAAGGCAGTGTCCCGTTAAATCATGATATTTTTTTCACCTAACTACTAGATCGATGATTGGGGTCGCACTATATATATGTCTCATTAGATATGTAATAGGCAATTCAAGTCAGCTTTTAGTAGAGCTGTACCTCGTTTAGTTTGGACGCTATGAGTCTGCGGCCGAAATATGTCTGAACTTGTGGAGAACTATGTGTTTAAGATTTAATTTTTTTCACCTAATTTCTAGATCGATGAATTTGGTCGCACAATATACGTCTCATTGGACATCTAATAGGGTATTCAAATTAGATTTTAGTAGAGCTGTACCTCGTTTAGTTTGGACGCTATGAGTGAGCGGCCGAAATATATGTCTGAATTTGTGGAGAACTATGATTAACATTTAATTGTTTTCACCTAACTTCTAGATCGATGAATTTGGTCGCACTATATACGTCTCATTAGGCATCTTATAGGCTATTCAAATCAGATTTTAGTAGAGCTGTACCTCGTTTAGTTTGGACGCTATGAGTCAGCGGCCGAAATATGTCTGAACTTGTGGCGATCTTGTTAAGATTTAATTTTTTTCACCTAACTTCCAGACCGATGAATTTGGTCACACTATATATATCTCATTAGACATCTAATATGCTATTCAAATTAGATTTTAGTAGAGTTGTACCTCGTTTAGTTTAGACGCTATGAGTCAGCGGCCGAAATAGGTCTGAACTTGTGGAGAACTATGTTTAAGATTTAATTTTTTTCACCTTACTTCTAGATCGATGAATTTGGTCGCACTACATACGTCTCATTAGACATCTAAAAGGCTATTCAAATCAGATTTTAGTAGAGCTGTACCTCGTTTAGTTTGGACGCTATGAGTCAGCGGCCGAAATATGTCTGAACTTGTGGAAAACTATGTGTTTAAGATTTAATTTTTTTCTCCTAATTTCTAGATCGATGATTTTGGTCCCACTATATATGTCTCATTAGACATCTAATAGACTATTCAAATCAGATTTTCGTAGAGCTGTACCTCGTTTAGTTTGGACGCTATGAGTCAGCGGCCGAAATATGTCTGAACTTGTGGAGAACTATGTGTTTAAGATTTAATTTTTTTCTCCTAATTTCTAGATCGATGATTTTGGTCCCACTATATATGTCTCATTAGACATCTAATAGACTATTCAAATCAGATTTTAGTAGAGCTGTACCTCGTTTAGTTTGGACGCTATGAGACAGCGGCCGAAATATGTCTGAACTTGTGGAGAACTATGTGTTTAAGATTTAATTTTTTTCTCCTAATTTCTAGATCGATGATGTTGGTCCCACTATATATGTCTCATTAGACATCTAATAGGCTATTCAAATCAGATTTTAGTAGAGCTGTACCTCGTTTAGTTTGGACGCTATGAGTCAGCGGCCGAAATATGTCTGAACTTGTGGAGAACTATGTGTTTAAGATTTAATTTTTTTCACCTAACTTCTAGATCGATGAATTTGGTCGCACTATATATGTCTCATTAGACATCTTATAGGCTATTCAAATCAGATTTTAGTAGAGCTGTACCTCGTTTAGTTTGAACGCTATGAGTCAGCGGCCGAAATATGTCTGAACTTGTGGAGAACTATGTGTTTAAGATTTATTTTTTTTCACCTAACTTCTAGATCGATGAATTTGGTCCCACTATATATGTCTCATTAGACATCTAATAGGCTATTCAAATCAGATTTTAGTAGAGCTGTACCTCGTTTAGTTTGGACGCTATGAGTCAGCGGCCGAAATACGTCTGAACTTGTGGAGAACTATGATTAACATTTAATTGTTTTCACCTAACTTCTAGATCGATGAATTTGGTCGCACTATATACGTCTCATTAGGCATCTTATAGGCTATTCAAATCAGATTTTAGTAGAGCTGTACCTCGTTTAGTTTGGACGCTATGAGTCAGCGGCCGAAATATGTCTGAACTTGTGGCGATCTTGTTAAGATTTAATTTTTTTCACCTAACTTCCAGACCGATGAATTTGGTCGCACTATATGTGTCTCATTAGACATCTAATATGCTATTCAAATTAGATTTTAGTAGAGTTGTACCTCGTTTAGTTTGGACGCTATGAGTCAGCGGCCGAAATAGGTCTGAACTTGTGGAGAACTATGTTTAAGATTTAATTTTTTTCACCTTACTTCTAGATCGATGAATTTGGTCGCACTATATATGTCTCATTAGACCTCTAATAGGCTATTCAAATCAGATTTTAGTAGAGCTGTACCTCGTTTAGTTTGGACGCTATGAGTCAGCGGCCGAAATAGGTCTGAACTTGTGGAGAACTATGTTTAAGATTTAATTTTTTTCACCTAACTTCTAGATCGATGAATTTGGTCGCACTATATACGTCTCATTAGACATCTAATAGGGTATTCAAATTAGATTTTAGTAGAGCTGTACCTCGTTTAGTTTGGACGCTATGAGTCAGCGGCCGAAATATGTCTGAACTTGTGGAGAACTATGTGTTTAAGATTTAATTTTTTTCACCTAACTTCTAGATCGATGAATTTGGTCCCACTATATATGTCTCATTAGACATCTAATAGGCTATTCAAATCAGATTTTAGTAGAGCTGTACCTCGTTTAGTTTGGACGCTATGAGACAGCGGCCGAAATATGTCTGAACTTGTGGAGAACTATGTGTTTAAGATTTAATTTTTTTCTCCTAATTTCTAGATCGATGATTTTGGTCCCACTATATATGTCTCATTATACATCTAATAGGCTATTCAAATCAGATTTTAGTAGAGCTGTACCTCGTTTAGTTTGGACGCTATGAGTCAGCGGCCGAAATATGTCTGAACTTTGGAGAACTATGTTTAAGATTTAATTTTTTTCACCTTACTTCTAGATCGATGAATTTGGTCGCACTACATATGTCTCATTAGACATCTAAAAGGCTATTCAAATCAGATTTTCGTAGAGCTGTACCTCGTTTAGTTTGGACGCTATGAGTCAGCGGCCGAAATATGTCTGAACTTGTGGAGAACTATGTGTTTAAGATTTAATTTTTTTCTCCTAATTTCTAGATCGATGATTTTGGTCCCACTATATATGTCTCATTAGACATCTTATAGGCTATTCAAATCAGATTTTAGTAGAGCTGTACCTCGTTTAGTTTGAACGCTATGAGTCAGCGGCCGAAATATGTCTGAACTTGTGGAGAACTATGTGTTTAAGATTTAATTTTTTTCACCTAACTTCTAGATCGATGAATTTGGTCGCACTATATATGTCTCATTAGACATCTAATAGGCTATTCAAATCAGATTCTAGTAGAGCTGTACCTCGTTTAGTTTGGACGCTATGAGTCAGCGGCCGAAATAGGTCTGAACTTGTGGAGAACTATGTTTAAGATTTAATTTTTTTCACCTAACTTTTAGATCGATGAATTTGGTCGCACTATATATGTCTCATTAGACATCTAATAGGCTATTCAAATCAGATTTTAGTAGAGCTGTACCTCGTTTAGTTTGGACGCTATGAGTCAGCGGCCGAAATATGTCTGAACTTGTGGAGAACTATGTGTTTAAGATTTAATTTTTTTCACCTAACTTCTAGATCGATGAATTTGGTCTCACTATATATGTCTCATTAGACATCTAATAGGCTATTCAAATCAGATTTTAGTAGAGCTGTACCTCGTTTAGTTTGGACGCTATGAGTCAGCGGCCGAAATAGGTCTGAACTTGTGGAGAACTATGTTTAAGATTTAATTTTTTTCACCTTACTTCTAGATCGATGAATTTGGTCGCACTATATATGTCTCATTAGACATCTAATAGGCTATTCAAATTAGATTTTAGTAGAGTTGTACCTCGTTTAGTTTGGACGCTATTAGTCAGCGGCCGAAATATGTCTGATCTTGTGGAGAACTATGTGTTTAAGATTTAATTTTTTTCACCTAACTTCTAGATCGATGAATTTGGTCGCACTATATACGTCTCATTAGACATCTTATAGGCTATTCAAATCAGATTTTAGTAGAGCTGTACCTCGTTTAGTTTGAACGCTATGAGTCAGCGGCCGAAATATGTCTGAACTTGTGGAGAACTATGTGTTTGAGATTTAATTTTTTTCTCCTAATTTCTAGATCGATGATTTTGGTCCCACTATATATGTCTCATTAGACATCTAATAGGCTATTCAAATCAGATTTTAGTAGAGCTGTACCTCGTTTAGTTTGGACGCTATGAGTCAGCGGCCGAAATATGTCTGAACTTTGGAGAACTATGTTTAAGATTTAATTTTTTTCACCTTACTTCTAGATCGATGAATTTGGTCGCACTATATATGTCTCATTAGACATCTAATAGGCTATTCAAATCAGATTTTAGTAGAGCTGTACCTCGTTTAGTTTGGACGCTATGAGACAGCGGCCGAAATATGTCTGAACTTGTGGAGAACTATGTGTTTAAGATTTAATTTTTTTCTCCTAATTTCTAGATCGATGATTTTGGTCCCACTATATATGTCTCATTAGACATCTAATAGGCTATTCAAATCAGATTTTAGTAGAGCTGTACCTCGTTTAGTTTGGACGCTATTAGTCAGCGGCCGAAATATGTCTGATCTTGTGGAGAACTATGTGTTTAAGATTTAATTTTTTTCACCTAACTTCTAGATCGATGAATTTGGTCGCACTATATACGTCTCATTAGACATCTTATAGGCTATTCAAATCAGATTTTAGTAGAGCTGTACCTCGTTTAGTTTGAACGCTATGAGTCAGCGGCCGAAATATGTCTGAACTTGTGGAGAACTATGTGTTTAAGATTTAATTTTTTTCACCTAACTTCTAGATCGATGAATTTGGTCACACTATATATGTCTCATTAGACATCTAATAGGCTATTCAAATCAGATTTTAGTAGAGCTGTACCTCGTTTAGTTTGGACGCTATGAGTCAGCGGCCGAAATAGGTCTGAACTTGTGGAGAACTATGTTTAAGATTTAATTTTTTTCACCTTACTTCTAGATCGATGAATTTGGTCGCACTATATATGTCTCATTAGACATCTAATAGGCTATTCAAATCAGATTTTAGTAGAGCTGTACCTCGTTTAGTTTGGACGCTATGAGACAGCGGCCGAAATATGTCTGAACTTGTGGAGAACTATGTGTTTAAGATTTAATTTTTTTCTCCTAATTTCTAGATCGATGATTTTGGTCCCACTATATATGTCTCATTAGACATCTAATAGGCTATTCAAATCAGATTTTAGTAGAGCTGTACCTCGTTTAGTTTGGACGCTATTAGTCAGCGGCCGAAATATGTCTGATCTTGTGGAGAACTATGTGTTTAAGATTTAATTTTTTTTCACCTAACTTCTAGATCGATGAATTTGGTCGCACTATATACGTCTCATTAGACATCTTATAGGCTATTCAAATCAGATTTTAGTAGAGCTGTACCTCGTTTAGTTTGAACGCTATGAGTCAGCGGCCGAAATATGTCTGAACTTGTGGAGAACTATGTGTTTAAGATTTAATTTTTTTCTCCTAATTTCTAGATCGATGATTTTGGTCCCACTATATATGTCTCATTAGACATCTAATAGGCTATTCAAATCAGATTTTAGTAGAGCTGTACCTCGTTTAGTTTGGACGCTATGAGTCAGCGGCCGAAATATGTCTGAACTTTGGAGAACTATGTTTAAGATTTAATTTTTTTCACCTTACTTCTAGATCGATGAATTTGGTCGCACTATATATGTCTCATTAGACATCTAATAGGCTATTCAAATCAGATTTTAGTAGAGCTGTACCTCGTTTAGTTTGGACGCTATGAGACAGCGGCCGAAATATGTCTGAACTTGTGGAGAACTATGTGTTTAAGATTTAATTTTTTTCTCCTAATTTCTAGATCGATGATTTTGGTCCCACTATATATGTCTCATTAGACATCTAATAGGCTATTCAAATCAGATTTTAGTAGAGCTGTACCTCGTTTAGTTTGGACGCTATGAGTCAGCGGCCGAAATATGTCTGATCTTGTGGAGAACTATGTGTTTAAGATTTAATTTTTTTCACCTAACTTCTAGATCGATGAATTTGGTCGCACTATATACGTCTCATTAGATATCTTATAGGCTATTCAAATCAGATTTTAGTAGAGCTGTACCTCGTTTAGTTTGAACGCTATGAGTCAGCGGCCGAAATATGTCTGAACTTGTGGAGAACTATGTGTTTAAGATTTAATTTTTTTCACCTAACTTCTAGATCGATGAATTTGGTCCCACTATATATGTCTCATTAGACATCTAATAGGCTATTCAAATCAGATTTTAGTAGAGCTGTACCTCGTTTAGTTTGGACGCTATGAGACAGCGGCCGAAATATGTCTGAACTTGTGGAGAACTATGTGTTTAAGATTTAATTTTTTTCTCCTAATTTCTAGATCGATGATTTTGGTCCCACTATATATGTCTCATTAGACATCTAATAGGCTATTCAAATCAGATTTTAGTAGAGCTGTACCTCGTTTAGTTTGGACGCTATGAGTCAGCGGCCGAAATATGTCTGAACTTTGGAGAACTATGTTTAAGATTTAATTTTTTTCACCTTACTTCTAGATCGATGAATTTGGTCGCACTATATATGTCTCATTAGACATCTAATAGGCTATTCAAATCAGATTTTAGTAGAGCTGTACCTCGTTTAGTTTGGACGCTATGAGACAGCGGCCGAAATATGTCTGAACTTGTGGAGAACTATGTGTTTAAGATTTAATTTTTTTCTCCTAATTTCTAGATCGATGATTTTGGTCCCACTATATATGTCTCATTAGACATCTAATAGGCTATTCAAATCAGATTTTAGTAGAGCTGTACCTCGTTTAGTTTGGACGCTATGAGTCAGCGGCCGAAATATGTCTGATCTTGTGGAGAACTATGTGTTTAAGATTTAATTTTTTTCACCTAACTTCTAGATCGATGAATTTGGTCGCACTATATACGTCTCATTAGATATCTTATAGGCTATTCAAATCAGATTTTAGTAGAGCTGTACCTCGTTTAGTTTGAACGCTATGAGTCAGCGGCCGAAATATGTCTGAACTTGTGGAGAACTATGTGTTTAAGATTTAATTTTTTTCACCTAACTTCTAGATCGATGAATTTGGTCCCACTATATATGTCTCATTAGACATCTAATAGGCTATTCAAATCAGATTTTAGTAGAGCTGTACCTCGTTTAGTTTGGACGCTATGAGACAGCGGCCGAAATATGTCTGAACTTGTGGAGAACTATGTGTTTAAGATTTAATTTTTTTCTCCTAATTTCTAGATCGATGATTTTGGTCCCACTATATATGTCTCATTAGACATCTAATAGGCTATTCAAATCAGATTTTAGTAGAGCTGTACCTCGTTTAGTTTGGACGCTATGAGTCAGCGGCCGAAATATGTCTGAACTTTGGAGAACTATGTTTAAGATTTAATTTTTTTCACCTTACTTCTAGATCGATGAATTTGGTCGCACTATATATGTCTCATTAGACATCTAATAGGCTATTCAAATCAGATTTTAGTAGAGCTGTACCTCGTTTAGTTTGGACGCAATGAGTCAGCGGCCGAAATATGTCTGAACTTGTGGAGAACTATGTGTTTAAGATTTAATTTTTTTCTCCTAATTTCTAGATCGATGATTTTGGTCCCACTATATATGTCTCATTAGACATCTAATAGGCTATTCAAATCAGATTTTAGTAGAGCTGTACCTCGTTTAGTTTGGACGCTATGAGTCAGCGGCCGAAATATGTCTGAACTTTGGAGAACTATGTTTAAGATTTAATTTTTTTCACCTTACTTCTAGATCGATGAATTTGGTCGCACTATATATGTCTCATTAGACATCTAATAGGCTATTCAAATCAGATTTTAGTAGAGCTGTACCTCGTTTAGTTTGGACGCTATGAGTCAGCGGCCGAAATATGTCTGAACTTTGGAGAACTATGTTTAAGATTTAATTTTTTTCACCTTACTTCTAGATCGATGAATTTGGTCGCACTATATATGTCTCATTAGACATCTAATAGGCTATTCAAATCAGATTTTAGTAGAGCTGTACCTCGTTTAGTTTGGACGCAATGAGTCAGCGGCCGAAATATGTCTGAACTTGTGGAGAACTATGTGTTTAAGATTTAATTTTTTTCTCCTAATTTCTAGATCGATGATTTTGGTCCCACTATATATGTCTCATTAGACATCTAATAGGCTATTCAAATCAGATTTTAGTAGAGCTGTACCTCGTTTAGTTTGGACGCTATGAGTCAGCGGCCGAAATATGTCTGAACTTTGGAGAACTATGTTTAAGATTTAATTTTTTTCACCTTACTTCTAGATCGAAGAATTTGGTCGCACTATATATGTCTCATTAGACATCTAATAGGCTATTCAAATCAGATTTTAGTAGAGCTGTACCTCGTTTAGTTTGGACGCTATGAGTCAGCGGCCGAAATATGTCTGAACTTGTGGCGATCTTGTTAAGATTTAATTTTTTTCACCTAACTTCCAAACCGATGAATTTGGTCGCACTATATATGTCTCATTAGACATCTAATATGCTATTCAAATTAGATTTTAGTAGAGTTGTACCTCGTTTAGTTTGGACGCTATGAGTCAGCGGCCGAAATAGGTCTGAACTTGTGGAGAACTATGTTTAAGATTTAATTTTTTTCACCTTACTTCTAGATCGATGAATTTGGTCGCACTACATATGTCTCATTAGACATCTAAAAGGCTATTCAAATCAGATTTTCGTAGTGCTGTACCTCGTTTAGTTTGGACGCTATGAGTCAGCGGCCGAAATATGTCTGAACTTGTGGAGAACTATGTGTTTAAGATTTAATTTTTTTCTCCTAATTTCTAGATCGATGATTTTGGTCCCACTATATATGTCTCATTAGACATCTAATAGGCTATTCAAATCAGATTTTAGTAGAGCTGTACCTCGTTTAGTTTGAACGCTATGAGTCAGCGGCCGAAATATGTCTGAACTTGTGGAGAACTATGTGTTTAAGATTTAATTTTTTTCACCTAACTTCTAGATCGATGAATTTGGTCGCACTATATATGTCTCATTATACATCTAATAGGCTATTCAAATCAGATTCTAGTAGAGCTGTACCTCGTTTAGTTTGGACGCTATGAGTCAGCGGCCGAAATAGGTCTGAACTTGTGGAGAACTATGTTTAAGATTTAATTTTTTTCACCTAACTTCTAGATCGATGAATTTGGTCGCACTATATATGTCTCATTAGACATCTAATAGGCTATTCAAATCAGATTTTAGTAGAGCTGTACCTCGTTTAGTTTGGACGCTATGAGTCAGCGGCCGAAATATGTCTGAACTTGTGGAGAACTATGTGTTTAAGATTTAATTTTTTTCACCTAACTTCTAGATCGATGAATTTGGTCACACTATATATGTCTCATTAGACATCTAATAGGCTATTCAAATCAGATTTTAGTAGAGCTGTACCTCGTTTAGTTTGGACGCTATGAGTCAGCGGCCGAAATAGGTCTGAACTTGTGGAGAACTATGTTTAAGATTTAATTTTTTTCACCTTACTTCTAGATCGATGAATTTGGTCGCACTATATATGTCTCATTAGACATCTAATAGGCTATTCAAGTTAGATTTTAGTAGAGTTGTACCTCGTTTAGTTTGGACGCTATGAGTCAGCGGCCGAAATAGGTCTGAACTTGTGGAGAACTATGTTTAAGATTTAATTTTTTTCACCTTACTTCTAGATCGATGAATTTGGTCGCACTATATATGTCTCATTAGACATCTAATAGGCTATTCAAGTCAGATTTTAGTAGAGCTGTACCTCGTTTAGTTTGGACGCTATGAGACAGCGGCCGAAATATGTCTGAACTTGTGGAGAACTATGTGTTTAAGATTTAATTTTTTTCTCCTAATTTCTAGATCGATGATTTTGGTCCCACTATATATGTCTCATTAGACATCTAATAGGCTATTCAAATCAGATTTTAGTAGAGCTGTACCTCGTTTAGTTTGGACGCTATGAGTCAGCGGCCGAAATATGTCTGATCTTGTGGAGAACTATGTGTTTAAGATTTAATTTTTTTCACCTAACTTCTAGATCGATGAATTTGGTCGCACTATATACGTCTCATTAGATATCTTATAGGCTATTCAAATCAGATTTTAGTAGAGCTGTACCTCGTTTAGTTTGAACGCTATGAGTCAGCGGCCGAAATATGTCTGAACTTGTGGAGAACTATGTGTTTAAGATTTAATTTTTTTCACCTAACTTCTAGATCGATGAATTTGGTCCCACTATATATGTCTCATTAGACATCTAATAGGCTATTCAAATCAGATTTTAGTAGAGCTGTACCTCGTTTAGTTTGGACGCTATGAGACAGCGGCCGAAATATGTCTGAACTTGTGGAGAACTATGTGTTTAAGATTTAATTTTTTTCTCCTAATTTCTAGATCGATGATTTTGGTCCCACTATATATGTCTCATTAGACATCTAATAGGCTATTCAAATCAGATTTTAGTAGAGCTGTACCTCGTTTAGTTTGGACGCTATGAGTCAGCGGCCGAAATATGTCTGAACTTTGGAGAACTATGTTTAAGATTTAATTTTTTTCACCTTACTTCTAGATCGATGAATTTGGTCGCACTATATATGTCTCATTAGACATCTAATAGGCTATTCAAATCAGATTTTAGTAGAGCTGTACCTCGTTTAGTTTGGACGCAATGAGTCAGCGGCCGAAATATGTCTGAACTTGTGGAGAACTATGTGTTTAAGATTTAATTTTTTTCTCCTAATTTCTAGATCGATGATTTTGGTCCCACTATATATGTCTCATTAGACATCTAATAGGCTATTCAAATCAGATTTTAGTAGAGCTGTACCTCGTTTAGTTTGGACGCTATGAGTCAGCGGCCGAAATATGTCTGAACTTTGGAGAACTATGTTTAAGATTTAATTTTTTTCACCTTACTTCTAGATCGATGAATTTGGTCGCACTATATATGTCTCATTAGACATCTAATAGGCTATTCAAATCAGATTTTAGTAGAGCTGTACCTCGTTTAGTTTGGACGCTATGAGTCAGCGGCCGAAATATGTCTGAACTTTGGAGAACTATGTTTAAGATTTAATTTTTTTCACCTTACTTCTAGATCGATGAATTTGGTCGCACTATATATGTCTCATTAGACATCTAATAGGCTATTCAAATCAGATTTTAGTAGAGCTGTACCTCGTTTAGTTTGGACGCAATGAGTCAGCGGCCGAAATATGTCTGAACTTGTGGAGAACTATGTGTTTAAGATTTAATTTTTTTCTCCTAATTTCTAGATCGATGATTTTGGTCCCACTATATATGTCTCATTAGACATCTAATAGGCTATTCAAATCAGATTTTAGTAGAGCTGTACCTCGTTTAGTTTGGACGCTATGAGTCAGCGGCCGAAATATGTCTGAACTTTGGAGAACTATGTTTAAGATTTAATTTTTTTCACCTTACTTCTAGATCGATGAATTTGGTCGCACTATATATGTCTCATTAGACATCTAATAGGCTATTCAAATCAGATTTTAGTAGAGCTGTACCTCGTTTAGTTTGGACGCTATGAGTCAGCGGCCGAAATATGTCTGAACTTGTGGCGATCTTGTTAAGATTTAATTTTTTTCACCTAACTTCCAAACCGATGAATTTGGTCGCACTATATATGTCTCATTAGACATCTAATATGCTATTCAAATTAGATTTTAGTAGAGTTGTACCTCGTTTAGTTTGGACGCTATGAGTCAGCGGCCGAAATAGGTCTGAACTTGTGGAGAACTATGTTTAAGATTTAATTTTTTTCACCTTACTTCTAGATCGATGAATTTGGTCGCACTACATATGTCTCATTAGACATCTAAAAGGCTATTCAAATCAGATTTTCGTAGTGCTGTACCTCGTTTAGTTTGGACGCTATGAGTCAGCGGCCGAAATATGTCTGAACTTGTGGAGAACTATGTGTTTAAGATTTAATTTTTTTCTCCTAATTTCTAGATCGATGATTTTGGTCCCACTATATATGTCTCATTAGACATCTAATAGGCTATTCAAATCAGATTTTAGTAGAGCTGTACCTCGTTTAGTTTGAACGCTATGAGTCAGCGGCCGAAATATGTCTGAACTTGTGGAGAACTATGTGTTTAAGATTTAATTTTTTTCACCTAACTTCTAGATCGATGAATTTGGTCGCACTATATATGTCTCATTATACATCTAATAGGCTATTCAAATCAGATTCTAGTAGAGCTGTACCTCGTTTAGTTTGGACGCTATGAGTCAGCGGCCGAAATAGGTCTGAACTTGTGGAGAACTATGTTTAAGATTTAATTTTTTTCACCTAACTTCTAGATCGATGAATTTGGTCGCACTATATATGTCTCATTAGACATCTAATAGGCTATTCAAATCAGATTTTAGTAGAGCTGTACCTCGTTTAGTTTGGACGCTATGAGTCAGCGGCCGAAATATGTCTGAACTTGTGGAGAACTATGTGTTTAAGATTTAATTTTTTTCACCTAACTTCTAGATCGATGAATTTGGTCACACTATATATGTCTCATTAGACATCTAATAGGCTATTCAAATCAGATTTTAGTAGAGCTGTACCTCGTTTAGTTTGGACGCTATGAGTCAGCGGCCGAAATAGGTCTGAACTTGTGGAGAACTATGTTTAAGATTTAATTTTTTTCACCTTACTTCTAGATCGATGAATTTGGTCGCACTATATATGTCTCATTAGACATCTAATAGGCTATTCAAATTAGATTTTAGTAGAGTTGTACCTCGTTTAGTTTGGACGCTATGAGTCAGCGGCCGAAATAGGTCTGAACTTGTGGAGAACTATGTTTAAGATTTAATTTTTTTCACCTTACTTCTAGATCGATGAATTTGGTCGCACTATATATGTCTCATTAGACATCTAATAGGCTATTCAAGTCAGATTTTAGTAGAGCTGTACCTCGTTTAGTTTGGACGCTATGAGTCAGCGGCCGAAATATGTCTGAACTTTGGAGAACTATGTTTAAGATTTAATTTTTTTCACCTTACTTCTAGATCGATGAATTTGGTCGCACTATATATGTCTCATTAGACATCTAATAGGCTATTCAAATCAGATTTTAGTAGAGCTGTACCTCGTTTAGTTTGGACGCTATGAGTCAGCGGCCGAAATATGTCTGAACTTGTGGAGAACTATGTGTTTAAGATTTAATTTTTTTCACCTAACTTCTAGATCGATGAATTTGGTCCCACTATATATGTCTCATTAGACATCTAATAGGCTATTCAAATCAGATTTTTAGTAGAGCTGTACCTCGTTTAGTTTGGACGCTATGAGACAGCGGCCGAAATATGTCTGAACTTGTGGAGAACTATGTGTTTAAGATTTAATTTTTTTCACCTAACTTCTAGATCGATGAATTTGGTCACACTATATATGTCTCATTAGACATCTAATAGGCTATTCAAATCAGATTTTAGTAGAGCTGTACCTCGTTTAGTTTGGACGCTATGAGTCAGCGGCCGAAATAGGTCTGAACTTGTGGAGAACTATGTTTAAGATTTAATTTTTTTCACCTTACTTCTAGATCGATGAATTTGGTCGCACTATATATGTCTCATTAGACATCTAATAGGCTATTCAAATTAGATTTTAGTAGAGTTGTACCTCGTTTAGTTTGGACGCTATGAGTCAGCGGCCGAAATAGGTCTGAACTTGTGGAGAACTATGTTTAAGATTTAATTTTTTTCACCTTACTTCTAGATCAATGAATTTGGTCGCACTATATATGTCTCATTAGACATCTAATAGGCTATTCAAATCAGATTTTAGTAGAGCTGTACCTCGTTTAGTTTGGACGCTATGAGTCAGCGGCCGAAATAGGTCTGAACTTGTGGAGAATTATGTTTAAGATTTAATTTTTTTCACCTAACTTCTAGATCGATGAATTTGGTCGCACTATATACGTCTCATTAGACATCTAATAGGGTATTCAAATTAGATTTTAGTAGAGCTGTACCTCGTTTAGTTTGGACGCTATTAGTCAGCGGCCGAAATATGTCTGATCTTGTGGAGAACTATGTGTTTAAGATTTAATTTTTTTCACCTAACTTCTAGATCGATGAATTTGGTCGCACTATATACGTCTCATTAGACATCTTATAGGCTATTCAAATCAGATTTTAGTAGAGCTGTACCTCGTTTAGTTTGAACGCTATGAGTCAGCGGCCGAAATATGTCTGAACTTGTGGAGAACTATGTGTTTAAGATTTAATTTTTTTCTCCTAATTTCTAGATCGATGATTTTGGTCCCACTATATATGTCTCATTAGACATCTAATAGGCTATTCAAATCAGATTTTAGTAGAGCTGTACCTCGTTTAGTTTGGACGCTATGAGTCAGCGGCCGAAATATGTCTGAACTTTGGAGAACTATGTTTAAGATTTAATTTTTTTCACCTTACTTCTAGATCGATGAATTTGGTCGCACTATATATGTCTCATTAGACATCTAATAGGCTATTCAAATCAGATTTTAGTAGAGCTGTACCTCGTTTAGTTTGGACGCTATGAGACAGCGGCCGAAATATGTCTGAACTTGTGGAGAACTATGTGTTTAAGATTTAATTTTTTTCTCCTAATTTCTAGATCGATGATTTTGGTCCCACTATATATGTCTCATTAGACATCTAATAGGCTATTCAAATCAGATTTTAGTAGAGCTGTACCTCGTTTAGTTTGGACGCTATGAGTCAGCGGCCGAAATATGTCTGATCTTGTGGAGAACTATGTGTTTAAGATTTAATTTTTTTCACCTAACTTCTAGATCGATGAATTTGGTCGCACTATATACGTCTCATTAGATATCTTATAGGCTATTCAAATCAGATTTTAGTAGAGCTGTACCTCGTTTAGTTTGAACGCTATGAGTCAGCGGCCGAAATATGTCTGAACTTGTGGAGAACTATGTGTTTAAGATTTAATTTTTTTCACCTAACTTCTAGATCGATGAATTTGGTCCCACTATATATGTCTCATTAGACATCTAATAGGCTATTCAAATCAGATTTTAGTAGAGCTGTACCTCGTTTAGTTTGGACGCTATGAGACAGCGGCCGACATATGTCTGAACTTGTGGAGAACTATGTGTTTAAGATTTAATTTTTTTCTCCTAATTTCTAGATCGATGATTTTGGTCCCACTATATATGTCTCATTAGACATCTAATAGGCTATTCAAATCAGATTTTAGTAGAGCTGTACCTCGTTTAGTTTGGACGCTATGAGTCAGCGGCCGAAATATGTCTGAACTTTGGAGAACTATGTTTAAGATTTAATTTTTTTCACCTTACTTCTAGATCGATGAATTTGGTCCCACTATATATGTCTCATTAGACATCTAATAGGCTATTCAAATCAGATTTTAGTAGAGCTGTACCTCGTTTAGTTTGAACGCTATGAGTCAGCGGCCGAAATATGTCTGAACTTGTGGAGAACTATGTGTTTAAGATTTAATTTTTTTCACCTAACTTCTAGATCGATGAATTTGGTCGCACTATATATGTCTCATTATACATCTAATAGGCTATTCAAATCAGATTCTAGTAGAGCTGTACCTCGTTTAGTTTGGACGCTATGAGTCAGCGGCCGAAATAGGTCTGAACTTGTGGAGAACTATGTTTAAGATTTAATTTTTTTCACCTAACTTCTAGATCGATGAATTTGGTCGCACTATATATGTCTCATTAGACATCTAATAGGCTATTCAAATCAGATTTTAGTAGAGCTGTACCTCGTTTAGTTTGGACGCTATGAGTCAGCGGCCGAAATATGTCTGAACTTGTGGAGAACTATGTGTTTAAGATTTAATTTTTTTCACCTAACTTCTAGATCGATGAATTTGGTCACACTATATATGTCTCATTAGACATCTAATAGGCTATTCAAATCAGATTTTAGTAGAGCTGTACCTCGTTTAGTTTGGACGCTATGAGACAGCGGCCGAAATATGTCTGAACTTGTGGAGAACTATGTGTTTAAGATTTAATTTTTTTCTCCTAATTTCTAGATCGATGATTTTGGTCCCACTATATATGTCTCATTAGACATCTAATAGGCTATTCAAATCAGATTTTAGTAGAGCTGTACCTCGTTTAGTTTGGACGCTATGAGTCAGCGGCCGAAATATGTCTGATCTTGTGGAGAACTATGTGTTTAAGATTTAATTTTTTTCACCTAACTTCTAGATCGATGAATTTGGTCGCACTATATACGTCTCATTAGATATCTTATAGGCTATTCAAATCAGATTTTAGTAGAGCTGTACCTCGTTTAGTTTGAACGCTATGAGTCAGCGGCCGAAATATGTCTGAACTTGTGGAGAACTATGTGTTTAAGATTTAATTTTTTTCACCTAACTTCTAGATCGATGAATTTGGTCCCACTATATATGTCTCATTAGACATCTAATAGGCTATTCAAATCAGATTTTAGTAGAGCTGTACCTCGTTTAGTTTGGACGCTATGAGACAGCGGCCGAAATATGTCTGAACTTGTGGAGAACTATGTGTTTAAGATTTAATTTTTTTCTCCTAATTTCTAGATCGATGATTTTGGTCCCACTATATATGTCTCATTAGACATCTAATAGGCTATTCAAATCAGATTTTAGTAGAGCTGTACCTCGTTTAGTTTGGACGCTATGAGTCAGCGGCCGAAATATGTCTGAACTTTGGAGAACTATGTTTAAGATTTAATTTTTTTCACCTTACTTCTAGATCGATGAATTTGGTCGCACTATATATGTCTCATTAGACATCTAATAGGCTATTCAAATCAGATTTTAGTAGAGCTGTACCTCGTTTAGTTTGGACGCAATGAGTCAGCGGCCGAAATATGTCTGAACTTGTGGAGAACTATGTGTTTAAGATTTAATTTTTTTCTCCTAATTTCTAGATCGATGATTTTGGTCCCACTATATATGTCTCATTAGACATCTAATAGGCTATTCAAATCAGATTTTAGTAGAGCTGTACCTCGTTTAGTTTGGACGCTATGAGTCAGCGGCCGAAATATGTCTGAACTTTGGAGAACTATGTTTAAGATTTAATTTTTTTCACCTTACTTCTAGATCGATGAATTTGGTCGCACTATATATGTCTCATTAGACATCTAATAGGCTATTCAAATCAGATTTTAGTAGAGCTGTACCTCGTTTAGTTTGGACGCTATGAGTCAGCGGCCGAAATATGTCTGAACTTTGGAGAACTATGTTTAAGATTTAATTTTTTTCACCTTACTTCTAGATCGATGAATTTGGTCGCACTATATATGTCTCATTAGACATCTAATAGGCTATTCAAATCAGATTTTAGTAGAGCTGTACCTCGTTTAGTTTGGACGCAATGAGTCAGCGGCCGAAATATGTCTGAACTTGTGGAGAACTATGTGTTTAAGATTTAATTTTTTTCTCCTAATTTCTAGATCGATGATTTTGGTCCCACTATATATGTCTCATTAGACATCTAATAGGCTATTCAAATCAGATTTTAGTAGAGCTGTACCTCGTTTAGTTTGGACGCTATGAGTCAGCGGCCGAAATATGTCTGAACTTTGGAGAACTATGTTTAAGATTTAATTTTTTTCACCTTACTTCTAGATCGATGAATTTGGTCGCACTATATATGTCTCATTAGACATCTAATAGGCTATTCAAATCAGATTTTAGTAGAGCTGTACCTCGTTTAGTTTGGACGCTATGAGTCAGCGGCCGAAATATGTCTGAACTTGTGGCGATCTTGTTAAGATTTAATTTTTTTCACCTAACTTCCAAACCGATGAATTTGGTCGCACTATATATGTCTCATTAGACATCTAATATGCTATTCAAATTAGATTTTAGTAGAGTTGTACCTCGTTTAGTTTGGACGCTATGAGTCAGCGGCCGAAATAGGTCTGAACTTGTGGAGAACTATGTTTAAGATTTAATTTTTTTCACCTTACTTCTAGATCGATGAATTTGGTCGCACTACATATGTCTCATTAGACATCTAATAGGCTATTCAAATCAGATTTTCGTAGTGCTGTACCTCGTTTAGTTTGGACGCTATGAGTCAGCGGCCGAAATATGTCTGAACTTGTGGAGAACTATGTGTTTAAGATTTAATTTTTTTCTCCTAATTTCTAGATCGATGATTTTGGTCCCACTATATATGTCTCATTAGACATCTTATAGGCTATTCAAATCAGATTTTAGTAGAGCTGTACCTCGTTTAGTTTGAACGCTATGAGTCAGCGGCCGAAATATGTCTGAACTTGTGGAGAACTATGTGTTTAAGATTTAATTTTTTTCACCTAACTTCTAGATCGATGAATTTGGTCGCACTATATATGTCTCATTATACATCTAATAGGCTATTCAAATCAGATTCTAGTAGAGCTGTACCTCGTTTAGTTTGGACGCTATGAGTCAGCGGCCGAAATAGGTCTGAACTTGTGGAGAACTATGTTTAAGATTTAATTTTTTTCACCTAACTTCTAGATCGATGAATTTGGTCGCACTATATATGTCTCATTAGACATCTAATAGGCTATTCAAATCAGATTTTAGTAGAGCTGTACCTCGTTTAGTTTGGACGCTATGAGTCAGCGGCCGAAATATGTCTGAACTTGTGGAGAACTATGTGTTTAAGATTTAATTTTTTTCACCTAACTTCTAGATCGATGAATTTGGTCACACTATATATGTCTCATTAGACATCTAATAGGCTATTCAAATCAGATTTTAGTAGAGCTGTACCTCGTTTAGTTTGGACGCTATGAGTCAGCGGCCGAAATAGGTCTGAACTTGTGGAGAACTATGTTTAAGATTTAATTTTTTTCACCTTACTTCTAGATCGATGAATTTGGTCGCACTATATATGTCTCATTAGACATCTAATAGGCTATTCAAATTAGATTTTAGTAGAGTTGTACCTCGTTTAGTTTGGACGCTATGAGTCAGCGGCCGAAATAGGTCTGAACTTGTGGAGAACTATGTTTAAGATTTAATTTTTTTCACCTTACTTCTAGATCGATGAATTTGGTCGCACTATATATGTCTCATTAGACATCTAATAGGCTATTCAAGTCAGATTTTAGTAGAGCTGTACCTCGTTTAGTTTGGACGCTATGAGTCAGCGGCCGAAATATGTCTGAACTTTGGAGAACTATGTTTAAGATTTAATTTTTTTCACCTTACTTCTAGATCGATGAATTTGGTCGCACTATATATGTCTCATTAGACATCTAATAGGCTATTCAAATCAGATTTTAGTAGAGCTGTACCTCGTTTAGTTTGGACGCTATGAGTCAGCGGCCGAAATATGTCTGAACTTGTGGAGAACTATGTGTTTAAGATTTAATTTTTTTCACCTAACTTCTAGATCGATGAATTTGGTCCCACTATATATGTCTCATTAGACATCTAATAGGCTATTCAAATCAGATTTTTAGTAGAGCTGTACCTCGTTTAGTTTGGACGCTATGAGACAGCGGCCGAAATATGTCTGAACTTGTGGAGAACTATGTGTTTAAGATTTAATTTTTTTCACCTAACTTCTAGATCGATGAATTTGGTCACACTATATATGTCTCATTAGACATCTAATAGGCTATTCAAATCAGATTTTAGTAGAGCTGTACCTCGTTTAGTTTGGACGCTATGAGTCAGCGGCCGAAATAGGTCTGAACTTGTGGAGAACTATGTTTAAGATTTAATTTTTTTCACCTTACTTCTAGATCGATGAATTTGGTCGCACTATATATGTCTCATTAGACATCTAATAGGCTATTCAAATTAGATTTTAGTAGAGTTGTACCTCGTTTAGTTTGGACGCTATGAGTCAGCGGCCGAAATAGGTCTGAACTTGTGGAGAACTATGTTTAAGATTTAATTTTTTTCACCTTACTTCTAGATCAATGAATTTGGTCGCACTATATATGTCTCATTAGACATCTAATAGGCTATTCAAATCAGATTTTAGTAGAGCTGTACCTCGTTTAGTTTGGACGCTATGAGTCAGCGGCCGAAATAGGTCTGAACTTGTGGAGAACTATGTTTAAGATTTAATTTTTTTCACCTAACTTCTAGATCGATGAATTTGGTCGCACTATATACGTCTCATTAGACATCTAATAGGGTATTCAAATTAGATTTTAGTAGAGCTGTACCTCGTTTAGTTTGGACGCTATTAGTCAGCGGCCGAAATATGTCTGATCTTGTGGAGAACTATGTGTTTAAGATTTAATTTTTTTCACCTAACTTCTAGATCGATGAATTTGGTCGCACTATATACGTCTCATTAGACATCTTATAGGCTATTCAAATCAGATTTTAGTAGAGCTGTACCTCGTTTAGTTTGAACGCTATGAGTCAGCGGCCGAAATATGTCTGAACTTGTGGAGAACTATGTGTTTAAGATTTAATTTTTTTCTCCTAATTTCTAGATCGATGATTTTGGTCCCACTATATATGTCTCATTAGACATCTAATAGGCTATTCAAATCAGATTTTAGTAGAGCTGTACCTCGTTTAGTTTGGACGCTATGAGTCAGCGGCCGAAATATGTCTGAACTTTGGAGAACTATGTTTAAGATTTAATTTTTTTCACCTTACTTCTAGATCGATGAATTTGGTCGCACTATATATGTCTCATTAGACATCTAATAGGCTATTCAAATCAGATTTTAGTAGAGCTGTACCTCGTTTAGTTTGGACGCTATGAGACAGCGGCCGAAATATGTCTGAACTTGTGGAGAACTATGTGTTTAAGATTTAATTTTTTTCTCCTAATTTCTAGATCGATGATTTTGGTCCCACTATATATGTCTCATTAGACATCTAATAGGCTATTCAAATCAGATTTTAGTAGAGCTGTACCTCGTTTAGTTTGGACGCTATGAGTCAGCGGCCGAAATATGTCTGATCTTGTGGAGAACTATGTGTTTAAGATTTAATTTTTTTCACCTAACTTCTAGATCGATGAATTTGGTCGCACTATATACGTCTCATTAGATATCTTATAGGCTATTCAAATCAGATTTTAGTAGAGCTGTACCTCGTTTAGTTTGAACGCTATGAGTCAGCGGCCGAAATATGTCTGAACTTGTGGAGAACTATGTGTTTAAGATTTAATTTTTTTCACCTAACTTCTAGATCGATGAATTTGGTCCCACTATATATGTCTCATTAGACATCTAATAGGCTATTCAAATCAGATTTTAGTAGAGCTGTACCTCGTTTAGTTTGGACGCTATGAGACAGCGGCCGAAATATGTCTGAACTTGTGGAGAACTATGTGTTTAAGATTTAATTTTTTTCACCTAACTTCTAGATCGATGAATTTGGTCACACTATATATGTCTCATTAGACATCTAATAGGCTATTCAAATCAGATTTTAGTAGAGCTGTACCTCGTTTAGTTTGGACGCTATGAGTCAGCGGCCGAAATAGGTCTGAACTTGTGGAGAACTATGTTTAAGATTTAATTTTTTTCACCTTACTTCTAGATCGATGAATTTGGTCGCACTATATATGTCTCATTAGACATCTAATAGGCTATTCAAATTAGATTTTAGTAGAGTTGTACCTCGTTTAGTTTGGACGCTATGAGTCAGCGGCCGAAATAGGTCTGAACTTGTGGAGAACTATGTTTAAGATTTAATTTTTTTCACCTTACTTCTAGATCGATGAATTTGGTCGCACTATATATGTCTCATTAGACATCTAATAGGCTATTCAAGTCAGATTTTAGTAGAGCTGTACCTCGTTTAGTTTGGACGCTATGAGTCAGCGGCCGAAATATGTCTGAACTTTGGAGAACTATGTTTAAGATTTAATTTTTTTCACCTTACTTCTAGATCGATGAATTTGGTCGCACTATATATGTCTCATTAGACATCTAATAGGCTATTCAAATCAGATTTTAGTAGAGCTGTACCTCGTTTAGTTTGGACGCTATGAGTCAGCGGCCGAAATATGTCTGAACTTGTGGAGAACTATGTGTTTAAGATTTAATTTTTTTCACCTAACTTCTAGATCGATGAATTTGGTCCCACTATATATGTCTCATTAGACATCTAATAGGCTATTCAAATCAGATTTTTAGTAGAGCTGTACCTCGTTTAGTTTGGACGCTATGAGACAGCGGCCGAAATATGTCTGAACTTGTGGAGAACTATGTGTTTAAGATTTAATTTTTTTCACCTAACTTCTAGATCGATGAATTTGGTCACACTATATATGTCTCATTAGACATCTAATAGGCTATTCAAATCAGATTTTAGTAGAGCTGTACCTCGTTTAGTTTGGACGCTATGAGTCAGCGGCCGAAATAGGTCTGAACTTGTGGAGAACTATGTTTAAGATTTAATTTTTTTCACCTTACTTCTAGATCGATGAATTTGGTCGCACTATATATGTCTCATTAGACATCTAATAGGCTATTCAAATTAGATTTTAGTAGAGTTGTACCTCGTTTAGTTTGGACGCTATGAGTCAGCGGCCGAAATAGGTCTGAACTTGTGGAGAACTATGTTTAAGATTTAATTTTTTTCACCTTACTTCTAGATCAATGAATTTGGTCGCACTATATATGTCTCATTAGACATCTAATAGGCTATTCAAATCAGATTTTAGTAGAGCTGTACCTCGTTTAGTTTGGACGCTATGAGTCAGCGGCCGAAATAGGTCTGAACTTGTGGAGAACTATGTTTAAGATTTAATTTTTTTCACCTAACTTCTAGATCGATGAATTTGGTCGCACTATATACGTCTCATTAGACATCTAATAGGGTATTCAAATTAGATTTTAGTAGAGCTGTACCTCGTTTAGTTTGGACGCTATTAGTCAGCGGCCGAAATATGTCTGATCTTGTGGAGAACTATGTGTTTAAGATTTAATTTTTTTCACCTAACTTCTAGATCGATGAATTTGGTCGCACTATATACGTCTCATTAGACATCTTATAGGCTATTCAAATCAGATTTTAGTAGAGCTGTACCTCGTTTAGTTTGAACGCTATGAGTCAGCGGCCGAAATATGTCTGAACTTGTGGAGAACTATGTGTTTAAGATTTAATTTTTTTCTCCTAATTTCTAGATCGATGATTTTGGTCCCACTATATATGTCTCATTAGACATCTAATAGGCTATTCAAATCAGATTTTAGTAGAGCTGTACCTCGTTTAGTTTGGACGCTATGAGTCAGCGGCCGAAATATGTCTGAACTTTGGAGAACTATGTTTAAGATTTAATTTTTTTCACCTTACTTCTAGATCGATGAATTTGGTCGCACTATATATGTCTCATTAGACATCTAATAGGCTATTCAAATCAGATTTTAGTAGAGCTGTACCTCGTTTAGTTTGGACGCTATGAGACAGCGGCCGAAATATGTCTGAACTTGTGGAGAACTATGTGTTTAAGATTTAATTTTTTTCTCCTAATTTCTAGATCGATGATTTTGGTCCCACTATATATGTCTCATTAGACATCTAATAGGCTATTCAAATCAGATTTTAGTAGAGCTGTACCTCGTTTAGTTTGGACGCTATGAGTCAGCGGCCGAAATATGTCTGATCTTGTGGAGAACTATGTGTTTAAGATTTAATTTTTTTCACCTAACTTCTAGATCGATGAATTTGGTCGCACTATATACGTCTCATTAGATATCTTATAGGCTATTCAAATCAGATTTTAGTAGAGCTGTACCTCGTTTAGTTTGAACGCTATGAGTCAGCGGCCGAAATATGTCTGAACTTGTGGAGAACTATGTGTTTAAGATTTAATTTTTTTCACCTAACTTCTAGATCGATGAATTTGGTCCCACTATATATGTCTCATTAGACATCTAATAGGCTATTCAAATCAGATTTTAGTAGAGCTGTACCTCGTTTAGTTTGGACGCTATGAGACAGCGGCCGAAATATGTCTGAACTTGTGGAGAACTATGTGTTTAAGATTTAATTTTTTTCTCCTAATTTCTAGATCGATGATTTTGGTCCCACTATATATGTCTCATTAGACATCTAATAGGCTATTCAAATCAGATTTTAGTAGAGCTGTACCTCGTTTAGTTTGGACGCTATGAGTCAGCGGCCGAAATATGTCTGAACTTTGGAGAACTTTGTTTAAGATTTAATTTTTTTCACCTTACTTCTAGATCGATGAATTTGGTCGCACTATATATGTCTCATTAGACATCTAATAGGCTATTCAAATCAGATTTTAGTAGAGCTGTACCTCGTTCAGTTTGAACGCTATGAGTCAGCGGCCGAAATATGTCTGAACTTGTGGAGAACTATGTGTTTAAGATTTAATTTTTTTCACCTAACTTCTAGATCGATGAATTTGGTCGCACTATATATGTCTCATTATACATCTAATAGGCTATTCAAATCAGATTCTAGTAGAGCTGTACCTCGTTTAGTTTGGACGCTATGAGTCAGCGGCCGAAATAGGTCTGAACTTGTGGAGAACTATGTTTAAGATTTAATTTTTTTCACCTAACTTCTAGATCGATGAATTTGGTCGCACTATATATGTCTCATTAGACATCTAATAGGCTATTCAAATCAGATTTTAGTAGAGCTGTACCTCGTTTAGTTTGGACGCTATGAGTCAGCGGCCGAAATATGTCTGAACTTGTGGAGAACTATGTGTTTAAGATTTAATTTTTTTCACCTAACTTCTAGATCGATGAATTTGGTCACACTATATATGTCTCATTAGACATCTAATAGGCTATTCAAATCAGATTTTAGTAGAGCTGTACCTCGTTTAGTTTGGACGCTATGAGTCAGCGGCCGAAATAGGTCTGAACTTGTGGAGAACTATGTTTAAGATTTAATTTTTTTCACCTTACTTCTAGATCGATGAATTTGGTCGCACTATATATGTCTCATTAGACATCTAATAGGCTATTCAAATTAGATTTTAGTAGAGTTGTACCTCGTTTAGTTTGGACGCTATGAGTCAGCGGCCGAAATAGGTCTGAACTTGTGGAGAACTATGTTTAAGATTTAATTTTTTTCACCTTACTTCTAGATCGATGAATTTGGTCGCACTATATATGTCTCATTAGACATCTAATAGGCTATTCAAGTCAGATTTTAGTAGAGCTGTACCTCGTTTAGTTTGGACGCTATGAGTCAGCGGCCGAAATATGTCTGAACTTTGGAGAACTATGTTTAAGATTTAATTTTTTTCACCTTACTTCTAGATCGATGAATTTGGTCGCACTATATATGTCTCATTAGACATCTAATAGGCTATTCAAATCAGATTTTAGTAGAGCTGTACCTCGTTTAGTTTGGACGCTATGAGTCAGCGGCCGAAATATGTCTGAACTTGTGGAGAACTATGTGTTTAAGATTTAATTTTTTTCACCTAACTTCTAGATCGATGAATTTGGTCCCACTATATATGTCTCATTAGACATCTAATAGGCTATTCAAATCAGATTTTTAGTAGAGCTGTACCTCGTTTAGTTTGGACGCTATGAGACAGCGGCCGAAATATGTCTGAACTTGTGGAGAACTATGTGTTTAAGATTTAATTTTTTTCACCTAACTTCTAGATCGATGAATTTGGTCACACTATATATGTCTCATTAGACATCTAATAGGCTATTCAAATCAGATTTTAGTAGAGCTGTACCTCGTTTAGTTTGGACGCTATGAGTCAGCGGCCGAAATAGGTCTGAACTTGTGGAGAACTATGTTTAAGATTTAATTTTTTTCACCTTACTTCTAGATCGATGAATTTGGTCGCACTATATATGTCTCATTAGACATCTAATAGGCTATTCAAATTAGATTTTAGTAGAGTTGTACCTCGTTTAGTTTGGACGCTATGAGTCAGCGGCCGAAATAGGTCTGAACTTGTGGAGAACTATGTTTAAGATTTAATTTTTTTCACCTTACTTCTAGATCAATGAATTTGGTCGCACTATATATGTCTCATTAGACATCTAATAGGCTATTCAAATCAGATTTTAGTAGAGCTGTACCTCGTTTAGTTTGGACGCTATGAGTCAGCGGCCGAAATAGGTCTGAACTTGTGGAGAACTATGTTTAAGATTTAATTTTTTTCACCTAACTTCTAGATCGATGAATTTGGTCGCACTATATACGTCTCATTAGACATCTAATAGGGTATTCAAATTAGATTTTAGTAGAGCTGTACCTCGTTTAGTTTGGACGCTATTAGTCAGCGGCCGAAATATGTCTGATCTTGTGGAGAACTATGTGTTTAAGATTTAATTTTTTTCACCTAACTTCTAGATCGATGAATTTGGTCGCACTATATACGTCTCATTAGACATCTTATAGGCTATTCAAATCAGATTTTAGTAGAGCTGTACCTCGTTTAGTTTGAACGCTATGAGTCAGCGGCCGAAATATGTCTGAACTTGTGGAGAACTATGTGTTTAAGATTTAATTTTTTTCTCCTAATTTCTAGATCGATGATTTTGGTCCCACTATATATGTCTCATTAGACATCTAATAGGCTATTCAAATCAGATTTTAGTAGAGCTGTACCTCGTTTAGTTTGGACGCTATGAGTCAGCGGCCGAAATATGTCTGAACTTTGGAGAACTATGTTTAAGATTTAATTTTTTTCACCTTACTTCTAGATCGATGAATTTGGTCGCACTATATATGTCTCATTAGACATCTAATAGGCTATTCAAATCAGATTTTAGTAGAGCTGTACCTCGTTTAGTTTGGACGCTATGAGACAGCGGCCGAAATATGTCTGAACTTGTGGAGAACTATGTGTTTAAGATTTAATTTTTTTCTCCTAATTTCTAGATCGATGATTTTGGTCCCACTATATATGTCTCATTAGACATCTAATAGGCTATTCAAATCAGATTTTAGTAGAGCTGTACCTCGTTTAGTTTGGACGCTATGAGTCAGCGGCCGAAATATGTCTGATCTTGTGGAGAACTATGTGTTTAAGATTTAATTTTTTTCACCTAACTTCTAGATCGATGAATTTGGTCGCACTATATACGTCTCATTAGATATCTTATAGGCTATTCAAATCAGATTCTAGTAGAGCTGTACCTCGTTTAGTTTGGACGCTATGAGTCAGCGGCCGAAATATGTCTGAACTTTGGAGAACTATGTTTAAGATTTAATTTTTTTCACCTTACTTCTAGATCGATGAATTTGGTCGCACTATATATGTCTCATTAGACATCTAATAGGCTATTCAAATCAGATTTTAGTAGAGCTGTACCTCGTTTAGTTTGGACGCTATGAGTCAGCGGCCGAAATATGTCTGAACTTTGGAGAACTATGTTTAAGATTTAATTTTTTTCACCTTACTTCTAGATCGATGAATTTGGTCGCACTATATATGTCTCATTAGACATCTAATAGGCTATTCAAATCAGATTTTAGTAGAGCTGTACCTCGTTTAGTTTGGACGCAATGAGTCAGCGGCCGAAATATGTCTGAACTTGTGGAGAACTATGTGTTTAAGATTTAATTTTTTTCTCCTAATTTCTAGATCGATGATTTTGGTCCCACTATATATGTCTCATTAGACATCTAATAGGCTATTCAAATCAGATTTTAGTAGAGCTGTACCTCGTTTAGTTTGGACGCTATGAGTCAGCGGCCGAAATAGGTCTGAACTTGTGGAGAACTATGTTTAAGATTTAATTTTTTTCACCTTACTTCTAGATCGATGAATTTGGTCGCACTATATATGTCTCATTAGACATCTAATAGGCTATTCAAATTAGATTTTAGTAGAGTTGTACCTCGTTTAGTTTGGACGCTATGAGTCAGCGGCCGAAATAGGTCTGAACTTGTGGAGAACTATGTTTAAGATTTAATTTTTTTCACCTTACTTCTAGATCGATGAATTTGGTCGCACTATATATGTCTCATTAGACATCTAATAGGCTATTTAAGTCAGATTTTAGTAGAGCTGTACCTCGTTTAGTTTGGACGCTATGAGTCAGCGGCCGAAATATGTCTGAACTTTGGAGAACTATGTTTAAGATTTAATTTTTTTCACCTTACTTCTAGATCGATGAATTTGGTCGCACTATATATGTCTCATTAGACATCTAATAGGCTATTCAAATCAGATTTTAGTAGAGCTGTACCTCGTTTAGTTTGGACGCTATGAGACAGCGGCCGAAATATGTCTGAACTTGTGGAGAACTATGTGTTTAAGATTTAATTTTTTTCTCCTAATTTCTAGATCGATGATTTTGGTCCCACTATATATGTCTCATTAGACATCTAATAGGCTATTCAAATCAGATTTTAGTAGAGCTGTACCTCGTTTAGTTTGGACGCTATGAGTCAGCGGCCGAAATATGTCTGAACTTTGGAGAACTATGTTTAAGATTTAATTTTTTTCACCTTACTTCTAGATCGATGAATTTGGTCGCACTATATATGTCTCATTAGACATCTAATAGGCTATTCAAATCAGATTTTAGTAGAGCTGTACCTCGTTTAGTTTGGACGCTATGAGACAGCGGCCGAAATATGTCTGAACTTGTGGAGAACTATGTGTTTAAGATTTAATTTTTTTCTCCTAATTTCTAGATCGATGATTTTGGTCCCACTATATATGTCTCATTAGACATCTAATAGGCTATTCAAATCAGATTTTAGTAGAGCTGTACCTCGTTTAGTTTGGACGCTATGAGTCAGCGGCCGAAATATGTCTGATCTTGTGGAGAACTATGTGTTTAAGATTTAATTTTTTTCACCTAACTTCTAGATCGATGAATTTGGTCGCACTATATACGTCTCATTAGATATCTTATAGGCTATTCAAATCAGATTTTAGTAGAGCTGTACCTCGTTTAGTTTGAACGCTATGAGTCAGCGGCCGAAATATGTCTGAACTTGTGGAGAACTATGTGTTTAAGATTTAATTTTTTTCACCTAACTTCTAGATCGATGAATTTGGTCCCACTATATATGTCTCATTAGACATCTAATAGGCTATTCAAATCAGATTTTAGTAGAGCTGTACCTCGTTTAGTTTGGACGCTATGAGACAGCGGCCGAAATATGTCTGAACTTGTGGAGAACTATGTGTTTAAGATTTAATTTTTTTCTCCTAATTTCTAGATCGATGATTTTGGTCCCACTATATATGTCTCATTAGACATCTAATAGGCTATTCAAATCAGATTTTAGTAGAGCTGTACCTCGTTTAGTTTGGACGCTATGAGTCAGCGGCCGAAATATGTCTGAACTTTGGAGAACTATGTTTAAGATTTAATTTTTTTCACCTTACTTCTAGATCGATGAATTTGGTCGCACTATATATGTCTCATTAGACATCTAATAGGCTATTCAAATCAGATTTTAGTAGAGCTGTACCTCGTTTAGTTTGGACGCTATGAGTCAGCGGCCGAAATATGTCTGAACTTTGGAGAACTATGTTTAAGATTTAATTTTTTTCACCTTACTTCTAGATCGATGAATTTGGTCGCACTATATATGTCTCATTAGACATCTAATAGGCTATTCAAATCAGATTTTAGTAGAGCTGTACCTCGTTTAGTTTGGACGCAATGAGTCAGCGGCCGAAATATGTCTGAACTTGTGGAGAACTATGTGTTTAAGATTTAATTTTTTTCTCCTAATTTCTAGATCGATGATTTTGGTCCCACTATATATGTCTCATTAGACATCTAATAGGCTATTCAAATCAGATTTTAGTAGAGCTGTACCTCGTTTAGTTTGGACGCTATGAGTCAGCGGCCGAAATATGTCTGAACTTTGGAGAACTATGTTTAAGATTTAATTTTTTTCACCTTACTTCTAGATCGATGAATTTGGTCGCACTATATATGTCTCATTAGACATCTAATAGGCTATTCAAATCAGATTTTAGTAGAGCTGTACCTCGTTTAGTTTGGACGCTATGAGTCAGCGGCCGAAATATGTCTGAACTTGTGGCGATCTTGTTAAGATTTAATTTTTTTCACCTAACTTCCAAACCGATGAATTTGGTCGCACTATATATGTCTCATTAGACATCTAATATGCTATTCAAATTAGATTTTAGTAGAGTTGTACCTCGTTTAGTTTGGACGCTATGAGTCAGCGGCCGAAATAGGTCTGAACTTGTGGAGAACTATGTTTAAGATTTAATTTTTTTCACCTTACTTCTAGATCGATGAATTTGGTCGCACTACATATGTCTCATTAGACATCTAAAAGGCTATTCAAATCAGATTTTCGTAGTGCTGTACCTCGTTTAGTTTGGACGCTATGAGTCAGCGGCCGAAATATGTCTGAACTTGTGGAGAACTATGTGTTTAAGATTTAATTTTTTTCACCTAACTTCTAGATCGATGAATTTGGTCGCACTATATACGTCTCATTAGGCATCTTATAGGCTATTCAAATCAGATTTTAGTAGAGCTGTACCTCGTTTAGTTTGGACGCTATGAAGTCAGCGGCCGAAATATGTCTGAACTTGTGGCGATCTTGTTAAGATTTAATTTTTTTCACCTAACTTCCAGACCGATGAATTTGGTCGCACTTTATGTGTCTCATTAGACATCTAATATGCTATTCAAATTAGATTTTAGTAGAGTTGTACCTCGTTTAGTTTGGACGCTATGAGTCAGCGGCCGAAATAGGTCTGAACTTGTGGAGAACTATGTTTAAGATTTAATTTTTTTCACCTTACTTCTAGATCGATGAATTTGGTCGCACTATATATGTCTCATTAGACATCTAATAGGCTATTCAAATCAGATTTTAGTAGAGCTGTACCTCGTTTAGTTTGGACGCTATGAGTCAGCGGCCGAAATAGGTCTGAACTTGTGGAGAACTATGTTTAAGATTTAATTTTTTTCACCTAACTTCTAGATCGATGAATTTGGTCGCACTATATACGTCTCATTAGACATCTAATAGGGTATTCAAATTAGATTTTAGTAGAGCTGTACCTCGTTTAGTTTGGACGCTATGAGTCAGCGGCCGAAATATGTCTGATCTTGTGGAGAACTATGTGTTTAAGATTTAATTTTTTTCACCTAACTTCTAGATCGATGAATTTGGTCGCACTATATACGTCTCATTAGACATCTTATAGGCTATTCAAATCAGATTTTAGTAGAGCTGTACCTCGTTTAGTTTGAACGCTATGAGTCAGCGGCCGAAATATGTCTGAACTTGTGGAGAACTATGTGTTTAAGATTTAATTTTTTTCACCTAACTTCTAGATCGATGAATTTGGTCCCACTATATATGTCTCATTAGACATCTAATAGGCTATTCAAATCAGATTTTAGTAGAGCTGTACCTCGTTTAGTTTGGACGCTATGAGACAGCGGCCGAAATATGTCTGAACTTGTGGAGAACTATGTGTTTAAGATTTAATTTTTTTCTCCTAACTTCTAGATCGATGAATTTGGTCGCACTATATATGTCTCATTAGACATCTAATAGGCTATTCAAATCAGATTTTAGTAGAGCTGTACCTCGTTTAGTTTGGACGCTATGAGTCAGCGGCCGAAATAGGTCTGAACTTGTGGAGAACTATGTTTAAGATTTAAATTTTTTCACCTTACTTCTAGATCGATGAATTTGGTCGCACTATATATGTCTCATTAGACATCTAACAGGCTATTCAAATCAGATTTTAGTAGAGCTGTACCTCGTTTAGTTTGGACGCTATGAGACAGCGGCCGAAATATGTCTGAACTTGTGGAGAACTATGTGTTTAAGATTTAATTTTTTTCTCCTAACTTCTAGATCGATGAATTTGGTCGCACTATATATGTCTCATTAGACATCTAATAGGCTATTCAAATCAGATTTTAGTAGAGCTGTACCTCGTTTAGTTTGGACGCTATGAGTCAGCGGCCGAAATATGTCTGAACTTTGGAGAACTATGTTTAAGATTTAATTTTTTTCACCTTACTTCTAGATCGATGAATTTGGTCGCACTATATATGTCTCATTAGACATCTAATAGGCTATTCAAATCAGATTTTAGTAGAGCTGTACCTCGTTTAGTTTGGACGCTATGAGACAGCGGCCGAAATATGTCTGAACTTGTGGAGAACTATGTGTTTAAGATTTAATTTTTTTCTCCTAATTTCTAGATCGATGAATTTGGTCGCACTATATATGTCTCATTAGACATCTAATAGGCTATTCAAATCAGATTTTAGTAGAGCTGTACCTCGTTTAGTTTGGACGCTATGAGTCAGCGGCCGAAATATGTCTGAACTTGTGGCGATCTTGTTAAGATTTAATTTTTTTCACCTAACTTCTAGATCGATGAATTTGGTCCCACTATATATGTCTCATTAGACATCTAATAGGCTATTCAAATCAGATTTTTAGTAGAGCTGTACCTCGTGTAGTTTGGACGCTATGAGACAGCGGCCGAAATATGTCTGAACTTGTGGAGAACTATGTGTTTAAGATTTAATTTTTTTCTCCTAATTTCTAGATCGATGATTTTGGTCCCACTATATATGTCTCATTAGACATCTAATAGGCTATTCAAATCAGATTTTAGTAGAGCTGTACCTCGTTTAGTTTGGACGCTATGAGTCAGCGGCCGAAATATGTCTGAACTTTGGAGAACTATGTTTAAGATTTAATTTTTTTCACCTTACTTCTAGATCGATGAATTTGGTCGCACTATATATGTCTCATTAGACATCTAATAGGCTATTCAAATCAGATTTTAGTAGAGCTGTACCTCGTTTAGTTTGGACGCTATGAGACAGCGGCCGAAATATGTCTGAACTTGTGGAGAACTATGTGTTTAAGATTTAATTTTTTTCTCCTAATTTCTAGATCGATGAATTTGGTCGCACTATATATGTCTCATTAGACATCTAATAGGCTATTCAAATCAGATTTTAGTAGAGCTGTACCTCGTTTAGTTTGGACGCTATGAGTCAGCGGCCGAAATAGGTCTGAACTTGTGGAGAACTATGTTTAAGATTTAATTTTTTTCACCTAACTTCTAGATCGATGAATTTGGTCGCACTATATACGTCTCATTAGACATCTAATAGGGTATTCAAATTAGATTTTAGTAGAGCTGTACCTCGTTTAGTTTGGACGCTATGAGTCAGCGGCCGAAATATGTCTGATCTTGTGGAGAACTATGTGTTTAAGATTTAATTTTTTTCACCTAACTTCTAGATCGATGAATTTGGTCGCACTATATACGTCTCATTAGACATCTTATAGGCTATTCAAATCAGATTTTAGTAGAGCTGTACCTCGTTTAGTTTGAACGCTATGAGTCAGCGGCCGAAATATGTCTGAACTTGTGGAGAACTATGTGTTTAAGATTTAATTTTTTTCACCTAACTTCTAGATCGATGAATTTGGTCGCACTATATACGTCTCATTAGGCATCTTATAGGCTATTCAAATCAGATTTTAGTAGAGCTGTACCTCGTTTAGTTTGGACGCTATGAGTCAGCGGCCGAAATATGTCTGAACTTGTGGCGATCTTGTTAAGATTTAATTTTTTTCACCTAACTTCCAGACCGATGAATTTGGTCGCACTTTATGTGTCTCATTAGACATCTAATATGCTATTCAAATTAGATTTTAGTAGAGTTGTACCTCGTTTAGTTTGGACGCTATGAGACAGCGGCCGAAATATGTCTGAACTTGTGGAGAACTATGTGTTTAAGATTTAATTTTTTTCTCCTAATTTCTAGATCGATGAATTTGGTCGCACTATATATGTCTCATTAGACATCTAATAGGCTATTCAAATCAGATTTTAGTAGAGCTGTACCTCGTTTAGTTTGGACGCTATGAGTCAGCGGCCGAAATAGGTCTGAACTTGTGGAGAACTATGTTTAAGATTTAATTTTTTTCACCTAACTTCTAGATCGATGAATTTGGTCGCACTATATACGTCTCATTAGACATCTAATAGGGTATTCAAATTAGATTTTAGTAGAGCTGTACCTCGTTTAGTTTGGACGCTATGAGTCAGCGGCCGAAATATGTCTGATCTTGTGGAGAACTATGTGTTTAAGATTTAATTTTTTTCACCTAACTTCTAGATCGATGAATTTGGTCGCACTATATACGTCTCATTAGACATCTTATAGGCTATTCAAATCAGATTTTAGTAGAGCTGTACCTCGTTTAGTTTGAACGCTATGAGTCAGCGGCCGAAATATGTCTGATCTTGTGGAGAACTATGTGTTTAAGATTTAATTTTTTTCACCTAACTTCTAGATCGATGAATTTGGTCCCACTATATATGTCTCATTAGACATCTAATAGGCTATTCAAATCAGATTTTAGTAGAGCTGTACCTCGTTTAGTTTGGACGCTATGAGACAGCGGCCGAAATATGTCTGAACTTGTGGAGAACTATGTGTTTAAGATTTAATTTTTTTTACCTAATTTCTAGATCGATGATTTTGGTCGCACTATATAAGTCTCATTAGACATTTTATAGGCTATTCAAATCAGATTTTAGTAGAGCTGTACCTCGTTTAGTTTGGACGCTATAAGTCAGCGGCCGAAATATGTCTGAACTTGTGAAGAACTATGTGTTTAAGATTTAATTTTTTTCACCTAATTTCTAGATCGATGATTTTGGTCGCACTATATATGTCTTATTAGACATCTAATAGGCTATTCAAATCAGATTTTAGTAGAGCTGTACCTCGTTTAGTTTGGACGCTATGAGTCAGCGGCCGAAATATGTCTGATCTTGTGGAGAACTATGTGTTTAAGATTTAATTTTTTTCACCTAACTTCTAGATCGATGAATTTGGTCACACTATATACGTCTCATTAGATATCTAATAGGGTATTCAAATTAGATTTTAGTAGAGCTGTACCTCGTTTAGTTTGGACGCTATGAGTCAGCGGCCGAAATAGGTCTGAACTTGTGGAGAACTATGTTTAAGATTTAATTTTTTTCACCTAACTTCTAGATCGATGAATTTGGTCGCACTATATACGTCTCATTAGACATCTATTAGGGTATTCAAATTAGATTTTAGTAGAGCTGTACCTCGTTTAGTTTGGACGCTATGAGTCAGCGGCCGAAATATGTCTGATCTTGTGGAGAACTATGTGTTTAATATTTAATTTTTTTCACCTAACTTCTAGATCGATGAATTTGGTCGCACTATATACGTCTCATTAGACATCTTATAGGCTATTCAAATCAGATTTTAGTAGAGCTGTACCTCGTTTAGTTTGGACGCTATGAGTCAGCGGCCGTCTGTCTGTCACAGCCTATTTTCTCCGAAGCTACTGGACCAATTAAGAGGCCGGTGTCGATTTTAGTCGCAAAAATGTTAAATTGATAGATTTTGTCTGTGAAATTGTACACCTTTTGTTACCTAATTGAAATAACAAGTACTGGTTTCTATTAGCGCATCTTGTTATCTTACCCTTTATCAGATAAATTTGTTGAAAACAGACTCACTAAATTAGTAATGTTTGCTTTTCTGATGGACGTTTAGGTAAACGCGCGTAAAGCACTGATTTTGTCGCTCATTATGTAAATTCGATTTTATTATTGTGTAAATTTCGTAAAGTTTGGACAGCTAAATATGGTAATTTTGTATTACACATATCCTGTACTTGACGTTTATCAGACTACATTTTTATAATTATGACTTTGAAGTAGTGTAAATGAAAGTTAGACGAAATCAATTTTCTCCAGAAATTACTTCAAAACAAGTGACAATTTCTCTGAAAATCGACTTAATTTCAACGTAATTTTGATACTTAAACAATCTACAACATTTGTTGAAACTATTCTTATACATCAATTTGTATAATTTACCACCATAAATTTTTGATGAATTTTTAAAAACTGCCCCTTCTTTTCATATATTACCGGTGACGCACGCTTGCGACCTCATTATTAAAAGGCAAGATGAGAAGACGTGCTAATAGAAACCAATACTTTTTATTTGGATATTACGTAACAAAACGTGTATAATTTCAACGACTACATCTATCAATTTAAAATTTTTGCTCTAAAATCGACTACGGCCTCTTAAGGTAAAATTTGGTATACATATGTAAGTTTGTGACCCAAAGACGGACATGCAACGTAAACAAATGAATTTTAAATACTGGGGGCGTTTTTGGGGGGTATATGAGAAAATTAAAAAATAAAGTTTTTCAAACTATATGGTGTTACATAGCAAGTGAAAGAGCTCATTGTGATATTCTCAAATATATTTTTTTTATAATTTTATAATAAACAGTTTAGAAGTTATTCAAGAAAATAGGCAAAAAATGACCATTCGCCCCTTTATCTCCGAAACTACTGGATCAAAAATTTAAAAAAAAATAAACAAAATAGATCTTTACCTATAGATTACAGGAAAATCTATTAGAAATGTGCAGTCAAGCGTGAGTCGGACTTAATTACTTAGTTTTTGATCCGACCCCTACGGGTTTTTTGAAGACATTTCACATAAAAATTACATTGTTTAAATTGTGTAAAGTATGGAACCCTTGGAACGCGAGTCCGACTCGCACTTAGCCGGTTTTTATTTTTATCTAACTTCTAGTTCGATCGAATTCTAGAAACTATACGTAACCGATATGCCCGATACTAACGGATTTAAAAATAGACGCCTTAAGTTGAGTTATTCATTTAGAATATATATGAGTTTTCCAGTTGTTGATGTTACACGATGTGTACGTATATTTACATACACCGGGTTGACGTTAATTTAAGATTTGCCCAAATATATATTGCACAACTGGCACCCGTTATTTAGAGATTTTATTTTTTGTTCTATTGTCATATGTGTTCGTTTTTCTGCGATTGACATTATGCAACTGGTGTTTAAATGAATTTTCCTATAGCAAAAATGACATTGATAATATCCCCCGTCGTTGTCTGTGATAGTTTTCGAACAAAAAAAGCATAGTTTGTCCATTTGGTCACTTTTTTCCAGAAGAATATATTTTATTTCATCCCTGAATGCATCAAAATCCATTTTGTTATTGATCATGGAGGTTTCATTAACCAAGCACGAGAAAAAGAAAACCAACATAGGGCCACAATTATAAGAGTCCATTTGCTTTGTATGCTTCACGGTTTCGAATTTAGATATATGCATGGTAAAATTCTTTTCTTTTAATAATTTATTCACTTCTGCCAAATACATATGGCCAAGTGCGTTTTCATGCCCTAGCGGATCAATGACCGTCATTGTTTTGCGTTTAATGGACAACAAAACCATTGTGAAATGTTGATACAGACATATTAAAAATACAGTGTCAGTCTCGGTGGTTATTGGTAGATTCTCCACAAAATCATGGTTGCGGACACTACCCCCAAAAATAAACGTTGATTTCTCCACGTTCACAATGTTGTATTTGCCGTTATTGTATATATGACACGCATGCTCCACAACAAAACCGGACAAGTATTGTTGCGGCTGCAGGGTCGCGTAGTCATCATAGGGTAGTAAGTCAAGGGAAAATTTTAGGGAAGCCATCTTTGATACGGTGTATCCTCTATCGATTCGTGCGTAATATTTTGTATCCTTAGCTAATCCGTTCGGAAAGACTTCAAGGGTACAGACCTCAAGATTTGGGTATGAATAGTTGGGCTGTGGGGATTCGAATACTTTGGTTGAATTGAAATGTGTCCCAGTACGGCAATATTCACAGACGAACTCTTCAATATCTTCAAAAGAACATGTCTCATATTCTGGCCGGGCACATGTTTGATGGACCCACTCGTTGCACACATTGCAGGAAACCCATGAGGTTGTCAAGTCCTCCTGACTTGTGCCTCGTCGGCAATAGGTACAGAATGTACTGTCATGTAATTCGAGTAATTCGGCCTTTATTTTAATCTCTTTTAGAAATCGCCCATCGAAGTGGCTGTGGGAAGGTCTTTTTCTTCTTTGCCACATTTCTTCTACTTGACCTGACTTTGGTTGTTTGGTCAGCCTCTTTTTAGGAATACCTTTTAAAATTTCGGTGGACAGTGATTATTACCTCTGTTCTCAATTTTCTTATTAACTGAGTGCATTTTAAATTACTTTGTCCATTTAAACTATACTGTTTTATTTGTCCAAAGTAATTCTCCACAGCTGAATTGCTCGTACGCATGTCTTTCCTCAAATTACTCCACAAGGGCACATATGCCATGTATTTAGATACAAAGGTGGCATATAGTGAGGGGTCGTAATATTTACTTAACGTATGACCCGACGATTCGATGTTTATGTTTTTTTCAATATTTTTACACCTGATGTAGTAAGGGCTACTGGCATATATTGATTCCTTATTAGTGTTAGAGTCACTAAAAAGCGACGAAGAAGTGTGTTCCATTTTTTCTAATAACTCTATAAGGTCTTTTTTTTCAATATTATTGCGACAAAGTGCGACCAGTTTATTATACGCATTTGCAACTGAGGTTGTGTAATATTTGGTATTGAATAGAATATAAGCATTTGCAATGAACGCATCCACCGTTGATAAATCTTTCATTAATATCACGCTTACTAAAAGTTCTTTTACGGCGTTTTTGTCACTGGCCTGTGATTTATTGACATCTTTGCAAATGCACTTCACTAAATGTGCGCAGCACAAAAACATAGGTGTATGACAATCCCTTTTCAACATATTATCGTAACATAGTCTTAGGTACTCAAGCAACGTGCAATTGTTGAATGACTTGCACACTGCATTTATTAGTGCGAAACTAAAGTCTGTCACTACTCCTGAAAATGCAGGCCAACAGTTATGAGCCTCACAAAAGACTCTAAAATCATTTAGCAATTTGAAAATGGTATTTGCATCATGCATTGCCGATATCATCGAGAAAACGGAAAATACTCGCTCTGTCAATTCAAGGAGGATTACCCCACTGTACAAAAATATTCTTTTAATTGACTTATCTCCATTAGGAGGCCTGCATACACTGCCTGTTGCATCAAAATGCAACAGGGTCTTTTTCGTGTTTTTTATTACTTTCAACTGTTCGTTACTAAAGAGTTTTACAACAAGAGGAAACAATAATTCCTGTATATACTCTGGATGATCTTTTTGATATAAATATAAGTCAATAATATCATTTTTTGACCGATCATTGATACCCATAGCCTCAGATCTCACTTTTCTAATCGTGGAGTCCGATTTAACACGTTGGAGGTTTTTTGCTTGCTCTAAACAAGCCTGGTTTAAATTTAAGAGACTTTGTTTTTTATGTACAAGTGGCTTTGTTTTGATGAGTTTACGTTTTTCTATTTTCCTTTCAAGGCCGCGCAATTGAGCAGTTAAATAATGGCTGTGACAGAAATTTAGATTTGTACTGTGTACTGTCACAATATGTTCAGAAAGTGTGATTTTAAACTGTTTGCAATTTGTGTGCCTGCATGACGCTGATATTATGATTGTCCCGTCTTTCAAATACTTTTTGTGATTAATTTTTATAGTACATGTATTGTTTATGTATTTTTCTATTGTCTTTTTTAGGATGTAAGGGTACGTAAAAGTATTTAGAGTACCATCTGTAAACATCTCGTTCCACAGTTTTTCATTTATAGTGTACGACCCCTCAATAACGTCATCAATCGTAAGGTGATCGACATTTTTGGACCCTGTAGGGAGTATATCAGCCGAAATATCTGGACTTGAAATATTTAGAACTACTTTCTGTACATGCTGTATGTCAGGTGACACTTTATGCTTTTTATCACTATGACAGTCATTTTCACTTTTTTTCATTGGGCTCACATTATCGATATAAGAGGCAAGGGAAGGTGATTTATCACTATGATCGTTATTTTCATTTTTTCCCAATGAACTCACAGTATCGATATAAGGGGTCAGTGAAGGTGATTTAACACCATGACCGTCATTTTCTTTTTTTTCTATTGGGCTCACATTATCGATATAAGAGGCCAACGAAGCCGATTTACCACTATGACCGTCATTTTCTATTATTTCCATTGGGCTCACAGTATCGATATAAGGGGCCTGGATTTCGTCGTATGTCGGTGAATTCGTGGGAAGATACTTGTCTGACGACTTTGCAGCATCTCTATGTATCTTTTTTGTATGAGTTAATTTAAACACATTTAATAACAAAATATATAGCAGTATAATAGCACAAGAAAAACACACACTCGAAAGACAACAATCATATCAATCATATATCAATGTCATATGCCATCGGCCAGGATTACAGTAAGAAGGTTTATACTACTATACATAAATTAAACCTCTAACACGCCCTCTTAATGTTGGACGACTTCTATCAAGTCCTGAACAAAAGACTCATGTTTACAATATGGCAATGCCTTGGTAAGTATATCAGCAGTCATCTGCTCAGTAGGCATATAAATTAACTCAATGACGTTATTATCAATAGTCTCGCGAATATAGTGATATCTAATGTCCACATGTTTAGATCGTTTGTGGAATACTGGATTAGTGGCCAGCTTAGCAGCAGACTGGTTATCACTATACAAAGTAACAGTATTACTACAACCTGTCAACTCAGCAAGAACCGCACGGACGTATACCGCTTCTTTAGCAGCTTCAGACAAAGCTATATATTCCGCCTCGGTAGACGACTGTGCGATACAAGATTGCTTGTAACAACCCCAGGAAATGACATTCCTACCTAGCTTAAATATATACCCCGTGTAAGATTTACGATCCGTCCCGTTAGCCCAATCAGCGTCAGTAAATCCGAAAACACGAAATTTATCATTAACATCACTTTTCCTGTACACAAGACCTAAATTCATTGTGCCTTTCAAGTAACGCAATACACGTTTGGCCGCAGCAAAATGTTCAGCTGTGAAACGGTTATTAAACTGACTAAGAAAACTGGCAGCAAATGAAATGTCAGGTCTAGTGGTCACAGACAAGTACATCAGGCAACCTATTAACTCCTGATATGGTAGATTACTATCGTGGGTAACACTATCAGAAAACTTCAGACCTAAGTCTAAGGGCGTCCTTGCGACTTTACAGTCTTTCATACCGAAACGTTCGAGCATCTTTTCGATATAATTTTTCTGACTCAGCTTCAACTCACTACTAGTACGATCTACTTTAATGCCTAGCATATGTTTAACTTCACCTAAATCTTTTATAGTGAAGTGAGACTTCAGTGACGTTTTCAGCTTATTTGCAAGCTCGTCACAATCGTAAAAGATGAAAAAATCATCTACATAAAGTGCGATAATAATGGTTCGCTTACCCACACGGCGACTGAAGATACAGCTCTCGTACTTGCTCTGCGTGAACTTCTCTGCGAGTAAAACTTCCTTTACCTTATCGTACCAGGCGCGGGACGCCTGCTTTAACCCATACACAGCTTTCTTGAGTTTATAGACTTTATGCTCATTGCCTTGTTTGATGAATCCTTCTGGCTGTGACATATAAATCTCTTCACTCAAATTGCCATTCAGGAAGGCAGTTTTTACGTCAAGGTGATCAATCTTCAGATCTAACTCGACCGCAAGAGACAGCAACATTCTCAACGAACTATGTCGAACAACAGGAGAGTACGTATCCATATAGTCGATTCCGAACTTCTGGGTAAATCCTTTCGCAACCAATCGTGCTCTATAAGATGCTATTTTTCCATTAGCGTCGCGTTTTATTTTGAATAGCCACCGGTTCTTCACAATATTTTTGCACGCCGGTCTATCAACAAGCTCCCAAGCCTCATGCTTATTAAATGAATCGATTTCATCCTGCATAGCTTGTCGCCACAGCTTGCTATCACTCGAATGTAAAGCCTCCCTAACAGTTGTCGGCTCACATGCCTCTACCTCGAGTGCTGACGCAACAGTGCATCTCTGTAATCTCGGCCGTAAATTATAGGCTGGTCCGTCACCATGCGGTTCCCGTGAAGTACCGCCTGTATCAGTAGATGAACTCGGCATCTGCGCGTCCGCCTCAATCCAAACTTCAGGTTCTTCCGGCCTCTCCGCCTCAACCTGAACCTCTACATTTGGTAGCGATGGCATCTCCGCCTCAAGCTCAACCACAGGCTGATCTTCCATACGAGTCTCTTCAACGGTAGCTCCGTCGTCACTTGTAGGGAAGACTATCTCCATGGACCGTTTACTGGTGGAACCTGGAAAAATTGTTTCATTAAAAACAACATCTCGACTACGAAAAACTTCATTTTTCGCCAAATCGTACAGCCTATATCCATTATTCTCATAGCCAAGAAAGGTACAACGCTTGCTTTTGGGTTCAAGCTTATTTCGCTTCACTTTATCAACATGAGCATAAGCTTCGCAGCCGAAGACACGTAAGTGTTTCAAGCTTATCTTCCTCCCTGTCCAGGCCTCCTCAGGAGTCTTCCCCGAGAGCCTTTTTGAAGGAGACACGTTTATTAAATACGCTGCCGTGCGAGCAGCTTCAGCCCAAAATTTGTGATCTAGTTTTGACGTGTACAACAGACATCTTACTTTCTCCAGAAGGGTACGATTGAGTCTCTCGCTGGCTCCATTCATTTGGGGACTATACGGCACTGTCACCTGGTGAACTATCCCCTTACCTTTAAAGAAATTATCAAGTTCTCTGTTCACATACTCGGTCCCGTTGTCAGATCTCAGGGCTTTCACTTTATCACCAGTTTGGGTTTCAACTAGAGTAATAAAGTCTTTCATGTATTGACTCACCTCGCTTTTATGCTTCAGGAAATACACGAACACCTTTCTCGTATGATCATCCAAGAATGTCAAGATGTACCTCTTGCCTCCAAGCGAATTTACCGGCAACGGGCCACACAAATCCGTGTGGATTAAATCCAACCGATTTGCAGCCACTGACTTCTCAGGATTGCCGACAAAAGGAAATCGCGCTTGCTTTCCTTTCAAACAAACCTCACATGCAACATCTTTACAAGGGTCGTCCTGAAAACTAATATCATTAGCAAGTCCCTGCCTCAAAAGCTTCATATTGTTGCCACTCAAGTGACCAAGACGCTTATGCCAAGTTGCAGTGCTAATAGTCACGTTCGCCCTTAGATTACAAGTCTGAAGTCTGTACACACCTCCTACGTCATTTGCCTTAATCAAAACATCGCTCAACTTAGAAATTGTACAACCAGTAGTATCAAAATGTACAATACAACCATTCTTAATCAATTGAGAAACAGATATGAGATTAACAGACAGTTTAGGTACAAACAGCACGTTAGTCAACATCGCATTATCCGACAACTTAACATTACCTATACCTGTGCACTGTAGTTTATCTCCACTAGCGATAGTGATGTATCCACTCTGCGATCTAAAGTCTGTCATCAAATCGCGCCTGCTAGTCATGTGATTCGTTGCTCCCGAGTCCACATACCACGAAGATTCAGAGTACATTTCAGTGCTATATGCCGACAAGTCACAGTATCCTAAACAACCAACGTCGCTGCGACAGTTTTTCTTCAGATGACCTTTTTGTTTGCATTTCCAGCACCACAGTTCTCTCTTACGACCAGTAGTGTCCTTCGTTTTAGACTCGGTCTTGTGCTGTTGCGCTTTTCTCGTCCAGGAGTTACTCGTAGTAGTGCCTTTTCTCATCGAAGACAAGCACTCACTCGATTCTCCACGAGTAGTCCACCGTTGATCCTGCAGCAGTTTGGATTTGACAAGATCGGCAGTAATGACAACTCCCGAATGCTCAAGTGCCATGATCATGGGCTCGTAATCCGTCGGTAAACCTTTGAGCATCAGCGCACCAAGAAACTCGTCATCAACTGGTTTCTTCATACTCGCTAATAACTGCGCTAGCGATAAAATCTCATTGACGTAAGCTTCCATGCTGTTGAAGTTCTCAAGTTTGACAGCGCACAAATTCTGGAGTGTTCGCACTCTAGAACCGAGACCTTTATCATCATACGCACTTTCAAGTGCATCCCAGGCGTCTTTCGCCGTTTTTGCCGACATCAAATGTACGAAACAAGACTTCTCGACGCTCAAACAAATTTTCGATTTTGCTTTTTCGTCACGTCTAATTCTTACCTCGGACGTTGTTTTGTCGTCCGCATCGTAGCCGCTTATGCAGGTCCATAAATTGTCGTGTATCAAAGCATTTTTCATAACAAATCTCCATTCGACGAAATTTGCACGTCCACGTAATTTTTCGTGCGAGAAATTATTATTGGTACTTTCCGACATATTTAAAATAACGGTAAACTATCACTGGTGACCATAACCTTTTGTATGAGTTAATTTAAACACATTTAATAACAAAATATATAGCAGTATAATAGCACAAGAAAAACACACACTCGAAAGACAACAATCATATCAATCATATATCAATGTCATATGCCATCGGCCAGGATTACAGTAAGAAGGTTTATACTACTATACATAAATTAAACCTCTAACAATCTTCCACCAAACCTTATAAATTCTTGTACGATTGCGTAAAGTGTTGGGTAGCTGGAAGAAGTTGCACAACAATTCATAGCTCACGTGAGACGATGTTGTGATAGAGTCTGGCTTGGAACATAAGTGATATTTGGCTATAGCCAATTTCAAGCCATCTGTTGTGAGCGCAGTTTTGTTTATTTCTGGATTGTAAAAATGAAAGTTTCTGAAACCCTCATTTTCATTTATTATTTTAAAGATATGTACAAAATGTTTATATTTACAGTTCTTTAAAGCCAGAGAAAGCTTTTTACAGTCGTCAACTGTCACCTTCTCATTCTCTTCTAGCTGAGGTTTAAGTTTATGCAGTTCGGAAGAGATTTGTTTAAAGGAGCTTATTTTTGAAATGTACATTATTGAAATGCTGCATAGATAATATGAAACCAAGCAATTAAACAACAGTTAAATTTTAATAATATTTTCGATGAAAACAAAACAAAAAAAATCTCTTGTATCTACATCTGATTTCCGATACAATCATAAAAGTTTTGCTCCAATTATAATTATAATTTCAATGTTCGATATAAAGGAAACGTAACGTAATTAAACTAATTAAGCACTACACAAATACGAAATAAGTTGTTAATACATAACAAGTAAGCAGTTAAGCAAGTAACAAGTTGGTAAGGCAGGTAGGTATGTTAGCTTGGCATCGACTCAAAGGGTAAAAAAATATTGAGGGAATTGCTTACTTGTTATGTATTAACAACTTATTTCGTATTTGTGTAGTGCTTAATTAGTTTAATTACGTTACGTTTCCTTTATATCGAACATTGAAATTATAATTATAATTGGAGCAAAACTTTTATGATTGTATCGGAAATCAGATGTAGATACAAGAGATTTTTTTTGTTTTGTTTTCATCGAAAATATTATTAAAATTTAACTGTTGTTTAATTGCTTGGTTTCATATTATCTATGCAGCATTTCAATAATGTACATTTCAAAAATAAGCTCCTTTAAACAAATCTCTTCCGAACTGCATAAACTTAAACCTCAGCTAGAAGAGAATGAGAAGGTGACAGTTGACGACTGTAAAAAGCTTTCTCTGGCTTTAAAGAACTGTAAATATAAACATTTTGTACATATCTTTAAAATAATAAATGAAAATGAGGGTTTCAGAAACTTTCATTTTTACAATCCAGAAATAAACAAAACTGCGCTCACAACAGATGGCTTGAAATTGGCTATAGCCAAATATCACTTATGTTCCAAGCCAGACTCTATCACAACATCGTCTCACGTGAGCTATGAATTGTTGTGCAACTTCTTCCAGCTACCCAACACTTTACGCAATCGTACAAGAATTTATAAGGTTTGGTGGAAGATACATAGAGATGCTGCAAAGTCGTCAGACAAGTATCTTCCCACGAATTCACCGACATACGACGAAATCCAGGCCCCTTATATCGATACTGTGAGCCCAATGGAAATAATAGAAAATGACGGTCATAGTGGTAAATCGGCTTCGTTGGCCTCTTATATCGATAATGTGAGCCCAATAGAAAAAAAAGAAAATGACGGTCATGGTGTTAAATCACCTTCACTGACCCCTTATATCGATACTGTGAGTTCATTGGGAAAAAATGAAAATAACGATCATAGTGATAAATCACCTTCCCTTGCCTCTTATATCGATAATGTGAGCCCAATGAAAAAAAGTGAAAATGACTGTCATAGTGATAAAAAGCATAAAGTGTCACCTGACATACAGCATGTACAGAAAGTAGTTCTAAATATTTCAAGTCCAGATATTTCGGCTGATATACTCCCTACAGGGTCCAAAAATGTCGATCACCTTACGATTGATGACGTTATTGAGGGGTCGTACACTATAAATGAAAAACTGTGGAACGAGATGTTTACAGATGGTACTCTAAATACTTTTACGTACCCTTACATCCTAAAAAAGACAATAGAAAAATACATAAACAATACATGTACTATAAAAATTAATCACAAAAAGTATTTGAAAGACGGGACAATCATAATATCAGCGTCATGCAGGCACACAAATTGCAAACAGTTTAAAATCACACTTTCTGAACATATTGTGACAGTACACAGTACAAATCTAAATTTCTGTCACAGCCATTATTTAACTGCTCAATTGCGCGGCCTTGAAAGGAAAATAGAAAAACGTAAACTCATCAAAACAAAGCCACTTGTACATAAAAAACAAAGTCTCTTAAATTTAAACCAGGCTTGTTTAGAGCAAGCAAAAAACCTCCAACGTGTTAAATCGGACTCCACGATTAGAAAAGTGAGATCTGAGGCTATGGGTATCAATGATCGGTCAAAAAATGATATTATTGACTTATATTTATATCAAAAAGATCATCCAGAGTATATACAGGAATTATTGTTTCCTCTTGTTGTAAAACTCTTTAGTAACGAACAGTTGAAAGTAATAAAAAACACGAAAAAGACCCTGTTGCATTTTGATGCAACAGGCAGTGTATGCAGGCCTCCTAATGGAGATAAGTCAATTAAAAGAATATTTTTGTACAGTGGGGTAATCCTCCTTGAATTGACAGAGCGAGTATTTTCCGTTTTCTCGATGATATCGGCAATGCATGATGCAAATACCATTTTCAAATTGCTAAATGATTTTAGAGTCTTTTGTGAGGCTCATAACTGTTGGCCTGCATTTTCAGGAGTAGTGACAGACTTTAGTTTCGCACTAATAAATGCAGTGTGCAAGTCATTCAACAATTGCACGTTGCTTGAGTACCTAAGACTATGTTACGATAATATGTTGAAAAGGGATTGTCATACACCTATGTTTTTGTGCTGCGCACATTTAGTGAAGTGCATTTGCAAAGATGTCAATAAATCACAGGCCAGTGACAAAAACGCCGTAAAAGAACTTTTAGTAAGCGTGATATTAATGAAAGATTTATCAACGGTGGATGCGTTCATTGCAAATGCTTATATTCTATTCAATACCAAATATTACACAACCTCAGTTGCAAATGCGTATAATAAACTGGTCGCACTTTGTCGCAATAATATTGAAAAAAAAGACCTTATAGAGTTATTAGAAAAAATGGAACACACTTCTTCGTCGCTTTTTAGTGACTCTAACACTAATAAGGAATCAATATATGCCAGTAGCCCTTACTACATCAGGTGTAAAAATATTGAAAAAAACATAAACATCGAATCGTCGGGTCATACGTTAAGTAAATATTACGACCCCTCACTATATGCCACCTTTGTATCTAAATACATGGCATATGTGCCCTTGTGGAGTAATTTGAGGAAAGACATGCGTACGAGCAATTCAGCTGTGGAGAATTACTTTGGACAAATAAAACAGTATAGTTTAAATGGACAAAGTAATTTAAAATGCACTCAGTTAATAAGAAAATTGAGAACAGAGGTAATAATCACTGTCCACCGAAATTTTAAAAGGTATTCCTAAAAAGAGGCTGACCAAACAACCAAAGTCAGGTCAAGTAGAAGAAATGTGGCAAAGAAGAAAAAGACCTTCCCACAGCCACTTCGATGGGCGATTTCTAAAAGAGATTAAAATAAAGGCCGAATTACTCGAATTACATGACAGTACATTCTGTACCTATTGCCGACGAGGCACAAGTCAGGAGGACTTGACAACCTCATGGGTTTCCTGCAATGTGTGCAACGAGTGGGTCCATCAAACATGTGCCCGGCCAGAATATGAGACATGTTCTTTTGAAGATATTGAAGAGTTCGTCTGTGAATATTGCCGTACTGGGACACATTTCAATTCAACCAAAGTATTCGAATCCCCACAGCCCAACTATTCATACCCAAATCTTGAGGTCTGTACCCTTGAAGTCTTTCCGAACGGATTAGCTAAGGATACAAAATATTACGCACGAATCGATAGAGGATACACCGTATCAAAGATGGCTTCCCTAAAATTTTCCCTTGACTTACTACCCTATGATGACTACGCGACCCTGCAGCCGCAACAATACTTGTCCGGTTTTGTTGTGGAGCATGCGTGTCATATATACAATAACGGCAAATACAACATTGTGAACGTGGAGAAATCAACGTTTATTTTTGGGGGTAGTGTCCGCAACCATGATTTTGTGGAGAATCTACCAATAACCACCGAGACTGACACTGTATTTTTAATATGTCTGTATCAACATTTCACAATGGTTTTGTTGTCCATTAAACGCAAAACAATGACGGTCATTGATCCGCTAGGGCATGAAAACGCACTTGGCCATATGTATTTGGCAGAAGTGAATAAATTATTAAAAGAAAAGAATTTTACCATGCATATATCTAAATTCGAAACCGTGAAGCATACAAAGCAAATGGACTCTTATAATTGTGGCCCTATGTTGGTTTTCTTTTTCTCGTGCTTGGTTAATGAAACCTCCATGATCAATAACAAAATGGATTTTGATGCATTCAGGGATGAAATAAAATATATTCTTCTGGAAAAAAGTGACCAAATGGACAAACTATGCTTTTTTTGTTCGAAAACTATCACAGACAACGACGGGGGATATTATCAATGTCATTTTTGCTATAGGAAAATTCATTTAAACACCAGTTGCATAATGTCAATCGCAGAAAAACGAACACATATGACAATAGAACAAAAAATAAAATCTCTAAATAACGGGTGCCAGTTGTGCAATATATATTTGGGCAAATCTTAAATTAACGTCAACCCGGTGTATGTAAATATACGTACACATCGTGTAACATCAACAACTGGAAAACTCATATATATTCTAAATGAATAACTCAACTTAAGGCGTCTATTTTTAAATCCGTTAGTATCGGGCATATCGGTTACGTATAGTTTCTAGAATTCGATCGAACTAGAAGTTAGATAAAAATAAAAACCGGCTAAGTGCGAGTCGGACTCGCGTTCCAAGGGTTCCATACTTTACACAATTTAAACAATGTAATTTTTATGTGAAATGTCTTCAAAAAACCCGTAGGGGTCGGATCAAAAACTAAGTAATTAAGTCCGACTCACGCTTGACTGCACATTTCTAATAGATTTTCCTGTAATCTATAGGTAAAGATCTATTTTGTTTATTTTTTTTTAAATTTTTGATCCAGTAGTTTCGGAGATAAAGGGGCGAATGGTCATTTTTTGCCTATTTTCTTGAATAACTTCTAAACTGTTTATTATAAAATTATAAAAAAAATATATTTGAGAATATCACAATGAGCTCTTTCACTTGCTATGTAACACCATATAGTTTGAAAAACTTTATTTTTTAATTTTCTCATATACCCCCCAAAAACGCCCCCAGTATTTAAAATTCATTTGTTTACGTTGCATGTCCGTCTTTGGGTCACAAACTTACATATGTATACCAAATTTTACCTTAAGAGGCCGTAGTCGATTTTAGAGCAAAAATTTTAAATTGATAGATGTAGTCGTTGAAATTATACACGTTTTGTTACGTAATATCCAAATAAAAAGTATTGGTTTCTATTAGCACGTCTTCTCATCTTGCCTTTTAATAATGAGGTCGCAAGCGTGCGTCACCGGTAATATATGAAAAGGGGCAGTTTTTAAAAATTCATCAAAAATTTATGGTGGTAAATTATACAAATTGATGTATAAGAATAGTTTCAACAAATGTTGTAGATTGTTTAAGTATCAAAATTACGTTGAAATTAAGTCGATTTTCAGAGAAATTGTCACTTGTTTTGAAGTAATTTCTGGAGAAAATTGATTTCGTCTAACTTTCATTTACACTACTTCAAAGTCATAATTATAAAAATGTAGTCTGATAAACGTCAAGTACAGGATATGTGTAATACAAAATTACCATATTTAGCTGTCCAAACTTTACGAAATTTACACAATAATAAAATCGAATTTACATAATGAGCGACAAAATCAGTGCTTTACGCGCGTTTACCTAAACGTCCATCAGAAAAGCAAACATTACTAATTTAGTGAGTCTGTTTTCAACAAATTTATCTGATAAAGGGTAAGATAACAAGATGCGCTAATAGAAACCAGTACTTGTTATTTCAATTAGGTAACAAAAGGTGTACAATTTCACAGACAAAATCTATCAATTTAACATTTTTGCGACTAAAATCGACACCGGCCTCTTAATTGGTCCAGTAGCTTCGGAGAAAATAGGCTGTGACAGACAGACGGCCGCTGACTCATAGCGTCCAAACTAAACGAGGTACAGCTCTACTAAAATCTGATTTGAATAGCCTATAAGATGTCTAATGAGACGTATATAGTGCGACCAAATTCATCGATCTAGAAGTTAGGTGAAAAAAATTAAATATTAAACACATAGTTCTCCACAAGATCAGACATATTTCGGCCGCTGACTCATAGCGTCCAAACTAAACGAGGTACAGCTCTACTAAAATCTAATTTGAATACCCTAATAGATGTCTAATGAGACGTATATAGTGCGACCAAATTCATCGATCTAGAAGTTAGGTGAAAAAAATTAAATCTTAAACATAGTTCTCCACAAGTTCAGACCTATTTCGGCCGCTGACTCATAGCGTCCAAACTAAACGAGGTACAGCTCTACTAAAATCTAATTTGAATACCCTATTAGATATCTAATGAGACGTATATAGTGTGACCAAATTCATCGATCTAGAAGTTAGGTGAAAAAAATTAAATCTTAAACACATAGTTCTCCACAAGTTCAGACATATTTCGGCCGCTGACTCATAGCGTCCAAACTAAACGAGGTACAGCTCTACTAAAATCTGATTTGAATAGCCTATTAGATGTCTAATAAGACATATATAGTGCGACCAAAATCATCGATCTAGAAATTAGGTGAAAAAAATTAAATCTTAAACACATAGTTCTTCACAAGTTCAGACATATTTCGGCCGCTGACTTATAGCGTCCAAACTAAACGAGGTACAGCTCTACTAAAATCTGATTTGAATAGCCTATAAAATGTCTAATGAGACTTATATAGTGCGACCAAAATCATCGATCTAGAAATTAGGTAAAAAAAATTAAATCTTAAACACATAGTTCTCCACAAGTTCAGACATATTTCGGCCGCTGACTCATAGCGTCCAAACTAAACGAGGTACAGCTCTACTAAAATCTGATTTGAATAGCCTTTTAGATGTCTAATGAGACATATATAGTGCGACCAAATTCATCGATCTAGAAATTAGGTGAAAAAAATTAAATCTTAAACACATAGTTCTCCACAAGTTCAGACATATTTCGGCCGCTGACTCATAGCGTCCAAACTAAACGAGGTACAGCTCTACTAAAATCTGATTTGAATAGCCTATTAGATGTCTAATGAGACATATATAGTGCGACCAAATTCATCGATCTAGAAGTAAGGTGAAAAAAATTAAATCTTAAACATAGTTCTCCACAAGTTCAGACCTATTTCGGCCGCTGACTCATAGCGTCCAAACTAAACGAGGTACAGCTCTACTAAAATCTAATTTGAATACCCTATTAGATATCTAATGAGACGTATATAGTGTGACCAAATTCATCGATCTAGAAGTTAGGTGAAAAAAATTAAATCTTAAACACATAGTTCTCCACAAGTTCAGACATATTTCGGCCGCTGACTCATAGCGTCCAAACTAAACGAGGTACAGCTCTACTAAAATCTGATTTGAATAGCCTATTAGATGTCTAATGAGACATATATAGTGCGACCAAAATCATCGATCTAGAAATTAGGAGAAAAAAATTAAATCTTAAACACATAGTTCTTCACAAGTTCAGACATATTTCGGCCGCTGACTTATAGCGTCCAAACTAAACGAGGTACAGCTCTACTAAAATCTGATTTGAATAGCCTATAAAATGTCTAATGAGACTTATATAGTGCGACCAAAATCATCGATCTAGAAATTAGGTAAAAAAAATTAAATCTTAAACACATAGTTCTCCACAAGTTCAGACATATTTCGGCCGCTGACTCATAGCGTCCAAACTAAACGAGGTACAACTCTACTAAAATCTGATTTGAATAGCCTATAAGATGTCTAATGAGACTTATATAGAGCGACCAAATTCATCGATCTAGAAGTTAGGTGAAAAAAATTAAATCTTAAACACATAGTTCTCCACAAGTTCAGACATATTTCGGCCGCTGACTCATAGCGTCCAAACTAAACGAGGTACAGCTCTACTAAAATCTAATTTGAATACCCTATTAGATGTCTAATGAGACGTATATAGTGCGACCAAATTCATCGATCTAGAAGTTAGGTGAAAAAAATTAAATCTTAAACACATAGTTCTCCACAAGTTCAGACATATTTCGGCCGCTGACTCATAGCGTCCAAACTAAACTAGGTACAGCTCTACTAAAATCTGATTTGAATAGCCTATTAGATGTCTAATGAGACATATATAGTGCAACCAAAATCATCGATCTAGAAATTAGGTGAAAAAAATTAAATCTTAAACACATAGTTCTCCACAAATTCAGACATATTTCGGCCGCTGACTCATAGCGTCCAAACTAAACGAGGTACAGCTCTACTAAAATCTGATTTGAATAGCCTATAAGATGTCTAATGAGACGTATATAGTGCGACCAAATTCATTGATCTAGAAGTTAGGTGAAAACAATTAAATGTTAATCATAGTTCTCCACAAGTTCAGACATATTTCGGCCGCTGACTCATAACGTCCAAACTAAACGAGGTACAGCTCTACTAAAATCTAATTTGAATACCCTATTAGATGTCTAATGAGACGTAAATAGTGCGACCAAATTCATCGATCTAGAAGTTAGGTGAAAAAAATTAAATCTTAAACACATAGTTCTCCACAAGTTCAGACATATTTCGGCCGCTGACTCATAGCGTCCAAACTAAACGAGGTACAACTCTACTAAAATCTGATTTGAATAGCCTATAAGATGTCTAATGAGACTTATATAGAGCGACCAAATTCATCGATCTAGAAGTTAGGTGAAAAAAATTAAATCTTAAACACATAGTTCTCCACAAGTTCAGACATATTTCGGCCGCTGACTCATAGCGTCCAAACTAAACGAGGTACAGCTCTACTAAAATCTAATTTGAATACCCTATTAGATGTCTAATGAGACGTATATAGTGCGACCAAATTCATCGATCTAGAAGTTAGGTGAAAAAAATTAAATCTTAAACACATAGTTCTCCACAAGTTCAGACATATTTCGGCCGCTGACTCATAGCGTCCAAACTAAACGAGGTACAGCTCTACTAAAATCTAATTTGAATACCCTATTAGATGTCTAATGAGACGTATATAGTGCGACCAAATTCATCGATCTAGGAGTTAGGTGAAAAAAATTAAATCTTAAACACATAGTTCTCCACAAGTTCAGACATATTTCGGCCGCTGACTCATAGCGTCCAAACTAAACTAGGTACAGCTCTACTAAAATCTGATTTGAATAGCCTATTAGATGTCTAATGAGACATATATAGTGCAACCAAAATCATCGATCTAGAAATTAGGTGAAAAAAATTAAATCTTAAACACATAGTTCTCCACAAATTCAGACATATTTCGGCCGCTGACTCATAGCGTCCAAACTAAACGAGGTACAGCTCTACTAAAATCTGATTTGAATAGCCTATAAGATGTCTAATGAGACGTATATAGTGCGACCAAATTCATCGATCTAGAAGTTAGGTGAAAACAATTAAATGTTAATCATAGTTCTCCACAAGTTCAGACATATTTCGGCCGCTGACTCATAACGTCCAAACTAAACGAGGTACAGCTCTACTAAAATCTAATTTGAATACCCTATTAGATGTCTAATGAGACGTAAATAGTGCGACCAAATTCATCGATCTAGAAGTTAGGTGAAAAAAATTAAATCTTAAACACATAGTTCTCCACAAGTTCAGACATATTTCGGCCGCTGACTCATAGCGTCCAAACTAAACGAGGTACAGCTCTACTAAAATCTAATTTGAATACCCTATTAGATGTCTAATGAGACGTATATAGTGCGACCAAATTCATCGATCTAGAAGTTAGGTGAAAAAAATTAAATCTTAAACACATAGTTCTCCACAAGTTCAGACATATTTCGGTCGCTGACTCATAGCGTCCAAACTAAACGAGGTACAGCTCTACTAAAATCTGATTTGAATAGCCTATTAGGTGTCTAATGAGACCTATATAGTGCGACCAAAATCATCGATCTAGAAATTAGGTGAAAAAAATTAAATCTTAAACACATAGTTCTCCACAAGTTCAGACATATTTCGGCCGCTGTCTCATAGCGTCCAAACTAAACGAGGTACAGCTCTACTAAAATCTGATTTGAATAGCCTATTAGAAGTCTAATGAGACATATATAGTGCGACCAAATTCATCGATCTAGAAGTTAGGTGAAAAAAATTAAATCTCAAACACATAGTTCTCCACAAGTTCAGACATATTTCGGCCGCTGACTCATAGCGTCCGAACTAAACGAGGTACAGCTCTACTAAAATCTGATTTGAATAGCCTATAAGATGTCTAATGAGACGTATATAGTGCGACCAAATTTATCGATCTAGAAGTTAGGTGAAAAAAATTAAATCTTAAACACATAGTTCTCCACAAGATCAGACATATTTCGGCCGCTGACTCATAGCGTCCAAACTAAACGAGGTACAGCTCTACTAAAATCTAATTTGAATACCCTATTAGATGTCTAATGAGACGTATATAGTGCGACCAAATTCATCGATCTAGAAGTTAGGTGAAAAAAATTAAATCTTAAACATAGTTCTCCACAAGTTCAGACCTATTACGGCCGCTGACTCATAGCGTCCAAACTAAACGAGGTACAGCTCTACTAAAATCTGATTTGAATAGCCTTTTAGATGTCTAATGAGACTTATATAGTGCGACCAAATTCATCGATCTAGAAGTAAGGTGAAAAAAATTAAATCTTAAACATAGTTCTCCACAAGTTCAGACCTATTTCGGCCGCTGACTCATAGCGTCCAAACTAAACGAGGTACAGCTCTACTAAAATCTAATTTGAATAGCATATTAGATGTGTAATGAGACATATATAGTGCGACCAAATTCATCGGTCTGGAAGTTAGGTGAAAAAAATTAAATCTTAACAAGATCGCCACAAGTTCAGACATATTTCGGCCGCTGACTCATAGCGTCCAAACTAAACGAGGTACAGCTCTACTAAAATCTGATTTGAATAGCCTATAAGATTCCTAATGAGTCGTATATAGTGCGACCAAATTCATCGATCTAGAAGTTAGGTGAAAAAAATTAAATGTTACTCATAGTTCTCCACAAGTTCAGACATATTTCGGCCGCTGACTCATAGCGTCCAAACTAAACGAGGTAAAGCTCTACTAAAATCTGATTTGAATAGCTTATTAGATGTCTAATGAGACATATATAGTGCAACCAAAATCATCGATCTAGAAATTAGGTGAAAAAAATTAAATCTTAAACACATAGTTCTCCACAAATTCAGACATATTTCGGCCGCTGACTCATAGCGTCCAAACTAAACGAGGTACAGCTCTACTAAAATCTGATTTGAATAGCCTATAAGATGTCTAATGAGACGTATATAGTGCGACCAAATTCATCGATCTAGAAGTTAGGTGAAAAAAATTAAATCTTAAACACATAGTTCTCCACAAGTTCAGACATATTTCGGCCGGTGACTCATAGCGTCCAAACTAAACGAGGTACAGCTCTACTAAAATCTAATTTGAATACCCTATTAGATGTCTAATGAGACGTATATAGTGCGACCAAATTCATCGATCTAGGTTAGGTGAAAAAAATTAAATCTTAAACACATAGTTCTCCACAAGTTCAGACATATTTCGGTCGCTGACTCATAGCGTCCAAACTAAACGAGGTACAGCTCTACTAAAATCTGATTTGAATAGCCTATAAGATGTCTAATGAGACGTATATAGTGCGACCAAATTCATCGATCTAGAAGTTAGGTGAAAACAATTAAATGTTAATCATAGTTCTCCACAAGTTCAGACATATTTCGGCCGCTGACTCATAACGTCCAAACTAAACGAGGTACAGCTCTACTAAAATCTAATTTGAATACCCTATTAGATGTCTAATGAGACGTAAATAGTGCGACCAAATTCATCGATCTAGAAGTTAGGTGAAAAAAATTAAATCTTAAACACATAGTTCTCCACAAGTTCAGACATATTTCGGCCGCTGACTCATAGCGTCCAAACTAAACGAGGTACAGCTCTACTAAAATCTAATTTGAATACCCTATTAGATGTCTAATGAGACGTATATAGTGCGACCAAATTCATCGATCTAGAAGTTAGGTGAAAAAAATTAAAACACATAGTTCTCCACAAGTTCAGACATATTTCGGCCGCTGACTCATAGCGTCCAAACTAAACGAGGTACAGCTCTACTAAAATCTAATTTGAATACCCTATTAGATGTCTAATGAGACGTATATAGTGCGACCAAATTCATCGATCTAGAAGTTAGGTGAAAAAAATTAAATCTTAAACACATAGTTCTCCACAAGTTCAGACATATTTCGGTCGCTGACTCATAGCGTCCAAACTAAACGAGGTACAGCTCTACTAAAATCTGATTTGAATAGCCTATAAGATGTCTAATGAGACGTATATAGTGCGACCAAATTCATCGATCTAGAAGTTAGGTGAAAACAATTAAATGTTAATCATAGTTCTCCACAAGTTCAGACATATTTCGGCCGCTGACTCATAACGTCCAAACTAAACGAGGTACAGCTCTACTAAAATCTAATTTGAATACCCTATTAGATGTCTAATGAGACGTAAATAGTGCGACCAAATTCATCGATCTAGAAGTTAGGTGAAAAAAATTAAATCTTAAACACATAGTTCTCCACAAGTTCAGACATATTTCGGCCGCTGACTCATAGCGTCCAAACTAAACGAGGTACAGCTCTACTAAAATCTAATTTGAATACCCTATTAGATGTCTAATGAGACGTATATAGTGCGACCAAATTCATCGATCTAGAAGTTAGGTGAAAAAAATTAAATCTTAAACACATAGTTCTCCACAAGCTCAGACATATTTCGGTCGCTGACTCATAGCGTCCAAACTAAACGAGGTACAGCTCTACTAAAATCTGATTTGAATAGCCTATTAGGTGTCTAATGAGACCTATATAGTGCGACCAAAATCATCGATCTAGAAATTAGGTAAAAAAAATTAAATCTTAAACACATAGTTCTCCACAAGTTCAGACATATTTCGGCCGCTGTCTCATAGCGTCCAAACTAAATGAGGTACAGCTCTACTAAAATCTAATTTGAATAGCATATTAGATGTGTAATGAGACATATATAGTGCGACCAAATTCATCGGTCTGGAAGTTAGGTGAAAAAAATTAAATCTTAACAAGATCGCCACAAGTTCAGACATATTTCGGCCGCTGACTCATAGCGTCCAAACTAAACGAGGTACAGCTCTACTAAAATCTGATTTGAATAGCCTATAAGATTCCTAATGAGTCGTATATAGTGCGACCAAATTCATCGATCTAGAAGTTAGGTGAAAAAAATTAAATGTTAATCATAGTTCTCCACAAGTTCAGACATATTTCGGCCGCTGACTCATAGCGTCCAAACTAAACGAGGTAAAGCTCTACTAAAATCTGATTTGAATAGCCTATTAGATGTCTAATGAGACATATATAGTGCAACCAAAATCATCGATCTAGAAATTAGGTGAAAAAAATTAAATCTTAAACACATAGTTCTCCACAAATTCAGACATATTTCGGCCGCTGACTCATAGCGTCCAAACTAAACGAGGTACAGCTCTACTAAAATCTGATTTGAATAGCCTATAAGATGTCTAATGAGACGTATATAGTGCGACCAAATTCATCGATCTAGAAGTTAGGTGAAAAAAATTAAATCTTAAACACATAGTTCTCCACAAGTTCAGACATATTTCGGCCGCTGACTCATAGCGTCCAAACTAAACGAGGTACAGCTCTACTAAAATCTAATTTGAATACCCTATTAGATGTCTAATGAGACGTATATAGTGCGACCAAATTCATCGATCTAGAAGTTAGGTGAAAAAAATTAAATCTTAAACACATAGTTCTCCACAAGTTCAGACATATTTCGGTCGCTGACTCATAGCGTCCAAACTAAACGAGGTACAGCTCTACTAAAATCTGATTTGAATAGCCTATAAGATGTCTAATGAGACGTATATAGTGCGACCAAATTCATCGATCTAGAAGTCAGGTGAAAACAATTAAATGTTAATCATAGTTCTCCACAAGTTCAGACATATTTCGGCCGCTGACTCATAACGTCCAAACTAAACGAGGTACAGCTCTACTAAAATCTAATTTGAATACCCTATTAGATGTCTAATGAGACGTAAATAGTGCGACCAAATTCATCGATCTAGAAGTTAGGTGAAAAAAATTAAATCTTAAACACATAGTTCTCCACAAGTTCAGACATATTTCGGCCGCTGACTCATAGCGTCCAAACTAAACGAGGTACAGCTCTACTAAAATCTAATTTGAATACCCTATTAGATGTCTAATGAGACGTATATAGTGCGACCAAATTCATCGATCTAGAATATAGGTGAAAAAAATTAAATCTTAAACACATAGTTCTCCACAAGTTCAGACATATTTCGGTCGCTGACTCATAGCGTCCAAACTAAACGAGGTACAGCTCTACTAAAATCTGATTTGAATAGCCTATTAGGTGTCTAATGAGACCTATATAGTGCGACCAAAATCATCGATCTAGAAATTAGGTGAAAAAAATTAAATCTTAAACACATAGTTCTCCACAAGTTCAGACATATTTCGGCCGCTGTCTCATAGCGTCCAAACTAAACGAGGTACAGCTCTACTAAAATCTGATTTGAATAGCCTATTAGAAGTCTAATGAGACATATATAGTGCGACCAAATTCATCGATCTAGAAGTTAGGTGAAAAAAATTAAATCTCAAACACATAGTTCTCCACAAGTTCAGACATATTTCGGCCGCTGACTCATAGCGTCCGAACTAAACGAGGTACAGCTCTACTAAAATCTGATTTGAATAGCCTATAAGATGTCTAATGAGACGTATATAGTGCGACCAAATTTATCGATCTAGAAGTTAGGTGAAAAAAATTAAATCTTAAACACATAGTTCTCCACAAGATCAGACATATTTCGGCCGCTGACTCATAGCGTCCAAACTAAACGAGGTACAGCTCTACTAAAATCTAATTTGAATACCCTATTAGATGTCTAATGAGACGTATATAGTGCGACCAAATTCATCGATCTAGAAGTTAGGTGAAAAAAATTAAATCTTAAACATAGTTCTCCACAAGTTCAGACCTATTACGGCCGCTGACTCATAGCGTCCAAACTAAACGAGGTACAGCTCTACTAAAATCTGATTTGAATAGCCTTTTAGATGTCTAATGAGACTTATATAGTGCGACCAAATTCATCGATCTAGAAGTAAGGTGAAAAAAATTAAATCTTAAACATAGTTCTCCACAAGTTCAGACCTATTTCGGCCGCTGACTCATAGCGTCCAAACTAAACGAGGTACAGCTCTACTAAAATCTAATTTGAATAGCATATTAGATGTGTAATGAGACATATATAGTGCGACCAAATTCATCGGTCTGGAAGTTAGGTGAAAAAAATTAAATCTTAACAAGATCGCCACAAGTTCAGACATATTTCGGCCGCTGACTCATAGCGTCCAAACTAAACGAGGTACAGCTCTACTAAAATCTGATTTGAATAGCCTATAAGATTCCTAATGAGTCGTATATAGTGCGACCAAATTCATCGATCTAGAAGTTAGGTGAAAAAAAATTAAATGTTAATCATAGTTCTCCACAAGTTCAGACATATTTCGGCCGCTGACTCATAGCGTCCAAACTAAACGAGGTAAAGCTCTACTAAAATCTGATTTGAATAGCCTATTAGATGTCTAATGAGACATATATAGTGCAACCAAAATCATCGATCTAGAAATTAGGTGAAAAAAATTAAATCTTAAACACATAGTTCTCCACAAATTCAGACATATTTCGGCCGCTGACTCATAGCGTCCAAACTAAACGAGGTACAGCTCTACTAAAATCTGATTGGAATAGCCTATAAGATGTCTAATGAGACGTATATAGTGCGACCAAATTCATCGATCTAGAAGTTAGGTGAAAAAAATTAAATCTTAAACACATAGTTCTCCACAAGTTCAGACATATTTCGGCCGCTGACTCATAGCGTCCAAACTAAACGAGGTACAGCTCTACTAAAATCTAATTTGAATACCCTATTAGATGTCTAATGAGACTTATATAGTGCGACCAAATTCATCGATCTAGAAGTTAGGTGAAAAAAATTAAATCTTAAACACATAGTTCTCCACAAGTTCAGACATATTTCGGTCGCTGACTCATAGCGTCCAAACTAAACGAGGTACAGCTCTACTAAAATCTGATTTGAATAGCCTATTAGGTGTCTAATGAGACCTATATAGTGCGACCAAAATCATCGATCTAGAAGTTAGGTGAAAAAAATTAAATCTCAAACACATAGTTCTCCACAAGTTCAGACATATTTCGGCCGCTGACTCATAGCGTCCGAACTAAACGAGGTACAGCTCTACTAAAATCTGATTTGAATAGCCTATAAGATGTCTAATGAGACGTATATAGTGCGACCAAATTTATCGATCTAGAAGTTAGGTGAAAAAAATTAAATCTTAAACACATAGTTCTCCACAAGATCAGACATATTTCGGCCGCTGACTCATAGCGTCCAAACTAAACGAGGTACAGCTCTACTAAAATCTAATTTGAATACCCTATTAGATGTCTAATGAGACGTATATAGTGCGACCAAATTCGTCGATCTAGAAGTTAGGTGAAAAAAATTAAATCTTAAACATAGTTCTCCACAAGTTCAGACCTATTACGGCCGCTGACTCATAGCGTCCAAACTAAACGAGGTACAGCTCTACTAAAATCTGATTTGAATAGCCTTTTAGATGTCTAATGAGACTTATATAGTGCGACCAAATTCATCGATCTAGAAGTAAGGTGAAAAAAATTAAATCTTAAACATAGTTCTCCACAAGTTCAGACCTATTTCGGCCGCTGACTCATAGCGTCCAAACTAAACGAGGTACAGCTCTACTAAAATCTAATTTGAATAGCATATTAGATGTGTAATGAGACATATATAGTGCGACCAAATTCATCGGTCTGGAAGTTAGGTGAAAAAAATTAAATCTTAACAAGATCGCCACAAGTTCAGACATATTTCGGCCGCTGACTCATAGCGTCCAAACTAAACGAGGTACAGCTCTACTAAAATCTGATTTGAATAGCCTATAAGATTCCTAATGAGTCGTATATAGTGCGACCAAATTCATCGATCTAGAAGTTAGGTGAAAAAAATTAAATGTTAATCATAGTTCTCCACAAGTTCAGACATATTTCGGCCGCTGACTCATAGCGTCCAAACTAAACGAGGTACAGGTCTACTAAAATCTAATTTGAATACCCTATTAGATGTCTAACGAGACGTATATAGTGCGACCAAATTCATCGATCTAGAAGTTAGGTGAAAAAAATTAAATCTTAAACACATAGTTCTCCACAAATTCAGACATATTTCGGCCGCTGACTCATAGCGTCCAAACTAAACGAGGTACAGCTCTACTAAAATCTGATTTGAATAGCCTATTAGATGTGTAATGAGACATATATAGTGCGACCAAAATCATCGATCTAGAAATTAGGTGAAAAAAATTAAATCTTAAACACATAGTTCTCCACAAGTTCAGACATATTTCGGCCGCTGACTCATAGCGTCCAAACTAAACGAGGTACAGCTCTACTAAAATCTGATTTGAATAGCCTATTAGATGTCTAATGAGACATATATAGTGGGACCAAAATCATCGATCTAGAAATTAGGAGAAAAAAATTAAATCTTAAACACATAGTTCTCCACAAGTTCAGACATATTTCGGCCGCTGTCTCATAGCGTCCAAACTAAACGAGGTACAGCTCTACTAAAATCTGATTTGAATAGCCTATTAGATGTCTAATGAGACATATATAGTGCGACCAAATTCATCGATCTAGAAGTTAGGTGAAAAAAATTAAATCTTAAACACATAGTTCTCCACAAGTTCAGACATATTTCGGCCGCTGACTCATAGCGTCCAAACTAAACGAGGTACAGCTCTACTAAAATCTGATTTGAATAGCCTATTAGATGTCTAATGAGACATATATAGTTCGACCAAATTCATCGATCTAGAAGTTAGGTAAAAAAAAAAATCTTAACAAGATCGCCACAAGTTCAGACATATTTCGGCCGCTGACTCATAGCGTCCAAACTAAACGAGGTACAGCTCTACTAAAATCTGATTTGAATAGCCTATTAGATGTCTAATGAGACGTATATAGTGCGACTAAATTCATCGATCTAGAAGTAAGGTGAAAAAAATTAAATCTTAAACACATATTTCTCCACAAGTTCAGACATATTTCGGCCGCTGACTCATAGCGTCCAAACTAAACGAGGTACAGCTCTACTAAAAGCTGACTTGAATTGCCTATTACATATCTAATGAGACATATATAGTGCGACCCCAATCATCGATCTAGTAGTTAGGTGAAAAAAATATCATGATTTAACGGGACACTGCCTTAAGCACTCCTTAACGTTGAGTAAATAGTTATTTTTCTATATTAATAATTTATGTTTATACCATTTCTGTTATGTATGGGGAGATTTATTACGGACTTCTTAATTTGGTAGGTTAATTTTAGTGTGAAGTTGGCGGCCAAATGTTGGCGGCTGATTGGCGCCAACATTTGGCCGCCAACTTTTGGCCGCTAACTTCACACCGGTCAATCGGGAACCGTTTAGGTATACTATGTGTTATGTTATCATGTGTTTATGTTATCATCTGAATACGCCTCTCCTCGCTATCAGAATCTGTGATAATTCTTGTATTTTCAATGCGTTTGTAAAATCTGACAAGAAAATTAGGTACCTAAGTAAATTATCCTGTTACCCACCGATATGAAGAGAAATACTGGTTCACTTTTGTATTTGAATCGGGAAAGTGCGTCAATATTGTCCGACATGGCCTGAAAAAGAAAATTACCATATTTTTAAATAAAATACGGGCTATATCGAATATACAATAAGTTTAATTTACGTATAAAATTCGCGCTAACAAAATATTAAATGTGTTCGACCGAACGAAAGCGAAGGTCTCCGTTTCAGCTTGAGCAAAAATGCTACGTAATTCTGCCCGGATATTCTCCTCTATAGGTCGCATTTTCAACCAATTCACGTAAAATTTTGTGAGCGTGTTTGATAATTAAGTACAGAATTTTTTGTCGATTCTGTAGGTATTCATATTTTTTTCAAAATGGCGAAGGCGTAGGCCATGGGGGCGGTCTACAGTTGACAAAGCCACTAGTAATAACTATAGTTGGTCAAGCAAATCTTGTCATTAGAAAAAGGCGGCGAATTTAAAAAATGTAAGCGCGAAGGGTTTTATCGTCCTATAGAAAATTTTAATTTCGCGCCTTTTTCTACTGACAAGATTTGCTTGACCATATCTTTAAAAATCACAATTATTTAGCAGTGGCGCTAGTGAGCACGTTGATGGACTCTTAAAGCCTGACCAGGAATATATGATCACGCGCCATGTTGCGGAATTTCACTGGAACTAATTTTTTCATACTATACTGAACTGTCACCCTATACATGAAAATAAACAGCGCCCTCTTGACAATGATCATATATTGATGTGTACTGGTCAATGGTCATGCTTTAATTTGATCAGACTGAAACTAATTTCGTGCATGGTAATTATTATTGCGAGTATTGCAGCCGTTGCGCCGCAGTGGGGACCCCTCCCCACGGCGCTCTAGACATTTAACTACATATGTACAAAGACCGTGCTGGTAGTTTTGTTATTTAGCTTCCATAATTTTATACAATTAATACGTACTTCCAAAAGCAGAGAGTAGGTATGTACTGGTTGTACCAATTGACCATAACATTATGCCGTAAAGAAAAATGTAGAGTCACACCAAGATTAACGGCGCGATTCGGGAAATGAATTAGATATTCATTAGTAAAGATATGTGACGTCCCACGGGCAAAGGTACCTTTTGGCAGTTGGCGCTTACGCTATTATTAACGCCGCTCCAATTAATATTGGATGGCGCTATGCGACGTAGGCGCCAGCCGCCATAAGGTTAGGTACCCTGCCGTATAACGTCACATATCTTTAAGGGGCCCACTGACTATCAGTACGCCGGACGATATCGGCCTGTTAGTTGTTCGGAACTGTCAAATATCGTCCGGCGGACTGATAATCAGTGGACCCCTTAACTATTTCATATCTAGTGAATCTCCAATTCATTTCCCGAATCGCGCCGTCAGTCTGCAACGATTTTGATAGTACTATATACACGCAGTGCCAGTGTTATTTATACGTCATAATGTCATAGAAGTTTGACGTTTAAAATAACACTTGCACTGCGTGTGCTATCAAAATCGTCAGACTTGTCTTCGTCCAACTGTATCTTCATTTTCATTCGGAATGAATTTCACCTTACCGTTTTCCATAGGTAGATTGGTCTATAAGTTCGTAAAGTACCTACCTTGACCATAGCGATCCGGTCTTGTCCTATCTCCATCTTGCCCTTACGTACGGCGAATGCGGTGGCGAGACAGGGACCGCAGAAATCTGAGTACACTTCCATACCTAAAATATGATTACGGGGGTTCATTTGCCTTCATCCTTTAGAATCCCAGTCATAGACAATGTCGAAAATCTGTGGGTTATCGACTTTTTATATAAATTGTATGAAATCGGGTTCGTGGGGTTTAAAAAGACCTAAGTAGGTAACTTTTTTTAACCCCTAGCGCAAAAAACAAGGGTGTTATAAGTTTGACTTGTCTACTTAAATGTCTATCTGTGTGTGGCATTGCAGCGGATGGACTGATTCCGATGCGGTTTTTTTTACGTGAAAGCGAGTTTCGATCGAGCAGTATCAGCTCTTTTCCAAAATGATGTGTTGTGTATCTGTGGTTCAGAATATATGCCATCTGTGGTCCTGGGTACATGTCACACAAGTTCTGAATAAAGAGTTACTATTAATTACAATATAAATTGTATTATTGAACTAAAACATGGCGCAGTCTGTAAAAAAGTAGAAAATATATTGTAAGACACGTGCAGAAAATTTTAGAAGTTGTTAAAGATGGAGCATTCCATCAAGCTGCCACCAAACTTTGATTTGCGAGCTGCAAATGCGGCAACAGAATGGCGGCTATGGCGTCTCTGTTTTGAAGACTACTTGGTGGGTTCGGGGCAAGATAATGCCGCGGATAAGGTAAAATTGGCCCTCTTGAGAAATAAGTCAGGAATGGAAGCTGCCAGAATAGTCACAACGTCGCTACAACTTTCCGAGAGTGAAAAAGATAATTACGATTCAGTAATGGCCGCAATCACAAAATATGTCAGCCCGCGTGTAAATGAAGTGTTTGAACGATTCAAATTTAACAATAGAAAACAACAAGAAGGAGAAAGCTTCGATAGTTTCTTTACGGAATGTAAACAATTAATTTTAACATGTAACTATAAACAAAACAAGGATTCAATAGAAGATCAATTGTTGAGGGACAAAATTGTACAAGGAGTATTTGACAAAACAGTACAAGAATCCTTACTGAAACTAGATAGCCTTACACTTGAAAAGGCAGCCAACTATTGTCGCACTTCAGAAATGAGTAAACGACAGGTGCAGGAGATGAACCCAACAATAGAAATTGATGTGGTCAAAAAATCAAAATCCCATCAGGCACAGAAGAAATACTTATTTCAATGTAGGAGATGTCAAACTCAACATGGGCTGCGAGAATGTCCTGCCTATGGGAAAAAATGCACCAGATGTGGAAAATTGAATCACTTGGCAGTCAGCTGTAAAGTCAAGAAAATTAATTTAACTCGAGAAGATTCAGAAGAGTCTGATGATGACACTTTATTTTGTGGTGCAGTTAGTAGTAAAGGGAAAAAAGGCATGTTTGACATAATATTTTATACAATCGTGATATAATAGAGCTTTCAGTCGAGTATCGTCTTGCTGAGTGGCCTAATGAAGGTACGAGATTGAAAAGCTTGATTACCTATATCACTATTGTATACAATACTTTTTCTACAAGTCATCTAAAATAATACTTTTTCTACTGTAAACCCTAAACAATTAAAGAAAATTACTTATTTGGTAAGCGGTAAGTATCTCAGTACTAGTAGTAGGTACAAAAGACATCAACGCGTGCATAATATTTGAATATGAACAAGTTGCGCGTTGGTGTCTTTTCAACTGGACCGCGGCGCCACGTGATTAGTCAAATTCATTATAGTTGACTACAGCGTTTGCATATGAATATTATAGTTGAGTTGGGAGTCCATACGTGAAAAGTACGCAAGAGTTTGTTATACGAAATCTGAATTCAACCTAACAGTCGACGAGTGGAGAAAAAATATTTTTGTGGCATAATGCGTGGGGCGTTTTAATATAATCAGTTATTACAGACTCGAGGGAATAACGAAGATTAGCTTGTTATTCAATTTGTTTGACTTGGGGATAAAAAGCACGCCCCACACCGAAAAATATATAAAGTTACCTAATACTGGCTACTCACAAATCAACCTTTGAAAATTTGCATTAAGATAATTCTCAAACTCCTCGTCCGTTTCAACGGAGTCCTGGATAGCAACCTGTCCTTTGCGGGCCATGGTTTATTTACCCGTTATACAATTATTCACTGTTACCGAGAAACATAATTTACACATCTTATGTGTAACAGACGACTTCCTTCTATTATACCTATGTCAGTGTCAAATATTCAGTTTGCTTTTTAATTACCTACTTCTGTAGAGTTCTGTAAACTGCTTACTGGGGAATGGGGATGGCCGAGGGTTGGCCGGTCGAAATGTTTAGCTGATGGCGCCAGCATAGCTTGCCTCAAAGAGTAAAGTAAGTATATAGGGCTTGCCCTGCCAATTGCCCTAGAATTGTATCAAATTTTTGTTTTTTTAAATCTCATAGAAAAAGGGGCAAGCTATGATGGCGCCATTTCTGCAAACCTTTGACAGTTACCAACCCCATTACCTACCTCCACTTTACAGGAGACCACTGCCGGTGGCGGATTTGCCCTAAGGCCCAATAGGCCCGGGCCTGGTGGCGGGTGGCTAAATGTTAGGGTGTAAAGCCTGACCGGTAATATATGATCATTGTCAAGAGGGCGCTGTTATTTTCGTGTATAGGGTGACAGTTCAGTATAGTATGAAAAAATTAGTTCCAGTGAAATTCCGCAACATGGCGCGTGATCCAACTCAAAATGTAGTCAATATGATGGGCGCTGGGAAATAAGCGGCTACAGGGTCTGGAGCCTAGGGCGGCAAAGACTGCAAAACCGCCACTGCCATAATATAGTTGCGCTGATATTTACTCTGTAGGTATGTAGTGTTGTGTTCCTGATGGTGAGTAAGGTTTCCAGTGCTCCCAAGGAGAAATCCTTGTATGGTCGGCAACGTAACTCCTCTAGAGTTGCAAGCTCCCGTTAGCTGCTTGACATCACCAATGATTTATTAAGCGCGCTCCAGACTACGCGGCGCGATGCCCGAACGCGAGTGTGGAGTCGATTTCGCTGATTACCGAGCTTTGCGCCGTGATTCGCGCACGAGTGTGGAGGGGGCTTTATAGCTCAAGATATGTTATAGGCGTTCCAAAATTGAAGCGCTTACCTTGTGACAAATTGTACAAAGTGCCTTTAGTCGCACCTGGGCAAGCGAGAAATGTGCACGTGCTAACGAGCTCCCGTTCACCGAGAGAGTAATATTGAGTATTTGCATTAGTTTGTCATGTTTCACGTTGTCGAATGCCTTTTCAAAGTCAATAAAGGATGCGTAGACATATTTGCTGAATTCCAAGCTGTTCTGAATCAAGACCTGCACTGCTACTAATGGTTCCCAACCCGCTTCTGAATCCAAACTGAGTTTCTGATATATTTTTATCTATTTTATTGTAAATTCTCATGTGTAAGATTTTCAGAAATACTTTTAGTGCACGACTCATAAGGCTTATTAATCTCCGCATGTTTTTGCGTTCACTTTCTTGGGTAATGGGAGGAATGTGGATTTGAGCCAATCTTCTGGAAGCTGTCCTGTGTCGTAAATGTCATTGTAAAGTCTAACTAAAATTTGCATGCTTGTCTCATGCAATAACTTTAACATTTCGAGTATATACCATCGGGGCCAACAGCTTTTCCGTCCTTCATGGTATTGATTGCTTTTTCTATTTTAGCTTTTAGGATTGGAGGATAGTCTAACTCTTAAATACATGATGATGAGGTAGAAAAACTCCGCGAGCCCTTAAAAAGCTCTGCTTTTTGCTAGTTATTAGTTATATAATATCATTGACCATCACGCGGGCCGCACGCTTGTTTGCCACCATCGTCGTTATAGGTTTGCTTGTCATGTGACTTGTTATCCATCTCTGTCACAGTTGTCACACTCGTATATGTTCAGTCTCTTTCAGTCAACCTTCGAGCCAGCTTTGGACAATTACATCATAGCAATCATAGCTGCATAGCAATCATGACGCTGCAATAATTGCTAATCTTATACAGCGACATAGCAGTAGGTAACATAGCATAAAAAGGCAGTCATATTGAACGTATGATATTTTATTCCTATTACCTATTGCAATGAAATCTAACCAGTAGATAATAAATAATGTAGTTACAGTACATGTAAGCAAGTGTACACTTTTCTATTGACTGCATGGTAACAGGAATGTTCTTTATAGTCAGCTGCAGAGAATTGATCCTTAGACCTCTCTTTATAACCTCTAGCCGCCCAGAGGCCTAAAAAGGGGGTCCCTTTGTTTGACATAATTATTGAAAGTCATAATGTCATCGTCATATTATCATTAGTCATAATTTTGAAAACGTTAACTTTCAGGATTTTCCTCAGGTTATCCTATAGATAGGTTAGGTTAGGTAAGATTTGTTTTATGGCAATCCTGAAAAGTTACGCGTTTCTGAGAAAAACCAAATTATGACTAACGAAAATGTGGACAAACAATACATTATGACTTAAAACTATATGGGAAACAATAGATACCCCTAAAAAAGGATCCCATTTTTTTTTGGCAAGTTTTGATTTCTGGGACGCTACGAAGCTAGAGGATAACAATGTTAACATTCTCCTGAGGCCTCTCAGAGATCTGAGAGATTTCACGGCCCAGCCCAGGGGCTCATATCTTAAGTTGGGGAATCAAAGGATTTTTTGCCCAAATGGCCACCCTGTTTACAACCTTCCTTCTACCTATACAAGCTTAACGTCGTAAGACCCACCATAGAAAGTTTTTCAATTTTTAATTTGAACCTTGTTCTATAAGTAAATTGGATCGAATTTAGTTTGTTTTACAACGCAGTGAAACAAAAGAAATGCTACTTTATTTGTTTCCACGAAAGGTTCAAATTAGATTACAATGAATATGTACATTTTAATGTAAATTTAGACTCACGAGGTTAAAGTCATGATGATTACATTTTAATTTTCAGATTTAACCAGTGGCAATAAAGTTCAATTTTAAATTAGTAATGTATAGGGCTATAAGAGGGTGCATATTACATTTTCTTGCTGACTATACTTATAGGGGTACTAATAAAACTAAACTAGACATACATACATACATACATACAACACAAAATGCACTATCACAATAGTTCTAAAGCTATTTATCTGTGACGTTTTCAACTAAAAGGTACCACATTGTCGCTTGTCGATAAGGTTGATTTCGAATTGAAGCTATATGTACCCTTTTGGTTGAAAATGGCACATCCATCTATTGTTTTTCTAAAACTAATTGTACTGATTATTTCATAACTGCATATTCTATTAACACCTTCCCTGGCAGTAACTGCTATAGCCTTACTCACCAATGGGCTTGACAACTGTCAAAGGTTTGCAGAGATGGCGCCATCATAGCTTGCCCCTTTTTCTATTTGATTTAGCTTAAAGGGCTGGCGTTCAGGGCATAAAAAAAAAAATTGACACAATTATAGGGATTGACAGGGCAAGCTATGCTGGCGCCATCTGCTAAATATTTCGACCGGCCAACCCCATTGAATTTAAACTTTAAAATTTAGCCATACATACCGCGGTCTAATGTGTTAAGTATAGTATAGGTTAAGTATACATGGTGTTTTTACTAATGGCAACAGTATGGCTATATTTTATCATTACATATTTATTGCATTCAAGGTAAATTAGACAGATATAACAAGTGATTAGAGCTTGAATATTACAGGTCTTATCTAAAGTAAAGCCATTAGGGATCATTTAAAACAATGACTTTCGACTTTTCTTATCATTCCAATATAATTGTGTGAAATTTACTTTAAAAATCAGGCATCGTAAACTGCGAGCGAAATCCATTGAAGTACTAGGGTTGTTACCAAGTTGTTACTTAGTCAAGTCAAAGTACGTCATTTCAATGGATTTCGCTCGCAGTTTACGATGCCTGATTATTACTAACGTATAGAACCGGCACAGAGAACCAGTACTTTGCACCATGAGTTGATGTTGTTTTGACAACAGACTATAGAAGCGGAGCGTAAATCTCGTGACCTAAACATTACGCGCCATGAATTTTTACGGTGCTTACAACGTTTTGGTCGCGTGGTACAGTCAAGTGTAAAAATATGGGTGCACACATCATATCCAAAAATATGTCCCAGCTCTTATGTCAGCCAATTTAGAACAATGGGATATATTTTTGAGTAAGTTATATGCACACATAATTTCATTTCATTTCATATTTATTTATTGCAACCATGGTTTTATAGGTATTACAAATTCTTGGTAGTTCCACATGGACCTCGTGGGGGCATAGCAATATTACATGCATACTTAGGATCTAATCATAAATCTATGTGTATAATATAAAAGTAGGTCAATTTAGTAGTTTTTATACATATAAGCCGAATTGAATCAGATAATTGTCAGTGTATTAAATACAAAAATAAACAGGCAAATAATTATTATTAGGTGATATCAAATTATATAAGTATTAAAATAATAAGAATGTAAATGTTTTAGAAATAGGATTAATATTAGAGTGCAATATGTCAATAATTTGATTCAATTTAACCTTATCTACAATATTATCCAAAATTTAACACTTAGACTAATTTTACACTTGACTGTACAGGTTGTTATTGCAACAATATCATTGTTTGTTATGGCTTTTCTATAGTAATAATAACTCAATGGCATAACCTGTTGTAAAGTACTTTTGCCTAAATACATATTATAGTTGTGTATTTTACATACATATGTATGTGTCGTACTCAATCAAAAGCTACCACTTTGCCACTTACCATAAGGACGCTCCGAAAGTTTTTTTTATAAAGATACAAGCAAATTTCGTCTTTATGGTAAGTGAAAAAGTACCTTTTGATTGAGAATGTCACACATATTAATATTATCCTCTAGCCCCCTAGAAACCTATAGAAGGTCTCTAATTTGAATGTTTATTTTGACATACCAAAATTGCTTTTTATTTGACAATTTCAAGTTTTCATGTTGGCTAGAGGAGTCAGGCCAGACTTGACAATGTTCTAGGAAAGTTCTCATCAGGCATTCTCTTGCTTAATGGATAGCTATTTCAAGGGGGTCTCTATTGTTACCTAAAAAGTTTTAAGTCATCATGTATTGTTTGTCCGCATTTTCGTTAGTCATAATTTATTTGGTTTAGAAATGCGTAACTTTTCAGGATCAACATAAAACAAACCTAACCTATCTATAGGATAACCTGCAAGAGAATGACGACCGGTCTGGTCTAGTGGGTAGTGACCCTGCCTATGAAGCCAATGGTCCTGGGTTCGAATACCGGTAAGGGCATTTATTTGTGTGATGAGCACAGATATTTATTCCTGAGTCATGGATGTTTTCTATTTATGTATTTTAGTATTTGTATATTATATATATTGTTGTCTGAGTACCCCACAACACAAATCTTGAGCTTACCATGGGACTTAGTCAATTTGTGTAAGAATGTCCCTATAAAAAAAACCTTACAAAAATCCTGAAAGTTAGCGGTTTCGGTTTTAGGACTAATGATAATATGACAATGCATTATGACTTAAAACTTTATGTGAAACAAAGGGACCCCATTTTAAGGACATCGCTGAGATGGATGGCTGGCCTGACTATAGGAGTAACATATTGAGCATCAAAAGCTGCATTTTTAGTATATCATATCAGTTTAGTAACAAATGAACCTAGTTTCACAGAAAGCAGGCAAAGCTTAATAATTATCTTGTCCTGGTTAAACCCCTATGAGTTGCTTTTTGCTATAACAAAATTGATCAAATCAATTATCTCATCTTGTCTGTGGCTATTAAGCCAATTAGTGCAGTTAAGCTAAACATCCTTGGATAGTTTAAAACTCATAAATTCATGTCATAGCTCACAATAAGTAACTATTGCACAGGATATAACAATGCCTCATGTCACACACCATTACAACTAAGATTGACCTATTTATTCATAAAGTTAATTAAATTAACTTTCAACCTTCTCAACGGCTGTGAACACTTTTTTGACACTCTCAAACACTTCTGTGGGACTAACTTCAGCATTGATTCGACGCACGAGGCCGAGGCGGTCGTAGTGCTCTATGATGGGCATGGTGTCGTTCAGGTACGTGTTGAATCTCTTCTGCAAGCTCTCGAGATTGTCGTCCGAGCGGCCGCTGCCCGCCGCGCCGCGCCCTAAGCACCGCTCCGTGCACAGATCCCGACAACACTCAAAGAAAAGTACAAACTGAAGCTTCGTTTTGTCAGTCATCACGCGTTCCCAGCCATTTAAGTTGTCCTTGTTGCGCGGGAAGCCGTCGATAAGGAAGCGCGTCTTGCCCGACTTCTGCATGGCCTTGTGTAGGAGCGAGCAAGTAACCTCCACGGGCACAATCTCGCCATTACGGATTTTTTCCTCGATCATCTCTCCGTATTCGGAGCCAGGTCGCTGCCGCTCCTCGCGCAGCAGATCCCCCGCGGACAGGTGCACGTAATCGTATTCTTTAGAGATCAAGGAGCACTGCGTCCCTTTGCCGGAGCCGGGCGCTCCCAGCACAAACACCACTTCTGGCACCATCTTGTTTAATAAAACTGAAAAGCGACGGAGCACACGATCTAGCATCAAACGGAGAGTGACTAACTTACTTCGTTGAAATTAATTTATTTTATAAAACATGCGCAATGCTACAACCTTCAGATAGACGTGATTAAAATCATTAAAATGACGTTATGATTAGTGTTGCCGCACGAAACGGATAAATCGATTTAGAGCATAGACATAGTATTGCATAGTATAGTTGGTCAAGCAAATCTTGTCAGTAGGAAAGGGCGGGAAATTTATAGTTTGTCAAAGGACTGTCACATTTCAAACGTAGACAGAGAGAGTCATACCATCTTTGTCTTACACTAGTACTAGCGCCCAAAAGAAAGGGATGAATATGATTTTCCTGGTTGTTACTGACTGACAGATTGGTTTGAACAACTATAAAAAATGTAGGCGCGAAGGGTTATCGTCCCATAGAAAATTTGAATTTCGCGCCTTTTTCTACTGACGAGATTTGCTTGACCAACTATATATACAAGTAGTTATAGACGCGCCACCGAGCAACCGGGGGTAAGAAAGAATATTCATATAAAATTTGGGCAGAATAGCATTTTTTCTCTTTCACTCTTATAAATTTCGGTATTTCGCCATCGCCTCCGACAAAGCATGGCACTATTTTCTCTTTCCTCTTATAGGAATCGCAACAAGACTATCTTTCTCTCGGTGGCGCGTCTATAACTACTTGTATATACTATGTCTATGGGTTTATGGTGGGCTACAAATTTACTCGACCAATCGTATTGTCGCATTGCGTATGTTTTGACTTGGTTCTGACCCTCACAGGCGCACACGGTAGGCCACTTCTATAGGATTCTACCTCCTATCCTATTACTAGATTTAAAGTTATCACACACTACCGCACTGCACCGCGATCTAGTGCGCAAATCCATAATTGAGAGCGAGACAGAGGTATTTCTTTCTCGCTCACACTTATGGGTGCGGCGCACCGTGACCTTGGTGCAGTGCGGTAGTGTGTTGCAGTATACATTCGGAGCAACGCTTAAATATTTATTTTATTGTTTTTAGTATTAAATTTGTTGTTATAGCGGCAACTGAAATACATCATCTGTGAAAATTTCAACTGTCTAGCTATCACGGTTCATGAGATACAAGCCTGGTGACAGACGGACGCGTCGGACAGCGGAGTCTTAGTAATAGGGTCCCGTTTTTACCCTTTGGGCATGGAACCCTAAAAATGTGCAAATAGTAGATCTGACTGTGGCATTGTATTTCCCAAACGGATAAACCAATTTGAGTGTGGTTTTCTTCAAGACTTATGATATTAATTTTTTTTAGGACAAAGCCGTAACACCATCGCACCGCACCAAGGTCATAGTGCGATGGTGTGTTACGGATTTAAGGAATTGAATAAAATAAACGTTTCGTTTAATTTGTTTATTTAATGTAAAATTCATATCATATTTATCTATATTCTATACTATCATATTCCTTTTAAATTGAGCTTCGCAGTTCGCAGACTCGTATTCAGTACCTGAAACGAAAAACGTACATTTAGACAAGTAATTCTACACAGTGTTTAAACTTGAAGGATGAGAAATAATCAGATATAAGGTTTGACCTCAAAAATATTCAGAACAGGTCTGTGAAGGTTCATCATGGAATGGATAAAAAATCGCAGAATACACAAATGGTTATTTTTCCACATAACTTTATTCAGATTCCAAGTATTTCCAAGGCTTAGAAACAGGAAAAGTGAAAAACTCAGTCGCTCTGCCATTTGAGCTACCGAGACTAATTCGAACAGCGAATATTTCCAGCATATACTTCATATGCGCCTTACGGAGGCGCCTAGTGACGTCTACCGCAAGAGCATCTTAAACGGCTACAAATTCCAATTACCAAGTCATATTGAAATGTCACCATGTTCCACCGCTAATTTAATGTAGTGTGTTGGCCTATAAGATTTCTTTCTAACTTTACCATTAATGGTGTATAAGTGATTAAAAAAACAAGACTTTAAAATTTAATAAAGTTAATTAATGCTTACCTCGTGTAAAAAAGTCGATTACAAATGCTGCGAATGCGTCGTCTGTGATGCACGATGAAGTCTGTAAGCAAAAACTACAATTACTTCCTTGTAGCAGGTATTGTGGAATCTTTGACTTGAGATGTAATTTCAGTCCTGTTGAGCTTGTAATAACCGTCATGGTGGCATCAGGGGAAGTTTATCATCATATTGATCATTTACGCCTAATATAATGTGGTTAATGTATGTGAAGGTTATCCATTACTATAAAATATACAGACAAAGTATAGTAACTTACATTTTCTGTTGTGGACAAAGCGATCCAGCGATTTTAGTCAGTCAACACCTGAAAAGATACAAAAACAATGTAAGCATTTGTAGGATATAGGTAGTATTTTTTAGTACATCAGTCCGAGTTGTATAAACCGTCACGGGGGCATCGGGGGAAGTTTATCATCATATTGATATATTACGCCTACTTATTCCATCCTTACTCTGTTTTGGGTGCGGGAATGTTTACTATAAAATATACGGACAAAGTATAGTACAACTTACATTTTCTGTTGTGTACAAAATGATCCAGCTATTTTAGTCAGTCAACACCTGAAAATATACAAAAGCAATGTAAGCATTTGTAGGCTCGGTAAATGATAATTCTATTGTTTTAGCACATCAGTCCTGTTGAGCTTGTAAAAACCGTCATGGTGGCATCAGGGGAATTTTATCATCATAATCATTCAGAAAGATATAGGTAGTATTTTTAGTACATCAGTCCGAGTTGTATAAACCGTCACGGGGGCATCGGGGGAAGTTTATCATCATATTGATATATTACGCCTACTTATTCCATCCATACTCTGTTTTGGGTGCGGGAATGTTTACTATAAAATATACGGACAAAGTATAGTACAACCATAGAGTAACTTATACTAGAGCGATACTGTCATAGTAAATTTTGTAACCCCAGTAAATTCACTGCCATCTGTCGACACACTTTAAAACTAAAAATAAATATTTATAAAAATACGATAAAATGTATTTAAATATGGATAAATGATTTTTTTATTTGCATTAATTATTTTTATATGATTTTGACCCATGTTCTTTCACTGGTATGCGTTAAAATTATAAATAACAAACGAAACAGTCAACGCCCTCTATACGAGTGTAGGCCAAAACTAGTGGCGCCATCTGATCGAGAATCAAATTTTCGTGATTTTCGAGGCACGTTTTTTCCTTAGACTGTATCCATCTATTACGGAGTTATATCTATCTTTGGTACAACTTACATTTTCTGTTGTGTACAAAATGATCCAGCTATTTTAGTCAGTCAACACCTGAAAATATACAAAAGCAATGTAAGCATTTGTAGGCTCGGTAAATGATAATTCTATTGTTTTAGCACATCAGTCCTGTTGAGCTTGTAAAAACCGTCATGGTGGCATCAGGGGAATTTTATCATCATAATCATTCAGAAAGTTAAAGGTATTTCATCCACAACATAAACAAAAAAAATGTGGAAATATTATTAAATGTTATCAAGAAAAAAAAATTGGCTGTTACCTGATGCATCAGCAACATGTATCCGTTGTGGGAGAATGAATACCTGTGAAAAATAAAACAATTTCATCTATACGCGTCCAAAAACGCTAGAGAAAAATAAAATTTAGTAAAATAAATCAGATATTAAATTAAATTTTCCTCAAAAATATTCAGAACAGGTCTGTGAAGGATCATCATATAACATGTGGAGATAGGTGATGACTGATGACAGGACATTCGGATAATATGTGACGTTTTCAACCCAAAAGGTACCACATTGTCGCTCGTCGATAAGGTTGATTTCGAATTGAAGCTATATGGAAATAGCGCCTTATTGACAATCGACAATAAGTACCCTTTTGGTTGAAAATGGCACATATAATACAAGTCATCGTGAGTAAAAAAGGTGATAATTAATGATCCGTGAGATAAAGCAATGTATGTACTAAATTAATTTGTTGCCTGCAAAAATATTGGAGAATTTTTTATGTGAACTAAAATCTTACCTGATGAATGAACAAGTAAGTGACCAAGGGAAGATACCTGTAAACAAAATAAAATAAAACATTAAATATGTTGAAGCACATAGCAGAAAAGTTAAATTTCATAAGTTCATCAGAAATTAATTTAGTTCTTCCTCAAAAATATTCAGAACAGGTCTGTGAAGGATCATCATAAAATAAAAAAATATTGAAACAATAAAATGATACTCGAATACTAACCTCAAGCAGATTTGAAGCCGAGTCACCTGATCTGAAAAAAAAAAAAAAAAAACAATTTAAGTGACGAAAATACACATAATTAATAAACAAAAGTATTGTAAAAATATTTCAACTCACCATTTGCATATTTCAAGAGCCTCCCTAACTCGTTTCAAATGAAACTGCCATTACAATAGAAAAATTATAATTTAAAAATTAATTACATTATAGTATAATAAAGGAAAATTTCAGGTTCCCATCTATCGTGTGTGATACCACAACATTAACTAGTCTAGTATCACCCTTCATATCGGAATATTAACAATGCGCATATCGACCAGCAATATTTTATTGAACGTACACTTACAAACTTAAACAGGCGCAAACAAATAAGAACTGGGGTGAATAAAAATTGTAAACGTAATAAAACAGTATTGTATAATGTGGTGTATGTACGTGCGCTGGTTTCGTTACATATATTACAGTACAGATTGTATTTATTTTAGCTACGACGTTTACAGTTTGTCCAAGTATTGATTTACATCTGGGAGACCCTCCTTCAGCCCCTTTCGTTTCCTCGTGTCCTGCGGAACAAATTACAATAGATTAGTTGCAAACATCAGGATATCACATGTTCTATATACCTATAGTAAAAAAAAAAAGAATAAAATTGTATCGCCTGCCCGGGAGCTAGCAGTCCTGGGACATAAGGATAGCGGTCCGTATGCAGCGTGGCGAGCAGGCGAGGGGTACTCTGTGCCCGGCGCCGCCGCGCTGTCCCGGCGCGCCGCCGCCGGAGCGGGCAGCGCGCTATAGCGAGGCACTTTGGCCAGGCACATTTTCAACTTACAAAACCGAAATAATCACAAGAACCAAAGAGAATAATCCATACTAATATTATAAATGCGAAAGTCTGTCTGTCTGTCTGTCTGTGTGTTACCTCTACACGCTTAAACCGTTGAAGCGATTTAGTTGAAATTTAGCATAGAGATAGTTTTTGAGTTCCTGGGAAGGACAGGATAGTTTTTATGCCGAAAATCATCCCTTAAGAGGGTCAAATGCGGGGTGGAATTGAGATAATTAATAAAATGCCTGATTATTTGTGTAAACAATATTATGCTCAAATTGAATGATTGCTATTAGACTTTATCCAGGCGCTATACTTACTCTAACTGAGGTTACTAAGTCCACGCAGACGAAGTCGCGGGCAAAAGCTAGTATTCTATATATTATATAGGACACACGACTAAAACTAAAACTAAAAATATCAAAGCCTTGCAAAAACCCTTTCCAAAACCCTCGAAGAGGATACCGGCGGGCGGGTCCCTGGCTGATAGAATACTTATGGGCTAGGGTCTCACCTGGACAACAGCGTAGGGCTTGCTGCCGGCCTCGCAGGGGTCGCCGGGCAGCACCTGCCAGTGGTCGAACACGCACTGCGGGAAGGCCTGGCCGCCGGTGTTGGAGCGCAGGTCGGCCGTGAAGCCGAAGGACTCGTTGACGGGCAGGTAGGCCTTCACCACGAACATGGGCGTGCCGGCCACCTGCGACTCCTCGAACACGTGCCCGCGCCGACGGTTCAGCACGCCGTAGATGCCGCCCACGGCCACTTCAGGGCACTAACGAATACAACCAATATTGTATTGTATAGATAAGCCAAACAGAACCTAATTTCAGCTTTATTATCAACGTAATTCTAATAATGGCACATAAAGTCATCAATGTCATAATAGATACTTCAATAATAATTACCATAAAAAAGTGAGAAAGATTAAATTTGTATTTTTGCGTACAAAAAAAAATTGTATGCAAATTTTGTACAATCACCATCTGAACATGCACTCACTCTACCTGACAACAGAGGCCTGTTTAGATTTGTTAGCAGCTCAGCTTCATATATCGATGGCGAAATTTGAAGAAACTACAAGGGGTCACACCATGCAGGTAGGTTTTATAGAATTTACAATTATTTTTTTCCTCCCCTTTATAATTTGAATAATCTTGGTGCCAATAATTCGTGTTATAATTTGAAATATTGTTAGTCCCCCTATTCAGGCAAAGTGTATGTCGGGTGACAATGCCAAAACAAAGAACTGTTGATCTGCCACGTTTCGGAAAGGCGGTGCTATCAGACATGCTAGCCACGCTCAGGATAAACGTGGGTACCCATGCAGGAGTGGACTGCAAGACACAACAAAAGGATGAAAAGCAAAATTGCAGATTCAACTAATGACAAACAAATGACAATCGTCGCCAATACGAATTATAATACCAAATGCCAATAGAAATTTAAATTGTATGAAAATGAACACGTAACTTTTTGTTCGCATCTGTCATTCTCGATATACACGGTGGCTAAAAAATAAGTGCATTCCCGTTGCCAGGGTGGTTTTGGGATTATACTGAGTAACTTTTAGTATGGGACCAACTACGAAATTGCGAAATTTTACCCTCCCATAGAAATGGACCAGCCAAAATGTTTCCCATAGTAAAAGTTGCTCAGTATAATCCCAAAACCTCCCTGGCTACGTGGATGCACTTATTTTGTAGCCACCGTGTATATTCATTTTTCGATTGAAGTTTTCCGTTAAACAATTATAGTCTTGGCTACGACCCTTGGATATAACCAGCACAAACAAGTCTGCTTTTATAATACTTTAATCATTGCTTTTCATACTTTCAGTGACCAACCATTTTTCCTCTTCAACAAAATTCAGGTTGGTTGATTAGAAGATTTTGAACGCGACATTGTGGGTGAGACAGGACAGAGGCAATGTTACCTGGATCTCGCACAGGTAGACGGGCTCCATGAGACGCGGCTGTGCGGTGAGCAGGCACGCGTACAGGCATCTCCTCGTCGTTGGAATGATCTGACCGCCACCTCTGCAATACATTACACTTGCTACAATCTCGATCAAGTATTTAATTAAAACTTTATTATCAGCAAAGGCTAAGAGAGTATTTTGATTAGGCGTCGATTTTCAAGTGCTCAAGTGCTAGAGATGCGACATGATAAAATTAATTCTGGCTCTTAGACAGGATTAGTAACAACTAACTTCAACAACTACCCAAAATGAATTTCAAGGTCACCAAATAGCGTTGTTGGTGTCGTTACTCGTAAACGAACAGTAGGACCTCTTTTGACCACCGCGACTATTTCACATAACACGCAATATTATTAGGTTTTAAGGATCATTTTATATCTTTTCATTTCTCATGCGCTGAAAGTGGATCGTTGTTGTTCTAAGAAGTGTGTAGAAAATGATACGTTTCTGCACTAAGCATTTTATTTTGAAAGTACGTTTTTTTCTTATTTTTTACGAAAAGCAATTAAAATTTGGTTTTTAATGCATTTTTTGTACAATTTCCATTCTAATAACTCCCCATTCCAATAAATAAAGATACTTTTGCCTAAATTGTAAATTGAAAGTACCCTATTGAAGTTTATACTTAGTCGTGTTTTTTTAAATGCACATGTATTTTACTTTCCTCGTATTCGAAATAAAACGTAGTGTTTAACTCGGGTGAAAGGCACCATTCCTGTCCAGGTAGTTGCCAATAGTCCGAGACTGCCTTTCATCCCTTAGTTAACAATCTACTTTTGTCGGCTACTGATGACTGTGGCGGTCAAAGGAGTCAAAGCCCGGGTTAAAAATAATAGAACGGTACAATCAGCTAGCTAGAATATGGGCGGCACCTGTGGATAGCGTCCGTGTGTAGCGTGACGTCGTAGATGTTGAAGCGCACGCCGCGCAGGTTCTCCTCGGCCATGACGCCCTCCTTGGCGGCCCACTGGAAGCCGGCCACGACGGAGTCCTTGATCTCGTTGAGGTACTGCACGCCCTTGGAGCAGTCCACCATGAGGTTGGGCCCCGTGCCCTCGGGACCGAAGCACCAGATCTTGCGCGCCTCCGTCACGTCGTACTCGTACTTGTCCGACAGGTAGCGAGCGCGGGTCTTGAAGTCGTCGCGGGGATTCACTTTACCCTAGATGCGACCAAAACAACGACATAACATTATTACAAAGTTATCATAAATGGGAAATGTTCCTACTAAACACAACCAGATGGACGCTTGTTATTCTTTTATGCATCAACTAAACATTTTTTGATATATTTAACAAGTGTTTGAGACAAAGCAGTTACTTATTTTTACAAGGGCCACATTTTTTTATCAAATTTGGTTTATGAAAGAGAGGCAAACAGCAATTCACAAGTCACAACTTTTATAAACAACAACCTCGAAATCAGCTCTTGAAGAAGGAAGATAAGGGACTGGGAGGGATGGAAGTAAGGGGGGTGTAAATAGCTACCAACTCCAGACGTCAGTAAAAGGAACATGCTTACGTCATCAATGTCCTCGGCCAGACCGTCGGGCATGGGTTGCGCCTTCATGAAGAGACGGTTGTGCTTGTTGGGTGACTTGGACAGACACATTTGGTCGGACTCCTCGGCCACAGTCTCGCGGTACGACACCACGGGGTCGGACTTCTTGATCGGGATGCAGGCGTGGTCCTCCTCCAGATCCTACACGATAATTACAAGGGTTAAAAACTATATTTGTGGTAATGTTTACTTATTGTCAATTCACTGTATGGAAGTGTTTGCCAATTTCGCTGCCATAATATAAAGCTGATACATACACAGCTTGCCAAGTAAATAGAGCATACAGTTCCTACTCTAGGACTTTCCGATTTCTTTTTAGTGACATTAATAAAAGTTCATTACATGAACTTAAATTTAACAAGTTGCTAATGAACTTTATTGGTCTTTTAATAAACCAGAAACTCATTGCATAATAAATTGAAGCATTTTGGTAGCACGTTCACTTAAAATAGTTATTGACTTAACTGCATGTGTAGGCGTTGGCCAATAACATATTGTTTCTCCTAATTAAAATAAAATACTGTGTAATAGTAAGTAACTAGGTAAGTTACTTACTGTTGCTACACCTTTATGCAATGCACTCCTGGCTTGATAAACAGTTCTGTGGGATCATGAATATTCAGGATAGTTGAGTTTGTGTTACCTTAAGACAGATCTCAAGATGCAGCTCCCCGGCGCCGGCCACGATGTGCTCGCCGGACTCCTCGTTGATGCACTGCACCATGGGGTCGGACTTGGCCAGCCGCTTCAGCCCCTCCACCAGCTTGGGCAGGTCGGCGGGGTTCTTGGGCTCCACGGCCACGCGCACCACGGGCGACACGCTGAACTTCATCACCTGGACAAATTAAATAACAACGTTTAAACTTTGTGTTCTAAATGTTTTCTATCAAAAGGACTTCTGCCAAGTGAGCAAATCAACTCTTTGTCCGACAGTTTTGTGTCTCTTGCGGTACTAAAAATTACCAAGAAATCGCATCTAATTTACGTATTTTCTGTTTATTAGGTTTAACAGTTGGAACCTTTAATGTTATAGCATAGGCACGCCATAAACTGAAACATAGGAAAGCCATTATTTAAAGGTGAAATTTTTTAAACGAAGTTTAAAAGTTGTGGACAGATTTGGTCAAAAAATTGATTTGCCCAAGAACCTACTCAAAAAAATCATTATATCTGGACAGGTTTAAAGAGGATAGATCAATGAGAGGGTTCCTATTATAATCAGAACGCTTGTGGTGTGGCTCGAATTACGTTGTAGACCGCGCGAACCCAGTTTTTCGCCATTCTGAAGTTTCAATAAATTGAATTAACAAAAAAAAATCTATATAATTATAGAACCTGCTTACAAAATTTCACGAAAATAAGTTGACAAAAGCGACCTGTAGAGGAAAACTATTAATTTAATAATTACCTTCATGTTGTGGGCGTTCTTGAAGGTGGTGATGGTACCGGTCTTGACCAAGAACTGGTCAACTCCGACCAGACCACAGATGTTACCGGAGGGCACATCCTCGATGGCCTCCACGTAGCGACCCATCATGAGGATGGTACGCTGGATGGTCTTCTCATACACATCCTGTTCAAAGAGAAAGTAGATGAAATAAGCATGTCTACTGACTGCAGGAAAGTGTAAGCGCTTATATGAATTAAAATAATAATTGTATCGCCTGCCCGGGAGCTAGCAGTCCTGGGACATAAGGATAGCGGTCCGTATGCAGCGTGGCGAGCAGGCGAGGGGTACTCTGTGCCCGGCGCCGCCGCGCTGTCCCGGCGCGCCGCCGCCGGAGCGGGCAGCGCGCTATAGCGAGGCACTTTGGCCAGGCACATTTCAAGTAAAAACAAGATGGCAGCTTTGGTCGCCATTTTTAATGACTGGCATGTTTACCTCTTTCTTGCCGGGCTGGAAGTTGGGGCCCATGATGCGGGCCTTCTGTCCGGTGATGACCTTGCCGGAGAACACGCGGCCGAAGGCGTAGAAACGGCCCTTGTCGGATGTCGGCACCATCTTGGACACGTACATCATGAGGGGAGCCTCGGGGTCGCACGACTGGAAACGACCAAAATAATTAGAAAATCTATTCGGGATGTTTTTTTTTGTGTTTATTAATAAGATGTGATTTTAAATGTTTCTTCCATTAATGGGGTCATAAGCTATAGAGTTCACGACCAATTCCGGAAAGAAATAATTTAAGTCCACTTTGACACCCAGAAACTTACTAAAGTAACTGGCAACACTTGGGACTGATTTAGACGAAACTAAAATAAGTCTCTTGACCCTTTGACCGCCAAAGACGCCAACGGACGCGCGCGGCTACAACCCAATATCGACCTTCGTGCATTGCGACAAGGTCCATAAGGACGCCCCGCGCACGGTAGGAGTGGGTTTCAAAGGGTTAAATTGGTATTTCTTTTAATGTCCTGTGTACAAATTTGACCACTCACTTTACTTACCGAAAGATTATAATAATATTATATGATTACCTTGATACCCATGGCGGCCTCATCGTCATGGGGTCCCTCGTACAACATCTCCATACGGTACTTCTGTGCCACCACGGGCGACGGCAGGTGGATGGCGATCATCTGCAGTAGCGCCTCTCCGGCGGGCAGCCACGACCTCATCACAACCTATACAAAACATTACCAATTTAATATTTGTACGAGGACTGAAGGGAATTTACAGTAGAGAATTTCTAAAAAATATGGGCCGGTCATAGAACCGATAACCGTTGGGGTAGACGAGTTCTCGAGTGGAGACCGCGTATCGGCAAACGTAGCGTAGGACGCCCTCAAACTAGATGGAGCGATGACCTTCGCAAGGTGGCTGGCAAGAACTGGATCAGAGTTGCCGCAAATCGTGCTCAATGGCGTGCAATAGGAGATGCCTATGTCCAGCAGTGGAAGAGAGTAGGCTGATGATGATTTTAATACCTACTGGTTCTAATTTTAATCTTTAAGTGTATCTTCCATTAATGGGGTCATAATCTACATAGTTTACAACCAATTCCGGAAAGACTAATACTGTAAGTCCACTTTGACACCCAGAAACCTATTGTAAGCAACTGGCAACACTTGGGACTGGATTGTAGTTAACTGCAGCTTATACAACGTAGCAAAATAAAAATAGACATTCACAGTACATATGGTGCCACTTTCACTTTCCGTGCCTATATCGAAAATTTAAAGGGCCATATGTACTGTAAAACCGTGCGAATAGGTAATTCGCAACTCGTGTCAATTTAAAACACTCTCTTGGTTTGCGTTTTAATTTATCACCACTCGTTGCGAATTTTCTACTTTCCGCACTTGTATCGTAAATAACTATTTTGATACTACTCAATGTGATTATTTATTGATTCGTTTCTAGTCAAGTCATACATCAAATTAGACATTGCCTGTAACCTTGCTAATAATAACATTACAAGCATTCAATTGAATCAGGAATAACCAATGATCAGTTTTGGGTGCAAAAATGATTTCGTGTATTTATAATTTTTTAACTGTAAAACAGTTACCAAACTTTGAATTAAAAATAGGTTGTTAAGCTCCAACTGAGGTCGGAAATGTTAGTTTCTGTTTTGATAGTTTTTACGAATTTTTCCGCAACTAAAACCCCAGGGCATACCCTGGTTTTATCACAGAATAAATAATAGTACCTAAAAAACCGAAGTTTGACAGCGATTCAGGGTCAAATCACGCTGTCCCTTTCTAATGTATCTCTTTCGTCTATTTAGGGTTGTCAAAAGTCATTGTCTTATCTGTGCCCGCACAGAGACGTCGCATTGTGTCAACCTTTATAATTGTTCGGAGCAATGCTAAGCCGAACGGAGCCGAGAAAGCCCGAAAGAAGGAGTGTCCCCCCACTGGTTTTACAATAATGATTGTGTTACCTTGAGGAGGGCCTTGCCGTCCTTGTCGGCATCCTCATGCTTGATTGTGACTCCGATCTTCGTGAGCAGGGATTCGATCTCGTCCTTCTTGAAGTTCATGATGGCGTCGAACACCTTGTAGATGGGGTCCAGCACGTACATGCAGAACGAGCGCTTGTTCTCCGCGTCCTTCTGCTTGGCCCACTTCTTGGTCTTGGCGTTGAAGAAGTTCTCACCCCACAGTCTGTGGATACGTTTGAAAGTTGAATTTTGTAATCACAATGTTGTACCGCTTACAAATTTTCTGCTTTGCCCGAAGGTTGACCTGTAGAGAATGCCTCATAGCACTGACTACCGAGAACCCGCCTGGTAAGCATTCGTGAACTTTGCTCAGATGCCAGACAACCCGCCCAGCGGGTTGTTTTATACGCAACTATAGACGACCAGTTTCTGGGGTATTGTTCAAAATCTGAAGGTTAACAGACTAATCTACTTATTGAAAATCATAATTATAATGTTCGTCCTTTTCTGCCGCCGGTGTATAGAACAGTCTTTACCCAGTATCAACGGGACAAATAAATAATGTTCGTCCTTTTTGCCGCTGGTGCATAGAACAGAAATCTATACCCAGTATCAACGGGACGAAATATAAATGTGATTAATGTGAACAACCTACTTTGATAAACTAATCACAAGTTAATAGCTTTCAAATCTTAGTTTCAATTTGAATTAAATAATCTAGTTATTACTGTAAATTAGAGTTAATTTATCTCATCAAATAAATGTTAATTACAGATAATTTAGTGCATAAGATCTCGACATGAATCTGACTTATCCAATCTAACAATTTTTTATCGTGCCGCCCACCTTTCAAAATTAAGGATAGTTTGAATCTAGTTTTATTTTTAATTGTTTAGTTGTTTTTAATTTGTTTTGTTAAAAAAATTTACGAGAAATGTTTTGTTTGTTTTAATGAAGGTAATGTAAATTGGGCGACACAAGGTTGCATGCTGCTTCAAATCATGATGACGCTTTGTAGCATATTAAAACGTAATCTCTTTTATGTTTACATGTTTCCCAGCTTTATTAATTACCTGTTCATGAGCTTGACGAGGTCGATCTTGAACTTGTCGGCGTACATCTCGGCGAACTGCTTGAGCGTGAAGGCCCAGCCGTGAAGACCGGAGCCGAAACCTACGGAACCCTTGCTGGGGTCCACGCGGACCTCACCTGCGACCAAATGCACGAAGTGAAAACGTAGTACGAATAAATCTTGTCATCTTTAAACCACAAATACCAGGGGTGTTATTTGAGGAATCTGTTGGATGTATTCCCATCTGTCCCCACACTTGTTCAGTCGCCATCAGATATGTATATCAGTGCGGCCAAGGTGTTCACAAATATCTGAACACGTCTCTATTGTCAAGGCTTTACAGGGAGTAATCAGATATTTGGTCCGGGCCCAGCGAGACCACAAGGAATGCCTTGGAAACTGAACCAGATTCAAAAATGCCCAATTCTTTGCAATATTGGCTTGTTTTTTTTTTGTATATTTCCGAGTCTTATTTATTTTGCGGTACATTCTTTCCTAACTTGTCAAGTTAATTAATGAATAAGTTAAATGGAAGGCTCCACAGTGCCCATGATGAACTGTGCCCAGCAGTGGGGCAATATAGGTTCATATGATGATGATGATTTGGAGCATTCTGAAGCGTGAGCCGCTTAAGGTTTCATGTTATGTTCCAAATGAAACCCAAGAAAAACACATTTAACATAATCCGATTTAACAAGTTGAACAACATGTAATGTTGAACAATTTGTAACTAGAAGTCATTGTCGCGACCTTGGCGTTATCATTCGCGCGATCCGCTAACAAGGTGATAACAAAGAAAGCTGCCAACAACAATAACATGTCCTTTGGCATTTGTAGGGCAGATAAATAGCTGCAAGACTATTAACCGTCTATAATTACAATCTAATCTAGAGATGGGCCGAATACGAATATTCGGTTCAGCTCATACCGATTTGAATATTCGGCCGAATAATCGGTTGGGCTAAAATTGCCAAAAACGCTGAAAACAAGTTCATTCAGGTCCGCGGTCTGCACTCATAACGTGTTTTTGACCGTTCTCTTCCCGAACTACTGGGAATGTTTATGACAAGAAACGAAAACGTCTCATACCTGATCGTGAAGTGGATCTGCGCTAACTATAGGGGGGTCAATGATAAATGCATTTTAACGAGAGACGTCAATACGAAAAGAGAATTTATCACAGACCCACCCTATATAAAAGGGCCCAGTCCGCCGGACGATATCGGCCTGTCAGTTAGAACAAAAATTTGACAGTTCCGAATAACGGACAGGCCGATATCGTCGCGCGGACTGATAGTCAGTGGGCCCCTTCAGTCTGTATCTTTAGGTATTTAAATAAAAGTAAACAAAATCTACCCTCAAATGGCTCCTTAAGCCAGTTGAGGGTAGTTGAAGGCATTACATGATCAAATAATGTAGGTTAAAGTCAGGTCGTTTAGTGACAGATCTAAGAGGTTTTGTATTTGGTTGGTTAACCAATAAATGTTATAAGTAAATGGTTTGTTTGCTTTTATTTAAATACCTAAAGATACAGAGTATAGCGGAAGCCCTTAAAAAATTGTTTATTCAGTAAATATTAGGCAGTTCGAACCGAACTATTCGGCCGAATACGTAATTTGCAAAATATGCCGAATATCGATAGCGAGCATACGCGCGAGGTAATTTCCTCGCTCTCGCTTGCTCTTTGTGGACCGCTATATTTGCATGAATGAAACTCATTTATTTGCGCTTTCATTTCCAAATGTTTAAAAAAACTTGTTCAATCTGCATGCATGAGTCACTAACAGATGTTTTCAACCATTAGGTACAATAGGCTAGCAGCTACGAGTATATACAAATACACACACACAGCTATGCTACACTTACCTACCTACATTCATAGAGTAACTTATACTAGAGCGGTACTGTCATAGTAAATTTTGTAACCCCAGTAAATTCACTGCCATCTGTTGACACACTTTAAAACTAAAAATGAAGATTTACAACAATACGATAAAATGTATTTAAATATAGATAAATGATTTTTTTTATTTGCATTAATTATTTTTATGATTTTTGACCCATGTTCTTTTACTGATATGCGTTAAAATTGTTAAATAACAAACGAAACCGTCAACGCCATCTATACGACAGTAGGCCAAAGCTAGTAGCGCCCTCTGAACGAGAATCAAATTTTCTTTATTTTCGAGGCATGTTTTTTCCTTAGACTGTATCCATCTATTACGGAGTTATATCTATCTTTGCTACATTGAAGTCGAATCTAAAGGCTGAATCTATGTAGATATACCCCCTTATTCGTAAACGTTATATCTATCTTTGTTACATTGAAGTCGAATCTAAAGGCTGAATTTATGTAGATATACCCCCTTATTCGTAAACGTCTACTAAAGTTGATAAGCCGCTAATTCGTTTGTCCCTTTCCGATGTATAGGTATGATGAAAAGGGACAAACGATTATTTTAACGGCTTGTCAACTTTAGTAGACGTTTATGAATAAGGGGGTTGGATCGTAAGATCGTATGTGTAGCTGTAGACCAGCGGTTCTCAAACTTTTAAGGTGACGGAACCCTTTTGGAAAGCGAAATATTTATTATTTTTATTATTTAGCTTTATCCCACATTAGTGGTCCCCAAGGGTATAAGCCTCCTCCATCTGTCTCCACCTCTCTTTGTCGGTGGCAACATCCATCCATTTTTTTCCCGCAGCCTGTACAATGTCATCTGCCCATCTTTTTCTTTGCCTTCCCGCTCTTCTCTTTCCAGCTGGGCCTGGCCATTTTGTTACAAGATTTGTCCACCTTTGATCCTGATATCTTGCTACATGACCTGCCCACCTCCACTTTTGTTTCAGACTAAACTGCAGGGCATCTGTTATCTTTGTTCTCTTGCGAAATATTTAACGGAGCCACAAATTAAAAATTTACGTTCGTCACTGTAGACCAGCTATACCTATAGAAGAACTTGTTTTTTAGGGTTCCGTAGCCAAATGGCAAAAACGGAACCCTTATAGATTCGCCATGTCTGTCTGTCTGTCCGTCCGTATGTCACAGCCACTTTTCTCTGAAACTACAAGAACTATACTGTTGAAACTTGGTAAGTAGATGTATTCTGTGAACCGCATTAAGATTTTCACACAAAAATAAAAATAAAACAATACATTTTGGAGGTTTCCCATACTTGGAACTGACTCAAAAAATTTTTTTTCATCACACCCGTACGTGTGGGGTATCTATGGATAAGTCTTCAAAAATGATATTGAGGTTTCTAATATCGTTTTTTTCTAAACTGAATAGTTTGCGCTTCCAAAGTGGTAAAATGTGTGTATCGTAGCTCCCAAACGGATGAACCGATTTTCGTTTAGTTTTTTTTGTTTACCAGTTGAAATAATTGTATTAACATTGTATGGACTGATGTCCAAGATTTTTTTATAGTTGACAGAGCGTTAGCGAAGATCTCCGTTTCAGCTTAGGAAAAAATGCTTTCGTATGTCCGGATGTTCTCTAGAGGTCTCAATTCTCAAACGATTTTCGTGAAATTTTCTAAGCAGGTTCAATAATTAAATAAAAAAAGAAACGAAATCGTCTCATGATTGAGGGCCTACTGTGAACACCGAACTTCGCAAATTGCGGGCATATTTCTCTGTCACCCTTATTACGCCATAATTGGCCATAAGATTCGGGCAATTTGTTAATTTCGGTCTTCTGGTCGGGGCCAGCTAGAGGACGGCCTTAAAAAAATATTTGTTTATTTATTATTATTATTATTTAATAAGCAGGCAGGCAGTTATGGCAACTGATATGGCCTGTATCCAGTAATCATAAAGATATATAGTTATCATGAACGAGTATTAGGTGTAGTGTTATGCTTGTCTAATTTACTTTTAAACTGGTTCACATTTTGTGCTGAAACCACATCTTCTGGAAGTTTGTTCCAAGCCCTCACTACTCGGTTGCTCAAAAAGTGTTTGTAAGGGTTACTGTGAGACCTATGCCTTTCTAGCTTTAAGTGATGACCTCTTAGATGGTTGTTTTTGTTGCGGTTGTTGATTTGGTAAATATTTGGCAGTTTGAACCGAACTATTTGGCCGAATACAAACATTGAAATTTAAGCCGTATACCGAATGTTCAGCCCATCTCTAGTTTCAAGCTATTATCTAAAAATCATTCAAAATCGACTTACCCATGGGACCACCATCGTCGTTGTAGGTGGCGATGATGACGTTCACGTTCTCCACAATACGCTGGAAGGTCTGGTACAGCTCCTCGGATTCCAGCTGCAACTCCAGCAGCGCACGGTCCATCTTGTTCATGAACAGAATGGGCTTGATGCGCTCCGCGATGGCCTGGCGGAGCACAGTCTCGGTTTGTACACACACACCTGGAGGATAGATTGTGTTCAATATAGATTCTTTGGTTGACCATTTTTAGTAGAAATATTTTTTTACTCAGATGGCCGTTCTGAAGATCTTCAATGGAAATTCGGTTTTTAATGGTAAGAACAATCATCATTTGAAGTTGTAGTGGTAAAAACATTAAAAATAGATCAAGTTTTCAGAATGACATGTGCATCACGAATCATGAAGATAAACAAAGAGGAAAAGTTGATGCCTGCAACAAGTAGGTACTCTCGGTAAAGACGCTGTGAGAAAGAGCTTCCTGTAGCTACCTTATATCATGAAACTAAAGCAGTAATTCTTAATCAGTGGTCTACGGACGTCCCAGAAAGCACAAGGAGTGGTCTGCAAATTAATTGCACAGAACAAACAGTTGGTGATCCCTGGCATAAAATAAAAAGAATTTTGTCAGGAAAGGTTAAGAACCACTAAACAACATGGAATATCATTACTCACCAGATACACAGTCTACTACGACCAAAGCACCATCGGTGACACGGAGCGCGGCTGTCACTTCAGAGGAGAAGTCAACGTGCCCGGGCGAGTCAATCAAGTTAATCAAGAATCCCTTCTCGCCCTTTTCGCGCTGGTCGGGGTTAGTGATGAACACCATGTCCTTCTCTTCAAGCTCGAAGAACATGGAAATAGCGCTGGAGAAAGTAACATGTGTTAGTTTTGAGGTTAGCATTTGAGAGCAACATTTCTATAATTTCTTTTTTTGTCAGATGGCCGTTCTAAAGATCTTCAATGGTATTCGGCTTTTAATGGTAAGAACAATCATCATTTGAAGCGGTATTGTTTGTATTTATATGATTGCACAATGCATTGTAAATGCACCTATCAAATGCAGTGACAGGTATGGTATTGATTTTGTGGTGCATAACAATTACTGGTACCCGTTAGTACCGTTGTTTTTCATTGTCTTAACAGTCCTTGTCAGTTGATTTATAAATCCAAGAAGTTGATAACTCCCGCAATGTAATAATAATGGTCACTTAAAGGTTATACCGACATATAAAGCAACTTACGTAGACTTGATGGTGATGCATCTGTCCTGTTCATCCTTGCGGGTGTCGGTGAAACGAGTCTCGCCGGCACGGGCTCCGGCGATTATACCGGCCTTTGAGACCAGCGAGTCCGTCAGCGTCGACTTGCCGTGGTCGACGTGAGCGATGACGGACATGTTCCGGATGTTCCGCTTCTTGTCCATCATCCCGCGGATCTCGTCTACGGTGAAATTCACCTGCGCAAACCAGAAAACACGTCAACATATCGCCAAGTCTTGACCACAACACAGATGGGCATGCACTGTCACGCACGTTTCATTTATAACGTAAATTAAACTTCGATGTTCTCTTTTAAAGGTCCAACTCTTCAGCTTCAGTTTAGTTTTAATCACTGGCACTTATTGCACCGACATGATATCGTTAAAATACGTCATCGAACTACAAAGACGGTCGTGAGAAGAACTAAGTTTTATTTCTCCGTTTTTAAAGAAATACCGAAAATAAACTCGCGAAACGTTAATATATATGCACCGTATCACTTTTCTGAACACGATTATGAAGTTAAATACTCACCATTTTGGATGGTTTTAGATTCTACTTTCAATAAAATAAACCACCATACGCCAACAATGGCGTACGCTTGAAAAAGGCCCTTTCGTGGGCCGGATACGTCCAGCTAGACGTCAGTCAACGTTTAACCATAGACATCAGACTAGTGCTGCCACGTAATAAAAGATACCGGTTCTTACTTAGTCAACGAAGTTTAAAAATAAGCCCTTTATCAATGACGTAAGGTGTAAAATCAATTGATACATGTTTGACTAAGCCATAAATAATCGTAAGAAAAGTGACCAGTGGAAAAAAGGGATTTTATTTAAGCCATTTCACACTCTCAAGAGCTAATCATAGTTTTACCATAATCATCTTTGATTTGACATTCTGCACAAAATGAAAAGAATGATAAATTATTTAAAAGACTTTTTTCATCAAATGAATTTACTACGCTTTCTTTGCAAATAAAGGTTTCAATTTAAAAGCTTACTGGCGTTAATTCCATGGTCCTATTAAAATTAGTACAAAAAAAAAGAATATTATTGCTACTCAAACCTAGATGGCACTAAAAATAAAATAAGAACTCGTATGGAAACTGCTCGTCAATAGATGGCGCTAAGAGGCTCAGATATATTGTAATACCATTGTAATACTTCGTTCTTATTTACTGACAATTTGGTTTGACCAACTATATTAAAAACATCATTACAAAGGCTATGATAAAAAATTACTATTTTTATGACTCCTTACATAAAATTAATAAGTTTCAAATAATTTTTAAATCGATAATTTAAAATTTGTGATACATGAATTACATGATGGATAGATATTGCCAAATATTGCCCATGCCTTTGTACGTAGTACCAAAGAGAATACATAGTATAGAGGGTTATTGTCGTAGTAAATTTTGTAGTCATAGTTTCTGCTTTCTACCGACACACGATTAAAACTTAAAATGAAAATGTAGGTACTTATATAAATATCAAAAAATATACATGGATGCTTTTTTAGAACGCTATTATGACTTTGACCCATGTTCTTTCACTGATATGTGTTAAAATTGTTAAATATCAAACGGTGTCGTCAACGCCATCTAGCCGAGTATAGGCCAAATGTGTGGCGCCATCTATTCGAGAATGACTTTTTCTTGATTTCCGAGGCACTTTTTTCCTTAGCCTTTATTCATCTTATGTAGTACCAAACCAACACCTATAATTGCCTATAATGTTTAGAGGCTGCCGGTTTTAGGCTTAGAACTTAGAACGCACTGCGATTGATTTCTTGCGGTTTCAGTCTAATTTCTTACGGTTTCAGTCTTTTACGTTACGTTACACTTTTTGCGGTTCTGAAACCGCAAAAAAATAATCGTTAATAAGCGTTCTCAGCCGTAGACAAATTTTGGCATACGAGGCCGTGGCGACACGCGAGTTCCGAGAACTGCGACTGCGATTGAAGGGTGACCGAGGCTAAACGACCTAACTTTCGCAAGCTCATTTTTGTTTTTTTTTTCAAATCACAACTTTAAAGTTCTATAATAAAGTGGAAATTTTAAAACATTCTCAGCATTTACAACTTACAACGATCACCCCCGTCATAATGGGTGTCGTGCTACTTATTATACTCGTAACAACTCGTACCTATTAGGTGCGTAGATTTCGGGGCAGTTGCATAATGTGACGAGTTATGTGAAATTTTGTAAGGGCCATACACGTTGACCTTGGAGTTTAGCGTATGTTAGGTGTTAAAAGTGTTTAAAAGACAGGGCCAATTGCACCAACCACAGTTAACAGACTGATCAACGTCACGCAGCAGAGATCTATGAAACTTCACATACAATATAATTTAGCGAACGCTTTAACAGTCACAGACGGTTTGGTGCATTCGACCCTTATTAGCGCTAAGGACCTTCCGCGCTGTTGGCACGTGGAAGGAGTATGAATTGGTGGAGAGGAAAAGGCGTGTCTCTTCAATGGTGTCTAATTCGTAAGAAATGCTGAGGTATGTAACCCTGAAATTAATTCTATGTGAACTGCCTTCGTTGTCATACATGTAAAAATAGCTATGTAACATTTATAGGTTTTGTATCCACGTCCCCTCCTGTCCCTGACCGTGTACGGACCACCGTAATCCAACGTCGTGAACACAAAGGGAAGCGCAGGTGTAACCCGCGTCGGTGGCAAGTTGCCCATAATGGGAATCTGTGACCTTGGTTTGGCTCTGAAGCAGGTTACGCATTTATCTACTATTTTATTTGCAAGACTCTTACCGTTTATCGGCCAAAATCGGTCTCGAACCGATGACAGCAACAGTTGAGGTCCGGCATGCAGCAGTCTCACGTGGTAGTCGCTCATGATGAGCTTGGTTAGTATGTGTTTATGTGAAAGAATTATTGGGTGTTTTTTATTATGGTCGTAAGCAGACAGGAGGGGACGTGGATACAAAACCTATAAATGTTACATAGCTATTTTTACATGTATGACAACGAAGGCAGTTCACATAGAATTAATTTCAGGGTTACATACCTCAGCATTTCTTACGAATTAGACACCATTGAAGAGACACGCCTTTTCCTCTCCACCAATTCATACTCCTTCCACGTGCCAACACGCGCTAAATTAGAGGGTTATGGTGCGATTTTATAGGTATGCAGGGTACTATGTATTGCAAACATCTATAGGCTACTGAAACTTTGCGGGCGTGTATTCCATGAGAAAAGTTTAGTTACTAAAAGTTAATTTACGTGGTTTCTCGTGACATAAGAAATACGCCGGAAAATTTAATTTCTAATTCGGGATATCAGTATAATAGGTACGGAACACTTTCCGTAATTCGGTCTTAAGCGTGTGAGTCAGCGTAGCAACACAGCAGCTGCAAAACAAGTGATATTCATGGCTAATTAATGGTAGACGCTGGAGCTCCGCCAATAGGGGGCGCTGAGAGCGCTGGACGTAAGCATTTTGTAATTTGTGTATATTTTTCGAAAACATTGTAACAGGCAAGCGGGTTCAAAACTCAACGGTTCACGTGCTTAAAACAGGTCACTAGTCGACATGTTTTGCTCCATAACGAGGAGCTTCATGTGGAGCACGCGTTGGAGGACCAACCAGCCCCCAGGCCCAGGGCCTCAGTAGTTTCTAAAATTTTTCTTTGTGGTTGTATCCGAGATCCGACATCGGACTGGACATTGTGAAAAGTCCTGAAACCGTTCCGTTAAGAAGTAGTTGACAAACAGTTACTTTCGTCGCATTTATTATTTAGATTTTAAAATATATGTTATGTTATTACCTAATTTAAGCACATTAAATTACAAAATTTTGTAGACCTTTAGCCGATTGCCATTGCGAAGATACTTATAAAATGATTACCTACTTAAATTTCATTTGGTATTCAACTATTGTAAACACGATAAATTCGGGTCGGGGTTTTCCCGTGTTACTATTTTTGTATTTATGAAGCGTTTCGGGCATGAATTTATATAGAGTTAGTTAGAATCAATAAACCGGGGACAACGGTGCTGCTTCCTTACACCCAATTTCGGTATACCATCGGCTTGCCGAAGTACTATTTACAACCAATTTTCATTTACTTGAAAGGCGACTGGAACGTGTTTAAGATTCCACTAAATGTAAATACCTAACGCTTTTCTTCGCTTCCTGCTTAATATTTGTCATTAACTAAAATACTTCTCGCCACTGCAGTAACTCCGTGAAAAGTCTTCAATGGATATAAACTAGATCGCTCAATCAAAAGGACGTACTTAAGTCTATGAACCTGCTAAGAACATATGACTTTTTGCCAACTCTGCATCATCCGTGATGAATGAAGACATTGAAAAGCATTTCCGAGAAAACTGGCAATATCCGAGGCGACACTGACTTTAGATACAGTTTTGAATGACGATCAATTTTGTATTCTACATCTTTGTTTTAAGGTTAGAAATCGTTTGTTGACAATTATGAGTATGAGCGGGAAGATTGCCAGGGTGGTATTATGAAAACGTGGGAAATAAAATAAATATGATGCAATAGTGTTTTCTAGAATCTTTCGATCACCGTCTTTTTAAAAAATACCGGAAATAATTCCGGGACGACAAACAGATCTACCATTCTACACTACGTGTAAAAGCGAAAAAACAGTAGTAAATATTTAATATCTATGGCCCAACATAAGTCCACAATCCGCAGGCAAACGTGCCTGCGCTCATATTCCATAATTAACATAGACAAACAAAACCAGTATTTAAATGGCGCCTTGACCTACAGAGGCCTTACGTCTCCCACGAGGAAACGGCCAAGGACTGCAGTTTACATAAACAAATGGCTTTAGATATTGTAGCTTTTTAATTATATTATTATAATGTTGGTTTGGTAAGTAACCTGGTAAGGTTAAAGGTCACAGGATCCCACCGCCAAAAAGCCGCCCACACAATCGAAGATCGAAGCTCTTTTTAAAACATGCTTATATATATTATTACATGAAACTTGACATGAATATACCTAACATACATCTATGTCTGGTACTAGTTTTCGTTGCTAAAATTGTTATACAAAGATAATAGAGCGAGTAGAACTTTTGTTCTCTTCTTAATTCATTCGTGATCTTTATATTAGGGGCAGCAGGGCCTACTGCGAACTATTTTCGTTTGCTCGTTCGTTTTTTTGCCTTTTGTAATTTATTTGTCTGTGCCTTGCGCTTGAATAGGTATGAACAGTAGAAAGGAAGATAATGAAATTTCGTTTCGATTTTCGATGTCCGCGGTAGATCCTCTTAGGTAATCGCTGTGGTACACAGTATTGGCCACTGTTCCACCGCCGCTAAAGCGACGCCGCTGTCATTGTACACATCCAAAACTATTGTTATAGGTACCCGGTGTTTCCTGTAGCAATAAATTAAGCTTAATTTACTTCCTCAAACTTTTGAAAATAACTTGTGTTTTGATTTTTATTACACTTTAAAGTTTATTCTAAGACGCAATGTATTGCAAAATTTGTTATATTTAAAGGGTGACAAGCAATGCCAAACACACAGATGGCAGCGTACATTCAAAATAATATTTAATTAGTATGAAAAAGGTATAATCTAAAAATTTCATAATTTAAAAATGTTACTGAACAAATGTTGGTCAGTTTGAGGCGTACAGCCTCCAGTTTAATTTATTGCTCCTGTTACAGAAAACACCGCGTATATAGTAAAAGGCGGATGCTAAACAACGAGGAAAATAAGAAAGCACGAAAATTATCCAACTCACAAAGGACTAATGCTCTATTTCTGTACATTTCCGTTTATAATATAAACTCAATTTATATGACGACTCAAGAAAAATAAGAGTAATAAACTGTAAATAAAGTTTACTCAATTTGAAACTCAAATGTATGGTATTAAGATAGTAATTCGTATTAGTGGCTCTGTGGTTAGTTGGTTTGATCAGGATGATCGCACAGGAATAAAAAAACGAAACAGAGTAACACCTTCATACTTTGTTGTGTCACCATGGATATCATGTAAAATATAAATGCGTGGACGCATGTGGCTTCAATAATAAGTGTTATAGGCTCTTATTGGTAGTAGAGTCTGTCTCAATAAGTAAGTTTTTTAGCTTCATGCTGGTCTGGCCCTCGATGCTGCAGTCCCATAGCGCGGAGTCTCTCCAACCCGACATGCCGGAAGCAGTTGCATCATCAGGCATGTATGAAACTGTAACTCTACTCCGTTCGCCTACTCCTGGCGATGGGACGTGTGAAGTGTAAGTGTAAATTCGTGGTCGCATGTGGTTTCAATAAAACGTCTTATTGCGCTTATTGCGGTTTATTTTCGGAGTGCGTACGATACTCGGTTGCGTATTGAAGACTTTATTATGTGCAGGAACGGTTTTCAATTTAATTAACCTCTTGACTGTGTATGATAAGGATCCTGGTCGAATTTTTAGTCAATTTTTTTTGCTCTTTTTTCGAGAACGATTTTTCTGCTCTAAGCAGCTCAACCGAGATTTTAACCCACGATTTTTGACAACCACACATATAAATTATGGATAAGTATCACGTTTATCGTTTATAAGATATGTCAATCTAGCGGCGACCCGCCCCGGCTGCGCACGGGTAGTTGTAAACTAATTTACACAAAACCTTTACAAATTACCTTCCTCTTGAATCACTATCTATTTAAAAAAAAAAGCATAAAAATCCGTTGCGTAGTTTTAAAGATCTAAGCGTACATAGGGACAGACATACATACAGAGCGGAAATCGACTTAGTTTTATACTATGTACTATATGTAGTGATAGTGATGCTAAGATGACGTTACAAAATTGTAAATTATAGGGCTTTGAAGTGTTTTCTTAATTATTAAATAAATAAAAGTTTTTGTTAAGTAGGTACCAACATTTTTTAAATTTTTTTTTCCTTAATCACGCAAAAACAGCTGAAAGGATTTTCATGACATTAGGACAGAAACTTGTTTTTAATAGTTGAAACACGACATAGAATACCTACTTTATTTGCGGGAATTCCTTTCAAAAGGGAATTCGACAGTAGGAGTTGAAAATTTGTAAGGAGGGTGGGGTAGAGGGTGTCCGGCTCGGAGGGCCAATGTTGGGCGCAGGTCTTTAAAGGAAACGCCAACATAATTTTTAATTACAAACTATATTTCCACTTCCATATGTTCCAAAGGTTACCGTTAAACTGAATGTCATTTTTCTTACTCTACCTCATTGAGGTAATATGTATACACTAATGGCGGCCTCTCGAAGAAAATGTCTCCGCACCTCAATGAAGTGCATGCACTTCATTGCTACTGGCTAGCTGCGCTTATTCTTTAGCTTAGTGACAGACGTCAAACGCACAAAATGGCGGACACCTCGCGGACACAATTTGTTCTCGACTGCTTGTCTATACATATGTCAGTGCTCTACCTACATGTGTAAATGTGCCATTTTCAACTAAAAGGGTACTTATTGTCGCTTGTCAGTAAGGCGCTATTTCCATATAGCTTCAATTTGAAATCAACCTTATCGACAAGCGACAATGTGGTACCTTTTGATTGAAAACCTCACAAATATCTAAATGTACGTTATGTATCGTACAAACGGGCATTTTGATAACATGAACGCGGTTAAAGTTGCTGGTAGAGGCTTGTCAAAACACACAAAAATGCGCCACAACCGGCCAGGAACATGCCTGCTCCGGACCCGGACCAGCCGGCATACCAGGGGACGAAATTTTGTGGGGAGTGACAGTGACACGTTCTGGGAAGTGGGAGGGATGTTATAATCAGCCGGCTATGCAGCCTAAAGCCGGAAGTTAGGTGGGGTAGGTTATGTCGTCGAAGAAGAGCGTTGGTGATCTACTCGTCGTTTCGGAAAATAATTCCGTGTCTAATTCCTCTTAACACGAAACTCCAGGAGTCGCGAGGAGTCCGCTATAAATCGCGCGGCGCCACTGTCGTGACTCAGTTCGATTCGCAAATAGAACTGCCCATAGATGAGTCTAGACACGCTATACATTATTTAGGACATATATTAGCACAAGCCGCAATTAGGCAGTCTCCGTGGTCTAGTTAAAGAAAGCAACAAAGCAATTAAAAGTTATGAATTGCCGCGACTGAATACATATACTTCAGTACTTAACCTATATTAAATAAATATTATCATATATGTAACATGAAATTGATGGCTATTAGAATTATTAGGCTAATTCGAGTTTTAGTTATTTGATCTGATTCTGCTATGATATATGATACTGATCTGTCAGTGTCAAAAGTGAAGAATAGCTATTTATGCAACAAGTGCGGAAATCATCTTTTCCCCTCACTAGCTCGGAAAGTTGTCTTTTATCCTTCAAAACAAGCGGGGGAAAACGCGTTTTATCCACTAGTGGGGAAAGTAATTTGACCTTGGATGGAGCGTGTTTAAGTAGCTTGACAGATAACAAAACGTAAAACGCTCATGGTAATGGTTCGTTCGATATTAATTATCATTAAATAAATTTAGCTTTATTTAATGATTTTAAGTCATAAACCTTAAAATTCCATAAGAAACGTTTGTTATTTATAATGATGTTAAATATTATTCTAAACGCACAAGTTGAGTCGATGCAATTTCAAAACGCATCGTTGACATTTCATACGTCAGAAATGTCAACATTGTCACCAAATTTTTTACTTAAAAACTTCTCGCGTAAAAATACACAACTTCCAGAGTTTTCTGTTATAATTTCGTAAAAAAATTAGTGATTCCAGTGATGAAGATGATCTAACGCCTGTGGATGTTGCACTTTCCTCGCTATAGTGAGGTGAAAAGTTTTGTGTTACACACGGGTGCAAATGTATTTTACTTCTCGTGTGTTGAAACACTCGCTACGCTCAGGATTCTATTTTAGAACCACTCGCTTCGCTCGTGGTTCAACTATAGAATCGTTACGCTTGCTCGTGTTTCAATTCTACACTCGCGGGTAAAATACAACTTTGCACCCTTGTATAACAAATAACTATTACGCATTACTATGCATTGTGCGAGTAAAAATAAAAAACATATCATGGCAAATATAGTTGGTCAAGCAAATCTTGTCAGTAAATGGAAACAAAAAAACTACACTCATCCCCTTCTTCTGGGCGCCAGCAACAGTGCAAGACAGAGACAGTATGACTCTCTCCGTCTACGCCCGAAATGAGATAGTCCCTTGACAAACTATAAGTTTAATTATTAGAAGGAGTGTTTTAAATCGACACGAGTTGCGAATTACCTATTCCAGTGTCGAATGGTCCTTTAAACTTTCGACATATGCACGAAAATTGCTCTTTTCCGCACTAGTGCGAAAAAGTAGCACCATATGTACTGTAAAAATAAAATAAAAACAAAAAGCACTAGTGCGGAAAAGTAGTACTTTCCGCATGATATGGCTCCGTAGGAACCGCACTTTTCGAGCACATGCATTGTAATAGTTATTTACGATACAAGTGCGGAAAAGAGGAAATTCGAAACGAGAGGCGATAAATTAAAACACGACCGCAGGGAGTGTTTTAAATCGACACGAGTTGCGAATTACCTATTCGCACGTGTATCGTACAACGTTTTACAGTACATATGGCCCTTTAAACTTTCGACATATGCACGAAAAGTGCTATTTGACGTACTAGTGCGAGAAAGTAGCATATGTACTGTAAATGTCACTTTTGACACTGACAGCTCAGTATGGTAACGGAAACATATCGAATAAATAAAACTCGAATTGGCCTGTAAGTTACCGTGGACACATTTCAAAGAATGGCTGAATTAGATAGTCCATTCCATAAACACAGATACATGCCCTGACCAGTATTCGAACCCGGAACCTCTTGTTCCGTAGCCAAGAGGAGGCTGTATTGTATTGTTTACATAATTATAGTCCGAAAAAAAATATTGTAGAAAATAAATGAGGGCGCCACTTTCTACGTAACTGTCACATTTTTGACGCAAACAATTAAGTATGGAATTTTTTTAGTTACATTTTATTTAATTTCTACTATTTTATGTCGCACTATATCTAACCGAAATGGTGGTAATTAGTCCTCCGGCGTGGCGCCACTGTAGTGAGTCAGCCTTCAGCTTTAGGTTACAAATAGCATAGATGAATTTAGACTACAGATCGAAACAAGCCACGACTAGGTGGTCTGAAGGGAGCAAATAAGTTAAAGGACCTATTATTAGGTAATCCCTGTGAGCTGCGCTTTATAGTTTTAGACAAGCAACAAATTAGGAGAGCATTGAGAGCCGAGCTACATTTATGTAGGGGGTTGAAAATTCGGGTCGTGTTGAATGAAAATGGGGTCGCCCCACTCCTATGGACGCAAAATTGACAAAAGCCGATAAGGCAGGGCGCGTAAAGTCTAGACATAAAAATCATCCCTCGGGCGGGGACCTTCCGGGGTCAGGAGGCGCTGAGTTTATTTAAAGATTTACAGAAGATGCTCCTTGATAGCTTGACACCACCAGAGATCCTAGGGCTGGCTCGTTCCTTGGCCAAAGGATCGGATTTGCCATTCAGCGGGGGAATGTAGCCAGCATTATGGGCACACTTCCGCAGGGATCAGATCTGGGGGACTTTTTTAGTTATTTTTTTTTATATAAGGTTATAGTTTTATTTTAATTTAAGATTAGTTATTTTATTTTAAATGTAATTGTTGATGGAGTTTTTATTGTGGATATTTATCGCCTTGTCGCTCTATTTATGCTATGCAGCGAGCTTAGCCCGGAAGCATTTATATCGCCTGTCACCATGCCTGTCACGTTCTAACAAGTATTTAAGTGCGAAAGTGACAGGCATAGTGACAGGTGATAAAAATGCAACCATGCTGACACCGCTGGAAAGCAAGACAATCTTGACTCCGATGTCTGACAGCGGAAATATAATAATACCTAGTTTATAAGATTGTTAAATAAAGGCTTATTGAATTGAATACTCTATTTAAAAATAAATCATTGAATTTAAGCATCTCTTAGATCCTTACTAATATTATACACTCATGGACAAATTTAGAGGAACGCATAAAAGTTTAATTACTTACTTATTTTGAAATTACTTTAGGTGCTGTAATCCGGTAAATTAAACCTTTTTTGCGTTCCTTTAAATTTGTCCATGATTATAGTTAGAATCCGAGAAGAAGAAAATCATCGTTCTACGCAAAGGTACGTTTAGTACTTGTCTAGTAAACGTTAACAGGCATATATAGCAAATATAGGCTGTTTCTTCGACTTTTAAGAATTTTATGATATTACTAATGCCTAACTGATAACAAACAATCATTTTGCCTAACATCACACGATTAAGCTAAGTTTGCGAATTACATATATCATATATTTACCCAATGTTAACGCAGATACCTACTTAATTATATAACCGAGTCATAGACAAACAAACATAATGTGTCATAATATTTCCTTGACAGAGGAAGTTAACTGAGTAATTATGAAATACACTGAAACTGTGACATTTTCAGCGCCAAGTACCTATACTTTGACAACGTTTCGTTTCTCCTGAAGGGGTCAATGATTTACATTCGTATTGCCTAACTAATATGGTTCAATTTAGAAATCGATTTGCGAACTTAATAAGACTTTTGGAGTCGTAATACTATGATAAGGACTACGAATACATGTTTGTTTTCCTTCACAAACAGGTAAATTTTATAAGGTCGGGTGGATTTATTGTTTTTCGGTTTCCTCCACAACATTTCAGCAAACATATCTTTTAAGTAAGTTTCAGACATTTACAGAACCGTGAAAGTTAAACTGGGAACCTACCGATAAAAGCATACCTTACAGCGCCATCTAGTGAATTAAAACCTTTTTAAGCACCATTGCTCACTGGTGTATCACTAAACTTTACGGAAGAGGACTTTCGGTTCGAACGCCATCTTGATAGTAGCCTCGTGATTAATTCCTTTGTTTTTTGCTCATTAATATTGCTTAAAGTGTAATATCGATAGCTTTATTAAACAATAATCTAATGTGGTAGTGTTCAGTGAATGGAGAATTAATCTCAAAGCGTGTTTAACCACCATTTTGGAGTCAACGGCCGGTAGTCCACGTGCTTCTCGTAAAATCTAGCTATCGGTTTTACGAGACAACTACAACAACCACCGAACAGCGTCGTGCTCTAAGAGCATTTATTTTGTTTCTACCTTTTTACGTGACATTGGCTACGGGCAACACCGCCCTCAAGTCCATCAAGAAAAAGAAAAAAGAAAGAACTTTACGGAAACCCGCAGGCGCAACCAAATCGGACAAGCCGTTTTGGAGATAGGTAACCTACCTATTAGGGGTCGTGAGTTCGTGACACCAGTGTTCGCTTGCCATCAAGTCGCAGTGGCGTAGATAGGCGAATGGGGCGTGCGCCCACGGCCTCGCACTTAGGGGGGCCTCGCAAAGCCAACCTCTTGTTATTACCTTGGGAAAACACATTGAAAAGGGCCTCGCAGATGTGGTTTTCGCCTACGGCTAGATTGGTCTACGCTACGCAACTGCACCGTCGTAGTAATTCTTCTTTACTCTTATTTACTATAGATAAGATCTACTTAGTTAAACTTACTCTTAGTTACTTACCTACCTAGTTACTCAGCCCTACTAGTTACACTAACGAAACACTAACCGTAATGGGGTTGGCCGGTCGAAATAATTAGCAGATGGCGCCAGCTTGCCCTGTCAATCCCTAGAATTGTGTTAAATTTTTGTTTTTTTAATGCCCTGGATGCCAGCCCTTTAAGCCAAATCTCATAGAAAACGGGGCAAGCTATGATGGCGCCATCTCTGCAAACCTTTGACAGTTGCCAACCCCATTAAAAAGACGTGTCAACGTTTACGACTGCGCTGCGACTTAAACCTGTAAAGTGTAAACCAGCCCATTCCAGACTCAAACAATAGTGCAGCGTATAGCGCCTCAATACTAGCTCCTAAACACATACATAAATTCTAAGCGTCCTCAAATATATTGTGTCCCGGCTTAATGGGGAAGCTTGGAGCCCCTACTACGGATGTTTCCTTGCGAGACTTATAAATCTTATAATGATTAAAGATGGATTGAAATATTAGGAATGACACGACATGACACAAAGTTTTCAGGGGTTTTCAAAGCCAAGATGAGAACAATCGTTGATAGAAATTACCTACTTTTTGTCTCTTGTGGATAAAATGCTACTTTCCAATCGGTTTTTAAAGATGAATAAAGAGAACATTTACGAGCTGGTGTGGTGAAAAAAATTGTCGTTATTCATATGCGCATAGAGTAACTTATACTAGAGCGGTACTGTCATAGTAAATTTTGTAACCCCAGTAAATTCACTGCCATCTGTCGACACACTTTAAAACTAAAAATAAATATTTTTAAAAATACGATAATATGTATATCAACGGTTTGTGAGATCTGACTAACGCATATCAAAGATAGATATAACTCCGTAATAGATGGATACAGTCTAAGGAAAAAACGTGCCTCGAAAATCACGAAAATTTGATTTTCGATCAGATGGCGCCACTAGTTTTGGCCTACTCTCGTATAGAGGGCGCTGACGGTTTCGTTTGTTATTTATAATTTTAAAGCATATCAGTGAAATAACATGGGTCAAAATCATATAAAAATAATTAATGCAAATAAAAAAATCATTTATCCATATTTAAATACATTTTAACGTATTTTTATAAATCTTCATTTTTAGTTTTAAAGTATGTCGATAGATGGCAGTGAATTTACAGTGGTTACAAAATTTACTATGACAGTATCGCTCTATCCTATTATATCCTCTTTGGTTTTATGAATAAGGGTGTTAAAGCTATGTGCAAGTATGACCACATATTCACATATCTCACTACCGTGGCCAGCTTAAATGGCTTCCTATCAGGCAGCGTAGGACCCGCAGAATTCTTTGTTTACTGTTTTCAATACTGTTCAGTTACCTTAATTATAATGTGTACAAATAAAGACTTATTTTTTATGAGCCGTTTTTTTGCATGTTGCAATTTCCTCGCTAAAGCGAGGTGAAAAGTTATGTGTTACACACGGGTGCTAATGTAATATTTTACTTCTCGTGTGTTGAAACACTCGCTACATTCAGGATTCTATTTTAGAACAGGTTCAACTATAGAATCCTTTCGCTTGCTCGTGTTTCAATTCCACACTGGCTAGTAAAATACAACTTTGCACCCTTGTATAACAAATAACTATAGTCTACTGTTTGTATTTTTTTTTCTCACTGCACCCACCTTGACGCATTTCTCTTTTGCCCTATGGTTGACTGGTAGTTGTAGAGAATGCCTAGAGGCATTAAGTCCGCCTGTTGTACTTTTTATGTGCAATAAAATTTAAAATAAATAAATAAAGTTTTAGTTTGTCAAAGGACTGTCTTATTTCAAACATAGACAGAGAGAATCATATTATATCTTTATCTTACACTAGTACTAGCACCCAAAAGAAAAGGATGAGTATAGTTTTTTTTGTTCTTATTTACTGACAATTTGGTTTGACCAAAGATAGATATAACTCCGTAATAGATGGATACAGTCTAAGGAAAAAACGTGCCTCGAAAATCAAGAAAATTTGATTCTCGTTCAGAGGGCGCTACTAGTTTTGGCCTACAGTCGTATAGATGGCGTTGACAGTTTCGTTTGTTATTTAACAATTTTAACGCATATCAGTGAAAGAACATGGGTCAAAATCATAAAAATAATTAATGCAAATAAAAAAAACATTTATCCATATTTAAATACATTTTATCGTATTTTTATAAATCTTCATTTTTAGTTTTAAAGTGTGTCGACAGATGGCAGTGAATTTACTGGGGTTACAAAATTTACTATGACAGTACCGCTCTAGTATAAGTTACTCTATGGTTTGACCAACTAAAGTAAATACTTACCAGCCACTGGTAGGGCACGGCGCCGGCGCCCCCTGGCGCCGCGGCGTCGCGCCGCCGCCCCACGCGCTATACCAATTATATACCGGGATTAAACACAATTAGCACGGGACTACACTCATTGCCGTATTACTTACTGCTAGTTATTATGGTGATATTGATATTGGTGGCTCGTTTGTGCGACTCTACTAGGGCACATGCAGATCATATCTGCATAGAGTAACTTATACTAGAGCGGTACTGTCATAGTAAATTTTGTAATTCCAGTAAATTCACTGCCATCTGTCGACACACTTTAAAACTAAAAATAAATATTTTTAAATAACGATAATATGTATTTAGATATGGATAAATGATTTTTTTTATTTGCATTAATTATTTTCATTATTTTGACCCGTTCTTTAACTGATATGCGTTAAAATTGTTAAATAACAAACGAAACCGTCAACGCCATCTATACGACAGTTAGCCAAAGCTAGTAGCGCCCTCTGAACTAGAATCAAATTTTCTTGATTTTCGAGGCACGTTTTTTCCTTAGACTGTATCCATCTATTACGGAGTTATATCTATCTTTGATATCTGGTTACAGTAGGGTAGTCTCCTTATCTAGATTCGCCCACGACTTAATTCACGTAGAAGTCGCTAAAAACATTCAAAGCAATTTCACCCCCTTAGCCCTTTTCTTGGCATCGTAACGCCCATGATACGTAGAATTTGTAACCATTTAAAAATTAGGCTATTTATTAAAGATTCGGTCCCCGTTGTCTTTACTACTCTTGATGACATTGTCAGATTAAGTGACAACAAAATTATAACATTAACTTGGAGCAAAATGGACAAATCTACAATCTACTGAAAGATTTTTTAGCCCAACAACCCCCCGAAATTTTTAAAATCTGTAGACGCTTTCCTATTGCTGAAAAAAAAACATTACACCTTTATCAAATCTTTCGATTCCATGTGGGGTAGGGTTACTAGATACAAACTTTGAATTTCCTGAAAGAGTTCCTAAATTGTTATTATTTTTTTCCTATTAAACGAAGACATGATTTCGATTTTTAAAACATGTAGGTATGTATGAGTAAAGATTTGTTAATTAATAATTACGAAGTTATTGATTAAGTTGAACGGATCTCATTTATCATTTTTTACATTCCTTTGGATTAATTTTAGTAAATAAAAAGGTACTTTATAAAAAAGTATATTCATTCCAAAAATTCCACGTTCCTGACAAAAGGCGAAATTTCCTGACATCTGGTAACCCTAATTCCATGGGGCTCTACGACTCTCGAGTAACTACACATTTATCATCACCGGCTCCCCAGCTGTCTGGTCTGTCAATTTGTATGTTGATTTATTTTAGCTTTTTGACCTTGACTATGACGGGGGGCCTAGCCAAGATAACAAGTACATCGACAAACGCCAAATGAAAAGTAAAAAAATATCATCGCGACAGATGCTACGAAAAGTCATGCGATTGGAGTTTTCTATTAACGGTTTTCACCTTGGCTTGGCCCCAAGGTCCCTATGCAGTAACACATGGAGAAATCATATTCCGTACGAGCCATGTTGGCACACCTACCCTTGATAGAATCAGTCCTTCGCCTCACGGCCGCTACATAAAGTTTATAGTCTAGGAAGCGTCTTGCGTCGTAAAATCAAGATATAATCCAGCTATACGTACACGTGAGGCACGTAAGGTTATAGTCACGTTGCAACCAACACTGTTGTATGGAAAACATAGCCATTTGGAAATTTAAATTTAAACCTATACACACATTAACACATAGGATAGGTACTATATAGTTAAATCGAAATGTCGGAAAATCTGCCTCACGAACAACCAAAGGTATATGTTCTTAAACTAATGTAAGTATACCTCAGTAATGTTGAGTCCGCGCCAATCAATCAAGTTCTTCATTTTCCGGCGAAGGGGCGCGGGCGTGTCGCGCCGCGCCGCCGCCGCGCATCACGCTTATAAACGTATTTCTTTTGGCGCGGACTCAAAATTACTTAGGTATACTTAAATAACTATATTATATTACTATTATAGGTTAAATGAAAAAGTTTTATTATTTTTCACCTCAGCAGCTCGAACAAGCCTACTTTCGTACGTACGGTACGGTACGGTACGGTACGGTACGGTACGGTACGGTACGGTACGGTACGGTACGGTACGGTCCGGTAAAATTATAAAATTATGTGTGCAACACGAGAGCAAAGTTATTTTACATCTCGTGTTTTTGAGTCCCTCGCTACGCTCAAGATTCTACCTTAGAATCTTTCGCTTTCTCGGGACTCAAAATAAACACTCGCAAGAAAAACCAACTTTCCTCTCTTGTTGCACAAATAACTATTTTTGCCTTTCAGTTTTTCAGGCGGTTTAATATATCTTTAATTTTATAATTTTTTGTGGCTATAATCTACTCACCCCTATTAAATCACCCCTTTTTCCCACCCTTAGGGTAAGATTTTTTTACACATTTAGAATCATTTATTCATCAATTGTGCATTACAGGTAATGAATACAGGTGTTATAAACAATTTGTTCTCTGTAATATGTCTTGCGACGTACAATAATTTTGGTTACCTAGCGCATGCAATATTATTAGAAAAGTCACTTTATTTAAAATAAAAATAATCAATAAGTTGTAATTAATAATTTAAAATAAATAAAGATTAATGGGTAATTATATAAGTCAATCATTCATTTGTCAAAGTGTCCATCAGAAATTCATCAATATTGTAATAACATTTATCTTTTAATAATTTTTTTAACCTAATCTTAAATGTCGACAGCTGTTCATTTCTGAGCAGATCCGGTAATTTGTTAAACAATTTAGGGGCCATTGTGTAGATGGTATTTGTATAAAAGCTTGTTTTATACAAATACCATCCATTTATACGGAACCAACTTCGAAGTATACCATATCCAATAAAAAAATAATTATGAGAATCGGACTACTCTGTAAAAAGTTATGCGTGGTCACATTTCAATCAGTGAGTGGAGAATCAATCATTCCCTGTTTTCCTACCCTTAGGGTTAGATTTTTTTTCTAAATTTATATGGGACCAACTTCGGGGTATACCTTTTCCAATATAAAAAGAATTATCAAAATCTGAGTACTCTTTAAAAAGTTATGCGTGGTCTTAACTAAAAAAATAATATATATACGCGCCGACTTGAGAACCTCCTCCGCCTCCGTGTTTTGCGTCGGTTAAAAATAATTCATAATCGGACATCTAACCTTATCAAGGGCTTAAAAACCTTTAAACATGTAAACAACATGCCTAAGCTGTGATGATAATGTTTATTTAAAGATCGATGATTGATCATAGATTTATTTTCGGATAATCGTCGACAAAAAACGTTAAACGATTATCCTCGTAGGATGAGTCACTGTAATACTCGTATGTCAAGGACTCAAGGTACCGTTTACAATACATGGATAAAATCAGCAATGAAGCCTAAGTAGTAGGCGTATGATGGACGCTGTTATCCACGTCACTTTTTAACACGGAAATAGAGCTAAGATGGTCGGTTTTTTAATAATCTGTCATCATGCCTGTCACGTTCTAACAAGTATGTAAGTGCGATAGTGGCGCATGACATGACAAGTGATAAAAATGCGACCATGATATCGCCGCTGGCACTGTCACGCGGGTAAGGTGTAATTGTAAGATTTGCAAGCATCTGAACCGTTCAGACGTGCTTAATAAATAGATTCAATGACAGAAAAGGAAATCCATATACTTATCGATAACCCGACTAGAATATACCAATTACCAACTTTATAAGTCAAGGAAAATCCAAGATAGTATTTTTTACGTGATAACGTCTAATAAATCGATGAACACCGGTAGCATGCACGAAAAAAGACAGATCTCCATGGTAACGTTGTGGACAAATCTCCATGGTAACGTTACGGCCTTTTCATCAATGTTTTCTTATGACGTTATCACGCAAAATTATCGTCCGTAAAGTGTAAACCGACTTTACAGACAACAATTTTTTATTTGTACCTGCCTATATGAAAACTTATTTATTACATCTTTCTTAATGATTAATCAACCCTTCCCCTAAACCTAAATTACGGAGATAATATACAATATTAGAATCTGGGCGGAAAAAAAGTCGTGGAAAATACGAGAACCAATACATTCTATGACATTTCTGTTTCCGCACTGACTATGGTTAACCTTTTCGACGCCGTGTCAAACACAAAAGCTGTCACTCGGACGCCACGTCACCGAACTGTCAAAACTAAAATTGAACTGTGTCTTCTTCTTCTTCTCACTCTGTGGTCTTTGACCGATTAATATCCGTCTTTGGCGTTGGACCTGCGATGCCGGTATATCCGTCATTGGCGTCCAAAAGGTTAATGGTGAAATTCGATAGAGAAAGAAGATTTTGATTTATGATAAACCACTGAATAAAATGTTAAAATATACCAAGTCTTGTAAAAATAGCACCGACACAAATATATTGAAGAAGAGTATCACCAAGTACCACCCTGAAATGTGCTCTTACAGGTACGCTACGGGCTGTGTATGTGGGGTACTTGGAATGGGAAAACAGTTTACTGTATGAAAATTTCCATAGAAAGCGATCCATTTTCATCGCTCTTAAGTGTAGTACGGCCCCGGAACCGCGATGCTTGCGCCAGAGACGGCTTGGCCAGTTTTGACACGCCCATGTTTTGACTGGTGTTAAGATTAAGCTTGCGTAATGCAATGTACTCTCGAAGGTCTGTGCCTCCACCAAAGGTTTCAACTTTTGTGTTTCGATAAATTTTTGTCTTCTCTACAATCGGCCCACTGAAACATATATAACTAAACTGGAGATTCGTGTTTGTGTATAGGGAAGGGTTTATATTTACAATTTACAAATTACATTGAAACATTCGAAAATGAATAAAACGGCCAAGAGCATATATTATGTCAGACCATGCTCAGTGTAGGGTCCATCCATGCCAATTTGCAGCTTTCAGACAGACAGACAGACGGACATAGCGAAACTATAAGGGTTCCTAGTTGACAACGGAACCCTAAAAACAGATTTTAAAACATGTAAGTCTAGATAGGAGAGACTTCTACTAGTGACAGAACTTGAATGCCGATCGTTCCTGAGGCCAACTTTCCGATTCTTTTCCTGGCCTATCATGGTACGGCGATATAGCAATACTTATCGCCGTACGCCACCGGGCTTAGCACGGTAGCATTTTTATCACCTGTCACCATGCCTGTCACGTTCTAACAAGTATGTAAGTGCGAAAGTGACAGGCATAGTGACAGGTGACAAAAATGCAACCATGCTGACATTGGTTTTTTCTAGAAGACCCAAACAATCCATTCCCGAGTTTCTCCTTCTGAGAAAACTCCACTTCCATTAAATTTCACGTTTTAGAAGCCTAATTCTGTTTAGGCTAGAAACACATCAATAAATACTTATTTATTTTATTCGCATGAAAGTATTTAGATGTTAGCCGAGTTGGAAAGAATATCCAGTATACTAAACAGTCCGTTTAGTTCCATTCCATAGGCCCATTTAAGTAAGTACATATAATCATCGTCCTTTTGCACCAATTTTGTACCAAAATGACAGCTAGGGGCAACTATTTTTTGCTACGGGCCACCGTTTAAGAGTTATTTACGAAAAACTATAAAGAGGGACCCCCCCCTCCACCCCCCACCCTCCGGTACTTTTAGTACCTTGTTTAATACATCATTGCCTATAACTATGCCAAAATTTGCTTATACATGAATTATTTTCCTTGTATTTTCGTTTGGTGGCCTTAAAACCCAGCTTAGAATACACAACTCAACAGAACCCGCGCGAGTTGGCCTAGCACGTAAAACCCGTGGTAGCGCGCTATGTTCAAATTGTACAATAATGTACATTAATCAGCGCTAAGCACCTTATCTGCGCCATACCCATTGTGTGTTAATACTGTTTTGATACTTAAGTTAAACTACCACAATACATAGTACAATATACCTAGTATAAGCGCGATTTTACCGTATGTCCCACAAAATGGAACTCAACTCAACAGAAAATTATACACAATTGCCATTTTCAATTAAAAGTGTACTTATTGTCAGATCATTAGGATTATTAATACATCTGATATGATGTCGATTATTCCTATAACATAACCTAATCATGAACTAAAATTAAAAGTTGGTAACACAAAACACAAATTATATATTGAGGTACAGAACCCTAAAAACGGCAAAAAAGTTACGTTTGTTGTATGGGAGATATTAATTTTATTCTTATTTGTTGTTATAACGGCAACAGAGATACATCATCTGTGAAATTAAGTAGGTATCTGCAGTTCAGTGGCGTAACTAATAGGGGGGGGGGGCAGAGGGGGCAAGTGCCCCGGGCGCCATCCAAGGGAGGGGGGGGGGGCGCCAAAATGGGCAAAAGGCAGCAGCGGGGAAACTTTTGTCAGTCGTCAGGGGGCGCAAATTTGGTGACTGCCCCGGGCGCCATATCCTCTAGCTACGCCCCTGCTGCAGTTACCTTCCATTTGTGTCTATGTGCGGTGCGTTGGGGTAAGATTGAAAGGGGTTTTCATGAGGGGTAAGATGAGAAGTCGCCCGTAATGCTTCGGCATACGGACAATGTTTTGTCTTACCCCTAATGAAAAACCCTTTCAATCTTACCCCAACGCACGGCCCCCGTAGACAACATGACAATCGCTAACGCTACGTAGCAAACGAAACGCAACTGTCACTGTCGCAATATGGAAGAGTGATAGAGACACGAAGCGATTCGATGGCGAAGCGCAAGCGATCGACACCTTGGCTAGGCCGCCAGAAGAGTATTATTTATACTTAAGTATATAATATCAAAGATAGATTCTTCATTTTTAGTTTTAAAGTGTGTCGACAGATGGCAGTGAATTTACTGGGGTTACAAAATTTACTATGACAGTACCGCAGCGCTCTAGTAGGTATAAGTTACTCTATGATAATATATACATATATACATACTGTAAAGAAAGTTATACAAATTCTAAGTCAAGATGTTCTGTTTCATGCGAGAAATATGGCTTGGTGTATAAGATCTTCTTCTTTTTAAGCTTGTATGGCGCTGTATGTAGATTTTTAAAATAAACGTTTTCTATTCTATTCTATGTAAACACAGTAGGCCGAGCACATGATTGACGCGACCGTATCTCGCCGCGAGATAGACTACCCGTCTTTTACTAACTGTATGAATTAAAGAGGGGATGGGTAGTCTATGTCGCGGCGAAATACTCTCGCGCCAATCATGTGCTAGCCCGGCTGTTCATGCAAAAGCCTTGACAAAGTGTCAAGGTGAATAAAACATATAGGTAGATAAATATCTTATATTGCAAACGTATCGTTACTCAAAACATGGACCGCGCACGATGTCTGTCACGATTTGCTCATGACCGTGTAAATGATTTGATGTACATCTTAGCTCGCTTATTTATAAATATTGATGGAAAATATTTGTTAAAAAATCGCCCAAGTGCGAGTCGGACTTGCGAACAAAGGATTCCGTACCATTATCTCTAAAAACGGCAAAAAAATCACGTTTGTTGTATGGGAGCCCCTTTAAATATGAATTTTATTCTGTTTTTAGGGTTCCGTACCTCAAAAGGAAAAAAACGGAACCCTTATAGGATCACTCGTGCGTCTGTCTGTCTGTCCGTCTGTCACAGCCTATTTTCTCCGAAACTACTGGACCAATTAAGTTGAAATTTGGTATACATATGTAAGTTTGTGACCCAAAGACGGACATGTAACGCAAACAAATGAATTTTAAACATGGGGGCCACTTTTGGGGGGTAAATGAGAAAATAAAAAAATAAAGCTTTTCAAACTATATCGTGTTATATATTAAATGAAAGAGCTCATTGTGAGAATCTCAAATAAATATTTTTTTATAATTTTAGGATAAACAATTTAGAAGTTATTCAAGAAAATAGGCAAAAAAATGACCCCCCCCCTTTATCTCCGAAACTACTGGGTCTAAAATTTTGAAAAAAAGAAACAAAATATTTCACTCACGTTTCGCATAAAAAATACATTGTTTAAATTGTGTAATATACTGAACCCTTGGAACGCGAGTCCGACTCGCACTTGGCCGGTTTTTAGTATTTGTTGTTATAGCGGCAACATAAATATGTCATCTGTGAAAATTTCAACTGTCTAACTATCACGGTTCATGAAATACAACCTGGTGACAGACGGACAGACGGACACACGGACGGACAGCGGAGTCTTATTAGTAATAGTGTCCCGTCCCGTTTTACCCTTTGGGTACGGAACCCTAAAAACTTCAAAACGTGACTTGCGAAGAGACACCCGCGTTCAACGAAACACGAAAATCTTTCAATTAGACCAAGCTAAGTTGGCAGCGAATTTGATAACACAGACTGCACAAGTGTTACTTAAACCTCATAATTTCATAGAAGTTTGACGTTTAAAACAACACTTGCCCAGTCTGGGCTATCCAAATCGCTGCCAACTTAGCTTGGTCTAACTCTATTAACATATCTATATCTCTACTCTATCTCTAATTCTAAGGTAAGGTCAAACTCTATTTGCATATTTGACAAGCCTACTTTGTCAATAGAAAAAGGCACTAAATAGAAAATTTGTATGGGAGATTGATCCTTCGCGCCTACATTTTTCAAATTTGCCACCTTTTTTCTACTGACAAAACCGTCTTGCCAGACTTTCGAAGACTTTCTTACACTGATTTTTGACTATTGTTATTTGCAATTTTACTTTTCATTACGTTTTGGTTTCCACAAAATATAACAACAGCTAACTTTCCAGCCCTTATCTTATCAGGAATGCGCGAAACCGCGGGTCGCGCCCAGCTAATAAATTTAAAACGCATCCGGCTTTCACTGCAAGTCTGCGTCTGCGCAACGTAGGCGGACGGAGACCACTGTAACCTGGATCCTGGCGTTACACCACGCTTTGGAAGGTTGCGTGGGCAGGCGAAGCAAGAGGGGTCACGTTAGGCTGGAGGTTGCAAGAATGAAATGCAATGGGTTTTTCCAGTCTTCGCTCATTTCTTTGATAGTTTGTTGTTTGGCTGGAACTGGAACACGTTGTTTTTGCCAAGCGCGGTAGGTAATAAAATGTAGTTTTATTTTTTGTTGTTAGTATTCAATAACAACATTTATAGGAAATACATGATGGATATGTAAATAAATTTATTTATGTCGTTTTCAATCAAAAGCATTGACATTGACATTGTCGCTTACTATAAGGACTAAAATTGCTTGTATTTTTATACGAAAAACCTGTCAGAGCGTCCGTTATGACAAGCGACAATGTGGTACCTTTTGCTTGAAAACAGCACATTTGTTCGTTCTTGCCTGATACCTACTATTATCTAAGCAATTACTTACCACTGACACCCACTAATTTAAACTTTCACGATTTCTACACATATTATTAAATTGTAAAACGGTACTTAATCGCGTATTAATGTTTTAAGATTTAGAATAGGTATACTTACATTTTGATTTGACATAAAAAGCTGAATGAGGGCTATCGGTTTTTTGCTCACCAGTTGGCGCCTCTGTTGATGGTGGTCCAAAAGACTTAGAACAGCTGTCAGTCATTGAAGTGACAAGTGACATTTGACATTTCGAACTATGGAAAAGACCACCATCTACACTAGCGCCCCTAGCGGCGAATTCATACGCGTTAGCCCTCATTGTAGTATAATTAACAAGTAAACAAGTGAAATAAAACTATGAAAACGGATTATATCGCGTATATTGAATTTATAATACATCCCGACGTTTCGAACTCTTTACAGCGTTCGTGGTCAACGGGTGACAATATTAAGTAAACAAGTGTTTACTTTTAACTCCGTAATAGATGGATACAGTCTAAGGAAAAAACGTGCCTCGAAAATCACGAAAATTTTATTCTCGATCAGATGGTGCCACTAGTTTTGGCCTACACTCGTATAGAGGGCGTTGACTGTTTCGTTTGTTATTTATAATTTTAACGCATACCAGTGAAAGAACATGGGTCAAAATCATATAAAAATAATTAATGCAAATAAAAAAATCATTTATCCATATTTAAATACATTTTATCGTATTTTTATAAATATTTATTTTTAGTTTTAAAGTGTGTCGACAGATGGCAGTGAATTTACTGGGGTTACAAAATTTACTATGACAGTACCGCTCTAGTATAAGTTACTCTATGCTTTTACTTCCTGGAAGTAGGGACTATTATGAAGTCTTTCATGTCATTCAGTTATCGTGCATTTCGCTCGTACTTGTCCGTACATGTATTGACGCGGGCGAGACGCACGATAACTAAATAATATCACATATCACATATCAAGATATCTTTCTGATGTCAGTGTACGTTCGAATTGCCCCTTATGTCTGTTTAGCCATACCTAATATTTAGGCCAATCAAATTAGATTATTTTGAAGAATTAATTCCCAGCAAGCTGAAAATCGTTTTAATACCTTCAGTTGGTCCTAAATGCGTGTAATCCGAGTTTGCTCCATTGCAGGAGGTGTGCATCATTTTTTATACTTTTTCAGTTTTTGCTTGTAGATTGAATTTTGAAAACGGTAAGTCCGACGGAAAATTTGTCCTAATAATAATGAAAGTTGATATCTCGGGATCCGAAAGGTACCTTGATATGAATTCGTAGTGTTTGTAAAAAATGGCCGCCATTTTGAATTTATTTTTCTTTTGGTACCTATAATTATGTAAAAAATCCGAAAACGCCTGTTCACCATGCAGTGTCTGATCCACCAAACCTTGCTGGTAGTGCCATTGTAATTGATGGTGGGTTCCTTCTACATCGAGTGGTTTGGCAATAAAAAAAAACCGGACAAGTGCGAGTCGGACTCACCCACCGAGGGTTCCGTACTTTTTAGTATTTGTTGTTATAGCGGCAACAGAAATACATCATCTGTAAAAATTACAACTGTCTAGCTATCACGGTTGATGAGATACAGCCTGGTGACAGACAGACAAACGGACAGACGGACAGAGGAGTGTTAGTAATAGGGTCCCGTTTTTACCCTTTGGGTACGGAACCCTAATTATCTCCTAAAGCTCCCAAAATTTACACACACTTCCTGGGATGGAGCAAGAGCAAACTTGCATTACATGCATTTAGGAATCCTAAATTAGGATTAAATTAAAGTTTTAAAACGATTTCTAGCTTGCTTAATTAATTCCTTAAACGCTATCAAGGTTTAAAATTGTGTCTTAAAACGATGAACATTATTTATAGATACTTATTTGAACTATAGTAAACATTGTGTAATAATAATAGCAAATGTGTTTTTCGTTAAAAGTGGTAATGGTAATTACATTAGACAGGCTGTCAACGGCCACGCCCACCGGCTGACATTGGATAATGTTTAGGTGTTGGTTCGCACGCTCAAATAGAGGCAAGCGCGAGTCGGCACTACCGCTCGAGGTTCTGCCCAGTCAAACTAAGGGTTCTCCTACATAATATGTAGGGAAACCGAAGGGGATGCCGATTCCGCGGAATCGGTAAAATCCGATAGGAAAAAGCTTTATGTCTGCGCAGTAATAAGAGCGAAAAACTCGGCTTGGCTCACGTCGGCCGGCGCCTGTCGACGTGCCGACTCGTCGACGGCTTTCTCGCTCTCATTGCACGGACATAAAGCTTTTTCCTATAGGCTTTTGCCAAATGTGCGTCGATATATCTGGGGAGACCCTTTAGGATAAACATTATCTAATGTCAGCCGGTGGGCGTGGCCGTTGACAGCCTGTCAAATGAAATATTTCAGTTAAGGATGCCACAGGACGACTGAATTAAGTAAGGTGTGTGAAGTGTTTTATACTGCCAAAACGGCAGGATGCGTAGACATTTTATCAATCTGTTTAAAATTTACCTAAGGTAATGTACCTACTACATACGATAGCCTATACGGAACCCTAATAGCAAACGTGCGATGTTAACCTTGCCAACATGCGCTAGCGCCTCACAGCCAAAACATCATAACATCTATTCAAGTTTCATACTGTTCTCAGTGACATACGACCTTTTGGTTACGGTGTTCGTGATGCGGAAGCAAGATGCCGCGGTTTGGCAGCCAGTTGGTAAATACTGCTAAATCCATGAGAAACCGTTTTTCTAAGTTTACTTATTGTGTGTATGTAAATTTATCGGAAAGTAGTCATTTTTGCTAAACATATAGGTGCAGTCAGCTGCAGAGATAGTTGACCAGTCTTACATTAGTTTATTATTCAAGTAGGCATATTACAATGGGCTTATGAACGTCAAATAAAGCTACGCTGGCTCTAACCCTACACCTCTGCCTCGAGAAGATTTGGATATATGGAGGTGGGGTCAAATATCTCTGCAGATAACTGTATACATGGAGTTCAAATCGATACCTTTTAAAGTCCTCTATGATTAAATAAAATACCTACATATTCGTAAGTCAATTGTTACATACATGTCATATGTCGCCTTATCTGTACAAAAGTATCTCGATTATATCCAGAATTTCAAATACAGGCTTATTAGCCTAGTTTGGGCCCGCCAGACATACATTTAATTACCTATGTAGAAATTTGTACTGCTAAATAATAAAATACCTTTTGGTATTTTTAATTTCACTTGTTATTTTTAAGTCCAGGGGGTACTTACTCATTTTGAACTTTTTTGTAATATCGCCATCCGAATTTTTCATATTTTTTCATATTTAGCCAGCAGTTAGAAAACACGATATTTTTATTGACTTCGTAACAATACGAAGAAAAATAAATATTTCGCCCACACATTCTCTACTTTGTTTTACTTTTTAATGTGTTCCAGACTGGTTCCAGTGAAGTGTGTCGTAAGACTTACGACGTCTTATGCAATCGGAAGCCAAGAGACATTTCACGGCTATCTCCACTTAAGCACCTAAACTACTCTTTTCCATTTAAAATGATATATTACTAAACTGATTTCGAACATCCAATCATAATGCGGAGGAATGTGGCCCTTTTACATCGTTTTTTTCAACAAAGTGATATATGGCATGACATTTTGTTCTCTTTGCTTAACGAACATTCGATATAGAGCCAGAGCAGACACATTTGAAATTCTGATATGTATATGGTTCTGAATAATTTAAGTTTTGTAAGTATGTCATTTAGATATGACTTTATTCTGATTTAGAATAGATAGATAGGAAAATCAAATTAGGTCCAAAAAAAGACGTTTTGAGGAACTAATTCCCAGCAAGCTGGAAATCGTTTTAATACCTTCATTTGGTCCTAAATGTATGTAATCCGAGTTTGCGCCATCGCAGAAGGTGTGGATAAATTTTGGGAGCCTTGTGACTCTTGTGAGATACATGGTTTTGTCAATCCAATGTAACTTGGATTGACAAAACCAACTCGATGTCGAAGGAACCCACCATCAATTACAATGTCACTACCAGCAAGGTTGTTGTGGATCAGACACTGATGAAAAAACATTTTTGGATTAACACAATTATACCAAAAAGCAAAAACAAAGTGGCAGCCATTTTTTACGATCTGACTACGAATTAATATTAAGGTACCTTTCGGTAATGTCAATTTGTATCATGATTGGAGAAAAAATTCCGTTGGACGTACCGTTTTCGATCTACAAGCAAAAGACTGAAAAAGAGCAAACCTGCACACCTGGAAAGGAGCAAACTCGAATTACACGCATTTAGGACCAAATGAAGGTATTGAAACGATTTCGATTGAAATTAATTCTTGGAAAAAATCTAATTCGATTGGCCTAAGATTCAGGATATGAATTAAGAGGACCTAGCCAAGATGCCAATCGTTTGCGTTTCACGATAACGAAACGCTTTTTGTTTCTATCACTCTTACATATTAGTGCATAGAGAGACAAGCGTTTAGTTGTCGTAAAACGCAAACGTTGGCATATTGGCTAGGCACCCAGATGTGTCTTCAACTCTGCGGAGTCTGGTGCGGTGACCATTTGAGTTCGACTACCTATACTACGCTAAATGTTTATCTCAAGAAGTGCTACGTCAAGTACAGTCGCAATCAGATATATCGGAGCGACCAAGGTGCCTAAAAATATCTGACCATGCACCTCTACGCCTTGGTATAATAGAGGATAACACGCGTCAGCGTGAAAAAGTTCAATGAAAAAGGAACTGGCGACGCAGCAACGAACTAACTATTTCTAGCTACTTTTGACCCCTTCATAACTTGAAACCTATTTAACCTACACGCATACAAAATAATTGAGATTGAGATCTATATGGGTGCCAAGTTCTGTGCTGTGCTGAAAATCCTGATATTATAAAGGATTTGTCTTGGCTACTTGGCTCTTATTTCACATATTTATGTTTTTCTTGGGATATATATATTAGTGAACACCTTGGACGCTTCGATATATCTGGTGGCGACTGTCTACCTATGGCTCTCATACATTGCCACGACAAAGTAGGTGCAAATTACCGGTTTGGACTACGCATTTTGCGATTGTCGTCGATTGATGGCATTGATGCGCATCACTATGGAAATAAACAGTAAGTGGATAAAGTTTTAGTTTTAACCACAGATTAGATTATTGTTAGGAAGTCAGTTATTTAAATTGTTGATTATACTGGTTTTTTAGACGAGTGCTCGGTAAGTTGAGCGAACATAAACACTTAAGGAATGCAGCCATCAAAAGCCTGACCTTGTATAACACGATGATTAACGATGCCCCTTAAAACAAGGGAATAAAGTTGAAATTGTGATGAATTTTTGAGGAAATACATTAACAAAAGGGCTGTTAAAGTGTGGTGGAATTGATGTGACGCGCGTATATCATCTTTTTGTCCTTGTATGCATAATCATGTGGAGGTATAGGTAATTCAAATTAAAAAATCAAAACTCCTCAACCGTTCCGTTTTAAGCTTTGGTATGTAACACGAAAAAAAAAGGAAGGAAGGTTACATACTTAATAGTCTGAGAATATCAGAGATTCAGCTTGGGCAAATAGTACATTTCGATGCTAGTACGGAAAGTATGTCATTACTTCACGAGTACCGAGATATCTTGCCACAAGCCGTAGGCGAGTGGCAAGACTTGGGACGAGTGAAGAATGACATATCCGCACGTGTATCGAACGACGTTTTTTAATACAGTTGGAGAAAAAATAAGAAAAGCAACAAGTATTAAGGAATGGAATTCGAAACTTTTTATATTATTAATTCTGTGACATCATTGACATTGACATTATGAAGAGGTGTTTTTCTAGCTTTTATTCGACTAGAATAGATTTTGTTATAATTATTGAACCCACTTCAATGAAAGTTTTTTTTTTCAAATGCATGTTCTATAAGACAGAAAAAGTTGTAAATATTAAAACATTGTACTATTATATAGTCATGAATTGGAACAAGTATAAATTAAAAAAAAATTGAAAAGTAAAAAGCACTAGTTCGCGAAAACCAACTTTCCGCACGCTAAACAGCCACGAAAAGTAGCACTTTTTGAGCAATTGTATAAAAAATACTTTTCGTATGTCCTGCAGGAGTGCTTCTCTACAGGCAGCATTTCTCAATCGATTCTCGTGAATTTTGTGAGCAGGTGCGATAATTTTATATAGATTTTTGCCTATTCAGTTTTTGGGTATTTTCAAAACGGATTTGGATTTGTGAGGTCTTCTACATAAATTTAAATACGAGGTAAAGGCAAACAATACAAGGTGATGTAACTTTATAGGTACTCACAAGGAATGACCAAGACTTGTTATTTTATAATTTAGAATCAAAACATTGTCAAATAAATCAAACTTCTCGCGCCAAGGTCGGATGTAAATTACGTGAGAAAAACAAGCTTTTTCTCGATAATATTCGATTTCCTACGTTTTTTATTTTATACGTCCATTAGTTAGTACCTACGGAGGGTCGAGACTCAAGGTGCTTTTGCATCCATTTATCACGTCGAGCTCGTAATGTTTTAGCGTTTTTTATAGGAAAATATGTCTGGAGCGATAAGTTTACGTTTTTGGGCACTCAACGATGTTAATAACAAATCTTCCGTGAGACAGACATATTAAATATACAATTAAGAACGGGTCACTCACGTATTCCGTCCGGGTCCGTCACCGTCAACGCAAGCTCCTGATGACACTACTCGGTACGGAGTGAAACATGTCGAGTATATTGTTCGACTTAAAATACGTGAGTGACCCGTTCTTAATACATATATTCAATACTTAGCGAGGTTTTGTAGTTCATCCTGAGTCCTAAAGTCCTAATCCTAACTGCCTACAGCAAACATTTGTTATTAGCATGTTTTCTTTTTCGTGCTTTTTCACTAGCCAATGAGCCTTCTTCCCTTTATCTTCAGGTATAATTGTTTTTATATTTATGTAGGTATTCCTTTAATTAATAAATATTGTTCCCATGCAATAGTGTCAATACAAAAATAAAATTACTTTACGCCATAGACCACTACCGGCTTTTTTTTGTAATTTGTAATTTTTCCACGCGTCATCCGACATCCGATATCGGATCGGACAATGTGAAAACACAGACAGATACTTCAGTAAGTTATAGTGACGTCAGTGACGCTGGACAGATGCCTCAGTAAGTAATAGTGACGTTGGAATCATTTGGAATAGTTACTCGTAGTTGAGGGTCAAAAGTCAACTGCCATGGTTGAAGAAGTCATTAATTCTTCGTGCGTCGCACCAGATGCATGACTTCCTAATAATGATTTCCTGGCGTCATGATTCATGATCGTATATACAATAACCAATCATTATAATGGAAAAGATCTTATATATATATAGTTAATACAATTGTTATACAAATGATCTGGTTTCAGGAAAAAAATGTATATCAAGGCAAATAGAAATCAGTCCTTAATTGTCTTACTAAGAAAAGTTGTGTTGATATAATCTTTTATTGCTGACTATATAATGTTAACAATCTACTTGTAGTCCAGGCGCGGATCCACCGTTGTGGGCACGATGGGCATGCCCACAACCTTAATTGAGTCTCCGAGTAAAATAACGCCGATTTTTCGCACACGCTTTCGCAGAAATTTCAGTACGCAGAGAAGTTGCCATAATATTGATACGCGGATTTACTTTTCATAGAATGATCGTTTTCCGTCACGATTACCCGAGTAGATAACCATTGGTCGAAACACCAGTAAGTGATCATGTGGTATTCATTAGAAATTCTTGCATGTTAATATCAGCTGGCCACAGAGTCCTAATTATTTGCAAGAATAAAGATTATTTACTAACAGGGGCAATTATTTTTAGCTTGTGGGAGTTATGGGTCTTATAAATCTTAAACATTCACAAATATTAGTACAATTTCCTAAAATAATGCCAGCTTTTAATTTACAGCTGTAGGAGTTTTTTTAGCGTAGTTAGCGTAGCGTTCAGTTTTATATTTATCTATGTATAAAAAGTGCTATCTATGACTCAATGAATCAATGTTGTAAGTAATGCAATTGCTAAATTACTAATTTAACTGTAAAATTTTCACCACACCAGCTGGTAAAGGCTGATTGTTCAAAAAGTGATGAGAAAGTTAAATTAAATTAAATTAACAAGTTTGGGAACAAATCAAATTATTTTATTAAATATTTTGATTTGTGTTTTTTTAAGTAGTCACACTACTATATATAAATTAAAAATTGTAATAGATGTCATATGGTGGTGGTGGTGTCAGTGGTGAAAGCCGGATCCGGCCTTCACCACTGGAGGGCTTGGTCACTTTTTCTTTAATATATGACATCTATTACAATTTTTAAATTAAATTAATTAATAAGATGCAAATTTTCGGATCCGGCCTTCACCACTGGAGGGCTTGGTCACTTTTTCTTTAATATATGACATCTATTACAATTTTTAAATTAAATTAATTAATAAGATGTAAATTTTGAGTTGTTTCTTTATGATAGCTGGTAGAATTGACTTTTAAATGATGATTTAGTTAGAATGACAAATATTTGGATTTTGGATTTGATTTTGTTTGATATCTTACAGTAAATATTTTCTACGGGCTGGTGTGGTGAAATTTTTTGTAACCCTCGCAACGCTCAAGATTCCATTTTTCGCTACTAACTCTATTAATTATAAGGTATTCAAAATTCATTTAAAACTGAAAAAATGTGGTGTATATTAAACACGTCAAAGCATGTACTACTGTTAGAAATTTATCTTAAAGATATTTTTTTATAAGTTAGGCAATTATTAATTTAAAAAAAATCTTGAACTTACGTCTTTTTCGTAAACTAAAACTATGTATGAAAAATTATTTTTACGCCAATTATTTTAACATTTTATTAATTTACAACAAAGCCGAAATTTCGAGAAAAATGTGTTTATTAATAATTGCCCAACAACAGTAACATTCTTTAACATGTTTAAAATACACCATAAATTTTTTTTTTTAATTTTTAAATAGATTTAGATTCAGATTGATTTATTTCATAATATTAAATTACATTATAAATTATTTTAAGGTAATCTATACGAATTTAATAAGTACCTTTAGGAATGTTTTTTCATTTATTAAATATTAATAGTTTATGATATATTGGCAAAAAACAAAATACTTACCATCCATACATGCAACATTGCATAAATTTAATATGATAAATGCGAAAGTCTGTCTGTCTGTGTGTTACCTCTTCACACATAAACAGCTGAACCGATTTAGTTGAAATTTAGCATAGAGATAGTTTGAGTTCCGGGAAGGACATAGGATAGTTTTTATCCCGAAAATTATCCCTTAAGAGGGTGAAAAGCGGGGTGGAATCATGGTGGAATTGAGATAATTAATTAGTTGTCTGATAATTTGTGTGCATATGATGCTCAAATTGAATGATTGCTACAAGACTTTCTCCAGGCGCTAAACTTACTCTAGCTGCTGTTACTGATTCCACGCAGACGAAGTCGCGGGCAAAAACTAGTAATATTATAAATTCGAAAGTCTGTCTGTCTGTGCTCTCGAATTGGGTGAAATTTGGTAAAGAGATAATAATATGGGGAAGGACATATATAGGGTAGTTTTTATGGGAATCGATAAAATGCAGATTTGATAAAAAAAATCACTAACTCCACGCAGACGAAGTCGCGGGCAAAAGCTAGTATATTATATAACTCTTCCAATTTTTATGTGCTTCGCGAATAGGCCTACATATCTAGACAGTATTTTTAGGAGCAGTATATTTATTTTTCACCATTTGATTTGAACTTGTCGACTACTTAACGAAATCTTTAATAAAAAAAATGCATAAAATCTTACAATAATTGTTCTTCTAATTAACACAGAAGCGAATTGAAAGGTAAAACTAGCAAATGTCGTCTAAATCGATAATCTGCGAAACATTGGTAGGGGAATCATTAGGGGGGTACCCCTAATCCTAATACACAACACATGTGACGTGACACTTATACGGTCTATTGAGATCGGGATGATCGTTCAAGAGTCATGATTGTTCATGAGCGAGTTCGTACTCTGACTCTTACTTGCCGATTTTCGTGTGGCTGTGACCACAACCTTTTTTGGGGGCTGGATCCGCGCCTGTTGTAGTCTCATCTCATCTCATCTCAAGTGGCCGATCGTTTTAGCACGTTGTCTAAAAACTGGTCGGTATCAGTAGGTATATTAAATACTGGCCAAGCCAGTCAATATTTAGCATTCGCTGTTTTTCTTCTATTTTTAAGACGCAATTTATTATTACGCAGTAACACCCAAACCGTCTAACTTGTTAACAATAATCCACTATAGTCTCGAGTAGGTGATCATTTTAGCACCTTGCCACTTTAACCATGTTTGACACATTGCAACTGGTGAAGTACTATACGTTACTGTGACAAAGTTCTAAAGTGGTCGGTTACTTTTATTAAGTTTTTAATAGTAGTTACTTAAAAATAGCACGAACCTGCTAATAGTTTGTGTCATATGAATGAATAACAGCAGTTTGCGGAATAAGCATTAATTATCAACTTGCTGCTAACGTGCTAACTGATAATTAAGGAATTGGTTATAATTATAATACTTAAAAGTCCTATTTATTTTGGGAATTATTTATTATATTAAGCGAGCGACCACGACTTAGGCCATTTTTGATTAAGTATTATCATGAGTATATCCTACTTAAGTAAGTTTTTATCTTAAGTATTTTTATTATGTTTATTTCGTTGTATCAATATTTACAGTACATAGGTAGATAGGTACTAACGGACATCGCCGGGCCTATACTACCATTGTATTGAATGAAGGTTCTACACACTCACAAGTTAAACCGACAAACGACACACGAAGCAAATAACCATTTATTCAGAGAATTGCTTAATAACACTAATAACTAATAACAGTAAATTAACAAAGGTACTAAAACAGCAAATGAGACGTTATTTATGGTCCTTTCCATTTCACCGTAGGCGGCTTCGACAAAAGTGAAATCCTACTGTTAGCGGGTTATGCAGTTGCTATTGTGAGATCCGTTTTACTAAGATACTGTTACAAGGAGCACCGCAGTTTTCGCGGAAGCCAAAACATTTTATGGCGGTCTAAAGAAAGCATAAATCTTTTTCCGTGTCATTGTCTAAAAGGGCCCAGGAGTCGATTCTAATGTAACATTTTGTTATAGTTTCGAACTGGTTCTGATATGTCCTTGACGATCGTATTGATGACTTCTACTTAATTTCGCCTGCACCAATCAGCGTGAGCGATCTTCAAGGTCGTATCAAAACAAGATCAAAACCGTAACAAGTTGCTAAATTTGAATTGGGCTCCATCGCCTTGGGTTAAGGTCTCATTTTCTATCAGTTTTGGTTACTGTTTAGAGTCATTTTAAAAATAGAAAGGCATTTTAAAATTACAAAAACAATGGAAGTATTAGATACATAAAATTATAACAACGTAAACAGTTGCTTTTATAGTGGTGAAAATCGCCTATTATTATTATTTTTCTTTTAAAAAAAAGGACTTCAGCGCTATGCATTAAGATGCTCTTTTCTGCCTCTACCTTGCTAGTTGTTTTCGTTGCCATTTAAAAAAAGAAAGGCATTTGAAACAAATGGAGTAACAGCAGGATCCTTGGCTGATAAAAATGTCATTAGCTTGAACTAAAAGGGACCATTATTACTGGAGGTATTTTTTATACTAGGTAAAAAATACTTCTAAAGCTTAGGGGCGACTTGTGTTTAAATCCGACTTACGCTTCTGTAAGTCAGGTATAAACAGATAGGTAAACCCCTTCTTTGACTTCCGGTTCGAACGCCATCTTGATAGTAGCCTCGCGATTAATTCCTTTGTTTTTTGCTCATTAATATTGTTTAAAGTGTAATATCGATAGCTTTATTATACAATAATCTAATGTGGTAGTGTGCAGTGAATGGAAAATTAATCTCAAAGCGTGTTTAACCACCATTTTGGAGTCAACGACCGGTAGTCCACGTGCTTCTCGTAAAATCCAGCTATCGGTTTTACGAGACAACTACAACAACCACTGAACAGCGTCGTGCTCTAAGAGCATTTATTTTGTTCCTACCCTTTTACGTGACATTGTCTACGGGCAACACCGCCCTCAAGTCCATCAAGAAAAGAAAAGAAGAACCCCTTCTTTCTGAAACGGTTCCTAATACTTTATAGGAGTTATGTTAGTAACAGTTAGTTGCAGTAATATCACTGATGAATTTATTGGAACTGATTTACCAGTAGCTTTTCGGTGAAGGAAAGTGTCGTGCGTGAGCAAAGAGGATATAATAGGATAGAGTGGTACTGTCATAGTAAATTTTATAACCTACTGTGGTTATTCGCCGCCACCTATCGACACACGATTAAAACTAAAAATGAAGATGAATAAAAATACGATAAAATGTATTTATATATGGATAAATGATTTTTTTTATTTGCATTAATTATTTTTATATGATTTTGACCCATGTTCTTTCACTGATATGCGTTAAAATTGTTAAATAACAAACGAAACCGTCAACGCCATCTATCCGAGAGTAGGCCAAAGATAGTGGCGACATCTGATCGAGAATCAAATTTTCTTGATTTTCGAGGCACGTTTTTTCCTTAGACTGTCTCCATCTATTACGGAGTTATATCTATCTTTGGTCTAGGGTCTAGGGGACCCTAGCGACATCTACCGTAAGAGCATAACACTTCTTAAACGGCCACCGGAGTTCCAAGTCATATTGGAAATTCACCATTTATTACTATTAGATAATACGACAAACAAACAGTAATCAAACAAACAAACCCATCTCACACCCTAACTACGTCTCAGCACAGGTCTCAGGTCCAAGCTAGGAAAGTACCAAATTGCGATAATAATATATTTAGAGGAGACATATTGACAAGTCGTAAAATCGTTCGATAAGAGTGTTAGCTTTGGAGGAAAGTGTGCCGAGACTGATAAGTCCTTTGTAGAGCCGACACCGACAATCGACCTTTGTGGAAGAATTACTTTATCAACAATTTTGAAAATCTATAGACATTTTTTTGTTATCTCTATAGCATTCATGCATAGACAGATAATTTCTATTGAATTAAGACGTGTAAAATACCGGTATATAAATATATTGCTGGGAAGACTGTCATGGGCAAGAATTATCGTATTTATATACGTACAGACCGCGAGCCAGGAACAGATTTCCATGACCAATCGCCTCCCGGGCGAAAACTCGTATAGTGGTTAACGGCTATGTATGATGAACCCTCGTGATCAGCTGCCGCTCCGTTGGTGGGTTGAGGAATGGCAGTAAATAAAGTCTATAAAAAAAGGTTAGTCATCGCCTCCCACTTGATACTTTGTCAGATGATAGTTTAGATGCTATTGTGAATAAACAAAATCGTTAGCCGATTGTATCGCTGTGGAAAGACCATCAGCTGGTCACAAGAACATGTAAAAAAGAAAATTCTTTTCAGTCATCGGTGTCATCGCCTCCCGTTTGATACTTTGTCAGATGATAGTTTAGATGCTATTGTTAATAAAACAAATCGTCAGCCGGTTGTATCGCGGTGGAAAGACCGTGTTACGCGTTTCGGTGGCTGCCATTCCTCAACTCACCAACGGAGCGGCAGCTGACGTTCACGAAGGTTCATCATACTTAGCCGTTAACCGCTATACGAGTTTTATATGCTAGCTATAGGCTCGCGGTCTAGTTCGTCAGACACAGTCAGAAAGGAAGTTTCACTTAATGCAAATAAATATATTTCATTTCATTTCATTTCACTCCTTCTGAGTAGAAGGAGTGAAGGTCGGTAGAGTTACCCGACCTTCCGTACGTTGAATATGACATTGAAGGTTAATACACGTTGATTCGATGAGGCTTGCCAATCGCCAAGACGGTGGTCAAGGTCGAGTCAAAACCGTAACAAGTTGATAAACCTGAATTGGGCTCCGGTAGTTATATAACCGTAGGGTAGCAGGAATAAAGGTTCGTATCCCGGCCCGGTGGATTTTTCGCAAATATTCCTTATTTATAGATGTACATATTTATGTCATTATGAGCGTTTTCTAAAATAATTATTGTAAACCTGATTCTTTCAAATCTGGACATTCTTGGGCTCATTCTGTTCAGATTCGACAGCATTCTCCATCCTGCCATTAAAAAAAGATGTCCCAAAATGTCAATTCCATTACGTCACGTTTTAGTGTGAATTTTTTTTCACTTGTATGTCGTGACGTAGTGGATTGTACAGTTTTCATACAAATTTTTGGGACCTTTTGTATCATCAGGATTGAATATGCTAGTGATTCTGAGTTGAAATAACCCAAAAACACCAGGATCTGTGAGAATCAGGTTTTCAATATTTATTTTAGAACACGCCCATCTATCTATTATACCTATTTTTAGATTTTTACCTGTGTTGTGTCGACGCCTAGTACACAATTACACATCAAGCCTTATTGAGCTTATGTGGGACTAGGTCGTTTTGTGTAAGATTGTCTAATATCATCATCATCATCATCATGTCAGCCGATAGACGTCCACTGACGTCCAGTGACGTCCATAGGCCTCCCCCAAGGCTCGCCACTCCGACCGATCCTGTGCCGCTCGCAACCACCGAATTCCCGCGACCTTCACCAGGTCGTCGCTCCATCTCGTTGGAGGCCTACCGGCAGTTCGTCTTCCGGTACGCGGACGCCACTCCAGAACCTTCCGGCCCCACCGGCCATCAGTTCTGCGAGCAATTGTCTAATATAGGTATTTCCAAAGATAGATATAACTTCGTAATAGATGGATACAGTCTAAGGAAAAAACGTGCCTCGAAAAATCAAGAAAATTTTATTCTCGATCAGATGGCGCCACTACCTTTGGCCTACTCTCGGATAGATAGCGTTGACGGTTTCGTTTGTTATTTAATAATTTTAACGCATATCAGTGAAAGAACATGGGTCAATTCAAAATCATATAAATATAATATAATTAATGCAGTAAAAAAAAACATTTATCCATCCATATACTATTAATAGTTTTTTGATATTTTTATTTTTAGTTTTAATCGTGTGTCAATAGATGGCAGTGAATTTACTGTGGCTACAAAATTTACTATGACAGTACCGCTCTATATATCCTCTTTGGTATTTCTTAATTACGCGTACCGAGCGTAGAATCCTTATACTCCTTATAGCATTTACCCTCGGTCTATAACACAAAAAAATGCAATTTAAAAACAATCGTTAGTTAAAATATTTATTATGCTTTTTATGTTATGTATGTATAATACTAATACATAATTTAGAATTAAGTTTTAGTAACCACATTATGAGTGTAACTTACTTGCAATTTGCAATAAATAAATTATTATATTATAAATAATTAAAGCGCAGCTGTACAATGGAACGGAACTCCATTCATGATGTCCATAATGTGATTAGATTAATGTTGGCGTTAGATACATCATTACAACTAGAAATGAGTATTATGTATACAACAGAGCATTACTTACTTATTATTTATTAGAGAAATAGCAGCCTCTATGGCCTTTGCCAAAGTCAAGTGCAGGATAAGTATAAGAAAAACAAAGTACAAAGTATCAAAGCATGATGTACGGTAATAGGCCTTCACGAAGCTGGAGCAGCATACAAAGCATATAATAACTGCCGAATGACGTCCATGAATGGGTTATTCGCATTTCCAGAAGAATTCTTCATTAACTGCACCCGTCACGTGTGCCATTCACTTAAACAGCAGAATGCAAAAAATAAAAAAATAAATGCCTGGAGCACGATCCGCCATGTTCCATGGATCATTCGAAAGTCCAGCATACCTATTTGTGCATACTTAATTCAACCGGAAACGTCACTTTTGACACTGATAGATGATATCCATTCCAATAACAAATTCATAACTATAAACTGAAATAAAAAATCATTTTAGTAGTTTAAATAGTAGTGTGTCTACTTGAAAAACCACAAATTAAAATATTTTCATAGAAAAATAATTTAATTTGTTCTTAGAGTAAATTCATAACTGTTATTACAATCAGAATACACCTCACTTTGGACACATTTTTCGTACATTTTTTCTCTGGCTGATCGAGATATTGTATACGTGAAGAGTTGCATGTGGTGCTTAGTTGCTTACAACAAATACCTGTGAAAAACCAAGAATCCTGAGTCATTATTAAAAACATTTCTGACGTCCCGACAGCGTATAATCGATATAAGGGAAGGTAAAACAGTTTTTTTTAATGGAGTCACTTATCGAGTCTTTTAATGTTCCCGTCTACATTGATGAATTGTACAGTTTTGATCCAATACTACCTCAAAACTCCACATCCAAGTCTATGCCCACGTCTATCACAAATAACGCTTATCTAATAATTTCCCGCACACCTGCGTATTCCAATCAACGCCTTGTGTGGACGCCATTAACATTTCCTTTTGGCGGGAACGGCCATTGCGCATAGACCACTCTTTGTCTGTTCTCTATGGTTCGCGCCTTTCTCAATTTGCCGCCATTAGCACGTGCAACGGAAAGTTATTCCATTTTGATTAGGTATTTAGCAGCTTTGTTTGTTTTGTGTGTATAATTGTGACCAAAGATAGATATAACTCCGTAATAGATGGATACAGTCTAAGGAAAAAACGTGCCTCGAAAATCAAGAAAATTTGATTCTCGTTCAGAGGGCGCTACTAGTTTTGGCCTACAGTCGTATAGATGGCGTTGACGGTTTCGTTTGTTATTTAACAATTTTAACGCATATCAGTGAAAGAACATGGGCCAAAATCATAAAAATAATTAATGCAAATAAAAAAAATCATTTATCTATATTTAAATACATTCTATCGTATTTTTATAAATATTTATTTTTAGTTTTAAAGTGTGTCGACAGATGGCAGTGAATTTACTGGGGTTACAAAATTTACTATGACAGTACCGCTCTAGTATAAGTTACTCTATAATTGTGACAGACATTGACGAAAGGTACTTTATTGCGGTCGGTGCTTAGGCCATTATTAGATGAAGTACTACGCAAGAAGCGTCGACTGCCATAAGAGTACATTTTGACGTGGACAGTCACATTATAGGTTTTTTTACACATAATTATGTTACAAAATGGTTTCAATGAAAACAACTTTTAAACGCCACCGCAGACACATCTGCAATTCTGGGGCCTAGCCAATAATAATCGTACATACCTACATCGACAAACGGCGAATGAAAAAAATAACCTTTACAGTATATATGGTACTACTTTCTCGCACTAGTGCGTAAAAGAGGACTTTTCGTGCAAATGTCGAAAGTTTAAAGGGTACTTACTGTAAAACGTTGTACGATACACGTGCGGATAGGTAATTCGCAACTCGTGTCTATTTAAAACACTCCCTGCGGTCGTGTTTTAATTTATCGCCACTCGTTTCGAATTTCCTCTTTTCCGCACTTGTATCGTAAATAACTGTTTCTGAATATTTATAAATATTATAGGCATGGGATGGTTAACGATTTAAAACTGTACCGGATGTAAATCGAGACGAGCGTGCATTCCTGTACTTCCTGCTTCACTTCTACCATGAAATGACGTATGCGCCAGTATAAATATACGTATTAATACTTTTTGAGTATGACAGAACATTTACTATACCGAACGGGACAAAAGTGCAACCACAAATATTTTAGAGCGAAGTCTTTCATCGAAATTCTCTCTCGTTTCTTTTCTCGCACGTGCCGTTGCCAACTTGCCATATCAATGTCAAGTTTTATTTGTTGGTTGTTCATTTCTTATAAATTGTGTGATATCTTTTAATATACCACGTCGGTGGCAAACAAGTATACGACCCGCCTGACGGTAAGCAGTCACCGTAGCCTACTCGTAATTAAAAGGATTCATTAAGAAAAAAAATGTATACAATCGCAATTTTAATGTCTATTGAGAACCAAAGTAGGATGATACATATTAAACATGCGAAAGTGCCCTTTCGACAACGCACCAAAGAAATACCAATTACTTACCTGTTTTTTTTTAAGTTCGTCCAAAACACAGTTTAGAAATTTTAGAAAAACAATAATGCATTGAGGTTTAAATTATAGTATATAAAATATGAATATAAATATGAATATACATTCAATACCTACTACTAATAGTGCTGGAAGTAAACATTTAAAATACAATTAACTAAATTAAAACTACTATAAAACTAAAAATCTAAATCTAAAATGGGCCCCCGTGGCATGGTGCTGAGGATGCTGGCAGCATTTCCTCGCTGGATCGCTATGCTCAAGCGTTGGGCGAGGAAGCTGCCAGTTAATTAATTTAGTTAATTATAGTTAAGTTATAACAAAATATGGTGAAACTTAGAATAGAAAGGCTGACCTACTATTGCAAGTTTCACCATTTTTTTTGAGGAGTAAGCGTCTATTAGACAATTTAGACAACCCACCAAACTAGTTAAGTTAGGCCCTAACCTAACCAGTTTGGTGGGTTAATGGGTAAAGTTATTCCGAATAACTTTACCCATTATTTTTTACCTGGAAAATCCAGCGGCGGCCAAATTCTTTGCCCTTCAACTTTGACAGATTAGAAGTAGTTATAACAAAAGAGTCTTCTTCGAAACTACCTGAATAGACCCCTTCTTATTATGAAATTACTATAATACCTTATATCACTTAGGTTTGCTATTCCAAATTCCAATAAGAGTACAGAGGCAAGTCGCTCACCAGTGAAAAAAATGCTCCCCTAGGCCCCAAAAATCCCATGTGTGTTGTGCTGCCTGCCAGATTCAACTGTACTGGACGCAGCTTGACTACTGGACTATGGATGGTATAGAAAGGATCGCAATCTCTTATGGCAGAATTGTTGTAAAAGTGACCGCGTTAAGCTTTAAATAATAGTTCCTAATCTCTCCGGTGGCGCTAGTTAGGCTCTGGGACATGAGTATAAGATGAACCATATAAGGCAACAAATAACCCGACCAAATTACGTAGGTTGTTTTTGGTAGTATTTCGGTGTATGGTGGCGCCGCCTAATTACTGTTTTTTGATGGACACTTTTCATACATAGAGATTTGGCTCCTTTATATAGTCTCCATGTACTGGACCAGCGAGATGGCCATGCGATGGTTAAAAGCACGCACTATGGAATGGGCCACGGGTAGATGCGTACTGTACGCACCATCGCTGGCCGACTACCTTTGATGTGCGGACGAAAAACCGACACTGTGGCCATCATCGCCATCCCGCCGCGCCATAAGCCATAACACCACCCTCTCTACACGCTGCGCTGGCCCATCTTAGTGGGCCAGTATGATGGCCCATCGTGTAGAGGAGACAAAATATTGTAATGCTATGCAAGATTATTTGACATAATACAAGTATAGAATTTTAAAATGGCCAGTCAAAACTTTTAGTGGCCAATCACTTTTTCAATTGCGGGAATTTATGTATCGGGTAATATTCAAACCGGCGGGCTATATTTATGGAGAAGGAATAATTGCTGTCAGTGATTCGTGTTAAGGATGACTCACGTTAGACCGGGCCGTGTCCGGGCCGGAGTTTCCGGCGCTTCGTTTTCTATGGAAGGCATCACGTGATCACCTGTCATGTCATAGAAAAGTAAGCGCCGGAAGCTCCGGCCCGGACAGGGCCCGGTCTAACGTGAGTCATCCTTTAATCGTGTCAGATAAGTGTCAGTCATGTGGACGGTTATTCGAAGTCAAAAATGTGCAGAGCTTCGTTTATATAATATTCGGTCACTGTCCTAAGTTTTGAAGGATTTAGAGGGCATATTAAATATATTAATAACGGGTCACTCACGTATTTTAAGTCGAAAAACGCTCGACATGTTGCAAGCTCCTGATGACACTCATCGGTACGGAGTGAAATATGTAGAGCGTTTTTCGACTTCAAATACGTGAGTGACCCGTAATTAATATATTTAATAATATCTGCGTCTCACGGAAGTTTTGAGATTTAGAGGTCACAGTTACACTGGTCTTTTTAAACTTTTGACTGGCCTACGCTTTTGTACCCTATTGGAATAACATTAAAGAGGTGAGTCATGCAAGGCTTCTACTCACGCGGACATGGATACGGATAAAAGAATTGTCGTTCGTGCCGTTTCAGTCTCACCAATTCCTAATTAATGAAGTGAGCGGGATATGTGAAGGTTTGATATCAGTACATTTACGCGGATGCTTCTATTGTCAGAACGACGAAAACGCCAATCTTTTCTTATGCTAATTGAGACATATTAACTTTGAGGTTAGCGGTATATTTTCGTATTCTTTGGGCCGAAACCCGAAACCATTATTAACCATTATTATTATCTTAAGCCAATAATAAGCGCTGGTGGCCTAGATAAGCGCTGGTGGCCTAGCGGTAAGAGCGTGCGACTTTCAATCCGGAGGTCGCGGGTTCAAACCCCCGGCTCGTACCAATGAGTTTTTCGGAACTTATGTACGAAATATAATTTGATATTTATACCAGTCGCTTTTCGGTGAAGGAAAACATCGTGAGGAAACCGGACTAATCCTAACAAGGCCTAGTTTCCCCCTCTGGGTTGGAAGGTCAGATGGCAATCGCTTTCGTAAAAACTAGTGCCTACGTCAATTCTTAGGATTAGTTGTCAAGCGGACCCCAGGCTCCCATGAGCCGTGGCAAAATGCCGGGATAACGCGAGGAAGATGATATTATCTTAAGCCAAAGGGAAGTTTCGTTACTGTATTTTGTGGTGGAATCTGGTTTTAAAGGTTAAGCCTAATTACCTGAACCAAAAGTATATCGTATTTGTGATTTTGATTAACCTATACATCCAACGATATCCTAAACTATGGAAAACCTATACACTAGTTCCTTGTAGGACGCTAAAGGTGTACTTTGAGCGCTATGCAATGTCACTGCTGCAGGTTATGGGCCTAGGAGAGTCCACGTCTTTATTTTATAGTACCTTAGAGATTTCGGCAAAGGTCTTTGCCCAACAGTGGACTTCTTTTGGCAGATGATGATGAATTTTGATATTAAAACTAAAACAATGTTGAAATAGTTACTTAGAAATAAAAAATTAAATTATTTATTTGGTGGGAAACAAAATACAAAAATTAATACATAAAAACAAGAAACATTTACCACCAAAATAGTTGCCAGTGTCACTCAGTTTGTGCGTTGGGAGTTTGATGTGCCAGATGAAAATTGACTTACCGGAAACTTTCAGTATTTCAGTTTTTTTCGTAACTGGACGAAGCCTGCGTTGCTGATCACGAACTATCAATAGACTTGTTTTTTACTGTCAATCTAAATTGTATTTGGAAATAAATTTAAATTTACTTGGAAGTTAAAATATAAATATATATATATATATACAAAAAAATACAACATTTACAGTGACATCAACTAGTATAGTACCTAGTAGTAGGTAGTGACATGAAAAATACATAGCAACATTAGCAACATTTATAAACATTACATTATAAAGCGAGGTTTAGACTAGCAAGAACTTGCATGCAATTTAAGTTACATTGCCGATTACTAAGGTAAACTATTCAAAAGGTTGATCAGATACCGCAATGTAACGAAAATTGCATGCAAGTTCTTGCTAGTCTAAACCTCGCTTTATAATGTAATGTTTATAAATGTTGCTAATGTTGCTATGTATTTTTCATGTCACTACCTACTACTAATAATGTTTAAATAAAATAATGACTAATACAACGGTGATGTACGTATAGTAATTTTAGGGTTCCGTATCCAAAGGGTACAAAAAACGGGGTCTGGTCTGTCATGTCACTAGGCTGTATATCTTATGAACCGTGATAGCTAGTTAGCTAGACAGTTGAAATTTGTACTTCTGTCGCCGCTATAACAACAAATACTAAAAAGTACGGAACCCTCGGGCGGCGAGTCCGACTCGCACTCCTACCTATTTACACTATAAAGCAAGGTTTAGACTAGCATGAACTTGCATGCAATTTTCGTTACATTGCGGTATCTGATCAAACTTTTGAATACAGTTTACTTTAGTAGTCGGCAATGTAACTTAAATTACATGCAAGTTCTTGCTAGTCTAAACCTCGCTTAAGATTTGGATGTATAAAAGCTCTTCAATGGTCGGAACACGTTTATTAATAGTGCCCTACCCTAAGCTATGACTATGACAATGATGTTGATCAAACGGTATAATATACTCATAGCGATAATGCCTAATTTACAATAATTGTAATTTGCACTGGTCACGATGTAAGGTTACGATGATTCATAGTTGCATCACTGACCTAACTGGTATCTTTACGCATTTTGTACCTTAGGGCTTGGGAGGAAGGTTCATTTCAAAGTCATTGTTTATTAATGTCACGTGTTTTTTTTAGTGCGGTTTAATCTTCAGAGGTATAATAGGAGGTACTAACAAACAGCTATAATTTTAAAATGGGCTAGGTATAGCCTTACAACGTAACGTGAATTCACAATTAGGTACAGTCAAGTGTAAAAATATCGGTGCACACATTTTACTCAAAAATATTTCACTTACTCAATATTTTATTGCAAATTCACAAAGTAATTGTACAGGTGGTAAACTTATAAGCTAGGTCTTTGTGAACCATGTTGGGCACTGCAATATACTATAACTACAACTATAACTATAATTTACAATTTCAAGGAGAGGAGAATTTTTGATTAGCTCTTATGTCGGCGAATTAAGAACTATGGGAAATATTTTCGAGTAACTAAGGTCTGTTTTTTTATTCCGTAGACTAAAATTACGTTTAATGTGTATGAAATGACATTTCTTATTACCACATGAAATGTCATTTTAGCCTACGGAATAAAAAAACAGAATATAGTATGCATCTATATTTTTACACGAGTCACTTGACTGTACCTTAGGTAAGTACCTATGATCAATACCTAATTGTGAATTCAGTTGTATGGCTGATGGGATTGTAAATAAATATGTAGATTCCTAAATACCAGCCCAGTGTTTTCCGGAAACAAATTAGAGAAATAGGTATGTTATCAAGTCAATGAAAAATTATATCTATTGAGAAACGTAACGGTCAGTTCCAGTCTGTTAGGTACCTCTTCACGCTTGAACCACTAAACCGATTAAGATGAGGAAGGACATAGGATAGGTTTTATCATCATCATCATTCATCATCCCACGCAGACAAAGTCGCGGGCAGAACCTATTCCTTTATAAAATAATGGACATGCAGTAAATTCCGTCATCGAGGCCACCTACGATTAATGTAGATAATTTTGAGCTTAGCTCTCTACTTCGGTTGCTGACTATACAGGATAGGATGTCAAAATACATCCTCTACTCTCGCCTCCTTGGGACTCAATTAGCACTACTCCGCCACAAGGTCTAGATATCCTACTCTAAAATGTATAAACATCACTTTTAATTAACCAAAGATAGACCTTATTATGATCAGAATAAAGATTACGATTGGTCAATTCAATGTGACGACGTTAGTGGGTAAACAGTTTGCCAAATCCCGCGCGGCCTCGCTTGTCACTTGCCGTTGAGTGCATTACATAAATTGCATTAGATTAGATTAAAACCGCCAGAACTTTTCGGGTCTGTGATTTTTATGAAGTCTGGCTAAAGTAATTGCTAAAAAAACTTCCTCCCAATCCCTTAGGGCAGCGGCTCTCAAACTTTTTTGACGACGGCACCCTTTTGGAAAGCAAAATATTTGACGGAGCCCCAAATTAAAATATTTAGTTTGTCAAATTAACTGTGGACAAAAGATATAGGAGAGCTAGTTATTGACTTGTTTTCGCTTTTTCTCGCGGAGCCCCCACAGAGGCATTGCGGAGCCCTAGGGGTCCGCGGAGCACATTTTGTGAATGATTGCCTTTATAGGGTATGGCATTGGCACCATGTCTAGAGGGGCATCAAATCTCAGAATCATGGATGACTTTGGGGAGAGGAGGGCATCATGGTCTCGACTGTCTAAAGATGGGCTATAGGGATCAATTATCTTATCCTGTTTGAAAGTCGGTTAACTCGTAACTGTTTCATGATTCTCTCCAGACTTTCTCAAACATTTTACCCCGCGTACCCCTAGTCAATCTCCCACACGACTGCGAACCCATAACGAAAAAAACACCACTGACGGATTTAAAAAAGTCTGATTAAGCTCTGTGTTGAGGTTGTATTTGTATAGTTTTAGATACTTATTTATTGTCTATGTTTAGTTTTAAGTTCCTTTTTTAGAACTCTATTTATGACTCTATTTTTAAAACGTATGTCTGTAATTCATGTTTTTATGTCAGTACTTTATTAAATTGCGAGTAAGTTAACGTCAACTGCTTGTGTGTTACTTTTCCAAAACTATCGAAATCTAAAATCCTCTTCTTTACTCTGTTTTCCTAGGATAGCGGGTGCCGTCATATAGCGGCCGTCTCCATACAAAATAATACGGCTTAATATGAATGGAGTAGTATTTATTTTGTATGGAGACGGCCGCTATATATGACGGCACCGCTATCCTAGGATAGGAAACCAGAGCTTTACGATCGCTCTGGCGAATCTAATCAACGGTCGGTGGTTCGGGTACCACACTCTAAAGAGTCTAAAGGGCCCACTGACTATCAGTCCGCCGGACGATATCGGCCTGTCAGTTAGAACAAAAATTAGACAATTCCGAACAACTTCAGAACTTAGAACCCCCAATCTATAGAATTTTTAGAACTTAGAACCCCTAAAAGTCTTATAACCACTGTTTTTTTAAGCCACGCAATATTTGGCATTCTTCTTCTGCTTCCTCAGCGAGTATGCGCCCACTGTTGGGCATACGCCTCTCCAAACCTCCTCCAAGCAGCCCGATTTGCTGCTTCTCTCCTCCAGAGTGGGCCCGCAATCTTTTTAATATTTGGCATTGCATATAAGAAATGTTGAGCAAATTTACGGCACTCAAAATATCAAGTAGCCGGTATTTAAACAAGTAACCAAAACCCACATCTACCCAAACAAAACAAACAAGTAAATGCCATTTGCAACGAGCAGCATAAAAACTAAAATAAACACTAGCAATGGTGGAATTTACTGACTATTTGTGAGTCTTATTTCGACGTGATAAGGTTTTATTATGGTTAGTTAATTATGGTGTTTGTACTAATGGTTAATGTATACAACCTCTAGCCTTGAGCCTTCTATTTATATCCTCTAAGTGATTAATATTATTCGCTGCAAGTAATATATAGGAAGGCGAGATCGCTTGATCTATGGACGAGCTAAGTGTTATTCATAAAGTAATAGTTTACGGCCTGGGAGAAAATATTTCTGACATTTACCTAGGGTTGACAAACAGGTATAGAAGTATACAGGGGCAGACACCTAGGGACTCCATGCAGGCCTGCACACTTAAGGAGGCAGTTAGCACCCTGAAGACATTTGCTACTATTGCTAGGTTTCGTGGATGAGGTGGGGTTGGTTAGAGCAGCGCTACCTCGTTTTTCACGCAAAATAGGCAAAATGGTTGTCGATTTGCGGAAATCGTATCAATTCGTCGGGATTTTCCCCTGACATGTCGGGATGTTTGATCCTTTATCTGAATAGCGAGGCACTTGGCGAGTATCAGGGTTAATCCTCAACTAACCACTAGAAGCTAGCTCAAAGATTAGAGTTGGACGGAGGAAAGGGGTTATGCTACTTAGCTATACAGCGTATCAGTGCCGGCCCGAGTCCTTGATCAGGGTAGAGCGAAATAGGGTTTTGGCGCCCTTCGTTAAAGCTTTTTACCTTTTTTTTCTCATTTGCTATTTTGGCGCCCCCCTTGCCATCCGACGCCTAGAGCGGCCGCTCCACTCGCTCTACCCTAAATCCGGCCCTGCAGCGTATTGTGGCGAACTCAGTGGTTGATAGCCACGAAAGGTTTTGGAATAAGAGATATTTATATATTGGGCGGATTTTTGAAGAAACCCTCCAGGATATGTCAGGATTTTTAGGGTGTTGTCTGGACTTTTGTCAGGATATTTTTTTCATATGGCAAGGGTACATACACCCAAGCGTAGACACATACCAAAAAATTGTATATCTTAATTTTCTCGCGCTCATTCTCAACTCTGCTATATAATACTTAAATATTTTTATTTCATACGTATGCCACATAAATAACAGTGTATAAAATAAACAAAGCCATTGTGTTATAGTTATAACGGCCCTATCAAACAATGTATATTTTTGCATAGTGATATCAACATCCACATATAACCGGCCGGCACCAACCGCCGACGGTTCGGCAACGCGCTTGTGAAACTTTTGGAGTTTCGGGCGCCCATTTTCTACGATAACTATTAGTAAGATTTTTTTTTATGATAAGTAGAAGGTGTAAAAATTGGGATGATCCGTTTAAGGGCATGATCATTGTTCGGTAGGTACCTAATATCGCGTTCTGATTAGGAAAAAGTAGAAGATAAACTTTTTTGACGCGTATAGGAGGCAAACGAGCAGACGAATCGCCCGATGGTAAGCGATCACCGTCGCTCATGGCCATGCAACACCAAAGAGGTTGCAATTGGTTCGCCGGCATTTACTATGGCAGTTGAAGGTTTGAAGGTCGTATCGGTCAGTGGCGTAGCTATTAGGCGTGGGCGAATGGGGCCTTCGCCCACGGCCTCGCACTTAGGGGGGCCTAGCAAAGCCAACCTTTTTATTACCTTGGGAAAACGCATTGAAAAGGGCCTCGCAGATGTGGTTTTTGCCCACTAGTATCGGCCTAGAATAGAAATATCGCGGGCGCAAGTTCATACCACAGTTTAACTGTGCACTGTGCGGACCATAGAAAGTTTCTGATATGTTATCCACCATATTAGTAAAAAAATCCTCCCAAGCCCTCACTTTATACAACGTAAAACATTACACCAACTAATACCCTCGCCAAAATCAATATAATGAAGTCCAGTCCACAAATTTTCCACAAACATAGTTAACCAGTTGATACGCTATTATCAGATAGTAATAAAAAAACAAGCCAATACTTGTAACTGGCGAGCAAGATAGCTTCATCACAGTGACCTTTCCTTATCGTTGTACAAGTATATAGTTACATGTTATATATATACATACAATAATTAGTAACTACATGTAGTAAATATGTGTCATCTGCGAGTGGTGCGGCCAGGCGGTCTATTCAAATTGTACCTATTCAAATCAGTCTCATCGTGGTCTCATCACACACATCGAAATGGGATTCTTCAAGAAGCGGGTATTTAGGGTTCTCAAGGGTCGGCAATGTTTAAGTGGCTCCCTGTGATGTTGCTTGTTCATGGGCGAGTGCTAGTTTGCGTTGCGAATATTCTTTATGTGACCATTCGCAAATATTAATTCGTATCTTCCCCGAACTAATGCCCGAAACTTTATAATATATATCAACAGGCCGCTCCCGACAAATGGGTCAAACGTTAACAAATCGATCACTTGCTTTTATAAAGCAACTTTATATCTACGTATATTAATGTAAAAGCAACCTTATTTCTTTAAAAATAGAGTTAATTTTACAAAATGACACCAAATAAAGATACGATATCGGAATAGTAATTGCGAAAATTTTCAATTTACTACAACTCCCAAAACTATTGCCACTGAATTTTAAACCTTATTTCATTGAGATAAGGCCGTTTAAAATTCAAGTCTATGGCGCAGTTATGTTGGTATTGCGTGACTCACGCATATTCGCTTGGAGTGTCTGAAGTAATTCAAGGGGAAAAGGTAGTAAGTGTGCATTTGATTCTTATATTTTTAATGCATTTTTCTGAAGGATAATAATAACAAAATATTAGTGGCCGGGTTTATATTACACAGATAGCTTGTATAAAGTTTGTGGTTTAATGCAGATTAGGATCATATTATTTTCAACAATATGAATATGAGAAAGGCGAAGTTAAATTGAATGTCTCGTGTTTCTTCTAAACATAATAAGCATGGGTCTAATAATTTAAGAAGAAGTGTTATGAGTTTATTTATTTTTAAGGGTCGAAGGATCAGAAATCAACAAATTAATCTAGATTTATATTTCGTAATCAATGACCTAAGTGACCTAACTATATTCAGACATTATAAAAAAATTGATAACACGGTCTCAGATCAAACGTGATGATAATTTTGTAAGATTTATCTCTAAAAAAATGGCATAAAAAAATAAATATATCTATCTTTGCTGCAAGTAACGTTGAATATTAATTACCACGACTTGAAATTATATATACTATACCTACAAACGACGTAAGACTTGCTCACCTTCTTGATGCTTATTGTGAACATTTCCAAAAATACTTACACCATGATCTTGAATTATGGGGGTAGCGTTACAATAATACCAGCAAAGATAATATCAGCAAGGGTTAGGAAGAGAAATCAAAAGTAGTCCAAATAAATCACATGGTTTCTGGGCGAGCCTTTATAAATTTCCATCCAATTGTTGTTGAAGTTGTATTGAATAAGTCCTTTAACTTACTTGTTTATGTAGTCTCAGCAGCCAGACTGTCATGGACTCGCCTTGACCTACTTGGCAACGAGCAAAGGTCATGTCGGACTCGGATCATGTACCATGTAGATTTTGGACTCAACAGTTCGACAGTTTAAAAACTGAATTGGATGTTTGAAAACTAGAAATTATTCGATAACATCTGTAATTTACACAATACACATGTATTCATTTATTTTTGTTTTGCTTACCCTTTCCACCCCTTTCCCTATTAGGGTTCTCCCTGTAGTCCCCCCGTGATGTAATTAGCGTAGCGTAGCGATTCGTAGCATCGCGTAGCGCACAGGCTGGGCATTAGGGTTTCTTGTTTTTTTATACCATGTAGGAAATCGTTACAATTCAAATTAGTTTAACCCAAAAGTTCAAGCAGTCCTAGTTTTGTTTTTATGCATTATTTATAATTTTTACCTAGTCTATAATCGAACCACAATACACGTGCTATATCAATTCGAACTGGTACCAACAAGTTATACGATATATTGCACCATATTTACTTTGTCTTACATCCATTGTACAATAGGTACATTACTTAAGTACCTACTTTCCTACTTTAATATGCACAAGCTTTCGCCTGCGACTTCGTCCGCGAAAACCACACCAAACCCATCTTCCCGTTAACCCACCGCTCGCAGCGTACTACTTATATCTATATTTGGTACTACGCAGGCGAACAACACGCGAACGCGAAGCGAAGTGATGCGGCGCGGGGTGAATCAATCCTTTGATGGCTTTGATACCTATAGAAGTGTCCTACGTGGGCGATTTCGTTGCGAACGCGAACGCCGTGGGCCCGCCGCGGGCGGCGCGCCGCTTCGCTTCGCGTTCGCGAGTTGACACGCTTACGCAGCGTACCATCTCGGTTTAAACAGGAAGTAATTCCTAGGGTATTCCAAAGTATCCTGTCTCTCGTCCTGTTTATATAATCGACCTGTCTGCCAAATATTGTTTAAAATCTTCTACATTGGTTCAGCGGTTATAACTATAAGTGTGAAAACTGTTAAAAGGTAAGATACAGACCGTTATTTTCGCATTTATAATGTTAGTAGGCATGTAGTAAGATTTACCTACGGAATGCTATGCCTCGCTATATAGTCTATAACCACTGGTTTACCTAGAAAAAGGTTACATACAACATAAATAACATAATAACATTACAGTTTCCATGATCTGCTGACCTACTTATTCGACGACTTACCGCTTGTTTCGATAATTATTTTCATCACACTTGCTTGTAAAAGGATGTTTTATTCTGTGTATGCGGAGAGGGAGTAATAGAGCTGATGTTACTCCCAGTGAAGGATTGTTTTTTTATTATAGTCACGTTCGGACGGGTTCGTTTATCCGATTTACGAAGAAGGAAGGAATGAATAAAAACGTTGTTATGTGGTTGGGGCAGAATTGTGGATATTTAATATGGAAATCTATACATTTTCTGGGAATTCTGACTTTAGTGCCTAAATCTTTCATTCCATTTCATTACCATAAGAAAATGTTTTACTTTACTTGCTCAATAGGTAGCAATTCTTTATCATGTATGCCCAATTGCTCATGTGCAGACGACAGGATAACGAATGAGGAGTCGCTAAGAAGAGTGAGTGAAAAAAGAGCTATTCTGAACACTATTGCAAATAGACGCGGGAAAATGATTGGACACTTAATACGACACGACTACTTCTTTAAAACTATCCTGGAGGGATAGGAAGGAAGCGGGGTAGAGGAAAACTCAGACGCAGCTTTTCAGATCAAGTGAAAGAAAAAGTAGGGGTCGTGTCGTATCAAAAAGCCAAAGAGCTGGCGCAAGATAGGGAAAGCTGGAAGATACTCCACCGACAAGAGAATAACTCTTAAGTTAATAATGATGATGGTTTCCAAAAAAAAAACTAGTGTGCACACCAAACTTTCCAGAAGTAATATTTGCCTGGCTTACGAGTACCTACAGCTTTGCGAGAAGATATCGCCACGTGCAAAAGTCACGTACGTGGGTAGTAGGGTTGCCACCCATACTATAATATATTGTATCGTACTATATTTACTTCACTTGTACTATATATTATACAAAAACAATATAGTACGAAAAATACTATATTTTCATCACTCAAGAATGGGGTATACAAATGTCACCAATATTTGATTGGATTTTTAATTCGCCTCAAATCGGCGTCCTATTTTTTTTTCAAATTTTCCAGTAAATACTATATTATTTCAATATTCTGACAAAAATACTATATGTGTATAGAAAAAAGGTGGCAACCCTAGTGGGTAGACTATTAGGTAGCGAGCTGCTTGGCCGGCTGTACACACTCCCAATAACAAAACAACGTAAATGTATTAAGAATCTCACAGGCACTTATGTCCTTTTGACTTCGCGACGGTCACCTAGGCTTTCCAAGAACAAGAGATTGTGCAACTCCGTCCAGAATGGGGTCACTTCCGAACCGACTTGCAAACTTATTTTTGCTGTTTTAAGAGCCTTATTTTGGAATTGTTAAGAGCTGTTTTGTTTGAGTTTTGGGAGCGTAATGTGGCAATCGGCAATTAGCGATAAGATAGGAGCTTGTAATATCGGTTATGTTGCTTACATTGTGGGGTTCAAGTGTTTACTTAGAATAAAAGCTAAAAATTAATAGACTATAATATATTATAAAACAAAGTCCCCCGTTGAGTCGGGTTATTCCCACTAGTTACCAGTGGTAACTACTGGGAATTGTTTTCCCACGTTTTACCACTGGTAACTACTGGGAAAAATAATTCCCAATAATTACCACCGGTTTGATGGTAACTATTGGGTATAATGGGTATATAAACCCGTTGAATCTGTCTGTCTGTAATATGTTCGCGATAAACTCAAAAACGACTGAACAGATTTCCAATGCGGTTTTCACCTATCATGGACTATCTATAGAGAGATTCTTGAGGGAGGCTTAGGTATACATATATATTATATAAATCCGTGCCAAGCCGGGGCGGGTCGCTAAAGTAGTTTTATACCTATTGGCTGATTTTCATAATCTAAAATAAACATAGGTAATTCGTACGAAAACATGTTAGTGTCAGATAGGTAATCTTAACCTTCGATTGTCAATGTTGCGCCTTGCCTGTTTTTCAAAGAAATTCCTTATGTGCTCCCAAATCTAGAAACTTCGAATACACATTTGTGTTGTCGATTGTCGAATAGGTATAATATTAATAACTACAGGTGTCTGATAACTTTCCATGTTTTTGTTGTCCTAATTGTACCTACTGAATTACTGATAATAACAAGAGTTTTGAATGATTCACGGTTAGTTTCACTAGACTTATATTGATTGGGATATAAACCGTGATTACCTTTTGTATTGTTTATGAGCTCCCGATATTTCGACGCAGTTACATGCATCTTGTTTACGGGTGACTGAAGAAAAAAAATCACGAAGGTAATCACGGTCTATATATGTTTACTGATAATAACGTCGAACATTGACATTACGCAGCGTCTTACGTAAGCGAACAACTTGCGAACGCGAAGCGAAACCGCGCGGCGCGGTGCGGCGGGCCCACGGCGTTTGCGTTCGCAACGAGATCGTCGAGATCGCCCACGTACCACGTAGGACACTCCTATAGGTATCAAAGGATTGATTCTTCGCTACACATCGCGTTCGCGTGTTGTTCGCCAACTTAGTACGCTGCGTTACTGTTTGCGATCGTATAAACTGCGGTGTGTCAATTATTCTCCCTATTCACTACCTATTTTACATATCTATAATTTTTTTCTTAGTGCAGGACAAATAACTACCATCTTAAAAGCGTCTAGGGCGCTGAAATTACGTGTGAAAAAACTGCATAAGTAATTGTTTCTGATGCGACATGATTTTAAGTATTTTGCATTTAACATAGGCTGTTCAATTAACATTTTCATTTAATACATGAAATAACAATAATTAAGACCGCCGGGCCGGCAGGAGTCGTTGTCCTAAAGCTGTCCGCTGCGTGCGTGGGCGCAGACTGTCATTCCGAGCACATGCCGAAGACTGGCGAGTCGAAGAGAAGGTTCACCATTCCGATGCCGGATGATTTTTGGAGAAAGACAGGTGCTAGGAGAATGTCCTATGCCAGGAAGTCCTTTTATTTTATTAACGCTTTCATTTTATAATTAAACATTGATTAAATGAATAAATAAACATACAAAGGCACTTTATGCTTACTTAAGCGAACAAGTCGCGAACGCGAAGCGAAGCGGCGCGGCGGGCCCTCGGCGTTCGCGTTCGCAACGAGATCGCCCACATAAGACACTTCTATAGGTATCAAAAGATTGATTCACCCCGCGCTGCATCGCGTAGCTTCGCGGTCGCGTGTTGTTCGCCTACGTAGTACTCTGCGTCACTCGTGTCACAAAACAAACTACATATAATATGGCTATATTGGCTATAAACTCCTTGAAACGAACAGTTTATTTGAAGGCAAAGTTGTCGCAACATATTTACTTGGAGAATTTAAAAAATGACTTGTGTCACGACACGAGTAACATGACTCGCTGGCCAAGGTCTATATATCTTATCTTAACCAGCATTATAACGGCCATCGCAGAAATTGCATTGCAGGCGTCTGCGAATCCAGCTCTGAATACAAAAATGAATTATGAAAACATGCGTGCCAAATTCAATGGTCTTTCTGGTATCCCGAATATACCATGTGAAGGGGAGGAGAAAAGTTGAAAATCGGACCCTAAGCTCCGAAGCAGCAGCTGAGTGAGGACGATGGTATTTGAATTTCATTTTTCAAAATTCGCCTGTACTCGCACAACCAATGGGAACACGGATCTGTAAACAGCGGCAGCGCAGCTTTCTCCGCCTAAACCGCCGTGTTTACGACCCCTGACTCAGGACGGCCTGAACCGACGGCCGTAATCAAATGTGTTTATTGGAGTAGATACATTAATTAACGCCCTTGTGGGTCAAGCTTTTGGGTTAAAGCACTTAAAGCTTTAGTTAGGGATTAAAGTAGGAAGTCCCAGATTTCTTCCCCTAACCTAAATTCTGTGGCGTAGCGTGAACCATGCGTGAACGTGAACCAAGTAGCCGTGGGCGAAGCGAGACCCTTTTTAATGTATTTTCCCAAGGTTATAAAAAGGTTGGCTTTGCGAGGCCCCCCTAAGTGCGAGGCCGTGGGCGAAGGCCCCATTCTCCCACGCCTAGCTACGCCACTGCCTAATTAATATAGCGGTTGCAGTGAGTACTAAGGGGAAGGCAATTTAAACCACAAGAGCCACAGGCAGATGCCAATTAAAGTAAAAAAACCGGCCAAGTGCGAGTCGGACTCACCCACCAAGGGTTCCGTACTTTTTAGTATTTGTTGTTATAGCGGCAACAGAAATACATCATCTGTGAAAATTTCAACTGTCTAGCTATCACGGTTCATGAGATACTATTGGTGACAGACAGACGGACGGCGGAGTCTTAGTAATAGGGTCACGTTTTTACCCTTTGGGTACGGAACTCTAATAAAAATATAGATATTTATACTTATAGTAATAACTGACGAAGTTTGCTTCCCATCTACGTCTTCATACTTAATGGGAGATTCCAGGTATTTATGTTTTGTGTATTATGTGTTAAAACCAAATAAACTATTTTGTATTTTTATATTTTGTATCTACGTCTACGTGTCTGCCAACTGTTTTTCCGCGCCTAAATTTACATTAACAAGGCTCTAAAACAGCAACCTATTGTCTACATGACCATTGTTCTCAATCGACGTCTGAATATATTTTGCAAACAGCCAATAGATACCTAAGCATCGTCCTCACTGTTAACTTACCAATCTTATTGTTAAGCTAATAAGGTCCACCGACGGTCATAGTGTTGCTGTTAGTACAGTCGCTATCAGATATATCGGAGCGGCCAAGGTACTCACAATTATCTGAACACGCCTATATTTGACATGGCGTTAGAGCGTTCAAATATTTGTGAACACTGGCCTCATATACACTCAATACACTCATGGACAAATTTAGAGGAAAGCAAAAAAAAGTTGATTACTAATTTTGAAATTATAAACATCTAGGGTGCTGTAATCCAGTAATTAACCCTTTTTTTTAGTTCCTCTTTTACAAGCCAGTCGTCCAAAAATATATTTACACTTTACACGGGTCTAAGGCACTGTCAATAAGGTCGTGTATATATATTATAGGAACGCTGGCATGTACCTAAAGATATTTGTGAACTCGATCGTACAATAGTTGTTGGCAATTATCCTTGTACTCAAGGAAAATTATTCGTTGGTCGGCATCGTACGATGAAACCGCAAGCGCAAACAATCCTTATTCGTTTTAATAGAAATTAACTGAAATGATTTTCAAATTGCAATCCATACTCTTTTTTTTTTATAATGTATAGGCAGGCGTTTGACCACGATCCCACCTGATGCTGATGGTAAGTGATGATGCGGTCTACGGTGGAGCACGCTTACCTATGAGATATATCTATTAACTCTTGCCTTGAAGAGCCCCAGATTGTACTCATGCGGAAACACACATTATAAAGGCGAAAGTGTGTCTGTCTGTTACCTCTTCACGCTTAAATCGCTGAACCGATTTAGTTGAAATAAAATAAAAAAATAAAAAAAAACATAGGGTATAGTTTTTATCCCAGAAATCATCCTTTAAGGGGGTGAAAAGGGGGGGTGGAAGTTTGTATGGGGAATCTATAAAAAGCAGACTGCATGGGTAAAAATTAAGCTAATAATGTGTTGGTAAAAACTACTAGTAGGTAGTTATGGGATGATATGATCGACAACTGCCGCCGTCATAATTCCCTAATTATAGTGACGTTCGTTATGCGTAGTGCAAACCGGCTTTAATCTAATAAACTGAAATAAATGTCATATACTAGGAAAAAGTGACCAAGGCCTCCAGTGACCCAGGCTGCATCCTCTGCTATCGCGGCAGGTGCTTGTGCCATTCTCCCACCGGGCCACAGAGGCGTAGGTCGAAATTTTCCAAGTATATGCACTTCTAAGTCTTCTTACTGAAGGCTGTGGCGCCCCCTGGCCATCCCTAAGGTAGAACAGCAGTTTAATCTAGTAGTACGTCAGAAAAAAACAATAAGGCCTAACACTTGCACCCTCCCACTAACCCGCGGGGTTAACCGTTTAAACCTGGAGTTACCATGGTTACCACTGGTAACTTTACCAGTACAATTTGACACTGGGTTACACAGTTAACAACGCTCAGACTCGTTCGAAACGTAAAATACCCACATCCTTAGACGATACAAAGAATGTTTATCTGCCTGACTGATAACGATAAGATAGCCGAGCCACGCGAACTGGACACGGTTCCGCTTATAAGTACTTACGTGAGCCCTGATAACACTGATACAGAGCTAACCTATATAACAATATAATCTTCACCAGGTCGTATCATATAGGATATAGGAAATGTTTTCTATAAATCCATAATGTTGAAGTGTTTACTGTTTTTAACCGACTTAAAAAAAAGGAGGTTATCATCCTTCGAGCGTATTTTTATTTTTTTGTATGTACTGTTACTTCTACTCCGTCATTTATGAACCGATTTGGAAAATTATTTTTTTGTTTGAATGTATATAGTCCCTAGCCCTAGTTGGTCTCGTTTTTGTAAAAACCCAGTTTTGATGAAGAGATCCATTAGGAATCCAGGGAACTCCTCAAATTTTATAGGCATACAAATTTTATATATCGGTTTTAGTATTTTCATACGAACCATCAAGCACTTTCATCCAAAACAGTACCATTTAATGAAGTGGAACTACTGGTGATGACCAGAACGGGACTTTAACAACGCATATTTCAATTTTGGCGATTTAAGTCCTCTTCGTTGTAATAATAATAAAATAAAATAAAACACCGACTTCAAACATATCAGTTTGCTAGCGCATATAAAACATCAAACATTTATTCAGCAAATAGACCACAGGGGCACTTTTACATGTAAATTTTTACAAGCAATACAAAACCAAAGTTTACAAAAAACAATTACAAACATGGAATCAATAAACTATTAGATACTTTGTCAGAGATGTATCCAGTCTAAATGTCGAATTACACAAAAAAAAGAAAACTAATAAAAAATATACAAACAACAGGCAATTACTAAAATCGTTTAGAGATGTATAGTCTCTAAGTGTCAGAGATAAAATATGTATAATAAATTAAAAAAAAGATCATCAAATTATCCTTAGAGGTGTAAAAGGAGATAATATTTTATTTTATCCCTTTTGAAATCGGGTTTACTTCTTTTTTAAAGATAAATTTTTAGTAGGTAGGTAATCTAAAAAAAACTAGCGCATTCGCAAGAACGCATCTAATATCAGATTTGAAATTATTATGGCCACTGACTAAAATCCCTTTTCCTTTCAAAATTTGAATTTTCGAACTCATGCCTTTTGATGGAAACTGGAGAGGATTTATAAAGAAATATTTTATTTTCTTAGGTTCTAAAAAGTTAATTCAATATATTGTACATTACACACATTACAAGTACATATAGAGGTATTTGTGATATATTTATTTCATCCTTATCCGAAACAGATAAGAGTCATTTTACAGTAGCTCTCTAGTCGGGTCGAGTGAAGTGGCTAATCGGGTGATTTCTTTGAAACCTCTTAAGGACTTTGTCCGAGAAATTAGGAAGGAAAACGATACACCCACGACAACGATAAGATTTGATAAACACAAGTACGGAATACCTATCTACTAATAATACCTATTACAAGTATTCAGCAGCGTTTATTTTGTAACAAAAATACCTCCTACGAGGTATATAATTCAGAGAATAAAAGGTAAATTTAATCGATTACAGTGCATATTTGCCGTTTTATGACGACATAACATAACATAACATACGTTTTAACTTTGTCGATACGTAAATATGTGCGCGTTATCAATCAATACGCAGTACCCACGCACTTATTGGTTTGCGATACATTGACACAAAGAGCGTTCTCTCCAATTTGGTGTTCACGGTAGGCCCTATGGTTTTTGGTCTGAACCACGGATGTTGCGGATGCCGATTTTTGTCATCCGCGGACGCGGATGCAGATTTTTATAGGCTTACATCCGCGGATGTGGATGCGGATGCGGATGTCGAGATTAGGCACATAAAACACGTCAAATATTACACTATATGGAACAAAATGATTCGAATTAAATAAATAATTGAAATTGAAATAATTACACTAGTATTTATTACAAAAAAAAAGAAACTTAGTATTTGAACAGTAGTAGTAGTAGGTACCCCACAATCGCATTACTATACTAAAGTCCAAATTAAACAAACTTTTCACTTCTTGTCGGTGTCCGTCATCTGTCCGTCATAGGCTAAAGTGCTCGATCGACGAATCACAAAAACGAAACGAGATTCCTATTGCCTAATGACAATGACGAAATTACCTAGTTAAAGTTTGTGCTCTCTCTCCTACTCATTTCAATGGGGAGCGACTTTTGTGCAATGGATCTAAAATTCTAAAACAACCCAATGGGCCCATATGGGTGGAAATTTTGTACGATCCATGCCCCTATTTGATTTACTCGTAGGTACGCGTATTATGAAATTAAATCACACGCCTTACCGTAATCCCAATCCCAACCCGCATCTCCCAATTTGGATTGGACCATCTCGACACCCACAGCGACCAAATGACAATTACAAATATTGTAATTCACAAAGGGTTTATGGTGTATTTGTAACAATGCCTCATGTTACGTTTGTTGGAAGTATGGCGAGTGTTTAACAGCAGGGTCAACAGCCGATGATAACTTTACGCCTCATTGTAACCAAATCGCGTCGCGCAGTGCTAGTTAGTTAACGTGGCTTCACTTGCGATTTTACTGCTGGATTTCTAGTAACATGTTGCATTACTTTTACGAGTATGTACCTACAATTTTATTCTGCAACATAAATTTCATTTGGGGGATTTTCCAAACTTTAATTCCTGTGAGGCTTTCCATAATTTTTAAGGAATTTTCTGCAGCTTCCACTGCAAACAGTGAACAAGCTGCACAGTGGCGTAGCTAGGCGTGGGCGAAGTGGGCCGTCGCCCACGGCCTCGCGCCCCAAGGGAGGGGCTCGCGCGAGGCCCCTTCGGGCACAGTGAAAGAAAAGGGCCTCGCAGATGCGATTTCGCCCACGGCTAGATTAGTTCACGCTACGCCACTGCAGCTGCAGGAAATAAAGTAAATTTTATGTAGGTTAGGTACCAATTCGATTTATGAGAACTATTAGAATCGTTTGGAACCTGTAACTGTGCTTTGTTGCATTGTTCGGCGGCTTAACAAGTTAACATTTCATCTTGGAATTTTTCGTTTGTTTAAAGACAAAAGACAAACTCTAATCCTAATAGGAGGAAATATGATGGGACCACATACTAGCAGTGTGATTAGGACTAGACTAACTAGTGTGGGAATTATGAGCAATTAACTGATTTTAATTATTTTAAATTGTCATGCAATTTAAACATTTCATTGTTTTAAATACCTGTCTGGCTTTTCCATAGTATAACAACCTGAAAATCAATGTCGATGATTGATCGTTAGTATGTATGTATGTATGTATGTATGTAAACACTTTATTAAGTTAGTTAGTTTAGTTAGTTAAGTTAAGTTAGTTAGTTAAGTGTAATGTAATTATATGGTAATTATTCAAGCAAGGAGCCAGGCGAGCCGTCAGGGTCAATACACCAAGAGCTCATTACATTAGTAGCCATTCACCTTTACTCCGAAAAACACAGCGAAATACTGGCAACTACATAAATATCAAATGATTTCTCTGAAATTAGAGGTGAAAGCGTATACTATAGGTACACAAGTATTTTATGGTCGATATTTAAGTGAAATTCTCTCATGCCAATTTCGCGCATTAGAATTAAATTGGAAACATCAAACTACCATGTGTTCGTTATAAAGAGGATCACTGAATTCATGACAGCTGTATTGAAAAACCCATCATTTAATCGAAATTAAACTATCGTGAGACACATATATTTCAAAATATTTAGATCAGTACGGTAAAAATAATAGTTAGTGAAACCGTACTGATCTAAATATTTTGAACCCATCATTTAAAAGAAAGTTACATACTTACTTTTTTGAGAAACTAAAATTTTCCATTTCAATTCTTTCTACTTTAGTCTGACACTAAGATAGAACAAGTCATTATAATTAATGATTTTGTATGTGTATATCTATTAACTATCTATCAACGCCCTTTAGAATTTAGAAATGACACAACGCAGTTTAGAAATGACACAAACATAAAAGTGTCGAAAATTCTTAAAACTCGACGAACGCACCATCGTCAACACTGATAAGTGACTATATATTCGTAAACCTTATTGTAACGGCATAAGAACCATAATGATCAATAAGGATTGTCTCTGTTCATACGAACTTACGAAGCGCCAAACAAAGAAATTTCATTTTACACTTACAAGAGCCGTTAGACAATGCACGGCCGCCTCGGTGACAATGAGCGATGGCGGCCATTCTTTATTTGAATATTTTCGGCGCGAAGTCAACGACTAGTCCTCGACGCCATTTTTCTTTTCGAGTAACATGTGTAAGTGTTGCCATGTTTTCTTTTTGGGCATGATGTATAAAGCTCAGTATGTATCGCCGCGATGAATTTACTTTGTTATAAGTATGTAAATAAAGTTATATAAGAACATATACAGGGGTATAAGGGACGTCATACCAATGGGTACCTTAAGTAAAATGAGAAAATTGCACATACGGTAGCCAAGTGCCAACTGTGGATTTGACAAGTCCAATGGCCCCCTGGACACGTGTAATCGAGGCGAGAAATGTATTGAATAACTACATAATCTCGTAGTCGTAGGCGGAATAGGCGGATGCTACCTTGAAAATAAAATTCATAGTTATTCAATATTTCTGGACCACGGAATTATGTAGGTAAGGATACTGTACGGATATGATGGTCGTAATTGTCTACGTGACATTGTGAAACAACACGAAATTTCACATACATACTTAAAAGCTATTAAACGGACAAGTGCGAGTCGGACTCGCCCACCGAGGTTTCCGTATTTTTTAGTATTTTTTGTTATAGCGGCAATAGAAATACTAAATCTGTGAAAATTTAAACTGTCTAGCTATCACGGTTCATGAGATACAGCCTGGTGAGTTAGTGAGGTGACAGACATACGGACAGTGGAGTCTTAGTAATAGGGTCCCGTTTTCCCGTCCCGTTAGGGCCCCTAAAAACCGCATATTCTACCCAAACGGCGATCTAATGCGATTTGCGCAGCGGCCGCAGTGCCATGCGTGTGCGCAACTCTTTGTCTAAGAACAAAGCAGCGACGCTTGTGACGCGCTTCCCTTGCCGACCCAGTTAGGTATGAGGTTAATTAGCTCTCAATTAATGACGTACATGGAAAAACAATGGTTCATCAGTTAATTCAAATTGCCTAAGCTGTGTTTATTGACCGAACGAAGCTACAGTCTGGCAAAAAAGAGTAAAAAAATTAAAAATGGCAACACTGTAGTGTCGTCCCGTTTTTCTTAGATTGATTTGAAACCACTTTTTAAGCCACTTTTTAATTTCTACTCTTTTTTGCCAGACTTAATTCTGCGATTTAGCTTGGCCAAAAATTTATGGCAGACAGACTCCAGATATAGTACGTATTATTTATTTTATGAAACCAAAGATAGATATAACTCCGTAATAGATGGATACAGTCTAAGGAAAAACCGTGCCTCGAAAATCAAGAAAATTTGATTCTCGTTCAGAGGGCGCTACTAGTTTTGGCCTACAGTCGTATAGATGGCGTTGACGGTTTCGTTTGTTATTTAACAATTTTAACGCATATCAGTGAAAGAACATGGGTCAAAATCATAAAAATAATTAATGCAAATAAAAAAATTCATTTATCATATTTAAATACATTCTATCGTATTTTTATAAATCTTCATTTTTAGTTTTAAAGTGTGTCGACAGATGGCAGTGAATTTACTGGGGTTACAAAATTTACTATGACAGTACCGCTCTAGTATAAGTTACTCTATGGTTGTAATAAGATAGAGCGGTACTGTCATAGTAAATTTTGTAACCACTGTAAATTCACTGCCATCTATCGACATAATTTAAAACTAAAAATGAAGATTCATAAAAATACGATAAAATGTATTTAAACGTGGATAAATGATTTTTTTTATTTGCATTAATTATTTTTATATGATTTTGACCCATGTTCTTTCACTGATATGCGTTAAAACTATAAATAACAAGCGAAACCGTCAACGCCCTCTATACGAGAGAAGGCCAAAACTAGTGGCGCCATCTGATCGAGAATCAAATTTTCGTGATTTTCGAGGCACGTATAGGGTCCCGTTTTTACCCTTGGGTACGGAACCCTAAAAATCCTAAAAATTCAGAGAACTTCCAACTTACACAACTGTACGACTGACAAAGAACAGCGTATGTAACATTCTGTAATGTTTTTTAGGTAAGTATATTGATTTTTATAGTTTGGCAAACCAATTTTGTTAGTAGCAAAAGGCGCGAAATTCAAATTTTGTATGGACCACCGACCCTACGCGCCTACATTTTTCAAATTTGCCTCCTTTTTATTCTGACGGAAATGGCTTGCCAAACTATGTTGTCTGTGTTTTTTTTCTTACGTTTGATTGATTTTACCACTTCTGTATTCCAACTAATCGGCTCCTTTTTATTTAGCTTAATTAATTTACATTATTAAATTTGCATTCTGTATAAAATAAATAATTGGTATAATATTTCATTCATTGGTAAACAAAATCTGAGTCACAAAAGTGTCGGCCATACTTTATCACTGTTTCCGAACGTAACCTTGACGAAAGTTCTAGATTTGAAAACTCGAAACAACCGCCTCCGCCTCCGCATTGGCACGAAAAGGGATGACTATTAGGTAATTAATATTGAATGTATACGATTTATGTAAACGCTGTATTTCAATAAGGTATAAATAAATTAATATTAATTATGTCATCATTTTGTTATTTATTTAAGTAACTAGTTTAATGCTTGCAGAAAAAAGTATCAAAATTTTAATTGGTGCGCGTTTCCACAACACGTTTTCGAGAGTTCTGGATTTGATACTGACCAGCAAATTGAGAAATAGCTCAAAACGAACTGGGTATTTATAAGTGTGTATACGTAAGTGTTTGTGAAATTGCTTTACCTGTATATCGCACATGTGTTCCTCGTATTTTAATTTTGATAATAATTATAATTACATCAAGTAATTGTTCAGAAAAACTTTACCACATTTAGTTTACAAAAAGGCTTGGGATTATGGCAATGGCAAATTAACAAATAACCCGATAATAGGCAGCAATTTATGGCTCGACTTCATGGTCGCTATTCGCTAATTACGCTAATTCATGGCATTCCCTGCGGCAATAACTGGTAATTAGCTTTTGTGGTAGTGATAATATATCCTTGTGTATATATCCTTATACTATTGTACAACTACTATTTATAAATTAAATTATAAATAGTATTTACATAAGTAAAAGAGAAGAGTATACATATTTAAGTAAACCATAACTAAAAAAATACTATAGTTACCGTTAAGTAATACCTAAATAAAAACATATAAACTCGTCTGATTATGCCTGCCATTATAGGTCTGGCTGAAATAATATAATGGTCTGTAATTAACCGTGTAATACTTATTTCCTCCTTTATTAATTAACAAATTGGCAGATATCGTAGGCGGATCAAAGGTTAGGTAATCGAACTGAGATTTTAGTTGATATAGGCGCTGGATAGAACTTTGGTTGGATTCCTTGGTTTACAAGAATTATGCCTACCATTATAGGTCTGGCTGAAATAATATAATGGTCTATAATTAACCGTGTAATACTTATTTCCTCCTTTGTTAATTAACAAATTGGCAGATATCGTAGGCGGATCAAAGGTTAGATAATTGAACTGAGATTTTAGTTGATATAGCAGCTGGATAGAACTTTGGTTGGATTCCTTGGTTTACAAGAAAAAACAGTTAACTGCAAAAACATTCAAGTAATCGCGTATACTCGTATGTACCTAGATACTAATGTATATAAAACAATATTGTATGATTTGTATGTATGATATTATATTATACCAGTGGCGTGTAAAATATTAACGGAGTTCCAGTAGTTTGGTTGCCTATATTTTCTATTATATTCGCCGCTGTATCCTTGACAAAGCGGTTTAATTTCAAATATCTATCTATCTACAACTATCATAGAAAAAGGAAATAACGGGGGCTGGTTTTGAATTTCGACCGCTCGATTTCGTGTAGGTATTTCATGCAATAATATCTCTGCTACTAGGCATTTAAATTCTATTAATAGAATTGAAAACGAGTGGTCAATACCACTAGATTCCCAATTTATATCGCTTGTATTTCAAAAATTAGCATTTCGCCGTTTTCCACCGATTTTCGAGAGATGAAATCGATCGATCGAAATTCAAAAATCGCCCAGCATAGATTTTCCATTCAACAGGCTTATGCCAACTTATGCTGAATTCATTTGAAAAAAAAATAGGCTAGTCCGTGTATTGTTTCGGGTTTTGGGCAGTACAATTATTTATAAAGCAGTTACATTAACTATTTATATATTGGGGCGATGCTCACTATAGGAACAATAGTGCAATGAATCTACGTGATTTATTTATCGCCACGGCACGTGCGGCTTTGGAGGGGAGCCAGTCGATACGGACCGATTTAATATAATAAGACACTGTTGTGTTGGGGCTACAGAAAATACAATTTTAGAGGACTCGGGCTCGAGACATTCTGGCGTATTTTCTGTTTCTCCCACATGTTATGTTTTCAATAGGTATATCTGATTTCTGAAACGCCTAAAGATAGCTAAAACTTTTGAGTCATTTTGACACCATCTACAATATGTATTCCAGTGGAGGTGAGCAAAGGATGTAAGTAATTCAAAATACACATAATATGATAACTTTGTTCTTAAATGAATGTTATTATAAATCTAAATAAATAGTATCAAGGGTTGTCTAAATTATATCCGTAAAACTACTCATCAAAAACGACAAAGGTAATGGATGGCGATTACTCGAGCGTGCGCCTATTGTGCTCCAGAAACAAAGACCACAAAGGTTCTTCAACAAATATTCACACGGCGATTCCGACTTTGCCATTGTCACTGTGCACTAAGCGTTTTTTTATCCACGTGAGTCAGCCAGCACGGACGCCCTCACGGGGACGCTCGACCGCACACATAGATTTCCTTGGAACCAATCCAATATTGTCAGCCTGTGTCTTCTAACAACTCGTTTAACGACGTCTTAAAACGTACCCTCCGTTATTCGTATATCAACCAGTATCGATTAGTTCGACGTAGGTAAATATACCACGTGTTAACGACTTAGCACTTCAAAAGGAATTATGCAATTAAATAATTGCATCAATCGTTAGCGGAAAATGTAATGTAGTAAAAGTGCAATGTAGATATGTACTGTGTCAACTTTGTGCATATTGTGTTCTTGGCATTGAAGAAACTAGGTGATTGACGTAGTTTCGATCCACAAAACTGCATGTTACGTTATGGATACATATGTTTATATAACAGTGAATGACAGGTTTACATCGATGTACTTGGATAAACATTGGCTTGTTAGTAAATACTGTGATGTTTTCAAGAGAACAATGCGTAGGTAGCTGCAGTAGAGGTGTTTCCTTCTTGGCTGACCCATTTAACACGTTAGTCAATATTTTCTACAACTAAATCTTCGGGAATTCGGATATCCGACTCGTTAAGAAATTCTTGGCATCGTTTCATTATTTTGTAAACTCTGGTTCAAATTTGAATGCCCTGTCGTTTCTTGTGATATGTATATCTTATTTTAATTTGAGATGCCAGTCACGGAATATATTGGTCAATAACTATTTCGTAATGTCTTTTCAGAATTGCGGTTTATGCCTGGTTTTATTTCTGTAATATACTGTTTATGATAATTATTATAAAAGAATGACGTTAATCACTAATGTTATTTTTAGCGGAAGTATAAACATTAAGTACATCATGGTGTTTGGTACCTATTGTTTATCGACACAACATATGCTAAATCAACTGTAATGAATCAACTTAATTTTGTTATGTCAGTATTATGTAGTGTTACATCATTTACATTAAGTAATGATTGCTGCAATCAGTATAGGTCACTAAGTAGGTAATAGGTATAAGATGATTTCATACGTCACTGATCAAAAGTCAATAAATGCTGTTTTCTCCTACATCCAGCCGTTGTTTACCTTCCGCGTTTACGTTTGTCGTTCACTATTTGACATTGACATGTGTCTGGCTTGGGGACAAGGGTGTATTGATCGATTTAAAATGAAAGCAAAAAGTAATAGTATAATAATCTTCATATTTTATTTTCTCTTTTCGATTTTTAGCATACAATAATGTATTCAGTATAAAACAATATTCTTTGTTACATTCATAGAAATATATTATTTTAGTATAACTGTTCTTTATTTATCTCTTATAAACTTACAAATTACTGTTAACATTCTGACGAATTTTGTATAAAATAATACAAATATGTATTTAGGTTTGCTAGCCATTAATAATTTTATAAAAAAGAAAATCATTTACAGGCTTTTAAGTCTTTGCAGCTAGCTCCCCCATTAAAAAGTCTATAACAATTCAACTTGTTAATTGGTATTTATTATATTACTTACAATAATCTATAGAAGACAATGGTACAGAACAATTTACCGTAGCACATTAATGGTAACAAAAACAATTAAAACAAAGGCTTTAGTTTACAAAGCGTAGGCACTCGAGATTGCTACTTCATCCTAGTCGTAGGAGACATTCTCACTAATAAATACATACATCTCACATTCACTCTCTCACTGTCAATCGGTCGCTCGATTATGAAATGCTCACATTCGTCCATCATCATATTAAAACGGACGGCCTCGCATAACTTAAGTCGCGTCCTACATTTAAGAGCACCGGGTCAGTTCTCAGAAAACTTCGACGTGTCAGGGAAAATACTATTAGTGCGCAAAGCACGCTCGCACAACCAGCCAAACGAACATCGAAACTCACACTCAATCAGTCTTACATACAGCATTATTATGTCTTAAAACATTAAGCGTTAAATAATGAACACATTCAGCTAACTCAATCAAACAATGGCGTCGAAACACCATTGTGTGCCACAATGAAAAAGTTAACCTTGTGTAACATAACATGATTCGGGGCGTCCGACAACAAAATTGAACACATGGCCGCCATTCCGCGAGGGCAGCGCAGGCGGAATTTTAATTAGCAGAACATCCGCTCGTAACTTGGTTTGATGCGCCGTTGCCAGTTCCCCGCTCTTGTCGCTATCTCATTTATACACGCCTGTAAGTCCTGTCAAAACCTGTTTGGAGGCGTGTTCCATATATTGCGTTTTAACCCCTATGACCCCCATATAACTTATTGAAGGGAAAAATTTACATTCGGGCGTCGCGCAACAATACGAATTACTGTTGGAAATCCCCTCGGTACGGCAAGAGCGGCAACATCGCTGAAACGGGAAATTCGCCGTAGAACTGGCAACGTCGCGTTACCTCGTTCAGTCAGACTGCGAGCGAATGACGTTGCACGTATTTTCCTTTCTACACTATTCTAAACGAGGCACCACAATACTGATACAAGGAAAATAATTTTGTTCTGCAACTCACAATGCGAGTTTAAGCTTTCGGACGCGTGATTGCGCTAAGTACATCCCTCGAATGAAGATCCACTGAGAGGGGAGCTCATTCTCGAGGTTTCGCCTCGACACATCACTGGCAACGTAATCTCTGAACTATCGTTAACGTAGCGACTTTAACACCTTACACTAGAGTTTTTAACTATATATTACACAGTAAAATTAAGATCACAAATCGCTTTGTATGCTGCGTCCTAGCGGGCGCGACTAGCATGGAATGTGGAGGAGCTGACGCTGAGGCGATCAGAAGTGCGACTCGATGAGGCAGCCTCCGTTCGCGTGCTCCAGCACCTGCTGTTTGAGCCGGTGCACGTGATCCTTTAGTTTTACCACCATCTGTGCCAGCTCTGCGTTCTCGCCCTTCAGCAGCTTCACTTTGTCCTCCAATTTAGAGATACGCTCTAGCTTGCGCCGTCTGCACTTGGACGCGGCCACTCGATTCCTCTGTCTCTTCCGTTCCAGTTTGATTCTCTCCTGCGAGTCCATATCTATGGGAGAGAGGGGAGGCGAGTTGGAAGCGCTTGGCACGGTTTGAGGCTCGTCCTTGATGATAGGTGTCGGGTAGCGGTCGACGGGCCGGTCGAGGTCCGCGTACACTCGCCGCGACACGACTGTCGGCTGTTCGGTGTGGTGTAGTTTATGTAACGCCTCTACGAACGGCTGGGCGTACATTTCCTGTTCCTCGGTGGCGGCGGGGAAGAGCACCGGCCCGCCGGGTGTAGGTGTCGCTGTTGTGATCATGCCGTTCTGGATGATGAGCTTCTCGAGCTCGGGTGACCCCAGTTTCAACAGTTGAAGGTCCGGGGAAGACAGCAAAGGGGGTCCGTTTCGCGCTCTCTTTCCACCCCTTCCCATATCCAAGTCCAGGGTCAGGTTCCGTTTGAGGTTTTCCACAGGACCGCTCAAGGGAAACTGTTCGTCATAGAAAGTAGTCTCCATGCCGTGGCCGGAGTGTCGAACCATGTGTACGCACTAAACGCTCTGGTATCACTAAAGTCACTGCGCGAAGTTTAAAACTTTTGGTTGCGCACCGCACGTCCTCTTCGTTCAACGTTCAACTTGTTTCTAAACATTGTTAAGCAGCGAACACTGCTTATATGTCAGTGACTCAGATAAGCTATTTTTAGCTGTCGCGTGATGAGGGCGCTCGCTGGTTGGTCGGGTATGACGTGATACCGCGCCGAGCTGCGCTCTGATTGGCTGGCCGGATCGTAACGAAGCGCGAGGCCTCAGCGGGGCTGTTTACGACTTCGTGCGATTACCGAGAATCGCTGGCTCGTTTTCCATTCTAAAGCCGACAATATCGTAACGGTCGGTCGTATTATATCTAAATTTATAAAATGTCACATTATAAATAAGCAGGTATTATGTTTGTACAGGTGGAGTAAAGTGTAATAATACTAATAATATCAATTACAGAAACGTAATACGTATGAATATTTCGTCACCTGTCGACAGCCACGCAGTGACACGAAGATAAGCATTTATTTGGTGTACCTAATATATATATATGTACTTGAATATGTCTTATATCTATTTATAAATTTTAAAGCAAATGGTGCTGCGTATATTTTTACTTGCCTTTTTAACAATGCATTATTCATTGAAAGATTAACAATATTAACATATTATAAACTGCAATAGATGTCATAAATTAAAGAAAAGTGACGAAGCCCTCCAGTGGTGAAGGCCGGATTTGATTTGGAAACACAAATCAAAATATATAATACAATAATTTGATTTGTTCCCAAAATTGTTAATATTAACATAACATCTATTCTCACAAAAACTAACAAAACATATACTTATTATTATGATGGTTACCAAACTTGTCTCCTCAAAAAAATTAAAATCATTCAAGCATTCAGTCTACATCACTATCACCACTTTTCACCACCAATACTGACACTGACACTACTCTCAAACATTTATAAAGCAACTCTCTTAAGGTGTATAAAAAAATATGTATTTAATTTAACACTTCAACTCACCTTCAGCCACTTCACCAACTGCTGATTGTCAGTGATTTGAGTGATTGTAAAAAACAAACTATTATTTCCACCAATCCGTGTCCATCATCCGTCATTACGAATCGCTTGTAAATCGTGCAATGGAAACAAAGGAGGCGGGGCGCGCTGCCTGCACGAAAAAATATTATGCGGGCAAAGCGGGACAGGGTCATACAACCGCGCACGGGAGCGAGCAGTGCGGCAACACTCCCTCTCGCTCAGATAAAGTCCGGCACTAATAATAATAAGAAGGAAAATAAAGTGCACTAAAATTCCCGCGTTTATGATTTTGGAAGTCATTGTTTTGTAAAGACGATTTTATTGTTACTGTGATAAAGCTTAATTGACCTTGAATGGCTATTCGAAATTTATAACTAGAGACGAGATTATATGCCTACGGTCGGTCAAGATTTTTAGCACCTTTGATTAAACCCTTAATAAATTACGTTACTAATAAAGTTTTATAGTTAATTTATTTTATTATAGGTACGTCCTCTAACCACCTTAAAGGTTAAATTGATATATATATATATATATATATATATATATATATATATATATATATATATATATATATATATATAGGTACAGGGGAAATACAAACAAACAAAAGATAGGGCAGCGATGCGTAATAAATACCTAAGTAACAAACTAATGTAATATTTACCTATTGTAAAATGTAGAAATAATTCGAGGCAGAATACATTTATCATTTTATCAGCAAAACAAACCTCCCGCCAAAGTCCCGTTTTCGTATTTCTCTGTAAATAAGCTATTTCATTGAAATGTTTTTCTTAACAATATAAGTTTACACCATTAAACTTAAAAACATACAGTTTTAAGATGGTTTTAAACATATTTATTATATGATATTTATTGTTATTTTGATTAGAGTAGGATGTAAAACGGATGTCAAAACAAATTTAAACAAAAGCGCCATCTAGCGTCCAGTAGTAAAATTTAGACTGACTGATGTCAGTAGGCTATTCACCGATAGATGGCAGTGATAATCATTATTTCAGCAAGGCGGGATTTCATTCTCCTATACCACATACGGTCCCGTTTTTACCCTTTGGGTATGGTGTTGTGTTGTGTCGTGACTCGTGACGCATATCGGTTTCATTGTGGTTTCATACATTTAATAATTTGTCTGATGCACGCTGCCTCAGACAAATTTGCACGCAATCATATTAAATGTATGAAACCGATATGCGTCACGACGTGGTCACGACACAACACAACACGACACGACAGACAAAATATGTGAACTGGGCTTTATTCGGGCCCAGAGCGCCAGGGCCCCAAGGACCAAGGGTCTTGATGCGGAATGGAATACAATTTGGTAAAAAATAAAACTACACATTGTATCATAAAATAAAAATTTGTTTATTTTCTATTTATTTTAAATTTCATCTAAAACACATTTCACAACAGTAATTCACAGTCACAAATACGATCTAATAATATATTTTACAGTACATATGGCGCTACTTTACCACACTAGTGCGATAATTAGCATATTACGTAACTATGTCGAAAATTTAAAGGGCCATATGTACTGTAAAACGTACGATACACGTGCGAATAGGTAATTTGCAACTCGTGTCGATTTAAAACACTCCCTTCGGTCGTATTTTAATTTATCGCCAATCGTTTCGAATTTCCAATTTTTCGCACTTGTATCGTCAGTAGTCAGGTCTAGCTTACCGAAGATATCTAAAATATTGACAAATTGTTGTACTTACACACGAAGTGAGGTAAATGTATTACCTAAATAATCTTAATAATAATATTTACAGTGTATAGTCACAGAATAGTTAACATTATTTCGTACAGAATTTAAGTCCCCGGCAAGCTCGGCCGAATTTCACCTTCCCATACAAGCGGAGTTTCGGTCTCATTTTAAAACTACGTGTTGGATTGTAATGAAACTTTGCACATACAATAACATAAGGAATACTGTATTTAGTATACATAGCTCCAGTCTATAAAACAAACGAAATAGAGCAAAAACAAGTTTTGTATGAAAAACTTAATTCACTGTATTTTTTTAACTATGGTATCTGAAGCTACATAAACTAATTACAGACAACATATACCTTATCCTATTGTAAGTACAAAGTTTCAGAGCAATCTAGCTAGTCGTTTTAAAATGAGAGCGGAACTACGTTTAGTATGGAGAACCAAGCTTGCCGGGGACCGTACCGTTCAAAGAACAATTAGTTCCCGCGACAACCGCCGCATGCGCGCATCTCATTATGCTATTTACTATTGAAGTGTAACCTATCGATGTTCCGGAGAATTCTTCTGTGAGATATCGATTACCGAAATCTCATTTGTCCGATTAAATATTTTTACAAAACCATAAATTTTTGTACTTTAGAAAAAAAAAACTGAAATAATATTATAAAAGAAAAAGTAACGAAGCCCTCCAGTGGCGGAGGCCGGATTCGAACCTGCGTCTAGCTATCGCGGCTAACGCCATGAACCCCTAGGCCAGCCCGTAACGGCGGAACGCGTCCAAATTTCTCGGCTATATAGGGTAAATCGTCTAAAGGTGTCCACTGTCCACGATTTACCTTCCCAAAATTGTAAAAAATTTGATGTTACATTCGACATAATTATGACATTTTGGCAAAAAGACTACGCAATGACAGGTACCTTATTTATATGATATGACGAAAGCCATTGGCCCCGTGCGTCACATACTAAATTTACTAACGTCATACTACTTACTAGCTATGATCCGCTGATCACCTACACTATAGATTCTCCAGTTACTTGGCAGTAAGTCTTGGGTCTACCAGCCGTAGGTCTTGACCTGGGCCGTGTTGCATAATAAACTACAACCAATGAGGATATAATAAGATAGAGCGGTACTGTCATAGTAAATTTTGTAACCACTGTAAATTCACTGCCATCTATCGACATACTTTGAAACTAAAAATGAAGATTTATAAAAATACGTTAAAATGTATTTAAATATGGATAAATGATTTTTTTATTTGCATTAATTATTTTTATATGATTATGACCCATGTTCTTTCACTGATATGCGTTTAAATTATAAATAACAAACGAAACTGTCAACGCCCTCTATACGAGAGTAGGCCAAAAGTAGTGGCGCCATCTGATCGAGAATCACATTTTCGTGACATTCGAGGCACGTTTTTTCCTTAGACTGTATCCATCTATTACGGAGTAAACTAATATTCCAAGCGGAATAATTACAATTATTAGAAAAGGAGTTCCGCTTATTATGTCACACGGCCGTGGTCAATGTTCCGTACTCCCTGCTCTGCTACATTAATGACATTGACAGTTACTTGACAGTGACGGAGACGAGCCGTATGTCGTCATATGGCTTGTCGGTCTTGGGGTTAGTCTTGGCCTGGCCGATGTTTTGGACTATCTCCATGCCGCGTACTACGCGACCGAATACCGTGTGCTTGTTGTCTAACCATGGCTGAAATAAAAAAACATCCAATTAAAGTGAAAAATATTAAAAAATAAATAATAGTTTATATCTAAGAAATTATGTCAATCAATCAATATTTTTATTTGTTAAACATATTGCAGGAAAACTGCAAAAATGCCCATTGCGTTGGTATGGACATGTCATGCGCCGAGATAACGACCACCCAGTTAAAATCGCATTAAATATTGACATACGTACAGTCAACAATACTATTCGCTTAGCACATTTGCATACAAACTTCTATGCAGGGGGGGTACCTTTTCTCTGCAGCTGACTGTACGAGTAAACAACCTAAAGGACGCCCAAAAGCAACCTGATGGAGAAACCTTCAAATACTGTCAGAGAAAATCCCAGCTGACCCGTGTGACAGAGCCGAATGACGAAAAATATTCGTAGGGCCGACCCCAAATGAAATGGGAAAAGGCACGGAGAAAGAAGAAAGACGAAGAGAAACATAGTGGACATAGGTGTTACAATTAATTACTTAGTACAAAGATAGATATAACTCCGTAATAGATGGATACAGTCTAAGGAAAAAACGTGCCTCGAAAATCAAGAAAATTTTATTCTCGTTCAGAGGGCGCTACTAGTTTTGGCCTACAGTCGTATAGATGGCGTTGACGGTTTCGTTTGTTATTTAACATTTTTAACGCATATCAGTGAAAGAACATGGGTCAAAATCATAAAAATAATTAATGCAAATAAAAAAAATCATTTATCTATATTTAAATATATTCTATCGTATTTTTATAAATCTTCATTTTTAGTTTTAAAGTGTGTCGATAGATGGCAGTGAATTTACTGGGGTTACAAAATTTACTATGACAGTACCGCTCTAGTATAAGTTACTCTATGCTTAGTATCACTGTCTTACCAGCATTAGGTGTACTTTATACACCTCTAGGTAGCTACAGCTAGGCAGCGGTACGGCGTGCGGCTCCCGAGCCGAAGGTCGCGGGTTCGATTCGCGGCTTGTTCAAATGAGTTTCTAAGTACTTGTTTACGAAATATCCTCGGAGCAGGAAAACAACTGGGCTAATCCCGATAAGGCATCCCCTCTGGGTCAAAAAAATATATAAATTCAGTACCACAGCATAGAGAAATAAGTAAGACTAGAGTGCTCACTGCATGCATCAGTTTTGTTACCAAAACTACTATAAACATCTAGCGTCAAGTAGCGGAATTATCAGTTTTCATCGGAAGAAAAGTTACCTCCTTGTCCCACCGACGCGATATCGCACACGCTATTTCATACATAAAATTCATGAAAAGTCGAAACCCCGGGGGTTTTTGACTTTGTCTTTATACTCGAGGGGTTCAATTTAACCAGGAAAAGTGCTACGATGCTGAGGACCACCACCACCATCACCATTAAATTATTCTTACCGTAGGCGCCAAAGTAATGAAGAACTGGCTGCCATTAGTATTGGGTCCGGCGTTTGCCATGCTGACCGTGTAGGGGCGGTCGTGTTTCAGGTGTGACTTGAACTCGTCCGCGAACTCGCCGCCCCAGATGCTCTCACCGCCTGTGCCGGTGCCTACAAATAAAACGTTAACAATCAAACATCGTAAACATTGAGAACACTATTAACTAAGCGGGGACTAAGGTTACCTGTTTATTTATGGATCAAGGATTATAAAAGATTTTATCCACATCAATATCATAACCTTCCAATGTCACTAAAGCGTAAACTCGTTGAACACACAAGATTGAATAGGCTGTTACTGAACCGGTGAGCTCCATCTTAGGCCCTGTCTTCACTTTCCATCAGGTGTGACTAGGGCCAATCGCCGATCAGTTAATAAAAAATAAATTAAAAAAAACATGTGTATTCTGCCTGTCCTAACTAGGGCTCCCGGTATCCGTGTTACACGCCGAAACGAATACCCGTGTTCTTAAGCCCGGCGGTACTAAGAACCCGGTTTACACGGAACCGCCGGGATTCGAAAACGTTTCGAAGGAACGTTCCCAAGAAACGTATCTCAGACACGTATCTCCGTGTACACGGGTACTTAAGACCGTTCCGAACGGGTCTGAATACTCCGAACCAGTTTGAGCCAATGTACAATGGTAACAAGGTCCACTTTCCACTATTATTATGTTGACTTCAGATGAATTCGTTTGTCGTACGATTTTTAAAGTAAAACTTTTATTCTATCGCCCCAATTTATTAAGTTAACATTAAAACCGCGATTTTAATACCGTAATTCGAATTAATTTCCGAAATTTTTTAGTTAAATGCCTACAATCCGAAAAAAGTTTCACTTGCATCGTGGTTTCATAAAACCGCACAATTACTTTTTTTTAAATCGTTTTTAACCGTATTGATAAAACATAGGTACTGAGCCATCTTCCTATGTTTAATAGTAGGTATATATAATTTTTATTTTAAACTATTTATATCATTTAATAAAACCGATTGCTTCTAAGCTAATTACATAAATTTGATATCGATCATAGTTTTTTTTATAATTACATTATGGTATTGTAATTTTTCGTTAATAATAGGTGTGCAGACAGAATACAATATTAATTAAAAATAACAGTTTAATTATTTCGTGGTTATTTTTATCTCGGATGTATTACTGCTTTGCGAAAACAACAAACCTGCCAACGGCGCAAAAAAAGTTAGGTACACAAAAGCGGGATTATCGAGTAATCATGCTCAAATGAAAAGCAGAATTTTACCCACGAACCATAAAAACCCATACTACCTTGGATAACTTGCGATAATATTGCTAATTACATTAAGATAGATCTTTAAATTGGTAATCATTCATAATTCACTTTGGTCACTTTCTCACTAGCGTTCAGGTAATAAACTTAAATGGTCCATCCATCCATTGTTTTCCAATATCCTTTTGTTTGTCATCGTCGAAAACATGTAGGTTCCCAAACTACTATCACAAGTGTCACCGCGAATTATAAGCTTTATGTCGTAGTAATAAGGTCAAAACATCTGCACAAGAAAATGTTTTCCATTGTTTTGTAGCCGCGCCGCACTAAAAAGCGTTTTACTATGGTAAGAGGTACCTAGAGCAAAAACAATTAGAATTTATTGAGAAGGTGCAATTTTATCAAGTTGATTTAAAGTGTTTATTAATAACTAGCGACCCGCCCCGGCTTCGCATGGAGAGTCAAGCATAATAAAATACATTCTGTAACAAGTATTCACTTCGGAAGCCTAATAAAACTAAGACTTCACTGTCCGTCTGTCTGTCACCACTCACTAGGCTGTATCTCATGAACCATAATAGCTAGACAGTTGAAATTTTTACACATGTATTTCTGTTGCCGCTATAACAACTAAAATTTAAAATTAAATTTTGTACGGAACCCTCGGTGGGCGAGTCCGACTCGCACTTGTCCGGTTTTTTTAGAAGTTAATAATGGGTTAATTATTCTTAAAATATAGACAGACAGCCATCGCGCACTTTTTTGTAGACTTTTTTCCACCATACATTGTGTCGTTATATCTCAAATAGATTGGGCAGCGTTTCCGATTAAGCTCCTGGCCAGCGTGATTTTTTCTAACTTCATTAGCAAACATCGTCATATTTCTACCAATTTAAACAAAACCTTAACAAAATATACACATAAACATTCCCAAAGAAAAACTTCATTCATAGGTGAGGTCTGGTTATCGCGAACATACAGACAGGCATACGGACGCGGCGGGGGACTTTGTTTTATAAGGTGTACCTACACTACATTATATGACAAGAAATACAATTTCATATCATGTTCTCAAATTAAACTAAAAATAAAGAAGCAAGTTAAAAATGTATTTTTTTATAAATACTTACCTAATGCCAATTTCGAACATTAGTTTGACTTCCTGCCTACATACTGAACTCGATGGTTCTAATTTTTTTTTTAAATAGGTACTAGCAGGTTTTTATTTTATTTTATTGCTAACCCGCAACGTAAAAAAAAGTAGCTATTTAAAGTGCTATATAAAATACTACTTTGATAAGAAGCGTGAATACTCGTAATACCTATTGCAAGCAAAAACTACCTGCTCAAGAAAGGGTTTTCTAAACCGTTTATTGAATTTCGACTCTATGACCCACGGAATAAGGATAAATATGACAGAAACTCGTCATTAATCTTTTGTCTATTCATTTGTAGCTGGCGTTCGTTCCTTCGCTACTATCGTCAAGGACGTGTCCGGAGCCACGGATAAATAAGATACGTATCTTCGAATACCCGTTTATCCGTGTACACGGGTCTTAACTACACGTTTCTTAATTAAACGTGCGGAACGGGCCAGAAAACCGTTTACGTATTATTCGGAAACGGGTATTCGAAACGTGTAAACGAAACACGGATTCGACCGCGAGCCCTAGTCCTAACCTACGGTGCCCAAACATGGTCGCTCACCGAGAGTCAGAAGTCCAAATTGAAGGTTCGCCAGCGAGCAATGGAGCGCAGCATTCTAGGTGTCACAAGGATGGATCGCATCCGAAAGACTACACTGCGCTCCAGAACAGGCATAGCTGACGTAGGGGGGGAAGACCGCTAGGCTGAAGTGGGACTGGGCAGGTCACGTCTGCCGCATGCATCCGGATAGGTGGGCTAGTATAGCCACCAAGTGGATGCCGCAAGAGAAGCGCGGACGTGGCAGGCCCAGGCGGAGATGGCGGGACGACTTAGACACTGACCTGTCGGGTCCCCCGTCTGCACCATGAACCCCTTAATGACGCGGTGGAAGATGTGCCCGTTGTAGTATCCGTTCCTGGCGTGCACGCAGAAGTTCTCGGCGGCTCGCGGCGTGTCCTTCCCGAACAGACGGATGTGGATGTCTCCCAGCGACGTGTGCAGGATGGCCTGCTCGTATATGCGTTGGACGCCTGGAAATTAATACATTATAATTAAAACGAAACGTCCGACTCAGGCCATAAATAAACGTAAGTTTTTACGTGATTAAGTCCCGTGTTTGTTCAAAATTATAATAGTTTTGTTCGTAAAAAAATTAAGATTAAAATTAAGATTTGTTCCGAGTCCTACCTTGCCCTTCCGTCGCCGAAATGATATCTTCTTTGGACGGTTTCTCATTAAATATATCTCTGTCAGCATCCGGGCTCTTTATATCATCTGGACTTCTTCTAGAAAACATGTAGAAGCGGTTCTTCTTGTAGGCCGTGCAGAATAACGTCGGGTCCGTCTTGATGTTGAGGAGCGTGGGGTTCTCTGAGCCCTCCATCTCGAGGGTTGAGGCCACTTTTGATTGGTTGGTTCGGCCCTGTGAACGACATATTTCAACTGTTTAATCTATAGTTCGTTTTTTTAACATTAGAAAGAAGGTAAGCGATCTTGACGTTATGTTTTAATAAAAATAAAATTGTTGATAAAACTCCCTGCCGATATTATCTCGAGAGATTACAGGAAGGGGTTCTTCAAGTAACGAATGCGTTAATTTCTAAACAGCAACGAGCATGTGACACCTCTGAGGTTACCAGGGCATTTTTTGTAAAGAGATACACTCGACTTTTTTTCTAAGGTAGGTAAATTTAATGTTTTCTCTACTGAGAATCACGAGCTCTTTCGATCCAACTAGGAGAAAAAAAGCGTCCCAAGTTTTATTCTTCCATTTCGTTACCATTTTTGAAACACTTTGTACGCTGGTAACGGAATGGAGTACGTAAAATGTATGACAATTTTGGGACATTTTTTTTATCCTAGGAGGTTGGATCAGCTCATGATTCTAAGTAGAAATAACATTAAATTTACTTACATTAAAAAAATCTAGTGTATCACTTTACAGAAAAATGCCCACCAATGTCTATAGGCTACCATTTCTCAATGGTAAGCCTGAGACGGATTGACTTTAATTTTAAACTGTAGAAAAAGTGATCAACTGTTTCAAAATCAGGCAAGCTGATAGACATCGAGTATTAAGGACACCCCACCCCGATATTGCTACCTATTTGGTTAGTGCAAAAATTATAATCTGTAATAGATGTCATATATTAAAGAAAAAAAGTGACGAAGCCCTCCAGCACAGATTAAATAATAGTTCTTACGAACAGATACTTATCTGTCAAAGAAAACGCAAATACCTACCGTTTTGATACCTACACAAGAATACAATGGAGTGACCTTCAACGCACCGCTCCCCGCACCGCGCGCGCCGGCACAACGCTAGGGTTGACGACGACGCTCCTTTTAAACACTTAGGTGTCTTAGGTAGATATCTAGACTATAAATGTGCCGTAAAAAACATTACCTACATCACATCTTTAAAACAATTTAATAGTACCTACGTAGCTTGTAACTATCGTAAAAATAATAACAGTAGGTGTAAGTACCTATATTGATAATGTCTACTTACTGTTCCTCATCTGTCAAAAGAGGAAAAAACTATATTTTTTATTTGTTTTGTTGTTTCTGCATCCATCCACACTACAAACTGTGTTATTTGTTCGTTACTTTGGCATAGCGCGCGGTGACGTGCGTTCGCAATCGCGTGTGGCAACCAACTGGCTAGCTTTAGTACCGCCGGCGGGAAGCGAGTCGTAGGTATAAATCCGAGCTAGCGCGGAGTTCCATAGGCCTGCCTCCAGTGGTGAAGGCCGGATACGAACCGGCGTCTTTAGCTATCGCGGTTAACGCCATGAACCCCTAGGCCACCTCGCCACAAAGATAGTGCAAAAATGTTTATTACTTATGAAGTACCAACGTAATAAACCTGAAATAGAGCTAAGTACCAACTGACCTGGAAAAGTGACAAGTGCAACGGCCTTAGGTTCTCCGGCTTGCCCAGCATGGTGACGCAGCGGTTGGTGACCAGGTTGACGATCTTCACGCCTAGCATGGTCGCGTACAGAACGAAATGGCCGCTCGCGTCGAAGGTTATGTTCGCGTAGTGGACAGAATCGGATTTTTCTAGGTCTCGCTCGGTGGCCATTCTGTGAAAAAAAAAAATTGTAAAGTATTGTGAGGTCTAAACATGACAGCGCACGCTATAGCGTATATTATACATTAAATATATATTAAAACACCCGTTTTAATATATATTTAATGTGACGTTGTGAAATAATCACGTATTTAAGTCGAAAAACGCCGCCCGTCTGCCGTCTGCGCCGGGCCGCCAATGCAAGCTCTTGACAACACTCCTCGGTACGGAGTGAAACATGTGCGCTTAATGCGTGAGTGACCTGTTTTAATATAATATGTAATATGTCTGTGTCTCACGTAAGTTTTGTTGTTAAAAACGTCCATCCGTTAACCAGGCTTAAAACAAAGTTAATAACTTGTGTTGAATCCTACCTCTGCTGCTGCTACTGCTACCTGACATGACCTTGAACACCCTCCGCTCCGTCCGAATTCCATGTTGGGCAGCTGCTGGTGCTGCAACTCCTGGAATCTCTGTCTGGAGGCTCTTTAGCACCATGACCAGACTGACACCTGAACACCCTCACCTGCGTCCGAACTCCATGTTGGGCAGCTGCTGGTGCCGCAACTCCTGGAAGCTCTGTCTGGAGGCTCTTTAGCACCATGGCAAGACTGACACCTGAACACCCTCACCTGCGTCCGAACTCCATGTTGGGCAGCTGCTGGTGCTGCAACTCCTGGAAGCTCTGTCTGGAGGCTCTTTAGCACCATGACCAGACTGACACCTGAACACCCTCACCTGGGTCCGAACTCCATGTTGGGCAGCTGCTGGTGCTGCAACTCCTGGAAGCTCTGTCTGGGGGCTCTTTAGCACCATGGCAAGACTGACACCTGAACACACTCACCTGCGTTCGAACTCCATGTTGGGCAGCTGCTGGTGCCGCAACTCCTGGAAGCTCTGTCTGGAGGCTCTTTAGCACCATGGCAAGACTAACACCTGAACACCCTCACCTGCGTCCGAACTCTATGTTGGGCAGCTGCTGGTGCCGCAACTCCTGGAAGCTCTGTCTGGAGGCTCTTTAGCACCATGACCAGACTGACACCTGAACACCCTCACCTGCGTCCGAACTCCATGTTGGACAGCTGCTGGTGCCACAACTCCTGGAAGTTCTGTCTGGAGGCTCTTTAGCACCATGACTAGACTGACACCTGAACACCCTCACCTGCGTCCGAACTCCATGTTGGACAGCTGCTGGTGCCACAACTCCTGGAAGTTCTGTCTGGAGGCTCTTTAGCACCATGGCAAGACTGACACCTGAACACCCTCACCTGCGTCCGAACTCCATGTTGGACAGCTGCTGGTGCCACAACTCCTGGAAGTTCTGTCTGGAGGCTCTTTAGCACCATGACTAGACTGACACCTGAACACCCTCACCTGCGTCCGAACTCCATGTTGGGCAGCTGCTGGTGCCACAACTCCTGGAAGTTCTGTCTGGAGGCTCTTTAGCACCATGACTAGACTGACACCTGAACACCCTCACCTGCGTCCGAACTCCATGTTGGGCAGCTGCTGGTGCCACAACTCCTGGAAGTTCTGTCTGGAGGCTCTTTAGCACCATGACCAGACTGACACCTGAACACCCTCACCTGCGTCCAAACTCCATGTTGGGCAGCTGCTGGTGCTGGTGCTGCAGCTCCTGGAAGCGCTGCAGGCTCTCGTCCAGCACCTTGCTCAGCCGGCCTGACACGAAATTGAACACACGCACCTATTATACCAACATAAACACACACGTAAGGTATTAACACAGAATAAGTAGTACAAAGGGTTCACTCGCCTCAACTATAGTTTGGTACGCAAGTTAGATAGTTTAGTAGGGCAAAATGCAGTCAGCCACGCTTGGTCTTATTAATAATACTGTAGTCACAGAATAAATGTACGCGATAAAGTACTATTTAGGTTAATAGTTTAAAATTTAACTTTAGATAACTTTGGTTTAGTCAAGTTACGCACAATTGTGAGGTTCCTTATGTTGTTTACCGCAGAAAATTCGATCAAAATTCGTGGCAGACGAACTACAAGCCATGATAGATCAAGCTGGGCGCAAATTTTGGGTTGAAAGCTTCAAATCAATCAATCATAGGTATTGAATTATACATAGTGTGTCTACAACGGACTTATTATTTAGACGCCCGGTAGGCACCCTATATATATACAGTGGCGGTGACGGTGCGTAAAAAAATTGTAGATAAACCAGAGTCCATTTGCCTTTACTTTTCTTTATGAGCTGCAAGAAAAGTGCTCTATTCTAAATTAGGAGGAATCGAATTTTATGGACGCCCCACCTCGGTCCCATGGCCGTCAGGCGTGCACCACTGTCACGCACTCATCCATTAAATGTAATAAACTTTGAACCAAATACCTTCCTATCCAAGCTGATGGAGGCCATCTTCTTCCCGTCCGGCGAGAACACCACCGAGGTCGGGTAAGTCTTATTCTTCACGAAGTCGAACAGGTCCGTGTCCAGCTTAGAGTCAAACTCAACATTCTTCGGGAACTTGTATTCGTGCTTTGGCCCGGTCCAGTATTCCACTATACCTAAAATGTATAGGGTCATTGAGCTAGTTTTCGTCCACTTGACGAAATTCGAATGTAAACCTAGATTGCTGCACAAATTTGGACTTATTGCAATCCTTAATGTCTAAACAATATATATATCTACATGAAAAATATATTTCGCAAGAAGCAAATTAAAAATGAAATATTATTTGCTAATCCGTCAAGTGGACGAAAACTAGAGAATGGACGGAAACTAGCGCAATGACCCTACGTCATTAGAATTAGTGGCCAACGCGTAATAATCATGTTTCAGCCGAAGATTCGGTTTCGCTTCGCTCAAAAAGCTGCCGAAATTTTCGGCCGCGCCGAATCTGTATTTTCTGGAGTGCCCAACTGAAGCTTCGGTTTCGTCCAAAGGTTCGGCTTTGGCCGGAACTAGAGAAAAACCGAGCCTTCGGTTTCGGCTAAAAATTCGGTTGAACACTGATAAAAATAGGTATAATTAAAATATTGTATAGTGGTTTTTAGTCTTTGTTTTACTTTTTCAATTTTTACTCAATAATCATTACTGAGGTGTAAAAATCGTGAAAGTTTAAATCAGCACTAAATTAATAAATATTAGGGGGACATCTTACACAGATCAACTTAGCCCCAAACTAAGCAAAGCTTGTACTATGGGTGGTAGGCGACGATATACATACTTATATAGATAAATACATACTTATTAAATATATTAATAACGGGTCACTCACGCATTTTAAGTCGAAAAACGCTCGACATGTTTCACTCCGTTTCCGGCGTTTTTGGACTCACGGAAGTTTTGTTATTAAAATACATACTTATACTTAGAAAACACCCATGACTCAGGAACAAATATTTGTGTTCATCACACAAATAAATGCCCGTACCGGGATTCGAACCTAGGACCATCGGCTTCACAGCAATACCAGGCGTGTCTCACTGTGCGATTTCGTCGCATCGCTACAAGTACCTGCGGCCGCCTCAATTTTGAGGTTTTGCCATAGTAATTGCCGCACACCGCTATGGAACGGACGTCTGCACGCGCTTGCGCCGCCTTGCGCGTACTAGTCGCGTTTTGTTAGGGAGTGAATCTTCTGTACCTACTACTATTATATATTCTGTGGCAATACCAAAACAATTGCAATACCAGCTTTGTCGACGGACACCGCTGTTTCATAAACTGGGTTGTAACGGATGGTGGCCACTGTGCTTTGATGGAGGGTCTCGAATGTGTGGAGCGGGGCGCCCGAGGCCTGTGTGCCGTCGAAAATGTGGATCTTGTTGCTGCCTTTCTCTGAACTGTAAACAAATGAATACGTAAAAATGTGCACTTAGAAAAATTACTACCTACTGTCCGCGCGCGAATTCCGTGCACGGCTGAGGAATGTTGGGCGTCATGACAGTAGTGTCATTTTGTACGTACGCCCCCCCCCCCCCCCCCCCCCCACTTAATCGAATGCACGGAATTGGCGCGCGGACAGTACAAGGCGCCATTCATTTATTACGTAAGACGATTTTAGCCACTTATCCCCTATGTAAGAAAAAATAAGAATACGCTGACCCCCTATATTACGTAAGAATCTAAAGGAAAATATGAATTTACATTTTGTTTGTTTTAGTGTTCATTTTTCAAAAAAATCATTATTGAAATGTTTATTTGTACCTACAAAGGTACAGTAAGCAGCAGAAGTTGCTAAGCGGGCGAGGTGTTCCACCCGCCATCTTCAGTTACCCGTGAACAAGATGCATGTAACTGCGTCGAAATATCGGGAGCTCGAAAACAATACAAAAGGTAATCACTGTTCATAACCCGATGTAAGTCTACTAAGTAAAGCCTGACCAGTAATATATGATCACGCGCCATGTTGCGGAATTTCACTGGAACTAATTTTTTCATACTAAACTGAACTGTCACCCTATACATGAGAATAACAGCGCCCTTTTGACAATGATCATATATTACTGGTCAGGCTTTAGTATCACAACTATCACATCAGTATTAACAAAGAGGATATAATAAGATAGAGCGGTACTGTCATAGTAAATTTTGTAACCACTTTAAATTCACTGCCATCTATACTTTAAAAAAAAATGATTTTAAAAATTAAGATTTATAAAAATACGATAAAATGTATTTAAACATGGATTCAAATTCAAAATTCAAAATTCTTTATTGCATAAGACACACTTATTTCATAATATAAGGTGATGGAGCCACCCGGTAAGCAAAATGCCTGTGTTGGGTGGCGCCGCTCTTCCTTCAGGTTACATAACTATATTATAAGTATTACGTACTTATGCTAAACTAATTAACTTTTATTTACTTACTAGCTAAAAATTCTATATGGATAAATAAATAAATGATTTTTTTATTTGCATTAATTATTTTTATATGATTATGACCCATGTTCTTTCACTGATATGCGTTAAAATTATAAATAACAAACGAAACCGTCAACGCCCTCTATACGAGAGTAGGCCAAAACTAGTGGCGGCATCTGATCGAGAATCAAATTTTCGTTATTTTCGAGGCACGTTTTTTCCTTAGACTGTATCCAAGTATCCATCAGAATCCATCTATTACGGAGTTATATCTCTTTTTTGGTGCAGTGTTTCAGTTTTCCTGGCCCGAAGGCCGGCCCGCCACACCGCGAAAGAGGCCCGAGAAGATGGTTAGGTTAGTACCCTCGGCCCATGCCAGTACGCATACCGAATGAACCAAGCCGGCCGAAGCGAAGAGAAAATGCACGCGCGGCCTATATGCTTTGGAATAAAAATCTTGTCAGCGCGAGTTAGCGGAGCGTACAGCGCCATCTAACGGCAAATTGAGTAAACTTTCATTCACAATTGTCTGTTATTCTTTACCATTTTTAGGGTTCCGTACCCAAAGGGTAAAAACGGGACCCTATTACTAAGACTCCGCTGTCCGTCTGTCACCAGGCTGTATCTCATGAACCGTGATAGCTAGACAGTTGAAATTTTCACAGATGATGTATTTTTGTTGCCGCTATAACAACAAATACTAAAAACAGAATAATATAAATATTTAAATGGGGCTCCCATACAACAAACGTAATTTTTTTTGCTGTTTTTTTCCGTAATGGTACGGAACCCTTCGTGCGCGAGTCCGACTCGCACTTGGCCGGTTTATTCGATTAAACCACAATATGGATAGGTGAAGTATGATAATGCTGTATCTAGATTGTCAACTGTACATTTCTGACAGGCAGATTTACCCTCGTAAAGCTCAATGTATACATACACATTTTTCTAATAACAATTTCTTAGGTCGGGTTGCACCAAACCGTCTGTCACCGTTTTAGCGTTCGCTAAATTTTATTGTATGGGAAGTTTCATAGTTCTCTGCAGCTTGACGTTGATCAGTCTGTTAATTGTGGTTGGTGCAACTGGCCCTTAGTCTGTAATCTGTAACCCGCGGCGGAGGGCCCTACTTATAATATAGAAGTTCCATGTGAAACAGGGGCGCTCCAGAACTACCATTGAAAAATACTTTTTTTCAATAAATTATACATATTTGCTGCAGTCTAATTCGAACTTTTAACCAAATAAAGTAGCGTTTCTTTTAAATATATTAAAAACGGGTCACTCACGTATTTTAAGTTGAAAAACGCTCGACATGTTTCACTCCGTACCGAGGAGTGTCATTAGAACGGACGGAGTTAAACATGTCGAGCGTTTTTCAACTTAAAATACGTGAGTGACCCGTTATTAATATATTTAATATGTCTGTGTCTCACGGAAGTTTTAGCATTTCTTTTGTTTCATTCCATTTTAAAACAAACGAAATCAATAGCTTAGTAGTTCTCGAGATATTTAGCAATGTGACAGACAGACAGACAGACGGACAGAGTCGCACCATACGGGTTCCTTTTGTACCGTTTTGATACGGAACCCTAATAAAAATAGGATAACTTTGTGTGGACAAAGTTAACACCAAAAATTCAGATTCAGTACTTTAAGATCCTTACACTGCCAATGCTGAAATGGGATCGCCGGCAGAATGCACCCACTCCACTCGGTACGGCTCAAACTCCACTGTGATCATGTTGATCATGTCTGGAACATACAAAATGGCGTCATTTTAATGGCCACTTTGCTATGGTAGATCTAGGTGGCGCTGTCGGTAAAGCCGCCCAGTGTCTAACGTGAACTAATCTAACCATGGGCGAAGTCACATCTGAGGGTTTTCAGAAAAAAATGCTACCATTTACTTTTTTTCTAAAAACTATTAACTTTTGGGTTATTTAAGACTCAGAATCACGAGTACTATTGAATGAGACAAAGAAAAAGTCTCCCCAGTTTTTCATACTTTTGGGTGTCAATTTGTATGTGCGTGACATAGTGGAATGTACAATTTTAATACAAATTTTTGGGACAATTTTTTTTTATCATCAGGATTGAATATGCTAGTGATTCTGAGTTGAAAGAACCCAAAAACACCAGGATCTGTGAGAATCAGGTTTTCAATATTTATTTTAGAAAACACCCAGTTAATGGCTCCTCCACACGTCGGCCCAGCATAGGCCAGTCCAAAGGATGCATTTATGCGTTAGAGGGAGCAAGTGATATTGCTATCTCATTCCACCGCATAGTTGCGTCCCTTAGTCTGGCCTACGCTGGGCCATCATGTAGAGGAGCCATAAAGGATTGCAACTTTAGCTAACTACAAACACGCAACGGTGAAATTGACATGCTTACCAAAATTGACAACATCAAAGACTTTAAGCGTCTTCTCCGGAGATGCGGTGCACAGCAGGGATCCAGTGCTGTTTGCTGCAATGTCACTGATGGTGGAGAGGTGGCAGCGGAAATGCTTTACAAACTCTATGCCCTCCTCCTGAAATATCACAAAAAAGAGGTTTAATGTACTTGATCAAATTTTTCTAAAGAAATGCCTTGCTGGTTTTTCAACAGGCAAGCTGCCTTGCGAGTTAATTGCTGCGCACAGTAGCTTGGTCGGCATAGACGTGCCTCGGTAGGCTTGTATTGGTCATGAACTAAGAACTGTTACAGAAAATAGACTGAAAATGAAATGGTTCACATTCACAATGACGCTGACATGAGTGCGAACAAGATAAAAGAGTGACAAACAGTCCTAAACCTGAAAAGTATGAAGGAAAATCAAATATTTTTTATTGTGCCAAGCTTTTTAATTTGGTTACTTTGGCCATCACTATCTACCTGATGCTGACTCTACAATGTGCAGAGTAGAGGCACTAAAACCAATGTACATAAACAGAATCCGTCTAAGGTAACTTTGCACTAACTTGGCAAGCAATAGTGTGAAAGTTTGGAGGTGCCACCATAATTAATGTCATTACCGGGTCTAACGCGATTAAGTTTCAATATTTTACCTATTTTCAGACGTTTCTATTAGGTTGCACTAGCTGTGTTCACACAGAAGACTCAGGTCAGGTCAGTCGTCCGTGTCCACAGCCAGTGCAACCTAGTTGAAATGTAGGAAAAAAGGTAAAATAATGAAATTTAATCGCGTTACACCCGGTAATGACATTAATTATGTGTACAAAACGCAAGAGTTTAAAGTGTTATGGTGGCACCATAATAGTCAAATTCCTATAAAAATATGATACTCAAAAAGTACCTGTTTCTTCCAAAATTTGAGGTGTCCATCTTGACTGGCTGTGACAATGAAGTCTGTTTTGGTGACAACTACATGTGAGACCACATCTCTGTGCATGTAACTCCGCTCGTAGGTCTCCGAGGACGGCAGATTCTCCAAATACAAGGCTTCAAACTCCAGAACTGAGACAAAAACCAAAAATTTAGCACATGATAAAATCACTTTATCTTCAATGTCATTAGTTTTTAAATTAAATACAGGTCCCTTACATACTTTGTATTTACTACAGGGCTAAAAGACTGCATACGTGCATAGTACCTTTTCTTTTCTTATGTTTGGGTACAGCCGCCTCTGAAGGCATAGGACCGATCCAAGCGTCGGCATCTTCAGATTCGTCTGCTTTGTCTGGGCTGGCCGGCCTCTTTTCCGCGGACATGTTTATTGATGTCTTTTATTGACGTTATATGCGAGCTAGGCTATTAAAATAAGTATGTTTTGATAAATTGTGATAAGACGCTATGGAATTAAAGCCGAAAACTATTATAAACGAGTTGATTTGACTTTGACAAATGAAATGACACTTATGACAGCATCATGTTTTTTTTGTGAAGGCATTGCCAGAAGATACTTTTTAATTACCCCAGTAAATGAAATGAATTACTAGTCTGTTCGGTAAGAGAAGAGTCCTAAGCTCGTGAGTGTCGAGGGGGCTGTAGAATGCAGGGCTGGGAACCGGTATTTTGTTTAAACCCCGAAATAGCCCAATATTTTGAATTTTTTTATGCTCATTACGTAGGACTGAATAATGTATTTAGGAAACAATTTTGCATTATTAAAACGTCCCATTAAAAATGAAATTATAAACAAAAGAACGTAATAAAATAATACTGGTATTTTTGTATGGAGCAAATACCGGTTTCCGACCCCTGGTAGAATGTATTGGGCCCCCATACATTCCACGACTCTTCTCTTTCCGAAAAGACTATATTACCTTTTTTAAAGAAGAAAGATAAAAGTTACCAATGTTATTGCATCATAACAAAAAGTACAATTATTCTGTCTAACCGCTAATAACGCTGTCGGCTACAACTATAATATAGTTTGTCAAAGGACTGTCTCATTTCAAACATAGACAGAGAGAATCATACTATCTTTGTCTTACACTAGTACTAGCACCCAAAAGAAAAGGATGTGTATAGTTTTTTTGTTCTTATTTACTGCCAATTTGGTTTGACCAACTATAATATATAAGTAAGGAAAAAAAAGGTTTTAAGCTTCATTATGAATAAAGTTAGTCCCTTTATTGGGGACAATTACTTCTTTCTAGTAACACAACCATAGACAACCACAGAGATTGGGTCTGATCAAAATTTGACAGGAGTATCAAAAACGCCTTTGTTGTTTATGGTTTTTTCGTTTTATAAACCTCGAGTGGTGTCTATGGCAAAAATGTCTTTTACGAATTCGTAGTGATGGTGGCTGGCTTCCTTGCAGACGACGCGTCATAAATTGCAGCTAATTTGTTAATTGAAGAGAAATTTCGATCGACCAACGATCTAAATAATAGTGATTTAAGTGTTTTTGAAGTTTCACACACAATCGGTAAGTGCTAAGGGTCGTAATCATTCTAAAATCGCGCGCTACCGGTACCTCTACACGTGGTTTGGCTACCGTCCCGCGTACGTACTTTCCAACTGTATTTTTTTTACATGCATCATGAGATTCTGTCTATTTCGTGTAATTCCAGTGTGTTTTAAGTGAAATTTTCTCATTATTAGATTTGCCGCTTTATGTTTAGGTTGTTTATTGAACGTGGTCAAGTTTGACAAGTACTGGCTTTCTGACACACATTTACACGGTTAATTAGTTGTGAAATGTGTTGCTTTTCGTCTTTCTCCGTATTTATACACTGATAGCGAGTAGAGATATCGTGAATAAGACCCTCATGTTGACTTAGGTTGTGTCGTACGTCGGTTTTTCACCTTGCCAACGGCATGTCGTGGCGACTTTTCTCTTTTTTCCTCTATTGGTTATGACGCATCAATGTACTGTGAACCGCTCGAGAAATCGTATAAAAATACACGACGTAAGTATGCTCTGAATATTCATCAAAAGGCACTTGTTACAAGTGAGATGTTTGAGGTTACTTTATAGGCCACAAACCTGTTGGCCACTATATTGAGATAGCAATTTAAGTATGTTTGTTAAATTGTGATATCTCCAGCATTTGACAATTTTGATATTGATAGGAAAACTCGAATGAATGAAGCTACACAACATAACAACTCTTAGATAGTATTAAAGCAATTTATAATGTTTACTTGGATATTGTATTTCTTCAATATTGTTTCTTTGGTTTAAGAAATCTTACATACATTTAAAGCCTAGAGAAATATATTTATATATATGGAGTATTTTATTAACAAAACTTCTGTGAGAGACAGACATATTAAATATATTAACAACGGGTCACTCACTGGGGTCGGGTAATACTTGAGTGACCAGTTATTAATATATTTAATATAAATGGAATAGTGTTATAGGTACTTATCTCAAAATATTTATAAGTACGGTTTTTACTCACTATTATTTTTAGTCGCTTTTGGCAACATGTTTCGGATTCTTTGGGCATGCCTGAGGAAGGATTCCCAAAGAATCCGAAACATGTCGCCAAAAGCGACTAAAAATAATAGTGAGTAAAAACCGTACTTATAAATATTTTGAAATATGTCTCACGATAGTTTAAGTGCGATTAAGTACTTATCTTATCAGACTAAAATTGCAACTTTCTATTACTGCATTCTCTTTACATACAATGTTCTCACATAAATTCAACCTGTATCATAAAATCTTAGTTTAAGTCTACCAGAAACCTCATTACAATTCAGATTGTGGGTCCGTTATTTAGGTGTTCTCTAGCAAAATATCTTCCAGTTATTTGAGAAATGTGTCTGTGTTTTTTTTACTTGTCTGTATAAATTAATATTTGTCAATGCAAGTTTTTTTTTTGCATGTCTTTAATTATCTCTCAAAACCAAAAAGATCCTGCAGCTGTTTGAAGTTGCAGGTTTGGATCGAGAGTTGTAGTAGGTGGCGATCACAATAGATCAGAGATGGTCGCAGTGATACATACCATAGTATCATAAATTATATGAACCATTACCTAATTTCTTAAACTAAGACCTAAAATGCAGGAATTTCTCAAACCATCTAAAGTACAGTTAGACCTAAATAACTTGCTGACCCAATCAATTTAGAAAGTAATTGTCTGTAGTGTGGCATGGCCAACCTGAGTTAGGATGAATATGAGAAAGTATTCATCTTGTCAATTTGTTTTATTTTACATTGAGATTTTTATGGAGGTTTGTGTGAAGCGTATTGTTTTATGATACATTATAAATTGGATAAGAACTATACATGTTGATAAAGAAATTAAACTTGCAAGATATTGTGTTTGTATAGTTTGTAAGATATTGTAAATTTTACAGTTTTTGTTCATTGTTCTGTAATAAAAACTTCAGTTTAAAATACTTTTCAAAGGTAGATAAATTATCTTGCTTATTTACAATGTAAGTTGTCATCACTACATAGTATAAAACAAAATCGCTCTCCACTGTCTGTCCCTATGTATGCTTAGATCTTTTAAACTACGCAACGAATTTTGATGCGGTTTTCACCTATCAATAGAGTAATTCTTGAGGAAGGTTATAATGTATAATTTGTTAAGGGTTTTGTGTAACCCGTGCGAAGCCGGGGCGGGTCGCTAGTATCATCTCTCTCTCTATCTCTCTTTAGCCTTTTTTCTACCCTTTGGGTGTAGGCCTCCTTCATTTTGCGCCATTCGCCACGGTTCTGTGCGACTCTGAGCCACTGCTTCCCCGCAGTCTTCTCGATGTCGTCGTTCCGCTAGTATCATATTATAGCAACAGAAATACATCATCTGTGAAAATTTCAACTGTCTAGCTATCATGGTTCATGAGATACAGCCTGGTGAGAGACAGACGGACAGCGGAGTCTTAGTAATAGGGTCCCGTTTTTACCCTTTGGGTACGGAACCCTAAAAAGCAATTTTAATTGAATTTGTACATCTATTTTACATCACTAAATACAACACCAAATAGTTCCAATGTTAGAAATTCGTATAGCAAAAGCAAAACATTAAGCAACCTCCTATCTATGCTGTTGGGTCCATTTCGTGATGCACATTTAATATTCTTTTCTTGCTGTTGTTGTCTGTACATGTCGTACATGTTTTGCGATCATCACGAATAAATATCTTTTATCTTTATCTATCTTTCCAGCAATGAGTTCGAGCGTATGCTACAAATGCAACCGGACGGGGCACTTCGCCCGCGAGTGTACCGCGGGGGGAGGCGGCGTGCAGACGCGCGACGCCGGCTTCAGCCGCCAGCGCGAGAAGTGCTTCAAGTGCAACCGCACCGGACACTTCGCGCGCGATTGCAAGGAGGAGGCCGACCGCTGCTACAGGTGACAGAGTTTTTCCTCTTCTTTTCACCCTGTTAACTTCTGTCGGGGTATAGGGCTTGAATCATATTCACACACTCTCCGGGCGTGGGCAGTCTGAGTCACTGCCTCCCCAAATAAACCCAGCGTGAAAAGGGCTTCAAGAGGCCGACCGCTGCTACGCTGGGCCCGAATCGTAATCTTCCATTGAGGGCAGGGCAGTTTGGGTCGCCTACTCCCCAACCCGAATATGAGAGGTGCTACAAGTGCAACCGCACCGGACACTTCACGCGCGATTGCAAGGAGGAGGCTGACCGCTGCTACAGGTGACAAGAGTTTTTCCACTTCTTTTCACCCTGTTAACTTCTGTCGGGGTATAGGGCTTGAATCATATTCACACACTCTCCGGGCGTGGGCAGTCTGGGTCCACTGCCTCTCCAATACACCCAGCGCGAAAAGGGCTTCAAGAGGCCGACCGCTGCTATGCTGGGCCCGAATCGTAATCTTCCATTGAGGGCAGGGCAGTTTGGGTCGCCTACTCCCCAACCCGAATATGAGAGGTGCTTCAAGTGCAACCGCACCGGACACTACTAGCGTGACTGCAAGGAGGCCGACCGCTGCTACAGGTAACTACTAGAGTTTCTCTGCTTTTATCTGTGAAGGTGTAGGGCTCGAACCATATTCTTCCACGAAGGGCCTGGGAAGATTGGGTCACCTCGCTATTCTGAATCCATCCATTATTTACTATAGTTTCCTAAACTTGGGTACAGGAACCCCATGCAGTTCTCGAATGATTGTAAAGGGATCGCAATAAACAACTAAAAATACTCAATATACGGACGAACACCTCTATTAAAAAAAAAGGTAATGAAATATATCTTGAGAAAGGTATGTTAATTTAAACTTAACACCTCAAAAGTGTAAATAGGTAGATTATATTGTTTTTTTTTTATTCCGTAGACTAAAAAAACAGAACTTAGGTAGTTATTTATTCCTCACCAATAGTACGCACAATGCTCTCAAATCTTAGCGCGTTATCACTTTACGATATGTAAATAACCGAGAAGATACACCTTGCATTGCAACCTTGTCGAATTATCGTTTAAAAATAACATTGACATTGTCTTCGATAAAGGACGAAACGGCGAGAGGTTATCGACCTACTTCTTTTGCAATTTACCGGCTTATAATATACCGTAATGCGTTAATATTGACCTTGTGTTTGAAGGGCAGATGTCAGGATAAACAGTGCATCTACTCGAGAAATACAAGTATGTAGAGGCAATAATGATAAGGCATTAACAGGTAATTTAAATTTAATGTGCCTACGGTAGCGTAAGTGATTTTAATCTAAATAAAGCAAGCTATCCGTCCGTGGCTGGTGTTTCCAGGCCCCACATGACCTCTATAGAATTAGTAGTTTAACAAAAACAGTATATACTCGTAAGTATAGAACCTTTTATTACTTGTTTAATAATTTACAGGGCTATTTAGATACGACAAAGTAATGACTGTCCCCTATAACTTTTTAAAAGCGTAGGTACTCGCAGGGAATTATCAATTCATAATCGATGTACCTCGCAATCCCATGTCAAGGGCATGTGCAATTATTGTACAGTCGCCATCAGATATATCGGAGCGGCCGAGGTGCTCAAAAATATCTGAACACGCATTCAACGCTTTGGCAATAGAGGCGTGTTCAGATATTTGTAAGCGCCTCCACTCCGATATATCTGATGGCGACTGCCTGTACCAGCATAGTTCTCAGCTGTCAGAATCAGAATCCTGCCGATATTGCGGAACGCGTACGCGTGCACAGCTGACAGCATAGCTTTACGGGTTAGTTTCGCCTTGTTAAATTAAATACATATTTCAGTATTCAGTCATTTATTGCCTTCATTATTCATTAAAAGTTAATACGAGAATACGACCGTCAAACCTTCAAGAAATGGGCGTACTCCGTATCTTAAAGGCCGGCAACGCACTCCCACTGATGTTGCGATTTGCGAGTGTCCATGGGCGACGGTAATCTCTTACCATCAGGCGATTTGTCTGCTCATTTGCCTCATATCATATATCATAATTCATATAAAAAGTTATCGTATAGATTCAAAGATTTATTTGTTCAACATAGGTAAGTTACAAGATGTTAAATAAATATTTCAGTATCACTATGTCTTGCCTATTGGCATACAAATTCAATAAAAATACACACTAATCATAATATCACAGAAAACCAATAATAGTCAAAACAGGGTTATGTCATGCATGACCACCCCCTTGAAATAAACTACCAAAAACAAAATTAATGACCTTTTACCCCTACCAGAAAAATGCATTAACTGTTAACTACAGCCACAATTCTTTACCGTTAAATGTTGTTGATAAATTTTCACTACTCGGCATAGTCATAGATAGTCACATAACATGGAAATCGCACACATCGGAAGTAAACTCTCAACATTTACTTATGCACTTAGCGAAATAAAGAAAACCACCGACTTCCAAACAGCACTTACAACATATTATGCATACGGTTATTCCTGGCTTTCTTATGGAATAATCCTATGGGGCAACAGTACAGACACTCCCTCCCTTTTCACTTTACAAAAAAAACTTATCCGCATACTCGTAAACATTAAACAAACTGATAGTTGTAAACCTCATTTTAAAGAACACAAAATCCTTACCGTACCTAGCCTATATATTTTAGAAGTATGCAAATTTGTCCGCAAACATTCAGAATTATATATCAAACGTGAAGATGTACAGCTAACTTATACACTAAGAAACAAATCAAAGTTAATGCCACCATCCTCCCGATTAAAACTCCATTCGTCTGGCCCATTATCAATGTCCATAAAGATATATAATAAACTACCACACAATATAAAGGAAGAAAAGAAAGAACATCTATTTGTAAGAAAATTAAAAGAAACCCTTATTAACAAAAGCTATTACACTGTCGACGAATATTTAAATGATAAGTTTTAAGATGTAACAAGATTACAATACAGACACTAAAAAAATAGAATAAATGCGGGATGGATGAAATGGCGACAGGTCTCTGGAACAACTTGCGATCCACGAATGCCTCTTAAACTTAAGGGGAAAATTTACAGGACGATCGTGAGACCTGTTGTAATGTATGGATCAGAATGCTGGGCGACGAAAGTGACGGATGAAAGAAGAGTGCACGCAGCGGAAATGAGAATGTTGAGATGGATGTGTGGAGTGACGAGGAAGGATCGGATTAAGAATGAGTATATTAGGGGAAGTTTGAAAGTAGCACCAGTAACGGAGAAGATAAGAAGTAGTAGGTTAGCGTGGTATGGGCATGTGATGAGGAGGGATGAATGCCATATAGGCAAAATAATGTTAGGGATGAATGTTGATGGACGGAGAGCGTATGGTAGACCCAAAAAGCGATGGATGGATTGTGTAAAAGAGGATATGAGAAAGAAAGGAGTGAGTGCTGAGGTGACGAAAGATAGAGGAGAATGGAAGAGAAAAACATGTTGTGCCGACCCCACATAACGTGGGATAAGGGTAGGAAGAAGAAGATGTAACAAGATTACAATTTAACATTTTTATTTGTATTAGGTATAAGTTAGGTTAAGTAATATTGCTATGCCCTTGCAGGGCTCATGTTTGAAACTACTCATTTGTTATTTGATACCCATATGTACCCTACAACATGAATGCAAATAAAGAACTTGAAACTTGAAATCTTAATTACTTAAATTAGGTAATTCAGTCAAAAATTCTATAATAGAGTAATATGCTTTCTCGGTAAGAAAAGCTTTTAGGTTTCTTTTAAAAACATTATCCTTGTCTTTACATGCAATTATATTCGCCGGTAACTTGTTATATATTTTGTGAGCCATTCCAAGTAAGCTTTTTTGTAAAAATGCCGTTTTATTTGGTACTTTTTGCAAAGACTAAGTTTGTTTTGGAGGCGAACACTTTTAAACTTACTAAATAGGTTGTGGTTAGTATTTACAAAATTGGCCATTTCGTATACCTAGTCGGCTCATAAGTTCTGTCACTGGCCTTTAAAATTTAAATTTGGAACTCCTAAAACAAAAACCGTTCTGCATTTGAATTTCGAATCTTTATTAAATATTTGAGTAGTATAATTTTGCAATTTTCTGTTTTCTTCAACATGGAGTGGACGCTTAAAGATAGCCGTACCGCAATAATTGCACTATATCGTTGTGGTCACTCGCCGACTAAAATTTTTAAGCTACTTGAAAATTTAAAATTCTCTCTAAGATTTGTGTATCGTACCATAGAAAGATACAGTGAGGTCTCTAGTTTAAATGACAAGAAAAGAAGCGGTCGTCCGCGTACAGCTAGGACTCCAGCGGTTGTACAAGCAATTAGGGCACGCATTGCCAGAAATCCGCTAGGAAACAAAAAGTTATGGCCCTCCAGATGGGTTTGAGCAAAAACACGGTGAAAAGAGTGCTTAATCAAGACCTGAGACTTCGTGCTTATAAACGAAAAACTGGCCATCTTCTCAATGGTCGGCTTAAAGCTTTAAGGCTTAAAAGATCTAAAGCTTTATTGAAGAAGTACGCTAAAAATAAGCACCGTTGTATACTGTTTTCGGACGAGAAAATTTTTGACATAGAAGAAAACTGTAATAAACAAAATGATAGAGTGTACGCTCGCAATAGTAAAGAAGCGTCTAATAGCATTCCCCGTATTCAAAGAGGTCATCACCCTTCATCTGTGATGGTTTGGCTGGGAGTTTCTTATGCGGGCGTCACTAGTATGCATTTTTGTGAGAAAGGAGTAAAAACTAGTGCCAAAGTGTACCAAGACACGGTGTTGACTAATATTGTGAAACCACTATCCCATACGATGTTTCTAAACCAGCATTGGGTTTTCCAGCAGGACTCTGCTCCAGCCCATAAGGCAAAGTCTACACAAGCCTGGCTCGCCTCCAATAAAATCGACTTTATACGGCATGAAGATTGGCCCTCCTCTAGCCCAGATCTTAATCCTTTAGACTATAAAATATGGCAGTATTTAGAGGAAAAGGTGTGCTCAAAACCTCATGCAAATCTAGACTCGCTGAAAAAATCTCTTGCTACGGCAGTGGCCAATATCGACATGAAAGTGGTGCGTGAATCCATTGACGACTGGCCACGAAGACTTCAAGCCTGTGTAGATAATTATGGCGGTCATTTTGAATAAATGTTATACATTTAGATTCTCTAGTTTATAAGCTTTCAAACGCTGTACAAATTATACGGAAAAACTCTTTTGATTTTATTTGATACTATGTATATGACAGAACTTATGAGCCGACTAGGTATATACAAACATGGCAATGTAAGAATTTTGAGACTTGAAAAATGGTTTACATGGCTCACTTTCTTGGACACCGCAAATTCAAATTCTTTACTGCTGGAGTTTCCCCAAAAAAGGATACCATATCTTAAATTAGATGTGACATAAGCATGATAGGCGGTTAAAAGTATCGATTCGTTTGCGATTTTTTTTCAAATTGTATAACGCGTATGAACATTTACTTAATTTATTACATATATTGTCAGTTTGTGTTTTCCATGTCAACTTATTATCTATACTTAATCCTAGAAATTTCGTTATTTATAAAATATGATGTTGACAGAAGTTTCTTTACATCTAATGTTTAAATGATTGCGCTATGCACATTCCGTGCATTGCACTCGGTGGTGGGTAGGGGATATTGCGAATATACACGTGCGTAGGGCGCCGGGGACTGGCGCTGGCGCTGACCTCGGTCGGTGACCTTGGCCTCAAGTTAAGATGGCGCCGGCCGCACGTGTTCGCGGTCACGTTAAATGAGATTGCGACGGTTGTTCAACCTGTGCCCAAAACAATAAAAACTTACAAAATATAATTTGATAAGCTTCCCGACATATTTTTATTACCCGACTGCCAAAGAACTTTTTTTAATACATTTGTTTTCATAACAACATCAGCGGTAGAAATTAAAAGCCCAAAAACTTGCGTTGTATTGCGCTAAAACTAAACTAAGCTTCAGTTTACGCGCCTGATTATTCAACTTATGCATGGTAAGCATAAAGCGCGTAATCTACACCAAACATGCGTGCGCATATATGAAGATTATATGTGACGTTCCACTGTTAAAGGTACCTTATGGTCACCGGCGCTTACGTCACTTAGCACCGCATTAGTATTGAAGCGTCGTTAATAATAACGTAACGTAGCTAATACTTATACTTACGTTTACTTGCGGTTGGCCACTAACCGTAGAATAAAATTTATAAACATCACATAATCCATAGGTACATTAGCTATGGAGAACTTGAAAATGATAGCCGACCCCAACCACAATATCCTGATAGGCTGAAATTCTATTACCCTTTTTAGGGTTCCGTACCCAAAGGGTAAAAACGGGACCCTATTACTAAGACTCCGCTGCCCGTCTGTCTGTCTGTCACCAGGCTGTATCTCATGAACCGTGATAGAATAGAATTTTCACAGATGATGTATTTCTGTTGCCGCTATAACAGCAAATACTAAAAACAGAATAATATAAATATTTAAATGGGGCTCCCATACAACAAACGTGATTTTTTTCTGTTTTTTCCGTAATGGTACGGAACCCTTCGTGCGCGAGTCCGACTCGCACTTGGCCGGTTTTTATATTTCCACCACTTTTTGGTTGTCTGTTTTCTCTTGTTATATGTAGAATGTATTCTTGATAAACCAATAAAATCCCTATCCCTACCCTCCCTCAATTTATGTTCTGATAATTTTAATAGTACATTATTGTCGAGGCTCGGAAGTAGCTACTTGCTGGCTGAGGATTCGTTTTAAACGGACGACCTTGGGAGTTTGGGAGTCCGTTTAATTGAATCCGAAGCCAGCAAGTAGCCTTCCAGCCGAGTCATATATAGTGCTTTTCTCAAAAATGGCGCAATAAATACCAATATAATAGAAATATTTTACAGAAGCAACGTTTTATGTATATATTTTCACAGAAAAAAGTAAAAGATTTGCTTTGCCGCCGTTTTATTTTTTTAAATTAAAAATAGAAGTGTATTTTTCTGCTGAAAATACGCCAACCTATTTGAGACACCTAAATAGTCGCGGTACCTACATTATAATAATAAGTACTGATCATCTGTTTGGCTGTTTAATGGACCTATGCCTTCATTTGATATGCCCACTTCAACTTTTAAAAAGTTTGGAACTCAACAAATAATGGAATTTGTATGCAACATTGCAGTCCTGAAATCGAGTCTGCAATGTTTTTAACTTTTTAATTTTTTGACTGACCATAAACAACGCACTTCGCGACCTACTTTTTAACCGGCAACGTCGACTTTGCCGTCCATTTTTGAGAAAAATAGTTTTATTGGAGTAAGTGCTGAGTTTTCGTGTTTAATTTGCAGATGTAACGGCACAGGGCACATAGCGCGCGAGTGTGCGCAGAGCCCGGACGAGCCGTCGTGCTACAACTGCAACAAGACGGGCCACATCGCGCGGAACTGCCCCGAGGGCGGGCGCGACTCGTCGGGCCAGACCTGCTACAACTGCAACAAGGCCGGCCACATCAGCCGCAACTGCCCCGACGGCTCGAAGACCTGCTACATGTGCGGCAAGCCCGGCCACATCTCCCGCGACTGCGACGAGGCCGAGCGGAACTAACGCTCCCCGCCCAAGTCGCTCCGGCTCACCGCAGACGCAGAGCGGCCCCCGCACTTATATAATATTACGAAACTATGTATATTATGATGCCACGCACGGACGATAAGCAAAGGACGATACGATATCGTATGACCACAACTGATGAAATTAACGCAAAGGAATTACAAATCGGATACAGAAATGGACAGACTGAGGAGTATGATTTAATGTTGACTTGTATATAGGTCTCCGAGCGGCCGGCGGCCGTGGCTAGACTAATGTTTGTTCTGCACGTGATCGAGTTATTGTGTTTTTAAATCATTTAATAATCGTGATTGAACTATTGATGAGGTAGCGTTACAGTTTTTAGCATTACAGAGTATATATTTAATATATTTTGTACAGATTTTTTTGTCAAAAGATAAATTGGATGCTGGCGTACCATGACTTTTCAATGAGGAGGAGAGGAGATCCCGGGAGAGGCCTGACCCCTGTTCGTCCCGTTTCTACTTAGTTGTGCTGCTGTGGTTTGACATCTCTACTTTTTCACTCTGTGATAATTAATTACTTTGATCAATCCTTTGTTTATGAGATCCTGCTTACTTGTGGAGAATTCAGTGGTTAATTAGAATTTCATCAATCAGAATATTTTTTATTTTGTTATCCCGGTCATTATGACTATGTACCTATTACACAAGTTACTGTATACTTGTTTAGCTTAACATGGGAGATAATGAAATAAAAATCTTGCCTTATTCTATCAAGTTTTCTATCTCCCTCATCTGACAATTTCATATATGTCTTTGACTATACGTGACAAGACTTCGCAGTACTAGTAGTAGTAGGTATACAGCTTTCGGCTAACCAACTTTTAGACCCACACTGTTTTAGTCTCCCTTTTACTCTTGGGCTAGGTATCAACACCGTATGGGCCAATTAGTACCTTCCCAGTCATAGTGACGATAAAAACTAATAGATCCCACATGGGATCCCGTATGACCAATATTTATCAGATTTGTGACCAACTAAGTGAGGTTAGGTTTAGTTATCGTGGGTCTAAAATTTGATTCGCTCTTCTACTGTAATTTGTGGATGCTTTAGTCCAGCGGTCGGCAACAGGTGGCCCGCGAACTCTCACTCGCGGCCCGCGAGCCTCCCTGGCTATTTTATATGTAATATTAACAAACGACAATGTCTGATAAAGTCATAAATAGGTATTAACAACCCCGGCAACTTCGTTAACTACTATGTGGCCATTGGCTGCTAAAAGGTTGCCGACCGCTGCACTTTAGGTATAGTTTGGCAAGGGACTATCTGATTTCAAACATAGAGAGAATCATACTATCTTTGTTTACACTAGTACTAGCACCCAAAAGAAAAGGATGACTATAGTTTTTTTTGTTCCTATTTACTGACAAGATTTGCTTGACCAACTATATTTTGCAATTATGCTACTCATTGTTTTGGTAAGACTGGTATTACTGGGTACCCAGTAAATAATAAGGACTATATTGAACAACTTTTCCCATGGAACCAAAATTAAAACGAATCCACTAATGCGAAAATCGCTAATTAAACATACCTGTCTGTCCCCAACAGTTTCGGCATGTTTCGGCTAGTCTCAAGGTTTTTTTTTTAATGAAAATGTTGTTTCTTTGGGTGGCTGGTCCATGGGCATGGGAAAACAAAGTGTACACCATGACCATCTTCGTCACTTTGTTATTAATATATTTCCAGCCAGGATTACACTTGTAAGTTTTACTTACGTAAGTAGGGACACAGCTATACTACAGAATGAGATATGAATATCGTTCTCATTCTAGCAACTTTGTCCCTACTTACGTAAGTAAAACTTACAAGTGTAATCCTGGCCTTAAGAGCCCATCAACGTGCTCACTAGCGCCACTGCTAGATAATTGTGATTATTTAAATTTAACGATAGATGTTTAAAAAAGGGGGCCGCTACGTACTGTATTTTGTATTTAAGTACCTTTTGAATACATTATAATAGTTTTTACGTTGCTGGATTCGTCAATCTATGCGTTCCGAATATTTTAGAAACTGGGTATGTATGTATAAATATTTATGCCCTTGACTATGCAGATCAAGATCATACAAAAAAAACCGGCCAAGTGCGAGTCGGACTCGCGCACGAAGGGTTCCGTACTATTACGGAAAAAAAACAGCAAAAAAAAAAATCACGTTTGTTGTCTGGGAGCCCCATTTAAATATTTATATTATTCTGTTTTTAGTATTTGTTGTTATAGCGGCAACAGAAATACATCATCTGTGAAAATTTCAACTGTCTAGCTATCACGGTTAATGAGATACAGCCTGGTGACAGACGGACAGCGGAGTTTTAGTAATAGGGTCCCGTTTTTACCCTTTGGGTACGGAACCCTAAAAACAAAAGTCCAGTGTATTCAGTCTGCGTGCAGACATGCAACATTACAGCATCAAATCATAGTCAAATAATTAGTAAAAACATGAACTAATTAACGTTTTTATTAGTTCTTAATTTAAAAATCATGATAAGGCGAATCGAGGTCCATTCCTGGTCCGGGACCCGGGACACTGCGTTACCGACGGATGCTTTCAATTCTCGTTAGGGTTATAGTCTAGCACGTCTTGACGTGTCTTTATATGTCATTTCGCGCGAGATGCGGTAAGATGTGATAGACCAGCCGATACCGAGACCCTGAAATTATGGATGTAAAATATGAAAGAACTCGTTGGTACGAATTAGAAACCGCAATGTTATTTATTCTCGCTTGGACAACTCCATATAAACTTATCTAAATTATCAAGTAATCCAGAACGATAACTGTTTGTTTTTCCCGCCTCGTAAATAGATAGCTACGTCATGCTTCCACAGAGTATATAGCAAGGCACCCCCTCTATACCATAAACACACGCCGTTCGTAATAGCCACATAACAGACTACCGCACATTGGTGCGTCGCACCCATAAGTGAGAGCGAGAAACATCTCTTTCTCGCTCTCACTTACAGGTGCGGCGCTCCGTGACCTTGGTGCGGTGCGATAGTGTGCTACGGTATAAAGCTGAGGCTACTCGAGTTCGTATTGGAGCGTTTTTCGCATGAATCTAGTGCTGTTGTATTTTAGCGTTTTCGTGACACTAGGGTTGTGCTTTTTTCGGTAAATATCGGTTAACGGCTAAACTGCCGGGCGTGGTGCGGCTGCGCGAGCTGTGTGCTTTGCTTTTGCTATCCCGTCAACAAGTGAAGTGAGTAATAGGCGGTGTTAACGTTAGTTCAATCAATTAAAGTATTTTCAATGAAATTTTTACGCTAAATAAGTTTAAAAGTTACATTTAAAGAGTTCTTTCATAGTTAAGTGAAATAACAACACAAATGTGCCGGAATTCCGTGTTTTAGTAACACAAAATCAGGCGTTTCCATGGGCGTTAACTTCAGGTTAAGTCGTTGTTAACTTATTATTCAATTATAATTACGTAGTATGTAGTATTAAACCCTTTCAGGCTTGTTATTTGTTGTAACAGTAGGTTAATTAATTTATCAACTGATGATAAACACTGAGCTATGCTTTAAACTTTGTGTTTACGTTGTCTAACGAATGTTATTTGAAACTTGAATCAAAATTGTTTTTCCTGTTACTTTGTTTATATTTAACACATGCGGCTTGTTGAGAAAAGTTCTTAACTAAACCAACATGCATGTTAATTGAACTTAATAATTAGTACTTGTATCTTTAAATATCCTAATTTTATGCATGCCTAGCATGCAGTACCTAGTCATGAATGAAATAGTCCCATTCATGCATACAATTATTTTATCTGAATGTTGACGAAGTATTTAAGTGGTAAAAATCTTATCATTGAAATGAAAATCATGATACTACTATTGTTAATTTTATGAAAAAAATTAATTTACACAAAAAATTAACTATAAATTTTGATTACCAAATTGATACCAAAACTTACTTTGATTCAAGTTTGTATTCTTATTAGTAATTATTGAAATATTATTGTTGCAGGCAGCTAACAAAATCTGAATTATGAATCTCATATCAATATTCACATCATTACTAATATTACAATGCTACGGCCAAGATTACAATCCCACTTACGACCCGAGCCAGCCGAGCCCAACAAATGACTACTTTAACGCAAATCCAAATGACCCAAGAGATGACAAGCGATATGAAAATCCTTATGACCCTAGGAACCCAAATCAGTACAATAATCCTTATGACACCAGAAATCAGTACCCAGATCGGTACAATCAGTTTGATAATAGAAATGATCTAAATTATAATCAGAATAGGAATGATCTGAATTTTCCACAAGATGTAACTCCGAGAGCATCTTGGGACACGCAGAGGTCGTACAGTAGTCCTGGCGGTAATGTGGAATTGGAAGGACTTGTTGTAAGAGAAGCGTAAGTAATATTTGATTATTATTTTCTTTTGTTTTACACTTTTTCAGTAATGATAATCTCGCTTTTCCTAATTTCATACATGTAACTCGCCTACCTGTACCTGTACCTGTGTGTGTATGTCTGTTTGTGTATATATTTGTACCTCAGAATTCAGATATATGCTTCAGCAGCGCTAGATGGGTTAAAAATTAAACACATAGATGACAACATTTCCTATAGGACACTGTCAAAACATATCTTATTCATAAAAAAAGGGTGTCAAAAATATACCCCATAAAAGGATAGACCTATACACAAAAATTATGCCGGTCCCGCATTGGCTTATATGTTCACGAGAGACAGAGAATCAAAAATCACATAGATTTATGCAGCATAAAATCATCTGTCAAGATGTTAAAGGTCTTATGATGATACACAAAAATATACACAGTTACCATTTCTTTATGAAATGAAATGAAATGAAATTTCCTCCCGCGTACGCTGCGGCTGTGGAATGAGCTCCCTGCCGAGGTTTTCCCGAGGGGCTACAGTATGGGGTTCTTCAAAAAAGGAGTGTACAGGTTTTTAAAGGGTCGGCAACGCGCGTGTAATATCTCTGGTGTTGCAGGCGTTCATAGGCTACGGTAACTGCTTACCATCAGGCGGGCCGTATGCTTGATTGCCACCAACGTGGTATAAAAAAAAAAAAAAAAAATATTTATTTGCTTAAACATGGTAATTACATACAGATGTTATAAATTAATTGATTTAGTATCACATGTTAAGCCAAAAAATGGCATGCAAATTTAAAACTAAATAAGAATTTTTATTACAATTTCAAAATTAATATTGAAAAACAAATTTATTAAAATGATTAGTGTTCTTAGATTTTAGTTAGTAGTATTAGTACTGTGTACTGTGTGGCTTTATAGCTAGCAATATGCTGAGTTGGGTCCATTTCGTGATGCACACTTGATGATTTCTTCTTTTCTTGCTGTTGTTGTCTGTACATGTTCGTACTTGTGTTGTGATCGTCACAAATAAATATCTTTTTTTTTTAACAAGAGTAAATTCAATCTCGTGTAAAAAAAAATTTACAGTACTAATTGTTTTAGCTATGGAATGAAAATTTAATTTTATATAATTTTTTAAACTTTATTGCTCATAAACTCAGTACCATCTTTACCATAAGGGCACACGGGGCCCGTGCCCGGGGCCCCCTTCCTCAGGGGGCCGCGAAGGGCAGACAGTGCCAGTGAGCAACCGAGTCGGCAGGGTCGGGTCGGTTGTTAGTTTATTTCGCTTTCTTTACATTCCAAAAGGGCCCCAAATTCTTGAGTGCCCAAGGGCCCCAGCATAGTTTAAGACGGCCCTGCATAAACTGTAGTAGATGTCATATTAAAGAAAAAGTGACGAAGCCCAGTGGTGAAGGCCGGATCAGATAGTTTTGGTCCCTGGGAATCCATAGGGTAGTTTTTATCCCAGAAGTCATCCTTTAAGGGGGTGAAAAAGGGGGGTGGACGTTTGAATGGGGAATCGATAAAAAGCAGACTAACTCCACGCAGACAAAGTCGCGGGCAAAAGCTATTTACAATAATGCCATGTGCTAGCATTTAAACACGCTTCTCCCAATACTATCAGCTCCTTCCCTTCCAGCACATACTTCATAGTCGCCTCCCGCATGGTCCGGCCAGGCCAGATCTACAAGATCTCCGCGAACATACTGCGCGCGCACATGCAGATGACGGTGCGCGCGTCCATCTCTCGCGACGGTGTAGAGATGACCGACGTTAGCATGAGGGTCAAAGAGGGGGTGCCCGAGATACTTAATTTGAGGGTAAGTGCTTTTGTTTCGTCATTGATAAACCGCTCGTTGGTGCCCCAAAGTATTGTGCCATAGTGGAGCCTTGAGCTGACGTTAGCATAATACTACTACTTTCTCCTGGCAAAGCGATAAACACACAAATAGATGCTCTTACTAGGATTCGAAAGCCTTATGGAAAATATTAAATTTGATCAATCCTCACGATCGAAATTAAACTATAGTAAGACATATTTCAGAATATTTAGAAAAATACTAGTGAGTTAAAGGTAGTGATCTAAATGTTTTGAAATGATCACGATCATACTAAAGGGCTTTAAACGACAAGTTTTTAAAATCGATACGTCGTAATCGTTCGTTTTATTAACTACAATCGCGGTCACTAAAAACTAATATCACCACTATAAAATTATAAAAAATCTTTTATATACATATACATTTTTGTATACAAGACAATTGATAATGATTGCACACAATTTGCATATGAATAAAGATGAAGCGATTGCTATTAGCAGTCGTCAATGTATAGCAATGGCGCATTATTATAACATTTAAAATTTTCGCGTTTTGAACACATATTAAAACATATTTACAAATTTAATAAAGGTAACAAAATGAATTCGCGATAGACCCGATTGTAAATGTGATTTAATAGGCGCATAATTAATTTAGAAAATAAGGAAAATTAAAGATCTCCATGATCTGATCAGAAGCCGTCGGTAAAATAATAACGAAATTCGAAATTGCTTCATGGCGACGGCTAGAATTATGTGACTCTTAATAGGATTAGGAATGGTAAATCGATTCTTTTGCAGGTGCCATCGACAGCGGTTCCTGGCGACTACAAGCTCCGCATCGAAGGTCTATACCTCGACAACCCGTTCGGCGGGCGCGCGTTCGTCAACGAGACCGCCCTGTCCTTCTCCCGTCGCTTCATGACCATCTTCATTCAGCTGGACAAGCCCGTCTACATGCAGGGACAGACTGGTGAGATTCTTCAGGTCCCAGCAGTAATCCCTGACTACAAGCTACATAGAAGGTCTGTACCTTGACAACTTGTTCGGCGCGCCTTCGTCAAGGAGACCGCTCTGTCCTTCTCTCGTCGCTTCATGACCATCTTCATTCAGCTGGACAAGCCCGTCTACATGCAGGGACAGACTGGTGAGATTCTTCAGGTCCCAGCAGTAATCCCTGACTACAAGCTACATAGAAGGTCTGTACCTTGACAACCTGTTCGGCGCGCCTTCGTCAAGGAGACCGCTCTGTCGTTCTCTCGCCGCTTCATGACCATCTTCATACAGCTGGACAAGCCCGTCTACATGCAGGGACAGACTGGTGAGATTCTTCAGGTCCCAGTAGTAATCCCTGACTACAAGCTACATAGAAGGTCTGTAATGGTCTGTACATATTAGACAACCCGTTCGGCGGCTGCGCCTTCGTCATCGAGACCGCTCTGTCGTTCTCTCGCCGCTTCATGACCATCTTCATTCAGCTGGACAAGCCCGTCTACATGCAGGGACAGACTGGTGAGATTCTTCAGGTCCCAACAGTAATTCCTGACTACAAGCTACATAGAAGGTCTTGTACCTAGACAACCCGTTTGGCGCGCCTTCGTCAACGAGACCGCTCTGTCGTTCTCCCTTAAACATTTTTTTGTAACTGTGGGTGGAAAATACGCATACTGTCAGCCTGATGATAAACAGCTTTTGGATTAAAATGTTTGCAATTACGAGGGTATCTCATGAGCGTTGCCGAGGCTTAAACATTTTTTTAAACTTAAGTTAGCTTAAACTATGAGTTATTGCAAGTTTAAGAGCGGTAAATGCCGGTTGCCGAGAATTAAGAAGGAGTTTTTATTCTCGGCAACCGGCATTTAGCTTTGTAAAAAAACTGTTACCTATCTTTATCTCAAGTCTTGAGCAGTTTTAAAATTAAAATGCATTTAATTTTGGTTGCTTCATTAGAAAAATCTGCCTCTAAATAAATAGAACGCCCCAAACGAACATAAATCAACACAAGTAAATTACATACGGAAGATAAATAAACTAGACAACGTTATATCCCCAAACTAAAATAAGATGCACTCATTATGCACAGCGTGTTTGGATTCTAATTGGGTTCGTTCACTTATCTATTTTTAGATGTTTTGTAACATACAGCTTTTAATTGTAATCATATGTTTAGTTTAAGATACTCGTTGAAATATGTGGTATTTTCTATAAAAAGGGACCTTATTGTCGATGGCGCTTACGCCATTATTAACGATGCTCCGATATAAATACAATGCCGCGCGAAGCTGTGCGGCGTAAGCGCCATCGACAATAAGGTCCCTTTTCATAGAAAATGCCCCATATATTTTTATTATGCACATAAGCTTGGACAATATGGAGTTGAAGGGCCGGGTGATAATCGTCTTTAATTGTATCGCAATAAGAGTTAAAATTCGGTACCTTGAAGTTTGCCTCCGACAAGCCTAAGCTTATTATTGGGCCCGTCTTTTTCTAACACGCGATGTCAATAAAAAAACTTTTACTACCGTCCACAGGACAGGCCTATGATGGTTTTGTATTAAATAGTGCCGAGGTATACGTATTTTGCCTACTTAACTGGGTTACTTTCGATTCGAATTTATATGACTCCCCGCCATTGATCTGAACTTAAATACTTAGCCAGAGTTTATGAAGTCTTTGCTCAATTAAGTCATTTGTAACCCTATTAAGAAATATCTGTATTTTACCATATCATTATATACAGTATGGGGTTCTTCAAAAAAGGAGTGTACAGGTTTCTAAAGGGTCGGCAACGCGCATGTAATATCTCTGGTGTTGCAGGCGTCCATATGCTACGGTGACTGCTTACCATCAGGCGGGCCGTATGCTTGTTTGCCACCGACGTGGTATAAAAAAAATACATACACGTTATATGTATATATCGTGACTACTTAGAAAAAAACTCGTATCTTGTTATGTCTATCAAAAGAAAAATGTGGTAACTATGTATGGGATGCATACAGAGTTACTGCGTTTTAACTTTGAATACGAGATTTTTTTTCAAGTAGTGACGATATGCGACTAAGCTCGATTATCGTTTGACAGTGCGTTTCCGCGCGATCCCCATCTCCACGGAGCTGAAGGCATTCGGGCGCGCCATTGACGTCTTCATCCTGGACCCCAACGGCCGCATCATGAAACGGTGGCTTTCGAGACAGGTGAGTACTTCACATCTCATACTTAATTCCTGAAAAAAACCAGACCAGCTTCAAGTTAAAACTAACAAATTAGCGACAGAATTACTGCCACCAACAAGAGTCAAATGTCATTGTATTGTATCGTTACCTAAGGTAAAATATAATTGGAACATCAAAACCTAATCGCTTTCACTGTGCATGCAAAAAACCACCATGCCCACTTTTTTTAAAGAAACCAAAACACTTTCCCTGCCCTTGAATTGAGTAAGAATATGTTTTTGTTCACAAAAAAATTTAGTGACGACCTCTTTTTCAACGGCTTAAGAACGTTATTACTTTCCTGTAAGTTTGTAATATTTTTTTTATGGGATATAAATGATATAAGATATAATAAATCAAAAATTATAAGAAAAAACCGGCCAACTGCGAGTCGGACTCGCGCACGAAGGGTTCCGTACCATTACGCAAAAAAAGGCAAAAAAAATCACTTTTCTTGTATGGGAGCCCCAATTTAATATTTAATTTATTCTGTTTTTAGTACGCGTTTCTTGTTAAAGCGGTAAAAGAAATACATCATCACCGTTCATTAGATACAGCCTGGTGACAGACGGACAGACAGGCAGCGGAGTCTTAGTAATAAGGTCCCGATTTACCCTTCGGGTACGGAACCCTAAAAATTACGTTTATTATAGTTTTACAGTTAGTTCTACAAAAAAAAACACAGTTTTTCACCACAACAGCAAAATGCTTACAGCGCGGAAGCACTCTAGGGTCAAGAAAGTAAGAGTGTGTGTAGATTTGCGCGTTTACCGCAAAAAAGTTAGAGTTTGTCGTATCACCTCGTTTTGAGAGCACTCCCCTGACTGCCGCAACCAGTATCGGAATCCTCGGCGTCGACATTTCGAATGAAGTCCAGTTCCGCGGCCATTTAGAGGGTAAGGCCAAATTAGCCTCAAAAAAGCTCGATGTGCTCAACAGATCGAGACAGTATTTCACGCCGGCCCACCGCCTACAGCTGTATAAAGCGCAGGTTCGCCCACACATGGAATACTGTTCTCATCTATGGGCAGGGGCACCCCAATACCAGCTTCTCCCTCTGGACCGCATCCAGCGAAGAGCGACTCGAATTGTCGACTGCCAGCGTATTTCGGAACGGCTTGACTCCTTGGCGCTGCGTAGAGATGTGGCCTCGTTCTGCATTTCTATCGCGTGTATAACGGGGAGTGCTCCGAGGAATTGTTCGGATTAATCCCTGCCGCTTCTTTTCGCCATCGCCCTACGCGACAACATTACCATCCTCACCACTTAGATGGTTGGCAGTCCTCAACTGTGCGTTTCTCTAGAAACTTCCTGCCTCGCACAGCTAAACTGTGGAATGAACTGTCGCCTGCGGTATTTCCGAACTGATATGACCTTCAAACCTTCAAGAAAAGAGCGTATTCCCATCTTAAAGGCCGGCAACGCACTTACAACCCCTCTGGTGTTGCGGGTGTCCATGGGCGGCGGTAATCGCTTACCATCAGGTGATCCGTCTGCTCGTTTGCCTCCTATTTCATAAAAAAAAAAAGATAATTTTGCACTTCCCGCAAAATACTATCTGCTGTTGGCCATGTATCTATACGATTTGTTATGAACAGATCGAATTCACTTGCAAAGTAACACACGTTCTCTATTTCAATCCAGTTTGCACCTTTTGTGTAACCAAAGTAAAATATCACATTTACTGCCCCATTGTCCTCTGTTTGTTATGAGTTTTAACTTTAACAGTGGATCAGATATCCACCTGGTTATGATTAACACCGTTACTATAGGGGTGTGTTCAGATATATGTGGTGATCTTGGCCGCACTGATATATCTGATGATGAGTATTTACTAACACGTCAGACTAAATTGTTATGCTTTGCAGTTTTTATTGTTTACTTCAGTGTCACAAATTAATATAGTAGAAATTAAATAAAATGTAACTAAAAAAATCCATACTAAATTGTTGCCATGTTTAAGCATTTTACGTCAAAAATGTGACAGTTTTAAGGTGGTTCGACTAGGTTACCCAAAGCTTAAACCCCGCTAGATGGCGTCACTTTCGCAAATTTTCAGGTTTTATTTTTTTGTGGAATAGTGTTGGTATCTGTATACTTAAAAGTATGTTTAGCGCACTCTTTACATAAATATTGAACTATTATAATAAACATTGAATACTTCATTAGTGCAAAAAACACTTTTAAAGTCGACAGAGTGTTTCTGTCATGCTATTTCCTACTATTACTCACACATGCAAACAGTGTTTCCGTGATTGCTTGTAGTAGACAATTTCATGCAGTGTAAGTATGCTGCAATGGCGTTGCGGTATGTTCGTGGAAATACGTGCAAGAGGATTCGGGTTCGAGACTGATACGTCAGGGGTACTTTTTTTTGTCCTTTTTGTGTTATCTTATGTTTCTTATACCTTTTATTCTTCGAATTCTTGTCCGATTCCGATATAACCGAAATATATTTCAGTGATATCGGAAACGGCTCTAACGATTTCGATGAAATTTGCTGTAAGGGGTTCGATGTAGCTAGGTCTTATCTCTGGGAAAACGAGCATTTTTGAGTTTTTACTTATGTTTTCTTTTTCTCCCAGATATTCAGTATTATTAATAAATTAGTTTATAACGTTTTATAAAAATATGTGACGTTTTGAACAGGTTAATGGTACCACATTGTCGGTTGTCGATTAGGTTGATTTCATTTTGAAGCTTTATGGAAATATGACAACAATAAGTAGGTACCCGTTTGGTTGAAAACGCCACATATATTGAAAACCTGACTTTCACAAATCTCACCTTTTTGGGTTCTTCCAACTTAGAAAGGATGGAGAATACTGACGATTCTTAGTAGCACTAGCCAGTCAAGTCCAGGTTTGTAAGTGTCAGGTATCAGTTTTTTTTAAAGCGCTAAATATAGTTCTACAAGTAAAGCAATCCCTTACTGCCCAGCCTCTATAGTATTTTTCAAACTGGAAGGGTACGATGATAGATTTCACCTCCATACAATTTATAACCTAATAATGCCAAATGTTGCAAAATTATATTGAATTGAGATCTATCATCGTACCCTTGCAGTTTGAAATAGTTATTTACGATACAAGTGCGGAAAAGAGAAAATTCGAAACGAGTGGCGACAGATTAAAACACGACCGCAGAGAGTGTTTTAAATCGACACGAGTTGCGAATTACCTATTCGCACGTGTATCGTACAACGTTTTACAGTACATATGGCCCTTTAAACTTTCGACATATGCATGAAAAGTGCTCTTTACGCACTAGGGCGAGAAAGTTGCACCATATGTACTGTAAAATACTTTTTAGTACATATGGTGCTACACATACGTTACCGCCCTAGTGCGGTAATTAGTACAATACGTGCATATGTCGAAAATGTAAAGGGCCATAATTATGTACTGTAAAACGTTGTACAATACACGTGCGAAAAGGTAATTCGCAACTCGTGTCGATTAAAACGCTTCCTTCAGTCGTGTTTCAATTTATCGCCACTCGTTGCCAATTTCCTACTTTTCGCACTTGTATCGTAATGTACTAATAATAAAGTAGTAATTGTAAAATAAAATTAAAACTTTTTTTATATATATTTTTTTTGGATTCAAGTAGGTACAGTGAGTAACAGTAGAACAACATTGCATGGCCTTCTAATTATAACTATTATAGAAAACGGGATATTTATCATGTTTATTTATATTATTTATTTCTTGATATTTTGGCCGGTCTTGCAAGACCAGTCGTTGTGGAGATCCCTGGGGAGGCCTATGTCCAGCAGTGGATGTCTTGTTGGTGTAGATGGATTCACACAACAAATGAAATAACATTTTTTCATATTTGTTATCCGTAGTTGTCCCTGTACCTGAAAGAAAAATAATATCATGATAGCACAAAATCTCTAATGTTATCGGAAGAAAGATGAAGCAACAATATGGATTCTAATAAAGTTATCATTTACTTACCTAGTAATAATTGTGTTTTTCATTCATAGACAAAATTCCATAATTTTCATCCCCAGGAAATGTTTTATTTTACTTTATTGCAGTGAGGATGTCCTGATTTTTTCTGGCTAATGAAGGAAAACATTTTATTTCCAAGAATGCCTCTTCATTTTGCACAATACCTAAAAAAACCTAGAGTTAGTGACACATTGACTATTCGGCAACCAAAACAGTAATAATTACATTATATAGGTATTGTTCACTGCTTATATCTACCATTACGGAAGAAGTGAGAATTATTTTCTAAAAAGATCGGCACGAGAAAATTACAATGTACAATGAAGGAATGAAACTGTACTTACCTACCTTACGAAACTTCACCATCATGAATTCCGCTTCAATTGAGTCTGAATTTTTCTGGATTTTCGCGGACCAGAACACCGATGATTTTTGTAACTTGATTTAGACGTTGCTACATATATTATTATACTCTTTGCGTTGCTATCATTTTCAATTTATACAAACAAATTGATGTCACAATAAACATGACCCTATGTGTCAGTGTCAACACTGTCAAATAAAAATGCACTAAACATGACGGCACTGCAAATCCAGCCAGGTCGGCCAGGCAACGTCGCCAACGTCATAGAGTGGCAACGCCGCACGCAACGTATTTGTACACGACATTTGTGACACACACATACGTAAAATTGATGAAAAAATTACGTTGATTTATGTATGATTTCTGTATGAAACAAAGTTTTTCTATTAATTTAGCGCAAACGAATATTCGAAAGTAGATAAATGAGCAAATATTTGTGTAGTAATAGTGTGTAGTGCCTTAATTAAAGCAGATTGAATTTTGTATGAGAATCGAACCACCTTAAAATGATGATGATGATGATATAATGATGTAACGTAGGAAGTGGCGCCCTAAATAATTTTCTACAATTCCTTGTCGGACTATAAGCGCTGGTGGCCTAGCGGTAAGAGCGTGCGACTTTCAATCCGGAGGTCGCGGGTTCAAACCCCCGGCTCGTACCAATGAGTTTTTCGGAACTTATGTACGAAATATCATTTGATATTTATACCAGTCGCTTTTCGGTGAAGGAAAACATCTTGAGGAAACCGGACTAATCCTAACAAGGCCTAGTTTCCCCCTCTGGGTTGGAAGGTCAGATGGCAATCGCTTTCGTAAAAACTAGTGCCTACGTCAATTCTTAGGATTAGTTGTCAAGCGTACCCCAGGCTCCCATGAGCCGTGGCAAAATGCCGGGATAACGCGAGGAAGATGATGATGAATTCCTTGTCGGACTATACATTAGGACTATTGAAACGGCCATCCTGTACTCCGACACATTCAATTCGTGGTTTGTTATTGCTTTGTATCGCTCAGAAATTCGCATTGATACAGTATGGGGATGTTACAATACATTAGTTTTACAGTTCATGTATCTATCTTGCATGCAAGCATCACTCAAACCATCACTTTTGTTTGGCATAGGAAAGAGATGCAACTAGCGACAACCACGAAGCCTGGTCGTTGTTATCCCAAACTAATGACATCCTTTATCTTAGGTATACGCGCAATCTTCGTAAAGAATGTTTTAAGTCATATGTTACTTACTTTTTTTTGTCCACAGAGTAACTTTGGTACTGTGAGCCTGCACTATCAGCTTTCCGACCAACCTCTATTCGGCGAGTGGACTATCCGAGTAGAAGCACTGGGTCAGACAGAGGAAGCTCAGTTCTTGGTGGAAGAGTACTATCAGACCAGGTTTGAGGTAAGAAGTAACTAGATAAGATAGACAACACAGACAGACACGAGAGATCCTATAAGGTTTCCGTCTTTTCCTTTTCTTTTTTTTTCCACACACACAATTATCATTACAGGATGAATCCAATGCGATAATTTAGCAAAAAATTAAATATATAATCAATAAAAAAAACAAGTACCTATAGTTGGTCAAACCAAATTGTCAGTAAATAAGAACAAAAAAAACTATACTCATCCTTTTTTCTTAGGTGCTAGTACTATTGTAAGAAAAAGATAGTATGATTCTCTCTGTCTAATGTTTGAAATGAAACAGTCCTTTGACAAACTATATATACATCTAACAAATATTTTTTTCCTACATTATAACAAAAAGTTAATAATTCTATTCAATATAACAAAGAGTTCAATTCTACTTTTGTGAATTCACTCATCGTACAAATTCATCCAAATAGGAGAAATATATGATTTTTTTTGGCCACTAATACCAAATCTTTTATTCTCAGGTGAACGTGACTATGCCTGCGTTCTTTTTCAACACTGAACAATACATCCACGGACGTATCATGGCCAACTACACATCAGGAGCTCCAGTTAGAGGCAACCTCACGCTTAAAGCGACTGTCAGACCGATACCGCAGTACCGTCCGCGGTACTATAGGGAGGGGCAGTTCAATAATAGAGGACAGTTTGGAGTGCCACCTGTGGGGAACAACAATAATCAGTATTCGAGAGGTTAGTGTAGTTTATCTATAAAATATAGCACTTTTACAAGAATTCAGGATTCCACAAATAAATCTTCTATTTCTGTGTAGTTTTTAGTTTTTAGCAACTTTAATGTTTTATAATAAATATTTATATATATATTTCCATCAGGTTATTGCTCAATTATTCCTAAACTATACTTAACTATTATTTTCTGCAGTCCGTCCAAACTTCAATCCATACTTATACAACGAGAGCTACCAGCAATACGAGTACGGGTTCCCAGACGAATATGCCAGACCAGATCATCGACATTTGCCAGGGCAACCTAACCAGATAGACCAGCCTGACTGGTGGTACGACCCGCAGAAGGTCTACACAAGAATGTTTAACTTTGTGAGTATTCTTCACACTGATCCCTTTCGCTAATGAGAAATGAGGTAGCTACCGCGGTGCACAAAATAAACAATTCCTTTTTTACATCACCAATACGATATACCGATAATTAAGTCCCCATTTTGTTCGAAAACGGAAAATTTGTGCGATTTATATTCACTTCACCAAAGATAGATATAACTCCGTAATAGATGGATACAGTCTAAGGAAAAAACGTGCCTCGAAAATCGCGAAAATTTGATTCTCAATCAGAGGGCGCTACTAGCTTTGGCCTACTGTCGTATAGATGGCGTTGACGGTTTCGTTTGTTATTTAACAATTTTAACGCATATCAGTGAAAGAACATGGGTCAAAATCATAGAAATAATTAATGCAAATAAAAAAAATCATTTATCCATATTTAAATACATTTTGTCGTATTTTTATAAATCTTCACTTTTAGTTTTAAAGTGTGTCGACAGATGGCAGTGAATTTACTGGGGTTACAAAATTTACTATGACAGTACTGCTCTAGTATAAGTTACTCTATGACTTCACTGGCTCAGTGACCCAAAAAAGATCTTGGCGTCTGACACAAGAGAGCGCCACTCTGCCCTATTCTGCGCCACTTCACGCCAGTTGGTATTCCGAGGGCGGACAGGTCTTTTAGGGCTCCGTCACTCAATACTCAATATTTTATTGCAAATTCACAAAGTAATTAATTGTACAGGTGGTAAACTTATAAGCTAGGTCTTTGTGAACCCTGTTGGGCACTGCAATATACTATAACTACAACTCTCTCCTCTCTTTTCTTCCTCGCGCTTATCCCGGCATTTTTCCACGGCTCATGGGAGCCTGGGGTCTGCTTGACAACTAATCCCAAGAATTGACGTAGGCTAGTTTTTACGAAAGCGACTGCCATCTGACCTTCCAACCCAGAGGGGAAACTAGGCCTTATTGGGATTAGTCCGGTTTCCTCACGATGTTTTCCTTCACCGAAAAGCAACTGGTAAAATATCAAATGATATTTCGTACATAAGTTCCGAAAAACACATTGGTACGAGCCGGGGTTCGAACCCACTATAACTACAACTATAACTATAATTTACAATTCCAAGGAGAGGAGAATTTTTGATTAATTATTTTAACATACAATAATTATAAGCAAATGTAAAAATTAAAATAAAAATGTCAAAAATACACTCTTCGTGTCGAAAGTTTTAATTCCAATGTCATTTGTCATTTATTATTCAAAACATTAAGTAACATTAAGCGGTATCTGGGACGCCCAGACGGACGCTTTCCGCCCGGGTGCCCCACATACGCTCTTCTCACACCACGATCCTCTCCCATCCCCTCCAGTATATTGGCAATCTAAAAATATTCAAGACTAAATTGAAAAGTTTTATGCTCTTTCTTGTTACAGGATGAAAAATACCCATTTTGGATGGAGAAACCCCACTTGTACGACAACCAATACGGCTCCGATTATGGTAACCAGTACAACACGCACAACACACAGAACAACATCAACACGCAGTACAACAACTACTACAACAATCCATCATACTACGATAAATTGCCGTATTTGAGATATGTAAGTATTCGAACATAGTTATAAATTTTAGAATACATATATACAAGAATTGCTCGTCATAGTCATAGTCATAGTCATTTTATTCATATAACAATATACATTGCGTTTGAATTTCACATTATATCACAATAACAATTTTATAAATAACAATTAATAATTAAAGTATTAAAACTATCTAACATAATAACAATTTGGCTTATAATAAAATAATAATAATTCCCAAGTCTATGTCAATTCATCTAAATTAATTATTCGATACTATTGATTATGTCAGAAAAAAAGAGAACAAAAAAAAACGATTCATTAATACTATATTGTACTCTGAGCTGACAAAAACTCATCAACCGAATAAAAGCACTTCTTAACAAATAAGTTTTTCGTTTAAAGGTATAAGATTTATGTACTCGACTGTACCAACGACATTTGAGTTTGCGTGACATTTTTGAGACACGAGTTTTTATCGCCAATTCCGATTCAGTCATAATCTCAATACAATAGATAACTGTGATCGCATTTAGATATCTAATCTTGGCATAGCAAATTATGAAATATTTAGTATTAAGTGCTGAATCATGTAGGCATGAGTATTGCCGCTCCCGTATTGCCTTACACAGCCATGAAAAACGTACCCTACCTGACACTGCTTGTATAGTCTGAAATAGACTCGAAGGCCAATGATGAAGATGAATTGACAGAAGCGTAGCGAAGCTCTACGTTTTGACTCGGGCATTTCTCTTTCGTATCTCCGGATGTTTTCCTCTACAGGTCGCAATTTTTAACCGATTCTCGTGATTTAAGACAAATTACTTAAGCGCCAATAGCATCTATGGCGCTTAAGACCATTGTGACTTTACTGTGATAATGCCTCAACCAACAATTTTATTTTTCACTTTTACTTTTTTAAGCTTAACGCGAGGTCTACAGCTCACAGAGCCACTAGTATTCATACATTATACCTAAGCAAGTAGGAAATATTGTAGCCATAAGCTATATCAGTGATATGCCACCAGGGAAGCGAATAAGATTAATTTCATCCTCGGTCCATCCCACGAACCTTTGACCAAGTTCCACCGCAATCTCCAGCATCATGATGCAGTCTGCCTCTGCTTTATGTGCGTCGGTGGGCTTCCTGTTGAACACCCGGCGGTACACATCCCCCAGTCCATATCGTTTGGTAGGCACATTTTCTCTACCCCACGGAAATCGCCGGTGTATAGCACGGACTCGGTTTGTATTTGGTTGTTCAATGCGTGGCCTTTTGCGTGGAGTGGTTTCGTTCAATGATCTCATGTCCAATGTATTTTTAGCAGATAAGCTGCCATCGTCCGCGGACGGTCCTGCGTCATCCGCTGACTGTCCTGCGTCGTTCGCCAACGGTCCTGCATCATCCGTTGACGGTCCAGGCTCAACCGCCCTAGTGGCTGGTTCGGGTTGTAAAACATCGTAGAAAGCCAGATGAGTGTCAGCGCACCGGAGGTCATCATTAGAAAATCTCACATTAAGCGAGGTTAAATATCTCTTTAATAGAGGGTAGTCGAAAAACCTTCCGTAATGCGCGACTAGACACACAGGTTTCTTCAAACGTTTCAGGAAATTGTCGATTATTTGAAAACGAGTCATGTCGAAGTAACTTTCGTTTTCCAGGTCTTCGTTGGTGAAGCCACCGTTGCCATCGGAGCGCGCCTCATACAATATCTCCTTATCTACCTTGAAACACAATAAAAGCTTGTGTTGAACCCTGGGTGTGGTCCGGGACTGCGGAGTATCGAGAAGATGCTGACGGTTAACCGCTACCATGCACAATTCCGTTATTCCGTTTACCATTGGATTTTTACCGGTAGTCCCAAGGTCCAGAAACACGTATGTGGCAAACGGTGCCATAATTGCGACTGATAATATGTACTACAGTGCTTTCAGATATGTGACTTATCTAAGATAAAAGTACCTAAGATACAGATACAAGATACAAAATACGTATTTTCATCTTGTATTTATTATTGTTATTATATTTGTATCTCCTTGGATTTCACGGGCCTATAAATCCCGGTCTTTTGATAGGCTTGCGTGGGGATATAGATCCAACACGGAGAAGAACGCCTCCTGGAACCCGTTCACGGGCGCAACAAAGGCATTGGGACTATTGTAGAAAAAGTGAACAGTATAGATAAAGTCTCTCCTTAGACTTAAGGGTTCAATGCAGCTTGTGAGTTTGGGATCGTCGACAATTCGTACAGCGCGCCTTTGGACTGATATGTTTAATGTCGAATATGTTTATTTGCTTAGTCCGGCCAAATAAATACTAGTTTTGCAATAAAAAGAGGCTACTTTAAAAATGTCTGACAGTTGCCAAATCAGTCAAATCACAGTAGTGTTATTTTATTTATCTTATAATTACCGAATTTTGTTTAAAATTACTGCTGATTTGTTCAAATATATTTACTTCTTCCCCAGTTTAACGGCACATTCGACTTCAAATACCCAATGTCGGAGCTAGCCCAGCTAGTACCCACTCTAGACGGGGTCGAAGTCATCATCACAGCTTCCGTCGGAGACCCGTTCCTGGATGACGTCATCGAAGGCTACAGTATCGCGAGGATCTTCAACTCTTCGTTGTCTGTGACGTTCCTTGGTGGGACACCTCAGGTGTTCAAGCCTCACATGCCTTTTGATGTCTACGTAAGTAACTTCCAGGGTTTTTTTATGACTCAGGGGTCAGGCCTAAAGCTACTTATAACGAAGGTCCTCTGGATGAAGGGGAAGTTATCATCACAGCTTCCGTTGGAGACTCGTTCCTAAAAGATGTGGTCGAGGGCAACAGTATCGCGAGGACCTTCAATTCTTCATTGGTTGGGACTTTCCTTGGTGGGACACCTCAGGTGTTCAAGCCTCACATGCCTTTTGATGTCTACGTAATTCACTTTCAGAGTATTAAATTAGGCAAGGCAAAGGCAAACAAATTATATTTAAATACCATAGAAGGAGTGGGGGTCATCATCATAGCGATCATCGGAGACCCGTTCTTAGATGACCTGATTGGGCTATCATCGCGAGGATCTTCAACTCTTGGTTGTCTGTTACGGTCCTTGGTGGAACGCTGCAGGTGATTGAGTCGCCTTTTGAGGTCTACGTACGTTAAGATTAAAAAGATTACTCTATGTGTTTCAAAGAACCCTTATGACTACAATAGAAAATTCAATTAATCTTTCCTGGTGCAAAGATTATCTATTGCGGTTCAACGCAGAAACGCAGCGAGCGTGTTGGGAATTTTTGCGTCTGGAATGACTCGGGGTGGGTTATTTGATTAGTTGACTTGTTATTTATGTTGACTGTTTTTTTTTGTTTTGTAATGTAATAATTAAATTTAATAATTGACATCGTAATTGTACCTATCCTGATATTTTATATAAGCTGATAATTTAATTAATTTGAATATGTATTAATCTTTTAATCATTTGACTGCTATAGGTACTTTATTTTCAAAAATGTTAAAGACGTATTATTGTCCAACAGATGGTCGTATCCTACCACGACGGATCTCCACTACCGCGCTGGCAAGCAGTCAGCGTATCCCTCACCGTACACATCACAGTCGAAGGCCGCGGTGGCGGCGTCGAACCCCAGTACCCCACTCTCGTACCCGGCCACGACGCAGTATGGCGGCTCAAAGTCGACTTGTATAAATTACTCAGTAAGTATTGTATTGTATTTATTTAAAAACCAATCTTAAAATACAAGATATATACAGTGGTACTACGTAAACGAAATTAATAACTAGCTTAAATCTAAAATAGGCCCTTGAGGCATTGTACCAAGGATGCTGGCGGCATTTCCTCGCTGTATCGCAATGCTGATACGTTGTGCGACAAAAGCCGCCAGCTCTTCGGTCACCAGTTACGTCAACCAGACGCTTCGCGATTTTTTGCAATAACTTGTGCGCGCTGGGACCCCATGGACCTAGAGTTTCAACTCCAAATGGAACGAAATGATACTCTCTACCGAGGCTCTTATATTTATTACGTTTTAAAATTTCGGCGCTTTCCGCCGCTCCGCCAGCTTTTACATTAGTCCGATGGACGTTATTTGTTTATCGCATTTCACATGTACATTACAGGTTTTACAAGTACTTAAGAGTATAGGTAGAGGTATGTACACAAATGACATGATGAATGAAGTAGCTAACTGTACAGTCAAGTCTTTCCTTCTTCCTTTCATGTTGTGGCAAAAAAAGCTTCATGTCTAACACGGAATATTTTGTTTAATTTTCTTACCTCTAATGGTGGTCCCACGCTAGCTGTAATATAAATTGTGTGACAGGGGATAACATAATAAAATACTATCATGTATTCCCTGTCACGCAAAATTATATAACAGCCAGTGTTCCATCATAATTTTCTTTGCACGAATCCAAATCCAAATAAAACTAATGGGCAGCTGATGAATGCGGATTACGTCATAATAATGTCGATTTTTGCCATTAGGTATTTAGGCATTACAACTTTGATATAGTTTATTGTAGATTGTTTAAGTATCAAAATTACGTTCAAATTTAGTCGATTTTCAGAGAAATTGACACTTGTTTTTAAGTAATTTCTGGAGAAAATTGATTTCGTCTAACTTTCATTTACACTACTTCAAAGTCATAATAATAAAAATGTAGTCTGTAAAAGGTGGAGTACAGGATATGTGTAATACAAAATTACCATTTTTAGCCGTCCAAACTTTATGAAATTTACAAATAAGAGCGACAAAATCAGTGCTTTATGCGCGCTTACCTAAACCCTAAACGTCCATCAGAAAAAAAAACATTATTAATTTAGTGAGTCTGTTTCCAAAAAATTGATATGTAAAAAATCGGCAAGATGAGAAGACGTGCTAATAGAAACCAGTACTTGTTATTTCTATTACGTATCAAAAGCTGTACAATTTCGGCGACTAAGTGCCAGTTGCACCATCCGCACTTGACAGACTGATCAACATCACCCGGCGCACCGCGGCGGTTTACTATGAAACTTTACATACAATATAATTTAGCGAACTCTTTCACGATGACAAACAGTTTGGTGCAACCGACCCTAAATCTATCAATTTTACATTTGCGACTGAAATCGATAACAGGCTCTTAACACATGAAATGACTAATAGGTACAATATTTTGAACCCAACTCGTTTTTCTTTTAGAACTCCAAAACGACCCGAACTACCGCGACGTGCTAAACGGCGTGACCGGCGTGCGGCTGAGCGCGTCGCTGAGCGACGGCGGCGGCGCGCGCGCCTCCGCCGACCTGCACGCCGTCGCGCACTACAGCCCCAAGCACCAGCATATACGGCTCTCCACCAGCACCACGGACGCGAGGGTAAGGGCTTCTTGCCGGCTTACAAACGAGTGGGCCGTGAGCCACTTACTATAGTCGAACCACTTACCATCAGGTGGGATCGTGGTCCAACGCCTGCCTATTCATCATTAAAAAAAAAGAAGCGACGGATTTAACTCTCGTGAGGCCCTCTACAAATTTTGACAGATTATAAAATTTATTGTGCGCTATCCTTAATAATTGCATTTGAATTTTAATAAAACGTTCCAAATGCATTATAGTAATTTTCTATTATTATATACATATTTACTGCTGTATTTTTCTGCTGCTGCTGTGTACTGTTTTTTTTTTGGAAGGGTACGATGATAGATGTCATCTCCATACAATTTATAACCTAAAAATTCTAATGTCGCAAAATTGCATTGAATTGATATCTGTCATTGTACCCTTCCAGTTTAAAAAACACTATAACAAGACAATTGTTTATAGGTCTCACGATCACCGGATGATATAACTGTATTATTTGTGATTATTCTTAAATAAATAAATAAAATAAAATGTAATCCTGGTCATGGCACCAATTGTGTAACGTCACTATAATAAAGTCAAAGAATATTTACAATATTTTATATCCTCGCTAACTATTTATAGGATTTCAGAATGAATAGAATACTATCAATACTATATTTACTGAATTATTATGTTACTATAACATTTTTGTTTAGGTGGGCGAATACATAATATTCCACGTGCAGAGTAACTTCTACATAGAATCGTTCAACTACGTCGTTATGTCCAAAGGCATCATTCTCATCAGCGGACAAGAAAATATGGAGGTGAGAACATTTTATAATCTTATAAATTATCCTATTAAATATCCTATGTAAATGAACTTCTAATACTATTAAATAGAAATACCTAATAAATGCTACGAATTAACACTGTACTAATACTAAACTTAATTATTCATACGTTAATAGTTAATGATGTGTTAAGTTTATGATATGATTTTAATGTAATTAATATATTTATGCATGAATGTAATCTTATTATGATATAATCTATTGGAAATAAAAGGCTTAATTATAATTATTCAATATGAGATTCGTGAATAAATAAAGATTTTTTAATCAAAAACAAAATTTAGATTATTATTTTATTGTATGACTTGTGTGTGTGAGGTTACTGATAAAATTTTTATGGAAGAAGCGTGTACTGAAATCAATTCCATCGACCTAAATTTCACGAATAAATCTCGGAACAAATACGCTAACAGTTGCGTAAAATATTACAAACTTCTTCACAACAAATCATGCAGCTTTTTTTCGTGAGCTTCAAGTTATTAAATCCATTCAGACGAAATCCGTCTTTGATCTCTTCGAACTGTGTCATTGGCCACACTGCAGCGCAATCTGCGTTGAGCTTTGTACGATTAATCTAGTTCGGGCTCTGATAGGACCACTTTCAGCACATACCATCAACCGGGGTGAATAGGGACAAAACTTAAAATTTCATTCACCTGACAATTTCTTAATAAATACCCACACCAATTGAAAATAATAGTAGATTTTGTATGATACAATTTGTGTGGGTAGTTATTAAGAAATTGTCAGGTAAATTACTTTTTAAGTATTGTCCCTATTCACCCCAGCCATCCCTATTCACCCCGGTTGACGGTATACTAAGTGTTGTGTTATTTCAGGACGGCGTACGAACATTCGCTGTGACTTTATCAGCGGAGATGGCGCCCGTGGCCACCATCGTGGCGTGGTGCGTCGAGCGCCACGGACGCGTGCTGGCCGACTCGCTCACCTACCCCGTCAACGGCATCTCCCGGAACAAGGTGAGGTGGCCTAGTGACACTAGCGGAGCTCACCCGGTGTGTTCATTTCAGGGATGTTGCGGATGCCGATTTTTTGACATCCGCGGACGCGGATGCGGATGCGAATATTTAAAGGCACACATCCGCGGATGGGGATGACAAGATTAGGCACATAAAAACTGTCAAATATTACATTTTAGTATTTTTTTATTATAAAAACCGAAACTTTTAGTATTTTAACAAGAATATATAGGTGCCCTACAATCGCATTACTATACTAAAATCCAAATAAAACAAACTTTTCACTTCTTGTCGCTATCCATCATAGGCTAAAGTGCTCGATCGACGAATCACAAAAACGAAACGAGATTCCTATTGGCTAATGACGAAATTACCTAGCACTTACGCCGCCGCTAAGACGTTCCTGCACCTACATGTTCCACATCCGCATCCGCATTAAGCTCCGCATCGATTTTATGCGGATGCGGAAGTTCCGCGATTGCGGATGCGGATGCGAATATTCGCAACATCCCTGGTTCCTTTATAAGCGACATTGTAGTGAAAACTTACTTAATGGCTCTCTTGTTGTTAGTTCTCGGTATCCATCAACAATCGCAAACATCGCACGGGCGAGCGAGTGGAGGTGGCTATCTACGGTGAGCCTGGGGCCTATGTCGGTCTGTCGGGCATCGATAACGCCTTCTACACCATGCAGGCTGGCAACGAACTCACATACGCTAAGGTAACTTCTGGAAAGAGCTGTATTCGACCACCATGGTGAAACATGAGGGAATTGTCTTTAAAAAACCCGCAAGGGTCGGATCAAACTAAGTAATTAAGTCGGACTCACGCTTGACTGCACATTTGCAATAGGTTTTTCTGTCATCTACCTAGTCGGCTCATAAGTTCTGTCATATACATAGTATCAAATAAAATCAAAAGTTTAAGTTTATTCCGTATAATTTGTACAGCGTTTGAAAGCTTATAAACTAGAGAATCTAAATGTATAACATTTATTCAAAATGACCGCCATAATTATCTACACAGGCTTGAAGTCTTCGTGGCCAGTCGTCAATGGATTCACGCACCACTTTCATGTCGATATTGGCCACTGCCGTAGCAAGAGATTTTTTCAGCGAGTCTAGATTTGCATGAGGTTTTGAGCACACCTTTTCCTCTAAATACTGCCATATTTTATAGTCTAAAGGATTAAGATCTGGGCTAGAGGAGGGCCAATCTTCATGCCGTATAAAGTCGATTTTATTGGAGGCGAGCCAGGCTTGTGTAGACTTTGCCTTATGGGCTGGAGCAGAGTCCTGCTGGAAAACCCAATGCTGGTTTAGAAACATCGTATGGGATAGTGGTTTCACAATATTAGTCAACACCGTGTCTTGGTACACTTTGGCACTAGTTTTTACTCCTTTCTCACAAAAATGCATACTAGTGACGCCCGCATAAGAAACTCCCAGCCAAACCATCACAGATGAAGGGTGATGATTTCTGAATACGGGGAATGCTATTAGACGCTTCTTTACTATTGCGAGCGTCCACTCTATCATTTTGTTTATTACAGTTTTCTTCTATGTCAAAAATTTTCTCGTCCGAAAACAGTATACAACGGTGCTTATTTTTATCGTACTTCTTCAATAAAGCTTTAGATCTTTTAAGCCTTAAAGCTTTAAGCCGACCATTGAGAAGATGGCCAGTTTTTCGTTTATAAGCACGAAGTCTCAGGTCTTGATTAAGCACTCTTTTCACCGTGTTTTTGCTCAAACCCATCTGGAGGGCCATAACTTTTTGTTGCCTAGCGGGATTTCTGGCAATGCGTGCCCTAATTGCTTGTACAACCGCTGGAGTCCTAGCTGTACGCGGACGACCGCTTCTTTTCTTGTCATTTAAACTAGAGACCTCACTGTATCTTTCTATGGTACGATACACAAATCTTAGAGAGAATTTTAAATTTTCAAGTAGCTTAAAAATTTTAGTCGGCGAGTGACCACAACGATATAGTGCAATTATTGCGGTACGGCTATCTTTAAGCGTCCACTCCATGTTGAAGAAAACAGAAAATTGCAAAATTATACTACTCAAATATTTAATAAAGATTCGAAATTCAAATGCAGAACGGTTTTTGTTTTAGGAGTTCCAAATTTAAATTTTAAAGGCCAGTGACAGAACTTATGAGCCGACTAGGTATAGGTAAAGAACTATTTTGTGTATTTTTTTCAAAATTTTAGACCCAGTTGTTTCTGAGATAAAGGAGGGGGGGGGAGGGAGGTGGTAATTTTTTGCCTTTTTTCTTGAATAACTTCTAAACTATTTATCCTACTACATTTGAGATGCTCAGAATAAGCTCTTCATTTGATATGTAACACGATATAGTTTGAAAAACTTTATTATGAAAGTGGGCAAGCTTAAGAGCCGCCCCTTCTTATGCGCCTTAATTAAATGATTCAAGATACTTGTAGCTTACATTTAATTGTTTACAGGTTATATCTCAAATGTCCCACTTTGACGAGGCGACCAACGGCACTTTTGCGTACACATGGCGTTCACACATCGGCGTCGCGGACCAGCTGGTTTACTTCCCGTCCTCCACCTTCGGCATCGACGCCAACACTACCTTCGAGTTAGTTATATATTTCTTATTTCCGCAATGTACAGTCGCCATCAGATATATCGGAGCGGCCGAGGTACTCATAAATATCTGAACACGCACTCTAGCGCCTTGACAATAGAGGCGTGTTCAGATATTTGTGAGCACCTCGGCCGCTCCGATATATCTGATGCACTCTAGCGCCTTGACAATAGAGGCGTGTTCAGATATTTGTGAGCACCTCGGCCGCTCCGATATATCTGATGGCGACTGTACAAGAAAAATATGACGTCTGAACCCTATTCTCTGATACCGCTGAAAATACGCTTTAAATTGTCAACATTTTAAATCTTTAAAGTGGAATCAATCGAAAAACATTATAGTAAAAATGCTATCTCCATGTAAGACGATAGTTGTTATATTTTCTCCTATTGTTTCCAAGAAAATTGCAAAAAAGTGTACACCGGAAGGTTATTTTTCTCATGTAGATTTGAATCCGGATTGCATTTTAAGATTGGCTTTTACCATATCCAACCTACAGGTACGCCGGGCTAGTGGTGTTCAGCGACGTGCCAGTGACGCAACGTCCGAACGCCTGCAACGCGTCCATGGGACTGGGAACTTGCCTCGAGGGGGGCTGCTACCCGCTCAGCAAACACTGCGACGGCGTCTTTGATTGCGCCGACCACACCGACGAGGCCAACTGTAAGTCTGTGACATGGGAAACAATAGCGGTCCTAGAGTGGCTTCACGACCCTGAGGTACTCCACATTAAGAAACAACAGCGGTCCCAAAGTGGCCTTAGGACCCTGAGGTAGTCCATATTAAGAAACAACAGCGGTCCCAAAGTGGTCTTACGACCCTGAGGTACTCCACATTAAGAAACAACAGCGGTCCCAAAGTGGTCTTAGGACCCTGAGGTACTCCACATTAAGAAACAACTGTTGTCCCATAGTGGCCTTAAGACCTAGTCCTAAAGTGGCTTGAACTCCCTGAGATACTCAGCAAGCGCTGTGACAACTTCTCACCAGTCCAACTGTAAGTTGACGACGTAGCCCACAGCCGGCCTAGGGTTCAGCGACGTGCCAGTAACCCACCGTCCGGACGCCTGCAACGCGTCCTGGGGACTGGAAACACGGATCTCATTAATCTCTCCATTCCAGGCCAACACGACAACAGCTTCGAGCTGTCCCACTTCCGCAAGTTCCGCTTCAACCGCGTCCAACGCCAGTACGACAACGTGTGGCTCTGGCGCGACGTGAACATCGGTCCGCACGGCCGCTACGTGTTCACGGTGGACGTGCCCCACGTGCCCGCGCACTGGACCGTGTCGGCCGTCAGCATGTCGCCCAACAGTGGGCTCGGCATGCTGCATGAGCCGGAGCATGTGAGTAACAGTTTCCTTTTTGCCCTAAATATGAGTACATTAACCCTTTATAAAGCATAAGAGAGCATAAGATGTTGTTGTTTGTCATATTACTAGTATTTCGTTTATTCACAGTACGTGGGAGTGCTGCCATTCTTCATACAAGTGGAAGGCCCGGACCGTTGCCGCCAGGGCGAACAAGTTGGTCTGCGCGTGGTCGTGTTCAACTACCAGCCCCAAGCAGTCGAGGCGGTTGTCGTACTGTCCGCTTCGCCTGACTACAAGTTCGTGCATGTCGAGGAAAATGGCATCGTAAGTATACCTGTATAAGTTGACCGGGCTACTCTACACAGCAAAAAGCGGTTCCAGAGAGGCTTAAGAACCCTGAGGTACTCCACATATGAAACAACGACGGTTCCAGAGTGGCCTAAGGACCCTGGGGTACTCCACATAAGAAAGAATCGTGTTTAATAATCTTTAAATTTAAGTCGATCATAGACATTAATTAACTGTGTTACATAGTTTTAAGTAAGCTATAGACCAGCAGAATCTCGCTTTGAAAGAGCTCTTGTAGAAGACACGATAGTACTCTAAGAGGTGTATTCCCCCAGGTCCGCTCATACAATCCGCGCACATCATTCGGCGAGCACCAGTTCTTCGTGTACATCGCGGCCGGCGACGCGGCCACCGTGCACGTGCCCGTCGTGCCCACCCGCCTCGGCGACGTGCACGTGCACCTGCACGCTTCTACTCTGCAGGGGCAACATAAATACACCAAGAAGATCACGGTTGAGGTACGTTAGGCTACACAGTAGGTAACAAAAGGTGTACAATTTCACCGACTAAATCTATCAATTTTACATTTTTGCGACTAAAATCGACACCGGCCTCTTAAATCGTTCTAAAACGATCTTTATTTGTTAATTATTTCAGAAAATTGTTCTTTACTCATTCATAATCAAATGCATTGTCCACAGGCTGACGGCCTCCCACAACACCGGCACCAGTCAGTGCTCCTCGACCTCTCCAACCGCGCCTACGTGTTCCAATACATGCACGTCAACGTCACCGAAACGCCCATCATCCCCTACGAGGTCGACCGCTACTACGTGTTCGGCTCCAACCGAGCCAGGGTCTCTGTTGTTGGAGACGTGGTTGGTCCCCTGTTCCCCACGATGCCTATAAACGCTACGTCTCTACTAAGGCTACCCATGGTAAGTCATCTTAATATAAGAAACAACAGCAGTCCAAGAGTGGTTTGAGAACCCTGAGGTACTCCACATAAGAAACAACTGCGGTCTCAAAGTGGCTTAAGGACCCTAAGGTACTCCGCATATAAGAGTATTGTTCTAAACATGCTTACATGCTTTAATACACGTCAACATCATCGAAACGCCCATCATCCCCTACGAGGTCGACCGCTACTACGTGTTCGGCTCCAACCGAGTCAGGCTGAAACACACCAAACTTGTCAGTAGAAAAAGACGCGAAATTCGAATTTTCTATGGGAGATCAGCCCTTCGCACCGATTTTTTTTTAATTTGACAAAGTGGCTGTGTCAGAGTATATGTTCCTTTTTAGCGCCCTCTACTTAGCGAACTTCGCGAGCCCTGATACTATAGTACTAAATTAATTAAGGCTCCTAATAAACTAATTAAGTCAATGTTCGTTATGAATATAAAAGATTTTAACCTGCATCAAAATGGTTCTTACATCCATATCAATCACTCACCACGATAGAGACGTATTAATCCGTCAAACTTATTCCAGGATTCAGCCGAACAGAACATGTTCAGCTTCGCCGCCAACATGTACTTCACACTGTACATGCGTCTCATCAACCAACGCAACCGGACCTTGGAGAAGGGCGCGTTCTACCACATGAACATTCTTTATCAACGCCAGTTGTCCTTTATGAAACCCGACGGGAGTTTCAGCTTCTTCCGAAGTGACTGGTGAGTACTTCACAATCGACATATGTCTCATCAACCAACGCAACCGGACCTTGGAGAAGGGCGCGTTCTACCACATGAACATTCTTCATCAACGCCAGTTGTCCTTTATGAAACCCGACGGGAGTTTCAGCTTCTTCCGAAGTGACTGGTGAGCATAGATTAGTATATGTTATTACTGTAATAGATAAGAAACTCTCGGACATTTCACGTTCACGTCTCTACTAGTGCTGCCCCTAGCGGTCCTGCTCTCAACTAATGAGACTGTATATGCAGTAAACACGCACACATGTACACACACACACACACACACACACACGTACTTATGGGTTCTTTACCTACATGTAACAACTTTAATATTGGAAACTGATTTATGTAGTAATCTTTGTCGTACCAATTTCCATTTGCTTAGAAAACTACATAAATCAGTTTTTCAGAATAAATAAATGAAAACTTATGTTGAATCAAGTACAATATATTATTTATAAGTACCTACTTATTTACATACGTTCCATTCCAAGTAACTAAGACACATGCAAATACAGCGACGCTTTAAGCGCACTTCCGTGAAAATAACTTAACAGCAAGTATGTAACAATTTATTTCCTGACTATGTTTTAAACAATAATTAGAGGCAACCTAATTCATTTCTTCTTCTTGATCCCAAAATAACTTGGAAAGCTTCAATAGTTTGATCCAACTTTTTTTGATTTAATTTAGATCCATTTTTGTCGCATATTTCATAGTTTTGAGAACATTCAAGCTTTTTATCCACAATTTGTGGTGCGGTGATCTGGGTGTTACAGCGCATTAGATTAGGTAGATTTTCCTTTTTTAGGTTCACTGAAATTGCCATTGACAACATCGAAAAACTTATCGAAGAAAAGCACGATACCTGCCGTGTCGCAACTTTATTCTGAAAGCTTTTTAATACCTGAAAATATATTAACAGTTAAGATGTTATCAAAAGTATAAAAAGGTTATTTTACAGCGAAACAGGACAAGTGTTGAGCATGCATTTTAAGGGTGTGCTATTGTCACATTTAATGTTAGGTAACAAGAAATCAGTGAATCGGGATATTATTCATGTAAAATGTCGACAAAGGTAACGTATTGTGGTTGGATTTTATCAGTAGATGTATGTCTTTCTAATTTTGGCAGGTTGTAGTTGATTTATCAGATTAAGACCTAGGCACGGAAAATAGTATCTTAATTATGATAATCAGAGCAACGTGTATGACGGGCCTTACGGGCACTAAGAATGGTGCTAGTTCAACGGCTGTTATTTGAAATGTTACAATGTTCCATGTTCCATCGCCAACATTTCATAAATATGCTTTACCCGAAGCCTCTATCAAAGCTTTTGATAAAGATGAAATAATAAATAAATGTTCAGGAGGTATATATATATATTATAAACTCGAAAATTTACTTACCTTGCCCTTATACCGATGTACATACAAGAAGGTACACAGATTCGGCGCGGCCCGGCCGGCATTGCTTTTCATCTTGCCTGCGTTGGTTTGGTTGAATGAGTAAGAGCACAACTCAACACAACTTACAAGGTTGGTTGTGATATAAAGAAACGCTGTTTGTTAATATCTTAACATAAATCTGACCAAAAATATGTTTAAACGGAATTTATATTAAAAAACAACTTAGAAATAATTTCAAAACTTCCCGTCAAACCAAACGTCATTTGGTTTTTTTATTCGTCTAAATACGTCAGTCTGTCATTGTACGGTGTTTGCACTACATATTAAAAAAACTACTTTTACGTTTCAAATTTATTTTGTTTCCTAGTTCATTTGCAACGTAAGGTTAGTAACACTATCAAAACATTTTTTATTAAAATATATTCTTCTAGATTTAATTAAATACGATTAAGTTACCTGCTTAAATATTTGTTTTGGTATATTTTGTTTTCTACTATCTACACACAAGAATGATATCTAGCCACACTCAGCCCTCCTTATGCTAAAGGCGGTATCTCAAAAACGAATGAACTGGAAATGGAACGTTATGATTCAAATTTAAGGTACTTATTTGCATGCAATCTTCAATTGAGATACCGCTTTTTAGCTCAGCAGGGCACCACGGCTGAGGAATATATGTCCAGCATAACCCAGAGATGGCATTATTATCAGCATTACATTACTCCTCTTCAGAGATACTATACCATGCTTCACACTACACTCGTCTCGTCAACCAACGCAACCGGACCTAGGAGAAGGACCCGTTCTGCCACATGAACATTCCTTATCAACCCCAGTTGTGCTTTATAAAGCCCGACGGGAGTTTTAGCTTGTTTCGAAGTGACTTTTCTATTTGGTTGGTTAACTAATAAATGTTTCGAGTACCCGAAAATGTAAAAACGCATTGTTTACACTTATTTAACTACCTAAAGATACAGACTATACGTACACTTTATTATTAAATTAAAATTGTTGACCCAATATTTGAATGTGTACTATCTTGAACAGGAATCAATCGGCTTCGAGCGTGTGGCTCACGTCGTTCTGCGCCAAGATCTTCCAGGACGCCTCTTTCAACGAGTGGGAGAACTTCATCTATATAGACCCGGATGTAAGTTTGTCATGCCAGAGACACGAGTCAATTAAACGTTATCCTTCATTGTATAACACTTTGTGCTTCATCATGTTCTTAGATGTCATGAATAACCCCTCAAATAGGGAGTATTACTGCAATGTTCTGCCGCCAGAGAGCAGCACTAGTGCACATACTAAACCAATGGTGGGCAAAGTAAGGTCCTTCGAAGTAATTAGTATATGGGCCGAGGAATAATAAAAATAGTACATATTTAAACAGTTTTTTGACAAGTTTTTAATATGACATTGATGTATCAAGGCGGTATTGTTTACAGATGGCCTACCGCGAAACGCGAAAATCGAAATTTCGTTATCTGTCTCTCTATCGATCGAATAAGCAAGTGATAGAGAGGCAGAAACCGAACTTTCGAATTTCGTGTTTCGCGGGAGGCCCTGTTATTGTGCTAGTGACGCCCTCGCGGAGTTTTGCGTAATATTCCCTGTTCCCAGGATTTTTACCAGACAAAACATGAGCATGAACTTGTACATTTAGAATTTATTTTTGATTTTTGCTGACCCAATATAAAATCGGTGACATACGAGGGGTTGTTAGATATATATTAAAGTGCAGCGCCATCTAGTATCTCACCTGCAACCATTTGGAAGACATGTGAGTGTAATGGTCCACGTCCACGTTGCAGGTGATCTCGCAGGCGGTGTCTTGGGTGCTGGAGCACCAGACGCCGGGCGGCGCGTTCTACGAGGTGACGTGGATGCCGGACCGCAACCAGAACTCCTCCATCCACGTGCCCCGCGACAACCCGAGGATACGGGAGATGGTGGGCGTCGGGGGGGTCAAGGACGTGTTCGGCTCCGCCGCTACTGAGGTCAGTATAGGGACCGTGCGCGACGATAGCGTCACACAGCGGTTGCAACTATACTTACTACTTACTTGTTCCGTTGGCTTAGCGACCCAAAATAAGACTTGGCCTCCGACACAAGACAGCGCCACTTTTCTCGGTCCTGTGCGACCTCTCGCCAATTGGCGACTCGAAGTTCGCGCAGATCCGCCTGCACCCTGTCGCACCGGCGATACCTGGGGCGTCCAATAGGACGTCTTCTTGCTGGGCGGCCCAGGTATGCTCTTTTCACGTTCCGATCCTCATCCATTCGCTCAAGATGGCCCAACCAACTACAATTGGCAACTATAGCACAGAATAAGTAATAGTATTATCATACAGAACGGCCACGCCCCGCCCCGCCCCGACTCGCATTACCTCGCCCCGCGACACCAGATTGACGACCTTTTGCCGACCGCTTAGTACTGTTTTTAAGCAACTTACTCACACAATGACGCATGCCGCGTGTACAGACGTAATATAGGGACCGTAAGGGGAGGGGTTGGAAGGTCTGCCATCTTGTAACCTAAATCGGAAACTTAAACTTGACATTGACACCTCACGCCAAAGCGGGTACTGCCCCATACAGTGCACGCAAAGGAGCGTTCTTGTGCGTTGTAGATTCTGCTATCTTGTGGCCTAATTCGGAAACTTAAACTTGACATTTACACTTTATTTGTGTCGTTCTCAAGCAAAAGGTACCACAATGTCGCTTGCCATACAGACGCTCTGACAGGTTTTTCTTACAAGTAATTTTCGTCCTTATTTTAAGCGACAATGTGGTACCTTTTGATTTAAAACTTCACATTTTATGCCAATAATCAAGGGGCTCCTGTGCTGCCCCCTATATGTTTATTAAAAGTGGATATTTAACGAATGCAAACCAAAAACCGGCCAAGTGCGAGTCGGACTTGCGCACGGAGGGTTCCGTACCATTACGCAAAAACGGCAAAAAAATCACGTTTGTGGTATAGGAGCCCCACTTAAATATTTATTCTATTCTGTTTTTATTATTTGTTATAGCGGCAACAGAAATACATCACTCATGAAAATTTCAACTGTCTAGCTATCACGATTCATGAGATACAGCCTGGTGACAAACGAACAGACAGACGGACGGAGAGCGGAGTCTTAGTAATAGGGTCCCGTTTTTACCCTTTGGCTAAAAACCGTTTCTGTCGTTCCGCCAATTATTTAAGTCAATTTTCGTTCTCAGATAAACAACACGATAATACTACAAAGGAACATCACGTTGACAGCTCAAGTAGTCATCACCCTCGAAACCGTCAAGAACCTCAAGGATATTGGTGTTAGAGAGGTAAGAGCCAGAAGAAATACATGTAGAAGAAGAAATTAATTTAAGAGTCCCCGGCAAGCTCGGTTCTCATTTTAAAACGACTAGCCAGTTTGCTCTAAAACTTTGTACTCACAATAGGATAAGGTATATCCAAAGCAAAAAGGATATAATATTATAGAGCGGTACTGTCATAGTAAATTTTGTAACCACAGGAAATTCACTGCAATGAAGATTTATAAAAATACGATAAAATGTATTTAAATATGGATGTTTTTTTTTTATTTGCATTAATTATTTTTATGATTTTGACCCATGTTCTTTCACTGATATGCGTTAAAATTATAAATAACAAACGAACCAGTCAACGCCCTCTATACGAGAGTAGGCCAAAACTAGTGGCGCCCTGTGATCGAGAATCAAATTTTCGTGATTTTCGAAGCACGTTTTTTCCTTAGACTGTATCCATCTATTATGGAGTTATATCTATCTTTGCAGTACCGCTCTCTTCTATTATATCCTCTTTGGTTTTATTAAACGTTGTCCCCCCCCCCTCCCCCAGGGTCTGTCCGCCCGCGTGTCGCAGGCCCAGCAGCGCGCCGTGGGCTGGCTGGAGCAGCACCTGAAGCTGCTGCAGGACTTCGGCGACCCGTACTCCATGGCCGTGGTGGCGTACGCGCTCACCGTGGCCAAGGCCTCCAGCTCCGAGCACGCCTACAAGCTGCTCAAGGGCTTCCAGCGAGCTGAAGGTATACGGGAATAACATTCGCATTCTTGTCTTAGGCTTAAAACGCATTGCGATTAATTTCTTGCGATTTCAGTACCGCAAAAAGCCCGCACTTGCAACTGAAACCGCAAGAAATTAATCGCAGTGCGGCCTAAGCCTTATGACTATAGTGGCTCTGTGATTTGTAGACTAAACGACCATAGCTCCGTAATTAAAAAAAAAAATACGACAAAAAATCTATATAATTACTCGAATATGCTCACAAAATTTCAAGAGAAATGCGACCTGTAGAGGAGAACAGACAGACATACGAAACCTTTTTTCCGAGTTCGAGTTTTACATTTTGATTGTCATTTCGGACGCGGTATCGCGCTCTTGGTACTCAAAGTGTTAAGGCACTGTCAAGCAAGCGAGAAAAAAAGTCAGTCTTGTTCGACAATGAAAATTTTGTACAATAATACATCATCGTCTATTGTTACTTTTAATTTTATTGCAATTAATTTTTAATTATTTATTTAATTCGAATCATAATACATCCATATAGTGTTAGTAGTAGTATATATTTAACGCACCATTTCATAAATATATGATCGTTATCAGGTGGACTGGTGTACTGGGGCAAAGAGCGCGTCCCGCAACCCCCCTTCAAGATGGAGAACCAGAAGCCCTTCTTCCTGCCCCGGCTGCCGTACAAGCACGACTCGTACAACATCGCGGCCACCGCGTACGCGCTGCTCGCGTGCATGGACCACCAGGACGACAACGAGCCCATCGTCATGTGGCTCAACTCCATGCGGCTCACGGACGGCGGCTGGGCTTCCACTCAGGTAACTGTTACCCGAGAGACGGATGTAGAAAACGAACACGTCCAAAACCAACATGGGTAGATGTTATCCACTTAACCTTGGGGCCTTACTGGTCCAGAGTTGTAGAGGACAGAGTACAGTGGAGAACGTTGGAGGAGGCCTATGCGAAAAGGCACACCGAACTTCGAGACATTTTGTAGTTCACTAATAAATGATACCATCAATCTTATAACCGTCGTACCCAAGGATCGGAGATAAATGGCTATAATAAATAAATAAAACTGTTTGTACACGAAGGTAAAAATATCGATCCAGACAAACGGCTCAAAAATATGTGAAAACACGACTTTATTGTCTAAGGTGTAAGAGCGTACACATATTTTTGAAACTTTAGGAATGTATATTATATTTATGCCCTTGACTGTACACGATTGATATAACACCACAGCCGCATGCCGATGTAGTTAGTATGAAAAAGCAAACTGTGACGTCACAATGATTGACTTTTTATTAGTTTCTGTTGATTTTAAAGAAATTTAGAGCGAAAAATATGTCTGGCCTTATATTGGTATTTTTGTAAAGGCGGAGAAGGAAGATGGGATGAACAAATAAGAATAAGCGACATATCATCGAAAATGTTTTTTTATATACTCCATTTTTTTGTACGGCGATGTCACTCACACTTTTTGCGACGATAACATTTTTCACACAAAGATTTGGGACTACCTGCCATAGTAAAAGTTTTACAACTTAGAATAACCTATCCGGTGACATACCGCTTGCCCTTATTGGTCAAATGGGCCAATATGATATTCTGTATTCCGAATCAACATATATCTCCATTTCATTATCTATCTATGACATAGTCGAATCCCTATTACCGTAATCTATGTATTCTAGCTTCAAATATGAATGTAATGTGACGCACCGCACAGGACACGTACGTGGCTCTACGCGCGCTGATCGAGTACACGAACCGCAAGCGTCTCCGCGACGTGTCCGCGCTCACCGTGACCGTGGACGCCGTGGCGCTGCAGGGCGCCTCGAGGGTGCTGCACGTCGAGAACACCAACCTCGCCGTCATGCAGTACATCGACGTGAGTATTATGGCACCGCACAGGACACGTACGTGGCTCTACGCGCGCTGATCGAGTACACGAACCGCAAGCGTCTCCGCGACGTGTCCGCGCTCACCGTGACCGTGGACGCCGTGGCGCTGCAGGGCGCCTCGAGGGTGCTGCACGTCGAGAACACCAACCTCGCCGTCATGCAGTACATCGACGTGAGTATTATGGCACCGCACAGGACACGTACGTGGCTCTACGCGCGCTGATCGAGTACACGAACCGCAAGCGTCTCCGCGACGTGTCCGCGCTCACCGTGACCGTGGACGCCGTGGCGCTGCAGGGCGCCTCGAGGGTGCTGCACGTCGAGAACACCAACCTCGCCGTCATGCAGTACATCGACGTGAGTATTATGGCACCGCACAGGACACGTACGTGGCTCTACGCGCGCTGATCGAGTACACGAACCGCAAGCGTCTCCGCGACGTGTCCGCGCTCACCGTGACCGTGGACGCCGTGGCGCTGCAGGGCGCCTCGAGGGTGCTGCACGTCGAGAACACCAACCTCGCCGTCATGCAGTACATCGACGTGAGTATTATGGCACCGCACAGGACACGTACGTGGCTCTACGCGCGCTGATCGAGTACACGAACCGCAAGCGTCTCCGCGACGTGTCCGCGCTCACCGTGACCGTGGACGCCGTGGCGCTGCAGGGCGCCTCGAGGGTGCTGCACGTCGAGAACACCAACCTCGCCGTCATGCAGTACATCGACGTGAGTATTATGGCACCGCACAGGACACGTACGTGGCTCTACGCGCGCTGATCGAGTACACGAACCGCAAGCGTCTCCGCGACGTGTCCGCGCTCACCGTGACCGTGGACGCCGTGGCGCTGCAGGGCGCCTCGAGGGTGCTGCACGTCGAGAACACCAACCTCGCCGTCATGCAGTACATCGACGTGAGTATTATGGCACCGCACAGGACACGTACGTGGCTCTACGCGCGCTGATCGAGTACACGAACCGCAAGCGTCTCCGCGACGTGTCCGCGCTCACCGTGACCGTGGACGCCGTGGCGCTGCAGGGCGCCTCGAGGGTGCTGCACGTCGAGAACACCAACCTCGCCGTCATGCAGTACATCGACGTGAGTATTATGGCACCGCACAGGACACGTACGTGGCTCTACGCGCGCTGATCGAGTACACGAACCGCAAGCGTCTCCGCGACGTGTCCGCGCTCACCGTGACCGTGGACGCCGTGGCGCTGCAGGGCGCCTCGAGGGTGCTGCACGTCGAGAACACCAACCTCGCCGTCATGCAGTACATCGACGTGAGTATTATGGCACCGCACAGGACACGTACGTGGCTCTACGCGCGCTGATCGAGTACACGAACCGCAAGCGTCTCCGCGACGTGTCCGCGCTCACCGTGACCGTGGACGCCGTGGCGCTGCAGGGCGCCTCGAGGGTGCTGCACGTCGAGAACACCAACCTCGCCGTCATGCAGTACATCGACGTGAGTATTATGGCACCGCACAGGACACGTACGTGGCTCTACGCGCGCTGATCGAGTACACGAACCGCAAGCGTCTCCGCGACGTGTCCGCGCTCACCGTGACCGTGGACGCCGTGGCGCTGCAGGGCGCCTCGAGGGTGCTGCACGTCGAGAACACCAACCTCGCCGTCATGCAGTACATCGACGTGAGTATTATGGCACCGCACAGGACACGTACGTGGCTCTACGCGCGCTGATCGAGTACACGAACCGCAAGCGTCTCCGCGACGTGTCCGCGCTCACCGTGACCGTGGACGCCGTGGCGCTGCAGGGCGCCTCGAGGGTGCTGCACGTCGAGAACACCAACCTCGCCGTCATGCAGTACATCGACGTGAGTATTATGGCACCGCACAGGACACGTACGTGGCTCTACGCGCGCTGATCGAGTACACGAACCGCAAGCGTCTCCGCGACGTGTCCGCGCTCACCGTGACCGTGGACGCCGTGGCGCTGCAGGGCGCCTCGAGGGTGCTGCACGTCGAGAACACCAACCTCGCCGTCATGCAGTACATCGACGTGAGTATTATGGCACCGCACAGGACACGTACGTGGCTCTACGCGCGCTGATCGAGTACACGAACCGCAAGCGTCTCCGCGACGTGTCCGCGCTCACCGTGACCGTGGACGCCGTGGCGCTGCAGGGCGCCTCGAGGGTGCTGCACGTCGAGAACACCAACCTCGCCGTCATGCAGTACATCGACGTGAGTATTATGGCACCGCACAGGACACGTACGTGGCTCTACGCGCGCTGATCGAGTACACGAACCGCAAGCGTCTCCGCGACGTGTCCGCGCTCACCGTGACCGTGGACGCCGTGGCGCTGCAGGGCGCCTCGAGGGTGCTGCACGTCGAGAACACCAACCTCGCCGTCATGCAGTACATCGACGTGAGTATTATGGCACCGCACAGGACACGTACGTGGCTCTACGCGCGCTGATCGAGTACACGAACCGCAAGCGTCTCCGCGACGTGTCCGCGCTCACCGTGACCGTGGACGCCGTGGCGCTGCAGGGCGCCTCGAGGGTGCTGCACGTCGAGAACACCAACCTCGCCGTCATGCAGTACATCGACGTGAGTATTATGGCACCGCACAGGACACGTACGTGGCTCTACGCGCGCTGATCGAGTACACGAACCGCAAGCGTCTCCGCGACGTGTCCGCGCTCACCGTGACCGTGGACGCCGTGGCGCTGCAGGGCGCCTCGAGGGTGCTGCACGTCGAGAACACCAACCTCGCCGTCATGCAGTACATCGACGTGAGTATTATGGCACCGCACAGGACACGTACGTGGCTCTACGCGCGCTGATCGAGTACACGAACCGCAAGCGTCTCCGCGACGTGTCCGCGCTCACCGTGACCGTGGACGCCGTGGCGCTGCAGGGCGCCTCGAGGGTGCTGCACGTCGAGAACACCAACCTCGCCGTCATGCAGTACATCGACGTGAGTATTATGGCACCGCACAGGACACGTACGTGGCTCTACGCGCGCTGATCGAGTACACGAACCGCAAGCGTCTCCGCGACGTGTCCGCGCTCACCGTGACCGTGGACGCCGTGGCGCTGCAGGGCGCCTCGAGGGTGCTGCACGTCGAGAACACCAACCTCGCCGTCATGCAGTACATCGACGTGAGTATTATGGCACCGCACAGGACACGTACGTGGCTCTACGCGCGCTGATCGAGTACACGAACCGCAAGCGTCTCCGCGACGTGTCCGCGCTCACCGTGACCGTGGACGCCGTGGCGCTGCAGGGCGCCTCGAGGGTGCTGCACGTCGAGAACACCAACCTCGCCGTCATGCAGTACATCGACGTGAGTATTATGGCACCGCACAGGACACGTACGTGGCTCTACGCGCGCTGATCGAGTACACGAACCGCAAGCGTCTCCGCGACGTGTCCGCGCTCACCGTGACCGTGGACGCCGTGGCGCTGCAGGGCGCCTCGAGGGTGCTGCACGTCGAGAACACCAACCTCGCCGTCATGCAGTACATCGACGTGAGTATTATGGCACCGCACAGGACACGTACGTGGCTCTACGCGCGCTGATCGAGTACACGAACCGCAAGCGTCTCCGCGACGTGTCCGCGCTCACCGTGACCGTGGACGCCGTGGCGCTGCAGGGCGCCTCGAGGGTGCTGCACGTCGAGAACACCAACCTCGCCGTCATGCAGTACATCGACGTGAGTATTATGGCACCGCACAGGACACGTACGTGGCTCTACGCGCGCTGATCGAGTACACGAACCGCAAGCGTCTCCGCGACGTGTCCGCGCTCACCGTGACCGTGGACGCCGTGGCGCTGCAGGGCGCCTCGAGGGTGCTGCACGTCGAGAACACCAACCTCGCCGTCATGCAGTACATCGACGTGAGTAAAATTGTGTTATTTATGTTAGACTAGCTGCCGCCCGCGACTTCGTCTGCGTCGAGTTAGTCATTTGCGTAGCTTATTTTTTATCCAATCTGCTTTTTATCGGTTTCTCATACAAACTTCCACCCCCCTTTTTCACCCCCTTAAAGGATGATTTCTGGGATAAAAACTACCTTGTGTCCTTCCCCGGGACTCAAACTATCTCTATACCAAATTTCAACTAAATTGGTTCAGCGGTTTAAGCGTGAAGAGGTAACAGACAGACAGACACACTTTCGCATTTATAAAACTAGTATAAATGTTTGGATGTTTAGTTGTTTGAGTATTTGGTATTCAATAGGTAAGTTGCTTCGCGAGAAAATTTCTACCCGAAAAAGCTTTGAATCCAAGTGATCCAAGTTTTAACAGGTCGAGTTGCTTCGCGCGATGTTTTCCACCCGAGGCTGTTCGTTCGGTGTGAAGCCGCCTAATCACATAAAATTTAGATAGCACAGCACAGCAGCATATGACATAGAAAGATAGGATATTTTTTTATATACTACGTCGGTAGCAAACAAGCATACGGCCCGCCTGATGTTAGGCAGTCTCCGTAGCCTATGTACGCCTGCAACTCCAGAGGAGTTACATGCGCGTTGCCGACCCTAACACTCCTCTCCCTCGAGCTCTCTGGCAACCTTACTCACCGGCAGGAACACAACACTATTAGTAGGGTCTAGTGTTATTTGACTGCGGTTTTCTGTAAGGTGGAGGTACCTCCCCAGTTGGGCTCTGCTCTAGATCTGGAATGACATCCGCTGTCCTGTGCCCTACCACACAAAGCGAGATGTCATTCACAGCGCCCATACCTCTCTTTTGGACGTAGTTTAAGGACATACCCGGGTTTTATCTCGGAATTCATCCCCTAAATGAAGATTGAAAGATAATATGGGTATATTGAGTATACTGAAAGGAGAAGGGGGGGAGGGAGTTTATTCCTAAATATAAGTTGACAACAAGTTTAAAATTTCCGTTTTTATTTGTACTAGATCCCAGAAGCCTGGGGAACAGTGAAGGTGGAAGCCCGCGGCGCCGGCTACGCCATCCTGCAGATGTCCGTCGCCTACAACGTGGACATCCCGCGCTTCCAGACCGACCCTCCCGTGCGGGCCTTCTCACTGATGGCGCACGCGCACTTCTACGGACGGAACCAGTCGCACATCGACTACCAGGCCTGTGCTAGGTTGGTACTTGGTACCATCAGCCGCAAAAATGCATGGCGACTATATCGTTGAATTAATTCATAATTTCCCCATGCAATTTTGCAGCTTCCTATACAGGTCGATTCGCGAAAGCTTGCACGAATGGAATCAACGAAACTTTCATTGTATGAGTGACATCTGTATCGGCATTCGGTCAAAGTCAGAGCCACCATTTTTTCGTGCCAGTTTTCGTGAATCAAAATCAACCTGTATATGAATCTCAGTGAATTGTCAAACAAATTGAAAGACATGTTGAACAATATGCGCGTATCGAATGCGGACCCACAAAGACGACCCACGAGCTGCCTCGCACAGAAGTTGCCGCGCGAGGAAACGCACGCCCGGCTTGATGCCTCAGACCATAGAGTAACTTATACTAGAGCGGTACTGTCATAGTAAATTTTGTAACCCCAGTAAATTCACTGCCATCTGTCGACACACTTTAAAACTAAAAATAAATATTTATAAAAATACGATAAAATGTATTTAAATATGGATAAATGATTTTTTTATTTGCATTAATTATTTTTATATGATTTTGACCCATGTTCTTTCACTGGTATGCGTTAAAATTATAAATAACAAACTCAACAGTCAACGCCCTCTATACGAGTGTAGGCCAAAACTAGTGGCGCCATCTGATCGAGAATCAAATTTTCGTGATTTTTCGAGGCACGTTTTTTCCTTAGACTGTATCCATCTATTACGGAGTTATATCTATCTTTGCTCAGACGAAGCATGTCTACAGTTAAAGAAGTGTGCCCACACAACCCACCCAGTCAATTTGTAGAGGAGTACCTTTGGTAATTTCTAGAAACTAAGGTAAATTCTGCAATTCTAACGCGGTTTATGGATGGCATTACACTCGATCAACCAGCAATAAATGAACTGATCAACATTAAAAATTGACATTCTAGAACAAACTGTCATATTTTTCATACAAGCATAATAGGGAATATTACGCGAAACTCTGCGTAGGGGGCGCCACCACCACAATCTGAGGCGAAACAAGAAAATCGAAATTTCATCATCTAACATCTCTATCACTCTTGCATATTCGAGCGATAAAGAGGCAGATAGCGATGTTTCGGATTCGCGTTTCTCTGTACGTCCTCTGTAAAGTAAACAAACCGCCTTGATGCATCAATGTCCTATTTTATTATCTCTGAAAACTTGTCAAAAACCTGTTATATTCTAGCAAGTTTTAGACCATATTTAGTTGGGAGATTTTGGGTAGGGTCAAGGATGGAACAGTGGCTCGCTAAAAAGGTACAGTCTGCATAAGTTACTCTATGGTTTACTAAACGGGCTAGTGCTACACTCTGGTGGCAGAACATCGCAGTGATAGTAACCCTATTAGACAGACTCAATCAACATACTAGATTTTTATTTTAAAGCGTCTTTTGAATTACGGCATCGTCGAACACTTAACCCTCTACTGCATGCGATAAATTTTTTTTGTTTAAATTTGAACTTTAACAGATGTCAATAGGGTTCAATGTTACAACTGCCATATATGGCTTCGTATGAACTAGACTTAGAGGGTTAAGTTGAAAATGTGTTTATTTGTTAAGCTGGACCTACCTAGAAGAATCCCCCCGCTCCGGCATGGCTGTGCTGGACGTGGCCATCCCGACGGGCTACATGATCCAGCAACAACGTCTGGACGCCTACGTGCTGTCCCAACGGGTGGCCTTACTCCAGCGAGCCAAGTATCTGCCCACCCAGCTGCTGTTCTACTTTGACTACGTAAGTCATCATGTTCCTCGCGTTGTCCCGGCGTTTTGCCACGGCTCATGGGAGCCTGGGGTCCGCTTGGCAACTAATCCCAAGAATTGGCGTAGGCACTAGTTTTTACGAAAGCGACTGTCATCTGACCTTCCAACCCAGAGGGGAAACTAGGCCTTGCTGGGATTATAGTATTATACTCGTACATATAAACTTAAAACTAAACATTATTTATGCGACAAAACGGCGTCGCTCCGTTAAAAGATGTCAAAATATATAGCCCAATATCAAACTTCGTGCATTCAGTGGCGTAACTAGGGGGGGTGGGGGGCAGAGGGGCATGTGCCCCGGGGATCCAAGAAGGGGGAAGAATGGGGGGGGGGGATGCGCCAAAATGGGCTAAAGGCAGCAGCAGGGAAACTTTTGTCAGTCGTCAGGGGGCGCCATATCCTCTAGCTACGCCCCCGCGTGCATTCCAATAAAGTTTACGATGACGCGCCGGCGCCGCGCACGACGGCATGGCTTCGCGATAGTTATCGTTTGAGTTGTGTATCATGCTGTGTTACATTTATAATTTGGGGCATTTTCTATGAAAAGGGACCTTATTGTCGATGGCGCTTACGCCGCACAGCGTCGCGCGGCATTGTATTTATATCGAAGCATCGTCTATAATGGCGTAAGCGCCATCTACAATAAGGTCCCTTTTTATAGAAAATACCACATTTTATTTATAACCAAACCTGTGGATAACTCTGGGCACATTCTAGGGATTTGATATCGATAAAAAAGATGTCGATATATATTTCGCATCCGTCAGCCGCCCATTAGTCATTATATTGTCAAAATAGTTTTGATAAAGAACTCCTTTCCAGGCATATTTTACAAAATAAATAAGGTTTGTCTCGAAATGGTTTATGTACCTAATGGTATTTTTATGACTTAAGGTAAATTTCACTTTTTATGTACTTTTAGCAATAAACGAAGATGGAGTAATGTTTAAGAAATAATAAATAACGATATAAAATGATTATAATAAAACATTTAGTGTCAATGGGGAAATACTGACCTGGTTTAAAAATAAAATCAATTCTTCGAAAAACCACCTTTTTAGAATTTGTAGAAAATCTAAATGTTGACAGTAACATCGATATATTTAATTGTCGATAAAATATTTTGCTACGTAACTTTAGAATAAGTGCCCCGAATTATCCCAGGTTTGTTACCCTATACCTATACCTATGTTTCTCTGCAGTTGGACTCTGAGACGACGTGTGTGAACTTCACGATCGAGCGCTGGTTCCCGGTTGCCAACATGTCTCGTTTCCTGCCTATTCGAGTATATGACTACTACGCGCCCGGTATGTATAACTATAACACCAACTTAATATAAACCACTTGTTGAAGTAATGCTAGCTTATGATTTCAAAAAGTATTAAAAAAAAAATATAATTATTAATTACATCACACGTTTAGGGGGGAAGGGGGTCAAGAATATGTGACATGGGAGTCACAAACTTTGTGACGTCACATTAACTTATTTAATTTATTTTATTCGCTGTACAGTTAAATAACAAGTTTTTAGAACGATAATCGTTTAATTTTCTTTCCTAATCTATTTTGGGTTATAAAATTACTAATAACTTTATAACTTTTAGCTTTTGTCAAAAATATTTTGATAAATAGTATTTAAATCGATTTACCGATTTCATAGAAAAAATGTGACGTCACACCAGGGGGGGAGGAGTTTGCCAAATGTGACCAAGTGTGACAAGGAGGGGGTCAAAAAATCTTCAAATTCTTGTAATGTAATTAATGGCTGACCGCTAAGACCGTACGCCAAATAATGAGTGATATTTGTTCAGAGCGTTACAACGAGACAATCTTCGACGCGCTACCGACCTACCTGCTCAACATCTGCGAAGTATGCGGCTCCTCGCAGTGCCCGTACTGCTCCATATATAACGCTGCGACACGACCCGCCGCCGCCGCCGCCGCCGTCACACTACTGCTCGCTCTGTTCACTGTGGCCAGACACATACGGGGCATTGGCACGTAACACATATAACGTATTATAGGTATTTTCACCATCAAATAATTGACCATTTGTAAACATTGTTGGAAGGAGATGGTTTATCGATGGTTAACCTCTCGAACGCCGGAACGTGGATCCGCGCAGTAAGTATTGAATTCTAATTAATAATTGTGATGTTTTCAACCAAAAGGTACCACATTGTCGCTTGTTGATAAGGTTGATTTCTAATTTAAGCTATACTAAATAGTATTTAAGCTATAGGAAATAGCGCCTTACTGACAAGCGACAATAAGTACCCTTTTGGTTGAAAATGGAAAGTTCAATACCTTTACCTACTAACGTGGATCCGCGTTCGAGAGATTAACGCGTTCCAGGGTTAGCCAACTAACTCGGAGTTGACCGTTTATAAAGGGTTAAACCGTATTTACGGTTAATTTCGAGTTACTTGGCTAACCCTGGAACGCGTAAGTGACACTAAGAGTTTTTTTGAACATTTACGTTATTTGGAGTGTTTCCGCTCAAATGTGATCGACAGTAAAGGAGTTAGATCCGATATTACTATATCACACTACTGTTTATGTTATCAAAGGCCTATGTAACTCCGTATAAGATTAATACAGTCTAGGGAATAAACGTGCTTCAGAAATCAAGAAAAATTGATTCTCGGATGGCGCCTACACCTTTGGCCTGTTCTCGGCTAGACTGCGTTGACGATCCCGTTTGACATTTAACAATTTTAACACATATCAGTGAAAGAACATGGATCAAAATCATATAAAAATAACAAATACAAATAAAGAAATCATTTATCCATACATATATACATTTTTTGGTATTTTATACATTTTCATTTCTAGTTTTAATCATGTGTCGATAGATGGCAGTAAATTTACTGTGACTACAAAATTTACTAAGACAGTAACCCTCTATCCTATATATTCACTTTGATGTCAGTGATGTTATATACACTACTAGTGTTTGGTATGTGAAGGTGAAATGTTCTGATCTGAGAAATAGATACTATGAAAGATTTTTGTATGATTAAACTTAAATTTAATGTTTTATATTCGTCAGGAATAAATATTTGTGACGTTTTTAACCAAAAGGTACCACATTGCCGCTTGTCGATTTCTAATTGAAGCTATATGGAAATAGCGCCTTACTGACAAGCTACAATAAGTCCATCGGACATCCAGGCGCGGGGAGCGAATGCACCAGTTCGTGGTCCACATTCCATTCGTTCGGACGAAACGTTTTGCCTCCTCCTTTTTGGTACGGACGGCTAAGGAATGGAATGCGCTTCCGCCATCTGTATTCCCTGATCAATATGACCTCGGTCTCTTTAAAACAAGAGTGAATAGGCTGTTACTGAACCGGTGAGCTCCATCTTAGGCCCTGTCTTCACTTTCCAACAGGTGTGACTAGGGCTAATCGCCGATCAGTTTATGGTTACCCTTTTGGTTGAAAATGGCACATTTGTGGTCTACCTCCCCATAAACTATACAATTAACTGCTGATAAGATTTCAGATCACTAAAATTACAGATTTTTTTTACAAATGATGTAGCACTATTAAAAAGTAGTAAATATCTCATGATGGTATCACTATCTCATGTATGTATGAATAAATACTTAGCTCCAGTGAATTAATTGTCTCCATTATGTGCCTGTTTTGACTGAATTTGAATCTCAAGGAGTTTATCAATACGCAGTAATTTATATAATTGAAAAAGTACTGCTTATATTTTCATCGTCCAGTTAAACATCGCCAATTATAGACATTATTACTTCGTAAAGACCGGCCTTACGCGCACTACGAATGAGGCCGATACATTGGAGTCAAAAGCGCATTTAGTTACACCAGCGCGCTCAGTCGTGTAGCGAATTGCGCAGTGGAAATGCGTCACCATTGGTGTAAACGAAGTATAAACGTATGCATACAATTCCGACCGAACAACGGCGCCTTTCCTCTGCTCAATTCGCCACACGACTGAGCGCGCTGGTGTAACTGAATGCGATTTTGACTCCAATGTATCGGCCCCATTCGTAGTGCGCGTAAGGCCGGTCTTTACGAAGTAATATATATGTCTATGTCACCAATACTGTACTTATTTTATTTTCTATGTATTAAACACAATATTCACATTTCGTAATGTGTAACATTTTATGTAAAAAATATAGATTTAAGATTGCAACCATATCAACATATTATTTTGTCATATGTATTGGTAGCTAAAAGTATTTACCAAGGCAGTTGTTTTAATATGACTATAAACTGCATTTATGACCTTTGATTAATGTTAGTTTAGTATAGAATCTCTTTGTTATTGTATAGTTTAGATGATTTTTATTAACCACCGTTTGATATTAACTTAACAATCGTATGTTTTATATTTGCTTTTGCTGTACTAAAATATGCCTTCAGTATACTTTTGTCTGAAAGTATTCCTATAAAAAAGACATTTAATTTTCTTTTTCCGTGTACCTGTCTTTGTAGACGTAAGAAATCTAGCAAACTGACCTTGTACTATTCATTCCAAAATATTTAGTAGTTAGAATAAATCAGACTAGGCTTTGTTTGTACTTTCTTGTTCACGCTCAGTGAATTGTTGAGCCATTTAGGGTTCTAGCTAAATTGGGCATTCCATAGCGTAAGTATTGAACAACCAATTTAGCTAGGACCCTAAATGGCTCAACAATCGCGAAGCGTGATTGTTCTGTATAGTCTGCATCATCTCAAATGACATTTTCGTCTAAGACGGTAATCTGTTAAACAAAAGCCATTGTCACTTGTGCGAGCTGTCGGCCTTTGTGTGCCATTGTGTATTGGCGCGTGCGGCGCTCACACACAGTGGCCGACCGCTCACACAAAAGAGACAATGGCTTTTGTTTAACACATTACTCTTAGACGAAGAAGTCATTTGAGAAGATGAGTCAATGTGAATGTTTTGTCACGGCCATCAACATTTTTTTTTATACTACGTCGGTGGCAAACAAGCATACGGCCCGCCTGATGTTAAGCAGTCTCCGTAGCCTATGTACACCTGCAACTCCAGAGCAGTTACATGCGCGTTGTCGACCCTAACACTCCTCTCCCTCGAGCTCTGGCAACCTTACTCACCGGCAGGAACACAACACTATTAGTAGGGTCTAGTATTATTTGGCTGCGGTTTTCTGACATCACAATCACATCTTGAATTTTCTCGTTTTTCACACATTATCAAACTTCAAGTTTCATTTTAGTTGTAGGTTAAACTTGCTCTTTTACTGCCGATGTTCTTTTCGTTGGTGCTGTCAGCATTTATTTATTTATTTTCATTTTAACTTTGATGTCAGATACCTATTATATCTTTATAATATACTGCAACATAACTGAATTCAACATTCTAAAACTTCTAAATTCAGATAAATGGTTTGAAAGTTTTTTTAATATGTAGCAAAGATAGATATAACTCCGTAATAGATGGATACAGTCTAAGGAAAAAACGTGCCTCGAAAATCACGAAAATTTGATTCTCGATCAGATGGCGCCACTAGTTTTGGCCTACTTTCGTATAGAGGGCGTTGACTGTTTCGTTTGTTATTTATAATTTTAACGCATACCAGTGAAAGAACATGGGTCAAAATCATATAAAAATAATTAATGCAAATAAAAAAATCATTTATCCATATTTAAATACATTTTAACGTATTTTTATAAATCTTCATTTTTAGTTTTAAAGTATGTCGATAGATGGCAGTGAATTTACAGTGGTTACAAAATTTACTATGACAGTACCGCTCTATATTATTATATCCTCATTGTATGTAGCATAAAATGCAACCTTGCCTTTTGGACAAAAAATTGATGGCATTACAACCAATTTAATGTATGTATATAATTTTAGATCGTAGTATGTATGATTAGATGTAAGAATTCTTTTATTATTTTCCCTTTGTCATTATGACAAATGAAAACATTGCAATACTGAATCACATGTCAATAACATTGCCTTGTTAGTTTTGTATGAAAATAAAAATAAATCGCAAAATATTTTTGTAGAGAAATAAAATTATGGAGTTATTGTAGACATAAATTTAGGTAGTTTGTTTGTGATCATTTATGTAAAATTTCTGATCATACTAAAGACAATATAAAATAAAGAAAGAATGTTATAATGCAAAGTTAATGTACAAAATGTAATCTCCCGTCCAGGTGTATCTCGTCAAATATAAAATATATTTAATAACATATTATGGAATGAATCTCAAGCTTCATAATGTTACTTAAGTAGTTTCCGTCCAAATTACCAATGACTGATTTTTTATTATTTTTTTATATGTATTTGTGTCTAAGTTGTACAACTTGTACATGTTTAGTAGGAATGAAATCTCAATTTAGATTTTCATAGATTTATTTCCAAATAAAAACCTTGTGCAAAATATCTGACCATGTGTTTGTTTACAATATATCCCTTCAAAACTTCCCGCTGAATATTTATTTTGTGGTGTCCCTGCCAGCCCGAGCTACGCGCTACGAGCGTAGCCGATATCACGGGAAAAACCGTATGTAGCGAAAAGCGCCTACGAACAGAGAACTCCCCTGGCGAGTCACTGGCACTGAATGTGTTAGTCCATAATAGTACATTGTGATACAAGTGTGCTAAGTTGGTCATTACACACGAGGCGATATTGTGCGCGCGAACTGTAAGCGAGCGCGCAATAAGAAATCCGATGTGTGTTATGACCAATGCACACGCGTTTCACGCGACGTCTTTCAACACATTTGCGAGGAAAAAAAAGAAACTTTCATATTAATCAAATTTTAATTGTTAAAACAGTTAGTATGCAGTCTTGCATCTATCATACTGCCAGCCGACCCTCGCCGCGGGCGGCGGTCGGGCGCGCCGGTGCCCGCCAGTCTGACCAATTAAAGAAGGCTCCATTTCCATGCATATTATTAGCAATCAGTTACCTTCTTAACTCAGTCGGATAATATAATGAAAAAGCACGAGTGTTATAATATACTGAAAAAGCACGCGTTTAATATCTAGGATTATGAGCCAAAAATCGGTGGAATACAAACGTCGTTTTGAGCAAATGTGTTAAAAAAATAAGATCCTCACAGTAATTGCCAACAAGAATTTTTAATATACAGCACTACAAGTCATTATTAAATACCAAAAAATAAGGCAAAATATACAAAGCCCTATTGCATTTTATAGCCAGTGAGTTTTACATAATTAACTGTCATACTGTGTAATCTGTTGAATAAATAAAATAAAAAAATAAAATAATTATATAACCATATTTATATTGTAAGTAATGACACCAGTTTACAACGTAAATATCCAAGAAAATGAACTACAGCCAAACAAGACCAGTCATGAGACTGCTAAAACTTATTTAGTTTATAATCAAATTCGGATAGACAGTGTGAAATGTTTTGCCCGGGTGTATGGGTACTTTAGCGAAAAAAAGAAACAGGCATAAGCATCGCAAACAAAAATAACAACTGTACGTACACAAATATGCTATTATAGTGTAACTAGATCATTGTATTTATAAATAAGGAACATTTTAAAATGATTACTATTCTATTCAGCAAATAACTACACTGATTGATTCATGATAAATTAATTAATTAACTATTTAACCTATTGTCTCTTCTTAATCTGCTTAGCCTTAGCAGTAGGTTTCGGGGCACCGCCGCTAAACAAGTTGGTAAACATCTCTGACATCTCCGGCATTTCACCCATCTTCGCCAAATTGCTAATCTGCTTCAAGTCTTCTTTGGTCTCCGGATCATTCATCATTTTAGGCAGAACCATAATCAGCAGAAGCGGTAGAACCATCATGATGACCATAGGATTGAACAGGAAGTCGGTCAGCCTCCATTGTTCACGGACTTGGAAATATCTGAATTTGGATAGTACCTTCATTCTCAATGGATAAGGCACTTGTATTATTTGTGAAGTTTGCACGAAATTGACTTTCCTGGCGCGGTATTTGCCTTTAGAGTTGATTTCAACGCGCACGGGTTCGTACATATAATCCGGGTGGACGGCCTCGACGATATAGGAGCCCGAAGGTACATTGTGTATGATGAAAGACCCGTCGTCGCGTACGAAGCCGATGTATTCGCCTCCGTTGACGTGGATGCGCGTGTCCACCTGCCAGGTGCCCACGTTAGGCTCCTCCGCGGGGAACACTCGCCCTTCGATCACGTATCGTCCGCTCCCGAGCTCTTCTTCGACGGGGTTGGAGACGCATATTACAGCCCCTATTGAACACAAGAACCCAACAAGCGGAATTAACATTTTGTAGGGATTGATTGATTACTTAGACACTAAATTATTTGCTCTTGTATTTTTACAAGTTCGTTAATTATTTTACGATTATTTTATCATAAATTTTTACTTCTAATGCTAATCACAGATATATGACAGATATCATGCTAGTGTCAACGTGACGTGAGCGTGACTGTCAATGTCAATCCCTGTCTGTCTGCTGACACACTACTCTTTGACTGACAGTCTAAGGGTCCTCCACACTCATGCGCGAATCACGGCGCGAACGCGTTCGTGGCTTCGCGCCGTGATTCGCGCATGAGTGTGGAGGGCCCTTCAGACAGTCTATGCTGTATGCAAGCTGTATGTGCAGTTTTCCTTGTGAAGACTGTGAAGAGCTTAAATCCGTAACAGACTACCGCATCGCACCACGACTTTGGTGCGGTCAAAATATCTCTTTCTCGATCTAACTTATGGCTGCGCTCTTAACGCACGTACGGTAACCACCTTACACACTATCGAAATGTGCGCCGCACGGCACCAAGATCGCGGTGCGGTGCGGTAGTGTGTTAGACGCTCTCCAGACTACGAGGCGCGAAGCCGAAAACGCGAGTGTGGAGCCGATTCCGCTGATTAGCGAATTAGACTCCACACTCGAGTTCGCGGCTTTGCGCCGCGATTCGCGCACGAGTGTGGAGAGCCCTTGAGACCACGAATTACTTGAGACAAAGTATTTTTTACATGTCAAATATTCTGAAAGATGTGCTGATATTCCGTGAAACGGAAAACGACTTGCTCGGGCCCGATTGCCGATAGCCAGTGTGGATCGGAACGGGACTGGCCGAATTATTAAACTGAAGTGTGACCAGTAAGTTGAATAGGGTACATTCCCAAAAGTAGGGTAATTGATGCCCTTCTTATCAATCATTATGTATAGGTTCTAAATTATTGATTTTGTATAAGTACGTATTTCAAACTAGTTGGTAGGGTAATTTCCCTAGAATAAAGAGATTGAAGAAACTTTTATGACTAATTTTTGATAGTTGATGTTTGTTTGTTTGTTGTGTATGACTACTAAGTATTATTACGATTACCGATTTGAGTGAATTACTTTTGTATAAAACAAAATATCTGTACTAGCACAGTCGAAATAGGACAAACCTCGAAATCTATAGGACAGTCCTGAAATTTGGTAATAGTTTGTTAAAGGACTGTCTCATTTCAAACATAGACAGAGATAATCATACTTTCTTTGTCTTACACTAGTACTAGCACCCAAAAGAAAAGGATGAGGAGAATTTTTTTGTTCTTATTTACTGACAATTTGGTATATGTTAATAAGGTCCCTTTTTCACCATTTGACATTTGGGGACCATAAGGTAACATTAAGTAATAATGCTTGCACATTACCTATACACATTTTTTCAAAACCTATAAAATTTTGGTTAGTTTAATAGTTATTTGTTATACAAGAGCAAGCGAAAGGATTCTATAGTTGAACGACGAGCGACGCGAGTGGTTCTAAAATAGAATCCTGAGCGAAGCGAGTCTTTCAACACACGAGAAGAAATACATTTGCACCCGTGTGTAGCACAAAACTTTTCCTCTCACTATAGCGAGGAAAGTGCAACATGCACAGATCATCTTCATAATATAATACGATATTATAACAGAAAACTCTGGAAGTTATGTATTTTTACGTGTCGGAGGCGGTGAGAAATTTTTTGTTGACAATGTTGACATTTCTGACGATGCGTTTTAAAATTGCATCGACTCAACTTGTGCGTTCAGAATTACATTCAACATCATTTAAAAAAACAAATGTTTCTTATGGAATTTAAGGTTTATGACTTAAAATCATTAAATAAAGCTAAATTTGGTATTATTTATTCAATTCTCAAACCAATTAATTAAATGCTAATTAATATCGAACGAACCATTATTATGAGCGTTTTACGTTTTGTTATCTGTCAAAAAACACGCTCCATCCAAGGTCAAATTACTTTCCCCACTAGTGGATAAAATGCGTTTTTCCCCGCTTGTTTTAAAGGATAAAAGATGGCTTTCCGAGCTAGTGAGGGGAAAAAACAATTATTTCACCTTCGGGGAAAATTTGCGTTACATAATGGTATCACTCGCCTACACGCACCCTTTCATACTAATCTAATCATACTCCGCCATTGCAGTGAGACTGCTAGCTTATCTTGTCTTTGTCTTGACATTCTCTCTATTCTCTCTAATCTCTCTATCATATCTTAACTGCGTGTTTAATATCCACGCGATCTTTTGCAAACATGGCGCATAAAGATTCCAGTAATCAATTAAAATCGTTGAAGTCGTCGTATGAATTGTGCCCTACCTGTAAAAAGCCGTTATACAACAAAGAAAATCTCAAAATACTTCGCAAAAAATGGATTAAATGGGGAGTGTTAGGGACTTTCATGGCTGTTGCTTCTGGGGCGATAGGAGCTTGTTTGTTGCCATTTTTGGGATTCGGATCAGCAGGAGTAGCTGCAGGATCTTTTGCTGCAAGTTGGCAGGGTCCCGCCGTGGCGGTAAGTTTATAACAATATTATACAAGGTGTCTCAGAATCACTAGCATATTCAATCCTGATGATAAAAAAACTGTCCCAAAAATTTGTATGAAAATTGTACAATTCCACTACGTCACGCACATACAAGTGAAAAAAAAAACACACTGAACGTAATGGAACGGAAATTTTTGGGACACATTTTTTAATGGCAAGATGGAGAATGCTGTCGATTCTGAGTAGAATAAGCCCAAGAATGTCCAGATTTGAAAGAATCAGGTTTTCAATATTTATTTTACAAAACCCCCATTGCCATGTTAGACTAATTTCGTCAGTAAAGTGCGGGTGCCATACTTTGACCATCATTTGTGACTTTTGTATTGCTTTAAGTTTAAGACAATGGGTCCCATATAGAGATTAAATTTGATCCTTAAAACAAACCCGATTGACTTCGACTGATACCATTAATAAAAAATTGTCAAAATACCCTATTACCCTATGTTAATAGAAAATTATCATTATCACAAAAATTGTGACATATCCAAAACTTGTGTCTCTGTGTTATTCAAATCGGATATGGCAATAATAAAAATGCATTTATTTTATGATTACGACTATATTCATAATATTTGTATGGTACAATAAATAGTAAACATTTGTACATAAATGATATAAGTTCAATATATCCTAAATATAAAACTTTTCGAAAACAATAATTTTCGGTGTTTTAAGAATTCACAAGGTAAATTAGTAATTACGTATTATTATTTATTTTTTCAGGCCGGATCAGTGTTCGCCATATGCCAATCATTGGGTGCTACTGGGCTTGGAATTGTGTTATTCGGTGCAGCTGGGTCAGCCGCTGGTGGGGCTGGTGCTCTCGGATTGATCTACAAATATCGGAAAAAATTCCAGTGGTGCTCCTGCAAACCTGCAATTAGTATTTAGTCTAGTTATAGTGAAAGTTTTCAATAAATGACATAATATATTTAGAAGAAGAAATCATAATACAGTAGAGTCCAGTTAGTACGACTTCGCATATAACAACCAACCGGTTATAGCGACGTAAGTATTGCCACATATGTTTGGTTCTAGTATGAGCTACTATGAAATTAAAACCGTTTATTACGACCGCTTATAACGACCGACCGCTTTTAACGACGGAAATTTACACAAAATCCGTCCGTCAAGTCCGGTTACAACGACGAGCGACGTAGTTTTTACAAATAAGTTGTTGGTAAGAAGCTTTCTCCGTCCCGCGCACCCAACTCCTCTCCCTCTTTGCCTATACGCAGCAAGATGAAATAGTCATGTGACTTTTCGTGATCTTGCAAGCTAAATAAAACCCACTTCCAATTATTTAATTGAGCTTAAACTTCACATAGTTAATTGTGTAAGCTTGGTGACAATACATTTTGGACTGTCACCCACTTCTAATGATGAACACAGGCGGTGGCCATAGGAACTTTGTGATAAAACAACGCAACCTTATTGCCGTTGGGTTTGTTAGTGTTGAAACAAAAGGACAAAGCCAACGATAAAGGCTTGTATTAAAATTGAAAATTTTGGCAAAAAACATATTTATTCTTTGATTGACGAGCAAAGCTAAGCGGAAGGGCACTACCTACCTTTTCTCGAAGCGCTTCGTCGTTTTTTGAATAACCTGGTTTTGGATTATACCACAGATAAACAAAATTCTTGGGATATGATGTCATTAGTGGACTTATTAAGCATAACAATTTTCAATTACATAGCTCTTATACTTTAGATTTACTTTATGATTTAGATTTTATTCATATGTAAAAAAACCCGATTTCGTGTACTCACTCACTGATGATCATCAAAACCTTTAGGGTACTTCCTGAAATTCTAGGAAGCTGAAATTTGATATGTAAAAAACTTGAAATGTTTGACCCCTAGGGGGGTGGAATTTTGTACGGGGAATTAATAACTGCTGAACAGATTTAGTTGAAATTTGGTATGTATATATGTAGAGAGGTTTTGTTATGTGGAGGGATAAAGGATAGTTTTCAACCACAAAATCATCCCTTGAGGGGGTGGAAAAGAGGGTTAGGGGGAAAAGGGGGGTTGAAGTTTGTATGGGGAATCAGTAAAAAGCAGATTGTGTAAAATCCGTATTTCAGGATTTTTAATAGTAAATTACCCCCAACCCTTTAAATTAGGGGATAGAAAATTGTCATAAGCAACTTACAAAACGAAGTGAAATCCCACCGAAAACATTTTCATGCAAAATGTTGCCAAGACGAAACCATAAGGCTGGCACTGTCAAAAAGTTATCAGATATCTTGTAGAGCCAAGCTTCTAACTCTACAAGCCCTAACTTCACAAACTCTACACCTTAGTCAAATCATGTGGCTTGGCCGTTTCGTTACTACAAGAACTACTTATTGTATATTTAGGGGAACGTAGTTGGGTGAGTAAAAGGTAGCGTTGTCAGGTTAACTTAAACTGAATTATTAAATCATAATCAAGTGTTTTACATCTCTAATCTACGGCGGTACAGACATTATCTTAACCGAATTAGCGCGTGCTCTAACCTATACTAAGTTATCGACACGCGCCGATAATATTTTGCTGACCGCCATACTATACTAAAAAATTATGGAATAGTGAATCCATTTTTCACCTTACGTCCATGTGACGGTAGCGAAACGCCAAGCCACATACATAATTTGACTAATAAGGTGTAGAGTGTGAAGTTAGGGCTTATCATGGGCTTATAGAGTTAGAAGCTTGGCTCTTATCTACAAGAGATCTGATAACTTTTTGGCAACATTTTACATAAAAATGTTTTTGGTGGGATAAACAGTTACTGGACGCCTAAATCAAGAGTTAAGGATAGAGTACCTACAACCAACTAACTAGATGGGTTTCGTTCGTTATGAAAATTGTAACCCTTTTTCGAGGTTAGCTCGCCTTCGTATATTCTGCACCTTAGAGGATATATTATAACCAAACGAAGTAGCCAATAACAGGCGTTCCCCAGCTCTGTCGAAAATAGTCGGCTAATGGTCATACGGTGGTCATGGAGACTGTAACGGTGGTCATACGCAATGTATAGACTGACGTTTATCTGACATGGCTATTTTGATGTTACGTATACATTTGACGTTTCCCTCCCCCGCAAAATTTGCTAGACTTTTTTGTACAGCAAATTACAGACAATGCATCTCCGTTAGTTGTATCCTCCAAGATTTGCACGGTCACCACGGAGTCCGGTATTACGATAAAAATAACCGCTTTAGTTACATTTTCGTCTATGGACAGTTCATAAATGTCAGATTGAAGCGCGATAAAGCGTATTTATCGCGTTACTGTATACATTCCCCTGTTTATAATATGCTATTAAACGCATGTTATGCTTATCTGTTTAATAAGGATGTACAATAACATTCGATTGCTTCGTTTCCTCAGTTGAACGTACGCCTGCGCGCTGGGAGGCATATCACTACACCGCCATGAATTGTATCATATTCTTAAACATATTTGCCGCGTTTTGGGCTCTTGCGATCGCCGGGACCCAATATCCGGCTACTAAAGGGGAGGTGTGGCCAAAACCGCAACACCAAGTGAAGACAAATACGGTTCTTACGTTCGACCATAGGCGATTCCAAATTAAGGTAAAACAAATCGACATCAAAAATGTTTTTTGTGTCACACTTTTATTGCTGACTGTACTTTTTCTCATATGCATTGTATGTCTATCAAGTACTTCTCGAGACCTTTATAATGAGCCTAAACTTGATGTGTTTTTGTGTTTCCATAGTTATTTTAGTTACCTTCCGCATCATCAGATCAACTCCATGGTAGTATATTATTGCATTGTCATCGAAATTACGAAAGTACAACCAATTGAATTGCAAACCGGGAACCGGGAAGTGGGTCTAATTATTGTTACAAGATTTGAAGCACATATAATTATTTATTTAAAATTTAAATCAGGCAACAAGGCCCATATTACAAATACCTTACAGACTAACATACATATATGTATTATCAAATTATATTAACTTAAAACTAAACCCTATTTATACACAGATTACACAGTGAAGCTAAGTAAAAGAAATTGTGTTTTTATTTCATTTTAAAATCGTAAAATACCCCTTGCGAACCTTGAGGGCCTCCTAACTAGAGGGCGTCACTGGACGGTCGGCGCCCTTTTTATTAGGGTTCCGTACAAACGTATAAAATATGTCGAGTACCACAGGTAGTCGGCGTCACCTGCTCGCTCCTCTCCAGCGTGGTCTCGCGCTACTCGCACGTGTTCACGCGACAGAGCCAGCTCGCACTCGAGCATGCTAGCTCGTACAAGTCAGCAGGCAGGCTCGCCGAGCTGCACATCGACCTGACCGCGCCGTGTGAAGACTACCCGCATTACGGCATGGATGAAAGCTGTGGGTATTGCGATTTTCAATAATTTTGTGTTTCTATTTCTCTTTTTATTATTATTCTTCCTTGCTCCGTCCTTCATTGACTTCATTCGCTCCCGTTCCACCCTACCAACCTATACTCACCTTATTGTCTATGACTAAATTATTATACAATGAGTTTTAAAAAAGCAGTAGGTAATTAGCACGTACGTATTAAGTTATAAATATTAGCATAAATTCCAACACACTTAGCACGAGGAAAATATAATGCTTTTTTAGGTCAACAAGCTCTTATCGCATTGAAAGCAATTCAATAACATAATACTTATGTTTATTTACTAAAAGTATTTCATATTCACATGTAACAAAATAATACCTATTAGTTAATAGTTAGGTATGTACGAAATAAAATAATAATAAAATTCATACTGTTGCAGTCTTATTTAGGGTTGAAAATTCTCGAAAAAATCAAATCGGTTTTTTTCAGGACGTTTTGAAATTTTCGTTTTTTTTTCTTTTTTTTTCAGTTTTTATCGGAAAAATATGGGCACAAGTGACTTTTTTTTCCGAATACAACTAAAAAAAATGGGAATTTTCCGGGTTTGTACAACCCTAAGTGCGAGCCATATGGTCGTCTTGGCAACATTTTACATAAAAATGTTTTTAGTGGGTTTTCACTACTTTTTGTAAGTTACTTATGACAATCTTTCATCTCCTAATTTAAAGAAGGGGTTGATTTAATAAAAATTCTCAAAACGTATTTTATTATTTATAACAAGGAGTCCCTACTATATCCTCAATTTTTAGACTCTAGCATCAAAATTTGCGGAAGTCTCATATAAACTTCCATCCCCTAGTTGAAGGGGTTGGGGGGTAAAAGCTCCATGTTTTAGGATTTTTTTGTTGTTTCTGTCCTAATACATACCAAATTTCAGCTTTCTAAGACTTCAGGAAGTACCCTAAGAATTTTGATGATCACCAGTGAGTGAGTGACGAAATCGGGGTTTTTTACATATCAATAAAATCTAAAGTATAAGAGCTATGAAATCGAATATTTTATGTTTAATAACAATTGACATCACATCCCGAGAATTTTGATTTTGGTGTATTATCCAAACTTGTCCAAACCCAAGTTATGAGGGTTCAAAAAAACGACGAAGCGCTTCGAGAAAAGCACGGGAGAAAAGGTAGGTAGTGCCCTTGGGCTTCGATTGGCTCGTCTTGGCGGGGCACGGTAGTGCCCCCAGATCATGTAATTAAATATTGATTTCCAATTTTCCAGATAACCTAACAATAGCAGAGGTATCTACTCTGAAAAGCGGTTCCATATGGGGCATTCTGCGAGGGCTTCAGACTGTCCTGCATTCGTTCTATCTCTCAGATGACTACATGGTAAGATTTTAAGTACAGGTATTACTAACCAAAGGGAGAGCCAGAGAGGGTCAAAGAGCTGGATGATGGTAACTTGGGTAAAAAAACTTGACAAATGTGAGCTTGGTGACCAGTGGCGGATTTTCCCAAAGGCTCAGAAGGCCCGGGCCTATGGCTGCAAGATATTAGGGGCGACAACAAGGCGGCAGTCTATATGATGGGTGCTGAGAAAGGGGCGGTCAGTAATCACTACAGGGCCTGAGGCCTAGGGCGGCCAACACTGCAAATCCGCCATGCCTTGGTCTCTTTAAAGCAAGAGTGAATAGGCTATTAGAGGTCATGCATTAATTATATCACACGTGTAGGGGGAGGGAGGGAGTTAAGAAAATGTGTCATGTTGTGATAAGGGGGAGGAGGGAGTCATAAGCTTTGTGACGTCACAAGTTCATCAGTGACCGATTTTTTTTTAAATTCGTTGTAAAGTTAAATAACGAGTTTTTGGAACGATGATCTTTTTTATCCGTTTAATTTTCTTCCCTAATCGATTTTGTGTTATAAAATTACTAATATTTCTTTTATCAAACATATTTTGAAAAGATATTAATAATACCTAATTCGAATTGCCCATTTAGCTGAAAACAAAATTGCCAAAAATGTGATCTCACACTAGGGAGGGGAAGGGGTCACAAAACTAAAAAAAACCTAGAAATTCGACCCGTACTGAACCGGTGAGCTCCATCAGGTCAATCGCCGGTCAGTTTATAACAAAAAAAAATTATTTTTTTTGTTTCGATCAGAAACTGAGTTAAAATTTATTATTTGTAGAGAATATTAGTAAATGCAACGGAGATATACGACTATCCTCGTTACTCGCACCGCGGCCTGCTATTGGACACATCACGGCACTACATCTCCCTGCAAAACATCCTGCTGACGCTGGACGCCATGGAGATGAACAAGATGAACGTCTTCCACTGGCACATCATCGATGACGACAGCTTCCCGTATCAGAGCAAGAAGTTTCCGGAATTAAGGTTAGTAGAAGGGATTCTCCGGTTCTGACCCAAACGCAGTTCACTCACTGGCCGTCTCATTACCTGTATTCCTGTACTTGTACCTACGCAATCGTAGGTATGATGCCTGCAATTTGGCCACATTTCAACAGTTATTATTTTCGAAATTAGGTCATACATAATTAAAAAATGTCCCATCGCCATTTCGGGCACGTAGCAAGATGCACCGACCAGCGCTGGACCCTTGCCGCTACCAAATGGGCCGGTCCGGTTGGGAAAAGAAAAATTGGACATCCACGACAAAGATGGGCGGACGATATTATAAAAGTATCCAGCAAAAACTGGCTAACAGTAGCCCAGGACAGAACGAGGTGGAAGAATCTGGAGGAGGCCTATACCCTACAATAGGGGTCCCTATAATTTAAGTAAAAAAAAAAAACAGATTAAATTTAAATTATGTATCATGTAGCTATAAGTTATATGGGAATAAAGAGGCTTTATTATTATTATCAATTAAAAAATGTGGCGGTATTGCGGGCACTATACGGTCCAGGGTCATTCTCTGAGAATAGGTATGTCTGCGGTTGCGTCTAATTGCCACGACTCTTTTCATACATTTTGTATGTGTTGCGGCAATTAGACCGCAGACATATTTTTTGAGAATTACCCTCTCCTACCCAACGTATGAAGTCTGCTATATCCCGTCTTTATCTTGGGTCACCACTTCTAAACCGGCTCGTTAGGACAGTTGTTAGGATTCGGCTACCTTCCTGACGACTCGTGCGTGATGATGTGTTATGTAGACGTGCATATAACTCCTCATGTTTAAGAGACGTGACGTATGCTTCATACATTACTTTAGAATTGGACATCTCTTAAAAAGTATTTTTTTTTCAGCGAGCATGGAGCGTATTATCCTACGATGGTGTATTCGAAGGCTGATATCATGCTCATATTGAAATATGCCCGTGAGCGCGGCATCCGGGTGATACCCGAATTTGATGTTCCAGGTATTATTGAATATCAGTTTTATTACTTTTAATGTATGGTATGGTGAAGGGAATTAAAATTTGTCAGTTTAAATTTAACTTTGCCAAGTTGACAAAGCGTTAAACTTATTTGAGTCGTACGTACGTACCTACTACGAGTGGGGCGTGTCATCAAGAGGCAAACAACTTTTTTTAAATAACTACAGAATAGTAGATATTATAGGGAAAACATGTTCTAATACTATTTGGCACCTGCCATCTGTCAAGTAAAAAATATGCTCACACCAAGAGCGACGTCACAGTCATGCACGGGACGAATACCTTAAATGTAAAAAATGCTGTTTCTCCCATTGCTCACTTTTCACTCGGATCATCGCCTAAAAATAATAATTTATCAAACAGGTCACACCGTGTCCTGGGGGGCATCGCATCCCGAGCTCGTGTTCACGTGCCCCGACCAGTGGTATGGCACAACTACAGTTGGGGCCTTGAACCCTATTCTCGACTCCACGTACGAACTGCTCGGAGATCTGATTAAAGAAGTACAGGACTTGTTCCCAGACAAGTACTTCCATGTTGGCGGGGATGAGGTCAACACGAAGTGTTGGTGAGTGATATCATATAACAGGTCACACTCTTGCACGGCATCGCACCCCGAGCTCGTGTTGACGTGCCTTAGACCAGTTGATCGATGCCACCACGAATGCAGCCTTGAACTCGATTTTTAACTCCACGTACGAATCGCTAAGAGATCTGATCAAGGAAGTGCAGGACTTGTTCCGGAGTCCGGACAAGTACTTCCATGTTGGTGGGGATGTGGTCAATACGGAGTGTTGGTAAGTGATATCCATATCCATCCCAGAATCTGTATTTTAAGTACTAATAAGCCGAACCACGATGTTGGTGCGGATAGAGTGATATTGGATAGTGTGAAAGACAATCTGTTGCCGTCCGTATAATCTATTTCTCGCTCTAATCCATAGACGCATCTTTATCGGACATACGGTGTCTGTTTGCGACACTATTAACCATGCCTCAAACCGCACTAAGGTCGCGTGGTTTGTTACTACGTCTATTAGAGCTTTTTAAATTATGCGATCATAATGGCACTTCTACTGAGGACGCATTTCTTGAATTGGCCGTTGCGTGAAAGTGACCTGAAAGTATCTAACTAAGGAAAGAAAGCCGCAGTAGAAGTTCCTTTAGTGTCTCTAGATTATCCTTATATTTATAGGTTGGCGTAGTGTGACTTTAGGACACACATGTTCCAACTGACCTTATTATTTTCTTACCAGGGAGGTCCCAACAATCCAGGCCTATCTTAAAGAGCACAACATGACCATCACCGAGTTGTTCCCCATGTTCGTGGGCAGACTGTTCCGACTGCTTGGCAGTAGGTCGCAGCCCATCGTGTGGGAGGCAAGTTTACGAACATTAAACCTTTTTATAACTTCTTCTTTAACTTTTTATATTTACCTTTTTATGTTAAAAATCGAAAATATAAATTTCATTATCTGCCTCATCTGCCTGAGAGTGATAGAAAAAGCAGATAACGAAATTTGAATTTTTGATTCTTGCGGGAGGCTCTCTGGTGGAGTGAACGCGAACGTTAAATTTGTAGATCGTTCGTTACTATGTGGACCGAGAGCGGGGGGTGAGATTAAGAATCCTAACTATTATGATTGAGGAAATGAATTGAAATGAAATGAAAGCATTTATTTCGGATACAAATAATCCATATTATGTTAGTACAGTGTACAGTATAGTGAGAAACTCTAGGTTTTTAACTTTTGAGATAAAACGCTGTCGGCACACACGGCTCGCCTAATAGTAAGCAAATGCCGTAGCGTATGAACGCTTACAACATCAGAGGCCCAATAATGAGGGTAGATCTTTTATAATAATCCTTCCCAATGATATAGTGTATTTTATCATATGCTTTCAGGAAGTATTCGACAACGTGACGTCCTTACCAGCGAGTACGCCCGTACAAGTCTGGAAATCAGAACCCATTAAAGGCAACGAAAAATATGATGATTACGGCAAATATACTGTCAACAAGGTAAAACTATATTATTTTACTACATGGTTCGTATCTGAGAATAAAAAAATATTTATCTGTGTTCTATAGGTAAGTAGTATTGTTCATCATAAAAACTAAATGGTTTAAACTAGAGATGCGCCGAATAGTGGTTTTGGGCGAATACCGAATATTCGGCCCCTCTCTCGGCCGAAGCATCGAATATTCGGCATGACATGCGAACATTGCGAACATTATGAGTCACATCAACATCACTAGCTCACATCACAAGTCACTATTATTATGAAAACTGTTCGCCAACAAAGCACAACGTTTGCTAGTATGATTTTTGTTGAACCTTTACAGTGACATCATATAGTGCCATGAAAGATACATTGCAACATTTATAAATACATCAGCTATAAAATAAAGAATTACTACAATACAACAGAGATATATATTATGGATTCTCTATGGTTAGTAAAACATAAAATTTGGAGATGTAAAAAGTCCATGTTGCCAGAGTAGAGTAACACTTTGTAAGTTGTACGATACGCACTAGACCCCAATCTACCTGATTTGTAATAAAGTGCCGATGCCACTTGTATTTGTTAGAGTATCATATTATATTATTAAGTTAGTAACTATTATATCTAGGATATAAAAACATAGTCTTCTGATAATAAAATTTAATTTCTAAACCTAAATTTCAAGGTCTTAAAAGCCGGCAAAAAGGTGATATTATCCGCGCCGTGGTACCTCGACAAATTGCAGAAGTCCTGGGTGGATTACTACAATGGCACGGACCCGCACGCCATGGTGAACGACAAATCTTTGGCCGAGAACATCCTCGGCGGCGAGGCCTGCCAGTGGGGCGAGCATGTCGACGACAGAAACATGATTAGCAGGTTATTACTTAAGATAAAATTTATGTATTACCTACTGTGTGAAAATGATTAATTATTATAAACGGGTTACTCTCGTAATTTTCGGTAATTCTCAACAAAAAGGCGGGGACAGCTCTTGTACCTATACAGCTGGATGAGCTGCGCACATTCTGCTAATGAGACGAATGTATATTAAGCTCACCCGGCTTGAATCTACATCGAAAGAGAATAAGAGCCTAAGAGATTCAAATGCTTATGAACTTTATAACATATTATCTTTAAGAGATCGCGTTTTCGCGATATGATACCTATTACCCTCATTGTCATTTACTTGCACTGTTCCTTTAAGGTCTGCATCTGCAATAACAAATAACACTGAAGACTCTCTTCTATTTTTAATTTCTTTCACCAAATTAATTTTCTAGAACGTGGCCTCGGGCTTGCGCGGTAGCCGAAATACTCTGGAGTTCGCCGCCATTCGACGTGCCAACTACACATCACAAGAGTGTGAACTCAAACCGTCTGGAAGAACACACCTGTCGTATGATTCGGCACGACATCGGCGCGCAGCCCCCCAATGGACCTGGTTTTTGTGTAGTTAACCCTAATCATTTGTAATTTAACACAGGTTATATACGTTTTTGCTGTTTATGAACCCCACATACTTGACACAATGGTCAATTGGTCACGTAACAGCAAAGTCGTTTTCTTTTTTTATGATAATAGTAACTATGTACAATGGAATGGCTAACGCAGCGTACTAAGTAGGCGAACGCGAAGCGAAGCGATGCGGCTCGGGGTGAATCAATCCTTTGATACCTATAGCAGTGTCCTACGTGGGCGATCTCGTTGCGAACGCGAACGCCGTGGGCCTGCCGCGCCGCTTTGCTTCGCGTTCGAGAGTTGTTCGCTTGCGTAAGACGCTGCGTAACACTAAGGGTTGAATACGCCCCGATATGAATACATCAAAGCATATCAAAGTGAGGGCGTGGTATTATAAACGACATATTTTCATTAAAAAACCAAAATAAAATAAAAAAAACATTGTCACATTTTGTCACACAGATTCAACTCGAATAAAAAGTCAAGTTTGTTATAAGTTATTCTTTTATTTTTGTCTCATTTTCAAAAACAATTGTAGCACAAGTTACCCGCTCGTTTCGTTATCTGTTTTCCATTCTCTTCTTTCACTGTACACTTTTTACTTACATTAAATTATTTTCTTTCACGCTTTCATAACAACTAAAAAAAAACAGAACATTCAGAACTTAGAAATGTACTGCTTTGTTTTGAGATTCCTAAAGCTTTCTACTTCGGTTGGCCCTTCTCTTCAAACATTTGTCGACTCCTGCACTAGTACTAGAATTTAGTAGTAACATGAGTAGGGGCGTCCTCAGTGGGTTGCTCCTTAGCCCGCCGGGCCGTCCGGGGCGCGAGCGCGGCCTTGAGTAGCGCGGCCACCGGCGACTCCACCGCCACGAACAGCAGCGCGCCTGCCCCGAAGGCCAGGAACACTGTCGCTGCCAAGATTATTAACTGTGGAAAATTGAAAATTGTAGTAGTAGTAGTCAGTAGTCACAAAGTACAAAGGCGATCTTATCTGTATAAAGGGATCATTTTTGGCATTGCGAAGGCGGTAGAGTCAGATGCTTTTGTCATGGCAAACAAAAACGACGACGACGGCGAGCTCATAGAGCTTAAATATGTATGCATTGCATTATCACTGCCAAGTTTGTGCAAAGTTAGCGTGGTCAGAAAATCTATTGATTTAATTCTAAATTTAAACCTTCAAGTTTTAAATTTAGAAGGCCAGGTGACTGGCAAATTTAAACCCCTGAGACTCGAGGGCTCTCAAAATTAACTGAGTGAATAACAACGGAAGCTTTCGCTCGCTAAGCGAGTGTAAACCCGATTCGTCTCGGATCTTGTTCCATGTTTTTTTGTTCCGCGACAAAGTGAGCGGTAAGTTTAAAAGCTAATGGCGCCATTACATTTGGTCATTTGTTAGTTTTGTTACTTGCAAACATTGTCACTTACATTTGGCGACATTCCCAGTCCCAGTGAACAACCCAGTGTAGAAACTAAAACTATACGACTGCGAAATATATAAAGAATACGTACGACATTGTAGTCAGACATGTAAGTGGGCAGCCTAGCAGCACCCACGAGGCCGCGCTGGAACGTGGAGTGCAAGAGGAAGGCGGCGTATGACGCACGCCCCATCCATGTGAAGCCTCGCCACTCGAGGAGGCAGCGGAACACGTCTGTAAACCAGATAATATAGGTTAATATACTAGTGGTAACACAACTTGTTAGTTGATGCTTGACCATTGTAACAGAAAACGCATAGCTGGAAGATGGGCTCATAGACTGGATCAATGGATCCTGCTACACTAGTGTTTCCAGGCGACTCCTTTCCCCTCTCCTAGCGATAGAGAGGGGCAAAACTTGGCACAACCCACTAAACCCACTCCGGCGTTTCTTCCTCTTTGCCGTTCACGAGGACGCCATGGGATCGAGAACATTCCACCATTGCGCCCTCCTATAACGATGCAAAGCTGGAAGATGGGCTTGTGGATGGTGGCGTCGAGCACTCTCATGAAGGTGGACGGCTAGAAGTAGTTCATGTAGAACAGTCCATGACTTACTTTCAGCCCTAAAGATAGCGCTGATGAATATCACAACGATGCCTAGCTGGAAGATGGGCTTGTGGACGGTGGCGTAGAACACTCGTACGAAGGTGGACGGCTCATAGCCGTCCATGTAGAATAGGCCACCGGTCAGGATGATGCCCACATTGACAGGAACCGCCAGCCATATAACCCATGGGTATTTCTGGAAGTTGTCGAGTAAACCGGTTATTAAATACATTAAAAACGGTGACTTACGGAAGTATTGTTATTACAGGTAACCAGATATTATGTTGACGAAATATGATTTCCGACCTCACGAGCAACTTGTGTGGTAACTCCGTGCGAGTTATATTTCGTGTAAACCATACAAAACTGCTATAAGTACTGTTATAAGTTAGAAATATTGTACCACAGTCTGCTGACTGTTGCAAACTCGTGGTTGCAAAGAACATATTATAAGTAATATTGCCATGCTTCATATATTTTCGAGTTACAGCAAATATCAAAACAAGGACAAGTAGTAAAGCATCGTGAACTAAATTTGTGGCTAAGACATGCTAGGACCATTAGAATCAAAACGGTACCTTCTTGATCGCAAGTATCGCAAATGAAATAATACAAATCCATGCGTGGCTGTTGACTTTACCGACAAATGAATTAAGGTTTACATGGGTAAAGAGAGAGTGAAGATCGGGATATGAAAAGAGCGTACCTTTGGGCGCCTGGCAGGAAGACGTCCTGTCAGATGCCCCAGGTATCGCTGGAGCAACATGGCGGAGGCGGATCTGCCTCATTTAAACTCACTGAGCCGACGGTGTACAAGTAGTTTGACATGACTTTTGCATTTAGTGATGGTAGTTAGTGCGAAACCGTCATTTCTCAGAAGGAGGCCTTGGAGCGGGAGCGCGAAGAAAGAGCTGATGCGCTCCCGATCTGGCGCAGACGTAGAGGTAGGAGACGGGCGCATTTTGCTGCCCGTCAATACCCCTAGTCCTGTCCTTCCCTCCTTCAGCGCGGAAGCCTCTGGGTGAACCAAGGCAGCTGGGGGACGTCGTGGTAGAACGTTTGCGACCCCATGGCGCCCCCATAAACGGCAGTGCGGAGAATCGCCGCAGGGGATGTTAGTGGGTATTCTCCTCCCCTCCCTCTGACTAACAGAGGGAGCAGGAGGAGCGAGTCCCACATACCACCCCCCCTTATGGGCTTCCCTGGCCCGGGGGTAAGATGCGTAAAAGGCATTTACCCCTGCGAAAAAAAAAAGGTGGCTGTAGTAAGTGAGGAAATTAACTAGTGTTAGTGCCAAATCGAGTAACCTGTAGTCGTTCAGAGACAGCCTTGTCATTATTGAGCCAGTGGTAGACGAGCAGGCCGCCAGCGATGCCCAGCACGTACGTCGACAGGTTGGTGTGGCCGCGCACGAAGATTAACTGGAACTCCCTGTTGTACCGGAAGTAGGTGCGAAAAGATCTGAAAATAATTATATATGTAAATAGTAAGTATCATTTCATTATCTTCTTAGTGTTGTCCTAACTTTTTTTTCACGGCTCATGAAGAGAACCTGGGATCCTCTCAAAATTGTGGGATCAGACCGTTCAACGCATCAAACAAACTTTGACTTTTGTCCCCTGGTTGATACTTGACAGTGACAGACAGACTTTAAAAAATATCAACACGAAATTGATCCACCCAAGAAAATACTGTGCCATGTGTCATATCCTCGGAAGACCTTTGTCCTTCGGGTATAATGAACTCACTCAGGAGAGAGCCAGTGAGATGGCCATCCGCCCACCCGCCAGCAGCTGCATTCGCAGCTACAGTGGACAACTATGACATGGGTATGACTCACTCAGTAGAGTTGTGTACAACAGCGCCCAGGCACTGGAAGTAGGTATGCGCGCGGGGATGGCCAGCAGAACGCCTAGCACCAGCAGCTGCATGCGCGGCTACAGCGGACAGCTATGACAAGGGTATGAGTCACTCACTCAGGAGAGTTGTGCACAACAGCGCCCAGGTCCTGGAAGTAGGTGTGCGCTGCGGGGATGGCCAGCGAGACGACCAGCAGAACGCCCAGTGCCAGCAGCTGCGTGCGCGGCTTCCGGCACAAGATGCAGACTAGTAGGCCTAGCCCGAACAGTTGCGTGTCCGCTGACAGGTACCTGTTCGATTCAATAGAATAGAATAAAATTTATTCAGGGCGTTTAAACAACAAAAACAACACATGTGTCAAAAACGTATTTATAATACGTCACTGAGTTGGTTTCTTTCTACACACTCAGCAACATCTTCCGTGGAAATCCTTCCAAAAAAACACGACAAATAAAATAAAATAGGTTCTTATATAAAATAGGTCAGTAGTTCAAACTTATAATATTTAATACCTGAGATAGTGAGATCGGCTACGAAAGAAGACATTAAAAATAAATCCCTGGTAAATTCAATTTAATTTTTTAATTCCGCGTAAGACAAGATAATATTTAGTATTTAGTATCATATTTAGTATTTACCTCATCGGCGTTCAATGATTCGAATGTACAAAGTGAGAAAATAGGGTTAAACTCATGTGCTGGTTAAAGGTTACATAGGAGAAAATTGGTATGAAATAGCAAGGTTTTGTAGGAGCCACTTCCTTTTGTTTTTGAAGTGTCCAAAACAAGTTAAATAGACACGGCTATGTTTACGTAACTACACTATATCCACTAAAGATCATCGTCACATGGGCTTTATGGCTTTCACAATTTTCCGAATCCAGTTAAACGCCCGTTTATATAGATAGAACGATCCAACGGGCAAATTGTCACGGTAAAAACTTACCAAGACTGCGGGAAGCAAGGCACGTCTTCCCACAAATAATTATGAATGTAGAGCAGATGCGCCCACCAGTGTTTATAGCAGGCGTCTGACTCACTGGTCACCACCAGCTCCCACTGTGGCCCGTCGCCCAAGTGCCGCATAAGGGTCATCACGGTGAACATGACCAGCGCGTAGGTCGGAGTTAGTCTGAAAGAGAGAGTATAGTTGGAAAGCTGGTTTGGTGGTTTACATAATTACCTACTGCTCAGAATATCACCAATGCCTATTCTCAGAATTAGACCATGATATAGGTAATACGCTAAATCTCGATATAAATCGGATTGTTGGAAGCAATTAAGAAGCTGGGGACAGTAAATGGGGTCTGCGATGGATATATATGGATGGATAGGTAAATAAAAGTATGTAGCTACCTCAATCACCGCAAGACCATTCCCTTAGCTCATTCTAATAACCTGTCTCTGCAATAACACAAGCATTCAGCCGAAAGCCGGTATTTGTCAGCCTTTTGCTTATGACTTATCTGGAACCTACCTCAACCATTGCAAGATCATTTCCTTGGAGCCAGTCCTACAACTCCCACAACTAGACTCGATGCTTCCGTGTAACTCGAAGCAGAACGCCAGAGTAGAAGCCCGAATATTAATTGTTTGTCCGTGGCACCGTGGCTTAGTAAAACAAGGTACCTAAGTTACTTTGAGTGGAGCAGTAGGCGTGGAATGGGGCGGGAGTAAGGCAGAATCTCATAGTATTCCCACATTCTGCACCCACACACCGCTCATGGCGATATATGTCTTGATATACTGTAGACATGAGTTGTCGTCGTCGTCGGAGTAGAGTACTTTTATTGTGCCATGTGTTTGTCAATGTCAACATGTCCATCAGTCATCTCACAGTAAGTGAGCTAAACCTACCTCAACCACCGTAAGACCATTCCCTTGGGCCACTCCCACAGGCTAACGCGGTGTTTCTCCGCGTGCAGCTCGAAGTTGAACGCAAGCAGGAAACCTGACATCACGAAGAACGTGTACGTGACCAGTGTGCCGTTAAGTAGGATGTACTTGGTAGGATCATTGAACATCTGGAATCCACAAAGTATGAATACGATGATGGGGGTTTTCAGAAAAAAATATACCATTTACTTTTTTTCGAAAAACTAACTACTTTTTGGGCTACTTCGACTAAGACTCGTGCGGACTAGTGATGACAATAAAAAAGTGTCCCAGTTTTTTATAAAACTTGTGGGTTTAAGTTTTGTGACGGTGCATACGAAAAGTAATGTACTTGTGAAAATGCGTCACAAAACTGTTAATTTTTTGGACAGTATTTTATTTTTAGATCGATAGTCCAAGTGATTCTGAAAAGAAATAACCCAAGAGTTGATGGTTTTTTTGAATTTGCGGATCCATTTATGTCAACATGACCACCTAGCTGCAAAATTTCATGTCAACTACGAATGAATACATGTATGTTTTCTGCAATTTTGCAGCTCTCTGTACCAGGACCAGCCTCTATATTATACAGGTACTTACGTTTTCGACAGCGTGTGGATTCTTGAGGTAAAAAACAACAAGCACTAACACGGAGTGCGAAAAGAAGACGCAAACCATCGTCAGGGACCTGTCGACAAACGTTGTTTACATTTTACATTTACTTTAGATTACGTCTGGTGAGTGCATCTAGTTAACAAGACTCTACAAACAAAGAAGTCTACTTACAAACTTAAACACCCCTCTTTTTACTGTCCGCGCGCGAATTCCGTGCACGGCTGAGGAATGTTGGGCGTCATGACAGAGTGGTGTCATTTTGCACGTACGGGAGCGGCGCACACCCCCCCCCCCCCCACTTCCTCGACCTCCGAATGCACGGAATTGGCGCGCGGACAGTAACTAGGGAACAAATCAAATTATTATATGTATGTATTTTTTTTATTTGTGTTTTTTTTTTATATAGTCACACTACTATAGGTATATTAATTATAAACTGAAATAGATAACATACGAAGGCCCCTCCCTACCCCTCTTTTTGTTTCGGAGGTTAAAAATAAGGGAAGTTAAATATTTCACAACGTAACTAAAGTGGAAAATATTGACCGTAAAAATGTACCTTAATCCGTTGATTATTTTGAGCCGATTGAGCCTGGGCTCGGGTCCAACTCCACTGGGTGCTATCAGCTTACGCCAGTTACGCCGGAAGGAGAAGGCCAGTAAGTACGGATTCTCTAAAACCAACAATTACTTCGATGAACAGATTTGCGAGTCGCAGATTTTATTATCCAACGAACGTTATGTTTGTATTGATATGTAGTGTATTGTAGTTTTTTTTACAGGTGTACCGACCTACACATACAAACCCCTTAACTAGTAAATATTGTATATATACAGCTTATTGTTAATGTGATATAAAAGTATGTATTAACCTTAGTAATATAAGTTAATCATTAAATTTAGATTAAGGTACTAACGTTGAAAATGAGTGCATCATTTCGCTGTTAAACGCAAGTTTAAAATGTACCATACTTTTTTGAAAATAAATTTAAAAAAAAGTAACAAAATGATACGTGCCTGCTGCATCACCATTCATAATGTCGTAAGAAGTCCCAACTGCGTTCAGTATGATCAGGACCAAATAAACACCCGCCATGATATAATCTCCAGTGCTAAATCTCCTCTCGTCACCGTGCCTCTTGCAGTATAACAACTCGGTTAACCTGGAAATTATGTTGGAATGTGATTTGTTCCATAATGTTAATGTCCCTTTCACCGTTAAAGACGTCAAGTGACGCAATTCGTGCATTTCGACAAAATTCACGATTGAGACAAAGAGTTCCCATTTTTTTAAATCTATCAGAGGATATGTAAAACCGGCAAAGAGACTCCATCGCAGAAATTTAAATCAATCTCCGTCAAATCAGCGGAGCGTTGCTCAGACCAAAAGGTACTCGTGAATTCAGACAAATGACCAAGAACAACCTTAAAAACCACGTTAAAAACATACTTATTATAGACATTTAAATAATGTGACCCTGACATCTGTAATACCAAAGTGTGTGAGATCAAGTTAACCCTTTAAACGCTTCACCTATTACTTACTTACTTATAGGTATTACGCGTCATTGTAAACCTTATTGGAATGCACGAAGGTAAAATTAAACTTTTACCGTGCGCGTCTGGGATCGTCTTTGGCGGCCAAAGGGATAGCAAGTAAATATTTTAGTCCTACGATTTGTTTTGGTTATTGTAGTTACCTGGCGTTTAGCTTGTATCCTTTCCACAAGGAATCGTCAACACATTCCTCAAGGATGGATCTTAGGTCCGCTTCGTTCTCTAGACTTCTGTTCTTCACGAAATCCTTGCAAGTTTTTCGAACACACAAAGCCCTGTGCACTTTTGTGTGATTGTAATGTTTTCTCGTATTTTCCGAGTATTCCTGTTGTCGTAAAAAAACTTACCATCAAATATATAGTAATATACTTACCTGCCGGGCTATGATGCACGACTGTATAAATGATATAGCTGTATAAATGATGATAAAACTGACATTTTATCCAGTTTTGACGTCTTATCCACTTTTGACAACGATAGCCGGTAAATGATGTACTGCATAACATGGTCGTTGGATAATATGTCATTTGTCTAAATTTCCACCTTAAAATTTGATGATAAGTGGATAAGTTAAATGATATATATGACACTTGTCCAGATTTATACATTTTTATACACTTTTGTCCACTTTGACAGCAATAGCCGGTAAATGGCTACGATTGTTGGATAATTAGACATATAGTCGATTTTTGACGGCTAGCCTTTGATTAACTTATCGTAGTGGTCACTGGGCACGATAAGTGGAAACACATGGACTTGAATACTAGAAGGGGATTTGAAATGAAATGAAATGAAAAGTATTTATTTGTCAGAATATGGTACATTGATGTGATCTTAAGTTAGAATTAATGCAAGTTCCATCATATTCTACCGTGAAGTTTGGTTTAAGGTCTTTTTGTGAGGATAGTACATCTTTCGTTTGTTCTGCTAAGATCAGCGAAAAAGACTTGTGGAATATAAATTGTGAAATATACCAGTTTACTTACTTATGTATCATTTGAACCATGGGTTCAAAACAAAAAAAAATATCGTGAATGTAGAGCTGTAGAAAGACATTCAATGAAAAGTCGTTTTTGACTTATCGCTAAAACTTCCCTTCTTAGTAAAAAGACGTACCTATGTACAAAGCGTTGCGAAGGTATGCACCTACTCCCTTTTGCCTGTTATGTTATGTTGTTACTTACTAATAGGCTCCATTCAAGGCAGCCTATTGTGACGGACGGGTAACTACGGAGCCCTACAATGAGCATGGCCCGACATGCTCTATGCCTTTTTTTTTCAGATATTCAGCACTTATGGTCACGGAATTAATTTAGACCAATCGGAATTGTTTTATTGTCTATGTCACCCATTTTGTGTGTTTTTTTACTAGCCTATACATATATAAGAGTGTTCCACTGCTCGGCAAAGGCCTTCCCTCTCACCGCTATTTAGTCCTATCCAAATTGTCCAATGCACACTCCCACTTCTTTTCTAAATAAGTGTCCTGCCATCTCTATTTTGGTCTTCCTCTGCTCCGAGGTCCATCCTGTGGGATCCAGTATGTGGCTAGTTCGTTAATTCGGCCAACGTGCCCTGCCCAGCCCCATTTAGCCCACTTATAGCTTTGCGACCTTCATGCCCACATCCACAATACCGGTTTTGGATCGCAGTGCGGTGTTTATATGTAATATGCTCGGTTGGTCGGTTCTACGAACATCCAGCATGCTGCGTTCCATTGCTCTCTGACAAACTTTGAGTCTGGACTTTTCAGTTTCAGTTTAAGACAATGTTTATGAATAGGTAGGATAGACATTCCGACCAGTTTATTTGACAAAGAATATCTGAATTTATACCAAATTGACCTGGATATCTATTCAGGTGCTGAATTTCTTAAAAAACAAGCGCACGTGTTGTCATCATGGTTTATGAGATACAGCCTGGTGACAGACAGACGGACAGTAGATTCTTAGTAATAGAGTCCCGTTTTTACACTTTGAGTACGGAAACCTAAAAAGTAACCACGGAACCATATACATTGGACACACGTAGGGAACTTTTGAAATGTTTACGTTTCCCATTCGTAAAGAGTGTCCTAACAGCAAAATCCAACTATCTATATCTCTTTCGCTCATTACTTTTCATATGTATGTGGTGGTCGAAAATCGTGGGTTCACACTCGGGTTGTGCTTTAGGTATGAATTTCGGTTAGGTTAGTGGTTAATAAGGATATTCGCTGACTTTGAATATGTTTGACGAGGATGTATTTTCAAAATGGCATAAAATCGTCAAATGAAGGAGTTTAATAATAAATAATACTTCGTTTTAAAGAACATATTAACTATTTACTTAAATAAAACAAAATTGGGCGATATCGTGAGTATTTTTTGAGAAGTTATCTTAAAAAAGAAAAAACGGTAAATGCTAAAAAAATTTCATCTTTGGTGACAGATTGCACAAAAACTATAAATGATAGCACTGTGGTGTGTATAAGAGATTAATAGCAAATTTATTAAGGATCACTTCGTTCCTACACACTTTTTCTGTATCTTGAACGGTTTCCTTAAAAATTGAGAAAAACCGGGTTACGGGCCCGGGCCCGGTGGGGGGGTGACGCAGAGGGGGGAGGGATGGGGAGGGTTGATGAAAAATAACTTCGGTCCATAACGTACATATCCCAATTTAAAAAAGTCTTCCATTAATTATGCCGTAATTTTAGCTAATTTCCCTTACCTAATGATTGACGCGACAGTATCTCGCCGCGAGATAGACTACCCGTCTTTCTGTATGAATTAAAGGCGGTCGGGTATTTTATGTCGTGACGAGATACTCTCGCGCCAAACATGTGCTAGCCCGGCTGTAATTAGTTCATGTAGCTTCAGATACCATAGTATAAAAAATACAGCGAATATAAGTTTTTTATAGAAAACTTGTTTTTGCTCTATCTCGTTTACGTTTACGAGAGCTATATAAACTAATTACAGACCTAGATATACCTCATGTTATCGTATATGCAAGGTTTCATTAAAATCCAACACGTAGTTTTAAAATGAGAACGAAACTCCGCTTGTATGGGAAGGTGAAATTCGGCCGAGCTTGCCCGGGACTCTTAAATGAAGATTACTGTTTACATGGCGGAACAAAAAGTATCATTCATAAGATGAACATATAGGATAGCTTTTACCCCTAAAAGCATCTGCTAATAGGATCAGAGTCACATGGAAAAGCTAGTTACTAAATAAAATACCTAATTCATGCATGTTTGAAAAAGATAGACGCATTTAAAATGGCATGGCGGTAAGAAATCCTGCTTCTTCTGATACAGGCGTTCGTAGGGCTCTGTAGGAAAAAGATAGGAGGGCGAACCATTCGTTCAATCCATTAATTGTAATGCAATTATCAATGATACTACATCAGTTACTAGCGGCGATACTCCTCGCCCCATTTGGAATGTGGGGAAAAACTCGCACTGACCCTTAATGAAACAAGTTGGTCCAGGCTACAGCTATGTGTTTGTGAAGCTGGAGCTGGTGGTGCGATATTAAAGCGAACAGAGGCCTCGCCGGCGGGTTGCGGAGGCATAAGGTGGGGAACATCTTTGTGTTTACGAGTAATATGCGACTTAAGACCTCGGGATGTGAACACTCGCGACGAGTCAAGACAGTAAGGGGCACGACGACTCAGACAGAGAACTCATTGCATCTAACACCATAAAATAGTAACATAGTAAATGAGAAACTTATATCAAATAACAAACACAAACCACAGTATATAATTACGTATAACTAAACAATTCACAATTAACGTCTGGCACGATACTGCAGAGTCGATACTCTCTCGATGTGTGGTGCACGGTGCACCGGCGCGACTAGCGGCGGCAGCGGGGACTTGGTCGGAGCCGGAGCGCTAGGCCTCAGACAGGGCGTCGAAACGAAAGGGGCCTTACGGCAGGCGAAAGCCGGCACTCCAATGGGTAGGCCTAGTTTTTTACAGGCGCCTTCGGGGACATCGGTAAACAATGAATTCGATAGGGTCGTAATCGTAACACAATTTCAAACCGTAGCACATTTTAAAAGATTTTTTTTACATATATATTATATGATTAAAGTAGAATTTTACTACTGCTGTAATGCGACATGCTAAAGACGGTTAAATTTGAGGCGACGGTATAAAAGTTTTACTTTAATAAACGCCTTAAATAAACTCAATTAAAGTTTATTTTTCAAAAGCTTACACCATGGATAATTTTTAACTATCAATATCACATGTACATAGATAAGTGATAGGGTGTCATTTAGCCAAATATTCATTAAAATACACTTTAAGTAAAATTGTTTAGAATTGATTTTTCAAAAGCTCAAACCATGGATAATTTATAACTGTCTATGTCATTTGTACATGGATAAGTGGTAGAATGTGATTTAACAATCTATTCTTTAAAATACACCTTAAGTCATCGAGCTTAAAATTCATTTTTCAAAACCTCATCGCTATCATTTGTCACTTATACGTTATCCTCGCGACTTTATACCGAATTAAATCACTTATCAGATATGCCGTCTTTTCACTTATACAATGATAAATGAAATGGTGACAAAGCATCATAGCCCGGCTGGTTTAATACTTATAGGTGGAAAAAATATTAATCTAGGTAGGTAACTACTAAACTAAAATTGAACATAATATTGTCTTCGGTTACCCCGATAGTTACTCATGAAATAAAACTATGAAAACGGATTATATCGCATATATTGAATTTATAATACATCCCAACGTTTCGAACCCTTTACAGCGTTCGTGGTCAACGGGTGACAACCGTGTGTCACCCGTTGACCACGAACGCTGTAAAGGGTTCAAAACGTCGGGATGTATTATAAATTCAATATATGCGATATAATCCGTTTTCATAGTTTTATTTCTAAAATTGAACATTTAAAACAAGTTTACGCACTTATTTGCTAACTGTGCTTTTTGTTCTTTGCAAGTCTGTCAACTCGATCTTTCAAATATAGCTCAAATTCGAAGGCGACGAGCTACTTTAGCCACCTTTCGATTTCGATACTATCATCAGAACACCTCCTACGGCTCCTACCTCTATCAAATTCAAAGTAACCTTCAACGTTTCCAGTACGGTTTATGTTTGCTAGCTTATCCCAGAGATATTGGCGTGTACATAAGGACAGATGTTCTGACACTTCGTTTTCTATCACGTGATCACCAGCGATCACTCATCATAGAAAACGAAGTGTCGGGCGCCTCGGCCCAGAATGGACTGTTATCCTTTAAGCTACCTAAGTATTATACCTGCTACATCCTATAGCTACCTGTATCATTAGCATGAGGTCAGAAGGTTCCTCGGAGTAGAGATCAGCGTCGACGAGACAGTAGGTCCCGCCCGGCTCCATGACACAGGTGTCGTAATCGTCCATCTGGTACAGATCTGGCATTTTGCTGTACTCGGTCACTGAAAATTAAGCGTTTTCTTTTGTTCCCCTTGACATAAGCTGTATTTCGATTACAAGTCTAGACTTTACAAGATTGCCTGTCAAATATTACCTAAGACCTAAGATGTGATTCATCAAAACATACTCGTATCACCAGTTGCGAGCTTGACTTTCCATCAGGCGGGCTGGATATAAAAAAGCCCTCTCCTTTTGGTAGGTACTATAAAATCACCCGACTATATTCCGGTACCACAACATTAGACACTAAAAATGTTCACAAAAATTAAGTATAAAATATATAGTACTTCTTGAATTTGTCTAATTTTTTGCTTCAATTTTATAAATATTTTCACATAGAATTTCGATTTTTAAATTACAGTCATACCTGGACGAAGATATGAGTTAATTTTGGACCATAGTTTGGAGCTGGGTGGTTTTACAGATTTTTCTTTTGGAGCCGAAACACACATGGCGAATCATTCCACTGTTGAACTGATGTGGATGCCGAAACTGACAGTTGTGCATCTCGAATAGGGGCCATGTACTTACATAATGTCGTTTACCTAATGGGTCATACGCAAAAGCATCACCCATGCAGTATGGTATAACCTCAGAAAACTCACAATTTAAATAATGAATGACAGCCGAAGACTGGTGCACCAGAAACAACAGCAGCAGCGACTTCATCTTGTTTTTTTCACTATCATTAACACTAATTCTATAGGGAAACGTTCGGCGGCCGAGCCGACCTCTTCACTAATAGGAAAGAAAATTTTACTTTGAAGGAGACACAAACTAACTAACCTGTATTTGGCACTAAATCATGTCAAACTTGAAATGATTTGAAAAACGTAAATTATGCACATATTACCCATTCATTGCCGAAGACGCGAATTCGCGTCACAAAACTTGTTAATGGTAATGGGTCGGCAATGAATATGTTGTCGTAACCGGGAAGCTGTTTAAAACATCTGACGCAGATGATAAAGGCCTATTATGAATTAATTACAAATTTAATTTTTTTAACCTTGCTGTTCACAGTTGCATTTTACATTGATATTTGCACAGTTAGACCAAGCTAAGTTGGCAACGATTTTGATAGCCCAGGCGGTGCAAGTGTTATTTTAAACGTCAAACTTCTATGAAATTATTAGGTACGTTTAAATAACATTTGCACCGTCTGTAGGTATTTTTCTAAAAACGTTCTTCTCGTAGAATTTAAACTAGAAGACAAATGATTTTGAAAATGGAATTTTCCGATAAAGATGAAGGCCGCTTTTCTTCCTGATTGGCGCGGAGATGGCGCGGAGTCGCGGGCGCGCCAATCAGGAAGAAATACTGCGTACTGCACCGATACCGCGCCGCCAAGTGGGGCAGCGGCCTTAAGCTACCATCAGCCGTAAAAGTGCTGCATGGTGACTTTATCAATGAATGAATTCATTCATAATTTCTAAATGCAATTTTGCAGCTCACTGTCCATGTTCGCAGTCAATTTTCATTTGAGATACGTCCATAAATTTTAAATTAAGTTACATAAAATTTTAATGTCCATTAAATTTTGCAGAGCAGACAGCCCGTGTCTGCTAGAGAGCCGGAGACTACCAAAATTTATCAATTGTGAACCACACTTTTAGGTAATGGTTCCTTCGATGGCTCTAGATTTTTTCGTCGTTTGAATTATTTAATTTTCGCTTGAAAATATTTCCCATAGTAAAAGGAGAATGTCTTCGAGAACGGCACAATTCTACTATGCCCGGGAAAGGGATAAATAACTTCCTTGTTTGAGATGGCATGTTAATTTCAATGTCTATATTTTTATGCCATTTGGGGTTGAGACCCTTGGCTCGTGGGGTTCTATAGCTCTGAAGAGCCAGCTGAAGTCAATCTCTTTCGTCTACAGTTAGGGCCAGTTTGCAACATCACTTGACATACTGATTAACGTCACTCAGCGGTTTACTATGTAACTAAAGAGGATATAATAAGATAGAGCGGTACTGTCATAGTAAATTTTGTAACTACCACGGTAACCCAACGGTAACCACAGTAAATTCACTGCCATCTATCGACATACTTTAAAACTAAAAATGAAGATTTATAAAAATACGATAAAATGTATTTAATCATGGATAATTGATTTTTTTATTTGCATTAATTATTTTATATGATTTTGACCCATATTCTTTCACTGATATGCGTTAAAATTATAAATAACAAACGAAACCGTCAACGCCCTCTATACGAGAGTAGGCCAAAGTTAATGGCGCCATCTGATCGAGAATCAAATTTTCGTGATTTTCGAGGCACGTTTTTTCCTTAGACTGTATCCATCTATTTCGGAATTATATCTATCTTTGGTACTACATAAGTATATACAATAAAAATTTGCGAACGCTTTCGTTGACAGATGGTTCGGTGCAAGTAAATACGTGGCTTTAGTCTTCGCCCGTGCGATATGAAAATAGTGTTTCGTTAGGGGAAGGAACCTTAAAAACATGATTCCTTGATCTTGCCATCTTTAAAGGTTGTAAGCAATTTACTACTTAAGGCACAGCTTAAGATGTATGAGTAAGCAAATTAATTAAAATATTGCTTTTACTTTGAAAAGGAATCGATCTAACTAGACTAGAGTTAGACCAAGATAAATCTGTAACAATTTTGGTAGCACACTCAGTGCAAGTGTTATTTATACGTCATAATTTCATAGAAGTTTTGACGTTCAAAATAACAAGTACTATGGATGGTATAGAAAGGATCGCAATCTCTTATGGCAGAATTGTTGTAAAAGTGACCGCGTTAAGCTTTAAATAATAGTTCCTAATCTCTCCGGTGGCGCTAGTTAGGCTCTGGGACATGAGTATAACATGAACCATATAAGGCAACAAATAACCCGACCAAATTACGTAGGTGGTTTTTGGTAGTATTTCGGTGTATGGTGGCGCCGCCTAATTACTGTTTTTTGATGGACACTTTTCATACATAGAGATTTGGCTCCTTTATAGTCTCCATGACAAGTACTAATGCCTGCAAATTATGGATGGTATAGAAAGGATGCCAATCTCTTATGGCAGAATTGTTGCAAAAGTGACCGCTTTCAGCTTTAAATAATAGTTCCTAATCTCTCCGGTGGCGCTAGTTAGGCTCTGGGACATGAGTATAACATGAACCAACAAAAAACCCGACCAAATTACGTAGGTTGTTTTTGGTAGTATTTCGGTGTATGGTGGCGCCGCCTAATTACTGTTTTTTGATGGACACTTTTCATACATAGAGATTTGGCTCCTTTATATAGTCTCCATGCTGCAAATATTAATAAAATAATATCCAACCTCGTTTGACCGTTACAAATTTGAGGTTCCGCTCGAAACGTATAAAGGTTCTTTGCGGTAAATCAGGTAAATGAAAACATCAGGCAAAGGACGCATTGTGTTTATAATATTATGCTATTACTACATTGTGTTGCGCAGCTTACGCTTACTAATACGTTCTAGAGTTCTAGGTATACATCTTCTTTTTCCCTTCACTAGCTCGGAAAGCCGTCTTTTATCCTTTAAAACAAGCGGGGAAAAACGCATTTTATCCACTAGTGGGGAAAGTAAATTGACCTTGGATGGGGCGTGTTTAAGAAGTTTGACAGATAACAAAACGTAAAACGCTCATAATAATGGTTCGTTCGATATTAATTATCATTAAATAAATGGTTTGAGAATCTAATAAAAAATACCAGATTTAGTTTTAATTGATGTTTTGAAGTCATAAACCTTAAAATTCCATAATAAACGTTTGTTTTTTAATAATTATGTTAAATATAATTCTGAACGCACAAGTTAAGTCGATGCAATTTCAAAACGCATCATTGACATTTCATACGTCAGAAATGTCAACATTGTCAACAAAATTTTTACTTAAAAACTTCTCACGTAAAAGTACAGAATTTCCAGAGTTTTTTGTTATAATATCGTACAAAAATCAGTGATTCCAGTTGATGAAGATGATCTAACGCCTGTGGATGTTGCACTTTCCTCGCTATAGTGAGGGGAAAAGTTTTGTGTTACACACGGGTGCAAATGTATTTTACTTCTCGTGTGTTAAAACACTCGCTACGCTCAGGATTCTATTTTAGAACCACTCGCTTCGCTCGTGGTTCAACTATAGAATCCTTTCGCTTGCTTGTGTTTCAATTCCACACTCGCGGGTAAAATACAACTTTGCACCCTTGTATAACAAATAACTATTATTAAATAGCGTTGAACAGTACCAACATGAAACAAGCAAATAAAAAAATATAAACTTACTCTTAACTAAACTAAATATTATATTGATTCGCTGATTAAAATTCGTAATTAATTCGGTCAAACCAGTCCATGCGGCACCAGTCTCTACCGCCATTGACCTGTAACATTTGATTGCGCAGGCGTCTATGACGTAATACAGGTGTGTATCCGCATGCCGCTCCGGTGTGCGAGTGAGACAGCGCTATTCACGTACAGTGACGTCCCGCTCGCACACTGCAGTGGCATTGCTGATCCGCATCCATTAGCTAGATCGCTTTACCCGCTAGCTAATAGGTAGATTTGCCACCACCGCCACTCGTCCAAGCGCTACCCCATTTTAGTTGTTTTAGATCAGATATTAAAAATATTAAAATATACAAGAAAAAAATTATACTTTCTTTAACAATATAATTAATAACTCAACTTGATGACTGTGATTTTTCTAGATCTTTCAATGATAAGGGAGAAGAAGCTCGACTTGAACACTTGGACCAAAAGCGCCTTCAACGTAAGTCTAGACCTAAGCCGTCCTACGCATACGCTTATAACGAACAAGGTAAGCTTTATTGTGCACAGTGCGACCGGATATTTAAAACAAAGTTCGGTTTTGCGAGCCATACACGTGCTCATCAGAGGAAACTCTAAAGGTCGCCGTTGTCGGACACGATATATGGAGGACTACATAAATATAGGGGCCAAATTATAAAAGCCCTCTATTAGAACATTCTAGAATGTACTTTTGAGATTCCTAAAGCGCATGATTTCTACTGTGGTTAATCCTTTCTTCAAACGTTTATCGACTAGAATTTAGTAGTAATATCAGTAGGGGCGTCTTCAGGGGGTTGCTCCTTAGCCCGGGCCGTCTGGGGCGCGAGCGCGGCCTTGAGCAGCGCGGCCACCGGCGACTCCACCGCCACGAACAGCAGCGCGCCTGTCCCGAAGGCCAGGAACACTGTCGCTGCCAGGATTATTAACTGTGGAAAATCGGAAATTAGCATTGCGGAGATGCGGAGGCGGTATCAAAGTTGATTTTAAATTTGAAACTTCAAGGTCGTTTTTTGGCCGGATGACTCCTGGGACTCGAGGGCCGCTGTAATTCACTCACTAAACATGGAGGACATTAAATTAAAACGCTTCACACGCCTAATTAATTCAGCCGTCCCAACTGGAATCCAAACTAGGATCCGAAAAAAAATCCTAGTGCAATCAGACTTACTAAACGCGGTGATACCTTTACGATTTGGGATTTATAATTTTGAATAAAGTAAGGCTTGTGAAGCGTTTTAGTGAGTGAAAACTATAAAAACTACACGACTGCGAAATATGTAAAGAATACGCACCACATTGTAGTCGGACATGTAGGCGGGCAGACGGGCTGCGCCCACGAGCCCGCGCTGAAACAGGGAGTGCAAGAGGAAGCCGGCGTACGCCACACGACTTGTCCACGTGAAGCCGCGCCATTCGAGGAGGTAGCGGACCACGCCTGCACATCAGATAATTGAGATTATACCTATTATATATACCTAATGATCTCAGATGATGTCAACAGAAGACCAACGAGTCTCGCTTACGACTTGCTTATTCTTACGTGAACTCAGTCCACCGCCGGAGCATCGGAAGTTCAGCTTAATAGTACTTTAACTCTAAGGTAAGGCGTACGTAACAGTAAATCGCATTGTGAGTCGGTGAATGGTTTTAGTAGGCTAGAGACATGAAGCTCAGGAATCTCAGGATATTATATTATGAAGGCTTAGGTTCAGCAGTACAGATGATACTGGTGACTGGCGGTGGTGGTTGTGGACGGTGGCGTTAGAAAACTCGCACGAAGGAAGACGGCTCGAAGTAGTTCATGTAGAACAGGCCATAGGATAGGATGATGCTCACACCGACTTACTTTTAACCTTAAAGATGGCGGCGATGATCAGCACCACGATGCAAAGCTGAAAAATGGGCTTGTGGACGGAGGCGTAGAGCACTCGCACGAAAGTGGACGGCTCGAAGTCGTCCATGTAGAAGATGCCGCCGGACAGGATGATGCTCACACTGAGAGGGACCGCCAGCCATATTAGCCACGCGTACTTCTGGAAGATGTCAAGTAAACTTATATAGACCGAGATATGGACCGTGATTACCTTTTGTATTGTTTTCGAGCTCCCGATATCTATAGTGAAACTATTAACTATGAATCATTCAAAACTGTTGATGTCAAGTAAACCGGTTACGGCGGTTATTATGTTGACGAAACTTGATTTCCAACTTATCTGGCGAATCCGTGCAAGTTATATGTTATATGTATTTCGTGAACCATACCTACATACCACAATCTAGTGACTGCTGCGAAGAACCCAAGTAATTATTAGACTTTTGGAACTTCTATCTCTATTGTTAGAAATAATTCTAGCAAAAGCTATATCAGGACTAGGACAAATCCTGGGCCTCCGGTATTTGCGCAACCTAGCTAGACGACTAGAGTTAGACAAAGTTAAGTCTGCAACGATTTTGATAGCATACGCAGTGCAAGTCTGCTCGAAAACGTCTGCTCGAGGAGCCAAGGTCTAAGTTTGGTTTTAAGCTTGACGCACTTTTTGCAGTAACAATTAGCCTCATGCATGAAGTTTATATTTGAACGAAATATGTTTTATTCGGATGTTTGTTACCGTTATAAAATGTTACAAATGCATTTCCGTTTTTAAATTACCATTTAATTACCTAAAATTATAAATAAAAAGTACAAAAATTTGCCCGCGAAAAGCTAGTGAGCGAAACGCTCGAAACGCCACGTGACGTCACGCGTTCGACAGATTAGTGTCATTAGTAGCAAGTAAACGTCAGTTGGGCCGCCCAACGTGTGACGTCATCACGCTCTGTCGAATTCGCGCCAAAAATTGTGAGCGTTTGAACCGCTCAAAAATTTTCAACATTTTAAATATTTTTTAATAAAATAATGTTAAGGTTTACAAAAGTATTTTTATCATTTCCGGTGTTCCAACGATATAAATTATGAATCCAAAAATAAAAATAAATTCATGCATGGAGCTAATTTCATGCGGAAGGCAATAGGGGATATTATATTATTGTAATGTTCTGCCACCAGAACAGTACTAGCCTTTTAGTAAACCATAGAGTAACTTATACATACTGTACCTTTAACAGGTTATTGACAAGTTTTCAGAGATAATAAAATATGACATTGATGCATCAAGGCGGATTGTTTACAGCGAGGACCTACCGGGAAACGCGTAAAAAACTTATGTCAGATTGAAGCTGACAGCATTTTAGTGACGGTAGTTGAGATATCTCCTAAGTATCGGTGGGCGGATAGTGGAGGTAGATCCCCGTGAGCTCAGCGTCGTTGAAAGCTGGTTTGAATTCGCAAAGCACCTCCAAGCAAAATGGCGTGCTCTTGACTTGGAGGCCAAGACTCATTTTGGGTCATGGTTCCGGTCAAGTAATATGGTTTGTAGTAACGAAATTAGTCTCAGTGCCAAGTCGAGTAACCTGTAGTCGTTCAGAGAAGTCCTTCTCGTTGTTGAGCCAGTGGTAAGCGAGCAGGCCGCCGGCGATGCCCAGCACGTACGTCGACAGGTTGGTGTGGCCGCACACGAAGATTAACTGGAACTCCCTGTTGTACCGGAAATAGGTGCGGAGTGATCTGAAAATTTGATCATTGTAAGTAGAGTGTCATTATTATCTTCTTATTGATCTCCTAACTTTTATCCCACGACTCACGAAGAGAACCTGGGATAATGACAAAAATTTGGGACAGAAACTTTTTTTTAATGACAACCTGGTGATCTGATGATCAGACCCTCCAATCTAACAAAAAAACTGACTGTTGTGCCCGACGGTAAAAAATCACAACTAGAAATAGTTGATCCACCCATGAAAAACTGTGTCACATCCTCTCAAGACCTTTGCCCTTCGGGGGCTTCGGGTGTAATGAACTCACTCAGGAGAGTTGTGTACGACAGCGCCCACATCCTGGAAGTAGATGTGCGCGGTGCGGATGGCCAGTCGAGGTCAAAGATATATATGTTTACATTTTTCGCCTTATAAATTAGTAAGGTGTAAAAGTGTAAACATGTCTTTAACGTCGACTGGCCAGCGAGACGACCAGCAGAACGCCCAACGCCAGCAGCTGCGTGCGCGGTTACAGCGGACAGCCATGACACAGGTATGACTCACTCAGAAGAGTTGTGTGCAACAGCGCCCAGGTCCTACAAGTAGGTGTGCGCGGAGAAGATAGCCAGCGGGACAGCCACAGCAGCCCGCCCAGCGCCAGCAGATGCATGCGCAGCTACAGCGGACAGGTATGACACGGGTATGAGTCACTCACTCAGGAGAGTTGTGTACGACGGCGCCCAGGTCCTGGAAGTAGGTGTGCGCGGCGGGTATGGCCAACGAGACTGCCAGCAGAACGCCCAGTGCCAGCAGCTGCGTCCGCGGCTTCCGGCACACGATGCAGACTAGTAGACCTAGCGCGAACAACTGCGTGTCCGCTGACAGGTACCTGTTCCATTCATGGTTTCTTTACTCTTCATTTCGCCAAGGTCTAGGTAAATAGTTTTACCTCCTCGACGCATGATTGAAATAAAACAAAACATGAATCAAGGATTATGTACACTGTAAAATTATGGCAAACGAAATTTTGATAAGAGACAATCAGATAATACTTCATACTTCTACTGCACGCATGAGTACTGGTATTGGGAAGAGAAGAAAATTAACGCCCTTGGCGTTGCTATGGTACTTTATGCACTATGGCTTTCTAATCCTTACGTTTTCCACCTTCCAGATATACGTCTATGTGGATCTAACGGGCAATTTACCACATAATTGTTAAAACTTACTAAGACTGTAGGAAGCAAGGCACGTCCTCGCACAAATACTTTATGGATATGCCAATGTTAATAGATCCACCAGATTTCCCAGCAGTTAGACGCCCGTTTTCAGACATAGAACGGACCAACGAGGAATTTACCACATAATCGCGTAAAACCTTACCAAGACTGAGGAAAGCAAGGCATGTCCTCCCACAAATAATTATTGATGTAGAGCAGGTGAGTCCACCAATGTTTGTGGCAGGCGTCCGACTCGCTGGTCACCACCAGCTCCCACTGCGGCCCGTCTCCCAGGTGACGCATTAGCGTCATCACGGTGAACATAATCAGCGCGTAGGTCGGGGTTAGTCTAAAAGGAAATTGAGCAGTGGTTTAGTAATACGCTAAAAAGGCTAAATCACAGACAGAGTATAATAAAACAAGGTGAGTTACTCTGGGTGGGCCTAGCGCGGTGAGTGTTGACTAGGAAATGCAATTTAAATGATCAAATTTTATAACCGGCTTTGACTGAAAAATATTTATAACCGGTTATTTCGGTTTCGATTAGAACTGATTTGCATTCCCTATTATTGTCGTGACATGGGGGGAGGGGGTAGGACAGAATCCGGGAATACTATCTACTCACATCATACCGCTCACAGCGTAGTCTTGCTTGATCAGCGATTATTTTTCGTTCGCTGTGCTATCCAGCACCTACACGACATGAGCTGTCATCGGAGAGTACTTGTTTTATTGTGCCATGTGTTTGTCAACATGTCTGTGTCACTCATCTCACAATTGTGGTATTCTCTATAAAAAGGGACCTTATTGTTGTCAGGAGATGGCGCTTACACCATTATTAACGATGCTCCGATATAAATACAATGCCGCGCGACGCTGTGCGGCGTAAACGCCATCGACAATATATACCTATAAGGTCCCTTTTCATAGAAAATGCCCCTTATTAAGTGAACGTACCTCAGCCACCGTAAGATCATTCTCTTTGGCCACTCCCACAGGCTAACGCGGTGTTTCTCCGCGTGCAGCTCGAAGTTGAACGCAAGCAGGAAACCTGACATCACGAAGAACGTGTACGTGACCAGTGTGCCGTTGAGTAGGATGTACTTTGAGGGATCATTAAACATCTGGAATCCACAAAATACACGATAGGATATTTTTAGATAAATCTAACATAAGTACGAGTAATTAATTACACTAATTACTTTTTTTTGAACCTGATTTAGGCTCTATTACACAAGGGTAATTAGAGCGGTAGGACTGTGTGGGGGAATGGTAGCCTGGGGAAAACCCAGGACCCTTCCGCATCACACAAGACGGTGGCGCATCACACAAGACGGTGGCGCATCAAACAAGACGGTGGCGCATCACACAAGACGGTGGCGCGTCACACAAAACGGTGGCGCATCGCGTAAAAACCGGCATTATTTGCAGATCCGTTTATTTCAGCATGTGTGTGTATTTGAATACATTTCATTCATAATGTGTCCATGCAATTACTATAGGTACTCAATTAGGTACTTACGTTTTCGACGAAGTATGGATTCTTGAGATAAAAAACAACAAGCACTAACACGGAGTGCGAAAAGAAGACGCAAACCATCGTCAGGGATCTGTCGACAAATAGGTACGAGTATTTGGGTTACGTTTACATTTATTTATTTAGTTATAATTGTTTACATGTATACTGTACAATCATATCAGGTCTTCCAGTAACAATTTTATTGTTTCAATTGTCACTCGTCGACTTTAATGGTCGAATTAAGACTTTGTTTACCAAACTATTATCTCATAGTTTTCAGTTTCACCATGAGCTCCGCTCCCGACAGTCCCGACTCAACTATAATGACTTCATAATATTGTCTTCGGTTACCGCGATAGTTACTCATGAAATAAAACTATGAAAACGGATTATATCGCGTATATTGAATTTATAATACATCCCGACGTTTCGAACTCTTTACAGCGTTCGTGGTCAACGGGTGACTGAGGAAAAATTACAAAGTGCAAAAATACCCACATACTAAAATAATGAACAATCATAGACTACAAACTTTAAGGCTGGTTGTACATGCAAAATCGGTTCCTAAGGCTAGTTATACACTATAATTATTTTTCAAGTAAAGATATATATATACGCGATAAAAAAAAAAAAAACGCGATACGCGATATAATGACTTCATTACGAAACATTTCAGTACCTACTTGGGACTTAGAAGTCTTGCCAGTTCGCGCTTCGCGCCTCCTTTGATCCGACAAAAAACGGGGAACTAGGCGCGAAGGCGTGAACAATCTGCGAAATCGACGCCACACTGACGTTCGCGGTTTCGCGCCGTGATTTTTTACCTAAATTGTTTATTGAAAGTGCCCTCAAGAAATACTACTTACTGAAGTTTGTACTTAGCCGTGTTTTTTTAAATGCACATGTATTTAACTTTCTTCGTATTCGAAATGAAAAGTAGTGTTTAACTCGGGTGAAAGGCACCATATCAGTCTCGGACTATTGGCGCTCTTACTGCGTTCGAGCGCCAAACTACCTCGACAGAAATGAGAGCCTACTAAGTATATTATTTTAGTTGACTCATAGAAGAATTAGTTACATAGGTAATCAAAATTTTTAATGTATCTTACTTAGGAATAATGATGTGGACTATAAATATACTTGCCTCAATCCGTTGAAGATTTTGAGCCGGTTCAGCCTGGGCTCGGGCCCGACGCCGCTGGGCGCTATCAGCTTACGCCAGTTACGACGGATGGAGAAAGCCAGTAAGTACGTATTCCCTAAAACAAAACCAACTATAATTTATTATTCCGTAATATCAATATTACATATAACAATACTTGGATTAAAGACAGCTAGCAAACGCTAGCTGCTAAGAGATTAAAATACAAATTTTTGACTAAGATGCTTTGTCTTCAATGGTTATATTATGGCTATCCCATTTCGGTTTATGTGCGTGACCACTTTGGCCTAAGCGAGTGCCCCCCTAGGGCAAAGCGGGCAATCGTAGAGGTTTTGTAAATTGCGTTTAAATATTTTGTTTTTCATTTTTTGATAAATTAAGTCGTAATCCATCGAAAAGTGTTTAATAGGGGACCTTGTGGCAAATAAATGAACAATGTTACTACTGGAACCATTTTTTTTAAACTTTCCGTTAAGGGCCACCTTCTCCTACTCCACTTACAGAAGGTCGGTAGAGCAGAAGGAGCAAACCTCTTCCTTGCTGACTGTGCTGATCTGAGCGACAGCGATGTGCGTATTAAAATACGAAAGTGTTTTCCCTGACGGGCGTGCCTACCAAAAATATTATAAGCCGGTATTCACCACATTGACCTCGGTATCAAAATGATAAGTACCTGCCGCATCACCGTTGATAATGTCGTAAGAAGTCCCGACTGCGTTCAGTATGATCAGGATCAAATAAACACCCGCCATGATGTAATCTCCAGAGCTAAAACTCCTCTTGTCGCCGTGTCTTTTGCAGTATAACACCTCGGTTAATCTGGAAATTATAGGCTTGATTGGAATGGTGATTTATTTCATGTTATTAACTTGAACTATGAGACAAAGAGAAAAAAATGAGCTAGACTCACCTGTCCGATTTGTAAAATAAAAAGCGTAATTTTTTCGACGGCGTATGTATGAGAATTGTAAGGGGCTGATGGTGGAATCGGCACCACTTTTCAGCCTGGCAACATAGTTTCTTGAAGCCTACGCCACAGCATTCGACACAGGTCTAGATATCCTCGTCTAATGAGTTACCTCTATTACCTAACTATGTACCTAATGCTATTGCTATGGCACTAATGCTATGGCACTTTCAGTCAAAAATCCGAGGGTGATTGGACCAACGTACTATGAACGTCTACCTGCAACATTGCGAACCGAACCATCTGACGAAACATTTGAACGCCAATTGAGACTCTTTTTATTGCATAATCCATTGTATTCGGTTTATGAATATATGGAAATAACATGTAATATAATAAATTAAATGTAATATTTATTATTCATTAATTTATTAATTTTTCTATTGACGTGTATTTCATTTTATTTTGACGATCATTATGAGATATCTTGCTTAGCCGTATTGACATTGTTTTTCTCATTTTATTTTATTTGACATTGTTAAAAATTTAATTAATTAATTAATCGATTGCTTATTCAAATGGTTTTTAAATTGTGTATTGTTTTTGTATAATTATAATCAATTATTATTTTCCAATTGACGATCATAATATAAATTCGTATAGATTAGTGTAAAAATAATTTATATTGTAATTTAATATTATGAAATAAATAAATCTAAATCTAAATCTATTTATTTTTTTGGATTTTTTAAACCATACTTTTATTAGATACAGTTAATTATCACGTTGGATAAGTGTAATGCGTATTTTGGGCTGTAATTTGCCGGGCGGTAAAAGTGATTCAGTAGGTAGTAGGGACCTACCTATAATTATGAACAAAGATGAAACCGGGGTCTAATGTAATGATTGTCAGATTATCATTAGTCATAATTCTAAAACCGTTAACTTGTCAGGATTTTCGTAAGGTTATCTTATAGATAGGTTAGGTTAGGTTTGTTTTATGGCAATCCTGAAAAGTTACGCGTTTCTGAGAAAAACCAAATTATGCATGACTAACGAAAATGTGAACAAACAATACATTATGACTTAAAAGTATATGGAAACAATAGAGACCCGATGAAACGAAACCACATATATATTGTCAAATGTGACCCTGCATGACATCTGTAAAAACATGTGTTATTATCATTGAAACTGATACCTAATAATAGACAATATAATAGAAGATTACAGAATCAGAGATTCTACTCGTAATCCTATTGTGTGAAGATCACAGCAAATAACTTCGACTGTGATACAACTTGCATATGCAAGAGCGACAGAGCCGCAGATAAAGAAATTATAAATTTTGTTTTTCGCGGTAGTTAGATAAATCAGTGGAAAAATTCACCGACGGTCTACCGAGATCCGCGTTCCACGTGTTGCCTTCCTGTCACACTTACGTACGAATTCACAAATGCGGCAAAGAGGCAACACGTCGAACGTGGTTCGCGGTAGACCCTCCGACTCGGGCTAGACTCGAACTCGCGTCTCTGGATAACTAGCCCATCGCCACTAGCACTAGCCAACCAACCAACTGAGCTATCGAAACCTCGAGGTCAATCCTATCTAATCCTAAACCCTATCCTAATCCTAACTGGAATGGGATATAGTTACCTGGCGTTTAGCTTGTATCCTTTCCACAAGGAATCGTCAACGCATTCCTCAAGGATGGATCTTAGGTCCGCTTCGTTCTCTAGACTTCTCTTCTTCACGAAATCCTTGCAAGTTTTTCGAACGCACAAAGCCCTGTGCACTTTTGTGTGATTATAATGTTTTCTCGTATTTTCTGAGTATTCCTGTTGTAAAAAAGTTACCATGAAATACATATTAGTTACCTGGTTTTAGTTAGCCAAGAACCACCAAATATCACCAAGGGGGAGGGGGTAAAAAAGTAGCCGAAAAACTCTCGCGAGTCTCGCGTGATTTGTGCACTAGCCCTAAAGTCCAGTATCTACAGCTACAGCTATGGCGAGTGAGGCGTCGATTTCGCAGACCTGCGAACTCGACTCCACAATCGCGTTCGCGGTTTCACGCCGCGATTTACGCACGAGTGTGGACAGTGCCGGCCCGAGTCCTTGATCAGGGTAGAGCGAAATTGGGTTTTGGCGCCCTTCGTTGAAGCTTTTTGCCCAAAAGCAAAACGAACCGTATTTTGGGCCCGCGTCACACTCGCGTCTTTTAAAACTTGTTTTTTTTCTCATTTGCCATTTTGGCGCCCCCCTTGCCATCCGGCGCCTAGAGCGGCCGCTCCACTCGCTCTACCCTAGATCCGGCCCTGAGTGTGGGGGGCTAAAGGGTTAGATAAAGTATTGTTAAAATTGTAGTATTAAACAAGTTTATTGCCCAAAATATTTTTTTCGAGTTTATCTTGCTAACTGTGCTTTCGTCTTTTGCAAGTCTGTCAACTCCTCTAGACCTTTCTAATATTGCAGTCCTCAACTGTGTGTTTCTCCAGAAACTTTATGCCTCGCACAGCTAAACGGTCGTCCGCGGTATTTCCGGACCGGTACAACCTTAAAACCTTCAAGATCAGAGCATACTTCCATCTTAAAGATCGGCAACGCACTTGCAACCCCTCTGGTGTTGCAGGTGTACGTGGGCAACGGAAATACTTACCATCAGGCGAATCGTCTGCTCGTTTGCCTACCTATATCATAAAAAATTACAGAATTTAAACAATGTATTTTTTATGTGAAATGTAAGTGAAATGTCTTTAAAAGACTGTCGGATCTGATCAAAAACTAGGTAATTAAGTCCGACTCACGCTTACATTTCTAATGGGTTTTCCTGTGATCTATAGGTAAATAACTACTTTGTGTATTTTTTTTTAATTTTAGACCCAGTAGTTTCGGAGATAAAGGGGGGGAATGGTCATTTTTTGTACATTTTCTTGAATAACTTCTAAACTGTTTATCTTAAAATTATAAAAAATATATATTTGAGTTTCTCACAATGGGCTCTTCATTTGATATGTAACACGATATAGTTTGAAAATTTAATTCTCTTATTTCCCCCCCAAAAGTGGTCCCCACGTTTAAATTTTATTTGTTTACGTTACATGTCCATCTTTGGGTCACAAACTTACATATGTATACCAAATTTCAACTTAATTGGTCCAGTAGTTTCGGAGAAAATAGGCTGTGACAGACGGACAGACAGACAGACGCACGAGTGATCCTATAAGGGTTCCGTTTTTTTTCCTTTTGAGCTACGAACCCTAATAAATAGCTAAGTACCTGTATCATCAGCATGAGGTCGGAGGGTTCCTTGGAGTAGAGATCAGCGTCGACGAGACAGAAGGTCCCGCCCGGCTCCATGACACAGGTGTCGTAATCGTCCATCTGGTACAGATCCGGCATTTTGCTGTACTCGGTCACTGAAATCAAGGATTCTTGCATGCACTGAAATGGAGGAGACATGTGCGAAGCCGAAACACACAATGAGTTAGTCTACACTAAGTAAACACACAATGAGTTAGTATACACTATGTTTGCAGTTTTTTGCACCGACTTGGCGCTCGGGCAGTAACTTAGCTGAATAAGTACATAGCGTGAACGTACACTGAAATGACAAGGGTCTTAATATTTAGGTTTATGAGCGGTATCCCTGCCTCTGTTCCATGGGAAACAGGCAACTAAACACAGCACGCACCAAGTTGGTATACTTCGTCAGAAAACTCACAATTTAAATAATGAATGACAGCCGAAGATTGGTGCATCAGAAACAACAGCAGCAGCGACCTCATCTTGTCTTTTTCGCTATCATTAACACTATTCTAAAAACGTTCGTCGGCCGCGCCGACCTCTTCAAGACTTCACTGATAGGAGAACAATGCAAAGGATCCATGTAGGTATTGTGTGTGTATTTTTGTAATACAACTAGCTAATTATGCTTGGTTGAAATTATTTGATTAGCATATATTGTATATACAAAAAATACTACCTAATTGATTTTTAACCTTCGCGCTCACACAGTAACATCGATATTTGCACATCGTTATGTTTCTAGAAACGTTCTACCTACTCAAATAATTTCAACCATAGCAAGCATCATGCACGTAGGTAATATACCAGGGTTGGCCTAAAGCAAAGGGGGTGCAAAAAAAGACTTAGAATTTTTTAGTAGGTACAATAACATGTCTGTTCTGGCTCTGTTTGATCGCGATCATCGCGGTCAACCTAACACACTCCTCCTCGCTTCGCTCGTCGTCGCACCTATCTTGTCTCTGTTACATTTAAATTTACTGTTCCAAATGATTGATTTTAATTTGTCAAGTAGTGGTTTCAACTTGCGGGTCAAATATCTCGGCCATTTTTGATTTTAGAGAAAAGTTTTTCGTACAAAACATGCTTATTTTAGCGTATTCTCTATGATAACACAATAAAAAATAGGTGTCATAATAACATCACTCCGATGAAAATTGTGTCGGCACCCCCTTTGCTTTAGTCCAACCTATACCAGAAATGATCAATTGTGATTGTGAATCCTTCTTTCAGGCGAAGGTTCCTTCGGTGACTATTTGTTCGTCGTTCGAATTATTAGATTTTAGCAAGGCCTTTGGCCTTTGCCAGGGCCGGATCTAGGGTAGAGCGAGTGGAGCGGCCGCTCTAGGCGCCAGATGGCAAGGGGGGCAAAATATAAGTTTTAAAAGACTCGAGTGTGACGCGGGCCCACTCGTTCGTTTTGCTTTTGGGTAAAAAGCTTCAACGAAGGGCGCCAAAACCCGATTTCGCTCTACCCTGATCAAGGACTCGGGCCGGCACTGGCCTTTGCCAATTGATCATCGTCGATAGTTAGCCAGCCAGGCCTACAAAAGTCTTTGCCTGTGCGATAGATGAAATAGCGTTTCATAAGGAGAAGGAACCCTAAAAAATGATGCCTGCTTTTTGATCTTACTATCCCTTTTGTGGTTATAAGTATATATGTATGTAGTCTAAGACCTTGCGCTAAGCGCTGGTGGCCTAGCGGTAAGAGCGTGCGACTTTCAATCCGGAGGTCGCGGGTTCAAACCCCGGCTCGTACCAATGAGTTTTTCGGAACTTATGTACGAAATATCATTTGATATTTACCAGTCGCTTTTCGGTGAAGGAAAACATCGTGAGGAAACCGGACTGATCCTAACAAGGCCTAGTTCCCCCTCTGGGTTGAAAGGTCAGGTGGCAGTCGCTTTCGTAAAAACTAGTGCCTACGTCAATTCTTAGGATTAGTTATCAAGCGGACCCCAGGCTCCCAGGAGCCGTGGTAAAATGCCGGGATAACGCGAGGAAGAAGGAAGTATGTAGTTTAAGAGCTTGAAGCTCGTCAACAATCGACTACACATTTACAACTATTAAGGCACAGCTTAAGATGTAGGCCAATGAAACATTGCTTTGGTTTTTAAAAAAACCGGACAAGTCGTGCGAGTCGGACTCGCCCACCGAGGGTTCCGTACTTTTTAGTATTTGTTGTTATAGCGGCATATGGCATATCACGGTTAATGAGATACAGACTGGTGACAGACAGACGGACAGAGGAGTCTTAGTAATAGGGTCCCGTTTTTACCCTTTGGGTACGGAACCCTAAAAATAAATTGATCTAATTACTTACCTACCTACCTACCCTACCTAGAGGGCGTTCAAATATTATGTAAAGCAATTCTGGAAGATTTTTAACGTCTTGCGTAACGCCTTGTTCCAACCCCCCTCCCGCCTCTGTAACGCATCGTAACGTTTTAAAGGACCCCTCCACCCCCAAATTTCGTTGCGTAATATTTGAACGCCCCCTAATCTATGGGGCCGTAGAACACCGTCTACTTTAAGGTATTTTTTTAATAAGACTTATTACACCTTCAATTTCATAACTCATTCAACAGTACTAACACGCGAAACAAGCAGATTAATAATAGGTACAAACTTCGTCTTAACGAAACAAATAAAATATAATGATTTGCTGATAAAAAAATCATAATTTAAATTTGTAAAATCTGTGTACTACTTGCTACCTCCGTTGACCTATAACATCGCTTGCGCAGGCGTCTGTGACGATGACGTAGTTTATACCTTACGCGGTTAATACTGATAGACCGCGAGCCAGGAACAGATTTCCATGACCAATCGCCTCCCAGGCGATAACTCGTATAGTGGATAACGGTTATGTATGATAAACCCTAGTGGACGACAGTCGCCGCTCCGTTGCTGGGTTGAGGAATAGCAGCCACCGAAACACGTAAAAAAAATTATAATAATTTAGTCATCGACTCCCGTTTGATACTTTGCCAGATGATAGTTTAGATGCTATTGTTTATTTAAAAAATCGTCAGCCCGTTGTATCCAGCGATTATCAATCGCTGGTTGTATCGCGGTGGAAACAACGTCAGCTGGTGGCCTGAACATGTAAAAAATAAGCGCTTTACCTTTTTATAATAGTAATACCACTCATGAAACTTTGCTTGTAGCATTTCATCAGGCGTTTCAATAAATCAGCGCACGAGCAACTTAGTCGCAAGGCGATTTATTTGTCGAAAAGAGACAAATAAATCGCCTGGCGACTAAGTTGCTCGTGCGTACATACCCTTATAGGTATACTTTGGATGCAAATCCGGAGCGAATCCGCATGCCGCGCATGCCGCTATAAAACGTAACACACGACCGTTCCGCACTAAGGTCACGGTGCGGTAGTGTGTTATGCTATAAAGATCACTCACGGAATGACAGGAGTGAACGGGAGAACGAGACGTCGCTATACTCATGCCACAGATTATATAATACTATCTCATGCATAGTGCTGTCTCGCTTGCATCTGTCATTCATTCAGTAAGGAAACCTTTGAAGGAAACCGAACGAAAATTCAGTATTTTTGCGCTAAAGGTAATAATAAGCCCGCAGGGCAGCTTGTGGCGAGCTGTTGGGGAGTGACGACCCCACGGACCCGAGTGCTCCAGAGAGTCGGTCAGGGTCTCCGTCTCCGGCGTGTCTTCGTCGGTCGGAGTGGACCCCAAGGGGACCCGCAGGACTCTCAGCTCTGGCTTGCCTTCATTGGATGTCCAGAGGGGAGTCGTAAGAGCTATATGCTCCAGGGGTGGAAGTGTTAAAGGGCATAACGCCGCGAGTAACTTCGGAGAAAGCGCAGCACACCTCTCGACACCCCTGAGCCGCTCACGCCGGTGTTGCGCCTGGCCGTCTTTACGATGGCGCATCAGGTGCCCATCTAACGAGTGGCGAGTCACCGCCTGCCTCGATAACTTGTGCAAGCAATGTTATGGCAGGTGTCCGGACTTCTTTGCAATAGCCCAGACTTTTTTCCACCCAAACTTAAATCATAGACCAGTACTCTGTCCATATTCTCTACAATAGCTTCCAATGCCTGCTGAAACCGGTTCACGGGTATCTATTGATGTACCCATGAATGGGTTCCAGCAGGCGTTCTACATGACATCAAATCTCTCCAAACGGCCTCACATTTAAAACAATTTAATGATTAAACATTTTATATAGGTACTTTTGCATAGTTTTACTTTGAGAATTATCAATTACTTTAGATTATAATTTATTCAAGCATCTTTATTTTCATTTTGCTTTTAATTTATTCGTGTAAATAAACATAGTTGTTAAGTTTTGAAATAAATTATTATAGTTATGTATTTCATTATATAAGCATATTAAAATTTACATTAAATTATGTTATGTACTTACTAAGAATGAATATTAGTAATATTATTTAATCAGTACATCAAGAATTGCAATAGGAATATAAAGTTAAAATTGCAAAATAATTAAAATAAATTATAACAAATAAGTACTAATTATTTTAAAACGTAAAATATAAAAATAAAATTAACTAAAGTTTTTGGGGACCCAATTCTGGGTAAAGGCCTCCTCCATGCATGACCACAATTTCCTATCTTGCGCGAGTCTAGTCCAGGTGCCGCCGGCGAACTCCTCGATGTCGTCTCTCCAGCGTCTGCGCGGGTGGCCCTTGCGGGCCCTGCGCCGCGACTCGTCTATCACGAACCACCAGTGCAGTATGCGCTCGCTCCAGCGGCCGTCGTGCGCGCGGGCGATGTGACCTGCCCAGCGCCATTTTAGCCTGCAGGCTAAGTCAGCTACGTCTATCAGCTTGGTCTTTTTTCTTATTTCTGTATTTTTAACCTTGTCTCGTATTTTTAGTCCCAACATACTCCGTTCTGCTGCTCGTTGAAATACCTGTAATTTATGTGCTATTTCTTTATTTAGAGTCCAGCTTTGACAGCCGTAGAGAAGTGTGGGAGAGACCACCGTGTCGAAAGCTTTCTTCTTTAAGGTAATGGGTAGGTTAGATTTGAAAATATCTTTTAGCGACCAGTATCTTTTCCATGCGATTTTAATTCGACGCTCTACCTCTCCCTTTGTTTGTTCTTTAAACGTTATTTTCCGTCCTAAATAAACGTACTCTTCGACGTACTCTATCTTATTACCCATAATAGTTGTGTCTATTTCCTTACTATTTGTGATTAAGCAAGTTTTGTCCATATTCATACTTAAACCGCATTTTCGACTCTCATTGTCTAGCGTTGCTAGCATGTATTCTAAATGACTGTGGTTGTCGCTAATGAGTATGATGTCATCGGCGAATCGCAAGTGGTTAAGCAGTTCGCCGTTGATATTGATGCCATATTTTGCCCAATCTAAATTGCGAAATATTGTTTCGAGGAGAGCGGTAAATAGGTTTGGGGATATCGGGTCCCCTTGTCGAACTCCACGTTGTATTTTGAAAGATCTTCCTTCTCTATCTAGTTTTATTTTAGCTCTTCCTCTTCTGTATATCTCTTTTAATATAATTATGTATTTGGATGGTACTCCCTGTTGTTGTAGAGTTTGCCATAGAGCTTCGTGTGAAATAGAGTCGAACGCTTTCGAATAATCAACGAAAGCCAAGTAGAGTTCTCTCCCGTATTCCTGGAACTTTTCTATGATCTGTGTTACGGTAAATATATGGTCAGTAGTGGAAAATCCTGAGCGAAAACCCGCTTGTTCTTTTGGTTGATTGTCATTTAAAATTGGTGTAATCCTTTTTTGGAGAACTTGTGTAAATAACTTATATGTTGTCTGCAGTAGACTAATAGGCCTATAGTTTCCAATATCTTTGGGATTTCCTTTTTTGTACAACAGTGTAATCATTGATGTTTCCCACTCTGATGGTATTGTTTCGCTTGTTATGATGCGGTTAAAAAGATTTGTTATTATCGGAGTTAGAGGCTCTATTAGACTTTTTAGGATGTCATTAGTAATTCCATCGCTTCCTGGGCTTTTTGATGACTTGAGCGATTTTATGGCTTGGCTTATTTCGCTTTCTATTAATAATGGAACATCTGAAGACTCATATTCGTGTCGTTCTGATGTGAGAATCTCAGTCGTATGGTGATTTCTGTGTCGATATAGGTCTTCATAAAATACTGTAGCAGTCTCTACTAAATCATTCCTTTTTGATACAGTTTCTCCTGTTTTTGAGATTAACGATGGAATCCACTTTCGGTCATCATTTAAACGTCTTTGTCCCTTCTTCACGGAACAACGTGTCACTAGTTCTTCTTCAATTATTTTCATTTTATTATTGTATTCTTGTTTTTTCAGCTTTCTCTTTATTTTTCTGTAGAGCTTCGATAGTTCCTTTTTCTCATTTTTTGTTTTATTTTTCTTTTCTCTTAAGTAAGTCCGACGTTCCATGAGTTGAGCTGTATAAGGGCAAATACTCACTCTATTTAAAGGGTGCGAGCAATCTTTCTTTATTACTGACTCTGCCATTTTTATAGAGTTTGTTATATCGCAGTATGATTTTTGAACATCGTTTGTTAGGGTAATAGATGTAGATATTTCGGTAAATTTAGTAACGAGATTTTGTTTTTCCAGTGGCGACAAGGTGCTTACTCTACCTTTGAACGACTTTCTTGATTTAGTTTGGGTATCAATTAAGTATTTTGCACGTATCATGCGGTGGTCGGTGGGGTGAGAAGTGCTGATGACATTAATATCCCTTACTCTGTTTTTATTATTAGTTAGAAAATAGTCGATTTCGTTGTATGTTTTGTTGTTGGGCGAGCACCATGTCCATTTTTGTTTTTTATTTTTCTTAAAGTACGAGTTCATAATGTGGAAGCGTTTTTCTATACAAAAATTAATTAGTCTTTTTCCTATTTTGCTCCTTTTAGCATCATATCCCCACTTGCCCATTATACATCTATCTTCGGGTTTAGCGGTGCCTACTTTTGCGTTAAAGTCGCCCATTATAATTGTATTGACTCCTGTTTTAAATAAAGCTGTATTTAAGTTGTCGTAGAAAAGTTGTGTCACATCCTCTTCCGATTTTTCTGTAGGGGCGTAAACTTGAATTATGTGTATTTTTGTGCTTTGAATATTTATATCGAGTCTGGCTACTCGGTCTGAGATTGGTATAAACTCGTCCACACATGATTTTATATGACTTTTCAGCATAAAACCAACACCACTATGGCCACTTTCGCTTCCGCTGTACATAAAAATGTGTTCATCCTTTTCGAATATTTCGGTGGTTCTATATCGAGTCTCGGAAAGGCCCAGGATATCACAATTTATATTTTCTAATGCATGCAATAGTTGAGTTTGTCTCGTGGTGCACACTATGGATCTTACATTAAGTGTGCAGATATTCACACATGGTTTTGTTTTTTGTATTGCTGGAGGGTTTTGGTCTAATTCTCCCTCGGCGACCACCCGTATTGGGAGAATGGATTTATTTCGATTTTCATGATTATTTCTATCGGTATACTTATAAGTGTTGGGGGCCTTAGAAATTTTAGTTCTAGGTTTATTATTTACATTACTTTTAGAGCCCATAGAGTCCGTGATGCTATTTATCGCCTCGGTGACCGGCCGTGTTGGGGAACATCGTTGGTTGCTTGATTTATTTTTGTTTAATGTGTTTTCATCATATAATGGAGGAGGCGCTGATTGCTATGTCGTGTCGTCATTGTCTGTGTCTCCTCCGGTTTTTGGCGACTCTGGCCTTTGGAATGTTAAGTATTGCTTTATATTTCTGTTTTCTGTACTCGGTTTGTTTTTCTTTTGCACCTGGCGGTTTGGGTTTTTATTTGCGGAGGATGGTGATGTATCTAGGGATCGTTTCTTGGTATTATTTGTTCCAGCAGGTGTCTCTATATTATTCTGAGTATTTTTTTCTGGTATAATAACTAGCTTATTATATTTAATTATAGCTCTGTTACCCTTATCTAGCTCTTTCTTTAAGTCTTCCTGCAGCGACTTTCGTTCTTTTAGTATTTTTGGAGGGAAATCTTCCTTAATGTAACATGTGGATCCCTGAAGCTTTGATTTATTTTTAAGGATTTTGATTTTCTTTCCTAGAGTCGTGAAACCAATTATTATCGGTCTAGGTTTCTCGCCTTTTTTCCCCAGCCGCCTGATATGTTGTACGTCGTTTTTGCAGCATGCCACCTTCAAGTCCTCATTTATTATTTTTAAGACCACGTCTTCTAGGTCAAAATAGGACCTTTCTGTCTCTTCAATACCAAAGAAGACAAGATTTCGGACTCTAACATCTCGTTCCAGCTGGTCCAATCTCGTTTCTTGAACATCTTGGGTTTGCTTTATTTCTTCGAGCTCTTGCTTGTACGCCGACACCTTATTATCGAGAGCATCTATTTTTGAGCAGAGTTTTGTGTCAATCTGTTTTAGTTGCTCACCAAGCTCGTTAATAGATTTCAGAAGTTGATCCATATTTGTTTTGAAATTGACACCCTCTAGTGGTGAGAAGCGATACTACGGGAGGATGCCGTGATAGTTCTGATGGTTCAATGTAGCTGTTGTGGCGCTCGAAGCTTGTTAGGTATCATAGGTGGTGCCCGCTAGATGGCGCTGAAATTAATTAGTGGCTGCGGTAGGTACTAGTAGATTGTTAACCAAGGGATGAAAGGCACTCATTTCCGCCGAGGTATTTTGGCGCTCGAACGCAGTGAGAGCGCCAATAGTCCGAGGCTGAAATGATGCATTTCACCCGAGTTAAACACTCTACTTTTCATTTCGAATACGAGGAAAGTAAAATGCATGTGTTTTCTTTAAGACATGACTAAGTATACATTTTTATGGTATTTCTTAAGGGTACTTTCAGTTAACAATTTATGCAAAAGTATCGTTATTTATGGAATGGACAGTCAAATATCAGAATGGAAATTGTATAACAAATCCATTTAAACTAAAATTTCAATTGCTTATCCTAAAAAAAATTAAAAAATCGTACTTCGAACGTAAAATGCTCTAGTGCAGACACGTATCATTTTCTGCACACCTTTTAGAACAACAACGACCCTCTTTCAGAGCATGAGAAATGAAAAGTAATTTTTAGTGCAATTTTATTGTTTTTGTTTTAAAGTTCTGTAACACTTCACTAAATAGTTAATTCACTTTATTTATTTTATAGTTCGCTAGTTCTGGTGTATCACAATATTCACAATGCACTGGTTATGTGTAATTTGTGTTTTTTTGTCCCTTATTTGTAAAAGTCTCCTGAGCTACCGTCACGATTTACGTTCCTTTGTATTATTTTAGTTGCTACATTTTGAGTTCTAAAGGTTAGCAATCGCAAAAAATCGAATGAGTGCGCAATGGTTACGGAATTCCGAATCTGTATCAAAGAATATAAAGGGACCCACTGACTATCAGTCCGCCGGACGATATCGGCCTGTCAGTTGTTCGGAACTGTCAAATTTTTGTTCTAACTGACAGGTCGATATCGTCCGGCGGACTGATAGTCAGTGGGCTCTTTAATACTCACTATCTGTATGTGGTATTCCATACTACTCTTTGCTGTATTCCCAATTCGAATTCCTGATCAGGAAACCGAACGTCTGTGGCCAGCCTTATATTATCTCTGGTGCAGTGCAACTGATGGCATAAATATTAAATATATATTTTGTCTATGGCTTAAATGGCTTTGTGTAAACAATAGTTTGAATCGGGTACCTCGTGTTTATTTAATTAAGAAATGTTATTTAGCGTATTTATTGCCTAAATAACGTAAGATGTCAGGTTTCCTAGATGTCAAATATCCCTTTAAGTCGAATCTCGGCCTAAATCCTTTTAAGGTAAGTTTCAGTCGGTTTGCATGTGATGAAAACATTGGTGTGACATTGATTTGTGTATTATTTGTTAGACGTGGAAGAGGCAATGGTGCATATTGAGGCCAAGTCCGACGTGTGCGGGCGGCGGGTCGCTGGCGGTGTACTGCAGCGAGGCGGGGGCGTCGGCTGGGGCAGTGGAGTTACCTCCAGACAGCGTGGTTCGGCGGGCGAAGTCCCGTAGTCGGCCGTTCGCTTTTGCCGTGTTTTCCGCGCTGGAGCCGCACAAACCGCGCATCCTGCTCGCGGCACAGACCCTGCAGGATGCCCAGCTTTGGATGGACAAGATCAGAGCCCTCTTGGACGGCAAACAATTACTGGGTGAGTACTCTACCTTCATTGTTTATTTTTATGCTGGTCAAAGTTCATTCGAGTTGTTAAGATGTAGCGTATATTTGAAAACATTTTTGCTGAAATTACAAACATACTTTACACAAATGTATGTGTGTGTGTGTTATTATAGTGAAAGTGAAATTTGATTACTAACATTCACAAAAATATTTTTTATTAGAATTCAAACTGCAAAACTACAAATAACCAAGTACTCCATAGAATGAGCATGGGCCTAAAACCCACGAACGTCATTAGATTGTATGCTAATTCCAAGCATTTAAGAACATTACCATACAAATGTTTAATTGATGACTATTTGCCATCACCATTGTTCAAGTTAGGTGTGGCATGAGGTAAGGGCCTATGGTGACGCTAGAAATACCTTTCTGGGTTAAAATTTTAGCTAAAGCCTGCCCTCAAAACACAGAATGATTTATTTATCAATAACTGTGTCAATTGCTGATAGTCACTTGTTTTTGCTGACAGCAGTGTTCCGTGTTCATGTCCATTTAGTATTGGTGGCACAGTCATGTTTATGTAAACAGTTTTTGTTGTTAAACTGGTATATGCAGGTTAATTGCTACACTGCATTTATTGGAATGTTAGATAATACTGTGAACATTGCTTTAAAATTACAAAAATCTGTAGCTTCAAAAACATAATGAATTTATGAATCACAATTTAAGTGTGGCAAATGATTTGTTTTGTTTTCATTACTGATTTAAATCGTGGTGGGGTCATGACCTTCCCCCTGAATCCGCCGATGTCACAGATTCCAAGCTTATGCAAATTTGAACTAATTCGGCCATTCTCATTGATATGTGGAAGATGAAAAAAAAAATGGAAATGTTTTATTACATAAATAAAATGTTACATTACAAGGTAGTAGGTTGAGTTGGTAAACTTCCTAAAATTACAGACATAGACAAAATATGCCAATAGGCCATACAGAACGAGCCACCTCCCGAGGAATCTCAGCTCAGTAGCAGTGTAGACGTGCCGCCACATTGCCTTGTAGACCGCGATCCAGGCGCAAATTTCGTCAGTCATCGCCTCCCGGGCGAAAACTCGTATAGCGGTTAACGGCTATGTATGATGAACCCTCGTGAACGTCAGCTGCCGCTCCGTTGGTGGGTTGAGGAATGGCAGCCACCAAAACGCGTAGCACGGTCTTTCCACCGCGATACAACCGGCTGACGATTTGTTTCATTAACAATAGCATCTAAACTATCACCTGACAAAGTATAACACAGGAGGCGATGACACCGATGACTGAAAAGAATTTCCTTTTTTACATGTTCTTGTGACCAGCTGACTGTCTTTCTACAGCGATACAATCAGCTGACGATTTTGTTTATTCACAATAGCATCTAAACTATCATCTGACAAAGTATCAAGCGGGTGGTGAAGACAAAAATTTTTTTATAGACTATTTGCTGCCATTCCTCAACCCACCAACGGAGCGGCAGCTGACGTTCACGAGGGTTCATCATACATAATCGTTAACCACTATACGAGTTTTCGCCCGGGAGGCGATTGGTCATGGAAATCTGTTCCTGGCCCGCGGTCTATTGGGCGACCCGCCTAATTTAATTTTGGTAGTTTTCTATTTATTTATGCCTACAATATTTAAGGTATTCTGCCGAGTCTTCATATAATCACTCGTGTCATCTCCCATTTGTTTGGCTCTATTTTAGCATTGTTAGGTAAATACCTATGTCTAATAATGTTCAATGTAGGTCATGAGTTCATGAGTGCAATGTATAAATATCTATTGATGTCAATAATGTGCTATTAAATTTATTCATTACAATATCGAAATACACCAATCTCTTTAAAATATGATTATGAAACAGAAGCTCAAATGCAGAAATACAAAGCACATAGTTCTATTATTTTTCGAAACGATTTGTGTCGTTTTTTTTGTATCTCTATATGAATAACCTGTATTGTGGTAAGCGACAATTGTGGTAACCTTTTACTTGAGAAGGACACATTTTTTTAATAGCGTTTTTCTTTAAAAAAACATCAAGATTGTTTACCCTTTTTCTAATGCTAAAAAAACGAAGTATATCATTTAATAGCCTATTAATTCCATTCAGAATGTGTCCATGCAATTTTGCAGGTCGCCGTACCATACAGTAGTTTGAAAGGATATTTGCAGTTAGTTGTATTTTATAATTGTTGATGTGTTTTTTTTGCTTGTATGTAAATTCTATGTTGACGTTTAAACGTGCCCCTGTGGCCTATTTACTGAATAAATGTTGAAATTTGAAGAACAGTGCTATCTATTCCAGTTGTCAATTTTGTGACTACTACCTACATTAAACATTTTGGCCAATTTTACTTGAGCAAGTTGCGCACTTTAAGCGAGGTTTAGGCTAGCAAGAACTTGCATGAAATTTACGTTACATTGCAGACTACTAAGGTAAACTGCATTCAAAAGTTTGATCAGATACCACAATGGAATGAAAATTGGATGCAAGTTCTTGCTAGTCTAAACCTCGCTTTGCGATGCACACTGTCTTACTAACTTAAATTGAACGAGACAGGTGTCCAGTTATCTAACGACCCCTGACTCATAGTTTTCATTAACAATGTTATGCAGTTGACATATGCATTCCATTCATTAAGGCAATCATTTACCATTATGAATCATTTCATTAGATTCTGGCGACCCGAAGTGGATCTTGGCCTCCGATACTAGGTTTCGCCATTCGTTCCTATCCTGTGCGATCCGACGCCATTCAGCCGCCTGGATTTCATTAGATTACGCTGTTTGTTTATTTTTGGGGGCAGTTTTGATAAGAACATTTTCTATACAGATAAAGTGCACGAAAGTATCCCGTACGAAACTATTAGTTAATAAAATAATATGAGAATAAGTATTGTGCAGATACTAAATACTAACTCACCAAAGGGTTAGTTAAAATTTCATATTATTTCGGCTGAGTGGGCAGATTGGGCTAAGGTACGAAACCATGTGTTAGCCTTTTAGCTATTTATTTTTAGCCTTTTACTATTACACTCAAACATAGTAACCATAAGTAACTTTTTATTCTTTACAAAACCAGTTTTTAATGCTCTTGATTGCATTTCTATCGCTTAGGTACCTACTGAATCTTTGAAACACAACTAGCAAAAAAGTTATCTTGCAATCTGAATTATTACGAAATCAGAGATCACACATTATATTACTGTCTCTGAGTTTGAAAACCCACTGGTATAACTAAAGAATATCTGGGAGACCGAGCTTTGCTCAGAAAACATATAAAAACTCAAAAATGCGCGTTTTCGCAAAGCAAAACCTAGCTAGATCCCCGTTTACGGGATCCCCGAAATATATACATATATACAAGAATTGCTTGTTGAAAGGTATAAGATAAATTTTTCGTTCCTCATTGCTTGTTAAATGATCACCATCAAAACTGTCCTCAACCATCATCATTCCAGGCTCCACCCGCGACTCATTCTCAGTGACCATCATGAGCAGCTCGCTGTCCCGCAAGCTGATGCTCTGCGGCGACGGGCAGCTCACCATCACCGCCGACGGCGTTGTCGTCGCCCGCTCTCACGCCATACCTACGCTCATACCGTGGAAATGTGTTAATGATGTGACGATGAGTGATGATAAGAATAGGATTGTTGTCGGAGTTAATAGGTTTGTGGTTTTTCTTGTGCATACATGACAGATGTCTAATGCAAGCATGGTGGCTCCTAGCTGTGTAGATGAGCGTGCACGAGGTTGTAATACTTGTAATTTAAAAATATCGTTTATTTCAGATCATTGATCAATAACGTTGTTAACATTAAAATCTTAAAAAACTATGTTAATAACAGAAGAAAAGAAATTAAAAAAAAAATTCGCTCGGCCAACACCCTGAGAAGACTTACCTACCGCTTTTTTAGACGTTGTTGTCGTTGAAATAGAAGTTATTTGACAGCTTACATATAATTCCAAACATTACAACCGGCATGTGTATATACTAGCGGGTCTGCTGCATTACGCATCTGATGTGGTTCGGCCTGTAGGTTTGGGTTTGAATTGCACTTGTAGATTGAAGGTAGTGAAAAATAAAATACCTTTTCGACCTAGGGCTGTAATGTACGTCGTAATGTAATTTCGGACGTATTAGTACATTGTGTGTCAAGGGCGGTAAACAAGAATTTACGAACGAGTGATGAATTGAAGCCCGAAGCCAAAGGTAAAATGCTGTAATGTACGTCACTCAATTAAATTTGTTATCGTATAACGTAGTTAATAATTGTGTTCATTTTATGGTTTGATACATAAACCAGTCAACACAAATCAAATAAGACGTTTTATCACGTAGTTACCATGTAAAACATAATAAACAGTATTACCGTAAACAACTTCTGGGAATTCTATATAACATTTTCCTGCAGTTATGCATTTGACTTTAAACTTGTCGGTTTATTTCCTAATACGTTGTCCGCTGTCTTTAAAATGTGGTTTTGGTAAATATTTAATAGGATTATAAAAATAACTGGCGTTTATTAACAATTATGCAAAGTATTTTTCATACGTATTGTAAAATATTATTCAAAAAATCACGTACACTGATTAGTTGATATTGATACTATCAATATCAAATATTGATACATTATGACAATCATTATCAGCACATTACCATTTTATTCACCAATCACAATGCCTAATTTAAGTAGAATTTTGTAACAAATTAATATCGGCATGCTTGTCATTTTTATTCCATTTCACTTTCATATGCTTTAACATCTCAGTTGCGTATTTGACTGTTTGTGTGGTAATACCTACATTGAACTGATATTCAGAATTCGAAAGAGAAAACAGCAGTTTGAAAATTATTAGGGACAGAGCTTGTATAAAATTGATTCACACAATAACCCAAATCCACAAACTTTTTAAATATTTCAGCGGTTTCCATAATGGGGGTTCGCTGATGCTGTCCAGCCCACTGGCTGCAGAAATAGCGACATCACTAAACAGAGACTCCGTTGGCCGAGCGAAGAAGAACAAACGACTGAGTAGGAGCGAGGGCGACTTGCGGGCTACTTCTGACGGTGACATGGGTAAAAAGGCTTTAATAATATATATTTTTAGCTCAGATTTATGGCTCCGAACGTCTACAGTTTATAACCCCTGGACAGGGTGACTAGGGGTGTTATAAGTTTGACGCCTATGTGTGTCTGTATTATTATCGTAGCTCTCAAACGGATTGGACCAATTTCGATGCGGTTTCTTTTTTACGTGAAAGCGAGTTTCCTTGCGGTGGTTCTTAGCTATGATTGATAAAAAACCGGCCAAGTGCGAGTCGGACTCGCGCACCGAGGGTTCCGTACTTTTTAGTATTTGTTGTTATAGCGGCAACAGAAATACATGATCTGTGAAAATTTCAACTGTCTAGCTATCACGGTTCATGAAATACAGCCTGGTGACAGACGGACAGCGGAGTCTTAGTAATAGGGTCCCGTTTTTACCCTTTGGGTACGGAACCCTAAAAAACATGCATGGAGCTAATTATACCTATAGTAATGAATAATTTCGATATGTGCAGGCGATACTCGACGCAGCAGCTGGTCTACTAGTGGACCAGCGGAGGTGGCGCTTGACGACACTGACCTCGTCATGATGAAGGTAACCCTATATTATCAGCTTATATTTAAAGTTTAGACATATTCAGATCATCATCATCATGGTGGCCTTTTGGTGATCCAATCTTGGATGTAGGCCTCCTCCCCCTTCTTCCATTTCCATCTATCTTGTGCCCGATTCATCCAGTCCCGACCTCCGTGTCGTCGGATGTCGTTCACCCAGCGCTTAGCTTATTCAGATACCAGTTTATATTTATAGTTTAACATGATGTCCTTTATAGCGTTGCATTTGTAGTAACCTCCTTAGGTCTACGGTTCTATACCCATAGTAGTGGATAAGACCGTCTAAAAGCTCCTTTCGGACTGACTTACAAGTAACCCAACCAAAAAATACAAACGGTTTTCTCCATATTGACTTTACTTCAATGTAATTTAAATAAATTTCAATCAAACCGGGAGCATTCCTCGGGCTGTCCAGTACAGACGCATTTTATTTCCTGTTGCGACTTTTTTTTCGGCGTTTAAAGCAGATGATTATTTTTCTCTGCATATTTTTGACCATTTGTCACAGAAAAGGAAGCTCTTATACCTGCAAATCCTGAGAAAATTCGCGTTCGTACGGAACAACGGTAGATAATGTCGCGGAATGCTCCATCAGATTATTTCCAATTAATAAGTAAATGCTTAACATCAACATTTGGCTAATAGGGATGATGACACATGTTGAATTTTGTAACAAAATCTAGTAAAATAGATAGCAAATGAGCAATTTATCACAATAATATATGGAAATGATAAAAAAATACAGGATCTAAAAGTTTCAAAATTTAAAGTTTTTTTTAACTTCCAAAAAGGAATAAAGTAATGATACCATTCGATTCCTTGCATTTTATCCAAAAAAAGATTGTATCTCAACTATGTGCATAAACGCAATATTTCTCCTACAAAATTGCAATTTTACTTATTTTCCATACATTCAAAATGGGCTCTCACTCTCAGTGACCTTCACGTCACTTTCACATATCGTTTTGTATTGTAAGGAGCGTTTCGCGAGTGAAGTACGACTGTCGGACTTTGACTATCATCTCTGACTTTTGTATTGCTTTAATGCCCATGGTCCTATAGACATTTGATCCCAAAAACAAACCTGATCGATTGATACCATTAATAAAAATTTGTCATCTAGCCTATTATGAAACGAGGCCAAAGGCAAAGTAGGCTAATAAAAAAAAATGAAACATTCTTTCTTTTTCTTTTTCTTGATGGATTTGAGGGCGGTGTTGCCCGTAGGCAATGTCACGTAAAAGGGTAGGAACAAAATAAATGAGAGCACGACGCTGTTCGGTGGTTGTTGTAGTTGTCTCGTAAAACCGATAGCTGGATTTTACGAGAAGCACGTGGACTACCGGCCGTTGACTCCAAAATGGTGGTTAAACACGCTTTGAGATTAATTCTTCATTCACTGCACACTACCACATTAGATTATTGTATAATAAAGCTATCGATATTACACTTTAAACAATATAAATGAGCAAAAAACAAAGGAATTAATCACGAGACTACTATCAAGATGGCGTTCGAACCGGAAGTCCAAATGAAACATTGTGTTGTGTGTTGTGTGTGCAGGAAACCCCCGCACAGGTGCAGTTGTCGCGGTGCTCGGGCGCGGGCCACCTGCCGTCGCCGGCGCCGCGGCGCGTGTCGCGGCTCGTGGCCGACGCCAAGGACGACAGGTATACGTGGCTGTCTACAGAATACAGATAGACTAGGAAAGCGATACACATGTGAAGGAGATGCGCGAAACTTTGCTACGAAAGATATGGCTATCGCGGGGGTTTTTACACTTTTAACTCGATTACTCTGAAAATATCGTTCGTTAGATCCCTTGGCTATTTATATCACTAGCTATTTCATTATCAAAGTAACCAACTGAAAATTAATGAAAATTAGACTCATTTTCGTGATTTTTTACAGCCATGTTTAACCGGTTTTGTTTGGATTCTGCTCTTGCAAATATAGTCTAGTTTTCAAATATAGATTAATTAAAATGTGTAAAAATTCAAACAATTTTGCGTCAGTCCCATCTTAAAACTTTACCTGTTCCACAGCATGTCCGACCGGCGCTCCCTGCTCTCCGTCGCGTCCGGCATCTACGAGGAGATCCCCGACCTGCCCGACCAGCTCTACACGACCATGTCCCGCGACCACGTGGACGGGCCCGCTGTCCGCGACGACGGGACTAGTGTCAAGTGCAGTGTGAAGTGTGAGACTAGTGTGGAACGAGTGTTGAGGCTGGAGGAGCCCACGTATGAGTCGGTGGCGGAGTGCGTGTATGCGACGATGAGAAGGACCGGGAAGAAATACCCGCCGCCGCTGCCGCCGAGGTTACCGTTCGGGTAAGTGTGTGCTTGTGTGTGACTATGTGTGTTACGTACACCATTGGGATATAAACAAATAAATATTATAGGGACATTCTTACACAAATTGGCTAAGTCCCACGGTGAGCTCAAGAAGGCTTGTGTTGTGGGTACTCAGACAACGATATATATAATACCTATACAAATACTTCATCCATGACTCAGTAACAAATATCTGTGTTCATCACACAAATAAATGCCCTTACCGAGATTCGAACCCAGGACCATCGGCTTCACAGGCAGGGTCACTACCCACTAGGCCAGACCGGTCGTCAAAAACTGTATGCTTCTTAATACTATTTTAGATATAGTCCGGCAAACCTTTTTTTTTAAATCTTATTTATTTTATAAGCCATACATCTTATGATTAAGTCGGCTTAAAAATAATAACATTGTTACTTAAACTATTGGAATTAGTACTTGAGGAGTATTTTTATAATATTCAAATCTTTTTGCCAGTAAAAAAGGTTTGGAATTTAAAATTGGTATGGTAGTTGGGAGATTGATCCTTCGCGCACACATTTTTCATATTTGCCACCTTTTTCTACAAAGTTGGTTTGCCAGACTAGCATGTATTATGTCAATTTGTCTGTTGTTACGAGGCAAAAAAAGCCGTATTACGTCGTACAACGCGAATATCTTAGCAGATATTGTGTGCAGGGCATTGAAATACGAAAATGTAGCCTCACGAAAGTTGTTTTTGTTATCACGCCAATAATTTTTCTTAGCTATTAGATTCCCTACCAGTCTTCCTACGCAACCAATAGTTGTAATATTATAATACATTATTTTCAGCACAATGAAGCTAGGTGAGTCGTGGAGCTCTCGCATGAACACGGGCGACGCCGTGACGCGGCACAGCTCGCTGGGCTCGCTGCCGCGCTGCTGCAGCGTCAGCTCCGCCGCCTCCGACTCCAAGACCAAGACTCTGCCCAAAACCACCCGGCAGGTCAGTCTTCCGTTTTGACACAGTTTCCTAGATGAGCTGCGACTTAAGTGTAAGGCCTGAGTGGACGCTCGAGTTGGGCGTGCAGCGGGGCGGGGCGTGCGGCGTGCATGTTAAACAAATGCAAACGTATAGGAGCGGCCTTAGTGCACGCCGCTCACATCACTTGTGAGCCCGACGCCACGCTGCACGCCCCGCCGAACGCTCCGCTTCGAGCGTCCACTCAGGCCTTACACTAAGACTTCCATCTAGATCCAGCCTGAGGTAAGCCTCAAAGAGTAACATAATGGGGTGCGGGGGGCTTTGATCCATTATTTGAGGTAGTTTCGAAATTCTGCTAAATGACGATATCAGACTTTATGTCTTGATAACCATGATAGAAATCTAGTCTTTGCAATTAAATTCCTATAAAGAATGATAGCAAAGAGGATATAATAGGATAGAGCGGTACTGTGGTAGTAAATCTTGTAGCCACAGTAAATTCACTGCCATCTATTGACAAACGATTAAAACTAAAAATAAAAATGTCAAAAGATGTATTTATATATGGATAAATGTTTTTTTTATTTGCATTAATTATTTTTATATGATTTTCACCCATGTTCTTTCACTGATATGCGTTAAAATTGTTAAATAACAAACGAAACTGTCAACGCCGTCTATACCAGAGTAGGCCAAAGGTAGTGGCGCTATCTGATCGAGAATCAAATTTTCTTTTCGAGACACGTTTTTCCTTAGACTGTATCCATCTATTACCGAGTAATCTCTATCTTTGATGATAGTATCAGGGCCGGATCTAGGGTAGAGCGAGTGGAGCGGCCGCTCTAGGCGCCGAATGGCAAGGGGGGCGCCAAAACGGCAAATGAGAAAAAAAAAAGTTTTAAAAGACGCGGGCCCAAAATACGGTTCGTTTTGCTTTTGGGTAAAAAGTTTCAAAAAAGGGCGCCAAAACCCGATTTCGCTCTACCCTGATCAAGGACTCGGGCCGGCACTGGATAGTATAAATGGTATGATATTGCCAAAACCACAACATATTTCTATAACATCCCTAGCATTTCTTTAGCTGTCTATTCGCAAACAATCGTGAGCAATGTAATAGAACGTGTACCAACGGTGGCGCATCCATATAACTCGATTCCCACCGTCTTGCCAAATTCCAGCCATTTGAGTACTTTTATTGTCTCAAACGAATAAAAAGCCAAATTAGCTCTAGTTTCCCTGTGAATATTTTTGACGCGCCGCATAAGAGTCATAATAGATGTTTGTGAGGTATAAGTAAAAACATACATTTATTTCAGGCGTTTAGCGTGTTCCGGAAACGCCTCAAGAGCGACTCCCGCATCATGTCGCCGAAGTCAGAAACCGCCAAAGAGAATAAAGACGTCGAAACCAAGAAAAAGAAGTTCGACTTCACCCCCACCCGGGACATCTTCAAAAACTTCAAAGTCAGCCGGAAGATGAAAAACTTAAAAATCGCCCCGGGGAGCTTATCCAAAGTCGGTGAGACCAAAAGCTGTGAGTTTTTGGATGAGACGGAGCATGTTACTACCGCTCGCTGCTCAAAATCAGTCGAATGTCTCGAACCCAATGACGAATTTGACGATTTCGATGTTGATTTATCTTTAGAATTCAACGATGATTCTATATCGTCACTCACCTTGCCTCAGGAGATCATAGACTTGATATTGCGCAGTGAGCATATAAATAAGATTCGTCTAAAACATCAGATGAGTGAGAGCGACTACATGCCGATGTCCCCGATCTGTCCGCCGGCGCCCATAGAGCACCACTACATCGCCATGTCGCCGAGCACCAATCTGGCTTGAACACTGTTATAGGTTAAATTTTCTCTACTGAGCTCGTTCACTTACCTGTACTAACAATGGCATTCTGTTAAACAAAAGCCATTATTTCTTTTCTGTGAGAGCGTGGCCATTGTGCCTGAGCGCGTGGCCATTGTGTGTGAGTCTCAGGCACAAAGGCCACGCGCTCGCACAAAATAAATAACGGCTTTTGTTTAACAGAATGCCATTGTTAGTACAGGTAAGTGAACGAGCTCAGTAGAGAAAATTTTTACTTCTGATCTGTTAGCCCTGAATCAAAACTTACAATATCTTGTATGACAAATCATGACACTGCAGTATGATGGTTGTATTTGTATACGTGACAGCGTTATAATGACAGTGTCTGCCTCTTTTAATCGCGTAGTGTTAAAAAGTGACACTTATTTTTCACGTAAGTTATCCATTACACACCCGTCCTTCCGTCCGTACATCCTTTTGACACTTTGTAAACAGATTTTCGTCTATAACACCAGATACTACAGTCAACATATCCTTATGTTATCCCACCTTTTATAAAATTATATTAATCATAATTTCTGTTTAAAATTATATATTTTTGTCATCCTAAAGAAAGACAATGACAATGTCTGTTGAATATAGATGAAAGATGTAGTTTAGTAATGAAATTCTTTAGAAATGAAGATTTTGTACAGTATATATGTTGATTCAGGGTTAAAATGTAGACAAAGCTAGTATCACTAGCTCAGGTACGTGATATTTTTTAACACATTTACTGTTAGAATTACGAGGTGGAAGTATTAGAGTGATCTCATTTTAGAGTCAAACGGTGTAGGTAATTAGTCTGACGGTATGCTGAACAACTGTAAACCCTATATTAAGGATATAAGGGTTGCTATTGCTCATTCAAGCGTGCCTTCGTTTATAATATGACGACTGTTCGGGCAGCTACTTGAGTTTAGAATAAACGTGGCCAGTTAGGCTTAAAATATGAGTAATCGTAGAATAAGGCTGCTTTTAGTTAAGGTTTCCTAAGGCTGCGGACTGAACGCTGTCGTCGCGGCGGTCGTCCGTACAATGAATGATTGAACGCGCCCGTCCAGTCCGCGGCCTATTACTTAATATTTTGGTCCAAATAACAAAGGCAGTAAGGGTCTGGCCACAGCAGTGGCGATGAGAGATTTTAACTTGACTGTTCTGAGTTGTATTCAGATCCGCTTAGACACCTCTCACGCTTTATTACTTCTGCTGCTGACTGTATTCTTTGACATTTGTTATTATTGTATAACTTAGTATACATAAACTGATAGTCGAGAACTTATATACATTTGAAAATGGATCCAAAGAAATAAAAGATGCGGCATTATTTATATAACTTACTAGTCTTTTTAACCAACTTCAAAAAAAAATTGACATGTAAAAGTACCCCTGTGGCCTATTTGCTGAATAAATGTTTGATGTTTGAGGTTATCAATTCGACCGTTTTTTTTTTCAAACTCGAAGGGTAGGCTGACACATGTCAAAAATAAATTATAGGGTTGTGACAGTGTAAATTAGAAACGAATTTTACGATTCTCGATTAAATTTGCAAAGGCAATATAATCGATTCTATTGGTGATGATTTATATTTTTAAGTAGACATACCTTCACAATTGGACGCGACTGTACCGATTTGACACGAGCGGAATCGATTCGGTCGATAAGTAGAGTGAAATTCTATTGCAATGAGGGCTAACGCGTACGAATTCGCCGCTAGGGGCGCTAGTGTAGATGGTGGTCTTTTCCATAGTTCGAAATGTCACTTGTCACTTCAATGACTGACAGCTGTTCTTTAGTCTTTTGGACTACCATCAACAGAGGCGCCCAGACTACCGAACATTCTCCTCACGTGTGAAAGTCAAAAACCGACATTGGCAAATTCACCCCGTGCAAAATTGCGGGGAGTAAAAGCCAGATAAAAAAAAAAAAACAGGCGCCAACTGGTGAGCAAAAAAACGATAGCCGTCATTGAGTTCCGTTTTACATAATGAAACTCGACGATATAAAAATGTATCTTAGGTATACATAATATTATACTTTTTGGTGAATTATGTCTATTATAATGAGATATTCTAAGCTACGAATATATGTATTTGTCTTATTGAGATTCAAGTTATTTTTGTCAAACAAGGATAGGTCTGAAACATCCATGGCATGGAATGAAAAAAAATCAAATGTCACCCTACCCTTCCCGTTTAAAAAGACTATAGAGACGTAAATTTAACACATTTCCAAATGGTGGTTATAATTAACCACGTGAAAAAATAAATGGTTAAAAGTGTTCAATAAGTCTAAGGAGCGAATGAGGATCAATGCTTAGCAAAGTAATAGCTAAATTTACATTAGGTATTATGTAAGTCAACCTAACTTGGCATTTAGACTACAAAGAAAATGAATATACATACATTGAGGTCATAGAGTCATGTTCTCACTTAGCACCGTGGTGAAGAGGATTATAAAATTATAACGCAGTCCTGTACAAATGAGTTCTATAAATAAAACTTGAGACTCATAGATTCGCGCTCAAACAGTACCTACTTCAAACAGAACCCAACACATCGCCGTCGCCGTCGTCGCCCACGGTATCTAATCTTGTTGGTTTTAGGCTATTAGGTAAATAAAGGTAACAAAATAAATTCACTGACTCCTAGAGTCTGTGCAGAAAGAGAAAGAGTCGTGATATGTATTGGTTCCCTTATATACCACAACTCCTCTTACCGCACAAACTAAAACAAAATCTCAACTCTTTTCAATAATTGAAACTAGCTTCCTCTTCCATTAGAGTTGCTCTCTCATATCTTTACCGAATTAACTGAGTCGACTGACTCTTATTTAGCTTTATATCTTACTTAGTTCCTATTTTCCCAATGGTTGAAAAAGCTGTTTCAATAATTGAAAGAGATACTTGATTAGCAATGCCAAATTAGGTTGACAACATGATTTCGTAGGTATTGTGAAGGATGTAGTAATTTAGAAGTAAAGAAGAGAGATATTGTCAGAAATGTAGCAATATTAGTACAGCATAATATTACTACTGTTACTGTCAAGTCTTAACCCTTGAAACGCTATATTCCTATTCTAACCCCACGTAAATATATGGTTTTTGTCACTGGGAACTACAGCTTGCGCCAATTTTAAATGTCGTGGGCGTTTAAAGGGTTATGAACGTATTGAAGTGCATCTATAGGGGCCCACTGCTTGTCAGTCCGCCGGACGATATCAGCCTGTCAAAACAAACCAGACAAAAAATTTACAGTTCCGAACAACTGACAGGCCGATATCGTCCGGCGGACTGTAATCAGTGGGCCCCTTTACGTACGTACGTACGTGCATCTTAGTGAAGGTTAATGACGAGAATCGAATTTATGGATGTAATGAATGTAGCTGTCAATCATATTATTGTTTAACGAGTGAAAGATTAATAATTATTACCTATCCTAAATTTTTTAGATGGTTGAAATGACAGATGTCATACCATTTTATAACAAAACAACAACCAACACTAAACAATAGGCAGCTAGCGTGAACTGTAGGGGACAGCCCCCTGTTTATTAGCGCGCAATTTAAATATCAAGCTTAAGTTTCCAATTTACGCCACAAGATGGTAGAACCTACAACGCACAAGGTAGCGTAGTGTACGTGAACTGCAAAGGGCAGCACCTGATTTATTGTGAAGTGTCAAGTTTATGTTTCCGATTTAGGCCACAACTGCCACAAGCTTTGCCTTGATACCTTGACGTTGGGGGTAATAGTTATCGATAAAGCAGTGGTACAAAAAAAAAATGTTATTACTTTGATTCGATGACATCTGTCATTTTAATAAACAATAAATGGGTTTAAAAATCGGTAGGTACATAATATGATTGACTACAACATTTGGATAAATCGATGCCAAATAGTAAAGCACCGCGAAAAAACGTCAAATCACACTTAATTTATCTACGTAAATTTATCTAATGTAACATTACGCTTAATATTCCTTAACCAAACCCTGGCGAGCCTTGGGGGAGGCCTATGTCCAGCAGTGGACGTCTATCGGCTGACATGATGATGATGAAACCCTGGTTTGGTCTAATAAAAAAAATCTACAAAAAAGTATTCAAGGAAATTTGTACGCGTTTTCGTGGTTTTATTGAAAAGTGAAGTGATATTGTATTTGTTGGGTTATTGAGATGTTGGCTTGACATGCTTTTGCATTCGTCAATGTTATGTACTCTTAGGTATAGGAAATATCAGGTCTAATGAGACTGAGGGCAAGACTAGAACAGTTTGGATAATCTTATGATGTAATTTTACTTCTATTAAAGTGAGATGTCGGTGTCGGTCCTAAAGTGTACTCTGGTAATTGGAAGATGTAAATTTTTACAATTTTTTATATGGAATTTTTTATAATGGCGAATATATAATGAAAAAGCCAGAACAAATTTTGTTCTCGTAACAATTTTCAACAGAAAAGTTGATTGGAACTAGGAAATATTTTTTTTTTCCAATTTTGGAAGTGAAAAACAAAACTCTTCTCTCTAATGTGACCGATATTGTATCTTATAATCCTTAATTTAATTCCATATGGATATAAAAAAAAACAATACAACCACGTGACTCGGTCGTTCGGCCAACGACATTTTTCCATAGATACAAAATGTTGTACCTCATTGGCCGAATGATCCACGTGTTCTTTTTTCTGTATTATTTTAGGTTACATACGGAACAGAGGGCCTATCGTAAACCACGTTCGACGTGTTGCCTCTCTGTCGCACTTATTTTTCAAAAGTGATTTTATTATTTTTAATAAAAGGACACGTGAAGGTCGCTTACCTTCTTTCTAATGCAAAAAAACGAAGTATAGAAAACGACCGCATAGGGTGACTGCTATAGTTATTAGCCACTACATAGTAATTGGCCTTTCCTAACAAATCAGAACACACAACAACACAACAACAACAACAAGTCAAAAGAAGTCTTATTCTTAAGAGTGGCTAATTACTATGTAGTGGCCAATAAGTGGGGGGACACTCCTCCTTTCGGGCTTTCTCGGCTCAACATTGCTCCGAGCAATTATTAGGGTTGACACAATGCGACGTCCCTTTGCGTGCACGACCATAGATAAGATAATAACTTGAATTTTGACAACCCTAAATAGCCGAAAGGGATATTGCCATGCATTAGAAAGGTACAGCGTGATTCGTCCCTGAATCGCTGTCAGACTTCGGTTTTTTAGAAAGTGTCCTTTTTGTACGGTAGTACTATTATTTATTCTGTGGTTATACCACATTAAAAAAATACAAATCTATTGTTTTTAATTAAATTGAAATGTAGAAGACTGGCGGTCTTGTGTGACGCAGCGAGCAGCGAGTGCTTCGAGGTACTCGCCGTGCGTGCGTGACGCTTTACATGATGTATACGGCTTGATTTGCGCTACTTGTGATAATTTATCTGATAACTTGTTATAATAAGATTTTGTTGATTTTGACGACTTGTATTGAGTGGTGGATGTGTGGCCAGATGCAAAAAAATGGCCTTTGTGTGTCTGACTTATTAGCGAAATGTGTGCATTGGGATAGTTTCCATAATTCATAAACACTTGCACTGCCAACAACACGCTAGGCGGGTTCTGTTCGTAAGCGCTTTTCGCTGCATACGGGTTTTCTTTTCTCTTTTTATCGGCTACGCTCGTCGGCCTAGCTCGCGTTGGTAGTGAATGTGTTAAAGAAATAAAAAATATCATTTGTTGATTGTGTAAGTCAAGACAAAGAAACTCAAATAAAGTAGCTATTATTGGTTAAGTAGCAGGGTTCGAAAGGATAATTATCAATGCTAGTTATCTTGATAATTATTGTGATTTTAATGCTTGATAATTACCGATTTGATAATAACCTTAAATTTACTGATGACTAAAATTTAATGATGATTAGCTTATATTTCAATGGGTAATAAAAAAACTCCGATATTTATCGGATAATTATCAAAGACTATAATTATCGGGATAATTTCGAACCCTGGTTTCTACTTATTAAGTAGAAATGACGTCGGATTCAACAGCCATTTTGTTGCATACTGGAAAGGAGCAAGTTTTCAAAAATGTTTACTTACGAGCACTTAGAAAATGTACTTTGTCGGTACAGTTTTAAGGTGGTATTTAGAATAGATCAGTTGTAAGCATTTTTGAAAACATTCGACAAACATTGGGTTTGTTATGTGGAAGCGTGTAGTCAAAATATTGCTGATCTTATACGTAGCTAGCTTATGCTGTAGTGTAGTTTAGGGTAGTGGTCATTATTATTGATTGGACCAATTTTATTTATTCTGTTGTTGCTCGTTCTCTGCTACCGGTCATCTTGCTACTAATGTTTTATACTCTGTATCATTAGGTATTTAAATAAAAGTAAACAAAATCTACCCTCAAATGGCTCCTTAAGCTAGTTGAGGGTAGTTGAAAACATTACATGATCAAATAATGTAGGTTAAAGTCAGGTCGTTCAGTGACAGATCCAAGGGGTTTTGTATTTTGTTGGTTAACCAATAAAAGTTATAACTACGCGAAAATGTACAAATTGTTTTTTTACTTTTATTTAAATACCAAAAGATACAGAGTATAGTTGTAATGTATCTTCGGTTGTAAGGAGATGATTTTTAATTCATACTATATTTAGTAGGTACTTAAACAGGTTTTTGGTTGAATTGATTGTTAAATTAACTTAGTATTGAATTAAACAATATGTTAATATGTTTATATCATTGTTCCGCTGAGGTGAATGGTAGAAAAGAGGCGATTGTATCAAATTACGTTTATTGGTCAATTAGGGCTAACGCGTATGAATTCGCCGCTAGGGGCGCTAGTGTAGATGGTGGTCTTTTCCATAGTTCGAAATGTCAAATGTCACTTGTCACTTCAATGACTGACAGCTGTTCTTTAGTCTTTTGGACCACCATCAACAGAGGCGCCAACTGGTGAGCAAAAAAACGATAGCCCTCATTGACGGGGGCGTAAGCGCTGTCTAAGTATAAGGTAATTCTAGTTTGGATTCTAGTTGCATTTCGCTGTGGATTGCAACACTAGTATACTATTTTCTTTGTCTGTTGCCTTAGCAACTTGTGAATGAATGTAATACCATAACAGAGAGCGAGTAACGATAACGACTCGCCGCTGCCGCGAGCTGATCTATCGCCGTCCGATGTCGCCAATCCTACCCGATTGAGACGAAGGTTTTCATAATATAGTTCGTTCGCGTTAAGAATGCAGTAAAATCATCATTGTCCGCCGGCCTGGCGATGCTCGTAACCAATCAAATCGTTCCTAATTAGAAAGTATGCCTTCAACTTGGCTATGTTCCGAATTACGCTCACAGCGCTCACGATCGGACCGATTCACGCTCATAGCACTTTAATGAGATATCGTGACGTCATTGATGACGTCAATGGACGGCGCTCACGGTGCTCACACTCCCAGGCGTAAGCACCTTGAGCGCAAATGTCAAGGTGACGTTTGACAATGACAAGCGCTATGAGCGTGAATCGGTCGGAACGTGAGCGGGCTGTGAGCGTAATTCGGAACATAGCCCTACTACCTGTTAACTGTACTTATTAACGAACAAAAATCAAATTCAGTTGACGTTGACATGACAGTAAACACGCTCATGACCGGTCCGAAACAAAACACCACTCACGCGGCCTTGAGCGCGCTAACTGATTCGGACCGGCAGCCAGCACTGTAAGCGTTGTGAGCGTAATTCGGAACCCTGCCCTGGTCACTGTGTACTTTACTTTCTAATTAGTAACGATTTGATTACTTATTAACGAACAAAAATCAAATTCAGTTGACGTTGACATGACAGTAAACACGCTCATGACCGGTCCGAAACAAAACACCACTCACGCGGCCTTGAGCGCGCTAACTGATTCGGACCGGCAGCCAGCACTGTAAGCGTTGTGAGCGTAATTCGGAACATAGCCCTGGTCACTGTGTACTTTACTTTCTAATTAGTAACGATTTGATTGGTTAATTCGGCGGACAATAATTTTACTGGATACTTAACGCGAATGAACTACAGTGTATGCTCACGGGCCTACAGCGAACGCAGACGTTCGAAAATTTCGGGCATTTTTCTCTGTCAATTTGCAAACTTCGGTGTTCGCGGTAGGCCCTCAGAGATCATTTTCTTGGTGTATGATTTGTGGCTAATACCACTAGAATCGTCGTAAGAAAACATAACACAAAGAGATAAGAGCATGACAACCTAGCTGTGAGTAAAAAGACTTAAGCTCTGCGGTGGCGGTTATAATATAATGCTGTGTTTTATATCCAGATCTCTTGTCCGATGTTTTGGTTTATATTAATTTAGTCTTAAATCCTAAGCCCGCTCCAGACTACGCGGCGCGAAGCCACGAACGCGAGTGTGGAGCCGATTTCGCTGATTAGCGAACTAGACTCCACACTCGCGTTCGCTGCTTCGCGCACTAGTGTGGAGGGACCTCTAGGTGAAAAGCGAATTTTAGCAAGACTAGTTACTATTTTAACTATGCTCAGTTTTGCAAATAATCTAAAAAATCTTTATCGTCGTCTTTGTCCCGCCTATATTTAAAATAACATGGATTTTGTTTATATCTTGCCAAGATTCGCTATTCTACTAAAGATATAGTATATATTTTTAAGTCCCTTTATATCCACCGTTCGGTTTCTATCTTATTTAAGTGCGCAATTATTTATATTTTATTCACAATCACAATATGTTACCATTTTTCACTTAATATTATTAGGCATAGATTATTGTGTAAGATTTTATAAAAATTGCCGTGTTTATTTTTGTGATTTTTCGTTTGTTTTTTTTTTGTTGGCAAGTATCGGTACTCGTTCACTGAATAATATAATTATTTATATAATATAATTGAGGAGTGCTCTTTCAAAAGAGCTTATTTCTCTCTAATAAGCCCTTTTGAAAAGACACTCGTCAATTATAGTATTAGCATTTGCTGCTTACTTATACATCGAAAAACCGATCCTAAAACGATAGGAAAAAGTGTATTTTTCTGACCACAGATGGTTATTTTTAGTTGTGTTTTGAGTATATTTATTGCTGCGAGACGTTAGTGAGAATCGGCATTGTGTTATCCAAATAAACTTTTGTATGTGTATATGAAAATTCGTTTTATTTTCTACTGGAGCCCGCTTACACGCACACGCCCACACATTTTGGTTTCATACAGTAGGTGCTCGCCAATCCGGCACGCTCAGTAGGGGTCTCTATTGTTTCCCATAAAGTTTTAAGTCATAATGTATTGTTTGTCCACATTTTCGTTAGTCATAATTTGGTTTTTCTCAGAAACGCGTAACCTTTCAGGATTTTTCATAAAACAAACCTAACCTAACCTAATCTATAGGATAACCTTACGAAAATCCTGAAAAGTTAACGGTTTCAGAATTATGACTAATGGTATATAATATATAATGGTAATCTGACAATCATTACATTATGACTTTCAATAATTATGTCAACAAAGGGTCAATCAATCAAGTCCGGTAAGCGACTCGGGTGTCCCGCTCTGTACAAAAGGTTTACTGACCATCGATGTACCGTATGTCTGCAATAAGGTCCACAAATTGTCATTTAACAGTGAGGACGCTGGTACAGTCGTCATCAGATATATCGGAGCGGCCGAGGTGCTCACAATTATCTGAACATGCCTCTTGTCAAGGCGTTAGAGTGCTTGTCGAGATATTTTTGAGCACCTCGGCCGCTCCGATATATCTGATGGCGAAAAAGTAAGAAAACACGTCATAGATATAAATACTTTATTTGCAAAACAAACATAAAGCATACAGCTCACTAAAACATCGTGTTCGTGTATCATATGATTCATATCGGTGATTAATATTTTGTTCGATTTCATTCCACTAGACAAAACTTCAAAAAACATTACCTATAATATTGGCTCTTGCTCATCTCGATTTTTTATTTGAATTACAGCTATAAGAACAAGAGCGACTAAAAATACTAGTGAATGTAACCGTAGTGATCTAAATATTTTGACCCTAAGCGCCGACTGCCAGCATAAAGTACCTTTACTGATGAACGTCACATAATAGATATACTAATTATTCTTCGGGTACAATATACATAACATTAGGCGTATGACTGTATACAGTTCTTTTTATGCTTTTTTTTTCATAATTAATATTTAAGTACAAATAAAAAAACAACATGAATTAAATTCGGCACTAAACATCCCCACTATTTACGTGTGAACTTAGTAAAATAATTCTAAAAATATTCAGAAAAAACTTAAAATTTTTAAAATTTGTTTCAAATAAAAAAACGAATACTTTATGTTTTGCATTGTGCGTCGAGATCTAAATAAATACTAGATTAACAATATCACGTTGAACTTTAAATATAAAACAAAATTCACATAAATTATAAAAATAAATGTATAAATAACTTGAATGTAAAAAATGTGTAAGGTAAACGTCCCAGTGCTCGACACGCTAATGTAAAATAGATGACACCCTGCTATCATTTCTATTGCTAATGGTGATGACGTAAGGTCAATGAGGAGAAGACCGTCTAGAAGCTCTTTCGTCGCTTTTACCCTGTGCCTTTGTACAGTTTGTACACATACTCCAATTATCAAAGACATATATAACTCCGTATAAGATGAATACAGTCTAAGGAAAAAACGTGCCTCGGAAATCAAGAAAAATCACGGATAGAGGGCGCCTACACCTTTGGCCTATTCTCGGCTACATGGCGTTGACGGTTTCGTTTGTTATTTAACAATTTTAACACTTATCAGTGAAAGAACATGGGTCAAAATCATATAAAAAAATACAAAAAAAAATCATTTATACACAAAAATGTATAAGTATTAAGTATATATAATTTTTTTTGTATTTTTATACATTTTCATTGTTAGTTTTAATCGTGTGTCGATAGATGGCAGTAAATTTACTGTGACTACAAAACTTACTATGACAGTAACCCTCTAGCCTATATATTCTCTTTGTCAATTATAGTAGATCGGTAGAGCAGGAGGAGAGAAACTTTTCCTTTCTGGCAGTGTCTGAGCGACGTACGTATACAAATACGAGAGTTCTCGTGGCTTATGACGGTCTTTCCTGCAATACATTGTATATTCACATTTAATTAAGTTTGAAGATGACATGTACTGTGACAGTGACGAGTACTTGGAAGTCTACCTTACATATGAGCTGTCACTTACATAACTTACATTCCAAGACAAATACGTAGAATAAAAAACAATAAAAAATAAATACGGTCGAATTGATAACCTCCTCCTGTTTTGACGTCGGTTAAAAAATAATGGCAAAATTATACAATTCATTTAAATAAATATGTAAAGAGAGCACTCATAGTATCATTACATAGACTGGGGTTACTTTAATTCGTGGGGTAACATTGATGAATTGATGATTGCCCTGGCAGCAAAAGCCGTTCTCACAAAAAAAAAACATTGATTCACAAATTTTAAACTGATAAGAAGTTAGTTTTTTAATGCAAGCTATGATGTTTACGAAACAAATTTGTAGACAAAACTTGATGGTCAACCCCATGAATAAAAAAATCCCAGTCAACGGTACCTATATTTCTATAAATAAATGCACACAAAATAAAACTATGAGTTTTATTTCATGATTAACTATCGCGGTAACCGAAGACAATGATTAAAGGATAGTTGTCAAATAAATTTAATTTTAATATGGTGTATGGGGGTGATTCCGATAGCTTCTGCATAGAAATGTGAAAAAGGGGACTGTATAGCTACTTACTCGCAAAATAATAGGTTCAAAAGTCATATTTACTGTCATTGCCTATCGTTACCACAGCATGATGATGATGACTATACTATAATGATTATGATTTATCGGAATAACCCCATTCAGCTTAACAAAAAATAAAACAGATACTTAATTCAAATAAGGTAAACTAACTTTAAAGGGCCAATCATCAGGTAGTTTATTCTAGATCAAACATTTTCACCAGCGATAAATATCTTATGAAATAAATGCAATCACAAACTGTTACTTATTTATATTTTAGTTGCTTAAAATAAATTTAAAAGTGGAAAAATTGCTGCCTTGGGTGAGACTTGAACTCACGGCCTCTGGATCGATACTCCAGCGCTCTGCCAACTGAGCCACCAAGACCTCATCCATAGTCAGCAAATCTTCCCACTATATGGGTCTAGGGGACCCACTTCCACTTTTAAATTTATTCTAAGCTTAATAGCATCGATCGCAGACGTTTCTGCTTGTTAAAAATTATTTTAGTTGCTTATCTTACCTAATTTATACAACGTATTACGTAAGAAGGTTTTCAAAAATAATGAGAATGCGTAAAATGCAATAATAATTATGGTTTATATAATTTTTGTTCTCAGTTAATTATTGACTATACAAATAGAAGGACTAGGGAGAGGTAAATCTTCAATAAATTGTTCTATGCCTTAATTTAAATGTATGTACTTAATGCCGATTTACAAATGTACAATTTTAGCTTTATAACATGGACTCTAGAATGTACAAATTCATTTATATGAAGGTCCGTATTCTCGTTTTATTGTTACGATTGAACAGTTTCTTTTGCACAAATTAATAAACTTACAATGGGTGTAAAGCCAAAATACATCTACTTAATTTTATTATACGATACCATAACTTATATTTACATTACTAATATGCATACGTGTACTTCATTAATTATTCTACAAAATATTGTACGAAAAACGGGGTGGCTTTGGAATGCAGGGGCGACTTTGAAATTTCAGTTTTAAGCTATATTAATATTTTTATGCGGGATTTATTTGTAGTGGGTAAATGTGAATTTATTACTACCTAGGTATAAGTAAATAAAAAATAATGTTATTTGTATGGCCTTTTAATAACTATCAAAGTAACCCCTTTTTTTCTAGTCACCCCGTTTTACGGTACCTACAATATTATTTATATTATGTTTGAATAACACGTGGATTGTATCGCTATAATGTGATGTCAGTGTGTCGGAAAGAGTTTTCTACGAATAAGTACTAAAGCTACCTATACTTACTTTTTAGAGACCCAGTCACAAGCAAACTTTAGATAGAATAAGTGAATTTTCTCTACACTGGGTTAACTGCGTTGGTATAACCTCGTAAGGCCCAATGGGCATTATAAGGTACACTCTATTTCAATCTAATTAGAACCTCTCAGAAACCAAATAAGGTAGCATTTATTTTGTTCCATTTCCTCCTCAAACAAACGAAATTGATCCCAATTTAGTATGAAACAAGGCTCAAATTAAAAATAGGTGAATGTTGCACGGTGGGCCTTACGAAGACAAGAGACAGCTGAATCTATGTATGTTTAGTATAGGGCCACTGTAGGTTAATCTTATGTGTTCTTTTTATTATTAGAATAAAGCATAATTGCTAACTGGGTACAAATTTTTTCATAACATTATAGTGTAGAAGTGTAAAATTACCTAAGCATGTACTTGTGGTCTTATTTGCCTAATATTAAATTGCTGCCTCCTAACTATTACTAGGGTGCGTTGGGGTTAGATTGGACGGGTTTTTTATGAGAGGTAAGACAAAAAGTCGTCCGTATGCCAAAGCATTACGGGCGACTTATCATCTTACCCCGCATGAAAAACCCGTTCAATCTTACCCCAACAGGGTGCGTTGGGTTAACATTGATCGGGAACCCTATACGTGATATTCACATGAGTCAAACGTCATAAGAATATAGTTTGTTCAGCCAAAGTAGGCAGTAGGGCTAGCACAGGAGGGCGCGGCAATATCTCTCCCGTGAGATAGACTATCCGTACCACTCTAAATAATACAGTTAGAAAAAGACGGGTAGTCACGCGGGCGAGATACTGTCGCGCCCCTCCTGTGCTAGCCCTACAGTAGCTGAAATTTTTATCCATCTTTACTAACGTGCATATACGGCAGCAAAGTGTTTTCCCTATTAACCGCCACACTTGAGTTTAGCTTGTCAAACTACAGTTAAATTAATGCACTAGTTGCCAAGCTATTTAAAGCTTCGTTATATTGTTCAGCCGAGTTCTAAGACACATAATAAATCATGCTACGAAATATCCAACCTTTGACTTAAATCATTAATTAGAAATGTTTACTGCCTAATTTTAGGTAGGTATAATAAACTGTCAAATAAATAATGGACACGTAAAATGGGGGCGGCTTTGAAATTTCCTAGTTTATTTATTATTTATTTACAAAATCATGTCCGGCTCACAGCGGAGGCCAAACACCATGACATACGGGTTAGATATTAGAAATGTAGAAGCGACTTTGAAATTTCAGTTTTTAAACCATAATATTTTTTTATGCGGGATCTTTTCAGTAGGCGAACATCAATTTATAGTAATCAAACTAGTTACACAAACAGTTTCAGTAAATAATGAAGAGTGGTAAATTTCTAGCCGTTTTAAAACTATCAAAGTAACCCCAAATTTTCCTAGTCACCTCCATTTTACTGGTAGGTACCTACCTAAAAACGCTTTTCCGATTTTTCAGATTAAAAATTTTATAACCTCAAAAGTAGTGGTAACTTTTTTACTTCAAAATTAAATCTGAGTAACTAGGCACTGAATTATAGTGTCGTTTACATATGTGATGTCCCACGGGTAAAGGTACCTTATGGCGGTTGGCGCTTACGCTATTATTAACGCCGCTCCAATATCATTGCGGTGCTATGCGACGTAAGCGCCAGCCGCCATATGGTACCTTTTCCCATGGAACGTCACATATTATTGTACCGTAATATTAGATAACATAGGGACCCTAGCTAGCATTTCGAAAGAAAAAGTTAATTACCACAACTTTTGAGGTTAAAAAAAATCTATTCTTAAAAAAAACGGGGTCAACACCATTATCGTTTACGCATACATTTGCGATGACAGCTATCCTTATGTTTAAAAAAAGAGGGTACCCTAATTTGAAACCAACTATCAAACGATCTCCCACTCGCTATCCGAATGTTCCTCCGGTGACATCAAATTCTTCACGTCCTTTATACCATTCGTCTGCATTTCTAACCTCAATTCAATATTCTCTAAATTCCAATTATTAGGTAACTTTACAATCTTAGGCACTAATTCAACTTCCTTGTTATCTATTTTATGTTTTGGGGTGACAATTTCTGGTTCTTTAATTTGTGGTACATACTCGTCTTTGGGACAGTCTTCTATTTTGGTGGTGATGCTTAGGGAGTCCAGGTTGAGCATTTTCGCTAGGATTTTCTCTTTTTCTTCAATTTGCTTTTCTAGAAGGTCGTCGTTTTGTTGGTCGTTGTTACTGGAAATCAATATTATGGATGAGTAATGGCTAATGATATAATAAGAATTATTATAACTGATGATTTTTCAAGATTTAACGACAACTAAATATGTGGTATTTTCTATAAAAAGGGACCTTATTGTCGATGGCGCTTACGCCATTACAAACGATGCTCCGAAATAAACACAATGCCGCGCGACGCTGTGCGGCGTAAGCGCCATCGACAATAAGGTCCCTTTTCATAGAAAATGCCTCATATTTCATCAGAAATCATGAATATAAAAAAAACGGCCAAGTGCGAGTCGACAACACCGGCGAGCTACGTGGAGACTCACCTGTACACGCTGACGTGCATGAGGCAGGGGCTGGTGGTGGTGACGCGCGCGGGGGTGCGGGCGCGCGGGGTGGAGGGAGTGGGTCAGCTGTGTCGGCACAACACCGGCGAGCTACGTGGAGACTCACCCGTACACGCTGACGTGCATGAGGCAGGGGCTGGTGGTGGTGACGCGCGCGGGGGTGCGGGCGCGCGGGGTGGAGGGAGTGGGTCAGCTGTGTCGGCACAACACCGGCGAGCTACGTGGAGACTCACCCGTACACGCTGACGTGCATGAGGCAGGGGCTGGTGGTGGTGACGCGCGCGGGGGTGCGGGCGCGCGGGGTGGAGGGAGTGGGTCAGCTGTGTCGGCACAACACCGGCGAGCTACGTGGAGACTCACCCGTACACGCTGACGTGCATGAGGCAGGGGCTGGTGGTGGTGACGCGCGCGGGGGTGCGGGCGCGCGGGGTGGAGGGAGTGGGTCAGCTGTGTCGGCACAACACCGGCGAGCTACGTGGAGACTCACCCGTACACGCTGACGTGCATGAGGCAGGGGCTGGTGGTGGTGACGCGCGCGGGGGTGCGGGCGCGCGGGGTGGAGGGAGTGGGTCAGCTGTGTCGGCACAACACCGGCGAGCTACGTGGAGACTCACCCGTACACGCTGACGTGCATGAGGCAGGGGCTGGTGGTGGTGACGCGCGCGGGGGTGCGGGCGCGCGGGGTGGAGGGAGTGGGTCAGCTGTGTCGGCACAACACCGGCGAGCTACGTGGAGACTCACCCGTACACGCTGACGTGCATGAGGCAGGGGCTGGTGGTGGTGACGCGCGCGGGGGTGCGGGCGCGCGGGGTGGAGGGAGTGGGTCAGCTGTGTCGGCACAACACCGGCGAGCTACGTGGAGACTCACCCGTACACGCTGACGTGCATGAGGCAGGGGCTGGTGGTGGTGACGCGCGCGGGGGTGCGGGCGCGCGGGGTGGAGGGAGTGGGTCAGCTGTGTCGGCACAACACCGGCGAGCTACGTGGAGACTCACCCGTACACGCTGACGTGCATGAGGCAGGGGCTGGTGGTGGTGACGCGCGCGGGGGTGCGGGCGCGCGGGGTGGAGGGAGTGGGTCAGCTGTGTCGGCACAACACCGGCGAGCTACGTGGAGACTCACCCGTACACGCTGACGTGCATGAGGCAGGGGCTGGTGGTGGTGACGCGCGCGGGGGTGCGGGCGCGCGGGGTGGAGGCGCCGGAGCCGGGCCGGCGGCGACTGCGCCGGGAGTGAATTAACTCCGAGTCGCATTTCTTCTCCATTATGCTGAAATGAACGTTTTGATATATTTGAACTTTAATAGGTGAAGACTGCATACAGAATATCATCCGGGGTAAAATAGTAACTCTTCGCGTGTACGTTTCGTCTAGCGATCTTCCTAAACACTTTGTCAAAAATGCATTTACTGTACAAAAAGATTATTACATTTTAAGGAAAAAATTTGCTTCGAGTTCGAAGAAAACAACACTTTATGACAGCATACAGGTAGAACAGGAACAGGTACAAGACCGCTTCCAATATTAGAAACTCTTTGCTTTACTTATAATAAAGACGGAGTCCCGTCTTGTCCACTAGTCTAAAAATCTCCTGCTGCTGCATAAAGCTGTATAACATACAGCTTGAGCTTTTTCTACAGCTCTTTGGACTTGACCCTCCTGATCTCTTCCACCTCCGACGACACGTCTTTGAACTTATTTATGATCCATCATCATCATCATCGAGTCCACTCGAGAACGTCTCGAGATACGTCAGGGAGTTGCCTGACTGGCGGCAATTCGAAGCACTTATTCGGATGGTACGAGTAATCTCACCTGTTATACAGCTTGAGCTTTTTTTGCAGCTCTTCGGACTTGACCCTCCTGATCTCTTCCACCTCCGACGACACGTCTTTGAACTTATTTATGATCCATCATCATCATCATCGAGTACACTCGAGAACGTCGCGAGATACGTCAGGGAGTTGCCTGACTGGCGGCAATTCGAAGCACTTATTCGGATGGTACGAGTAATCTCACCTGTTATACAGCTTGAGCTTTTTCTGCAGCTCTTCGGACTTGACCCTCCTGATCTCTTCCACCTCCGACGACACGTCTTTGAACTCGTTTATAATGGACTCCAAAACGTCGCGAGATACGTCAGGCAACTGCCTAACTGGCGGCAGTTCGAAACACTCTTCAGCCACTGTTGCGTCCTTCGCGTCCTGGTAAAAGAAACACACTAAAGAGACTATTTATACAGAGAGAGATAATTGGTCATTACCTGTGAATGAAACTCTTGCGCCCACTAGTTTATTAGTGAGTATGAACAAGGGTAATCTTACAGCATTTTGGTACAGCTTGGTTGAATTAAATATCGGTAGATAATAGCCAATTTGAGATGAAATGCGTACGTAATTAGATACAAAATTTAGGTAATTGAAATTATCGGTACTGATTCTTTTAACTAGAATGCTATGAGAGACTAATGTACTTGTAGTGTATAGTATACACTACAAGTACATTAGTCTCTCATAGCATTAGTACACACTGTATACTGTGTGTGTGTGTGTTTAGTGTAGTGTGTACTTGTTATGTATGTAGCTCATAGGACATATATAAGGACCATTTACTCATGTATTCAGTGCAGTAATAAAGCACCATTTAAGCTGAACACTCGTTTCTACTCAACTCCGAATCCTCACCTTACATGGCGACCTTGCCATATACGGTGTCGCGCGTGCGCTCAGTCAAGTGTAGAGCAATTGGCAGTTTTTCCCAGCAAATTGTAGGATTTAAAGAAAAGGACCCTGGTGGACCTTTTGCCATTGGCAATAAGGGCCTCATTTTACTTGCAATGTTGCACGTACCTTAGTCAGCCAATTTGGTGCCTCTAGTACGCTGGTGATGAACGCCGTCTGGTCGAGCGTCACGTCCCGCACTGTGTTCACGACTTGCTGGATTGAGTTGGTAAGGGATTTCGTCATCAGGTTGATTGACTCGTCTGTTGGAAATGACGATCATTATTCTTCTTTTAACGCATTAGAAAAACATATTGACAGTATTTAAAAAATATTGTTACCTAATTACTTACGGAAATATTCTTAACTGTTCATTACCTATGCAAAAAGTTTGACTTATTGTCAGTTAACGTATTCTGTCAGCGCTTGCTACACGCTACGCTTGATACGCAGAGTTTGTTGCGAAAGCGCCGGGGAACAGCTAGAGAACCCGCCAAGCGGGTCGCTGGCAGTGAATGTGTTCACAGTGTGAACGATAGTAAATAGTATTTATATACAGGATGTCCTTAGCCATTGGACAAAGCCGAAATGTACATATGCATTAGGGTATTTAGAATCAGTATAACAAGTATCATAACAACCGGTATAGCGGTTACGAAGAAATTAACCAATTACGATTTTTTAATTTGGAGCAGCCTGTATGTGTTAATAGCTCCTGAGCTAGTATGAAACCTTCTTCGACCTTATTATCTTTTTTATTTATGACATTAATAAGATTCTGACTTTTAACTAATGTCATCATTGCCGCACATTTTCGAACAAGATGTCAAAAATACTGCCAATGATTAATACAGTATATTTTTTTTATTGTCGATCATTGGAATTAATTTTTGTTGACTAACTAATTAAAAAAATATTAACGTTAGAGCATTCCTGAGAAGTAACCCTACGTGGGATTTCAGGGTTTGTCCAATGGCTAAGGTCACCCTGCATGTAGTTTCTTTCAATGCGTCCCGATGTTGTGTATGACGGGTGGCCTATTGATTCTCCGAGTAAAAGAACTGCCTAAATTGTTGTCTGTGAATTGATAATCTGTTAAAATTTTGTCGGGGAATCATCAGGTACCCGTTGCAATTACGCCGTGATTAATTACGTAATCAATTACGGCCAAGCACTGCGTTGAGAAGTATTATTTAGTCAGAGCCAAAAGTATTAGTGGATCAGACTACGCGTCAAACGTGTATACCATTCTTTACCAGAAGTAATACAACAAAAAAAAATGTCTATGATCAATAATAACACACCTTACGTGGTTACGTGTGGCCTTACGAACACGAACTGTAGAAATATCTCTATTCGGAAAAGTATACAAGGGTGGCAGATCCTTTAGCAAGTTGTTTTACCCCCTATGTTGACTGTACCCGCGAGCGCTTATTAACGCAGCTTTATCGCTTTTGATTTTATAATTTTGTTCCAATCATTTTGAAAATCGATATCTAAAGAAAGGTTTTATGATTTATGACGAGATATAAATCTGAGGTCAAAATGGTAAAACATGGACTCTGTGGGGTGTGGATCCGAGAATTACTTCGTAGTCGTTCTATGGCCATCGCCTTACTTCGAGGCCAGCTGAAGATGAAGCTGTGGAGGCGGACTTGCAGCACATAGCTAAGCCTATGTTTTTTTTTTCATAACAATAAATTAGGTAACGACTGTCTTCTCCTTAATATACGAGACCGTAAAGCGCAATTTATTTGCCACGGGTCATGGGAGCCTGGGGTCCGCTTGGCAACTAATCCCACGACTTGGCGTAGGCACTAGTTTTTACGAAAGCGACTGCCGTCTGACCTTCCAACCCAGAGGGTAAACTAGACCTTATTGGGATCAGTCAGGTTTCCACACGATGTTTTCCTTCAACGAAAAAAGCGCCTGGTAAATATCACCACACGTTTTGAGGTCACTGAATTGTCAAACGTTAACTTTTGACTTGTGAGCCGTACAGCGCCATCTACATTAACTGTCAAATCAAAGCATGAATTTTGTCTTAAGACTTTACACATCTTATGCTATCAACGAATCTTTGCTAGAAGCAAACAAGCGTAACCATTGCTCTAATATACGAATATTGAAGCGAAAGGAAAGGAAAATAAAAAAAACATGCTTTTGAAAATAAAATATATTCATATATAAGTACAATGGCCATGCTGAGACAACGCTATAACACAAAATTAAATGGATATATCGTTGTCAACCAAAACTCACTAATAACTTACCAGTTCATAGCCACATTGAACCGTAGGTACCTTTACAAAAACTAAGTTTTTTTTTTGCAATTATGTACTGAGTTTTGGTTGTCACCTGACGGTATTGTTCACTAGTTTTCTGGCTAACTATTACAAAATATATTGGCTATAGCTATATAGGCTATAGCTTTTGTTTTAAGATCTTTGTATGTTCCTTTACGCGTTTTTTAAAATACCTTTGTGATTCGATCAGTCGCAATTGATAATGTAATTTTTTTAATTAGGATAAATTTTTGACCAACCATCAAAGAATCGAAAACTAGTGAAATAATACACAGTATACAATATTAACTACTAAAACTACGACGCAAATAAACAGTAATCAAAAATAACATTAAACTTGTCAATATTATGATGATTTTGAGAAAAAAATCGTCATGCGAAATAATGAACAAAACTTCAGAACTGTCAAATAAAATACATGTCATTATTCTGTTACATAGCCGAGTGAAAATACAAAAAATGAAATGATACATAAGGCAAGTAATATTAAGTTCACAGGTACATTACATAACGAATACTTTTCGGGCAATATAGGAATACAGAAATTGGAATAATACAAAAAAAACTGGATAATACGACTCGTGGTATGGACCACACTTTAAATGCATATAAATAATAAGAACATTAGACTTATATTGACCGGGATATAGACCGTGATTACCTTTTGTATTGTACAATATAAGTCTAGTGAAACTAACCGTGAATCATTCTAAACTCTAATAAGAACATTATCGAATTAAATATCACTAAATTCACAGATGCCATTATATTATATAATAGTATGTAAGTACGTAAAGGAAAGCGACGGAATTAGTTTAGGAAAACCTGGTAGCTCCTTAAGGCCTTTAAGGTTAGGTCGTTTATAATACTTAATAAAACATATTAGACATATGTATTATATATAGTCTGTCAAACAACTTTGTCAGTACAAAAAGGCGCGAAATTCAAATTTTCTATAGGACGAAAACCTTTTGTACCTACATTTTTTAAATTTGCCGCTTGTTTCTAGTGACGGAAATGGCTTGACAGACTATATTATACATCTTTATGTAAGAAATCGCCAAGTGATTCAGATAAGTGCAAGCATATAGTTAGGTTAGCTAGCTCAGAGTATGGCCAAGGCAATAAGCCCTTATAAAAATGGCGTATTTACTCAAGAAAATCGGCCGATGGTAAGTCGAGTGGTAAAGCCGTCATTTCAAAGCCTTCGTCATTTTAACATTTAACATTTTTAGCACTTACGGGAAGTCATTATACCTATTATATAAATCTCCTGGGTATATTTAAACTAAAATACATTGGTCCTTATTTGGTATCAGTTAAGGCACTATTCACTTATTATCTTACAATATTACATATGATTCACAATGATAATAAAATCATAAAACTAACTATAACTATGATCGCAGTAAGTAACAACCTCATGTAATAACTATTATCAAATCACTAAAAACATTTGTTAGAACAATATACGTAGGTGCATAATTAAAATACTTGTGTAAACACAATATATAGTGCGACATTAAAGTAGAAATTAAATAAAATGTAACTTAAAAAAAATCACGTCATTTTACGTCAAAAATGTGACAGTTACGTAGGAAGTGGCGCCCTCAATAATTTTCTACAATTTCGTGTCGGGCTATACATATGTCACTACACCTTATGAAACAAAGTCCCTCCTCCGCTTCTGTCTGTTTGTATGTATTCGCGAAAAACTCAAAAACTACTGAACGGATTTTCATGCGGTTTTCAACTATCAATAGTGTTTCTTGAGGAAGGTTTAGATGTATAATTTGTTAAGGTTATGTGTAACCCGTGCGAAGTCGCGGCGGGTCGCTAGTTATTATATAGTTTAATTTGCCATCAGGTAGTCACCTATCATCAGGAATCTAGTTACAATAGTCACTGTAACTAGATTTAATATTTATTGTATTGTTAGAAAATTAGCTGAATCGTATCAATAATGATTAAGGATTAGCCACACGCATCGAAACTTAAGAGCTGGGCAACGTAGCAGCAAAATATATGTCAAAAACCAAGGCATATTTAAGACGCGAGTTTCGATAGTTGAATCTTTTTTGAATAAATTTGGAATGTACATTTTTTTATTATCTTCAAAAGATTTTAAGTCGATTCTATACAAACAACAGTAAATCGATGCATCAAAGATGGCGTGAATGGAATGAACTAAACTTAGACGGATTAACAACTTGCATGCAATATTCGATACATTGGTAACTACAGAGTACATTAAATTCAGTTGATCGAGCAAATACCTCAATGTAACAAAAATTGCATGCAAGTTCTTGAACCGTCTAAATGCGTCTTTAGGTGCATTCCACGAGAATGTCCCTTACGAAACGCCGTTCTTCTAATAGTTCTGAAAAGGCTGAGACAATGATATTGGCTCTGGTAATATTTCTTGAGCTTGCTAACAAATTGACAGTATATTCTCGAGCTTTACGGATTTGATTGAATTAGCTGCCATACAAGGCAAAAGCATTTCGTAAGCGACGTCGTGGAATGCCCCTTTAGCGATATTGTCTTGTTGTTATATTAACCTGTACAAAGATACTGTCTATTCACTTAAACAGTTCGCCATCCTTGGTGAAAAGACATGCAAGTTATAAACAAAATAACTAAAGCTAACAATAACCTAAAACCAAATATAACTAAATGAAACTAACCGTTCCATTAACAGGTAACATTCGAATAAACTAAATATTCAAGTGCTCTTACTGTGCCTTTATCCTCCTAAGGCCCAGCTATACAAATGAAAAATCGAAAATTTGCGACTGAAATTTGAACCTAATAGTGTAGGAAATAGAGTAGAATTTGCATTGTTGGAAAATTGAACGAAACAAAGCAAAAGCAACTTCCCCCCGCCCCCGCCCCATCAGCGCGTGCGCAACGAGCGACAAGGCGGGCGGCGCGGGCAGTGCACGACGTACAACCGCCGCGGACACTCGTGCCTGAGGATGGATTCCCAAAGAATCCGAAACTAAACTAAAAATAATAGTGAGTAAAAACCGTACTGATAAATATTTTAAAAGCAACTTTGTTCCAATTAAATATGGTTTAAATTTCATTGAACTGAAGAGGTACTATAGGTGGGCCTTAGGACGGTAAGGAGGATATGACAACAGAATAAGAAATAAACTTGTGCCTAAGAAAAAACAATAAAATGGCACACAATTTGATGAAGATACATGTTAACTTTAAGTACTTAGTGCTTGTTCTGTTTTCTTGCAAAAGGATAATTATTTTCAGAAGTCAATAATGCATTACTGCTATAAAAATTTCATTTAAAATTGACCTTATCGACAAACGGAACCGTGATACCTTTTGTTTGAAAACGTCACTAAATTCGTTGTAAGTATAAGGCACATTGTGATTAAGTACAAACATTTCAATTTATTTATGGCTTTACAATAAAAATATTAGTGGCTTTCCTCGTATACACTTAGTATTATTAGTATTACATACTATAATTATCAGCTTAATTCCTACATTTATAACATGATTAGATTTGTTACCACTCACTTTATAACTGGGGCCCGTTTCTCAGAAGCTTGTGACTTGTAATACAAGTGGAAGTCCCTTTCTAGCAAAAGCTGTCAAAGAGTGATATCCGCTTGTATTACAAGTTACAAGTTTTTGAGAGACCGGCCCCTGGGGCCCGTTTATCAAAAGCTTGTAGCTTGTAATTTGTAATACAAGTGGAAGTCCCTATTTGACAGCTTTTGTTAGAAAGGGACTTCCACTTGTATTACAAGTTACAAGCTTTTGAGAAACGGGCCCCTGGACGTGTCGTCAGTTCCTAACATACATATATTATTGGAAGGCACGTCGTTACCTATGGTCCATAACTTTTACAACTCAAAGGACGGATACATTTTTTTATCAACACCTTAAATTGGTTACTTCCACGTTATGACTGACAGTTTTTTACCCTTTGAACACGCCTGTTATATGTGCCATCGTAAACTGTATATATATTTTTATATCAGACTGTACAATCAGCGTCAAAAGTAGCGGATTAAACTACGCGTACAATACCATTTCAGTTTCAGGCTATTGGCGATCTCACTGCGATCGAGCGCTAAACTACCTCGACAGGGATGGGTGCCTTTCATCCCTTGGTTGAGGCGGTTCCCTGAGCCAGAAGGCGAAAAATCTCCTTATATGATCATGTTTTTCTAAGTGGCGTTGATATTCTTAGACGTGGAAAAAATATATGTAGTTCTTGACTATATTATCTTTAATATCATAGCTTCCGATACACGAATTATGACACTTCGCTCGATACAATTAATTCCCAAAGTAACCTCTAACTCGGACTTTTAATCCAACTTTACTCGGTTATTTATTATGTGATACTATAAACAAAAAAAGAAGAAAAAAACAATCTTAACAAATAATAATTTCATAGCTTTCGAATTTCGATATTGTAGGGTAACGTTTTTAAAATAAATAAAAATAAACAAAATTAGATCAAAATTGACACTTGGCGCGCATGATCTTTCCCGTTCTTTCTTGCGAAATGTGACAGAGACAGCGGCAAACCGATGGAACGGCCTTAACAATCTATTACTATTGTGTGCATTTTCACTTAAAAGTGTACCATTTACTTTTTTTCGAAAATGCTTCAATTTTTGGATTATTTCTACTCAAACACGAGGACTTTCGATTTAAAAAAAATGTCCCCAAAAAAATGACAGTTTGTAACGCATTTTCACACACATTTTGTATGGACCGTTACAAAACTGACACCCAAAATTTGTATGAAAAACTGGGGACACTTATTTTCTTTGTCTCATTCAATAGTACTCGTGATTCTGAGTCTAAAGGGCCCCACTGACTATCAGTCCGCCGGACGATATCGGCCTGTTAGTTAGAACAAAAATTTGACAGCTCCGAACAACTGACACGCCGATATCATCCGGCGGACTGATAGTCAGTGGGCCCCTTAAATAACCCAAAAGTTGATGGTTTTTCAGAAAAGTAAATGGTACCATTTTTTCTGAAACCCCCTTGTACGCGAACTATGGAGAAATATCTTAATTTGGAAAAGTATTCCAAGATGGCTGACATGTTCGGCGCGTTGTTTCATCGGCTACTATTGACGTTGTATTGTACGGGTTGTATAGTAAGGTATCACATTGTCGCTTAACATAATGACGAAATTTGCTTGTATCTTTATACGATTAACCTGTCAGAGCATCCTTATGGCAAGCGACGATGTGGTACCTTTTACTTGAAAATGGCACAAATTATATACTGGTCAATCACAAGGGTTCAGTAATGTAAAATAACTGAAATATACATTTAATATTAATAATTGACAATAAATTAAGCAACTCTTCTTACTTTTAATAAAGTGCTAAATAACATATTGTGCAAAATACTTCTGAAGTCACAATTAAATACTAAATGGAAAGCACAGAATTATAATGTAAGTACTACGAACTTATTCATATCGGGGTAAACTATCCAATGATTGGAGTTTTCGCCGCTACCTTTAAATGTGGTATTTTCTATAAAAAGGGAACTTATTGTAGATGGCGCCGACGCCATTATTAACAATGCTCCGAGCTCCGATATAAATACAATGCCGCGCGACGCTGTGCGGCGTAAGCGCCATCGACAATAAGGTCCCTTTTCATAGAAAATGCCCCAAATAAGATTGAAGGTCAGCAACATCAGCATAGTTTACCCTATATCTATCACATGAGTTCACCAAAGAAAATAAAAGTGATCTAACTACATAAGAAGCATCCTAGCATAAAAAATAATTAGTTTTGAGGCCTCTCTACCACTAGAGATGTGTAATATTGTGTACCTATGATATCATACAAAAGTTTTTGCAGCTTTTGATAAATAATTTTACGTCTGTATTTTAAAATTATGTCTATCATATTTACTTATTCGCGGTTCTATATCATTATGTGTTTAGGATTCTCTTTAACTTATTTTTCTCAAAAATGGACGGCAAAGTCGACGTGGCCGGTTAAAAAGTAGGTCGCGAAGTGCGTAGTTTATGGTCAGTCAAAAAATTAAAAAGTTAAAAACATTGCAGTCTCGATTTCGGGACTGCAATGTTGCATACAAATTCCATTATTTGTCGAGTTCCAAACTTTTTAAAAGTTGAAGTGGCCAAATGAAGGCATAGGTCCATTAAACAGCCAAACAGATGATCAGTACTTATTATTATAATGTTGGTACCGCGACTATTTAGGTGTCCCAAATGGGTCGGCGTATTTTTAGCAGAAAAATACACTTCTATTTTTAATTAAAAAAATAAAAAGGCGGCAAAGCAAATCTTTTTACTTTTTTCTGTGAAAATATATACATAAGAACGTTGCTTCTGTAAAATATTTCTATTATATTTGTATTTATTGCGCCATTTTTGAGAAAAGCACTATATATGACTCGGCTGGCAGGCTACTTGCTAGCTTCGGATTCAATTAAACGGACTCCCAAGGTCGTCCGTTTAAAACGAATCCTTAGCCAGCAAGTAGCTACTTCCGAACCTCGACAATAATGTACTATTTATTGCGCGCGAGTGAAACCGTAAATTTAGTAAGAATCAAGAGTTTTAATTCTATTATTTTTTATTCAACATAAATAAAGCGTAAAATGCAAGTTTCAACAAAATTGCACCAACACTATTATTATAGTGATTGTCAAAATTTTACATCAATAAATTCTTTAAATATGTATTATAAAGAGCTACAAAAACTTTAGTGCGGAAAGGGTGTAATTACCGTGAGTCGGTCACATACTCTTAATACGGTCGCCGATTCAATGTATGAGGTTGCCAGTCAATCGAATCGACGCCTTGTAATTCTGTATATATAACATCTAAGTCAACAGGAATAAGCCATGTGAAAGGTGAAGTGAATATGAAGTAATTATGAAGACAAATGGACTTTATTCTACCCTCTTTGTGAGAGATCTGTATGGTATGTGTGTCATGCGTTCTTAGCAAACAGACCTGAAGCGAGCGTGGCCGGCTCGGGCGCGTGAGCGAGACGCACGAGCGAGCGGCCTCCCTCTAGCACGAAGATCTCGTCCTTGTTCACCGCTACTGAGAGGATCCTGTAACACGGGTGCCATTTTAATAATAATATAGTATATTCACCGATAATTTGAAGATATATCAGTCTATATCAGTAAATGTTTCGCCTTGGACTATGGCAAAACAAAAAAAAATGTTTTTACACTGGAAAGATGAAGAGTAACTGGTCAATCGGCGATATTTGCTTATCAAGTTATCATGGCTATATTACGTCTCTACTCCGATATGGGATCATGATGTGGGGAGCCATTGACGTACATAAATAGCTTTTCAAGTAATTTTTTTATCTCTAAATAAATTTTATGGTTCTCAAGAAAACGTTTAGCTATCCCTTATAGTTCACTGTCTTATCTGGGAAAATCTGAGTCTAAAATATGTAAAGGCCTTATGGAGCCGGATTTTTTTAATACATATTCTCCGAAATTAAACTAGATTTTAATAAAATACCTTCTTAAGTCATCGACGACAGCTGTAGCCCTCAGGGTGTCGGGGTCGAGCACGTAAAGGAAATGTTCGTTGTGCGCCACAAGGTAATGCTCCCTGAACACGTGCAGCGGCCCCAGGTTGTACTCCATGTCGGAATGGTTGTGCTTCCGTGATGACGGGTTGAGCAGCTCTGCGATGGTCAGCGGGTTTGATATTGCGTCCTGTGAATTAATTATTGATGATCTTTGTGTAAGCGCTTCGAACGTTGTGCTTAATCCGACTTTCTGGTATGAAGGGCGCCGCAATATACAGGAGCGCGCTTGACGCGCTCTAAAACTGAAGGGGCGCCCTTCAGGCGCCCAATATATCGACGAAGCCCCGACTATTTAGTATGAAGGGCGCCAGAGGCGGCCAATATACAGGACCGCGCTAAGCGCGCTTACAAACAGCCCAAAGACATAAAATATTTGTCGTCGAGGAATTCTATTCTAGTATTCATCACCTTCAACAACCAAATATCACTTTTGAATGCAAATACTTGATATTTTGATGATAATATCCTGGTGACGCAACAGAAAACTGCGGCGCCACAATGATTTTTAGATTTTAAGATGTTTATTATTGTCTGTATGTTAGTCTGTAACGTATATATCTGATGGGCCTTAGTTGCCTGAAAATTAATGATCTTGGATGTGATTTGATTTTGACAACAAAAAAAACAATATGCCTATAAGATTTGAGGAGTTCCCTCGATTCCTCGATTGGATTTAGCGAATTTAACCTTGAACATAAGTGTGTGCAGCACTTGTCCGGTCCTGTCGGCGCGCCACAGCCTCAGCCCGGGGCGCGCGCAGTAGGCGACGGCCGCACCGCCGCGGGAGTACGAGTATTGGAACACCGCGCCGAGGTGACACAGGCTATAACAAAACATATGATATTCTTTTAACCACCAACATTTTATCTGAAAGTAGCGTTCTAGGCTTTCTTTAGCCTTTGGTTTCAAATGTACTAAAAACTGTCTATCACGGTAAGGCCGCGGACTGCGGACACTGGACTATAGCAATTTGGCCGAATCTTCTCCATATAATCTTATTTTTTTACACAGAAATTAAGCTTACCTCTTCCTCTCCTATTTGCCTATTTGGTTGATCGACCACTTGCCGCTTCTCGCACACTATCGTGCAATACAAACTGGACATTGTTCTGATAGTAGCTCATCTGGACTGGTTCACTGTCCTATATGTTCCATCTATTCAATAAGTGATGATCTTATCGAGCTTACCTCTTCCTCTCTCGCTAGCCTATTTGGTTGATCGACCACTTGCCGTCCCGCTTCTCGCACACGATGGTCCGGTATAGACTGGACACCAACAGTTTGTTCTGATAGTAGCTCACCTCGACTGGTTCACTGTCCTATATGTTCAGTCTATTTAATAAGTGACCTTATCGAGCTTACCTCTTTCTCTCTCGCTTGCCTATTTGGTTGATCGACCACTTGCCGTCCCGCTTCTCGCACACGATGGTCCGGTATAGACTGGACACCAACAGAGTGTTCTGATAGTAGCTCATCTGCACAATCTCATGTTCTTCATTCACTATCTCGCTGGATTTGCAGAGGTGCTAGAAATATTGGTAAAATAAGTCTAATTAGAGTAATTAGCCTCATGCATGAAGTTTATATTTGAACGAAATATTTTAATTTTGGATGTGTGTTACCGTATCATGTTACAAATGCATTTCCGTTATTATATTATCATTTAGTTGCTTAAAATCATAAATAAAAAGTACAAAAATTTGCCCGCGAAAAGCTAGTGTGCGAAACGTCACGTGACCGCGTTCGACAGATTAATTCACATATTTGTTAATAGTAGCAAACGTCAGTTGGACCGCCCTACGTGTGACGTCATCACGCTCCGTCGAATTCGCGCCATAAATTATGAGCGTTTCAACCACTCAAAATTTTTCAAGATTTTAAATATTTTTAATAAAATAATGTGAAGGTTTACAAAAGTATTTTTATTTTTTCCGGTGTTCAAACGATATAAATTATGATTACAAAAATTAAAATAAAAACACGCATGGAGCTAATTGTTTATTTGATTTTACGTAACTTATGACCCGTAACCAATAATTCAATAGATCCTTATTATCGAAGTACAATACAATACTAACAAGACACATATCGGTCTCAGTCAACCATGCAGCCGCTGCATTTCGGCATTCGTCGTCGCTCACGTCACGCCCCCGTCTCGCCGCTCGCATACATAATGCGGACAGGGCGGACACGCCATACATCAAAAACCGGCCAAGTGCTAGTCGGACTCGCGCACGAAGGGTTTCGTCCCATTACGCAAAAAACGGACAGCTATCACGGTTCATGAGATACAGCATACAGCCTGGTGACAGACGGACAGACAGCGGAGTCTTAGTAATAGGGTACGGAACCCTAAAAACATTTGCGTTTCTATGTGTGAACGGCACGTCTTTACATGTTGCTTCTGAGCGGTCGGCAAATGGTCGTCAATCTGCTGTCGCGGGGCGAGGTAATTCGAATCAGGGCGGGACGGTGCGTGGCCGTTCTGTACGATAATGCTATTACAGCGCGGTACAGCGGTGTTGGTCAGACTAGTGCACCCAGTAAACGAGTATACCAGGGTCTATTGTTTCCCATATAGTTTTAAGTCATAATGTACTGTTTGTCCACATTTTCGTTAGTCATAATTTGGTTTTCTCAGAAACGCGTAAGGCTTTTCAGGATTGCCATAAAACAAACCTAACCTAATCTAACCTATCTATAGGAAAATCCCGAAAAGTTAACGGTTTCAGAATTTGAATGACTTTCAATAATTATGTCAAACAAAGGGACCCCGAGTAGAACCATTGTTATATCAAAGACTACCATTATTGTGCCATTATTTAAACGGAAAAACACTGATATGGGCGCATTAACCTTTAAGATAGGACATGACAACAAACCAAACGTACTGCAAATTTGATCTTTAAACTGTTACACTATAGGCTGTTTATTATTTGAAATATTTTAAGTACATTTTGTGGCCTTGGCCTTATCCTCCAAAACTGTTAGCAATTGAATTGAAATTGCGTAAGATAGGGTTAGATAACAATTAGTCAATAGTGGTTAAAATGCTACGAAACTATACTTAGTGCGGGTTGCGTCGATAATCTGGCCAATTAGTGTTAAAAACAGTGTTGGTAGCGCAACAGCACTCATTCCCATACAATTGTTTTTAACGCATTTTGACGTGAATCTTATAAATCGATGAACACCGGTAGCATGCACGAAAAAGAGTCACGTTGTGGACAGATTTCCATGGTAACGTTGTGGACAAATCTCCATGGTAACGTGACAAATTCAAGTCATAAATAAAAGTATGCAATTTTTCATCAACGTTTTCTTATGACGTTATAGTTATTCTTCTGTGACGTAAAATTATCGTCCGTAAACCGACTTGACAGAACCATTTTTTTTTACTCACAATTATGGAAGGTTAACATTTCATATAAGTTTTTTTACCCGAGTACAACAAAGCCAAAGGGGTTATGAATGTTATGCTTTCAGCAATCTATTGTACGGTCAAATAATTTAATTTCCTACCCATTTCATTTTTTACTTTGTCACCGTGACAATACGAGTAGTACGAGGTCTCTAGCGACCAAAGAGTAAATTAGTATAATAGCTAGCGACTTACATATTGATTGTCACTGTGACAAGGTACGAAATGGGTCGGAAAATAAATTCCTTGACTGTACTATAATCCTATTAATGTAAATAGGATTGTGTTTGATATACATAATATGTACATAGTAAAAACAATTTGCGATCACTAATTACAGGGTAAATACGTAGTTTATAAATATAGCCGTAACATTTTTTGAAAAATTGTGAAGTTTTTATGAGAAAAATCGTAGTCGGGTGGAAGTTTTAAATAAAACCTTTTTACTTGTATTATTTAGTGGTCAAAAGAAAACGACATGTCTTGAAAATTAAGTAAAGTAAATTGTACTTGAAACTGGTAATACCTATTGTAGACTCATACTGTATAGTGAAAAAGCCAATAACATATGCTAATCGAACACAACATGTGGTATTTTCTATAAAAAGGTTACCTTATTGTCGATGGCGCTTACGCCATTATTAACGATGCTCGTTATAAATACAATGTCGCGCGACGCTGTGCGGCGTAAGCGCCATCGACAATAAAGTCCTTTTTCATAGAAAATGCCCCATGTGTGTCTTGTAGCAACATAATATTATTATGTATATGTTTATAGGTATACAGGTAGTTGATTTGATCATGATTATCTAAGAACTAGTTTCAATAGTAGACCAAACTAAAACGTTTTTTAATTACTTAAGTAATACAGTTGTGAGTCAACAAAGAGATAATAATTTGATTGTTATGTAAAGCCATAGATAATTTCAACAACAAAATGATGCATGTGTATATACTAACTGGCGATCACCTCACGTAGTCTCACGTGGGCGCTCCCCTACTAATAAAATACCTATGCGAGCGCGAAAGTTTGAGGTACAATAGTCGATACGCCACTGTAATTTATTTGTTGAATTATATTTGAGATTGAGTACAATGGAGTAGTACCACAGAATAAGTAATAGTATTATCATACAGAACGGCCACGCACCGCCCCGCCCCGACTCGAATTACCTCGCCCCGCGACAGAAATCTGGCGGACTTCTGGCGTGCTCTCAGTACTATTTTTAAGCAACTTACTCACACTATGACGCATGACGCGTGTACGAACGTGCCTTTCACACATAGAAACGCGAGTGATTTTTGATATATAGCGTGTCCGCCCTGTGGTTACTGGAGTTATTTTACGTTCACCAAATTTAATAAGACTTACCATGTAGAAGTCGATCTCGGTCATGATGATGACGCCGTTTTTGTCTCCAGAGAACAACCTCATTCCGTTTTTTGACCACTCGATAGCGGTTATTTTTCCCTTGTGCAAGTCACTGATTGTGTACCTGAAGCAAAATAGTTGTAAACTGAAATAGATGTCATATACTAAAGAAAAAGTGACCAAGACTACAGGCCCAGGGCGTCAGCCGCGTAAGCTGAAGACGACGGTTGCGGCTTCAGCCTCGGCCACTGGAGGGCTTTGGTCACTTTTTATTTAATACACAGTGACGTAGCCAGCCGTGGGCAAACAGGGCTTTCGCCCACAGGCCCTCTCACGCAAGCGACTCCCGAGCTCCCTAAAGAAGTACCGTGCCTCCGAGCACCAACACCCAGTAGTCTCCACCGCGAGTGGAACAAACCAATAACCATCACCCAAGCACGCATACTTTTCCCGCTTTGAATGGGGTTGGCCGGTCGAAATATTTAGCAGATGGCGCCAGCATCGCTTGCCCTGTCAATCCTTAGAATTGTGTCAAATTTTTGTTTTGTTAATGCCCTGGATGCCAGATCTTTAAGCCAAATCTCATAGAAAAAGGGGCAAGCTATGATGGCGCCATCTCTGCAAACCTTTGACAGTTGCCAACCCTATTGCAAAATAGTTGTGTTTAATTATGTGTTTAAAAGACTTCTAGCGGAACCTAGATTTTAAAATTTCATATGAATGTGATAATGATATGACGCGCGAAATGCATTGCCAGTCGTGTGTCATAAGGCATCTTCTTGCATTTATTGGTGCGAGAACCACTGCGCGACTTTGTAAATGTGTTCAAAACGCGAAAGTTTTAAATGTTATAATTATAATCAAGTTGAGGTTTTAAACTTAGAATTATTGGCCTTGGGCCTTGAGCATTCGAAAATTGCCTGTAATACCGTAATATTCAAATCCATTTCCGGAATTACCCGAATACACCGTACATTTTCAAGCGCAAAAATACATAACTTATTTATAGGAAGGAAATAAAAATGAGGACAAATAAATATACCAACATTTACCTTGTTTCTTAAGCAAATTATTTATTTTTTAATGGAGTAAATGTAACATCATGTCACAGACATAATTATTGAATTAGTATTCACAGTATTATACTCCACTTTGCGCGGGTGCAATGCTAATGTATGATACATATAAACCTTCCTCTTAAAACACTATCTATTAAAAAAAATCGCATCAAAATCCGTTGCGTAGTTATAAAGATCTAAGCATACATAGGGACAGACAGACAGAGAAATGAAATGAAATCCAATAATAACACAACATAATAAACCCAATTTCATTTTAAAACATTATTTGAGAATACTTTTTTTTTTTTTTTTTTTTTACATACACACAACCATCAATTACAGGAAATCCTAATTCGACAGTATGGAAATTGACACAAAAAATAGGTACAATACATTAGCTTACAGATTACAGTAGCACAATACGTAAAGCGTAGCCCTTGTGAATTCGTTCAGAGTACTACTACATATCAACACTGCCATGTAAATTTAAACTTTATCATAATACTTCAAGGTTCATTTTGGACTGCACCCTGGGCCACGTATCTGTTTGCGTATGTTTTAATTAAATCACAAGAGGGTGTGTTGGGAATGGATGTCCCCTACATTAGTAGTGAGTAAGCGTAGGGTGGACGACCTGAGTGACTCACTGTACTAATCTTGGGAAACCCCTTACATAGTGGTATTTGGTTTTATTGTTTCATACAAGATAATGAGTAACGTATGCGGAATGAAATCTGAACAAAGTTTTGAACATGTGAAAAGAATAAGTAAAAAATAAATAAACTCAAATTATATATAACTAGTAACTGTCAATTTAAGACTCCGTCGACCGTCCAGTGGCGCCCTCATTGGGGGAATTGTGTTTTATAATAAACTAATTAATTTATGTATAAATCAGTATATTACTATTGTTGTTCTAATGATTCCCAAACGTTTGGTCTTTGTCACATAGTTTTATTTTGCTTATTTTTCGCTTTATCAACTAAACGGCAAATAGTGGCCACATTTTTCCATGAGGGAGCCACTGGACGGACGATGCAGTATTAAGGAACCCACTGATTACCAGTCCGCCGGACGATATCGGCTATATCTGTCAATTAATCCGGTAAGTTTCATGGGCATTGGATTCTTTCTCTTGAAATTATTGCCTGTCATTTTGAGCACGATATTGCGTCAGTGGGACTCAAGTGGACAATCTGATTGACTTACCTCTCGACCTTCGGCTCCACTTTAGGCTTCAACGTGTCAGGGATGTTCTCCGGGTGCTCCTTGGGTATTTGGAATACCATGACCTGTCCTGACGCGTTGCCGGCGCCCACCATGTAATCCACGGTGTTGACGATCTTTACGAACGTGATGGGGGTCGCTGCGGCCTGCAACAATAATACACCTTAAGACTATAATTATACAGTCTATAATACAATAATCATACAGATCCGACTGTTGGGTGGCATGTTTTATATATTAGATCTACATGTAGAAGAAGCCGCCTCGCGAAAGTGAAACATAAAAATTCTAGAATAACATGTCTTCGCCACACAACCTCAACTTTATTACGAAAATTATACTATAATTTATTCCTAATCCTAATTGTTACGCCCATGGATCCCATGATACAATTTATAGTGGAATTATGATTTAATGTTAGTTAAGGCAAAGTTATGTACTAAAGGTAAATTTAGGGTAGGTACAAATATTCAATTTACTACAACATTGATAAGGGGGTTTGGTTGTTAACAATGATTTATATCACTTACACATTTAAATTACATGCAGACAAGATAGTCCACATTTGTAGCACAGATAAGAAGAACATATAAATTTTTATCAGCAATTAAAAACAAAGTCATTTGTTTGATTGTTTGTGTAGTTTGTTGACATTATAATAGCTAGTTTCTGCATCTGTGTTCACAAATGGAAATAAAACACAAATTGATATTTTTAAATGCAGATTTGGAGTGTCATCTTTTATACTTTTTTTTGGTGATTTTTTAGGAGTTAGAGAGACCTCTATCATATCCTATAGATTGATGCCGCGACGTCCTGAAGGGATATCCCAGGGTAAACTTTTATACTACATATTTGACTACTTACTTACTGTAAAGTTAGAAATATAGATATAAAGAAATGTACTAAAACAAAGGATATTACTACAACAATTAAGAAGTTAAAATGGAAATGGGCAGGTCACACAATTAGAGGTAGAGAAAAGTGGTCTAAGGCATTAATGTACTGGTTTACTAGAGACAAAAAGAGGAAGCATGGCAGGCCAAGAAGAAGATGGGATGATGAGATTAAGAGCGCAGCAGGAGGTTGCTGGACTACAATAACAAAAGATAGGGATAAATGGAAAGAGTTAGGGGAGGCCTTTGCCTACAAGAGGCATACAATACAGATGGAAATTAGATATATATATATACAAATTGTACTTACAAAACACTTGTCTGAAATAAAGGCTATTATTATTATTACTTACTGTAAACTAAAATAGATAACATACACTAAAGAAAAGTGTCCATGTCAACCGGTGGCCGAGGCGGGAATCAAACCTGCAACTTCAGCTGACGCGGCCACACGCGGTTAACATCCTGACCACTAGACCACCCGGCCATGGTACCCGTCCCAAATTCTTAGGTGTATGCTATCTTTACTGCTACAGTAGTAAGTAAATAACTGTTACTTTACTGCAACACACCAATTGTATTGTATTGTGTTTCTGCAACTCATCAACTCTATTTTACTTGAAGTGCTAACAAACCTAATTTTCATTTTTGACTATGGCCATGGCGTACGGCGCTGAGTGCTGGCCCCTCAAAAAACAGCTAGAGGATAAACTTCACGCCGCCGAAATGAAAATGCTGCGCTGGGCCGGTGGTGTCACCTTACTAGACCGCATCCGTAACACCTACATCCGTGGTAGTTTTAAAGTGAGACCTTTACCCGGAAAAATAACCGAAGGGAGACTTCGATGGTTTGGGCACGTCATGGGCCGAGAACCCGAACACATGACACGCAAGGTGCTGGATATGTTCCCCACACAATCGCGACAAGGAAGACCCCGACTGACATGGCTGGCAAAGGTGAAGAGGGATATGGAAGAAGCCCAAATCCCACCGGAGATGACCCAGGACTGAGAAGCCTGGCGAAATATAACTAGGAGAGCCGACCCCAAATAATGGGAAAAGGACAAGGAGAAGAAGATAGCCATTTTCGTATTTCTACTGTTTTGTGGGTTCTGAAATATCCTTATTATATAGGATAGGTCTTATTTTTATTTTATTTTTTTATTTTTATTGATATTACAACACTACTGGTATTGTGTTTCTGCAACTCATAAACTATTTTGCATGAAGTGCCAAATTTTTCTAACTTTTAACTATGTATAATATTTCTCCCAGTAATAAAAACAAAACTGAAACTGAGCTTTGTTTTCTTTAATGAAGAAAAATCTTTTTCCTCTAAGTATAGCCATTTTCGTATTTCTACTGTTTTGTGGGTTCTGAAATATCCTTATTATATAGGATAGGTCTTATTTTATTTTTTTTTATTGATATTACAACACTACTGGTATTGTGTTTCTGCAACTCATAAACTATTTTGCATGAAGTGCTTAATTTTCCTAACTTTTAACTATGTATAACATTTTTCCCAGTAATAAAAACAAAACTGAAACAGCTTTATATTTTTTAACTTAAAGAAAAAAAAACCTCTTAGTGTTAGGCCTGAGTGGACGCTCAAGTTGAGCGTGCAGCGGGGCGGGGCGTGCATGTTAAACAAATGCAAACGTACAGAAGCGGCCTTAGTGCACGCTGCTCAAATCACTTGTGAGCCCGACGCCACGCTGCACGCCCCGCCGAACGCTCCGCTTTGAGCGTCTACTCAGGCCTTACACTAAGTATAGCCATTTTCGTATTTCTACTGTTTTGTAGGTTCTGAAATACACTTATTGCAAGGGTCTTATTTCAATATTTTTTTTTATTAATATTACAACACTACTGGTATTATTTTGTACCAACAGCAATTTTACAGAATAATACCACTATAAAAAACTATTGAAAATCTTGTGAATTCAGTTAATATAAACTTATACATATACATTTATAAGGTCACCTTGGTAAGTACTTGCAACAAAAACTAATACATAACTTTTTGCACAATAAAGTTGTGAAATAAACACAAAAAAGATAAGTCTCTGTAGCAGATAATGATTGCATCAACCTCGGTTATGCAAACTTCAAAGGCAAGACGAAATAAATTATTCAAATTAGATTAGATCATGAAGCATTGATGGAATATCGATTTTGTTGTTTGTTACAGTTTATATATTATGCGCGTAGAATTAAATATTAGTGAAAGCGGTACAAGGTCAGTGAAAGCAAAACGCAGCATATGGGAGTTGTTTACTCGAACTTACCTCGCATCGTAGCCTCTGGATATTGCCCTTTTTCCTGTCGTACCAGTACACTAAACCCACGTTCGTGCCCAGCGCTATGTAGTCACTCACAGCGTCCACACAAGTCAGACACAGTTCACTAGAAAATATACCCGTAGAAATACGAGGTGGAATTAAATTCAAAATATGAGTGCAAGGTGTCCATTCGCGCACAAACGCATCTTCAGCGCCACTCGTTACTTCCATTATGACTAGGTTATTGCTTCACTGATATGTCAAAAAACTAAGAAAACATGTGCAAATTATCATTTTAGGTTTGATTACTTTTGTTATTTTATTTATTGAAAGTATCTCCAGTACCGCACAGTCGAAGATTGTTAGATTGGGTTTTTGACACTGACTGACGTTTTTGAACAGTACTACCAACATTACGCCGACATTTGGGTTGCCAGTTAATTTATAAGTGAATCGGTTCGAAACCGGTTTTATTGAACGCCCTATGCTCTTTGTCAATAAGGCCAACATTGCCAACCAAACTGTACACTTGTCATTTTCTTGTCAAGCTGGAGGCTGGAGCACCTTCGAGGTCCCAGCTCATAACTTATTTTATTTCAAAGTAATCACACGAAATGGCTGATACGGCGACTGAAATTCCTATAAACATCGAGGAGGGTGTGAGAGAAGCAGTGAAAAATGTTACAGACCGGCCACCATCTAGTATTGAGGGCGTCGCGATTGCCTACTTAAGTTTAGTTATTATGGCTATTTTGCCGATATTTTTCGGGGCATTTCGTTCAGTAAAGTACCTTAAGGAACAAAAGGTGAGTCCAGATAATTATATTGTGTAAAATATAGTGATTTTATGTCACTTTCACTATGTTTATTTAAGGTCCAATCAGGTCACCGCACGTCGGCGGTCCTGGCGCCGTGGCATATGCTGGCTCACGCTTGTTTAAGCGTACTCCGCGTAAATAACCCCAGAACGTCAAGTCTTTTTTAAATATACCTCTGAACCCAAAATACGCACACAAAATTGTATATGAAAAAATTGGTCATTTTTAGAACTTGTATGCTACTATACTATATGCTTCTTTATTATACTTGAAAATCTATCTTAACTTTTCTATCAGTTTTGTAATTAATAATTTTCCTCATAAGATGCAATTTTCTTGTTATAGTTTGTTTTTTTTTTAGCATTAGAAATAAGGTAAGCGATCTTGACATGTCTTTTTATTAAAAATCGCATTTGAAAAATAAGTCACAGCAAATATGTTACAAATTATAAATCATTTACCATCTTTTACATTATTTTGTTTTCATAAGTAATATAAACTATTTTTTTAAAACCGTTTTTCATGTTTTTCAAGAAAAAGACACATCAAGATTGTTTACCTTTTTTCTGATGCTAAAAAATGAGCTATAACTATTGTACATAAACTTACTTACTTACATTACATTACAGCTTTGCAAATCTTTTAATTTCCATTTTATTGCACAGTGCATTTTAATAATGTACTTAATGTTTAAATACATTGGTTTTTTTTTAGGGTTCCGTACCCAAAGAGTAAAAACGGGACCCTATTACTAAGACTCCGCTGTTCGTCTGTCACCAGGCTGTATCTCATGAACCGTGATAGCTAGACAGTTAAAATTTTCACAGATGATGTATTTCTGTTGCCTAGTTGTACTTTATTTCTATATGATAAGGTTTCATAGTAAGATAATGTATGTTTCTGACTGTACATAATTGGCTGTAATCGATTTAAATGCCTTATAATCTAATGAGTCCTATGTACTGAATAATTATCTGTACTATAGAGATATCTATGCCTAGATATAGCTTTATCTCCATTATTATGTAATTACTATTCTTGTAGTCATAGCACTGTAAATTTAACTGTTATTGTATGTAAACAGCATCAAGCTTTTAACTTGGCTTCAAAAAATCAAAAAAGGAGGGTCCTATTCAACATTCTATAAAAAAAATACTTTAAACTTCAATCATAATCATTTTATTCATAAAACCAATTTACATGTCAAAAACTTAAAATTAGAATATAGTTAAATTATAAATTTAGATAAAACTTAAAATTAATATCTAACTCAACAATAAATATACAATTAGGTATAACGAAATAAAAAATAAAATCACATTAAATCAAGATCGAAATATTTACTTACCACATTTGTTTCAAATTTATCTTGTTTTAAAGATGTTTACAAGCTTTTATTTCATTTGCCCTGTTAGTATGTATGTATGTTATTTTGTTAGTGGCAGGTCAAATCTTGGAAACTAAATTTGACCCACTCTCCGATTGAGCTGAAATTTTGCATACATATGTAAATCGGATGACAATAACACATGATCTGATAATGAAGACTGGAGGTGGCCATGGGAACTATTGTACTAATTGTGTTTGGGGTTGTTAGAATTGTCTCGGTGAGTATTAGTTGTCTGTGGATTCGTCTGCCAGCTCCCAAATGGCCGAAAGTGCGTCTACCGGGCATTTAAAGGTATATTTAAGCAATCAGTTCCTTCCAATCCCCGGCAGACGCAATTCCGGCCATTTGGGAGCTGGCAGACGAGTGTTTTCCGAATCTACATATAACTTGCTATCAGATGACGTAAATTCCACTTTTTTTCGTACCTACACTTAGTTTTTTTCGTACTACTTCCGGCCATACAAGAACTGTCAGACGAGTGGTCTCTGAAGCTTCATATAAATTCCAATTTGTTGCCACCAGTCTCATCTTTGTATCACAAGTTGTAACCGGAAGTGGTACTTTTTTCGTGCTTTCGGCAAATTCAATTTTTTTTTCCAAACAGCATCACTTTTATGAAGGTGTGCCATGGGGCTTATCCTTGTATCAGATGACATAGTAGATCTACTAGTACTAGTACATAGTAGGTCGCCGTCCGTACTAATATGCCAACAGCTCAAACTGAGCTACTCAATATATCAATTTGGGTTTTTCTATAGTGACTCATGTTTACTCTCGTTATGAGAAGCATCAAGTCCAGATTAGACCCTTTGACCGCCAAAGATGTCAACTGACGCGTGTGGCTACAGCTCAATATCAACCTTCGTGCATTCCCACAAGGTTCACATTAAACTGAAATAAATGCCATACTTATACTAAGAAATCAGTATTCTAGATTTCAGTTTATAATTTATATAGTTCTCCTCGAGAATCTACTTGAAATCAAAATTAAATTAAATCGTCGATCGATGCCTTCTCTAAAAACCTATTTACAACTAACTACCAAGTACTAACTCACAAATATTTATTAGTTATTGTATTTTATAAATTTAATCATTATTTATTTATTCGATTATATATATATGTTTATTTAATATTTTTTGCTCAATACATGATGGTACAATGGCAGATCTAATGCCTTAAGGCATATATGCTCCACTATATATTAAACTAAATACATGCTTGACTTACACCTCTTTATATATATTTTTACATCTTCCCAAACCACTCACTTCCACATCCACTTTCAATTTTTTCCTTGTATATTGTTTCTAATTTGTCCTTATTATTAGTTACTGCCTTTACTGTTCTGAGCTATCTTCTTGCCCTGGGCTCCACGGAAGACCAGCGCTGTAGCATATACCTATATGTTAGAGCATATGCTGAGTGGTGTCCATTTGTAGCCTCTATAGCAGCATCAATATTGTAATTATTGCATGTTAGTATAAGCTACTTGTAATTTTACGTGTTAGTGTATAATATCTTCTTCTTTTTAAATTTGTATGGTGCTGTATGTAGATTTTTACAATAAACGTTTTCTATTCTATTCTATTCTATTCTAAATAAAAACAAATTAATATATTATTTTTTAACAAGCAGAAACGTCTGCGATCGATGCTATTTAGCTTAGAATAAATTTAAAGGTGGAAAAATTACTGCCTTGGGTGAGACTTGAACTCCAGAGGCCGCGAGTTCAAGTCTCACCCAAGGCAGTAATTTTTCCACCTTTAAATTTAAATTAATATATTTTTTGAAAGTAATTTAATTTGTTCTATTACTTCTAATAGTAAGTTTCACGATACACGATATGCGTAGCGTTATTTTACCAATTTGTACGTTGGGATTTCTTAACCTTTTTACTGTTGTTTGCCATATTTCAAAAATGCCTTTGTGGATCACATTAAAATACAACTACTAACGATCAGTCAGTAGATTTCAGTTTGCGTGGTTACTGTAACTACTCCACTGTAACTTAAAAAAAAGTAATCAAAAGCTCTCTACTTTTGTCATCCAGATTCTTTTGCACTTAGCATTTTTTTTTTTTTATCAGCTTACTCACTCCTCTGGCGTAGCGACCCAGTGTGTCTTGGCCTCCAACACGACAGTTCGCCACTGATCCCGGTCCTGTGTCGTTTCTCGCCAGTCTTGGACCTGGAGCTCGCACAGATCAGCGTCCACCACTCCGCCCATCGGTACCTAGGTCGACCGACCGGGCGGCGTGCTGTCGGTTTTCCCTCAAACGCCCTTTTCAGATTTATCAGCTAGCAAATTAAAATCAATTTAACCCTATCGTGCACGGCGCGTCATCGTGAACCTTCTCGGAATGCAGGAAGGTTGATATTTTGTCTAGCTAGACCAGTTTGGCAGAAACGTTAATGCAATTAACCAGTACAAATTGAACTGTAACTGTCCGTGACGGTTTACGGTTCAATTTGTACTGGTTAATAGTTAATTGCAATTAACGTTCGGCCAACACTGAGCTAGACCCTACTCCTGCCAGTGAGTAAAGTTGCCAGAGCTCAACGAGGGTGCGGAGTGTTAGGGTCGGCAACGTGCATGTAACTCTCTGGTGTTGCAGGCGTACATAGGCTACGGAGACTGCTTACCATCAGGCGGGCCGTATGCTTGTTTGCCACCGACGTAGTATTAAAAAGAGCCGCGCACGACAGTTGAGGTATTTTACGGTCAAAGAATTAAGAATTTGTAGCAAGATTCCCAATCGCGACTCTACCAACCTACCAAGCACCCCTCTACCAACTAAGCTACCAAGGCACACCCAAAGCTAACAGTCCCATCATATCCATTGTTCTTCATTCGCAGGAATCAGGCGAGCGCGCGGAGACGATGTCAAACAAGGACGCACTGATGTTCCCTCTGATCGCGTCGTGCGCTCTCTTCGCTCTCTACGTGTTCTTCCAGATCTTCTCCAAGGAGTACATCAATCTGCTCCTCACTGGATACTTCTTCTTCCTTGGAGTGCTGGCTCTGAGCCATCTGTTGAGGTTAGTATTGTATAATAACCGTATTTCCAATGATTGTATCAGTCAGTTACAAAAGCGGCTAAGCGGGCTAGCCAAGATGTCAATAGGGGGTATTACTGCAATGTTCTGCCACCAGAGTGCATCACTAGCCCGTTTAGTAAACCATAGAGTAACTTATACATACTGTGCCTTTTAACAGTTTTTTGACAAGTTTTCAGAGATAATAAAATATGACATTGATGCATCAAGGCAGTTTGCTTACAGAGGACCTACCGGGAAACGCGAATCCGAAAATTCGCTATCTGCCTCTTTATTGCTCGAATATGCAAGAGTGACAGAGATGTTAGATAAAGAAATTTTCTTTGTTCTACGCAGTCTCGCGTAATATTCCCTATTGTTGATGAGATGAAAAGTAAAAATGTATTGGGCCATACATCGTCCAGTGACAAGCAAAACTCGGTAATTGCAAAAAATAATAATCAAAAATCAACCTTCTTTGGTACTCGTACTCATATGCTTCAATAAGACTCTGAACTTATTATGATAGTATATAATTAGTGAGTCTTGGTTATCACCTGATTACATATTATTTAAGTTTCGATGGCGTTATCTGTAGAAAAATTGCCACCTGACTAGGCAGCTAGGTGTCCAAAATCGATCTTTTTAAATTTCTACTGCTGAACAAAAATTCGACATTCTAACTATTCTAAGTGCATTATATACAACACGACATTGATTATAATAAACTGTATTAATGTAAGACAAGATAATCTTTATTGGTACAATACAGGTACACGTCAAATACAATTTTGTACAATAAACATAGAGATGACACAATTACAGAGTATTTCGACAGAAAATATACACAACATTGTAATGTCATCAATTTATAATTAATAGAATATAATAAATTACAAAAAAAAAAAATATATAATTAATTATTATATTATAAAGTCATTGGCAGTTCCATTATTTCATTAACAGTATAAAAGTTTTTTGTGAGCAGCCACACTTCTAGATTCCTTTTAAAGGATGGGTGAGACGGTGCATCTCTTATGGTATCTGGGAGGCGGTTGTATATCGCAGGGCCTATGACGTATACCGACTGCTCTGATCTTGAGTTTGTGAAGCGGTGCAACTAGACGGTCTCGGTGTGAATTACTTCGTAGATTATGTGAGGTCACTATGCCTTTATCTTTAAATTTGTTTATATTTGTGTGGGTAAAGGTCGCGATTTGGAGAATAACTAAGCTTGGTACCAACGTGTATGTTTATAAATAAAAAAATCTGAATCTGAATCATTATCTAAGCACTCACATCACACATAAAACTAGTACCTAGTACCGACCTAATTCTAAACAGGTTCGTTCTTCACTACGTTGTAACTGGGTCATGTAGTTTCTAACTATAAATAAATACTAGAGCAAGAACCGCAAATCTTGTTAAGAAATTATGTCGTCTTTGGTTAAATATGATTGTGTAAGGATCGGTGAAGACAGTCTCTTGCATAACCTAATAACGAGTATGAATTAATTTATTAAGTCGACGGCATTGTTTTTACAAAATAGGCAATTACGTAGATTTGAAAGAATAATACGAGTCAAAAGAATAAAAATATTCATTAATCTGTCCTTATAGGTAAATAAAAAGGAACTTAAAATAGTGTTACAGTATTCCTAAAAATGCGAATTATTATCTTTAAAAGAAACTTTAAAGGGCGCGGTTGTTTTATGCGATAAACGCAACGTTGAACGCGTGTTTCAACGGAATGTAGAGGAAATGACAATTAATGCGCTTTCCGCTGCGTTTACCGCGTATCTAAAATAAAAATAAGGTACTAACAGTGGTATTGCATTGCCAGCATCAAAGATAGATATAACTCCGTAATAGATGGATACATTCTAAGGAAAAAACGTGCCTCGAAAATGACGAAAATTTAATTCTCGATTAGATGTCGCTACAACCTTTGGCCTACTTTCGTATAGAGGGCGTTGACGGTTTCGTTTGTTATTTAACAATTTTAACGCATATCAGTGAAAGAACGTGGGTCAAAATAATAAAAATAATTAATGCAAATAAAAAAAAAACATTTATCCATATTTAAATACATTTTATTGTATTTTTATAAATCTTAATTTTTAGTTTTAAAGTGTGTCGATAGATGGCAGTGAATTTACTTTGGTTACAAAATTTACTATGACAGTACCGCTCTATAATATTATATCCTCTTTGCCAGCATTAATGACCTTTGACAATGATGACAAGGTTATTTTTTATTGATATTAATTCTGATTATATTTAGTGTTATTTGAACAATTTTTGCCTTCAACCTTCTTAATGACAGTACCACAAGTCAACCACTCACCAAACAAATTCACACCCTACACCCCTCTTATTAAGCTTTATTCTCCCACAGCCCAATCATCTCGTTCCTGGTACCCGCCTCGGTACCGAACGTACCTTACCACATCCACTTCACCCGCGGCGAGCGAGACCAGCGGGCTGATATAGTCAACTACAAGTTCACCAGCTATGACGTCATCTGTGTGTGCATCTCGCTGTGTCTGGGAGCCTGGTATCTTTTCAAGAAAGTAAGTACATGCATGTGTAAAAATCGTGTATGTTTTATTCAAAGGCCTGACACTCTTTGATAGAGAAATATAGTCTTATTGCGATTCCTATTAGAGGAAAGAGAAAATAGTGCCATGCTTTGTCCTTATCACCGACCGGGTGGCATCATAGGTAGGCGAAATACCGAAATTTATAAGAGTGAAAGAGAAAAAAATCCTATGCTGCCCAAATTTTATATGAATATTGTTTCTCTTACCCCCGGTCGCTCGGTGGCGCGCGTCTATAACTACTTGTATATACTATGTCTATGGTTTTATTACATTTTTATTAAATCACATAACATTTTCAATTTTTCACAGCATTGGATTGCAAACAACCTCTTCGGCATCGCCTTCGCCATCAACGGAGTAGAGCTGCTCCATCTCAACAATGTTGTCACCGGTTGCATTCTGCTCTGCGGACTGTTCCTGTACGACATCTTTTGGGTGTTCGGGACCAATGTCATGGTCACCGTAGCCAAGTCCTTCGAGGCACCTATTAAACGTAAGTTTGTTATGATCAGCATTACTTTCGTCCACTTCAGGAGTTGCTCCACCTCAACAATGTTGAGACCGGCTGCATTCTGCTCTGTGGACTGTTCCTGTACGACATCTTCTGGGTGTTCGGCACCAATGTCATGGTGGGTTCTAAAAAGTGGGTATGGGCGCTAATGGGTTAAATCGAACCGAGCTGATTCACGCGGCAATTTCCCCGCGAGGCAGATCGTTCTGTGTGAACCTACCTATTCCTCACATATCCTATTCACACTCGGAGAGTGGTACTCGGGAGAACCTTTCCTCCTTTACGACACTAATGTAATATTCTTTGTTTACAGTGGTATTCCCCCAAGACCTGCTAGTGAACGGGCTGAACGCGTCCAACTTCGCCATGCTCGGTCTCGGCGACATAGTGGTCCCGGGCATCTTCATCGCCCTCCTGCTCCGCTTCGACAAGAGCCTCAAGCGCGGCTCGGAGTTCTACTTCCGCGCCACGTTCTCGGCGTACATCCTGGGCTTGTTGGCGACGATCCTGGTGATGCACGTGTTCAAGCACGCCCAGCCCGCGCTGCTGTACCTGGTCCCGGCGTGCTTGGGCACGCCGCTCGCGCTGGCGCTGCTGCGCGGCGATATACATGCGCTGTTCAAGTGAGTTACCTTTGTTAGCGCTTAGAGCTACATTCTCCGCTTAAATACATCCTAGGCTTGCTGTCTCAAACGCGCGTCCGAGTTCTATTTCCGAGCCACCACACACCGGCGTACATCCTGTGCTTGTTGGCGACGATCCTGCTTTACTTGGTGCCGGCGTTGCTGTGCGGCGATATACATGCGATTACCGATTTTTGTTATCGCCAGTGGAATGTGCTCCCTGCCGAGGTTTTCCCGAGGGGCTACAGTATGGGGTTCTTCAAAAAAGGAGTGTACAGGTTTTTAAAGGGTCGGCAACGCGCGTGTAATATCTCCGGTGTTGCAGGCGTCCATAGGCTACGGTAACTGTTTACCATCAGGCGGGCCGTATGCTTGATTGCCACCGACGTGGTATAATAAAAATACAATACAAATATTCTTTATTGCTCCCCAATATCGAAAGAAACATGACATACAAATCAAACATGTAAATTAAACGGGCGGTCTTATGAAGAGCAATCTCTTCCAGATGAGGTCGTCTGATCTCCAAGGTCACTCGGTCGGTTCGCAACACAATTTGGTGGCAAATCATCTTACAACGGTCAGAGACTATCAAGGTCACAGTGGTCAATAGCCTGGTTTCCGACCGTGCAGTAAGCTCTTTATTCTAGTACTTTATGAATCTTTGAATTTTGACATTACCCTAAGGTTTGGGTAATGCCTCTAACTCCTCTTCTAACTCTTGCGTTTGTAACACAAACTAAACTTATAGAAGGTCGGTCGAGTTGAAAGAGTGAAGCTCTTCCTTTCTGTCTGAGCGAAGTACGTATAAAAATACGAAAGTTTGTGCCCTATAATGGTCTTCCCAACCAAAAATTAATTATGTCATCTTCATATTGACCTTAATCTCGTTCAAATAGTTTAAAAAAAAAAACAACATATAATTGTATCTTTTCTCCGCAGCTATGAAGACCAGCCAGCCCTCGTAGAGGAAGATACCAAGGCTAAGAAGACTGAGTAAGAAGCACAAACCATGACGCAAGCGCACAGCCAGTACCAGGCCTCATACAAGCTCACAGTAGCATCTGACACAGCCACATACAGAATAGGGTACTTGTGTGCAAAATATTAGCAAAATCAATGCACAAAGTTAAATGCAACTAGCGGATCGGAGTCATAGTCGATCATTGTAATTATAACGTTAACTTTCCAGACTAACATTTGAAAATTAAGCCCATATTACTTGGCTGACAGCCAAGATTCCGACAGTCCAAGGTCACTCGGTCGGTTCGCAACACAATTTGGTGGCAAATCATCTTACAACGGTCGGAGACTATCAAGGTCACAGTGGTCTGAAGCCTCGTTGCCGACCGTGTGCTAAGCGCTTTATCCTAGTACTTTATGAATCTTTTAATTTTGTCATTTGTGGTATTGCCACATAAAAAAATATGAAACATGTGACATTATGGTCATGTTAACACATGCTTTTGATTCAAATCATTGACAGCCGAGCTAGCACATGATTGGCGCAACAGTATCTCGCTCGCGACAGATTACCCGTCCCTCTTTAATTAATACAATTAGAAAAAGACGGATTGTGTATGTCGCAGGCGAGATACTGTCGCGCCAATCATGTGCTAGGCCTACAGGTCACATTAAATAGTATGTGAGCGCATATTTTATAACCTAACTACATCTTGTTTGACTGTTGTGATTTATGAAATAAAACTATGAAATCGGATTATATCGCGTATATTGCTGTAAAGGATTCGAAACGTCGGGATGTATTATAAATTCAATATACGCGATATAATCCGATTTCATAGTTTTATTTCATGAGTAACTATCGCGGTAACCGAAGACAATATTTTGTTGTGATTTTTTAATTGGAAACTCGTTCTATGTGAAGACTTGTTAAAAATAGAATTTTGAAATACCTAATATAGGTTTAAGTCTTCCTTAACTCTTCTAAATTGGACCTTAACACACTTAACACGGTATATAATTGAAATGTTTAGGCTTGTATGAAGTTAAAATGGCTACTGTGACATAGTACTGCCTCTCTTAACCTCCTAAGACCCCGCATACAAATGTTTGTACATATTCCAAAATCTATTTTGAACTTTTGTTGAGTAACTAAGGGTTCCAAATTCAAAAACAAACAAAATGCTTCTGGGTCTCAGGAGGACAAGTTATGTATGAATCAATGGCTTTTGGCCACAAATTTGTAAAATATTGCATTTGATGATTTTGATGAAACCGGGTTTAAAACCTGGCCAAAATGTGTGACATTTAGTATAACATAAGCCCGTCCTAAAACGAATTACAGTTTAAAATCGTCTAATGTCTAAGTAAAATTAGCCCATTTGCCGATAATACTGAGTATAAAATTAAAGTCCTGTTACTATTGTAAAGATCACTAACGGCATTTTTTTTTTGCCACACACCAGTGAACGGGCTTTATACATTTAATTTGATACATAAAAGCGCTGTTCTGTAACTGAAAACTTCAAAATTGACAGCGATACGGGATTTGCCCAATAGTGGGACGAGGCTGGTCATCTTCCGCATAATATCTTCCATTGGGAGCATATGTTACAGTCTGACAAAAAATAGTAGAAATTCAAAAGTGGCAACACTGTAATGTCGTCCCTTTCAAATCAGACTAAGAAAAACGGGACGACACTACAGTGTTGCCACTTTTTAATTTCTACTCTTTTTTGCCAGACTGTAAGGCTAAGGAAATATAGCCCTCGCTATATGCATAACTTACTTATAGGTTGTAATAAATATAACTTGGCGTTTCCCTGCTGTGTACACTTTTCTATTATCCTTGATTTATAAGCTGTTTATATACGTCTTATTAATATCAAATAGTTTTATCTCTTTCTTTATGTTAGGTGTAAAGAAGAGACAAAACATGGGTTAATAACGACTTCTTTGTTATCGAAATTTGATATTTTTTTCGTGTTGTTTACATGTGCAAATGCAATTAGATTTATAAGTTTATTTTTGTTACGAATCTAGTTTTCAAATGATAATATATATTATTTTTGTATTTTGTGAGTTACCAATAGTCACAATCTTATGTTTCTTTTGAAATGTATTCTTCGCACTGGCAACCCTGAGGGTGCGTTTTCGAGAAAAAAAAACACGCGGCGAATCAATGCTGCCAACATTCCGGGAAGTTTCGTTTAACGCACGACTAGCATAATGTATAGTTTGACTGTAAGGACGTACTTACACAGTATATAATATGATAAATGTGAATATTTTTGGCCTTTTTATGGACTATAAAAATTTCAAATGGATGTAAGCGTGAGGTGACGGATCGCCGAATGATGAAATGTAATAAAATACGTCAATATATTTTATGCTTTTTATTTTACTTTATACATTTGTAGGTTTGTATTTTGTCATTAACCCTATTCCAAGCCGGATTAATGTACAAGGTTTTCCCAAAAAATCCAAACATATTCCAATCCAGCTTTGATGATTCATTTGAAGACAAGTTATATGTCCCGAAACTGCAATCTAATTTGAACCTTAAATCGGAATGCTAAAGTTTAAATTATATCGGCGCGTATGTGGTCGATAAATGCCTGGAAAAGGGTTAAATATAGAGAAGGGCCATAAGCAAGACACTAGTAATAAATACATTTTCTGGCAGTGACCGATATTTCTATCGGCGAAACCCATACATTTTTTATATATCAAGCTCGGCCGAATTTCACCTTCCCATACAAACGCGAGTATCGTTCCCATTTTAAAACTACGTGTTGGATTGTAACGAAACTTTGCATATATAATGACATGAGGTGAGGTCTGTAATTAGTTTATATAGCTCCAGTTTATAAAAGAAACGAAATAGAGCAAAAACAAGTTTTGTATGAAAAACTTAAATTCGTTGTATTTTTTTACTATGGTATCTGAAGCTACATAAACTAATTACAGACATAGATATACCTTATATTATTGTAGGTACAAAGTTTTAGAGCAATCTAGCTAGTCGTTTTAAAATGAGAGCGTAACTACGCTTGTATCGAGAACCGAGCTTGGGGACTCTTAAGATATACTTATGAATATAAATAGTCGAAAACTTCAAATCACACTTGCTGGTTAAAAATTTAATATTAGAAACCTAGTTTAAAATATTTATTTACGTAGGCAAATTGTTGTTAATAAGCCCTAGACCCGTACACTCGATCGTGTTGTAGCTGCCATTGGGGTGTATTTCGAACTTCACCTGAAACAAGTCAATAATAACAGTTTAAAAACTAAAGACCTTCGCTTCACTAGGTCGATTAAAAGTTCACCCCTTTTTGTTTTAATTTAATCCTTTGAACACCACGCCTATTATATACAACGCGCTATTGTAAACCTTAAGGACACTTCTGTTAGGAGAGAAGTGTGTTTAACATTAAGTTATCAAACAGAGTTAGAAACACAGAGATTAGAAGAAGAACAAAATTTATAGATGCGGCGATACATATACTGAAATAAAAATACAATTGGGTAGGGCACATAGCGAGGATGAAAAATAACAGATGGACAAAAACAGTAACAAATTGGAATCCAAAGTTTGGTAAGAGAAAAAAAGGCAAACCAAAAACAAGATGGGAAAAAGACCTAATAGAAACAATAGGAAAGAAATGGCAACAGACAGACAAAAATGGAAAAAAATGTTGGACAAATACTTAAATATAATAGAAAAAGGCGATTCGGAAGAGGCCTAGGTCAAAAAGACCTTACGAATATGCATATGGAAGAAACATACAATAAATATTAATAATTGTTACATAAAATATCAACATTTCGTATAATAAAGGCTTTAATAATAATAATAATTGTAAACCTTATCGGAATGCGCGAAGGTTGATATTACATTGCGGTCAAAGAGTTAATAACTAATCAGGTCACAAGTTATTTCGGCACAGAATAAGTAATAGTATTATCATACAGAACGGCCACGCACCGCCCCGCCCTGACTTGAATGCCCTCGCCACGCGACAGCAGATTGACGGCCGTTTGCCGGCCGCTCAGTACTGTTTTTAAGTAACTTACACACACTATGACGCGTGTACAGACGTGCCGTTCACACATAGACACGCAAGTGATTTTTGATGTATAGCGTGTCCGCCCTGTGACGGAACTACGTTTGTATGGAGAACCGACCTTGCCGGGGACCCTTAACTTGTCCAACTAGTTAAGAGTAATCTGAGTAATACCAAAGATAGATATAACTCCGTAATAGATGGATACAGTCTAAGGAAAAAACGTGCCTCGAAAATCAAGAAAATTTGATTCTCGATCAGAGGGCGCTACTAGCTTTGACCAACTGTCGTATAGATGGCGTTGACGGTTTCGTTTGTTATTTAACAATTTAAACGCATATCAGTGAAAGAACATGGGTCAAAATCATAAAAGTAATTAATGCAAATAAAAAAAAACATTTATCCATATTTAAATAAATTTTATCGTATTTTTATAAATATTTATTTTTAGTTTTAAAGTGTGTCGACAGATGGCAGTGAATTTACTGGGGTTACAAAATTTACTATGACAGTACCGCTCTAGTATAAGTTACTCTATGGTAATACCTTAGCCATCATCTCTGCGATGTGTATGGCGGTCTTGGTGTGCAGTGTGACCTCTCCCACCGTCACCGTCGACTTGCCTTCTGCCAGTGCCATGAACAGAATCACTTGGTCCTGGAATAAAACAATGTTTACAGATTTAGTTCCAAGCTCCTCGACTTCTAAACAAGACAGCAAGTGTATCTAGGGGGCGTTCTCGTCGGGGGGGGGGGGGGGGGGGGTATTGTAAAACGTTACGATGCGTTTCAGGGGGTGGGAGGGGGGGGGGGCTGGAACAAGGCGTCACGTAATGTTTTAACCACACTTATTTCCCGGAGGGGTAGGCAGAGACCACGGATTTCCACTTGCTATATACGATCCTGACATACCTCTTTCGCTTCCTTCACTTTCATAATATTCCTCGTACACGATCGCTCGTTTCTTTTATGATTATACTTTGCTGCATATAATTGTGACTTTTAGGTAAAAATGGTCACTTGGGTGTTACGTAACATTTACGTAGGAGGAGGGGGATACACGAAAACGTTACGGCGCATTACACGGGGCGGGGGGGGGGGGGAGGGGGGGTCAAAAATCTTCGAAAATTGCGTTACGTAATATTTGAACGCTCCCCTATATGTCGGCGGCCGATCGTAAAACCAGGTAGATCGTGATTTCTTTTTTCGCGATTTCGGGGTTGGGCCCATAGTAAAAGTTGCTCAGTATAAGCCCAAAACCTCCCTGGCAACGGGAATGCACTTATTTTTTAGCCACCCTGTATATAACCTGGCACAGTTACCTGGCAGTGTCGGTCGAGACAAGCGCCTGCGTCGAGGTCCTTGTTGAGATCGTTGGCCGCGTCGGCGCCCGCCTGCCGCGGGTCGGTGCCCCTTTTTCCGAGCGCGTCACTCCCCAACACGTGGCCCGTAGATGTGGTGCAGGTTAAACTAGATTAAAAATAACAGTCATTTATCTATATCAAACTTTATTGCACAAAAAAAACGGCCTCATGTCATTATCTACCAGTCAACCGACCATGGGCTCGTTTATCAAAAGCTTGTAGCTTGTAATACAAGTGGAAGTCCCTTTCTAACAAAAGCTGTCAAAAAGGGACTTCCACTTGTATTACAAGCTACAAGCTTTTGATAAACGGGCCCCGTAGCGGAAAAATGTCAAGGGTGCAGTAAGAAGCGTGTGGAATAGTAGGACAATTAGTTAACAAGATTACAATGACAGGGGCGCATTTTATAAAGCTAAATCCCCCCCTCCCCCCCCCTCCCCCCACACTAAGGATGTTGCGAATATTCGCATCCGCATCCGCAACCGCGGAACTTCCGCATTATTTTCAACATCCGCATCCGCATAAAATCGATGCGGAGCTTAATGCGGATGCGGATGTGGAACAGGTAGGTACAGGAACGTCTTAGCGGCGGCGTAAGTGCTAGGTAATTTCGTCATTAGCCAATAGGAATCTCGTTTCGTTTTTGTGATTCGTCGATCGTAGCCTATGACGGACAGCGACAAGAAGTGAAAAGTTTGTTTTATTTGGACTTTAGTATAGTAAAACGATTGTGGGGCTCCTATATTTTTGTTCAAATACTAAGTTTGTTTTTTTTTTTAAATAAAAATTACTAAAGTACTTACTGTATACTTGACATTTTTTATGTGCCTAATCTCGACATCCGCATCCGCGTCCGCGGATGTGAGCCTTTAAAAATCCGCATCCGCGTCCGCGAATGTCAAAAAATCGGCATCCGCAACATCCCTGCCCCACACACACTTGGTCAAGTGCGTGTGGAACGCAGTGATGATCGCACTTGTCTACGTGATAGTGATAATGTCTTGTCCTTCAGACGCGTGGTTAAAAAACTGACTGAATAACGCAATATATAGGTAGTAGTAGGCAAGGCTCGGAACCGGTTTTTTTTTTTCAAAACCTCGAAATAGCCCAACATTTTAAATTATTTTTTAATACAGTTGCTCAAAAAGTGGTACTTTTTGTGGCTGCGTAGCGTGCGAGAAGCTCAATTTCTCGAACTAGTGCTTTTTACTTTTTAGTTCCAAACTATAGTTTCGAAACGCAGTTTTTATGTAATTTAGCTTGAGCAGGTACTGGGGCCTCACTCGTTACTCCTCGGTGTCGTTGAGCAACCCGCGCCGGGCCCGCGGCGGCCGCGGCCGGGGCGCGCACGAGTATGAAGGTATCGCGGGCTGCGGCAGCTCAACTATCAAGGGCTGTATACGTACTTTTGGTTTTGGTTTGGTTTGGTGGTATGATTCTACTAATGATATATTAATTTATTATTTTTTCGCAATTGTATTAAAAAACGTCGTTTACAACACGTGTGAAATGTCTTTTCACACTAGTTGTAAAATGTACTATTATTCTCTTTACGTTGGACTGAATCATGTACTTAGGTAACAACTTCGTATTATTAGATTGTCCCATTAAAAATTAAATAATAAACCAAATGTTGTTTGTATATTTTTTATCAGTTTTTTTGTGTAATTTGACATTTAGATACATCTCTAACAAAGTATCTAATATTTTATTGATTCCATATTTGCAAAGATAGATATAACTCCGTAATAGATGTTTACAGTCTAAGGAAAAAACGTGCCTCGAAAATCAAGAAAATTTGATTCTCGTTCAGAGGGCGCCACTAGTTTTGGCCCACTGTCGTATAGATGGCGTTGACTGTTTCGTTTGTTATTTAACAATTTTAACGCATATCAGTGAAAGAACATGGGTCAAAATCATAAAAATAATTAATGCAAATAAAAAAAATCATTTATCCATATTTAAATAATTTTATCGTATTTTTATAAATATTTATTTTTAGTTTTAAAGTGTGTCGACAGATGGCAGTGAATTTACTGGGGTTACAAAATTTACTATGACAGTAACACTCTAGTTTAAGTTACTCTATGATATTTGTAATTGTTTTTTGAAATTTTTGGTTAATTTTATTGCTTGTAAAAATTGATATGCAAAGTGCCCGTGTGGCCTATTTGCTGAAAATTTATATAGTTTATGTATTTGCTGAATAGTTTGATGTTTGAAAGAACGAAATAATACCGGTATTTTTTGTATGAAGAAAAAACCGGTTCCGAGCCTTGGTAGTAGGTATCGTAAATGTACTTACAGCATACCATTGCAGTTGCCGATGGCAATACGACCGTCCTCCTTGTAACAGTTGATGGTGGTTTCGGCCACAGATCGTAGCACTTGCTTCGCGCCTTCCGCCATTTGGTGCGCCATCTGTCGCCGACAAATGCACACGTTTATAAAACATGTATTTGTCTGATGCTTGTAATGGCTGTTGTTCTAATTCCTAAATATACTAGCCGGGTCCACACAGAGCGAGCATACGCGCGAGGCAATTTCCTCGCGCACTAAACGGCCAGTGTAGACGTGCCTCGGCCGAGGCGGCGCGCGCGAGGCACGTCTAAAAATGTCGATACAACACGCGTGCCTCGGCCGAGGCACGTCTGCACTGGCCGTTTTGTGCGCGAGGAAATTGCCTCGCGCGTATGCTCGCTCTGTGTGGACCCGGCCATAGAGGTATCATCGTACACACTGATAATTCGTGAACCTTTAGGGCATTACCATTAGGAAGCCTATCTAAGAGACGTCATTATAGAAAATGTCAATTGAAGTTAAATAAAAATAATGTATCGAAATGATCACGTGACTTATCGTTCGCATCTGTAATCCTGATACATTTTTGATTATCGATTGGAGCTTGTCGGTAAATTATTGTTATCATGGTTATGGTCCAAGCTAGTTAACACTTAGGCATAAAGGCGTCAGAAATTATGCAAAGTTGAACCCTATCGTCTTAAAACAAAGTTCAAAATCATGTGGGAAATATATTCTGGTACAACCACAGACATATACCTCCTATAGGGTATATGTAAAAGTGCCTAAATTTCTACTTCGGTAAGTTTTTGAGGTTAATGTTTTAGGGAGTCTGTGAAATTGTGAGAGATGAGAGGCACCACATTGACGATTGTAATTTGATCGTAATTTTTTGTAGCAGTAGCTGTATGCGTTCATATTAAACTCACACTGATCGGCAGCACCCCAGCCACGAAACTGGACCCTGTAATCCTGTGCACTGAGCCCGGGTCCGTCAACGTGACGCCACGAAAATTTCGCACCGGATTAACGTTCACGGTCACCTGACCGCCGCCTTTTGGGAAATAACTGGAAACAATAATTTAAATTTATTAGTTTTTGAATGAACTTTAAAAAAACAAAATACGTTGCTTTGAATTATTTAACTGTTTAAAGAAAAATATCCCAAGTTTTTTACATCCATAAACGCGTTGGAATATGCCTAACCAAAGAATAAGGCCGCATATAACGTATGCTAGCAACGGCGGGCACCGGTGCGGTCGTCCAGGTTCATTTAATTCTATACATTTGATCTATTTACTTGAAGGAATACTTAAATGGTTTTTTGAAACAGCCAGGTAATGTAAATACTTTTATGGGACATAATTTCGCAAAAACTTTAAACTGCTTCCTCAGTTTACTCTAATTCTAAATATCACTGTAGTGAGCAAGTGTAAAGAAACTTCTTAACTTAATGAAATGTTGAATTCAGAAATATATAACAGATACTGACGATAATACAAAATATATCACATCCTTATTTCTATGGTAACAAATATGTGTAAAGCCGTGTCTCGATATCGCGCGGTAGCCGCGCGCAATAGATACCGGGATGAGAGTTGGCTCGCGCGGCAGCTCGGTATCCATTGCGCGCGGCTACCGCGCGAGCCAATGTTCGATAGTTTGCCGCGCGATATCGAGACACGCCTTTACAATATATTTGGCCGCCTAGTCATCATTCTCTATCAGATAGGACTCTGACCATAAGGGCCCTCCACACTCGTGCGCGAATCGCGCCGCGAGTTCGCTAATCAGCGAAATCGACTCGCGTTCGCAGCTTCGCGCCGCGATTCGCGCACGAGTGTGGAGGGGGCTATACAACTTACCCTCTCCTATGAATTGTTAAGCCAAAATCTGCACCGAACTGCCTCAAGGCATGCCTGAACACTTTATCCATGTAGTCAATCTGCGGTGCCATGTCCGCATTGGTACCTCCCCGGAAATCAAATGTGACGGGGCCATCAGCCATCAGTGCACAAGGTAGTGCCACTTGAAGGAGTAGACTGATTGAGCTACAACAAGATAATGTTGTTTAAAACTAACAACATGAATCTGACATGTTCACATAGTGTCCAAAGCCTCATTAGCCGGGTCCACGTAGTGCGAGCAACGCGCGAGGCAATTTCCTTGCGCACAAAACGGCCAGTGTAGACGTGCCTCGGCCGAGGAGCGCGTGTAGTATCTACATTTTTAGACGTGCCTCGCGCGCGCCGCCTCGGCCGAGGCACGTCTACACTGGCCGTTTTTTGCGCGAGGAAATTGCCTCGCGCGTATGCTCGCTATGTGTGGACCCTGCTATTAAACCAGATTAAAAAATATATATAACAGTGACGCAGTGACCCTAATATATTATTGCCCTTCATCAGAAATTTTGCAATGCAACTATGCAATTTTGTGCCCCCCTAGTGTTTTATGAACCATTGAAAAACATATTATAATCTCAAAGTTGTGACCATAAATTAAATGTGTTAAATTTAGAAAGGAATATGCGGTCAAAAGGATGGTAAATGATATAAATAATATGTTAATAGCTAGGTAAACTACTAATGAACTATTTGTGATATTTCTTTTTCTCTATTTTCAGTATTTATTTTTTAAACATACCCAGCTGTGTGAGGATCGGCAAAGTATTGACCACCTCGAATCTTTTTTGGAGCAAATTCTACTTCAGTTGATCCAATTTCTGCTCCTTTTGTCTTGGCTTGACACATTTCAGCAACTAATTGAATTCCTACAAAGAAACAGCACTAATTATTCATAGAAATAATTTATAATTCATTGTAAATAAGGTCTTACAAAGAGCATTTTACTTAGCTAGTGTTCACATGAACCCTGTTAGGGTGTATAGCAATGTACTTGACTAAAACTAAATACTAAACAAATTTTTCAAACTATTTTTTATATGGCATGCACCATGACAAGTCCTGGTAGTGGAAAAATATTAAGAAATTTAAAAATTATTAAAAATATTTTTCATTTTAACTAAGCTACAAAGTAATTGGTTAAATTGAACGTCGACAATAAAATTCCCCAACCCCGCACCCGCCGTCCGTGATTGGCCGTCGCCCGCACCGAGCAATCGGTCGCGGAGAGCTGCAGCTGCAGCCCGCAGTCTGCGTCGGGCCACCAAAGCAAGCGCTCATTGAAAATGCTTTTCCTTATGGAGCGAAACATGTCGAGCAATCATTGACTTTATAAACGTGAGAAATTGATACATATAATCGTCGATATAATTGTAGAAAAAAGAGAATACCTTTGCAATGCTGAGCAGCTAACCCAGGCTTGCTTCTGCCGGCTCGTATCTTTGATATTCTCACTGGAATTCCTAGTATAGCACTTAAAGAAATTGATATTCGTAGTATTTGTCCCCCCTAGAACACATTAAGAAGAATCATGGAGCAGGACTGCAATAACAATGTATCCTATCAGTAAGTAGACAGATGCTTCACATTGCAAAATAAAAAAATTATCGTGCAAGTAAATAAATATTTTTTATAATCTTACCCCTTCCAAGAGGCTACCATCTATATCCATGTACTCAGACATTATTTACCGTATGATTTCTTTCACAAATTAACGTTACGATTAGAGGCGAGAATCACTTTTAGCAAAATATTTTATGAAAACAATAATGATAACCCCTAATCAACACCGGGTTCTGGTACGATTGACAGTATTGACACTGACATTTCATGTGTGTATAGCCAGGATAAAAAAAAAATACATTAAGTATAAAAAGTTAGCTACTTCCGTGGTAGTTTTTTCGATAAAAACCGGTAAATTGCATGTGTGGGGAAGCCACTCAAATTGTCTATGAAAAAAAAAGTATTGCTATTGAAACATCCGCGCAAAAATGTCAATACTTGTTTTGTTGAACATTGCGATTTTGCTAAATTTATCTTGAAATACACAAAGTTTCAAAGTAACAGCTGGATATTGGATAGTTGTTTTTATCCGTTTTCGGATTTAAAGGCTGCAGCCGGTGTCCAACGGAAAATGCAGCGAAAACCGGGGTATCCGGTGGCCAATTGCAACATAAAAATGGTAAATAACCTAGTAGTTTACATTATTCTTCGAGATGAACAGAGGTGATTTCGTGTCTACGATTGCGCGATGCGGCTGCTTTAATGTAATTTATACTACGCTAAAAACCAGTACGTATGTGCAATGATTTACTGCAGTACTTATGCACTAATTTAATATGTAAGTAGGTGACTGCCCCATATTACATTCCTTATTTTGAAAGGTTACGGCTACAATCTGGAATAGCCGGTTAGAATATCGTAGTGATTAAAGTTCTAATGTGAAATCACTGGTGATTGAATCTAAGAGAATTTCTTTTAAAACATCCTTGTTGAAAAAGTTGCAAAAATAAATTCAAACATTTGCTATTTATTGTTAACAATAATCAAGGTTAGCCTGGACCACTCTGTAGTTAAAAAAAATGCATCCCCACGGTAATCTATGGTTTTCCAGCCAGACAGTGTGCCACTCTCGGAGGCGGTGCCCTGTGATGACGACAGTGACCAGCAGCACCGGAGGCAGCAGCTCATCAACTTTGGTCATGCACAGTGGGGCTTCAACAACTGGAGCTGGACTGTCAACAAACAGGATCTGGGTAAATGCACTTTATTATAGTTTAGTTTCTTTGATTCTCTGGTCATAAAGGTCATAAACCACAAACTGGTCAACACACATGAGGTCAACAAAAATAAAATTTTCAGAGGATACCTATCTAGAAAAGACCAAACAGTGGCAGGTTGGCAACATCAGCTTGAAAAATTGAATTGATTTAGATTTTTTTTAACTTACACTAATAATCTTACAATGAAAACTTGCCAAACTTTTATGTTTGATGGCAAGATGTGCTCATTTTTTAAACAAATAAAAAAATCATCTTACCCTATTTAACTCATGACATGTCACTTATGCTACATATGCTCTTTCCTACGAGGACATAGAAGAACTTCTAAAAGTTGACAATTAAATAATTTTCTTTTCACACACACACACCCATATACATACATACACACACACACACACACACACACACATTCATTTTAAAATTCCAATAAGTTTAAAGTTAGAATCAATATAATTTAAGATAGTTTTAGAATGCTTGTTTCTTTCTTTATGTTAATTAATTGTATAAACTCAAACTAAACTAAACTCATTCGAGTCTGGGTTACCTATGAGACAGGCTAAGCCTAGTGTAGGAACCAGAGTAACCTGACTGTATTTTTCTATACCAGGTACATTTTGTCAACTGTGTTTAATTTAAGTTAATCTTAACAACCCTGAAAATATTTTTGTGTACCTACAATAAATAAAAATTTGAAATATACTAGGGTTCTTACTGCTCGAAAACAGCATGTTTAAGGTGTTTTTGGCTATTGTACTTGCGTTTTAAGGTTTTAAGGTTTAAGTTTCAATTGAATTGAGAATTGGAACTAGATTAAGAAAAAAATGCAAAATGATATTCTGTAAATAAATCTCAATTTTTTTAATGGTCAGGATGAACATCTACCACATTTCTTGCATTTTTCAGATTTTGTGGACTTTGCAAATGGAAAGTACTGTTGTGGAGTAGCTGCGTTCGTGTGCGTGTCAGTCAAGTCGTTCGACATACGCAGAGAAAACGTCGGATACGCCACCTGCACTGCGCATCTGAAAGGCTCAGCTATACATCAGGCTAGGAAGGTATGACTTTTAGGAAAGAGTTTATTTCCATTCATTCAGGTGAATATTTCAGCATTGCAATTAATGTTTACCACAGCAGAAGAACAAGTTGTAACAACTGTTGATCAACATATCAGCATTTTGGCATGAAATTTCGGTTAATAACCGGTTTTTCCATACAATTAAAAACCGGTTTGCATTCCCTAGTACTCTTTTATTAATCAACTTCAATATTGCAAAAGGAGGTTTTTGTTACATAAAAAGTTAATTTTTAGGGTTCCGTACCCAAAGGGTAAAAACGGGACCCTATTACTAAGACTCCGCTGTCCGTCTGTCTGTCACCAGGCTGTATCTCATGAACTGTGATAGCTAGACAGTTGAAATTTTCACAGATGATGTATTTCTGTTGCCGCTATAACAACAAATACTAAAAAGTACGGAACCCTCTGTGCGCGAGTCAGACTCGCACTTGGCCGGTTTTTTACACTATCTCTTGTATTAATGCTGTACAATGCTTAAATCACTTTTTCACATCTGGATTTATATTAAATCTTCAACATCAACAATATTATAATCAATTTAAGAACTAAGGGCCAGTTTTCCAACCATTATTAGCGGCCTGATCCAATGTCACTCAGCACTCAGCAATAAACTATGAAACTTCATGCAATGAAATTTATTAAACGCTTTAATGGTGACAAACAGTTTAGTGCAATGTAAAGTTTATTTTCAGGGTAAGATGTTTTTTTTTTTTTTTTTTTTCAATTTATTTAGGTAAACAAACAATCACTACAAGGGAAACTTAAATATAGTAGTTTTAACACTATTTACAGTATGTGTGACCAACACCGTTCACCACTTAATAAATACAATAATTTTGATTATTCGGAGCTTAAGGCTCCGGGAGACATTGATAAAAGAAAATATAAGTATTATTAATACATTATAAATTCATGAAGAAGATAAGAAAAAAAAATCCTTAACGCTAACCAGTTAACAGTGAAGTGCATGCAGTATTACGTTATATAAAAAAAATAGGTACTAACTTACGTTTTATATATGTATATAGATATTACATTTAGTTACTATCTCTAAGTACATCTATTACAAGCTTTTTGTATATACCAGTACTGCAGTGTTACTAAGTTGAAATCTTCAATAATTAATCTTTAAACGAAATAAGTATCATATACAAAGGAAAAAATGACCAAGGTCTTAATATTTTCATAAGAAAGTAATTTAATTTGTTCTTAGAGAATTAATCTTTAAACCGTAAAAACTTTCAGTGTGCAGTAACAAATGCCCTACGCGAGACGCTGCTCAGCTTCGGCGGCAGCGTCGCCACGGAGCTGATGGAGATGCTCGACGCGCACCGAGTTGAGCCTGTACCCGTACCCGTACCCGTACCCGTACCCGCGCCTGTAGCTCCCCCTCTACTGCCTGAACCCCAGCCCGAGAACAACCAGAACCTCGCCAACAAGGACCCCAACACCCCGCTGCCTAAAAACATCCCGAGAAAAGAAGATGCCAACCCGGTTAATATGAGGCATCCCCTCCCTCCCGCGATCAAGAATGTAGTCCACCACCCGCCGCCCGTGGCTAAAGCTCTCCCGATGCCGGCCAACCTGCCGCCCGCCGCCAACAGGCCGCCAGTACCCGGAGCCCCAAGACCACCGGCCCCACGACCCAATTCTAATGTAAGTTTTGTCCTCCAACCGGTCATGGGTGGAGTTGTCCCGCCGCTGTACGCCCCCCAGCCGAGAATGCCCCACGTGGCCCCGCCCCACATCTACCCCAACTACTATGAGTACGGCCCCTGGCATTTCACTTACGAGAGCTACGACCGGCACCACGGTAACGTTAACCTAAATTTCAATATCCCGCCGAAGAATTTAGTGGTCAACGGCCGGTCGGGGTCCGTCGAATGTAAGAATGCTTGCGGAGTCCGCCCGAACGGTCCGGAGGGCGAACCTCTCCAGTACCACCCGCCGCAGAACCAGGGGTGCTGGATTAAGCCGACTATTTTCTATGATGGGTTCTGGACGGAGCAGAAAGTAAAAAAGTGGGTAGCGGAACAGGTTGAAAAACAGTTTCCGGAGGATGCATCGCAGAAGTCCACTTCGCCTAGTAATAGTGGTCAGCCGGACCCTAAGTCTTAACGGCCGAAATCTTATGACAGATAGCTTAAGTATATTTCGTATTAACCGGTTTTGAAGTTGAAAATTAATGTCTTGGTGTCTATGGAAAGCCCGTACTATAATTATACTGCAAATATTTTACTATTCAAATGACTACATGAAACCGTATACTGATGTAATGGTAAGTCCATTACATCAGTCGTACGGCAATAAAATATTTGTGGTTTTTAGCTCTGAGTGTGTGCTAGCCGTGAATTTAAACTCTTAGAGCGAAACAACAGGAACTTTAGAACAAGACATCATGATTACATTATAACAGACACCGTTACCAAATACTAGAGTGGGGCATTTAACCCGTGATGGTTTACAAAAACAATTTCAACTACTTAGGTTAAATTTATTAGATGTTTTTTTACGCCATCAATCAAACAATCAATTTAATTTAATTCAGACATAAATATCCATAAGATTGTTTTTGTAGTGTTGCTATAGTTTCACGCTATACTTTTTTTTAATTTTATGTACACTGGCAACATTGACCTTTAAAATTGTAACAAGCCACAGAAAATCATTTTATATACGCTTTCAATTTTCTTCAGAAATTGAAGTTATTCATTATCAAGTCAAGAATAATTTTATTGTAATTATTCGTATAAAAATTATAGATAATTATCCTTTCGAACGGGGTTTCCTTACTCTACATATATTTTCTACTAGCTTTTGCCCACGACTTCGTCTGCGTGGACTTAGTAACGGCAGCTAGAGTAAGAACAGCGCCTGGAAAAATTCTCATAGCAATCTAAATTTGAGCATATTATGCACACAAATTAGCAGGCACTTCATTAATTATCTCAATTCCACCCCGCTTTTTACTTTCTTAAGGGATGATTTTCGGGATAAAAACTATCCTATGTCCTTCTCAGGGACTCAACCTATCTCTATGCCAAATTTCATCTAAATCGATTCAGCGGTTTAAGCGTGAAGAGGGAACACACAGACAGACAGACAGACTTTCGCATTTATAATATTAGTATGGATATCCCAGGTTAGAGGGGTATATAAAAAGGCCCATAATTGGTTGTTTTTGTAAACATCACTGATTTTCGTTGTGTAGGTATCTTGCTAGTGCCACTTCGCTTATATATCTCAAGTATTCGGCGTTTTGAAAGCCTATAGGTCCTATATTGACCTAGTTCACATAGTTTTTATTCCATTTAAATTATAAAAGTTGTCACACACAGTGCAGGCAATAATAAGATACCGCTTACGCCGCCAGCTACCTGTAGGCTTGAAGCCTTGCTCATTCACTACAGAGAGCGGTCCACTCTCAGTCAATTGGTCAAACGAACTAGTTCGGTCTTTTAGTCCCTTTAGTTCAGTTCGGTTGTTGAGAGCCGGGAATGAACAGGAATCTGTTTTACACTCGATTTTTCTCCAATCTTTAGTAAATGAATATAAGTTGTACAATATGATATGTCGAAAACACCATAACACAATAAATAAAAAAAATTATAGTTTTTTATTTATTTATTTTAAACTTAATTGCACAAGAACAAGTACAAAAGGCGGACTTAATGCCTTGAGGCATTCTCTACCAGTCAACCACTGGGCCAAACAGAAATTAGTTAAGGTTAAATATTTGATTTTCCTTCATATTTTTCGGACTTTGGCGTTTCACGTCGTTCTTTCATCTCGTTCGCACTTGTGCCAGCGACATTGTGAACCGTTTCGTTCCGTCCGTTTTCGGTTTTCCGTTTCACTTAGTCAAGCGCTCTCCAATTCCACTGAACTAAAAGACCTACAGACCGATTAAGAGCGTGCAAAAAGATTTAGTTCCTTTCGGTCCTTCACGGCATTTCATTCTTAATAGTTCTTAGTTGGGCATGCGACAGTGTCAAAGTACCTACCACCATAAAAAATATCACGTTTATAACGGCATTGCCACAATTTGTCGCCGCAAAATATATGCAGAGTTAGCTTAGACCAGATATCATTCCTACACGAGCAAACGAAAAAAACTGCCAGCTACTTTGGTTACGGAAGAGTTCGGCTAAGCCTTTAAGGCCCAACTCGAAGCCAAGCCTTTAAGGCCCAACTCGAAGCGAAGCCTTCTGCTGCAGTAAAGACTTGGCGACTTGAGCCTTAAATTTTCGGCGCGATGTGTGTGATTAATATTTTATTATTATCTGCACTGTTAGTGGCAATCTAAGGAGTTTTGACGGTATTAGCCGGGTCCACACAGAGCGAGCATACACGCGGGGAATGGAATCTCGAAATTTAGCACACTATTTTTGAATCTTTTTCCGAATTATGACGTAAGTGTTATTAGTGCTAAACGGTGACTATTTAGGGTAGTAGGGGTAGCTTCACATGCTTAGGGTGTTAATGGACTTGATAGGCAACTGAATAGTTAACAAAACTATGTACAAGTAATTATGAAATTGACTTACCTGGGACGAGTGTATAATGAAGACTGCTAATCTGCCGAACACTCCAGAGTACTGTAAATATTCTGGTTTTACTGTTCCATTTACCACTACATATATGACGTCGTAAATCCCCAACTAGTCACTCTCAACATCACTAACAAGTAAACTAATACCCAGACTAGTTGAGGCTGAAATGGTATTTTTACTACCTTTTATTTGATACCCATATTGCTATGGTACGAAAAAAAAACAAACCCCTCCCCCTTTTTCATATGCAGGCGCCATTTTCCAAATTTATAAAGCATATGTCACTAGAGTTAGACCAAGCTAAGTTGGCAGCGACTTTGATAGCCCAGACGGTGCAGGTGTTATTTAAACAACGTAATCTCATAGAAGTTTGACGTTTAAAATAACAGTTGCACCGTCTGGGCTATCAAAATCGCTGCCAACTTAGCTTTGTCCTAACTCTAACACAATTCTGACGAATTCAATATGTGGTATTTTCTATAAAAAGGGACCTTATTGTCGATGGCGCTTACGCCATTATTAACGATGCTCCGATATAAATGCAATGCCGCGCGGCGTATTATGTCAAAAACCGTCCAGCCGTTTGGGGTGTAGGGCGTGTCAAATGAATGGATATACGGTCGAAAAACATTACCCTCCTTCTGACGCGGTCGGGTAAAAATAGACGAGGTTATATCGTCGCTATACTTACTCAACCTCATATCTGCAACAATCATTTGATGGAAATGTCGCTTTTCTTTCATTCGGAATACGGGTGTTTTTGTCATCTAATGAGTGTTGCAGATACGAGGTTGAGTAAGTATAACGGCGATATGTAAAAGTAAAGTATACTGTATATGATAAAAACACCTCGCTGAAGTAACATTGTATAAACACGCATCGCTCAGGCGTTGCGTCATTTGCGTTACACTACTTTATAAGAACATTAGCAGTCTTTATTATATGTTATCTTTGGTACAGTTCACGGAATTACTGTCTATACATAACTTCACTGTTATAAAACGATTTTAATCACCATGTATTATGGTACCTATATATCAAAACATATAATTATTAAACGAGTATAATAGGGAATATTACGCGAAACTCTGCGTAGGTGGCGCCACTCCCACAATCTGAGGGTCTATCGCGGAACAAGAAATCGAATCGATCTCTGTCACTCTTGCATAATTGCATATTCCAGCGATAAAGAGGCAGATAGCGAAATTTCGGATTCGCGTTTCCCGGTAGGTCCTCTGTAAACAAACCGCCTTGGTGCATCAATGTCTTTTTTTGATATCTTTGAAAACTTGTTAAAAACCTGTTAAAGGTACAGTATGTATAAGTTACTCTATGGTTTATTAAACGGGCTAGTGCTGCACTCTGGTGGCAGAACATTGCAGTAATATCCCCTATTACCTGAACATAATAATCACAAGAAATAATATTGCAAATATTTTAATGCGTGTTGAAGTTAAAAATAAGTATTAATAAAAGCATTTATTTGGGTATTGTGAGAATCGGGTTGTGTTTGTTTGTGTCGTTTGGAAATAAAATGATATTTTTTGCTAGAATAATGATAAGGGCATTCTACGACTGTCGCTTACGTAACGCTTTGCCTAGTATGGCAGTTACCTCAATAAAATCCGTAAATCTAGAGAATATACTGTCAATTTGTTAGCCAGGTCATGAAATATTACATGTCAGCGAATTAAAATCTATGTGACATATTTTTGAGTAAGTTATATGCACCCATATTTTTACACTTTGACTGTACCTACCGCCTTACACAATACAGTCGAGTTCATAAATATATATACATTTTTCACCTTATTGCAATGGATTAAGATGATGAAATGTAATCTAGGTACATATTTATTTAAAAAAAAAACTCGATTTAATAAATGGATATGGAGACATTCCACGAGAATGTCGCTTACGTAACGCCATTCTTCTAATACTTCTGGAAATGCTGAGTAAGCGATATTGGGTCTGGTGATATTTCATGACCTGGCTAACAAATTGACAGTATATTCTCTAGATTTACGGATTTTATTGAGGTAGCTGCTATACTAGGCAAAGCGTTACGTAAGCGACAGTCTCGTGGAATGCCCCTACGACATATTCATTTATGAACTCGACTGTACACCTATACCTATTGAAAATTTCTTTAATTATCAACTTATAGTTTGCAAGTAAAATGTCTGAGACATACGGACGGACAATCAGACAGAAAGACGTATTTTGGGTATTTAGGGACTCTTAAATTAGGCTGTGAGCATTATCGGAAAGGAGTTATTCGGCTCACCTATTTCTATCAAATTAGATGTAAAAAGGGGGTTTATTGTGATTATCAACTTTTGTATCGTGGCGAAGTGTGAACCGTGCAATCTTTTTTTTTTACTATTTAGGAATGCACTGCTCAAAAGTGCTATTAAACAGTATATGATCATTGTCAAGAGGGCGTTGTTATTCTCAAGTATAGGGTGACAGTTCAGTAAAGTATGAAAAATTAGTTCCAGTGAAATTCCGCAACGCTTTAGCTATATTTCGATGTCGCGCGAGAGTCCCTTTATTTTATAGGTCGATTCACAAGAGCTGTCACGAATGGAATGAACGAGTGAATGAAAATATGTGTGTATCACATTGACCAATAAAATGGTGGCTCTGACTGTATACCGACACAGGGCGAACACGCTATACATCAAAAATCACTTGCGTTTTTATGTGTGAACGGCGTGTTTGTACACGCGGCATGCGTCATTGAGTGAGTAAGTTGCTCAAAAACAGTACTGAGCGGCCGGCAAACGGCCGTCAATCTGCTGTCGCGGGGCGAGGTCATTCGAGTCGGGGCGGGGCGTTGCGTGGCAGTTCTTTATGATAATACCAAAGATAGATATAACTCCGTACTATTACTATTACTTTCTGTGATACCGATACAGGTGTCACTCATACAATGAAAGTTTTGTTAAACCTCCTAAGTCCTGCGGTACCAAATTTTGTCGACAGTCCCAGCATTAAGTAAGTTACTATAGTAATAAACACCGACGGTACAAAATTTTCAGATGCCCCCGCTTTCAAATTTGAATGTTCGCGCGGAATATTCTGACAGTCAGTGATAGGGTTGTTTTTTTAAATACTACGTCGGTGGCAAACAAGCATACGGCCCGCCTGATGTTAAGCAGTCTCCGTAGCCTATGTACGCCAGCAACTCCAGAGGAGTTACATGCGTACATGTGCATGTGTAAATAGTCAATTTAGGACTGACAGCAAATATTTATTATGTGCAAAAAATGAACAAGAGGCCTCTAGGACTATGACGTTTAAAAAAAGCTGGGACTTAGGAGGATAAACTGTTCGTGCCAGCTTTTGAGAATCGACCTGTAGGTACCTACTTATTTGAAAGTATTATGTACTACGATCAACAAGTTTTTATTTGCTAGGTTTGCATTCGACGCATACATACATACCTACTTGCATTTATTTGCCTACGGCGAAGTGTGTAGGCGCTATTATGTTGAACGTTTATAATATTATAGAATGCCAAAATATTGCCAGTATTTTTTAATGGTAAAAAATCATCATTAAGAGGATACACTGCGGCCGCTTCTCCATATCGCCGCTATACTTACTCAACCTCGTATCTGCAACACTCATTTGATGACAAAAACACCCGTATTCCGAATGAAAGAAAAGCGACATTTCCATCAAACGATTGTTTCAGATATGAGGTTGAGTAAGTATAGCGACGATATACAAACGTAGTCCTCATTTACCTCTCTGGATAATGACATTATGTAAAATGTTTTAACATATTTTGATGGATATTAACCGTAGCTATGTCCATATGTTTGACTTTTTCGAGTTTTTTATTTGTGTAAAAATTAGGAGCAAAAAACAGATTTCGTACAATTTTTTAAATGTTCCTAACTCGTATAATAATTAAAGATACGAAAAAAAACATAGGGGCATAGCTGTGGTTGATATACAACAAATTGTGTCAAAATGTGACGTTTTCGGTTGAAAACGTCACATCATCATTCATTCATTCAGTCATTTTGGTTAAAAGGTACCACATTATCGCTTGTTGATAAGGTTGACTTCTAATTGAAGCTATATGGAAATAGCGCCTTACTGACAAGCGACAATAAGTACCCTTTTGGTTAAAAATGGCACAAGAAAAATGACTACTTTTGTATGAAAAGGCGATTTCGCGCGGCCGCAGTGTATCCTCTTAAAATTCATTAAATGTGACGTTTTCAACCAAAAGGTACCGCATTATCGCTTGTCGATAAGGTTGATTTCTAATTGAAGCTATATGGAAATAGCGCCTTACTGACAAGCGACAATAAGTACCCTTTTGGTTAAAAATGGCACAAGAAAAATGAGGACTACTTTTGTATGAAAAGGCGATTTCGCGCGGCCGCAGTGTATCCTCTTAAAATTCATTAAATGTGACGTTTTCAATCAAAAGGTACCGCATTGTCGCTTGTCGATAAGGTTAATTTCTAATTGAAGCTATATGGAAATAGCGCCTTACTGACAAGCGACAATAAGTACCCTTTTGGTTAAAAATGGCACAAGAAAAATGAGGACTACTTTTGTATGAAAAGGCGATTTCGCACGGCCGCAGTGTATCCTCTTAAAATTCATTAAATGTGACGTTTTCAACCAAAAGGTACCACATTGTCGCTTGTTGATAAGGTTGATTTCTAATTGAAGCTATATGGAAATAGCGCCTTACTGACAAGCGACAATAAGTACCCTTTTGGTTGAAAATGGCACAAATATTAGTATCTACTTTGTGAGGTTTCTAAAATAACCGTTTATAAGCCATTATTAAATGTGTCTTTTAAGGGGCCCACTGACTATCAGTCCGCCGGACGATATCGGACTGTCGGTTAGAACAAAAATTTGACAGTTCCGAACAACTGACAGGCCGATATCGTCCGGCGGACTGATAGTCAGTGGGCCCCTTTATATAGGATGGTTCGCTTTGTATGAAGGAATTGCTCTGTTGTACATAGGTATTATATTATGACTAAGATAATGTGTGCAGTACATGTTTTTACTGTAATAAATTGTTTGAAAATTCATAATGTTTGATTGTCCAATGTTTATGTTATGTTCTGCCCATTTTATTTTGTTTTTACTAAATTACTGTCCATGAATAGGCTACCAAACGAAGGAAAAAATATGGGAAATGATTCGTATATATGCGAATTTAGGCATAAGTTGTAGGGAATGGTGTTTTAAGAGCCCATGAACGTGCTCACTAGCGCCACCGCTAAATAATTGTTATTATTTAAAATTAACGATAGATATTTAAAAAAGGGTGCCGCTATATTTTGTATTTAGGTACCTGATGACGAATAACCTATCAAAACGTTCTTATGGCAAGCGACAATGTGGTACCTTTTGATTGAGAACGTCATATATAGTACTGTGACTACTTAAAAAACACAAATCAAAAATATTTATTTGATTCGTTCCCTAGTTGGAGACTTGTCTTGGCCTTACTCTACAAGCTTTTACACTGACTTTTCTTTTAACACTCACCGAGACAATTCGAAAACAACTCAAACACAGCTTACGTTGTTCTATCTATCACAGAGTTCCTATGTGTGTCCACAGTGTCCTTGTCCATCATCAGATTACCTCAATGGTACCATAAATATTGCATTGTCACCCAACTTACAGATGTAAGTGCATAACTGTTTTCCATCGTACTTTCTCGGAAACGTTCGTATTTGTCACACTACTTCAGTCAACCTCAGTATCTACTTGTACCGAGACCCGAGACTGATTGAAATAGCAAGCCAAGTTCGTACGTTTCAAAAATAGAACAGCCAAAATGTATAAAACAGCCAAATTTTTTTTCGCGATTTCGGGGTTGGTTATAGTAAAAGTTGCTCAGTATAATCCCAAAACCTCCCTGGCAACGGGAATGCACTTATTTTTTAGCCACCGTGTATACTATAACTGTACATATAAGTAAGTAAGTTTAAGTTTTAAGTTTCAGCTCAATCTAATAATAGAAAGTGGATCTAATTTAATTGCAAGATTTGACCCGAACATACAAATAAAAGCTTGTAATAAAAGCATTTTGAGGTAGCTATAGCAGCATATTTCGACCACAGGAGGTGAAGGTAGACCCCGAAGAGGAAGCACGCGCAGAGAGGAAGCGGCGGCAGCGACAGGCACAGGAGGAGTTTCGGCTCAAGCAGATGATGCGACAGAAGACTGGTTAGCATTTGTTCACTTGATATAGGCCAAAGAGCTATTAGGAGTCCCCGGCAAGCTCGGCCGAATTTCACCTTCCCATACAAACGGAGTTTCGTTCTCATTTTAAAACTACGTGTTGGATTGTAATGAAACTTTGCACATACAATGACATGAGGTATATCTAGTCCTGTACCTAATTAGTTTATATAGCTGTTTATAAAACAAACGAAATAGAGCAAAAACAAGTTTTTTATGAAAAACTTAAATTCGCTGTATTTTTTTTTCTGAATCTGAAGCTACATAAACTAATTATAGACACCTTATGCTATTTTAAGTACAAAGTTTCAGAGCAAACTAATAGCTAGTCGTTTTAAAATGAGACCGTAACTACGTTTACTGTATGGAGAAATTGGAGATCCGAGCTTGCTGGGGCCTCTTATTAGTAGAAGTTTAAAGTCAGGGAAAAGGGTGACTCGAATCTGTCAGCTCAAGTAGATGGCCCTGTATGGCCCCATAAAGTTGCCCATATTACTACAAACATGGCGGCGTACAGCGCTCTCTTTGGGCGCCATTCATTTATTACGTAAGACGACTTGCCAGTTTTTGACCTCCCTCCCCTATGATAGAAAAAATAAGAATAGACCTATCCCCTCCCCCCCTATTTACTATTTATTACGTAAGAATATAAGGTAACTTTTATTTTTTGGTAATGATCACTTGATTTTATTATAGTTTTTCTTTGTTATTCATCTTTACATACGACTTTGATCAATCCAGGGGCACAAACCCACTCGGAATGTGGGTTTTGAGCCTCTGGGCTGATTAATATCTGACTATAGTGGTATTATTATATCAATAGGTTTTCTAAGTAGGTATAATCTTAACATCGCGCATCTTAACGCTCAAGACTGCCCCCCCCCCTTGTAAGAGAAAATAAGACATTGTCTTACCCCCTCCCCCCTAAATCGTCATTATACGTAATAAATTAATAGCGCCTATGTGAAACTCATGTCACGGTTTTTTCTGATATCTGATACAATCAATGAATAGGTTTAGCCTAAAGTACTACCAAAGACCACCGACTGTTTGTAATTCTTTTTTACGATCTACCAACGGTGCCGAGTGTACCTATTGCTGTTAGGACTGTGTACAGTCAAGTGTAAAAATATGGGTGCACTCATCATACTCAAAAATATGTCCCATAGCTCTTATGTCAGCGAATTAAGAACTATGGGACATATTTTTGAGTAAGTTGTATGAAATGCACCCATATTTGTACATACCATACACTTGACTGTATCTACCTACTAACTCTGGTTTTAACTGAGAGATATCGCAGTAATAAAATGCACATTAAAACAAGTTATAAATTAATTTGTACACTGTAATTCAAGAAAAAACTCGCGCACAAAGGGTTCCGTACCGTTACGCAAAAAACGGCAAAAAAATCACGTTTGTTGTATGGGGGGCTCCCATACAACAAACGTGATTATTTATTTATTTATTTTGTTCTGTTTTTTGTATTTGTTGTTATAGCGGCGACAGAAATACATCATCTGTGAAATTTTCAACTGTCTATCACGGTTCAGCCTGGTGAAAGACAGACGGACAGTGGAGTCTTAGTAATAGGGTCCCGTTTTTACCCTTTGGGTACGGAATCCTAAAAAGTCAATATCCCGATAAATACGGTAAATACTAGGGCGTTAGTGTGAGCTAAAATGATGATGATGGTTATTTATAAAGTTTATTGGGCTTTGAGAAAAATATGTGGTATTTTCTATAAAAAGGGACCTTATTGTCGATGGCGTTTACGCCATTATAAACGATGCTCCGATCTCGCTCCGATATAAATACAATGACGCGCGACGCTGTGCGGCGTAGGTGACCATCGACAATAAGGTCCCTTTTCATAGAAAATGCCCCATATGTAGGTAGGTACTGGTTCTTTGGGCTTATGGCTCGGAATAGAAGGGCTTAAAAGAAAAGTGCCATTGAGATATCTGATCACGAGGGTCGTATTTACCCTAGGGCTAAGAGGGCCATGGCCCCGGGGCGGCAAAACAGGGATTTTTCTTTATACATATGTTATGAGATACATTATCATGACTTAATGGGGCGGCGAATCTAATTGGCCCGGGGCGCCAAATCTTTTAAACACGCCTCTTCGCCTCTGATCACGATTGAAAAATACATAAAGGCAGCTAAATTGTATTATTTTTCTAAGTACAGTCAAGGGCATAAATATACACCCCAGGCCAAAAGTATGGAAACAAGCTTGTATTTCAATAGAAAAGTGTGATCTTTTAAGCGATGGATTTTATACTACTCATTGACAATTTGGTAAAAATAATAATAGAACATTTTAAAAGTAAATTACTCTGGCTGTGATAGTTGCCAGTTCAACATTTTGTCATGTAATTAAAGGGTAGGCATAATTACGTAACTTTTTCCTACTTAATTTTTTTAGATTTTTGACAATATTTTAGGATGTTTTGATATTAAGCGTGTATTTTTAATCTTTTGGGTTTGCCTAATGTAAGTCTTAGTTTACAAATATATACAAGAAAGATAGAAACATGAGATATTAAAGAAAACAACGTTGTTTCCATACTTTTGGCCTGGGGTGTATATACATTCCCAAAGTTTCAAAAATATGTGTATACGCTCTTACACAACAAAGTCGTGTTCACATATTTTTGAGCCATTTCGATATTTTTGCCTTCGACTGTACCATATTTTTCTTCATTCTGACCCATTTGTATTGCTTAGCCTGTACTCGTAGGTACAACATGCATGCATTTATGTTAGCTTGCTTTTTTCACTTGTTAGGTACTAAGGCAAACATTTTGTAAGTAGGTCATGACACTGCTTATTTTCTGCTTATGACATCTATTTTTATATAATTTGTTTTCTTTAAATAAAGTTGTTTTATCATTACTTTTTGTTTGCATATTCTAATTTTCATTTCCTTCGATCTTTAATACCTTTCAAATAAACTATGCAAAAATTACTAATAAATAATCATCATCACTTCAAATGAAAACCTTATACGCATGCATTAAGGTTGCTATTTCTCTATTAGTCGTGCCAATAAGTAGCCAATATTTTTAGAATTAATTCAAAGAAAATGCAAAGGAATAAAAAAAAATGAGGCACTTATTTTCATATGTAAATAAATCGGATCAGAAATTGACGAAATTTAGGGATAGAAAATCCCTAAATCAATCAATCTAATTCAATCTGTCAATTCTTTTTTTAACGGAAAATAGTATATCTATTCGCTGGACAATCCAATATACAAGTATCCCCTTGTATATTCCAATTATACAAGGAGAGGTCAACTTTGCACACAGTGGCAGAAACGTAGGTATACAGGGTGAGCAATCCAAATAAGAATAAATGAGCCTAAGAAATACTAATTAAGACTAGTAATGTAGTGCAAAATATTGTAGCCACAAATTTGATAGTTGAATGAAGTTTGGCGAGAGTAGCTTATCACTGAATATAGAGAATCTAATATATGTATATAGGGGTTTTCAGAAACAATTACCATAATCATAATCATTTATTCATTTCTTGAATGCGGTACAATAAAGATGTAATAAAACAATTTTTGATCAGCACATCCTGCCTGAATAGGCATAGATAGTTATTTGTGCAATAAGAGAGGAAAGTTGGTTTTTCTTGCGAGTGTTTATTTTGAGTTCCGAGAAAGCGAAAGATTCTATAATTGAATCACGAGCGAAGAGGACCGGACCGGACCGTACCGTACCGTAGTATGAAGTTCATGGCCTTCTCTAAATTAAAAAGCTACATTGTTTCACTCCCTGGAGTGAGGAAAGTCACACTTTCCTCACTCCAGGGAGTGACGAAAGTAGGCTTGTTCGAGCTGCTGAGGTTGAAAAATAATAAGTATTACCTGTAATTATGACTAGATTCTTACCATTTACTTTTTGTCGAAATACCATTAACTTTTGGGTTATTTTGAGTTTTAGACCAAAGATAGATATAACTCCGTAATAGATGGATACAGTCTAAGGAAAAAACGTGCCTCGAAAATCAAGAAAATTTGATTCTCGATCAGAGGGCGCTACTAGCTTTGGCCTACTGTCGTATAGATGGCGTTGACGGTTTCGTTTGTTATTTAACAATTTTAACCCATATCAGTGAAAGAACATGGGTCAAAATCTTAAAAATAATTAATGCAAATAAAAAAAATAATTTATCCATATTTAAATACATTTTGTCGTATTTTTATAAATCTTAATTTTTAGTTTTAAGGTGTGTCGATAGATGGCAGTGAATTTACTGGGGTTATAAAATTTACTATGACAGTACCGCTCTATCTTATTATATCCTCTTTGCTCAAGATCCTATATTCATAAAAAGAGTATTTTTTTCTAATTTTACCTACAGTCAAAATTGGTGTGCATGACTAATAGATGGCCCTGTACGTTAATACACATGAAACGACATCTATATACTTCAGCAATTAAATTGCGGTCACAATGTTTTGCTGTATTTTGCGTACTTTATTAGTTTCTAAATCGCCGTCATCGTCATTTCCCTTCTCATTCCTCGCGACCACAGAAAATAAATCACGACATTGTATGCAAGCTTAACCCTATCAGAAATTAGAAAAGCTTTATTTAAAATTTAAACGGTCAAATTAAAAAAAAAAGAATACACGATACAAGCCTCATCGCCTCCTTAAAGTACTATTAAACATTCTGCACAAGAAACAAATACAAAAATATGATGGTACGGATGGTAATTTTTACCGTATTCGAACGGCTGGTGCTGCCCTCATTTTGCGCGGCTTTTCTACGTTAAATCATAGAGTAACTTATACTAGAGCAGTACTGTCATAGTAAATTTCGTAACCCCAGTAAATTCACTGCCATCTGTCGACACACTTTAAAACTAAAAATAAATATTTATAAAAATACGATAAAATGTATTTAAATATGGATAAATGATTTTTTTATTTGCATTAATTATTTTTATATGATTTTGACCCATGTTCTTTCACTGGTATGCGCTAAAAATATAAATAACAAACGAAACAGTCAACGCCCTCTATACGAGTGTAGGCCAAAACTAGTGGCGCCATCTGATCGAGAATCAAATTTTCGTGATTTTCGAGGCACGTTTTTTTCTTAGACTGTATCCATCTATTACGGAGTTATATCTATCTTTGGTTAAATGCTATGGAGTAATAGTAGATTGTGTTTCAAGGGAGCAAAATTACATATTTACGGCGAGGGCGTACATTGAATCCTAAACGAAGCGAAGGATTCTTTAATAGAATTCCGAGAGTAACGAGGGATTGCAAAGTAGAACCCTGAGCGTAGTAAGGGATTCAAGTGTGTTACGCCCAAGATGGAAATAATTTTGCTACCATGTGACATATACCTACTGCTTTTCACATCACCTATGAGGTAATTATTATGTTTAAAAATATTATTTAAGCTAAAAAAAAAATGTGCAAAAAAATGTAAAAATAGTGTCCTAGAACAGAAAAGTGTTACTTTGATCCCTCCTAGCAGGGAAGAAAAGTGCCACTTTGATCCCTCCTAGCAGGGAAGAAAAGTCCCTTTTTCGAATTGGTGATGTGATAAATTAGTTCCAACGGCTGCCGCTAGCATTAATGTTTGACATTCCATAAGATTACGTGTGTTTGTGACAATCAGCGCCAACTCTCTCCACCAACTTCGCACCTTGCCAATATAATCTAAGTGTGCCCTGCTATAGTAGGTTAATGCAAGCAAAGATATAAGTAGTCTAAGAAAAAAACGTGCCTCGGAAAATCAAGAGAAAAATTATGCTCGAATAGATTGCTCCATACCTTTGGCTTATACTCGTATAGATGGCGTTGGCGACACCGTTTGATATTTAACAATTTTAACACATATCAGTGAAAGAACATTGGTCAAAGTCATATAGCGTTTAAAAAAATACCTAAATAAAAATCATTTATCCATATATATACATCATTTTTTAGGGTTCCGTACCCAAAGGGTAAAAACGGGACCCTATTACTAAGACTCCGCTGTCTGTCCGTCTGTCACCAGGCTGTATCTCATGAACCGTGATAGCTAGACAGCTTTGTTGAAATTTGCACAGATGATGTATTTCTGTCGCCTCTATAACAGTAAATACTAAATATTTAATGGGGCTCCCATACAACAAACGTGATTTTTTTTGCCGTTTTTTTGCGTACGGGTTTTTTTTTATTTGTATTCATTTACATTTTTAGTTTTAATCCTGTGTCGATAGATGGCAGTAAATTTACTGTGACTACAAAATTTACTATGACAATAACCCTCTAAATAATATTCTCTTTGATGCAAGCATCACTTTGCTCCAATCCAAATGGATTGCTGAACTGTTCGCCAATTACTTCCAGAAGACTCTTCAGAGCTGAAGAACGGTAGCAGCATCGACCGGCTGCTGATGGACATACCTTCTCAGGACATCGTCGTCAGGGAGGGCGGGAAGCGAAAGACGCCGCCGCCGGAGGGCAGCGCCAAGCGGAGAGGCGGGATGGATATGGTAGACTGACTAGACTGAGCCCTACTCAGCCCCCGCGGATGACTCATGGATGTTTTCTATGTATTTAAGTATTTGTATATTATATATATCGTTGTCTAAGTACCCACAACACAAGCTAAGGCTTAAGCGGTAAGCTCAATGAGGGCTAACGCGTATGAATTCGCCGCTAGGGGCGCTAGTGTAGATGGTGGTCTTTTCGATACTTCGAAATGTCACTTGTCACTTCAATGACTGACAGCTGTTCTTTAGTCTTTTCAAAGATAGATATAACTCCGTAATAGATGGATACAGTCTAAGGAAAAAACGTGCCTCGAAAATCAAGAAAATTTGATTCTCGTTCAGAGGGCGCTACTAGTTTTGGCTTACAGTCGTATAGATGGCGTTGACGGTTTCGTTTGTTATTTAACAATTTTAACGCATATCAGTGAAAGAACATGGGTCAAAAACATAAAAAAAATTAATGCAAATAAAACAAATCATTTATCTATATTTAAATACATTCTATCGTATTTTTATAAATCTTAATTTTTAGTTTTAAAGTGTGTCGACAGATGGCAGTGAATTTACTGGGGTTACAAAATTTACTATGACAGTACCGCTCTAGTATAAGTTACTCTATGCTAAGGCTTAAGCGGTAAGCTCAATGAGGGCTAACGCGTATGAATTCGCCGCTAGGGGCGCTAGTGTAGATGGTGGTCTTTTCCATAGTTCGAAATGTCAAATGTCACTTGTCACTTCAATGACTGACAGCTGTTCTTTAGTCTTTTGGACCACCATCAACAGAGGCGCCAACTGGTGAGCTAAAAAACGATAGCCCTCATTGAACGATAGATATCCAAAAAAACCGGCCAAGTGCGAGTCGGACTCGCACACCGAGGGTTCCGTACTTTTTAGTATTGGTTGTTATAGCGGCAACAGAAAAACATCATTTGTGAAAATCTGTGTTTAGCTATCACGGTTCATGAGATACAGCCTGGTGACAGACAGACGGACAGCGGAGTCTTAGTAATAGGGTCCCGTTTTTACCCTTTGGGTACGGAACCCTAAAAAGGGGGCCGCTACGTACTGTATTTTGTATTTAGGCACCTTTTGAATACAATATAATAGTTTTTACGTTGTTAAATTCGTCAATCTATGCGTCCAAAGTTAAAACGGCCGTTTTTGTTTTAAGTTCATAGATCGACGAATCCAGCAACGTAAAAACTATTTATATATATATATAGTCGTAGTAAATAGTAGTAGTAAATAGTTTTTACGCTGGAGTTGCAGGCGTACATAGGCTACGGAGGCTGCTTAACATCAGGCGGGCCGTATGCTTGTTTGCCACCGACGTAGTATATATATATATATCTACCTATACAATGTGATTGTAACTATGACGATGGTGTATATTTATGATGTATGTTATTTATTGTGTTTTTTGTATGTTACTTAAGGGTTTCTGTTAAGGGAACGAAAATTTGATTATTTTTGCGCTACAACGCACGGTTTAGGAGATACAGCCCTGTAAATATTTTTTTCTGATTTTTTTTTCTATTTGTTTTTTTTTTAATGTTTATTAAGGGTCCACTGCAGGCGAACGAAAATGTTTATTATTTTGCGCTACGGCACACGGTTTAGGAGATACAGAATTATAAAGGTTTTTTGTGTTTTTTTAAATATATTAATTAAGGGTTTCTTAGTGGAACGAAAATTTGATTATTTTTGCGCTCCGTCGCACGGTTTAGGAGATACAGCCCTCTAAAAAAATTTTGTTTTTTTTTCTTTTCTTTTTAAATGTTAATTAAGTTGAACGAAAATTTTATTATTTTACGCTACGACGCTATTATTAAATTATGTTAGATTTTGAAATTTTTATATTAAATATATCTACTTATAATATATATAAAGTTGAAGTTTGGTTATGGAATTTTATATTATATAAATATACAAAAAAAGAAATATAGGGCTGTATCTCCTAACCCGTCCGTCGTAGCGCAAAAATAATAAAATTTTCGTTACCCTTTAAAAATACTTTTAATATACAAAAAAACACAATGAAACACAATAAGAAAAAAAAACTCTACTCGGCTGTATCTCCTAAGCCGAGCGTCGTAATATTAAAAAAAAACAAACAAAAGTACCAAAAAAATCTTTATAAGGCTGTATCTCTGAACCGTGGGTCGTAGAGTAAAATAATAAAATTTTCGTTCAACTTAATTAACATTTAAAAAGAAAAGAAAAAAAAAACTTTTTTTTTCTTAGAGGGCTGTATCTCCTAAACCGTGCGTTGTAGCGCAAAAATAATAGAATTTTCGTTCCCCTTTGAGAAACCCCTAAGTAACATACAGAAAACACAATGAAAAACTAAAAAGAAAAACAAAGAAAAAAAATGTATAGGGTTGTATCTCCTAAACCGTGCGACGGAGCGCAAAAATAATCAAATTTTCGTTCCACTAAGAAACCCTTAAGTAATATATTTAAAAAAAAACAGAAAATCTTTATAAGGCTGTATCTCCTAAACCGTACATCGTAGCGCAAAATAATAAAACTTTCGTTCCATTGCAGTGGACCCTTAGTTACCATAAAAAAAAAGAAAAAGAAAAAAAAAACAGAAATAGTACATTTCGATGCTAGTGCGGAAAGTATGTCATACTTTACATAGTTTCGAAGAATGACATTTCCGCACGTGTATCGAACGACGTTTTTTAATACCGTTGCGAAAAAATAAGAAAAACAACAAGTAAGGAATTCGAAACTTTTATATTATTAATTCTGTGACATTATTGACATTAGACTTATATTGACCGGGATATAGACCGTGATTACCTTTTGTATTATTTGTGAGCTCCCGATATTTCAAAACAATCTGAGTATCCCTGTGAGGATCATCAACATCATATGTAATATGTATATGGGCCGTTCCATCATTGTACGAGCAAATGGAAAGTTGTCTGCAGCAAATCTTGTGTGGAAGGGTCTCCCCCAAGGCTCGGTACTGAGCCCTCTTCTCTATAGTCTTTACACCTCAGATCTAGATACCTCAGTTAACTGTTTTTGCAAAATTCTACAGTACGCGGATGACATTGTCCTCTATGCTTCTTCTAAAGCATTTCCAGAAACTGAGCAATCCATAAATTCTGCTCTCTTCTATCTAAGCACGTGGTTGTCCGATCATAGTCTTTCCTTGTCAGCGGAAAAAAGCAGTGCGGTTATATTCACTAGAAAACGCTATGTGCCGGTAGTGAATATTGTGATCGACGAGGAAAATGTCAGGATAGCAGAAGAGGTAAAATTTCTAGGCATCATTCTTGATTCCAAGCTCCTGGGCGTAAGCCATCTTCGTTACCTGTGTCAAAAAGTGGAAAAAAATATTAATATCATTCGTCGTTTGTCCGGTGTAAGGTGGGGTTCACACCCCTATTGCCAGAAACTTTTATATAACGCTATTATTAGGAGTCACTTTGACTATGGCAGCATTATCCTAGAACCCTGCAACAAGAAAGCATTAAGTAAATTGGACCGTATACAAGCAAGATGTCTTAGGATAATTACAGGGGCTATGAGATCTTCTCCGACAATTGGTCTTCAGGTCGAATGCATGGACCCTCCTTACTCTTTACGAAGACAGTTCTTGGCGGACAGGTTTTTATTCAAGACGCTCCAAACAGCGTCCCATCCACTTCTCCCAATTTTAGAATCATTACAACAACTTGTAGACACCTCTCGGTACTGGGCACATAAAGATTCTCCTTTATTGGTTAACAGTTATAAAAAGTATTTAGAGTTACCGACTCGAATTTTCCAAAATTACAAAAATCCTCTTTTCGAAACAAGTTATGATAGTCTCATCTCATATACCAGCCCAATGTCATTTTTAGTTTAGGCATATATAAGGACCAAATAGGAGCAGATAGTATCTTTAATACAGTAATATCAAATCAATATCCAGATCATTTGGCCATTTTTACTGATGCGTCCAAACTAAATAACGACGGCCCAGTAGGGTCTGCAGTGTGGATTCCCAAATATAAAATTATTTTAAGTTTTAAACTTCCTCCTGGTAATTCGGTATTTTCTGGAGAAGCAGTCGCATTGCTGGAGGCCGTGTCTTACATTTACTCTCACCACCTTAATAAATCCATTATTTTAACTGATTCGTTGAGCTGCTTACAAGATATAGTTAAAAAGGCCTTTTCATGCTAAAGAAAACTTCAGCATTACTTTAAAAATCAAAGACCTGCTTTACAAATGTCATTTGGAGAATATTCAGGTAATATTGGCTTGGATTCCGAGTCATAGCGGAATATCAGGTAATGAGATGGCCGACCAGTGCGCCAAGGAAGCAATAACGATTGGCAGCTACAGGTATAACCGATGCTTTCCTCGTGACATTAAGGCCCAAGCTCTAACCCACTTGCGAGATACCTGGAACACCCGATGGCATACTACTCAACTACAGATCGCTAAGCATTATCGCGGAATCCAACCAAATATTCCCCATAAACCGTGGTTCTCTGGTACTCGGAAGTCCTTGCCAAAGAACATTACTTCAACGATCGTTCGCCTCCGACTGGGCCACGTTTGCACCCCTGTTCGCTTGAAAAAAATGCGTGTTCGAGACCACTCTCTATGTGAATGTGGTCTGGCGGAGGGTACTCTCGAACACGTATTTTGGAATTGTAATCGTCTCGTCACCCCCTTGTATGACATCCTCCCCCCTAAAATTCCCCGTCCTGTTAACATTAATTTCCTCCTTACATTAGTTACCTCCCCTTTTGTGAACGTTTTAGCTAAACACATTAAAAACAATAACCTGTATTTGTAGTAGTTAGTTTTAATAATATATGTTTGTTTTGTCCTGGTAGATCTACATTCGATTCTCATATGAGTGAACTGCGTCGTGGATATTCACCGGCCAATTGTCTTCATAAAGCACGTGCCTTCCTAAACCTTGACGTTGGCGGAATCATCGACAATATCGATGGAGCCATAATACCCAAAGATTGATTGAACAGAGGCGCCAACTGGTGAGCAAAAAAACGATAGCCCTCATTAAGTTGAACTTACCGTGGGACTTAGTCAATTTGTGTAAGAATGTCACTGTGCATTCCCGTTGCCAGGGAGGTTTTGGGATTATACTGAGCAACTTTTATTATGGGACCAACCATGAAATCGCGGAAAACTCTCTTAAGAACTAATCCAAAGAGTCCAAATAATCATTATAATAAACCGAGGCGAATCGAATACGATGAAAAATCCGTTGATATTTCAAATATTGCATTGATATGAGCACACTAAAATTGTACTGTACGTACGTCTCTCCTCTTAGCCTGCGACGCCAGTTACAAGAAATATTTTAAATACCTATCAATAGATTTTTAATCTGATCCGATTCGCCTCGGTCTACCCTAGTTGGCATTGTACTAGATCACACGCGTGACTTATTTAGGTCACTTTGTCTCTGACGCGGACATTTTGAAATACAACCGCGTTTCGAAAATGCTTATTATGAAACACGATGTAAGCTGTTATTTATTTAAACCTGATATCTGGTTTAATACATATAATTGTGTAATGTGAATACTGGTTTGCTATTTCTTTATTAGATAGGTATTAGGATGGTTTTAAAGTTATGCTTAGGTCAGGTTTACTAGTATTTTGCATGCGTTACTGCTTGGGTTTGATTACTTTTCATCCAAACTGCTAATGTAGATAGTAGCATAGAGTAACTTATACTAGAGCGGTACTGTCATAGTAAATTTTGTAACCCCAGTCATAGAGTAACTTATACTAGAGCGGTACTGTCATAGTAAATTTTGTAACCCCAGTCATAGAGTAACTTATACTAGAGCGGTACTGTCATAGTAAATTTTGTAACCCCAGTAAATTCACTGCCATCTGTCGACACACTTTAAAACTAAAAATAAATATTTATAAAAATACGATAAAATGTATTTAAATATGGATAAATGATTTTTTTTATTTGCATTAATTATTTTTATAATTTTGACCCATGTTCTTTCACTGATACGCGTTAAAATTGTTAAATAACAAACGAAACCGTCAACGCCATCTATACGACAGTAGGCCAAAGCTAGTAGCGCCCTCTGATCGAGAATCAAATTTTCTTGATTTTCGAGGCACGTTTTTTCCTTAGACTGTATCCATCTATTACGGAGTTATATCTATCTTTGATAGTAGGTATTATACCTAAGTAAGGTTACATAATTTTTTGAATGTAAAACTTCTACTCACTAATTTCTTTGTATTACAATTTCTAACAACGAAAACTAAAAATAAATACCAGACATAAGTATACAGGGTGGCTAAAAAATAAGTGCATTCCCGTTACCAGGGAGGTTTTGGGATTATACTGTATCAACTTTTACTATGAGACCAACCCCAAAATCGTGAATTTTTTTGCCTATTTCATACATTTTGGCTGGTCCATTTTCTATAGGAGGGTAAAAATTTTTTTTCTCGATTTCGGGGTTGGTTATAGTAAAAGTTGCTCAGTATAATCCCAAAACCTTCCTGGCAACGGGAATGCACTTATTTTTTATCCGCCCTGTATATGTTAAGAGTTAGACCAAGATAAGTCTGCAAGGATTTTAATAGCACACGCAGTGCAAGTGTTATGACGTTTAAAATAACACTTGCACTGCGTTTGCTATCAAAATCGTTGACTTATCTTGGTCTAACTCTAGCTACTTTAATGTCAAAATTGTCAAATTACATGTTATTTAGAATGTTCTTTTAAAATGAGAGCTTAACTGATTATATGTGTCGTTTTCAAGCAAAAGGTACCATTGTCGTTTGCCATTAGGACGCTCAGGTTATTCGTACAAAGATACAAGCAAATTAAGTCCTTGTAAGCGACAACGTGGTACCTTAAGGGGCCCACTGACTATCAGTCCGCCGGACGATATAGGCCGGTCAGTTAGAACAAAAATTTGACAGTTCCGAACAACTGACAGGCCGATATCGTCCGGCGGACTGATAGTCAGTGGGCCCCTTTATGCTCACAATATGGCGGCGCGGCGGCTATGTCCGGGTGACTTAAGGCTAGAAAATAAAAAAACATGTATATAGTGAACTCAGTTTAATTACTAACGAGTACTTACGCTACTATGTACAGATACATACTTGCAGTACTATTAGTCATTGTACTTAAACAAATAAGAACTTAAATAAACTCCTCACGAACTTAAGACTACCTTATACATTGTCAGGCAGAATTGCTTAAGCGATAGTAATTTATGTATAAAAAATTGTATATTTTTAGTAAGTTACATTCATCATCATAATTTAAGAGCATGGCTCTTGTCGGTGGAGTATGCGCCAGTTTTCTTTAAGAAACCATCCATTAGTTACATTAAGAAAATCAAAAAAAAATTCATTTCAGTCATATTTTTTTATAAGGCACCTCTTTCTAGTAAACAGTCATTTTAGTATTTGGGGTATAAAAATGCTTGGTTTAGCCAAAGATAATATATAGGATAGAGAGTTACTGTCATAGTAAATTTTGTAGTCACAGTAAATTTACTGCAATCTATCGACACACGATTAAAACTAAAAATTAAAATGTATAAAAATACGAAAAAAATTATATATAAATGATTTCCTTTTTTGTATTTATTATTTTTATACGATTTTGACATATGTTTTTTCACTGATGTTAAATAACAAGCGATGCCGTCAACGCCATCTATGCAAGAATCAATTTTTCTTGGATTCCGAGGCACGTTTTTCCCTTAGACTTTATTAATCTTATACGGAGTTACATAGGTCTTTGGTTTCGCATAATGCTTCTCTTTCTTACAATACTTGATAGAACGAGATGCCTTATCTGGTGTATCCTAAAATTAACATAGAAACATGCTTTCAGAAAAATAATATATTTTGAATAGGTTCTTCGGGTTTATATTTTCGCTTAAGCCATTCTGCCATTAACGTGTTATTGAAGACATACATTGGCTATTCGTTAGCTAGTTAGTATATTTGATCAATTTAGTTACAAATTAGTATAGTTTTAGTTTAACCTTCTCAGCTAAAGCACATATTTGTATGAAACAGTGTATGGCAGTGTTTTATTAGTTTTCTTATTTTATTGGAGTTAGGCCAGGCGTGGCTCACTCCGCGATTTCGTCGCGTCGCTACAAGTACATGCGGCCCACACCAATTTTGGTGTCTAGCCATAGTAGTTGCCGCGCACCGCTACGGAACGGACGCCTGCTCGCGCTTGCGCCACCTAGCGGTCATATCTGTCGTAAGACGCGTTTTGTTAGAGAGTGAACCTTCTGTACCAAGTACTATTATTTATTCTGTGATGTGAATTACATTCAGTGACAGAAGTGGTTAAGCAGGTCAGACCAAAATGATCTACACACGCTATTATCCTCTTAATAACTGTTGTGTTTAGTTTATTTTGAACCACTTTTCCGTTTAGCTACTTCTGCTGTTGACTGTACAAGGCAAGGAGTGACGAACGTAAGTTTAGTTTGTACAAATTAATCATACAATTAAATATTTGAAAGTGGAAATATTGTTTTATTTCAATCAAAATTCCGTATTTATTACTATAACTTTTAAATAATTGAAATTTGCTTATTTTTTGTCTTAAGACGAAAGTGGAGGACCCGCGCGAAATCGCCTTTTCATACAAACGAAGTCCTCATTTTCCTCTTTGGCTATTAACATTATTGAAAATATTTTGACACAATTTGTCGAATATCGACCACAGCTATGCCCCTACCTTTGATTTTTTATTTTCATTTATTATTACAAGAGTTATGAGCATTTAAAAATTTGTATGAAATCTGTTTTTCCCTCCTAACTTGTACAATAATAAAATCGAAAAATTCTGAAGTTGGGGCATAGTAGGGCGCTTTGCGTGTTCAATACAATGATGCATTTAGGATGCTGTTCAGGTTGCCGCGGTATTGTAGTGCCTCAGCGACGTTTGCCGAGGCTCAAACAGACTGTTTTTTTGCCATCATGAAGAAGCGATGCGCGTCACTCCTCAATCGCAGCCGCAACAGCACGAACAGCATCCTAAGTACGCTGGCGCAGCGTTGGGACTCGCCCCTAGTCAAGCGGTACATGCAGCTACACGCACCTGTTGCTGCTCCGCTGCGAAAGTTATAAATGTAATGTTCTGTTATGTAATGTTTTGTTCTGTTTGTTTTGTCCAATTGTTTGTTATTTCTAATTAATTGTAATACTAACTCTAGATTAAGTTATTGTATGACCTAACCCTATGGACGTCAAGTTCTAAATAAAGAATTTCAATTTCAATAGCTATGGTTAATATACATCAAATTATGTAAAAATATTTTCCATAATGTCAATAGCCGGAGAGGAAAATGGGAACTACGTTTGTATGGAGAAACGGCCGTCCACTTTTCTCTTCATGAGATCTTTAACACTGACGCGTGGCTACAGTCCAATATCAACCTTCGTGCATTGCGACAAGGTTCACAATAACGTTCAAAAGGAACTGATAAAAAAAACAAATTCTCTGACTTTTTCCTGTATTCTATAGAAAGTATTCGCGAACCTAGTGTAGTTGTTATTGCACATAACAGACCCATACGAAAATTATAGTTTGAATCACCTCAAATTATTTTTACGTCTAAGACCCTAATCTTTTTTTTTTAAGCCATTGTTTCTTTTAAAGGAGCGGTCGGCCATTGTGTCTGAGCGCGTGCTTCGGCGCGTGCCATTGTCAGACACAATGGCAGGGCTTTAAATACCGTTAAAAAGTTGGTATCGTTACCACTGGGAGACAGATTTAACGTTAAATTGTAATTAACGTTAAACCATGTACCGTTACTTATACTTTAAATACCGTTAAAAAGTTGGTATCGTTACCACTGGGAGACAGATTTAACGTTAAATTGTAATTAACGTTAAACCATGTACCGTTACTTATACTTTAAATACCGTTACAAAGTTAGTATCGTTACCACTGGGAGACAGATTTAACGTTAAATTGTAATTAACGTTAAACCATGTACCGTTACTTATACTACTCTTTACCGGTAAAAAATCGCCAAATACAGACAGTGTACGAAATGGCTAGCTGGCAACAACGCCATTTTACCAGCGCCTCGCTACGCGGCGCGCGCGCGTCTATCGGTAGCGCGGTGTGGCAACCTAGCATTACCGATTAAAATAGTGTTACTTTGGTAACGTTATTATAATGTGAATTGGCCTGAATTGGGTAACGTTAACGAGCCATGCAATAAAAAGTAAAATTACCGATAAAAGTAACGTTAACTAGGTAAACGTAACGTTAAAATTTACTACCGGTATGTAGGTATTTTTATGATAGTACCGTTACCTAACGTTACTTATAATGTGAATTTGGTAACGTTAACAAGCCCTGCGCAATGGCACACAATGGCCGACTGCTCGCACAAAAGAAACAATAGCTTTTATTTAACAGATTACCGTCTAAAGCGAGGTTTAGACTAGCAAGAACTTGCATGCAATTTAAGTTACATTTCCGACTACTAAAGTAAACTGTATTCAAAAGGTTGATCAGATACCGCAATGTAACGAATATTGCATGCAAGTTCTTGCTAGTCTAAACCTCGCTTTAGGCGTAAAAAATATTTGAGAAGATGCAGACTATAGTTCCACACCAGTATATAACCAATCACAGAAGAAGACAGTAACCGGGGGCCTAGATGACAATCGTTTGCAGAAAACGAAGCGAAACGCTCACTCTTCAGATCAAAGAGGATATAATATTAGAGATAGATAGATCAAAGAGGATATAATATTATAGAGCGGTACTGTCATAGTAAATTTTGTAACCCCAGTAAATTCACTGCCATCTATCGACACACCTTAAAACTAAAAATGAAGATTTATAAAAATACGATAAAATGTATTTAAATATGGATAAATGATTTTTTTTATTTGCATTAATTATTTTTACGATTTTGACCCATGTTCTATCACTGATATGCGTTAAAATTGTTAAATAATAAACGAAACCGTCAACGCCATCTATACGACAGTAGGCCAAAGCTAGTAGCACCCTCTGATCGAGAACCAAATTTTCTTGATTTTCGAGGCACGTTTTTTCCTTAGACTGTATCCATCTATTACGGAGTTATATCTATCTTTGGATAGATATAGGGTTTCGTTTCTCTGCGAACGATCGTCATAATGCCTAGGCCCCCTGACAAGACTAATACAGGGAATACATCTCAACATTATAACATAATTAAACGTAAATTAGTAGCAGAAGTAATTTTTCCTCTTAATTTAAAAATATTATTTATATTTTTAAATTCAGATTCAGATATTTATATTATGAATATTAGGCCAAGCGCGCACTATAATTATTTGTCGTATGATAATTTTGTCGCAAAAATGCAACGTATGCGTTTATATGTCAGTGCGCGCATATACGACAAGAATTTACAGCGGGATTCTAAAATCGTGTCGCAAAAATTAAAATCGTAGTGCGCGCTTGGCCTTAAGGGTCCCCGGCAAGCTCGGTTCTCCATACAAACGTAGTTACGCTCTCATTTTAAAACGACTAGCTAGATTGCTCTGAAATTTTGTACTTACAATATGATAAGGTATATCTATGTCTGTAATTAGTTAATGTAGCTTCAGATACCATAGTTAAAAAAATACAGCGAATTTAAGCTTTTTATAACAACTTGTTTTTGGTCTATTTCGTTTGTTTTATAAACTGGAGCTATATAAACTAATTACAGACCTAGATATCATGTCATTGTATGTACAAAGTTTCATTACAATCCAACACGTAGTTTTAAAATGAGAGCGGAACTACGTTTGTATGAAAAGGTGCAATTCGGCCGAGCTTGCCCGGGACTCTTAAGGTATAAGAAAGCTAACATAATCAATTATCGATCATTAAATCTGGATAACGAATAGCAAACTTATCAAATCAACCAACCAGTATTTCATACTAAAGTCAAACAGTCATAGATACACTTACATATTTATAGTCTATTTCGTTCGGATCTTAAAATAATGTACGTGAAAATCATGTGACGATCGATGTGGCGTTCCACAAATAAAGGTACCATATGGCGGTCGGCACTTACGTTATTAATGTATCTACGCTCCGATATTAATGGGGTGCTACGCGACGTACTTAAGCGCTAACCGCCTTGTGGTACCTTTAGCGTGGAACATCACATATTATTCCATTTTTTTTTATATACTTACTTCAAGGTCTGAATGGAATACGCTATAAGATAGATACAATGTCAAATGCGCATGTTAAATGTTCAATAGTTCGACTTTTTAGGAAATACAAGGATGTATGTACAGCGGCCAGAGGGCCTAAAACACCATTCGATGTGACTGTACAGTATACTACCGACAATTGGTATAGTTGTGTTCGGTAGACTCTACTGAGTACGAAATAACAACTTGTCACTTTCTAACAGTGTGGGGGGAGGGTAACTGTGACGTCACAAAATCGGCAGTACAAAGTTTTTACTTTTTTCGTTTAAACATACATGTGGGGTACCAAATGAAAAGGTATTGTGAGTAGATTACAAATATATAACATAGTCTAACATTTTCACTACTTGGTCTAACAAATTAATAGAGAACGCTCAAAAATTTCACAATCCTGAATTGATTTTGAACTGCTCTAAATTGAAAATGGCTGAATGGATTAGTCCAAAATTTATATACAATGACTGTGAATATCCTCTATATTATACATAAAAATAATTAAACAGATATATCCAAAAATAAGAAAAGTACATGAAGTTAAATAACAGTATAATTTTCTGGTCTAATGTATGTATTTATTTTGGTATAGATAGTATAACAGAAAATTATAGTGTTATTCAACTTGATGTACTTTTCTTATTTTTGGATATATCTGGTTAATTATTTTTAGACATGATATAAAAGGATATTCACAGTCATATTGTATAATACTTGGACTAATCCATTCAGCCATATTCAATTTAGAGCAGTTCAAAGTCAACTCTGAATTGTGAATTTTTGCTCATTTTCTAATAATTTGTTAGACCAAGTATTGAAAATGTTAGACTATGTTATATATTTGTAATCTACTCACAATGCCCTTTCATTTGGTACCCCACATGGTATGTTTAAAAGAAAAAAGTTAAGAGCTTTGTACTGCCGATTTTGTGACGTCACAGTTATCCCTCCCACAGTTAGAAAGTGACAAGTTGTTATTTCGTACTCAGTAGAGTCTACCGAACACAACGATACCAATTGTCGGTATTATACTGTACAGTCACATCGAATAGTGTTTTAGGCCCTCACGTCAGGTGACAACCAAAACTCACTAATTACTAAAAAATAATTAAACAAAAATCAACCTTATTTAGGTATTAATATGATTCACTATGGCTATTAACTTGTGGTAGTAAACAGTGAGTTTTGGTTGTCACCTGACGACCATACTTGTTTATATGTGACGTTTTCAACCAAAAGGTACCACATTGTCGCTTGTTGATAAGGTTGATTTCTAATTGAAGCTATATGGAAATATCGCCTTACTGACAAGCGACAATAAGTACACTTTTGGTTAAAAATGGCATGTGCATGGTATTATCAGTACAAAAACACTGTTAAACCACCATAAATCACGATACATAAATTACATAGATACACCACCTCCAATTCTTCATATCTTGTAATTTGTGCCATTTCCATCCAAAAGGGTACTTATTGTCGGTTGTCAATAAGGCGCTATTTCCATATAGCTTCAATTTGAAATCAACCTTATCGACAAGCGACAATGTGGTACCTTTTGGTTGAAAACGTCACATTTATATATAGTGGCATAGACAACTAAATAGTGAAATAACTTCCGAGGTAACCTTAAAAATAATTACAGACTTGTGAAATAATTTGACTGATATAATCATATCGGCTGTGATATTGATATTTATTTATCAATCATTTAATAAAATAAACCGATTACTTGATGTAGGAAAATATGACCTTTTTCATAAGATCTGTGAAAATAAGTCGTATTTCAACTATCAGCTACATGCAACAACTGACAAGCAGGGCTACCACGAGTTGGCATTTGACATTTACATTAGCGACTACGTGAACTCGATCGCATTCCCTCTATCGCACCAATACAGCAGTGCGAGCGAGATGGAATGCGAACAGTGCGTAAACGTCAAGTGTCTCGTAGTACGGCTACATATCAATGTAAAAAATACTTGGTCAGTTTGACTTGTTGCGTATTTTAATATTTTATGTATTTTTAAATCGCTCTGATATATATTTGTCATATATAATGGCGACTTTTAAAAGTTAGAAACTTCGAATATTTAATGCAAAATCAAAGATCTTAAATAATATTCATACAATGGAAAACCTCACAACATACAACCCATAAATAGAAAAACCCAATCGAAACGTAATGCTTTTTCAGGCATATTTATCGACCACATACGCGCCAATACAATTTCAACTTTAGCATTCCGATTTAAGGTTCAAATTAGACTGCACTTTCAGGAAATGTGACTTGTCTTCAAATGAATCATCAAAGCTGTATTAATTAGAAAATATTTGTTATGATGGTTAAATGTTTATCGTCTATCGTGTTGTCTTGCAGTTACATAGTTGTTAAAAGGTGACGTTCACGATGACACGATAAAAGCGCGACCCACTTACGCTATAAGTAGAATTTTACTAAAATAAAATAAAGCTGAATGTTATAAAGTCAGGAAATAAACTAAACCGCCTTCGCGTGAACTAAACTTAATTCTAACAAACGTATTTACAAGCAGATTGTGCACTATCCTGCAACGTTACCGCTAAAATTAGTATAAACTTGTTTCCTACACTTTATGAAACAAAGTCCCCCCGCCGTGTCTGTATGTTCGCGATACTAAAAAACTGAACGGATTTTCATGCGGTTTTCACCTATCAATAGAGTGAGATTTTTTAGGAAGGTTTAGGTATATAATTGTGCCATTCTCAATCAAAAGGGTACTTTTTGTCGGTTGTCAATAAGGCGCTATGTCCATATAGCTTCAATTTGAAATCAACCTTATTGACAAGCGACAATGTGGTACCTTTTGCGACGATGTGGTACGTTTTGAAAATGTCACAATTTGTTAAGGTTTTGTGTAACCCGTGCGAAGCCGGGGCGGATCGCTAGTTTTATATAAAACTGCCGTCTTTTTACCAAACACAAATTTTCATTTAAAGTAGATGCAATTTCTCATCTTTGCCATCAATGAAACTTTATTTAGGTTGTCCACCTGTCCAATATTTTGGTCCAATGTGCATTGCGTCTCACCCTCTCACTAAGAATGTTAGATACAAATACACATTGGACAAATGGAATAACCACCCTTAAACACACTTATAGTTCACAAAAAGATTGATGTTAGAACAGTTGTAAAGACAAAGAAAAAATCGTACTCCGATTTTAACAGCTGTAACGGATGGCTCTGTGCATCGCTATATATTTTATCATAACGGACTGTCAGTCAACTTTTGAGAACCAGAGTTACCGCAAATGTAGTACATACAGGCGTGTTCAGATATTTGTGAGCACCTCGGCCGCCCGATATATCTGATGGCGACTGTACAACGCCATCTACAAACTATTAAATTCGAAGCACGTCTTTTTTTACATTTCTTTACAATCAATAAGTTAACAAATGGTTTATATTCTCTTTTCAAATATTTTAAAGCCGCAGTTTTACAATGAGGGCTAACGCGTATGAATTCGCCGCTAGGGGCGCTAGTGTAGATGGTGGTCTTTTCCATAGTTCGAAATGTCAAATTTCACTTGTCACTTCAATGACTGACAGCTGTTCTTTAGTCTTTTGGACCACCATCAACAGAGGCGCCAACTGGTGAGCAAAAAAACGATAGCCCTCATTTCCACTATACTTACATAACCTTTCGGTTATTGTCTGACAAGAAATTGTAGAAAATAAAAGGGCGCCACTTCCCACGTAAATGTCACCCACATTTTTGTCGTAAAATGCTTAAACATGGCAACAGTTTAGTATGGAATTTTTTTAGTTTTATTTTATTTAATTTCTACTATTTTATGTCGCACTATACATTTTGGGTAAAAATATACTCCTAAGTTACCACTACCGCTAGTTTATCATATCTTTCCTTTATGTTATTTTGTTAATATGTATATGTTTGATGAATACAAAAGTCGCTAGATGGCGTTAGTATGCTTTTCATCCATGCGCTGATCCATTGATATAAGGTTAACGATCTTGTACCACATGGCTCTTCTATATGTTAGAGTGAGACAAACTTACAGTTAATTTCGCTCAGTTTCTTTTTCTGGCGTATCTGATGAGATGCAGCTATGGTATTAATAAGTATAGCAATACATGTTTAAAAAAAGGATTCAGAGGTGTTTTTCAAGATTTGTCCATTTTTTGCGGATACATAACGCCATCTATCGACTTCAATATCAACAAAACTTTCTTGTGATAATAAATGTGACGTTATCTATGACAAGGGACCTTATTGTCGAAGGCGGTTCCGCCATTATAAAAGATGCTCCGATACAAATACAACTTCGCGACGCAAGCGCCATCGAGAATGAGGTCCCTTTTCATAGATAATGCCACAAATGTATAAAATACGATATTATCGTTATGAATATGATCATACATTATATGTTTTGAGCTACATGTGCAATGGCTAATTTATAAAGTAGCAGCCTCGTCAAGACATTATATTTTTAAATTGGATCCATATTACGTGAATCCATGGACAAATAGAAAAAAAAAACAAGTCTATACAAAGCCGCGTTCCTTCTAATTCTAAATTTGTGACGTTTTCAACCAAAAGGTACCACATTGTCGCTTGTCGATAAGGTTGATTTCAAATTAATGCTATATGGAAATAGCGCCTTATTGAAAACCGACAATAAGTACCCTTTTGATTGGGAATGGCACATTTGAAGAACGTATTATTAAGGGGATCCCGTGCCCCATCCCCAATGACCTTCGATCCGAATCCCTTAGTTTTCTAATATTTTTTTGTAGCTTATCATATTAAGGTGGTTCGATTTTCATACAAAATTCAATCTGCTTTAATTAAGGCACTACACACTATTACTACACAAATATTTGCTCATTTATCTACTTTTGAATATTCGTTTGCGCTAAATTAATAGAAAAACTTTGTTTCATACAGAAATCATACATAAATCAACGTAATTTTTTCATCAATTTTACGTATGTGTGTGTCACAAATGTCGTGTACAAATACGTTGCGTGCGGCGTTGCCACTCTATGACGTTGGCGACGTTGCCTGGCCGACCTGGCAGGATTTGCAGTGCCGTCATGTTTAGTGCATTTTTATTTGACAGTGTTGACACTGACACATAGGGTCATGTTTATTGTGTCAATTTGTTTGTATAAATTGAAAATGATAGCAACGTCTAAATCAAGCTAAAGCAATATAGTATCCCATTTTTACTTCAAAGTTCATTGTTTTCGAGATATTTGGCATCAAAGTTGAACAATTTCAGGCCAAAAATCGGGTTTTATGGCCATAACTTTTGTGTTAATTAGTTTAAAATTAAAACCTTAGACATTTTTTTATTATTTTTAGAGACGTTAAAGGCGAACGCAAATATGTTGATTTCGTATATGTAAGATGTTTCACAGAAATACGAAAAAAGTGTTTTTTTTAGACAATGTGTAAAAAATCATAAATTAATAAGTATTAATTTCTTTCAAAATCCGGTAGACAAAAATGGAGATAAAAGATTGAAGAACCGATAGCCGTTTGTCTTATAATTCTATATGTAGTGCAAAAGTAGGATACGATACGATTCAAAACTTGTCAAATATCGATGAAAACATGTTTTGACCCGTTTTGAGGATCTTCGAGTGGAGCACAATTAAAATATCAGCAAGTCTTATAAGTTAATATAGGACACTATATTGAGAAATGGTTAATTTAATAATTAAAATATTTATTTAAATTGCACACTACATTAAAAATAAAATAAAATTAATTGATTTGTCAATTTATTAATAATTATTATTTTAATTAATCAATGTCGTTTTTTGTTGTGTATTAGGTTATACTAGATTATTGGTAATAAAAATGTCAAATTACAATTTAAAATCCTAAATTCTATCAGTGCCTTACTTATCTTAACATGTTAATAATTATAACTAAGTAGAATTTATTATGAGAAGCAGGGATGTTGTGAATATTCGCATCCGCAACCGCGAAACTTCCGCATTATTTTCAACATCCGCATCCGCATAAAATCGATGCGGAGCTTAATGCGGATGCGGATGTGGAACAGGTAGGTACAGGAACGTCTTAGTGGCGGCATAAGTGCTAGGTAATTTCGTCATTAGCCAATAGGAATCTCGTTTCGTTTTTGTGATTCGTCGATCGAGCACTTTAGCCTATGACGGACAGCGACAAGAAGTGAATAATTTGTTTTTCACATCACCTATTCGAAAAGGGAACTTTTCTTCCCTGCTAGGAGGGATCAAAGTGGCACTTTTCTGACATATTGACACAAAGACATGAAATTAGTATGCATATAATCGATTACAATTTCTTTATAATCGATTACGTGCATACAATTTTTCTAACTTAAATAATATTTTGTTGTAATTGTAAAAAATAAATGTAATTAGCGTATTTTAAATTAATTAATAGCATATTTAAATTAAGTAAATTAATTAATTAGAGTAGTATATACAAAAAACATTAGTTTAATAATTTAATTTTTATTTTAGGTCTCCTTAAACGCAGCCATACTTGTCGATGCAATTTAAAAAGTTTACATTTAAAAAGTTTTGTACAAATATTTCACAAAGCATAATTATGCGGTTCTGTATTGTGTATAAATTTGTAAATACTTAGTTTAAATCAACAACTTTATACTAATAAATATAAGTGATATCAGTCTTCATAGTGTTCTTTCGAAGATTTGGTTCAAAGGGGTAAGAGCTAATTTGTTACCAGAAAAATCTACAAAAATAATGTACTTGATTTTCATTGTATCATTTTAGGTGTTTGCTGCTGTCTTTGAAAAAATATTAGCTACATAATTATGAGCTGTAGGTACTTTTAATTTGTCAGTACAGTCACGTCTGAAAATATCGATACGTACAAAGTGCCAGAAGTATGTACCTACACTAAGGTCGTGTATACATATTTTTGGCACTTTGTCCGTATCGATATTTGCTTAAAATAGTAATGTTTTGAAACCTAATATATGTATGCAATTTCCTCATAGGTGATGTGAAAAGCAGTATGTGTCACATGGTAGCAAAATTATTTTCACCTTGGGCGTTAACACTTGAATCCCTCACTACGCTCAAGATTCTATGTTAGAATCCCTCGCTACGCTCAGGATTCTATTATAGAATCCTTCGCTTCGTTTAGGATTCAATTGTACGCCCTCGCCGTAAATATGTCATTTTGCTCCCTTGTGACACAATCCACTATTATTTGGACTTTAGTATAGTAATGCGATTGTGGGGCACCTATATTCTTGTTCAAATACTGTTTCGGTTTTTTTTTATAAAAATTACTAAAGTGTAATATTTGACGTTTTTTATGTGCCTAACCTCGACATCCGCATCCGTATCCGCGGATGTGAGCCTTTAAAAATCCGCATCCGCCTCCGCGGATGTCAAAAAATCGGCATCCACAACATCCCTGTCGTGAAGGTAGGAGGGGCAATACAATGCTTTGAATAGAGACAGACTGCCCCGTCTCTACTGATCGAACGCTCGACGTATACACTATCGAAGATTCTCAAAAGGGTCACAAGGGTCAAATTCGTCTGTTTATATAGGTACGCAAGTAGTCCGTTTAAAATAATTTTAAAATGGATTGAACCGAGACCTGCTCTGCGTTAGTGTCGCCATCTGGCAATAGCCTGAAGAAAGAACGTGATTTTATATAGACGATGTCAGTCTTTTTGTTTTACTTGTCCATGATGAATCCAATTAAATAAAGGGTAGAAAAGGACGTTATATTTAATTATTTAAATGCGCCCCACTAATAACACTATCTTTTCTGGCCTCCATTACTACTGAATACATTATGTATTTCACAACTTTGAACCGCGTATAAAGGGATGTACAGATGTAGCAATTTGATGTTATAATCTTGAGCTAAAAGGGACGATCCTCGATCGATATCTGACTCAGACAGATTTGCAAGGCCGTCTTAACTATGCTGGGACCTTGGACACTCAAGAATTTGGGGCCCTTTTTGGAAAGTAAAGAAAGCGAAGCTAAACTAACATGTTTCTACTATATAACATTTAAAACTTTCGCGTTTCGAACACATTAGATCACATTTGAATCGGGGGGTGGGGTCGGGTTTTCGTCGGGTAGTCACACAAATCTCTGTTTTGACATTTTGCTGGGACATCAGTTAGCCGCGACCACGACCAGTGAAACCTGTGTCGAAACGTCGGTAAATAAAGGTAACAAAATGAATTCGCGATAGACCCGAATTCAAATGTGACTTAATATGTTTCTACTATGATCTTCTATTTATTATGGGTAATCAGAAACTTTGATTTTACTGTCTGTCCTTCGGGGCCCTGTGTGCCCTTACGGTAAAGACAGAATTGCAAATTGGATCGACAAGTGATTGCAATTTAGGGTTGAAAAATGACGATTGCTCACTACAGAGCGCGTCTACGAATAGCGAGTATTACTATAATGTTCTGCCGCCAGAGTGCAGCATTAGCAAAATAAAATCCGCAAAATTTTGTGTCCATAGGCTGCGTTCATAATTGTAATTTCCGTAAACGCTTTTTGATTAATTAATTAGTTGAAAATATTTAGTATAATTTAGTTTTAGTTTTAGACTTAGGTAGATTAATTACTAGCGCACGCAACTCTGTAAACTGGATCTTGCTACTGTTTATTTTACTTTTCTGTCCATAATCTTGTGTAGAAATGGCATCTCACCTCCCTAGCAATAAATTGTAACTAAATCTTCTAATCCTTCTGTGCACACATGCTTAGAGTTATAGTCTAGATCTGAACTGTATGCTAATATTGTATTAATTTCTGAAATTGTCTGTAACTTGTTTTGTGAGCCAAATAAATAAAATAAAATAAAATAAAATTAGCACAAACCGTAAACTATAGAGTAACATATACTCTAGCACAGTCAGTTTGTCAGTAGAAATTGTACATATGGCGCCGGAATTATTTTTATAGTTTGGCGATAGTGGCGCCATCTGCATAAAGCTTTTAGTTTCCAACCTAATTGTTACGTCTGTACATCGCATAACTGCACACATTTCCAATCCTACTCGTAATTTGACAAATTTTAATTATACTTTTACTTGTCACTAATACAATTTAGCAACAATGCGTTTAGAGTCATAATATCACTAATTATAATAGTGAAAACACTCGGTTTAAAGATATATCGATAGATAATATATTTCTATCGAGTGTTTGTATAGGATGGGCGGGAATAGGTGAAATAGTACTTATGTTAATAGCCAGAAGATACAATTCCGTTTAGCGGCACTGCGCTTGCCGCCGCTGGGTAGCGGCGATGTGTTTCACGTTATCTGTAATAAAAACATTATTATTAAAATATAATTAATTGATACTAACATTAATTATGTGTATAAAACGCGAGTTTAAAGTGTTATTATTATTAAAATTTGTGAAGGGTTTTTCATCATACCAGCTCGTGAAGGCTCACTTTTTTCTTCAATAACTGATGAGAAAGTTGCAACTTATCCAGAAGAGTGGCAAAGTTGTATCAAATACACAGTTGTTGTAGTTGTACAAATTATGAGTTGTTTCCTCATGTTGTTGATTTTTAGGGTTCCGTACCCAAAGGGTAAAAACGGGACCCTATTACTAAGACTCCACCCGTCGGTCTGTCACCAGGCTGTATCTCATGAACCGTGATAGCTAGACAGTTGAAATTTTCACAGATGATGTAATATCTGTTGCCGCTATAACAACAAATACTAAAAAGTATGGATACCTCGGTGGGCGAGTCCGACTCGCACTTGTCCGGTTTTTTAAAGATACATATTAAATTTAATTAGCTCTTGAGTAGTTGACGGATCTTTCCTAGGGGGTAACTGCACAAAGGATCCATATGGGTCGAAGTGTATCTGCAAGGGCCCCCGAAACCATAAGATAAGATAAATTTAATTATGTTTATTTGACCTTGATTTGTAGTTATGTTTTACAGTTAATATTTTACTCGCGTTAGTGTGGTGAACATTTTTGTATTTTATTCTAAGCTAAGTTTGTTTAACTCTCGTGCCTTGAAACCCTGGCAACGCTCAAGATCACATTTTGAATTTGGAATCTTTCACTAGCTCGGGTATCAATATTAGCATGAGGGGAAAACAACAACTTTGCCCCTTGAAAAACCCTAACCGCCTGTTGTTGTTATGGTGTGCCCAAATTACTGAATCTATGCAATAAAAAATGACGCCATGCTCTTGGTGAAGGACGGTGATGTCACGATCCTCAGAATTGAGGGAATGACTGAAGAATAATTTGGACTTTAAAATAAATAAAATAAGGTGTAAATTGCAATGTACCTGCGCACTAGACAGGTACCTCTTCCTGCTCTTTCTCGCGTTGGCGGACCGCGACGGCTGTCTCAACCAGCAGATAGAGACACTTGAACTTGTCTCGCTCGCCCTCTGAAGAGCTGGGGACCACCTGGAATGAAAATGAGCGTTACGGTCAAGTTGATAGAGAAAGATAGTCTTATTGCGATTCCTATAAGAGGAAAGAGAAAATAGTGCCATGCTTTGTCCTTATCACCGACCGGGTGGCAGCATAGGTAGGAGGCGATGGCGAAATACCAAAATTTATAAGAGTGAAAGAGAAAAAAATATTTGCTGCCCAAATTTTATATGAATATTGTTTCTCTTACCCCCGGTCGCTCGGTGGCGCGTCTATAACTACTTGTATATACTATGTCTATGGTGACCGTAAAATCAAAGTATAAATAGTACTCGGTTGTTTACAGCTGTCCCACTCCCACGTGACAATATGTTTATTATTATGACATTATGTATATAATATTAGTTAATCGTGCAACTGGGATAAATAAACGCAAAGATAAAGAGAACTTGCAAGTTACAGGTAAGTTGCAAGTAATTTACGGCAATGATATTATATAACTATAGGGTTTACTGTTACGTAAGGAGGACAAAACGACATCCATATTTATTTCTATACCGACGAAGAAATCTGTAATTCATTTTCACATCTTTGTCATACTCGTTGTTAAACATGAGCTTGTCTCTTTCTCTTTCGGTGAGTGGGAGCTCGTTAGCAGGTGCACATTTCTCGCTTGCCCAGGTGCTAGTAAAGGCAACTTGTACAATTTGTCACAAGTCCTTCAATTTTGGAACGCCTACAACGTATTTTGAGTAATAATAAATCATTGACCTACGGCCGCGTATACGGGGTCTAGGGGTTTTTGTTTATCCCAATTTGTCTCCGCCCCACGTGATCTCCGTCATGAGGCGGGGATAGATGAGAATGAGTTAAGGCTCGGCCAAACACAAGGCGTGACGCAGCGCCGCCCATGCTAACAGGTTAGCGACGTCAAACAGACTGCGTCCCGCCGGCATGAATGTGAACAGTCGGACGTGAATGAGAAACCTTCCGCGCGCGCATGCTGCTGTATCGGGCGCGAGTCACCGCACGGCCGCGTTCGCGCGCGCGATGAGGGCGTGTTGAGAGCGCGAGGCCGGCGCGAACCGCGCGCGACCTGTTTGAACAGGCATCACGCGGCGCGGACGCGGCGCTGCGTCGCGCCTTGTGTTTGGCCGAGCCTTTAGGGCTCTTAATAGTGGATCGGTGGAAGTGTGATCACCTGCAGCCTGCGCGTGCGCAGCGGGTGCGGCAGCTGCGGCAGGTGCGCGAGCTGCGGGTGCCAGCCTCCCGCCCCGCCCCCGCCGCCCCCGCCCCCTGCACTCGTCCCGCTCGCACGCGCCGCCTCCGCCGCCTGCTCCTCCTCCTCTGATGTCGTCACGGTCACCACAGCTGCAGTGCTGAGGGAAACAAAACAAAAACATATGTAAAGCCTGACCAGTAAACCAGTAATATACGATCACGCGCCATATTGCGGAATTTCGTTGAAACTAAATTTGTCATACTAAACTGAACTATCACCACATACATGAGAATAGCGGCGCCCTCTTGACAATGATTATATATTTCAGGTCGGGCTTTAGAGAAACTTAATAGGACTTCTACTAGGAAGAATCGCATACTCACAGGTAGTAACAAAAAGGCCTAACCGACGATAGACGACAAATTGCTAATAGGAGACGATTTGCTAAAAACCGGCCAAGTGCGAGTCAGACTCGCGCACGAAGGGTTCCGTACCATTACGGAAAAAAACAGCAAAAAAATCACGTTTGTTGTATGGGAGCCCATATTATTCTGTTCTTAGTATTTGTTGTTATAGCGGCAACAGAAATACATCATCTGTGAAAATTTCAACTCATGACGCTCTGCCACACAGAGGGATCGTATTTGACCTCCTCCTTGCTAACAGTGGATGACGATTACGCTTTATAAGACGACTCACCCTCTAGTAGCCGGGTGTGCGTCCTCCGGCCCGTAACGTATTACTCTCTGCCACACAGAGGGATCGTATTTGACCTCCTCCTTGCTAACAGTGGATGACGATTACGCTTTATAAGACGACTCACCCTCTAGTAGCCGGGTGTGCGTCCTCCGGCCCGTAACGTATTACTCTCTGCCACACAGAGGGATCGTATTTGACCTCCTCCTTGCTAACAGTGGATGACGATTACGCTTTATAAGACGACTCACCCTCTAGTAGCCGGGTGTGCGTCCTCCGGCCCGTAACGTATTACTCTCTGCCACACAGAGGGATCGTATTTGACCTCCTCCTCGCTAACAGTGGATGACGATTAACGCTTTATAAGGCGACTCACCCTCTAGTAGCCGGGTGTGCGTCCTCCGGCCCGTAACATATGACGCTCTGCCACACAGAGGGATCGTATTTGACCTCCTCCTCGCTAACAGTGGATGACGATTAACGCTTTATAAGACGACTCACCCTCTAGTAGCCGGGTGTGCGTCCTCCGGCCCGTAACGTATGACGCTCTGCCACACAGAGGGATCGTATTTGACCTCCTCCTCGCTAACAGTGGATGACGATTAACGCTTTATAAGACGACTCACCTTCTAGTAGCCGGGTGTGCGTCCTCCGGCCCGTAACGTATGACGCTCTGCCACACAGAGGGATCGTATTTGACCTCCTCCTCGCTAACAGTGGATGACGATTAACGCTTTATAAGACGACTCACCCTCTAGTAGCCGGGTGTGCGTCCTCCGGCCCGTAACGTATGACGCTCTGCCACACAGAGGGATCGTATTTGACCTCCTCCTCGCTAACAGTGGATGACGATTAACGCTTTATAAGGCGACTCACCCTCTAGTAGCCGGGTGTGCGTCCTCCGGCCCGTAACATATGACGCTCTGCCACACAGAGGGATCGTATTTGACCTCCTCCTCGCTAACAGTGGATGACGATTAACGCTTTATAAGACGACTCACCCTCTAGTAGCCGGGTGTGCGTCCTCCGGCCCGTAACGTATGACTCTCTGCCACACAGAGGGATCGTATTTGACCTCCTCCTCGCTAACAGTGGATGACGATTAACGCTTTATAAGACGAACCACCCTCTAGTAGCCGGGTGTGCGTCCTCCGGCCCGTAACGTATGACTCTCTGCCACACAGAGGGATCGTATTTGACCTCCTCCTCGCTAACAGTGGATGACGATTAACGCTTTATAAGACGACTCACCCTCTAGTAGCCGGGTGTGCGTCCTCCGGCCCGTAACGTATTACTCTCTGCCACACAGAGGGATCGTATTTGACCTCCTCCTCGCTAACAGTGGATGACGATTAACGCTTTATAAGACGACTCACCCTCTAGTAGCCGGGTGTGCGTCCTCCGGCCCGTAACGTATTACTCTCTGCCACACAGAGGGATCGTATTTGACCTCCTCCTCGCTAACAGTGGATGACGATTAACGCTTTATAAGACGACTCACCCTCTAGTAGCCGGGTGTGCGTCCTCCGGCCCGTAACGTATGACTCTCTGCCACACAGAGGGATCGTATTTGACCTCCTCCTCGCTAACAGTGGATGACGATTAACGCTTTATAAGACGACTCACCCTCTAGTAGCCGGGTGTGCGTCCTCCGGCCCGTAACATATGACGCTCTGCCACACAGAAGGATCGTATTTGACCTCCTCCTCGCTAACAGTGGATGACGATTAACGCTTTATAAGACAACTCACCCTCTAGTAGCCGGGTGTGCGTCCTCCGGCCCGTAACGTATGACGCTCTGCCACACAGAGGGATCGTATTTGACTTCCTCCTCGCTAACAGTGGATGACGATTAACGCTTTATAAGAAGACTCACCCTCTAGTAGCCGGGTGTGCGTCCTCCGGCCCGTAACGTATGACGCTCTGCCACACAGAGGGATCGTATTTGACCTCCTCCTCGCTAACAGTGGATGACGATTAACGCTTTATAAGACGACTCACCCTCTAGTAGCCGGGTGTGCGTCCTCCGGCCCGTAACGTATTACTCTCTGCCACACAGAGGGATCGTATTTGACCTCATCCTCGCTAACAGTGGATGACGATTAACGCTTTATAAGACGACTCACCCTCTAGTAGCCGGGTGTGCGTCCTCCGGCCCGTAACGTATGACGCTCTGCCACACAGAGGGATCGTATTTGACCTCCTCCTCGCTAACAGTGGATGACGATTAACGCTTTATAAGACGACTCACCTTCTAGTAGCCGGGTGTGCGTCCTCCGGCCCGTAACGTATGACGCTCTGCCACACAGAGGGATCGTATTTGACCTCCTCCTCGCTAACAGTGGATGACGATTAACGCTTTATAAGACGACTCACCCTCTAGTAGCCGGGTGTGCGTCCTCCGGCCCGTAACGTATGACGCTCTGCCACACAGAGGGATCGTATTTGACCTCCTCCTCGCTAACAGTGGATGACGATTAACGCTTTATAAGAAGACTCACCCTCTAGTAGCCGGGTGTGTGTCCTCCGGCCCGTAACGTATGACGCTCTGCCACACAGAGGGATCGTATTTGACCTCCTCCTCGCTAACAGCGGATGACGAATATCCTTCCTCTCCCAATTCACCGTCGCTACGGTAGACGAGAAGTCCGTCACCCTCGGCGTATTCTCCTTCACGGGGGTTGCCCTCGTTCTGGATCTGTCGAGTTAAAAGTTTATGAATCTTCTATTCAACTGTTCCGCCCACTGTATTCGTTTGGAGACAGTTAACGGTATTGTGCACTAATTAGGTCTAAACAAGTTAACGACGAAGGAAATCAATAAACCGTAGTCAAGATAACAACAGGTTTAAGGCTTTTAAAGATGATATTAATCCGGAGAGTGAATAGCGTCTCAACTCCGTATAACCTAAAGCATTTGCCACACTGGATGCGTTCTGCGGGCAGCGGCAACTTATCCAGTGTGGCAAATCCTTTATACTAAGTTTGTTGGTGCTAACAAAGCCAGGTGTGTACTTGTTTCTCACGTCTAACTCCGTAGTGAAATGAATCGCGATTTATAGGTTAAAACCCCTGCCCTGCCTAGTCGAGCAGATCGACTCCGTGCCGCGCCTCACTGGAGTGTGAACAAGCCTTTATGTATTGCAAGCATGTAATTATTACCTCCAGTTCGACAGTGTCCCAGGCCACCTGTTGCCCAGAGGAGCCGGCAGTGGGTGTTCCTGGTTGCTTTTTGCCACGACGTGATATAGTGTAGTGGAGAGGGTCGTGACCTTCGCGTCGTATCATCTCTGGCAAGATGCGGCGGCGGGCGTTTATGAACCAGTTGCATACCTGACAAGAAAACAAACATGAGAATAGTTTTTTTTTTAAGATTAAAGGGATTCTCCATGGTCTGTAAAACTTTGCTTTATCCTGGATACACTTAAATACCTCGTTCAAATTTAACAATAAAAATTGTGACAACTGCCTAATGGTGATCGATCCCCTGTTCACGCTGTAAGTTACGCAAGTACGCAGAGCGTCACAATGTGTATATCTGTAGATACAGCAAGACTTGGGTGCGCGTTGGATCTTCCTTTGGTCGTATTGTTAGTACCGCATCAACTTCAGGATCTTGACGTGGTGTTTTAATATGTTGGTCAAGTCAGGAGTCCCACAACACAATAACAAACGTACTTGGAGTACAGTGAGATTGGCTTTTTGACTAAGACGCGTTGTATCTGTGATTGTACATACAACCATCGCTTTAATATCTTGACGGAGTGTTTGGGCAGGCATTTACAAACTTACTTGGAGCACAGTGAGACTGGCTTCTTGACTGAGAGTCAGTTTCTCGGCGTCGCTCGGGTACGCATTGTATCTGTGATCGTATAGCCATCGCTTTAATATCTTGACGGAGTGTTTGGGCAGGTTGCCGCGTCGCTTGCGAATGGAGACGATGCCGGGCGGCGGGCCGGGTTGACCTGGACAAACATATAATATTATTTTCATTGGTAAGTACGGTAATGGGACTTTTGGGTAAAAATATTAGTAGTTCGACTCAAAAATCCCTTACATTTAAATCCCTCTAACTCCTTAACCCCCAGGTCGATCCATTTTATGTTTGAACTTGACAATTGTACTGGTTTTAAGCCAGGGAGGGATACAGTAGGGAACAAATGTCCCACGGCACTTGTTGCCAGACATATCGCGCCACTTTACCCGACGTTTCTGGTGACACAATGTGTCGTGGGACAATTGTCCTCTAGTGCAGCCATTCTCAAAGTGTGCTCCGCGGACCCCTAGGGCTCCGCAAGGCCTCTGTAGCCCTTCGCGAGAAAAAACATCATTAACCAGCTCTTCTATGTCTGGTTCACGGTTCAATGGTGACAAAAGACATTTTTTAAGTTGGGGCTCCGTCATATATTTCGCTTTCCAAAAGGGTTCCGCCACCAAAAAAGTTTAAGATCCGCTGCTCTAGTGTATCCCTGGCTTTATATGACCAACGTTCCTTCCTGTTTTCATAAACATTGATGGTTAAAGAGTAGGTACTCAAGATAAGCATCGTCCAATAACCACGGCACTTGCAAATAAATAAAAGTGCACTTCTATAATTGACCCGAAGACACTTCTCTCGGTTCTACTGGTATGAAAGTCTCAGTTGTCCCATTATAGGACACTGGGACTTCTAGTAAGACGGGCTAGTAAAGATCTCAGATGAAACCAGTGTGTTTTTACCTAGGACAACGCTGGCGCGACGCGAGCGGTCGGCCTCGCCGTCGGTGCCGCTCTCGTTGTCGTCTGTGGATGATGTGGAGTTGAAACGCTCTCGAGCTGCAACAAAACAATTGTACCTATATTAGTTTAATTTGTATGTGATATTTTTATCATCTGCAGATCATCACTACTAGGAGTACTAGGCATAGGTAGGCTAGCCCTCCTACTTACAGGGTTTGGGGTATAGCCACAACTACAACTCTAGCCCAGCGTGGATTGGACCATTTGAATTTCTTCTTAGATTATAATGTACCGGGAACAGATTAGACGTAAAGAAAATGGTAAAACTATAAGGATTTAAGGATAACTTGTTGACTACGTAACCTGAAAAACCGGCCAAGTGCAAGTCGGACTCGCGCACAAAGGATTCCGTACCATTATGCAAAAAACGGCAAAAAAGTCACGTTTGTTGTGGCAGTCGTGCTGCTTCGATCCGATCGGAACGGTGCCGAGACTCTCGGCGAGAGGCTCTCGACGAGTGTGTACAGCCGATATAGGTGTTTTCAAACTCTCTTGGTTGGTTTTCGGGTTGCCCTGGACATCAGCACACTGAGAGTCCGTCTAAGCTAATTGCACCGACTATGAAACGTCATATTTTCATAGAAATTTGACATTAATGATGTCGTGGATAACGTGGATTTTGGTGTAACTACAACTGAAATTGTGAACTATTTTACGTAGGTCAGTCATGCTTAGGTATATCACTTTTAGGTAGATAACTCAAACGCCGTGCATCTCGCTTGCACCAATGACAGTAAGAGGGAAATGCATTGTGAGTTCAAACTCGTGGTAAGGATACAGATCGCGATTCCGTCAGGGTTTTTAAATACTCGAGGTCCGAGTTATTTAGCGTTTAATCCGTTTTGGTTGTTCAATACTCACGCTATGAATTGTCCAATGTAAAGAAACCCCTAAATGGCTTAACAAAAGTACGTGACTGTACGTGTCCGGTTTTCCGGACCTCATCCAACCGGATCCGGCTTAGACCGGCACTTGAAATAAAAAGCAAAATCTGACACGGGACCTAAGTAAATACGAAACCGCTAAAAATCCGCACTTGTTTGTACAATCTTACGCTGTTTGCTGAGCAGAGCGCGGTATAATAATATGTGGTATTTTCTATAAAAGGGACCTTATTGTCGATGACGCTTACGTCATTATAAACGATGCTCCGATATAAATATAATGCCGCGTGACGCTGTGCGGCGTAAGCGCCATCGACAATAAGGTCCCTTTTCATAGAAAATTCCCCTATATTATCATTGTGTAGTGTACCTTTCCGGGCTGCTTTTGATATTAGATTTTATAAATACATGTAACAATTTAACAAATCTGTGTCTGTGGGTAAAAATATTATGTTTTTCGGCTTAAAAAAAGTTTATTAACAGTAAAACAAGATTTAGAAGGCATGATATCAATAAAAGAAACTTTAAGTCATAAATACACGTCCGTAACTGTCAGTTTACTCTTTCCAAATTTCCAATTTTGCAAATGAGTTTAGGTATTCAAGGGAAAGAGTTTAGGTATTAAATAATTTAAATATCAAACAGAATTAAATTTATGTCGATTAGAGAAATATGTACAGTGAAAATTCGCCGAGCAATAAGTAGGTATCGGCCAGAGTCCAATTGCAAATCGGCACTTTATATACACGTAAACGTCCAAGTGCTCGACGCGGTACTATTATATGATGGCATGGGCACTCTATGTCAAAGTGACATGGCTTAAATTCGAACTGAGGATTTTTCTTCATTCGAATTTAAGCCATGTCACTTTGACATAGAGTGCTCAATTGCCCATGCCATATAAGTACTGGTACCGCGTCGAGCACTCGGACATTTACCTTATGCATAATGCAGAAAATAGTTTTCGTCTTTATTACAATCAAGAAATAAGGCATTAATAAGCAAAATGTTTGATAAACTTTATTATGTTAGATTATAATGTTCTCTCATCCGTTATTGAAGCAAAGCTTGTGATGGATATTATGAATTCAAGAAACAAAGTGGGCAATGTCACTAGCTGCGAACAAAACAACGTCGAATTGTGTCTTCGTCAACAAATACGACACACACTGGTGAATAACAGTTTAATTGTCATAACGCACGCATGTTATCGTAGGCAGCTGTCTAAAATGTACGTTCAATATCCAACCTTAAATACTCTACGCTACGGTTGAAAATAACTAGTAAAATGTGTTAACTATGAACGTCAAAGTTCAAACATACAACTAGTACAGCTACAGGTGTTGAGAAAAATGGGTTTGTCATCATTGGGTTTGATTGCGTACAGTCAAGGGCATAAATATATATACATTCCCAAAGTTTCAAAAATATGTGTACGCTCTTACACCTTAGACAATAAAGTCGTGTTCACATATTTTTGAGCCGTTTGTCTGGATCGATATTTTTGCCTTCGACTGTACCATCTTCGAGCAACACCGGGAAGGGAGTCAGCATTCGCACTATTTCCCCTCTGCACACAACTAGCGCGGTGCGTGTTGTGAGTTGTGACTCATCCGAAGATCCGAATACAAAAAGAGATCGAAGTGTGCAAGATTTGTCTTTGACGTGTGTCATTTTCTATACGGGTGGCCAAAAAATATGTGCATTCCCGTTGGGAGGGAGGTTTTGGGATCATAGACCAACCACGTAATCGCGGCAACGGAAATGCAGTTATTTTTTTGCCATCGTGTATTTGTTTCGTCATTTTACATATTGGATTTTTTATGTGAGTAAGAAGTGCGACTGTTTGCACGTTTTCCCCTGCAAAAAATGGCACAACGATTTGTACGGTAAAGATATCGCTGGGGCTCCTCCCTTCCGACGTGTCGGAAGCCGGTACGTATCGGAAGCCAGTGTCGCTCGGAGCGTACCATCGTCCACAATTCGTGCGCCTTATTGTAGAGATCCTACATGGTCCAGCGATGGTCAGTTCGGCTGTCTTTTCACTGAGGCGGAGACGTGCAGGAATAAACCAACAGCATTGGTTGTAATTCAGCGGAATATGCAACGGAGAATATTTGTGAAGCTGCTGTTAGTACGAGACTACGAGTAGATCTAAGCGTTAAGAGCCAACAGGAGTGGTCATTTCTCCATACAAACGTACTCGACTGTTTCCTCCGTGGTTTTTGAAGCTAGAGCAATGATTTTTTCAACACAGATTAATATTGTCAATATCTGTGTCGGTGTGTTTTGCTTTTTTTGATATTTTTGTTTTTTAAGGCGCTAGAGCCCTTCACACATGGCCAAAAATGGCCTCACTGACTATGCCGCAATGAGAGGCGTGGTATTCAAAACTGGTATCAATTAGCCAAAAAATCAAAACAGGCCGACACAGACAATTTCATAATCATTTAGATTTCCAAATTTGGTTACGATTGGTTAAGTTTTGGAGGAGGAAACAGTCGAGTACAAAACCTCGATTTTTGAGATTTTTACGCAGGATTTTTCGCCTAAGCTGCAGTTGTTCTTATCGCACTAATTTTAGGGGCGGGGTCAAGTTTCTAAATACGTACACAGACAGAAAAGTGATGGGCAATAGTCGACATTAAATATCGATAATCTAGTGATGTGATAAGATCGATAAACCTTTTCAAAGTCGCGATTTGCCTCTTAGTAGGCGAAGTAAGTAAAGTGAGTATGCACTTTGGCCTCAGGGGATAGCGTTTAACACTATTTATTATTCCTTGGTTCATACAAAGCTGAGCTGACGCACTAACTACGAGATTAAGTCCTGGTAACCCGCGAAAAAGGGAGGGGAAAAGTCGGCTTCTGCGGTCCAGTTTGCCTCTATTTCTACATATCTGTTGCTATGAGATCAAATTTGGTATAATTATTGTGTAAATTAGGGAAGAATAATTTATTTTAGAAATAATAGTTTCACATTTTCATACACAAATCTGAATATATGAACGAAACATTAAAATCATATATAATTTTTGGTCACTGATTTGCTCTTTAGAAGCAAATTGTGGTGATTTGCACTAAAAATTAATTACACAATTTAGTCCATTTATTCGTTATTTAGAAAAGTATCAGTTCTAAGTACGTATTCATACATTTGATTGTAAAAAGATTTAGTAATACTTTGGTTAAAATATTGTTTTATATTTTACAATTTTCACTATTATTCTAAAATTTATTTTAAATCAAGTATTACTTTTATTAAATCGTTTATGACGTGATCTTATTATGTATATGAAAAGGGCTCCACGAGGCGAAATACTTTTTACGCCAATTATTTTCTTTTTTTTTTATTTACAACAAAGACGAAAGTTCGAGAAAAATGTGGTTACTTAATAATTGCCTAACTTGTTGAAAAAATAACTTTACATACTATAAACTTATAACCGTAGTATATTCCATGATATGTTTTAAATGCACCATATTTTTTTCTAATTTTTAAAAGAATATTTAATACCTTTAAAATAATATCTGTCTGTCTGTCTGACTGTCTGTCAATCTATCTGTCAGTCTGTCACCAGGCTGTATCTCATGAACCGTGATAGCTAGACAGTTGCAATTTTTACAGATGATGTATTTCTGTTGCCGCTATAAGAAGAAATACTAAAAACAGAATAAAATAAATATTTAAGTGGGGCTCCCCAAACAACAAACGTGATTTTTTGCTGTTTTTTGTTAATAGCTTTTGAACTTTTTTTATGTGGGAATGCTTCGAATACATTTTTCTAGACATCATTCCGAATCTAATGAGGTATCATACGTATTTTTAGGAGTTACTATCTCTATTAGTGGCAGCCGTACAAGCCCAATTTCAAAGAAAAACCGCAAATGGATGTACAAGTTAGCCGTTTGGCACACGCATACTGAGGTCAAAACAAAATTTTTGACCCGCAGTTCCTAAAAAAATCCCTTAGGAAGGGTGTGCTACAACATTTTTTTTTGTATGGAAAAAACATTTTTTTTTTTCAAAAACCTATCGTGTGTGGTATCATACGAAAGGGCTTTTTGAGGCGATTCTAAAAGTATACCAAATCATTACATTTTAGCCAATTTTTTTTGTAAATTAAAACAAATAGAATTTTCAAAACATACCAAGTTTGGGGTCAAGTTAAAGGGTTAAAGAGGTATTTCCCGTTGGATATATGGATATTACGTATCCTTGTATGATTAATATGTACCGTATCTGCAGTACAGTTCCATAAGTCTCGTAAAATAGGTATTGAAGTAGAACGGCCGGTCCGGGCCGTAGCAACTACGCTCGCATTCCATTGCTAATTGTTCTGTTTATAAGTTATTGATATACCCGACAAAAAAAAAACAAAAAAAAGTGTTTTTTGTTTAATTTAGTTTAATTTGTATACTTTTAGTTTAAGTCATATATGTTAATACCTACAGTATTAAGTTATTTGTTATAGGTTAAGTGTGCGCTCACCGATAAAATGTATTTTGCGTGAAAAAACAATTAATTCTCGTGTAAGTGAATATTATGTATTCTTATGAGAAAATAAAGATCTTTAAACCTAACTGTGTCACTTTGTATTTAAAAAAAAACTAAATAAAATTATTTTTAAAATTCCTTTTTTTGGGTTAGATATGAGGAAATCACGTATCATTTTTGGTATATTGTACAAAAAAAAATCAGCCATATCGTATCTGGAGGAGCCCAAACTTGGTATGTTTTGAAAATTCTTTTTGTTTCAATTTAAGAATAATGGCTAAAATGTAATGATGTGATATATTTTCAGAATCGCTTCAAAAAGCCCTTTCGTATGATAGATAAGAGAAGAATACGATAGGTTTAAAAAAAGTTTTTTTATAAAAAAAAAAAAGATTTTTTATACAAAAAAAAAAAGATTTTTTATACAAAAAAAAGTTTCAGCACTCCCCTCCCAAGGGATTTTTTTTTAGGAACTGCGGGTCGATAATTTTGTTTTGACCTCTAGTATACGTGTACCAAACGGCTAACCTGTACATCGATTTGCGGTTTTTTAATGCGAACAGCTTACACTATATTTTTAACCACCTTGAACGTTTTGTAGACTAGACTATTGTCCCAAATTGGGGTTTCTTATTCATTCCGACCAGGATTAGGAGCTCTTCAAACATACCTATTTTAATCAAAATCTGACTCATAAATAAAAAACGGACCATTAATAAAACTGTATAATTACATCAACGTAAGAAATATCTCATGTCACATGTTTCTTTGTTATGATAATTTTATCTAACCTGAGGCTTTCTTTTTTTCTAATCAACGAAGCCGGAGAGCGACAAATTTGTTTTTCATCACACTTGCTCGAAAAGATCTTATTTCATGCAGGTGTACTGAAGGGAAAACAAAAGGCCTATATTGTTCCCGCGGGAGTTATAGCTTTCTTTTTTTAATTAGATATGTCACTAATTCATACGAAGTACGAACCAAGTAAGTTATAAGTAAAATACTTTTCACATCACCTATTCGAAAAGGGAACTTTTCTTCCCTGCTAGGAGGGATCAAAGTGGCACTTTTCTGTTCAAGGACATTTTGTTGCCAGTATGAAATATTGACACAAAAACATATGAAATTCGTATGCATATAATCGATTACAATTTCTTTATTAATTTGTTGTAATTGTTTTTAAATTAATTAATAGCATATTTAAATTAAGTAAATTAATTAATTAGCGTAATATTTACAAAGAAACGTAAAAAAACATTCGTTTAATAATTTAATTTTTATTTTGAAATTTTAGGTCTCCTTAAACGCAACACGCAGCCATACTTGTCTATGCAATTTAAAAAGTTTATATTTGAAAAGTTTTGTAGAAATATTTCACAAAGCATTATGCGATTCTGTATTGTGTATAAATTTGTAAATACTTAGTTTAAATCAATAACTTTATAATAATAAATATAAGTGATATCAGTCTTCATAGTGTTCTTCCGAAGATTTGGTTCAAAGTGGTAAGAGCTAATTTGTTACCAGAAAAATCTACAAAAATAATGTACTTGATTTTCATTGTATAATTTTAGTTGTTTGCTGCTGTTTTTGAAAAGATATTAGGTACATAATTATGAGCTGTTAACTTTTAATTGGTCAGTACAGTCACGTCAGAAAATTTCGATACGGAATTACGGACAAAGTGCCAGAAGCATGTAGATCCCTATACTAAGGTCGTGTATACATATTTTTGGCACTTTGTCCGTATCGATCTTTGCTTAAAATAATAATGTTTTGAAACCTAATATATGTATGTAATTTCCTCATAGGTGATGTGAAAAGCAGTATGTGTCACATGGTAGCAAAATTATTTTCACCTTGGGCGTTAACACTTGAATCCCTCACTACGCTCAGGATTCTATGTTAGAATCCCTCGCTACGCTCAGGATTCTATTATAGAATCCTTCGCTTCGTTTAGGATTCAATTGTACGCCCTCGCCGTAAATATGTCATTTTGCTCCCTTGTGACACAATCTACTATTGTTTAAAGTATAAGGGTGTGTAAGGGAGTTTTACTTCTAAAATACTGACAATTATAATTTAGTATTTTTGTTTATAATATTTAATTGGATTAATTTAATAGCCGTTTAAAATATTTTTACACAAAATTTTCAATCGTGGCTGAATGCCGAAGGTCTGTGCCTTAGATGCCTAACCTGTCAAGAAATGACAATATGGCGGACGAATATTTGAAATGTCACCGTATTTTATAATTATTTCCCTGAAAATTTAGTTTTTCATCACAAGTGTAACGAAAACCATTGTGTGTAACTCCGGGGGTAAGAATACTGTAAACTCCTCCTTTACAAAATCTCACTTACCCCCCTCGTTGCACAATGTAGGTACTAATAGCACAGCGTGTCGAAAGTTGATACTTTCCGCACGGAAACGAGAAAAGAAATGATTGTTTTTTTACTCTCCTGTAAAAGTCAAAATGTTATTTGGATTGCAGGTTGTAGAAGGATATTGAATTCAGCTACCTAAAATCAAGAAGTTAAATCACAATAACAGGAAATAAGTAAACGCTCAGTGGTGGTAGCGAGCTAAGCTAACAGAAAAAGTTTGTAAGAACTAGCTATAGCCTATGATATGCCTATATAGCGGGCCGCGACCGCGACGCGACTTGCAGGCATAAGGTCCGTGAGCGCAAATGACGTGCGCGTCTGTGTGCGTACACCACACACACGGGGATATGGCGGCGCCGCCCCCGTCAGCGCGACGGAGATAATCAGTTTGAAATCTCAAAATTGAGAATTCGCTCAGCTCCTGTTGGCTCTTAAGGCCGGTTTGCCGCTGTCACTGTCACATTTCGCAAGAAAGAACGGGAAAGATCATGCGGGCCAAGTGTCAATTTTGATCGAATTTTGTCGATTTTTATTTATTTTAAAATTGTTACCTTACAATATCGAAACTCGAAAGCTATGAAATTACTATTTAAGTTAAGATTGTTCTTTCTTCTTTTTTTGTTAATAATCTTCATATATAATAAATAACCGAGTAAAGTTTGACTAAAAATCCGAGTTAGAGGTTACTTTGGGAATTATTTGGATCGAGCGAAGTGTCATAATTCGTGTATCGGAAGCTATGTTATTAAAGATAATATAGTCAAGAACTACATTTTTTTTTCCACGTCTACGGATATCAACGCCTCTTAGAAAAACATGATCATATAAGATAACGTGAAAAACCGGATTAGCACAGGATGGATGAAATGGCGACAGGTTACGGGAACCATTTGTGACGCCCGTATGCCCCTTCGGTTCAAGGGTAAAATTTATAAAACGATCATAAGACCTGTCGTCATGTATGGATCAGAGTGTTGGGCCCTAAAGGTGAGGGATGAAAAGAGATTGCATGTAGCGGAGATGAGAATGTTAAGGTGGATGTGTGGCGTGACGAGAATGGATAGGATAAGGAATGAGTATATAAGAGAAAGCCTGAAAGTTGCACCCATAACAGAAAAAGTAAGGTCAAATCGCCTAGCATGGTACGGGCATGTGATGCGGAGGGATGAAAGTCATGTGACAAGAAAGGTATTAAGAATGAATGTGGAGGGAAGTACGAGGAGAGGAAAACCGAGGAAAAGGTGGATGGACTGTGTGAAAGATGATATGAAACTAACGCAAGTGAATGATGAGATGACGGGTGACAGAGATGTTGACATGCTGAAGACATGCTGCGCCGACCCCAAGTGAATGGGACAAGGGCATGCGAATGATGATAAGATAACATATACTAATCTATGCATATAAGGACATTTTTCGCCTTCTGGCTCAGGGAACCGCCTTAATACTAAAACAGTTGATTCTCAAATGTCGTATAGGTTCTTTTACATTAAAATAACTCCACAGAAATAACCGTGGAGATATTTATCTAGCACTAATGGGGGAAAATAGACCGAGGAAAACAATCGCAACAGGCGGTCTTATCGCTAACAAGCGCTTAAGTAGTACCTTTCACGAAGCTTGCCGATCGCCTCTTTTCCTGACCAATACCGTTTGATCCCTGATAACACGCACGCGATACGAAACTAAGGGTCACGTTATACAAGACCAGATGAGCAGTCTCAATCCACCGTCCACATTGCCAATTGAATTGATTGAATTCAAAATTTGTTTGAAAGAAAATTGATTGAAAGAAAATTAAATTCAAAGATCTTCCTCCTCGAGTTATTCCGGCATTTTGCCACGGCTCATGGCAGCCTGGAGTCCAAGAATTGGCTTAGGCACTAGTTTTCATTAAAAATTCAAAAGGGCCGTAAGTAATATTTTACTGAAAAAACCGGCCAAGTGCGAGTCGGACTCGCGCACGAAGGGTTCTGTACCATTACGCAACAAAACGGCAAAAAAAAAAAACACGTTTGTTGTATTGTATGGGAGCCGGGGGAGCCCCACTTAAATATGTATTTTATTCTGTTTTTAGTATTTGTTGTTATAGCGGCCACAAAAATACATCATCTGTGAAAATTTCAACTGTGTAGCTATCACGGTTCATGAGATACAGCCTGGTGACAGAAGACGGACAGCAGAGTCTTAGTAATTGGGTCCCGTTTTTATTTTTACCCTTTGAGTACGGAAACCTAAAAAAAGAGCCCGCCAAGAAACGTAAAACTGTAAACAAAAATGTGTGTTTGGTGTTGGTGAATGTAGATGTCCTTGGTGCCCGTTGCGTCAGCGGTCGTTGCCCGATCGATCGCTCCCCCCACCTCCCACCCCCGCTCGCTTCCCGGAGCCTTGACATAGAATAATGATGGTGTTTTGTTTTTTTTTTAACATGGACATGGACGCAGTTATCCAAAGCAACGAGTGAGATACTTTAGATTTAATTATTCATTCTCATTAGTACGTGTGACTTATAGTTGAATAAATGACACCAAAGTGATTCTGTAGAACTGGAGGGAGATGATTGATGACCGTTATTTGAAAGTACTGACACTAATGTATTAGTTATTCTGTGCTAATGTAATGTTATTGATAACATGTAAATGTAACAATTCCTTTTTTTGTTAAGGGGCCCACTGACTATCAGTCCGCCGGACGATATCGGCCTGTCAGTTGTTTGGAACTGTCACATTTTTGTTCTAACTGACAGGCCGATATCGTCCGGCGGACTGATAGTCAGTGGGCCTCTTTAACGAGATCTGAACCCCTAGTATCAATTACATTCGATAGCGTGACGGACGTACGCGTTTGCGTTAAGAGTTAACAAATAATGCGACTTCATATACCTATAGAGACAGGGAAGCGTGAGAATATTTAGCTTAATAAAGTAGAGTTTACATGACTGTTTTGTATACTGCATACTGATCGTAAGCACTTTTTTTTAGCTCTGAACACTAATTATCTATCTGTACAATTACCCCAGAATATAACCCCGTATCTCAAAGTTGATGTAATGTGAGCGTGATAAAAAATTAAAACATTTCTCGCCAGTCTGCCTGTGAGTGTGACCACGAACGTAACGTCACGTTCGTAACGTCAGGTCATAAATAAACATAAGTTAGTACGCGATTAGTGCTAGTTTTAAAATTAAAAACCAGTTCTCTCCTCTCTTATTAGCCGTGAGACCTAGCTAACTCCCAGGTTGACTAGGTGTGAGTGAGAGCTCGGCACTCGGTCAACTAGCCCCTCAAGCTGAATTAGCAGAGGGGTCAAGAGAACGCGGCCGCGTTTTGACAAGCTATTTATACGTAGAGTTGCGACACTTGGACTAACTGACTGACTGACCGTCGTTAGACTTTATGTGGTTGTAATAAGGTTTAAAATAAGTTAACAGTGTAGAAGATGGGACATAGCTGCTCTGACACTTGGGGCAGTTCCCAGGTGGGTACCGCGTAAATACCGTATAGAAGCGTTGGTTGAAAAGCATGCATTATTCAAACTGAAGGTCTCAAAGGCACTTTCGTAAAATCTAGTTCCTGCGGAAATTCTTAGGATTAGGTTGCCAAAGCGGCCCCGGGCTACTTTAGGATGCAATCGGGAAAACACTAAGATGAGGAATTACCTACCTTAAACTGGCTCAATATTGCTTACCAAGCGAAACATTGCCAGGCATGAAAATCATGAAATAATCGGTAGGTAATTCAGAATCATTGCATTTAAATATTTGTGATAATTTGATAAACTAATTTATATTTCATACAAACATATAGGACGACAAAAATATATTTAAAACTTAAAGTACATAATTATATAGTTTACCGCGAACTGGTCCCGTGGTGTTTAACAGCTATATCAAAGATAGATATAACTCCGTAATAGATGGATACAGTCTAAGGAAAAAATGTGCCTCGAAAAATCACGAAAATTTGATTCTCGATCAGATGGCGCCATTAGTTTTGGCCTACTCTCGTATAGAGGGCGTTGACTGTTTCGTTTGTTATTTATAATTTTAACGCATACCAGTGAAAGAACATGGGTCAAAATCATATAAAAATAATTAATGCAAATAAAAAAATAATTTATCCATATTTAGATACATTTTAACGTATTTTTATAAATCTTCATTTTTAGTTTTAAAGTATGTCGATAGATGGCAGTAAATTTACAGTGGTTACAAAATTTACTATGACAGTACCGCTCTATCTTATTATATCCTCATTGGCTATATGTATACAGCGTGGCCTAAAAATATGTGCCGTCCCGTTGCCAGAGAGGTTTTGGGATTATACTGAGCAACTTTTACTACGGGACCAACCACGAAATCGCGAAAAAAAAGTACCCTCCCTTAGAAAATGGACTAGCCAAAATGTATGAAACAGCCAATTTTTTTCGCGATTTCGGGGTTGGTCCCATAGTAAAAGTTGCTCAGTATAATCCCAAAATCTCCCTGGCAACGGGAATGCACATATTTTTTGGCCGGCTTGTATAGCTACCAAAACTAAAGAATTATTTTCTTGGGACTTGGGAGGAAGGCGGCCAGATATGGCATTAAGTGTGTTTAGTAAAAAAGTTTGTTTTTATGTAAAATCATATACCTGTTATTATCGTTTTATAGCAAAGAAGGCAATTGGTAACAAGAATAGTTTATTTGAACGATAAGCAACGATAACAACAATAACAGCATGGTTTCCGTAGTTAAAAGAGCCTATGTTTCACTAAACCTACTAAAATTAAGGGGGCCAATGATTATCAGTCCGCCGGACGATATCAGCCTGTCAGTTAACAAAAATTTGACGAGTTCGAACAATTGACAGGCCGATATCGTCCGCCAGACTGGTAATCAGTGGGCCCCTTTAAGTAAAGTCACACGAACCACCGCCACCAAACAATCGAAATTGTGCTGTCAGTAGAAATTATAATACAAAGAACTTAGAGATAAAATTTGCACAATACAAAACTTCTACACGCTCTATTTTCTTTGTATAACAATTTTTAGCAATGAAAACTAGTACCACTACCAAACATGTCATTTTAAAATGAGAGTAAATTCGATTGTGCGCCATTTTCAACCAAAAGGGTACTTATTGTCGCTTGTCAGTAAGGCGCTATTTCCATATAGCTTCAATTAGAAATCAACCTTATCGACAACCGACAATGTGGTACCTTTTGGTTGAAAACGTCACATATGATTGATATGGCAACGGCTATGGCTTTTTGGCGGCACGGCGGGTTCGTTTGACTCTACGTTACGTACGCTCTCATTTTAAAACGACTAGCTAGATTGCTCTGAAACTTTGTACTTACAATAGGATAAGGTATATCTAGTCCTGTAATTAATTTATGTAGCTTCAGATACCATAGCTAAAAAATACAGCGAATTTGTTTTTCATACAAAACATGTTTTTACTCTATTTCGTTTGTTTTATAAACTGGAGCTATATAAACTAATTACAGGACTAGATATACCTCATGTCATTGTATGTGCAAAGTTTCATTACAATCCAACACGTAGTTTTAAAATGCCAACGAAACTCCGTTTGTATGGGAAGGTGAAATTCGGCCGAGCTTGCTGGGGACAATTAGCCTCATGCATGAAGTTTATATTTGAACGAAATATGTTTTATTCGGATGTTTGTTACCGTTATATCATGTTACAAATGCATTTCCGTTTTTAAATTACCATTTAATTACTTAAAATTATAAATAAAAAGTACAAAAATTTGCCCGCGAAAAGCTAGTGAGCGAAACGCTCGAAACGCCACCTGACGTCACGCGTTCCACAGATTAGTGTCATTAGTAGCAAACGTAAGTTGGACCGCCTAACGTGTGACGTCATCACGCTCTGTCGAATTCGCGCCAAAAATTATGAGCGTTTCAACCGCTCAAAAATTTTCAACATTTTAAATATTTTTGATAAAATAATGTTAAGGTTTACAAAAGTATTTTTATCATTTCCGGTGTTCCAACGATATAAATTATGAATCCAAAAATAAAAATTAATTCATGCATGGAGCTAATTAGCTTTGGCCATAAACATAAGTCGTAACCTGATTCAGCGGGGCTACCGCGAATAACCGAAATTCGCAAATTGCGGGGATTTTTCTCTTTTACTCCAATGTAAGCGTAATTAGAGTGACAGAGAAAAATGCCCGCAATTTGCGAACTTCGATTTTCGCGGTTATAGCCCAGGTCATTCCATTCCATGGCAATAGTAACGCGAGCCACCATTGTATTGTATTGTAGTTCGCGCGATTTTCCGCAAGTCGACGTCTGCCGCCTATTTTGCGTGACATGGGGGGTGGGCTAGTCCTGCTAGTCCAGCTCCTCGAGGAGGAGGAGGAGGGAGGAGGAGGAACGCGAGCATCCATTTTATTGCGTGTTCCATCCATTCATGATGCTTTAAGTGTTAGGTCTTTTTATCTCAGGATTAAAAAAAAAACAGGATGTGTAACTTTTCATCAGTCTCCGTATAAGATGAATAAAGTCTAAGGAAAAAACGTGCCTCGGAAATCAAGAAAATTTGTTTCTCGCACAGATGGCGCCACCAATACCAACCTTTGGCCTATTCTCGTTTAGATGGCGTTGACGGTTTCGTTTGTTATTTAACAATTTTAACACATATCAGTGAAACAACATGGGTCAAAATGATATAAAAATAATAAATACAAACAAAAGAATCATTTATCCATATATACAAGGTGTACATATATACATTTTTTTTTATATTTATTTTTAGTTTCAATCTTGTGTCAATAGATGGCAGTAGATTTACTGTGACTACAAATTTTACTATAAAAAAATGCTTTTATTTATGACAGTACCCCTCTATCTTATATATTCTCTTTGCTTTTCATTCCCAGATAATATATATATATTTTAAATCAGCATCATAATAGTTGTAATGTAAATTAATAACACGTTTGTCCTTGTAAAAGGACTCAAGATTGTTGGAAAAACGTCATTTTGTTTTACAGTCGCCATCAGATATATCGGAGCGGATAAGGTGCTCAAAAATATCTGAACACACCTTAAAGGGAAGACCCGACCCTTGTTTGGACTAATAGTTCTTAGGTGTATGTAAACTCAAATGAATGATAAGAATATTTGTGACCTCATTCTATAATCCGTAGTTCTAATCAGTCACTGATATGGCAGTCCCCGTGGTAGATTGATAATGATGAGTAATTATATTATATGATCTAAAAGATATATAACATCTTCCACGGAACCACAAGTACTACAAAATTCAATAATCTAAGTAGGTATTATGAGATGGGACTGGAAAAAGTTTAAAACTCGTAAATAAATTGAAAAACGTTTTTTTTATGTTATAGGAGGCAAACAAGCAGACGAATTGCCGTATTGTAAGCAATTATCGTCGCCCACCTGCAACACCAGAGGGATTGCAAGTGCGTTGCTGGCAGTTAAGATGGGAGTACGCTCTTTTCTTAAGGTTTGATGGTCATATTGGTTCAGAAATACTGCAGGCAAGTTTTGTTATTTATTTATTTATTAGAGCTTTTCATTATTCTACAGACAATTATATGAATTTGATACATAGATTTTAGATTTAGATAGATTTAGCTCCAGCTGTTTCCATTTGGCTTTACCTAATGCTACACTTTGCCATGTTTTGCCTGCAGTGGCAACAATCTTGTCCTGCCACCTGGCTAGTGGATGTTCTCTCTTTCTAGAGCCTGGGGGTTCCATTTGGTCACCTTTCCTGTCCACCTCCCGTCATTGAGCCTTGCTACATGACCAGCCCATCTTCATTTCATGCTTTGAGAAAAGTGTAAGGCATCAGTTAATGAAAATGAAAATGAAATTTTATTGATAACAATCGTTACAGGTCTGTTTATGTTTTATACATATTAAACCTACAATCTACATACACGTGGTAAAGTTGAGGTTTTTTAGGCAGACAGTCTTAATGACAATTATATTTACAATTCATTACATATATGTTTATTTGTTACATTCATCTAACTATATTATATTTAGAATTTATAATTATTTATACGTTTCATGTATTCATTTATATATTTCAAATTCATAATTTATCATTATATTATAAGGTAAGTGGCATGTCAAAAAATTCATTGTAGTCATAGAACATATTAGTAAGGAGCCACTTGTTTAGCCTAGATTTAAAACCGGCGGTGGAAGATGCATTTCTGACGCATTCCGGGAGGCGGTTAAATACTGATGGTCCGAGACAATAGACCGATTTCGCCGACTTCGCTAGTCTGTGGCGCTCTGCTACTAATCTATCTGCGTGTTTGTTGCTACGTAGGGGGTACCTTAGGTTTGTACCTCTGCACTTAAATAGCCCTCGATTATCGTATGTGAATACAGATACCTGTTGTATAAGTATACAGGGTAGGGGCATGATTTTAAAATCTATAAAGAGATCGCGGGCGGGCGGTTACTTGTGTCCTTTTTCTAATGTCGGAGCATCTTATTCTATCTTTTAGTTTTATGCCTTCAGTTTTCCTATACGAGGCGGGAAAATTCTGGAGAAACAGTTGCCACTGCCACTGCCAGTTGCCAGTTGATCCTCTGAATGGTGAAGATGGTGATCAATGAATTTTAGAGTCCTTTTAATCTTTACTACTTACATCCCACCATTACACCACACCAGCTGGTAAAGGCACTCTTGATTGTTCAAAAACTGATAAGAAAGTTGCATTTTAAGAAGAAGGCAAAGTAATCAAATGCAAATTTCAAGTTGTTTTCTTATGTTTGCTGGTATAATTGACTCATGCGGTTTTTGCCTATCTATAAAGTGATTGTTGAGGAAGGTTAAGGTGTATAATTTGTTAAGGTTTTGTGTTACCCGTGGGAAGCTGGAGCGGTTTGGTTACCCATGCAAAGAAATGACTACACCGGCCACGGGGCCTACAATGGTCTTGGCGGAAGACCAGCACTGACTTTATGGTTAGCATTATGCTGAGGCGGGGCCATATTGTGGTAAACTAGGTATATACTTTTCTGTTTTAAATTTTTTTTTTCTTTGTAATATGTTTGTATGAAATGTAAACTACAGCCTGCGACTTGCGGAGCAGCAGTTGAGCCAGTTACCTATAATAAACATATCAAGACACTAGTGTAATATTAGCATTTTTACACACCACACCTTCTTATGGTAATTTCCTTTAGCTTTCATTAGAATAATTAATTTGCATCAGGTATATTGAAAAGATTAGGGTTTTTATTTTTCGTAAAAAAATCCCAATAATAAAGACTTAAAATACTGTGTTCATCACGGAATCTGAACTGATAGACAAAACAATTTAAAAAAAATAGAAAGAAAAAGTTTTGTACAACTAGTCAAATTCAACATCAAAATATTACACGATCCAAATGGAAAATTTACTTTAAGCTCCAGATAACACATTTAGTATTAATGAATTAATAAATGTCGTTGAATAGTGCCATGCCATGAGAAAATAAATAAACTAAATAATTAATTAGGAAGTATCATGTTTGACTTTGTTCTACATACATAAATCAACAAACAGCGCCACCTATCTTGGCGCGTGACTGAACTAAAATACAATGGCAGCTTGGCAGCCATCTTGTGCTGTGCGGAATCGAATGTCATGTTGCTGTCATTTCGACGTTTTAGAAAAGTCATCGGGATTCCGATGACAACAATAAACAAACCAAAAACCTTGGCTAATAAGATTTATTAAAGTACCAGGATGCTAGCAATGCTCTAAGACAAACTTGTAGAATATTGATCGAACGTAATCAGTAGCCTACGTAGCATCTGGGCGAGCTAAAAATAACCCTGGCACGTGCCAAATAACACTTTACGCTGCCGTATTGTGTTCTACATAGTTTAGAGTAGGAATAACTTGCTTGTTTGTCTATAAATGACCGCTCGGCTCAGTTTTCATGCATAAATAGCTTTCGAAATGTACATAACTAGGTACGTATTGATAATACAAGGCAGCTAATGGCGCATTGGCGCCATTTTAGTTTTACGAGATCGGGTGGCGTAGGTGACGTAACAGGTCAAAATTCCTGTGCCAAGGATTAATCGGCAACAGATATCAAGGGATAAATCATTTCTAATGCGATTTTATGCGGATAAAAGCGTTGTTTTCCTATAAATGTCATGTTGACGTATGTCAATTTGACAAGCATGGCCGTAACGTGGCGTCGTTTTTGACCGGCTTACCTCCAGGCGACATTGACTGCTGTCTGTTGGCTGCTCGAGCCGCATCCCTGATGATCTCCCGGGTCAGCTCCCTAACGTCGCGACGCTGCTGATACGCCATTTCGGGCCGGTCGCGTTGCTCTTGTGCTATGCCGGCCGTAGGAGGTAACATCGTTACACACTCAATCCATCCGAATATTGTTTTTTACACTCAATCACACGTATATCACTAACAAAGTTCACCAACAGTCCAAAAGTCACGAATAACCGATTGGATAACGTTCAAACAAAATAATTCTTCCTTGAACTACGCACAGCAAGCAAAGCAAAACGAACTGAGCGCGACTGTCGTACGGGGGACGGCGGGAAGCCACAGCGCCGCCGCGCAGCTGTCCTTATCAGACTTACACGGATTCGTATATCGTGCTCGCTCGCACGGCAACGCTTCAGTGACAGTTGGAGTATTAAATGTCAAAACAAAGCGTGGTTGATTATTATTAAAATGTCAAACAGTAAGCAACCGTTTTATAGTTTTAGATCACATGCGCCATCTAGCTTTCTTCATGCGAAATTGCGAACAAATTTAGTCTTTATGCTGTGAGAATTCTGAGCTGTGAGATGGTGATGATATTTTGTTTAAGATGGCGCGACGAGCGACAAACGTTTATTGTAGTTTGTTGAAATTAGTTCAGAGGGCGTCCGTATATGTATCGGATGGTCTAAGGAAAAAACGTGCCTCGAAAATCAAGAAAATTTGATTCTCGTTCAGAGGGCGCTACTAGTTTTGGCCTACAGTCGTATAGATGGCGTTGACGGTTTCGTTTGTTATTTAACAATTTTAACGCATATCAGTGAAAGAACATGGGTCAAAATCATAAAAATAATTATTGCAAATAAAAAAAATCATTTATCCATATTTAAATACATTCTATCATATTTTTAAAAATCTTCATTTTTAGTTTTAAAGTGTGTCGACAGATGTATCGGCCACAGTGTAAATAGTTATTTGTGGCCAATTTGTGGCAATAAGAGAAGAAAGTTGGTTTTTCTTGCGTGTTTATTTTGAGTCCCGAAAAAGCGAGATTCTATAATTGAATTCTAATTTAGAATTTGAGCGTAGCGAGGGACTCAAAAACACGAGATGTAAATAACTTTGCTCTCGTGTTGCACACATAATTTTTCACCTCAGTAGTGAGAACATATTAAAGGTTAAAATGTATTTCGAATTACACAGAATAATACAGAAACAAAAAAAAGTATGAGTGGCAGTTCATGGCCTTCACTAAATTAAAAAGCTACTTTGTTTCACTTCCTGGAGTGACGAAAGTAAGCTTGTTCGAGCTGCAGAGGTAAAAATTGTTTTTCATCACACTCGCTCAGTAAATGTGGAATTGCACGCAGGCTTAGCGGGAACTATAGAAAAAGCGTTTTCCCTAGGGAGTTATGAAGTTTCTAGTATTATAAGTGGCCTGACTTGGGAACCACAGTTATGTGACGTATGTCGCCGGGTCACTAACACCACAGAAATGCTAACACACTAAGAGCCCTATACCGGCTTAAACATTTCCTTCCACTGGCACTAAAGTTTTCCTTGTTCAAGCTCTTGTATTACCTATTGCAGACTATGCCGATGTGTGTTACACGAATATCAAAGAATTCTCTCTGAGCAAATTAGATCGGCTTCTTAATAACAGCATCAGATTTATTTTCGGACTCCGTAAATATGAATATGACCACATATCTGCATATCGCCGCCGACTTAACTGGCTTCCTATTCGAGAACGGAGGTCCTTGCGTATTCTGTGCACACTATACTCTCATTTATTTGATCGGAATGCGCCCGGCTATCTTAGTTCGAAATTTAATTTTATAACCGCCCGATCAGGTTGCACCCTTCGTGAGTCCCGTAGTCTCAAGCTTACTGTTCCTTCTCATCGCACCGGTTTTGTTTCTAACTCCTTCACCCTTCACGCGATCCGGCTTTGGAATGATCTCCTACTCAACATCAGACAGGCTCCAACCAAGCTCTCGTTTAAGCGCATGTTACGCAAGCATTTTTTCGACAAGCTCACTGGTTAGTTGTCCATCGTAGGCATAGTATTATTTGCACTGGGTACATAAAATAAAGTAATATATATGTAAGTTTATTTAATTATAGTATGTATATGTAAGTTTATTTTCGGTAGTGTTAATTTGTAATGTTGTCACACGCGTCGGGACGAGTGTGGCAGCATGTACGATCTCCCTCGGTCCAGACGGGACCTCGGGTTATGTCTCGACAGCTCAGGGATGAGAGGGCAGAGGGGTGAGTAAAGAAACATTGATTTATATCTCTACAATCTACGGGCTTTTATGCCGGTTTATTTATAATAGGATCAAACGGGTATGCTAGAGCCTACGCTAATGCGCACGGGACGGGATCCCTTATTCGGGATGTTATTGACGGGCGCGAATCCCTAATCTATCCGCGACAACCATACGGGGTTGTGCTGACCCTCGGGACGGTCGGCAGGGCCAGGCTTACGGTGTACGGAACGGGATCGGGGTTGTACCGAAGGGATAGAGTGCTAACGCGTAACCACACACTGCGCTACTATTCCTTCGGGCGGAGTGACGGGATCTCGGGGCAAGGACAGTGTGCTGGGCGTCTACCACGCTCCCGGCACTACTGTCCCCAAGGGTAAGGTATAGAATCCTCTAGCAAGGTACCCGGGCTGACGCGTGAACCACACACCGCTCAACGTACCGAGGAAGAGGGGGAAGGAGTCTCTAGGGAGCTGACGCGTGAACCACACACCGCTCAGCTAGAGTGCAGTGCCCCTAGCAGCCGATCCGCGACTGCGAAGAACACTGGCCGATCGCTGCGAGTGCGCGGGGTTATATACGGTTCGGCGCGCGGGGTGCGCGGCGCGGTCGGCGGTGGGGCGCGGCGCTCGGACAGGCGGCCGGTTCTGCGTGGCTGTGTTGTGGTGCCGCCTTGTATGTGTGCGTGCTGTGGCGCGTCATCACAGTCCCGTCCCGGCTGAGGAGATTTTTACCTGTAGGGGAAAAATCACCTGTAATCGTGTTTATTTATATTACTAAGTTACGTTTACTTAGCTTGGTTAAAATAAAAATAAAATATTATTTAGACGGGAGAAAAAAAATGTGGGCTGTATTTTACACAATTTATACGGGGTTGACACATGTCGCTAGCGGCGACTAAAAATATACGCGGGTGTCTAATAATTCCTGTTTTTATGTTCACTTGTAGTGATAATTATAATCCTCTTCATACCTTACTATATTTCTGGTTGCGGTTGCTAGGTCCCCTTACCAGTCCACTGATGGTAAGGTGCCATACTTATCGTCCTGTGCTAGCAGCCCGCGCACAGGTCGTCCGGTTCTGGTTCTGCCCTGGGGGCGGTTCCTGCGCTCCCGTCGGGCAGCTGGGCTGCCGTTATCCTGGTTTCGCTGGTGACGGCTGGTCTGGTGTCGCGAGTGACGGTGGGTTTGTCGTTCCCGCTTCAGCCTCGCTACTGGGTCCGTGGAGTTCCGACTGTACTACGCCCACGCCGGGCCATAGCACTATATCGGCAGTATTCTATTTCTGAAATTTCGGATAATTTTATAGTAGGTAGTTAGGTTTCGCGCTTATGGTTTATGTTTTGTTTCTAGTTATTTCAATTTTATTTTATTTCTTGTTATGTTATATTTATATCGTTTATCTTTTTCGTAATAGTCCGTTTGTACCCTTTTGGAGACATTTTCGAGGGTGGGTTCACTTAATCTGTGATATTCTGGGTTTTAATTTTGAGTTTTTTTTTTTTCCTAAAATTTTGGTTAGACCTTATGCGGACTGTGTACGGTTCATTTCCGTGCGCTCGACATAGTTTGTTTACGAGTTGCCGTGTTCTACGCTCCCTGCAAGAAGCATTGAATGACCAGAGAGTTATTGTCGTTATTTATTTCGCGGTTACGGTAATTTTAGTATTGTATCTCGTTGTTGGATTTTACTCTTCTGTAGGTAGTTACTCCTATCTTTGGTTATAATATCTCTCGGTTGCCGGCTCTCGTGTGCGGTGCGACTTATAATGAACCCTATTCCTTTTAATGATTATGCCGGCTTTCGTTTGCGTTCTTGTATGCTATTTTGCATGGTACCTATACCCTATACCTAACTGCCGGTTGTGTGGTCACGGGACGGTTATGTTTTATTCAGTTGGCGTAAAGGTTTCATATTCTTTATATTATGCGCTGTTACAACTTTACGTTTGCGGTTTTTTTTTCTTGTAGTAGGTATATAACTGGAGATTTCTATTCTAGAATGATGTATGGTCGGTCTTATGTACTTAGGAGCCAAGTTAGCGGAATAGCTTTTTTCGGCGTTCGATAATGTGAAATTTCTTCTTAATACTTGGTCACGTATTTTAGGGTTCCACGGGCGTTTGTTTTTGTCGTAATAACTTCTTTGTATTGTTGATGTTTTTTCTTGGTTTTTCCGTACTATTTCATGTCGTTTTTTAATTTCTTTAACCTGTGGTTCCGGGAATGAGTTTTGATTGTTCTGAGGGTTCCGTAGTTCTCTGCTATATCGTAGGAATGCGGGTGTATATTTTGTTGACTGTTGGACGGGCGTATTTAGGGCAAAATTAAATTCGGTTCGGTATTTATCCCATGTTGTATTCTTATTTTCGATGTATGTGGCTATGTTTTGCTGTTGTTTGGGGTTCCGCGGGTAATATTTCTGTTTAACTGGTTCTGAGTGGTTCCGTTTTGTATCCTGTAATTTGTTGTTGTGATTCGTTCTGGATTTTTCTGGAGTATGTCTTGGTAACTTAATATCTTCTCGTTCCGGCGGTTTTGTCTCATTATCGGTGTCGGTTACGTCGTGTTGCGGCCATCTTAGGGTCATTCCGAGCCGTCGTAGTACGTCCATGCCGATTATTATTTCGGTTGCTGTAGGTAACACTCGTACCCAGTGCTTTATTTTGACGTTTTTTACTTGTAACTCCACCAGGATACTCTTTTTGGCTTCCGTTCTGTGTCCGTTTGCTAACACGATCGGTATTCTAATATCTTTTTCTAATATTGCTTCGTCCTTGCACTCGTTGTATGTTTGTTGATTGATGTACGTGTTCGTGGAGCCGGTGTCGATTAATCCGCGGTATTTCTGTCCCATTATTTGTATTTTTGTGTACGGACGGGTGTCTTCCCTTGGGCTGTCAGACACGCCTAGGGCTTCGGTTTTCCCCCATTTCTTGCAGCAGTCTTTGCTAAGTACACCTAGCTTTCCGCACTTGCTGCAGAATACTTGCCGTCTGCCTCTGCATGCCTCCGCATCGTGTCCTGGCTTTCCACAAGACCAGCAACACGTCTTCGAGTCGTAATTGGGGTTTATTTTGCGGTGATCTTCGCAGTCCTGTGTCCTTGATTGGCACGAATCATGTGGCCTACTTGGGCCTGCGGTATACGTCGTTTGCGGGTTACTTTCTGGAGTTGCTGTTTCCCAGCATGTATCGCTGTCTCCCTCCGATGCTGCGGGCTCCGTTTCGGGTGTGTTTAGTGTGAAGCTTTCGTACTCCTTTGCGAGCTTTATTAAACTTGTGAGGTCCTTGAAATCCTGTTTTTTAATATACATTTTATAACTTTTCAACATGTTTTCATGTATGCGGTGTAGTTTCTCTGGTTCGGTGAGGCTTCCGTGTCTTCTTATTAAAGTTTGTAGGTCCGTCACGTATTGTGTAAACGTCTCCCTATTTTGTTGTTTTCTCGCGACTATCTTAGCGACGAGTTCTTCCTCGTAATTGCTTGGAAAATAATATAATTTAAAACAACTTACGAACTCTTCCCATGTCGTCCATTGCTCTGCGTTATTCCTGTGCCAGAGGAGTGCTTTTCCTTGCAGGATACGTGGCAGTGCGGGTAATATGTCTTTATTTTGAATGCCACTTGCCGCTACGAGCTCTTCTAGCCTCTCAATGAAGTCTACTGGACAATCGGTTGTTTTGAAGGAAAGGTTCCACTCTCTTATGAGTTTCGTGATTGTTTTCGCACTGTTGTCGGACATGTTTCTTGACTTACTTTGTTTCGGTGTCTGGAAAGCGGCTTCTTCTTTTAGGGTCTCGACTAACCCTTTTCGGATTTCTTCTACGGTTCTGGTTCGGCTCTGTCGGTAACTGCCTCTATCAGCTCCGAGTTTTTTAAGCGGTATACCCAAGCTGTTGCTTTGTAGCGGACTTGTGGTATCTGTCACGTTAACTTACCTGTGTTAACTATCGTGTGTCGGGACTGTATTTCGGGCGGGTGGGATACGCTATATTATGTTTTTATACGGATTTATCTTTTAATAAAAATAAAAACAACTTTAAGATGAAATAACCTGAGTCCTCTCGAGCGATTGAGCTCTTACGCGAGTTTTTGAGTTGGGCGCCAGATGTAATGTTGTCACACGCGTCGGGACGAGTGTGGCAGCATGTACGATCTCCCTCGGTCCAGACGGGACCTCGGGTTATGTCTCGACAGCTCAGGGATGAGAGGGCAGAGGGGTGAGTAAAGAAACATTGATTTATATCTCTACAATCTACGGGCTTTTATGCCGGTTTATTTATAATAGGATCAAACGGGTATGCTAGAGCCTACGCTAATGCGCACGGGACGGGATCCCTTATTCGGGATGTTATTGACGGGCGCGAATCCCTAATCTATCCGCGACAACCATACGGGGTTGTGCTGACCCTCGGGACGGTCGGCAGGGCCAGGCTTACGGTGTACGGAACGGGATCGGGGTTGTACCGAAGGGATAGAGTGCTAACGCGTAACCACACACTGCGCTACTATTCCTTCGGGCGGAGTGACGGGATCTCGGGGCAAGGACAGTGTGCTGGGCGTCTACCACGCTCCCGGCACTACTGTCCCCAAGGGTAAGGTATAGAATCCTCTAGCAAGGTACCCGGGCTGACGCGTGAACCACACACCGCTCAACGTACCGAGGAAGAGGGGGAAGGAGTCTCTAGGGAGCTGACGCGTGAACCACACACCGCTCAGCTAGAGTGCAGTGCCCCTAGCAGCCGATCCGCGACTGCGAAGAACACTGTAGAGATGGGTAACTCAGGGGATATAGATATAAAAGATATATATCTTTCTCTTTTCATGAATCACTCTTCTTGTCTTTACGAATCCGAATATATCAGTATATCCCAATATATCCGTACACTCGCACCCCCGGCAACGATTTACTAAAGTGAATAGATAAGATAAGCGATGTCTATTGTCTCGGCCGCGCGTCGACGCCGTCGGTCGACCGAAGTAACACGAAGGAGCTACAGCGGTAGTTCGGGCGGGTTCTACCTACAGTATCTCATTTCTCGCTCGCGCAACGCGCAGAAATCGCAGAATACAATGCAATGATGTGATGAGTCAATGAGTTCTATTGCTTAAAGTTTTAAAGTTGTTTGGACCTAGCATGATTATTTTCGTTGTTATTATACACTGGCTGCGTTTTGTTCCTACAAAGTTAGAATTAAACTATGCATATGCAAACTAATTTAGGTCATATTTTGGTAAGTTTAAGGATTTACACAAAACGTATTTGCGATTTCCAAAATTTTGCAAATCGTTCGCTTTGCTTTGACCTCGTTCGTTTCGGCGGGACTTGAGTGTATTCCTTTAGGTATTTAACAAAATGTAAACAAACCGCAATAAGGTATTTTATTACACAAAAATATTAAAATTCAATAACGTCAATATATTCATTATTAAATGCAAGGTCAAGGTTATAGATAGCGCAATTCACGACGCGCAGATTTGTCAAACCTAAAGTAATAGCATGAGCATGACAATACGAACCAAAGCAAGCGCCTTCGTGAATGAATCGATCTATATCCAATATCCATCATGATATGATACAATATGAAAGAAACAATCTCGCCACGGTATAATAACTTCTCTAGTGTCCTGTCTCTCACTCATAACATGACGTAAAGTGAGCAGTGACGCATACGGATATAAAGATATAAAAGAGTGATATATATCCCAGTGAGAGAAAGATATATATCACTCTTTTCTTTTTACTGACACATTTCGCCCATCTCTAGAACACTGGCCGATCGCTGCGAGTGCGCGGGGTTATATACGGTTCGGCGCGCGGGGTGCGCGGCGCGGTCGGCGGTGGGGCGCGGCGCTCGGACAGGCGGCCGGTTCTGCGTGGCTGTGTTGTGGTGCCGCCTTGTATGTGTGCGTGCTGTGGCGCGTCATCACAAATTCATCGCTATATTTTTTGTTTTAAGTTACCTATTCTGCTTTTTTTTGTTCAATGCCTGCATCTATTACTGTTTGTTTAGCCTGATGGTTGACTGGTAGAGAATGCCTTTATGCATTAAGTCCGCCATTTGTACTTTATTTGTTATATTGTGCAATAAAGTTTGAAATAAAATAAATAAATAATTAAGTTTTTATACTTAATTTTTGTATCGCAAGATTCGCAAGTGTGACGATGATGAAAAATATTCTGTGTAACTCGGGGCGTAATAATATTGCAAACTCGAGTCTATAAATCGCCCCGGCAAGCCGTCGCCATTTATCTGGCGAGGCGATGGATGCTAGGTGCTCAACTGTTCCAACATAATTTGTCTGTCTGTCTATACTAATGTTATGTGATATTATTGTTGTTACAATTGTTGCTGTTTTATGTATTATTATTGCTGTTAGTTTTAAGTTTCGTGACGCATTGGTGCAACTGTAATGTCATTTAAACATTTATCAATAAAAAAAATAAAAAATAAACTATACTCTCGTTTGCAATAATTTAACTTACTAAGTGTTGCATAATGTACTATTTTAAGCTCTGGTATCGGGTTATTGCTCTGCCGGGCTAGCACATAGACTACCCGTCCCTCTTTTATTAACATAGTTAGAAAAAGACGGGTAGTCTATCTCGCCGCGAGATACTGTCGCGCCAAAATCATGTGCTGCTGATAGGATATTTTTTTAAATAAATATAAAATCAAAACTTCTTTATTTCGGACAAAAAAGTACCTACTTATATTATACATATCATTATCAATAGAGTATTAAAGACTGACCAGAAATATATAATCATTGTCAAGAGGGCGCTGTTATTTATTGTATGAAAAAATTAGTTCCAGTGAAATTCCGCAACATGGCGCGTGATCATATATTCCTGGTTAGGCTTTAGTAATACTATAAGCAAAAATCTTAAAACTAGTGTTAGTCATTTTTAATAAGTATAGACAAAGATAGATATAACTCCGGATTTACTCTATGGTATAGACGATTAAAGTGTGGAACGTGCGACGAAGATATTTCAATACTGCAACTATACGCAAAAAGTTATCGAAGCGAAGCAATATATATCTGTGGTATTATTTATTTTAGATTAGATTAGATAGATTTATCACAGCAATCTGTTATTCTTATATATTATAATGATAAGATTAAAATTATAATTATTAATACTCACTTTTTGCGAAATAGTTTTTATACAGTGTCTGATCGAAGATTTAAATTTAAAAATAATAATATGTAGTAGACTTCAAGAAAATGAAGTGATAATTACTTAAACATTTAAAACGTTTTTCTTTCAACACTCATTTTAATAATCTTATCAAAGTGTTAGAACTATACTTAATAACTAATAACTATTTATTTATAGGTATTTGTTACTGCATGCATGTAACAAACAGCAAGTTATTCAAATACAGTTTCATTTTACCCACAACATCTAAGTGTACACAGTTCTGACAATAAAGGAATCTTGGGCCCGTTTATCAAAAGCTTGTAGTTTGTAATGCAAGTGGATGTCCCTTTTTAACAGCTTTTGTTAGAAAGGGACTTCCACTTGTATTACAAGCTACAAGCTTTTGATAAACGGGCTCCTTATCTTATCTTACAGGCAATCAGTTCTATGTTCTAACATACTTGCAGTGGCGGATTTGCCCTAAGGCCCAGTAGGCCCGGGCTTAGAGCAGCAAGACATTATGGCTCCTCTACATGATGGCCCAGCGTAGGCCAGTCCAAGGGACTCAGCTATGCGGTGAAATGAGATAGCAATATCACTTGCACCCTCTAACGCATAAATGCGTCCCTTGTAGAGTTGGGCATGCTCGTTCGTTAATGGTGACATAAGTGCTCAATTTTGTTTATTTATTTTATAGCTTAATAACGACCCATTCCTGGCGAATTTATTTTCTAAGTAATTGTTTTTTATTTATTGAATGTTTTTAATCTATTGTTTTAAATTTACTGCTGACATACGATTGTAATTTAATAATTTTGAATTTAATTTTGATTGTCACTGTTATTTTTCATGTTCAATAATTCATAATGTAAAAAAAACTGACAATCACAATATAAATTCCTAAGAATCTACCATGTGTAATTTTAAGTGCAATTGAATATTGTGAGATAAATAAATCAATTCAAATCAAATATGTCATCGTAACTACTAATGTATGTGTGTGTGTGTGTGTGCTCCTGCACACCACTCAAATTGTTCCCGATATTTGTAGATCACTCCAAGAGCACCAACTCCACCAGCGGCTGCTCCAACTGCTCCAAATAATACAACACCAAGCCCAGTAGCACCCAATGATTGGCATATAGCAAACACTGATCCAGCCTAAAAAATAAAAAAAATTAAAATTTATTAATTACCTAGTATGAATTATTAAAACACAGAAAATTATAATTACAGTGGAATTCATTTATTACGACCGAGATAGGCCGAGCACATGATTGATGCGACAGTATCTCGCCGCGAGATAGACCACCCGTCTTTTACTAACTGTATGAATTAAAGGGGGACGGGTAGACTATGTCGCGGTGAGATACTCTCGCGCCAATCATGTGCTAGCCCGGCAGACAGTGCAAGTGTAATTTTAAACATCAAACTTCTATGAAATTATGACGTTTTTATAACACTGACGGAGTCTGTGCTATCAAAATCGCTGCCAACTTAGCTTGGTCTAACTCTCTTCTTCTTTTCATCCCTTCCCCACCCCAGCCCTACATCCACAGAACGGTGCCAAGTAAATCTAAAGTGGTCTAACTCTAGCGACGTTAAATCCAAGTCCCATGAATTTTGTTATGTATTTAAATGGGTACTTGCAGGATGGGGATTGCAGGGAAGGCGCGGTTGAGACTATAGAGGGACCCAGTACTTATGTGGTAAGAACGGAAGATGGTGAGCTGCATCGTCGCCATGCTGATTAAATTATAGCTCGAGCACTGAGACAGCCGATGGAAGCTCCTACTTGTGATCAACAACCGCTTGAATTTGGGTTTCAGTCTTCAACTGAAGAAGATCCTCCTATTGAAATACCACCGCCAGAGTTATGGCCCGACATCATAGGAATTCCTAATGACTATTAATTGTGTAACGATTTTATAATGAACAATATGTTGATTTCGACTTGTTGTATGGTGGAAAGGTATGTTATGTATTTAGATGGGTACTTGCAGGATTGAAATGTAATGACAGCTGAAGGTAGTTTGGAAATAAATGAGGTTTGCTACTGACCTCAATGGCGTTGTATCTTTTAAATTTAAAGCATAGTTTGGATTCATGTGGATAAAGTGACTTCGGGTGTAACGCCAAATTCGGGTATTGGATTTTTAATGAACCATTTGTAATAAATTCTTAGAAATAGCTACTGTAGTCGGTCGTCAAAGGACATGGAGCTTTATTATACCTTCTTATCTTTTATTTACATCCTCAGATGTTTAGCAACAGTGACCTTTTGTTTATAGGTAGATATTAGCTAAGTAGTTAGGGGTTAGCCTCCCTCCCTCCCTATGTCCCTGATGAGGGATAACAGGATACCATCAGGTGTTAGCGTGAAAGGAGGATGAGGAGTTCCATACAAGCTATGTTTTGGAGTTAAATTTATACATAAGTGTCTTTATCGCTTTGCCTATAATAATAACATAATAATCCTTTAGTGTGCTTAAGAAATTAAGTTAAATCTAACAGTGTAATAAATGCCAAATGCCATGACTTCTGTCTGTATAGACCAAGGTCTGAAATAAATGTTTTTTTTTTTAATAATGACTTCTAGATAATCCGGATATACATATTAAACAACAAAATTACAGTGGTCTCTTCATCGTCGTTATATCCGAAATCCACTGTATTTACATTTACTAACAATAAATTTAGTGAAATGTATAAACTTACCATCACGGCAGGTCCTTGCCAACCTGCAGCAAAAGATGCTGCAGTTACTCCTGCAGATTTGAATCCCAAAAATGGCAACACACCAGCTGCTATCGTCCCACAAGCAACAGTCGCGGTAACACCTACCACTCCCCATTTAATCCAGTTATAGCGAAGTATTTTGAGATTTTCTTCGTTTATTAAAGGTTTTTTACAAGAACGGCACAATTCATACGACGATTGATTACTGGAATCTGTATGCGCTTGCGCAAACATGTTTGCAACGGAGTTCTAAAATTGGATCAACTTACGCAACTTTTGTTTTTAGTTCCGTGGAGTTCTGAAAAGTTGAAATTGAAAACTGTCGGAATTTGACGTTTCAGGGATAGTAAACATTTTTTTTACGGTACATAGGATTGTCCATTATTTTTATATGAAGTTAATATTTCTTGCATGAACCCTAATTTAACTAAGAAATGTCAAAGTGGGCAATTCCCATGAACGAAATTTCAAAGTAAATTAATTACGACTAGAAATAAATGGGACATAGTAAAGGTAACGAAAATCCTTTATTAATTATTCAGCACCATCAGAACTACCAATATTGCTCGAACTGTCACTATCTCCGCTTTTCCAGACCTTTATTATAAATGCATCACACATACTATCAATTAAGTGGTCAAGATAGTACAAAGTATAAAAAATAAAATTTTTGTCCAAAGGTTTATGATATATGAAAGTCATTAGAATGATACCAGTAACATTATTGTTTTACCCCCGGAAAATACCTGATATATTTTCATGTCCAAATAGTGCACCTTAAAATTAAACTATCTTTATGCTCACAAATAAAATGTTATAAAATAAATAAAAATAGTTATGTCAAAATGTAATTACAATATTTAATTTTGGCTTTTAATCTCACCACAAATTAAGGAGTATTTTTTTGTCTGGCAGCACCAAGATCCGTCAGAATTCCATGGAACTATACTTACCCTCAGAATAATAACTAAAGCATAGAAGCCGGGCAAAACTAAGAGCTTCGTAAAAGGTATCGTATTCACAACACGCTATTACTTTTTGTCTACGAGTGAGTGAGACAACAATCCGCAAGTACTTTCGTTTTTTCCAGGCTTGTCACTAAATGAACTGAGGAAAATGTCAAATGGTAGGGAATATTACGCTACGCTATGCTTTAGTTATATATTATTCTGAGTACTGACCTATAAATTATAAAAAAACCCGGTCAGTGCGGGTTCGGTTATCTCGCGCACCGAGGGTTCCGTACAAAGTTTCAATTATCTCATGAAACTATAAGCACGAAAGACTTTTGACCAGCACGTATATAATATGATGGTCGTTCTTGTCTACGTGACAGCGTGATAAAATGGCGTCCGTCACTTTCAATCGCCCGGTGTTAATAAGTGACTGTTATTTGGGGCATTTTCTATGAAAAGGGACCTTATTGTCGATGGCGCTTACGCCGCACAGCGTCACGCGGGATTGTATTTATATCGGAGCATCGTTTATAATGGCGTAAGCGCCATCGACAATAAGGTCCCTTTTTATAGAAAATACCACATTTTATCACGTGGATTAATCCATCCATAATACGCCTGCAGTACCCATACCATGAGTCACTGACAGTGTCAAGTTTGGCACTGACATAATATATACGATAACGTCTAAACGTAATTTACTTCCTATACATATCGCTCGCACTATTAAGCGAGTACGAGCGAGATGCATAGAAAGTAAGTTACGTTCTCGATAGCGTTTATGTCAGTGCAAAACTGGTGGTAGCCACACGCCACACAGATGTCGTATTCGTATACTATACTAAGCATAATTGTGTACAGCGTCATCTATCGGCAAGTTTGCTAACTATAATTGGCGTGACCTGTATGTTAAAAATTAAGTTTAGTAAAGCAAAGGTCAAGATAAAGGGCTTCTAGTAATAAGATAAAGTAAGATGGACGGATTTATTTATTCATGAAAATACAAATCTCGCAATGATAAATTAATGAACGATAAATTATATTAAGTAACTAAAATTAACCTAAACTTATAGCTGGTACTGCTTCTGTTCTTGGTTCTTCTCGATGGAGGCGATCAGTCTTTGGTACACGGCTTCAGGGGCGTTCTTAGAGAACTGGAAGTCCAGGTGGCTGAACTGGGGGACCTGGTACGCGTCAACGTTCGGGAGCTCGGAGCGAAGCTGCTCGACGTCAGCGGGCTGAGCCAGCCAGTCCTCAGTGCTGAAGTACAGCATCACAGGCACGCGGACTGCAGACATCTGGTATTTCGGAGGCTGCTCGCTTCCGTACACCTTCATGTTGATGGCGGGCCCGTAGTCGTAACGTCTGAAAGTAGTAGCCACGGCCTGGCCGTACTGTTTGATCTGTCTGGTCGAAGCTCCAGCAGGCAAGTGGCTCGCAATCATCGGCATGATCTTCGGGTCGTAGTTGTCCACCATACCGGACATAACCATGTTCACGTTGGACGCGACGTGCTTGCAGCCGAATTTCTTGGTCAGCATATCGCCGCCGACGGTCTGGATCACTTCCTGGGTTGGCTTGAATTCAGAGTGTCCGAGGATCTGATGCAGGCGCTCGTAGAATGGGCTGTTGGGCGCAATCATCTTCAGGAGCGGGCTGCGGGTGTGGCTCATGTACACCATCGGGGAGAGAGCGTACATCATGATGATTTTGTCGTTGTATACCGGGCGGGAGGAAGCCAGGGCGAAGAAGGTGGTGGTGCCCTCAGAGAAGCCGATGTAGTACATCTTTTCCTGGTGGGTGGTGTTCAAGGCGTAGTCGATCATGGCCGGGAGGTCGTGGAGCGCGATCTCGTCGTTGCTGAACTGCCAGAAGTCGGGCTGAGCGGGGTGCTTGCTGACGTGGCGGCGGGAGTACTTGTTGCCGCGGGCGTTGCCCATCCAGACGTCGTAGTTGGCATCGGCCAAGAGGTAAGCCAGGCCAACACCGGGGCCGGAGAGAACCCAGTCGTCAGCGCTTCCGAGGAGACCGTGCATCAAGAACACGACGGGGCGCTTCTGGACATCACGAGTCTTCTGCTTGGGCGGGATACGGAACAGAGTAAGGATGTAGCCATCGTCGGTCTTGATGGTGTGCTCTTCAACGACGTACTGGTTCTTTTGGAGAAGCTGGGTGACGTTCAAGTGGGTGTCCTCGTTCTCGGCGGCGGTCATGTACATCTGGTGGAAGGTCTTCTTTTCCTCCTCAGTGAAGTCTTTGACGGTGTTGTAGGCATCAGCGAAGATTCGCTCGATGTCCTTCTGTTCGGTGATGGGGGAGTGCGGGCCGACGGCCATGCGGATGCCGCTCCATTCTACGTTGTCGCCGTAAACGGCCGGGTAGTACTTCTGGTCGTCGCTGCGTTTCTTCTGGTATGGCTTCACCTGGTCCTTGCTCCTAAGCTGGGTTTGGAATAGGTTCATCTGCTCTTCGCTACTCCTCTGGGACTGGTATTTCTTCATCTGTTCCTCGCTGCTTCGCTGCTGGAGCTGGAAGTGCTTCATTTGTTCCTCGCTGCTCCTCAGAGGCTGATGTTTCATCTGTTCCTCGCTGCTTATCTGGTATAGTTGCGGCTCCTGGATGAGGTAGCTGGAGATGGGCAGGGCGGAGTGTTGGTTCCAGATTTGAGATTCCAACGGTCTCTGGTACTCGACGATGTTGACGCGGATCTGCTCATCAGCCTCATGCGAGCTGATCTCGGCGGTCTCAGGGTTGAGGTACTCATTGTACCGGCTCTCTTTGACTTCTTGGGAGTTTCTGTCCAGGTACTTGCGCTCCTGGGACTTGTCCTCGAACTGGGTCTTCTGGCGCTGGTACTGCAGCTGCTGTTGCTGCTGGTCGAGCAGTTGGCCGTACTTGTAGCTGGTGGGGTCGATGTACGTGAGGGGCAGGTTGAGCGCCTGCATGGGGCGCTCGTGGTGCCTCTTGAAGATGCTGGCGGAGGCCAGGTGCGCCAGACCAAGGCACACTACAAGACAGACCTTCATGTTGCAAGTTTTTGTCGAATATGATTTCGGTTGGACAATCCGGCCGTTTTATACTGTTTAAATGTTAAGTCAGCGAGTCGTCGCGAGCGGATCGCGTGGTTGCAAATGCTGCGTCGTCGATTTTGTTTCGATTAGGTATTATTTGCTTGTTATGCAGCGATTGTAATAAAGTTTAGTCTTATTTGACCGACTGACGAAAAAGGGAGGTAATGTTGTTTCAGCTTATTAAGATAAAAATTATTTGTTTTTTAGGGTTCCGTGTTCCGTACCCAAAGGGTAAAAACGGGACCCTATTACTTAGACTCCGCTGTCCGTCTGTCCGTCCGTCTGTCCGTCTGTCTGTCACCAGGCTGTATCTCATGAACCGTGATAACTAGACAGTTGAAATTTTCACAGATGATGTATTTCTGTTGCCGCTATAACAACAAATACTAAAAACAGAATAAAATAAATATTTAAAGTCCCATACAACAAACGTGATTTTTTTGCAGTTTTTTTGCGCAATGGTACGGAACCCTTCGTGCGCGAGCCCGACTCGCACTTGGCCGGTTTTTATTCTATGCATTCACGCATGTATAGGGTATATATATATCTGTATTTAAAATAAATTATTTTACACCATGCATGAAATAAAGCACCAGCAGTTTAATAGAGAAACTTAGATAGCAGTTATTTTTAGACACAATTTCTATTTTAAAACGCGTATAAAACTTAAAAGAGTAGGTAATCTGATTGTGACGTCACATACTAGGGTTTCATATAAATTCCATAGTAGCAAAATCGTTTTGACAGTTCGAAAAAAGAAACTAATTTTATAGTAATCAAATACCCTATTAAATTAAAGCTTAAAGTAGGATAGCGTTTGAGTTAATGGTGCCTTGAAAAGCTACAAGTTATACGTGAAATTTTAAACTAGATATTAATTTTCACACCAGCTAGTAAAGGCTCTCTTGATTGTTCAAAAACTAATAAGAAAGTTGCATTTTAATCACATGTGAGGCAAAGTAATCAAATGCAAATTTTGAGTTGTTTTCTTACCTATGTTAGCTGGCGTAGGGCGTAGTGAAAATGTTTGTGTTTCACTCGGTGGCAAAATTTGTTTTCACATCACCTATTCGAAAAAGGGCTTATTCTTCCCCGCTAGGAGGGATCAAAGTGGCACTTCTCTGTTCTAGGACACGATTTTTTTTCTTCTTTGCATACAATTTTTTTTAGGTAATTAATATTTTGGAACATAATAATTTCCTCATAGGTGATGTGAAAAACAGTACGTGTCACATGGTAGCAAATTTATTACCATCTTGGCCGTTATCACCTTGAATCCCTCACTACGCTCAAGATTCTATTTTAGAATCCCTCGCTACGCTCAGGATTATTTTATAGAATCCTTCGCTTCGTTCAGGATTCAATGTACGCCCCGCCCTCGCCGTAAATATGTCATTTTGCTCCCTTGTGACACAATCTACTATTAAATACTATCCTTCGTGCCTTAAAACCCTCGCAACGCTCAAAAATTCCATTTTTCGAACCACTCGCTACGCTCGTGGTTCAATTTCGGGATCTTTCGCTTGCTCGGATCGGATATCAATATTAGCGCAACAATTTTGCCCCCTTGTAAAACAAATAATTATTAAAGCATTTCATGTCGCATGCACCTGTTGATGATACGTGGGCAATGGGTAGTAAAAGTTCCTATAACGAGACACTATTTTTGCACCATTCCACTAACCCGGGGTTAAGCGATTAAACCGTTAACCCATTGTCTAATTGTACTGGTAACCATAGTAACTCCAGGTTTAACCGGTTAAACCCGGGTTAGTGAATGGTGCAAGTGCAAGTGGCGCTTTAGAGATGACGCAGTGAAAAAAAAACTATAAATTTTTAGGGTTCCGTACCCAAAGGGGAAAAACGGAACCCCTACTCCGCTGTATGTCTGCCTGTCCGTCTGTCTGTCTGTCTGTCTGTCTGTCCGTCTGTCCGTCTGTCCGTCTGTCTGTCTGTCACTAGGCTGTATCTCATGAACCGTGATAGCTAGACAGTTGAAATTTTCACAGATGATGTATCTCTGTTGCCGCTATAACAACAAATACTAAAAGCAGAATAAAAAATATTTAAGTGGGGCTCCCATATAACAAGCGTGTTTTGTTTTCCGTTTTATTCGTAACGGTACGGAACCCTTCGTGCGCGAGTCCGACTCGCACTTGGCCGGTTTATTTCTTTTGAGGTACCAAATCCTAAAAATACTGTTAAATTAATTCTCTATTCTTGTTTACCATTAAGTCACCAGCACGTGTCAATTCAACGATTCAATTTACACATGGTTTTAATTAGGTAAACACTTCTGCTGACATAGGCTACGCCACCATCTTACATACAATGAACTAGTTATTTTGTTACTACGTAATTTTAATTCAACTTATAGGAAAAACTGCATGAACTTCGAACAGATAAATATGTTTATCAAGCACATGTCCGCCATGTCCATGTTTAGTCCGCCTTTGTACATTGTATATATTTATGTTCTTTTATTGTGTTTGTAATCTGTCTTATGTACAATAAAGTGTTTACATACATACATACATACATGTGTGGTCTCAAATCACTGGACATTTTAAAACCGCATGACACATTTAGCAATACCGTAAAATGGTCCTGCTTTGCACCAATTTTTGCTCCATTTTAAGGAAATTTTGAATAACTTTTTAAACTGTTCATTATTAAATATTTAGACGAATTGAATAATAAGAAGAACATTTTATGTAACATTTTATCGGTAAATAAACTTTATGCAATGTTGTTTTATATAAAACGAAACTATGAATAACGAGCACAATATACCCATTGTTTGGGGTATTTTCGCTCCTACCAAACTTATCCTCGTAAGACCCACCATAGACAGGGGGGTTTCACTGCGCAGTTTAGGTATACTTGGCCGGCGCACCGCCCGGGCAGGTGTATGGCAGTGGGCTGCCGCTCGCGCAAATTTGAAAATACGCAATGGCTTCGAAACCTAAATCGCGATCTAATCTGTATAAAAGATAATGTTTTGTTTACGGATGTCTGAATAAACGGAAGAACAAGGAAGCTGAAAAAACATATTTTTTAAATTCCGGACTATACATATTGACCGACATATTTTCAAAGGAATAAGTACTTCTGTGGCATACCTACTTCCGTGAGAATCAGACATACTATCACCGGCAAAAAAATTTATGTTTACAGAATCAACGTTTGTAATTCCCACATATTTATCTTAAAAATAATAAATCAGTAGGTATAGGTAATACAAAAACTTGTCAAGTGACAACCCCGTGCCGAGTGTGCCGACACTCGCAGCTTGGTCATAAAACTGCGGCGCGCAAAGAAGATTCACGGTTCGTGCGCGGTTATAAGTTTCAATTTTGCTTGCAGGCGGCGAGTGTAGGTATAATTTTATACCTAAATCTGGCTTTTGTGAAGGAGTGAATTTTCTGTACGGTAGTACTATTAGTTATTCTGTGCCATAGAAAGTTTTTCAATTTTTAATTTGAACCTTGTTCTATAAGTAAATTCGAACAAATTTCGTTTGTTTTACAACGCAATGCTACTTTATTTGTTTCATGAAAGGTTCAAATTAGATTGCAATGAATATGTACATTTTAAGGGGCCCACTGACTATCAGTTCGCCGGACGATATCGGCCTGTCAGTTGTTTGGAACTGTCAAATTTTTGTTCTAACTGACAGGCCGATATCGTCCGGCGGACTGATAGTCAGTGGCCCCCTTTAATGTACATTTAGACTCACGAGGTTAGGGGTGCAAAGTTACAGTAGTAAGATTAATTTTATGACTAATGTAGCAATTGAAAATATAAATACAATTTAGTTTATCTGAGTACATAAATAATAACATGGAAATATTATGTTTGAAATTATTAGACGTTAAGTACTTTTTTTGAACTGGAGCATAGTTAAATTTAAAAGTGGAAAAATTACTGCCTTGGGTGAGACTTGAACTCACGGCCTCTTGAGGTCTTGGTGGCTCAGTTGGCAGAGCGCTGGAGTATCGATCCAGAGGCCGTGAGTTCAAGTCTCACCCAAGGCAGTAATTTTTCCACTTTTAAATTTATTCTAAGCTTAATAGCATCGATCGCAGACGTTTCTGCTTGTTAAAAATTAATTTGGAGCATAGTTACCCACCAGGGAGCAAAGTAGGACCATTTTAAGGTACGACGAATATTTTAGAACTGTGCCAGGAACTCTTTCATTAATTCAGGTCCTAAAATATCCTGAGACTATGGTTGACTGACTGAAAGTGTCAGGACTTCAAGAGGTAAATCCTACTAATATGATAACTTTTGTGACGACTGATTGAGTAAGCGGTGAACGAATAGTAAAAGATCGCTTTTCAACACAACTTGATTGTGGGTTTGTTAGAGTTGTCTCGATGAATATTAGTTGCCTGTTAAAAGGAACAGTGATAAAAGCTTGTATCAAAAATTAAATTTTGGCAAAACTTATTGTAATTACTAAACTGCTCGGAATGACGTCAAATAAAATGACTTAACATTAACAATATCAATTTATCGACCAAAATAATCATCTTTGATGTCATCATCATAACACTATTATAAGGTATGGGTTTTTACAAGCTTTTTATGGTTCCGTACCCAAAGGGTAAAAACGGGACCCTATTACTTGCTATTACCACAGATTATATAATAACTCCGCTGTCCGTCTGTCTGTCCGTCTGTTCGTCTGTCACCAGGCTGTATCTCGTGATCTGTGATAGCTAGACAGCTGAAATTTTCACAGATAATGTATTTCGGTTGCCGCTATAACAACAAATACTAAAAACAGAATAAAGTAGAGATTTTAGTGGGGCTCCCATACAACAAACGTGATTTTTGACCGAAGTTAAGCAACGTCGGGCGGGGTCAGTACTTGGATGGGTGACCGTTTTTATAGTTTATGGTACGGAAAACCCTTCGTGCGTGAGTCCGACTCGCACTTGGCCGGTTTTTTATTAACTTAATTCAATAAATCAATATAGGTATGTATTATACCTACAAAAAAATATAATTTTGTTTACTGGGTGTGTATAATGTATAAAACTGTAAACAAGTTTGCCTATAATAAAGGCCGTATAGATTGGGTTTGTGAATTAATTGGCGTATATGTATATTTAAATATTATTAAGCAATTTATATATATCCGGCATTGACCTTCCGCACTTAAACGAGTTATCTACACAATTTTATTGCCCACATCTAAACTGCTTTATAATTAAATTCCAATAATCTAACCTCACTTTTTCTCTTTTCCGTATGTTTTAAGAAACTTAACTAAGCTAAAAGGATATATCTATATTTATTTTAAATGCTAGAGTATGCAAAAGGGAAATTTGAGTTTACTTCTTTACATATTTTCCATTATTACGAATGAACCTCACTCAGATCCTTTATCTGAGTGAGGTTAGTTTTTTGGAATTTAATTACAAATCAGAGTATATTACGCAAGTACGCAGATGAAGTCAGGATCGTAGCAAGTGGAAATCCGTGGTCTGCCTACCCCTCCGGGAAATAGCCGTGATTATAATCTATGTTGTATGTTCAAATGTTATAATCTTTTAGCCCCCTAAGTGTTTTGGGTTTGGGACTATTAAGTACATAATAATATATTAGTTTTGTAACCGTACCAAAAAGGTACAAAAGGAACCCTTATGGTGCGACTCTGTCCGTCTGTCTGTCTGCCTGTCACATTGCTAAATATCTTGAGACCTACTGATGCTAACGATTTGAGATTTGGAATAGTTATGAACAACGCTAACCCAAACACATTGGAAGTGTATTTTTACTACTACTACTAACTATTTTGTGTATTTTTTTCAAAATTTCAGACCCAGTAGTTTCGGAGATAAAGGGTGGGGGGGGGGGGTGGTCATTTTTTAGCTATTTTCTTAAATAACTTCTAAACTATTTATTTTAAAATTACAAAAAAAATATATTTGAGATTCTCAAAATGAGCTCTTTTATTTGATATGTAACACGATATAGTTTGAAAAACTTTATTTTTTAATTTTCCTATTTACCCCCAAAACTGGCCCCCATGTTGAAAATTCATATGTTTACGTTACATGTCCGTCGTTGGGTTACAAACTTACATATGTGTACCAAATTTCAACTTAATTGGTCCAGTAGTTTTGGAGAAAATGGGCTGTGACAGACTGACAGACAGACAGACGCACGAGTGATCCTATAAGGGTTTCGTTTTTTCCTTTTGAGGTACGGAACCCTGAAAAATACCATTCCTCCCCCCTTATCTCCGAAGTTTATCAACGAAAAATTATATTTTTTTTACATAATAATAACATTATCATAAATATTACAGGAAAAAATAATCACACCTCTATCTTGAAAACTTTTATAAATTATATAACATAAAACATTTTCTAATTTGATTTGCAATTTAAGCCCATTTGCGTGTGTATGTTATACTTGAAATGTCTATGAGATTACACTAAAAACATCTTCTTTCAGGTTTGGGAACAAATCAAATTATTTTATTAAAAAAATTGATTTGTGTTTTTTTTAAGTAGTCACACTACTATATATAAATTAAAAACTGTAATAGATGTCGTATATGTCAAAGACGCCTAATGTTACTAAAATGGCATATAGTCGAGAAATTCGGACGGGCACCGCCGTGGCGGGGTGGCCTAGGGGTTCATGGCGTGAGCCGCGATAGCTAAAGACGCCGGTTCGAATCCGGCCTTTACCACTGGAAGGCTTCGTCACTTAGGTACTGGACAGAAGTAGTCATTGGTAGGTCTAAGTAGATATAGGTTACTAACATAGTATCATAGAGTAACTTATACTAGAGCGGTACTGTCATAGTAAATTTTGTAACCCCAGTAAATTCACTGCCATCTGTCGACACACTTTAAAACTAAAAATGAAGATTTATAAAAATACGATAGAATGTATTTAAATATAGATAAATGATTTTTTTTTATTTGCATTAATTATTTTTATGATTTTGACCCATGTTCTTTCACTGATATGGTGATATGCGTTAAAATTGTTAAATAACAAACGAAACCGTCAACGCCATCTATACGACTGTAGGCCAAAACTAGTAGCGCCTTCTGAACGAGAATCAAATTTTCTTGATTTTCGAGGCACGTTTTTTCCTTAGACTGTATCCATCTATTACGGAGTTATATCTATCTTTGATAGTATTAAGGCTAAAATGTTACTAACAAAATATGGATCGCTTTTGATCTGAAATAAATAATTTTTATTTTTATTTTATTTTTTATTTAATAGCTACCTAACTAATTTTGGAAAAATGTATCAAGTTTTTGTGTCAATGTGTGACAAGCATACATTGGGGTTTTCAGTGTGGGAATGTTTGACATTAGCCAAAGAGTATGTATTGACTAGTTAAATATTGTATCAAAAACTAAAATATTTTCAACGAAACGGAAATATTTAAAAACTAAAACTAAAAATATATAAAACTAATCTTAAAATAAATAACTAAAAACTATTCCTCTGCGGAATATTGACAGAATGTAATCTAGCAGGGTTCTACCTAATGAATAATTAATTAATCAAGATTAAATTAAAAATAATATATTTTTATATTTAAACAAACTTTGCTACCATGTGAAAGTTGTGAAACACGATTTTTTTTACCACAACAACGCTATAAAAATACTAACTATAACATTACAAATTAAATCCAAATGAACGTTTTTTAATTCTTATCATTAAAAATAATCATTTGAAACTCAATTCTACTCGACGACATCAAAAATCAACTCAAAGGCATCAAATGACTTTGCCACTCTTGTGGATAAAATGCAATTTTCTCTTCCGTTTTTGAAAGATAAAGAGGATCTTTCCAAACTTGTGTGGTGAATATAAAATTGTATCGTAGTGTGTATAAAATTCACAGAGAGGTCGTTATTCAAGGCATACTCTTACTTAAATCATTCCCGCGCCAAAAATCCCGAATGGACTGACAACTGACAAGACAAAGTCAGCCATTTTACAGAGTTCAAGGGCTTTGTATCTCATGCGTCACACTAAACTTGTTCTGTTGTCATAAACTCATAAATATGTATGTAATAAATTGGGTAAATAAACGGATATATATTGGTCTTCAATGGGCTGATTTATGTATTGTTGTCGAATTTTTTTTTTTTTTTAGATTTGGATAATATTTAGCATAATGAGCAGCTGTTGCTACCTACACATTGGGCGGAATAAATACGAAATTACAACTTGTCCCGAAAAATTACGCTTATAGGTATTGTACAAAATAGGGAATTCTATCTATCCACTTCGAAATCTAAAAAAAAATCGACGATATAAAATCGGTCCATTCGTCAAGACGTTACTTTTACTCTAAGAACAAATTGAATTATTTTCTATGATTTTATTTATTTATTTATTTCAGTTTACGTTACTTTTAAATAGGACGTTACCTACACTACACGTTATTATCTAACATATTTGTGATGTAATGTAGCGTTGGATGTTTCCCGACGTGGTATGAATGAATACTCCTCAGATGACGTCATGGTTACGAAGTTACTTTGTATTTGTGACAATGGTAAATGTTCCTTATTTGCACCTAGGGTCTACAATTAGCACGTAACCTAACCTAAAAGGTAAAGAAAAACTGCATTTTTACAAGCTTAAGTTTAATGCTTAAGTGGCTCCTGTGATGTTGCTTATGTCCATGGGCGACGATGACTGCTTCCCATCAGGCGGCTTGTCTGCTCTTTTGCTATCACATAAAAAAAAACTTTTTATTAACTTGCAATGTAGATGCATTGTACCTATGTATGTAACTATGTCTGTACGGGTCAAATCTTGACTTAAATTTGAGCCACTTTCACAGATGATGTATTTCGGTTGCCGCTATAACAACAAATACTAAAAAGTACGGAACCCTCGGTGTGCGAGTCCGACTCGCACTTGGCCGGTTTTTTATAATAAAAAAATATTTTATCTTACTATTACACACCTTTCATACCAACGGACATGAAATTGAAAATGGGACAATACATTTTTCGTGGACGAATACCATCCTGGAGATTACATTTTTAAACAAATCTTTGTTGCCTTTTCGGTCTTTGATCTATATCAAAGGACTCAAAAAAATTCGCAGAGACTTGTAACTACTATTCTGTGTAGGTTTTTGTTGTTGTTCTTATGTATGTTTTTACGCCAGATAAATATTTTTCTATTTTATTCTTATTCTATTCATTGAATGGTTCGGTAGGCAACAGAAACAATTCAGTCTTGGAATGTTGTAGTAGGTACCTATTGAACGTCAAATTCCAAATGATAGTTACCTATGTGACGGTACAAAATTTACCCATTGTATTGTCGTCTAGAACACGTATCCGGTATACAGTCGTATCAATGTAATCAAAAGGACATTTGAACCTATGTGTGATTGATATGTAAAATTTGTTTCCACTGGTCGTTTAATTAAAATACTACTATTAGTTACGGGTGAATCTAATAACGGCTTGTGAAAAACTGCCCCAATTCCCTAGTTCTTACAATTAACATGCGATTCACGCACAAGTGTAGAGCGCGTTGCATAAGTCATACTAGCAGCGTACGTATCGGCGGTGGCCGGCGCGGCCGCTGCCGGAAAAGTCACATTAACCCGTGGAAGCCGTAACGTGCGACAAAAAATGATCCGGCGTTTACAGAAAAGCAAGGTCACGGTTCATACATTTTATATATTACTGATTTGAGAGCGATCAGTTTATTATTGACCTCTGCGGGAGCGCGCGCGTTATGGACCAAAAAATAATTATTCTCGCATTTTTCGCTACCTGCCATGGGCAATTCGCGAACTTACTGTTCCCTCGTGTGGCCGACACCGTTAGGCAGACGGCGGAATCGTTAACAAATAACCCGGTGGCGAGCCAAGCGACCAACTTCGCCGGAGGCCTGCTGACGAACACCCTCAATCTCTTCACAAACGTACCCATCACTCTCGCGCGGTCTCTAACCGGTGGAGACGGTATCAACGGCGTCCCCGGGCCCATCAACGACCACAACTTGGTAGCCTTAAGCGATAATTTCCTCTCCGAGTTCAACTTCGGCCTAGGCAACGAGGACTGCAATCTTAACTGCGACCAGCTCATCACCAAATACGGACATTCAGTTGAGACGCACGATGTTCTCACCGAAGATGGATATATATTGAAGATGTTCAGGATACCCAGCGACGGACCAGTTGTGTATCTTCAACATGGGTTGTTAGGAAGTGCAGATGACTATATAGTGGCCGGTCCGGACAGTGGAATTGCTTATCTCCTTGCAAAAGAGGGGTACGACGTCTGGTTGGGAAACTCGCGCGGCTGCAAGCACTCGCGCCGTCATATCGAGATGAGCCCCTCCCAAGGCGCTTTCTGGGACTTCTCTTGGCACGAAGTTGGCTACTATGATCTACCCGCTATGATCAACTACGCTCTATATACAACAGGAAAGGAAAAGCTGAAATACATCGGCCATTCCCAGGGGACCACTGCATTCTGGGTGATGGGATCAGAACGCCCCGAATACATGGACAAGATTGCTGTAATGGTTGCGCTATCACCCGTCGCATTTATGTCCCACATGAAGAGTCCTATCATTAGATTTTTGGCTCCCACGGGAGGTATAATTCACGCAATTGCTAAGAGTATTGGGCTTTATGAATTAGCTCCGGATAATGCGTTGATGAGAGTATTTAGAAGAATAGCGTGCAGCCGAGGCCCCTTGGCAGAAATCATGTGCACTAATCTTTTGTTCTTAGTGGCTGGTTACAACGTGGAGCAGCTGAATGTGACGAATCTGCCTGTGATCTTGGGCCACGCGCCGTCAGGGGCGTCAACGAAGCAGTTCGCGCATTATGGGCAAGGGGTGATATCTGGGAGGTTTAGGAAGTTCGACTATGGTTCAGCAGAGAACCAAGTGCGCTACGGGTCAAGCGATCCGCCCGACTACGACTTGTCGCGAGTGACAGCTCCCGTGTCGCTAGTCTACAGCGACGCCGACTGGCTCAGCGACGCGCGCGACGTCGACACGTTGTACAACCTGTTGCCCAACGCCGTCGACATACACAAAGTACCGTCGAGAAACTTCAACCATGTGGACTTTGTGTTCGCGAAGGATGTAAAATATTTGGTTTTTGAGAGAGTCAGTCAACTATTAGCGCGTTTTTAATCGATAATGAAAGTGACTGCTAGAGTGAATTAATTTGTGTTTAGTGTGATCTTGACAGACTTGACCATGACTGAGGTCAGCTGCATACACTGTATAATATAGACACAGCCGTAATAGGTTGTGAGTTCGTCTCTCATGTGGTATATATAATCTAAAAATCCGTAATACCTTTGCGTTCTTGATGGATATCAAACTTAATTATACGGTTTGAAAGAGGTGATTTGCTTAGGTCAAGTCGAATGTTGTGATTTGTGAATAACTGGCCAGACAGCAGGTAAAAACCCGGAATGGATCATAATCAGAATGTTATTAATGATAATGATAATTATTTTAAATGAGTTATTACGCGACATTGTGGACAGGTACAGTCAGCTAAATATTTTACTAGACTTACAAATTGTAAAACTAAATGTGACGTTTTCAAGCAAAAGGAACCACATTGTCGCTTACAATGAGGACGAAATTTGCTTGCATCTTTATAAGAATAATATGTTAGAGCGTTCTTGTTAGCAAGCGTCAATGTGGTACCTTTTGCTTGAAAACGACACAAATAAATGATGGTATGGTACCTTATCTAATATACCAGTAATAAAATGGCAATAGTCTATTGTCAATTTGTTACTGTATCATTCTTGGACTTTTTTACCTGTGAAATATCCGCTTATCCGGCGACCGTACAGTAATAGATAATTTTAAGTCCCGAGGGAGAAATAGGTATCATTTTAAGGAGATTCACAGTATCAAAGAGGATATAATAGGATAGAGCGGTCCTTTCATAGTGAATTTTGTAGCCACAGTAAATTCACTGCCATATATCGACACACGATTAAAACTAAAAATATAAAAAAAAAAAACTTTCTCTGATATGCTTTAAAATTGTTAAATAACAAACGAAACCGTCAACGCCATCTATTCGAGAGTAGGCCAAAGGTAGTAGTGCCATCTGATCGAGAATCCAATTTTCTTGATTTTCGAGGCACGTTTTTTCCTCAGACTGTATCCATCTATTACGGAGTCATATCTATATCTTTGACAGTATGTACCTATAAGGGCTATAAGTCGTATTATTTTTTGTAAATTTGTTATAAATAAACCTGTCAGTATTGTAGAAATACTAATATAATTTCTTTAATATAGGATCTTTATTACTTAAAATTATTATATTATGAAAAAAAATCAAAATATTATTAAAATTATTATGTAATTTAGTATTATTTAATTTTAATTTCTTTAATGGCTACCTAAGTACCTATGTACCTTTTTTTTACTAGCCTAATTTAGTGTCCCACTGCTGGGCAAAGGCCTCCCCTCGTTTCCTCCACTCGACCCTGTCGTTAGTAGTGTCCCGCCAATCCGGATAAAATGCGTCCAAGTCGTCCCGCCGTCTCCTTTTCGGCCTGCCCGCACCCCGGCCAGCACCATCTATGGTGTTCCGTGGGTCCCACTCGGTAACCATTTTGGCCCACTTTTCAGGGTGCATGCGGCAGACATGCCCAGCCCAGTTCCACTTAAGCTTAGCGGTCTGGACTACACTACGCTACAGTCTCTACACGATACACGATGCGAAAATAATCGTGAAAAATATTTCGTATGCGATTATTTTCGACTACTCGCTTTTCGATTTCGAGCGTTCAAATTTAAAAAATTGGCCCCCTGGAAAGATATTTGATATTTTCTACCTACAATTCGCATCCGTATCGATAACAAATGGTGAATTCGTATTTAAAAAATCCCAGTTGTAAATTAATTAATCGACCTTTAAATATAGTCAGTTTATTATTCTTACTTTTTGTACTGTAGGTATGTATTTTATTTATGTACCTACTCGCCAACATTATTGTTATTTATTGAATATGCAATATGCATCGATGTGCGAAAAATGTCATTGTCCAATGTATATACACCGTGTCCTAAAAGTCCGAAAACAGTACAAATAGTGAATAAAATAAATGTAGGAATAGTTACTACAATAAAAATTATATTTTATTAATGGCGCACTTATATAATATATTTACAATAAATGTTTCGGAATAACTCCAGCTTTGACTTTTTTTACCAGCCTCAAATTTCCATTGGCATTTCGTCCCAAATACGCTCGATAACCTTTTTGAAATGATCCAGGTTTATGATTTTATAATCATGTAGTTTCGAAAGAATACCATACAAAATAATCCAATACGTTAAAGTCTGGAGAACTAGGTGGCCATTCATGTTTCGACAAAAAGTCTGTCAAATTAGCCTGACACCAAGCTTGAACAGCATTTGCCGTGTGTGAAGGAGCTCCGTCTTGTTGGAACACATAATATTCATTCCCAAACATACATTTTAAATTTAGGGCAGCAATTTTCTCCAAAACCTCGGTTTTATAGTAAAGTGTGTTAATTTTAACGCCTTTATCTATAAATACTAAAGGTAGTTTACCACTGCACCGGCTGTGCACTGTGAGCTCCGGAACCTAGGAACATTTTTCTGGTTGTCCGGAATTTCTTCTATCCGTGGTGCCCACCTGCCCACAATCTATATATATTTCGGGCATTATGGTGCTATTCTAACACAAACGTTTCTCGTCAGAAAAAACTAACTCGTCAGCTGCGCTGCGTGCCAAGAAAGTATTATGTTAGATCTTTGCACTCTCTTTTTCTCGGCTACACAGACAGCCGGGTTTGAACAGAGTAGCATGGCGGTCTTTGGTGTCGGAGGCCAAGATCCACTTTGGGTCGTCGCGCCACAGCATAGTAAGTAAGTAAGTACTCTCTTTTTCTTGGTCGCTTCGGAAATGCCATGTACATTGCGTTTTTTATAAGCATGGCATCCAAGATCCATCCTCAAAATATTGTGCACCAATCCTCTTGATCAGAATTTGATGACCTGTAATCCGTATGTCTCGAGCCAAGGTAAAAAGATGTGTATTCGGACTTATTGGACACGGTGTACATATTCAATGTTGGTATTTTATTTGAAATACGAGCACAGTGTTTTGTTACAGTGCATACAATTGTATCCCTTACATTCACTTCACAATAGTTAATTGTAGGTATCTACATATATATATATATACTAAAGGCAACATTTTAAATAATCTTTTGTGGACCTTATTGTCTTTGCAACAAAGCTTAAATTTTCAGTTTACAATGTGATCTGAACGATAATGCATTCAACTCATGAGCTCAACCTCGTTTTTCCCTCGATTAAAACAAAATAAAATGTGCCATTTTCAATCAAAAGGGTACTACAATACAAAGGGGCTATTGTCGGCTGTCAATAAGGCGCTATTTCCATAATAGCTTCAATTTCAAATCAACCTTATCGACAACCGACAATGTGGTACCATTTGGTTGAAAACGTCACAAATGATGGACAACTATGGAAATGGAATAATAGCAACTTAACTGCATTTAGATTGATTTTAGGTATACGTAAAATAATTATTTGTTTTACAACGGGGCAAAGTTGTTGTTTTTTTAACGTAAAACAAATAACTAGGTATATTTGCACAAATTAATTAATACACATGCAGAGTATACTTGATTCAACAACAACCTCTGCTTGAATTCACTTACGTCAATTTGCTGACGTGCAAAAAATACCGTGTTTAACTAGGGTTTTTTATCGTAAAATAGAATTGCATTTAAAAAATGATCTCAGTGTCTTAAGGGTCCCCGGAAAGCTCGGTTCTCCATACAAACGTATTTAGTAGCGAGTAGCTAGTTGACTCTGAAATTTTGTACTTACAATACTTACAATAGGATAACGTAATATATGTCTGTAATTAGTTTATGTAGCTGCAGGTACCATATTTAAAAAAATACAGCTAATTTAAGTTTTTCATACTAAACTTGTTTTTGCTCTATTTCGTTTGTTTTATAGGAGCTAAATAATAGTAGATTGCTAACCGAGGGATGAAAGGCACTCATTTCTGCCGAGGTATTATATTAGTCCGATTAGACAATAGTCCGAGGCTGAAATGATGCCTTTCACCCGAGTTAAACACTCTACTTTTCATTTCGAATACGAGGAAAGTAAAATGCGTGTGTTTTTTATAAACATGACTAAGTATCATTTTTATAGTATTTCTTGAGGGTACTTTCAATTAATAATTCAGGCAAAAGTATCGTTATTTATGGAATGGAGGGTCAAATATCAGAATGGAAATTGTATAACAAATCCATTTAAACTCAAATTTCAATTGCTTATCATAAAAAAATTAAAAAAATCGTACTTCGAACGTAAAGTTCTCTAGTGCAGACACGTGTCATTTTCTGCGCACCTTTTAGAACAACAATGACCCTCTTACAGAGCATGAAACATGAAAACTAATGAGGGCTAACGCGTATGAATTCGCCGCTAGGGGCGCTAGTGTAGATGGTGGTCTTTTCCATAGTTCGAAATGTCAAATGTCACTTCAATGACTGACAGCTGTTCTTTAGTCTTTTGGACCACCATCAACAGAGGCGCCAACTGTGAGCAAAAAAAACGATAGCCCTCATTACAGACCTAGATATACCTCATGTCATTGTATGTGCAAAGTTTCATTACAATCCAACACGTTTTAAAATAAGAACGACTCTGTTTGTATGGGAAGGTCAAATTCGGCTGAGCTTGCTGCGGACTCTTATTTCGGGTGCCCTTGGTTCAATCAATTTATGCATCCAACGAATTTTTACGTTGCAAAAACGGCTACGCCGCGGCTTTTTAAGAATTAAAGATGTATTTGAAGGGTACACGGAAAGAACATGTCTAGTCACTTTAGTAAGATTTTGAGTAATCGCGGTTTTAAAATTTGGAACCATGTCAAAATGTATGGTAATTCCGTGACCAGGTTTTAACTAAAAAAAAGTTGTGTTACATATATTATACAGTGGTAGCAAAATATATAACTAATAATTCATTAAGAGCTCTACATTTTGAGATGAAAATATCATTTTCCGAAAAAAGTGCATCCATTTATACTCGTAGGTAGGTAGGTACAGTCAGAATTTAATTTCTGTACCATTTCGTACCTTGTCACAGTCATAATCAATGAGAAAGTCGTTATAGGTACTTCATTATTATTGTCACTGTGACAGGGTACAAAATGGTACCAGACTGAAGTTAAATTCGGACTTCCGGTTCGAGCGCCATCTTGATAATTAGCATCGTGATTAATTACTTTGTTTTTTGCTCATTAATATTGTTTAAAGTGTAATATCGATAGCTTATTATACAGTAAACTAATGTGGTAGTGTGCAGTAAATGGAGAATTAATTTTGAAGCGCGTTTAACCACCATCTTGGAGTCAACGGCCGGTAGTCCACGTGCTTCTTGTAAAGTCTAGTTATCGATTTACAAGAGCTAACAAATCACCGTACACTGTCTTGTACAACCGTACAATTTTTGTCGTTTTTAAACCTCTTAATACCTTGATACTGGCGAAATAGTCCCACTGGGCTGAAGCCATAATTTTAAAAGAAGAAGAAGAAGATGAAGTTAAATTCCTTGATCGTACCAATAGGCAGGTTGTTTCCCGGTTCTTGTAGTTAAGACGTATTTACCTAGATTATATGTTTTTTAGGGTTCCGTACCCAAAGAGTAAAAACGGGACCCTATTACTAAGACTCACGTCCGTCTGTCTGTCACCAGGCTGTATCTTATGAACCGTGATAGCTAGACAGTTGGAATTTTCACAGATGATGTATCTGTCGCTGCTATAACAACAAATACTAAAAAGTACGGAATCCTCGGTGGCCGAGTCCGACTCGCACTTGTCCGGTTTTCTTAGCGTTCCGTACCCAAAGGGTAAAAACGGGACCCTATTACTAAGACTCCGCTGTCCATCTGTCACCAGGCTGTATCTCATGAACCGTGATAGCTAGACAGTTGAAACTTTCACAGATGATGTATTTCTGTTGCTGCTATAACAACAAATACTAAAAAGTACGGAACCCTCGGTGGGCGAGTCCGACTCGCACTTTTCCGGTTTTTTTTATTATAAATGTTATAATAATTTTCCCCTCACTAGCTCGGAAAGCCGTCTATTATCCTTTAAAACAAGCGGGGAAAAACGCATTTTATCCACTAGTGGGGAAAGTAATTTGACCTTGGATGGAGCGTGTTTAAGTAGCTTGACAGATAACAAAACGTAAAACGCTCATAATAATGTTTCGTTCGATATTAATTATCATTAAATAAATGGTTTGAGAATGTAATAAAAAATACCAAATTTAGCTTTATTTAATAATTTTAAGTCATAAACCTTAAAATTCCATAAGAAACGTTAGATTTTTTATAATGATGTTAAATATAATTCTGAACGCACAAGTTGAGTCGATGCAATTTCAAAACGCATCGTTGACATTTCATACGTCAGAACAGAAATGTCAACATTGTCAACAAAATTTTTACTGTTCTTCTCACCGACTCACGTAAAAATCAGAATTTCTAGTGTTTTCTGTTATAATATCGTAAAAAAATTAGTGATTCCAATGATGAAGATGATCTAACGCCTGTGGATGTTGCACTTTCCTCGCTATAGTGAGGGGAAAAGTTTTGTGTTACACACGGGTGCAAATGTATTTTACTTCTCGTGTGTTGAAACACTCGCTACGCTCAGGATTCTATTTTAGAACCACTCGCTTCGCTCGTGGTTCAACTATAGATTCCTTTCGCTTGCTCATGTTTCAATTCCACACTCGCGGGTAAAATACAACTTTGCACCCTTGTATAACAAATAACTATTTATAACGGGCATATATTCTATGTGGTATAGTGTTATGTCAAATATGGTATGCATTTGTTATGTGAATGTACAGAAAATGCGTAAGTTATGAAAAGTTGAAAAGGTCTCGTAATTTAGATAAAAATTTGCAAAAAAAGACAAAGGTAGTGTCAATTTTGTAAATGGAAAACTTTTAACTTAATTATAAACGTTTGGTACATTAGCCATATATGCACAAGGTTTAGGTTCGTTCAAAATAGGTTGGGGTCTAGTCTAGGTCAAATAGGCCCTCTGCTAGTAAGTTTTCGAAAGAGAGCGCACTGTGAATTAGAAGTGGCGTTGTGAAACGCCTGTTCATGGCATAAATTATGCGTTCTGTACGAACTGCGATCCTTTCTTAGTGTACCTACCTACTACCTTTTAATACGATCAGAGGGCCTGCCGCGAACGTTAAAAATAGACTGACCACGCCAACTTTGCACAAACTTGGCAGTACGAATGATCGTAATATCCTCCAGATCATGAAATTCCTAGGCATATCGTGGAGTGTGAAAATAGCCACGCGGGCTTCTATTTCTGGACAGTTATACCTTAACCAAAGAGGATATAATAGGATAGAGCGGTACTGTCGTAGTAAATTTTGTAGCCACAGTAAATTTACTGCCATTTATCGGCACACGATTAAAACTAAAAATAAAAATATCAAAAAATGTATTCATATATGGTATGGATAAATGATTTTTTTTATTTGCAATATTTGCATTAATTATTATTATATTATTTTGACCCATGTTTTTTACTGATATGCCTTAAAATTGTTAAATAACAAACGAAACCGTCAACTCCATCTTTACGAGAGTAGGCAAAAAAATCTTGATTTTCGAGGCACGTTTTTTCCTTAGCGGCAACAGAAATACGTCAAGTGTGAAAATTTCAACTGTCTTAAACTATCACGGTTCATGAGATACAGCCTGGTGACTGACGGACAGACGAAAACACAGACAGACAGACGGACGGACAGCGGAGTCTTAGTAGTTTTTTTTAGTTTTATTCTTAGGGTTCCGTACCCAAAGGGTAAAACCCTATTACTAAGACTCCGCTGTCTGTCTGTTTGTCCGTCTGTCACCAGGCTGTATCTCATTAACCGTGATAGCTAGACAGTAGACATTTTCACAGATGATATATTTTCTGTTACCGCTATAACAACAAATACTAAAAATAGAATAAAATAATTATTTAAGTGGGGTTCCCATACAACAAACGTGATTTTTTTGCCGTTTTTTTGCGTAATGGTACAGAACCCTTCGTGCGCGAGTCCGACTCGCACTTGGCCGGTTTTTAATAAATTACCTATTAAACATTCTGACACCAACAATTTGCAAGTGCAGCTTAATTTAATTAAACAATGGCTTGCTCTTGCAATATAAGGTTCTCAAATCACAGCAAGGAAGTCTCATATTCCTGCATTCGTTGTTAAAACGTACCTAATCATTTCTTGTTTATCGTTTAAGTAATCGACAAAAGGTTACAAAATACAAATTAAATTTAGGAAGATAGTTATTTATGGAGCTATGGAGCGCAGCATATTAGGTGTAAAATTAAGAGATCGAGTCCGAAACACCACGCTACGCTCTGAGGCTCAAATAATAGACGTAGCTCGGAAAGCGGCCAAGTTGAAATGGGACTGGGCTGGTCATGTCTGCCGAATGCCGGATGACTTGTGGGCCAAGTTAACCCCACGAGTCTAACCGGGGATCCGGCAGACCTCGTCGGCGATGGCAGGATAACTTGGACTCCTTCTTGACAGGCTGGCCGGATATAGCATTAAACAGAGACGAGTGGAAAAAGAGGGGGGAGGCCTTTGCCCAGCAGTGGGAGACAGTGGGCTCTGAATAATAATAATAATAGTTATTTAACTTAATCCAAGTCCATGGCGGCGACATATACTTGCCATCATGCTTAAATCAAAAACGCAACTACAATCTGGGGACACGGCAGTGCCCCCGCCGAGACGAGCAAAGCGAACCGCAAGGGCACTACCTACCTTTTCTCGAAGAGCTTCGTCGTTTTTTTGAACCTTCATAACTTTTGGGTTTCGATTACAAGTACCAGATAAACCACATTTTCGGGATATGATGTCAATTGTGGGTCTGGGGGCACGGGGGATGTCAATAGTGGACTTATTAAGCATAAAAAATTTCAATTACATGACTCTTATAAGTACTTTAGACCTTACACCTCTTTCTTAGTGAAAATATGTGGCTTGGCCGTTTCGGTACTACAATAACTATATATCATCTTCCTCGCGTTGTCCCGGCATTTTGCCACGGCTCCATGGGAGCCAGAGGGGTCCGCTTGGCAACTAATCCCAAGAATTGGCGTAGGCACTCGTTTTTACGAAGGCGACTGCCATCTGACCGTCCAACCCAGAGGGGAAACTAGGCCTTGTCGGGATTAGTCCGGTTTCCTCACGATGTTTTCCTTCACCGAAAAGCGACTGGTAAATATCAAATGATATTTCGTACATAAGTTCCGAAAAACTCATTGGTACGAGCCGGGGTTTGAACCCGCGACCTCCGGATTGCAAGTCGCACGCTCTTACCGCTAGGCCACCAGCGCTCTATATATCGCATATCGCAATAACTATATATCGTATAATAAAAAATAATGAATAGTAAATCAGTTTTTCACCTTACGCCCATGTGACGGTAGCGAAACGGCCAAGCCACATAATTTGATTAGGGTGTAAAGTTTGTGAAGTTAGGGCTTGTAGAGTTGTAGATTTAGAAGCTTGGCTCTACAAGAGATCAGTGGGGCTAAGATGGACGGCTGTCTATCATTTGTCAGTGTCACGCTCTAACAAGTCCGTAAGTGCGAAAGTGACGCATGATATGACAAGTGACAAAAACGCGACCATGATACCGGTGCTGATAACTTTTTGACCGTGCGAATGTTATGGTTTCGTCTTGGCAACATTTTACATGATTTATAATCCCAAAACCTCCCTGGCAACGACAATGTACTTGTTATTTTTTAGCCACCCTGTATAGACCCGTACGGCGCAATCTACTGAGGGTTACAATATTTGAACAACTTCATACGTGTGAGCTCGCTCAATAATATAAGTCATATTTGACGCCATCTAACAACAATTTATGAAACTAGACTTTAAAATGGATATTTCCGTACCCAAAGGCATCCCAAAGGGTAAAACGGGATCCTATTACTTAGACTCCGCTGTCTGTCCGTCTGTCACCAGGCTGTATCTCATCAACCGTGATAGCTAGACAGTTGAAATGAAGCGCTGATGGCCTAGCGGTAAGAGCGTGCGACTTGCAATCTGGAGGTCGCGGGTTCAAACCCCGGCACGTACTAATGAGTTTTTCGGAACTTATGTACGAATAAATAAAATAACATTTGATATTTACCAGTCGCTTTTCGATGAAGGAAAACATCGTGAGGAAACCGAACTAATCCAAATAAGGCCCAGTTTTCCCTCTGGGTTGGAAGGTCAGATGGCAGTCGCTTTTGTAAAAAACTAGTGCCTACGCCAATTCTGGGGATTAGTTGTCAAGCGGACCCCAGGCTCCCATGAGCCGTGGCAAAGTTCCCGGACCACGCGAGCAACAGAAATGGCTAAGCAGGCCAGGTGCTCAAATTCCGGGGGGCGCCATGGTGGAGTGAAGTGTACTCGATCCCATGGCGCTCTCGCAAACGGCAAAGAGGGTGAAACGCCGGAGTGGGTTTAGTGGGTAGGGCCAAGTTCTCCCTCCCCTCTCGCCAGATGAGAGGAGACAGGAGCGGCGAGTCCCACACACCCCCCCATCAATGGCCTTCCCGCGGCCGGGGGGACGGTGCGTAAATGCAGGCCAGGTGCTCAAAACGATCTGCACACAATCTTACACTCCTAAAAATAAACTTATGTTTAAAACATTTTGAGATCTTCACCCCTTAGTTACTTCTTCTCATGCTGACTGTATCAATGGTGTTGGTTTGTGTCTGATGTTTTTGAATATGACAATTTTTTTGAATATTTAACCAAATTTAATTTTTATTTTCAGGTTAAATTTAGGAATGGGTTGATGAAATTAAAAAACTACTTTACAAATAATTCTTATGTATTAACATTATAGAGGCTTACATTATTAGTAAATTATGTTGGAAGGGGCTGCCACACCTGCATCTGTAACAAAAACAAAGATTTTATTAACAAAAACAATTGGTAGCCATTGGAACCCCATATATTATTATGTATGCTGGGTACTTTCTGATATAGAGTTCTAATGAACTGAACGCAACACTGGTAATTACCCGCTAGCAAGCGTGGCTCACTTCGCGATTTCGTCGCGTCGCTACAAGTACATGCGGCCCACACCAATTTTGGTGTCTAGCCATAGTAGCTGCCGCGCACCGCTGCGCGCTTGCGCCACCTAGCGCTCATATCTGTCGTAATAGCCGTGTTTTGTTAGAGAGTGAACCTTCTGTACCTAGCACTAGTAGTACTATTATTTATTCTTTGCCGCTAGGTGGGTTCATTATGTATAGGAAATGGGGCACTTGGCACTGAAAACATTAAAAGTCTACTCCATAGCACACAGATGCTGTGACCGAAATTTATTAGAAGAATCATCATCATTATCATCAATTTCTGATACTGGATTGCTGAGCCCCCAATCTTTAAATAAATTAATATTATACAACATTCCTACAATGATATATATAATATATAAATACATCGAAAATACCCATGAACAAATATCTGTGCTCATCACACAAATAAATGCCCTTACCGGGATTCGAACCCAGGACCATCGGCTTCACTGGCAGGGTCACTACCCACTAGGCCAGACCGGTCATCAAATTTTGATACTGACGGACTTGCCAAATCATCTAAAGCTGTCTATACAATTAATAGTCGAAGGGTTAAGTACCCCTGAACTGGGCGCCATTCTCCAAAAGCTCCCTACGGTCCAAAATTAACAAAGTATTTTTTAGGCAAGGTACTTTTTATAAACTCAGAAATAACCTGTTCAAATTGTAAACCATAGTAGTACTATGGGCATGGCACACTGTATCTGATTCGCATGTTTGAAGTTTGAGCAAGACAATGCTATGCGCGTAATATAGCGACATCCCATTCGCACGTTGGAGCGTATCAACGTGCGAATCGGACGCAGTGTGCCTTGTCCCTATAGCTGGGCCTTCAGAACTTTGAGGATGTGATAGTGAGACTTAAGCTCGGTTCACATTTGTCTGTCGTGTCGTGTTGTGTTGTGTCATGACGCATATCGGTTTCATACATTTAATATGATTGCGTGCACAGTCTGATGCAGCGTGCATTAGGTTATCATAAAATTTAATGCCATAATGGAGATTTCACAAAATATTAATTTATTTATATAAAAAAAAAATCGTTTAATTCACTTGATGGTCCATACATCATAATACATAATAAGTCATATTATTGCCTTACCTATTTGGAACTGTTAGCATTGATGTAGTGGTACAGGATGACCAATAAGAAAATTGAGACTCCCAGAATGTTCGAGAACACGGCCAGTTGGATATCGGTGATCCTGGTGGCGGTTTATCTGGAATTAAGATGTAAAGACATGTAAAAAGGCAGCAAACATGGAAATTGTAAAGGGGTATCTACAGGTTATGGTTTGCAAGGAAATACTATAGATACAGGCGATTTGCATACATTTTAATGAGGGAATCAAATGTCCAAGTGTAAATTGATATAAATACTTATTTGAATGGGAGTATTACGCCTTTTATTAATCAAATACAAATACACGGTAATATTTACCGCAAAAGATACACGTCAGACAAATAAATGTCAAATTCTATAAATGTTGCTAGGTGAAAAAATCAATTTTTGATTTCCAAAAACCGATATTTGTGTAGTCCTTTACCACATCTCTATTATATCCTTGCCATGTAAAAAAATTGCAAATTGGTAGAATTTTAATACTATAGTTGGTCAAACCAAATTGGCAGTAAATAAGAACCAAAAAAACTATACTCATCGTTTTTTTTGGGTGCTAGTACTAGTGTAAGACAAAGATAGTATGATTATCTCTGTCTATCTTTGAAATGAGACAGTCCTTTGACAAACTATATCATAAATCGTAATATATAAATTAAGATTATGATAAAATAGCAGTGTTTTACCTACCAATAAAACACTTATTAAGCGAAATACCTTATTCGAAGCATATTAATTATATATTGAGAGTGGCAACATTGATTGCTATGACGTTACGGTTGCTGAATAGTTGCGTTTCCCACTCCTTTTTCCTCCTCCACTAAATTTCCGTTTTTACCTGCTTGCCACCAGGGGCTCTCGCTTGCCTTCATTGAATCTCAATTTTGATTATTATCAATTTATTGCAATGTTCCACGTAAAAAGCAATAGGATAATTGCGTAATTAGGTAATTACTTTCGTATTTTATATTAGCGACTACAGTGAAGTGAAAGTGACAATATAATAGTGTTTTAACTATAATTATAGGATTCCAAGATGACAGTGGATCATTGCAATCTACCGCCAGGCCGGCCTACAAGTATATGCTTCGAATAAGGTATTTCGCTTAATAAGTGTTTTATTGGTAGGTAAAACACTGCTATTAAGCTTCTTACCGTTATTCGAAGCATATTAATTATATATTGAGATCTGTCTGTGACCGCCTGGTGGCCAGATGCCAATGTGAATCAGATAAGTGATAAAATGTGTACGATTTGTGGGCAAGGGCCCTCAGCTGTAATCGCAACCATTATAAACAGGATTTCTAATGGGGTTAGAAAATAAATTAACAAAAGGGTGATGTGATGTGAAAAACACAAAGAGATCAGCATAAAACATTGTTTATTTATACATAATAGTCTCACTCAATCTATGCTTAAAGTAAATCATACATTTAGTTAATCATGCCACAACTATAGTGTGTAACTACCAATAACATAACACATTAATCCTAAGGTGTATAAATGATTCTTACTAGCAGGTAAGTTTGAAACATTCGAGGTTATAATTATAATCATCTGCAAGTGACATAATTGTAATAGTAAGTAATTTAAATAAAATAAATCCTCATAATACCTACATTTATTTGTTTTATTTACTTCTCTTTTATATCAAGTAAGGCAAGAATATACAGTAATAAACATCAATCACTAAGTATATAGGTAATTCTAATTCGATTTTAATTGTCAAATAGGGGCAAAACAATTTGTTATTGATGAACTTGATGATGTAGTTGCTAGAGGTCTAATTTCTCTACGGTAAAAGTTAAGGAATGTGTTCTGTGAGCGCCAGTTACCGCGAGCTAAGATATCGTCTAATGGAAGGTCTTGTACCCAATTTTTAGAAGCCACTGCGGGGCGCACACTGCCCGGGCTTGCCTGGATGCCTGCGTCTAGCAGTACTTTTTTGATCCAGTTCGCGATAACTGTGCGCGAAGCAGACTTAGGAGTCCCACAGGCTGTAATAAACAGATTATTAGAATTACATTTGCTACGCCTGTCGGCTGACAATGAAATTACTTTCTTGATCCAAAACACTGGGTCTAGATTCTTATATTCACTGTTTTGAAATAAGCGCCAGCCTGATTGTCTATTTGAAACGGAATCTGTCTTCGATCCGAAAATTGGCCAAAATGTTATTGAATTCTCAGACACAATACAATTACCACTATCTATAGATAATAATGTGAGGTCATGTACCCTGCGTCCTGAGCACAATAAGAGCAAAATCGCAGCCCGCTTTGCACATTCATAAAAGCTATTTTCATCTATTGTACTGTTTTTCAGCCAGTTTATAAGACTATCTGTATCCCAAATAGGGACTTTGTCTGCTTTTGGAGCTTTAATGGAAATAGCTTTTAGTGCATGTCTTACTAGAGCATGAGAACTCAAGTTAGCCTGGTTATCGGGATCAGTTAAGGTGGCAATTGCTGATTTATGAACTAGGATCGTAGAGTAAGATAACCCGACTTTTTGATGCAAATCTATTAAGAATCTGGCCAAGTCTGCTGCTGATGGTTTAAAGGTATTGACTTTATTATCATGGGTCCATGAAGACCACCTTTTCCAAGCTGGTTGATAGGTTTTTCGGGAGGATTCACGCCAGCTAGATAGCAACAAATCCTTTTGCTCTTGGGACCAATTACTCACACTTTTCGCCCACCCCCACATTTCCATACTTCCAGGTTCATCGAGTGGACTTGGGGCGGCGGTCGGCCCGTGACAGTGTCTACTAATACCATATCCAGAGTAAGTATTGTAAACGGCGGGGCTAGGGCTCGGTTCTTGAGATCTGGTCTCCAAAATGTTTTCGGCCACCGCGGGGCCACAATTAAGTATATCCCTCTGGCCGTGTTCAGGTGGGCTAGCACCTGGGGTATTAGAAGTGGTGGTGGGAACACCCATGCCAGTCGGTAGCACCAAGTTCGGCTGAATGCGTTGTGGAATTGGGCTTGAAGATCTGTCGCGTCGATCGAGACGTAATTGGGGACCACATGTGCTGTCGCGGAGGCGAACAAGTCTATCGTCGGGGTGCCCCACTTTGAGAATATCTTCTCCGTTACCGTGGGTAGGAGATGCCACTCCGGAGTGAGCGACAGGCGAGACAGGCGATCTGCCTCGCAGTTGTACCTCCCGGGGAGATAATGAATTTGAACGTGAATGTTGTATAGGTCTAAAAGGTGAAATATCTGGTAGCATATATTCATCAGAGGTGATGATCGGGTTCCTCCTTCGTTTTTGAGGAAGGCGACTACTGATCGGTTGTCGCTTTGAATCATCGATGATGAATTTGCTAGGTAATGACAGCAACGTTTTAGGGCGTAAAGTACTGCAAGCATTTCCCTCTGGTTTGAATGGAGACTGGCTTCGGCTCTGGTCCAATGGCCCCATAATTTTATATTGTTCAGTTGAGCTCCCCATGCTAGTGATGATGCGTCTGTCACCAAGTAGTGACGAACCGGGGGATAATGGATCATAGATTTGTTTTCGACATTGCTTAGCCACCAAGACAGTTCGTTCTGGGCCTCTTGTGGAACCGGAAGCCGGCGGTAAGGGGGCTGGTAAAGAAGGCTTTGACAAAACTTTAATAGGACTCTGTGGTTCAAGCGGCCTCGTGGTACTGGAAAGCTTGCAAAGTTGAGGGAGCCTACTATACTTTGAACCTCTTTTAGGCAGGCTGAGCTGTGCTTTAGTAATTTGAGTATTTTTTGCCTTAGAACCGAGCATTTCTTCGCCGGAAGGAATTTCCGGTTCGAATGTGGGTCCCAGCATATTCCGAGATACTCTATAACCCTTTGAGGGGTTAAGATGGATTTGGCTCGATTTACTTTCCACCCTAATTGGTATAAGGTTTGTGTCGCTTCTAAAGCTTGATTTGCTAAGACCTGGGGGTCTTGGTTCGCAAGAAGGAAATCGTCTAAATAGACTATGATTCGAAATCCTCTTTCCCGTAGGAGCTGGGCAATCCAGTTGGTCAGGGAGGCAAATATTTTCGGAGCGCAAGCGATGCCAAATGGCAGACAGGTCATTTGCATCAATTGACCCTTGAAAATCAGTCTTAGGAACCGTTTTTGATTTGATGCGACTGGCAGGTGGAAATAGGCATCCGAGAGGTCTATTTTTATCAGCCAATCTGAAGGCTGTAAGAATGCCGGGATCGCATGCATGTTTGGTAACTTGAATTTCAGCTGTGGTAGGTACTGATTCAGCCTTTTTAAATTGAAAATTGGCCGGAATGTGCCATCGCTTTTGGGGGTCAAGAACATAGGGGAGACAAAGCTGAGACCCGGGCTCACACATTCTAGCACTCCCATCTTTACTAGCTTTTGTATAGCTTCTTGCATTTGGGGCGAGTAAGGGGTTTGAAATTTTAGGTTGGGCCATGACAAAGGGGGCGGTATGTAAAAGGGGATTTGAAAACCTTGTATTAATTTTACTAATTCTGGAGGGGCATTTAATAGCTTCCAGTTTTCCACAAATTCCTTTAACTGCCCCGCTCGAAAACTTGTCGAGTCAGTATTTCCGTTTTGAGTTATAGTCCCTGCGCGGAACGTACTGGCCCGCTTGTCTTTGATTTCGGGCACCTTGCTGATATGCATACGGACCCTGGGGTCTCGAACCGTTGCCCCGTTGGCGTGGAGCCTTTCCTTGACTTCCCACAAATGTGTCTGGTCTTGGTTGGCGAAAAGGACCGCGCCAAGCCATAGGTGCAAAATTATAGTGGCCTTGCGCAGGCATAGGTAAGAAAGGTCTAGGCATGGTCATAAGCAAGCTTGAGGGGTCGTAAGCGCCCTGCGCGGGTGCTCTTTGAGTGTTATCAGTCTGATTGACGCCTGCTTGCGCAGCAGGTTTGTTTTGGGTTGGCGGTCGGACCGGCCAGAAACATTTAGATACTCCCCCTTGTTTTTCGATTGCTGAAGACAGCGAATCTTTTTGAAAAATGAATTGAGGACTTGGGGGGATCTTTCTCAAGGATTCTTTGAAATATTTATCTTTTACAGAACGTAAAATACTGTCCCGTCTTTGCTGTATAAGGTCAGCACGGTGACCACATGCTAATTGCAAAACATCGTTTGAAATCTTTTGGAAAGAGCCCTCTATAAAAAGTTCTTTAATTTTATTTTGCAAAGACTCGGGAGTAAGTGCTGTAGTGGTCCTAGCCCACGTTACTAAGGAATCAAAGCAAGTCTCGGCAGTTTCACCTTGTTTGATCAAAGCTTGCGTGATAGCCGCAAAACCACGTTCAAGGACGCTCAGGTTCGAAAACTTATCAAAAGGCTTTAATTCATCGTTTGTTTCTAATTCTGTGAAGGCTGGTTGTGAGCAATAAAGTTTTTGTACCTCGGAATATCTAACGCTTGACCAGTTTTCCGAGTCAAAATGTTGAACAGCCGTTAAGAGGTCAACGTGAGCGGGCAAGGATTTTGGAACAGGTGGCTCTTTTAAAACTGTATTGAATGCTAACTTTAACGTTGCTACATCATTATTAGGAGCCGGGGCTTCGGTTTCTTCCGCTTCATATAACTCGCCGCTCACATTACCCTCAATTTCGTCACCTTGATCAAAAGATCGGTCTGCGGGACCCGTTGATTGAAATTGCAGCATATTGCTGATGCAATTTTGGATCTCATTTACCTGGTTTGCCAGTTGCTGTATGACATCGTTACTTCGTTGTCGCTTACGTTTCAGTCCGGATTTTGTTTTCTTTGCTTTCCTTTTCGAAGGCCGATGAGAAGAACGTGGCGGCCCTACAGGAAGCGGCTGTTGCGATGATAGCCCCGGAATCGGCTCCCATGACTGCCCCGGAGTGGGTGCAACCTCGTCAGAATCGGATGATGAGCCAGAACTAGACGAACTAGATTCGGACATGTTCTCTGTAAAAATAATTTAGTATTAATACACTTATTTAAAAATCTTTTTCGAACGGTAAAACCGTTATGATTTTTCAAATAAATCAGCTTGACTTACAAATTTCTTCAATTTGTAAGCGCGACCGTACCGTTTCGCATTCAAGATGCCAATGAAGGCAAGCGAGAGCCCCTGGTGGCAAGCAGGTAAAAACGGAAATTTAGTGGAGGAGGAAAAAGGAGTGGGAAACGCAACTATTCAGCAACCGTAACGTCATAGCAATCAATGTTGCCACTCTCAATATATAATTAATATGCTTCGAATAACGGTAAGAAGCTTAATATGTCTTCAGTGGTTAGATAAGTAATGCATTAAATAATGCTTAATAAATAGACTGTAATAGGAAGTTCTTGGTTCAAAATTTTTATTTTACTGTATTTAGTAGAAAATAAGTTTTCTACGTGTCTACCTTCATTAAAAACTACTATTGGATAGATGTCAATGCGAATCAAAATTTTTCGTTGGGTTAAAAACTTTACCCTAAATATTGATGATTTAAAATAACTAAGTGCTATAATCATCGCTCCATAAATTGTGTTATCAGCTACAATTGCGTAATTAAAAATGTATCTCTCTTCTGTTAGTTCTCGCTTACATCTGCACGATACTAACAGTTGGGAGTTAAAAAAATCCTACGGATGTTATGATGGTCTAATGAGAGACATATCATGGAGCGATGATGGTAAATACATATTACAGGTAATACTATATCATTTGATTAATCTAGATTACTTAAAAAACGTAAATACGCGCATTTAAGCTCGCTGCTCCTTTATCTGAAGTTATAGTTGTTTTTGTTTTATTTTCAGGTCAACTGCAAAGGTTTAATCGAAATTTTAACACCCGCAGACCATGACATTCGTAGCTTACAGCACATTCCGTTGAAAGACACCTGGTCAGCTAGTTTCCATCGAGAGGGCCACCGAAATGTCGCCATAGGCACGAAGAGCGGTAATGTTTTGATATGGGACACGAAGAATAAGACTATAACGAAAACATTCCCCACTCCCACGCATCAGGCTAGCGTTAACTACATTAGTTATAACGCCAAAAATAATAACTTAGCAGCTACCATGAATAATGGAGAAACTGTCATTTACGGACTAGTTTCTAACATTCCAATTTTAACAGTCAAACTTAATTGTTCGAAAAGCGTTTCCGCAATGAAATTCCATCACGAAACACGCTGGTTACTAGGCTTAGCTACAGATGAAGGACATGTAGTCCTACGAGATATTAACACAAATAAGGACAAAGCTTTTTTTGATAACATCCATGCAGCACCTGTTAGCGATATTGCATATTCATTGATTAACAAAGATGTCATGTTGTCCAGTGGTTATGACAAAATTGTTCATGTATATGACATAAGACTCCAAAATGTAGTGTCTACCATCAAAACATCTTACACATTGTCTTCTGTAGCTATAAATGCTGACAATCAAGTTGCTATCGGGACCAGAAATGGAGTAGTTATGATTTACGATTTGAGAGATTTAACCAATCCGTTTACAACTTTAAAAGGTCATAGTGAGGAGGTGAAGAAAGTAGCCTTTCAACATTCAAGGAAGAAGCCACAATTGAATGAAATAAGCATTCAAGAGGACACTGAATTACACTTGACACCTTGTAAACCGAGCCCCGCAAAACCTAGGACTTCTGACATGTTCCTAATCTCGGATTCACCTAACAAGGATATCCTAGGTGTTTCTGAAAAAACTGAAGATAGAGCTGATTCATTCCTAGTACTGATGGGGTTAGACAAGTCTAATGAAGATGATGTAAATGAGTCGCAATTTAAAGATAGCAGCATGTTCGAAAGAAATAAAAGATTTGACATAGAAAAGGATACGAGTAAAACTTCAACACCTCTTCAAAATCAAGTCACTGAGAATTTAGAGTTTCAGTCTCCCATTTTAAACGGAGCTCCTGATGATGGGAGACCACTAAACTTGATAAACGGAGAAAAGGAAAAGATTTCGAGATATGATTCTGGTATTGTTGAAGAACTTAAAGATTTCATTGAGTTCAGTCTTGCAGATGTTGCAGAGGATAATAAGAACTATTTCCTACACATCATGATGGTTCTGACGAAGCAGAGGCTTTCGTTGGAGAGACAGATGGCAGCCATGAGTTCTCAGATCTCGATGATGCAGCAGAACCAGAATGAGTTGGTGGATGCAAATAAGAGACTGGTCTTGCAAGTGGAGCAATTGAAATATGCTGCTAACAATAATCTTTAAACTATTGCCATCGACTTTTACCAATTGTAAAGATCCATTTTTTTACCCAATAGAAGATAAATCCACACAGAGGCTGGCCCTGATATAGCCTAACTAATCTCATTGTTATAGATATTTTGTCTCTCTCTGGTTCTATCTTAAGCTGTTCTCACATTCGGCTTGTGTCCTGTGGTGGTGTGATAAAGCCTTTACCTTAAAGTGATGGACAAATGTGTTATTTTAATGATAAAGGGTATACCATGCTAGTATGTTATGAATAAAATAGCTATGCTTAATTTTACTACTTCTGAATATTGTTTTTATTGTAATTTTGTGCTTATGTAAGTAAATCTTCTTATTGTGTATGTTAAGAGGCCGGTGTCGATTTTAGTCGCAAAAATGTAAAATTGATAGATTTAGTCGGTGAAATTGTACACCTTTTGTTACCTAATTGAAATAACAAATACTGGTTTCTATTAGCGCATCTTCTTATCTTACCTTTTATCAGATCAATTTGTTGAAAACAGACTCACTAAATTAGTAATGTTTGCTTTTCTGATGGACGTTTAGGTAAACGCGCGTAAAGCACTGATTTTGTCGCTCTTATTTGTAAATTTCGTAAAGTTTGGACAGCTAAACATGGTAATTTTGTATTACACATATCCTGTACTTAACGTTTATCAGACTACATTTTTATTATTATGACTTTGAAGTAGTGTAAATGAAAGTTAGACAAAATCAATTTTCTCCAGAAATTACTTCAAAACAAGTGACAATTTCTCTGAAAATCGACTTAATTTCAACGTAATTTTGATACTTAAACAATCTACAACATTTGTTGAAACTATTCTTATACATCAATTTGTATAATTTACCACCATAAATTTTTGATGAATTTTTAAAAACTGCCCCTTTTCATATATTACCGGTGACGCACGCTTGCGACCTCATTATTAAAAGGCAAGATGAGAAGACGTGCTAATAGAAACCAATAGTTGTTATTTAGATATTACGTAACAAAACGTGTATAATTTCAACGACTAAATCTATCAATTTAAAATTTTTGCTCCAAAATCGACTACGGCCTCTTAAAAGTGTAACTGATTGACTGTTAGTGCCTTCGGTTTAAGCATAGATCTTTCAAAATGTACATAAATTACTTGTTAGTGATGCCCTATTATTTTTATGTTAGAATGACAGCACTGTACCTTGCCCCAAAATTGTATAATTTGAAAATAATGCATAACTTATATATATTTACCTAAATAATATTTTACTAAAAAAAATTATACACTGTTAAATGAAATTTTACTGGCATAGAAATGTATTAAGAATCTTGTGCCATGATAGCTGTAAAGATTTAATCTAACTCAGTATTATTTATAAATTCCATGACAATAAATGTGTGTGCTGTTGAGTTTGTTGTAACTAGTAACTATGTATAAAAAACTAAAAATTAAATTATAACTAAACCCCAACTTATTTTTAATTATTAGTCATTGTTTATCCTTTTGCCTTTTCATTTCAAATGACTCTGTTGCCCAGATCTTTATACCCACTTGCAAACTTTCTGAAGCATTTAGGTTAATAACATCCACAGTAACTCAATAAACCAACTCAAGGCACATAAATTTAGTATTCCAAGCTATTCTTTCCCTCAGGCCGTGGCCTGGAGGCATGCGACCGGCCGTTCATACATTTTGGTCGAGCTCAATGTCATTCCTTGATCTGCGGGCTTAATCAAAGAAATCGGGTATAAATTTTCATTTCATTTATTTCTTTAACAATAATGCATTGTGTTAGAAATCTTACGAACTAATTACATACATGCTTATAACTTAATTAAACTGAGTAATTATAGGACATGTCAGCAAATAAATATATTTTTAATAATAAAATTAAATAAATTAAATAACAAGTGAAAAACAAATAAAATAAAATTCATAATTTGTAATGACTACATACAATTTAATTAATTATTTGATAACATGTCAATATAACGAGGGTATAACCTTTTTTGAAGTTGGTTAAAACGGTTAGAAAAAAAGCAGTTGCATGAAACGAAACGTAAGCCATCTGTCAATTTGACATTAACCTTGTGTAAATGTGTTTTGTGGTGTAGATGTAGACCGCCCGAAGCTGTGTAGTTTAATTTAATATTTTTGGTGTTAAAAAGTTCATGACCATGGGAGAACTAACGCTCACCAATTTGTTCGAGTCTCAAACTATATTCGCCGACCACAAGGACCTCATCCACGATGTGGCCTACGATTTTTACGGGGAACGAATGGCTACTTGCTCGAGCGACCAGTATGTGAAGGTAGGTTATGTTTAGATAATAATTATGATAATATGAATTATTTCTATCAAAACAGCATTATTTTAGTCGTAGAATATGACATAGAATTGAATAGTCCATTACTGCAAAGGCCAGTAAATAGAGAAGCCTTGGCAAAGTATGTTTGTGTGTGTTCGATCTTTTAACTAGACGACGTTTACGGCCCTGTCGGTAGAGGTCTTGCCTGTGAAGCCGTTGATCCTGGGTTCAAATCCCGGTAAGGACATTTCTACCTTTGATGAGCTCAGAAATCTGTTCTTACTCTTATATATATTTATTTTCAATGTTATTTTAAGTATACATGCCTTGAAAGTACCAACAATACGACTGTCAACTTACTGTGGGCCCTTGAATTTGGTGTAATAAGAAAGAAAGTAAGAAAATACATTTATTTAACGCCACAACATAGTACATAAAAAAGAAAGGCATGCAGACAAAAAAAAAGATTTGGACGCTAAAAAGGATCCCGCACTCAGCATAATGGTTTGGTTGGCTGGTTTTCTGTGGGGACCTGTCTTAATCTAAAATTAATGGCGACACGTACGCCAACGACACACAAATAAATTAACATTGACATAAAAACACAAACATTGTTAAACATAGAAAATTAAGACAAGTAAACCATTAACAACCATCTTTTTTTAATAAAAAAAAGAATATCATTTAACATTTATATCATTACCACCCTTGCTGTGGCAAGTAGGTAGTTTATTAAAAAACTTTTTTTAGGTATGGGACTCGGATGGTCGCGACGGCTGGAAGATGACTGCCAGCTGGAAGGCGCACCATGGCTCTGTGTGGAAGGTCACCTGGGCGCACCCTGAGTTTGGGCAGGTTATTGCTACATGTTCATTTGACCGCACCGCTGCTATTTGGGAGGAAGTTGGTAAGATCACTGATAATTCTAATATTCTTACTTTTATATGAAAATTAACCAAAAATTACAAAAAACAATTACAAATATGGAATCAATAAAATATTAGATACTTTGTTAGAGATGTATCCAGTCTAAATGTCAAATTACACAAAAAAAAACTAATAAAAAATGTACAAACAACAGACAAGTACTAAAATTGTTTAGAGATGTTAAAGTCTCTAGGTGTCTGAGATAAAATTTATATAATAAAAAAACGATCATCAAATTATCCTTAGAGGTGTAAAGGGTCTCCAAGATTTGAATTGTTATATAAGTAATTAAAAGGGAAGAAATTAAATTTAATTCTTAAAATTTTACCATACAAAATGTTGTCATTGGAAAGTTGTAAATTGACATAGATGCTTCACACAAAAAAGTACCTAAGAAACTTTATTAACATACCTATATAATAAGAATCTTTTTAAAATTTGGCACTCATTCAAAATCAAGTATTGCACTTAAGGCCGTTACATCGGTTTGCCGCTGTCTTTGTCACATTTCGCAAGAAAGAACGGGAAAGAACATACGCGCCAAGTGTCAATTTTGATCGAATTTTGTCGGTTTTTATTTATTTTAAAAACGTTACCTTACAATATCGAAATTCTAAAGCTATGAAATTACTATTTATGTTAAGATTGTTTTTTCTTCTTTTTTTGTTTATAGTATCACATAATAAATAACCGAGTTAAGTAGGATTAAAGTCCGAGTTAGAGGTTACTATGGGAATTAATTGTATCGAGCGAAGTATCATAATTCGTGTATCGGAAGCTATGTTGTTAATGATAATATAGTCAAGAATTGCATATATTTTTTCCACGTCTACGAATATCAACGCCTCTTAGAAAAACATGATCATATAAGGAGATTTTTCGCCTTCTGGCTCAGGGAACCGCCTTAACTATATGAGAAGAGGCCATGTACACAACAATACCTTGTCTAAAATAAGATTTGAAACTGTACATGTAATTATTGGGCTAGACATGTCTGTCGCATACACCCAGAAAGGTGGGCAAACATGGTTTCTGAGTGGGACCCACGGAACACCATGGATGGTGCAGGCCGAAGTTCGGCCAAACCGAAAAGGAGATGGCGAGACGACTTGGACGCATTCTGGTGAGAAAAATGCCGATGACAGGGTGAGTGGAGAAAACGAGGGGAGGCCTTTGCCCAGCAATGGGACACCAAAGTAGGCTAATAATAAATAAATAAACGTAATTATAAACTTAAATTCTTATTATAACACTTTGAACTCTCGCGTTTTGAACTCATATTTAATTACACGAACGGGTCTACCGCGATGCGATTTAATTTCATTGTTTTTACCTTACGTTGAAACCTCGGACTTGATGAAATTAAATCGCCGTAGACCCGTTCGTGTATTTAAATATGTGTTAAATTCTTATTCCCACACTAATTTTTATGTGTATGTGTAATTCAATTTATTGTGTTTGCCTATATACTTACTGTAATATGCATTTGTACAAGACATTAAGGTTTGTTACTTTAAGAATGCCAAGTGAAATATAGTTAGTGTTAGACTTTTGCTTTATTAACCCTACTAAACCGACCCTTTCATACCACATTCCTTCTGTAAGTCCTTATCCATTGTATTTCAGGTGACACCACAGCCCCTGGGTCAGAGAAAGGTCTCCGGACGTGGCTGAAGCGATCCAATCTAGTCGACTCCAGAACCTCCGTGACAGATGTCAAGTTTGGACCAAAGCATTTGGGCCTATTACTAGTCACATGCTCGGCTGATGGCATTATTAGGTGAGATATGATTTAAAAAACCGGCCAAGTGCGAGTCGGACTCGCACACGAAGGGTTCCGTACCATTACGCAAAAAAACTGGCCAAGTGCGAGTCGGACTCGCGCACGCAGTGTTCCGTACTTTTTAGTATTTGTTGTTACAGCGGCAACAGAAATACATCATCTGTGAAAATTTCAACTGTCTAGCTATCACAGTTCATGAGGTACAGCCTGGTGACAGACAGACGGACAGCGGAGTCTTAGTAATAGGGTCCCGTTTTTACCCTTTGGGTACGGAACGGCAAAAAAAAACACGTTTGTTGTATGGGAGCCCCACTCAAATATTTATTTTATTCTGTTTTTAGTATTTGTTGTTATAGCGGCAACAGAAATAAATCATTTGTGAAATTTCAACTCTAACTATCACAATTCCTGAGATACAGACTGGTGACAGATAGATGGACAGCAACCAGATCCCGTGCTGCTACGCGAAAATGGTCTTAGAAGACCTTCCCTCAATTTCAAATTAATGAAGATTGGCGTTTTCAGATTTTGGAAAAAACATACAGGGTGCGAGAAAAAGGTCATCTTTGACAAACTTTTTTTGATGATAATCGATCCCATTTCTATCGAGGATCAAAAGTTTGTATGTATGTATGTATGTTTAAACTCTTTATTGTACAAAACACATAGTATAGGCAGTACAAGGGCGAACTTATCCCTTGTATGGGACAAAACAATGTTCCATTTTAATGTCGTTAGTCACCATATACCTACTTTCTACATTTCTTTTGTTTTTTTTTTTTTAAATGAGAAGGTGAGGATACATTTATAATACATTTCTTTAAATTACTTTCTTTTCTTAGTAGTAACTGCTTAAAAATTGTTAAAGGTTAAATGGCTGCTATAGTGCCTATTAAGCGTGTGCTAGACGGTCGCTGACAGTGACAAGCCTTCAGACCGTCTGACCTTGGTCTGACCTTGGTAATGTTTGTATGAAATTGTGTTGGAAACAACTGTCTACACGGTCCGTCCAGACCAAGGCCACGCGGTCCGAGGTGCTTGTCGGAAACCGTCTAGCAAGGGCTTTAATGTCTGCAGGATATACGAAGCCCCCGACGTGATGAACCTGGCGCAGTGGACGCTGCAGCATGAGATCCCCACAAAGGTGTCCATCAGCTGTCTCTCCTGGAATCCCTCGCTGTCGAGGTATGTTTGCTGATATAAGGGTGTTACCACACCAATTTGTCTAGGTAGAAACTATCGATGGATTGGTGTGGTAACACCCTCGGTACTGTTGTCATAGAGTAACTTATACTAGAGCGGTACTGTCATAGTAAATTTTGTAACCCCAGTAAATTCACTGCCATCTGTCAACACACTTTAAAACTAAAAATGAAGATTTATAAAAATACGATAGAATGTATTTAAATATAGATAAATGATTTTTTTTATTTGCATTAATTATTTTTATGATTTTGACCCATGTTCTTTCACTGATATGCGTTAAAATTGTTAAATAACAAACGAAACCGTCAACGCCATCTATACGACTGTAGGCCAAAACTAGTAGCGCCCTCTGAACGAGAATCAAATTTTCTTGATTTTCGAGGCACGTTTTTTCCTTAGACTGTATCTATCTATTACGGAGTTATATCTATCTTTGCTGTTGTTAATGAGGTAATGAGGTATTATAGATAAACACTAGATTTTTCTGTGGGTGTCACTGTCAGCTGGGTTATTAACCTCATTCTGCAGGAATCAAATCTGATCTAGGAATATTTTTATTTATAACCATCAATTACAGGATACCCCAATTCGACAGTATGGAAATTGACACAAAAATAGGCACAATACATTAACTTACCTTACCTTCAAACCTTCAAGAAAAGAGCGTACTCCCATCTTAAATGCCGACAACGCACTTACAACCCCTCTGGTGTTGCGGGTGTCCATGGGCGGCGGTAATCGCTTACCATCAGGTGATCCGTCTGCTCGTTTGCCTCCTATTTCATAAAAAAAAAACTTACAGACTACAGTAGCACAATACGTATAGCATAGCCCTTGTGAATTCGTTATGAATGTTAATTCGAATTGTGAATTTAACTGGACTGGTATTTATGAATCAGATCTGTCACCGAAAAGGGAAAAGAAGGCTTTAATCGAATTTAAACTGTTATGAGACATACTAACATTATAGTACATTTCGATGCTAGTGCGGAAAGTACGTCATTACGTCACGAGTACCGAGATATCTTGCCACGAGCCGTAAGCGAGTGGCAAGACTCGGGACGAGTGAAGAGTGACATTTCCGCACGTGTATCAAACGACGTTTTTTAATACAGTTGCGAAAAAATAAGACAAACAGCAAGTAAGGAATAAAAACAATATCGAATGTTGCCTTTGGAAACTTAGCTTGCAGTAAGAAAAAGCGCCTCTTCTTTGACAGGCGTTTCGGCAGCTATTCCGAGCTACCTCTGCCTTCCATAGCTATTCCGTTTCATCATAGAGTAACTTATACTAGAGCGGTACTGTCATAGTAAATTTTGTAACCCCAGTAAATTCACTGCCATCTGTCGACACACTTTAAAACTAAAAATGAAGATTTATAAAAATACGATAGAATGTATTTAAATATAGATAAATGATTTTTTTTATTTGCATTAATTATTTTTATGATTTTGACCCATGTTCTTTCACTGATATGCGTTAAAATTGTTAAATAACAAACGAAACCGTCAACGCCATCTATACGACTGTAGGCCAAAACTAGTAGCGCCCTCTGAACGAGAATCAAATTTTCTTGATTTTCGAGGCACGTTTTTTCCTTAGACTGTATCCATCTATTACGGAGTTATATCTATCTTTGGTTTCATTCAGACAACTTATTAAGAACGGTTATTCAATCTTCAATAATAAAAACGTGTAAATATAAACGTGTTATAATGATTAAGAGGTAAGTAATAAAATATGAAATATGTATATAAGCTATATTCAATATTCGCAATGCTATATGCTGTTCACAGAGTAAACCCACCAATGATAGCCGTAGGCAGCGATGAGCCGAACACAGCCGCCGCTGCCGTCACCCCGGTCAATGATAAAGGCGTGGCTTGCAATGGGAAAGTTTTCCTCTACGAGTAAGTATACAGGGTGGAATTCTTACCCCTTTACCTTCAAGAAAAGAGCGTATTAGACCCGTTCGTGGTCCACATTCCATTCGTTCGGACGAAACGTTTTGCCTCCTCCTTTTTGGTACGGACGGCTAAGGAATGGAATGCGCTCCCGCCATCTGTATTCCCTGATCAATATGACCTCGGTCTCTTTAAAACAAGAGTGAATAGGCTGTTACTGAACCGGTGAGCTCCATCTTAAGCCCTGTCTTCACTTTCCATCAGGTGTGACTAGAGCCAATCGCCGATCAGTTTATAAAAAAAAAAAAAAGTATTCCCATCTTAAAGGCCGGCAACGCACTTACAACCCCTCTGGTGTTGCGGGTGTCCATGGGCGGCGGTAATCGCTTACCATCAGGTGATCCGTCTGCTCGTTTGCCTCCTATTTCATAAAAAAACAGCCGATCACGTCAACTGACGCGCGCGGCTACAGTCCAATATCAACCTTCATGCATTCTTTTTCTTTTTTAGGGTTCCGTAAAGGGTAAAAACGGGATTCTATTACTAAGACTCCGCTGTCCGTCTGTCTGTCACCAGGCTGTATCTCATGAACCGTGATAGCTAGACAGTTGAAATTTTCACAGATGATGTATTTCTGTTGCCGCTATAACGTACGTACAAATACTAAAAAGTACGGAATCCTCGGTGAGCGAGTCCGACTCGCACTTGACCCGTTTTTTGGAAAATACTTGACCGAAAAATGAAAAATGTTGACGACGCAATTTTCAAAAATACAAAGTGTTTCACATTTCATGGTCAATTAACCTTTCGACCTTTTACTGTTCCGTATCCGTACCAGACAATTTGGACTATATTTATGAAATAATTTCAAATTTACATATATAAATAACGGGTCACACGTATATTAAGTCTATATATTTAATATGTCTGTGTCCCACGGAGTTTGTTATTATAATTTCAAAGTTATTAATTCAGTAGCAATTTTTTGACAGGGGCATACGAAGGGTTAATCACGAACGAGTATCTCTGGTTAAGAATAAAATATGTGACATTTTCAACCAAAAGGTACCACATTGTCACTTGTCAATAAGGTTGATTTCAAATTGAAGCTGTATGGAAATAGCGCCTTATTGACAACCGACAATAAGTACCCTTTTGATTGAAAATGGCACATATGTTGACATTTATTGTCTTGTTCAGATACAGCGAAGCGTCTCGCCGCTGGACTCGAACCGACTGCCTCTCGTCAGTCCAAGAGCCTGTTAACGACATCGCCTTCGCTCCCAACCTCGGCCGCTCATTCCATCTCCTCGCCGTGGCCACTAAAGACGTCAGGATCATCAAGATAGAACCCATCACGTGAGTTATACCTGCCTCTCTCTGTTAACGACGTCGCTTTCGCTCTCAATCTCGGCCGCTAATTCCACCTCCTCGCCTTCGCTACAAAGATGTCCGGATCCAGATAATCAAGATTTAACCTATTAATGACTTATACCTGTCTCTGTTTGTTAACGACGTCGCTTTCGCTCCCAACCTCGGCCGCTCATTCCAACTCGCCGTCGCCACTCAAGACGTCAGGATCATCAAGATAGAACCCATCACGTGAGTTATACCTGCCTCTGTTTGTAAACGACATCGCCTTCGCTCCCGACTCGGCCGCTCATTCCTCCTCGCCGTGGCAACTAAAGACGTTAGGATTATCAACAGAGACCCCATTACGTGGTTATATTCGCTCGCAAAATGCCTAAGAAATTTACGAAACACGGATAGACGGACGGTTATTTAAGTAGCATCGCCGTACCGCTCTGCGAGACTTCCTGCCACTAAAATATTGAATTATTTGAACGTAACTTATGTATAAACGTTCAAATTAATTTGACCTATGTAAGATGAACTCCTAAATTCGGAACGTTTTATACCACCAAGCTCACTTTGGTCGTCAGTTTTGGTTGCTTGCCGTCTGGTCTGGCTCACACTTCAAGGTTCTGCCATTTTGGCTACAGACGCAACCCAAATTTATTAGTTATTGTGTTTTATCATCATCATCATGTCAGTCGATAGACGTCCACTGCTGGACATAGGTCTCCCCCGTGTGGTGCCGGGTAAGAATAGCACCACCCCCCTCTCTTTCCGTGGGTGTCGTAAGAGGCGACTTAAGGAAATCCGGTGGATGGGCAGCAGCGTCCTCCGAGAACTACCTCTATCAAACTGCGGTCGCCAACCCGCCTGCCAAGCGTGGCGACTACGGCAATCCCCCCCAAGGGATAAAAACAAAAAAAAAAATGCAGACATTGTATTTTATAAATTAAATTATTCATTTATTCGATTTTATGTATATATGCTTCACTATCTATCTATTAAACTAAATACATAAAAGTTTTTCTATTATATTCTTACACTATTTTCTCACATCCACAGAGATTCGTCGACCTCCTCAAACGGTACAAGCGTGCGTTTCAAAACAGAAGTAATGGCGGCGTTTGAGGAGCATTACTCTTGCGTGTGGCGCGTCTCCTGGAACGTGACGGGCACCCTGCTGGCGTCCTCGGGTGACGACTGCAGTGTTCGCTTATGGAAAAGTGAGTAAACTGACCGATGACAAGTGACAAAGTGTAATCATGTCATCATTTATCCTCGTGCCTTGAAACCCTCGCAACGCTCAAGATCCCACTTTTCGAACCAATTGCTACGCTAGTGGTTCCATTTTAGAATCTTTCGCTTGCCCATGTATAAAATTATAAATATTAGAAAGATGAGTTAAAAGTTTTATTATCAAAGTGCCGTATTAATTAAACTACCTTGTCAACAAACTTAATTGCTCAAGGCGCAAAAATACTTTTGATTTTGATTTGGTTTGGCCTACATGAATATCGTTGCGAAGCCTATATCGCAGGGAAAATCTTAACAGCGCGAGTCAGCGGCGCCGCCCGCGCGGCGCTAGCGACATCTCTCGGGACATATGGTGTACTTTAATGGCGTTATTCATAAACGCGTTACTGGCCTGAATTGGCTATGAATCGTTTGTCTTTATCGGGCACATTGACTTATGTATTTGTAAGAAAGGGATAAAACATAATTTAACTAAAGCAGGCCCGTAAAGTTTTATGAATAAGGGGGTAAAACGATAGTGGACGACCGCTTCCCATACAAACGTAATCCCCATTTTACTCACTGGGTATTAACATCATGAAAAATATTTTTACATTATTTATTGTATGTTAACCATATTTGTTGCCGCTTCGTTACACTTTTTTTGGTTCAGGATTCCATTTTAGAATCCCTCGCCACGCTGAGGATTCAACTATAGACTCCTTTGCTTCGTTCAGTATTGCCCTCGCCGTAAATATGTCATTTTGCTCCCTGGTAACACAATCTACATTCTACTATTTCACCATGATATTATAAATACTACCCGTCGGCAAACTTAATTGCGCAGGGCGTCAAAAAATTGAATAAATGATTTTTTATTTGCATGATCACTCTAGAATAACATCGCGAGGTCCATATCGCAGGAAAAATCTTAACAGCGCGAGTCAGCCGCGCCGCCCGCGCGGCGCTAGCGACATCTCTCGGGACATATGGTGTACTTTAAAACGATAGTGGACGACCGCTTCCCATACAAACGTAGTCCCCATTTTACTCACTGGGTATTGACATCATGGAAAATATGTTCACACTACTACTACTACTTAATGGCGCAGCGACCCAAAATGAGTCTTGGCCTCCGACACGAGTACACGCCAGTCATCTCGATCCTGTGCCATCTCGCGCCAGTTATCGGCATGGAGAGCGCTCAAATCTACTCCAACAGCATCGCTCCAGCGATACCTGGGACGTCCGATCGGCCTCCGCCCCACCTGGCGTCCCAAGTACGCCCTTTTAACGCCGCGATCCTCCTCCATTCTCAAAACGTGGCCGAACCAGCGGAGACGGTGAGCTTTTGTCTCGCCTATAATGTTCACACTATTTATTGTATATTAACCATAGCTACTGCCGCTTCGTTACACTTTTTTTGGTTCAGGATTCTATTTTAGAATCCCTCGCTACGCTCAGGATTCTACTATAGACTCCTTTGCTTCGTTCAGGGTTCAGGGTCCTCGCCGTAAATATGTCATTTAGCTCCCTTGTAACACAATCTACTTATTCTACTATTTCACCATCAATATGATATTATAATTATTATTTATTATATAAATACGACCCCGTCGGCAAACTTAATTGCGCAAGGCGTCAAAAAATTGAATAAATGATTTTTTATTTGCATGATCACTCTAGAATAACATCGCGAGGTCCATATCGCAGGAAAAATCTTAACAGCGCGAGTCAGCCGCGCCGCCCGCGCGGCGCTAGCGACATCTCTCGGGACATATGGTGTACTTTAAAACGATAGTGGACGACCGCTTCCCTTACAAACGTAGTCCCCATTTTACTCACTGGGTATTGACATCATTGAAAATATTTTCACACTATTTATTGTATATTAACCATAGCTATTGCCGCTTCGTTACACTTTTTTTTACCAGACTGCCAAAGGAGCCTCGCTACGCTCAGGATTCAACTATAGACTCCTTTGCTTCGTTCAGGATTGCCCTCGACGTAAATATGTCGTTTTGCTCCCTGGTAACACAATCTACATTCTACTATTTCACCATGATATTATAAATACTACCCGTCGGCAAACTTAATTGCGCAAGGCGTCAAAAAATTGAATAAATGATTTTTTATTTGCATGATCACTCCAGAATAACATCGCGAGGTCCATATCGCAGGAAAAATCTTAACAGCGCGAGTCAGCCGCGCCGCCCGCGCGGCGCTAGCGACATCTCTCGGGACATATGGTGTACTTTAAAACGATAGTGGACGACAGCTTCCCATACAAACGTAGTCCCCATTTTACTCGCTAAATATTTTCACACTATTTATTATATATTAACCATAGCTATTGCCGCTTCCTTACACTTTTTTTGGTTCAGGATTCTACTTTAGAATCCCTCGCTACGCTCAGGATTCTACTATAGACTCCTTTGCTTCGTTCAGGGTTCAGGGTTCTCGCCGTAAATATGTCATTTTGCTCCAATGTAACACAATCTACGTATTCTACTATTTCACCATCATTATGATATTATAATTATTATATAAATACGACCCCGTCGGCAAATTTAATTGCGCAGGGCGTCAAAAAACTGAATAAATGATTTTTTATTTGTATGATCACTCTAGAATAACATCGCGAGGTCCATATCGCAGGAAAAATCTTAACAGCGCGAGTCAGCCGCGCCGCCCGCGCGGCGCTAGCGACATCTCTCGGGACATATGGTGTACTTTAAAACGATAGTGGACGACCGCTTCCCTTACAAACGTAGTCCCCATTTTACTCACTGGGTATTGACATCATTGAAAATATTTTCACACTATTTATTGTATATTAACCATAGCTATTGCCGCTTCGTTACACTTTTTTTTACCAGACTGCCAAAGGAGCCTCGCTACGCTCAGGATTCAACTATAGACTCCTTTGCCTCGGTGAGGATTGCCCTCGACGTAAATATGTCGTTTTGCTCCCTGGTAACACAATCTACATTCTACTATTTCACCATGATATTATAAATACTACCCGTCGGCAAACTTAATTGCGCAAGGCGTCAAAAAACTGAATAAATGATTTTTTATTTGTATGATCACTCTAGAATAACATCGCGAGGTCCATATCGCAGGAAAAATCTTAACAGCGCGAGTCAGCCGCACCGGCCGCGCGGCGCTAGCGACATCTATCGGGACATATGGTGTACTTTAAAATCAGCCGCACCGCCCGCGCGGCGCTAGCGACATCTCTCGGGACATATGGTGTACTTTAAAACGATAGTGGACGACCGCTTCCCATACAAACGTAACGTTTTAATCACTGGGTATTGACATCATTGAAAATATTTTCATTTTCACACTATTTATTGTATATTAACCATAGCTATTGCCGCTTCGTTATACTTTTTTATGGTTCAGGATTCTATTTTAGAATCCCTCGCTACGCTCAGGATTCAACTATAGACTCCTTTGCTTCGTTCAGGATTGCCCTCGCCGTAAATGTGTAATTTTGCTCCTTTGTAACACAATCTACTATTTCACCATCAATACCATCATTCATTTCATGATATAATAAATACTACCCGTCGGCAAACTTAATTGCGCAAGGCGTCAAAAAATTGAATTATTGAATTTGAATTTGAGTTAACACTACTAGAATAACATCGCGAAACCTATATCGCAGGAACAATCTTAACAGCGCGAGTCAGCCGCGCCGGCCGCGCGGCGCTAGCGACATCTATCGGGAAATAGAGTCGGCCCAAGCCAAGATGGCAGCGGTTTTAAGAGCCCATCAACGTGCTCACTAGCGCCACTGGTAAATAATTGTTATTATTTAAATGAGGGCTAACGCGTATGAATTCGCCGCTAGGGGCGCTAGTGTAGATGGTGGTCTTTTCCATAGTTCGAAATGTCAAATGTCACTTGTCACTTCAATGACTGACAGCTGTTCTTTAGTCTTTTGGACCACCATCAACAGAGGCGCCAACTGGTGAGCTAAAAAACGATAGCCCTCATTGAACGATAGATATCCAAAAAAACCGGCCAAGTGCGAGTCGGACTCGCACACCGAGGGTTCCGTACTTTTTAGTATTGGTTGTTATAGCGGCAACAGAAAAACATCATTTGTGAAAATCTGTGTTTAGCTATCACGGTTCATGAGATACAGCCTGGTGACAGACAGACGGACAGCGGAGTCTTAGTAATAGGGTCCCGTTTTTACCCTTTGGGTACGGAACCCTAAAAAGGGGGCCGCTACGTACTGTATTTTGTATTTAGGCACCTTTTGAATACAATATAATAGTTTTTACGTTGTTAAATTCGTCAATCTATGCGTCCAAAGTTAAAACGGCCGTTTTTGTTTTAAGTTCATAGATCGACGAATCCAGCAACGTAAAAACTATATATATATATATATATATATATATATATAGTCGTAGTAAATAGTAGTAGTAAATAGTTTTTACGCTGGAGTTGCAGTCGTACATAGGCTACGGAGGCTGCTTAACATCAGGCGGGCCGTATGCTTATTTGCCACCGACGTAGTATATATATATATTTATATATCTATATATGGTGTACTTTAAAATCAGCCGCACCGCCCGCGCGGCGCTAGCGACATCTCTCGGGACATATGGTGTACTTTAAAACGATAGTGGACGACCGCTTCCCTTACAAACGTAGTCCCCATTTTACTCACTGGGTATTGACATCATTGAAAACATTTTCATTTTCACACTATTTATTGTATATTAACCATAGCTATTGCCGCTTCGTTATACTTTTTTATGGTTCAGGATTCTATTTTAGAATTTTAGAAAAACTATATATATACTACGTCGGTGGCAAACAAGCATACGGCCCGCCTGATGTTAAGCAGCCTCCGTAGCCTATGTACGCCTGCAACTCCAGAGGAGTTACATGCGCGTTGCCGACCCTAAAGGGGCCCACTGACTATCAGTCCGCCGGACGATAACGGCCTGTCAGCTAGAACAAAAATTTGACAGTTCCGAACAACTGACAGGCCGATATCGTCCGGCGGACTGATAGTCAGTGGGCCCCTTAACACTCCGCACCCTCGTTGAGTTATATTAAGATAACTAGGATCCATTGGGGTTAGGTACATGGTGACTTAAAATCTATTGTTAATATTTAAAATACTAATTAAATTAATTTAAAAATTTACAATAAATTAAATGAATGTTTTTTTTTTACAATAAATTAAATTAACACAATCAAAATTCGCAATAAATTATTATTATTATATACATTGATGGGCTCTTAATAGCACAGACTGTGCAAGTGTTATTTTAATAGTCATAATTTAATAGAAGTTTGACGTTTAAGGCCGTTCCGTCGGTTTTCCGCTGTCACTGTCACATTTCGCAAGAAAGAACGGGAAAGATCATGCGCGCCAAGTGTCAATTTTGATCGAATTTTGTCGATTTTCATTTATTTTAAAAACGACGCTAGATGTAGACTACGAACATAATAGTCTTTTTAGTAACAAAACCGATGTATGAGCACTCTATGTCTTCTTAATTCTCTTTGGTTTTATGACAAAGTTTTTGTTTGCTCGAAATGGGCAAAATTGTTGAAATCTTTATATTTTACACAATTACACACAATATACTTTTTACACAATTTTGACAATAAAATATTATCTTATCTTATGAATTTTATTGTTACTGCTGCACTTCTAATTCAATTACTCTATTGCCATGTTAAGTCGCCGTTGATTAAAATCTAATTAATGATATTCCTTTTATCTGTTCCAGTGCAATACCTGAACCAATGGAAGTGCGTGGCCGTGTTCAAAAACGAGACTCTACCCGGCGACAGCCCGCCCCTCTCCAGACCACACACCACCTACATGCGTATGGCCACTATGGCCAACCCGGGCCATATGCCCTTTCACTGACCCCACCCCACCTGGCCACAGAGTAAGTACAAAAACGAGACTACCCAGCGACAGCCCGCCCCTCTCCAGACCGCACATCACCTACATGCGTATGCAGCGTATGGCCACTATGGCCAACCCGGGCCATATGCCCTTTCACTGACCCCATCCCACCTGGCCACAGAGTAAGTACAAAAACGAGACTACCCGGCGACAGCTCGCCCGTCTCCAAACACGCCATCCTACATGCGTATGGCCACTATGGCCAACCCGGGCCATATGCCCTTTCACTGACCCCATCCCACCTGGCCACAGAGTAAGTACAAAAACGAGACTACCCGGCGACAGCTCGCCCGTCTCCAAACACACCATCCTACATGCGTATGGCCACTATGGCCAACCCGGGCCATATGCCCTTTCACTGACCCCATCCCACCTGGCCACAGAGTAAGTACAAAAACGAGACTACCCGGCGACAGCTCGCCCGTCTCCAAACACACCATCCTACATGCGTATGGCCACTATGGCCAACCCGGGCCATATGCCCTTTCACTGATCCCACCCCACCTGGCCACAGAGTAAGTACAAAAACGAGACTACCCGGCGACAGCCCGCCCCTCTCCAAACAGTAAGTTTGGCTTGCGTTTCAAATGCTCTGCGGTCGGCTCCGATCCAAGCACATTCCACCAATGCGTGGTAGGTATCTTCTCTTACCCCCACAAGTCAAGTTATGAAAATTAAGAAAAATGATTTTTCGGGGTGGTTTGTAGGTACCAAAAATTCATTGATTAATACGAATTCGTACTTCGATATAGATATATATATATATATGTATACACACCCACACACATCACGACAAACAGGCGCATACAGCCCGCCTGCAACTCCAGAGGTGTTACAACCGTTACCTTTGATAGGTTAAATTTGATTCTCGATCAGATGGCGCCACTAGTTTTGGCCAACTCTCGTATAGAGGGCGTTGACTGTTTCGTTTGTTATTTATAATTTTAACGCATACCAGTGAAAGAACATGGGTCAAAATCATATAAAAATAATTAATGCAAATAAAAAAATCATTTATCCATATTTAAATACATTTTAACGTATTTTTATAAATCTTCATTTTTAGTTTTAAAGTATGTCGATAGATGGCAGTGAATTTACAGTGGTTACAAAATTTACTATGACAGTACCGCTCTATCTTATTATATCCTCATTGCTCTATACAGAAGATACCAATAATGGTAAATAAGAATCCTAAAGGGGCCCACTGACTATCAGTCCGCCGGACGATATCGGCCTGTCAGTTAGAACAAAAATTTGACAGTTCCGAACAACTGACAGGCCGATATCGTCCGGCGGACTGATAGTCAGTGGGCCCCTTTAAGAATAGGGGATATTACTGCAATGTTCTGCCACCAGAGTGCAGCACTAGCCTTTTTAGTAAACCATAGAGTAACTTATACATACTGTACCTTTAACAGGTTTTGACAAGTTTACAGACATAATAAAATATGACATTGATGCATCAAGGCGGTTTGTTTACAGAGGATCTACCGGGAATCGCGAAACCCAATTTTCGCTATCTGCCTCTATCACTCGAATATGCAAGAGTGACAGAGATGTTAGATAACGATATTCTTGTTTCGCGATAGACCCTCAGATTGTGGTAGTGGCGCCCCCTACGCAGAGTTTCGCGTAATATTCCATATTGCTATGGCGACCTGTTTTTGGATTAAGAAATTATTATACAGCAGTTGAATCTATGATTAAGAATCAATTGTGAACTTTATTGTAGAAATCAATGTTCATTTATTTGTAAAATATTTATATTTTATAATAAATTTCGAATAAAATACGACAATCGAACGCAATATTTCACTCTATTATTTATCTAACTAAAATAATATACATATCACTAATAAATTACTACAAAACTTAAATCAGTCCAAAACATTCGTTGTCCAAAACGTTCTGTACAACAGAAACGATTTATTCGCTTAAAATTACATGTTTTATGACATAAGGGTGGGGCCGACGGGTCATTTCATGGGTGCGGTGCGGCGGAACCGCTGTAGGTGTGGCGTGTCCTTACTGGCGTTTGCACGCTGACTGTACCAGCCCACCTGAAAAAAAAGTTAACATATTCACCGCTGAGCTACGGTCGTAGCGCTACGCCGTAGCCGATATCATTGATTTCCCGGTATGTAGCGGAAATGTTTCGTATTCGGTTATGTTTCGTCATATTTTATCATTGCAAATGCCATTGCTTGGTCTGATTACTAAATACAGAATGTTTTCCGACCCTTAGCCATACCATAGAGTAACTTATACTAGAGCGGTACTGTCATAGTAAATTTTGTAACCCCAGTAAATTCACTGCCATCTGTCGACACACTTTAAAACTAAAAATGAAGATTTATAAAAATACGATAGAATGTATTTAAATATAGATAAATGATTTTTTTTATTTGCATTAATTATTTTTATGATTTTGACCCATGTTCTTTCACTGATATGCGTTAAAATTGTTTAATAACAAACGAAACCGTCAACGCCATCTATACGACTGTAGACCAAAACTAGTAGCGCCCTCTGAACGAGAATCAAATTTTCTTGATTTTCGAGGCACGTTTTTTCCTTAGACTGTATCCATCTATTACGGAGTTATATCTATCTTTGGCCATACCAAAGATTGTAATAGAGGTAAAATCTAAAAAAAAAAACGTACGACACATTCAAAACAGGTGGCGCTCTATAGTTCGTTTCTAGAGTTCCGTACCCAAAGGGTAAAAACGGGACCCTATTACTAAGACTCCGCTGTCCGTCTGTCTGTCTGTCACCAGGCTGTATCTCATGAACCGTTATAGCTAGACAGTTGAAATTTTCACAGATGATGTATTTCTGTTGCCGCTATAACAACAAATACTAAAAACAGAATAATATAAATATTTAGGTGGGGCTCCCATACGGAACCCTTCGTGCGCGAGTCCGACTCGCACTTGGCCGGTTTTTTTAGGATTAGAAAAAAGGTAAACAATCTCATGTCTTTTTATTGAAAAAAGTAAAAAAAGGGGGTAACCATTACATATGAAAGCAAAAGAATGTAAATGATGATATATGATTTATAATTGTTACGTACTCGTATTTGCCGTAACTTATTTTACAAGTATTAAAAAAAAAGACACGTCAAAATCGCTTACCTTCTTTCTAATGCTAAATAAAAAACCGGCCAAGTGCGAGTCGTACTCGCGCACGAAGGGTTCCGTACCATTACGCAAAAAACAGCAAAAAGTGATATTTAGACAACGATATATATAATATATAAATATTTGAATACATAGAAAACACCCATGATCCAGGAACAAATATCTGTGCTTATCACACAAATAAATGCCCTTACCGGGATTCGAACCCGGGACCATCGGCTTCACAGGCAGGGTCACTACCCACTAGGCCAGAGCGGTCGTCAAGTGTCGGTGGTCGGTTTATGATTGTCGATTGTCACCTTGGCTACGCCCTCAGTAATAAACAGTCGAAATATTTACCGGCATTCCCCTTTCACTCTTGCAATGACTGTTTGAGGATGAATGTGGACTGACGATATTTCTGAAAAAGAAACGACATTTACAGCTCGGTTCTCCATACAAGCGTAGTTACTCTCATTTTAAAACGACTATCTAATGTCTGTTTTTTTATTCCATAGACTAAAATGACGTTTCATGTGTAAGACATGACATTTCTTAGTACCACATGAAATGTCATTTTAGTCTACGGAATAAAAAAACAGAATATATATTGCTCTGATACTTTGTACTTACAATAGGATAAGGTATATCTATGTCTGTAATTAGTTTATGTAGCTTCAGATACCATAGTAAAAAAAATACAGCGAATTTAAGTTTTACATACAAATATTGTTTTTGCTCCATTTCGTATGTTTTATAAACTGGAGCTATATAAACTAATTACAGACCTAGATATACCTCATGTCGTTGTATGTGCAAAGTTTCATTAGAATCCAACACGTAGTTTTAAAATGAGAGGGGAACTACGTTTGTATGGGAAGGTGCAATTCGGCCGAGCTTGTCTTGTTTTTTTAAAGTTATTATTTGAAATACATAACGGGCTTCAAATACTCCTACTAATCTATGTTGCAAGGATTATATGAAGGTGGTAGTGTTTCAAAGGCCACTGTTAATTTTACCACATGATTTCTTCATAATCAGGAAACAATTCTTTAGACAATTTTAGAGATATATAGTAAGTCAAAAACTTACCCCAAAGAAGCACGTTTGATCGTGGTTGCGTTATTCTGTAGCAAAATGCGAGCAGGCGGCGTCGCCAACCCTCCCGTGGCTCGCCAACTATAAGCAAAAAATACAACTTAAGGCCTGTCCAGACGAGGACAATTTTTCCCCAACCTGATTAAATTGTCCGATCAAATCAGGCCGTGCGGACTCAAACGCCAATTTGGCTCGCCGAATTCGACCGCCGATTATGACCGATATTGCCGATAAAATGGGGTGCGGACGCAATAATACCAATTTGTGAAGCTAGTATTCGCGTTTCGGGGCATTTTTTTTAATTTAGAGCGCTCAAATATCTCTGATTTGATCGGACAATTTAATCAGATTGGCGAAAAATTGTCCTCGTCTGGACAGGCCTTTAAGTTAATCATTTAACTAGGTAGCTAGAATTATTGATTGTCACACACCAACACCTTTGTTCAAGGATAACAAATATCTTTACTAGCGACTGATGACAAATAGTTTTTTGAGTCCCGGACACTTGGCCTAAAGGGGTTGACACCGTAGGTTTCTTACCTTGGTATTCCATCGCCGGCTCTCCTATAAAACTCCAACCGTTTAGTATCCAACTTATTCGGGCAACTACTCAATCGCAGCGGCCTATCATTCTCCAAGCTAATCTTCTTGCATTGCGTCCTCACCGGCCCAGTCTTCTGTCTATCTCTGTTCAAGTCCGTATTGGAATGCTCATTGATACTTGGCAACCGGGGATCGAGCCCACAATCTCCGTTGTCGTATACCCGAAAAATAGGCTTCTTTACACCATACAGACCGGTCACAGGTCGGTTCATTGAAGTGAAAAGTGGGTTTAGCTGGCTTCGTATTTGATTTAAATCGGGTTTTAGCTCAGGTTTTTTAGGTTCTTTAGTCTGTGTGACAGCAATCTTTGGAATTGTGTTTACGGCTTTCATCACTTCTCTTGGTGGTGTTGGTTTCTTAGGGATGCCGTTGGGTTTGGATACCGGACCCGGTGGCGGTGTAGGTGTTTGACTGCAGCAGGCTTCCGCTCTGTCTTGATCGAATAGGTTCTTATATTCGGGTGGGCTGTAAGGCCTTGGTTCGTGTAAAGTGGAGGTCCAGAGAAGGTCTATGGCGGGTACGCTCTGGAGTTGCTGGAGATGGGTCTTTATGTTGTAGATGCCAGCGATATGTCCGAAGGGTTCCGTCTTGATTTGTGCGACCACGTCGATTACTGGTTGCCCGGAGAGTTCCGATATTTGTTTGTACAGCTGAAAAATATTATCAATTGTAACTAAGATTGAATTTAGAGTAGTGAATTATGTTAGATAGTATAAGGAAATTTATAACGGGTCTATTTCATTCGCCAACAAACTGTTTCGCAGTTTGGCGAAATTCTATAGTAGATTTGTGTTTTTTTTGTTTCTGAGCAATAAAAAAAAGGCAAGGGCATGTCATTCGAAGTCCTGTTACAGTACAATTTTCTACTAAAATGAGATTGCTTACTTTAAACTGTTATGATCTACATTTCTATAAAGAGAGATGTACATTTATCAACTCATTTACACGACTTCGATTTTAATACGGTAATTTACTTCTTTGCTAGAAAAGTAAAGAAGAATCAGAAGATAATTCAGTCATAATAGTCCCCACGCGTCTTATGTATGATAAGATTTTCGTCTGTGAAATAAAGATTAAATAAATAAACAGTCGCAATCGTATTGTAGTCGCAACACATACATCTCTGTTGACTTTAGGCTCGACGGAGCCGAGCGGATGCGCGCGCATCCGCATGCCGGGCCGCTTGATCCAGCGGTGCCGCGCCGCCTCCTCGATTTTCATGCGCGTAGAAACATTCGGTTCTAGGAGCTGCTGGATGAATGTCTTGCAATCTGTTAACAATAAATTTTTGATTGTACTTAGCTGCAGTTTTCGGGAGATTTTACTGTGTGTCAAGGCAGGATTGGATTTTTTTATTGTCTTCGATATCTTCTTGCCTCTGACAATATGTAAATCCTAACGTCGCCTTCCCTTGCACGTAATAAAGCATAGAAACCAATTTTACAAGTTAAATTTTTTCTTTACTAATTTATTTTTGCGGTATATTCATCGTTGGCGTCCATCTGTCTCGAAACGCATACCAAATTGACAACAATATATCCAAGTCAAAAGAATAATAATTATTATGACAGTCAAATATTAACACTTTTTTATGTTTTTTTCCCAGGTAGCACAAAGTGACCCCCGAGTGTGACCGCGGCCAGGAGTTATGCGGCAGAACAGTGATTAATGGACAAGTTATGCTATGCTGGATTTGTGGCGTGTTATTTTTATCTAGAGAGTCGTTAATTAATAACCTCCATACAGGGTAAAATTTTAACCACCGTTCATACTCTGCGTAGTTACTTTATAGGTCATACTGAACAACTTTTATTATGAGACCAATGCCGAAATCGCGAAAAAAAATTTGGCTGTTCCATACATTCCGGCTGATGTGATGCCGCTGATTTAAAGATAAGATAAAAGACATTTATTCGTGACGATCACAACACAAGTACGAACATGTACAGACAACAACAGCAAGAAAAGAAGAGATCATCAAGTGTGCATCACGAAATGGACCCAACTCAGCATAATGCTAGCTATAAAGCCAGCGCTGGTCTTCCGTAGGGCCCATTCGGTGATGCCACGACAGATAACACACAAAGATACATATTAAAACATTACAAAGATACACACAAAGAATACCTAATTATATACAAACATATTAACCAAACCAAAAAGAAATACATGAAGAGCACAAAGAAAAATAAAAAAACAAGTATACAAGAAAAAAAAAACATTCAAGAAACAAACAAACAAATCCATAGACAATTAATAATTATGAATGCGACCATACCATCTGTCAAAAACTGATTTCTTTGGGACAGCCAAAAATTTTTTCGCGATTTCGTCATTGGTCCCATAATAAAAGTTGCTCGGTATGACCTATAAAGTCACTACGTAGAGTATGAACGGTGGTTAAAATTTCATTCTGTGTAATCATGCCAGTGTTTGTCAAAGGTGACGCTATTAAAAACTGTCGCCTCACTGGTGTTTTTAATTTCGAAACGTAAAGTTGGATTTGCCTGACAGCTGTCACAGGCACAAAACATAACTTAATAAAAACATATACAGATTTGATTTAGTAGCGCCATCTAGTGAGCTCAACGGAAATTACAAGTATAGACACGAGACGTATGGAGTTTGTCAGTCTTTTACTTACTAGCCTCTGTTTTTAATGTTATTTTTTTAGGGTTCCGTACCCAAAGGGTAAAAACGGGACCCTATTACTAAGACTCCGCTGTCCGTCTGTCCATCTGTCACCAGCCTGTATCTCGTGAACCGTGATAGCTAGACAGTTGAAATTTTCACAGATGATTTATTTCTGTTGCCGCTTTAACAACAAACACTAAAAAGTACGGAACCCTCGGTGCGCAAGTCCGACTCGCACTTGGCCGCTTTTTTTTGTTTTGTATGTGGGACGCGAACAAGTCAAACTCATTGTTTAAATCTTATAATTTAATAGTTTTTTTTGGAAATATGCTCTTATTAGTGAAAAGGGTTTTGCAAGATACCCTTATCTCATAAAACATGCAATGGAAGTATTGACAGTACAATATACAGGTTGGCTAAAAAATAAGTGCATTCCCGATGCCAGGGAGGACGGAGGGAGGATTAGACTTGTGTTGATGTAAGGTACAGTCGAAGGCAAAAATATCGATCCAGACAAATGGCTCAAAAATATGTGAACACGACTATATTGTCTAAGGTGTAAGAGCGTACACATATTTTTGAAACTATGGGAATGTATATATATTTATGCCCTTGACTGTACATACGCTTTTTAGGTTATCAGGGTTCCAAACCCCGTTCTTCAACTGAAGTAAGGAAACGCATGCTTTGCGGGTAGTTAAAAAAATTGTAAGACTATAAGTAGTTGGTCAAGCAAATCTTGTCAGTAAATAGGAACAAAAAAACTATACTCATCCTTTTCTTTTGGATGCTAGTACTAGCGTAAGGCAAAGATAGTATGATTGTCTCTGTCTATGTTTGAAATGAGACAGTCCTTTGACAAACTATAGCTACAAGCTCGACTTTAAATATTGTAATGTTGCCATTGTTGAATTCTTTTTACAACTTTTTTAAGCAATCTCTAAGATTAATAAATTTGTAATAAACACTTGTATGAGAACATTCTGTAGTTTATATACTTTACATATCTCACTTTGCCCTGAGACTCCAACATGGCTGTTTACAAACGGGCGAACTAATAATGATCGCCTTAGGTCTCGCAAAAGGCTAATGGAAGGAATAACCTTTTAACCACTTAGGGCCACTTGCACTATCCTTCTAACCCGGGGTTAACCCGTTTAACCGTTAATCCAGTGTCAAATTGTACTGGTAACCATGGTCTCTCCAGGTTTAACGGGTAACCCCGGGTTAGTGGGACAGTGCAATGGGCATTAAAATTTTCCATCGAGCGTGCTTGTGTCGCAGCCGGTACGTAGTTACACGAAGTTTTGTCTTATTTATCAGACCGCGGCGAAATATATCAGACTACGGATGTTAAAAGGTTGCATATTTCGTGCATAAGTTCCAAAAAACTCATTGGTACGAGTCGGGGTTTGCACCCACGACCCCGGATTGAAAGTCGCACGCTCTTACCGCTAGGCCACCAGCGCTTTTTTTCCTATTCATCAGTGTCATTCTGCAGTTTCGAAAGCCCAGCAGCATCTTCACCATCTATCTTACAAACGCGGGAAATTCAATCGTTTTTAAGGTTACTTATCTTATGATTTTCGGGGGCACTTGCGGATACACTTCGACCCATAGGGATCTTTTGTGCATTCATTTGCATAAATGCCTGCCCCCGTACTTCAAATCACTAATTATGCCATACCTCCGCTGACACAAGCTAATGCAACCCGCTGTTTTCGTGCGAAACCGCGCGCTATGGCGGCGCGCAGCTGCGGCCGCGAGCGACCCTCGCCGGTGTCGGCGCCCGTGAACGGCAAGCCGCCCGTCACCATCCCGTACACAATCACACCTCTGAAAATTTGAAACGGGGAATTATATATCTAACCATAGAACAAGTCTCAGAGTGACAATCTCTTTTTGCTTGACTAAGGGTCGGTTGCACCAAACCGTCTGTCACCGTTTTACCGTTCGCTAAATTTTATTGTATGGAAAGTTTCATAGTTCTCTGCTGCTTGACGTTAATCAGTCTGTTAATTGTGGTTGGTGCAACTGGCCCTAACTCTTTGACCGCCAAAGACGTCAACTGACGCGTGTGGCAACTGGCGTCACACGTAAATTTACAACACTGATATACTCCAGGGATGTTGCGGATGCCGATGTTTTGACATCCGCGGATGCGGATACGGATGTGGATTTTTTAAGTCTCACATCCGCGGATGCGGATGTCGAGATTAGGCACATAAAAAACGTCAAATATTACTCTTTAGTAATTTTTATTAAAATAAAAACGAAACTTTTAGTATTTAAACAAGAATATAGGTGCCCCACTATCCCATCACTATACTAAAGTCCAAATAAAACAAACTTTTCACTTCTTGTCGCTGTCCGTCATAGGCTAAAGTGCTCGACGAATCACAAGAACGAAACAAGATTCCTATTGGCTAATGACGAAATTACCTAGCACTTACGCCGCCGCTAAGACGTTCCTGTACCTACCTGTTCCACATCCGCATCCGCATTAAGCTGCGTGCATGCGGATGTTGAAAATAATGCGGAAGTTCCGCGGTTGCGGATGCCAATATTCGCAACATCCCTGATATACTTCTACTGAGTTTGCGCTTCAGCGAGATCAATTAAGCGGTTCAACCTGATCTGGGTATGGCGAGGGAATCGAGCTAATGGAAATGTCGCTAATTGGCTAAACCTAGCCCAGCTGAGAAGTCTCCTGTGTGGGAGAAAAGACTGTCGGAGTGAACTTAGCTTGGCCCGACGACTGTCGGAGTGATTGGTAGTGTTAGTACTAACATGCTCCAGAGATCCACCTCGGGCCCGTAGCGGCGACCGTCCACGAACAACTCTGGCGCAGCGTACTCCAACGAGCCGCACGGAGTCCGCAGTGCCCCACCGTTGCTCCACACATTGCTTAGGCCGAAATCTGAAATAAGTGTTAGTTTTAAGCCGGGTCCAGCAACTTTGGCCGCAGGATACCTATAAACTTGATGTGCAGATCAGTTTTTGGCACGATTTTGAGGGCCAACAGTAGGTAAACATCGAAAATCGAAAATTGGTGATTTGCCTTTCTATCGTTCGAATATGCAAGAGTGATAGAGAGGCTGATAATTTAATTTCGATTTTTGCAATATGCTCTCTGATCGTAATCCACGCGCTGCAGGCCAGATGAACCAACTCGAATTCGAAAATTATGTTAGAACCCATAGAGGATCTACATAATAAATAAGTGGATAGAAAAAAAAGCAGTTTTTTGCTTTTACAATATATACAAGTTAGTTAAAAGGTGATAAATTTCGTTGTTCATCATAGAAAGTAACAAAATGGGCTCACCCACAATCTTGATGAACTGCTTTGTTGAGTCTAACATGATGTTTTCCATTTTCAAGTCTCTGTAAAAATAATTGTTAGAAATATGAAGTGTGCTCTCAAAAATGATCAGAAGTGACAAACTGGTGGCAATAGTGATAAGGTGAATCTATACAGGGTGGCCAAAAATATGTGCATTCCTGTTGCCAGGGAGATTTTGGGATTATACTGAGCAACTCTTACTATGGGACCAACCACGAAATCGCGAAAAAAAATTTGGCTGTTTCATACATTTTGGCTGGTCCATTTTCTATGGAAGGGTAACATTTTTTTTCGCGATTTCGTGGTTGATCCCATAGTAAAAGTTGCTCAGTATAATCCCAAAACCTCCCTGACAACGGGAATGCACATATTTTTTGTCCAACCTGTATATATCCTTTTAAATCTCAATGTACTTTTCAAATGATAGAATCAAATCGAATTTTGAACTATAATGAAATTAAATTGCTGACATTTATTTGCTGACATGTCCCATAATTACTCAGTTTAATTTAATTAGGTTATAAGCATGTATGTAATTAGTTCGTAAGATTTCTAACACAATGCATTATTGTTTAAAAAAAAAAAATAATAATAAAGAAGGTATCAATATCAGAACTGCAAATATGACTCTGGGCCTGAAGAGGTTAAAGCCTAATTAGATATTACTTAATTATTGTGTTGTGGCCTGGATAGGACTTGGGTACAGAGCCCCCCTCTGTAACGTGTTGACCCTTAAATCAACAAAAAACACTGAAGGTGTTGAGTTCAAACTTCCTCGGCGCTCAATAGTACTGCCGTGTCAGACGTATCTCTGCTATCTTTAGATAGCAGAGATTCGCCTAACCAGTGCAAAATGAAACTAGACACTATGCTTTACATAATACTTAAACAAAATTTCAAAAAATGTCTTTAGTTACTGAGATATTTCATGTTTTAAGATAGACGTTTTCGAATTTTTGGACATTGAGTTATGCGTATCTCTTCTAACTCAAGTTAGAATAATTATGCGTAACTCTTCGCAATTTTTTTACGGCAAACTGGATATCTACTATCTCGAGTTATCATAGTGTCGCGTAACCACACGCAGGTAGTACGGCGATAGGGGGGCGGGGCGCGGAGGGAGCGGCTCGTCGCTCCTTGCCACGTGTATTTGTTTATTTGTGTAGTTTCAAGCAAAAGGTACCATATTGTCGCTTATCATAAGGACATTCTGACAGGTTTTTCGTATAAAGATACAACCAATTTTCGTCTTTATGGTAAGCGACAATGTGGTACCTTTTGATTGAAAACGTCACATTTACATTTCATTACGTACGTAATATTGACCCGGTTAAGTTAGCGTTCCGGTGTTTTTTTATGTTGTTTGTTCAAAATATGATAAATTTGTCTTTAAAATGAGTTCTTTACGAAGTAAAGCCTTGGTACGAATGTGTAGTGAGAGAAACGTGAAGGCGTGTCGGATGACCAAAACAGCGTTTGCCTACGTTGCACCAAACCTGAGTTCCACTATTAGGTACAGCTCTCCCAAGTGCTCATTAAGGCATGTCGGATGACCAAAACAGCGTTTGCCTATGCTACACCAAACCTGAGTTCCAATAGGTACAGCCGGGGTTCAGCATCAGCTCTATATTGGGTACTGCTCTCCCAAGTACTCATCAAGGCGTGTCGGATGACCAAAACAGCGTTTGCCTACGTTGCACCAAACCTGAGTTCCACTAGGTACAGCCAGGGTTCAGCATCAGCTCTATCTTGGGTACTGCTCTCCCAAGTGCTCATTAAGACGTGTTGGATGACCAAAACAGCGTGTGCCTATGTTACACCAAACCTGAGTTCCACTAGGTACAGCCGGGGTTCAGCATCAGCTCTATCTTGGGTACTGCTTTCCCAAGTGCTCATCAAGGCGTGTTGGATGACCAAAACAGCGTTTGCCTACGTTGCACCAAACCTGAGCTCCACTAGGATCAGCCATGGTTCAGCATCAGCTTTATCTTGGGTACTGCTCCCCCAAGTGCTCATTAAGACGTGTTGGATGACCAAAACAGCGTGTGCCTATGTTGCACCAAACCTGAGTTCCACTAGGTACAGCCAGGGTTCAGCATACTAAAACCTTTTCCAGAATGTAACAAATACTTTTCTGAAAACCGCATCAAAATCGGTTCAGCCAAACGCGAGATTATCGCGGACAAACATACGGGTCAAACTGAGAACCTTTTTTTAAGGCGGTTAAACATTTTGGAGTAACTGACCTTCTGCCGTTAATTCCGAGTTTTACACTTACTGGGATTAAATATTAAATAAAGTACATACAAACAAACACACACATACATACATACATACATACATACATACATACATACATACATACATACATACATACATACATACATACATACATACATACATACATACATACATACATACATACATACATACATACATACATACATACATACATACATACATACATACATACATACATACACACATACATACATGCAATACATGCATATGCTATTAAACATAAGGCTCTTTCCACCAATCGATTGATCTACTTTATAACCAATGATGTAAGGACTGATGGAAATCGGGCTCCTTGTATGTAATGTGAGTTAGCACATTATAAAATGGATTATCTTGTGTAGTCTGGTTACGCGTTTTACTAGGAGCACTAATACAACGAACTCTTACAACTTAAAATAAAAGAACTACGCGTGACCACCTCAATATTCCCCATGCCCTGGTTACACGTTTTACTAGAAGTTGATACAATGTAGTCTTCTAACTTTAGATAAACGAAAACCTCAATAAGCCCGCGAGCCGTGGCCACGCGAAATAGTATGAGCGCTCATACAACGAACTCATCTAACTTTAAGTTAACATAGTTACGCGCAACCACCAAATGTATGAAACAGTGGTTACGCCAAACTATGTTTATGCGTTTATTTCAAAAACTATGTATTTTTACAAAAAAAAAAGTAAAGAAATATTATTCTTCACGTCTATTGAAACACAAAACACATATTAAAAATGACTTAACTCAAAAAACTCACGAAATATATGAGTTTATTAGTTTTCACGCTCACCGAAAACTTTAAACTCGATTTACTCAAAACTGTGTTTTTTGAGATAGCAGAGATACGTCTGACACGGCAGAGTAGCAATGATTTGGTTGAGAAAAAAAAAGCGGGTAATGTCCAGTATTTTGGACGTTGCCGACTTAAGGGATATGAGGCTGTTCTAACAACAACAGTTAATTGACTATTGCGTACGTTTTCCCAATAAGGTTTACATTACCGGTGTACCACGCCTTGAGAGTGCATGTGTCGGACAGCCGAGACCAGTTGAGCTGCAAGCGCCTTCGCGCGGGCCTCAGGCAGGCCTCGTTGTGGGCCCCTTGAGGCCAACACATGGGCACAGAGGTCCCCTCCACCAGCTGCTTCCATTACTACGTAGAGTCGAGGGCCGTGCTGTAAGAAAAGGACTTAAAAATAACCTTCTGTTGTTACTCGACGCATAGGATATCAGTTCATGTTGCACCGAGCATGACCTTCTTAATATTACTTCTGCGAGGTTTTACGACCTTACGAGCCAAGTCAGCTGGAGAAAGGTTGCCGTTTATGAGGGAAATTTATATTATAGTGTATAGATATATATGATATATAATGTGTGAAATGTTATAATGATTTGCCGCCATTGTATGTCACCAGTGCCGCGATGCAGGGAAGCCTGAGGACAGCAGTGGACATCTACCAACTTAACACACAGGTCCTCCTTGCAGTGTGAGAAAGTAATATGTGTAAGTCATCATCTTGCCTCCCGCTCTTGCAGTTGATGAGTAGAACTGGACCGTTTAATCATGAATGACGGTGGCTTACCATCATCGTCTCGTACAGTGCTGCGATGCAGGGATGCCTCAGTTTGGACATCACACGCGGTTCCCGATGTAAGTTGCGACGGGCGTACTCTTCTTTTATGCTAGTCAGGTCGATAATTTTGATGGCCACCTGATAAAAGATAGATGAGAATTTAATAAAACCTACTTAGTTTCATTGCTGGGCAAAGCACTGGGGGCTGGGTGATGGGGCATTGCAGAAAAATGTTGGGTATGTGACGCTATTTTTTGACACTTCTGATAAACCTAAGAAACCGATACTTGTCATGATAACGTTTGTGCTGGTTATTAATAAGGTAACTGTCATACGCGTTACGTCCACGACAAATTAATAGACCTATTTGTGGAATGCCCCTGATATGTAATACATAGAAAGTGTCAGTGAAATTTTCTACATGGAGATTTATAAAACTTTCCATATTTTCAAACGGGGAACTAGATTGTAAATTCCAAAATCGAAAATTTTGTTTTTTGTGATTGTTTTACACATTTCCGAGAACTTGCAACTTTTAGAAACTTTCCGCACATTTGTCATCTGTAGGCCTCGTCTCATGCTAGAGAATACGCTGACTAAAGAGGTTTAGGTTTTTACGTGTACCGTGTACCTTTGAATTTCTTTGCCAAATTTCGTTATTCGCTAAAAAGTGAGAATGGCATCGAAGATTCAGTGATTAAGAGAAAAACACCGTTTCACGCACGCCCATTGGAATCAAGTTAAGCCACCCTAAAAACTGAGCCATATTGTCGAAGAATATTACAATAGTTATTCCATCCGGAACATATTTGACTTTCTTTTCTTCATTAGTAATCTACAGGAAAAGTGCAGAAATGTCTGCAAATTAGGAAAGCTGGTGGAAATTGCGTCCTATATATTGGTGAAATGACGATATGATCTAAACAACATCAAAATGTGTAAGATTAACAAATTGTGTTGTGTTGTTTGTTGTGTGTTTGTGTTAGGAGAAATGCCATCAAAATGACACAGCTTGTACGTTGCACATGTAACAAATATTCTATTATCAGAGTTCTTTCTTTGGCAATCTATCTATTCTAAAGAGATAGTGTGACGAAATATCGTAATGCAACGCATACATTGGTACAGGTGTTACGGAATATATCCGTAAAGCATTCCAACGCCTATTTATTTATATCCCCTTTGATCAGCACACAGACTAATAGCCCAAAAACAAATAAAACGAACACTATTCATAGAGCTCATTCTAAAGAAAAGGCACAGTCATTCAGATCATTGCTCACTACGCTCCAGTGTTGCCACTAAGAAGCTTCCTGATTGGTCGGTATTGGCACACTTGAACTTACCTTCTTCCCAATAATTCTATGGGTAGCTTCCTCAACCCTCGCAAAGTGCCCCTTTCCCAGCACTTTCCCTGTCATCAGGTAATTCCCCACACTGTACACTTGGCCCTTATTCCTTGTCATGGGTTTCATATTTTTATTTTCAATTTCTACTCATAATTTAAGCGAACAATCTAAGCACTAAAGTAACAGCGAATAACACGGTTTTTCACACGATATTTATGATAAATACTTGTAAACGTCATAATAATGTTCCTGTGTTTGGGTCTTTTGTTTAGGTCTTTGAATATAGAACGAGCGGCCGCAAACGGTTTGACATTTGATCGAACTATTTTTAACGTTCGGTAATCGCCAGTATATAGATGTACCGACGTTTTTTAGGGTTCAGTGCGTCGATACGGGAGTTGGCAAAACGTTTGAAAAACCATTGTTATGTAGCTACATTTTATAAAACGGTTTAGCAAAAGCGTTGCCATCGGCGGCGGAAGTAAGTTCTTATATTTTAAGTGAACTAGGTAAGCTCACCTCTTTAATATAAAAAAGTTTTACGTAAAGAGTAGCCAACTAGATTCAAAAGTATGTAAGTTCGTAATTATTATATTTGCGAATGGCGAGGCGAATGTTGAAGAAATTAGCAAGCGAACAAACGAGAAAAATCAGAGGCTCTACCTCTAAAACGAAATTCGAAATTTCTTTATCTGGCTCTCTGTCACTCGAATATGCAAAAGAGATAGAGAGGCAGATAACGAAATTTAGACTCCCGTTTTTGACGGAGGTCCTCAGTTCGCTTGCTAGTGTCCATCTAAGCTAACTTTGCATCGACTTGAACAGAACAAATTGTAAGAGTGTCGGTTTGATCGTCATATTTTCATAGATATTTTGACCACATACCCAGTCTCTAAAAAATGCCTCAAGAACGTTGTTGGATGATAGAGTGTGCGGAAAGAGAAGAGTCGTGGAATGTATGGGGCCAAAGAGTATAGTAAGTATATTAGGTGTATGGGGCCTGGGGCCAACCTGGGGCCCATTGGGCCCAATACATTCACGACTCTTCTCTTTCCGAACAAACTCTATGCTCTTTGCATGTGTACGCTGCATATACATAGTATGTGTCAAGAACGTCAAATATACAGCTGTTGTCATTGTGGCCGCTGTCAGTGCCAAAGTCATCTTCATGTGTTCGTGTTTACATTCGTGTTGTAGCTGCTATTTCTACACAATACCTAAACAAAACTTAAGCATAATTAATTAAAAACATATAGAAAACAGGTACATTCTTGGTCACCGCCGTATTCAGTAATACTGACAACATTTTTGTAAAATATAAGTTCCTGTGTGAATAAAAAACAACTGGAAGGAGTACAGGGGTTTCTAATTATTCGTGTGGCTCTCGGCGTTGTTTGTCCATAAAGCTAAAGGCCCTAAACCGAAAGTTGTGTCGTGACTGCCACATACATACCTACACACAAAAGATAGAGAACAGACGTTTTAAATTGCAAGTTTAAGTCTTATTTTGGTACCAGATCTGCCAGGTCCGCTGTACCAGGATGCCCTATTATGATGGATCTCAGTTGACATCGCGTTTGTGTAGTTGAGGTGGTGTAGAACAAGATCATGAGTGTCATTCGAGAGTGAATAGTACAGTACTTGGTGAACGACACCGGAGAAGATGGTGACAGTGGTTGTGCCCCAAAAACCAAGCCTACGAGTGCAGTTCCAGAGAGACGAGAAAGTGATAAGGTATGAAACTACTTATAGGGTAGAATAGCTTTGCGATCCTAGGTACATTTTTGATGTACAATCTATTTCGGGAGAAAAGGGTTTCCACTAACTTAAATCTAAACAAATAGCTTTGATTTTGATGTCGATCACTTCAGCCACAGGGCGGACACGCTATACATCAAAAATCACTCGCGTTATTATGTGTGAACGGCACGTCCGTACACGCGTCATGCGTCATAGTGTGAGTAAGTTGCTTAAAAATAGTACTGAGAGCACGCCAGAAGTCCGCCGATTTCTGTCGCGGGGCGAGGTAATTCGAGTCGGGGCGGGGTGGTGCGTGGCCGTTCGTATGATGACACTATTACTTGTTCTGTGCTTCAGCATAATAATATTCTAGGTGTATAGGTTTCTAAAACTAACTTGAAGACCTTTCCAAGTGCACACTGGCACTAACAATGTTAAAAACGGTCACAATTCATATCAAATCTTAATTTGGCAATATCTTGAAAACCGTGCCACTTTTACTGGGGTCATGTTGTTGGGTTGGTACCTCTTGGCCTGGTCTACCTCCAGTGTCACTGTGACGTGTCCTTTATGTGACACCCTGTGCCCCTGCACCCTGTGCCCTGGGACCCTGTAGTCCCTAGTTGGTCCCGTTTATGTCAAAACCAAGTTCTGATGATGGGATCCATCCATAAGGAATCCAGGGATCCCCTCAAATCTTATAGGCATACATATAGATTTAGATTTATTTATTTCAGGATAAAAATAACACAAACATACACACATTACATTATACCTATATATAACGGTTTTATTATTTTCGTCAACAAACCAAACATTTTTATCCAAAACAGTGCCATTTGATGAAGAACTGCTGATAAACGTGACTCTTTAACAACGCATTTTTCCCTTTTCGCGAGTTGTCCTCTTCGTTATATGTGTTAAGCTAGTAAATTCTGAACGAACATTAGTGTTAAGGTTCTGATGATCCAACCAACATTTCATGAGGTCCAACTCATCAAATCTTGATGGCTTTAGATCCAGACCTTAAAACTTAAAACGTACCTCCCTAAAGCGTAAAAATGTTTTATGATATGACAGTTTGGCCAGACAGGAAAGTCTTGCAAAATGATACATCACTCGTAAGAAAAACTAAAAATGGGAAATTATTAAAATCAATCTTAAAAAAAAAAGTAAAACCGACTTCAAAAAGGATAAAATAAAATATCATTCCGTTTTATATGCGCCAGCAACTGATACGCTTGAAGTCGGTGCTAAGCCAAATAGTTACAAAGCTGGTTCTTTCTTTCTCATCGAACTACACCAGGGTTGGCATTCTGGTTGACAGCGTGTTGATACTTTTAAGATTTAGCTTGGCACCGACTTCAAACGTATCAGTTGCTAGCGCATATAAAACGGGATGATATTTTATTTTATCCTTTTTGAAGTCGGTGTTTTTTAAAGATTATTTTTTCCTGAATAAACGTTATTAATTTAAATTCACATATATAAGTAACATCTTAAGGGGCCCACTGACTATCAGTCCGCCGGACGATATAGGCCTGTCAGTTGTTCGGAACTGTCAAATTTTTGTTCTAACTGACAGGCCGATATCGTCGGCGAACTGATAGTCAGTGGGCCCCTTTACATAGGTACACCTATGTAAACTGTTTGGCGCTGTTTGTAGTCAAAAAAAGTGCTAAGTGTAGAACAAGACACTCAATAAAATAAAGGTATTAAGGCATTCATTACGAGTGGCAACCAAAAGCCGATAACTGGTGATGAACCTTTTTTATAGCCCTGAACTGAAAATTCAGTGATACCTCTCGACACTTAAGTTCAATATAAAAATGGCAATTGGTTACATACCTACTCCATAAAACAGCATACATTATCTCCTATTTACTCTGCTCTATGCTCCTACTTAAACTTGCACTTAAAACCTTTAAAATCCCAGACGCCAAACAAACAATCATGAAAATTCACCCGCGCGCTAACTTTTTAATTTTACTTTTTCCCGGCACTCACCGATTCGATTGCAAACATCGGTAAAGTTACGATTCGCCGCGGGCTGCCAACTTTCGCGACTGGCTTCGTTTGCATGTTAAATATTCCATGAACTTCAAAAGTGGCTTTTAATAATAGTTCTGTGGGCGTATTTTTAGTGGCTATTTGATATAACGTATTTTTATAAAGGCGTCGTTTCTTTGAATAAACTTTGCATAAGCCTGTTTTTTAAATTGATTAGCTAGTGTTAAGTACGAGTTCATACATTTGCTACTAAACGCAAGTAGTACTCGTAAATAATGTATGAAAACAATTCATATTAAGTAATGTGTGAAAAGGCCAAGGCAGGCAAGGAAAGGGCAAGGAAAGACAGGTAAGGTACTGTGTACTTAAGAAAGGACGGACGCTGCGCACGAGCAATTTTCGTACATCGACCCGCCTGTTCCTATCGCACGCGCAATAGATATAGGAACAGGCGGGACGTACGAAATTCCTTGTGATAAGCGTCCTTTCTTTAAAAAAATACTTACGTTTTATCATATTTCACTCATAACAAGGCTTTAAGCAGTGTGGACGTAGGCTAGTTTTTAGGGTTCCGTACCCAAAGGGTAAAAACGGGACCCTGTTACTAAGACTTCGCTGTCCGTCTGTCTGTCTGTCACCAGGCTGTAACTCATGAACCGTGATAGGTAGACAGTTGAAATTTTCACAGATGATGTATTTCTATTGCCGCTATAACAACAAATACTAAAAAGTACGTAACCCTCGGTACGCGAATCCGACTCCCACTTTGCGCTTTTTTTAAATATTGTCTTCGGTTACCGCGATAGTTACTCATGAAATAAAACTATGAAATCGGATTATATCGCGTATATTGAATTTATAATACTTCCCGACGTTTCGAACCCTTTACAGCATTTGTGGTCAATGGGTGACTGAGGAAAAACTAGAATGTGCAAAATTACCCACATATTTTTTTATATTCCTCTTGGTAGTGGAAATCCCATCTAAACAAATCACTCACAGGTGTACAGCTAGTTCTAACTCCAACTATAGCTAAGTCAATAACTAAACTAAACTAAAATCGAGCTATTTACTCTGTGATCCTACGAAGAACTGTCAAAGACAATTGGTACCGGTAAGTGATAGTATTACGCTGTTAGAAATAGGTATATATTCTGCATATCAACTAAATCACGGTGCGAGTGCGTATATTTTCAATTAGGTGAATGACTGTCAGCCGAATCCAGGCACAAATCCTTATGGGACGTCCACGAGCGCACGCTAGCTGATTCCCATTCAGCCACTAAACTGACTCTGCTCTATTACTAAAGAAAGCATGCTAAGCGCGAAAAAATTCTGACGCCTCTCTATCGCATGCGCTGTCAATGCCACTGTAAGAGCGGGATAGATATAATTACAGAGTTGTATTGTAGTTCGGGTGATTTTCCGCAACTCGATTACAGAGTTACAATTACAGAGTTATAAGCTTTTCCTCGTTGCCAGTCGAAAGAGGTCCATTGCTAGACATCTCTCTCTCTTCAACTACGGAACAAATCAAATTGTTTTATGAAATATTTTGATTTGTGTTTTTGAGTAGTCACACTAGGTACTTTATATAAATTATAAACTGAAATAGATATCATACACTGAAGAAAGACAGCCAGGACGTTAGCCGCGTAAGCTGAAGACGTGGGTTCGATTCCCGCCTCGGCCACCGGTGGACTTGGTCACTTTTTCTTTAGTGTATGATATCTATTTCAATTTATAATCTCTCTCTCTCTCCCTTTTAGTGCCTCGCTAACTATTGAAGGTTGGCAGTCAGTTTCGCATAATTCCCCGAGGCTGAAAAGCTCATCGGCATTTCCGAATCCGGTACATTCCCTGATGTCATGTAGCCACGATATATTTCTACGACCAGAATTTATTTTTCCAGCCACTTTTCCCGTTACTATCTGCTACAGTAGTTCAATATTTGGACTACATGTAGGCCGAGCACATGATTGGCGCGACAGTATCTCGCCGCGAAATAGACTACCCGTCTTTTACTAACTGTATGAATTAAAGAGGGACGAGTAGTCTATGTCGCGGCGAGATACTCTCGCGCCAGTCATGTGTTAGCCCGGCTGAGAACTTGTAAAATAATGCCATATCCACACAAACGAGCTTCCACGTTGGCGTTGGACGCCCTTGCCATAAATTCGGGTGGCCGCAACCGGGCATCCGGAATTAGTACCTCGCGACAGTCCCTGTTAAACATGTGGTACCGGCTAAATCTTCACGTAGGAATATTTATACCTAATACTTAAATTCTTTCCAGGACACGGAGACCTTAACGCTTGGTCAACAACCATAAAGTAATTAATGTTTTGATCTGCGATATAACCTAGAAAAGGACATGTTCTTTCTGTCCCAGTAATCATGTCATAAGAGGGTGCACCTTATACGGGTACGTGTACGGGGATACGGGTTGCAGTTATTTACCTGACAATAAAAGTGTTAAAGGTTGGGATACGCGGGCAAAATCGCGGGCTAAAGCTAGTATCTTAATAAATTCCCAAATTCACTGACAGAACAGACGGATACAGCTAATTATTTACGAGCACGCCGCTTTGTGCGGCCGACGGGCGATTACGAGCGCAGTGGAGCGGTAGCACAGTGCGTCGCGCTTGAAAACCGGCCAAGTGCGAGTCGGACTCGCGCACGAAGGGTTCCGTACGATTACGGAAAAAACGGCAAAAAAATCAAGTTTGTTGTATCGGAGCCCCACTTAAATATTTATTTTATTCTGTTTTTAGTATTTGTTGTTATAGCGGCAACAGAAATACATCCATCATCTGTGAAAATTTTAAATAGCTATCACGGTTCATGAGATACAGCCTAGTGACAGACGGACAGACAGACAGATAGACACCGGAGTCTTAGTAATAGGGTCCCGTTTTTACTTTTTGCGTACGGAACCCTAAAAAAACCGGACAAGTGCGAGTCGGACTCGCCCACCGAGGGTTCCGTACTTTTTGGTATTTGTTGTTATAGCGGCAACAGAAATACATCATCTGTGAAATTTTCAACTACCTATTACGGTTCATGAGATACAGCTTAGTGACAGACGGACAGACAGACAGACAGCGGAGTCTTAGTAGGGTCCCGTTTTTACCCTTTGGGTACGGAACCCTAAAAAACGATGGCGCAAGTACAGTCAGCTATTGAAATCTTATCTCTGTAGCAGAACAAACAGCGTTACAAGGCAATTATATTTATTCAAAATCGAAGGGACTCTGGGGCCCGATTGAAAACCTAATCCGCAGAATTAGCGCTGAACTGGCACTAGTTTCTAGATAACTATTAAATAAAAAAATTAAACCCTCCTACGCTGCCAAAAAATCTATTCCAAATCCATTTTATGCCAAAAGAGCAGAACTACCGCAAGAAAAACTCGCTTACACGTAAAAACCGCATCGAAATCGGTCCATTTGTAGGAGAGTTAAGAACTTAAGATACCACAGAGAGACAGACAGACATATTGACACGCCTCTAAAATAGCGATAATAAATAAGATTGTTTGAATATTTTCTTTTGTACGTGCGCTTGTAAAGAAAAGATGTTGTGGGTTTGACCGTACACTCCTTTTTGAAGTACGCCATTACCAAAATGAACTGTTCCAAACCTCTCACCTAAATTCAAAATACTAATCAACTTATTTTCTCCCCTCATAACGATAATGATGAAATATATTTATATTTCAACACGAAGCCCCGTCAGTATCATTATTTCCGGGATGATGAAACCCATTATTCCCAAAATAATGATAAGGAAACTCATCTCTGCTACGATGTTGCTACGCGCTACGAAACAGCTACAAGGTCTACGGTTATTAGCCTTTGGTAATTGTACAGTCAACTTATAGTAGGAGATACGTTATATATGTGACGTTTTCAATCAAAAGGTACCACATTGTCGCTAGTCGATAAGGTTTATTTCAAATTGAAGCTATATGGAAATAGCGCCTTATTGACAGCCGACTATATTTAAGTACCCTTTTGGTTGAGAATGGCACATATGGTTGACCTTCACCGAGACGTCTGACGGATGAAATATATTTTATGAAAGTAAATATGTTCCTGAACATAAATAAATAGGGTTGCCTATAGAAATATGGTCAAGGCTATTTTTAATTAATTTTTTAAAATATTTTTTTTATTCACACCGACTTGTCTGACGAACGAAATAAGTTCCAATGGAAAGTATACAACTTGTACAACATGAATCAATTAGGTTGCCTACCTTTTTCCGGTCATTATATGAGGTTGCCGTGTTTAAACAGGTGAGTTTTTATCGATAATTGCACTCATCTGTCTGACGCTTGAATGATATATCAAAATGATGGTAATTTTATTGCGAATACAGTGGTATAAGGTTGCCTGCAAAAATCCGGTCACAAATAAGGCTTTGAAATAAAATAAGAAGGGAAAACTTTTAGCGATAAATCAAAAACGGCTTAACTGATCACGATTGTTTTAACGTTTTTCGAATGTGTTTAATAAGCACTATTTTTGTGATTTTTTTCATATTTATTGGATCGATGGTTAAAAAGTTAGAAGGAAAAACCCTTTTTTTCTTTCTAAAAGATTATTTGCAAAATGATTCACTTTATCAAAAATTCAACTGTCAACTATCACGGTTCATGAGATACAGCCTGGTGACAGACGGACAGACGGACGGACGGACAGCGAAGTCTTAGTAATAGGGTCCCGTTTTTACCCTTTGGGTAAGGAACCCTAAAAAGCCTGTATTATCAGAAAGAAAGTACATGTGCAGATATATACGAACACCTCGGCCGCTCCGACATATCTGATTGCGACTGTACGTAACAAACCAAAGACAATACCGTCTCGCAAAATTGTATTTACTCTCCTTGTGTATAAAATATAAATTGTTATTCTGTTTAGCGACATTTCTCCGTATTTATTCACAATTTCATAGTTTCTCGTCTCAGGGAGAATGGAATAACAAAGGGGTGTTTTTTTTTTATTCGCTTCCGAGATATCGGCAGATGATCTCGGTAGGTACAAGACAAATGCAGGCAGGGTTGGCGATTATTTACGAAATGTTAAATAATAATTTTATACCTAGTAGTGGCTACGCGAACACCCACGACTCCATCATTTTGAAAAAAATAATCAAAAACGTAATCGAGAAAACAAAACTATAATTATTGAATCTGCTTACCAAATTTCACGAAAATCGGTTGAGAAATGCTACATGTAGAGGAGAATATAAGGATATATACGAAAGCATTTTCGTCCAAGCTTAAAACTTCGCTCAGTCAAAAACATGGAGATAATCTTACTCAGATCGGCCTAGCCCCAAACTAAGGCAAGTTTTTACTAATGTGATTACCGCCGCTAAGAAATCCATATCGAAACTTTTGTACGAATCTATATACTAAGTATGTTTGTTTATAGCTCGTTTCACTTTAGCCGCATATGTACCCTAATTTTTTACGATAAATATGACGGTCACGCGGGGGCGGGCGCAAATTCTATTAAGGGGCCCACTGACTATCAGTCCGCCGGACGATATCGGCCTGTCAGTTGTTCGGAACTGTCAAATTTTTGTTCTGACAGGCCGATATCGTCCGGCGGACTGATAGTTAGTGGGCCCCTTTAACAATCTTTCTGATGGGCCGTCTGCCGCTTCGAGGCCTCTGTTCAAGAGACAACGTACTAAATTAGTTATTTATTATGAAATGCACATATGCTCGTTTCTTGAATGTTTCAAGTCTATATCGGATATACCGCGCAAGTCAGTTCATTTCATAGTTTAGCTACAATTAAGAAAATTAACCGATTTGCAAGACCAAAGTGATTCCATAAGTGTTCCGTGAACAAAGTTTTTACGGAACACAAAAAATAACGAAACACTAAAACCCACACGTCTAGATAATAAATAAAACTAACCTGGCAACCCTAAATGCGATAGCTCATATTTTGCGGACTACACCCGCGTTAAAATGCAGTAGAATTATGTCTCCCTTACTTATATCGATAGTGCAGCGGAGCAGGAAGAAATATGGCTACTTGGTTACTTACAGAGTCATGTAACTTGTCAGGACGTGGGAAAAAACAATAGATAGCTCCTGTCGTATATAGGTATTTAATTGAGGTCTTGTATATTGAGATTTGAAATTTTCATACAAAATGATCTGTTTTTATAGGTCTTGAGTGTATCCACTTATTTGTAATCGAAAACCAAAATGTTGGTCTCTGAAAGTAGTTTAATAGTCTAAGAACAAATTAAATTATTTTCTATGAAAATATTCTAATTTGTGTTTACGGTAAACGGGGGGGACGCTGGTTCGATTCCAACTCTGGACACTGGAGGCTTTGGTCATTTTTTCCTTCGTATATGACATTTATTTCAGTTTATTGTTTAATAGTCTTGGACATCTCGTCACATCCCGGAAAACCTGCAGAAAATATCTAGTTCACCGTAAAATGTAACATTAACATTTGACCCTCAGATAGTGCAAATACAATTTAACTAAGCAATCGGAGGCAATAACCAAGCACGGGTATAATAGCAATTGCCTCATTAATATGTCTTTCCAAGTTTAGCAGTTAGTCGGCGAGCAATGCGATGTCTATTTTATAAGCGGAAGCGTTTTATACACGGTTATTACACTGCAAATCTATCACGTCGCTCCGGTGTGTGAGCGAGACAGCGTCATGCACGCACTGTGCACTCGTTGATTCGCATCATGTGAAGACCGCAGGGACCTTGCAAGTTGAAGTATTTGCCATCTTTCGGCCTACATTCGTGTTTAATATCTTGACATCGATTAGCAATGCAACAATAATTAACTTTAGGATAATATAGGTAATTCTTTAGGTAAATCATCCATAAGTAATGATCCTTTTACCTAAATAACTAATTTAAAGTCCTACTCTCAAGAAATGCGCCTCCTTATGCGTGTTCTACCGCTTGTACAATGGGCTGTGCTCTGAACAATTGTTTGACATGATGCCAACGGCCGCTTGCTATCACCGCACCGCTCGCCATCGGCAGGGTGTTCATCCTCACACCCTAGCACCTAAATGGTCGCGTACTGTGCGGTTTAAGAGGATTTTCCTCCCGCGTACGCTTCGGCTTTGGAATGAGCTCCGTGCCGAGGTTTTCCCGAGGGGCTACAGTACGGGGTTCTTCAAAAAAGGAGTGTACAGGTTTTTAAAGGGTCGGTAACGCGCGTGTAATATAATAAAATAAATAAATAAATATCTCCGGTGTTGCAGGCGTCCATAGGCTACGGTAACTGCTTACCATCAGGCGGGCCGTATGCTTGATTGCCACCGACGTGGTATTAAAAAAATACTATACAAATACCTAAAATACTTAGTCATTTTTTATAAAATACTCATGTATTTTACTTTCCTCTTATTTGATTTGAAAAATAGAGTGCTTAATTTGGATGAATGGCACATATGGCACCCATTTCGTCAGGAATAGGACAGGTGTCTTTCATCCCTTGTTTGTTAATCTACTAAAAATCTCAGGATAGCTTTAGTTCTTTCTTGAATGTAATATTAGGTGCGTTTCTACAGTATGGAAACGGTCTTGAAAATGGTTATATTTTTCCACTCTTCCGCTTTTAATTTAGGGCAAGTTCCTAATGGAAATGCACACTTGCGCCCGCTCGTAACTCGCCGAACGCTACAGCGCGCGAATTATATCTACATTCCCATTAGACCACGTCACGGTACCGTACTACGAAACACTACAGTACACAACTACGTGTGGATTTGTATGTGGTTAATAAAACTCATGTTTTCTTTTTTACTAGATTTTGCCCGCGGCTTCGTCTGCGTGGAATTAGTAATTTGGGTACCTTTATTTTTAAACAAATCTGCTTTTAACATTTAAAATTTAAATCCATCCTTTTTTTCACCCCCAAATTGGTCCACTCTATAAATTTCCACCCCCTTTTTTACACCCTTAGGAGATGATTTTGGGGATAGAAATTATTCTATATCCTTCCTCACAGCTCAAACTATCCCCATACCAAGTTTCATCTAAATAGGTTCAGCGGTTATTGATTCCCCATACAAACTTCCACCCCCCTTTTCACCCCCATGAGGGATGAGTTCTGGAATAAAAAGTATCTTATGCCCTTCTCCGGGACTCAAACTATCTGTATACCAAATTTCATTTCGGTTCAACGGTTTAAGCGTGAAGAGGTAACAGACAGACAGACAGACAGACACACTTTCGCATTTATACTCGTAATATTAGTATAGATTTTGTGCGACACTATACGGAAGCGAAACGTAGACAATGAGGCAACGTGATAGGGAAAGGCTTTTGAGATGTGGTGCCGTCGGCGAATGACAAAGTTCAGTTAGACGGAGAAGAAAACCAAGAGGTTTTTACACAAAGTTGGAGAGAAGAGGAATTTAAGCTTAGAATAAATTTAAAAGTGGAAAAATTACTGCCTTGGGTGAGACTTAAACATACGGCCTCTGGAGTTCAAGTCTCACCCAGGGCAGTAATTTTTCGGTCGGTCCCAAGTCTCGCACCTTTGTGTTTCCTCTTAACCCCACAATATCAAGAGGAATCCTGTCATTCTAGATTTATAGCAGCAGAGTTGTTAAATAATACAGACGCCATTTGCTTAGGTTTAATTAATATATTCTATAGTCAGTGCCTTAAGTCGTGGCGTCTTATTGCATTGAGACCGGGCCATTCTCCGTTCTACAGCTTAAATCTGAAAGATTTACTGTAGTGTGTTCTGCACACACACACACACACACACATAATCCGACAAGAAACTGTAGAAAATAAATGAGGGCGCCACTTCCTACGTAACTGTCACATTTTTGACGTAAAATGCTTAAACATGGCAACAATTTAGTATGGATCGAAGTAGCTCGTGATTCTGAATATGGAAACTGCGTCGTGGATATTCACCGGTCAATTGTCTTCATAAAGCACGTGCCTTGCTAAACCTTGACGTTGGCGGAATCATCGATAATATCGATGGAGCCATAATACCCAAAGATTGATTGATTGAATATAAGTGACATAAATATTCCAAATTGTAAAAAAGTGTTGTGTACAGTCAAATGTAAAAATATGTGTGCATACAACTTACTAAAAAATATGTCCCATAGTTCTGAATTCACTGAAGTAAGAGCTATGAGACATATTTTTGAGTATGATAAGTGAACCCATATGTCCCATATATACTCTTGAGTGTACAATGTTAAATAAAGTGGCCAAAGTTCTGTAGGTTTTCTTAGACATTAATCCTCGCAGGGTAGAGTCGGGCAGAGGCCTCTCGTTTACGTCGAATGCCTCGTAAAACTACTGGATGTACGTTAACGTAAATACTCCACTTTACTGCGCCCGCTTATAATGAATTGAATAAAGGACAAGGCCCGGCTAGGGTTCCGTTAGAAGTGTAGGAGAGTGAACTTTGCCACAGAATAAGTAAGAGTATTACCATACAGAACGGCCACGCACCGCTCCGCCCCGACTCGCATTACCCGCGACACCAGCTTGACGGCCGTTTGCCGGCCGCTCAGTACTATTTTTAAGCAAGTCACTCACACTATGACGCATGACGCGTGTAAAGACGTGCCGTTCACACATAGAAACGCAAGTGATTTTTGATGTATAGCGTGTCCGCCCTGTGACTTTGCTTAAGAGACGCGGAAGGAATATTACATTGTGTATTAAGGGCAGTAAACAAGAATTTACGAACGAGTGTGAATTAAAGCCCGAAGACGAAGGCGAGGGCTTAATTAACACGAGTTTTGTAATTCCTGTACCGCTCGTGGCACACACGATGTTTTTCGTCACACTTGTGAGGAAGAAAAAGGGAAATAAATAAAACCTCTGCCTAATTTCGTACGTAAGTACCTGACAGCCCGAAAACGTTACAACCTTAGGTCGAAATTTGGGATTTATGGACCGCATTGCCTACGTGTAACACCTTTTACGAGCAAGTGTCGACCGGTCTGGCCTAGTGGGTAGTGACCCTGCCTGTGAAGCCGATGGTCCTGGGTTCGAATCCCGGTAAGGGCATTTATTTGTGTGATGAGCACAGATATTTGTTCCTGACTCATGGATGTTTTCTATGTATTTGTATAAGTATTATATACTTATATCGTTGTCTAAGTACCCACAACACAAGCCTTCTTGAGCTTACCGTGGGACTTAGTCAATTTGTGTAATAATGTCTGTATAATATTTATTTAATTTATTTCAGTGTGAAATAAAACTATGAAAACGGATTATATCGCGTATATTGAATTTATAATACATCCCGACGTTTCGAACCCTTTACAGCGTTCGTGGTCAACGGGTGACTGAGGAAAAAATTGAGGATTGTAGTGTATAACTAGCCTTATGAACCGATTTTGCATGTACAACCAGCCTTAAAGTTTGTAGTCTATGATTGTTCATTATTTTAGTATGTGGGTATTTTTGCACTTTGTAATTTTTCCTCAGTCACCCGTTGACCACGAACGCTGTAAAGGGTTTGAAACGTCGGGATGTATTATAAATTCAATATACGCGATATAATCCGTTTTCATAATTTTATTTCATGAGTAACTATCGCGGTAACCGAAGACAATATTATTTCAGTGTGATGAAAAATATATTTAAGGGCACAGGGCTGGACAAGAATTTTCACGTGACGTTTTGGAGTTAACTAGGTACTAGAAATGGTAGTATTGCGTATGGTTAAGCAATGCACAAATTTAATACTTTTTAATCATCTGTGGATTTCGTGAAATCACCCAGTAAATAGGTTATGGTAACCACCCTGTAATGGACGTGGCAATAATAAATGAAACGTAAACCACAAATCCTCTGATTTAGATTTTTTATTATAAACAAGAGTCAAAGAGCTGCTTAAGTTTGGCGTTTCATTAACTTCGGGCGTTTTAAAAGAAATGGAATCATACTGTACATGATTAGAGAAAAAAAAACATAGTTTTCGTAATATATTAATTATGTTGAAACCCATTATCTTTCATAAAACACATCGAAAACATAAAAGACGAATAGGACATTCAACTTTTAACGCATAAAGCGGTAGAAAATTTTCAGGTATCAGTGAAACATCAAAAATACTCCAAATTTTCTCTTAATGTTTCATGATTAGTGCCGGTATATATATATACAGAAGATTATACCTTATATACACGGTGGCTAAAAAATAAGTGCATTCCCGTTGCCAGAGGGGTTTTGACAATACATAGGTACTTTTTCTCTAACTTGTCGTCTCTGCAGAATATAGACATAGTATATACAAGTAGTTATAGACGCGCCAGCGCCACCGAGCGACCGGGGGTAAGAGAAAGAATATTCATAGGTATAAAGTTTGGGCAGCATAGGATTTTTTCTCTTTCACTATTATAAATTTCGGTATTTTGCCATCGCCTCCTACCTATGATGCCACACCGGCGTGAAGTTAGCAGCCTAAAGCTGGCAGCCCAAGATAATCCAACCAAATTAAGATGTCATTTTATATACCTCCTGTACACTCACATATTAAGCATTTTCAAGAGCATATACAACATGTTTTTAAAAGAAATTTGACTTTTTTATCACAACTGAAAGTGTTAAGCCCAAAAAGGGCCAAATTATTCACAAAACACATAGGGCAGCTAACTTCACAAACAGGCAGCCTACAACGTTTCTACAATGGTTTCGTTATTTTTAGGGACACTGTCCAGATTACACTTTGCTTCTAGTATCGTAAGAAGCGGCATAAAAAACTCTTTCAAATGAGGTATAAGTCGTGAACATTGAAAGAGTATGGCTACCTCAAAATCCAGAATAACACCCAGCAGCCTAAAACTTTTTCAGAGTTTGTCAAGATTTCGATGAGAAGCTGTCTAGATTACACTTTGTGTCTAGTATCGTAAGAAGCGGCATCAAAAACTCTTTCAAATGAGATATAATTCGTGAACATTGAAAGAGTATGGCTACCTCAAAATCCAGAATAACACCCAGCAGCCTAAAACTTTTTCAGAGTTTGTCAAGATTTCGATGAGAAGCTGTCTAGATTACACTTTGTGTCTAGTATCGTAAGAAGCGGCATCAAAAACTCTTTCAAATGAGATATAACTCGTAAACATTGAAAGAGTATGGCTACCTCAAAATCCAGAATAACACCCAGCAGCCTAAAACTTTTTCAGAGTTTGTCAAGATTTCGATGAGAAGCTGTCTAGATTACACTTTGTGTCTAGTATCTTAAGAAGCGGCATCAAAAACTCTTTCAAATGAGATATAATTCGTGAACATTGAAAGAGTACGGCTACCTCAAAATCCAGAATAACACCCAGCAGCCTAAAACTTTTTCAGAGTTTGTCAAGATTTCGATGAGAAGCTGTCTAGATTACACTTTGTGTCTAGTATCGTAAGAAGCGGCATCAAAAATTCTTTTAAATGAGATATAATTCGTGAACATTGAAAGAGTACGGCTACCTCAAAATCCAGAATAACACCCAGCAGCCTAAAACTTTTTCAGTTTGTCAAGATTTCGATGAGAAGCTGTCTAGATTACACTTTGTGTCTAGTATCGTAAGAAGCGGCATCAAAAACTCTTTCAAATGAGATATAATTCGTAAACATTGAAAGAGTATGGCTACCTCAAAATCCAGAATAACACCCAGCAGCCTAAAACTTTTTCAGTTTGTCAAGATTTCGATGAGAAGCTGTCTAGATTACACTTTGTGTCTAGTATCGTAAGAAGCGGCATCAAAAACTCTTTCAAATGAGATATAATTCGTGAACATTGAAAGAGTATGGCTACCTCAAAATCCAGAATAACACCCAGCAGCCTAAAACTTTTTCAGAGTTTGTCAAGATTTCGATGAGAAGCTGTCTAGATTACACTTTGTGTCTAGTATCGTAAGAAGCGGCATCAAAAACTCTTTCAAATGAGATATAATTCGTAAACATTGAAAGAGTATGGCTACCTCAAAATCCAGAATAACACCCAGCAGCCTAAAACTTTTTCAGTTTGTCAAGATTTCGATGAGAAGCTGTCTAGATTACACTTTGTGTCTAGTATCGTAAGAAGCGGCATCAAAAACTCTTACAAATGAGATATAATTCGTGAACATTGAAAGAGTATGGCTACCTCAAAATCCAGAATAACACCCAGCAGCCTAAAACTTTTTCAGAGTTTGTCAAGATTTCGATGAGAAGCTGTCTAGATTACACTTTGTGTCTAGTATCGTAAGAAGCGGCATCAAAAACTCTTTCAAATGAGATATAATTCGTAAACATTGAAAGAGTATGGCTACCTCAAAATCCAGAATAACACCCAGCAGCCTAAAACTTTTTCAGAGTTTGTCAAGATTTCGATGAGAAGCTGTCTAGATTACACTTTGTGTCTAGTATCGTAAGAAGCGGCATCAAAAACTCTTTCGAATGAGATATAATTCGTGAACATTGAAAGAGTATGGCTACCTCAAAATCCAGAATAACACCCAGCAGCCTAAAACTTTTTCAGTTCGTCAAGATTTCGATGAGAGGCTGTCTACATTACACTTTGTGCATTACATTACATTACATTACAGTACATTACAGTACATTACAATTAAATTTTTTTTACGATAAGCAATTGAAATTAGTTTAAATGGATTTGTTATACAATTTCCATTCTGATATTTGACTCTCCATTCCATAAATAAAGATTCTTTTGCTTGAATTGTTAATTGAAAGTACCCTCAACATATACTATAAAAATGTATACATAGTCATGTTTTTAAAAAAACATGCATTTTACTTTCCTCGTATTCGAAATGAAAAGTAGAGTGTTTAACTCGGGTGAATGGCATCCTTTCTGCCTCGGACTATTGGCGCTCTCACTGCGTTCGAGCGCCAAAATACCTCGATAGAAATTAATGCCTTTCATCCCTTGGTTAACAATCTACTATTCTGTAACTCTTTGAACATTTCATGATTTACATTTAAACGAGGAACGTACCCGCAGAGCTTAGACTTGTCTCGCGCAGTCGTTGTACGTTGAAACTTCTTATCCAAGCTTGCTACGGTGAACTCGTAGGTATAAAACAGTTCCTTTTTAGTTTCGATCCCGACAAAAAGACAATTCGACACGATTTCTTTGCCAACAGGCTTCAAATTTAAACTTTCTATTATATCGCGACGTAAATAAGTCTTCTGTGCGCCCGAATCAATAAAGCATCGTACCGGTATACATTTCTTATCGTATTCCTGGGTTCGAATCCCGGCAGAGGCATTTATTTGCGTGATGGGCACGAATATTTGAAGGGTACACGGAAAGAACATGTCTAGTCACTTTTTTCGGAAAATGAGATTTTCATTTCAAAATGTAGAGCTCTTAATGAACTATTAGTGACATCTTTTGCTACCACTGTATAATATATGTAACACAACTTTTTTTTTAGTTAAAAAAGACCTGGTCACGGAATTACCATACATTTTGACATGGTTCCAAATTTTTAAACCGCGATTACTCAACATGTTACTAAATTGACTAGACATGTTCTTTCCGTGTACCCTTAATTTGTTCTTGCGTCTTGGATGTTTTTTATACAAATTCATTTGAAGTAAGAAGCGGCATGAAAAACTCTTTCAAATGAGGTATAAATTCGTGAACATTGAAAGACCGTGGCTAGCTCAAAATCCAGAATAACACCCAGCAGCCTAAAACTTTTTCAGAGTTTGTCTAGATTTCGATGAGAAGCTGTCCAGATTACACTTTGTGTCTAGTATCGTAAGAAGCGGCATCAAAAACTCTTTCAAATGAGATATAATTAGTGAACATTGAAAGACCGTGGCTACCTCAAAATCCAGAATAACACCCAGCAACCTAAAACTTTTTCAGAGTTTGTCAAGATTTCGATGAGAAGCTGTCTAGATTACACTTTGTTTCTAGTATCGTAAGAAGCGGCATCAAAAACTCTTTCAAATGAGATATAATTCGTGAACATTGAAAGAGTATGGCTACCTCAAAATCCAGAATAACACCCAGCAGCCTAAAACTTTTTCAGTTTGTCAGATTTCGATGAGAAGCTGTCTACATTACACTTTGTGTCTAGTATCGTAAGAAGCGGCATCAGAAACGCTTTCAAATGAGATATAATTCGTGAACATTGAAAGAGTATGGCTACCTCAAAATCCAGAATAACACCCAGCAGCCTAAAACTTTTTCAGAGTTTGTCAAGATTTCGATGAGAAGCTGTCTAGATTACACTTTGTGTCTAGTATCGTAAGAAGCGGCATCAAAAACTCTTTCAAATGAGATATAATTCGTGAACATTGAAAGAGTATGGCTACTTCAAAATCCAGAATAACACCCAGCAGCCTAAAACTTTTTCAGAGTTTGTCAAGATTTCGATGAGAAGCTGTCTAGATTACACTTTGTTTCTAGTATCGTAAGAAGCGGCATCAAAAACTCTTTCAAATGAGATATAATTCGTGAACATTGAAAGAGTATGGCTACCTCAAAATCCAGAATAACACCCAGCAGCCTAAAACTTTTTCAGTTTGTCAGATTTCGATGAGAAGCTGTCTACATTACACTTTGTGTCTAGTATCGTAAGAAGCGGCATCAGAAACGCTTTCAAATGAGATATAATTCGTGAACATTGAAAGAGTATGGCTACCTCAAAATCCAGAATAACACCCAGCAGCCTAAAACTTTTTCAGAGTTTGTCAAGATTTCGATGAGAAGCTGTCTAGATTACACTTTGTGTCTAGTATCGTAAGAAGCGGCATCAAAAACTCTTTCAAATGAGATATAATTCGTGAACATTGAAAGAGTATGGCTACTTCAAAATCCAGAATAACACCCAGCAGCCTAAAACTTTTTCAGAGTTTGTCAAGATTTCGATGAGAAGCTGTCTAGATTACACTTTGTGTCTAGTATCGTAAGAAGCGGCATCAAAAATTCTTTCAAATGAGATATAATTCGTGAACATTGAAAGAGTACGGCTACCTCAAAATCCAGAATAACACCCAGCAGCCTAAAACTTTTTCAGAGTTTGTCAAGATTTCGATGAGAAGCTGTCTAGATTACACTTTGTGTCTAGTATCGTAAGAAGCGGCATCGAAAACTCTTTCGAATGAGATATAATTCGTGAACATTGAAAGAGTATGGCTACCTCAAAATCCAGAATAACACCCAGCAGCCTAAAACTTTTTCAGAGTTTGTCAAGATTTCGATGAGAAGCTGTCTAGATTACACTTTGTGTCTAGTATCGTAAGAAGCGGCATAAAAAACTCTTTCAAATGAGGTATAAGTCGTGAACATTGAAAGAGTATGGCTACCTCAAAATCCAGAATAACACCCAGCAGCCTAAAACTTTTTCAGTTTGTCAAGATTTCGATGAGAAGCTGTCTAGATTACACTTTGTGTCTAGTATCGTAAGAAGCGGCATCAGAAACGCTTTCAAATGAGATATAATTCGTGAACATTGAAAGAGTATGGCTACCTCAAAATCCAGAATAACACCCAGCAGCCTAAAACTTTTTCAGAGTTTGTCAAGATTTCGATGAGAAGCTGTCTAGATTACACTTTGTGTCTAGTATCGTAAGAAGCGGCATCAAAAACTCTTTCAAATGAGGTATAAGTCGTGAACATTGAAAGAGTATGGCTACCTCAAAATCCAGAATAACACCCAGCAGCCTAAAACTTTTTCAGAGTTTGTCAAGATTTCGATGAGAAGCTGTCTAGATTACACTTTGTGTCTAGTATCGTAAGAAGCGGCATCAGAAACGCTTTCAAATGAGATATAATTCGTGAACATTGAAAGAGTACGGCTACCTCAAAATCCAGAATAACACCCAGCAGCCTAAAACTTTTTCAGAGTTTGTCAAGATTTCGATGAGAAGCTGTCTAGATTACACTTTGTGTCTAGTATCGTAAGAAGCGGCATCAAAAACTCTTTCAAATGAGATATAATTCGTAAACATTGAAAGAGTATGGCTACCTCAAAATCCAGAATAACACCCAGCAGCCTAAAACTTTTTCAGAGTTTGTCAAGATTTCGATGAGAAGCTGTCTAGATTACACTTTGTGTCTAGTATAGTAAGAAGCGGCATCAAAAACTCTTTCAAACGAGATATAATTCGTGAACATTGAAAGAGTATGGCTACCTCAAAATCCAGAATAACACCCAGCAGCCTAAAACTTTTTCAGAGTTTGTCAAGATTTCGATGAGAAGCTGTCTAGATTACACTTTGTGTCTAGTATCGTAAGAAGCGGCATCAAAAACTCTTTCAAATGAGATATAATTCGTAAACATTGAAAGAGTATGGCTACCTCAAAATCCAGAATAACACCCAGCAGCCTAAAACTTTTTCAGTTTGTCAAGATTTCGATGAGAAGCTGTCTAGATTACACTTTGTGTCTAGTATCGTAAGAAGCGGCATCAAAAACTCTTTCAAATGAGATATAATTCGTGAACATTGAAAGAGTATGGCTACCTCAAAATCCAGAATAACACCCAGCAGCCTAAAACTTTTTCAGAGTTTGTCAAGATTTCGATGAGAAGCTGTCTAGATTACACTTTGTGTCTAGTATCGTAAGAAGCGGCATCAAAAACTCTTTCAAATGAGATATAATTCGTAAACATTGAAAGAGTATGGCTACCTCAAAATCCAGAATAACACCCAGCAGCCTAAAACTTTTTCAGAGTTTGTCTAGATTTCGATGAGAAGCTGTCCAGATTACACTTTGTGTCTAGTATCGTAAGAAGCGGCATCAAAAACTCTTTCAAATGAGATATAATTCGTGAACATTGAAAGAGTATGGCTACCTCAAAATCCAGAATAACACCCAGCAGCCTAAAACTTTTTCAGAGTTTGTCAAGATTTCGATGAGAAGCTGTCTAGATTACACTTTGTGTCTAGTATCGTAAGAAGCGGCATCAAAAACTCTTTCGAATGAGATATAATTCGTGAACATTGAAAGAGTATGGCTACCTCAAAATCCAGAATAACACCCAGCAGCCTAAAACTTTTTCAGTTCGTCAAGATTTCGATGAGAAGCTGTCTAGATTACACTTTGTGTCTAGTATCGTAAGAAGCGGCATCAAAAACTCTTTCAAATGAGATATAATTCGTGAACATTGAAAGAGTATGGCTACCTCAAAATCCAGAATAACACCCAGCAGCCTAAAACTTTTTCAGAGTTTGTCAAGATTTCGATGAGAAGCTGTCTAGATTACACTTTGTGTCTAGTATCGTAAGAAGCGGCATCAAAAACTCTTTCAAATGAGGTATAAGTCGTGAACATTGAAAGAGTATGGCTACCTCAAAATCCAGAATAACACCCAGCAGCCTAAAACTTTTTCAGAGTTTGTCAAGATTTCGATGAGAAGCTGTCTAGATTACACTTTGTGTCTAGTATCGTAAGAAGCGGCATCAAAAACTCTTTCAAATGAGATATAATTCGTAAACATTGAAAGAGTATGGCTACCTCAAAATCCAGAATAACACCCAGCAGCCTAAAACTTTTTCAGAGTTTGTCAAGATTTCGATGAGAAGCTGTCTAGATTACACTTTGTGTCTAGTATAGTAAGAAGCGGCATCAAAAACTCTTTCAAACGAGATATAATTCGTGAACATTGAAAGAGTATGGCTACCTCAAAATCCAGAATAACACCCAGCAGCCTAAAACTTTTTCAGAGTTTGTCAAGATTTCGATGAGAAGCTGTCTAGATTACACTTTGTGTCTAGTATCGTAAGAAGCGGCATCAAAAACTCTTTCAAATGAGATATAATTCGTAAACATTGAAAGAGTATGGCTACCTCAAAATCCAGAATAACACCCAGCAGCCTAAAACTTTTTCAGTTTGTCAAGATTTCGATGAGAAGCTGTCTAGATTACACTTTGTGTCTAGTATCGTAAGAAGCGGCATCAAAAACTCTTTCAAATGAGATATAATTCGTGAACATTGAAAGAGTATGGCTACCTCAAAATCCAGAATAACACCCAGCAGCCTAAAACTTTTTCAGAGTTTGTCAAGATTTCGATGAGAAGCTGTCTAGATTACACTTTGTGTCTAGTATCGTAAGAAGCGGCATCAAAAACTCTTTCAAATGAGATATAATTCGTAAACATTGAAAGAGTATGGCTACCTCAAAATCCAGAATAACACCCAGCAGCCTAAAACTTTTTCAGAGTTTGTCTAGATTTCGATGAGAAGCTGTCCAGATTACACTTTGTGTCTAGTATCGTAAGAAGCGGCATCAAAAACTCTTTCAAATGAGATATAATTCGTGAACATTGAAAGAGTATGGCTACCTCAAAATCCAGAATAACACCCAGCAGCCTAAAACTTTTTCAGAGTTTGTCAAGATTTCGATGAGAAGCTGTCTAGATTACACTTTGTGTCTAGTATCGTAAGAAGCGGCATCAAAAACTCTTTCGAATGAGATATAATTCGTGAACATTGAAAGAGTATGGCTACCTCAAAATCCAGAATAACACCCAGCAGCCTAAAACTTTTTCAGTTCGTCAAGATTTCGATGAGAAGCTGTCTAGATTACACTTTGTGTCTAGTATCGTAAGAAGCGGCATCAAAAACTCTTTCAAATGAGATATAATTCGTGAACATTGAAAGAGTATGGCTACCTCAAAATCCAGAATAACACCCAGCAGCCTAAAACTTTTTCAGAGTTTGTCAAGATTTCGATGAGAAGCTGTCTAGATTACACTTTGTGTCTAGTATCGTAAGAAGCGGCATCAAAAACTCTTTCAAATGAGGTATAAGTCGTGAACATTGAAAGAGTATGGCTACCTCAAAATCCAGAATAACACCCAGCAGCCTAAAACTTTTTCAGAGTTTGTCAAGATTTCGATGAGAAGCTGTCTAGATTACACTTTGTGTCTAGTATCGTAAGAAGCGGCATCAGAAACGCTTTCAAATGAGATATAATTCGTGAACATTGAAAGAGTACGGCTACCTCAAAATCCAGAATAACACCCAGCAGCCTAAAACTTTTTCAGAGTTTGTCAAGATTTCGATGAGAAGCTGTCTAGATTACACTTTGTGTCTAGTATCGTAAGAAGCGGCATCAAAAACTCTTTCAAATGAGATATAATTCGTGAACATTGAAAGAGTACGGCTACCTCAAAATCCAGAATAACACCCAGCAGCCTAAAACTTTTTCAGAGTTTGTCAAGATTTCGATGAGAAGCTGTCTAGATTACACTTTGTGTCTAGTATCGTAAGAAGCGGCATCAAAAACTCTTTCGAATGAGATATAATTCGTGAACATTGAAAGAGTATGGCTACCTCAAAATCCAGAATAACACCCAGCAGCCTAAAACTTTTTCAGAGTTTGTCAAGATTTCGATGAGAAGCTGTCTAGATTACACTTTGTGTCTAGTATCGTAAGAAGCGGCATCAAAAACTCTTTCAAATGAGATATAACTCGTAAACATTGAAAGAGTATGGCTACCTCAAAATCCAGAATAACACCCAGCAGCCTAAAACTTTTTCAGAGTTTGTCAAGATTTCGATGAGAAGCTGTCTAGATTACACTTTGTGTCTAGTATCGTAAGAAGCGGCATCAAAAACTCTTTCAAATGAGATATAATTCGTGAACATTGAAAGAGTACGGCTACCTCAAAATCCAGAATAACACCCAGCAGCCTAAAACTTTTTCAGAGTTTGTCAAGATTTCGATGAGAAGCTGTCTAGATTACACTTTGTGTCTAGTATCGTAAGAAGCGGCATCAAAAATTCTTTTAAATGAGATATAAGTCGTGAACATTGAAAGAGTACGGCTACCTCAAAATCCAGAATAACACCCAGCAGCCTAAAACTTTTTCAGAGTTTGTCAAGATTTCGATGAGAAGCTGTCTAGATTACACTTTGTGTCTAGTATCGTAAGAAGCGGCATCAAAAACTCTTTCGAATGAGATATAATTCGTGAACATTGAAAGAGTATGGCTACCTCAAAATCCAGAATAACACCCAGCAGCCTAAAACTTTTTCAGAGTTTGTCAAGATTTCGATGAGAAGCTGTCTAGATTACACTTTGTGTCTAGTATCGTAAGAAGCGGCATCAAAAACTCTTTCAAATGAGATATAACTCGTAAACATTGAAAGAGTATGGCTACCTCAAAATCCAGAATAACACCCAGCAGCCTAAAACTTTTTCAGAGTTTGTCAAGATTTCGATGAGAAGCTGTCTAGATTACACTTTGTGTCTAGTATCGTAAGAAGCGGCATCAAAAACTCTTTCGAATGAGATATAATTCGTGAACATTGAAAGAGTATGGCTACCTCAAAATCCAGAATAACACCCAGCAGCCTAAAACTTTTTCAGAGTTTGTCTAGATTTCGATGAGAAGCTGTCCAGATTACACTTTGTGTCTAGTATCGTAAGAAGCGGCATCAAAAACTCTTTCAAATGAGATATAATTCGTGAACATTGAAAGAGTATGGCTACCTCAAAATCCAGAATAACACCCAGCAGCCTAAAACTTTTTCAGAGTTTGTCAAGATTTCGATGAGAAGCTGTCTAGATTACACTTTGTGTCTAGTATCGTAAGAAGCGGCATCAAAAACTCTTTCGAATGAGATATAATTCGTGAACATTGAAAGAGTATGGCTACCTCAAAATCCAGAATAACACCCAGCAGCCTAAAACTTTTTCAGTTCGTCAAGATTTCGATGAGAAGCTGTCTAGATTACACTTTGTGTCTAGTATCGTAAGAAGCGGCATCAAAATCTCTTTCAAATGAGATATAATTCGTGAACATTGAAAGAGTATGGCTACCTCAAAATCCAGAATAACACCCAGCAGCCTAAAACTTTTTCAGTTTGTCAAGATTTCGATGAGAAGCTGTCTAGATTACACTTTGTGTCTAGTATCGTAAGAAGCGGCATCAAAAACTCTTTCAAATGAGATATAATTCGTGAACATTGAAAGAGTATGGATACCTCAAAATCCAGAATAACACCCAGCAGCCTAAAACTTTTTCAGAGTTTGTCAAGATTTCGATGAGAAGCTGTCTAGATTACACTTTGTGTCTAGTATCGTAAGAAGCGGCATCAAAAACTCTTTCAAATGAGATATAATTCGTGAACATTGAAAGAGTACGGCTACCTCAAAATCCAGAATAACACCCAGCAGCCTAAAACTTTTTCAGAGTTTGTCAAGATTTCGATGAGAAGCTGTCTAGATTACACTTTGTGTCTAGTATCGTAAGAAGCGGCATCAAAAATTCTTTTAAATGAGATATAATTCGTGAACATTGAAAGAGTACGGCTACCTCAAAATCCAGAATAACACCCAGCAGCCTAAAACTTTTTCAGAGTTTGTCAAGATTTCGATGAGAAGCTGTCTAGATTACACTTTGTGTCTAGTATCGTAAGAAGCGGCATCAAAAACTCTTTCGAATGAGATATAATTCGTGAACATTGAAAGAGTATGGCTACCTCAAAATCCAGAATAACACCCAGCAGCCTAAAACTTTTTCAGAGTTTGTCAAGATTTCGATGAGAAGCTGTCTAGATTACACTTTGTGTCTAGTATCGTAAGAAGCGGCATCAAAAACTCTTTCAAATGAGATATAACTCGTAAACATTGAAAGAGTATGGCTACCTCAAAATCCAGAATAACACCCAGCAGCCTAAAACTTTTTCAGTTCGTCAAGATTTCGATGAGAGGCTGTCTACATTACACTTTGTGCATTACATTACATTACATTACAGTACATTACAGTACATTACAATCAATTTTTTTTACGATAAGCAATTGAAATTAGAGTTTAAATGGATTTGTTATACAATTTCCATTCTGATATTTGACTCTCCATTCCATAAATAAAGATTCATTTGCTTGAATTGTTAATTGAAAGTACCCTCAACATATACTATAAAAATGTATACATAGTCATGTTTTAAAAAAAACACATGCATTTTACTTTCCTCGTATTCGAAATGAAAAGTAGAGTGTTTAACTCGGGTGAAAGGCATCCTTTCTGCCTCGGACTATTGGCGCTCTCACTGCGTTCGAGCGCCAAAATACCTCGGTAGAAATTAATGCCTTTCATCCCTTGGTTAACAATCTACTATTCTGTAACTCTTTGAACATTTCATGATTTACATTTAAACGAGGAACGTACCCGCAGAGCTTAGACTTGTCTCGCGCAGTCATTGTACGTTGAAACTTCTTATCCAAGCTTGCTACGGTGAACTCGTAGGTATAAAACAGTTCCTTTTTAGTTTCGATCCCGACAAAAAGACAATTCGACACGATTTCTTTGCCAACAGGCTTCAAATTTAAACTTTCTATTATATCGCGACGTAAATAAGTCTTCTGTGCGCCCGAATCAATAAAGCATCGTACCGGTATACATTTCTTATCGTATTCCTGGGTTCGAATCCCGGCAGAGGCATTTATTTCCGTGATGGGCACGAATATTTGAAGGGTACACGGAAAGAACATGTCTAGTCACTTTTTTCGGAAAATGAGATTTTCATTTCAAAATGTAGAGCTCTTAATGAACTATTAGTTATATCTTTTGCTACCACTGTATAATATATGTAACACAACTTTTTTTTTAGTTAAAAAAGACCTGGCCACGGAATTACCATACATTTTGACATGGTTCCAAATTTTAAAACCGCGATTACTCAACATGTTACTAAATTGACTAGACATGTTCTTTCCGTGTACCCTTAATTTGTTCTTGCGTCTTGGATGTTTTTTATACAAATTCATTTGAAGTAAGAAGCGGCATGAAAAACTCATTCAAATGAGGTATAATTCGTGAACATTGAAAGACCGTGGCTACCTCAAAATCCAGAATAACACCCAGCAGCCTAAAACTTTTTCAGAGTTTGTCAAGATTTCGATGAGAAGCTGTCTAGATTACACTTTGTGTCTAGTATCGTAAGAAGCGGCATCAAAAACTCTTTCAAATGAGATATAATTCGTGAACATTGAAAGAGTATGGCTACTTCAAAATCCAGAATAACACCCAGCAGCCTAAAACTTTTTCAGTTTGTCAAGATTTCGATGAGAAGCTGTCTAGATTACACTTTGTGTCTAGTATCGTAAGAAGCGGCATCAAAAACTCTTTCAAATGAGATATAATTCGTAAACATTGAAAGAGTACGGCTACCTCAAAATCCAGAATAACACCCAGCAGCCTAAAACTTTTTCAGAGTTTGTCAAGATTTCGATGAGAAGCTGTCTAGATTACACTTTGTGTCTAGTATCGTAAGAAGCGGCATCAAAAACTCTTTCAAATGAGATATAATTCGTGAACATTGAAAAAGTATGGCTACTTCAAAATCCAGAATAACACCCAGCAGCCTAAAACTTTTTCAGAGTTTGTCAAGATTTCGATGAGAAGCTGTCTAGATTACACTTTGTGTCTAGTATCATAAGAAGCGGCATCAAAAACTCTTTCAAATGAGATATAATTCGTGAACATTGAAAGAGTATGGCTACTTCAAAATCCAGAATAACACCCAGCAGCCTAAAACTTTTTCAGAGTTTGTCAAGATTTCGATGAGAAGCTGTCTAGATTACACTTTGTGTCTAGTATCGTAAGTAGCGGCATCAAAAACTCTTTCAAATGAGATATAATTCGTGAACATTGAAAGAGTATGGCTACCTCAAAATCCAGAATAACACCCAGCAGCCTAAAACTTTTTCAGTTTGTCAAGATTTCGATGAGAAGCTGTCTAGATTACACTTTGTGTCTAGTATCGTAAGAAGCGGCATCAAAAACTCTTTCAAATGAGATATAATTCGTGAACATTGAAAGAGTATGGCTACCTCAAAATCCAGAATAACACCCAGCAGCCTAAAACTTTTTCAGTTTGTCAAGATTTCGATGAGAAGCTGTCTAGATTACACTTTGTGTCTAGTATCGTAAGAAGCGGCATCAAAAACTCTTTCAAATGAGATATAATTCGTGAACATTGAAAGAGTATGGCTACCTCAAAATCCAGAATAACACCCAGCAGCCTAAAACTTTTTCAGAGTTTGTCAAGATTTCGATCAGAAGCTGTCTAGATTACACTTTGTGTCTAGTATCGTAAGAAGCGGCATCAAAAACTCTTTCAAATGAGATATAATTCGTGAACATTGAAAGAGTACGGCTACCTCAAAATCCAGAATAACACCCAGCAGCCTAAAACTTTTTCAGAGTTTGTCAAGATTTCGATGAGAAGCTGTCTAGATTACACTTTGTGTCTAGTATCGTAAGAAGCGGCATCAGAAACGCTTTCAAATGAGATATAATTCGTGAACATTGAAAGAGTACGGCTACCTCAAAATCCAGAATAACACCCAGCAGCCTAAAACTTTTTCAGAGTTTGTCAAGATTTCGATAAGAAGCTGTCTAGATTACACTTTGTGTCTAGTATCGTAAGAAGCGGCATCAAAAACTCTTTCAAATGAGATATAATTCGTGAACATTGAAAGAGTACGGCTACCTCAAAATCCAGAATAACACCCAGCAGCCTAAAACTTTTTCAGAGTTTGTCAAGATTTCGATGAGAAGCTGTCTAGATTACACTTTGTGTCTAGTATCGTAAGAAGCGGCATCAAAAACTCTTTCGAATGAGATATAATTCGTGAACATTGAAAGCTTCTTACGATACTAGACACAAAGTGTAATCTAGACAGCTTCTCATCGAAATCTTGACAAACTCTGAAAAAGTTTTAGGCTGCTGGGTGTTATTCTGGATTTTGAAGTAGCCATACTCTTTCAATGTTCACGAATTATATCTCATTTGAAAGAGTTTTTGATGCCGCTTCTTACGATACTAGACACAAAGTGTAATCTAGACAGCTTCTCATCGAAATCTTGACAAACTCTGAAAAAGTTTTAGGCTGCTGGGTGTTATTCTGGATTTTGAGGTAGCCATACTCTTTCAATGTTTACGAGTTATATCTCATTTGAAAGAGTTTTTGATGCCGCTTCTTACGATACTAGACACAAAGTGTAATCTAGACAGCTTCTCATCGAAATCTTGACAAACTCTGAAAAAGTTTTAGGCTGCTGGGTGTTATTTTGGATTTTGAGGTAGCCATACTCTTTCAATGTTTACGAGTTATATCTCATTTGAAAGAGTTTTTGATGCCGCTTCTTACGATACTAGACACAAAGTGTAATCTAGACAGCTTCTCATCGAAATCTTGACAAACTGAAAAAGTTTTAGGCTGCTGGGTGTTATTCTGGATTTTGAGGTAGCCGTACTCTTTCAATGTTCACGAATTATATCTCATTTAAAAGAATTTTTGATGCCGCTTCTTACGATACTAGACACAAAGTGTAATCTAGACAGCTTCTCATCGAAATCTTGACAAACTCTGAAAAAGTTTTAGGCTGCTGGGTGTTATTCTGGATTTTGAGGTAGCCGTACTCTTTCAATGTTCACGAATTATATCTCATTTGAAAGAGTTTTTGATGCCGCTTCTTACGATACTAGACACAAAGTGTAATCTAGACAGCTTCTCATCGAAATCTTGACAAACTCTGAAAAAGTTTTAGGCTGCTGGGTGTTATTCTGGATTTTGAGGTATCCATACTCTTTCAATGTTCACGAATTATATCTCATTTGAAAGAGTTTTTGATGCCGCTTCTTACGATACTAGACACAAAGTGTAATCTAGACAGCTTCTCATCGAAATCTTGACAAACTGAAAAAGTTTTAGGCTGCTGGGTGTTATTCTGGATTTTGAGGTAGCCATACTCTTTCAATGTTCACGAATTATATCTCATTTGAAAGAGATTTTGATGCCGCTTCTTACGATACTAGACACAAAGTGTAATCTAGACAGCTTCTCATCGAAATCTTGACGAACTGAAAAAGTTTTAGGCTGCTGGGTGTTATTCTGGATTTTGAGGTAGCCGTACTCTTTCAATGTTTACGAATTATATCTCATTTGAAAGAGTTTTTGATGCCGCTTCTTACGATACTAGACACAAAGTGTAATCTAGACAGCTTCTCATCGAAATCTTGACAAACTGAAAAAGTTTTAGGCTGCTGGGTGTTATTCTGGATTTTGAAGTAGCCATACTCTTTCAATGTTCACGAATTATATCTCATTTGAAAGAGTTTTTGATGCCGCTTCTTACGATACTAGACACAAAGTGTAATCTAGACAGCTTCTCATCGAAATCTTGACAAACTCTGAAAAAGTTTTAGGCTGCTGGGTGTTATTCTGGATTTTGAGGTAGCCACGGTCTTTCAATGTTCACGAATTATACCTCATTTGAATGAGTTTTTCATGCCGCTTCTTACTTCAAATGAATTTGTATAAAAAACATCCAAGACGCAAGAACAAATTAAGGGTACACGGAAAGAACATGTCTAGTCAATTTAGTAACATGTTGAGTAATCGCGGTTTTAAAATTTGGAACCATGTCAAAATGTATGGTAATTCCGTGGCCAGGTCTTTTTTAACTAAAAAAAAAGTTGTGTTACATATATTATACAGTGGTAGCAAAAGATATAACTAATAGTTCATTAAGAGCTCTACATTTTGAAATGAAAATCTCATTTTCCGAAAAAAGTGACTAGACATGTTCTTTCCGTGTACCCTTCAAATATTCGTGCCCATCACGGAAATAAATGCCTCTGCCGGGATTCGAACCCAGGAATACGATAAGAAATGTATACCGGTACGATGCTTTATTGATTCGGGCGCACAGAAGACTTATTTACGTCGCGATATAATAGAAAGTTTAAATTTGAAGCCTGTTGGCAAAGAAATCGTGTCGAATTGTCTTTTTGTCGGGATCGAAACTAAAAAGGAACTGTTTTATACCTACGAGTTCACCGTAGCAAGCTTGGATAAGAAGTTTCAACGTACAATGACTGCGCGAGACAAGTCTAAGCTCTGCGGGTACGTTCCTCGTTTAAATGTAAATCATGAAATGTTCAAAGAGTTACAGAATAGTAGATTGTTAACCAAGGGATGAAAGGCATTAATTTCTACCGAGGTATTTTGGCGCTCGAACGCAGTGAGAGCGCCAATAGTCCGAGGCAGAAAGGATGCCTTTCACCCGAGTTAAACACTCTACTTTTCATTTCGAATACGAGGAAAGTAAAATGCATGTGTTTTTTTTAAAACATGACTATGTATACATTTTTATAGTATATGTTGAGGGTACTTTCAATTAACAATTCAAGCAAAAGAATCTTTATTTATGGAATGGAGAGTCAAATATCAGAATGGAAATTGTATAACAAATCCATTTAAACTCTAATTTCAATTGCTTATCGTAAAAAAAATTGATTGTAATGTACTGTAATGTACTGTAATGTAATGTAATGTAATGCACAAAGTGTAATGTAGACAGCCTCTCATCGAAATCTTGACGAACTGAAAAAGTTTTAGGCTGCTGGGTGTTATTCTGGATTTTGAGGTAGCCATACTCTTTCAATGTTTACGAGTTATATCTCATTTGAAAGAGTTTTTGATGCCGCTTCTTACGATACTAGACACAAAGTGTAATCTAGACAGCTTCTCATCGAAATCTTGACAAACTCTGAAAAAGTTTTAGGCTGCTGGGTGTTATTCTGGATTTTGAGGTAGCCATACTCTTTCAATGTTCACGAATTATATCTCATTCGAAAGAGTTTTTGATTCCGCTTCTTACGATACTAGACACAAAGTGTAATCTAGACAGCTTCTCATCGAAATCTTGACAAACTCTGAAAAAGTTTTAGGCTGCTGGGTGTTATTCTGGATTTTGAGGTAGCCGTACTCTTTCAATGTTCACGAATTATATCTCATTTAAAAGAATTTTTGATGCCGCTTCTTACGATACTAGACACAAAGTGTAATCTAGACAGCTTCTCATCGAAATCTTGACAAACTCTGAAAAAGTTTTAGGCTGCTGGGTGTTATTCTGGATTTTGAGGTAGCCGTACTCTTTCAATGTTCACGAATTATATCTCATTTGAAAGAGTTTTTGATGCCGCTTCTTACGATACTAGACACAAAGTGTAATCTAGACAGCTTCTCATCGAAATCTTGACAAACTCTGAAAAAGTTTTAGGCTGCTGGGTGTTATTCTGGATTTTGAGGTATCCATACTCTTTCAATGTTCACGAATTATATCTCATTTGAAAGAGTTTTTGATGCCGCTACTTACGATACTAGACACAAAGTGTAATCTAGACAGCTTCTCATCGAAATCTTGACAAACTCTGAAAAAGTTTTAGGCTGCTGGGTGTTATTCTGGATTTTGAAGTAGCCATACTCTTTCAATGTTCACGAATTATATCTCATTTGAAAGAGTTTTTGATGCCGCTTCTTATGATACTAGACACAAAGTGTAATCTAGACAGCTTCTCATCGAAATCTTGACAAACTCTGAAAAAGTTTTAGGCTGCTGGGTGTTATTCTGGATTTTGAAGTAGCCATACTTTTTCAATGTTCACGAATTATATCTCATTTGAAAGAGTTTTTGATGCCGCTTCTTACGATACTAGACACAAAGTGTAATCTAGACAGCTTCTCATCGAAATCTTGACAAACTCTGAAAAAGTTTTAGGCTGCTGGGTGTTATTCTGGATTTTGAGGTAGCCGTACTCTTTCAATGTTTACGAATTATATCTCATTTGAAAGAGTTTTTGATGCCGCTTCTTACGATACTAGACACAAAGTGTAATCTAGACAGCTTCTCATCGAAATCTTGACAAACTGAAAAAGTTTTAGGCTGCTGGGTGTTATTCTGGATTTTGAAGTAGCCATACTCTTTCAATGTTCACGAATTATATCTCATTTGAAAGAGTTTTTGATGCCGCTTCTTACGATACTAGACACAAAGTGTAATCTAGACAGCTTCTCATCGAAATCTTGACAAACTCTGAAAAAGTTTTAGGCTGCTGGGTGTTATTCTGGATTTTGAGGTAGCCACGGTCTTTCAATGTTCACGAATTATACCTCATTTGAATGAGTTTTTCATGCCGCTTCTTACTTCAAATGAATTTGTATAAAAAACATCCAAGACGCAAGAACAAATTAAGGGTACACGGAAAGAACATGTCTAGTCAATTTAGTAACATGTTGAGTAATCGCGGTTTTAAAATTTGGAACCATGTCAAAATGTATGGTAATTCCGTGGCCAGGTCTTTTTTAACTAAAAAAAAAGTTGTGTTACATATATTATACAGTGGTAGCAAAAGATATAACTAATAGTTCATTAAGAGCTCTACATTTTGAAATGAAAATCTCATTTTCCGAAAAAAGTGACTAGACATGTTCTTTCCGTGTACCCTTCAAATATTCGTGCCCATCACGGAAATAAATGCCTCTGCCGGGATTCGAACCCAGGGATACGATAAGAAATGTATACCGGTACGATGCTTTATTGATTCGGGCGCACAGAAGACTTATTTACGTCGCGATATAATAGAAAGTTTAAATTTGAAGCCTGTTGGCAAAGAAATCGTGTCGAATTGTCTTTTTGTCGGGATCGAAACTAAAAAGGAACTGTTTTATACCTACGAGTTCACCGTAGCAAGCTTGGATAAGAAGTTTCAACGTACAATGACTGCGCGAGACAAGTCTAAGCTCTGCGGGTACGTTCCTCGTTTAAATGTAAATCATGAAATGTTCAAAGAGTTACAGAATAGTAGATTGTTAACCAAGGGATGAAAGGCATTAATTTCTACCGAGGTATTTTGGCGCTCGAACGCAGTGAGAGCGCCAATAGTCCGAGGCAGAAAGGATGCCTTTCACCCGAGTTAAACACTCTACTTTTCATTTCGAATACGAGGAAAGTAAAATGCATGTGTTTTTTTTAAAACATGACTATGTATACATTTTTATAGTATATGTTGAGGGTACTTTCAATTAACAATTCAAGCAAATGAATCTTTATTTATGGAATGGAGAGTCAAATATCAGAATGGAAATTGTATAACAAATCCATTTAAACTCTAATTTCAATTGCTTATCGTAAAAAAAATTGATTGTAATGTACTGTAATGTACTGTAATGTAATGTAATGTAATGCACAAAGTGTAATGTAGACAGCCTCTCATCGAAATCTTGACGAACTGAAAAAGTTTTAGGCTGCTGGGTGTTATTCTGGATTTTGAGGTAGCCATACTCTTTCAATGTTTACGAGTTATATCTCATTTGAAAGAGTTTTTGATGCCGCTTCTTACGATACTAGACACAAAGTGTAATCTAGACAGCTTCTCATCGAAATCTTGACAAACTGAAAAAGTTTTAGGCTGCTGGGTGTTATTCTGGATTTTGAAGTAGCCATACTCTTTCAATGTTCACGAATTATATCTCATTTGAAAGAGTTTTTGATGCCGCTTCTTACGATACTAGACACAAAGTGTAATCTAGACAGCTTCTCATCGAAATCTTGACAAACTCTGAAAAAGTTTTAGGCTGCTGGGTGTTATTCTGGATTTTGAGGTAGCCGTACTCTTTCAATGTTCACGAATTATATCTCATTTGAAAGAGTTTTTGATGCCGCTTCTTACGATACTAGACACAAAGTGTAATCTAGACAGCTTCTCATCGAAATCTTGACAAACTCTGAAAAAGTTTTAGGCTGCTGGGTGTTATTCTGGATTTTGAGGTATCCATACTCTTTCAATGTTCACGAATTATATCTCATTTGAAAGCGTTTCTGATGCCGCTTCTTACGATACTAGACACAAAGTGTAATGTAGACAGCTTCTCATCGAAATCTGACAAACTGAAAAAGTTTTAGGCTGCTGGGTGTTATTCTGGATTTTGAGGTAGCCATACTCTTTCAATGTTCACGAATTATATCTCATTTGAAAGAGTTTTTGATGCCGCTTCTTACGATACTAGAAACAAAGTGTAATCTAGACAGCTTCTCATCGAAATCTTGACAAACTCTGAAAAAGTTTTAGGCTGCTGGGTGTTATTCTGGATTTTGAGGTAGCCGTACTCTTTCAATGTTCACGAATTATATCTCATTTGAAAGAATTTTTGATGCCGCTTCTTACGATACTAGACACAAAGTGTAATCTAGACAGCTTCTCATCGAAATCTTGACAAACTCTGAAAAAGTTTTAGGCTGCTGGGTGTTATTCTGGATTTTGAAGTAGCCATACTCTTTCAATGTTCACGAATTATATCTCATTTGAAAGAGTTTTTGATGCCGCTTCTTACGATACTAGACACAAAGTGTAATCTAGACAGCTTCTCATCGAAATCTTGACAAACTCTGAAAAAGTTTTAGGCTGCTGGGTGTTATTCTGGATTTTGAGGTAGCCATACTCTTTCAATGTTCACGAATTATATCTCATTTGAAAGCGTTTCTGATGCCGCTTCTTACGATACTAGACACAAAGTGTAATGTAGACAGCTTCTCATCGAAATCTGACAAACTGAAAAAGTTTTAGGCTGCTGGGTGTTATTCTGGATTTTGAGGTAGCCATACTCTTTCAATGTTCACGAATTATATCTCATTTGAAAGAGTTTTTGATGCCGCTTCTTACGATACTAGAAACAAAGTGTAATCTAGACAGCTTCTCATCGAAATCTTGACAAACTCTGAAAAAGTTTTAGGTTGCTGGGTGTTATTCTGGATTTTGAGGTAGCCACGGTCTTTCAATGTTCACTAATTATATCTCATTTGAAAGAGTTTTTGATGCCGCTTCTTACGATACTAGACACAAAGTGTAATCTGGACAGCTTCTCATCGAAATCTAGACAAACTCTGAAAAAGTTTTAGGCTGCTGGGTGTTATTCTGGATTTTGAGCTAGCCACGGTCTTTCAATGTTCACGAATTTATACCTCATTTGAAAGAGTTTTTCATGCCGCTTCTTACTTCAAATGAATTTGTATAAAAAACATCCAAGACGCAAGAACAAATTAAGGGTACACGGAAAGAACATGTCTAGTCAATTTAGTAACATGTTGAGTAATCGCGGTTTAAAAATTTGGAACCATGTCAAAATGTATGGTAATTCCGTGACCAGGTCTTTTTTAACTAAAAAAAAAGTTGTGTTACATATATTATACAGTGGTAGCAAAAGATGTCACTAATAGTTCATTAAGAGCTCTACATTTTGAAATGAAAATCTCATTTTCCGAAAAAAGTGACTAGACATGTTCTTTCCGTGTACCCTTCAAATATTCGTGCCCATCACGCAAATAAATGCCTCTGCCGGGATTCGAACCCAGGAATACGATAAGAAATGTATACCGGTACGATGCTTTATTGATTCGGGCGCACAGAAGACTTATTTACGTCGCGATATAATAGAAAGTTTAAATTTGAAGCCTGTTGGCAAAGAAATCGTGTCGAATTGTCTTTTTGTCGGGATCGAAACTAAAAAGGAACTGTTTTATACCTACGAGTTCACCGTAGCAAGCTTGGATAAGAAGTTTCAACGTACAACGACTGCGCGAGACAAGTTTAAGCTCTGCGGGTACGTTCCTCGTTTAAATGTAAATCATGAAATGTTCAAAGAGTTACAGAATAGTAGATTGTTAACCAAGGGATGAAAGGCATTAATTTCTATCGAGGTATTTTGGCGCTCGAACGCAGTGAGAGCGCCAATAGTCCGAGGCAGAAAGGATGCCATTCACCCGAGTTAAACACTCTACTTTTCATTTCGAATACGAGGAAAGTAAAATGCATGTTTTTTTAAAAACATGACTATGTATACATTTTTATAGTATATGTTGAGGGTACTTTCAATTAACAATTCAAGCAAAAGAATCTTTATTTATGGAATGGAGAGTCAAATATCAGAATGGAAATTGTATAACAAATCCATTTAAACTAATTTCAATTGCTTATCGTAAAAAAAATTTAATTGTAATGTACTGTAATGTACTGTAATGTAATGTAATGTAATGCACAAAGTGTAATGTAGACAGCCTCTCATCGAAATCTTGACGAACTGAAAAAGTTTTAGGCTGCTGGGTGTTATTCTGGATTTTGAGGTAGCCATACTCTTTCAATGTTCACGAATTATATCTCATTCGAAAGAGTTTTTGATGCCGCTTCTTACGATACTAGACACAAAGTGTAATCTAGACAGCTTCTCATCGAAATCTTGACAAACTCTGAAAAAGTTTTAGGCTGCTGGGTGTTATTCTGGATTTTGAGGTAGCCATACTCTTTCAATGTTTACGAATTATATCTCATTTGAAAGAGTTTTTGATGCCGCTTCTTACGATACTAGACACAAAGTGTAATCTAGACAGCTTCTCATCGAAATCTTGACAAACTCTGAAAAAGTTTTAGGCTGCTGGGTGTTATTCTGGATTTTGAGGTAGCCATACTCTTTCAATGTTCACGAATTATATCTCATTTGTAAGAGTTTTTGATGCCGCTTCTTACGATACTAGACACAAAGTGTAATCTAGACAGCTTCTCATCGAAATCTTGACAAACTGAAAAAGTTTTAGGCTGCTGGGTGTTATTCTGGATTTTGAGGTAGCCATACTCTTTCAATGTTTACGAATTATATCTCATTTGAAAGAGTTTTTGATGCCGCTTCTTACGATACTAGACACAAAGTGTAATCTAGACAGCTTCTCATCGAAATCTTGACAAACTCTGAAAAAGTTTTAGGCTGCTGGGTGTTATTCTGGATTTTGAGGTAGCCATACTCTTTCAATGTTCACGAATTATATCTCATTTGAAAGAGTTTTTGATGCCGCTTCTTACGATACTAGACACAAAGTGTAATCTAGACAGCTTCTCATCGAAATCTTGACAAACTGAAAAAGTTTTAGGCTGCTGGGTGTTATTCTGGATTTTGAGGTAGCCATACTCTTTCAATGTTTACGAATTATATCTCATTTGAAAGAGTTTTTGATGCCGCTTCTTACGATACTAGACACAAAGTGTAATCTAGACAGCTTCTCATCGAAATCTTGACAAACTGAAAAAGTTTTAGGCTGCTGGGTGTTATTCTGGATTTTGAGGTAGCCGTACTCTTTCAATGTTCACGAATTATATCTCATTTAAAAGAATTTTTGATGCCGCTTCTTACGATACTAGACACAAAGTGTAATCTAGACAGCTTCTCATCGAAATCTTGACAAACTCTGAAAAAGTTTTAGGCTGCTGGGTGTTATTCTGGATTTTGAGGTAGCCGTACTCTTTCAATGTTCACGAATTATATCTCATTTGAAAGAGTTTTTGATGCCGCTTCTTAAGATACTAGACACAAAGTGTAATCTAGACAGCTTCTCATCGAAATCTTGACAAACTCTGAAAAAGTTTTAGGCTGCTGGGTGTTATTCTGGATTTTGAGGTAGCCATACTCTTTCAATGTTTACGAGTTATATCTCATTTGAAAGAGTTTTTGATGCCGCTTCTTACGATACTAGACACAAAGTGTAATCTAGACAGCTTCTCATCGAAATCTTGACAAACTCTGAAAAAGTTTTAGGCTGCTGGGTGTTATTCTGGATTTTGAGGTAGCCATACTCTTTCAATGTTCACGAATTATATCTCATTTGAAAGAGTTTTTGATGCCGCTTCTTACGATACTAGACACAAAGTGTAATCTAGACAGCTTCTCATCGAAATCTTGACAAACTCTGAAAAAGTTTTAGGCTGCTGGGTGTTATTCTGGATTTTGAGGTAGCCATACTCTTTCAATGTTCACGACTTATACCTCATTTGAAAGAGTTTTTTATGCCGCTTCTTACGATACTAGAAGCAAAGTGTAATCTGGACAGTGTCCCTAAAAATAACGAAACCATTGTAGAAACGTTGTAGGCTGCCTGTTTGTGAAGTTAGCTGCCCTATGTGTTTTGTGAATAATTTGGCCCTTTTTGGGCTTAACACTTTCAGTTGTGATAAAAAAGTCAAATTTCTTTTAAAAACATGTTGTATATGCTCTTGAAAATGCTTAATATGTGAGTGTACAGGAGGTATATAAAATGACATCTTAATTTGGTTGGATTATCTTGGGCTGCCAGCTTTAGGCTGCTAACTTCACGCCGGTTGATGCCACCCGGTCGGTGATAAGGACAAAGCATGGCACTATTTTCTCTTTCCATATGAATCGCAATAAGACTATCTTTCTTTATTAAGAGTGTCAGGCCCTTGCTGCAGAACCACCGAACCGTCAACTTGTCTCCAACTTGTCCGTTTTTTTACCTGCGGCGATAAAGCGCTGCTCCCGATGTTTATTGAATGTGCCGTGGATTTATGCGGGCCCTCGATTGCTTCGGGACCGTACGAGACAGTTTTCACGATTTTCACTTCGCTTTAGGCTTTCTACGAGTCAAGAATTATCAAAAAGCGAAATGTTTTTCGTTTTGTAAAATTTTGTAGTACATAACCTATACTAACATTAATGTAACATTAAAGTAGAACTTAACACGTTCACGGACACAGCGCCATTCTTGAAACTGCGTAATGTGGCCAAGGCTCGGAACCGTTTTTTTTGAAAAACCCAAAATAGCCCAATGTCTTTAATTATTTTATGCTATTTACGTAGGACTGAATCATGTATTTAGGTAACAACTTCATATTATTAATTTGTCCCATTAAAAAACCGGCCACGCACCGAGGGTTCCGTACTTTTTAGTATTTGTTGTTATAGCGGCAACAGAAATACATCATCTGTAAAAATTTCAACTGCCTAGCTATCACGGTTCATGAGATACAGCATGGTGACAGACGGACAGCGGAGTCTTAGTAATAGGGTTCCGTTTTTACCCTTTGGGTACGGAACCCTAAAAATGGAATAATAAACCAAAGAACGAAAAATAACGTAACAATACCGGTATTTTTTGTATGAAGAAAAAACTGGTGCCGAGCCTTGGATGTGGCACAGTTAAATCCCATACAAGATGTTTTCCCGTCTATGGACGGACTGCCACATTGCATTTTCTATAAAAGTTGTGCTACATATTGACAGCTCAGTTTCATCTACAGTTTCAGTTGCATCTTTATACATTGAAGAGGCTCGTGATACGGCATCTCGTCCATAGTCGTATAACGTTCTCAGCCGTGTTGTGCCACAGCATGCGTCATGGCCCTGTATTTGTGGTGGTGATGCATAAAGTTGGTAAGTAAGTCACTAAGGATTTTGCTGTGAGAGAGCCTTGTGGCACAAGATACTTGACTTCATTATAATCCTATGAAAACTCGACGTCTGTGGACGGGATTGCGGTTTTGTCAAAGTAAAAATCATCGGCTTCAACCGTGGTGCATATCACGAGGGTGTCCTTTTACGTCTCGACGGACTGTCCGTGAACGTGTTAAAAAACTCCAAGCCACGCTAAGTTTTCATCGATTTGGAAGTATTGACAGTAAAAATGTATACATTTCCGACATAGTAATTATTATGGTTGGATAATTCGGACTCTACATTCTACATTAATTATTTAACCGGTTTCATTAACCGGTTGTTGTGGAGCACCTTGGAGAGATGTTTGTCTAGTAGTAAACGTCATTTGGGGGCAATTTTGTGGGTACAAAAAATCGGAACGTTTACGAAAAATCGGTTTACGGTACAGCACTAGCTGCACGGCATTACCCGATTTGACGTTTTTATTACCTAGTTAAACTAAGCGCAGACTATGATCTTAAAACTTTAGGTACTTATGCTTAGTTTTACGGTCTCATCTTAGCTAAAATTTTCTTAAATACCTTATTTCCTGTTTGTTTTAAGCAGCTCCAGTTAAAATAACTGCTAAACTAAAAATTATCATTTTGATAAAGAAAAATTCACATTTTTTTAATTTATTTATTAGGCACACAAAACTGATAACATTTATTACACGAAATATTATTTTAAGTAGGTACAGGTTTGGGTTGGGAATGATCCAAAGCATGTATGCTTAACACGAAAAACATATTTAAAGAGCGAGAACTACAAATAAACTAAATTCACACTAAATTACACAATAAAATACAATTAAACAATTTTAGGCACAAAACTTAAATTGCATAAAGAAGAGAGGAAAAATAAAGCAATGAATCAAAATACAATTAATTAAAATTAAAATTCAATTAAAATAAGACTGAAATATACATATAATTATACATTATTTTAATAACAAAAAAAGGATTGAATCTCATACATATTATAACTTAAGTAATACGGGCGTTTTTAGAAGAATAAACTACGTACAGCGCTTGATAGCACTAGCACCGTAGACAACTAAAAAGCATCAAATTTGTCCCGCCATCAAGCGATTACACCCGCCATTCGTTCGCAGTTTAAAAACTTAAAAATTCTGGGTGCTTTCTACAGCAAGCTCCGTGCTCTGCTAATTTCCCATGAGGCAGCGACCGGCCGCAAACTGCCGCGATAAACAACCCAGCGAGTATAAGAATTAATAGGCCTTAGTGTTTTTACCGCCTCAAAAAAATACCCAGTCCACCTGAGGTGTATTCAACCGTTGAACTGCGTAAATAATTGTCTCCGACAAACGATAAATCAGGTTTATCTTAAATTAAAAGCTAATTTACTTTTAAGGGTATCGTGGAGCGTTTTAAATTCGCAGGCGAAAACTATGTAGCAGAGTAGTAACAAAGAGGATATAATAAGATAGAGCGGTACTGTCATAGTAAATTTTGTAACCACTGTAAATTTACTGCCATCTATCGACATACTTTAAAACTAAAAATGAAGATTTTTAAAAATACGTTAAAATGTATTTAAATATGGATAAATGATTTTTTTATTTGCATTACTTATTTTTATATGATTTTGACACATGTTCTTTAACGGATATGCGTTAAAATTATAAATAACAAACGAAACCGTCAACGCCCTCTATACAAGAGTAGGCCAAAGCTAGTGGCGCCATCTCATCGAGAATCAAATTTTCGTCATTTTCGAGGCACGTTTTTTCCTTAAACTGTATCCATCTATTACGGAGTTATATCTATCTTTGGTAGTAATTAAAGAAGACTGACAATCCTCATTCAACGCCGCGAGAACTGTCATTATTGTACCTAGATTTTTATTATCCATCTATTACATTTTGATTATCTGCGCATAAAAGTTTTCTGCGACTGCTATTTGTAATTTTAAAACACTGGACTGCAGTTATAGCATATTTAAAAAAGTATTTTATTTATTTATAATACAAATGCATATTTAAAGCATAATAAAGCAGTTTAGGAATTTTATTAAGAATTATCTTTAAAATGCTTGCACTAGATTAAGTGTTAGCATTATTTTAACCTTCTCAAAGAGCTCACTAGATGGCGTCCTTAAATAAGAATATGACTAAAATACTTTTACTAAGCTTTAATTGTACTTACCTACTGTTTTGCATACGACAGCGGCAAGGCAAGTCGAATTTTACGTTTAAAAGTCATTTCTATTCTATTTTATAAATAGCAGAAGAGACAAATTTTATATGGACAAATCTAAAATGGAAAAAATAATAAAAAATAAGTGGCGCGCAATAAATATGAGGCACGCAGGGAGCCGCAGTATTGTATGAAGTTTGTCCGTCTTGAATATTTACTAGTCTCTGTCTGTAGCTTTGGAGAGTTGGCCAAAAATGTTATGTTTAAAAATGTACTGAACTTAGCAGACGCACTGTGCTTTATTTGATAAAACAATTCATAACTTAACGTTGAGAGGCAGCCAAAAGTGTCTTGGATTTAAGATAAATAGAACGTAAAAATGAAGTGTAAAAATAGTACGCACAGAAGAGATGACTTTTTTGGGTACCTTACTGGTAATCTTATACTTAAAATAAAATAAAATAAATAAATAAAAAGCTTTTATTTCAGGCATTTACCCATATTGCGTACAAAATTAAATACTACTTAAGAACTAATTGACACTGTAAAGGGGTGCCAGTCATGTTAAAAATAAGTCTAAATCTAGGTTCAGTCATTTTCTGTTCTGATCCATGTGAACAGAAATCCAGCGCTTAAACACCGGACTCCTTATATCGTCAGAAACAGCCACAAGTATTTTGTTGTCGGAACAGCGCAGTCTCCTCCAGAACGAGGCAACGCGGGATCTAATTATCGCGAAAAAGTCGGGGACCCCCGCGTCCACGTTAAGTGTGACAGGGAGGCAACACGTTGAACGTGGTTCGCGGTAGGCCCTCTGATTTTAATAACAGGCGGTCTAGCCAAGGTGACATCGCTGGCGTTTCATTATCGAATTCCTTTGAGTCTCACTCTTCCATATTAGCATGACAGTGACAGTTGCGTTTCGTTCACTACGTATTGGAATGTTGTCTACGGGGCCAGGTTAAGAATTAGATCTGGATTAGTTATGGATCTGATCAGTCAGTGTCAAAAGTGACGTTTCCTGTTGAAGTCCGGTGGCAAACAAGAGTAAGGTCCTTCTGGTAGTAAGCAATTATAATATCTCACCAAATAAATACATGCTTGCAACTCCAAGGTTTTCTAATGCGCGTTTTTAACCCTTTAAAAATAAAACTTAGGTACAATCTTTGCTTAAAATAATACTAAACTAAACTGTAGTCCCTTGAGAATCCTTAATAATGGTTTTACCTCATTAAGATAAGATAAATGCAGATAACAGAAGGGCGTCTAATTAAGAGAACAAGCTCTCAGTAGCTTACTGAACATGTTTTCGAGTTAACAAACGATGTTCTTGTATTTAAGTTTTTTTTTACTACGTCGGTGGCAAACAAGCATACGGCCCCCCTGATGTTAAGCAGCCTCCGTAGCCTATGAACGCCGCAACTCCAGAGGAGTTACATGCGCTTTGCCGACCCTAACACTCCGCACCCTCGTTGAGCTCTGGCAACCCTACTCACCGGCAGGAACACACCATATTTTTTTATACAGGGGAAATGCGTTACGCATACCACCTGGGTGCGGGGATTTCTCTGGAGGAAAACTCCAACCACCATTGGGGGGGGGGGGCGTCCTAGAATGCCCCTCACCATGAGGACCTACATTCTGTCAGATGACAGTCGTCCCCGTGACTGCCACCCAGAGGTCCCCGTTATGGCGGCAGGCGGCGGTCATGGGCGACCCGCCTCCGCCTAGCTCGTTTGCGCCGCAACGGATGAGCTTCCGCGTCCTCCTCCCGCGTGCGCTCTGCCGTTTCTTTTCCAGCCATGACTGCCTCGCAAAAAGTGGCCATAGCTTGCCAGCATCTTTTATTTTGGGTCATTGCCTTTATAATGGCCGGCAACGACAAATCTCCTCCTATCACTGTGACCAAATAGATACGCGGCTCATCCCAACTTAGGCAATCCATCAGCGTGTGCTGCGCCGTATCTTCTACCCCATCGCAGTGGTGACACGCTGGCGTTGGCTCCCTCATAGCCCTCTCGCACAGGTATTTGCCAAAACACCCATGGCCCGAGAGCACCAGAAATGTCAGATGGAATGACACAACCCCGTGTTGTCTCCCAATCCATTCCTTTATTGCAGGCTGAATCGCGTTCACCGTCCAGTGGCCAGCGCTTGGAGTTTCCAGCCTTTCGCCCCATTTACGAAGAACAGTATCGCGAGCATCCATTCTCCAACGCTTTACTTCTTCCAGCATAGGCTCTTGATTCCTAGCTCGCGACTCCGCGATCCGCCAGTATGTGTCCGCCAGAGCTCTTGCTTCTAAGTCCCAAGGCGGGGTAGGAACACAACACCTACCTTAAGTTACGTTATAAACTGAAATAGATGTTATATATTAAAGATAAAGTGACCACGCCCTCCGTGGCGGAAGCCGCATACAAACCGGCGTCTTAAGCTTACGCGGCTATGGCCTAGACCTAGGCTACCCCGCCACGGCGATACCCGTAGCTCATGAACACCTGCGACTCCTCTAGGCGTTGCAAGTGCGTTGGCAGGATTAAGATAGGAGTACGTTCTTTGCTTGAAGGTTTGGAAGTCGTATCGGTCCGGATATACCGCGAGTGACAGTTTATTCCATAGTTTAGCTATGCGAGACGGGAATTTTAAGATTTTTTTAGAAACTCAAAATCCCATACAAAATGACACACACAATCACGACCACAAATCACAATCGCGTACTTCACTTCACGCTATCGAATGTTTACACTAGGGCACAGAATAAGTAATAGTATTATCATACAGAACGGCCACGCACCGCCCCGCCCCGACTCGAATGTCCTCGCCCCGCGACAGCAGGTTGACGGCCGTTTGCCGGCCGCTCAGTACTGTTTTTAAGCAACTTACTCACACAATAACGCTTGCCGCGTGTACAGACGTGCCGTTCACACATAGAAACGCAAGTGATTTTTGATGTATAGCGTGTCCGCCCTGTGACTAGGGGTACTGTAGGTATGTAACGTAGGTACCTATGTAATATTGTCTTCGGTTACCGCGATAGTCACTCATAAAATAAAACTATGAAATCGGAACATATCGCGTACCTATATTATAAATTCAATATACGCGATGTAATCCGATTTCATAGTTTTTTTTCGTAGGTACCTAGTCCTTAATCCAAATACATCCTCTTAATACTTTAATCCGGTCTTCTTTATAAAACTATCAGGCCCACTTTAACTCCCATTCCGAACAACGAAACATTTTAATTTCTTTAATTCTTTTTGCGTCCGAAAAAAGCTCGCATAAGTCCGGGCAAAAAGTTAATAAACAAGACTTGGGCTTTAATTAAAAGCCAGGGAAGCATGAGCTGTGTAATTATGGCCCAAACGCGATGGGGGCTTACAACGCTTAACAAGTAAATGTTTCGAGGAAACCAGGATAAGATATCCTAAAGCATTAGAACTTTACATACAAGTTGACGGTGTACCGTAAAATGGGGTGAGTAGGAGCAAAACTGACATTCACACCTCGATAACATTTTATTTTTACATATGCAAACTGAATGGTGTATATAATAAGTGTTCCGGACGTTTGTATTTTAGTTTTTATTTTATTTTGGGTAGTTTGAAAAAAAATATTAACCAAAAAAAAACAAAAAGGCATACCATCAGATCCACAGCGCAGGCGTTTGGGTAGTTCCATTTCATAACTTTGACGATAAACAGAAAATTCCACCTCACCCCGTAGTCCCTCGTAATTGGGGTGATGTGGGTTTTCATACAAAGGTGATTTTGGAAGATTGTTGGATCAATTTTTTATTATGTGTATTACTATAGCTCCATTTTTAATTTGGAATACATTATTTTTGTAACAGTAGCCTTAAAACCCCATCTCACCCCCCTTTCATCCCAACTCGCCCCGCGAACCCTACTCACCCCATTTTACATTATTCCTCATTATCGTCATATTTGAATGTAGTCTATTTAGTTTAGAAAATAATGCATTTCTTCGATAACATTTTCAATACCTAGCATCTTTTGCGATGTTGCAATTGCATAGCATTGCCATCACTAAAACCAGTCGGCAGTCCAGTCTTGATGAGCATCAAAATGACGAAACACTAAGAAAATTTTAAAGACCCCAAGACAAAAGTAAAACACAAGACTGTCGAGTAGAAACTGCACTATTTATTGATCAAAACTGGTATATATATAAATGTGGTTAGGTGGGGGAGGCCTGCACGTGGCAGGTGTCCAATAGCTTGACCTTATCTTATGGCGGAGGGTCATCTTACATGACTCTCCGTGTGTGGTCTACATTCCTAACCTAATATGGTGGAGAGTCATATTGCATGACTCCGTATATAGTACCGCTAAGCTATCTAATTACATGTTATTTGAATTATTACCTAATATTCTATACCTACACTTCACTTATTTTCAAATAGCTGAAAACGTAAACATATTATCACATAGACACGATCGATGTGTGCGCACGACGCTCATGTTTTTGTACATCATACTCAAAAATATGTCCCATATAGCTAAGCTCTTATATTGTCAGCGAATTAAGAACTATGGTACATATTTTTGAGTAAATAAGGACAAGGACAAATATTTACACCAGGGACCGGACAACCCTTTCCGCGATAAAACCCTTTCAATGGGCGACACTTAAACACGGCTAACACATTGAAAGACTTTCCCTTTTGAACTGCAAGCCCATTCATACCCTTACCTTTGACTAACCCTTACCGAAAAGCTAACCAAAAATAAGGCTAGCTCTTAATAAGGGTTACCCTTATCTTTAAGCGCTTTTTATAAAGGTTTCCCTTTGCGTGAAAGAGACAGGATTAGTATATATCTACGGTAGTATATGAAAAGGAAAGAAAATACGTGCCTAGTCAAAGAACGCCGCCGTCGCCGCCGACGATCGCTCGGATTCGAAGTAATGTGTGCTTTATGAACAAGGTAGACGACTTAAATTAGCACGCTTATATGCTAAAAGGGAAGCCCTTTATAAGGCTAACCCTTATAAGCAATATGCAAGGTGTTGGTGAGCGGATGATCAGGGTTTTGTAAGGGTATTTGGGCTACCGATTATTCAAATGTGGTAGCTTTATATAAGGGTTTTTAAAAGCAAAACAAAGGGTTTCATCTGGCAAAGGGTATGGTGAGTTAAGCCTTATGCAATACCCTTATAAAACCCCGATAAGGGATAGCGGGCCGGTCCCTGATTTACACTTGACTGTACTACGATTTTCAATGTTTACGGTAAGCCTTTTGGTGTGATAAGTACGACTACCACCAGTTTGGCACTGACATACATGCTAGCGTGAACGTAACTTACTTTCTATGCATCTCGCTCGTACTAACATATTAGTGCGAGCGAGATGTATATAAATTAAATTATGTTGACGTTAGCGTATGTCAGTGTTGACACTGTCAGTGACTCATGGTGTATACACGAGCGCCAAGGGCCTGACACACTTTGATAGAAAAAGATAGTCTTATTGCGATTCCTATAAGAGGAAAGAGAAAATAGTGCCATACTTTGTCCTTATCACCGACCGGGTGGCATCATAGGTAGGAGGCGATGGCGAAATACCGAAATATATGGAGTGGAAGAGAAAAAATCATATGCTGCCCAAATTTTACATGAATATTCTTTCTCTTACCCCCGGTCGCTCGGTGGCGCGTCTATAACTACTTGTATATACTATGCCTATGACGAGCGCTCACTCTATGGTTTAAGCATAAGCAAGGCAAACGCTTGTTAAGCATTACGAACGAGGCAAGCTTACAAAAATGCTTGTATATTCACGGCGGGAATTCTTCGGGATAGTGCCGTGGAGGGGACGAGCAAAGTGCGAGGTAATGCGGGACAAGTGCGTATTTTGTTTTTTCGAAAAGTGGCGATTAAGAGGGTCCGGTTTGTAAAAGAAAACTCTACCAGGGCTTTTCTTTCCGTCTCCGATATACGCTAATCATTCTAAAATAAACACGGTGTCTAAAAACAGATTTATAGTTTTTAACTTGACACTTGACCACTTTTTAGACCACTATCTATAAAATTTTGTTAATACCTACTTAAGTATAATATATCACAATAAGGGCACTTTTCGATGGTGAATTTAATTTTTGCCATTCTATAGAACTTTTTGGCTGTAGGTATAAATAGGACCTTCTCTTATTATTTTAAACTTACTTCTTAATTTAAAAAAAAACGCTATATTTCACTAAGATTAGATTTAGATTTATTTATTTCAGAATAAAAATTACACTATAAATTTGCATCAATGTCAAAATTATGCTTATCTTCTTATTCTTAAGTGCTTCAGTGCTTCAAAAATTCAAAATTATCCCGACTTCGAAGTTGTCCCAATGCGCCCTATTTATTTATTGTTGCAAAATGAAAACTTGGCAAAAATAAATCGATTTATTAAACTTACAAGTTAAAAGGTCTAACCACGACAAAAATAACTAGAGCACCTAACCATTTTATCATGATACAACAAGTGCTAATTGTCCCTATTAATATTTACATCGCAATGTATGGTTCAAATGGACAAAACGAAGACGTTTTGATAGGTAAGAATCTATACAGGTTGGCAAAAAAATAAGCACATTCCCGTTGCCAGGGAGGTTTTGGGATTATACAGAGCAACTTTTACTATGGGACCAACCACGGAATCGCGAAAAAAATGTACCTACCCTTCCATAGAAAATGGACCAGCCAAAATGTAGTAGTAGTAAACACTTTATTGCACAAAACAAGTACATAACACAGAGAGAAATGTATGAAACAGCCAACTTTTTCGCGATTTCGGGGTTGGTCCCATAGTAAAAGTTGCTTGGTATAATCAAAATGTACCCTTCCATAGAAAATGGACCAGCCAAAATGTATAAAACAGCCAACTTTTTTTCGCGATTTCGGGGTTGGTCCTATAGTAAAAGTTGCTTAGTATTATGGATTCCTATTCAGCGGTGTAGAAATCAAACTCGGAGATCCATATAAAGTTTATAATAATTAAGAAACGTAGTTTACAAACGCGTGCAAAGAGCGGAAGAAGTTTAGGCGACAGAAAGAAGCTATGTACAATTATTATAGTTGTTGTTAGCGTAACGCGCGCAAGCAGAGGCTAGCGATAACGCGGAGAAAAGCGGCGTGCGTTTAGTGCGAATCTCTGGGAGCCTCTGTTCAAGCGCAGGCGACGCACTGAGCTCCGGGCGGCCGCGCCGCGGTGGGGGCGTGACGTCACAGCCAGGGACCGCCAGGCTGCCGGCCGCTCTCGCCGTCGCCTGACTTCGGGCCCGCTGGAGAAGTTGGTAGTGTGGAGTTGTAGTCACCACACCACCCCCCTTGGAGATTTATGGCCCTGCGACATAAAAATCAGGAAAAGTTACTTTTCTGCCCGAGCGTGTTGTCCTGACGGGTTGAGACGGGCAGACGTTAACTTGGGATTGAGGTGAGTTGTCGTCTGTCAACACATAAGCTGGTTTGACTCTGTCGATCGAAACTGTCACTGGTCCTCTTTGTAGGTCTAGAGTAAGAGTTTTATCGGTTCGCTTCAAGACTTTCAGTGGACCTGTGTACGGAGCTTCCAAGGACCCTCTGAGATGGTCTTTTCTTAAAAATACATGGCTAGAGGTTTTGAGGTCTTTATGAACAAAAACTGACTTCGTACCGTGCCTTGAAACAGGAGCAGGTCTGATTTTAGCTATGTGCTGCCTCAGCTGGGAAACGAAATCTACTGGCTGGACCTTATATGCAGAATGTGGTTGTAAAAACTCACCAGGTATCCTCAGAGGCTCACCATAGACCATTTCTGCCGCTGAACAGTGTAAGTCTTCCTTCCACGCCGTTCGTAGGCCCAAGAGCACGATGGGTAGGACGTCTGTCCATCGTATCTCATTGTGGGCCATTATAGCGGCCTTTAAAGTACGGTGCAGCCTCTCGCACATTCCATTCGCAGCAGGATGGTACGCTGTGGTGCGTTGGAGTTGAATACCACACAGCTTGGAGAGTTCTTTAAATAGATGGGATTCGAACTGCCGACCTTGGTCAGTGGTCACGATCTGTGGACAACCAAACCTTGAAATCCATGTATTACAAAATGCCTTGGTTGGTAGTAGTTGGTAGTGTGGAGTTGTAGTCACCACAGTATAATCCCACAACCTCCCTGGCAACGGGAATCCACTTATTTTGTAGCCATCCTGTATAGCTAAAGTCCATCTTCTTCCAAGAGTCGACAACGAGCAACTTTTGCTAAAGAACACTAAATAATGTAGCGTCCGGGCGCGGCCCCGGGTGACCACCGGCCAGCGCAAACAAACGTGCTTTCAGCGTTATACACACACGTATCGTCCACTTCACACCACACTTTTGATATGTAACCATACAGCTGTATGGTTAGGTCTCTATCGTCTCCCATAAAGTTTTAAGTCATAATGTATTGTTTGTCCACATTATCGTTAGTCATAATTTGGTTTTTCTCAGAAACGCGCAACATTTCAGGATTGCCATAAAACAAACCTAACCTAACCTATTATATCTATAGGATAACCTTACGAAAATCCTGAAAAGTTAACGGTTTCAGAATTATGACTACCTAATGATAATTTATACTATATTAGATACCTATACTATGCGTATCTATTAGACCTCTTATTGTTTTCGTATCTAGTAATTATCACGTCGTTCGAATTGACCGGTGACTGTAAATTCGTTCTGATAAATATAGGAAGATAGACTTACTTCTTACTTGGTTGGCGCCATGGCCCAAAATGACTCCGATACAAAGGGCAAGCCATTTTATTTTTCTCGGTCCTACGTGAAGCTTTCTCTGACGCCGAGCTCACGTTTTTCCTTCCAAAAAATATTATGGAGAAGACATGGAGATACCTTACGTCCAGAGCACCCATTTACTGTACGTGGACTTCACAAAAGCTCAAAACCGAGGTGCCTTGTAGGTATATAGATAGAAATAGTATTTTATACACCACAAGTATTTAGCTACACCAAGTCTGATTAATACGAAGAGTAATAAAATGTTACATCAAATTTTTCAAAGAAACTCCTTGTCCCGACCTCTAATACAAAATTAACGTTTTATTTTTTGCTCAATACAGCCTCCCTACTACATTAACTAAATAAGCACTTCTAAAACATGAAAAATAAATTCCCGCTATGATTATTTTCATAATAAAATCGACGCAAGCCAGCGTCAAGAGAAAATTGCCTCCTAAATATATCTGGAATATTCTAGAGGAAATTTCGCACAGCGCTTTGTACATAGATGTTTACTAAATTGAATAGACATATAATTTACGGTCGAACGGACTGAAACTACAGGTACTGTGGTTCGATTTCTTAGAATCGGTTTCCAATTTACTTGAGTCAGGTTCTGTTTGGCGTTCATTGGTTAAATAAGTTCAGTGAGGTGTGCTTTTAGTGTTTGGAGACTTTGGAGTTGGTTGAGCTATAGTAGCAGGTATATATGTAGCCGTGAAATAAGATTTATCTTTGTGAAAGGGAGGGAGGTCTAGATTGGTAAAATGTGAGCGTACTGTTAAACTATACACTTAGTTGAAAATGAAAATGGAAAAATGAAAAATGATTTATTCAGTAACAAGCTTTTTTAACAAAATACAGGTTGGTGTCCCTTTTTAAGTATATAAATACTTGTGTTGTGTTGGTGTGTGTTGTGTGGGTTGTGCTTATGTATGTATTTAAGTGTAATTATCTATATGTGTCATCTTTCGCTGTTTGTTTCCCATTATCAATAAAAAAAAAAAAAAAAAACACCGCTCTTCCTTAGTGACTACCTAAAAGCTAAAAGCAAAACTATGATACTATAAGGTTACGCTAAGGTTAGGTTAAGGCTAAACTAAACAGTCTCGGAGATCTGCAAAGTTGTTCCCGTAACCCCGCCCAAAAAGCGAGCGTCGGAACACCCCAGGGGTTTTAGTCCGTGCGAGTCGGACATACCCACTCGGCCTCTCCCGGGCCGGGTGGGATCCCTAACGGATTTCCCCTGGGCAAAAAAAAAAAAAAAAAAGGTTAAACTAAACAGTTTATAAGTGATGAGTAGGCTAGTTGATGAAATATAATTGCGTTCGAGACAAATAATGTGGTTAAAACGTTTGAAAAACTTTCAACTGACTACGGGTTTAAGAACCTGCCGCTTTTTAGGGTTCCGTACCCAAAGGGTAAAAACGGAACCCTATTACTAAGACTCCGCTGTCCGTCTGTCCGTCTGTCTGTCACCATGCTGTATCTCATAAACCGTGATAGCTAGGCAGTTGAAATTTTCACAGATGATGTATTTCTGTTGCCGCTATAACAACAAATACTAAAAAGTACGGAACCCTCGGTGCGCGAGTCCGACTCGCACTTGGCCGGTTTTTACAAGCTTTCATTTAATTTGTTCTCTTACTTTCATTTAACTTGTTGCTTTATATTTTTCTACTTCTTTCCAATTTTCAGTGTATTTTCCCCATTCCTTTTTGTGTAATATATTATATGTTTATCCTATTAATTTTGTATGTATTTATATCCTTTATCTTTCTGGTACCTTGTTGTACATTTTGCTACATTTGTCACCCTCTTTTCACTTTCTCCTCTCATCTACTCAAAGGTTAACTGGAAGAGATCCCTCATAGGGATAAGTTCGCCTTTGTACATCTTATTATTTGTACCATGTAATTTTTTATGTGTATATTTGTACAATAAAGAGTTTACTACTACTACTACTTATTATACTATGTTCGTTTGTTAATTAGTTAGTGTGGGTCAAATTTTGGAAGCTAAATTTGACACACGATTGAGCTGAAATTTTGCATACATTTATGTAAATCAGATGACAATGTATTATGATGACATGGAGCTGATCTTAGTATTAGTCGCCCGTGGAAAGAAAATCCAAAAGAACAGTCCAAGATAAAAGCTTGTACCAACAAAAAATTTACTTTTTGCCAAAAACTTATTTTAAAAGTTTAAAATATTGCCTATATCACCGGTGTCATAAAAGCAAGTCGAGTTACACCCAATTACTTAAGACGAAAGTTGAGACATGCAAAGTCTGCAAACATTCAGAATTATATGGGGTCCCTTTGTTTGACATAATTATTTAAAGTCATAATGTAACGATTGTCATATTATCATTAGTCATAATTCTGAAACCGTTAACTTTTCAGGATTTTCCTCAGGTTATCCTTTAGATAGGTTAGGTTAGGTTTATGGCAATCCTGAAAAGTTACGCGTTTCTGAGAAAAACCAAATTATGACTAACGAAAATGTGGACAAATGAATGACAAAACTATATGGGAAACAATAGAGATCCGAATATACATATACATATATCAAATGTGAAGATGTACAGCTAACTTATACACTAATAAACAAATCAAAGTTAATGCCACCACCCTCCCGATTAAAACTCCATTCGTCTGGTCCCATTATCAATGTACATAAAGATATATAATAAACTCCCACAAAATATAAAGGAAGAAAAGACAGAACATCTATTTGTAAGAAAATAAAAAAAAACCCTCATTAATAAAAGCTATTACACTGTCGACTAATATTTAAATGATAAGTTTTAAGATGTAATAAGATTACAATTAAACATTTTTATTTGTATTAAGTATAAGTTAGGTTAAGTAATATTGCTATGCCCTTGCAGGGCTCATGTTTGAAACTACTCATTTGTTATTTAATACTCATATGTACCTACAACATGAATGCAAATAAAGCACTTGAAACTTGACCCGTGCGAAACCGCTTTTTCATACAAATGTAGTCCTCATTTTCCTCTCTGGATATTAACATTTTTGAAAATCTTTTGACACAATTTGTTTTTGTGGTTGATCCACAGGTATGCCCCTACGTTTTTTTTTGAATTCTTAATTAATATAAGCGTTAGGACCATTTAAAAAGTTGTATGGAATATGTTTATCTTTCCTAATTTTTACAATATTAAAAAAATCGAAAAAAGTGAAACGTAAAAGTATGGTTAATTTACATCAAATTATGTATAAATATTTTCCATAGTCATTATCCATAGAGTACGCTTGTATGGAGAACCGACCGTCCAGTTTCCTCTTAACCAATCCGCTAAGTAGTTTTGACGCTACAGTTGAATATACGAGATGTATAAACATTAACATATAGATTGCTAACATAGCTACTCTTCTCGTAGCCGTATTACATTTCTGTGTTAATAGTTATTTATAATACAAGTGCGGAAAAGAGGAAATTCGAAACAAGTGGCGATAAATTAAAACACGACCGCAGGGAGTGTTTTAAATCGACACGAGTTGCGAATTACCTATTCGCACGTGTATCGTACAACGTTTTACAGTACATATGGCCCTTTAAACTTTCGACATATACACGAAAAGTGCTCTTTTACGCACTAGTGCGAGAAAGTAGCACCATGTACTGTAAAATAGTATTAAATAATTTCACGGTTTAGACTCACTTGTTTTAGTTTCTCGCACGACATGTTTCGGAGAGCCTAGGTCTCCTTTCTTTTAATGTTAGTATGTCTCACAACAGTTTAAATTCGATTATTTATAATAGTATCTACAGTAAATTGCCAGAACACACCTAGGTTTTATTATTCTATTTAAGCGTACCTTTACAGGTAAAATACAATTTATATATACCTACATAGGACTCTATTTTGCAATACGGTATTTGACTGCTAGTGAAATCAGTTTCTTTTTTCAAACTGTCAAAAGGATTTTACTATGGAACTTAAGGTGGATCTCCTTGTGCGAATTTCATACAATTTTATTGGCAGTTTTTCTCTTAATACGTACATTTTGTGCACTTTAAACCTTGATGTTTTGGTAGTCCATATCCATTTATCTATGCGTAATTACGAATAATGACCAGTTATTCAATAATATTATTGAAAAATCCATTTGAAAATTGAGAAGATTTTGCTCTAACGCTTGTTTGTGTGAGTGATCTTTACACTATCCATGTAAAACAAGATGGCGAGGTTAGGTTTAATCATAACCAACAAGATGTCGCTTTAACACAGGTGACCTAACTCAGTAGTGTCTAATTAGCTCGACAGGTGGCAATATCGTAAGGGTATCTAATTCACAAAACATAGTGTACCCGGTTTAGCTTACAAACCAAAACCGGTAAAATTTGATCCCTTGATTCGTACATGTAACACCTAATCGGAGGTCAAGCCAGATTTGGTTTTCTAAAGGGTCTCCAGAAATCTTCGTTAATTACCACTACCAGTTCAAAACTTGGATTGGTAGGTAATAATTTTGCAATGATTTCATATTAAAATTATTATTTATAAATTATTAGTGCTTCATCATTGATTTACCAAAATGATAAGATTATAACATTTAAGTTTAATACATTATCATTAAGCCCGTCACCGTCAGTGTGAAGGGTACTTGTTATGCCATAGATAACCCTTGCGTTTTTCTGCATTCGTTTTTTCAAACTACCGCTCGCTTTATTTCCCGTTCACCGTTAATTTAACTATTGTGCGGAAGAGTTGTTGTGGTTGTGATTTACTCGCTGGATTTATTTATACGGAAGCCTTAGCCTATAATACTGCTTAAAATTCATTTTACTTTTTAGGTAAGTAATAAATGTCAATTCATTAAATGTCAGTGTGAACATCAAAATGTTACCTATATTGTTGCCTTCATATCAGGCGACTTGTGAGAATATTAGGAGCCCTTCGGACTTCGGAGGTCAACTTGTGCCAAGCGTTAGTTCATACCCAGAATGTCGTTATGGGGAAAACTAACGGAGGAGAGTATAAAACACATCGGTGGTCCGATGGAAAAAGAAAACGGCGTCAAGTTCAAGATGCCTTACAACACCATTATGGCACCAATTCGTATGTATTTCACTGTCAATATCAAATCGTACTAATACTCAGGCTCTTTAATTTTGTAATGCTGCTTTTTAGGGTTCCGTACCCAAAGGGTAAAAACGGGACCCTATTACTAAGACTCCGCTGTCCGTCTGTCCGTCCGTCTGTCCGTCTGTCTGTCACCAGGCTGTATCTCATGAACCGTGATAGCTAGACAGTTGAAATTTTCACAGATGATGTATTTCTGTTGCCTCTATAACAACAAATACTAAAAACAGAATAATATAAATATTTAAATGGGGCTACCATACAACGTGATTTTTTTGCTGTTTTTTCCGTAATCGTACGGAACCCTTCTTGCGCGAGCCCGACTCGCACTTGGCCGATTTTTTTAACCATTCATAATATTTGTTGTCCTCGCGGCCATGATTATTATCCACACAAATGGTATGTAATAACAACACTGGAGTAATAAGGATAGACATATGCAAAAACAATAATGTAAGAGTGAGATAGCGCCTTATGATGTCGTTGTTTCAATAACCAATAACCAAGTCCTTACAGTAGCAGTACTAAGTACTATTTCATATTGCAGGCCGAGTAGAAATTAATTAACTATGATGATTTCAGAAGATAGACTTTTACCTGAAGCGTCAAATGCCCATAAGGTGATAAATAATGGTTCAACTAGTGCTGAGTAAGTAAATTGGTACCTGTTGGTGACGTTCGTAATAATAGGTATGTATTTTGTATTATTTTATTCTGGACCTGGTAGGGGAGAGTACGGGAATTGGGAACACTTCAAACGCTCTAAAAATATATAAAAGCCGAATTTACTTTTATGCTAACCGTTAGTGTGGTTGTCGGTTTATCTAATTTTACCAAAATAAGTTAATGTTATCCTACTAAATTTGGGCGAAAACAAAAACCTTGCCGTTCCTTTTTACCCGAAACCATATGGAGTAGTCGGAAACAGTCCGCGGGGGAAATGGAAACACTGACAGATTTTCAATTTAGTTTCACTTTTCAAGGAACTTTTTTTTATCTCACGGGATATGCGTATAACAATGTACAAAGAAAAACATATTGTATTTTCAATCAGTATGTAGTAGGAATCATTGAGAATGCAAGGGATAATTGGGAACGCTCTCGTTTACTCAGTTTCTAAATTAAATAAAAATTATAACAAATGTTGAAAATATTTTGTTCGATTAATTGTGACCACATGTGCGTAGCTTCTGAATCTTACAGTCACTTAGGCACATAAAAGCCTCTTCGTGTTAAACATACTCAAGATATAAAATGGCATAAAATGAACTTCCAGAACGATTTTCACCCATAATAGCACAATCGGATTAGGACTAACCTCGAAATCTCTTGGACAGTCATGAAATTTAGTACATATGTTAATTAAAGGTCTCTTTTTCATGTCCACACTATTTGACATTTTAGGGACCTCGAGAAATCACAGCCATCTTAGAAAATGTGTACCATCCTGGAGAAATTTGCGTTTTATTCTAAATATACGTTATCTATGAATAGATGGTGTAAAGCAACATTAAAGCTTATTAAATTCTACACAAAAAAGTCCTAGATATCTTTGCGGAAAAAATACATATTGTAATAGAAAATAATTGCTGAATCCAGATTTAGCGCTTACACCCTTTCAGGAGTTTATGAGTAGGGTTATGAGTTTAAATACTGATAATCAATACACCCTGTAGCTCAGGATACTGGGCGGATTTTTTTAAATGACGTATCGGTAGATTCCTCTTGCCTTTCACAACCTGTTTACACTTGTTTTATTAAAGAAAAAATAATACAGCCGACTTGAGAGAATGCTGAAAGTAAAATCATATTTTCTTAATGACGTCACACAAAATTCTAGGTTTTTTTCCCCTCTCCCTCCTTGTCACATTTGGAAAACCCCTCCCCACTGGTGTGACATCACATTTTTTCAACAAAATCGGCAAATCGAATTAAGTATTATTAATATTTTATCAAAATATTTTTGACAAAAGATGTGTTAGCAATTTTAAAACCAAAACTGATTAGTAGACCCCGTTATCTTGTGGCACTGACATGATGGCGTTTACAGATTTTGGAAAATACATACAGGTTGAGAGAAAAAGGTAATTTTTGACAAACTTTTTTTTGGTGCCAATCGATCCCATTCCTATCCAGGATCAAAACTTTCTATGGGACCAAAAAAAAATAAACGGCTAGAAAAGCCACAAGCCGAGGAAAACTTTTCCCATACAATTTGTATGAAAATAACTTTTATTTTTCACATTTTATTTTTTATGCCAATCGATTCCATTCCTAGCCACTATCAATAGTTTCCTTGGGGTAAACTTACGGTAATGTATTAAAAAGCCACAAATTAAATAAAACTTTTTTCACACATTTACTATGGAGAAAACGTGAAATTTTATTCACAGTTTTCTATCTCGCCCATCAGTCCTACAGTAATGTCTTCATTCAGTATTATGGTCCTTAAACGTAACAGGACTGATTGGCGAACCCGATTGTGTGAGATCAAAAAAATTCATTAAGATTGAGCATATACTTTTTGCATTATATAAACCTCGATATTGAGATAGTCGATAAAAAAACATTCACGCTCTACTAAAAAGAAATGTCAGTGCGACAAGATAACGGGGTCTACTGATTAAAAAGAAAATTAAAAGAATAAAAACGATTATCGTTCCAAAAACTTGTTATTTAACTGTACTGTACAAGTTAAAGTGACTCCTCTCCCCCTTGTCACAACATGTCACATTTTCTTCTTTTCCCCCTCCCCCTTAAACGTGTGATGTAATTAACGTATGACCCCTAAAAGAATATCCCCTGAAAGGGTATATATTTTCTATAACAAGATGTATTTTTTCCGTAAGCCAAGCAATAAGAAGGTATAGAGGGAAATGCTAGGAATACAATTTTTGACTAAGTAACTTTGTTTGGACTAGTTAGGAGATGAACATATCAAAAGTCCCCATCCGTAACCCTGGTGCCGGGGGGGAGAGGGTGGTTTGGAGGTTATGTTTTTCGGTTTTTCACATATCTTGGACACCTTGCGTCTTAGCGACATGACTACTTAAACAAAACGAAAGCTGATTTAATTAGCTACAAGTTTAATTCAGTCATTTTTTCACGGAGTAGGATGGAGATGGCAAGTGGGCGTTCCCGTCTATCCGACAGTTAGTAGCGACCGACTCACTTTATGCACAGACTATGCTCAGTTGTTGTGTAAACTTCATGCTCGAATGACATTCACGTCGTACGTACGCTCGTCTAACAAAAATTGATAATTAAATTTAAAATGCCGTATTGTGCAGTATTAAGCTGCAGAAATCACAGCGGTTTAAAAAATCTTTCACGTGGAGGTATTTCCTATCATCGGTGGTTATTTATTTAAATATAATCCGATAAATACGAAAAATCTGTTTATTTTGCATTATTTACGAATGTTCGTTAAGTAAATCTATATTTTATCAGTTAGAACTTAGAGTTCAGAATCCTTTGTCACTATTCTTTACGTTTATCTGGAATATTCGCTATCCTAAATGTCAAATAACTTCGCTACTCAGATGCTGCGCAATGTCGATATTTATATCGATAAAGTTAAAGTTACGATATTTCAAGTTTGATGTTTGATGATGAAGTTTGTTCGGTAATAAATTATTATTTTAGACACGTTTCTAATTATTATTTGGGATAATCAATGTCTTAGTAAATATGGCAGCTCTGGTCATCAAGCACTAAGTTAAGTCGGGGTCATTTCATGGCAACCTTTCAAACCTTCGTATTCTTTTACATACGTTTTTGTTTTTTACACCCATCATATTTTCATCGTTAATATAATTAGATTAGGTACTTAATGCACTTATGCGTACAATGCATGCAATGTGCCATGAAGAAACGTTTTATATTTTCTATTTCTTTATTATTAATTATTGTAGGTTACCACAAGATGCCGATATTGAAAATAAATGGATCAATGCTACTGGGCAAGAAAATTTGTTTCCGCAAAAATATAGCACCGTTTGCTAGGAGCATTTCTTAGAGAAAGATTTCTGGGGATAAACTTGCCATACATCTCATCTAGCGTCCACACGCCTAAAACTTGGTTACTAATTTAGTAATTATTAGTGACATTCGGGCTCACTAAATTAATAAAAAGTGTTCCGTACCACGCAAACTAGCGTCAAATATTGGAATTTTGCCGCCCCCCTTCCTGATTTGATAGGTCACAATCTTACAATCAAATCAAGTGGGATCGATGAGCCAGTTTCATGTATGCTTTCACACCATACAATTAATTTGACAATTTAATCAGGTTGTCCCGTCTAGATTGGCCTTAAATGCTGCTACAAGTAAATATATTGTTAAAGACGAATACTTACCTAAGTAAGTAATTGCAGATTTGTGATTACAAAATAACAGCAATACCGAGTTAATAGACCTTTAAAGAACTATGATTTTATCTGTTTGACTTTAAGATATATTTAATGTTCACATTAACAACCTAGTTGGTCAATTAATAAGAAACAAATTTCTAGTTAGATATTTGTTGTACTGTACTACATATTATTTTTCATACAATCACGATTATCACTACCTATATTATAATCATAAATAAAGTTTCATCTAAATGTGTTAAAACATAAGGTAATGAAATATCAATACCTAACTGAACTCACAAATATCGATAAAACACTCCGATTACACTGTCCCCTCCCTATATCGTCGAATGGAAAGAAGTTCCAACGGTTAGCTACTCGCAGGCGTGTAGAGATCTCGAAAACACCAGTGTAACGTGACCGTGAGATCCGTAACAAACCATGCGTAATTAGACCTTACTTATACTGGTTTTTTAGCCCTTTTCTCGCCTGTAATAAGTAAGTGATTTTAAAATTATATAAAATAACGCCATCTGGTGTTGAGTAGTTGTATTAGGTGAACGTTGAGCGAGCTTTTGTGAGATGAATGAGATAATGAAAGAGTCGTATGTCATATAGCTTTGTCATTATATTTTAAACCGTCACTCATGTAGGCTACAGTTGATATTCGTTCGAGAAATGTCCACCGGTAATAACCTTTTGGTATGGAAAGTTGCTACGAATCAGAGCAATTTTGTAAGTGTGTGACGTATTTTAACGTGGCTATGAATGTGTGAGTTTAGCGACACTGGTTTTCATACTAAAAAGGAGTCATTTCACATCCACTAGTTTATTAATTCGTGATTTTTTTTGATATCGTGAATAGTCTTCGCTTCGAGATATTCTCTATTGAAAGTTTATTTGGGGCTCTAAATTTTATCTTGATATCTACATCAATGAAGCTACTAGGCCATGTTTGGTATCGTTTTCGTATTAATCGGGAGTGCCAAATTCATTTATGGTATCACATTCACACCATTCCGAAGTAAAAACATATAAACTTTAAACAAATTCCTTTTTTTTAACTCCTCTTCACAAACCGCTAAATCGGTTTAGTTGAAATTTGTAGAGATGTTTTAAGTCCCGAGACAGGACACAAGAAAGTTTTTATCTTAAAAATCATACTTTGAAGGTGTGAAATTTGGTGTGAGGGAAATTCAGCTTCTTCGCCGAAGTTGAATTCCTGAGGTTAATACTGTTTAAGTTTAGGTTTGAAGTCATGATTGGTATCATTTTCAACTAAATCAAACATTTAGACCATCCCAAATATTATTTAAATTGGTTCAGCGGTTATTGATCCCCCACATATACTATTATATTTATATTTTATATTTTTTAGTATGTAATGTTTGACGATCATGATAAGAAGATAAGCATAATTTTGACATTGATGCAAATTTATAGTGTAATTTTTTATCCTTAAATAAATAAATCTGAATCTAAATCATACCATCTGCCACCCCACTTTTCACACCCTCAAAAGTTGATTTTGGTTATTAAAACTATCCTATGTAATCCTATTCTATCCTATGTACTGTCCCGAGACTCAAACTATCTCTATACCAAATTTCAACGAAATCGGTTCAGCGGTTTAAGTGAGAAGAGGAGTTAAAAAAAAGTATTTTTTTAAATTTAGTTTTTACTTAGGAATGGTGTCAATGTTGATACCATAAATGAACCGGCACCAGGGTTACGGGCGGGGACTTTTGATACGTTTACCTCCTAACTAGTCCAAACATAGTTTTACATGTCAAACACAGTATTTCATATTTACAACTATTTATATCTAAGTTACAATACCAAATTTCAGGACTGTTCTAGAGATTTCGAGGTTAGTCATATTCCGATTGTGCTATAATCGAAGTGATAATTATATTTTTTTGGAAGCGTCAATTTTGAGTTTGCTAATTTTTAACCGCCTTAAAAAAAGGAGGTTCTCAGTTTGACCCGCATGTTTGTATGTATGTATGTTTGTTCGCTATTACCTCGCGTTTGGCTGACCGATTTTGATGTGGTTTTCAGAAAAGTGTTTGTTACATTCTGGGGAAAGTTATAAGGGGCCCAGGACCAAGGACTATCAGTCCGCCGGACGATATCGGCCTGTCAGTTGTTCGGAACTGTCAAATTTTTGTTCTAACTAACAGGCCTATATCGTCCGGCGGACTGATAGTCAGTGGGCCCCTTTAGTATAGGTACATGGATGGTTCGAAAAAACAATTGGATACCCGGTATGTGGCGCTGCTATCGGTAATATCGGTATATCGTCAAATTTGATTTGCTGAAACCGATTTGGATGAAAGTGTATTTAGATGGACATTCCGAGTAAAATGGCTGTAACATACGGATGCTTTTAGGGTTCCGTAGTCAACTAGGAACCCTTACGCAGCGTACTACTTAGGCGAGCAGCACGCGAACGCGAAGCGCACACAAATAAATAAATAAACTCCATTTTTTCCATACATTTACTATGGAGAAAACGTGAAATTTTACTCACAGTTTTCTATATCGCCACTCAGTCCTGTTAATACTGTATGAAGACATTACTGTAGGACTGACAGATACTGTAGGATAGATAAAAAACTGTGAATAAAATTTCACTATTTCTCCATAGTAAATGTTTTAGTATTTGTGGCTTTTTAGTACATTACCGTAAGTTGACCCTAGGACACTATTGATACTGGATAGGATTTAGCTGGGATCCTACATCCGATATCGGATCGAACAATGTGAAAACGCTCATAAGCTCAACATTAGTTTTTATCAAGTCATAGAAAACCTACAGTTATTGCAATATCTTCACTTTTGCAGTTGTAATGTATTGGTGTGAATTGCGATAGATAAGGAATGCGTTCGCGTTCACGGTCTTCACGGAGTCTCTAACGTAAACCTCAAGTGTCAACTCATCGTAATTACGACTATAGGTATGAGTAATTAAATTACGGCGAGACGGAAAAAAATGTCCAAATTAGAAACAGTTAAAATTTTGATATGAAAATTTAGCTAATTTATGTTATTTTTTAGTTTATTTTTAATGTTTGAATTTGTGGTACTTAGTTTGTTGTAAATAATTAACGCGTTTAACTTGTTTAACTAACTTTATTATAATAAAAAATAAGCAAGTACATAAGACTGAATTATGTCGTGTCACGTATCGGCGTTAGCAAGGACTGACATTTGTGTACATGCATCAATGCGTAGATGCGTGTTTGCTCGACGACATTTTCAGGCGCTATGATTTGCATTCCTTCCATCATCCTCTCCTGAATGCAAACCCATTGCAGCGGTGAAGTTACTTAGCTTCAGGCGAGGTAGTCCTTTGGTAAGTGCATCAGCTATCATGCCATTGGTGCTGATGTATTCGACGTTTACTTTTCTGGCAGCAATCTTGTCCTTCACAAAATGGTATCGCACATCGATATGCTTGCTCCGAGCATGATAGGCACCAGAACCTGAAATACTAATAGCGCTCTGATTATCACAGTACAAAGTTATTGGCGTACCTGAAGATTTATGCCAGAAATCATCTTCAAGTTGTTTAAGCCAAAGCGCTTCTTGAACAGCCGAGCTCATAGCCATGTATTCTGCCTCAGTAGTTGAGAGTGCTACTGTGGCCTGTTTTTTAGAGTTCCAACTTATGGCAGCACCCTGAAAGATAAAAATATATCCTGTGCAGGATCTTCTGTCTAATGTGTCACTGGCCCAATCTGCATCACAATAGCCAGTTATGCCATTGCTGTCTTTCTTGAATGTGAGTTTCAAGTTAATTGTCCCTCTCAAATATCTAAATATTCTCTTGACAGCTGCCCAGTGCTGAGTTGTCGGACAATTATTAAATCTGCTTACAGAATTGACGGCAAAAGTTATATCCGGACGTGTACCCTGTGATAAGTACAGTAAACATCCCACAGCTTCTTGATAGGGTATGTTTCTTTGAATTTCATTTTCATTTTCAGGCTTCTTCAACTGAACGCCAGCTTCAAAAGGTGTAGGTACTGGCTTGCAATCATACATCTTGAATCTGTGCAATATCTTCTCAACATAAAGTGATTGGTCGAGGGAAATTGTATTCAGATTATCACTCTGTGTTATTTTAAAGCCAATACATTGTTGAGCTGGACCCAGATCTTTTATTTTAAATTTTTCTCCTAGTTTTTCTTTAATAAACTTAACAGTTTTTTCATTGTTGAATAGACAGAGTATGTCGTCAACATATACTGCAATAAACAATACATCATCTTCACTTTGAAGTCTATAGTATATGCAAGGATCTATGCTTGATCTCTTTAAACCAATTTCTAAGAGAGCAGCATTTAGCTTTTTATTCCACTGTCGACTCGCTTGCTTTAAACCATACAAGGCCTTGTTAAGTCGACAAACTTTGTTTTCTACTTCATAACCAGGTGGTAACGCCATGTAGATTTCTTCCTCTACATCACCCTGGAGAAATGCTGTGACCGCATCCATCTGGTGGATTTTTAAGCTGTATTTAGCTGCTAGGCCAATGAGATATCTTACCGATGCATAGCGTACCACTGGAGCGTACACTTCGTGATAATCAATGCCTTTGGTTTGTCTAAAGCCTTTAATGACGAGGCGCGCCTTGTAGCGAGCAATGTTGCCAACGTCATCCCTTTTAGTTTTAAATACCCATTTGCAGGGAATAATTTTCTTGCCCTTTGGTAAATCTACAACAGCCCATGTGTTATTTTCAATTAATGATCGATATTCATCTTCCATTGCAGTTTTCCAAAAAGCTGAATTTTCACATTGTAGGGCTTCTACATGGTCTTGAGGATCATTATCCAATAAGCTCATTGCTGATTCAGAGCTGAGACATAAATATGACTTCGATTCTACGTTATCAACGACATGATGGCGTTGGCGAGGTCTCAAATTCACACGACGCACTTCAGGACTTATTGCAGTAATGTTATCTGAAGGGACATATGTCTCATCTATATCACGTGAGTCTTCAAATACCTCGCTAAAGTCCTCATTGTTTTCAGTGTCACTTAATTCACTCTGATTTTCTTCATTATTAGGCTGTTGTATGTCTTCTTCTATTTCAAAATGTATTTCCTCGTTCTCATCCCTATTATTCTTTATTGCCCTTATTTCTTCATTTAGCTTTTCATGAGTTTCATTTTCTTCAGGCAATTTTCTTATTTTTTCAGTTTCGCATTTATCCATAGTTTTGTTTTGTCCAACTGTCTCTTCCAAAAATACTACATCACGGCTCATTATTACTTCTTTACTTCTTTTATCAACAAATCGGTAGCCTTTGGTACAGTCACTGTACCCCACAAATATTAATTCTCTAGATTTTGGATCAAACTTGTGTCGCTTCTGTTTAGGAATGTGCACCATAGCCCGGCATCCAAAAATTTTCATGTGGCTTAGGTCTGGTTTTGATCCGGTCCATAATTCTTCTGGAGTTACTTCAGGTAGAGAGCGACAAGGAGATCTGTTGATGATGTATGCGGCTGTGGCTACAGCCTCAGCCCAGTACTCCGTCTGTAGTGAAGCATTAAACATCATGCATTTAGCCCGTTCTACCAGAGTGCGGTTCATGCGTTCGCTCAATCCGTTTTGTTCTGGTGTGTAAGGTATGCTTGTTTGATGTTTTATCCCGAAACTCTTCAAACATTGATCAAACTTATGATTTTTGTATTCTGTTCCACAATCTGTTCTAAGAGTTTTTATTTTCATATCAAGTTCATTTTCCACTCTTCTTTTAAATTCTAAAAACTTCTCTAATACCTCTGTTTTTTGTTTTAGGAAATAGACAAATACTTTTCTCGAATAACCATCTATAAATGTTAAAAAGTACCTGGCACCTCCGATAGACTGTTTCTCCATTGGGCCACAGAGGTCAGAATGAATAACTTCAAGCAGCTGTGTTGCCTGAGAACCTTCATTCTTGAACGGTTGCCTGGTCTGCTTTGCTTTTAAACATGAAGTACAATCATCTGGTTTTCCCTGTGGAGATAACTTTACACCAAGTGTATACTGTGGAATTTTCTCTAAGTCATTGTAATTAATATGACCAAGACGCTGATGCCAGACGCATTTGTCCTCTGTTGTGGCTGCCATTGCATGCCCACTTGGGCCGGTTATTAATTCATAAGTATTATTTACTTCTTTTGCTCTTGCCACAATATTTCCACTCATATTGATTATTGAACATCCATATCGATCAAACTCAACTCTGTTTCCACTTTTAATTATTTGGCTCAATGACAGTAAATTTTCGGCTAAATCAGGAATGAATAATACATTTGTTACCTGTATCTGATCAAACTGTCCTGAAATTTTACTTGGTACCCGGATGGTCAACGTTCCGCAGTCTTGGACTCTGAGTATTGTCTTGTCTGCTATCTTGACACTCTGCACAGGTGGAGTTGTTTTAGTCTCTAACCATTCCTCATGCATTGTCATGTGGTATGAACAGCCAGAATCAACTAGCCATTTGTCATCAGCAGAATTACCGGTAGTAGCTGAAAAAGCAGCAACAAAACCATTTGAAGTGCTTTTTTCTTCTTTTTTGTTATTTTTAAACCAACAATACTTTCCCAAATGCCCATAATTGTTGCAATTATAACAACGGGGGCCTTTAGATTTCCCTGAGTGACTATCCTTGTTTTTACTGAACCGATTCGGATATTTCTTTGACTTTGCATAAAAAGCGGTAGTAGTATCTGCTGTTTTTACTTCTTGTAGTAGCTTAGTCTTAATCAGATCTGCACTAATTTTTATGCCTGAGCTCTCTATACCCATAATCATTGGTTTGTACTCATCGGGCAATCCTGCCAACATTAATGTCCCGAGCCACTCATCATCGACGCTGAAACCTATATTTCTCAACTTGTGTGCTGCTGACATAATTTTATTGATATAATCTTCAATGTTTGTACTTGATTCTAAGTTGGTATTTATTAAATCTCTTAGTAGCCCAACTTTTCTTAGTAAACCTGAGTCTTCAAACGCTTTGCACAATTTGTCCCATACCTGTTTTGCTGTTGTTGCTTCTTGCACATGTACATATAACTGTGGTTCCAACGATAGTATTATTTTTGATCTCGCTTTTGTATTTTTTTTCTTGTCACTATAATCTTCTGTAGTGACACTTTCATACAAATCTTCATGTTGCAAATACGCTTCCATTGCAAACTTCCATGTCGAGAAATTATCTCTACCAGTTAATTTTTGTATTGATAATGTGTTTGTAGCCATCATTTTGTCAAATTTTTATAAATTTGAGCTGAAAAAAATCTTGTTTTTTTTTGTACGCGGCAATTGAGGTTATGTTAATTTTACTTTAACTTTCGTTTTCACTTTTATTACACTGTACTTTTCAAAAACTATATCAGGCAGGGACGGCCCATAACCTGTTGTAAATAATTAACGCGTTTAACTTGTTTAACTAACTTTATTATAATAAAAAATAAGCAAGTACATAAGACTGAATTATGTCGTGTCACGTATCGGCGTTAGCAAGGACTGACATTTGTGTACATGCATCAATGCGTAGATGCGTGTTTGCTCGACGACATTTTCAGGCGCTATGATTTGCATTCCTTCCATCATAGTTGTAGACAAACTAACATTTACCAAAAGTTTTAATCTGTCAACTGGCTGAAACTACTTGGTCTGCTTAGTCATACATAACATAAAATAATAATACTCGTATATGTTCTTACAGGCGTGCCTACTGCCTAGCGGTGCAGTTACAATGTTTATCAAGTATGAAAGAGCGAATTCCTCCTATACAAGTTATTAACTTAATTTTGGATTTTTGAACTTGTGATGTACAGTCCCCATCAGATATATCGGCGCGCCCGAGGTGCTCAAAAATATCTGAACACGCACTCTAACGCCTTGACAATAGAGGCGTGTTCAGATTTTTGTGAGAGTCTCGGCCGCTCCGATATATCTGATGGCGACTATACATACCTATTACTTTTTGGTAATAAATATTTTTGAAATTTTTAAATGTTTTTTCATTTCGTTCTTTAGGTACCAGGCGGAAAAGGTATGGTATTGTGTTCCAAAAAATAGCTAAAGCTTGCATTAGGTACTTTCCCGTAAAACATGAATATTTTCGTTCTGCATTGAAATTCAACTTTTTGTCCATGAAACGAATAACGAAATTAAGTAGATCGATAAAAATACCTATTGAATGCGATATCTCTCAGCGCAAGTTTTTGAGCAAGTTCTAAAATAAATAAATAGGTATTGAAAACCTGATTCTTACAAGTCTGGACTTTCTTGGGCTCATTCTACTTAGAATCTCGTCAATTAAAAAAAAATGTCCCAAAATGTCCGTTCCATTACGTCACGTTTTAGTCTGTAAGTAAATTATGTTATTTTTACAAGTGGAAACTACAATTTCCATACGAATGTGGCTTTCTATTAGAAAAGGGTTCTTATGCTTCATGTGTAATAAGGACTTTTTAACAGAATTTCAGATGGAAAGGACCTTCAAAATATTTATCAGCACGGTTTTTACTCACTATTATTTTTAGTCGCCTTTTGAAATACGTCTCACGATAGTTTAAGTGCGGAAAGGACCTTATTGCACTTGAAGCATCAGGACCCTTTTGTAAAGCCACATATTTTTGGAACATTTTTTAAATATCAGGGTTGAATATGCTAGTGATTCAGAGCTGGAAGAACCCAAAAAGATAAGTTGTGATGCTCTTAATTTTTTTTTTGAAAAAGCTCTTTTGGCAATTTTACTGACGCATATATGCTCTTTTGCGGCGTGAAAAAACGCATTGTAGAAAGTATACTTATTATTCACTTATACGTAACCTTTGAAATTTTATAATTTGGAATGTAGGTAGCTGGAATCAGACCAAGCAAACGCCTAGGTACGTAAACGCACGCTACGAGCTACCTTCCGTGACCATAGACAATCCGCCCATTCTGGTGCTAAATTCAGTTCGTCTGGATGCGCCTTTACCATAAATTAATCTTGCTGAAAAATTCATCTCCTACACCGCGCCATCTAGTTTACACTGTTGTCCCTTGTCAGCTAATGAGAGTAATAAGAAAAGCCATCTTCTGAACTAGCGACCTCTAGTCTATTTTGGCGTAATGGTCACAAGACTGACACTGCGGAATGACAGTAGTTATGGTAGTGTGCGTAAATGCAAGAAATTGCAATATTTTGCAGTTTTTACCGGTTTTTGATGAAATGAGACACTGTTCAGTGGAAACATATGTCGATTTAGACGTAATATTTTTTATTGTTTGTGCGTATATCAACACATCTTTGAAAATCGTTTGGGTTTTGAGAGAAATAGTGATAATCCACAATTTGTGCACAATCACGCCATCTTTTGGTGGCTAGTCGGCAGGACATCCCTAGACATCCACCTTATATGAAATACTAGCATGTGACGTCACGATCAAATTACCTACTCTTTATAGTTTGATACGGGTTTTAAAATAGAAATGTGTTTTAAAATAACTGCTGTTTACGTTTCTCTATTAATCTTCTGGTGCTTTATTTCATGCATGGTGTAATTTTTTTTTTTAAATACAGTCTTAACCCTTTTCTGATAATAGAGTCGAGTTCGTCAATTAGGTACAGACTCCTAAGATTATTTCTTACCGTCACTAGTTTTAGCTGCTTATTCAACCAATACCAGCAATATTTGAAATACTAGAACATTATCAGAAACCATATTTTATTCGAGTCCATATTTGCCCGAGATGTGCCTAGGATAGCGCACATTAATCATAAAATGCAAAGAAACAAACTCCGCTGGCAATTTTTACCAATCTTCATAATTTATTTTCCCGTCCATTGGCGGTAGTGTTCCGATTATTTCCCAGTTCCATTTACCTTTCCCTGTCGGATGGGAAAGATGATAGTTCATTTGTTTTTCCGCAGCCTTTTAGCGAAAATACGGGGTTTTTAAAATACGCAGAGCTCTTAGATTCTAAATTTTTCTTCTCAATATAACTTGAGACTCCGGTGCCTGTTAAGATCAATTCTTATAGTTAGATGTTGCTATACGCCATCGATAAGGCGTTGAGGGAAGGGATGGCACTTGAAAATTGGCACACATCTGGTAGGCCTCTGTGGCCCAGTTGGCAGAAGCGATTAGACCGGTGTTCTAATGGTTCGAGTCCTGCCGGAGGTGTAAATTTTTCAATTTTTTTAATTTCAAAGTTTTAATTTTTCTTGTTAGAGAATCGGGTTAAACACGTTTTAAGATTTTCCCCATTATTATTATGTTGTGTCACTTTAAACTACAAACCAACACAACGGATTGTATTTGGGTCAAAAACGTTCGAAAAACTCCATGTATTTTCTGTGGACATTAATGGTATGGATACAGTTTGCTAAGACTTTAAGCATAACTAAACATTTTAAGAAGTAGAAGATTTTAACGTGTATCGGGATAAAGTAAGAAAATTAGGCCGTTTATTTTATGATGTCCACATTAAAGTCGCGTAAGCTTAACTCACACTTTAACAATATTTCTGACCCATTTATCGCAAACAGTGCAGTTCTCTTAAAAGCTGCAAATGTCGCTGTCATGCAGTCCATCTGTGTTGGCCGTAAATGTAAATAAGTTCTTTTCACCAAATTTCATTTTTGATACAAGCCTTTATCCCTGACTGTACTGTTCTTACAACAGGGAATTGTCTGTTATTATTAACTAATTAGACACTTAACCTATAGGTATAGACACTTAGCCTTAAGAGACTTGACTGACAGACTGACCAACGTAAATCCCTAGTAGCTAAGGTTATTAGCATTAGCACCTATCTTCACCTTTAGAATAACTTTTTTTTTTTCAATCTAGTTTTTAATTCACTAACTGGTCGCCCAAGATACAGGCTATGCCTAGTTTGGGGACCCCTGTTCATAATGTTATAAATGTACCGCTGTATGCGCGCAACCTGGACCTCATGTATACTCCATCTGCAAATTCCCATCTTTGTGTGCAAAATAAATATATTTTTCATTTTTTCATTTTCATTTTTTCATTATATTTTATTTTATGTTTTAAGGACTACTCGTGCCAACAGTTACAAAAACATTATGCTGATTTGGGTAAAAATACAAAGCCAATTACGGTACTCACAGATAGAAATGAAATAAACAATATATCAAACTGCGCGCAATTTCACGCAATGCTATCACGGTTTATAAATTTAAAATAATATACAAAAACCGGCCAAGTGCGAGTCGTACATTACACAATTTAAACAATGTATTTTTTATGTGAAACGTGAGACGTGAGTGAAAGGTAAATTGCGGTTTACGATTTATGACGTATTAAAAAAAACTACTTACTAGATCTCGTTCAAACTAATTTTCGGTGGAAGTTTGCATGGTAATGTACATCATATATTTTTTTTAGTATTATCATTCTCTTATTTTAAAAGTTACAGGGGGGACACATTTTACCACTTTGGAAGTGTCTCTCGCGCAAACTATTCAGTTTAGAAAAAAATGATATTAGAAACCTCAATATCATTTTTGAAGACCTATCCCCCACTATACCCCACACGTATGGGTTTAATGAAAAAAAAATTTTTTTGGGTTTCAGTTCTAAGTATGGGGAACCCCCAAAATTTATTGTTTTTTTTTTCTATTTTTGTGTGAAAATCTTAATGCGGTTCACAGAATACATCTACTTACCAAGTTTCAACAGTATAGTTCTTATAGTTTCGGAAAAAAGTGGCTGTGACATACGGACGGACAGACAGACAGACATGACGAATCCATAAGGGTTCCGTTTTTTGCTATTTGGCTACGGAACCCTTAGCCAGCCAGCCAGCCAGTTTTATAGGTACATCTCAAAGCTTATCTAGAATATGAAACTGCTAACAGTAAAAATAAAGGTTATACGTAAAGTAAATACTTAAGGACTCAGACAAATTGCAGACCTTTTACTTGTGAAAACAAAACAATTAGGATCGAAGGATTAGTTAATAATTATCGTAACAACTCTAACAAACCACAATTAGAAATTGTAATAGATGTCATATATTAAAGAAAAATTGACGAAGCCCTCCAGTGGTAAAGGACTTAAAAAAAAACACAAATCAAAAATATTTAATAAAATAATTTGATTTGTTCCCAAACTTGTTCAAACCACAATTAGGTTATGTTGTTTTATCATTATGACAGTCGTCGTATAGTACCAAAGAGAATATAATAGGATAGAGCGGTACTGTCATAGTAAATTTTGTAACCACAGTAAATTCACTGCCATCTATTGACACACTTTAAAACTAAAAATGAAGATTTATAAAAATACTATAAAATGTATTTAAATATGAATAAACGATTTTTTTATATGCATTAATTATTTTTATATGATTTTGATTTTCTTTCACTGATATGCGTTAAAATTGTTAAATAAAAAACGAAACCGTCAACGCCCTCTATACGAGAGTAGGCCAAAGGTAGTAGCGCCATCTGATTGAGAATCAAATTTTCGTGATTTTCGAGGCCCCTTTTTTTTCTTAGACTGTATCCATCTATTACGGAGTTACATCTATCTAACCTAACCTAACAATAATGATCTCAGTTGCTCTCTGAATAAAATGAAATTGAAATTATCACCTCCTGTGTATGGACACAAGAGGTGATAATGATCTGATGATGGCATCAGATCATCTAGTTGATCAACTAGATGGTACCATAATATTGCAGTGTCACCCAACTTACATATGTGAAGTTTTAGCTCAATCGATAAGTGGGAATTGGGTATAATTTCGCTTGCAAGATTTGACCCGAACAAACAAACAATGCAAGTTAAATAAAAGCTTGCAAAATAAGACATACCTATATGTGACACAAAAATTCTGTAATTTGACGCCTCGCTCGTAAGAGCACATGCGACGTACTCTTCATTAAGTATGGCAAAGCTAATGTAAACAAGTAGTTTCTAAATCTTGGTCTGCGTTTTGCTTCATCACGCGTAACATTAGTAACCGCCAAATATATATCATGAGTAACAGCCATTTTAAAACTCTGTACTGTTTACCGTATTCCCGTGGAATAAGCTCCAAATTTAAACTAGTTTTCTAAAGGACCCAGGACAACTTTGTTGCACCACAGAATAAATAATAGTATTTCATACAGCATGGCCACGCACTATCCCGTCCCGCATGAAGTTAAGCACGTCACCTCGGGGTGCTATAGATTGACAAAGTTCAAGTTTGATGAGCAACATAATGACGGAAAGTTCTTAAGGCAGTACAATAACAGTAACAACACAGTAACAGTAACAGTAATAACAGTTTTTTAACCAAGGAAAAGGCGCACCGAGGGTTCCGTACTTTTTACTATTTGTTGTTATAGCGGCAACAGAAATACATCATCTGTGAAAATTTCAACTGTCTAGCTATCAGTGCTATCACGGTTCATGAGATACAGCCTGGTGACAGACAGACAGACAGACAGACGGACAGACGGACAGATGGACAGCGGAGTCTTAGTAATAGGGTCCCGGTTTTACGAAACCCTAAAAACGAATTTAAAAATCTTATTGCTACCAATTCTCGCTGTGAGCTTTACGAAGAAGAGAGTCTACTCGCAACTTTCTCTCTGGCAAGCCACGATGTATATATACGTTCCCATTAAGCGCATAACGAAAGACAACCAACTGAGCATCCTATTTACATCCACCTCATAGAAAAACCGCAGAAATGGAGAGCCGCCGCAAACTACCGCTGCTTTTGGGGCTTGGACGCAAGTCACAGGAGTTAGGAGTTAACTGTTTATTTAATCGTATGGCATAATATATACATTCAGCAATCAGAGTGTAGCCTTGAGGTTGCTAAGCCAACCAACCCATAAATGTCATAGTATAGTTAGGTATGAAAGAAACGTGACTAAGACCTCAGGGGCTGGGACCGAACCAGTATCTTCTGCGACGAACTGAAGGGTTTTGACACAAGGCACGGAAGGCAGCGATCTGTTATATTGTACAAGGAACCTCCCGAGAACTGGTACCTGAAAAACGTGAGAGCGATAAAGACGATAATTAAGATTTTCCGAAGTTCGCGGGCAGGCTAAAGTTACAGTGCGGATTCAGATCAGACTGCACCAGGGTTACTGCAGTATTGAAGCGTATTTCGTATATGTCAAAATTCTGGGCAGCAACATCAACATCACGCTGCGCATGCATGCCGCCGATAGCACTGTAGAAATCGTCAAATTTATTATAAAAACTCATTACTTAGGTATTACGAGCCATTTAAGAGTGATGTTTTAAGGATCCCTACCAATATTACAAATGAGTTAGACTTTTTGAGTTCGAGATCTTAACGTGTAACTGCATGCGTATTTAAAAGTAACTTTAAATAAATGAAAATCTCCCGCCCGTCCCCCGCACCGCAGCCAAAGCCGTTTGCCGAATACATAATCCCATAAGTACCTAGGTGCGCGCTAATACCTGGCTGCTTCACCTGGCAGCGTATTCAGATTCGTTAAATATTATACCAATTTGATTAGAAAACTTGGACTTTCTGAAAAAATGCTCAATAAACTTGATGCTTTTGAGATGTAATTATACAGACGCATGCTTAAGATATCTTGGCGAGACAAACGGCGCGATTCGAGAAATGAATTAAAGATTCACTAGATATAAAATAGTGACGTCCCATGGGTAAAGGTACTTTATGGCGGTTGGCGCTTACGCTCTTATTAACGCCGCTCCAATTATTATTGGATGGCGCTATACGACGTAAGCGCCAGCCGCCATAAGGTACCTTTTGCCGTGGAACGTCACATATCTTTACTATTTAATATCTATTGAATCTCTCATAGAGATCCACGCCGCAGCCAAAAAACCCGGCGGCGGCGCGGCGTCGCCGGCGTGAGGACATTTTTTAGAAGGAATAATTTAAAAAACATAACTATGCTAGGAATAAACATTTATTTCTTATCTCCAATCACTGACTAAAAATTGATTACAGTACAGCTACAGTGGTTGTAATTATCGTAAATAAAAAATATTTTGTTCACCTTTGCCGGATTTAAGCGCGATCGCTTAGCAGTCAAAACCATCCCAGCTACAGAAAACACCCTTTCACTGGGTGTACTTGTAGCTGGAATGCTTAAAAGTGACCGCGCCAACCCTGCAAGCTAAGGAAACATTTTTTTTTGTTCCCAATACAATATCGCCTACCTTGTTCCTTCTGCATATCAATGATATGTTATTTACTAACAGTATTCATTGCTATGCGGATGACAGCACTGGTGATAGCTGTTATACAGGTCGCGCAAACGCCCCCTGAGCAGGTGTCGGAGTGCAGGATGCGACTTGTGTCTGAGATCGAGACGTCCCTTGAATAGATCTCCGAATGGGGTAGACGTAACCTCGTCCAGTTCAACCCTAGTAAGACACAAGTCTGCGCGTTTTCCGCCAAAAAAACCCCATTTGTCACGGCGCCAAAGTTTCAGGGCATTCCCCTTACCACCGCTAAAAGTATCGCGATACTTAGTGTCGACATTACGAACGAAGTCCAGTTTCGTAGTCATCTGGAACAAAAAGCCAAACTGGCCTCCAAAAAGCTTGGGGTGCTTAACAGAGCCAAACAGTACTTCACACCGGGTCACCGACTTTTGTTATATAAAGTGCAGGTTCGACCTCATATTGAGTACTGTTCTCATCTCTGGTCTGGCGCTCCACAATACCAGCTCCTTCCCCTTGACTCCATCCAACGGCGGACAGTTCGTATTGTCGGCGATCCCGAACTTACTGACGGCTTAGAGCCTCTTTAGTCTTCGGAGAGACGTTGGCTCTCTTTGCATGTTCGTCTGTACAATGGGGAATGTTCCGAAGAACTTTTTGATCTGGTGCCATCGTCTCGTTTCTATCACCGCACCTCCCGCCAAAGGAGCAAAACTCATCCTCACTTCTTAGATACATGGCACACCAAGAATAAGCGGGCATCTCGCTCGTTTCTTCCCAGATCGTGCAGTATGTGGAATGAGTTGCCTCCTGAGGTATTTCCTTTGCGCTTCGACATGGGATTCTTCAAGAAGCGGGTATTTAGGGTTCTCAAGGGTCGGCAATGCTTAATGGCTCCTGTGATGTTGCTTATGTCCATGGGCGATGATGACTGCTTCCCATCAGCCGGCTCGTCTGCTCGTTTGCTGACTATCACATAAATAACTAGTCAAGCCAAGCACTGCAATGAAGTGAGTGAGCCAGCGTTCGTTCGTTCACTTCACTCACGCGGCGTGATGGATAGATGATGCGGTGGGGATGGGGGTCAGTGGAGCGGGCGGGAGTGAATCGGAGTGATGCATGCAGCGACCAGTCGCTAGCGCACGGAATGGCGAAAGCGCATTGTTTGTTTTGGTCGGTTTGGTCATCATATTTATTCGAATTTCGAGGTCGGCGCGAAATTTTGAACGACCCGGCGGCGGCGGCGTCGCGCTGAGGTTGGTCGGCGGCGGCACGCCGGCGCGGCGTGGACCTCTAATCTCTCATTCATTTCCCGAATCGCGCCGTTTGTTACCAATCAAGAAGTACTAAAAAGAATGAAAAAGAAAAAAGAGTTAGTACTTACAATAATGAAAAGAAAAACCGCTTACTTTGGACATGTATACAAACATGACAAATGTAATATTGTTAAAGGGATAATAGAAGGAAAAATCGAAGGGAAAAGGGGCAGAAGGAAAAGAAAAACCACTTGGATGGATAACCTTAGGAGTTGGATGGAAATCGACGCTCGAGAAGAGTTGGAGACTGAGGTAGCCGCCATCCGTAGAGAATATGACACCTAAAGAAGAAGAAAGTAGTCAAAGTAAGTGTGTACAGTAAGCACCAATAGTAGCGTATCAAATATTGGTGCGTACCAAGCTGTGAAAAGAACCTGCCACTCCCGTTAGTTTTATACGTCTAACCGAAGCTTCGGTTTAGGTTTCGGCAAATCCGTTTTCGGTTGGACGCTACATTTTTACAAAGATATGTTCCAATCCGACAGTTTGCATTTAAAAATATCTACCATGCTCTAAGAAGACACTTTTTGTAACTTGATTGATGTGACTTTAAAAAACCGGCCAAGTGCGAGTCGGATTCGCGCACCGAGGGTTCCGTACTTTTTAGTATTTGTTGTTATAGTGGCAACAGAAATACATCATCTGTGAAAATTTGAACTGCCTAGCTATCACGGTTCATGAGATACAGCCTGGTGACAGACAGACAGACAGACGGTCAGACGGACAGACGGCCAGACGGACAGACGGACAGACGGACAGCGGAGTCTTAGTAATAGGATCCCGTTTTTACCCTTTGGGTACGGAACCCTAAAAACCGGGCGAAACGAAATTAGTTGATTATGGAACCCTAAAAAACGAATAAAAGACTAAAATCTATTTAGTATATACCTATTAACCGGATTTGGTTGAAAAATGTTTTCTGTTCTACGTTCAGAAAATATTATCTTTCGGCTCGCTGCGCTAAACGGAGTTGCCGTTTTTCGGCTCCGTCGAACAGAAAAATATACGCATACACCTCTGCCAGTAAATAAGAAAGCCTCAGATCACATGTTTGCCGATTACATGGGATCAGAGGCATTTTTTACTGCCTTAGGTACTAATATACCATTAATGTTTATGTAATGTAAAGAGTTAGATTTCAAAATATTTAGATCAGTACGGTTTTTACTCATTATTATTTTTAGTCGCTTTTGGCGACATGTTTCGGATTCTTTGGGAATCCTTCCTCAGGCACGAGTGTCCGCGGCGGTTGTACGTCGTGCACTGCCCGCGCCGCCCGCCTAGTTAGATTTCCGTGATTTTTTCGAAACCATTAATTAAATCGGTAGCTTTTAAGATACTCTAACATTGACCGTGGTTGTTTCAGCACAGGGATCGAACCAAGGACCACCCTGCTTTAAAGCAACTGTTTGCTAACTGCGCCATGATAGCTGCATTTCTTTGACCGTAGTTTGGTCCGTGATCTAAATAGATATTAGATACGATATAACAAGATATATAATAACAAATAGGTAATATTCTTTTCAATCGACAATTTCCTAAAAATAGTAACACTTACCCTACACCGCATAATATATCCGCTTGTCACCGAACCATGAAGAGTGTTTTCCAATCCAACACATAAAATCATTTAGCCAAAGCGTTGACATCGCAATATTCACCCAGTGATGGAAAGCGCCTGTTTTTTCGCCCTACATTTCACCCTATTCACCCCAAAACGACTTATGTCACTTAGTTTTAAGGGCAAGTTAGGTCTTTTTAGAATTAAAGCGGTATGAAATGGCAGTGCCCCCCGTAGGCAACGGAATGACCGATTTAGTGTAAAGATATCGGGAATTACAAACAACGAATGTTTTTAGCGCGTTCGGAAATACGGAGTTTTGGAGACGGTAGACTGATAAGCTGATATCGAATATAGCGATGGGTGATTCCTGAAATAAGTTCAATAAAAAACCGGCCAAGTGTGAGTCGGACTCGCGCACGAAGGGTTCCGTACCATTAAGCAAAAAACTGCTATAAAATCACGTTTGTTGTATGGGAGCCCCACTTAAATATTAATTTTATTCTGTTTTTAGTATTTGTTGTTATAGCGGCAACAGAAATACATCATCTGTGAAAATTTCAACTGTCTAGCTATCACGGTTCGTGAGATACAGCCTGGTGACAGACAGACGGACAGACGGACAGACGGACGGACAGACGGACAGACGGATAAACGGACAGACGGACAGTGGAGTCTTAGTAATAGGGTCCCGTTTTTACCCTTACGTACGGTACGGAACCCTAAAAATTGATAGGGAGGAGAAAACTGGAATTATAAGAGATACCTACCTACGGTCTGTGTTTAGAAGAAACATCGATTATGGAAAGAAACAAAAGAATAGTTATTTGTTATACAAGGGGCAAAGTTGTTGTTAAGCCCCTCGTACTAATATTGGTTTCTACGTTATTGATAACGTAGAAACCAAAAGATACCAAATTAAACCACGAGTGTAGCGAGGTGTTTTGATATTGATCGTTGGGTTTACTATTCGATATTGAGGGTTTCAAGAAGGTTTTACCAACTTAGCCGTGCGAAAAACTATTTTTTATTTCACCCCGCCGTCTATTCACCCCGGTTGGCGGTTGGGTCTTAAAATATTTTATGCGAAAAATGCCTAAGAAAATTTCTCGAGTGCCGAGGCGCGTGAAACAATCTTTAATCATCCAGACTCGTTCAACTTCAATAGCCTATAAAAGTTTAGGTTTTTCTTTGAATACTTGGGATGCACGTAATTAGTTGCAAGAGTTGCCGAGTGGCTGATCGAGGAGTTATTAGGGTTCCGTACCCAAAGGGTAAAAACGGGACCCTATTACTAAGACATTATACACATAAACCTTCCTCTTGAATCACTCTATCTATTAAAAAAAAACGCATCAAAATTTTGCGTAGTTTTAAAGATTTAAGCATACATAGGGACAGACAGACAGCAGGATGCGACTTACCGGTCAATTCGAACGTGATAATTACTAGATACGAGAACAATACGAGATCTAATAGATACGTTATAGTTTCGTTCTCAACTAGTTATTTTTTGCTGTTTGATTCGAGTTTCATGCTACAATTATTGTGACGTTTTGGGATATCCATTAGAATCTGATATCCATTGGATGTCTAAGTAATATCTTAAAGAGATCGTTCAAGAGGACATTCGGAATCGCGGAAATGTCAAATTTGACATGACTTTCTTAAATATCTCGTTATCGTTCCTGTTTCATCTCTAGTGGTTTGTTTTATACTATGTAGTGAAGCAAAATAGTTATTTGTTATACAAGGGTGCAAAGTTGTATTTTACCCGCGAGTGTAGAATTGAAACACGAGCAAGCGAAAGGATTCTATAGGTGAACCACGAGCGAAGCGAGTGGTTCTAAAATAGAATCTTGAGCGTAGCCAGTGTTTCAACACACGAGAAGTAAAATACATTTGCACCCGTGTGTAACACAAAACTTTTCACCTCACTATAGCGAGGAAAGTGCAACATCCACAGGCGTTAGATCATCTTCATCAACTGGAATCACTAATTTTTTTACGATATTATAACAAAAAACTCTGGACATTCTGTACTTTTACGTAAGAAGTTTTTAAGTAAATTTTTTGTTGACAATGTTGACATTTCTGACGTATAAATGTCAATGATGCGTTTTGAAATTGCATCGACTTAACTTGTGCGTTCAGAATTATATTTAACATAATTATTAAAAAACAAACGTTTATTATGGAATTTTAAGGTTTATGATTTAAAATCATTAAATAAAGCTAAATCTGGTATTTTTTATTAGATTATCAAACCATTTATTTAATGATAATTAATATCGAACGAACCATTATTATGAGCGTTTTACGTTTTGTTATCTGTCAAGCTACTTAAACACGCTCCATCCAAGGTCAAATTACTTTCCCCACTAGTGGATAAAATGCGTTTTTCCCCGCTTGTTTTAAAGGATAAAAGACGGCTTTCCGAGCTAGTGAGGAGAAAAATAAAATACGGCGGTCCGGTTCCAGACCGCGGTCCGCCATTTGGTGACCCCTGCGCTAGCATGTATGGAGTGAGCAATCTAAGCTTAGTTATTTCTCTATGGCGCCATTAACGGGTTACATCATCATTTCCCTTTGACATACTAACAACAGTTAAATCCTAAAGGGCGATAATTTCCAGTTTCGTGGCCAGTTTATGTCAATTTTTATTACTTAAACATGGCTTTTTACTCCCTTTATGTCAGTGTCCATCCACCAAGCTAATTCCATTGAACAATAGACAAACAAAATTTGACTTTAAAGTATATTGTTTTAAGGTTTTAAACTGACTGATCATGAAGATTGAAGTATAATGTGAATTGCATGGACACATACTCGTAATTTGCGTACGTAATGCATTTTTTGATGTTTTTCGTTTATGGTGAGCCTGTATTAGGATATACTGTTATTTTTATTTTATGGCCTTAAGCTATGTTTACGCCCACATATGTATAGGTACTGCACAAATATTCAAAACATTCTGCATATACCTACCTGCTGTATCATCATTCGCTTGCCCTTGTCCCATTCACTTGGGGTCGGCGCAGCATGTCTTTTTCTTCCATACCTTTCTGTCACCCGTCATCTCATCATTCACTTGCGTTACCTACCTGCTGTATAATAGGTATAAATAAAAAAAAAAACTTTAAAAAAATACACCGTGAGATTGAAAAAAATGTGCTACTTATCATCATCATCAAATGTGTCACTCTCATGTGTGAGCTCAACGAGGGAGAGGAGTGTTAGGGTCGGCAACGCGCATGTAACTCCTTTGGAGTTGCAGGCGTACATAGGCTACGGAGACTGCTTAACATCAGGCGGGCCGTATGCTTGTTTGCCACCGACGTAGTATAAAAAAAACTCATGATTTGAAAAATATAGGTACCTATGACATACCACTTCAAAGTTCAAAGTTAACTTGTTGGTAACGAAATTAAGAATCACAACCTAGCAGCCGTCATACAGTCAGCAGCAGAAGTTGCTAAGCGGGCGAGGTGTTCAAAATTACCTTGACACGCTCTTAATCTCTTAACAATAAAGTCGTGTCAAGATCATTTTGAACACCTCGCCCGCGTAGCAACTTGTGCTGGTGACTGTACAATCGAAGTTACTCTTTTGTTGTAAAAAGACATTCTAAAATAACATGAAATTTGACAAGTACATTCAAGCAACATATATCATTACACCTAATAAAACAAAGTCCCCGGCCGCGTCTGTCCGTTTGTATGTATGTATGTTCGCGATAAACTCGTGAACTACTGAACGGATTTTCATGGGGTTTTTCCTATCAATATAGTGATTATTGAGGAAGGTTTAGATGTATAATTTGTTAAGGTTCTAACCGAACGAAGCCGGGCGAGTCGCTAGTCTGTCCGGACAATTCGAACAACGTTACTAGATACGAAAACAATACGAGATCCAATAGATATGTTATATTTAGTTAAGTTCTCAACTAGTTATCTTTTGCAGTTCGATTCGAGAAACCAATTGTCATTTCACGCTACAATTATTGTGACGTTTTGGGATATCCATTAGATATCCATTGGATGTCTAAGTAATCTTAAAGATATCGTTCAAGAAGTCATTCGGAATCGCGGAAATGTCAAATTTGACATGACTTTCTTATATATCTCGTTATCGTTTCTGTTTCATATCTAGTGGATATCTAGATCATTGTTCGAATTGGCCTGTTAGTCTAATACTAGTAATCGTTGCTAGAAAATGAAATACAAAGAAACTTTTACTAGCTCTATTTTCTGTTGTAGATACAACATTTTTTAGCAACCTGAATGGCCTAACTTTAACTGTATGGAAGCGGCTTTTTGGCGGCGGGTTCGTGTGACTTTTATGCGAACAACAATTAATTTAATTAACAGTCTAGTTTGTACTCGTAACTTCAACATGGTACATAGAAGTGAGAGGAGGGGGACTTCAATAACACGTTTGTACCGAAATGTTGGTTGTTACGAAATACATCCACCTAATCAATAGTTGCCAACGTGATATCTAATTAACAAAAGCCTCTCTAGACTGAAGTGTTTGAGACTTCAAGGTGTCCCGACTGAAGAAAGGGGTTATTGTTAGTGTTCTGTACAAAACTTTGTTCACGGAACACTTATGGGATCACTTCGGTCTTGCAAATCGGTTATTTTTCTATTAGGTATGTGTGTTTATATCAATGTTGTTCGGTCCTCCGTCTATCAGTGAAAATCTTGTGTTTTCAATTCCAATAACGTATAACCACCCAACTATCCATAGGCCAAAAGATATGTACAAAATTAAGAGCCCGGTAACGATTTTGGAGAAAAAATGTAAAATTGATAGATTTAGTCGTCAAAAAATTATGGTGGTAAATTATACAAATTGATGTATAAGAATAGTTTCAGCAAATGTTGTATAATTAAGTCGATTTTCAGAGAAATTGTCACTTGTTTTACAGTAATTTCTGGAGTTAATTGATTTCGTCTAACTTTCATTTACACTACTTCAAAGTCATAATAATAAAAATGTAGTCTCTGTAAAAGGTGGAGTACAAAATTACCATTTTTAGCCATCCAAACTTTACGAGATTTACAAATAAGAGCGACAAAATCAGTGCTTTACGCGCATTTACCTAAACGTCCATCAGAAAAAAATCATTACTAATTTACCAAGTCTGTTTTCAAAAAATTGATCTGTATAACGGCAAGATGAGAAGATGTGCTAATAGAAACCAGTACTTGTTATTTCTATTATGTATCAAAAGATGTACAATGTCATCGACTAAATCTACCAATTTTACATTTTTGCGACTAAAATCAATAACGGGCAATTAACTCGAATAAGTATCTTTTTTCAAGTGTAAATTACAAATTATTTGAATGTCGCAGCAACAAAATATTTTGATAAAACGAAGAAAAACTCAGGCAACAACAAAAAAAAAGATTGATATTAATTGCTACTTTATTTCGTATTGAACTTGTTCACCATAGTTGTTATATTACTGGACTATAATTTGGTAGTTTTACGATGTATACCTAAATAAAACAGTCCCGTTAAGTACCTAGACACTGACAGACAAATCACAACCTAAAGGGGCACCGACTATCAGTCCGCCGGACGATTTCGGCCTGTCAGTTGTTCGGAACTGTAAAATTTTTGTTTTAACTGACAGGCCGATATCGTCCGGCGGACTGGTAGTTAGTGGGCCCCTTAAACCATCGATGTCAGGACTTTGAGATTTGAAACTTATGTATAAAACAAATAATTAAAAATCTAATATTTTAATCTTATTGTTTATACGATAATATTGCGGAGATATTCAAATTTTAAATTGACATTGGCATTGTTTCACAATAGTCTATAGAATAGGTCTGTTGACTTTGTGGTACACAATCACTACACCTTTTAAACCAAAGTCCCCCGTTGCGTTTGCGTGTGTATGTTCGGAATAAACTCAAAAACTACTGAACGGATTTTCATGCGGTTTTCAACTATCAATAGTGATTCTCGAGGAAGGTTTAGGTGTAGCACTCAAAGCTCTTTATGCAAGTAGACTCCGGTTGGAGCAAAAGATTTGGAAACTTAGCAAAAGACAACTCCAAATCATAACAGGGGTGCTTACTGGCCGTTACGGGGTCAAAGGAACTGGCCAAGATGGGACACTCTGATAACATCGATTATCGTATGCGCAAGGGTCCCCGAAAACCATAAGATAAGATAAGGTTCAGGTATCATTTGTTACCCCGTGCGAAGCCGTGGCGGGTCGCTAGTACTACAAAAACATATATTCTTCCCATGTTGTAGAGCTCCAATTAAGGGATTTTGGAAATTTACTCTCTAAGCTGAGGGGATGAAAATTGTACAAGGTCAGTTTTATATATGTTTTCAATTACATGCTTAGAACTAATTAAGGCCGAGAAACTAGTAAATAAAAAATTTACCTGACGTAGCTCGTTGACAAGTATTTCCACCCTCGTCCTAAGTGCAAAGTTGGAAACTTAAAACAAACAGACTTCATAAGGACACGCTGCGGCTAAACCTATATGTGACGTCATTATGTACGTACCAGACAACGATCACTTGCTACTACTAGATAGAGCTGCGCCAGAATATTATGTAAAATAACCGAAGCTTTTAAAACACGACTTCAAAAAACTGTTCACATGACTGGATCTTCTCTTTTCTTCCTCTCATATTTATTAATAGAGTCTGTGCGGGAAGAGAAGTCGTAGAATATTTTAAGGGAACCAATACTATGACTCTTCTCTTTCCGCACATACTCTGTAATTTTATTTTTATTTTATTGGTTCAAAAAATTACACAGCATTACAGTAGGCACATGTAATCCTTTGATTATGAAAAATATGCTCGACGTGGTAAAAATGTCAACAGTTAAATAATGTTTCAAAGCCGCCAGGCGGGCCGTAAAACCTAACCGCGCACAACTGAACTCAGCCATTTCAGTTGTATTTATATTAATCTCTGTAAGCTCAAGTTCAGACACATGAGTCATCCCACGTCATCTCATTTTTATCCTTGAGCTCAATTTTATTAATATTCATTTTATTTGCGTAAGTCTAAAAAGGAAAGTGGAATTCAAATCGTGGCCGGAGCCCTAATTGGCATCAAGCCTGGATATGTCGATCAGCACGACCCTCCACGAGGCAGAGGACAGGGGCCGATGGAGAGAAGCCATTTCGAAACTTTTTCGAAGAAGTCACGATCCTCAGTAATGAGGGAACGGCGGAGGAGGAGGGAGGTAATCTCAAACGTGGACCCAACTGAACAGTACAGAACAAGTATTAAGTATTATCCATACTTTATTATTATAAATGCGAAAGTGTGTCTGTCTGTTACCTCTTCACGCTTAAACCGCTGAACCGATTTAGTTTAAAGGTATAGAGATAGTTTGAGGCCCGGGGAAGGACATAGGGAAGTTTTTATCCCAGAAGTCATTCTTTAAGGGGGTGAAAAGGGGGGTGGAAGTTTGTATGGGAATCGATAAAAAGCAGAATGAATAAAAAATAAGGTACCCAAATTACTAACTCCAAGCAGATGAAGTCGCGGGCAAAAGCTAGTAATAAATAATTGGTTAGCGCGAGTCGTCATTTATGCTAGTTAGAGAAGCCGCCCACACTAGCGTCTCCCAAGCGTCGGCGTTTAGTCAACTCTATGGCTGCTGCTCGACACAACGCCATTTTCCATAGCGCTCACCCCCCCCCCCCCCTAGACAAGACGCTAGTGTGGGGTGGCCCTTAGATCTAGTTACATCCAATTCAGTCGAACGATCAAACTCCGCAATGTAATAATAATAATAAATTCATTTATTTCAGATACATGATCCATAATTACAACTATTTACACAAACAACAATCATCAATAAAATTAGAAAAAAAAAGAAAACATTAAAATTCAAATCAATAAAATCTAAAATTAACACTAATATCATAAAACTAACGATTCAGTTAGACGCCCTGTGCAGCTTATCCCAGTGAAGCTGGAAAGGGCCGTCTAGGCGCTCTGCCACCGTCTGAAGGAAAACGAAACGAAACTCGTCGTCGTCTAATGAAACTCGCATGCGAGTATTCACACCGTCTAAATCAGCCTTAAGGGATCTAACGAGTAGTCATCTATGACTAGACACCTCGACGGTCACAGGTTCCAGCTTACCTACACTACCACAATATCGTACAGCTAAGTAAGACCTTATGTCCAAGTAGCAAGGTGGGTTTTTGTATAAACTTCGTGTAATGCTAAAGTTGTAGGTTTAGCGATAATCCAGCAAGCCAGGGTTGTCGCGGTTTATTAAATTTAATTAAAGTTTGTGAATTACTGGCTAAGTTTTGGGCAATAAATATGCAAGTGAGATGTAAGAAATGATACTGGCTTAAAAATATTGTGATTATGTTAATTTGTTGTGTAATTAGATAGTCGTATATTATCCACACCTATAATGCGGCATTTTGAGTGTATCATAACCGCTACTAGGTGATAGTTATTGTTTTACTGCTGTCTGTTTTTGTTACACTAACACCTAGTTTTTAATCTTTGTTACTAACCTTGTCCTTTAAATAAATAAATTCGGATCGGTTGATCAGTGTTATTTTATTCTACTTAATGTTATGTTCTTATGCCGTCAGCCCGTCATATTGTATCTTTTTTGTATTAGTTTGTGTAAATTCTGTGTAATTAATTTTTCGCCATATTTTATGTTTCTTTCGTTTTGTCTGTTACCTTCCGTGATTCTCATTTGATGGTCTCATCGGAAGATCAGCGCTAGAAGTCGCCAGCAGCATGGTGAGATGGGGCCATTTCGTGACACTTTATTTTCACTATGTTCTTTTAATGTATGTCTATTGTCTATGTGTTTACGAATAAAAACTATTCTATTCTAATTGAAATTGAATTATGCATATTAGTATCTTTATAATTCCTATGTATGATGTATGTTCTTGGGGCTTAAAATTTAAGTCACTTACGTGACATCCCTAAGTTGTTGTCATTACATTAAAAAGCTAGTGACTGAACAAGTCTGCCGGCACATAATATAAGTTCGCGTCTTACACACGATGTATAACACAAAATATACAGGGTGGCACCATACTCATACTAGTATAGTTTAGCTAGCAGTGTACCGGAGAGACTTATGTTTTGCTTGACCGGTCAATTCGAACAACGTGATAATTATGAAATAAAACTATGAAAACGGATCGTATATTGAATTTATAATACATCCCGACGTTTCGAACCCTTTACAGCGTTCGTGGTGGTGGTGGTGGCGTTTGTAGTTTTTCCTCAGTCACCCGTTGACCACGAATGCTGTAAAGGGTTCGAAACGTCGGGATTATAAATTCAATATACGCGATATAATCCGTTCTCATAGTTTTATTTCATGAGTAACTATCGCGGTAACAGAAGACAATATAACGTGATAATTACTAGATACGAGAACAATACGAGATCTAATAGATTCGTTATAGTTTTGTTATCAACTAGTTATCTTTTTGCAGTTCGATTCGAGAAACCAAATTGTCATTTCACGCTACAATTATTGTGACGTTTTGGGATATCCTTATCCATTAGATATCTACTGGATGTCTAAGTAATATCTTAAAGAGATCGTTCAAGAGGACATTCGGAATCGCGGAAATGTCAAATTTGACATCACTTTCTTAAATATCTCGTTATCGTTTCTGTTTCATATCTACTTAATATCTAGTTCATTGTTCGAATTGGCCCGTAAGTCGCTGTAGTTACTAGCTGTTCAATTTTATGTATATTTATGTTTGTTAAGTCTAGTTATTTTTTATTATGATATTGCCTTATTGGATACATACTAGTTATGTTAGGTATTCAGTTTTAAGATTGTTAGCGTGTACGTCAAGAAACTGCTAAGCTTAGTTAAACTGTCGTTATTCATAAACGCCTGTCAAGCTTAACATACCCTTTCTTTTATATACTACGTTGGTGGCAAACAAGCATACGGCCCGCCTAATGGTAAGTAGTTACCGTAGTCTATTGACGCCTGCAACTGCAAATGTAACACCTCTTACATGGGCGTTGCAGATCCTACCACACGCACAACACCCTCGTTGAGCTCTGGCAACCTTACCGGCAGAAACACAATACTATGAGTAGGGTCTATAGTGTTATTTGGCTGCGGTTTTCTGTAAGATGGAGGTACTACCCCGGTTGGGTTCTGCTCTAGATATGGAATGACATCCGCTGTTGTGCTCTACCACACTAGGGTCCCTTGCACCATTCCACTAACCCTGGGTTAACCGGTTAAACCCGGAGTTACCATGGTTGCCAGTACAAATTGACACTGCAATTAACGGTTTAACCGGTCAACCCCGGGTCAGTGGGATGGTGCAAGTGGCGCTAAGCGAGATGACATTTACAGTGCCCATACCTTTCTTGTGGACATAGTTTAAGGACATACCCGGGTCCAAATATTAGCCCTTGATAATCGTTTGTATTTTTTTTTTTTTTTTTTTTTTTTTTTTATGAAATAGGAGGCAAACGAGCAGACGGATCACCTGATGGTAAGCGATTATCGCCGCCCATTTATCCGTCATTTTGACATTGGCATTTCTTAGAAAGGGACAAATTTTCATAGAGGTTCTACTTTCACTTTTAATTTCATAATTTCATTATTTATTTTAATTCTATTTTAATTGTAATTTTTTATTTAAACAATGCTATAATTTTAATTCTAATTTTAAATTTTATATCTAAGTTTTTTAAAGTTGATTGTATTTTAATTTTAATTCTTATTTTAATTTTAATTTTAATATTTTAATATTTGATATGTAAATTGTATATGGATTCCGAATTGTCCGAAATAAATGAATTTTATTTTATTTTAATTTTTTTAATTTGTAGTCACGGCTCATCATAATTTGATCATGTTTCCGAGCCACCCTGTATATACAAGTTATACAACATACAATATACACCGTGTAGCTTGTATACCGCGCACGCCGAAAACCGGCGCGGACGGGGATTAAACAGAATTATGTGCTGAGAATATTCTCACCTATGAGAATATTGTGGAAATTCTGGGATTATTTTAGATAAGAGCACAGCAGCAAATGAAGCCATTGCTAGTTATTACACTGGCATAGGTATGTTTCTGTACTTGTATATAGTAGTCCGCATCAATAGTAACGGAGAGAACAACCTACTACCTTTACTCAATCGGTAAACAATTAATAAATTAAGATTTTAACCAATTATGTATTATAACATATTATAAATGAAATTTTGTTTATTATATATAAATTTAATTATTTTATTGTCGACGTTAAATGGTTTCTAACCTAGTTAAAATGAAGAATATGTATTTTTGAATTTCTTAATATTTTCCACTATCAAGACGTGTCATGTTGCATTTTTTTTTTTATACCACGTCGGTGGCAATCAAGCATACGGCCCGCCTGATGGTAAGCAGTTACCGTAGCCTATGAACGCCTGCAACACCAGAGATATTACACGCGCGTTGCCGACCCTTTAAAAACCTGTACACTCCTTTTTTGAAGAACCCCATGCATGCAATATAAATAAAAATAAATTTATATGTTGAAATATTATTGCTTTAGTATTAAGTTTTAGTTAATAAGTACATTGCTATATACCCTAACAGGGTTCATGTGAACACTTTAGCTGTAAAATGCTCTTTGTAAGACCTTATGTAACACATGATTATAAATGCAATAAATGAATTATGAATTAACCCGCTAACATATCTGCCTCCCTCTTATTGTATTGCAAAACGAGACATATCTCCACAGTTAGATTATTTATTAAATGTAACAAAAACAATATAAATTTACCAAAACGAAAATAAGACTAAATTAACGAAAGATATCTACCATGAGGTTAAAAACGGCCATCGCGATAGCACCTTCATTAATTTCTGCTGTTAGTTCATACTGTTAATAATATTATTATAATAAGTTAGCCTGTGTACGTCCCACTGCTGGGCACAGGCCTTCTCTCATGCGCGAGAGGGCTTGGGCTATAGTCCCCACGCTAGCCCAATGCGGATTGGGGACTTACACCTTTGAATTTCTTCGCAGATGTATGCAGGTTTCCTCACGATGTTTTCCTTCACCGAATAACTAGTGGTAAATATCAAATGATATTTCATACATAGGTTCCGAAAAACTCATTGGTACGAGCCGGGGTTTGAACGCGCGACCTCCGGATTGAAAGTCGCACGTTCTTACCGCTAGGCCACCAGCGCTTTAAAAAGTCACTAGCTGCCATTAACTGATAGCTGTTATGCGTCTCCACTCTTAGATTGAATCTAATATAATGAGGTTGTATACATGCATAAGACGTACAATCAGTTGGATGAGTAAGTACTTCACCTTAGTTCGATCAAAGGACAGATACTTGCATCGCTGCATTGATAATGCTATCATTATCAGTTGCAATTATGGCTCCGATAGCTACATACGTGTTTCTAGACCTCGGTACTACCGGTAAAGACCCTAAAGTGGACGAAATAACAGAATTAGCCATGGTGGCGGTGAATCGTCAACACCTTCTTGATACGAGTGATTCGAAGTCTAAGAAGCTCAGGGTTCAAAACAAGTTGATACGCTGCTTCAAAGTTGACAGGAAAATGACTTATTATGCGAAATCTAACGGCCGAGGCGGCTTTAAAAACGAAGATCTCCAACACGAGTGTTACTTCGACAAATCTAGTTTTCCTATGATCGATAATTTCCTCAATACTCTGAAGAAACCTGTGTGCTTGATTGCGCACAACGGTGGGAACTTTGATTTCCCTATATTGAAGAGGTATTTCACTAAACTCGGTGTCAAATTTTCGGATGCTAACCTCATGTACACTGATACATTACTGGCGTTCTCTGACATTATAGAGAACACAACAGCATATGAGGAGGCTGGAACATCAAGCGGCAATGACTTGAACGAAAGCCCCCCTAAAAGGCAATGTATTGCACGAGGAAGAGTCCGACTCCATGCAAAATACCGCAAATATCCGAACACGCGCTTAAAACACGATAATCCTGAAGAATCGTACAAGCTGACATATGTATACAAACGATTGTTGAATAAATCCCCTAGGAAAGCACATCAAGGTGCAGCGGACTGTGACTTGATGTTGAAGATCGCAGAGCATCTTGGTCGAAAGTTTGTAAAATGGATTGATGATGATAAATATAATCTTTGTCGCTTCCCTGCCGACGTACGTGACCCGTAGTATTTCTGATTTAATGAGAATACTGGACCATCGGACTCAAATCGAAATAAAAAACTCGACAACGTAATAAATGTAGAATAATTTAAGTTACAATGGTTGCTAACAACTTTAAATTGTTGTACGTCTAAATACGAATACGAAAAAAGTGATGAGAAATAGAGGTTTTTTTAAATACTAATAAAATGACAGTCAAAATATGTCTAATACGTCGATTTTATTTCACAACATTGCGTCTGATTGTTGCCACATTTCTCGTTATGACAGAAGATTTTTGAGTAAATATGCTACTACTAATAAAGCATAACCCAAAACTGCGATACGTGATTCCTTTTTTTTTTAAATAAAGAATACACCAATTATAAATTCATTTCAAACTCAAGAGCTAATTTGACTTCATTTGTGAGTATTTTTTAATTGCGATTTAAGGGATTCCCCTCAGCGATATCAATAACGTAAAAAATATCCAGTGACACCGTACGTAGTGATATAAATAAATATGAATATTTAACATATTTGGATCAACTAAGCAGAAACATTGTTGTATATTATCATAATCTAATCTAGCTTGTACCTAGATTTAAATGAGATCATACATTATCTATCTGCTTGATTGATATCTGTATTAGCTATGAATAACTTTTGATAATATACCTATCTTTATATCCAATCTTTTGTTTTTTACAAACAAACAAACATGTGATACTGCTTATAATGATTATGTGAACTTAAAATTACCATGTTTAAGCAAATAAATAATTATCTTATCTTATCTTACTTTACTTTACAGGTACCTTTATTTATTTATAAATTAAAGCAGAAATGGAACAATTTACACCTCCGGCAGGATTAGAACCTGCGACCATTGTAACACCGGTCCATTCGCTTCTGTCAACAGAGCCACGGAGGCCTATCAGATGTGTGATACGTATAAATATACATATATATAAATACATAAAAATGCCAGCTGTAAGGAAAAGGAAGCAGATAAAAGTATTACGGGGCAGATAAAAAGTGAAGTTTAACGAGTTTCTAGAAGGAACTATTCAACTATTTTCATATTAGTAGTTGAAGGTTTCAACTATTCTCATATTAGTAGTTGTAGGTTTCAACTATTTTCATATTAGTAGATACATTGCTTAATACTAAAAGTAATTACTACAATACAAGCTATAGAATACGGAATAACTACAGAACCACAAGATCAAAACCACAACAAATTGCTAAATCAGAATCTCATAGCCTTTTCGTAAGTATGCAAGCGTCCTCACAAGTCCCTGCATCCTCAGAAAGTCCTTTGAGTCTGGTATCCTGACTTCGTTAGCTTCTTGTCTCCGCTTTTTGCTGCAGTTCGTCGTTTAAAGATTTTTAAAGATTTGCTTAGACGGCGTTTGAGGTTTTGCGGGTTAAATTTTAACGTTTTAAAGTGCAACGGAGTCTTAAGTGAGTCCTTTTAAGTTTGCCTGTGGGAGATATGCTAAATTGTGTTTAGAAAAAGTTGGGGGAAGGGGAATTTATTCAATGTTGTGGTTTATACTTAGACATTCTTACACATCATTTTTGTATTCACTGTCAACGAGTAAGTTTCAGTACCACATTTGGTAAAGGGGTAGGCTGGTAACCCTGAGTCGCAAGTTCAAGTCTTGCCCGAGACAGTGACACTTTTCCTTTATTCCTGAGCATCCTTACACATCATCGATAGATAGATAGATAAAACGTTTATAAACACACAATTTTATAAATAGGTACATTGCAATCAGAACAAAACTAAAATACTTATATATGTAGTAAATTAAATTAACAAAAATGTTTTTACTTAAACGCGAAAAATGATTTTTTAGTAATTAGCTGTACGCTGTGTGTATTGCAGCAACAACAAAAGGGTTCCGACTCAGCTATACGCTCCACTCTATTGAGCAAAGCACTGATATTCTGCCGGAGCCCAGATCACGTTACAGTTGGCTAAATATGACGGTGATAAGTATACCGTACTGTAAAAAATGTGTAGTTTAGTGGTGTTACAACGTTCTGAAATAAAATACATAAATAATACAGAAAATAAGCATAAACAAAGAACATCGAATACCTACCTACGCTAATTTTGAATTATATAGGTATTGCAGCAGTCATTTCAGTACAATTTATTTAGGTACATTATATTTTTTACTAAGCAGAAATTTAAAATTATAATATCTTGCTGCGGCGTTTTTGGTTTAATCAAATAATCATTCATCAACCAAGGAATAATTTAAGTCAACTTCTCATGGTTCAATTCACTTCAACGGCAAAATTGGCCACATCGCCGTCATATTTCTCTTTCGTATAATTCGTATGATAATACAGAGAAACCTCACAGGTCTCTGACAGTGAATTTTGCCGCGACAGCCACTTTTTGTCCAATATAACTTGAACTTGGTAATATAAGCTAAACTTTTATGCCTCTATACATAAACGACTGTTAACTAACAAGCCGTTGCGAATTGTTTGTCCCTATCTGTCATTTTGACTTTTGAGTTTGTTAGAAAGAGACAAAATTTAAAAAAAGATTTGTTATGTTTTACGAATAAGGGGGATATACCTGTCAAGCAAATCTTGTCAGTAGAAAAAGGCGGCAAATTTAAAAAATGCAGGCGCGAAGGGTTATCGTCTTATAGAAAATTTGAGATTTTTTTTATAAGGTACTATGTTACTTAAGAAGAATTATTATTTTTTGTCCATTCTTTCGATTGGCATCATAAAAATTGGGTATTTTTTTTTTACATTTGTCGGTTTGATTCCCAGACGAAACAAGTAAATTTAGAAAATCTGAATGCACTATTACAAACTTTTAAAAATAACAATCTTTTTTCAGTAAAAAATACCTTATCTACGATATTTAAGATACTTTCCCTTCATGTTGCATAGTCTTGGGACGCCCTGTATTTCTGTCCCGCTCATGATCACACTGTCAATCGCGCGTGCAACAGAGATAGGAACAGGCGGGTCAATCTACAAAATTATTCGCGCTTAGCGTCCTTTACTTTAGCATGCAAAAGGAGGCGTATTCTGATTGTAATAGTGTTTTGTGTCAAAAGCGACATTTCATCCAGAAACGTCACTCGTGACACTGACATAGCATAACCATATTAGATCGTGATCAAGTTCATATCCTGTTATTACAAAACAGGGACTTCCGATTCGAGCGTCATCTTGATGGTTATAGCCGCGTCATTAATTGCTTTGTTTTTGGCTCATTAATATTAATATTGTTTAAAGTGTAATATCGAAAGCTTATTAAACAGTAAACTGTGGTAGTGTGCAGTGAATGGAGAATTAATCTTGAAGCGCGTTTAACCACCATTTTGGAGTCAACGGCCGGTAGTCCACGCGTGCGCGTAAAGTCCAGCTATCGCTTTGCAAGAGCTAATAAAATCACCGTACGCTGTCTTGTACTAACCGTACAATTTTAGTCGTATTTAAAGCTCCTAAGACGTTGATACTGGACTGAAGCCATATAATTTTAAAAGAATTAATTAATGAATGAATTAAATACAAAACAGAACACACCTCCAGCACTCGTAGTACCTCCGAGCTGAATAGGTTTAGAAAAAAAATCGTGTTTGGTACAAGCTTTTATCGCTGGCTGTACTTTTCTTTCCACAAGCAACTAATACTCATCGAGACAATTCTAAAAACCGCAAACACAATTAATTAATTAGGTTGCGTTGTTTTATCACAGAGTTCCTATGGCCACCATCAGATCATCAGATCAGCTTGATGGCACAGAATAACTAATAGTAATGGTACCATAATATTGTATTGTTACCTGACTTACATACGTATGCAAATTTTCAGCTTTATTGGAAGTCGGGAAGTGGGTCAAATTTAACTCTCAAGATTTGACCCGTACATACATAGGTACATTGCAAGTTAAATAAAAGCTTGTAAAATTAATTTGATCTGTTTCATAGTTAGATTTGTATTAGTTGGTCAAAGACGATGCGGGTGGTAAGATTTGCGAATAATAGAGGCCAGGACTACGCTGAGTACGTTCGGCCGTTCGCAACGCCCATTGCCCAAAAAGGGTCCATTTCTACCCCAATATCGGGAGTGGTTCCACTAAAGTACTTGGGGCATTTTTTCGAAAATATTCTTATGAGTGAATCAGCTGTAGAAACGCTCAAGTACGATTTTTCTTGAAGAAAGATCCAATTTCACTTAAAGTTTATTTATTTTGCAGTATGCGGTGGTCGTGAATGGTGTCAAAACTTCAAAATGGACTCAAAAATTGTGGTTGAGTTTATGAATGAACTGTAAAAGCTCTCTGATTGTGCGATACCTTTCGTCTCTGAAAATGATCTTAATGAGTCCAAACAATAGATAGCTAACGTTACACATTAGGTATATAGTCCGACAAGAAATTGTAGAAAATAAATGAGGGCGCCACTACCTACGTCACTCACATTTTTGACGTAAAATGCTTAAACATGGCAACAATTTAGTAGGATTTTTTTTAGTTCCATTTTATTTAATTTCTACTATTTTGTGTCGCACTATCCGTAAAGACATTTGCTTCATAGCGACATGTTTTTCTATTTCAATTTTATTTCAAAAATAAGATTTTTATATACTCTGGGAAGCCTGCTTTGTCAGTAACTAGAAAAAGGCGGCAAATTAAAAAAATAAAACTGTAGGCGCGAAGATCGTATTTCATATAAAAATAATTAATGTCATTAACGGGTCTAACGCAATTACGTTAGACCAGTTAATGACATTAATTATGTGTACAAAACGCGACTTTAAAGTGTTAAATTTTCCTATACAAATTTTGAATTTCGCGCCATTCTCTACTGACAAAGTTGGCTTGCCAGAGAGGCATATATAGTTGGTGGTGGTCGGTGGTTGGTTGGTTGCAGAGGTGGTATAGTTGGTGGTGGTTGGTTGGTTGGTGGTTGGTTGGTTGGTGGTTGGTTGGTTGGTTAGTTGGTTGGTTGTTGGTCAAGTAAATCTTGTAAGTAGAAAAAGGCGGCAAATTAAAAAATGTAGGCGCGAAAGGGATTTCGTCCCATAGAAAAAATTTGAATTTCGCGCCTTTTTCTACTGACAAGATTTGCTTGACCAACTATATCTTCTTTTTAGTACAGTCGTTTTACACTGACAAAATTAGGTGTATTCTGAACTCTTCGAAAGTTGAGATGTTTGTCTATAAATATTATGTAATATTTGAAAGATCTAAGCCAAATATTTCAGTAGTTATCCCGAATAACTCTTGAGAATAAACTTCCGCCAGTATTTCTATTCAGGCTCAGATCGGTTAGTCAAACGTGATCTGATTACCCAGCAGTTCGCGCAAACAATTTTATGGCAACATTTATGAGCGTATACTCGAGGCCTGATACGCTGCCTTCATTCCAACCTATAAATTATAATCGAAAGGAGGCCTCTCGGATAGCCAAAAACGTGGAAATTATTGCGATACCCCGACCACCCCGACAGTGTTGCCCCGCGATATTTTATTTATACCTTTTACGAGTGATGCCTGCCATAAAAAAAGTTTTAGTGAGTGTTGTAAAAACGTCCTTTTTTGGAGCATAGCGCTGATAGGTCTGGGATGGAGTGTTTTATTAAATCAAGCGATTGTGGATCGTAAAAAATCTGTAAGTTTCGGTTTTCCCCATTATAAATCATGGGAGGCAGGGAAATAAAAAAAATAAAGGTAATTTTTCCGGTACGATTTTTCTCTGCGAAATAAAATGGCACCCCGCTTAATTATAAGGACGTTAGCAGGTACTTATGAGGATAACATTAAATTTGAAATAAATATCACAAGAAAAATTTGCTTACATTTATTCTTACCTTGGATACTACATAATTTTGTTTAAATTAGCGTGGTACTGAGAAAAGGTAAGGAATTTTCTACGAGTTTTTTGTTCCATACAACTGTGCGCTTTACGTGCTCAGCTCACTCCATACATCAGTTTCCTTAGGTATATACTTAATAAACAATAAGCTATATGGGAGCTATGGTAAAACGTATGTATGTATGTATATAATTTATTGTACAGTCGAGTTCATAAAATGTATACATTTCTTCACCTTAATCCATTGCAATAAGGTGAAAAAATGTATACATATTTATGAACTCGACTGTACATAGAAATAAAACACGAAAGCACAGTCACAGACACGAGCATAATACATATGTTCATATTATGTCAGAACGTATTATTAATAAGTTTATAACTGGCTCCAAAGTTAATGCTTATTAAGCTTAAATCGGATTAATCTAGTTTTTGCAAAGCTTGCTTGAAACAAATGTGTTTTTATCTATGTACCTACCAGTATGGAATTAGCACTCAGATTACTTATTTCTCTATTTCTCTATGATATAACTGAAATCTTTTAAAGTTATTGTTGTACGGTTTTCAGTATACGGCTTGTGATCATTGAAACTTACGACTAAGCTTTATTCCATTCCACCGAGAAAATAAAAATAATATAAAATCTTCGGTTTGTGCACATACAAATTCCGTGTTTTTAGAAATGTAAATAGTTTTTCTCTCTTTAAATTTATCTATACAAACTGAATAAATCTATTTTTGCAAATTGAACTTCAACCAAGGTCCTAAAGAGAGCACGCTTGATTTCACAGTCTGCGACGGAAAAGTATATTGAATTGATAAAATTGCGTTTCAATTTTATTTAGTTTAAGTCAAATGTATTGGTGACCGGCGATCTCGGAGTCAACCGTAGTTGTTTGATACCTACTTATTTTTATTTGTAGGTAAAAGAAAAAAGTAAAATGAAATAAAGGAGTCGCTTTTTTGCATGATAAGAATATCATGTTAGCAGAGTTTTTTTTATTCAGTCGAGATAGATTATATCAACATTCCTTCATTCCATTCCAATTTTTTGACTATTTAATTTTAATCATGATACTGTCAATAGTAATGTCAGTACAGTCCGACAAGAAATTGTAGAAAAAAAAGTGTGTGCGTGTAATTTTTACGCGCGATTGAAGTAAAATTTCTTATCGCTATGTTGGCACTTTGACGTGTGTTCTATTGTGCGTGTGTCACTACTGAGCGTTACTTCCGCCAGAAAAAAAATCTGAGTTACCCTCTACTCCCTCTAGCCTAAAGAAGTTTTACTTCAAAAAGTGGCAATACTGTAGTGTCGTCCCTTTCAAATTAATCTAAGACGGGACGACACTACAGTATTGCCACTTTTTAATTTATAATTTTTAATCTCATTATTATTTGTAGTATTTGGTCGGCATTAGTTAAATTGACATTCTGTCATTTTAACTGAGCAAAAAGTACGAGTATTTGCCTAGCTGTGAAATAAGTGCAAATTATGGGTCGCAGTAGGAATTAGTCCTTACCAAATAAAACACTTACCCGACCATAAATACCCTTGCAAACGCATCAACCAAACCGAGCCTAATTCATTTTAGAATTCCATTTTCAAATCGACGCCGTATTTTTTTAATGGCCTTTTTAATTTGGGCGTTTTCACAATCCTCAACCGTCCTAATGACCGACGCTAGGGCATCCTATATGAGTTTCGTGAGCGCAAAACACCTATGAATAAGCATGATTTACGAGGTTATAAATTTTCCGACCGGGACTTTGAACGGAGTGTTTCTCACGCCATATTTCAAAATAATGTCCTCGTGTTTAGGCTTTGAATGCTCGGATGGCGTACATATTGCAGTTGGTTTTTATTAAATTTTTAAGACGCTCCCTTCTGTAATTTGGGAATTAGAATGCGAACAGTTTATCTTGCATGTGTTCGATGTAAAGGGGCCGTGTTTTGTGTATGGTATTATCGAAGGGTTATGAAGCTGGGAGGATTTCAGGAGATTTTTATTGAACTGATAATGCCATGAAAGAGGCGTAGTGCAGATTTCTTTCTATATTGAAGGACTAATGTAAACAAGTATTAATTTCTTTTATTTTCTTAAGTTTATTTCAGATTTGTCATTACAAATCTAAATAGAGATAAATCAATAAAAGTCTGCAGAGATTTTGACAGCACACGCAGAGCAGGTGCTATTTTAAACGTCAAACTTCTATGAAATTATGACGTATAAATAACACTGGCACTGCGTGTACTATCAAAATGCAGACTTTTCTTGGTTAAACTCTATCGCTACTTACCTAATATTACGGTCATTCTTATATTCTATAACGTGTTGTTTTTTTATTAAGTTGGTCGCATGGAGACTATATAAAGGAGCCAAACCTCTATGTATGAAAAGTGTCCATCAAAAAACAGTAATTAGGCGGCGCCACCATACACCGAAATACTACCAAAAACAACCTACGTAATTTGGTCGGGTTATTTGTTGCCTTACATGGTTCATGTTATACTCATGTCCCAGAGCCTAACTAGCGCCACCGGAGAGATTAGGAACTATTATTTAAAGCTGAAAGCGGTTACTTTTACAACAATTCTGCCATAAGAGATTGCGATCCTTTCTATACCATCCATACTTTTATAGAATGCGTTCAAGTTGTCCCGCCATCTCTTTATGACCTCCACAGACCTTGCAAATCGCATGCGATTTTAGACGATTGCCGGCTTAATGCAACAAATTCAAGTAATCGATCAAATATCGCAATGTAACGCAAATTTAATGCAATTACCGGTAGTGTCTGTGGAGTCCTTTATTTGTTGGCATATTTAATTTATAACAACCGTAATCGTGCAGAAACAGAAAAAAGTGTTTGCGTGTAATCTTTACGCGCGATTGAAATAAAACTGACGTTTTTCGCTAATATCGCTATGTTGGCACTTTGACGTGTGTCCTATTGTGCGTGTATCACTACTGAGCGTTACTTCCGTCAGAAAAAAATCTGTTACCCTCTACCCCTCTAGTCGCGCCTAAAGAAGTTTTACTTAAAAAATACATAAATAATTTTAAACCACCGCATGACAGTGCTGAAATCTAGAATTCCCGCCAAAAGAGCTCATGCAAACGAGCCAAAGAAGATTTATTTACGTATGGAAATTTGATATTCTTTTTAAACTAGTTTCGTCTGCCAGATGGGCCAGATGCGCCTGGCTGTGTTTATCCCTGGGGATTTCCTCCGCATTTTAAATTATTTCTTTGTCAAATGAAGTCCCAACTTTGGTGTCTAGGTGTTTATACCCTCAGAAAACCATACAAATGATTTTATCCTGCGGCGAATGGACTAAACCCAAAACACACTATTAAGGCTGCGTTTCCACTAGAGATGTGCGAGGATGCGTAGCGAGGGATGTGTTTGTTAAGAACCACTACACTCTGAGCGAGGAAAATTAATGAAGTGATTCTATTGGTTCTTATCAAACACATCCCTCGCTACGCATCCTCGCAAATCTCTGGTGGAAGTGCAGCCTTAAACTATAATTTCAAAGAAGGTACTTTTCTTCAAATGACCAAACCACGCTGGTCCACTATATCCAATTGATTAAAATAACAATATTTCTAAAATTAGTATAGAAATTACCAGTAAATCGGTAAAATACCGATATTTCTCATAGGCACAGAATAAATAACAACCGTAAACCGTTAAATATGCACAGCAATCATATATTAAACGCGCATGCAGGTTGTATAATGAAAAGTGTATGAACGCGGATATATTTGAAAGAAAGAAAGAAAGAAAAGACATTTATTGTAAAGACCTTCTACAAACAGCGCCACCTCAGTTACAAAAAAGAACTTACTCACTAAACACTTAAAGCTAGGTACAATGGTAGTTATAGAAAAAGGAGTAAGGTAAGGGTATTTTTTGGCAGTTCGTTAGGGTTATTTAAGAAGAAAGTTTATTCTTTATCAAATTAGTATTAAAGCTAGGTTAAGTTATCTCATTATTTGTTAATTTCACTGTTGTCTCAGATGGCATTTCATAGTATTAAGTTTTATTAAAAATTTACATACAGGAAACTATAGGTCTACATTGTAATAAATTCTAGCTGTCAGCTTATTCACCTACATGTTTTATAAGACTGTTTCTAAATAAATAAAAATAGTACTACCGTACAGAAATGACACTTCCTACAAAACCGAAGTTTGACAGTGTTTGACAGCTATTTAGGGACGAATCGTGCTGTCCCTTACTAATATACGGCACTATCCCTTTCGGCTATGTAAGGTTGTCAAAATTCAAGTCATTATCTTGTCTGTGGTCGTGCATTGGTCGTGCACGCAAAGGGACCAACCCTAATTACTACACAACCAGTTGGCACAACCAGTTGTACCAACCCTAATAATGAGGGCTATCGTTTTTTTGCTCACCAGTTGGCGCCTCTGTTGATGGTGGTCCAAAAGACTATAGAACAGCTGTCAGTCATTGAAGTGACAAGTGACATCTGACATTTCGAACTATGGAAAAGACCACCATCTACACTAGCGCCCCTAGCGGCGAATTCATACGCGTTAGCCCTCATTGCTCGGAGCAATGCTGAGCCGAACGGAGCCAAGAATGCCCGAAAGCTAGTCCATAAAAAAATGAACTGATGACAGCCTATGAAGGCACCATCTTTCGACGCGATAGGTATAGTATTTTCGTCTCCACATTTTAATGTTTAACAATAACAACCATAGTACTTAAACGTAACTAACCGGATAAGTTTTTAATTTCTCCAGCTTAGGCCGTTTTATTGCCCGGGGCCCTTAAGCCGCCCTTTCAGAAAGGCCAATAATCTACAGGCTGCCCTTATTTGTGGAGGGACAAATTTGCCGGGCATTTATACAAAATCCGTACCTACATAAGTGTTTTTACAGTACATATGGTGCTACTTTCTCGCACTAGTGCGTCAAATAGCACTTTTCGTGCATATGTCGAAAGTTTAAAGGGTCATATGTACTGTAAAACGTTGTACGATACACGTGCGAATAGGTAATTCGCATCTCGTGTCGATTTAAAACACTCCCTGCGGTCGTGTTTTAATTTATCGCCACTCGTTTCGAATTTCCTCTTTTCCGCACTTGTATCGTAAATAACTATTATAGACGCGTTGTTAGAAGCAGAGTACTTTTTATTATTATTATGACTCAAATTGTTGGTTATATTTTTTAACACCTGTTACAACATATTGTTGATACCTGTAACACCATAGGAATTGCAAGTGTGATGCCGGCCTTTAAGATGGGAGTACGCTCTTTTCTTGAAGGTTTGAAGGTGGTAACGTTTCGAGAATACCGCGGGCGACAGTTCATTCCACAGTCTAGCTGTGCCAGGGAGTTTTTGGAGAAATGCACAATGGGGTTGGCCGGTCAAAGTAATGTAGTTTAGTCAAATACTGTATTATAATCATATTCCATAGATATCTTACTAGGATAATCAAGATAGAGATCTTACTAGGAATATGATTATAATACGTATTATACGGCATATAAGGAACTATACCTCCGCCGCACCGCCGCACTCCTACCTACAATTATTTCACTAAACTTAATCCAGTAATATAACTATATCACTAAACTAAAGACGTATTATAGTTATATTCCTAGTAAGAGTAATGAATTGCTTTCGTATACCCATGGTACGACATATATTTATATCCCTAGGGTTATAACTATATATCTATCGTACTGCGATATGTATACTTTTTTTTTTTTTTTTGACGGAGTGGGCGAATGCTGTTACGCACCGTCCCCCCGGCCACGAGAAGGCCATTGATGGGGGGTGTGTAGGACTCGCTGCTCCTGTCCCCTCTCAACTGGCGAGAGGGGAGGGAGAACCTGGCCCTATCCACTAAACCCACTCCGGCGTTTCGTATCCTCTCTGCCGTTTGTGGGGGCGCCATGGGATCGAGTACACTCTACCATGGGCGATATGTATACCTAAGACCTATGTAAGCATTCTGATTCTGATTCTAATATGCAAGTACGAGCGAGATACATAGAAAGTAAGTTACATTCTCGATAGCGTTTATGTCAGTGCCAAACTGGTGGTAGCAACACTTATGCCATCTATTTCAGTTATGGATGGTATAGGATGTCAATCTCTTATGGCAGAATTGTTTCAAAAGTGACCAGCTTTCAGCTGTAAATAATAGTTCCCAATCTCTCCGGTGGCGCTAGGTAGGCTCTGAGTATTGTAATATATAGGAGCCTCTATGACATGAACCATAGAGGTATAATAATGTAAAATGAAATGGGAGGGGCAACAAATAACCCGACCAAATTACGTAGGTTGTTTGTGGTATGTTGTCAGGAATGTTAAAACGTGTTTTTAATTTTGTCGCGTTGCGTATGTTCTGTCCCTCACGGTCGCACGGGCGCACATCTATATAAAATACTAGGTGTATGGTCTAGGTACTTCAGTGTATGGTGGCGCCGCCTATTTACTGTTTTTTGATGGACACTTTTCATTTCATAGAGATTGACATCCTTTCTATACCATCCATAATTTCAGTTCTCAAACATCCTGTACGCATCCTCTAAACGTAGATAATATTAATTACTTTCCACGCTCGCTTAACATCGACAAAGGCCAAGCTAAGCCAAACTGAGCCTTAATCCGCCGTAATAAGGGCCTCGTGTTTCAGGTTGACTTGTTTTGATTGAGTAAATCAATTGGCCCTTATAATGTAAGGGATCGTTGCTTCTTGAAGGGATTTACTAGTAGAAGTCGTGTTTTTCGGTTCTCGTTTAAGTATTCTGTCCCATAAAAAACCGGCCAAGTGCGAGTCGGACTTGCGCACGAAGGGTTCCGTACCATTACGGAAAAAAACATCAAAAAAATCACGTTTGTTGTATGGGAGCCCCATTTAAATATTTATATTATTCTGTTTTTAGTATTTGTTGTTATAGCGGCAACAGAAATACATCATCTGTGAAAATTTCAACTGTCTAGCTATCACGGTTCATGAGATACAGCCTGGTGACAGACAGACAGACGGACAGACGGACAGACGGACGGACAGACGGACAGCGGAGTCTTAGCAATAGGGTCCCGTTTTTACCCTTTGGGTACGGAACCCTAAAAAAAGGTGAAGGGACTGATTACCAGTCCAGTTTTTTTTTAGCGAGATAAGCATTGTCCCACTTTTATCGATTTGGGACCAGTGCGTCGGTAAATATAGGTAGAGTTAGACGAAGAAAACTCTGCAGCGATTTTGATAGCCAACGCAGTGCAAGTGTTATTTGTACGTCATAATTTCATAGAAGTTTGACGTTTAAAATAACACTTGCACTGCGTATACTAACAAAATCGCTGCAGACTTTTCTTGGTCTAACTCTAACAAATTAAAACCCCTATTGTAATTGTATTGTGTAATGTGATTTAATTCATCATTCATTCATTCTTCATGTATTATTTGTGTTTCCATGTTTAGGAATAGGTTCCAGGATTATTAAAATGCCGGGAAATCTCTACAGGTAGAATAAAGGAACGCCGGAACTTTGACCCTTTGGGATTCCTTCTTTGTGTACGATTGCCTACCATTTCAGTTATTCGTATTGTGTAATGAAATTTAAATTTAATTTTGTATTGTATTAGTCTTTAGTTTTCAAAACAAGGTTCGTGTTCTTCTCTCACTTTCACTAAGCGTAAGCGTGAGCGAGATGGATTGTGCGTGCTTGTGCGTGCTAGGGACCGCGGCTTATCATGTTTTGGATTTTTTTTAACCCTTAAGCATAATATTGCTCATTTTCAGAAATAAAACAAACTATTATTATATTTTCGCTTTCTAATAATATCACTCTATAATTAAATGAAATTAAATGAAAATGATAAAATTGTTTATTTTGGTTACAACATTTCCCAATTTACAATTTAGTTATGCTTGGAATCTCCTTGTAAATATTGTAAATACTTGTGACAGAAGACCCCGCTACTAACTATTAAGGGTTTATAAATAGTAACCGAACATATTAATTAGTACTCACGAACTTTAGCTAAAGTAAAGTTTAACATACATTTTATTTTACAATTAAGTAAAATTAAGTTTGAAAACAAAATTATATATAATGTTGAGAGATTGGTGCACTCAAAACAATTGAGTTTACAAAAATTGTGATAAAACGTGTATGTGTGTGATAATTATTATATGTTAATTATAACTATAGCGGCCAATAATAATAATGGGACTGGGCTGGTCATGTCTGCCGAATGCCGGATGACTTGTGGGCCAAGTTAACCACGGAGTGGGAGCCCCACGAGTCTAACCGGGGATCCGGCAGACCTCGTCGGCGATGGCGGGATAACTTGGACTCCTTCTTGACAGGCGGGCCAGATATAGCATTAAACAGAGACTAGTGGAAAAAGAGGGGGGAGGCCTTTGCCCAGCAGTGGGACACAGTGGGCTCTGAATAATATAATAACTATAAAGCGCAGTGCGTGCAAGGTGTCAAACACAAAACACGATTAAAACTGTAACTTAAAGTGCAGTGCTTCCAGTCAGCATAACATATTGTTCAAATCAGAATCAGCCTGATTTTTTTAATACTACGTCGCTGGCAAACAAGCATACGGCCTGATGGTAAGTAGTCTCCGTAGCATATGTACACCTGCAACTCCGGAGGTTACATGTGCGTTGTCGACCCCAACACTCCGCACCCTCGTTGAGCTCTGGCAACCTTACTCACTGGCAGGAACACAATACTATAAGTAATGTAACCGTAAAGGCTTTAAGATCAAGTTTCCTCAGTCACCACACGACAATAAACTAGCCATTGCGTTATTCAAATAGCAAACAAGAAAGCGTGTTCGTGTGCCCAAACCCGAATGCGGGTAGTTTACACTGGGCGTACCTGCAATATCCGCCAGTAGCTCATATCCGCTCAAGCGCCGCTTTACGTTGCAGCGCGGGGCATAAGCGAAAGCGTTTCATGTAAAAAAAAGTCTTAAGCGAGGTTTAGACTAGCAAGAACTTGCATGCAATTTACGTTACATTGCTGACTACTAAGGTAAACTGCATTTAAAGTGTTTATCAGATACCGCAATGTAATGAAAGGCAAAACATTCTATAAGTATAGGCCATCTACAGACTGGTTGAATGCTTGGCTGCATTAAGCTGATTTGTATTATGGTAAGTTAGTAAAAATGTAATATATATACAAAGCAGTTTTAGTCCCAAAGCTTTAGCTTCTATGACAAAATCACCAACCAACCGCCCGCTGTGGTAGACCTAAACTAGCCTAGTTATTCAAATAGAAGTGCAAAAGAAAGCAATACGGTAGGCATTCTGACAGCTCTGCCTTTGTGGTATACAGTTCAATGCTGTAATTCTAAACCGTAGTGAAACAGTGATCGACTATATACCTAAAGGTTGTCTGGAAGAGATCGCTCTTTAGCGATAAGGCCGCCTGTTGTTTACCCCGTCAAAGCGAAATTTTTAATCCAATCTGTTTTTTATCGATTCCCCATACAAACTTTCACCCCCCTTTTCACCCCCATAAAGGATGATTTCTGGGATAAAAGTACCCTATGTCCTTCCTCGGGACTCAAACTATCTCTATACCAAATTTCAACTAAATCGGTTCAGCGGTTGAGGCGAAGCGTGAAGAGGTAACAGACAGATAGACAGACACACTTTCGCATTTATAATATTAAAGTATGGATTGTATTGATCGCTATAAGTTTATTACTTGGACCGCACCGCGCCAAACGCGGGCAGGTAGCGATATTAAGACGATAGGCATTCTGCGTGGCGACAGATCTGGCTTTGTGATCTAGTGCTCAACGCCGTGTATATTGGAATCTCGTGTGAATTCAGGATATTATTATTCTTGAATATAAGAGACTGTAGATACGAGTGGATAATAGATCTCTGGGAATTGCTAGAAAATGTTGAACAAACAAAATATTTAGGAGTAATAGTTGACCGCCATCTCTCTTGGTCAAGGCATATTCGCTATCTGACAGACCGTATTCGTAAACTAATATTCATTTTCAAAAAAATAAGACGCGTTTCTGACCCACACTTCCTAAAATCGGTGTACATAGCATTAACACAATCGTTGCTTACTTATTGCATACCGGTGTGGGGCGGTGCTGCTAAATCCCACTTGCTTCCATTAGAACGTGTACAAAGAGCGATCCTAAAAGTTCTTGCTAGTTAATGACTTCACTACGACTAGGCATGAATGGAATTCATTCATAAACCAGAGCTCAACGAGGGAGAGGATTGTTAGGCCAGAGCTCAACGAGGGAGAGGAGTGTTAGGGTCGGCAACGCGCATGTAACTCCTCTGGAGTTGCAGGCGTACATAGGCTACGGGAACTGCTTAACATCAGGCGGGCCGTATGCTTGTTTGCCACCGACGTAGTATAAAAAAAAAGTGGCCGTGCACTTTTGCATCTCGCTGTACATCATTCAGAGTTATGCCCCTTGACATTTCTGATTTTTAAATTATTATATGAGGATTTAAATTATTATAATTTGATTTGTTCCCTAGTTGGATAGATGGCAGCACCATCTCTCTCGCTATACCGTAATCCAGTAAAGGGTTCGTATAGGAGGTGCAATCACGTACTGCTCGCCCTTAGAGTTGTTCAAAGGCGCCTAGCCTTTTAAAGATAGCACACACCAGACAATTTGGGACGGGTACCGCCGTGGCCGAGTGGTCTAGTGGTCAGGACTACTCAGGACGTTAGCCGCGTAAGCTGAAGACGCGGGTTCGATTCCCGCCTCGGCTACCGGTGGACTTGGTCACCTTTTCTTTAGTGTATGATATCTATTTCAGTTTATAATTTATATATTATAGTAGTATGACTACTTTAAAACACAAATCAAAATATTTAATAAAATTATTTTATTTGTTCCCTAGTTCTGTTTAGGGATGAAAATTCCGAAAAATATCAAATGTTTTTTTCGGGAATTTTACAAAATGTAGTTTTTTTCCAGTTCTATTCAGAAAAATTAAATACGTCACACACAATGCCACTAATGAGTGATGACAGTGTGAATACCATAAACAAACACATTAGACATGCAACCTTAACCTACTTGTTTAAATTCCTAATTAAGTATATTGAAAAATACATTGTTTTTTTCGAAAGAAGCTTGAAATAAACGAGCCGTTTTGAAATTTTCTCGCAATTTTCCCGGTTTTTTCAACGCTAGTTCTGTTGGTATTATATGAGGAACTTACAAAATTATGTTAGTGTTTTATCGCTGTAATACGGGTTTAACCCTGTTAATTTGTATAAAAATAAACTGCATCTCGAGCGGCAGAAGAGTCGAGGTCGCATTCTAAAAAACTGGCGGCCAAAACAGCGGCTTGACCTAAAAGTTGGAAATTGCTCTAAAGAGTGTATTGAAAGCTAAACCCGGCGGGTTGAGAACTATGTCTACCGTTTAGCTCTCAACTTTGGGACTGAGATGTCCTAGGCTTTGGACCGGATACTTAAATAAACTAAAATTAAGGAAAAATGGCTAAATCTAGCACTTCAGACGAGAAGGCAAGATTTGAACTCGACGCTTTCGGACACCCACCGCACTAATAACTTGGTTATTGAATTTACCCTATTGCGGCAAATGTTTTAAGTAATTCCTCGTTTTACACGTTCTCAATAGTGACATCTATCGTAAAGTTATTAAGGTGTCCTAACGGAACCTCAGAATAATGACTAAAGCAAAGAAGCCGGGCAAAAATAAAAGCTTGGTAAAAGATATCGTATTCACAACACGTTATTACTTTTTGTCTATGAGTGAGTGAGACAACAATCCGCAAGTTCTTTCGTTTTTTTCAGTATTGTCATAAGATGAACTGAGGGAAATGTCAAATGGTCCTATGTGGTTCTATAATATAATCCAGCCAAATAAAATATAAGTTCGTTATTTCACAGGTAGGTGTCAACTGTAACAACTTGACATAGTCGTATTATTTTAGTTGAAATATTTCGGGATGTTTCAGCGGTCATCTTGGTTTATTTTAATTATATTCTTGCTATTCCTGAAAGATTGTTGGAAAACGTGTTGAGTTTTTATTTGTAATGGTTTGAATTTCCCTTTGTGATAATGTCTTGTGTGATCGAGGGCTGTAAATCGCATACATGAAGAAAAGAAAATACGCACGAACCGATAACCTTTAATCGGTGAGTTTTGTTCAATTTTGAAGAAATTAATTTATAGGACCTGACCCTAAACATAGAAATCGATATATTGTTTATGTAATTATTACTTGCATTCAAGTCTATATAGATTTTTGCATAAATTTTCGAACTTTTCTGCTAAGTATGAAAGGTTATATTTTTGGCATAGTGATGTATCGACCTCAGATCAATAACCTATCGACATTTACAGCTTTCTTATAGTTTGGCCCAGGACTGTCTCATTTTAATTGATGAGTACAGTCAAGGGCATAAATATATATACATTCCCAAAGTCTCAAAAATATGTGTACGCTCAGACAATAAAATCGTGTTCACATATTTTTAAGCCTGGATCGATATTTTTGCCTTCGACTGTACCTATAGTTTTCTTTGTTCTTACTTACTGACAGATTGTGTTTGCCAGACTATAGTTTAATACTAAAAACCGGTCAAGTGCGGGTCGGACGCGCGCACCAAGGGGACCGTACTTTTTAGTATTTGTTGTTATAGCGGCAACAGAAATACATCATCTGTGAAAATTTCAACTGTCTAGCTATCACGGTTCATGAGATACAGCCTGGTGACAGACAGACGGACAGCGAAGTATTAGTAATAGGGTCCCGTCTTTACCCTTTGGGTACGGAACCCTAATAAAAAAGACATTAATGATCATTGATGAATGTTCCTTTTATTAATATTGTTGGTCACAAAACTCAACTTTTTATTTCAGATTTCCAAAGGACGAGGAATAGGGGATATTACTGCAATGTTCTGCCACCAGAGTGCAGCACTAGCTTTTTTAGTGCACCGTATCGTAACTTATTCATACTGTACCTTTAACAGGTTTTTGACAAGTTTTCAGGGGACCTACCGGAAAACTCGAATCCGAAATTTCGTTATCTAGCTGCCTCTTTATCGCTCGAATACGCAAGAGTGACAGATATGTTAGATAACGAAAGTTCGATTTTCTTGTTTCGCGATAGACCCTCAGATTGTGATAGTGGCGCCACCTACGCCGAGTTTCGCGTAATATTCCCTATTATTAAATAAAAAAAATATATTACACGAACGTTTTTTTTTTCATTTCCTATTTGGTACAGTCAGCTGCAGAGAAAAGGTACCCCACGTCCATACTAATTTACAGAACTTTGTATGCAGGGGGGGGGGTGCCTTTTCTCTGCAGCTGACTGTACATGACTAGAAACTATACTTAGTCTTTTAGCATTAGAAAAAACGGTAAACCATTTCCACGTGTCTTTTTATTGACAAGTTTTTTTATAAATATAGCAATATTTTACTTATGAAAGCAAAAGTATGTAAATGATCGTATATTTGTTGTGACTTATTTTCAGTGTTTTTCGATAAAACGACACGTTAAGATCGCTCGCCTTCTTTCTAATGATAAAAAAACGAGAGGTATAGTTAGACGGTTCTGAGTGGTAGACTGCAAATGAGATAAAAGCTATATTAGGTACATGCATTAATCCTCATATCAGGCGGCTCTTTGATTCCAAGGATTGCATAATTTTTATACTTTTTAATGATTTTTAGAATATGAAAATTATAAAAAGTATAAAAGTTATGCAATCCTTGTATTCCACGCATTTCATTTCATTTCAACGAGCCGCCTGCTACAGATTTCTTGAAATTGCCGCGTTTTTTCAGGTTCAACTTTCATTAGCCAGACTATTATCAATTTGCCAATTTCGTGATTATTCTTTTACACGGCACATAAACTTATGCATAATTTATCGATATAAAAAGTCTACACAGTCACATCCCTAGCAAATTATCAAACTTATGACACCGTACGTAAATGAGAAATAACAAGCATATATGCATCTCTTTTCGGCACATTATCTAATTCGTAAGGAAGTAAAGTACGGGTATACATATTTGCGAAGCATTTTTGCCCGACTTCTATGCTTTAGTCATTATTCTGAGAACGGAACTGACTTCTTTTTCAAATAGTAAATATTGCCATACTAAAAAAATAATTAGACAATAAGATTGTGTAGGAACAGTACTCAGATATTCAAAATCTGATTTAGAGTATCGCTCGCAGACGTATCTGCATGTTAAAAAATTGATTCAAAATCTGTTTTTGATATGATATTTATACATTATTATTTACGTCTTGTGCTCCCACCGATACCACAGTGAGAAATGTTTTTTGGTGCTGCTTTTAGTATTCTTTTATTTTTAAAGTTATTACAGTTTATACTGATAAGATTTAAGAACGAAAGATAGGTTAACACAACAGATACGTCAGGTTGTCTTAAGCATCCTTGCACACTAGGGATAAGTTACCCCGTAAATTACTCCGATCTAGTGTCGTCCATCATATTTTGACAGTGTTAGAATAAAACGAGTTTTCTTACTCGCGCGTTGATTAAAAATATGTCTGGTTACTGTTGGCTTCACAAATGTAATGTAATATTAAAAATATGGCGCGGTTGTAGTTATGGCGGCAGAATATTTTAAAATGAAGATGTCACTGTCGTTTTTATAAATGTTGATAATGTAGATATAAAAAATACAGCGTAATAATGTGTTCATTAATTTATCCGGAGAATCACACTCAAAACAATTTACCTGGATATTGCATTGCAATTAATATATAAAACGCTTACCACTCTCACATGAAAAATAAATCAATATTATTCAACAAAATGACAATGAAAAAACTAATACTTATTTATTTATTTCACATACCACATGACACTGCGTCTAAACTTTTTCGCTGAGTCTTCCATACGAATCCATTTTCGACAAAGTACTTACTTAAACAAACCACCAAAACTTCAAAACACAAACGTTACCCCATATCATAACCCTGTACGGCGAATCAAATGCACGAGCTCAAATATGAAAAATAAAAACAAAAAAGTGCTATCAAAAAGACGTCGAGAAAAGTGATACTTATTCATTTCATATTCTTACTACTGAAACCTCTAAACACAAAACAACTTTATTATTTCCCACTCGATTTTACTCTAATTTCAAATAATAGGATAGAACAAATTCTCCACAGCGATTTACTTTAAGTGTTTACAGAGACGGTGACGACTGACTGAATTCTGGCAATGTTGCCGTACCCGCGAAATTTTATAAAAATGAAATAAATTCTCTTCAAGGCAAGAGTTAATAGGTATCTCATAGGTAAGCGTGCTCCACCGTAGACCACATCATCACTTACCATCAGGTGGGATCGTGGTCAAACGCCTGCCTATTCATCATAAAAAAAAAACTGAAATTATTACTTAAGATGTGGGTAATCTGCCGTGGTTGTTACACTATATTACATTTAAACTTAACTGTCTTTCCAATCGAATCTACTTTCAATAAAGTACTTAATCAAACCACTGAAATTTCGCAACCTTTATAAACGTTACCCCACATTATAACCCCTTACGGCGGATCGCAGTGCGAGTATGCATTAAATTAGAAACAACTTATCCATCATGTTGCCGCTCCCGGGCTGCGCTGTGAATATTTTCACTCAGTTTGCTTTGACTGCCTGTGGATGGGTCTTACAAGGATATAGCTATAGATACTGGAAGAGCCTGACTATTAAAATTAAACGCTTTTAACATACGAATTGACTGTTACTTTAATGTCGGTTTGACTTACGGAGCCCAATTCAGATTTAACATCTTGTTAAGGTTTTGATCTTATTGACCTTGAGGATCGCCCTGATTGGTGCATGCGAAATGATTTGAACGTCGTGCGTGCGAGGCTAGCCAATCACCACGACGGTCTTCAAGGTCGTATCAAAACCAGTTCAAAATAAAATCCGTAAAAATAAGTTCTAAGTGGTTGTTACCGCTTAATAAAAATAAGTACCCTGGTGTGATTTCCATTGATTATGAATTAATAATTGTAAAATTCTTATTATATGAACCATGGTTAACATTAACTTCTCACGATAAAATGATAAATAAAGAAAGAAGGTAAGAAGGTAAGACTAAAATAAATCAAGCGACTATAGATATATGTGAAATTCAAACGCAATGTATATTGTTGTATGAATAAATGACTATGACTATGACTAGAAAACTGAATAAACTTCTGATAAGACAAGAAGTAAGTCAACGACGGTACCAAATTTTGTATTTTTTAGGGTTCCGTACCCAAAGGGTAAATTCGCTGTCCGTCCGTCCGTCACCAGGCTCTGTATCTCATGAACCGTGATAGCTAGACAGTTGAAATTTTCACAGATGATGTATTTCTGTTGCCGCTATAACAACAGAATAAAATAAATATTTAAGTGGGGCTCCCATACAACAAACGTGATTTTTTTGCCGTTTTTTTGCGTAATGGTACGGAACCCTTCATGCGCGAGTCCGATTCGCACTTGGCCGATTTTTTAGGTTAGGAACCTCAAATAAAATAAAATAACAAAAATTATATAATTCAGACTTCAGACTGTCCATATTTTGTTAGTAATACTTAAACTAGGGAACCTATAAACTAAGTGTTAGTCTAGTTTTTTTTATTTATTTTATTTAATCAGGTAAATACACATAATATACAACTTTATTACAAAAGTATCGTTAAACCAGTAAGGTTTGTACAATACACACCAACCGCAGTAGATTTGATACAATAATAAAATATAACAACAACATAGGAAAGTTCAACATTTACTACATTTACAACATTTACTATACAATATTCAATATTCTCCTTAGATGGATAAAGTCTTACCTGTCCAATCGCAGTCAGGCGGTTGCCTTGAAGGGTTATACTTCATGCTTTCTTCCTATACCTTCCGGAGTACCCCAAGGATCGCACCTTGGTCCCTTATTGTTTATCTTACATGTCAATGACATGGCATCCTGTTTTCGGAACTCTGAGCACCTCGTCTATGCAGATGACACAAAGATTTACAAAGCTGTGTCCTCGGAAGCAGATTGCCGTGCATTACAGCATGACTTAGATAACTTTTTACTCTACTGTTCAGATAATCAGCTTTTCTTAAATACTGATAAATGTTTCATAATCAGTTTTAATCGTAGAAATGACCCGTTAATTTTCAATTACACTTTGGCTGGAAGAAATATAGCCCGGGTATATTCCATTAGGGACTTAGGTGTTACCTTAGACTCGCAATTGAATTTTAGTCTACATATTGATAATATATGTAAGCGAGCTTATAAGAAGTTGGGGATGATTCTCAGAATTGGACAGCCCTTCAGGCGCCCCAATACCTATAAACTACTTTTCTATTCCTTTGTTAGGAGTATACTAGAATTTGGTTGTGTTGTTTGGACACCTCAGTACCAAGTCCATATTGATCGCCTGGAAAGGATCCAAAATATTTTTTTAAAATCACTTTGTTACAGGACGGGTAATTACTTCGAACGCACTTCGTCAGCAGCGAAGCATTTTTGTGTTCCTTCCCTCTATAACCGAAGACACTACTTAGATGTAATGTTCTTGTTTAAAATTCTTAAAGGTGTGATAAAATGTCCGAATCTCTTAGAATTAGTCACTTTCAGTTGTCCGCACCAACCCCTACGTTCTAGACCTCTATTTCATATCAGCTTTGCCCGCAAGAATTACGCTCGGCACACATTTTTCAGACGAGTCCCAAATTATTATAATAAGCACCTACATGACATTGATCCTTTTCACACTTCCCTGTCTAGTCTTAGAATGAAACTTAGACATAAGTTGTTTTAATATGTCAAGTATAAATATAAATAAGTAAATGTATAAATGTAACTTTCCGGCTTTCCGGTAGGACAACCGTAGGCTCATGTTTTTCTTTTATCTCCTTTTTATCTTTGCTGTTTAGTGTGTATGTTAACATTATGTACTTACTAATGAACCTCCAGGTCTGTTTTCTTAAGTATGTTAAGTACATTTGTACTTCAAACCCATTTGTATATGTGACTGTTTGTGTTCTAAATAAAGTAAAAAAAAAAAAAAAATATTGCTTCTTCCAGTAAGTGTATGTATGGCTAGTATATATGTAAATGTAAGCTATCAGTAAGCGGGTTAAAGTTAACTTCGGCAGGGCATTGTTAACGGTCTACCGGATCGGTTAACTCCCGATATTCCTGTTCAAATTAGAAGTACATGGTTAACAAGCTTACAATATTAGCCAGCTGGTAAACGGTTGCCATAGTCTATGGATGCGCAGATTATCATTTTATATTTATCACTAGCTTTTCGGTGAAGGAAAACATCGTGAGGAAACTATTTTATCCGCGCTTTAAGGTGTACAATAAAATTGTATTATATTGAATTATAACACGTTTTAATCAAGGGCAAATTAGACTATATTTGTAAGGGCAGACTCCAAAAAAAAACCCTTAAAAGGTTAGAAATATAACCGAGGGATCTGACGATAAGGTAAAAACCGCACGACGGCCATATCTTCCATCGCAAGTTTCGCGTCGCGTGCCATATTTTTTGTTACCTTCTAATTTCCAGGCTTTACTCCCCTTTTAATACTGTCAGTGCCAAGCGCCCCATTTCACACGTGTTCTTAACAGTGAATGTGTTAAGTGATATATTATCACAATAGTCACAAGTCCAAGTTGCCCTGTTTTTAGTGACGTAGCTTCTTCGCCTTTTGATCGTCATTTGTCATATTATCCAATCCTTAGGCCAGGATTACACTCGTAAGTTTTACTTACGTAAGTAGGGACCATAGAGTAACTTATACTAGAGCGGTACTGTCATAGTAAATTTTGTAACCCCAGTAAATTCACTGCCATCTATCGACACACTTTAAAACTAAAAATAAATATTTATAAAAATACGATAAAATGTATTTAAATATGGATAAATGGTTTTTTTATTTGCATTAATTATTTTTATATGATTTTGACCCATGTTCTTTCACTGGAAGGCGTTAAAATTATAAATAACAAACGAAACAGTCAACGCCCTCTATACGAGAGTAGGCCAAAACTAGTGGCGCCATCTGATCGAGAATCAAATTTTCGTGATTTTCGAGGCACGTTTTTTCCTTAGACTGTATCCATCTATTACGGAGTTTATCTATCTTTAGTAGGGACAAAGCTATTTGCTAGAATGAAATAACGATATTCATATCTCATTCTGTAGTATAGCTGTCCCACTTACGTAAGTAAAACTTACAAGTGTAATCCTGGCCTTATGTGAATAAATATGATTACATCATAGCATAAACTAACAGTACTAACCCATCTTATTATTTTAAGAAAAATGGCGCACTTCGTCTTTTAAATGAGCCGGCAGTTGGCAAGATTGTGCCTCGCAGATTGATTAAAAAACTTTTTTTATAACCTATGATATGCTTAAGTGAATTTATAACGTAACTTTTATATTATTCTTGGTGAAAACTTGTGATTGTAGGAAATTGACCGTTAACTCTGTTGGATGTTTATTGTCGTAGGTACAGTGAGAAATCGTGGTTCTCGTTTTCTATTTTTTATTATTATTCAGAGCCCACTGCCCACTCTTTCTCCACTCGTCTCTGTTTAGTGCTATACCTGGCCCCAATTTCACCACGGTGACAGGTGCGACAATTGTCGAAATCACTATTACTGACGTCACATGCCTCCATAGCCTATGGTAACCGCTTACCATCCAACGGGCTATGTGCTTGTTTGCCACCAACATTTTAATAAAAAAAAAACTCCATTATATCGCCAATAAATAAGTACTTATTTTGCGATGCTAATGACAATTGTCACAAGAAACACGACAATTGTCGCAAAATTCCGACATTCATTCATTCATAATTTAAGAGCATGGCTCTTGTCGGTGGAGTATGCGCCAGTTTTCTCGGTCCTCGGCCAGGTTCTTCTAAAATTCCGACACAGAACTTATTTCCTGTCAAGAATTACCGAAAATTCTTATAAATCTTGTGACAATTGTCATCATCATCGTCATAAACGTACCTGTTTTTTGCCGATATAATAAAGGTTTTTTAAATATTACAATGATGGTGGCAAACAGGAATACAGCCCGCCCGATGGTAAGCGGTAACCGTAGCCCATGGATGCCTGTGACGTCAGCAACATTGATGTTTTACAATTGTCGCAATTGTCACCGTGGTGAAATTGGGGCCTGGCCAGCCTCTCAAAAAGGAGTCCAAGTTATCCCCCCATCGCCGACGAGGTCTGCCGGATCCCCGGTTAGACTCGTGGGGCTCCCACTCCGTGGTTAACTTGGCCCACAAGTCGACCGGCATTCGGCAGACATGACCAGCCCAGTCCCATTTCAACTTAGCTGCTTTCCGAGAACGTCTATTACGATTTACATTTGTTACGATTAGTCTTTCCATTAAGGGGATCCCATGCCCCAATGACCTTCGATTTGAATCCCTTAGTTTTCTAATGTTTTTTGTAGCTTACCATATTAACAGCAACGGATTTTAGCAATATAGTATCCCATATTTACTTCAAAGTTCAATGTTTTCGAAATATTTGGCATCAAAGTTAAACAATTTTAGGCCAAAAAACTGGTTTTCTGGCCATAACTTTTGTGTTAATTAGTTTAAAATTAAAACCTTAGACAAATTTTTAGAGATGTCTAAGACGAACCCAAATATGTAGATTTCGTATAAGTAAGATCTTTCACAGCAATCGAGATACGAAAAAAGTGTTTTTTTAGACAATGTTTAAAACAATCATAAATAAATAAGTATTCATTTTTTTCACAATCCGGTAGACAAAAATGGAGATAAAAGATTGAAGAACCGATAGCCGCTTGTCTTATAATTCTATATGTAGTGCAAAAGTAGGAGATACGATTCAAAACTTGTCAAAAATCGATGAAAACCTCAGGTAGCCCCTTAACGATTGCCATGCCCCCTGCAGATTAGTCGCTTTGTCGGTTGTGAGCCTTTTTGCACCGTCGTGGTGTAGGTACCTATTAACAAAAGTAGACCAAAAGAAACGCAGAAACCAATAAAACGCAGGATCTAAGTAGATTGATCCAATAGAATTAAGTAATAAATAATTTCACATGCAAAAAGCCGACATCAAAACAATCGGTACTTCTTTATGGGCTTTCTCACCGAGAATTCGATTCTAATTTAACAATTTGATACGGTTTTGATCTTATTTTGATAGGTTACGACCTTGAGTCGTGTCATCAGGCATCTCACGTGCGCCAGTGCGAAAGTAATTCCTTATGAGACGACTCCTGATTCTCAAGACCGTTTCGATTTAATAACTTGTTACGGTATTAATCTTATTTTGATACGGCCTTGACAATCGCTCAAGCTTATTGGTGCACGCGAAAGCGCGAAAGTAAGTAAATGTGTGATATGCGCATCGATCACCTAGATGGGCGTTTTCTAAAAAAAATAATAGAAAACCTGATTCTTTCAAATCTGGGCATTCTTGGGCTCATTCTACTCAGACTTGACAGCTTTCTCCATCCTGCCATTAAAAAAATATGTCCCAAAATGTCAGTGTCAACAAGTTTTGACGTAGTGGAATGTATAATTTTCATAAAAATTTTTGGGATATTTTTTTTATCATCAGGATTGAATATGCTAGTGATTGATTTGAAAGAACCCAAAAGCACCAGGATCTGTAAGAATCAGTACAGAACTCGTAAAGATCGTATCAAATCCAGTTCAAACCGTTGCCTACTAGAATCGACCTCCTGATTGACAATGCGAATGTTTATTATTCTGTAGTCACTTTTCTGACACTTCTGACTCCAAGGAGGAAGAAGGGTGTTAAGTTTCGGTGGTTCCGCGGCTGGCGGCTGTGTGTTTTTAGTTTTTAAGATATATTTCATATCTGCTAGTTTTAAGGTATTTATCTATGGGCCAATAGTTGCATGAATATAATAATATTTTCATGACATTTCACTGCCTGATGTCAGCACTAATTTAGCTTTTGCCGCTAATGCTGCTTGATGCTCACGGTCAAGGTCCTATTAAAATAAAATAAAAACCATATCAAAATATCAAAACAGAATTGGTCTCCGAGCCTAGTTTATACTCTTTTTATTTTCAATAAAAAGAATATAAAAAATATAGGGAAATTGCGAATGTTTTTACGTTCGACTTTACCATTTTATTATTTGTGGTGAACGGTACATTAGTTTTCATATCAACGGCCCGTAGGTCATAGTTTTTTATATGTTTAGTTTAAGGCCGCATTTGTTTTTATGTTTTTGGGTCAGAATGGTTGCTGAATGTAATGGTTATGGTTACTAGTTATGATAACGGAGTAATTTGGCAGTATAATGGTTAATTAACTGAGGTCTGGCAGTTAATGACTTACTTAATGAACACCTAGCTATTGGTTAACAGTACCTATAGATAACCAAAGTTACGTCAGGCGTGGCTCACTCCGCGATTTCGTCGCGTCGCTACAAGTACATGCGGCTAACACCAATTTTGGTGTCTAGCCATAGTAGTTGCCGTGCTGACATCTGTCGTCATAGACGCGTTTTGTTAGAGAGTGAACCTTCTGTACTACTATTATTTATTCTGTCGTTAGGTACGTTGACAAAATTTATACATACATTTTTAAAACTGTTTCTCTTACTTACACGCTTTTTTTCAAAATGTCGTCGAAATTAAAACTACAATTATTTAACTAAAATAAAACGTAACATCTTCAAAATATTCTTCTTTAGCTTTGACACAGAAAAGCTAACGCTTGTTAAAATTATCAACAATAAGGTTAATGCAGTGAAAAAAATGTCAACGTTTTTTTTGGGCCTGTAGATAAATATATTTTTTTATTTAAGTAGGCATATTACAATGCACTTATGAACGCCAAATAAAGTTACGCCGGCTCTAACCCTGCACCTCTGCCTCGAGAAGATTTAAGTCTCCCCTCAGTTTAATTTATTTATTTTTGTATAAACGAACGAATTTAGCAATTAATGTGGGATAACTTGCCTAAGAATCACAGATTGCATACGTAAAAACTAATAAATTTTGAAAATTATGTGTTTCTTGACAGCTGATGTAGCAGCTCCGTCCATTATGCTATAACTCTGTTTGTTTAAAGTTGATGTTTGCCAATCCATTGGCCACACAAGATATGGCGCAGTACAGCCCCATCTCAGTTTTTCTTAGACAATATATTTCTCCACAATGAATAACTCTTCTCTTCAATGTTCTTTTTACACCTTCTTCTCCTGTATACCTCTCTCAAAAATTTCAATTTCTGGCTGAAGGCAGTGGCCACCGTCTCCGTTCTAGCGCGAATTTATCACTTGCCATCCCCTCTCACAAATCTCGTGGATACAACAAGTCCTTCGCAGTGCGTTCAGTGAAGCTGTGGAATGAGCTGCCAGTTTCGCTCAGACAGGCGCAATCGCTTGCGTCGTTCAAGGAGAGGTTAAAGAAGCTGTGGTTATCTGATTGACTAAGGTGCCTATATTTGTATTGTATGTTGCTTTATATTTTTCTACTTCTTTCCAATTTTTAGTGTATTTTCCCCATTCCTTTTTGTGTAATATATTATATGTTTATCCTATTAATGTTGTATGTATTTATATCTTTTATCTTTCTGGTACCTTGTTGTACATTTTGCTACATTTGTCACCCTCTTTTCACTTTCTCCTCTCATCTACTCAAAGGTTAACTGGAAGAGATCCCTCAAAGGGATAAGTTCGCCTTTGTACATCTTATTATTTGTACCATGTAATTTTTAATGTGTATATTTGTACAATAAAGAGTTTACTACTACTACTACTACTACTCTTTGATAATAATCAATTAACTGTTAATTTTTCATTGTCGTGTAATTTGTGACCAAATCGTCAGTCATCTCGTCACACAACAATTCAACATATCGATAATAATTTCTTATTTCACCTTTTTCTAACCCAATTTTCAAATACGCACACCAATTGACTGCGCATCAGTCCAACAAATAAACCCCAAACGAGAATCCGTAAACGTCAAATTAAAACGACAAAGACGCAATCCGACGCACAACACTACAAAGGCGTCAATAAATTACCGACTTTACATACCACACAATAGATACTAAATTCCAACGGCACAATACGGGCCGTGACAAATCGCGCGCGCACAAAGGGGGGCCTATTACGGCTCTGATTAAGGGACCAAAAATCCAATAATATGGCATAAAGTTTCTATGTGGCATTGTGTTCGGACACGTTACGATTAAAGGCTGTGGTCCAATGCCAGTGGAGTATATTAGCTTTGACATTTAAAGCTATGATTTTTTTCCCCTGCAGATTCATGCCGGCTTTTTAAACCTACGATGAAACGGAGATGGTATTTAAGCGTTTAGATTGAGAGGCTGTTTGGGCACTCTAATGACTTATAGTTCTGTAAATAAACACTACACTTCTAGCAGCACTGTCCTATCTCGGGCTGGATGTCTTCTAAGGGAATTTTCGCATCAACATCCTGTTTGGGAAGGAATCGTGAAAAGAGGTGGAGCGATAAACATATCGCTATACCTCTTTTCGCTTTGCTCCGCTTAAATTACAGCATCTTCCTATCTCGGAATAAATCGACCAATCCGGGGCGTAGTAAACCGCGGCGGATATAATCAAGACGAAAATTTTCACCTTTTCCTTTACATTTATCCCATTGTTTGGCGTCGGCTCTCCTAGTAGTAGTAGTAGTAGTAAATCACTTTATTGTACAAAACAAAAATTGATAACATGAAATTCATATAAATTTAGGTACAAAGGCGAGCTTATCCCTATAAGGGATTTCTTCCAGCTAACCTTAGAGTAAATGAGTGGAAAATTCGAATTAGATAGATAGACAAACTTACAGAACGTACAATAATATTTAAGAAGGAAAACTACAATATTAACGTCTACGAATAACTAAAATACATCAATTGCATTATGCAATAAAATGAATATGTACTAGCATACATAAATATATAGTACTAAATAAATATTAAATAAATATATATATATATATATAATATATAAATAATATATATATATATTAGCACTCAACCAAATCACAGTTCGTGGGAAAGCCAAAGCTTTTTCAGATTAACTTTGAGTGATGCTACAGACCGGGACCGTTTGAGCGACAGGGGCAACTCGTTCCACAACTTCACCGCGCGCACTGTGAATGAATTTGCGTACGTTCGAGACTTATTCGAAGGGATAGCAAGCGTAAGATTAGCACTAGAACGTAAGCGGTGATCACTTCCTTCAGCCAGATAGTTAAATCTCTCGGTTAGGTAAGATGGGGAACAGGGGTTGAAGAGTATGTTGAAAAGCAACGACAGAACATGCACATCCCTGCGCTGGCGGATCGGTAACCACCCGAGCTGCTTACGAAAATTAGAAATGTGGTCGTATTTACGGAGGCCATACACATACCTGATACAGACATTTTGTAAGCGCTCAAGTTTATTCAGCAATTCCTCATTAAGATCCAAGAACGCAATGTCACCATAGTCTAGTAGAGGGAGCCTAGTGCTCATGCGCCGGGATTGTCTATCGTTGGTTGTCTATGGATTTAATTAGGCTCGTTTTAAATCCTTTGACCCGGTGGACCACTAACTAACTAGGTAGCAGGTCGGCGCCTTCTTTGGTCTCCTGTAGGGCCAGCGCCTTTTTCAAGACATGGTCATCGTCGCGTCTCATAAATTATGTGGTCGGTGGAAATAATCAAGACGAAAGTTTTCACCATACAAGTAATTAAGTACCCGTCACATCACATCGTTCATTTGTTAATTCGTATCGCGTCGCTACTCTTCGCTTGTTGAGTTCGAAAGGAAATTTTCGCGCACACTTTCTTTCGGGAATCTTTCAGGTATCTCTCAGCTTAGTATCGTTTCGTATCGCCCTCAGTATAGCACGTTCTTATATCGGAAGGAATCGAGCAATCCAGGCCCCAGTAAATCGCGGCGGAAATAATCGAGACGAAAGTTTTCACCGCTGATTGCGGATTGATGAATATTCCGCGTTTTGTTGCGTCGAAATCGGAAATTATGCTTCGGCTGTTAATTTTTTGTGGATCGGAATGAAACCTGCTTTTTTTCAGTCAGTCTCATTGTCGATGCAAGCTTTTATTGTACTTTTCATTAATCCATATAGTTATCGTTTCGTTAACGTTCGTTAGCGTATCGTAGTCATCAAAAAAAATCTTATAAAGAATTATACAATACATATTTGGGTCAATAGCTTAGTCTATATTTATTTTATATTCTTAGCCGAGACGAGTAGGTATATTTAAATTTATTAAGTACAGTCAGCTGCACAGAGAGGTGACCCCCCTGCATACGATCAGTCTACGCAAGGGGTGTCACCTCTCTCTGCAACTGACTGTACATGCATAATGTTTAATTACTATATTGTAGAGTTATGACTTAAAGTTCAACAAAGCTTTCTTGGTTATAGTTACATTTAAATCAATGACGTAGCTAGGAAAACTATTTAGGATATTATCACTTGCACTACACTGCATTGAAAGCATTTTGCCGGCGTCAAATATTATATTGAACCATTGTTGCTCACAATAAGGGAACACATAATATGCCCTTTATATATTAGGTGTGTACAATCAGCCTCAAAAGTTTCTGAAGTATGTTATTAAAATTTAGTAGGTAATAGGAAACTCCGGCCGTGGCATTCACATTTGTATAAATTTCTAAATTAAATAGGTACCGATATCGATTTCAAAAAGAGAAAACGTAGTAACCGCCACCCAACCAAATATAATTGGTTTGCAATATAACATTTAAAACCTTCGCGCTTTGAACACATATTAAATCACATTTACAATCGGGTCTATCGCGAATTTATTTTGTTACCTTTATTTACCGACGTTTCGACACAGGTTTCAATGGTCGTGGTCGCGGCTAACTGAAGTCCCAGCAAAATGTCAAAACAGAGATTTGTGTAACTACCCGACGAAAAGTGTATGAAAAAGTTTGGGGTAGACAAATTCGCGATAGGCATTATAAATGTGATTTAATATAATTGGTTTATTCGGAATCAGCGAATTTTTCTGCATCGAATGGTATGGGTCCCTTGGCTCTGCGATGACTAGAAAAAACTGAGCAACGTTGGAAAACTAATGTATTTTTTCACGCATAACTGATTGATCACTAAATGCTGCAAAGATCGAGTTCCTCGTTTTTGTTGAAATTATTGGCAAACTATCTTACATTTAGTTTCGATTTCTATGAGTCTATGACACTTGAAATAGACGCCAATGAGTGCCGAACGGTTTAGAATATTGGGTAATAATCCCTAATCTGAACGGGAAATTTGTAAGTGGAAACTTGCATGAGATTTTTCTCATGTTTTCAGAAATTTTGGAAATATTTGAAAATGTTTTGCAACTTGCACAACGCTAGTTGAAATTTCTATGCCAACTTATTTCAATAAATTCACGTAATTTCCCTTATAAGATCAAAACGTTCAAAGTATTTTAGGATTTCATAAATAACTAGTAAAAATGAAATAAAACTATGAAAACGGATTATATCGCGTATATTGAATTTATAATACATCCCGACGTTTCGAACCCTTTACAGCGATCGTGGTCAACGGGTGACTGGCGGGTGGTGTCAACGCTGTAAAGGGTTCGAAACGTCGGGATGTATTATAAATTCAATATACGCGATATAATCCGTTTTCATAGTTTTATTTCATGAGTAACTATCGCGGTAACCGAAGACAATATTAGTAAAAATGAATTAATTCGGGTTTGGTCGTGAAGTTAAAAATAATGTGCAAATATCGTGGAAATTTCATAATTTTTTGTTGCTGACTGTACATCATAACAATAGTCCCCTCAATATTGAAGAAATACTTTCCTTGATTCAACTGATGTTGAGCAATGGGGTTGAGATGTCAGAGTATACAGCATGTACATTTTACATAAGGGAGTTTTCAAAAAAAGTGTAGGTACCAAAAACTATCATCTCGAGGGTTATTTCCAGTCAGAATCACGAGGACTATTCAACAAACAATAAGGCGACACATAGAACCTATTTGTGCCATTTTCAACCAAAAGGGTACTTATTGTCGCTTGTCAGTAAGGCGCTATTTCCATATAGCTTCAATTAGAAATCAACCTTATCAACAAGCGACAATATGGTACCATTTGGTTGAAAACGTCACATTAAGCTTAAGACATAGAAAGGTTGTAAATTAGCTGCATAGTCTTAGCCTACGGGTTGTGACATAAAAGTGTTTAAGAGGTTCAGCTATAGCTTTAAGAGCCACAGCAGCCATTTTAGCCGCTATAATGCATCACATACCTTTTTTGATGACGATGAGGTTCGCGTGGATTTAGGCTCGCTCCCTGTGGATTCCTAGGCAGAGAGATAACGCTGGTACCAGTGTTTTGCACTATAATATATTATTTCCTTCTATTTATTGGCTATTAGATTTTACTTCAAGCTGTCACAATGGGTTTATATGGGTTTGGGCAGCGCCCTGCTGGCAGTCGTCGCCGACAGGCTTGACGGTCCATTTATGGGACACTGGTTGTCATTGCATGCACCAGTGTCCCATAACTGGGCTAAATGACGTAGGGTATATACTTAGTTGTTATATTTTAGTAATCATTGTTGACATTCTGCTTTTTATTTTGCTTTTATTATTATTTTGTGTCGTCATGTGCTTGTAGTATGGGCTGAAAGCCTGAAATAAACGATATATATATATATATATATATTTTTATATGTATAATTTGTAAAGGTTTTGTGTAAATTTGTTGAACTACCCGTGCGAAGCCGGGGCGGGTCGATAGTTAATAATAATTACCTACTAGACTTCCCAGTATACGAGACTAAATATACCTACCTAGCAATCGTTTCATAGCACTAAAACTTTTATTATTAAGTAATGTCAATAATACACGCTGTATACATTACCTACGTCTTTTTATAACGCAAATGGAACTTTTTGTAGTCACGTATATTGAGATGTGAAACGTATATTTGACAGGTTTCAAGTACGCTTCATGTGTTTTAACGTGTTAGACATATGTCATATATTTTATATACGTCAGAATATGAAGGTAATGTTGCTTTCCAATTCCATTCCCGATTGGGTATTATTTATAGATAAAATTTTACCTTGTATCTTAAAAAACCGGCCAAGTGCGAGTCGGACTCACGCACCGAGGGTTACGTGCTTTTTATTATTTGTTGTTATAGCGGCAACAGAAATACATCATATTAGATTATTTTAAACCGGGTCACTCACGTATTATTAAGTCGAATAGCTCGACATGTTTCGGTCCAATTTACGAGGACCGACTTCACGGAGACACGACACGTCTTCACTGGTCGAGCTATTCGACTTAATAATACGTGAGTGACCCGGTTTAAAATAATCTAATATGTTTGAGTCTCACGGGAGTTTTATAGAAATACATCATCTGTAAAAATTTCAACTGCCTAGCTATCACGGTTCATGAGATACAGCCTGTTGACAGACAGACGGACAGACGGACAGCGGAGTCTTAGTAATAGGGTCCCGTTTTTACCCTTTGGGTACGGAACCCTAAAAAGGACGGACCTATTTTGTTTTTAAAGTTATAAAGTTACATAGGTCCCTACTAAATATTTTCACGAATTTAACTCTATAGAAACTAAAGCTAGGCAGTTTAAAAACTTTTACTTAGTTTCCATTTGCATGATATTCAACAATCCGATTAAAAATAATTGGTAAGTATAATTGCATTTTTTTTTGTAAAAAGCGAAATTCATTTTCCAATGAAAATGAATGATGAAATGATGAATGTCGTTTGAATAACCATTTTTAGGGTTCCGTACCCAAAGGGTAAAAACGGGACCCTATTACTAAGACTTCGCTGTCCGTCTGTCTATCCGTCCGTCCGTCTGTCCGTCTGTCCGTCTGTCTGTCTGTCCCAGGCTGTATCTCATGAACCGTGATAGCTAGAGAGTTGAAATTTTCACAGATGATGTATTTCTGTTGCCGCTATAACAACAAATACTAAAAAGTACGGAACCCTCGGTGCGCCGGTTTTTTTTATTTATGAATCCACTGCTGGGCAAAAGGCTTCACAACACCATGTTCATGTGTTGTGAAGACTTTTATTTTTTGCTAATACTGTGTACAAAATTTGTATAGTCTGCATCTTCTCAAATGATTTTTTCGCCAAAGACCCTAATCTGTTAAACAAAAGCCTTTGTTCCTTTTGTGCGTGTGCGTGCCCATTGTTGGTGAACGCGTAACCATTGTGTATCAGCGAGTGGCATGCGCTCACCAATAATGGCAACGCGCTCACCAACAATGGGCACGCGCACGCAGAAAAGGAATAAAGGCTTTTGTTTAACAGATTAGACTCGTTGGCGAAAAAATCATTTGAGAAGATGCAGACTATAAAAATTAAGTCTCTATAAATAATGAATACTTATATTTAATGTAAGTATTTGTGCCATTTTCAACCAAAAGGGTACTTATTGTAACTTGTCAGTAAAGCGCTATTTCCATATAGCTTCAATTAGAAATCAACTTTATTGACAAGCGAGAATGAGGTACCTTTTGGTTGAAAACGTCACATTTATGAAATGAAATGAAAAATGCTTTATTGCCACAAAAAAGTAGGTACAGAATATAAACTAACCTAATTTAAATAAACTATTCTAATAATATTAAATATACCTTATAAATCTTTAATATATGTATTTTTCTAAATAATCTGGCAAACGGTTTTGGCGTCAGCATGATGCTGAAAATGCCCGCCCATATGGGTGACACTTCAGCGCTGTTTTTCAGCCAGAACCAGATTCCCTACGTACCTCCATAATTAATTAAATATGTACACCGCGTTTCACCATTAACTTATAATAAATTAAATTACTAAAAAAGAGGAAAAGATAGTCCTTACGTCTTAAACCGGATAATGTAATTATAATCACATCACATACTTATGCTAATATTTATCTTAGGTTCGCCGCTTCAGCCTGTTTGTTAAAAAATAATATTTTTATTATTCAAATATAGGCTAAGATGTTATCAAATTGTATAAGTTAAATTAAGTTATGTTGTTTTGCTAGTGACTCATACAAGCTATTAAAACAGTGATTTGCCCTTTCCTCAACTATTAAACTGGACACGACCCAATATGACCCAAATAACAATTTTAACACAACCATTAATTAACAAAATCACACCAACTACTATAAAATTAAAAGCACCGAACACATCAACTCCGTAAATTTTATTACAAAACTTTTAATCACCCTTTACATTGAAATAGTTCTTCAGATTAAACTACTCGCGAATATAACCCTTATTTTAATAGAATTAAAGTGTGTGTCTTACGTACCTAATTGAACGCGTTCCACTACAGGATGTTACTGAATCTACGTCTGTGAGTGAGATGGCATTGGGTTTATGACGTAATAAAATATTTTATGTCTCCTTCGGTTTGGAGCTCTTACACAGATTACTTAATCCTTAGGGGATAGATTCGCTAATATCGAAAAAAAAAACAATATTCTTGAATTATAATATTCGTACTGTACTGTTAAATTGCCTCCTACTTTACCTATATCACAGCGCAACACGCACACGCGCACACTCGCACACGCACACACACACACACACACACACACACACACACACACACACACACACACACACACACACACACACACGCATATCAGGCACATATGCCATCCAAACGTTGGTAAAATTAAATCGGTCTTTAGTGAAAGGACTTGACAGACGATGAAAAGACTTGATAAGGGGCGTTCAGCGAAAAAGATTTTATATTCGCTCCTTGTTTTTGAACGCTCGTATTTATTCGAATGGATCGAATTTAAACAATCGTGAGTCGTGACCGCTGCTCATGAACTGTTAGTTTGAAAATGAGACCTGGGTTCTCTATAAAAAAAATTAAATACCACGTCGGTGGCAAACAAGCATACGGCCCGCCTGATGGTAAGCAGTCACCGTAGCCTATGGACGCCTGCAACACCAGAGATATAACATGCGCGTTGCCGACCCTTTAAAGACCTGTACACTCCTCTTTTGAAGAACCCCTTACTGTAGCCCCTCGGGAAAACCTCGGCAGGGAGCTCATTCTACAGTAGAAGCGTCCGCGGGAGGAAATTCCTCTTAAACCGCACAGTTCGCGGACATTTTGGTTCTAGGGTGTGAGGATGAACACCCTGCCGACGGCGAGCGGTGCGGTGATAGAAAGCGGCCGTTGGCATCATGTCAAACAATTGTTCATGTTGCGCGGTTGACAGGGTTAAACCGTAAAATTTTAATATTCGAACGCATTATTTGCTTCCACTGTATACAATATGTGGCCGGGCTTAGTATGTTAAGCATCAGGATTCAGCGGGAGTCTCAAATGATCGGATGGCAATTGGCAACGTTTGAGAGGTGTTTTTTTCGTCTATTCAAGTGGAGTATCTGCTTCCACGTTGTATAATCCGTGGCCCGGCTTGGTATGCTAAGCTGCAGGATTCAGCAGGAATCTGAAATGATGGCAACGTTTGAGATAGGTTCGAGATTTGTTTTATTTCGTCTCGCCTGTATTAACTATAAAGCTGGATAATGCTCGGTATAGTAAATATTTCAGTAAAAGTTTTATTTTCATTACGTGTACGGTTTAGAAATATCTGAATTTGAGAGAAGTACCTATCCAAAAAGCAGAAAGAGTAATGAATTCCTTCCTGCCTCGCACAGCTAAACTGTGGAATGAACTGTCGCCTGCGGTATTTCCTGACCGATACGACCTTCAAACCTTCAAGAAAAGAGCGTATTACAACCCCTCTGGTGTTGCGGGAGTCCATGGGCGGCGGTAATCGCTTACCATCAGGTGATCCGTCTGCTCGTTTGCCTCCTATATCTTTAAAAAAAAAGAATATGGTCTCAATATTGTATACTTACGGTATAGAGTTTACGTGCTCGCTGGATGAGTTCACGTTAATTTTATATTAATATTTATACTGAGAATAATTTTGATTATTGGTTTGTTGCTTATCTATCGCATTAGGGAAAACCTGTAATGATAGATTTGTTTTAATTACTAAAAAAAAAGACAAATTTTAATTTATTTCATTAGTGAAATTTTTATTAAGAAAACTGTAAATGTGTGCACTATAAGTTCAACATTATATTTTAGGAATATGATGTACTAACATTTGATACATACATTACATCAAATTCTTCAGTAGATAAAAAAACCGGACAAGTGCTAGTCGGACTCGCCCAACGAGGGTTCCGTACTTTTTAATATTTGTTATTATAGCGGCAACAGAAATAAATTATCTGTGAAAATTTCAACTGTCTAGCTAGCTATCACGGTTCATGAGATACAGCCCGGTGACAGACGGACAGACAGACAGCGGAGTCTTAGTAATAGGGTCCCGTTTTTACCCTTTGGGTACGAAACCCTAACAAATTGCCAAAGCTGCAGAAATTATCACGGCTGGAAGCACTAAAACTTCAAACTAAAAAAAAACGCATTTTTTCAATTATAATATTTCCACCAAAACAGAACAGAACATAGTCACGAAATAACCGAGAATCACAATGCCTTCAAAGGCTCAACAATTTCGTACCCTACGTGCCTTTGCAACTTCATCCCTTTCTCTCCAAGCTTAAACACTGCAGTATGAAAGAGATGGCAAACTGGAATGTCTTTTATCGAATCTCTGGATGCTATTTCTTACAATCAGGTTGTAGTAAAATGCTGGAGTTATGGCGCTTTTTCGTGCGCGACTGCCCTTTACGTTCTCTATGAAAAAATATTTATTTAAGATAAGTAGGTACAATAAACTTATTAGGCCTGACACTCTTTGATAGAGAAAGATAGTCTTATTGCAATTCCTATAAGAGGAAAGAGAAGAAAATAGTGCCATGCTTTGTCCTTATCACCGACGGGGTGGCATCATAGACAGGTGATGGCGAAATACCGAAATTCATAACAGTGAAAGAGAAAAAAATCCTATGCTGCCCAAATTTTATATGAATATTCTTTCTCTTACCCCCCTCGCTCGGTGGCGTGTCTATAACTACTTGTATATTAGTATATACATAGTTGTCTTTGGTTTTTAGAACGCTGGCAAGTGATATCAACACACATACTGTTTTGCAGTTTTTAGGGTTTCGTAGGCACCTAGAAACCTTTATAGTTTCGCCATGTCTGCCTGTCTGTCTGTCCGAGGCTTTGCTCCGTGATCGATAGTGCTCGAAAACTGCAATTTGGCATGGATACATTAATCATGCATTGCGACAGAAGGGTAAAATAAAAAATACAAAAAAAAAATATTAAGAGTAAGTAGGGTAGGGTAGGAAACAGTGGCTCAGCTCGAACAGTGGCTCAGTCGCCCCAATATCGCCTCTATCATGTTGGAATTAGGTTGAGTGAGCCACTGTACCCGGCTATTTTTTTCCGAGGCACTGTTTCCTACCCTACCCTACAACCTCCCATACAAAATGTTTTTTTTTCTGCTTTGTCCCAATAGTGTGGGATATCGTTGGATAGGTCTTTCAAAACGAATACGGGTCTCCAAAATGACCCGTATTCGTTTTTTGATATAGTTAATATTTTCGGAAATAGTCGCTCCGAAAGAAAAGAGATATGTGTCCCTCTCCCTCCTCTAACTTTTGAACCAATGGGTCCAAAAATATGAAAAATCGTGAAAGTAAAGCTTAATATACGCTTTCAATGAAAACTATAGCGTACATGATCGGTGCAGTAGTTTTTAAGTTATCGCATATATAATAGTGTGACTACTTAAAACACAAATCAAAAATGTTTAATAAAATAATTTGATTTCTTCCCAAACTTGTGTATAGAATATAGAAGCATAAAACTTAGACAATTTTTAAAACTCACGCAATAAAGTAGAGTATTTTTTGTTTAATACTTTTTTAGGGTTCCGTACCCAAAGATTAAAAACGGGACCCTATTACTAAGACTCCGCTGTCCGTCTGTCTGTCACCAGGCTGTGTCTCATGAGCCGTGATAGCTAGACAGTTGAAATTTTCACATATGATGTATTTCTGTTGCCGCTATAACAACAAATACTAAAAAGTACGGAACCCTCGGTGCGCGAGTCCGACTCGCACTTGGCCGGTTTTATTGTGTATTTTTACCTATCTAGATCAAACACTTGCTTACCTAGCCGTTTACAATAACGTCAATAACAGACTGCTCAAATAGAGCCACATCTTAACCAAAATCATATCGCAGGCCAAGCTTGTGCAATATTTGTTTGGCCGCCTTATAGGAAACACAAATATTTTAAAATTGTATTAGGATCGCTGTATTTACATCGTTCTGTTTTATTTTCGAGTCCAGCTGTACTGCGTTTTTAAATTGGAACAGGGGAGTAGCTGAGGGCGATTTTAGAATACTTAGTCACACGAACCCGCGGCCAAAAAGCAGCTTCCATACAAACGAAGTTCATCATTTTAAAACGACATGCTTAAATATAATTTAATTTAATTTAGTTTAGTTTAGTTTAGTTTAGTTTAGTTTAGTTTAGTTTAGTTTAGTTTAGTTTAATTTAGGTTAGTTTAGTTTAGTTTAGTTTAGTTTAGTTTAGTTTAGTTTAGTTCAGTTCAATTCAATTTAATTTAATTTAATTTAATTTAATTTAATTTAATTTAATTTAATTTAATTTAATTTAATTTAATTTAATTTAATTTAATTTAATTTAATTTAATTTAATTTAATTTAATTTAATTTAATTTAATTTAATTTAATTTAATTTAATTTAATTTAATTTAATTTAATTTAATTTAATTTTAATTTTAAATAATATGAAAATTATGGAGGAGCTGGGGTGGTTAGAGTAGTCCTACCTCGTTTCACGCAAAATAGGCACAATAGTTGTCGAGTTGCGGAAAATGCCCAGCAGCACTAACTAACTAACCTAGTTATATGCGAAAGAACAGGCAAAGCGAGGCTAATACAGCTACGTGTACAGATTATTTTGAAAACTTTACTTGCGTACCTTTGCAGCTGACTGTACCGGGCGTATAGTTTGACTCTGCAGCGGTACCGCCATTCGGCTCTAACTCGCGCACTGTAAAGGCTATTGCACACGTGCAACGCTACGTGAGCGGCGTCACGAGCGTGTGTGCTGCCCTTATAGCCGCGATTTATCGTCAGGAAATCAAATTTTATACTGCAAATTTTATACTGTAAAGTAGTGGGTCAAAAATTACCAATTGTGACGTTTTCAATCAAAATGTACCACATTGTCGCTTGTCGATAAGGTTGATTTCTAATTGAAGCTATATGGAAATAGCGCCTTACTGACAAGCGATAATGAATACCCTTTTGGTTGAAAATGGCACAATTAGTTACAAAACACGCTTCTTAATGTAGTATCTCGTTTATTTTTCTTAGTTTGTAGTATTAGGCCAGGAAATAAATGCCCAAAAAAAGGTATAGAGGGAAATGCAAGGAACACAATTTTTCAACTTCGTAGCTTTGTTTGGACTAGTTAGGAGATGAACATATCAAAAGTCCCCGGCCATAACCCTGGTGCTGGGGGGTAGAGGGGGGTTTGAAGGTTCCAGTTTTCAACTCAAAGTACGGAACCCTCGGTGCGCGAGTCCGACTCGCACTTGGCCGGTTTATTTATTAATTAGTGAATTATACTTATCACTACAATAAAAAATATTTTTCTATGTACATTTTGTATACAAACTATGAATAAATAAATAAATATTATAGGAAATTCTTACACAGATTGACCAAGTCCCACGCCCAAGGAGGCTTGTGTTATGGGTACTCAGACAACGATATATATAATATATAAATACTTAAATACATAGAAAACACACATGACTCGGGAACAAATGTCTGTGCTCATCACACAAATAAATGCCCTTACCGGGATTCGAACCCAGAAACTATGATACCGTTTTTTCCCATTCGTCTTGTTTAAATAAATATTTACCGAACTGACATAAAGTTTACTTCGATTTCATTATAATTGGAATATTTAATCGCTTTTTTGTTACATTGTGCTCCATTCATCCGCTCAAATTATTTTATTATAGGTAAGTGTAATTTTTCTTGAAGGAAAAGCGACTACGCTGGTACGGTCACGTACTCAGGCGGTCTTCAGATCACATGGTACGAGTGGCATTGGATCTACCAACGACGAAACGGGGCCGTGGAAGACGCCCTGCTACTTGGCTGACAACGGTCCAAAATGACCTGAAAAACACAAATATTGACGCCGGAACAGCACAAAATCGTCCTGTGTGGAGAAAGAGGACAAGGAGAGCCGACCCCAGATAATGGGAAAAGGCTTAGGTAGAAGAAGAAGTAATTTTTCTTGTAACAAGAACATTAATAATATTTGACATTTTTTTGGTTCTGTCTCGTTATAATTCATGAATCTATCCTGCACCAACATTTATGTCTCTGTTTGACCTAATGGTTGACTGGTAGAGAATGCCTTTCGGCATTAAGTCCGCCATTTGTACATTTTTCTTTGCTTGTGCAATAAAGTTTAAATAAATAAATAAAATAGATTAATAAAAATTTGCTATTTTCTGCTACTCTGGTTTATAAGATTTTTTTTATAATTAAGATGCATTCGACAAAACATAGTTTATTCTGCGGTCGTCGTTCTAAAACTTTTGTTTTATCTGTTTTTAGTGGATCTAGAGTACATTGTTGCTAGGCTTGCCAATTATAACACGGGTAAAGAGTTTTCTGAGAAGTATTTAAAAAAAAAAACCGGCCAAGTGCGAGTCGGACTCGCGCACGAAGGGTTCCGTACCATTACACACAAAAGCGGCAAAATAATCACGTTTGTTGTATGGGAGCCCCACTTAAATATTAATTTTATTCTGTTTTTAGTATTTGTTGTTATAGCGGCAACAGAAATACATCATCTGTGAAAATTTCAACTCTCTAGGTATCACGGTTCATAAGGTACAGCCTGGTGACAGACAGACGGACAGACGGACAGCGGAGTCTTAGTAATAGGGTCCCGTTTTTACCCTTTGGGTACGGAACCCTAAAAACAGGATTTTGTGGAAAAATACCACATAGAACAGGCTTCTTTCCCAGGCAACCAAAAAAAAAATTTGTATTGGTACCCCTTAGTATAGGTAGTATTTACCGAGATATGCATGAAATGCAAAAAAAATTCATGAAAGGTGGATCTGGTGGTCTACTAACATCATTTAAGACCATTTTAACATGAATAATAATATTTTTTGTACTTTTTAACATGCTTATTTTTTTAAATTATTAGTAATACTATAACCAAATTTGACCCTGAAACCGAAAATCATGTAGCCACCACTGGCGCTAGTTATGCACGCTTAATGTCGCGCCACGATATGGTCCGACCGGACCGGCACATGTTCGGTCGGTTGATCCGTGTAAGTCTACTTAATGTTATGTACTTATGTTATGTTCTTATGTCGTCATATTGTATCTCTTTTTGTATTAGTTTGTGTAAACGATGTGTAATTTTATTTTTCGCCATATTTTATGTCTCTTTCTTTTATGTTGTTTTCTTTTTGTCTGTTACCTTCCGTGATTCTCACCTGATGGTCTCATCGGAAGATCAGTGCTGGAAGTCGCCAGCAGCATGCTGAGATGGGGCCATTTCGTGACACTTTATTTTCATGTTCTTTTAATGTATGTCTATTGTCTGTGTGTGTTTACGAATAAAGTATTCTATTCTATTCTATTCTAAAATACAATAAAATGTGTATGTCCAGATTTTTGGGTCAAATATCCCTGTGAGGCATAACAAATAAAGGTACATTCCGGATCGCGAAGGGCCATAAATTCCTGCCGCATGATTTCCCGCTTTGATCGGAGGCCATACAACGAGTGATATACGCGAAAACGGGGGTTTTTGGCGTTGAGCTGTAAATGGGTCATACACGAGTAATTTTTTGTTAAAGTAACGTTATGCGTCTTTCCATTAGACATGATAAAATAATTATCAAGAGATATCTTGTAATGTCCCACTGCCAGGCAAAGGTTTAATAAAAAATAGTTATTTGTGCAACAAGAGAGGAAAGTCGGTTTTTCTTGCGAGTGTTTATTTTGAGTCCCGAGAAAGCAAAAAAATTAAATAACATATATATGTAAAATAACTTTGCTCTCGTGTTGCACACATAATTTTTCACCTCAATAGTGAGAACATAAAAAAAATACTGATTTAAACTTTCACGATTTTTACTCATTATTATTTATCTCCACGGGACTTAATCGCGTAAAATAGTTTTAAAATGTACCTCCGACGTTTCGAGGACGTTTCTCACCACCATCCCCGACACTTACAATCAGTTGTCAGCTCGCTGGTGAACAGAGCACAAGATCTGTGTGACCCTGAATATTTAAAGAGCGAGATGTCGCATATTCAGGAGGTACTTAGGTGGAACGGGTATAAAGTGAGAAAGTGGCAACCCAGACGAAAAGCAAGAGTGAAGCGTCCTGATGTCTCCAGGCAACCGGCATTTTTACCTTATGTGAAAGGAGTAACGGATAAGGTTGGCACAGTACTTGAGAGGTACTCTATAAGGACGGTATACACTCCTTTATCCAAAATTGCAGGAAACCTGAGGTCACCGAAGGACGTTATCCCGTTCCAGTCACCTGGCGTTTATAAGATCGATTGCAGTTGTGGTAGTTCCTACATCGGGGAAACGAAACGTACCATTGCGGAGCGAGTTAAGGAACATAGCGCAGCTGTCAAGAACCGTCAGGTGAACAAGTCTGCCGTTGCTGAGCATTTACTAGAGTCAGGGCCAAACCACTGGATTGAGCTTCACAACCCTAGAATACTTTCTACAGATCGTGGGTTTTATAGTAGAAAAATCCGTGAAGCCATTGAAATCAAGAAACATAGAAATTTCAATCGAGACGAAGGTTTTAAGATTTCATCCACATGGAACCCAGTCATTAGTAAGTGTAAGCGAAACCAAATATCGAAAGTTGAAAAATCGAATATTGTGAGTGTTGTGTGTCGACCCGGTAGCATCCCTAGTGCGCAAAACGTTCAAGTTAATAAACAAGACCAAGTGCGGGTAGTTCGAAAAACTCGCGCGCCTAGAAGATGTTGATGTCAACTTTAGCCAGTCTTCTCCGAGACCACGGGGACAACGCCGTCCTCGAAACGTCGGAGGTACATTTTAAAACTATTTTACGCGATTAAGTCCCGTGGAGATAAATAATAATAATAAAAATAGTAATAAAAGTATGGCCTTCAATAAATTAAGAAGCTACTTTGTTTCACTCCCTGGGGTGAGGAAAGTAGGCTTGTTCGAGCTGCTGAGGTGAAATAGTTATTTGTGCAACAAGAGAGGAAAGTTGGTTTTTCTTGCGAGTGTTGATTTTGAGTCCCGAGTAAGCGTAGCGAGGGACTCAAAAACACGTGATGTAAAATAACTTTGCTCTCGTGTGACACATATAATTTTTCACCTCAGTAGTGAGAACATATTAAAAGGTTAAAATGTATTTCTAATTAGTAATAGACACCGAAGTATGAAATGGCAGTTCATGGCCTTCACTAAATTAAAAAGCTACTTTGTTTCACTCCCTGGTGTGAGGAAAGTCGCACTTCCGTCACTCTCTGGAGTGACGAAAGTAGGCTTGTTCGTAACCCTCGTGCCTTGAAACCCTCGCAACGCTCAAGACTCTACTTTTCGAACCACTCGCTACGTTCGTGGTTCAATTATGGAATCTTTCGCTTGCTCGGGTGTCAATATTAGCACTAGCGGTTAAACAACAACTTTGCCCCCTTGTAAAACAAATAACTATGAAAGCCAAATTTTTCTCACAGTCCCTAGAGCTCCACGTTTTTCTCGAACACATCACAAAATGAACCTTTCAACCTTAAAAATACCCCTGACACTCCTGACAGCTGTCAACTCATTTCAATAAACGCCATTTCACAATGAACAGCAACATCTGGCGGCACGGTAGTGCCCCCGCCAAGACGATCACTCTTTACCAAGGACCTTTTATTCCCGCTGGATGTCATCATTATGTTAAGTCACAAAACATGCTCTCATTTTAAAATGACATGCTGAAATCATTGAACTCATATTACTACGTATCAAAGAGGATATAATATTATAGAGCGGTACTGTCATAGTAAATTTTGTAACCACAGTAAATTCACTGCCATCTATCGGCACACTTTAAAACTAAAAATGAAGATTTATAAAAATACGATAAAATGTATTTAAATATGGATAAATGTTGTTTTTTTTATTTGCATTTATTATTTTTATTATTTTGACCCATGTTCTTTCACTGATTGGCGTTAAAATTGTTAAATAACAAACGAAACCGTCAACGCCCTCTATACGAGAGTAGGCCAAAGGTAGTAGCGACATCTGATCGAGAATCAAATTTTCGTGATTTTTGAGGCACGTTTTTTCCTTAGACCGTATCCATCTATTACGGAGTTATATCTTTCTTTGGTAACAAGAAAGTCCACAGTTGTACAGTAGGTGAAATCCGTCGCACACGTCTGTGTCAGTCCTGCTCCGTGCACCGGCTCAAGTCGGCGAAGGGCCTTAGATGGAACATCCAGACAGAATAACTTGCTACATATTTACGTAAAATAACACACGATCTCATCGTTTGACAACCCCCGCAAAGTGGCCATTATAGCCCGAGGAACCCCAAACGTTCTCGCAGTACACAAAGGCAACCATTATAAAATTGACATAATTTTCAGCGCGCAAAATTCCAGCCATCCCTTTTGCATTCCTGGCATTTTATTGTTATATTAGACGAGCGGGCTTAAGGCTAGGTTTGCAGTGGGAAATATGTGTCGCATTCCATCGTTAGGCATTCCATGAGAATATCGTTTACGTAACGCCATGCTTCTAATTCTGAAAATGCTTAGAAAGCGATATTGAATCTGGTAATATTTTCATGACTTGGCTAACAAATTGGCAGTATATTCTCGAGCATTATGGATTTAAATGAGGTAGCTGCCATACAAGACAAAAGTGTTACGTAAGCGACATTTTCGTGGAATGAGTTGCTGTAATGAAAAGAATAAGTTTTCTTTTTCGTCCGTGCTAAAAACTGATTCTGTGTGAGGCGTTTCTAAACTTACATTTGTGTGTGGTGGTAAAGAATCTTGGGTTCAATCTTGGTTGTGCTGTATAGAGCAGAAAAAAATCGTTCTCGTTAAAAAATACTAAAAAATCGATCAAGATCCTTATTGTACACACAAAAGAGGTACAACATCGGTGGTAAAGGGAATACTTTTGAAACCGCACAGTTCGTAAACATTTCATATGCTCTGCTAACGACGAGTGCCGATTGCCATTATGTGAAACTTCTTCACTACATAGTATAAAACAAAGTCACTTTCCGCTGTCTGTCCGTCTGTCCCTATGTATGCTTAGATCTTTAAAACTACGCATCGGATTTTGATGGGGATTATTTTAATAGATAGAGTGATTCAAGAGGAAGGTTCATATGTATAATTTGTAAGGGTTTTGTGTAAATTAGTTGAACTATCCGTACGAAACCGGGGCGGGTCGCTAGTAGTGTATAAATGATATATTTAAAAACATACTTTATGCATTCTGTAATGCAGAATTTGCCTGAGACTCAGAAATCGTGTAAAATAGCTTGGGAACATTCAATCTGTGTAGCATAACCCTTAATAAGAAAATGTAAACAATATCCCTTTTATTTTGTCTCGTCATAAAATATTTATAACGACTAAAGACGAGTTAAATATTCGAGAAAGTTAGAGAAAACGCATATTTTATATAATAGTTTATTGTAGAAACATTGTGTTCGGAATATTTTATTATTGAGGACCAGATTTTTACGCCTTCGTGTTCGCTAAGTTCTTTCTTGCGAGAAAATAGTACCTGGATTGTTAACTAAGGGATGTGTTGGCGACTGGCTGGCGTGTGACCTCCTTCGAACGTTATTTCGTAAAATATTATTTACTTCTTCTTGTATGTCAGGTTCTTTCTGATACGTCAGTCTGCCTTTGTCACATATAAAATATTGTGCCGTATTTTCTGTTTAATATTTTAATTAAAGGTATTGTTTATAATACGTGTTTCTATCATTCCATCTAATTATACAGTCCACCGTTAGCTAACAGGATGAAAGGCACCCATTTCGGTCGAGGTATTAGTTTGGCGCTCGATCGCAGTGAGAGCGCCAAAAGTTTGAGACTGAAATGGTGCCTTTCACCCGAGTTAAACACTCTACTTTTCATTTCATTTCGAATACGAGGAAAGTAAAATATATGTGCATTTAAAAAAACTCGGCTAAGTATTAAACTTTAGTACCTAGTATTTCTTAAGGGTACTAGGTGAATATATCGTCACTTATGGAATTGGGAGTTAATTATCAAAATTGAACCTGCACAAAAAATCCACATAAAACATACAACAACAAATACTAAAAACAGAATAAAATAAATATTAAGTTGGGGCTCCCATACAACAAACGTGATTTTTTTGCCGTTTTTTTGCGCAATGGTATGGAACCCTTCGTGCGCGAGCCCGACTCGCACTTGGCCGGTTTTTTGACACCTAGAAAGGAAATAGGTTGCTGCTATTCTATAGCTGGGCACCACACGAGCAGATTTGACTATTACCTATTGTTTCTATTCATCGCACAATGTATTCGAATGCATCGATGCGTCTGTGAGACGCCATTGCAAGAACCTCTAGGACCAGCCCGTGTATTATATTCTGGAGTCGTCGCAAACCGATTGCTCTGACCAGTGTAACATGACCTTGAAGTTAATTAAGTTAACTTGCCTATGACTCTAAAACATAACCTATAGATACAATTAGTGAACAAATCAAATTGTTTAGTTTTTTATACTTAAGAGTTGGTCAAGGCGCCTAGTTCAAAGATTGCATATATTAGAAAATTTGAGACGGGTACCGCCGTGGCCGGGTGGTCTAGGGGTTAGGGCGCTAACCCGCGTAAGCTGCATGAAGACGGGCGTTCGATTCCGGCCTCGGCCACCGGAGGCACAGAATAAGTAATAGTATTATCATACAGAACGGCCACGCACATCCCGCCCCGACTCGAATTACCTCGCCCCGCGACAGAAATCTGGCGGACTTCTGGCGTGCTTTCAGTACTATTTTTAAGCAACTTACACTATGACGCATGACGCGTGTACGGACGTGCCGTTCACACATAGAAACGCGAGTGATGTTTGATGTATAGCGTGTCCGCCCTTTGCCGGAGGGCTTGGTCACTTGTTCTTTAGTATATGAATGACATCATGAATTTACCTTTATTTGCATCGATATGTCTGTGAAACTCCGATGCAAGAACCTCTAGAACCAGCCAGAGTAATATGACATTGAGATATATAACAATTTGGATTAGAGTATCTGTTTTAGGAAAAATTAACAATCACGCCGCGTAGCCAACATGCCAGTCGCTTACGCTGCGTAGCAAACGAAAAGCAACTGTCACTGTTGCACTTAAGGAATACTGGTTATTCTGAGCCATTAGCCTACCATCAAATTGGAATAGCACCATTTGGAAACAGAACTTGAGAACAATCGAATACAAGACATTGTTTCGACAAGCGTTATCGCCAAGTTCGTACAATGCGGCGCATATTAACGACGTTTTCGTAAACAGTTCCGGTTGTACAGTCGGCAGGGGAAATAAAGATAAGGATCTGTTCTATTCGAGCTGATGTTATTTTGACAATTCAACGGGCCAATGCAGTTACGTACCATCTGAAGTTCCACCTGTGATAGAGTTTTTAGGGTTCCTACCAAAAAGGTACAAAAGGAACCCTTATGGTGCGACTCTGTCCGTCTGTCCGTCTATCTGTCGCATTGCTAAATATCTCGAGAACTACTGAAGCTATCGATTTGAAATTTGGTGTAGTTATGAACAGCGCTAACCATAACACATCCGCCCGCAGTCTGCGCCGGTCCGTCACCGTCAACGCAAGCTCCTGATGACACTCCTCGGTACGGAGTGAAACATGTCGAGCGTTTTTCGACTTAAAATACGTGAGTGACCCGTTATTAATATATTTAATATGTATTTTTTTATTAAAAGTAAGTTTGGCTGCCAGTCATATTAGAGCACACGCTCGTAATTAGCCAACACCGTTGCCGATTACGGCATGGATAGCTATATACATTCCATAATGAGAGGCTTTATCATGAGCCATTGGTCTTGGCTAATCGATGCCGACCCACACGACATTAACATGAGACTGATTCCGATTTGACAATTTGTTACGGTTTTGAACTGGTTTTGATACGACCTCGACGATCGTCTTCATGATTGGCGCGCATCTCACGCACAAATTTCACTTCATTACGCATGCACCACTCAACGCGAGCGATCTTTAAGGTTGTGTCAAAATAAGATCAAAATAAGTTGTAAAGGAAAGTGGAGGACCCGCGCGAAATCGCCTTTTCATACAAACGTAGCCCTCATTTTCCTCTCTAGATATTAACATTATTGATAATATTTTGCCACAATTCGTTGTTTATCAAGCACGCTATGTGTTGTATAGCAACATGTTGGAACGTTAGATTTTTTGGAATTTTTAATTATTATAAAAGTTAGCATTTAATGTATGAGATCTGTTTTTCGGTCCTAATTATTACAATAATGAAAAAATGGAAAAAACTGAAACGTAGGGGCATAGCTATGGTTAATATATATCAAGTTGTGCAAACATATTTTGCATAATGTCAATATCCAGAGAGGAAAATGGGATTAAGCTTGTATGGGGCAGCAGCCGTCCCCTTTTTTAAATCTGAGCAATAAGTAACCTTAAGCGAGGTTTAGACTAGCAAGAACTTGCATGCAATTTTCATTACATTGCGGTATCTGATCAAACTTTTGAATGCAGTTTACCTTAGTAGTCAGTTACGTAAATTTCATGCAAGTTCTTGCTAGTCTAAACCTCGCTTTACATATACCACATATACATAACATAACATGTAACTAACATAATTAGCTCCATGCATGAATTTATTTTTATTTTTGAATTCATAATTTATATCGTTGGAACACCGGAAATGATAAAAATACTTTTGTAAACCTTAACATTATTTTATTAAAAAATATTTAAAATGTTGAAAATTTTTGAGCGGTTTAAACGCTCATAATTTTTGGCGCGAATTCGACAGAGCGTGGAGACGTCACACGTTGGGCGGCCCAACTGACGTTTGCTACTAATGACACTAATCTGTCGAACGCGTGACGTCACGTGGCGTTCCGAGCGTTTCGCTCACTAGCTTTTCGCGGGCAAATTTTTGTACTTTTTATTTATAATTTTAAGTAATTAAATGGTAATTTAAAAACGGAAATGCATTTGTAACATGATATAACGGTAACAAACATCCGAATAAAACATATATCGTTCAAATATAAACTTTATGCATGAGATTAATTACTATTTATACACAACTTTTATTATTTAATTATTTACTTGTCTTTAACCCACATAATATACTTATATAAGAGTGACAAAGTACGAAATATACCACCCACGCCTTTTTAACGTTTCCGTTTAAAAAACTTACCGGAAACCAAAATAAATTAACAAACAGACATATACAAAAGCAGAGTTATATGTAAATGAACACGGTAGCACAGTGGAGACAGATTTATGGGTCCTGTTCACCGCCCATGTGGAATTTCCGCGCAATCCTCTTATACAACTACAAAACGTCGTATTTATACACACGTTTCACAGTCACATACGCCATTTTCGAAATTATCACGCTTTAAAATAGTTAACAACGAAACGTCGTATCTTAATACATGTTTTGTGTGATATAGGACGTTTTGAAGGTTATTTGTTGGCAGCACATAGGAGTCGGAATATATGGCCGTGTAGGGATACGACAGAATGGTGGGGCTTCGAGAATTGAAATGGCTTGTTAACTGGGATAGGTGTGGATGAATCGGGATTGTAGGCGGGCGATATGATTCCCGGTTAACGGCAGTTAAACTTATTAAGACCTTTATACAGGATGTTAAATTTAAATGGAGCAGTGAAGAAATCGGAAGCTTAATGTGAGGGCTTCTAAGAACGCTCTTACGCCTTATGTTTTTAAATATTGTATTTGTGCATAGTGGTACCCGTCTGACGGACACAGTTAAATAAATAGTTTAAAAATAATAACCCTCAAAAATTCATATTTTTGCTACTTTTAGCACGTTTATCGCGTACTATGCACATAGCCAGTAAGATCATGAGTCAATATACAGATTGAAATTTTAATCAACAGCCTTCGTAGTGACTTTATAGGTCATACTAACAACTTGTATTATGGGACCAATGCCGAAATCGCGAAATAACATTTACAGTCAAGGGCATAAATATATACACATTCACAAAGTTTCAAAAATATGTGTACGCTCTTACATCTTAGACAATAAAATCGTGGTCACATATTTTTGAGCCATTTGTCTGGGTCGATATTTTTGCCTTCGACTGTACATATGGGGCTACTTTACCACACTAGTGCGATAATGAGCACATTACACACATTACATTATGAGCTATGTCGAAAATTTAAAGGGCCATATGTACTGTAATACATGTGCGAATAGGTATTTCGCAACTCGTGTCGATTTAAAACACTCCCTTCGGTCGTGTTTTAATTTATCACCACTCGTTTCTAGTTTCCAATTTTTCGTACTTGTATCGTAGGTAGTGTACTATGCTGGCCGTTATTTATGGTTTTTGAAAGCATCACTGAAGGTTTATGATGTTATTTTTCAAAAAGCTTAACATAACAGCAAAATGCATCACAGTCGCTTTTATATTGCCATTACAATTCCCCAGTTTAATATCTAGTAAACTTTTATCCCCCTATTCTAAACTGCACAAGTATCTTCCCAGTTCTTTGGAAACACGTTGCAATTAGCTACGTTACTATACAAAAGTAAAAGGTCGTAAATATATATGTAATTCGGTGTACATAATACCTTCCTTTCGAGAGATCGTAAGTACTGAACAAAAGCGAAAACTCGTGAGTGGTAGCTTTATACAGGGGGGAAGGAACGAAGCAGATCATTATGAAAGTTCCTTAAAATTTATTCATTCGTTGAGATAAAGATAAAGATAGTTTATTATTCAAGTATGCATATTACAATGCGCTTATGAACGTCAACCGTCACCGTCACCCGGCTCTAACCCTAAACCTCTGCCTCGAGAAGTTTTAAATCCCCCCCCTCTATTGGAGGAGGGTATCCCAACATGGGACTGGCAAGAAACTTGGTGGGACACATCTTTTCAAAGCATTACATCTTATAATTACCATGCATTACGAGTCCATAATACACATGCGCATATTATCACAACATTATTGTAGATACCTAAGTACTCCTCTACGAAGCCTTTTCGATAAACAGCAAATAAATATGCTATCAGCTAATACAAAGCGCTACAAACGTAGCGTTAAATGACAAACACAATCATTTTAAACACACCCGTATGCCAGTGCGAACTAAGGGCAAGATCTATAAGACGGCTGTCCGACCTGCTATGATGTACGGAGCGGAGTGCTGGACAATGGCAAAAAAGCACGAACAGCAGTTGCACACAGCGGAAATCAAGATGCTGCGCTGGGCAGGCGGTGTTACCCGTCTTGATAGAATACGCAATGAGCACGTGAGAGGCTCTTTCAGAGTGGCCCCTATCATGGACAAAGTAAAGGAACGTAGGCTTAGATGGTACGGCCACATCATGAGACGAGATGATCATTTCCCAGTTAAATCCGTCCTAAATATCCCCACTAAATCCTTGGGAAGAGGAAGACCTCCCGACACATGGTGGTCCAATATCAAGCGGGAGATGAAAGCCCAGAACCTTACCCCTATGACAACCCAGGATAGAGCGTCCTGGCGCCGCCGTACAAGGAGGCCCGACCCCAGATAGAACTGGGACTAAGGGAAGGAGGAAGAAGAAGAGTTCTGTTAGTGTTACGCTACATCTTACGTAGGCGTTCGCGTTCGCAATGAGATCGCCCACGTAGGACACTTCTATAGGGTATCAAAGGATTGATTCCCCCCGCGCCGCGCCTCTTCGCATTCGCGTGCTGTTCGCCTACGTAGTACGCTGCGTTATGCATCTCTCCTCTTCTCTTGTTCTTCCTGCCCTTATCTCACGTTATGTGGGGTCGGCCCAACATGTTTTTCTCTTCCATTCTCCTCTATCTTTCGTCACCTCAGCACTCACTCCTTTCTTTCTCATATCCTCTTTCACACAATCCATCCATCGTTTTTTGGGTCTACCATTCGCTCTCCGTCCATCAACATTTATCCCTAACATTATTTTGCCTATATGACATTCATCCCTCCTCAGACGTCATAAAGCAAATTGATTTTAAAGCATATTACTCTTACTGGACCTTTTTAAGCGTGTTCGAAAATACTACTCCTACAAATTTGTATCCGCAAAGCGCAATACCTCTGGAGTTGCAGGCGTCCATATGCTACGGCGACTGCTTACCATCAGGGCCGTATGCTTGTTTGCCACCGATGTAGTAGGTATTTATTTTTACGTTATGCTCTCAGACAAATTTCATTGATTTCTTCCACCCTGTATACATTTAAGACTATTCTCCTTTAATAGTAAAGTAAGGGCAATTATTGGGCTCTTTTGAACAGTAACTGCGCTGTGCTTTCCTTTCATTGTTGCACATTTAATTGACCATTCCTAGTCCTTACGGCTACGAGATAAAGTCTATATTAGTTAAGTGTGTGCTGTAAGTACATTGTTTGCTAACATTTTATCGCCAGTTTTATTACTGGAGTCCTTAGCACTTGATTAAAGCAAGTTCTGTTTGTAAAGCAAGTTGTGAGTAGATGAATAGAATTGCTACAATTGTTTGCAATTCAAGAATTATCTCATGGTCCGTTTATATAAACTGTAAAGCAAAGAAAACAGTGTGTACAAGTTTTGTACTCGTATGAAAAAGTTCTACTACAAATTTTTTTGTATTACAATTTCTAGCCACAAAAACTAGTATCAGGCATCCATAGGCTTAGGTCAGGTACTAGTTTTTGTTATGTATTGTGCATGTGGACGCGTCCTATTATTTGTTTCTCCTTGGATTTCACGGGCCTATAAATCCCGGTCTTTTGATAGTATTGGGTGGGGATATAGATCTAACACGTAGAGGCCCCTTGGAGAGCTTTAACGCCTGCTGGAAAAGCGAACCAGCGTCAAAACTCCCATTAGCTCGATTCCCTTTACTGGAGCGAAAACTCTTTAGAAGTATTCCAGCGTAGCAAAACCGTCTCGTGTGATGCGGAAGGGTCCTGGATTTTCCCCAGGCTACCATCCCCCCACACAGTCCTACCGCTCTAATGGCCCTAGTGCCATAGAGCCCAAGTCAGGTTAAAAAGAAAAACCCGTTCACAGGCGCAACAATAGACACCCATGAACCGGTCGCAGCTTGCAGGCATGGGACTATTGTAGAAAAAGTGAACAGTATAACGGTCTATGGATTGAAGTTTGGGTTGACATCATCATCATAACTTTTAAGAGCCTGGCTTTTGTCGGTGGAGTAACCGCCATTCCGTTCTTCTCTCTGCCACTGTTTTGAGCTCCTGATACGTCACTACGTTGATTTTCTCTTTGGCTTGGTCCAAAAACGCACGTCTCTTCCTCTGCCTCCCCTTTCTTCTATTCTTCCTTCTATTATAGACTTTATATAAGTATCGTGCCGTATCAAGTGGCCCAACATGTCTCCCCTTCTGTTTTCAATTATTCTCAGCAGAGATCACTCTCATCTACCAAATTCAATACTTCTGCATGATACTTGGGTGGACAATGAGACTGAAAAAAAGGCCTATTATTATTATTATGTGGAGTATATGCTATATGTTCATGTCAATTTCATGTTATCAGATAATGCCGTTTTAAAATAAGAGCGCAATTTCAATTGTATATGGCGGCGTCAAGGTTCGAGTGACTATTAACTGAACGGATTATCACCGCTGTGGTTTGGAGCAATAAATAAGCAATTCTAAGTAAAATTAGTTTTGAGGCAAACTCGCAAATTGTAACCGATTCTTAAAAAGGAATTTTTCTAATTTCCAAACCGTGAACCTCAAAAAAACATTACACTCTTTTTTTGGGCAGTCGTGTAAAAATAACGGTAAATGTCAAACATTCTTATTTTTCGACTTAGGCCAAGAGTCCTACACCCGGAGATGTCAGCCTAAGCACTTTACACACTTATCGGCGATGCATGAAATCTCCAATATTTACACAGTCTGCCACTGTCAGACGCCGATGTGATTGCTTGCTCAAATATTTACTTGTATCGGAGGATGGTAAATATAGAAGAGTGACAATTTCCAGTACGACATGACAGGTTTTTCTTAATCATTCTGGAAGTTTAGACGAGACGTGGCAGGGTAAAAGCCAAGAATTATTTATCTCAGCCAAATTAATTATGAGTTAATCAAAAGACAGAATAAATATGAATGTCTGGAGTAACTAATAACTTTAGTAGAGTAACCAGCTGGCCTAGTCAAGGTGACAATCGCTATCGCTACGACAACGGAACGCTTTGTGTCTCTCTATCACTCTTCTATATTAGTGCAACAGTGACAGTTGCGTTTCGATCACTACGGGGCATAAGCGATTGGCATGTTGGCTACGCAGCCAGTGTAACCACCGATAGGAATAAAGCTATAGAGCCCCTCCACACTAGCGTCTCCTTAGCGTCGGCGTGTAGTCAACTCTATGGCTGCTGCTTGACGCAACGTGTGGCCACGTCGTTGGCGCAACTGCGCAGCGACGCCATCTTTAATAGCGCTGACTAGACGGCGACGCTCAGAAGACGCTAGTGTGGGGTGGCCCATAGCATGTATACACAATTGCAAAAATGTATACCTAGTTTATGAATGAATTGTATTTTCCATTATACTAACTTGCATGCAATTTGCAGTTCGCTGTACACCCAGCCGCAAAAGTAAATGGTCACTTTATAAATAAATGCCATTCATAATGTAGCCATGCAATTTTGCATCTGGATGTCTAATATAAACAAACTGGAGCTATAATATAAACTATTATAAGCATAGTCATTGTATGTGCAAAGTTTCATTACAATCCAACCCGTAGTATTAAAATAAGAACGAAACTCCGTTTGTATTGGAATGTGAAATTCGGCCGAGCTTGCTGCGGACATATAATAATCATAATCATAATATCGTTTATTGCACCATGGTAAAAAGTTGTTACAAAAAAATACAGAGTATATAAGTAAGTATCACATGGACCCCAGCAGGGTGTGGCAAACATTTTCTTAAGCTAAGTATTTAAAAAAAAAAAAAAAAATTAAACTGTTTATTATATAAGAGGCTAGGTACAAACATTCGTCTTAACTCAGTTACAATCTCTATATTTTGAGATTATTTTAACTAAGCTTAGCCTTAATTAATATGTGTTATAGGTTTTAGTTAGTTAGTGCTTACATGTTATTTTATATTAGTTTTAACTTACATTAGTTAGTGTTAATCAGTGCTTTCTTAAGTGTATTCTTTGCTTTATTAGGATACTAATTAATAGTATTAATAAGTTTACGGAGTTTAACGCTCTTTATAATTTTACTACTCTTTGCCCGTGAGGAACTTATTTTAGTTATTTTGTTGGGGTGTTTATTGTTGGTTTGGGCTGTTTACACTTTTACCGACGTTTCTTTTTTTTGTAAAATACACATAGTTGAGGTAGTGACCCAACTCAAAAAACTTCGATTGAATCGTAGAATAAATGTCACTGTTTGGGGAACACAAAAGTAGTCGGTCAAAAATCAACAACAAAGTCCGAATACACTAATACACTGAAACGAAGATCGTCTTATAGAAAAAAAAAATCTGAATAAAATGGGTTTAAATATAAACAAGATACTAAATTACAATTATAGTACACAATTGTTTTTTTACATCACCTATTCGAAAAAGGGCTTTATCTTCCCCGCTAGGAGGGATCAAAGTGGCACTTTTCTTCCCTGCTACGAGGGATCAAACTGGCACATATCTGTTCTATAGGACATGTTTTTTTTTTTCTTTTTTGCATACAATTTTTTTAGGTTAAATGATATTTTGGAACATAACAATTTCCTTATAGGTGATGTGAAAAATAGTATGTGTCACATGGTAGCAAAATTATTTCCACCTTGGTCGTTAACACTTGAATCCCTCACTACGCTCAGGATAATATTTTAGAATCCCTCGCTACGCTCAGGATTCCATTATAGAATCCTTCGCTTCGTTCAAGATTCAATGTACGCCCTCGCCGTAAATATGTCATATTGCTCCCTCGTGACACAATCTACTCTTTTTCGTAGGTTGTTACTGTTACGTTTTTATAAGAATTTCCGCGAGGTAGTAAAAAAGTCGATTTTCATGTAGGTTTTTTATATTTCCAATATTATTTAAGTAAAGGTTACAGTTACTTTTAAAACAATGTCAAGTAATGCAGAAGAATAGGGGATATTACTGCAATGTTCTACCACTAGAGTGCAGCACTAGCCTTTTTAGTAAACCATAGAGTAACTTATTATACATACTGTACCTTTAACAGGTTTTTGACAAGTTTTTAGAGATAATAAAATATGCTCGAATATGCAAGAGAGACAGAGATGTTACATAACGAAATTTCGATTTTCTTGTTTCGCGATAGACGAGAGCAGTGGCGCCACCTGCGCATAGTTTCGCGTAATATTCCCTATTATAAAAAAAAACAATATAATTGATCTAAATTTATAGTTTTCCCCTAATTTTCATTTTCCTATTTCAAAAATCAAAATCAAAAATGTTTATTTTCTTTAACAATCTCATCATCTTAAAAATTAGTGGTTGGAACCTCCTTTTAAGCTTTAAAAGCCTGTGCCAGGAGGTACCGCCCTTCCTTATCTGGAGAATATTAACAATAGCGCGTGCTACATTTATGAGTAGGTATTTATGCTAGGTAAATATTACATTAAGATTTACTTACAGTTACAAATGTTACAATAAAAATGCTGAGAAGCTTTATACAAGACATGCAAAAGGTGTGTGTGTGTGTGTGTGTGTGTGTGTGTGTGTGTGTGTGTGTGTGTGTGTGTGTGTGTGTGTGTGTGTGTGTGTGTGTGTGTGTGTGTGTGTGTGTGTGTGTGTGTGTGTGTGTGTGTGTGTGTGTGTGTGTGTGTGTGTGTGTGTGTGTGTGTGTGTGTGTGTGTGTGTGTGTGTGTGTGTGTGTGTGTGTGTGTGTGTGTGTGTGTGTGTGAGTGGGTGTGAAATTTTTTTGTACGGCTGTGTGTATTTTATGTTCAATAGGTTAGTCAAATGAGCAATTCTTCTGTTTCCTCATATGTCTGTGTTAAAAGCCAAGCCGGTATAATCTTTATGCACTCATAATAGTTTTTACTGTGAATATTAAGGTGTTTGTTAAAGAAGTTATATAAGTGTGCAGATAATGCTACGTAATGCCGTTTTGCACATTTAGTATTATTTTGAGGTACAGTAGCAACTTTATACATTCGTCTTCTTTGTGTGCAAGTGTTATCATATGGTAATAAGTTATATTTTTTCAGAACTATGTAAAGAATAAACAATCTTCTTATGGAAAGAAGTTTTGTCATACTATATAGTTTTTTAATGGGAAATCTTTTTTTCTTAAAATACATGACCTTTAATAGGCTGCGCTGTGCACGTTCCAGTTGTAAGAAACGCGTTTTGGCTGCGCCTCCCCAGATAGGTATACAGTAAATTATGACGGACTGTACCAAAGCAATATATATCTCTTTGAGTAAATCTTTGGCAGAGTCTCTAGATTCATCCACTCCCCTTGGCACCACATATCTTAAACTTTTAAAGATCCAGATTAATTTTCTTATTCGTGCTTATTTACTGCTATTATATTTCACACAGCTGTAAAATTAGGTACATATTTAAAAAAAAAAACCGGTTAAGTGCGAGTCGGACTCGCGTTCCAAGGGTTCCGTACTTTACACAATTTTTAACAATGCCAATTTTTTATGTGAAACGTGAGTGAATTTTCTTTAAAAAACTTAGTAATTAACTTAGTAATTAACTCCGACTCACGCTTGACTGCCCATGTCCATGTCCATGTAGGTTTTCCTGTTATCTATAGACTATAGAAAAAGAACTATTTTGTGTATTTTTGTCAAAATTTTAGACCAAGTAGTTTCGGAGATAAAGGGCGGGGAATGTCCATTTTTTGCCTATTTTCTTGAATAACTTCCAAACTATTTATCTTAAAATTATTTAAAAAATGTACTTGAGATACTCATAACAAGCTCTTTCATTTGATATGTAACACGATATAGTTTCAAAACTTTATTTTTTAATTTTCTCATTTACCCCCCAAAAGTGGCCCCATTTTTAAAATTCATTTGTTTACGTTACATGCCCATCTTAGGGTTACAAACTTACATATATGACCCAAATTTCAACTTAATTGGTCCAGTACTTTCGGAGAAAATAAGCTGTGACAGACGGACAGACAGACAGACAGACGGACAGACAGACAGACAGACACATAAATGAATGAATGAATGAAAACACACGAGTGATTCTATAAGGGTTCCGTTTTTTCCTTTTGAGGTACGGAAGCCTAAAAAAAGTATTAAGCTAATTAACGTCGTATAAAAACAGCAAGTGCTCATGTAACGGTTACATAACAGTTATATAACATGTAACACGCAGGGATGACGCTGATGTGATTGCAGAGTGCAGCCGAAGGGCGCAACTGGGTCACCTAAATACAACCCTTCTGGGGTAAAGGTGCCGGTTGCGGACTGTAGGGTATGACGCAGTTATCTTAATATTTAATTCAGATTTTCAGTTAAATGTATTGCTGTTTCGTCTAGTAATATAGAATTACTTAGTTTTAAAATACACCATGCCTAGACATAGTTTTATTTGTTACATCAGCTTATCTTTATTTATTTATTTAATCTTGAATTGTATATATAAACCGCTCTTAAGCATGCTAGTGCACAAGATAACCTTTGAGCTAACTATCGGTGAAGTTTTATGTGTTAAAAAAACGGCCAAGTGCGAGTCGGACTCGCAGCGAGGGTTCTGTACTTTTTAGTATTTGTTGTTATAGCGGCAACAGAAATACATTTTCTGTGAAAATTTCAACTATCTAGCTATCACGGTTCATGAGATACAGCCTTATAATGATGAAGAGTGTGATAGTATGTGTAGAATGTAATAAAATATAAAATATGTATATTTTTCGTATTCTTACATTAATAATAGGTTTTTATGTTGATTACGACGTTTAAAGGATACTAATATTAACACTCATCAATAAGTAGTCTTGAATTGGAACAAGAATAAATTAAAAAAAATTGGAAAAGTAAAAAGCACTAGTTCGCGAAAACCAACTTTCCGCACGCTAAACAGCTACGTAAAGTAGCACTTTTTGAGCAACTGTATTAAAAAAAAATTTCAATTTTAATTTGTTTTACCTTACCTCTATATTCCATAGGCTGAATTTTATTTTGATGTCGATTTACGGGGCGGAATAAACACGAAATTCCAATTTGGGATAAAAAATGTATGTAATTTTCCGTTGAGTTATGTTTCCCTAGCTAGGAGGAAGATTTTTTAGGACATGCGGTGAAATTACAATTATGTTGTACAAAATAGGAAACTTTATCTATCTATTTTTTAAATTTTTTCGTAATAAAGTACATATATTTCGTTCATAACTTCACAGAATGTAGGTGCATTTAAAAATAGACCCATGAATTCACGTTCTCAAAAAGCAATCCGGCATAAGAATCAACACGTGTCGGACGCCGGACGCCGGACTTGGCTCTCGACACGTCTTGCAGTTTGCTGAAGATTTCCAACTTGCCGGACAATTTTTGTTGTATTTGTTTTGGGGATTTGTGGAACTGTATGCGTCACCGAAATGCTTAAAGTAAGCATTTTTCAGAGCAGTTCTATTGTTTCTAGTAGTTGTTAGTGTATGTTGAGCTATGTGTGTTGTCAACAAAATTCGTTATAGTTAGACCAAGATAACTGTAACGATTTTGATACCACAGACTGTGCGAGTGTTATCTATGCGTTATAATTTCATAGAAGTTAAGTCTTGCACAGTATCGGCTATCAAAACCGCTGCAGCGGAAGAAATGGCCATCGTGCAGGTTTTTAACTTTTATCTCTATTACTCTTATGATTATTACTATTATTATTAAATATTATAAAACCATTTTGTTTAACGTTACTACGTTCGATATATAATTGGTATTGACTGTAACGTGTTTATTTTTAATAAGTCCGTAGGCCAATTGCATGAATACATAACCAGCTCTGTTTGTGTCAATAATTTTAATTACCAACCCACCTAATGCTTCACCAATACCGATTACCTTCATTAGATCGCGTCTAATGCGAACGGGGGCACACTAACGGCCCGGCCACGACATCGCGCAGCATAGGTGGGAACGAAAGGTCCGATCGCTGTGTCTCGCTCCAACCTATGGCCGCCGCTCGCCGCTGCCGCCGCCGCGCGATGTCGTGGCCGTAAGCCACTAGCTAGCGTCTTTTCAGCGTCGGCGACTAGTCAGTGCTATGAAAAATGGCGTCGCTGCTCAGTTGCATCAACGTTGGGTCAAGCACCAGCCATAAAGTTGACTAGAAAGCCGGCGATTTCATTATTTGCCTCTCTATCGGTATTGCAAATTCGAGTGACGAAGAGGCTGATATTGATATTTTGTATTTTTTATATTCGCGGTAGTTTATCTACGCTACGCCGACTTGGCAAGCGACAGAGGGTGAAAGCGCCACCATAAGCGTATAATATTGGATATATGGATTAGATGTACTCGTACCATGAGTCACTGACAGTGTCAAAATTGATATATACGCTAACGTCTACGTAATTTACTTTCTATATATATCGCTCGCACTAATATGCGAGTACGAGCGAGATGCATAGAAAATAAGTTCTCGATAGCGTTTATGTCAGTGATAAACTGGTGGTAGCCACAAAGGACTCCCGAGGCCCCGAAGAGTACCCAGCGTGCTCGGCCGAATTTCACCTTCCCATACAAACGGAGTTTCGTTCTCATTTGAAAACTACATGTTTGATTGTAACGAAACTTTGCATATACAATGACATGAGGTATATCTAGGTCTGTAATTAGTTTATATAGCTCCAGTATATAAAACGAACGAAATAGAGCAAAAACAAGTTTTGTATGAAAAACTTAAATTATCTGTATTCTGAGAAGTAAACTCCGTTTGTATGGGAAGGTGAAATGCGGCCGACCTTGCCGGGGACCCTTAATAAAATAAAAAAATTGAAATAGTTATTTACGATACAAGTGCGGAAAAGAGAAAATTCGAAACAAGTGGCGATTAATTAAAACACGACCGCAGGGAGTGTTTTAAATCGACACGAGTTGCGAATTACCTTTTCGCACGTGTATCGTACAACGTTTAACAGTACATATGGCCCTTTAAACTTTCGACATATGGACGAAAAGTGCTCTTTACGCACTAGTGCGAGAAAGTAGCACCATATGTACTGTAAAATTATGTTTTACCGTAATTTATTAGGTACTTCAATGTTACTATTGTGCCATTATTGTGCCAAACTTCCAAAAATGAACTGTCATTCCCTCATTCGACGCTAGAGATATAAATAGCTCTTGTTGCATGCCAGTATATAAGTCACCATTTGTGACATTTTCAACCAAAAGGTACCACATTGTCGCTTGTTGATTTTTTTTTTAATTTTTTTTTTTATTCATTATATTTCACAGCATAATAGTGATCCAAAGCACTGTGAAACCAATAGACATTTCATACACATAGTACACAAATCAAAATTAACATATAACAGAAGAAGGCCGTTCATTCATCGTCTCGCAGAACCTCAAGCATAGAGTAACTTATACTAGAGCGGTACTGTCATAGTAAATTTTGTAACCCCAGTAAATTCACTGCCATCTGTCGACACACTTTAAAACTAAAATTGAAGATTTGTAAAAATACGATAAAATGTATTTAAATATAGATAAATGATTTTTTTTATTTGCATTAATTATTTTGATGATTTTGACCCATGTTCTCTCACTGATATGCGTTAAAATTGATAAATAACAAACGAAACCGTCAACGCCATCTATACGACTGTAGGCCAAAACTAGTAGCGCCCTCTGAACGAGAATCAAATTTTCTTGATTTTCGAGGCACGTTTTTTCCTTAGACTGTATCCATCTATTACGGAGTTATATCTATCTTTGACCTCAAGCATTCATAACACACGTCCAACCATCCCAATGATAAGGTTGATTTCTAATTGAAGCTATATCAAAATAGCGTCTTACTGACAAGCGACAATAAGTACCCTTTTGGTTGAAAATGGCACATTTTGCTATTTAGGAACATTATGTTTCAACTCATGTTTGAAGACGCTCTCTTCATCGACCCATATGATACTCGTAATAATATTAAATGAGTCTGAAGGGCACGGTTTGGCATAGTTTAGTATTTTTTATTACGTACACGTACGTAGGTATTTTACATATGAATAAGCGGAATATATGCGCTCTCTAGCAGAGATCTATGTTCGCAAATTAATCGTTAATTATAATAGTGCCCGCGGCCACGCTTGCGATTGAATTCATTGAATTAAGCAAATTATGGATTAATACTGAATTAACCAAATGTCTGTTTATGCTCAGCGAATTTGCTGGCAATTTCACAGTAATATGTGACGTTTTCAGGAAAAGGTGTTAAAAAATTTATAGCAGCGCCTTTTTGACAATCGGTAAATAATACAGGCTAACTGATATAAAATCCAATTTCTTGATAAAAAATAAGCCACTAAGGGTCGGTTGCACCAAACTGTTTGTCATCGTTAAAGAGTTCGCTAAATTTTATGGAAAGTTTCATAGTAAACTGCCGCAGCGCGCCGGGTGACGTTGATCAGTCTGTCAAGTGCGGATGGTGCAACTGTGGCACTTAGGCGGACTGAGGGGCACTTTTTATTTGTAACACTGTGTTTTTTAGCGCCACTTGCATCATCCCACTTACCCAGGGTTAACCGGTTAAACCTGGAGTTACCATGGTTACCAGTACAATTTGACACTGGGTTAACGGTTCAACCGCTTAAACCCCGAGTTAGTGGGATGGTGCAAGTACCGCTTAGTTATAAAGTTTTATTTATTTGCCCATTCTAGTTATTGTTTGTTATTTTCTGTTTCTTTATTGTTCCTCGATCACTAAATAGGTAATTATATAATTTTAACATAGATGTTTTCAATTGAGTTAAAAATTTAAACACCGGACAAGTTTTGACAGAAAATATTTGGGGTGTCAACATCAGACACATTCACCCTACCATATACGCCGTAACCTACTGCAGGGGGTCTTCAAAACTGCGCAATTGCAAAGCCACGTGGGCCACCAGTTCATTCACCCCTCACCACGCACACCAAAACCCACATTTCGACCTTAATTCAATGGTACAAGAACCAAAACAAACGCATCTTTAACTTTGCCGCGAGTGCTTTTTGACTTAGTACCTTAGTTACGCCTCACGTTGTCAGCTTTTCCATTTTCAACCTTATTATGAAGGCTATATGGGTTTGTTTGTACGCATGGTTATATTTGCGTTGTATTCGCAGATGATTACAAAAAATACGTTTCAAAATGGACTTTGAGGTGAGAAATTAGAGCTTATGTTAGAGTGTAGATGGCAACGTCGCAGTAGGGGATTAGAGGGTAAGGATGAATGAATGGTAATTCATTACAATAAGTACGTATAGTATAGTGTAAAGAGGTCATAGCTTCTGAATATTGAAATAGGAGTCGGGCATACGCTTTGTTCGCTTATATGAACATTTACCCTATTCAGCGAGAAAGACATTCACGGAAGTAAGATGGAAGTTTAATTTGATAGTCCTTAATTTTGTGCTGAATTACTAACTTTATATGATTGTAGTCGTAATAGAAATTAATTTTGGGGTCCATTCAGTGACTAAACTTGTAATAATAATTCAATTCCAATGCAATTTAGTAAGTAAGGGTTACCGTGCCATAATCATGCCATGTAGGGAGCGCTAGAGTAATAAATATACCTATAGGTATATACGCCTTAAGATGGGCAGGACACGTTGCTAGATATAGAGGGACGACAGATGGACCATCTTCTTCTCCCTCGCGTTATCGCGGCATTATTGCCACGGCCTGAAGCCTGGGGTCCGCTTGACAAATAATCCCAAGAATTGACGTAAACGACAGATGGACCATACGAACAGTAAAGTCGGGCCGCAGGGCTCAAGAGGCAAAGGCCGACCACGTGGCTGATGTTCAGACGAACTGGTAGAAACGGCGGGTCCAAAATAGCTAAAGGGCATAAGATATGGGACAGCCTTTTAGCCAAAAAGGGCCCACACATTTATGTTTAAATTCTTTTACTTTAATATTATTATAGGCATATTATTTCCCTATGCGTAAATGCCATAGACTCGGAAATCATTTATACCTCCCTTCTCCAGTCGGGTTAAACAGAGCATTTCCACCTCACCATATAAATCATAGCGTCCATTGAAGCGATAGCATCGCACTGGCAATCCGTTCTCACGTTGTCACCCGAAAAAGATAAAAAAACGCCAGAAATATAGGTTAATAATTTATGTATGATGAAAAGCTGAATTGGTATTTTTAGGGATAAATGGGGTAAAAGTATGGTTCCGTTGTGGAATGAAAGGTTACAACAAAGAATTTTGATAGCAATAGGAATCCAGGTACATTTTAACCCCCTTTAGCGCTAATTCCCACTATCCCGGCGTTAAGCGGTTATACCGTTAACCCAGTGTCAAAATGTACTGGTAACCAAGGTAACTCCAGGTTTACCCGGTTAACCCAAGTGACGCTTCATACAACTTAGCAAACCTCTGTCAAACTTTGTCCCTTTCTAGCACAAATGTCGAAACAACGGATTTTTACGGAAGGACTGTGGAAACTAGTTGACTGAGAAAAACCGGCAAGTGCGAGTCGGACTTGGGTTCCGTACTTTTTAGTATTTGCTGTTATAGCGGCAACAGAAATACATCATCTGTGAAAATTTCAACGTCTAGCTATCTCAGCAGTTTTAAATTTGCATGCCATTTTTTGGCTTAACATGTGATACTAAATCAATTAATTTATAACATCTGTATGTAATTACCATGTTTAAGCAAATAAATATTTCATTTCATTTCATTTCACGGTTCATGAGATACAGCCTGGTGACAGACAGACGGACAGACGGACATACGGACAGACGGACAGACCGACAGACGGACAGACGGACATACGGACAGGCGGACAGACGGACAGTGGAGTCCTAAGACTCCCGTATATAGGCTCCGTTTTTACCCTTTGTGTACGGAGCCCTAAAAATCAGTTAAAACTAGTTTTCACCAGGAAGTTTCAGATCGATACTTGTATTAAAAATAAGTAGGTCAAAATCAACTTGCAAGATTTTATTCTTATTATTAACATATGTATATGCGTGTTAATGCTATGATCAGCTCAAAAGATAGCTGGTTCAAAATCTTAGAAATCTGGGACTTCGGATATACATTTTTATTTATCAGATTATATTTCTTTTTTATCACCAATTAATTACCAAGTGGCCGAAGACCGCCTGGACGCCCAAGGTACCGCTGGAGAGACGGAAGTGCAGAAAGACCTCAGCGAACTCGGCGCCGTCGACTGGACAGAAACGGCTTTGGACAGAGTAGCATGGCGGACTTTGGTGTCGGAGGCCAAGATCCAATTCGGGTCGTCGCGCCACAGCAGTAAGTTAGTAAGTAAGTAAGATTATATTTCTAGGTGAACATCTTCGTGTACGTGTGTACTCCAATGTACGTTTACAAAAGTTACATATAGCTTTGTTGGTGGAGACGGATGTGCAACTCAGTACGTGTACTATTTGTGCGTGTACAAAATGTTCACAAATGTGCTGCACCGAACTTTGGTGGAATCCCACCTTAAAATTGCACCTTCCCATACAAACGTAGTTCCGCTCTCATTTTAAAACTAGGTGTTGGATTGTAATGGAACTTTGCACATACAATGACATGAGGTATATCTAGGTTTGAAATTAGTTTATATAGCTCCAGTTTATAAAACTAACGAAATAGAGCAAAACAAGTTTTATTAGATTTATATTGACCGGGATATAGACCGTGATAACCTTTTGTCTATATCCCGGTCAATATAAGTCTAGTGAAACTAACCGTGAATCATTCAAAACTCTAAAACAAGATTTGTATGAAACAATTAAATTCGTTGTATTTTTTTAACTATGGTATCTGAAGCTACATATACTAATTTCAGACATAGATATATCTTATCCTGTTGTATGTACAAAGTTTTAGAGCAATCTAGCTAGTCAGTTTTGAATGATTCACGGTTAGTTTCACTAGACTTATATTGATCGGGATATAGACCGTGATTACCTTTTGTATTATTTGTGAGCTCCCGATATTTCGACGCAGTTACATGCATCATGTTCACGGGTGACTGAAGATAGCGGGTGGGTGTCAAAGTTGTGTAGACAGCGCTCTGTCTACCCTCATTCTTGCGCGTCGGCTGCGTTCACTTTCAACGTTACCAACGGTCGCATTCACACTTGTTGGTCCGGTTGCGTTCACACTCGTTGGTCTGTCCAAACACAACATGATGCATGTAACTGCGTCGAAATATCGGGAGCTCACAAATAATACAAAAGGTAATCACGGTCTATATCCCGGTCAATATAAGTCTAGTGAATCTAGCTAGTCGTTTTAAAATGAGAGCGGAACCACGTTTGTATGGAGAACCGAGCTTGCCGGAGACCCTTAACATCTACAACAATGAACAGAACCCTACGCCCAAGTAATTTGATATTCCAATGCATTTTAAATCCGCTAATGGATCATTTTGAGCTTACTCCGCGCTGGGCCGTTCTGAAAGCTTTCTGATTACAGTTTAAATGGATTAAAGCGGTTTGATAACCGAGCGTGAGGGAGTAAGTACGTTTTTTTTTGTCATCTTTTTGTCAATATTGCGTTTTAGAGTCGGACTACGCTAAGTTTTCATGCCAAGTGCTACAAGTATGGAGCTTATGGGGATATTGTATGAATTGATTTTTTCTTTTATACCACGTCGGTGGCAATCAAGCATACGGTCCGCCTGATGGTAAGCAGTTACCGTAGCCTATGGACGCCTGCAACACCGGAGATATTACACGCGCGTTGCCGACCCTAACACTCCTCTCCCTCGTTGAGCTCCAAGTTATTGCCAAGTTTGTGCAAAGTTGGCGCGGTTCGAAGATAAAAATGATCAATTCTATATACTGCTGTGGCGCGATGACCCGAAGTGGATCTTGGCCTCCGACACCAAAGACCGCCATGCTACTCTGTCCAAAGCCGTTTCTGTCCACTTCGGGTCGTCGCGCCACAGCAGTAAGTAAGAAAGTAAGTAATTCTATATAATTTTTGCGTTTTGCGCGTAGCATCTCAATATGTCAAACGAAAGTGGCGCAAATATACAACGCAATAACAAACTATAAAGTGACAAACCAAGAAGATTTTGACAGTCCTAATGTTATTTGAAACGTATGGTAATAAAATATTATGCTAAAGGTCAAATCTGCGAAATTTTACTATTGAAAAACTAACTCTTATGGTTATTAAGTTATATTACTTATTACGACGTATCTTGGATATACATTTGTGCATAAATATTTTATTTTAACGTGTAACCAATATTTATTTATTTATCGTATGGTTACAAAAAATACAATAAAGATTCAAAATTTACAAGTAAGCAGATATAAACTCGCATTGTTCGTCAGATTTTTGAAGTATTCAGCAGGTCCGTTGTAATCGGTAAAGGGGCCCACTGACTATCAGTCCGCCGGACGATATCGGCCTGTCAGTTGTTCGGAACTGTCAAATTTTTGTTCTAACTGACAGGCCGATATCGTCCGGCGGACTGATAGTCAGTGGGCTCCTTTAGGGGGCACTCGAATACTATGTGGTGTATAGTCTGTTGCAAATTTCCAACCAATATAACAAATATAAAAAAAACATTACAACTACCTGTAAACTGAACAAAATAAAACTAAACTAAACTATTTGAGTTAAATAAGCAAAAGTTATATTACAACTTATGTGAAATTATAAAAAAATTACTAAAAACGGAGTCAAGCCTAAAATTTAAATTCAGGTAAAGTTGAAAATAAACTTTTAAGTTCCTAAATACACCATAAATACTCGTACAACAACTATTCGGTTTCTGTCATAACGTCCATACCTATTTGCAAATTGAATACGTTACCCGAGGGACAGAAACGAAACATTGTGTATGACGTTCGGGTAGAATATAATTATTTGTCCGGGAACGCAGGGTCCAGGGTGCGTAGCCAACGTGCAATCGTTAACGCTCAGTAGCGAACGAAACGCAACTGTCACTGTCGCACTAGTTAGGAAGAGTGATAGAGAAAGATGACTACGATACGCTACGGAGCGTTAACGATTGGCACGTTGGCTACGCGCCCTGATATTAAAGTCCAGTGGTCACCCTTTCCTTAATTATTCGTTTATAGTTTGTCAAAGGACTATCTCATTTCAAACAAAGACAGAGAGAATCTTACTATATTTGTCTTACACTAGTACTAGCATCCAAAAGGATGAGTAGTTTTTTTTGTTCTTATTTACTGACAATTTGGTTTGACCGACTATATTTATTAATTTCTACCTTTTCCTCGGTTTCTTTTCGTTCTTATAGCTTTCCTGGAACCCGATTCAGATTGAACAACTTGATACGGGTTTGAACTGGTTTTGACACGACCTTGACTATCGTCTTGGTGATTGGCGCGCATCTCAGGCACGACTTTCATCTCATTAGCGTGAGCAACCTCCAAGGTCGGTCGTTTTTTTTAACTCGACGGGCTCTATTCCTCCATGGGTAATTAGAGCGGTAGGACTGTGTGGGGGGATGGTAGTCTGGGGAAAAAGATGGTGGTCAAGGTCGTATAAAAATAAGATCAAAGAGGTAACAAGTTGTTGAATCTGGAATCCTGCTATTTAAGTACCTAAGTAAGTAAATATTGTTTATTGCACCACAATGAAAACTTATTGAAAAACAGATTTATAATAAAAATAAATGTAGCAACAGGCGGTCTTATCGCTGTAAGCGATCTCTTAATTAAAGGTCTTTTAGAATAGATCTCATTAAGTTGTTTCCTAATTAATTTTCTTTTTGTTAGGGTTATCAGTAATTTGCTTTCTTAATTTGTGGTAGAATATTCACTTACTTTAAATGTTGTAGGTATGTACTTTAATCAAAACAACTGGGATGACTTTTAAGTTGACTTGAACGAAACAATTTGTCATTTCCAAAAACAAATGAAAGTTTCACATAAATGTAGAGGCCCATATTCAAACGTACGCTTGACATCAAAACGATATCTAAATGATGTCATTCTGGTATCATTCGCGCGTTAATTTCACTCGTACTTGTCCATAGCTATATGTATTTGGGCGAGCGAGATGCATGGATGAATAAGAACAAAATCAGATCATTTTGATGTCAAATGTATGTTTGAATTGGCCTTATCACGCTTAAAGTAAACACGCCACCTCCATTCAGAATAATTTCACAGGAAACAGAGCGAGGTAAGGGGACCTGACTTAAAACTGTCCCTTATGTATACGTATCTCAATCATTATTATATTAATTAACATTAGAGACGGATACACATAAACGTTACGCCAAAACTATCTAAACGCACGACCCCACAATTCTCCAGGCCATCATCTCCCGCCATTACTCCCATAATAGAAGTGGAAAGGGGCCCAATTAGTAACTAATATCCTTCCCTGTGGGACCCCTGATATGTTCCCTTTGACTGCCAAGCGCTGGCGAGTCAAACGCTTCTGCGCAGACCAGAGTAATTGTGACATCGAAATTTTGGGCAACAGGAGGCATGTTACTGCTTGTACTCGTATTCATGTAGGTACTGATAGGCCGTCGGAAACATTCCAAAATTACAACACATGGTAAAATTTAGGAAACTTCTCATATTTTTGTATGGGAATAGAAATTTCCATTTCCAAAATGAAAGTTTCCTCCTTTGTTTTCTGTGAATTTCCCGAAATTTCCGATAACTTTTCGATTTTTTTGGAAACTTCATGCAACTTGCACATTATTCATGCGTTAGTCTAAGATGTGTACCTATGTGGTATTAAAGGTATTAATTTTTAAATTTGAATACACCTGCAGACAATTCAAAATCATAAAAATCATCAAGTAATTTTTTTGTATATTTAATTAAGCGGAAACCAGCTGTTAAAAAGGATTTTTATACCATAATCACTAGACCACCCGGTCCCGGCGGCACCAGTCCTAATTCCTCGAGTCGAGTGTATGCAATCTTTGTTAAGGCTGGGCGCATTTTAAACAAATCATTTGATTTGTTAATGATGTAGTTGTATTGTCCAATTCGAGCCTTTGCCTCGTCTGTATTTATCAAGCAGTCGTAATAACCCCACAAATGGCTACGGAACCCGATATAATGACCAGGGTTCCGTTAATCTGCATTTTATTGCTGATTGACCCAACGTCTTGGCCGTGTGTGTTTGGACGATTAAATATCAAATCGCAAACATTTTCGAGGTAATACTATATTTAGCTGCACAGTGCGACTTTCATTCAGGTTATTTTGGTTCATGAAACTTATTTGCATTCGGAAATTACGAATGTTTTGACCAATATTAGAACCGACCTCTAGAGAACCTGAACATAGCAGAAGAGACAACCCAGAACCGACTACTCTGGCGCAAAGTGACAAGGAGACCCGATCCCACGTAGGTGGGATAAGGGAAGGAAGAAGAAGGAAATTACGAATGTTTTAAGTATGTAAGTAACTAAGTAACAATTTTGTAGTATGACGCCTATTAGCGGCCCACAAATGAAAATTTGCCAAAATAAATGCAATTGTGATTTGTAGTATGAATAAAAACTTGATTTTAGCATTTTGGATTTGGATGTTGATTGTCAGTGTATGTAGGTATACGTTGTACTTATGTATGTACAGTCAACTGTAGAGAAAAGGTACCCCACCTGCATAGAAGTTTGTATGCAAAGGTGCTAAGCGAATAGTATTGCTGGCTGTACATAATATTAAACTTTTTGTGCTAAAATAGGAGCGACATGCATATTAATTTAAAAAAATCTGTTAAGTAAGGTTTTGTTATGTTTTCTTCGATATGTGTCTTTCATATTTAATGATGGTAATGACACAAGCTTACAAGCACATAACAGCTTGGCAGAGCTAAGTTCACATCTCCCTCCTGTTACTTATTTCTCGAGTCATCTGCACAAAATACATATTTACTTACGCTACATATTTATCCACAGTACACCACGAACCAGCCGCTATAGTTCCGCGTCTGCCCCTTAGGATCAATGCCGTCAAATGAAGCGGCTGAATTTAACGACCTTCCTGCCCCTGTCTACCCTACGTGTAAACACGTATTGTAAGGTTATAATTACGTAAGTGTTTTGGATCGGTTTTCGTATACGTGTAGGGGTCGCAAGTGATTACGAGTTATAAAAAAAAGGTTTTAGACGGCGTGTGCTCCCCATTAGCGCTTATAAAGTTAATATGTTCTACTGCTCAGCGCAGCTTCTTTTAGCGATTGGGCTTTGTTTTTATAATAAATGTTATATGTATGTTATATGTATGTTTTTGTATGTTGTTTGTTTTTGATTCTTTAAAATATTGAATTGTTATAATGTCAAATTGAGTATTGTAATGACATATTGAACGCATGAATAGTATTTACACACACTCTTTTGAAATATCGCATATCGATCCCATTAGACAAATGTAGTTGACGCTACGCTACATGCCTTTTACATGCGCATATGTGATCATTTATGCATGCTTTGAATATGTTATGCCTTGTTCGAGGTTGTTCAACTTAAATGCAGATGAGTACAATGCATTCATTAAAATGAAATGAAGTTAATAGAAATAAATGTCAAAGAACGATGAGACCGTTTACGCTAAATATGGGAAGGGGGGGAGGGGGGGGGGGGGCTGACGCAAAACGGACTCCGTCACTGATGATGACTAAGGAGATCGACAGTGGCGTCGCCCGCTTTCAGCTGCTGCAGTCGCAATCTAAACGTAGCAGCGTGCGGTCGGAAATGGACTGTCACCTTTAGTCTGCCCCGAGTGACAATGTATAGCCGATATGGCCGTGTCATGCTGGCACCACACTTCGCCTTATTTGTCAAATATTCGTGTTGCATCTCTTTCCTTTGAAATACAAAACAAAAGGGATGCAACACGAATATTTGCCAAATACAGCGAAGTGTGGTGCTGACATCATATATTTAACGTAGCACTGGGAGTGCAGATTTATCTTAAAGTCTGCAGATTAATTCCAATTAGATAGGTAATATTTATTCTTGAAGAGTTTGTAACGGTACAGTATTTTGTGTCGTGTATGGCCACTGGGTGTTGGTATAGTCTGCATCTTCTCAAATGATTTTTACGCCTAAAGGATGACTCACGTTAGACCGGGCCGTGTCCGGGCCGGAGCTTCCGGCGCTTACTTTTCTATGACATGACAGGTGATCACGTGATGCTTTCCATAGAAAACGAAGCGCGGAAGCTCCGGCCCGGACTCGGCCCGGTCTAACGTGAGTCATCCTTAAGACGGTAATCTGTTAAACAAAAGCCATTGTTTCCTTTGTGCGAGCAGACGGCCATTGTGTGCTATTGTGTCTGACAATGGCACGCGCCGTAGCACGCGCTCAGACACAATGGCCGTCTGCTCCCACAAAGGAAACAATGGCTTTTGTTTAACAGATTAGAGTCTTAGACGTAAAAACCTTTTGAGAAGATTCATACTATACTATTTAATTGTATAGTAGCGAAAAAACCGGAAACAAGCATTATTTTTAATTATGTTCACTCCTGTATTTTCAATGAATTTAATTTCAGAGGTTTTCATATGAAATTTACATCTTTAGGTGGCGCATCGCATTGAGTTTAAAAAAATTTAAAACTAACAAAACTAGACCGATGGCTAGGTCGATTTGCGTATGATTGTCTCATAATATTTATCATTATGTAATTTCCATTTATCTTCTAATAATTCCAGTGGAACAAACTTTCCACTAAAGGGCCTCCTACGAGAGCTGTGAGCGGCATAATTATCCAAGTCCTCAATTGACCGGCGGAAATCGATTCCGGATCTCGCCAGTACGCAGGAAATGAACATGCTCCTATTCGACACGTGCAAAGGCATGGCTAACGGGCCAATTCGAACAATGATCTAGATATCAACTAGATATCCACTAGATATGAAACAGAAAGGATAACGAGATATTTAAGAAAGTCATGTCAAATTTGACATTTCCGCGATTCCGAATGTCCTCTTGAACGATCTTTTTAAGATTACTTAAGATATTACTTAGACATCCAATGGATATCTAATGGATATCTAATGGACTGCTTCGTGGCCACTCTACCCAATGTGGTTGCGACACAGCACCGCAAACTATGGTGCACCTGCTGGACTGCCCCGCGTGCCCGCACTCCTGCTCTGAATCTGATCTGAGAGACGCCACGGTCCGGGCTGTCAGCACCGCTGCTTTCTGGGCATCCACTGTTTAGGGGAACCTCGACACGAGAGAAGAAGAAGATCTAATGGATATCCCAAAACGTCACAATAATTGTAGGGTGAAATGACAATTGGTTTCTCGAATCGAACTGCAAAAGATAACTAGTTGAGAACTAAACTATAACGTATCTAAAATCACATTTACAAACGGGTCTATCGCGAATTTATTTTGTTACCTTTATTTACCGACGTTTCGACACAGATTTCACTGGTCGTGGTCGCGGCTAACTGGCCCCGTTTGTAAATGTGATTTAATATGTGTTCAAACCGCGAAAGTTTAAAATGTTATATAACGTATCTATTAGATCTTGTATTGTTCTCGTATTTAGTAATTATCACGTTGTTCGAATTGACCGGTAACTAGCCACACGCATAACAGTAGTAACGTTCTAATATTTAGGAGGGAAAAGGGTGCCGAGAAATGAGACACGGCCGTTTATCGTATGGTATAATATCATATATCTTAGCAAACGTATACCCTATTTACTTAACACTGCCCGGGGACATAGTCTTGGAACCCTAAAAAACTACTTTTAAAAATCGCTTAAAAAAATCTCCTTGTCTTCCTTATAGACCATCCTGGATATCACTATACTACTATCACTGTACTATATTTGCAACTATTAGATTTACCTACTTAATAATTATAGAACTTAGTGTAAAAAGAGATTGATACTTGACTTCACAGTCAAACTAATTACAGTTTTGTGGAGCTTTGTTAAATTGTAATTTTTAAAATTTGATTATAATAAATAAAATAATAATAATAATATCATCTACCTATCTACTACATCATCTATAATATATCTACCCGATATCTAAAGGGGCCCACAGACTATCAGACCGCCGGACGATATCGGCCTGTCAGTTGTTCGGAACTGTCAAATTTTTGTTCTAACTGACAGGCCGATATCGTCCGGCGAACTGATAGTCAGTAGGTCCCTTTAAACCTAACATGTTCATTGCAGCAGAGGAAGGAATCTTGGTAAGGGCATTTTTTTGTTTGTGTGTCTGAGTTACGGATGTTTTCTATGTGGATGTATTTATATATATCTAATTATATATTCTATATATCGTCGTCTGGAACTCATAACACAAGCCTTCTTGACTAGGTCGGTCTGCGTAAAATTTTCCTAAAATATTTATTTATTTAATTACCTTCAAAAGTTCGCGTTACAAACTGACTTGACTCTGGTTAGCCGACGTCGTTAATCCGGGTATCTAGTTAATCACCTTTATGCCAAATTCTACCAAAATCCGTTCAGCAATTTGTATTCTAGTCTTCTTCAGCATAAGTTCAAACTCAAACTCAAATTTTTATTTGCTAAAAATGCACGTACATGCAAACAGAAAATATAAAACACTAGCTTTTCCCCGCGACTTCGTCTGCGTGGACTTAGTAACCCCAGCTAGAGTAAGAATAGCGCCTGGAGAAAATCTTATAGCAATTATTCAATTTGAGCATATTATGCACACAAATTAGCAGACACTTCATTAATTATCTCAATTCCATCCCGCTTTTTACTTTTTTAAGGGATGATTTTCGGGATAAAAACTATCCTATGTCCTTCTCAGGGACTCAACCTATCTCTATGCCAAATTTCATCTAAATCGATTCAGCGGTTTAAGCGTGAAGAGGGAACACACAGACAGACAGACAGACAGACAGACTTTCGCATTTATAATATTAGTATGGATAGTATGGATAATATTAATCCAAACATATTTACAACATATTTACAAAAACATATTTACAGATTTAAGAAGTTTTTATACATTTATTTATTTAATCTAAAGGGCAGTTTGGCAGCGGTTTTGAGTCCTTAATTTAATTTATTAATATTATGCCCGTTCGAGAAGCAAATTGTTTCAAAAACTGCTCCGGCCATTACTGCTGCTGAGAGGATGTATTCAGTAAATAGTAGAATTAAGCGGAGCCACTGCCAAGATACTCAGCAGCGCGTTAAGGGGAAGTGCGGGATCCAGTTGTTTGAAATAATTATTGAAAATCATAATGTCATCATCATCATCATCATCGTGTCAGCCGATAGACGTCCACTGCTGGACATAGGCCTCCCCCAAGGCTCGCCACTCCGACCGATCCTGTGCCGCTCGCAACCACCGAATTCCCGCGACCTTCACCAGGTCGTCGCTCCATCTCGTTGGAGGCCTACCGTCAATAATGTAATGATTGTCAAATTATCATTAGTTGTTATTCTGAAACCTTAACATTTCAGGATTTTCGTAAGGTTATCCCGTAGATAGGTTATGTTGAATTTGTTTTATGGCAATCCTGAAAAGTTACGCGTTTCTGAGAAAAACCAAATTATGACTAACGAAAATTCGGAAAAACAATACATTATGACTTAAAACTCTATGAGAAACAATAGAGACCCCTAACTCTTAACTCCTAAGGAGGTAACTCCTTTCAAACAAAAATAATATTACGCTAATCGGACCACGGGTCGGGAATAATCGGTGAACATATATAAAAAAATTGCCACAACCGAATACAGGGACTCCTTCTTCTGGAATACGAAGTCGGTTGGCTGACATACTCTGCTTGGACAGTCTTTTTAGGGGTACCCAAAGGTTAAAAACGGGACCCTATTACTAAGACTCCGCTGTCCGTCCATCTGTCTGTCTGTCTGTCCGTCTGTCACCAGGCTGTATCTCACGAACCGTGATAGCTAGACAGTTGAAATATTTATAGATGATGTATTTCTGTTGCCGCTATAACAACAAATACTGAAAACAGAATAAAAGTGAGTTTTTTGCCGTTGCGTAAGGGTACGGAACCCTTGGTGCGCGAATCCGATTCACACGTGGCCGGTTTTTTTACAAGCTTTTATTTAACTTGCAATGTACCTATGTAAGTATGTATGTAACATGTTTGTAAGGGTCAAATTTTGCAAGTTAAATTTGACCCACTTCCCGGTTTCCGATGAAGCTGAAAATTTGCATACATATGTAAGTCGTGTGACAATGCAATATTATGGTACCATCGAGCTGATCTGATGATGGAGACAGGAGGTGGCCATAGGAACTCTGTGATAAAACAACGCAACCTAATTGTGTTTGGGGTTTTTAGAATTGTCTCGATGAGTATTAGTTGCCTGTGGAAAAAAGTACAGCCAGCGATAAAAGCTTGTACCAAAAATTAAATTTTTGTCTAAAACATTCTAATTGTAACATATGAACTTACCCTTAACCACGATCATAGCGTATACACAATAACCGTAATAGTTTAACAACTCGACCGCAACGCTGGATGCACTCACTTCACGGTTAATCACAACTTTCCACCCTTGGCATTTCAGCTATCATGCCCACATGTAAAGCTTTAAAATGGGAACAGTAAAGGTAAAATGTGTAAACAAACAAAACTTTATACTAGTGGTTCTGTGAAACCCAATTTACCCAATGGCTCTGCCATTTAAAAAAAACCGGTCAAGTGCGAGTTTGTTTAACTCGCGCACCGAGGGTTCCGTACAAACTTTCAATAGCTAACTATAAACAGAAAAGACTTTTGACCAGAAGTATACTAAGCATAATCCATGACAAACTCAAAATACAAAATATTGTTGTCCATTTCCCATTCTACCTTTTGAAATTTTGTGAGAATAATTAGTAATTCGAACTAATCTGCAGACTTTAAAATAAAGCATTTCCTTAAATACACCTGAACAATACTAAGGAATAACAAATGTATGAAAACAAGAAAAACAGAGATTAAGTTTTTGCGAAAGGTGGGTACAACGCTGCTATTCCCTTTTGCCTTCCGCAGGCGAGCTTTGGGCTCTGGCATATTGGGAGCGGGCATGAACAGGGGGCAGCATAGAAGCCGTCAGATTATTGACGCGAGGCGTAATTGTGAAGTTTATGCTTCCGATGTAGCCCACAAGATAGCAGAACCTACTATGCACAAGAAAACGTTCGAGAACGGTAGATGGTAGACTCATGGTAGCACTTGCAGAGCGTTTCTTTTTTGTTTTGCCATTTTTTTAGTGACCTTTTTTGCCACTTTTGTGTTATTTCTAGTCAGGATCACGAGCCCTTTTCATCTTTATGGAAAAAAAATGTGTCCCAAAATGTCCATAAATTTTTTAAACTTTCCTTTTTGTTACCGCCATACAAACTATATGGGGAAATGGTAACACAATAGGAAAAAAAACCTTGACACATTTTTTTTAGGATCGAAAGAGCTCGTGATTCTGAACTGAGTAGAAATAATACAAAAATGAAAAAATACAAAATTGATGAGTGGCTTTTTGTTTGAAACGCTCTGCTAAGGCAATGTACCTACATTTTTTTGTTTCCGATTCAGGCCAAAAGATGGCAGACCCTCCATCGCATCATAATAATGATGTTTAATTTTACAACATATTTGGACGTCAATATTCAGACGGATAATTTGGTCTTAACCTATTTTATTTACACATATCATAAGCCCTCTAATGCGTTCAAATCCAGCAAATTACGGATAGCATAAAGAAGGCACGTCTGCACACGCGTTATGCGTCATAGTGTAAGTTGCTTAAAAATAGTACTGAGCGGTCTGAGCGGCCGGCAAACGGCCGTCAATTTGCTGTCGCGGGGCGAGGTAATTCGAGTCGGGGTGGGGCGGTGCGCGGCCGTTCTGTATGATAATACTATTACTTAGTCTGTGACTAAGATCACATTTATTCTGGTTTTCTTGAGACATATGTTCGCTTGCACAGGAAATAAGATTACAGGGTACAGGAAAATTCTTTGTTGGTACTCGCCCGGCGCTGTTTACTAATTAATGTTGCCCGCATGGTAGCACTGGGGTGGCCATGCTTTTGGAAATAGCAGGGACTTTTATGTTTAAAGTATCGCGTTAGTCGCACCAATGTAACTCTGCATGGCATTTATTGCTAAGACAAAGTGTCATCATACATGTCAAATTTCTATGTTATGTTATAAGTACCTACTTTACTTTTGAGTACTTTTGAGTAGTGGACGATGAGCGAATGGTAGACCCAAAAAGCGATGGATGGATTGTGTGCAAGAGGATGAGAAAGAAAGGAGTGAGTGCTGAGGTGTGAAAAGATAGAGGAGAATGGAAGAGAAAAACATGTTGTGCCGACCCCACATAACGTGGGATAAGAAGAAGAGATAACTTTACTTTTGAGTGGCATTAACGTAAGACACTTCATTCGGTTCTTGTCTGTTAGTCTGATTTAATGTCTTTTAATTTTACTTATACTTATATAACAATTCAAACCTTAGAGACCCTTTACATCTGTAAGGATAATTTGATGATCGTTTTTCTATTACGCATATATATATATTATCTCTTGAGACTTAGAGACTTTACATCTCTAAACAATTTTATTATTTGTCTGTTGTTTGTATATTTTTCTATTATAGTTTTTTGTTTGTTTAATTCGACATTAAGAGACTGGATACAAAAAAAGTATCTAATATTTCATTGATTCCATATTTGTAATTTTTCTTTATTTTTATTGCTTGTAAAAATTTGACATGTAAAAGTGCCCTTGTGGCCTATTTGCTGAATAAATGTTTGATGTCTAAGAAAATTTGGCGTTTTTAACGACACACACTTTGTTCTGCCAAATTTTTACAGTGAAACAGATGTAATAATTATAGTCTATCATGAAACATCGTTAATAAACATTGAAACGATGTTAGAAATAAGGACATTAATAGATATATAAATATAATATATGCTTTCAATTTTGTTTGTATTTTACTATACAGGCTGGCTAAAAAACAAGTGCACTCCCGCTGCCAGGAAGGCGATGGGATTACACTGAGCTCTTAGACTACAGTTGAGTGGCTTTACAGAAATTGATATAATTGCATTGCGGGTGATGTCTAAATGGTAACAAATTAAGATTAATTTGTAAAGTTGGATTCGCTCTTTAGGAAGGGCAGAGTGAAGGCAATTTAATTGTTAAGGATAAAATTAATTTAGCCCCTAAACGAAAATGATCGATTAATCATCATTATATTTAAACTATTTATAATTTTATGATTTTAATATAAATAGACATACAATGCAGTTTTTGTTACTTGGAATCTCATTATCATCATATTGGCGTAGAATTAAGTACATATTATCATATTGTTCATCACTATTTCATTTTACCCTGTTCATACTTTATTATAAAATTATAATTAACTTTCGCACAATGGCTTTAGGTACACTGTCGGTTAATCCATAAATGCGATGCAAAATGGAGAATTAAGTATGCAAAATCATTTTCCAAAGACAACGTAAAAACTTTTAAATGTGCAGTGCAAAATTGAGTGGCTGGCCGACATGAGCAAAAATATGTAGATTTAATAAAAATCTCGACATGCTTCGATAAAGGCTGCACAGACGGTGATTTTATTTCGCTTTTTATCGGTCTGAATTTTTATTAAGTCTTCATAGTGAGGGCTTTATTTAAAAATAGTAAAAAACCGGTCAAGTGCGAGTTGGACTCGCGCACCAAGGGTTCCGTACCATTACACAAAAACGGCAAAAAAATCACGTTTGTTGTATGGGAGCCCCACTTAAATATTTATTTTATTCTGTTTGTAGTATTTGTTGTTATAGCGGCAACAGAAATACATCATCTGTGAAAATTTCAACTGTCTAGCTATCACGGTTCATGACATACAGCCTGGTGACAGACGGACAGACGGACGGACGGACAGCGAAGTCTTAGTAATAGGGTCCCGTGTTTACCCTTTGGGTACGGAACCCTAAAAATGAGGATTAACGATGATGAGGATATTTATTTTCGAGCTGGGCAATGGATTGGCATGATTTTGTAAGTGCTCCGGAAATATGAATGGGAATAAATTTAAATTAAACCTCTGTAGAAATAGAGAAAGTATAACCTCTAGCGGTCCACCAATCCCACCATACAAGAAAAAATGTTAGGCAAATTTCATACAAAATTTCGTTTTAATATGTTCAGCTGTTTAAGCGTGAAGAAGTATGAGACAAACGGAGTTTCTTTTGTATTTATATTATTAGTAGGGATTATGCGGGGTCGCTTTTGGAAGTTATTCCAAGATTTAATGGAGGCACTTGTTTTAAAAAGAGGCACTGTCATCTAACCTTCCGCTCTCTATCCAAGAAAGAAAGAAGAAAATAAATTAATTTAGGACGCTTACAGTATTGCTTAAATCTAATACACTTTTATTAATATAAAACATAAACGTCACTGAAAAGGTCTCCCCTCAGCTTGATGCCAAGTTAACTTTCAGGTATCTTGACGCTGGTATTCCTTGGAGACCTGTCCAAGCGATCGGGTCAGCGCGTAAACTTAACTAACATTGGTTAAACTAAATTGAGATCAGAACTTTTGTTCTGTGTCACAAATAAATAAATATTAGATGCCTATTTCAATTTGACCTATGCTGATTTGATCTGCTGTGGATTTGATGGTATGCCTCATTTTTTGTTAATACAATTAACTATTGAATAACAACAGAAAAGACCTATTAAGTATATTAATATTAATTATTTATTGGTATTAATTGTTTTTTAATGTTAATAGCCTATCTACACTATCGCATTGGGAAACTGTAAAGATAGCTGTAAGATTTATTAAATAAATAAACAATATAATGTAATTAATGTATGACTTATTTAATAATATATTTGTAAGACATAGGGTAGGTTGCACCAAACCGTCTGTCACCGTTAAAGCGTTCGAAAAAAAATATTGTATGGGAATTTTCATAGTTCTCTGCTGAGTGTTGTTGATCCGTCTGTCAAGTGTGGTTGGTGCAACCCGCCTTTAGAGTTTATCACGTACCTATTGCATTAAACCATTGACTAAAAATAAAACACTCATGTCAGACAAAACTTATAGTAAAGGTTGGCACTTACGAGTGATCTACTCTTTGAGCAAATCTGAACATCATCTCATCTCTTCTCTTTGCTCTTTCTGCAAATTCAAAATATACTTTTTGTATCTTTATTTACATACAAGATATATACAGTGGTACTACGTAAACGAAATTAATAACTAGCTTAAATCTAAAATAGGCCCTTGAGGCATTGTACCAAGGATGCTGGCGGCATTTCCCCGCTGTATCGCAATGCTGATACGTTGTGCGAGAAAGCCGCCAGCTCTTCGGTCACCACCCCAGTAGCATTTATACGTCATTATGACGTCGCTGACGTCATTTTGCTACCTGGGCAGTTACGTCAACCAGACGCTTCGCGATTACTGCAAACAACTTATGCGCGCTGGGACCCCATGGACCTAGAGTTTCAACTCCAAATGGAACGAAATGATACTCTCTACCGAGGCTCTTTTATTTATCTTATATTTTTTGTATCTTACTTTGAAAGGCAAAATAGAATGGAATAGAATCACAAAATAGAATCGCTATCGCTCTTGCATATTCGAGTGACAGAGAGGTAGATAACTTCAAAGACAGAGTTGGCTGTATATCTGATGGCGACTGTCCTAATTATTCCTAGCACCATGGTCACCGTCGCCGCCGCTCCTTTTTAGTCGTAATGACTAGATGCGTTTCAGATTGGAATTAAATCTCGCCCTCATTAACGTTGCGGCTGTATTATTAAACATAGGTCAGATGGCAGTCACTTTGAAAAACTGAAGTCAACGCCCAATAATACATACAATTCATATTTGGGAACAATCTTACACAGATACACGACCTGAACCATACTGTTCTACCTTACGGATGGCCAGCGGGCGCCACAAGCTCTCAGAAAACTGTCATATACTTGGAAATTTCGACCCATGCCACCGTAACCGAGTAGCCGACCGGTTCAGGCATCCGTCGCGCAAACGGCGCCTTGGACACTGGAGGCCTTGGTCATTTTTTCCTTCGTATATGACATTTCAATACGGTTTGTATAGGTAATTTAAATAGTAGTGTGTCTACTTGAAATATCACATACTGAAATATTTCCATAGAAAGTAATTTAATTTGATCTTAGTCTTACACAGATCAGCCTAGCCTCAAACTAAGCAAAGCTTGTACAGTCGAAGGCAATATCGATCCGATAAATGGCTCAAAAATATGTGAACACGACTTTATTGTCTAAGGTGTAAGAGCGTACATATATTTTTGAAACTGGGAATGTATATATATTTATGCCCTTGACTGTACTTGTAAGGTGTTGTGTTACGAAGATACGAGTACCACGCGTTGTCATAATTCAGGAAGATTTTTGTGGACATACGGCGCAACAGCGTTTATGTTTTATAGAATGGGGAACTCTATCTATCCACCTTTTATCAAAATCTAAAAAAAAAATCTTAAATTCTATAACAAAATAAAAATCGCGCCTTTAATGCATTCAGCCGATTTTGTGTGATTGAAAAACAAACATTAAACATCCAAAACATACGGAATTTAACATTCATGCAGTGGAATTACCTAAGGTTTTTTCTAAGAGTTCTGTAAAAAGAGGTACAGTATGACACGTCAGGTAGTTCCAGGCGTTAGTATCCTACGGTAGCCGCTTACACAAGTTTACATATAAGGTTTTTATAACATCATGGGACGACTTAATGTGTTTGGAATAGGGAATATTACGCGAAACTGCGTAGGGGGCGCCAGGGCGCCACTAACACAATGTGAGGGTCTATCGTGAAACAAGAAATAGTACATTTCGATGCTAGTGCGGAAAGTATGCCATTACTTCACGAGTACAGAGATATCTTGCCACGAGCCGCAGGCGAGTGGCAAGACTCGGGACGAGTGAAGAATGACATTTCCGCACGTGTATCGAACGACGTTTTTTAATACAGTTGCGAAAAAATAAGAAAAGCAACAAGTAAGGAATAGAATTCGAAGCATTTATATTATTAATTCTGTGACATGATTGACACTGACATTATGAAGAGGTGTTTTTCTAGCTTTTATTCGACTAAAATCAATTTTGTTATTATTATTGAACCCACTTCAATGCAAGTTTTTTTTTTCAAATGCATGTTCTATAACACAGAAACAATTGTAAATATTAAAACATTGTACTATTATTACGATACTACGATTTTACGATTATTTGTGTATGGTATATTTATAAAAACAATATCGAATGTTGCCTTTGGAAACTTAAAACATTCTTGCAGTAAGAAAATACGCCTCTTCTTTGACAGGCGTTCCGTTCCATTCAGACAACTTATTAAGAACGGTTTTTAACATTAAAAAATAAACGTGTTATAATACTTATAATGATGAAGAGGTAAGTAATAAAATATGAAATTTGCATATTTTTCGTATTTTTACATTAACAGTAGGTTTTTATGTTGATTACGACGTTTAAAGGAAACTAATATTAACACTCATCAATAAGTAGTCATGAATTGGAACAAGTAAAAATTTAAAAAAATTGGAAAAGTAAAAAGCACTAGTTCGCGAAAACCAACTTTCCGCACGCTAAACAGCAACGAAAAGTAGCACTTTTTGAGCAACTGTATTAAAAATTTCTTTATCTAACATCTCTGTCACTCCTGCATATTCGAGCGATAAATAGGCAGATAGCGAATTTTCGGATTCGCGTTTCCCGGTAGGTCCTCTGAAAGCAAACCGCCTTGATGCATCAATGTCATATTTTATTATCTCTGAAAACTTGTCGAAAACCTGTTAAAGGTACAGTATGTATAAGTTACTCTATAGTTTACTAAAAAGGCTAGTCCTGCACTCTGGTGGCAGAACATTGCAGTAATATCCCCTATTAAATCTCACCTCCATTAGGGCAGCGACTGTTATATTATTAAACACAGGGCTGCCCGTCGTCGGGGACATGCAGTCTAGGATTTAAATTATTTACGATGATGGAGTCGAAAATAATTGTAGAAAAAAAAAAAAAAAGTCCTACTTTTTGAAATCGGTTCAAATTAAGACTTAATTAGGGTTCCGTACCCAAAGGGTAAAAACGGAACCCTATTACTAAGACTCCACTGTCCGTCTATCCTTCAGTCTGTCACCAGGCTGTATCTCATGCACCGTGATAGCTAGACAGTTGAAATTTTCACAGATGATGTATTTCTGTTGCCGCTATAACAACAATATTACATTACTTCAGAGGCCGGGAAGGAAGGGGTTGCCGGCCGAATACGGCCGAACGATAGTATGAGGCCCACAACCCGTTTTCACGCCGATGTATGTATAATGCTTTTCTCAAACGTTACAGAGAGAATCATACTATCTTTGTCTTACACTAGTACTAACACCCAAAAGAAAAGGATGAGTATAGTTTTTTTTGTTCTTATTTACTGATAAGATTTGCTTGACCAACTATATATATCAATCAAATATCGTTTTTTTTTAACTCTGGAGTATTCCAGCGTATCAAAACCGTCTCGTGTGATGCGGAAAGGTCCTGGATTTTCCCCAGGCTACCATCCCCCCACACAGTCCTACCGCTTTAATGTCCCATGTCTGTGTAGAGCCCAAGTCAGGTTAAAAAAAAAGAAAAAAAAAAAGGTTTTTTTTTATTAGGCGTATTGGCTGAATGCCATAAACGAACCAAGAAGCAAATATTGCTAATAGTTTTTTTTAAATTGCTGAATGCCATGATGCTGTGCCACAAGTATATGTGAAATAGAAATCAAAAAAAAAAACCACTTCCCGACCTAGGCCTGCAACTTTGTATGAAATTTCATTACAGACCTCTCGTCTAGCCGCGCGTGAAACGTGATACTTCTCAGCCTAATATAAAGAACGTAATATCAATATTACATAGCATGTTTGAGAAAATACTAAAAGCAGAATAAAATAAATAATAAAGAGGGGCTCACATACAACAAACGTGATTTGTTTTCCCGTTTTTTGCGTAATGGTACGAAACCCTTCATGCGCGAGTCCGACTCGCACTTGGCCGTTTGTTTTTAAATATAAAATCTTATATAAAAGTTGCGATAACATTTATTTTTGACATTTCCTGCAGTAATGCAGTTGGCAGCATTACTAGATTACTACAGCATTACTGCAGCATATTGCACTGCGACATTACTACCGACTGCATTTCTGCCGCAAACGTCAAAGTCGATGTTGTAGGCCGGATTTTTAAAAGAAATATAGCCAGCAGTAATTGTCGCGCTGCAATATGCTGCTGTAGTCTGAATCCGAACGGCACCTTAAATGTTTACATATACCTGTTCATCTTACGCTATAAACACTTACTAAAAGGAACTAAGAAAAAGCGTTATTTTTCCACCAAGAACCGAAATAAACACGTTAAGCAAAAACAAACGATAGCGAAAACTAACTAGTGCGACCATAAATTATGCCGGACGGTAATGGGAACAATAAAAAGCCTGTCCGTTCGTACTTTAATTTATATATAGCGCTTACCTACTCTGTAATCTACGGATTCGAAGGAAAAGTGAGTTATGGCGGCATGGTTTTAATGTTTTGTAATTGCTTTATAGTTTCTTTATGGTTAGGGAAATAAAAGATTTAGGTATATGTGAGTTAAGTTTATGAAAGGGAAGTATAATTTTCCCTTTTAATGACTTGGGGGCGTGTAAGAATAAAATTGTTATGAGGCGTGTTAGGACATAAAATAGCTATGAATACATAATAATAACAATTATATTTAGCTTTGTAACGATATTTACGGTATTTTTTATAGTAGATATTTAATAATAATAGTTTTTGGTCATATATGTCATAGTTTATAGCCTAAACTATGACAAATATGACATATATGACCCTTTGCTAAGCTGTACACCTGGCATGCAATGACAATAATTAAAAGCAATTTTAGACTAACTACAATGCAGTTTTAGAAAACAGTTATAGGGCGGGCAACGGGAAATGATCAAAAATCCATTAAATACGGTATTCAAAGTGGCTAAAAGTGCAACATAACTCATCTTTTGTCTAATATTGCAAAAATGTGTCATGGCTGCGGGTAGCACTCCCGCGTCTTGGGGCGTTGCAGCCGACAGGCCTGTCTAAACTTTGCGCAAGTATGAACTAACCTGTACCCCGCTCGCCAACGCGAGTCATAGTCACCCTACGTTTTCGCTGCGCGTCGAATACAACGCGTAGTTTATTCGAAAACTTTCTTTATTCTCTTTATACTGATGCGGCAATGTATACCAGGGTAAGTAGGGTGGGAGTGAGTTTCCGCGATTTAGTGTAGGTCTATTTGCAGGTTTTGTAATAAATTGCCAAGTTCAGTTACTGTTAATATAATATGCCACCTCTGTTAACATGCACGGGTGTATCCAAATATTGGTGTAGGTAAGTTGGAAGTTGAGCATTCATTAAGGTTTGTTGCGCCAGACATGTCTTGAACCTCCATTATGAAAGGCTTTGTTAATATGCTGTTAAGAGAAAACATGTAAGTAGGGATATACGAGGTCGATTCACAAGAGCTGACACGAATGGAATGATGTGTGTATCACATTGACCAATAAAATGGTGGTATGATACATGTTTTACTGATACAATGAAAGTTTTATTCGTTCCATTTGTGCCAGTTTTCGTAAATCGACCTGTAAGTACAGATATATTCTGCATAACTGTCGGGCAGATTTGTTTGGCTGACTATTCTGTCAATTTATGGTGGGAATGATGTCTGCCGGAGATTTTTCTGCATAGTTGTAGGTTTTATACTGACGAAAAAATCTGTAGATACTAGATATGCTGGGGGACATTGAAAATAATTTGATGAATTGATTAATTTTAAGATTATGACTTCTTGTAAAATGTTGAACCAAAAAAACTGAGCTGAACTGATGTTGAGATATTTGAAGGTTTATTCTTACAAAATTGATTATTTTTGCTGGTAATGTCTAACTAGTTTAACCTGCATTTCTGCTATTTTTGAGAACAAGTACGCACTTTATTGAAGTAAAATATGCAGTGCTCCAACGTAACCTTTTTGAAGTCAGTTGAAGAGAAACGGGTCACTTTACCCCCTACCGTTTGCCCCAGGCTGGGAGGGCCCGGAGTTTTATGAGAGCATTTCCGTTGGACTACAGATATTTAAAGCCGGAAAACCGGAAACGGTGGAGGGGCGAGTGTCATAAGCAAATATCTGAAGGTAAAATTCAAGTATACTTTGAAATATAATTGTTTAAGAATATGAACATTAAACGAAAACGGAGGGATTCGATCTCCCACATTCCCCACCCAATACTTTGTACAATAATTTAGGTGAAAACTGTAAAAAGCCTTGCAGGAAAAATACTAACTACATTTTTTATTTCTATTTGCATTAAAAACTGTAATATATGACATCTATTACAGTTTTTAATTTATATATAGTAGTGTGACTACTTAAAAAACACAAATCAAAAATATTTAATAAAATAATTTGATTTGTTCCCAAACTTGTTCTATTTGCATTGTTTATTTTTTATTTTACTTTTATTTTTATTTTTATTTTGACATTTTATTTCAAATCACTTGTTTATTGTTATTATTTATACAAACGATCATTTTACGAAATTAATATAAGCTGAAATGTAGATAATTTGTATAAATGATATAAATAAACTAGGGAACAAATCAAATTATTTTATGAAATATTTTGATTTGTGTTTTTCAAAGATGGCACCAGAGAATTTGGGACGGGTCCCGCCGTGGCCGGGTGGTCTAGTGGTCAGGACGTTAGCCGCGTAATCTGAAGACGCGGGTTCGATTCCCGGCCTCGGCCACCGGTGGACTTGATCACTTTTTCTTTGGTGTATGATCTATTTCAGTTTATGATATAAATAAAACTAAAGTTAAATCCAAATCAAGCTGATATTGTTAGTTTTTTTTTTTTTTAATTCATGTATTTATTTAGGGACTTTTAATCTTAAGATTACGCCAGTCCCATCGTACCTTATCTAAATTACACTCACCTACGGCCTGTCAGTATACTGACTAATATAATTATATACAAATAAATATATCTCCTTTGCCTCTTCTGAGATTGGTGCCGCCAAGATGCTTTGAAAAGCGCCTACATCTAACCTATTAATATTTAGTGACTTCATCAACAATTGTCTTTTACCTTCGTTTCGTACACATTCCGCCAGTATATGTTGAACATCCTCTACAATATTGCAAGCTTCGCAGTTCGGGGATGGCTCTTTTTTCATCATAAAAGCGAACTTCTTTAGAGGAATGTGTCCTGAACGAAGTCTTAACCCTATTTTAATTAATTTCCTACTTAACCTAGCACTCATAAACCAAGGAATATGAGGAGGTTCACATAGGATAAGGATAGAGGAAGCTGAAATTGTTATAGTTGGAACACAGTTCTAAAACTCGTAGCAAGTCTACGAAGTCACAACAAGTCTATGGCGTAGCAGCTAAGCCATTAAGATAAATTTGTGATGCATGGCGTTTAACCCATACATGGATATTTTTTCTTAATTTCTTAGTACCGATTTCAACTGTTTTTTCCTTAACATGATTTGAATGGATCACGTCATTATTTGTACATATATCAGCAAATAGTTATTTTTAAATTCGAGGATCAGATCAATTCGAACGTACGAAATGATGTCATTCAGATATCATGCATTTCACTAGTTCTTGACTGTACATGTATTGGCGCGAGCGAGACGCACGGTAACTAAAAGACTTCATTCAGTTATCATTCTGATGTCAGTGTACGTTCCAATTTTCTTGGATGTTTCCTTGTAAAATATGAAAAAAAAAATAGGTCAGGTTTCTGAAGTCTATACGTATACCTACGTATACATACTAAAAAGTGTGTTGTTATACGTATAATGACGCACTTTTTACATTAAGTATCTACCGTAAAATGGGGATACTTTGATTTGTGGAGTAAAATAAAATTGATCGACGATTTTCAAGCTATAAGAATGTGTTTTTTTTTACATTTGCATAAGAATTTATTGATATTTCATATAGTTAGAATAGCTACGTTAGTATTTAAACTAAATGATATATGAACTGGTTCTAAAATGAATTCCTTATACCAATATTTCAACCTTATACAAACATTTGCATAAAAATCAATGATCAACGTGATAAATAACACACAAAAAAAAAAAAAAACACTATAAAAACAGGCAATATATCACCCGTTTGAGCCCCAAAAGTTATTACACAAACATACAGATTCTCCACAATTATGTCTATTCAATTTGACAAAAAGATCTCCTTCCTACTCCTTTCTCGTACATCACAAAACCCATATTTAAAAATAAACCTTAATTCTAAAACTATACGATACATTTTTCAAGAATCTTAAACGGAGATCGGAGATTTTGAAAGAGATGGAGAGATGGATTGACAAAACTACTCTGCCGAATAAATAAGGTTCTTTACAATGGGACTCCATAAAAATATGTCGGCGGTTATAATGGGGGCCGTAGTGCTTGTTGTGGTAACGGGGTTCACGAATAACATAAATAAAGTAAATTGCCTAGTGATATTAAGGCCGTTCCATCGGATTGCCGCTGTCTTTGTCACATTTCGCAAGAAAGAACGGGAAAGAACATACGCGCCAAGTGTCAATTTTGATCGAATTTTGTCGGTTTTTATTTATTTTAAAAACGTTACCTTACAATATCGAAATTCTAAAGCTATGAAATTACTATTTATGTTAAGATTGTTTTTTTTCTTTTTTTGTTTATAGTATCACATAATAAATTACCGAGTAAAGTAGGATTAAAAGTCCGAGTTAGAGGTTACTTTGGGAATTAATTGTATCGAGCGAAGTGTCATAATTCGTGTATCGGAAGCTATGTTGTTAAAGATAATATAGTCAAGAACTACATATATTTTTTCCACGTCTACGAATATCAACGCCTCTTAGAAAAACATGATCATATAAGGAGATTTTTAGCCTTCTGGCTCAGGGAACCGCCTTAAGGAATTACCATTAACGATGTTTTTAAGGAAACTACAGCAATGGCTAGTGCAGAATTTGCATACATATTGTAAGTCGGGTGACAATGTAATATTATGGTACCATCGAGCTGATCTGATGATGGAGACAGGAGGTGGCCATAGGAACTGTGATAAAACAACGAAACCTAATTTGTGTTTGGGGTTTTTAGAATTGTCTCGATGAGTAGGTATTAGTTGCCTGTGGAAAAAAAAGTACAGTCAGCGATAAAAGCTTGTACCAAAAATGAAATTTTTGCCAAAATCTTTTTTTTATTTTTGTTTATTTACTTAGAACAACCGCATTTATATTAGGTATTTTATTTCGTGTACCCCAAACCCCATAGCATCAAAGGCTATGGCGCGTTAAAGGAAAAATAGAAAAATTGTGCTTTTTCTATGATTTGTGAATTGAATTATATCCTACCGGACGATTTGCTCGAGCTTTCTTCAGCTTTTCTATTATTGCCTTTGCTGGCTTCCGTCATATTTCTTGTCAATTGATCAAAGTTTTCAATAGACGTGACAGTTTCGTACGAAAGAGCTGTTTCTGTGAGTGCCTATCTTGCGCCAAAGAGAATTAAGAAGACATAGAGTGCTCACTCCATACATCGGTTTTGTTACCAAAAAGACTATTATTTTCTATTTCGGGGTTGGTCTCATAGTAAAAGTTGCTCAGTATAATACCAAATCCTCCCTGGCAACGGGAATGTAGTTATTTTTTTGCCACCGTGTATACCTCTTTTTCCTCCCTGGATATTGACATTATGGAAAGTATTTTTACACAATTTGATGTATTTTAATCATAGTTAGCTAGCTATGCCCAACTGTTTGATTTTTTTCGATTTTTACTTTATTTTGAGAGTTAGGAGCTTGTAAAATTTTGTATGGAACCTGCTTTTGCTCCTAGCTCTTATAATAATTAAAAAATTAAAAAGAAATCAAACGGTCGATTGAGTAAAAATATTTTCAATTATGTTAATATCCAGAGGAAAATGGGAAATACATTTGTATGGAAAACCGGTTTCGAGGCAGTCGTCCCCTTTCGTCAAATGGAAGATTTTAACACGTTCTTCTTCTTTGGGACTTGCCGGAGGTGGTGAATTTTTCCATTTTTCCTTTAATACAAAAATTTATTGACATGTTCCTACATAAACTTGAACGAATTTGAACCAGCTTACAAAATTTATCTTGAGCGCATCCGTCGATGAAGTTTTAAAAAGATACGAACCGAGCGCCATCGCCATATCGCGGGATATCACGCCATTGCTGTTACGGGCGCGCTTGCCACGCGAATTTAACTAGTCGCCTCATTTCAACCAGTTTTTAATTACCAAGGTCGACAAACTGAGATAAACTGAAATAGATGTCATACCTAAAGAAAAAGTGACCAAGTCGACCGGTAGCGGAGGCCGGAATCGAAGCGTCTTCAGCACGAGGCTAACATCCTGACCACTAGACGACCCGAACACGGCAGTACTCTTCCCAAATTCTCTGGTGTAGTTAGACTAAGCGCCTTTGACCAACTCTAATGGCGAGCCAAGTTGTCGATATAGCTCAGAGAATTGCCAGACTTAAGTGGCAGTGGGTAAGCCACATTGCTCGGAGAATCGATGGCCGATGGGTTAGAAAGGTTCTCGAGTATGGCGACTATGCACCGGAAGACGCAGCGTGGGAAGGCCCCATACTAGATGGACCGTAGATCTGGTTAAAGTCGCGGGAAACCGTTGGTTGAGGGCAGCGAATGACCGTTCGTTGTGGAGATCCTGAGATGATGATGATGATTATTATATTTGCAATAAAAGAAACGTACGTCTAAACAATACACTGTATGAGCGAAGATGGAGATCATATACAAACTGGTTTATCTGACACGTATGCTCTTGAAGTAACGGAACATTATACGCCGTAAAACGCCAACGTGCCGGCCGAATGGCTCAATCCGAGCGATATTTGAATTTTTACACGAGAATTTTGCGAGATTGATGCTTTACTCGTTTCATTTGCAGGTCAATTTTTATTAGAGGTAGTTTCAAGTTTTACAATAGGTTAAATTTGATGGCGAAATATCTGGGATAGCGACTGCAAGGTCGTTAAAACATTCCAAGGTAGCAAAATGACGTAAAATGACTACAGCGACGTCATAATGACGGCATTATTACGTCATTACGACGTCGCTGACGTCATTTGACGTCATTTTGCTACCTGGGTTCTGTGACTAAACTTGTCTTCGATGAACCTACAAATAAATCGATTGCACACACAAATGTTTTTCTACAACTAAACCAATCCCTTTAAAGTCATACGAAATTATGCTAAATAAATCGACAAATATAACAATATTAGAGCATTCATTATTTCGTTACTAATAATAACAACTACGTCTGACAAACGCCATCGACATGGCCTAGCGGCAAAACGTAAATTTCAAATCCCGATTATTGAGAAATAATATTATTTTATACATAGTTGCTCTTTCGGGAATAAGGAAATCTTCAGAAAACCGGACATATCCTAGCGGAGCCCATTTTACCCTTTGGGTTGAGGCTTTCCTAATAACCAGTCCCAACGCCAATATTTGTGATTCGGTCGCCAAACGCGAATCCCAAGAGTTTAGGATGGAACCCATAAAAAGCAAAATGAGAAAGGTCTTTGGGACTATGATTAGTGTGGGTTTCACATTGTTTTGCAAGTACGGTCGATGCCATAACTGTTAAAATCGCCCCTTTAAAGCCACACGAAATCCTACCAAATGAATCGACAAATATTACAGCCGTCATTATTTTGTTAATAGCGGAACTTATTTACGTCCGACAAACACGTTACGGGCGGCTTTAATGAGCGCCCGTGGGGTTTTGAGGTGCGTATACACGTTTATCGACACATTTCGATATCCGTACCTGTTTTTAAAAGTATTATGTATGAAAGGATCCGCCAGGCTCCGATGGCTCGGGCACGTAGTCCGGATAGGGGAAGATCGCGCAGTCTGGAGTACCAAGTGGCCGGAGACCGCCTGGACGCCTAGGTACCGCTGGAGAGACGAAGTGAAGAAAGACCTCAGCGAACTCGGCGCCGTCGACTGGACAGAAACGGCTTTGGACAGAGTAGCATGGCGGTCTTTGGTGTCGGAGGCCAAGATCCACTTCGGGTCGTCGCGCCACAGCAGTAAGTAAGTATGAAAGGATCATGTGCTGCAGGACACCATCGCAAGCACGGACTTCTGGCTGATGGGTGTGGTGTTTCGGGTTCCGGGGCAACCTGCCGAATCCTGCGCCAAGTCAGACGACGCAACGGAGCGCTGCTGTTATGTCGTCGCCCAAATCAATGTTTAATTTGCTTTGGTCTTTATTTGTAGTTTTTTTTGTTTCCTTGTTGTTGAGCGTAGACTGTTTTTCCGATGAAGCTCGTACGCCGAAGACTGGAACGCGCTGGCCGAAGTGAAGCTACCGCTGCCAATTACCTCAGAAATACCACCACCATGTTACCGGGTTAGTGTGAGGGTTAGTAAGAACACTTATTTTAGGGTTAATAAGATGTTAAGTGTAGACTAGTTGTTGACGGACTGACGAGGCTAGGTTGGGCAGTCATATTTATATGATAGCGCGACCGCGCCCCGCCCACTGTGTCACGTGGGTGTGTTGTGCAGAGTCAGTATCCATTTATTGGCCAATCAGCTTACGCTATTTTACAAAGTTAGGGAATAGGTAATATTTATTGTGGGACATTGATTCTTATAACTATGCACGAAATATAACAATAAAACATAAACACACAATGATTAAAAGACATAGAAAGTTACACAATAATAAAACACAAAATTAGAGAATCACAAAACGTACAATAAAAATATCTTAAAAGCTATATACGACAATCTCCCCCGCGTGTGCCAACACCGTCTCCATTCGTGGAGTATATAGGTATAAGCCGGGAAACTGGACGACGGACTTCACCCGCTCGGGTGCGAACAATGGCTACTCTTACGTGGCCATCAGGGCCGGGAAAGAGTTGTGCGATTTCGCCTCTAGGCCATGTTCCTCGTGGCATAGAGCTGTCCGCTACGATGACGATGTCGCCTATATTTAGCTTCTGCACGTTCTGGTGAGCACTGGGCCGAGGGAGGAGGCTGGGTCTGTATTCTTTCTGCCAGCGCCTCCAAAAGTGATCGGCTAAGTTCTGCGCTGTCTTCCATGACGACAGTGACATATCTTTGTCTGTGAAGACGCCCAGCGGTGCCATTGCGCTCGACCGGCCGATGAGAAAATGGTTCGGCGTCAGAGCCTCGACATCTAGGTCTGGATTCACAGGTGTCAGTGGTCTGGAGTTCACTACGTGCTCGGCTTCTAGAAGCAGCGTATGTAGAACTTCTTCATGAGGTGCTCTCTCTTTTAGTGTAGCTTTCAATGCAGTTTTCACGCTGCCCACGAGTCGTTCCCATGCGCCGCCGGCGGAAGGGTTGCCAGGCGGTATCTTTTTCCAGGTGATCGCTCGTTCAGTCAGGAATGGCTTTAGACTGTCTGGCAGCGTTTTCTTGGCCTCTGCAATTTCTCGTTCTGCTCCGTAGAAGTTAGTTGCGTTGTCGGAGTACAGAACGGTAGGCGTGCCGCGCCGAGCTATCATTCTGCGCAGTGAGAGTATCATAGAGGATGCCGAAAGTGAGGCGGCAAGCTCTAAGTGCACAGCTCGGGTAGTGAGGCAAGTATATAATACGCCCCATCTTTTCTCGCGGCGGCGGCCTATTGTAATATTCATTGGGCCAAATAAATCTACGGCTGCGGCGGTAAATGGCGGTTGATTCGCCTGGAGCCTCTCTGGTGGTAAGTCGCCTACAGGAACCTTGAGTGTGGTCCCCTTATAGGTCCGACACCATTGGCACTTATTCGTTATATAACGAATGCTACCGCGCAGACCGATAATATAATATCTCTGTTTCAGCTCGTTTATCACTGTTGAGTGGTTGCCGTGATTGTAGAGAGCATGAAAATGATGTATTAGCAGCTTGACGAAATCTTCTTTAGCGTGTAGAACGGGTATGTGTACATCTTTATCTATTCTGGCGTTCAGCACGATGACTCCATTTTTGTCGAGTTTTACTGCGATTTTATGGAGTGGCGATTTCTTCGGAATCGGCCGTCCAGTTTCCATTAACTTGATTTCCTCTGGAAAGGCTTCATGTTGACTCCGGCGTATAAGCAATATCTCTGCTAAATTCAAATGCCCCTTATTTATGTCTGTGTCTGGTTTCTTTTTAAGCAATGCGGCTTTAAAAACCTCGGCGGCAACCAGTGTTTTAGCGGTGGCGCGGACTAAGCGTACGAACTTTGAGAACCTACATACCTCCGGCAGGTACTCAAACTTATTTTTCGCGGCGCCTACCGAGCATACGAGCTTGTTAACGCGTTCTTCGCCCGTATCGGCGACGGGCGCGGGCGTTTTCTCTGTCGGCCAATGCTCCTCGCTTTTACGTACGAAATCGGGCCCTATGAACCATCGGTGGTTCGCTCCAAATTGCGTAGGTATACCGCGCGTCGCGTCGTCAGCTACGTTAGCTGCACTAGGCACCCAGCGCCAGTTGGCGGGGGTGGTAGTGTTCTCGATTTCCGCTAACCTATGTGCGACGAACGTTTTGTACCTACGTGGGTCCGACCGTATCCACGTGAGTGCCGTTTTGGAGTCAGACCAAAAATACTTGTCCTTTATTACGTAGTCTGACTCTTTGACTATGGTCTCCGCTAACCTAGTCGCTAGTACGCAGCTCTGTAATTCCATTCGTGGAATACTAACTACCCGGAGAGGTGACACTCGGGCCTTTGCGGCCACTAATGCGGACGTTCTAGTCCCCTCGGGGTTGACGCTGACTAGGTACACGGCCGCGGCATATATTTTTTCACTTGCGTCGCAAAAAACATGCATATATGCCTCCCTATTAAATGCGGGCACGTGTCGCGGAATTTCCAAGTCCCGTAATTGTTGTACGTTATCTATGAACGATCGCCATGCGGGTGCGAGCGAGACGGGTATGGGCGAGTCCCATCCGATTCCGGTGCGCCATATCTCCTGCATTAATGCCTTGCCTAAGACGGATATGGGGCTTACGTATCCGATCGGATCGAATATCGACATCGCACTACTCGTAACCTGTCGTTTTGTAGGTAATTTCTGACCGTTAAGTACGTCCTCGGGCGTGTTGCGAAAGTTTACGTTGAAACCTAAGGTGTCACGCTTGTGATTCCATTTCAAACCTAACGTACGTTCGCTCTCGCTAGCGCCTAACAATGACGTTTCCTCTTTACTGTTAACTACGTCAGCAATAACCGCAGGATGGTTCGACGCGAACCCGCGAAGCTCGAATGACGCGCGCATATTTAGTTCGTAAACCTCGTTTACTATGCGCCTGGCGTCGTCCTCGGACGTATCGAGCGCGATCAACATGTCGTCCATGTACGTATTTTTTATTGTTTTTTCAGCTGCGATCGGAAATTGTTCGCTATGCGTTCTTGCGTTTTCGTTTTTGACGTATAGCGCGGTTGTCGGCGACGCTGCCGATCCAAATATAAGCCGCTTCATTCTGTATTCTTGCGGTGGAGAGGTGCGGTCCTCCCCCCGCCAAACGAAACGTAACGCATCGCGATCTTGCTCAATTATCTCGATCTGTAAAAACATTTCTTTGACGTCCGCTATTACCGCGATTTTACCCTCGCGGAAACGCACTAGTACGCCAAAGAGTGACTCTAATAAGTCGGGGCCGGCCAAAAGCGCGCTATTGAGCGACCGTCCGTAGGCTGTGGCGGCCGCGTCCCACACTAGTCTCATTTTGCCGCGTTGCGGGTGAAAAGTTGGGAAATGCGCTAAGTACCACACCCGGGGCGCATCGAGGGGGGGCGGCGACTCCATTTTCTCCGCGTAACCCTTGTCAAGCAAGTTAGCCATATGCTTTGCATATTCGGCCTTTAACGTTGCATCTCGGTCTAGTTTTCGTTCTAGACTGTACAGCCGTTTTAATGCTTGCGCTCGGTTATCTGGGAGCTTTTCGTCGTCTGTCCGCCATAATAAGCCCGCTCGATACCTATTCTCCCCCGGTATTTTTACACAGGTGGTTTTCAGCAAGTCTAGTGCGCGCTGGTCGGGATCGGCCCGAGGTAGCTTTTGTGAAACGCCTAATGATTCTATGTCAAAATGCCGTTTCATTAGCTCTAAAGCCTCGTCGTCCGCGGTTTTAGGCCGTGCGTGCCCTACAAAATTTACCGCGGCGCGGCGCGTTCTATCTGGGCCGTGTAAAACCCAGCCCAGTCTAGTTAGGCTAGCAATGGGAAGCTCAGGCGGGCCCTCTAAAATTTGCCGAGAAATGATGAGGTGCCAATTATCTTGTCCTATCACGATGGTAGGTATGCCGGTCGGGTAACTTAATTCGTCCGCGATCTTAGTCAAGTGTTCGCACTTGTCGACTACGTCACGTGGTACGCCCTGCATTCCTATGCCAATATCGCCAATCGTGATTACCTCCATCATTTCCATGTGTCGGCTACAAAAACCCCGTATTGCGACTCGTAACGTATACGAATCTGGATTTCTGACTACGCCGCCTATGCCTTCTATCTCTAGAGTTTCGCCTTTTACGCGAGGCGCGAGTTTATCGGCCGTTTCGTGAAGCATCAAAGTCATAGCCGCGCCTTCGTCTAGCAGCGCGAGGGTTTGCACGGTACCTAGCGGTCCCGACACCTCTACAGGCATGACTTTGAGGTACGTTTGCGGGAGCCTAATATTATTAACCGCTGCCGCCGGAGTACTATTACCGTTCGCGGGCGCGGCCGCGTTCAGTCCGTGTAATAGCTTATGATGTCCGGCTTCGCACTGGTTAACTCCGCACGCGATGTACTTGCACTTGAACTTACGGTGAGCCGCGTCTAAACATCTATAGCACAATTTAGCGCCCTTCGCTAAGTCCCACCGTTCAGAAATCGTCGCCGCTAAAAATTTACGACACGCGCTAACTTTGTGCTCGTGGCCGTTCTGGCAAACGGCGCACGTGCTGCGCGAGACAGGGACGGACGATGTCGGTTGTTTGGGCTTAGCTCCGGTCGACGCGGGTTTTTTTTTGTTACTATCGCGAGGCTTAACTTGCGCGATAGCGGGTTTATTACTACGCGGCGCTTCGCGTACGTAATGATCGTGGGAATCTGATTCCGACTCCGTGCTAGGATCGCGGGAAAACGCGGGGGCGCGACGCCTATCGCGAGAACTGCTTGCTCGCCTAGGGTCGTGCTCAAAAGATACCGTGTTTACTGTGTTCCGCAATCTGTTCGACGGCCTATGTCGGTTGACGCGTTTGGCTGCAGTGCTAATTTCGTTCAAAAACTCCGATAATGCAACTAGACCGGGAGTTTGACTATTAGACTGCCTATATTTTGCCCATTCGTAACGCACAATCAGATTAAGTTTGTCCACGATTTTGTTTACAAGTTCAGGCGCGTGTAGGTACTGCTCTTGTCGCAGCGAACGTATGGTTGCGACGGCATTCGCAATATGTGCGGCGAAGGAAGCTATGTTCGCGTTGTCTTCTGACAAGCGCGGCATACGTTTTATATTATGCAACTCCGTTAACACAATTTCCTCCGGGTCGCCGAATTGCCGTTCTAGCGCCTCCATAATTTCGTACGGGTCCTGAACTGTGTACATAATTGATTTCACGGCGGTCCGAGCCTCGCCTTTGAGCGCGCGCCTAATACGACTTACGTTATTGACGGCACTAAACATGGGAGACGTGTCCTCGAACTCTGCCCTAAATGAAATCCATTCGGTTATATCTCCTCCGAATGAGGGTAACTCGGGCGGCTTATGGTAGATAGGTGCATAACTGCCGTGTGGCACCTCTAAATAACGCGGTTGCGGCCTACTAGTACCCCGCTCAATGGCGGCGGCGCGCGGCGGCGGCGCTGTCTCCTTCGGCAAGGGAATTTTACTATTCTCGATCGCGACGTCTTGCTCCTGTGGCCTACACTGTTGTCCTACCCAATTCCTAGTACGCCGTTCAGACTCGTCAGCCACGGTACTGCCTCTGTCAGAATTCGCCTCCAATTCGGCGATCTGCAGCTTTAATTTGGCAGTATCGGACTGCTTCTGAGCGATAACTAGAGCGGCTTTATGAACCTCGAGCTCGGCCATGAGCACCGATAATTGACTATCACGATCCCTATTTACCGATTCGCGACCTCTGATTGATCCACGAACAGACGGCGCCCGCGGCGGCGGCGGCGCGACCACGGGGTCTTTATTTACTAGCGTATTCGACCTACTGCGTTCTACTACCGTATCTTCGAATGCGTTCGAGTGTACCGAATTGTTGTCTATCTCTCCACCGCTATTCACTTGGTTGCCGGTGGAGCCTTTGCTCCATGTATGTGTCTCGGTAGACGTGGTCTTGCCGGACGAGGGGGTAGGGGTCTCTGTGGGCGCGGGGGCAGGCGGGCCCTTAGCGCGCGGTCGAAGATTTCTCGTACTCTTCGTAGACATCTTCTTCTTTCTTGACACACACGCGGGGGTCCCTAACTATATACAAATTTACCTGCCTAACACCTATGCCCTGACGCCACAGAGCGCAACGTCAGTGCCCCTAAGCGTAAATCCCTCGGTGCACTGAATCTCCCGCAATGACAAAGTGCAATGCCTAGAGCGTTCGAAAGCAGTGTGATGGCATCACCATGTGACACATGCAACGAAAGTTGCCAGGACGCGTGAGTGGAGGAAAACCTACAACACAGCACGGTCCGACCGGCAAGCCGGTATGGTGGGGTATGGAGGGGTAATTGGGCAAGGGTCTGAGCCGAAGCGTACTTCAAGGCTCAGCGCGTTCGTTTTTCAAGCTTCTTTTTTCTATCTGAGTGGAGAAAAATCTCGACACTCAGCGCGTACTTGTTTCTTTGTTCTTTCTTCTATCTGAGTGGAGAAATTCTCAACACTCAGCGCGTACTTGTTTCTTTGTTCTTTATTCGGCTATCGAAGGACCATAATTGTTGAGCGTAGACTGTTTTTCCGATGAAGCTCGTACGCCGAAGACTGGAACGCGCTGGCCGAAGTGAAGCTACCGCTGCCAATTACCTCAGAAATACCACCACCATGTTACCGGGTTAGTGTGAGGGTTAGTAAGAACACTTATTTTAGGGTTAATAAGATGTTAAGTGTAGACTAGTTGTTGACGGACTGACGAGGCTAGGTTGGGCAGTCATATTTATATGATAGCGCGACCGCGCCCCGCCCACTGTGTCACGTGGGTGTGTTGTGCAGAGTCAGTATCCATTTATTGGCCAATCAGCTTACGCTATTTTACAAAGTTAGGGAATAGGTAATATTTATTGTGGGACATTGATTCTTATAACTATGCACGAAATATAACAATAAAACATAAACACACAATGATTAAAAGACATAGAAAGTTACACAATAATAAAACACAAAATTAGAGAATCACAAAACGTACAATAAAAATATCTTAAAAGCTATATACGACACTTGTATTCTTATTTTGTAGTTTCACAGTGCCTTGGTTTTTACTGTAATGCTGTGTCACTTATTTCAGTAATAAATAAATAAATGTGCAAGAGAAACGCACGAGGCGCCACGAGCAGGCCTCCAACCCCCGCCCACCTGGGGGAGCATACACCTGCTGCGTGTGTGGCCGAGGGATCCTCTCTCGTATAGGGCTTTACAGCCACGAACGCAAGTGTCGTAACACTCGTAACCGCGATGCTGCTTGAAACATCTGACACAGATGACAAAGGCCTATTTATTATTATTAAAGTTTTAATAATAATGAAGCGTTGATTGTTATCATGAAATGTAATCGCATGTTAAGATAATTATTATGTAATGTTTACCCAGGTATTGGCTGTTCTATTTATAAATTTTGTTGTGTTTTTCATGTCACTAATACGTCAATGTTGTTTTGACTAGTAAAGGAGTCCTTGAAGCCTACTTACAGAATATTTTCTAAGAAGGTGTGTAAAGCTTTTGAATACGTCAATAATGCTTCTACAATTGCAAGTGGCTATACCTTTGTACGCCTGTTTACCACCGACGTTAAAAAAAGTGTCTCGGACATTGTGCATTACCCATTACACAAATTATTCGCGAGCCATCGCCGGCAGATTATCTTCCCATTAAAGCCGTAATATGACATTACGCCGTTAATGTGTTTGCAGTGTGTACACAGCCTTATTTATACTGTTTACGTCAATCATGGAGTGATTGCGTTTCAATCCTAAATTATCATTTTGGGTATGGATTTTACAAATCGTTTATATCAGGGTCGCGTTACGAGGTCTCGTGTATATCGGGTGGAACAGAATGAGGGACTTTTATGTAAACTTGGAATTGTTTAGGCTACGTACTTTATTTTTCACTTATTAAACACGTTAATATTTCTAACCTTATGTGAGATACAGTTTGCTAAACATTAGTGCAAAACTTATATTGACCGGGATATAGACCGTGATTATCTTTTGTATTATTTGTGAGCTCCCGATATTTCGACGCAGTTACATGCATCATGTTAACTGCGTCGAATTATCGGGAGCTCACAAATAATACAAAAGGTAATCACGGTCTATATCCCGGTCAATATAAGTCTAGTGAAACTAACCGTGAATCATTCAAAACTCTAATTAGTGCAAAAATCTGCATTTTTCAACCCTACCAAGTAGATCCGAGCATCCATGGAGACTATATAAGTCAAGTTAATGACATATGTCAATTTAAAATGTAAATAACTTTGTAGTGGTATGGTTATCAAGTGTAGTATTAATTATTTCAGTTATATATCGCCTTACAACCACAACTCAGTACTTAAATTATTAAGAAAATAAATAAACCGGACACAATTTCAAAGAAAGTCACAATTCAATGTGCGAATTTGCCAAAAGGAACAGCTAACTCAATACGCCGAAAAATAAAAGGAAAACTTGTTCAAAGAAACTATTTGGAAAAGAAAATTGGTGCAACAGTTTAGCTGAGAACAGACGTCATTCAGCAGCGAAATAAAGAAAACTGACACTTTGGACAAAAAAGTGTAAGGGCGAGTTATAAGGAGAGTAGACGGGAAAGAAGTGCCATTTTTATGAAACTGATACTAGTAGCCTCCGCTCGTCCAAGAAGTAGCGAGTAGGAGATTGATCGGACATACCCTTCGAAGAGAACCCAACATTAAGCGCAAATTTTAAAGGATAGAAGATATTTATATAAGCGAATATTTACTCTTTAGGTGTGCTAAGTGCTCTAAAAATAGGAGTTATAGCCGGCTATAGCCCCGTTTTAACCCCGGATTGGATACAAATTTTTATCACCATAAGATTTATAACAGTCCTACGGTAGGGTTAGCGGATAAAAAAAGAGACAGAGCGGTATAGTGGAGCTACAATAGTGGTAATTAATTCTTTAGGAGCTAGATGGGTTGCATATAGGTGACTACAAACTGCTTGAGTTGTAGGGTTTAAGTTAAGCTGCGAACAGCGCCAGCATCGCGTTTGAGTTAGAGCGTAGAGAACGAGCTGCGAGCCGTATGATTAAGTCAAGTTATGTTCTAATGTATGGGGAAGACAAACAAATTATAGCCAGCAATAAATGAATGTAAAATGATACCTTTGGGTATGGTGCTTAACACACTGACGCAACCCCCCTTTTAGCATGAAATATGTCTCGGTTGACGGTTTTATTTTATTTTTGAGAAAAGTATTAAAGTTAGGAAAAAAGTGTACAGGTAAGAAATAATTCTTAATAAATTTTAAACAAAAAAGGTTATATGCTATTTTTTGGTAACACACCATATTCATGTATTAACTTGTTGAAGTTCAATATAACATAGTACGTGATAGTACTGACAGAAATCGCATGGGGAGAACCAGCTCGTTCAACGGTAAAAATTTGTCGAAGTCATCTCATAACATGAATATGGTGCATTATATTAAAAAAAAAACTTGTGTATACTTTCCCCCCAAAAAACGTATTTTCACATACATTTTGTATGGACCGTTACAAAACTGGCACCCGAAATTTGTATAAAAAATCGGGGACAGTTTTTTTCTTTGTCTCATTCAATAGTACCTACTCATGATTCTGGTCTAAATAACCCAAAAGTTGGTGGTTTTTCGAAAAAAAGTAAATGGTACCATTTTTTCTGAAAACGCCCTTGAACCCACTATATACTAAATCACCACACACACACGAAAGCTTAATAATTGTCTTTTGTACGATAAAATTATAAAAACAGTTTAAACCTCGTAAAAATACGTCATTGTAAAACCGGCCTTACCCAAGTCGAGACGAACAAAAGTACAGCCGGCATAAATGACAAAGAAACATGGCGCGGGGCGGAAGGCGACGGCCAATTCATACAAGTTCGTGTAGTGGCAGCAAAACAAAGACGAACTTAACACGTCGACAATTTTATCCTTATAATTGTAATATATATATAGGTATATGTACAAATTTCGACTTATAAAAATAGTTGAAAATTAGCATACTCCAAAATGAGCTCAAACTATTGATTGGATCCATTCATGAGATTTGATTGTACGAGTATTTAGGTAGGTAGGTACTTAACCTTTTCGACGCTTTATCAAACACAAAAGCTATCAGTCAGACGCCACGTCACCGAAGTGTCAAAACTGAAATTGAACTTTATGCATATGTACGTAGGTCTACGTTGCTCTGTGGTCAGTGACGGATTAATCCGTCGTTGTCGTTGGACCTGCGGTTCGGATATATCCGTCGTTTAATTATGGACTAAAGGTGATGTTAAGATATCAACTGCAACTGGCTTACTGTTGCGGCGTCATCAGCTGCACTTGACATCCGAACTAATGTCACCTTTAGTCTTATAATTTGAAAATTAGTAATTACTTTTTTTTCCGTTTCTCAAAATTTAGAGTTTTGAATGATTCACGCTTAGTTTCACTAGACTTATGTTGACCGGGATATAGACCGTGATTACCTTTTGTATTATTTATGAGCTCCCGATATTTCGACGCAGTTACATGCATCTTGTTCAATATCGGGAGCTCATAAATAATACAAAAGGTAATCACGGTCTATATCCCGGTCAATATAAGTCTAGTTCCTCTAAATTTGTCCATGAGCTTATATATTTTTTATTGTGAATGCAGTTAACTGTTTAAATTTATTTCAAAATCAACAACCTACAAAACATTAACAACTTTCAAACATCACATTACAAGTACACTTTAAAATTACCCGTCGATTCCAAATTTAAATTCAAAATTTATTAACATATTTGAGAGGTTGGAATCTCAATTAAAATAGTACTGCACTGAATTCCCGCCAGTATTGCTATAGTGAATAAATAATAATAGCGTTCAAGCAGACCACAGACCCTGCTCTGAAATGTGGCAACATTTTCATAGAATGCTTGTGGTTTTAATAAAAATATTTTACATTGCCATCGGCCTCTTTTGTAGATTAAATTACATGAACTGTTGTCGGATTTTAATACAGTTCTTTGTTGCTGAGGTAAATTAATTTTATGTAAAATTTCACGTGTAATTATTTAAACATTTAATTATTAAAGTCGTGTATTCAGAAATTATTAATGAGATTTGCCCTTAACTTTTTAATCGGATTATTAGGCCCATTTTCAAAACATTCTTGAACCTTTTAACCTGATTTCATCTTTGCATAGCTTTTTGAATAAGTTATTTTGTTATTATCTAGTTAACCGAGCGTTAGCGAAGGTCTCCGTTTTAGCTTGGGCAATGATGCTTTCGTTTGTCCGGATGTTCAACTCTGCAGCAGGTTTTCTCAACCGATTCTAGTGAAATTTTGTGTGCAGCTTCAGTAGTTAGATAGTTTTGTCGTTTTTAGAAAATGTTCAAAATGATGGAAATTGGTATAAAGGATTTTGAACTATAAAACTTAAAACCTAAATCTAAAAATAAATAATACCAATCTTAAAATAAAATACTAAACACCCCCTGCGCCATGGTGCCGGAGATGCTGTCAGCATTTCCTCGCTGTATTGCAAAACTAATTCTTTGAGCGAGGAAGCTGCCAGCTGCCGCAGCAGGTGACCTCTGCTAATGCTAGTGCCAATAGGGTCTTTTGCACTTAAAAAGACCATTGTGAGTTCGCTGTGATTATGTATCAAGACTTTTCGAATTAATAAATTATCGTTCTCTTGTTTTATTAATATTACATGATGGATTACAAAAACATTACAACTACCTACCTAAATCAAATTTTTCATCGATAATTTCGAAAAAAAAAGTCCCATCACTATTACATGTCGGCACAAAATTTGACAAACCAGTTTGAAATTTATGTCTTTGACTGCAAAAGTAGGTTAAAACAATTGCTACCTTGTATATCAACATGGTACACCGTCAATATAATTATGTGTGTATAGAATAAAGATAAGTACATAATAAAGATAGTCAAGTTTCATGCAAATACATAGTCCTGCCACTACATTACTTAAAATTAAATAAAATACAAATAATTGTATATAATTATGTGTGTATAGAATAAAGATAAGTACATAATAAAGATAGTCAAGTTTCATGCAAATACATAGTCCTGCCACTACATTACTTAAAATAAAATAAAATACAAATAATTGAATTAAAAATGTTTGATTGCCACAACTGCAAAAAAAAATTGCAAGAGAGAAAAACAAAAAACACTGCACAAAAGCATTATACAAAACATAAACACAAAATACTCGAACCCCGGCCGTCTTGCTTCGTAGGCAGCGCCACTACCGACTAGGTTATAAGGTCGTCAAATAAATGACTTTGCAATTTGGAATGTATAAGGAGATTTTTTACGGGGGTTTCTTCTCGGGGCAGAGGTGGGTTAGAGCTGGTATAGCTTTATTTGACGTTCATAAGCGCTTTATAAACTATCTTTTATCTTATTTTACGGTGGCTAACAGTCTTTATCACTCACTAGTCTCTGGCAGAATCAATAGTGCATGCTCGGCAAACAGGTTAAATGTGTGCAGACATCATTGCCCGGGGCTGACGTCGTGGTCTTTCCGTTTATGAATGAATGAATAATTATTATTTATTTCAGGACAAGTCATATTATGACATACAATTACAATTATCAATAATACAATTACATATCAACAAATAAAACAAATAAAGTTACATACAAACAAGTCAAAAAAACTTATAAAATTAATAACCTACCTACGTGGAGCGCGAAACATGCAGCTGCGTCCATCGACGCATCAGCGCGTTTAGGGCTATACCTATAACATTTGTTTTTATAATATTTTATTTTGTATTGTTCTTCTTCTTTATCGGTCTTTCATTACTGAGGATTGTGTCCACTTGGTTTTGCTCCTATGATTTAGCTCCATTTAGCTCCCGTAGCCACGATCATCTAGTTAAGTACAAAGGTATGTTTCAACCTCCATGATCTTAAAATTTATACCTGAAATTCGAAACTATTAGTAGTATGACTAAATTTAACAATGCCAACGTGGCAAGTGCCTCGTTGTGCCCCACTATCTGAGCAACTGCCGCACTGAATGGGGCATTTAGCGCACAATGTCCCATTGTCGTTGTACAGACAATCCGACGGACGAGAGGACTGGTGAAACGAGCGGTTAAAGAGAACTTATGTTAACTACCAGTTTAGGACATTTTTAAAGTGCATCCAGGGTCCAATAACTAGGTACCTACGTTACGGTTAAGAGCTCATTTTGATTCGGCCTTGAAAATGGCTCTCGTTGATTGGTGCATGCATGCAAGTGAGTCTTCAAAATGACCGTCAAGGTCAAAATCGGTTCATAACTTTAACTTTACAAGCTATTAAATCTGAATTAATGTCATTAACGGGTCTAACGCGATTAAATTTCTCTTCTTCCTCGCATTATCCCGGCATTATTGCCACGATCATGGGAGCCTGGGGTCCGCTTTGACAACTAATCCCAAGAATTGACGTAGGCACTAGTTTTTACGAAAGCGACTGCCATCTGACTTTCCAACCCAGAGGGGAAACTAGGCCTTATTGGGATAAGTCCGGTTTCCTCACGATGTTTTCCTTCACCGAAAAGCAACTGGTAAATATAAAATGATATTTCGTACATAAGTTCCGAAAAACGCACGCTCTTACCGCTACACCACCAGCGCTTAAACGCGATTAAATTTCATTATAAAAAAAAATGAGACCAAGCTGTTAGTGATTTTGATAGCCCAGCCTGTGCAAGTGTTATTTTAAACTTCTATGAATTTATGACGTTTAAATAACACTTCTACAGTCTGGGCTATCAAAATCGCTGCAAACTTAGCTTGGTCTAGTTCTACCTACGGTGTAATTGCGCTAATATTTTACAGAATAGGGAACTCTATCAATCTACCAAATTATATCTAAATGTGACGAAAAATTAAAAAAAAAAAATTATTAAAATAATATTGTCTTCAGTTACCGCGATAGTTACTCATGAAATAAAACTATTAAAATGGATTGCGGACGGTGCGGAGCTTCGTCGCGTATATCTTTATACTTGAAAATAGTTGTAGTGTATAACTAGCCTTATGAACCGATTTTGTATGTACAACCAGCCTTAAAATTTATAGTTTATGATGGTTCATTATTTTTGTATGTTGGTATTTTTGCACTTTGTAGCTCTCAGTCACCCGTTGACCACGAACGCTGTAAAGGGTTCGAAGCGTCGGGATGTATCATAAATTTAACGCAATATATCCGTTTTCATAGTTTTATTTCATAAAATATATCTTGTAATTTACCAAAGAATCAGAAATAAGTTACGTATATTTTAAGTATCGTACACAGAAAAGGTACATCATAGCCGCTTCATGTAAAACACCCTATTACCTGTACTAAAGGGGCCCCCTGACTATCAGTCCGCCGGACGATTTTGGCCTGTCAGTTGTTCGGAACTGTCAAATTTTTGTTCTAACTGACAGGCCGATATCGTCCGGCGAACTGATAGTCAGTGGGCCCCTTAATAAATAAATAAATAAATAAATAAAATCGTTTATTTCAGATCTGCATTGATCCATAACGGTGTTAGTATATATAAAAAAAAACCTAAAAACTATGTTAAGTACTAAATTAATTAATAATATTACAACTAAAAAATATTTATCTCTAAAAACTAAAAGCTAGGTAAGTATTTGGTTAGACGTGGCCACTCGGAGACCAGGAGCGCAGGTTGCCAAGCTTTATTTCGCTCTCCCAATGGCCACCTCCACCCAAAACTTCGTAACAGGGCAGTCGAGGCGCTCGGCCAACACCCTGAGAAGACTGTTGCTGCTGCCGCGCACCCGTCTCAGCATGGAGGCGATTCTTTTCCGCCTAGTGGCGAAAAAGTCATCTACTCGCGCCTCAGCGAACATGCCGGACGCGCTGCAGTGCTTCGGCAGCCGCAACAGCATCCTCAAGATGTTATTATATTGAACGCGCAATGCGTTATAGGCCCGTTGTGTAAACCTCACCCACAGGCTGCTCGTGTAGAAAGTCTGGCAGTAGGCTCTAAAGAGCGTCAATTTAACTGCTTTGTTACACCGTGCGAACCTGCGGGCGAGCATGTTGCCTCTCACTGCCGTCGCTCTTCTCTCTCTTTCCAGATCTAGATCGTCCTTCAAGTCATCTGTAAGCATATGCCCCAGATACCTGAAGCGATCGACCACTTTTAGGGGTACGCCACACAGCATGATCCTCGGCTCCGTAGACGGGTTGTACTTACGAGCTTTGAAAATGACCAGCTCACTTTTGGCCGTGTTGTATTTTAGACCATGCTGCTCGGCGTATTCCTCACATATAGTAACGAGCTGTCGTACCGCGTCAGCCGAAGGTCCCAGCAGCGCCATGTCGTCCGCGTAATTTATATTATTAAAACACACATCACCTATATGGCAACCGACATGTGCCCTGCTGAGTGCCTCGATCAGCTCGTTCACGTAGAGGTTGAAAAGGAGAGGCGATGTTAGCCCTCCCTGTCTCACCCCACATTGTAGTCTGTACTCGTCAGACTCCTCTCCCGCCCACCTCACTCGGTTGACCTGGTTGTTGTACCAGTGCTTAAGCAATTCAACATATTCAATGGGAACTCCCGTTTTTGTAAGCTTGTCCCATAGCACAAGCATTAATGTATTTACACCTGTGATGACGAAATAAAAATGTTTGATTGATTAATTGATTGAATCAAATTAATATTTCATACAGTAAACTGCATATAGGTATAAAGTTACCAATTCGAGCTCTCCATGTTACGACCGCAGATAAAAAAGTGACACCTGCAGCTTGGGTAATGAATTTCCCGGGGGAAATTCGTACAGTGTAAAGTCATCACCTACATCTAGTGTGCTCAGTTGTTCACTATTCGCGGTGCCACTATTTGGAGATCCCATGAAAATCATTCAGTCAGTTGCAAAAAAGGGGTCAGTTCTTGAATTAAACATTAGTAGCCTTCTACCTTGTTGAAGAGTTTTGCACTTTCGGCTGTCATTTCAAAGTGCAGTTCACAACAACTGTGAGGAAAATATTTAATTACATGCTACTTATAGTTCTTGGCTTATATCGTTTTAATGTTCAATAAAACTTGTTTATTTTTATAGATTACACGTTTTTTAATTAACTAAATTACAAAATGGTCCCGACAATTGATTAGCGTACAAAATGATTGCGAATGCAAACGAGTGAACACGACCGAAACGAGGTACGTGTGTTCTATCCGGTTTTAGGAATATCACTGACTCATGGGCTCGCGGGTTACACTGGGCTATGCGCCCACACATTACACTGCACTTAAGACGCATACAGAACATGCTACAGATTTTTAAAACCCTCAACGATACTGATTATTTGTTAATTCAACTAAACATGGGTATTTCGAACACATACAGAAAGACAGGTGTTTGTATGGAAACATTAAGCGTTGGGGAATTCACACCAGCTCCCAAAAGACTGGCTTACTCTGAAGAAACGGACCACCTAATCTGATACTATACTAATTTATATTCAACTACATAAATATATTGTTGCATGATCGTATAAAATTTTGAATTTTGAATGCAACACGATGCTTCGCTACCAAACAAGTAACAAAATCACATCCCAAATAAAGTACAACATTAGAGTTTTGAATGATTCACGGTTAGTTACACTAGACTTATATTGACCGGGATATAGACCGTGATTACCTTTTGTATTATTTGTGAGCTCCCGATATTTCGACGCAGTTACATGCATCATGTTCACGGGTGACTGAAGATAGCGGGCGGGCGGCTATATCCCGGTCAATATAAGTCTAGTGAAAGTACAACATTAATCCACATCACTCAAGCTCACAATTTTCAACAAAAACTCCGAACACCAAGATACGTCATCCAGTACAGTCAACAAAAGAACGTCTACAGAAAATAGCTCGAGAATCAATCTTCCCAAACTTAATTCAGGTAGCGACAGCAAAAACAACTCGCGGTACAGTCCTAGTGAAAAAGTAAAAAGCCATGAATAGAGTTTGTAACGTATTGCCCTGAGGTACGCAGGTTGGAGAAAAACAGTAAAGACACCTGCCTAGGTGTGACAGAATTTACACAATTTTCACATTAGTTAAATTGTTTAATATAACGTCCATAGGCTACGGCGACTGCTTACCATCAGGCTCATGCTTGTTTGCCATCGTGGTATAAAAAAACATGTTAACAGAAAAAATATTCCGGCGTATCGTCAAAACATGAACACTCAATACAAGTATGGAAATATTCTTGTAATGTTTTTTACGATTTTTGGCAGAGGTCTAGAGCCCGGTTGAGATTTAACAATTTGTTATGGGTTTGGACTGGTTTTGATACGACCTGAAGACGACTCACGGTGATTGCATGTGAAAACACTTTTTTTCTTAGTCTTTTAGAGTGTGCTGGGCAAATGACTCCTCTTTCCCGCCATTTGGTACTATCAAATGCACACTCCCAGAACACATGCGGTGTGTAAATTCAGTACATACGTCTTTAATTATTGTCATAATAATATATCCTCCCAACTTAGCGGGCGGTTTATAACTTGCAGCGAAGTTTAAATTCTATAACCCTTCTTCTACCTACTGCGCTCCCCGTCAGTTGAGTGTCCTATCCATGTGGGTTAAGGTGACAGGTTTCCGCTTCAAAGCCGCAGCCGGTAATGTTGCAACTGATTACAGTCCAAACAAATACATTCGTGTGCAAGCGACCTCAACTGCTCAAATCCTTTAGAAGCACGACGCTACGCTGCCCGCCTCGCCAAACGCGCCGCTCGACGCTCGCGTATGAGATCGTATACGAAAATGTTTTAATGTTATTGTTATGTATTTGCTGTAAAGTTTTTAAAATTCTCTAATTCCTCTATTTTTTGTTAGTGTCTTGAGGGTGTCGGTAAACTGTTGTTCTTGTTTTAAGTGTTTTTGGCTGCGATGAAGTGTTTCACGTTTTATTACCGTTCCTCTACTGCGTCTTGTGTCGTGCGGCGTCGTTATGTGTCGGACCACTAGTCGCCAGCTCACCTTCTCCGCTTCGTTAGTAGCAGTAGCGGAGAATCATCATGATACCAGCGTGATTATACTTTTAAGACGAAAGGGGTTCACATCACGTGACCGCTACTCTATGGATATCTGGATAAATGAATGAATGTTTCTTTATTCAGGCAATACACCCATTACCACAGGGCGGACACGCTATACATCAAAAATCACTTGCGTTTCTATGCGTGAACGGCCCGTCTGTACACGCGTCATGCGTCATATGTAGTGTAAGTTGCTTAAAAATAGTACTGAGAGTACGCCAGAAGTCCGCCAGATTTCTGTCGCGGGGCGAGGTAATTCAAGTCGGGACGGGGCGGTGAGTAACCGTTCTGTATGATAATACTATTACTTATTCTGTGCCATTACATTATTTTAAAATACAAATACAATAAAAAAATACAGTAAAAATTAAATAAATAAACACTAAAACCTGGTATGGTATGGATATTGACATTATGGATAATATTTGATTCTATCAAAACATTAGGTACATAGGTACTACACATTAGTACGTAGGTTTGTGTAATAGGTGCTTATATATGTATGTGCATATACAATATACATACAAGTATAAAACCGTGAGCCAGCGGGACTAATTAATTACCTGTTGTTTGCATTTGGACAATAAGACCGGCATACTGGATTGTATATTACACAACACAGACTACTTGCCTACTAGATGGAGCATTTTGTTAAACACGATCCACTACGTACAGTCCTGCATAAAGTCCTAAAAATGATTGTGTCAGAAATGTATTTTAATGTGCATCGTTGGGCAGTATTTTATAAGCCATACCCCGGTTTAATGGGTGCAATTTGGTTTGACGTTTAAAAAGTGCGAAGAAACATACTATAAGTCGATATCGATAAAATTATAACGTATAGTTGGTCAAATAATTGTAATAACGAATAGAAAATAAATATAATAATTGTAATAATGAACTTTATCAATAGAACTACGAACACAAATTGTATATTGTAATGTAGTATAAATTTATTATAATTATATGATTGACATTGTATATTATAGTATGGCTGAATTGACGTGTAAAATTTGTACAATTTTATCAATAAATGTATCTTATCTTATCTTATCTCATCTTAAACCAAATTGGCAGTAAATGAGAACAAAAAAAACTATACTCGTCCTTTTCATTTGGATGCTAGTACTAGTGTAAGACAAAGATAGTATGATTCTCTCTGTTTATGTTTGAAATGAGACAGTCCTTTGACAAACTATAAGATAGTTATGTAATTTTTATACACATTTATTATTACGATTTAGAAATTGCGTGCTCTTGATTATCGATAACGCTTATTTCGATATTTAATTAAGAGTCCCCGGCAAGCTCGGCCGAATTTCGCCTTCCCGTACAAACGGAGTTTCGTTCTCATTAAAAACTGCATGTTGGATTGTAATGAAACTGCACATATTAAAAATAAGTTTTTGTATGAAAAACATAAATACACTGTATTTTTTTAACTATCTGAAGCTACATAAACTAATTACAGACCTAGATAAATATATATATACCTTATCCTATTGTAAGTACAAAGTTTCAGAGCAATCTAGCTAGTCGTTTTAAAATGAGAGCGGAACTACGTTTGTATGGAGAACCGCGCTTGCCGGGACTATTAATTATTTGCACTGGTGTATTTTTGCCCCCGTCCAACCGGGGGTATAATTATATCGCCCAATCTATGTGAGGTGATCTACGGCACAGAGGCAACATTATTGTGGGTTGGGTAATACAATGCGCCTTTGAGAAATAAAGAGAAATAAAGACCTCATACCTGGAGCTTGTCGCTGTTTGACTACAAATTATTATTCAAAATTAAGATTTCATTGTATTCACTACTGTCTACTTTTTTCCCAAAACACTCAAAACAAGTATCTTTTTTGGTGTTATCTGAGTTCAACAGTTTTTGAATGAAAAATTGTGGTGACCCATGAAAGAAAAGTTTGTATATAAAAGTACTATAGTGTCACGGTATCAGTAAATAATAATTTGGGATTTTTTATAAATCAAAATGGTGGCGACTTTGGGAAAGGAATACCCAAAAGAAAGTAAGTTCTAAGTGCAATAAATTACAATGAAAGACTTGAGCTTGTATTACTTAAATAATTTGAAATACACATAAAACTTAAAAAACTAAAACTAAAAATAAATAAAACTAATCTTAAAATAAATACCTAAAAACTAATCCCCTGCGGCACGCGGCATGGTGCCGTAGATGCTGGCAGCATTTCCTCGCTGTATTGCAATGCTTACTCTTTGTGCGAGGAAGCTGCCAGCTCTACGAATTAAATAATATTTATTCTCATTCAATATGTAACATGAAAATTCCAAAATCAATAGTAAAAAACTTCAACCTAACCTTTTTAAACATCGAAATTGGCGCCAAACCAACAGGACTTATAATATTAATTATAAACAGTACAATTTACTTACACTCGTAATGTGTGAACGTCAAAGTTCAAAACAATAGGTAGGAAATGTAGGAATTAACTTACTTCACAAAAAATACTAATTTTGAGAAGTCCTTCTAGGCAGTATATGATACTATAATCGATTTTTGTATTAAGCGAAGTTTTATAACAGAAGAAGTTCAGGGGCTACAGTATGGGGTTCTTCAAAAAAGGAGTGTACAGGTTTTTAAATGGTCGGCAACGCGCGTGTAATATCTCCGGTGTTGCAGGCGTCCATAATAATAATAATAATATTATATTTTGTATTTTACTTTTATATCCATATTATAAAAACCTAGCCTAAGATGAAAGAGAAATAAAGAGAATAATAATATAATAATGTAAGCCTTTTATTCAGACATATTTTGTTTTTACAAATTTTACATTTTAAAGTTTATATTGTACATATCTTATCTAAACATAGTTTTACATATAATTTATCGTTTCAGACAACATCGGTTTGGTCTGTGTGCCGTTTGGCAAAGGCCTCTTCCATCCCTTTCCAATTTTCTCTATCTCTCGCCAGTCTGGTCCAGTGTCTCCCTGCGAATTTTACGATTTCAGGATTGCAGGCGTCCATAGGCTACGGTAACTGCTTACCATCAGGCGGGCCGTATGCTTGATTGCCACCGACGTGGTATAAAAAGAAAAGAACCAGCATTTTATTTAAACTAGCTCTCTATACAATTAAAAATTACAATTTGATGATTTAGGTTTACATCCGCATTACTACAGCTATGAGAACCTTTAATCCGTCACCTATTTTATCAAGGAAATGTTCAGACATCGCCCACATCAATGCTGCAGCAATTTGCAACATTCTGCTGCTGTCATCATCCGCGAATGTCAACGCCTCAACGCTGAGGTCTGCAAAAAAATGCTACAGAAATATAAGAAGTTATCATGAACTGAATCACTTTAAAATCCCATTTAGCAATCTTCATATAATCTCCAAGTTAAAGTGAACTAGGATATTAAAGCATTACCGCTCGGTTATTTATATTTCCACCTACGATGTCAAGATTGGGTTATCTTGTGAATTTATTCCGCCATCTTGCATATTAACCGCCATCTTAGATTCTCTCTTAGTTGAGTATGTATCTACAAATGGCGGATAAATACGTTATTTTTAAGTATATTAATTATATATACTTATTATATTTAGTACTTTTATTTAACAGGCCTACTGAAAACGTTTATAATATGTTGAAGGTTCTTGAAATATCAACAACAACAAGCTAATAGTAGATTGTGTCACAAGGGAGCAAAATGACATATTTACGGCGAGGGCGTACATTGAATCCTAAACGAAGCGAAGGATTCTAAAGTAGAATCCTGAGCGTAGTGAGGGAAGAAAAGTGCCACTTTGATCCCTCCTAGCAGAAAAGAAAAACCCCTATTTCGAATTGGTGATGTGAAAATGTATTTTTACCTTTACTAACTTTTCCAACCTATAATTACCTAAAAATATACTTATGCTATAATATCTCAATCCACTGTCCATTAACAGCAAATAAATTCGTCACTGAAATTGAAATTCAAAAATTAGTTTATTTTTATTTTATTTAACTGCTGGTTTACAATCGATCATCGTTAGTACGTTTGATAAACATTTAAATTCACTCATCAACGCCCTTATACTTACAACTTTTAAGTTTATTATCGAGTAAATTAGGTATAATTGTAACATAGGTAAGTTGGTATCCAAAACCAAGTTAAGAAGTGATTCCAAGTGGACCTTATGTATGGTTAAGAAGGGTGGTTTTGTCTTGTTTCAAGCGTGTTTGTCGTGGTATGTCTGTCTGATTGTGTTCTCGCGTGTCAAGTAGCTGATACTTCACGCTAGATAATATTTCCATTAATCGCTGTATCTGGGATGTCAAGGAAATACTGGTCACTTGTTAAAAAAATTGCAAGGGCAATTGCAATATTTAACCACCTTGTCGCCATGATTGATTTGTGTATCCATGCCAAATTGCAGCGGGCACGGTCAAAGCCGCGGACGGACAGACAGACGGACAGACGAAACTATAGGGGTTCCCAATTCATTACGGAACCCTAAAAAAGGTGAGAGTATAAAAAAATATTTTTAAATAGATTTTACCCTTTAGGTACCGTCCGATTAAGACTTTACCAGACGTGTCTCACTCCGCGATTTCGTCGCGTCGCTACAAGTACCTGCGGCCGCCTCAATTTTGAGGTTTTGCCATAGTAATTGCCGCACACCGCTATGGAACGGACGCCTGCACGCGCTTGCGCCGCCTTGCGCGTAGTAGTCGCGTTTTGTTAGGGAGTGAATCTTCTGTACCTACTACTATTATATATTCTGTGACTTCACCCAGCATCACTGCTGGAGTTGCGCCGCGAGATTGTTGTCAAAATCGATGTTGCTGCCGTGACATTTACGGCAGCAATGCAGTCGGCATCAAAGTCGCGCAGCATTACTGCAGCAGTAATGGTGTAGTCTGCATCCGATCTGTACTTTAAGCGTCAGTGTGTCTCAAGCTTAACGAGCACTAAGCAAAGTGTTGATTAAATTTTTTATGTGAACGAATGAACGGATTAATTAGGACGTCTCGTTTTTAATTAGCCTCATGCATGAAGTTTATGTTTGAACGAAAAATGTTTAATTCGGATGTTTGTTACCGTTATATCATGTTACCAATGCATTTCCGTTATTAAATTATCATTTAATTGCTTAAAATAATAAATAAAAAGTACAAAAAATTGCCCGCGAAAAGCTTGAGCTAAAACGCGCGAAACGTCGCTCGTTTGACAGATTAGTTCACATAAGTGTCATTAGTAGCAAACGTCAGTTGGACCGTCCAACGTGTGACATCACGCTCTGTCGAATTCGCGCCAAAAATTATGAGCGTTTCAACCGCTCAAAATTTTTCAACATTTTAAATATTTTTTAATGAAATAATGTAAAGGTTTACAAAAGTATTTTTATTTTTTCCGGTGTTCAAAAGACATAAATTATTTATTTATTTATTTAATATATAATATTAGCACTAACAGATAAACCTTACATGCTAACATTCAAATTACATTTATATTTATATTTACACTTTAGCTTATACACTATATTTCATAATTATTTTATTTTATTTAGGTAGGTTAATTTATTTATTATTTAATTTATTAGACTTAAGGTATAACTATGTTTATTGTACTTATATGTTTGGTAGGAAGACTAGTAGTTAACAGTATAATTGTATCAAAAGGTAATAGAGCTTTTAGTGACTAGTGTCTCCAGGTACCGGCTTGAAGCTATCAAAAGTTTTGATACTGGGGTAAAGAAAATTAAATTATGATTACAAAAATTTAAAAAAGCTCATGCATGGTGCTAATTTGAATGAGGGTTCTGACTTCTGAGGGCTCCCGCTAGCTGGCGTGGTTGCACGGAGCGGGTGAGCGCAAAATAGCAACGCTAACGGCTCGATCACGACTGCGCGACCGGCGACGGCGGCGGCGGTAACCATAGGTTGGAGCGGAACACATCGATCGGACCTTTCGTTCCCACCTGTGGTTGTCGCTGCCGCCGTGGCGAATCGCGCCAAGTCGTCACTAGGTGTAGGTATTCAAGAAACATACGCTATGGAACACCCAATATTTAACTCTAAAATTAGAATCCTTTTCACCCACTGGAGTCTTACTACTTACGCATCACTTGTGTATTATCTTAGACATTATAGTCCTTTAAAATAGCAACCCATAACCTATCGCTGAAAGTCAACTTAAGTACAGTTTTGTATCTATATAATGTCGCCTCTCGGCCGCACCTGCTCCATCTATCTCCAGCTTTACATTTAATTAACTCAATAAATATACTGCGTATTTAATCTACTAAAAGGTCCTAAGTGTTTTTAAGCGTTTCACGGACTCCGTACAAACGCATTTTATTTCGGTTATGTCTTTTTTCGACGTTTAATGTCGATGATTATTTTCCTAGGCATATTTTTGACCATTAGAAAAAGGAACTCCTATACCTGCAAAGGCTGCAAATCTTCAGAAAATTCGCATTTGTACGGAACAACGGTACACAATTTCATGAAATGCTCGAAGGTGCTTGAGTCGTTTTTGATTTAGGATATTTTCGCGAACTAATCTGGGGGTCCTTGAGTTTGGTTTCTTAAGAAGATTTATTGAGGCGTTTTGATTTGGGTGGGGTGTGGGGTGTTGTGAGTGTTACATGTGTTTAGGTTTTAACCCTTTAAATGCAAGGTGATGAACGTAGTTCAAAGTGTTTTGAAGATTTTAAAGGTGTTCGGATGCAGAGTACACCAGCAGAATTGCAGCGTGACATTACTGTCGACTGCATTGCTGCCGTAAATATCAAAAATCTGGGCAGCAACATCGATTTTGACATTTGCGGCAGTAATGTCGCGCTGCAATAACGATGATGTAGTCTGAATCCGACCTCTGAAACTCCGAACTCTGAAATAGGCCTGAGCCAGACACGTATGTCGCAGAGATGATAAGAGATGGAGCAAGCGTGTTCTAGCGTGGAGGCCTAAAAGAAAGACCAGATCACAGACCTCCTACAAGATGGGAGCATGACATCAAAAAGATTGCGAGCCCACTCTGGAGGAGAGAAGCAGCAAATCGGGCTGCTTGGAGGAGATTTGGAGAGGCGTATGCCCAACAGTGGACACATACTCGCCGAGGAAGAAGAGAAGAGAGTCTGAATCCGAACGGTACCTACCTTTGCGCGGATGAATCTGCGGGCTCTGTTGCTTCTATTTACGTTTGTCGGATCAGACGATGAAACGCAGCGTCTTAAGCCACATATTTTTATTTTATAAACTGAAATAGGTGTCATATAGAAAAAAGCCACCAAGCTCTCCAATGCCGGAGCCTTTCATTCATTCAATCTCCACGGAATAGCCTCCACGTGTTGTGTCCGGCTCCACGCACGCATTCCAAATGTCAGAAATGTCGGGAAAAGCATACTGACGTAACCAACCCCATGATAAACGCAAATAGGGTCCAACCTCATCTATCACTTGAACGACCTCATAAAAATCAACAAAACTTCACAAACGTCTCAAATAACCCTCCGCTGGCCATTATCTAAATCACGGCGATGATATAGGGCTGTTCACACCAACCCCTATTTTTGCCCTTATCACCATATCTCGTACATTTTGCATGGGTGCCCAGAGTTCCGACAAGATGGATGAGGTATCGTCCACAACACATTGTTATCGTTGTTGTATGTGTTTGTGAACCTTATTGTAAACATTCCACTGATGTTTATTTACTAATATGTTACATGTGGAGGTGAATTTAAAACTTATTTTACGCGATTAAGTCCCGTCGTTGTGAATAATAATAATATGTTACTGTTAGTACGCTCGGTGTTGTTAGTTTTTTTTAAATGACAACATTATCTTTTGATGTAAATTTTATATCCGTTTTGTTAAGATTTGCATATAGAAGAGGCCCTTTTAAGTAGTTTGATTCTTTACGTTAACGAATACTGGTGCAGAAATGTCACTTTTGATAGCTGATAGATCAAGTCCACTTCAGTTTCAGAACATCTTCTTACCATTCATTTCAGTCTATCTAATGCACACCGGCACCGCCACCACTTCACAAAACGTGTACAATTGTCCATAATTGTCTATCCTGTGAGATCTTATCTGTGAGTTATATATGTATATGACTCACAGTTAAGATCTCACAGGATAGACAATTGGGTAGGTAAAGTTTTTTGAAGATAGGCAAATTATATTTTTATCCGATAGTATTCGTCATAACGATCACGGAAATGCAGCTCTTTTATTTTTACTTCGTATTATTTATTAAATATATTTTTTTAAGTGACCGAGATGACGTTTGTGAAATTTAATAGCAGATCAGGCACTAATGCCTGTGCACGTGATTTAATTGATGAGATAGAAAAAAAAACGATGTCAACTGTCAGTGTCACTTAGCTGTCATTGCCGAAAAATAACAGACATAACGGCCCAACCCTTTCTGTTACCTTGCGATTTAGTGTTATTACGATTTTTGACTACCTCAGCACGACCCAAGGACTTCTGATCCCCCACGACATCTGCGAGTATTTGGACAAAGATTTAATCTTTTGAATTGAATTGAAACTTTCGACAACTTGGCACTGCTTATTGGACAACGTTTTCTTCCCTTACGACGACCCGACCCCTGCGCTGACCCTTGGACTGAGTTTTGCAAGAAGGATGAGCGAGTTTATGCAAGCAGATTCTACAAACTTGCCCCACATGGACCTAGTTATGATTTTAAATTATTATCATAACAGTGATAAGCACAATGCCGCCGAAATTAGAGGAGCGAAGGCCCTCCTGTACGTATCCGTGAAATACATACATTAAACATTTTGTTATTAACATTTTTCGGCAATGACAGCTAAGTGACACTGACAGTTGACATCGTTTTTTTTTCTATCTCATCAATTAAATCACGTGCACAGGCATTAGTGCCTGATCTGCTATTAAATTTCACAAACGTCATCTCGGTCACTTAAAAAAATATATTTAATTATTAATACGAAGTAAAAATAAAAGAGCTGCATTTCCGTGATCGTTATGACGAATACTAGCGGATAAAAATATAATTTGCCTATCTTCAAAAAACTTTACCTACCCAATTATGGACAAGTGGACACGTTTTGTGAAGTGGTGGCGGTGCCGGTGTGCATTAGATAGACTGAAATGAATGGTAAGAAGATGTTCTGAAACTGAAGTGGACTTGACGATCTATCAGCTATCAAAAGTGTCAGTTGCTCTCACCCTATTAGGTGGTAGGCTTTCGGAATGCCACATGCATGTAACGTATATTCCCAGATCTGCGCCAGCGAGCACTCAATGCCACCCGTGAATAATTTTGCCATAAATTAACGCTGTTGATTGGTCAGCTCTCTCCAGTAACAAACATGATTTACTATTGCGTTAGTGATACAAAAAAACCCAAGCTGATATAACATCTTTCATTTTACAAAATAAAAACACTGGACAAATATCTTCTAGGATCATCATTAGTCTAAAGATAGCAAGGAATCGTTGAATAAATCATTGTATTGTCTTTAGAAAAGCATTTGTTCAGCAGCACACGTGACGTGTTTCAGCTTTCATACACAGTTGAGTTGGGTAATATGGAAATGCCACAAGATGCCACATGCATGTAACGTATATTCCCAGATCTGCGCCAGCGAGCACTCATGTACTTAACGCTGTCAATTGGTCAGCTCTCTCCAGTAACAAACATGATTTACTATTGCGTTAGTGATACAAAAAAACCCAAGCTGATATAACATCTTTCATTTTACAAAATAAAAACACTGGACAAATATCTTCTAGGATCATCATTAGTCTAAAGACAGCAAGAAACCGTTGAATAAATCATTGTATTGTCTTTAGAAGAGCATTTGTTCAGCAGCACACGTGATGTGTTTCAGCTTTCATACACAAAGTTGAGTTGGGTAATATGGAAATGCCACAAGATGCCACATGCATGTAACGTATATTCCCAGATCTGCGCCAGCGAGCACTCATGTGCCATAACTTAACGCTGTCAATTGGTCAGCTCTCTCCAGTAACAAACATGATTTACTATTGCGTTAGTCATTATTATTTACAACGACGGGACTTAATCGCGTAAAATAGTTTTAAATTTACCTTTTTACATTTTACAATGCCGTCCTCGAAACGTCGGAGGTAAATTTAAAACTATTTTACGCGATTAAGTCGCGTCGTTGTAAATAATAATGAGTAAATATCGTGAAAGTTTAAATCAGTGTATTGCGTTAGTGATAATAAAAAAAGCCAAGCTGATATAACATCATTCATTTTACAAAATAAAAACACTGTGTTTGGATAAAAAATCTTCTAGTATCATCATTACTCTAATGAGCAAGAAACCGTTGAATAAATCATTGTATGGTCTTAAGAAGAGCATTTGTGCAAAGTCGAGTTGGGTAATATGGAAATGCCACAAAATGCCACATTCATGTAACGTATATTCCCACATCGGCGCCAGATATCACTTATGCCCCCCGTGAAGAATAATTCCGCCATAACTAACGTTGTCGATTGGTCAGCGTTCTCGAGTAACAAACATACTTTACTACAGTTGGGGCTGTAAAAGTTACCTACATTTTGTTCGTATGATAAAAATGTACGAATCAAAAGTATGGTGTTACTAAAATTAACGTTTTCAGTTATAAATTAATGTAGTGTTTAGTTAAAAGCCCATTAACGTGCTCACTAGCGCCACCGCTAAATAATTGTGAATATTTAAATTTAACGATAGATATTGTCTTCGGTTACCGCGATAGTTACTCATGAAATAAAACTATGAAAATGGATTATATCGCGTATATTGAATTTATAATACATCCCGACGTGTTGACCACGAACGCTGTAAAGAGTTCGAAACGTCGGGATGTATTATAAATTCAATATACGCGATATAATCCGTTTTCATAGTTTTATTTAACGATAGATATTTAAAAAAAACCGGACAAGTGCGAGTCGGACTCGCCCACCCAGGGTTCCGTACTTTTTAGTATTTGTTGTTGTAGCGGCAACAGAAATACATCATCTGTGAAAATTTCAACTGTCTAGCTATCATGGTTCTTGAGATACAGTCTGGTGACAGACAGACTGACAGACGGAAAAACGCCTAAAGAGGCAGAGGTCAACGCTTACAATGCTCATGTCAACTCAAAAAAAAAAGTAGGTACGTGACGTTTGTTTTTTTAAATCGGGTACATAAAGTGTTCCTTCAATGGTCTTAGTTTCATTCATTATTTGAATGCGCCACTGTCTATGCATGTATAGATATAGGTTCCTACACTGCGGCACACTGAAACACAAATTTATACGATGACGATATATAGACGTAATCGTATTGTATACATGTAGGCAATTACCTAAACATACAACCGCACCCTTGTTTACAACCGTAGCAAAACAAAGGAATCAATAACAATTATATTGCATATCCATACCCTGTCAATAGAATATCACACAAATACCGTTTATACGACAAAATAGCTGCCAACTACCGCGATGTCTATTTCCATAATTTCCCAAGTGTACACTGGGCCTACCCTACCTACCGCGAATACTGAAGTTCGCAAATTAAGGGCATCTCTCTCTTTTACGCTAATTAAGGCATGATAGGAGTGACAGAGAAAGATGCCTGCAATTTGCGAACTTCGCGGTAGGCCCTCAGAATCATAAACAAAGTTTTCCATTCACTTATAGCAGCCTTTATGTTTATATAAATAAAGTTCTAAATCACTGGAACTGATGATGCGTGAACTTTGCAAAATAAAACAAGCTAACTTATATTTGCAGTTTACAAGGCCTTGTTGCAATATTTTAAGGTTGTTTTTGCGTTGGATGGATAGTATGGAGCTTCGTATTGTTGTTGAGATATAAGAGCATGCCAATTCGAAGGTTTAGTTGTTACCTATAATGTGATATGAGGTGATAGGTAAGAAATGTAGCTTTTATGGCATATAGTTTGTTTTGCTATTTATTTGAAAACTTAATAGAATTGTTTTTTGGAGCTCCTTTTACCTCTTGTCTGTGTTTGTCTGTGTTTGCTCGCTTACAGCTCGCGCGCACAGTATCGCCTCGTGTGTAATGACCAACTTAGCACACTTGTATCATAATGTACTATTTTAACACGACAAAAAAATACGTTAATCCCACTAATACTGTTACGAAACAGTCGCTTACAATTTACTAATTGCGCAGTGTTAATCCTGCTCACGTCTCCTGAACCACCCTGTATATTTATTTCTGTGAGTTATTGTAGTTAAGTTCCTCATTTATCTCCTTCAAAAGCAAGCGATTTTCATAAGTAATAACACTAAAACAACGGCATCGCCACACCATCCATCAACAACCATTTTAAAATATTGAACACTGGTTACTTAACTATTTATATTGCAGTCGCTAAAGTAAAAGTCATTGGAATTTGGTACGTATATTTATGGAGATAAGGAATAGTGCTTAGTTGGCGAGATGCAAAAGGGATTGTGAATGCTACGGATGTTTGACGCAGGAATCAATTTTATGCTACATTTTGTTGGTGACTGACGGCCTGATTCGAACTAAGATACATCAAATATTACGTCTAAATACGATATGGATTAGATACCGGTAAAACGGGGTGGCTTTAAGAAAATTTGAGGTTACTTTGATAGGTTTAAAATTGCTACAAAATTACCATTATCCATTATTTACTGAAACTGTTCGTGTAACTAGTTAGATTAATATATATTGATGGTCATCTACTGTAAAAAATCCTGCAACAAAATATATTATGGCTTAAAAACTGAAATTTCAGTCACCCCTACATTTCAAAGCCACCCCGCTTTACGGTACGCCAGAATCAAAAGACGTTTTTGGTTGGAAGCACTTAGCCGCATATCGATAACGCAAAACAGCAATATCGGTGACCCATTTCATTCAACTCTCACGCCCATTCTCACCTCTATTGTCAAGTCAAAAAGCTTAATATCCTACGCAAGAAAAATGCAACAGTTGAGTACAAGGCTCGGCTTAAGAGTCCTCAAAGCCTCAAAGGCTCAAAGGCTGAGAGTTCCACACTTGTGGTTTGTTGATAGCAATTTGCTATTTTTAGAGTTCCGCAATTAAGGTGCGAAACCCTGATTAAGGGATACAATGAAAATGTACGTGATCAAAAAATAAAACCCGTACACACGTATTAAGAAAATGAAGCTAATTTTACGTTTTAACTCACGTAACTATTAGCTTTAACTCAAGTAAGCTGCTTGGGACCAACCCCGAAATCACGAAAAAAAATTTTGCGGTGTCATAAATTTTGGCTGGTTCATTTTCTACTTTTGAGGGTACATTTTTTTTTCGCGATTTCGTGGTCCCATAGTAAAAGTTGCTCAGTATAATTCCAAAACCTCCCTGGCAACGGGAATGCACTTATTTTTTAGCCATCCTGTATATACTACAATGTAAACAATTTTAGAAGCAATTTCACAAACATCGGTTTAGCCTTAAACTAAGGAATGATTGTACTATGGGTACTGGACGACGATATACATTATACGATATTTTTAAATATCGCAATCGCAAAAGTTACCTACTAACTACCTTTGGCATATATTAATATGGTCTTATCAAAAATCAGGATGACAAACGAGAGAGTTCTATAAATGACACAGCTGCCTAGGTTTTTTTATGTAATAGGAAGCAAACGAGCCGCCTGATGGGAAGCAGTCATCGTCGCCCATGGACATAAGCAATATCAGAGGAGCCACTTATGCATTGCCAACCTTTGAGAACCCTACCTCCTTCTTGAAGAACCCCATGTCATAGCGCAAGGGAAACACCTCAGAAGGTAGCTCATTCAACAACTTGCACGTTCTGGGCAAAAACGAGCGAGATGTCCGCTTTTTCTTGGTTTGCCACGTGTTTAGAAAGTGAGGATGAGCGTTTCTATGGCGGGAGGTGCGCTGGTAAAAACGTGACTGTAGCACCAAATCAAAAAGTTAACCGCGTTTCACAAACAGAGACGCCTGCGTTGGCTAGGGCATGTGCATAGGATGGAACCCTCTTGACTACCTCGTCGTGTTCTTCTTGGTGTGGTTGCGAAAACGTAACGTTGGGAGGCCATTGCTTCGCTTTAAATATTGTCCAAAGAGGGATAAGAAGAGAGAGAGGGAGGTAGGGAGAGGGGGAGGGAGGGAAAGAGGGCCTTCCACATCAATCACCGAGACTGGAAGAGCCTCGCAGAACAGCCGACGGAATGGCGCAAACGTGTTGTGGAAGGTAGCAAGTTTTGTGATGAGACCTGGTTCGCCGCACTTGCTGACAAGAGGCAAAGACGATGAAGTCTCAGTACCGTTTTCCGCAAATCTCTCTTGTCAGGCCTGTGGTAGAACATGTTGGTCTCGCATCGGTCTATTCAGCCACCAAAAACGGTGTCTCTCCGGTGTTACACCATAAAGGATGATTCACGTTAGACCGAGCCGTGTCCTGGCCGGAGCGGGCGCTTCGTTTTCTGTGGAAAGCATCACGTGATCAAGCTTAGAATAAATTTAAAAGTGGAAAAATTACTGCCTTGGGTTCGACTTGAACTCACGGCCTCTGGATCGATACTCCAGCGCTCTGCCAACTGAGCCACCAAGACCTCATCCATAATCAGCAAATCTTCCCACTATATGGGTCTAGGGGACCCTAGCGACATCTACCGTAAGAGTGTTACACTTCTTAAACGGCCACCGGAGTTCCAAGTCATATTGGAAATTCACCAGTTACGATGTGCTGCCCATTCTAAATTAATTTTTAACAAGCAGAAACGTCTGCGATCGATGCTATTAAGCTTAGAATAAATTTAAAAGTGGAAAAATTACTGCCTTGGGTGAGACTTGAACTCACGGCCTCTGGATCGATACTCCAGCGCTCTGCCAACTGAGCCACCAAGACCTCATCCATAATCAGCAAATCTTCCTACTATATGGGTCTAGGGGACCCTAGCGACATCTACCGTAAGAGTGTTACACTTCTTAAACGGCCACCGGAGTTCCAAGTCATATTGGAAATTCACCAGTTACGATGTGCTGCCCATTCTAAATTAATTTTTAACAAGCAGAAACGTCTGCGATCGATGCTATTAAGCTTAGAATAAATTTAAAAGTGGAAAATTACTGCCTTGGGTGGGACTTGAACTCACGGCCTCTGGATCGATACTCCAGCGCTCTGCCAACTGAGCCACCAAGACCTCATCCATAATCAGCAAATCTTCCCACTATATGGGTCTAGGGGACCACTAGGGGAATCACGTGATCACCTGTCATGCCATAGAAAAGTAAGCGCCGGAAGCTCCGGCCCGGACACGGCCCGGTCTAACGTGAGTCACCCTTAAATCTTCTACAATAGACGCAAAGGCCAATGATGATGATCAAAAATACACCGGATATAGAAAGGACATGCATAACACCGAAGCAAAACATGCATTTGGTAAAATCGTAAATCAAACTGAAATTTTGTTTGTTCTCGTTTAAGGCGCATCGTCCTCAGCATCAATCTCGCAAGAAAGGAAATGGGAGATCGCAAAAACGCGCGTGGACGGCGACCCTAATCGGATTGCATACGTGCATTAAGGTAAGCTGTGCAAGTGCGATTTCTGTGCGATTTAGCTGAAAATGTAATCTATTAAATTTCTTAGGACATTAGACATAACAAAATGAAATTTTGATAATAAAATAGAAAGTTCAATATGGCCTATTTAAGGAATTTTCTGTTGAGAAATGTTACTTTTTACACTGACAGGTCATGTCATAACAAGTTCAGAACAAATTCATCATAAGGTTGCGTCTACACTAGGCGATCCGAGCACGAGCGGAGCACATCAATCATGTAGTGTGGATCGAGACAGCGTAAACAGAGTCTTACCTGTTACATATTACAATCGGAATACGCCTCCTTGCCTATAATATATTATATTCCAAGGTTAACGCTACGCGCTACGTCAGACACAAATTGCTATGCGCTACCCTACGTCAGGAACGGCATTCGTCACAAAATGCTACGCGCTACGTCTAGCTGTGGCGTAGCAGTCCGGCGCGCTGAACAAAAGATCTGTGGAATAATATTTACAGGCCAATTCGAACGACATTAAAACAATATTGGATTGATATTGGAATCATATTAGTTTGGACACCAAACTGATATGATTCCAGTGACGGACAACAAAGTTATCCTATAAGGGTTTCTTTTTTTCCTTTTAAGGTACGGAACCCTAAAAAGCACTTCATATATGGATTTTCCCTAAGACTGATTTGGCCGCATTGACCTGTATATATTTTAATACCATTCCTTTCTAAACCACTTTATACTCTCCTTTTTTAAATCGCCCGTGAACAGTAACCCTAATACAGGGTGATTAATCGAGCAGACGGTTGTATCTACAGCGTGTTTCGTTTTGTGCAATGATGGATGGCAGCCCAGTAGTTAACTCGAATGCATAAGTCGTTTGTCATGGTGGAGCTTGCGGGTATAGATCGCCTCATATACATAACGCATTATGACGCATATCGTCGTTGCGCTTTCCAAAGGTGATATGTGCTCCATTTGTTATTAAAAAATAGTTACCTAGCAACAAAACCATAAGGCTAGCAACAAAAACATAACCATGATTTAAATAAAATATCGCACATATCAGTTTTAGTAAGCAAAACGACGATATGGGCTTTTATAAATTCAAATTAAAAATCTGCAAGTTGGCTTCCAGCTTTCGCAACTTAATAAAATATTTACTTACAGTGTCATCGATTTGAAAACTACAGATGCGTACGGCGGACGGCCCCCGACAAGTTGTTATATAATACATCATCTGGGAAAATTTCAGCTGTCCAGCTATCACGGTCCATGAGATACAGACAGACGGACAGACAAACAGACGGACAGACGGACAGACAGACAGACAGACAGACGGACAGTGGAGTCTTAGGGTCCCGTTTTTACCCTTTGGGTACGGAACCCTAAAAAGCGATGGCTTGATGTCGTGAAAGCCGATATGAGCGTAAACTGGCTCACACGAGAGGACGCCCAGGATCGCGCAAAGTGGAGAAAGGCAAGTAGGAAAGCGTACCCTGTCAAAGGCCGGTATAACGCTAGGTAGGTATGATGCATTTATAAATACAACGACCATACCTGGGTAACAGCCAACCTGGGTGAGTGAATTGCAAGTAAATTCTTCAAACAAAAACGTCACTTTTGACACTGACATCCAATCCATATCGTATCTAGACCTAATAATTGACGTATCTTAAATTTCGAATCAGGCCGTAGATCTTTTGCAGTCTTAATTGTTCTATATATAAATAAAGACATTACTTTTTGTTAAGCTGTTACAGAATGGTAGATACTTATGGTGCGTTGTTTGATCCGTTACTTTTGATGCTGACTGTACACGTACTGTTTGGATTCAGACTACACGAGTATAACTACTGCAGTATTGCAGCGACTTCATTGCTGCGGCTAATGTCAAAAATCCGGGCACAAAGAAACATCGATTTTGACATTCGCATCAGTAATGCCGCCACATTACTGCAGTATGTAGTCTAAATGAGAACATAACTTTTAAATGCAACATCTATATGTAATGATCTATGGTTGCGGGACTGACTGTAGAGCGTATGGGACACGCTGTATATGCGACTGACAAACGGCTCCCAGACGGTTAATAACAGTAATAACTTAATAAGATTACGAATTAGACGACTTTAATGAGATTTTGGATCTGTTTTATAATTAGAAGAAGGTGACATTCGGAAAACAGCAGCTGGAATACTGTTGCAACATTACTGCGGCGGCGTTAATGTCTTGATAAAAACCTTTTTGGCGTTTTCAGCAGTAATTCAGTCAGCTGCATTACTGCAGCAGTATTGCGGCGTGGCTTTGCAGCCGAGAGCATCGCTGCCGCAAATGTCACCGGGCAGCATCATCGATTGTGATGTAGCGCCGCATTCCTGCAGCAGTAATTCTGAATCGGAACGGTACCTTTAGATCGTTTTCATATTGTCCGTTCCGATATCGGATGTCGGAAGGAAGTAAAATGTAAGATACATGTGTTTCTCTGTATTTATTTATGCATTTAATAAATCATTTTTTTATTACTAAAAACGATAAATAACGCAAAAAAGGCGGACTTAATGCCAATGGCACTCTCCTGTTTTTGTTATAGGCGCCTTCCGACATCCGATATCGGAAAGGCGCTTCCGATAAATTCAGCCATATCGGAGCCCTCCGTCAGCTGTCGGACCGATAATATTTTATTTGTGTGCGTAAGTGTAGGCATAATGCTTGTTGTATAGTGTGCGTGACCGCTAAAGGCGGCGCCCGGACGCGCTCCGCGGCCTGACTACGCGGATGTAGGATCCTACATCCGATATCGGAGCGGACAATGCGAAAACGCTCTTACAGTAAAGACAGATCCTCCACTCATTCATTTCATTTATTCATTAAACAATTTTACATTGTGTCATGATTTTAACACTACTCTACTCTGTTTAGTAGTGTTAAAAATCGAAGATTATTAAATTTTCATCATCGTCATGTCAGCCGATAGACGTCCACTGCTGGACATAGGCCTCCCCCAAGGCTCGCCACTCCAACCGATCCTGTGCCGCTCGCATCCACCGAATTCCCGCGACCTTCACCAGGTCGTCGCTCCATCTCGTTGGAGGCCTACCGGCAGTTCGTCTTCCGGTACGCGGACGCCACTCCAGAACCTTCCGGCCTCACCGGCCATCAGTTCTGCGAGCAATGTGCCCCGCCCACTGCCACTTAAGGTTTGCAATTCTGCGAGATATGTCGGTGACCCTAGTTCTACTGCGGATATCATCATTTCTGACGTGATATTAAATTTTATCACAAGGATGAAGCCATTTATTCATACGTATGTATCTAACATCTCGTGCGAGTTGAATAAAAACCACAAAATCTGTTTACATCCGTCCTTTAACATTTTGAGATATACCAGACAAAAAAGATTTAAAAGTGGAATCTTTTCAATCTAAACCAGCGGGGTTCTTCTGTTTTGAAAAGAGCGCTTTTGATCTAAGAATTCTAAACTCAAGAAGCATTAAGGTACCTCTACCATCTCTGTTTAATGCTCTAAAAACCTTCACAATCTCAAAAATCTCGCTCTCGCTTTCAAGAGTTTCAAGATTCTAAAATCTTCAGCATCAGCGTTAAAGCTTAAAAAAAGTAAAAAATAAATCGCGCATGGGAACACCGCCTTTACAAAGCAAGTCATTACTCCGAACTGGGGTTCAAAAGGGGTGTCCACACGGTTTATTTGTAAACCTACCCTAGGGGTTTAGGGTTGGCGATGGTTAGAAATGGGCTCTGGTTAGATAATTAGAAGTGTAAAAATAGGTTTGGGGTTGCACTCAATATGCAGTGAGTAATTAAGTGCAAAGAGAAAGATAGGAAAAACACATGGGAACAAAAGACACCTGATAATTTATACTCATAATAACTAGGTGTTTAAATGTGTGAGAGCCCCAAAGTATCCCAAGCCCTGAGCAAGATACACCCCAGGCCAAAATATGGAAACAATAAAAAAAAAAGATTTAAATCTATTTATTTCAGGAAGAAAAAGTGCTTATGTATGTACATTTTATGTGCTAAATTTCTAACATGAGATTATGTGCCCGGTCACTAAACTCACGTTTTGTTGTTAATATTGAGTAATTTAAAATATAATTAAAACTACATAAACTCATCTAATGGTTATTTTTTAGGTTTTTGCCAGTATATTTCCTAGATCCTTTGTGAAGTATTCTTTAAGAATTTTATTCATTTACGATGGTTTGATGGTATTTGGAATAAAAAAACTTTGAATTTCTTGCGATATTTTTTTTTAATACTACGTCGGTGGCAAACAACCATACGGCCCGCCTGATGTTAAGCAGTCTCCGTAAACTATGTACGCCTGCAACTCCAGAGGAGTTACATGCGCGTTGCCGACCCTAACACTCCTCTCCCTCGTTGAGCTCTGGCAACCTCACTCACCGGCAGAAACACAACACTATGAGTAGGGTCTAGTGTTATTTGGCTGCGGTTTCTGTAAGGTGGAGGTACTTCCCCAGTTGGGCTCTGCTCTAGATCTGGAATGACATCCGCTGTCCTGTGCCCTACCACACAAAGCGAGATGTCATTCGCAGTGCCCATACCTCTCTTTTGGACATAGTTTAAGGACATACCCGGGTCCGGACGTAGTTTATGGACATACCCGGGTCCGTCCAATATAGACTTAATCCTTGACAATTTGAAAACAAAATAGTAAAAATGATAAAAGAATATTTTAAAAGTAGGTAAATAAATCAAATTCTGGTTACCATAATTGCCAGTTCAACATTTTGTAAGGCAACTAAAAAGGGCGATATGTTACTTCTTTCCAAATTTCTTTTTTCATATTTTTTACCATAAAATATAAGAATGTTTTAATACTTATGTTTAAATTCTTTTGGAGTTGCCTTGTGTGGTTCTTAATTTAGTGTGAGTTTTTGGTTACCAATATATAATAATGATATTACATAGAAACATGACAGATTTGAACAAAATTAAACTATCGTGAGACATATTCACTCACTCCTCCCCTAACTCGATCCTGAGCACGCGAGCCTGAGGAAGGACTCCCTACGGGTCCGAAACATGTCGCTAATAGCGACTAAAAATACTAGTGAGTGTAACCGTAGTGATATAAATATTTTACATAACATATTTATTAAAGAAAATAACGTTGTCTCCATAATCGAAAACTATCGTGAGACATATTTCAAAATATTCAGATCAGTACGGTTTCACTCACTATTATTTTTAGTCGCTTTTCTTCATAGTTAAGGTTTGCAATAACTTTCTGTCTGCAGAGTGGCGGTATAACTGAAACGTCTAAACTTCGCTAACGTGTGGCAACCCTAATGCACCACCCACATTGTCAGCCTTGTATAAGAAGTTAAAACCTTTTTTTTGTCTGCCGAGTCAGCGCACTGCTTCGTCAACAATTCACTAACGACCAGGCACCTACAACGTTATAAAAAGTCGTTATGCCTTGACTTGGAACCTGTAGAAATGTGTACAGTAACCTGCAATAATATGTTACAGAGTCATCGCACTGCTTCGTCAACAATTCACTAACGACCAGGCACCTACAACGTTATAAAATGTCGTTATGCCTTGACTTGGAACCTGTAGAAATGTGTACAGTAACCTGCAATAATATGTTACAGAGTCATCGCACTGCTTCGTCAACAATTCACTAACGACCAGGCACCTACAAAGTTATAAAATGTCGTTATGCCTTGACTTGGAACCTGTAGAAATGTGTACAGTAACCTGCAATAATATGTTACAGAGTCAGCGCACTGCTTCGTCAACAATTCACTAACGACCAGGCACCTACAACGTTATAAAATGTCGTTATGCCTTGACTTGGAACCTGTAGAAATGTGTACAGTAACCTGCAATAATATGTTACAGAGTCAGCGCACTGCTTCGTCAACAATTCACTAACGACCAGGCACCTACAACGTTATAAAATGTCGTTATGCCTTGACTTGGAACCTGTAGAAATGTGTACAGTAACCTGCAATAATATGTTACAGAGTCATCGCACTGCTTCGTCAACAATTCACTAACGACCAGGCACCTACAAAGTTATAAAATGTCGTTATGCCTTGACTTGGAACCTGTAGAAATGTGTACAGTAACCTGCAATAATATGTTACAGAGTCATCGCACTGCTTCGTCAACAATTCACTAACGACCAGGCACCTACAAAGTTATAAAATGTCGTTATGCCTTGACTTGGAACCTGTAGAAATGTGTACAGTAACCTGCAATAATATGTTACAGAGTCATCGCACTGCTTCGTCAACAATTCACTAACGACCAGGCACCTACAAAGTTATAAAATGTCGTTATGCCTTGACTTGGAACCTGTAGAAATGTGTACAGTAACCTGCAATAATATGTTACAGAGTCAGCGCACTGCTTCGTCAACAATTCACTAACGACCAGGCACCTACAACGTTATAAAATGTCGTTATGCCTTGACTTGGAACCTGTAGAAATGTGTACAGTAACCTGCAATAATATGTTACAGAGTCATCGCACTGCTTCGTCAACAATTCACTAACGACCAGGCACCTACAAAGTTATAAAATGTCGTTATGCCTTGACTTGGAACCTGTAGAAATGTGTACAGTAACCTGCAATAATATGTTACAGAGTCATCGCACTGCTTCGTCAACAATTCACTAACGACCAGGCACCTACAAAGTTATAAAATGTCGTTATGCCTTGACTTGGAACCTGTAGAAATGTGTACAGTAACCTGCAATAATATGTTACAGAGTCATCGCACTGCTTCGTCAACAATTCACTAACGACCAGGCACCTACAAAGTTATAAAATGTCGTTATGCCTTGACTTGGAACCTGTAGAAATGTGTACAGTAACCTGCAATAATATGTTACAGAGTCAGCGCACTGCTTCGTCAACAATTCACTAACGACCAGGCACCTACAACGTTATAAAATGTCGTTATGCCTTGACTTGGAACCTGTAGAAATGTGTACAGTAACCTGCAATAATATGTTACAGAGTCAGCGCACTGCTTCGTCAACAATTCACTAACGACCAGGCACCTACAAAGTTATAAAATGTCGTTATGCCTTGACTTGGAACCTGTAGAAATGTGTACAGTAACCTGCAATAATATGTTACAGAGTCAGCGCACTGCTTCGTCAACAATTCACTAACGACCAGGCACCTACAACGTTATAAAATGTCGTTATGCCTTGACTTGGAACCTGTAGAAATGTGTACAGTAACCTGCAATAATATGTTACAGAGTCATCGCACTGCTTCGTCAACAATTCACTAACGACCAGGCACCTACAAAGTTATAAAATGTCGTTATGCCTTGACTTGGAACCTGTAGAAATGTGTACAGTAACCTGCAATAATATGTTACAGAGTCATCGCACTGCTTCGTCAACAATTCACTAACGACCAGGCACCTACAAAGTTATAAAATGTCGTTATGCCTTGACTTGGAACCTGTAGAAATGTGTACAGTAACCTGCAATAATATGTTACAGAGTCATCGCACTGCTTCGTCAACAATTCACTAACGACCAGGCACCTACAAAGTTATAAAATGTCGTTATGCCTTGACTTGGAACCTGTAGAAATGTGTACAGTAACCTGCAATAATATGTTACAGAGTCAGCGCACTGCTTCGTCAACAATTCACTAACGACCAGGCACCTACAACGTTATAAAATGTCGTTATGCCTTGACTTGGAACCTGTAGAAATGTGTACAGTAACCTGCAATAATATGTTACAGAGTCATCGCACTGCTTCGTCAACAATTCACTAACGACCAGGCACCTACAAAGTTATAAAATGTCGTTATGCCTTGACTTGGAACCTGTAGAAATGTGTACAGTAACCTGCAATAATATGTTACAGAGTCATCGCACTGCTTCGTCAACAATTCACTAACGACAAGGCACCTACAAAGTTATAAAATGTCGTTATGCCTTGACTTGGAACCTGTAGAAATGTGTACAGTAACCTGCAATAATATGTTACAGAGTCATCGCACTGCTTCGTCAACAATTCACTAACGACCAGGCACCTACAAAGTTATAAAATGTCGTTATGCCTTGACTTGGAACCTGTAGAAATGTGTACAGTAACCTGCAATAATATGTTACAGAGTCATCGCACTGCTTCGTCAACAATTCACTAACGACCAGGCACCTACAAAGTTATAAAATGTCGTTATGCCTTGACTTGGAACCTGTAGAAATGTGTACAGTAACCTGCAATAATATGTTACAGAGTCAGCGCACTGCTTCGTCAACAATTCACTAACGACCAGGCACCTACAACGTTATAAAATGTCGTTATGCCTTGACTTGGAACCTGTAGAAATGTGTACAGTAACCTGCAATAATATGTTACAGAGTCATCGCACTGCTTCGTCAACAATTCACTAACGACCAGGCACCTACAAAGTTATAAAATGTCGTTATGCCTTGACTTGGAACCTGTAGAAATGTGTACAGTAACCTGCAATAATATGTTACAGAGTCATCGCACTGCTTCGTCAACAATTCACTAACGACCAGGCACCTACAAAGTTATAAAATGTCGTTATGCCTTGACTTGGAACCTGTAGAAATGTGTACAGTAACCTGCAATAATATGTTACAGAGTCAGCGCACTGCTTCGTCAACAATTCACTAACGACCAGGCACCTACAACGTTATAAAATGTCGTTATGCCTTGACTTGGAACCTGTAGAAATGTGTACAGTAACCTGCAATAATATGTTACAGAGTCATCGCACTGCTTCGTCAACAATTCACTAACGACCAGGCACCTACAAAGTTATAAAATGTCGTTATGCCTTGACTTGGAACCTGTAGAAATGTGTACAGTAACCTGCAATAATATGTTACAGAGTCATCGCACTGCTTCGTCAACAATTCACTAACGACCAGGCACCTACAAAGTTATAAAATGTCGTTATGCCTTGACTTGGAACCTGTAGAAATGTGTACAGTAACCTGCAATAATATGTTACAGAGTCATCGCACTGCTTCGTCAACAATTCACTAACGACCAGGCACCTACAAAGTTATAAAATGTCGTTATGCCTTGACTTGGAACCTGTAGAAATGTGTACAGTAACCTGCAATAATATGTTACAGAGTCATCGCACTGCTTCGTCAACAATTCACTAACGACCAGGCACCTACAAAGTTATAAAATGTCGTTATGCCTTGACTTGGAACCTGTAGAAATGTGTACAGTAACCTGCAATAATATGTTACAGAGTCAGCGCACTGCTTCGTCAACAATTCACTAACGACCAGGCACCTACAACGTTATAAAATGTCGTTATGCCTTGACTTGGAACCTGTAGAAATGTGTACAGTAACCTGCAATAATATGTTACAGAGTCATCGCACTGCTTCGTCAACAATTCACTAACGACCAGGCACCTACAAAGTTATAAAATGTCGTTATGCCTTGACTTGGAACCTGTAGAAATGTGTACAGTAACCTGCAATAATATGTTACAGAGTCATCGCACTGCTTCGTCAACAATTCACTAACGACCAGGCACCTACAAAGTTATAAAATGTCGTTATGCCTTGACTTGGAACCTGTAGAAATGTGTACAGTAACCTGCAATAATATGTTACACAACGAAAGCCGCAAAAATATCCTGATAAGACCAGTGAAACCTGTCTCGAAACGTCGGTAAATAAAGGTAACAAAATAAATTCGCGATAGACCCGATTTTAAATGTGATTTAATGTTCCAGCTCTGGACACTGGAGGCTTTGGTCATTTTTTCCTTCGTATATGATATTTATTTCAGTTTATAGTTTAAATAGTAGTGTGTCTACTTGAAAAACCACAAATTAAAATATTTTCATAGAAAATAATTTAATTTGTTCTTAGAGTGATTTAATGTGTTTAAAGCGCGAAGGTGTTAATGTTATAATATATACTGATAAGGTTATTTGTGTGGTAGGGCATAGGACAGCAGATGTCATTCCAGATCTAGAGCAGAGCCCAACTGGGGAAGTACCTAACTACTCACTCCAATAACACTAGACACTACTCATAGTGTTGTGTTCATGCCGGTGAGTAAGGTTGCCAGAGTTCAACGAGGGTGCGGAGTGTTAGCGTCGGCAACGCGCGTGTAACTCCTCTGAAGTTGCAGGCTACGGAGACTGCTTAACATCAGGCGGGCCGTATGCTTGTTTGCCACCGACGTAGTATAAAAAAGGGTCCCTAGAGACTTTCATCTGTCACTGTAACAAGGTACGAAATGGTACATAAATTTAATTATTTGACTGTACAAGAAATTTTTTATTCATGTATCCGTCTGTTCACGATCACGCAATACAGGAGGTAAAATTAACGGGGCAATAGTGATGTAAAATGCATGTGGGATAGGCAGGGCATTGACGTATTAAACGAAAGTTAATCCCGGCTTGCCCTTGCCGTCTAAAAGATTTCCCTGGAGGTGGCGTGTTAGAACCCTTTTGGAGTGGTCTAATCTATGGACGTGGGCGGAGAAGCCTGGGCGGATTTTATTTAGTTTAGGTCAATACCGTACAATAGGGTAAGTGCGGCTGGCCTTCAAATTAGGGCCTGTATACACATTGCTTTGTGTTTATTTCGAGTTCATATATTTGCTACTTGTTACTTGCTTTTAGTGGCAAATGTATGAACTCGCAAAAAATACTAATCAATGTATAAACAGGCCCCAATGTGAAGGCCAGCCACACTTTGTCGTATTGACCTTATGTAAGAGTTATTCGTGGGCACGTTGACTTTATATGTTTCACCCTGAACTCACAGCAATTCTGGTAAACATGCATGTGAAAATACTGCCTTTTTTAAATTATTGAATCCTTCATATATGATTTTCAAACAAAGATTTTTTTCGTAATAATTAAAAGAACGATCGTTCATTTCATTTTTCGTTAATTACCTTCTTATTAAAAATAAAAATCACTAAAAGAGAATAGATATGATTTAAGTGGTGAGATTCGTAGGTACACATAAACAATTTTTACCAAAGTTTGATTGGATTGGTTGAAATTCGTCAGTATGCAAAACTCGCAAAAAAACGTAATTTACTGCAAATATCTGACATTGACTAGTTATTCTGAATAATATTAGTTCATTGAAAAAGAGATTATAATAATATTAAAAATGAAATAACGGTACAGACAGTACGTCATCATTTTATCGACATCGACTTTTAATGAAGTTTAACTTGTCCTCGCACTTTTTAAACGGCAAACCAAATTGCACCTGTCAAACAGGGGTATGAATGTTAAAGACCAAATAAATATCGCCAATAATGATATGAAACGCTCCCGCTCTTGACTCGCGCCGCGCGGTCGGAGTAATATTTTAAGCAGCACGGCACGGAATCATCGCTAGAACTCTTTTTTCAATATTCCCGTATTTATGTACCTTTAGTGCTAAATCGGTAAGGCTTCGATGAAGAGGATTTCGGAGACAAATTCTCATCCGTGGGGACTGTTTTATTTCAATTACTCAGTTTTATTTTGGTATGTATGTCTTATGATCCGTGCGTGAGTTTAGGTACTTGTTATTAGCTATATGCGAAGTTGGCGGTTGGCGAAATTCAAGTAAAACCAACGCATGACGTGGTGAAAATATGAACTTTCGTGGGACGACATTTTGTCAGTTGTCAACTTTAAATGATGCTGTAATAAACAAAAAAATATACAAGTAGTGGACTTCAGCTAGAAATTAAATAGGTACTTACAAGATCTTCCAAGAAATACCTAGCAAAACTAGCGTACGTATGGGTTTGAAAGAAAGAAAAAAAATATTTAACGCCACAACAATATACATAAAAAACATTTGGACGCTAAAATAGGATCCCCGCTCAGCATAATGCCGCGGTAATCCGCGGATAGTATCCAAAAGGACAACCACCCTATTACATTTTAATAGCAAATGATCCTTAGTGTCTCTAAGGAAATAAGACCTATTTCATGTCTTGAAGCACTCAGCACATATTAAATATTCCGTCCGAAACTCTTAAGCCTCGGATGCTCGTCGTGGACTGCCATTAGTGCCGGCTCCGACACGGATCCGTTAACGACCGGACGAAACTGAATTAAACTAGACGAGTTGCTAAGTATGACGGGGGCTATGAAACTGGCGAATTTAAGCTAGCTAATAAAAATAATAAGTAAAGATGGAAACTAAGATTTAAACAAATAATAAAAAGGATAAAAAAAATGAAATACAAACTGAAAAATAAAAATAAAATGAAAAACCAAGCAGAGACAATTTATAAAGACACACAGAAGTAATAATACACCACTCGATACCTACATAACATATAGGTACATAAATATTCTTAAGCCTCGGATGCTCCACGACTGCCATTAGTGCCGGCTCCGACACGGATCCGTTGGGTAACGACCGGATGAAACTGAATTAAAATAGACGAGTTGCTAAGTATGGCGGGGGCCACAAAACCAGCGATTTAAAGGTGAAATGAACTAAGGAAAATACAAGTCAAAGAAATAAAGGAATCAGAAAAAGAAAGCCATAAAAGAAAATATAACGAAGAAGAGAGACAATATAAATTAATAAAAAGAGCATACCTACTCGTAACGGACATTAAAAAAAAGTAATAAAAAATAGTATTTAAGGATATCGAGAGACAAACAAGAAATAATAAAAAAACGGAGAAAAACGAAGGAATAATAAGAAAACACCTAGTACCTACATTTTCAATATTCCGTCCACAACTCAAGTTTCGGATGCTCTGTCCATGACTCTCATTAGTGCCGGCTCCGATAAAGACTCGTTAAAAACTACTTGACAAAACCAAATTATATTAGACGAATTTCTAAGTAAGGGAGAGGTAACACTAATTAGGTAATAAAATAAGGAAGTAAGAGACACGAAAAGGAGGTAATTAGCGTGGATACGACGAGGGAAAATAAAGTCTGTAAGGGAGAAATGAAGTGAGTGAAGACTTCTTTCATTCCTTCTCCCTCCTTCCGAAAAGTGAGGAGAAATTTTCTTCCAAACCAAAAAGAAGAAAGCAGTAGAAAAGGAGGGATAAAGAGTAGGATAAAATAACTATCTCTAATCTAAATCATCCAAAAAAAAACAATGCATTAAGTTATACGTAAAATTTATCAAGCTAAAAGAAATGACATTTAGGTTTCACCCACCTTGTGGCCACAATGCAAGGGAATTCGTTCTAACGCAGATCCTGATTTATGTGGAATCCATACAAATGCAATCTGCTTAATTGCCGGCTGCGCGATAACAGTACCTGGGACCTGTTAGGTATGCTAGATATACCTAGGTGTTTGAAGAATAGATCTAATTGGATTCCTTCTGAAGTCTTACACGTTCCGGTTTTGCTTTAAACTGAAGGTATCTAGGATTCTAAGATAGATTTCTTTGGATCTAGCGCATATATCTAAGAAACGATCATGGTATAGGTATATAGCAAACTCTATATGTAGGTAGGTATACTTGCCAAAATCACAATCCCGAGAATTGGCGCAGACTAGTTTTTACGAAACCAGCTGCCATTTGACCTTCTGACCCAGAGGTGGTGGCCTTACTGGGTAATCTTAAATGATGTTTTCCTTCAGTGAAGGAGCTTTTTAGGGTTCCGTAGTCAACTTATAGTTTCGCCATGTCCGTCGTCTGTCCGTCCGTCCGTCCGCGGCTTTGCTCCGTGATTGTTAGTGATAGAAAGCTGCATTTTAGCATGGCGACAGAACGATAAAATACAAACTACAAAACAATGGTTTTTTAGGGTACCTTACATACAAAATGTTTTCTTTGAATTTTTTTTCGCTTTAATCGAATGGTGTGGGATGGTGTGGGGTATCGTTGGATAGCTCTTTCAAAACTAAAGGGTCTCCGCCAATTATTTTTTGATAAAGTGAATATTTTCGGAAATAATCGCTCTAAAAGAAAAAAAAAATATGTGCCCTCCCCCCTCTAACTATTTATTGAACCATAGGTCCAGAAATATAAAAAAAACCCGACCAAGTGAGAATTACAAAATAGCTTTGGAACTTTGCTATGTCTACAGGAAAGAAGCCTAAACTTAAATGCATAATGAGTGTGTTATTAAGTTATTATAAAGTATAATTAACTGTACAAATGCACCTACTATATCCACACATAACTACGTATTATTTATTTTTAGATTTGGCTTTTAAGTTTTATAGTATTGTAATTGGATAATAATGTTATACTAATTTAAAATTGTTGTTATTGACATTAAACCATGTACACATAATACGTACATACGTGTGAACTAGCGTACATAATAATCTGGTACGTTATATCTCCGTAATACCTAATTGAAACACGATCTCATCACACGCGTCACCGAGTCAGATGAAATGGCCGCATTTGCCATATTGCCATTAGCGTTATGATTAACATATTGATTTAACCTAGCGCTTTAGGTACATATACGCAAGTAATTTACACAAGCTTATTATTTATTTATTTATTTATTACTAGCCCAAATTGTCCCACTGCTGGACAAAGTCCTCCCTTCTTTTCTTCCGCGTATCCATAGGGATAGCCTCAGAAGTATCCCACCATACTTTTAAAACTATCACGGGACTTAATCGCGTAAAAACTTACGTTTATTTATGGCCCGACGTTTCGAACGTGACGTTACGTTCGTGGTCACAGGCAGACTGGCGAGGAATTGTATCAACATCTTCTTGCGAACTACCCGCAAGTTTTGATTGAAAGTTGCGTTCGTTTGCGTCCTATATTACAAAAAAATCAGCAATTGTCTTAAATATTATTCGATATCGCACTCCCCTAAGACATAAAATGGGCCTTAATAATAAAGCTTCATTAAAACCCAACACGTAATTATCGGGGCCACGTCTTAAAGCAATATTTCTCACAGTATAATTAAAATTCTTTACAAAAATCCTCCGCCGTATGTTGTAATTACTCTAAATTTGATATTTTTAGTTAACGAATTTATGAATTTTTCCCCTCTTTCTCAGGATTACCTGAAATATTTGGGCCGAAATATTAATTTATTTTGGCTCTGTTTTAATACTGTCGGGCTAAGGAGAGATTTATTGGCGAAGAATTGTGCAATAAAGTATTATTTATTGCGCGGAAAGGGTCAGGGGAGACTGTGTTTGTGTAAACGAAACGAAAACTATATAGTTTGCCGAGAGTTTAGAGACACCTGTATAAATTTTACCAATTATGAAAAATAAACGGACATTTTAATTAGGAAATTTCCGATGAACCTATTATAACAATCGGAACATTATTAACGGAGAAATTAACGATTGACGAATAATTGTTTTATATGTATAAGAGAGTATTTAAAATAATGACGTCAATTAACAATTTTTACCAAGCGCTTTTCTGTGTAGGAAAATATCGTTAACTAGAAATTAGTCTGGTTAATATTGATGAATACAGTTCACTAAATATAAATATACAGCCCACTATATTTTTATTATAAAGGATCTTAAATCAAACTAAGATTCTAAGATTTTTTTAAGACGCGATCCACTTGGCATGAGATATTTTTTTCGCGAGAGAATTTATTTAGGGTAATCCTCTTGCCCTGGTATCCTGGGGTCCTAGCCAAGACGACAACGGTACATCGACAAACGGCAAACGAAAAAAAAATTATCGGTATGACAGATGTTACAAAGTCACGTGACTATTTCCATACCGTAAAATGGTCCTACTTTGCTCCACTTTAAGGAAATTTTGCATATTTTTTTAACTGTTCATTATTAAATATTCAAACGGATTAAATATTAATAAGAATATCTTATGTAACATATTTATTTTATCGGTAAATCAACTTTATGAAATGTTGTTTAATATAAAACGAAGCCATGAATCAGGAGCACAAGATACCCATTGTTTGGGATTGTCATTTTGGCTAGGTTTCGTCTGAGATATACGCTTAGCGACAAGATAACCCTGAACATACATAAAAACATTTGCAAATGCACAAAGAAATCGACACGCCCGTGTCTAGGCACTCAAATATTCCTTAAGGGGTAAGGTAGGGTGCGATGGCCATTGTTTTTCTGGATATATTATCGCTTTAAAGATCATTCAGCCATTTAATCGCAAAGGAGAATGTACAATCCCATGGATGTATACTGTTGAGACATATCTCGTTAGAAAGGGCTTACTAATAGCATTATTTTATTGTATGACACCAACTTTGGATAACGTGCAGGAACAGAGCTATTTAAAAAAAAGTGTGGTGCATAATATTGTTGTTTTACAAAATACTTTTTGTAGCCAGTTGTTAGGTGTTCTATTCATGTGAGCAACATTTTTAGGAATTAAGAATAAAGAGAGACTTGACGAGCTAGTGTAGTGGAAAAATAATGATTTGTTTTCTCTCAAACACTGCTAAGCTACAATAAAAGCGCTACGCCGTAGCCGCCAACATGAGTTCTAAGCTAGAATGCTTTATAATAGTGATAAGCACTGAATGGGTTTAATTCCTTGTGTACAGAATTCAAGATCCTGTTTGATCAAATGTACAATAAATTACAGTAATTTACTAAAATAAGTCACTTAAATAAGGTTTAAAAATGAATAATATTTACCGTCGTGGTCGGGACTGTGTATTGGGATGATATGGATTAGCCTACATTTCAGGCCCTAGTTTATTTTCTAAGCAATTTTATCCAAATTTTTAATTTTTACTTTTTATCAATATCTTCCGTCGTAAATTTGCTCGATGGGCCATATTTTTTGTTTCCTTCTCACCTTAAGCAATCCTGTGAAATATCTTCCGGTTGACGATTTCTCCCTTACGACCACGTATTTAATCGTAAAACCAATGCTTTACCGATGTGCCCCAGCCCTATTAAAATTAAACACTCCACTATAGCCCGTTGACATGCCATTGGACTATAACCATTATTGCCTACATTATGAGATCCAAATTGCAATAATTACAGCGATAGCCTTGTTTACTGCGGTTAGACGTTTTTTTTATACTTTACCCGAAAACCAAAAGGTCGTAAAAGCTATTTAGTTTCATATGTTTTAAGTCTTTTTGTTCTGTACGGAATGTGGAAATGTAGAATAATTTGTGTTAATTTATTTGCAGTTTGCTCGCTTTCTTTTTAAAGGCAACGATCTGGGTTGGATTACCTACGGTTTCTGAAAAGTAAAAGTAGTGAGAAACAAAATGTAGTTGTGTATTTGAAATACTTATGTATAAGGTTTGTTTAGAAATTTCATAGGAACATTATACGTTTTGTGGCTATACTTGGGGTCTGGCCTTATACTTTGTGCCCTTTCCTTTTTTAGGGTTCCGTACCCAAAGGGTAAAAACGGGACCCTATTACTAAGACTCCGCTGTCCGTCTGTCCGTCTGTCTGTCTGTCACCGGGCTGTGTCTCATGAACCGTGATAGCTCTAAGCTCTAAGCCCCAAACAAGCTGACTTTCAAACGAATGCTCTACAAGCACCTGCTAGATACTGTCTAGTGGGACCCCCCCCCTCCCCCTAACCCGCACATGCAAATATATATTTATGTATATTATATGATTAATTTGTATATGTATTTATATTGTTTATTTATGTAGTTTATAAAGGTATTATAAATATTACTAGTTTGTATATTGGCGTTAGTATTAGAATTTATATTTAGAAAAAAAAAATCGCATCGCACTGCACCCACCTTAACAATTTCTGTTTGGCCCAGTGGTTGACTGGTAGAGAATGCCTCAAGGCATTAAGTCCGTACTTGTTCTTGTGCAATAAAGTTTAAATAAATAAATAAATAGCTAGACAGTTGAAATTTTCACAGATGATGTATTTCTGTTGCCGCTATAACAACAAATACTAAAAAGTACGGAACCCTCGGTCGGCGAGTCCGTCTCTCACTTGGCCGGTTTTTTATTTTCTAGGAATTGCAAGCGCATTGCCAGAGCAGTAATACTTTTATGTACAAGTTTAGTCTGAATGTAATTTATGGAGTACCGCAAGGCAGCATTCTTGGTCCATCGCTGTGTCTAATTTATATAAATGATTTACCCAATATAAGAAAACACAAGATAATTTTACTTTTACGTTTACCATGCTTCATAAGCTCTTTATTATATTAAAATGTCAATTGCATCTTTTTTTTAAATACAATTTTAATAAATAATGTTCAAATAACGTTCCAAAATCGGAACACAGCTCACAAAGCGGCATAACCTGACAAAAGAAATAAAACACACACAACCTCTTATCTAACCAAATCCTTTCAGACCAACAGCGACCTTAACACTAAAAGCATAGAGTTCTTATTTGAATAGAAGGTTGTATAATTAAGGAGGTAGGTTGTATGATATACTTCCACGTGATTGTCGTCTGTCTACCGAAAATATCACCCTTTTGTTTTGTAGGAAAATCGAAAAAGAATCTCCGTTCATTAGTGGAGGGTGTAACTTACACGGGGGATGGGGTGCTATTCTGGAGTCACTCGAAATTACGACTATACAGATGTTTCATACAGTTTCTATTATGCGACAATCATACCTACATTTTTAGATTAGATTACATGATTTATTTCATGAAAGACAATAACATAATAAGTTTGCATTAATGTCAAAAAATAAGAATTTCTATCATGATCGTCAATCGAACTTAAACTATCGTGAGACATATTTCAAAATATTTAGATAAGTACGGTTTTTACTCACTATTATTTTTAGTCGCTTTTCCCAAAGAATCCAAACCATGTCGCCAAAAGCGACTAAAAATAATAGTGAGTAAAAACCGTACTTATCTAAATATCATGATCGTCAAAATAAAAATGAAAATAATAACGATACTAATGAAATAAAATTATAGCTCCAATAAGGATTGTCAACACAATTGCAATAGGAGTAAGTAGGTAAATATACAAATCCAAAATATAAGTAAATTTACAATGTCAAAACTTAGACTAAACAATAAAAACACAACACACAAGAACAATAAAAATAAAATTATAATAAAATTTAAAGGTACTGTTTGGATTCAGGATACACCTATTTACTAAATGTGAACGTTTTGGCGGATTGTACTGGTTAATCTATTCATAGTCGAAAAAGGTTCTTAACAACCAGCCAAGTGTGAGTCGGACTCGCGCACGAAGGGTTCCGTACCAATACGCAAAAAACGGCAAAAAATCACGTTTGTTGAATGGGACTTAAATATTTATTTTATTCTATTTTTAGTATTTGTTGTTATAGCGGCAACAGAAATACATCATCTGTGAAAATTTCAACTGTCTAGCTATCACGGTTCATGAGATTACAGCCTGGTGACAGACAGACAGACAGACAGACGGACAGCGGAATCTTAGTAATAGGGTCCCGTTTTTACCCTTTGGGTACGGAACCTTAATAAAAAAATCAATGTAAGTTATATCGGATATTTTGCACAGATTTTTTATGTGACATATTACATAAAAGAGCTTATTTTGAGGATTTACAATGTGTTTAAGTAATTTAAGAAGAAAATAAGTTATTTAAGTAGGTAAAAGTCGAATTTAGGTAAAGCATGAATTCAATTTCCGCATTTGAAATCTAGAATTGTTGTATAATAATATATATTTATACTCCGCGAAAGCGTATTTTAAAGAACTGGGTAGATGGACTCAGCTATCAATAGTGAGTCAACAAGTCACTATTTACGGTATACTAACCTGACCCAATTTAAAAAAAAAACCGGCCAAGTGCGAGTCGGACTCGCGCACCCTCGGTGCGCGAGTCCGACTCGCACTTGGCGGTTTATACTATTTACTATTTATATACTATATATTATACTATATATATATTACTATCACGGTTCATGAGATACAGCCTGGTGACAGACAGACAGACGGAGTCTTAGAAATAGGGTCCCGTTTTTACCCTTTGGGTACATAAAAACTGAAAACTTTCCGATTGCGCACCACGATAGACAACTGATGGCCAGCCGTCCGCCATTGTAGGTATACCATTGCTGCCTGTACACAATGGCGATGGCTTGTCATGGACCATCCTTGACCACTGTGTACTGGGGCCTTAAGATTTCAACTCTCGATATTTACATTTATCACCTAACTTCAAGAATAGACCCCACGCCATTTTTAATTTGTAGGTGCTTCAAGTTGAAACCTGAGGGCACACGAGATGAAGGTACCATTCTAAAACAGAAAAAACAAAAATGTTTTGACAGCCAGGGGTCGGGCTGGATTTGTATTTTGATGCTTATGTGGGAAAAGGTGTTTAAGCTTGCCTAGGTTGAAAAAGGGGTGAGTTAAAATGTTTAAATGTATATTCCCAACACTTAGTACTCATGAATGTGGGTTGCATTGGTACTAACATATACGTGAATTATTTTGAGTAGGTAGTGCTCGATCGGAACCATTTTTTTTATCCGAAACAGAAGGTTTGGTTTTGCTCTAGTTTCCATCGAAAACGAACTTTGGCTACGGCCAAAACTTGTTGATTTTTTTACATAAAACTGCCGAAACTGCGCACGGACAACACCGGAAGTAGAGTTTCGGCGCGGCCAAAAGTTTCGGCTGTTTATTGGCCGAAATATGATTTTTATGTCGAAACCTGCCGAAACCGTACTTCAATCGGACACTAATTTTAAATGATTAGTTGATTACCCTGATTATTATATTAACTAGTAAATTTATAGTACATTACGATACAAGTGCGAAAAACAGAAAATTCGCAACGATAAATAAAAATACGACCGAAGGGAGTTTGTAAATCGACACGAGTTACGAATTACCTATTCGCACATGTATCGTACTACGTTTTAAGGGGGGCCCACTGACTATCAGTCCGCCGGACGATATCGACCTGTCAGTTAAAACAAATATTTTACAGTTCCGAGCAACTGTCAGGCCTTAATTTTTCTGTGCTCTATGAAGAAAACAATTAAATAAATAAATGATATAGGACAATTTTTGACAGATCGACAAAGTCCATACACGAATAGTACATTGTACAACACACATTATGTAAGTTAAATATTGCAAACTCGAGTCTATAAATCGCTCCGGCAAGCCGTCGCGATTTAACTATACTCTCGTTTGCAATATTATTACGCCCCGAGTTACACACAATGTTTTTCATCACACTTGCGATACAATAATGAAGTATAAAGTTAAAAAACTGTTAATTATAATACTATAGAAACTTCATAACTCCCTAGGGAAAACGCTTTTCCTGTAGTTCCCGCTATGCCTGCGTGCAATTCCACATTTACTGAGCGAGTGTGATGAAAAATGCATAATTCAGGTACAAATATTTGTTACAAAATGCACTTGCTAGGATTCGAACCCAGGACCTGCTTCGTCGTAAGCAGGGTTACTAACGACTAGTCTATGAGGCCATCAAATTACTATGTTACAGGTACTTTTAAACAGGAACTGTACATAATACAGTGTGTTTTTAATTATGGGGCCTCAAATTCAGGGCTCGATTCTACTCCCTAAACTGAGCTACTTTTATTATGGGACCAACCCCGAAATCGCGAAAAAATTTGGCGTTTTCATACATTTTGGCTGATCAGATGTCGACGTTTTGTATGGAAAAGCCAAAATTTTTTTCGCGATTTTGGGGTCGGTCCCATAATAAAAATAGCTCAGTTTAGCGAGTAGAATCGAGCACTGAATTTAATGGTCAGAGACATACTGTATATTATATCTTATCTATAGGTAGCTCTAAAATTACTAGCTCTAAATGTAAAAAATAAATATAAATTTACTTTTCAACCCCACTTAAGCTACAAGTAACATGCTAATAAGAATAAATAACATACTTAAGACCCTCACTGCTGAGTGGCGCTTAAAGACGTCATGCTGGTAAGGCGTGCATTTCCTGAATGACGTCGTGGCATTGAGATATCCTTGTACTGCTGCTTTCATCCCGCTGTTATTGCATAGAGTAGATGGTCTAGATATACCATTTGGAAAGAAAAATATATTCATAATTATTCTTTATTCACAATATTACATGTCATTTTTATATTAACAGACTAGCGAGTCAAGCGAACCGCCCCGGCTTCGCACGGGTGCCATACTGATGTAGTTATACATATAAACCTTCCTCTTGAATCACTATCTACTAAAAAAACCGCATCAAAATCCGTTGCGTAGTTTTAAAGATCTAAGCATACACTGGGACAGACAGACAGCAGGAAGCGACTTTGTTTAGTTTATTTATCACATGTATACAATTTTCACACAGGTAAAATATACGTACATTTCAGCTTGTACTACTTGTCGTATAATGATCGTTTTTTGTAATAATAATGCCCGTAGGGCAGCTTGTGGCGAGCTGTTGGGGAGTAACGACCCCACGGACCCGAGTGCTCCCGAGAGTCGGTCAGGGTCTCCGTCTCCGGCGTGTCTTCATCGGTCGGAGTGGACCCCAAGGGGACCTGCAGGACTCTCAGCTCTGGCTTGCCTTCATTGGCCGTCCAGAGAGGAGTCGCTAGAGCTATATGCTCCAGGGGTGGAAGTGAAAGATGCATAAGACGCGAGTTGGCACAGTGGCTGGTAACAGCCACTGGGTAGAAAGCGGCGCACACCTCTCGACACCCCTGAGCCGCTCACACCAGTCTTGCTCCTGGTCGTCTTCACGACGGCAGTTTCAGGGGCCCATCTAGTCGGCGGCGAGTCACCACCTGCCTCGATAACGTGTACAGACATTGTTATGGCAGGTGTCCGGACCTCTCAGCAATAGCCCAATCTTTTGACCAGCCAAACTTCAATACCATAACCGGCACTCTGTTCCACTGTATTTATAATAGCCCCTACGCCTGTTGGGACCGATTTACGGGTATCTATTTGTACCCGTGAATGGGTTCTAGCAGGTGTATTACATAACAGCAAACTTCTCCAAAGGGCCTCTACGTGTTGGATCTGTATCCCCACGCACGCCTATCAAATGACCGGGATGTATATACCCGTGAGTTTATACGAGATACAAATAATAATAAGAATTAGAATTGAACATCAGAGTATAAATGAAGTTACAATTAATATTAACAAAACAATGCAAATAGAAATAAATTAAAAACGCTAACATGTCACAATAGTAAAAAATAAAAAAATAAAAAAAACAATGTCAATACAAGAAAAAATTAAATCTGTTTCAGTACTAGAAAGTACAAATGATAGTGAATGATGTCAATATTTAAAAAATAATTACCAAGTCTAAAATATAATAAAATAATAAAAATGATTATTAAATAGATCTAGTACTGTATAGTACGCAATTTGTTTTATACAAAAAATTTTTTTATACTACGTCGGTGGCAAACAAGCATACGGCCCGCCTGATGTTAAGCAGTCTCCGTAGCCTATGTACGCCTGCAACTCCAGAGGAGTTACATGCGCGTTGTCGACCCTAACACTCCTCTCCCTCGAGCTCTGGCAACCTTACTCACCGGCAGGAACACAACACTATTACACACACACAATGTAGTGATTGTATAATTACCTATTCGAAATATGTATAAATATATGTGTACATTCGTTAAAATCATTAACAATAATAAAATTAATACTCGGGTAACTAAACTAAAGCTTAACTTTCATAATTTCGTCATAGCTGTAGAATGTGTGTTCAAGAAGCCAAGCCTTCAGTCTAACTTTAATACATTGCAGCGACGGTGACGAGGTGACTGTCTCCGGCAACCTATTGTAAACATTTGGACCCATTATGTGGGTCAGCTTATTGGACCTTGCAAGTCTACGTTTTACCGGGAGAAGTTGATTAGAATTCCGTAGCGTGCAGGCTGAGTCGGCGCGTTTTTAGGGTTCCGTACCCAAAGGGTAAAAACGGGACCCTATTACTAAGACTCCGCTGTCCGTCTGTCTACTGTCCGTCTGTCCGTCTGTCTGTCTGTCACCATGCTGTATCTCATGAACCGTGATAGATAGACAGTTGAAATTTTCACAGATGATGTATTTCTGTTGCCGCTATAACAACAAATACTAAAAACAGAATAAAATTTATATTTAAATGGAGCTCCCATACAAACGTGATTTTTTTTTGCTGTTTTTTCCGTAATGGTACGGAACCCTTCGTGCGCGAGTCCGACTCGCACTTGGCCGGTTTTTTATATTTCTAATTTACCTTTAAAAGTAATTTATCATATTTAAAATTCATTTCTTTCTTGACACAGTAGGCCAGCTAGAAATTTTAGGAACAATTTTTTTTTATTAAATAAACAGAACGAGAATATTCTTTAAGTTCCGCAACTTCCCATTGCTAAAATACTTCCAGATAATTCAATTAGGTAAAGTTGTAAAACTGTAAAACAGTGCAAAAAAATGCCTAGAAATGAGCACCTCTTTTTTACAAGATTCTGAGATTTTTGAATCAACTGAACTGCCAAGATATTGTCTATTTATATGGCGTCAAAATTACTATCAAAATGGGCATCGCGGCGTTTTAAAAAGTCAAAAATATTTTAAATCTCGGATCACTTGTCTGCTCTCTTTCAAAAGCTTAATCTTTGTTACAAAACTGAAATGACTGCAAGAACCATTGAGCTAGATTACCGAACGTGGCAGAGAACCTTGGACCTATAAGGCCAAGGCAAGCGCAAGGTTACAGAAAGGACATTATTACTATTGCTTCTAGAGTCGTGGTCTTCAGGATAGCACTTTTGATCGCTTTGACAAAAAGTCAAAGTCAAAGTCAAAATATTCTTTTCACCTCGGCAGCGAGTTTCACTCCAGGGAGTGAAGAAGGTGCGACTTTCCTCACTCCAGGGAGTGATACAAAGTAGCTTTTTTAATTTAGTGAAGGCCATCAACTGCCACTTCATACTTTTAATACATTTTTTTTTCTGTATTATTCAGTGGAATTCGAAATACATTTTAACCTTTAATACGTTCTCACTACTGAGGTGAAAAAATTATGTGTGCAACACGAGAGCAAAGTTATTTTACATCTCGTGTTTTTGAGTCCCTTGCTACGCTTAAAATTCTAACTTAGAATCACTCGCTTCGCTCGTGATTCAATTATAGAATCTTTCGCTTTCTCGGGACTCAAAATAAACACTCGCAAGAAAAACCAACTTTCCTCTCTTGTTGCACAAATAACTATTATTCAAATAGGCCTAGCAACAAGCACTTTCGATAATTTCAGACGTCGCCCCCGTCAGCTGTCGGACCGATAAGTTTTGTTCGTGTATATATTTATATGTGTAAACATAATGTTTGCTGTAGGCGAGAAATAACGCAAAAAAGGCGGACTTAATGCTAATGGCACTCTCCTGCAGCTGTTTTTGTCATAGGCGCCTTCCGATATCCGATATCGGAAAGGCGCTTTCGATAAATTCGGCCATGTAGGAGTCCCCTGTCAGCTGTCGGACCTATAATATTTGTTTGTGTGCGTATGTGTAGACATAATGCTTATTGTAGCATGCGTGACCGCTAAAGACGGCGGCCTGACTACGCGGATGTAGGATCCTACATCCGATATCGGATCCTACATCCGATATCGGATCATACAAAGTGAAAACGCTCTTAAGTAATAGATACAGCGCTATCAAGGCCACATCAGTAATGTCGCTACAGTATTGCAGCTGCAATTGCCACATCACCTTAACTCGCTTCTGCTTATAGCGATTGGAATAACACTCAAGGGCGTGGTTATTATATCGAATGTTTAAGGTCTGGAGATTTCCTTATTACCTACTTCATTCGCAATGAATGGCAAGGAGCTTTTTACGTATTTCTGTGTTCTGTAAGATTTTATATGAAAAATTAATTTAAAATCTTTTCAGAAGAACAATTACAGTTAACAGCTGTTTTTGTCGATACATGTTTTCTTCTGTTTAGTTTAAAAATTATCTGTAATTGAGATCTGCATAGCAATGGGTAGGGGAGGTAGAGGAGCATTGGGCACTTTTTTTACTTAAGTCGTGATAAAAACGTAACATTTTAACATAATCCAATTTTTATTGCATATATTAGTAGCACATCTATTTGGCTTCAATTAGTACTAAGAACAATACGTATCTATCAGCAGTCCTAAAATTGCAAGAGATTTTTTAAACCATGTCATTAAGTGCCCAAACCGCCCTGTGTTCGGGTGGTTTGGGCACCCCAATGGGAGGTTTGGGCACTGTGTTAAATGCATCTTTTTATATTAAATTGCTTAAATATTAAGTAATAACTATAAATTGCAATGAAATCGACCAGCAATTAACTGTTTTAAACTATCAGTACGGGAAAAAACAGATACTAAAGATTTAGTACTCAATATTCAGTAAGTTTTTTTAAGTAATAAAAAGAATCTAAAATTCGATTTTACCCAGATAGGCTTATTAAAGTATACTAAGATCTTCCCCGTTCACTCCATATCTTTTTGACAATTTGGTTTAAATGTCAGTCAATGGGATACCTTGATATATCTTTAAGCTCGGGAAACGTTAATTTATAACGTATCTTACTGATACGCATGAATTTAATAGTAGCCATGTTTAATAGTTAATTCAAGTATGTCTTTTTGCAGTCAAATTAATTACCTTAATTTATAGGTTAACATAGACTTTCGGAAACACTTACCTGCCCTGCCCAATACTCCCCTACCTCCCCTACCTCCCCTACTTTGTATATTCTTTAAATTGGGATCCTTTTCTGCAAATCAAAAGCTTGGACAGGCTAGTTTTGTTTATAAAAGTATAATTTATTCGCTATTAAAACATAAATCTTTACGCAAATATTTTGCTTTATTTAGGTAGGATATAGAACCAAACTTGCTTGTTCAGTCAGCATTAAACCAAAGGCCAAAGTGGCTAAATATATCGTAACACACATTTGTTATCATAGAAATAAGGATGTGTTCTGATAACTTGGCCACTTTGGCCGTCACTATTATCTATTTGATGACTGTTCATTCCAACTTGACAGTGTTCCATATCACGCACATACGTGTCATATTACTGCATAATTCAGATGCATACCTATTTAGATTCGTAATCACGCTGCAATGCACGGATGGACGGACAAACTAATATAGGTAATTACGAATTCCATTGGACAAACAGACGGACTAAATTAGTACTTTGTACACACTAAACTCATTACTCAGCTTTAATAAAGTCGGATAGCCAAAAGCAACCCGAAATCAGCAAAACACACAAGCAATTAACTAGGAAATAGTTACAAAAACAAACACTATTAACCAACATTTACTTAATCCTTTCAAACAAATATTATACTCGAAACTTTACAAATATACAAACACTTTAAAATCAAGCGAAAAACCACTTTAATCTAATGCAATAGCACATTATTAAATGCATACTATTACCAAAATAAAACCAGTTTCAAAAGAGCTCTAAGCGTTTTGAGGTCGCATGCTAGCGCGAAGGATTTGAAGTTTCCCCTAACTGTTAGCGGGTCTTGTTAAACTGGACGATATGTTTGAAATAGACTTTGAAACAAAGCAAGGATTGTAAGAAGATCCGCGCGAGTAGGTAGCTTGCATTCGCTCTACAAAATTACTGAAATTTCATTCAGTTCCCGAATGAGAGGACACTTAATTACGGTTTTGGATGTGGTATTCTAGATAGTTTGCATTTTTACACAGCCGCGATGTAATTAATAGTAGTTTGTTAACGAAGGGATGAAAAGCACTTATATCTGCTGAAGTAGTTTGGCCAATATTCTGAGGCTAAAATGATGCCTTTCGCCCGAGTTAAACACTACTTTTTATTTAGTAAATGAGGAAAGTACATTTTATACATACTATTTCTTAAGGGTACTTTAAGTAAAAATATCGTTATTTATGGAATGGGGAGTTAAATATCAGAATGGAAAATTTTGGTATAACAAATCCATTTAAGACTAAATTTCGAGTGTTTATCTTTAAAATGAATAAAATCGTACTTGGAAAGTAAAACGCTCTAGTGCAGAAACGCATCACTTTCTGCACACTTTTTAGAACAACAATGACCCTCATTCAGAGCATGAGAAATGAAAACAAAATAACGGATTTGTTCCCGAATCTAAGTAATTTCAAATCCGAATAAATTGAACTAATTCGATAGCGTACATAATTTTATTGCAGAACTCAGGCTGCCAGAGAGAGGTTTCTGTCCTTAACGACCCGCCATTTTTGTTGGTGGAACAAACGAGGCCGAAGGCTGAGCCGCAGGAAAGCAGTCCAGACACGAGGAGTAAAAAAAGCCTAGCCTTCAGGCATCAAATTCTACGGCGAGCTATGAGACTGCGAAAACCGAGTTCGACGCCGACAGCCAAGCTACAAGAGAGCCGAAACACCAACGCTTTAAAAATATTAACAGTAAAACATTACAAAGAATATTTTTCATACGTCATCACTTAATAGTCAAATTACACCAATGCCAATATGAGGAAATAACTCAATTCGGCAACAAATCACTTTCGGGCATACGGGCCAATTCGAGTTTTAGTTGTACGCTTCCGATACTATACTAATCTGTCAGTGTTAAAAGTAACGTTTTTGGTAGAAAAAAGGTCACTTATGCTTAGGTATAGTATTGGATTCAGATCGTACAACGAAAACTGTGCCATTCTTGTGGTAAAAATGAAACTTCATCAGTTTTCGAAGAATAAAGAGTTTTTACGAGCTGGTGTGGTGAAAATTATGATTTAATTACAATTTCACTAGACTTATATTGCCCGGGATATGGACCGTGATTACCTTTTGTATTGTTTTCGAGCTCCCGATATTATATCCCGCATAATCCCGCTCCCGCTCAATATAAGTCTTGTGAAACTAACCGTGAATCATTCAAAACTGTAATTACAATTTACCGACCGACTGAGATTAGTGGTATCTAAACCTGAAATATAATACTGTATATTTTTTAAAGACTCAGGGACGCAACTGGGGACCGGAAGACTGGCAGTTACCTCGCTCAACGCATCAGTCTGGCAGTTTAGCGGGGTAACGCAGGCAGCATCTTAGGAACCTTTCCGCAGGGGACTTTTTAGGGTTCCATACCCAAAGGGTAAAAACGGGACCCTATTACTAAGACTTCGCTGTCTGTCTGGCCGTCTGTCACCAGGCTGTATCTCATGAACCGTGATAGCTAGACAGTTGAAATTTTCACAGATGATGTATTTCTGTTGCCGCTATAACAACAAATACTAAAAACAGAATAAAATAAATATTGAAGGGGGGCTCCCATACAACAAACGTGATTTTTTTGCGTAACGGTACGGAACCCTTTGTGCGCGAGTCCGACTCGCTCTTGGTTTTTTAAATTTAGTTTTATTCTTTATTCTTTATTCTTTATTGTATTGCAGTCATGTTCATAATACATTAGGTGTTACAGTTTGAGGATGGTAGGTACATGACACCCTGTCAGGGCACTCAATTTTCTTAAGTCTAGGTAAAATTACATGCATCTCATACAAATAGCAATTAAATCTATATTTATAACTTTATATTTTATCGACGTTTATGCAACGTTAAATGTCAAGTTCGTTTAGAAAATTAGTAAAATAATAAAATAATGATGCTAAATATTAAATGTCCAGGTTAATTTATAAATAGATTTAAATAATGTGAAACAATATAGTTAATGTTAATTAACTATATGTCATTTTAGAAAATGCATAAATGTCAATAAATGTTTACAATAATATTTCAATAAAATTTAATTAATTCAATTTGGGTAAGTACATAGCATTATTTCAGTGTTTGGTCATTTAGAAATTCGTCTATTGTGTAATATGCTTTCTCTAGAAGAAGCTTTTTAAGCGTATTTTTAAACGGTTTATCATTCGGTTCCTGTTTTATACTGTCGGGTAGTTTATTTGTGATTCTAATACATTGATAATAAGGTCCCTTTCTGCACATAGCTAACTTGGTATTTGGTATGGCTAACTGATTCTTAGACCTACTATTAGTTTTACAGATTTCTCCTTTGGTTTTAAACAATTCCGAGTGGTTTCTAACAAAAAGTGCACACTCCAGTATATATATACACGGTAAGGTAAGTAGTCTATGTTTTACGAAATGAGGGCGACTGCTGTTTGGTATTCGTGTGTTTGTCAGAATACGGACGCATTTTTTCTGCATTATGAACAAATCATTGGCGTCAGTGCTTGATTTAGATTTATTGTAAATTTAAGTTGTTTTTATTTACCTATTGTTTTAGTACCTACTTATTACAATGGTAAAATAGAAAGGCATTAAGTTAAATGCACCATATCCATGAAAGCAAACATCGTTGTTTGTCGGAATTTAGTCAGTTTTAAAAGCGAAGCGTTGCAACGGCTTAGTGCACCGCGGCGCTGTTTAGACTTACTGCAGCAGTGGACCCGAAACAAGTACCACTCAACTGCGAAATGTACGGAGTTTTTCCAGATATTCCGCTTTATTTTTTTAAGCAAATGGCGTACAAAAAGCAGAAATTTGTTAGCAATAATTATTTGCGTCGCACTTATCAGTAGTGGAGAACAAATATCAAAAAACAGAACTGGTATATATAAGCCCAGGGGATGGTACGAAGGGTTCTCGGGGGTGGTAAAGCAGAAGAACGTGCGTTCAGTATTATACACAGGTTTATTAACGGACTGACAAGAGTGACAAGACATTACAATAATGGCGGCGCCAGAGGGCGCGCGGGGAGACTTAACCCTACTTTCCACCAATCATCATTTTCCTCGCGTTGTCCCGGCATTTTGCCCCGGCTCATGGGAGCCTGGGGTCCGCTTGGCAACCAATCCCAAGAATTGACGTGGGCACTAGTTTTTACGAAAGCGACTGTCATCTGACCTTCCAACCCAGAGGGGAAACTAAGCCTTATTGGGATTAGTCCGGTTTCCTCACGATGTTTTCCTTCACCGAAAAGCGACAGGTAAATATCAAAGATATTCCGTACATAAGTTTCGAAAAACTCAGTGGTACGTAGCCGGGGTTTGAACCCGCGACCTCCAGATTACAAGTCGCACGCCCTTACCGCTAGGCCACCAGCGCTTTTACGCCTACTCTCCATCAATATACATACATAACAAAAACAATAATACCTATACCGTAAAATAAAGAAGTAAAATTATTTTCTAATAAAAATTATATATTGCCTTATTACGCGTAACAACAGTAAATGACATTAGAAAATCAGTTTTAATTTGGGATTTATTCCGCAAGAAAACTGAATGAAAATTCCATTAAAAAAATGTTACTCCTACGAAATAATACTCTAAGTACATAGTATTTACAATGATACATTTTTAGGGTTCCGTACCCAAAGGGTAAAAATGGGACCCTATTACTAAGACTTCCCTGTCCGTCCGTCTGTCCGTCTGTCACCAGGCTGTATCTCAAGAACCGTGATAGCTAGGCAGTTGAAATTTTTACAGATGATGTATTTCCGTTGCCGCTTTTACAAAAAATACAAAAAATAAATATTTAAGTAGGGCTCCCATACAACAAACGTGATTTTTTGCCGTTTTTTTGCGTAATGGTACGGAACCCTTCGTGCGCGAGTCCGACTCGAACTTGGCCGGTTTTTTTGCCAACAAGACTATTAATTTATCTTATTTCATATGATATGCATAATTACTATTGCATACCAATTCTATTATTATGATAAATCATTGCACAGGCATTACGTATGTAGTTATTGATTTGCATAATTATCAATTTAAATACTAATTGCCACATACCTATTAGTGCAAAGGGTAACGAAGATAATTGCATGGTAATTATACAAAATATGTATTCAAATGGCACACATGGACAACATAACAAAAACACAATATGTACATTATTTTGAATTTCGAAGCGATTTAATGCTACTCATATTATCAAGAATTTTAACATTGGAGGCCCATTCTGATTGTAATAATGGTTATCCATTTTATCTTGATGTTAGTCAGTGTCATAAGTGACGTTCAGACCTCTGCGCGACTTCAAGTATGGACTCGCGCGCCAGAACGCAACTCATGCTAGACGCTCTGGTTAAAAAAAAAACCACTTCACACTCATTTTAAATCACATCCATAACAAATTTATAACCTGTTATTCCAATCAGAATACGCCTCCCGGTCGCTATCTGAAATAACCTTTATTCTTCATAGCGCCCGTTGTCAGCACGAGTGAGCAAAAACAAGACACAACATGGCCGCATGAATGCGTCTTTTCTGCGCTAAAATAGAATGCGATTCTAGAGTCGGAAATAACTTTCTAGGGTTCCGTTTAGATTAAGATTTTAAGTTTAGAGTTTCACTTTTTTATAGTTTGCTGCTCAGCTGCTTCCAACTGCTCTTAAACTTACCACTAATTTAATGCATTTAGTTTAGATTATAGTTATTTTTGTGACATACACTTAATTTTACTTACATGCCATAAATGCGAGTTCTGCAAAGCAAGCACAGTTATGTTATGATTACCTATATCTCAATACTAAAGAAGCAACAGTGTAATTTAAAAATATAAAAAGTTATATAGGCCTCAGCTTATTTTAAAGTTTAAAGTTAGCGAGCTTGCTCATAAAATTATTTAGATATTCAGGTTCTTACTGTCTAGAATGAACACTAGATATTTAAATAAATATTATTGCATATTTAGTATTAAATAAAGACATTAAAAAAATAAGTCTCATTTTCATTTCATTAGCTCATTGTCAGGATATTTTTTTTATTATTTTATTTATTTAATAAAATACAGAGTATTCTTACAATAATCATAGCCCCGCAAAACTCAATATAGAGTTTGACTGTGGGGTCATCAGTCTCTAGTTATATATGTACTTAACTTAATTTTACAGTAGTGCAATTACTACAAAATATTGAGGTAGTGTATTTTTAACATAGATTTAAATTTACACTTCTTATTTTCACATCTTATGGCTTCGGGCAAACCGGCAGTACTCCAAACTTCGATTGAATCAGACAAAGGAAATATTTAAAAAGTAACAAGATTACACCTCTTAATACATATGATAAACTTAGATATGGCGATACTATAGGTACAAGGTCCAAGGATTGCTGACTGTGGATGTGGAACCCTAAAAATGGTAGGCGATAGGCGATGTCCTTTTTCGTTAGCGCGGCTAACGGACCTTACTTTGTATGCTGCGTTACACAGCTTTCGGTGGCAGTCCATGTTCTCATAGCTTGCGTGAGTTGAGTATTTCAGTAAACTGTTGTAAAAGGACCTTGAGCTTTATAACAAGGAGAAATATTATAAGGAGAATCTTACACAAATCGACCTAATTCCACAGTAAGCTCAATAAAGTTTGTGTTGCGGGTAGGTACTAGATACTATAAATAGCGATAGAAATAATATATAGGTAGTAATACCTACATTCATAGAAAACATCCATAACGCAGCGTACTACGTAGGCGAACAACACGCGAACGCGAAGCGGCGCGGCGCGACGCGGGGTGAATCAATCCTTTGATACCCTATAGAAGTGTCCTATGTGGGTGATCTCGTTGCGAGCTCGAACGCCTTGGGTCCGCAGCGCCGCGCCGCGATTTTTTTTCGCGATTTCGGGGTTGGTCCCATAGTAAAAGTTGCTCAGTATAATACCAAAACCTTTCTGGCATGCGGGAATTTATTTGTTACCCACCGTATATGTATTTCGCTTGGTTTCTTTTAAGATATAGCAGACGAATCGCCTTATGACCGTCGCTTATAGACACACTCAACATCAGAGGGGTTGGAAGAGGAGGTGTTTGTGTTTACGAATAAAAAATATTCTATTCTATTCTCTTCTATCCACAAAAACTGATCTAAGGTATCAACCTTAGTCGGTCCCGACTTGCCCATGCAAAGCAACCAATAGGAATCACTCTCAGTACGCTTCAGTCCTGTGGACCAATAAAAAGCCGACTGCGTTATGATATGACTGACTTTTGAAACTTTGAGAGCCAAAAAAAATTTTACCCTCATATAAAAGATGTAGATGTAGTGTAGGGACGCCCGGCCGGAGGCAGGCGGGCTGTCGATCACGTGTCGCGTTCATTCGGCCCAGTCCCAAATAGAAAATGGACCAGCCAAAATGTATGAAACAGCCAAAATTTTTTTCGCGATTTCGAAGTTGGTCCCATAGTAAAAGTTGCTCAGTATAATCCCAAAACCTCCCTGGCAACGGGAATGCACAAATTTTTAACCCACCGTATATGTATATTGTTATTTGTTTCGTTTCTTTTAAGATATAGCAGACGAGTCGCCTCTCTATCTCTACCACACTCAATATCAGGGGGTTGGAAGAGGGGGTGTTTGTGTTTACGAATAAAAAATATTCTATTCTATTCTCTTCTATCCACAAAAACTGGTCTAAGGTATCGGCCCTTAGTCGGTCCCGACTTGTCCATGCAAAGCAACCAATAGGAATCACTCTCAGTACGCTTCAGTCCTGTGGACCAATAAAAAGCCGACTGCGTTATGATATGACTGACTTTTGAAACTTTGTGAGCCACTGTGGCGTCCTGTTCCGTTTTTCGGCGTGCCATGGCCTTTGACATATTAGGGCACTGTAACTGATTTGTTTGTTTTCTGGCTTTTTTATGACGTGGTTCTTGCTTTTGTACTTTGTAGACGATGTACAGTATATTTCGTAACAATAGTAGTACCTACACAAGAAGCGCTGGTGGCCTAGCGGTAAGAGCGTGCGACTTTCAATCCGGAGGTCGCGGGTTCAAATCCCGGCTTGTACCAATGAGTTTTTCGGAACTTATGTACGAAATATCATTTGATATTTACCAGTCGCTTTTCGGTGAAGGAAAACATCGTGAGGAAACCGGACTGATCCTAACAAGGCCTAGTTAGTTCCCCCTCTGGGTTGAAAGGTCAGATGGCAGTCGCTTTCGTAAAAAAACTAGTGCCTACGTCGATTCTTAGGATTAGTTGTCAAGCGGACCCCAGGCTCCCAGGAGCCGTGGTAAAATGCCGGGATAACGCGAGGAAGAAGGAAGTAGTACCTACACAAATTTATTCACGTGAGATTTCTGGGTCGTGATTTAAAACCACTTTTTCTGACTCTGTAAATGATCCACATTATATAGTAGTATTTGATTAAAAGATAATTAGTTTTTTTTTTCAAGTAAAATTAATCTTATACTAAGTAATCATGGTCACCTTATGACTTTTGACATACGCTGTATGGAAAGCGACAAGACGTTACATTGAGTAGGGTGACCAAATTGTATGCAAAAATGTTTTTTTCTACTTGTCATCTGAAAAATAATTATCATTATTGGTAATAAACAATATTTAACAACATCATTAGGTTCATCTTTGAATTCTGTATGTCTTGTTCTCTTGTTCAATCAATCTTTAAGTAGTATGGCTCCATCGGTACTGTCGATGATTTCGCCAACGTCAAAGTGGGATCCACGTGGGATCGAATTAATATTTCTAGAATTTCTTCAGCCAGTGTACGGTAAATAAAATTATGGGCCTCTAGGGCTCTAGCCAGACACGGTTAGAGGTAGAAATACCAAATGCTCTTAGAGCACGACGTTGTTCGGTAGTTATTGTTGTTGTTGTCTCGTAAAACCGATAGCTGGATTTTACGAGAAGCACGTGGACTACCGGCCGTTGACTCCAAAATGGTGGTTAAACACGCTTTGAGATTAATTCTCCATTCACTGCACACTACCAAATTAGATTACTGTATAATAAAGCTATCGATATTACACTTTAAACAATATTAATGAACAAAAAATAAAGGAATTAATCACGAGGCTACTATCAAGATGGCGTTCGAACCGGAAGTTCCTGTTCTCTTGTTACACGACCCCGAAACCAACCTGTTAGTGTCAAAAGTGACGTTTTTGTTTAAAGAAAGGTCACTTTTGACAGTGACAGATCAGTATTGTATTGGAAACAGATCAAATAACTAAAACTCGAATTGGCCTGTAACTTTGACAACGGGTTAGTTTTGAAAATCGCTAATATCTTAAAAACTAGAAGGACTCGATACTTTGGCAGTCTGCGTCTTACGAAGTCGAACACTCGAGAACGCGAAGCGAAGCGAAGCGGCGCGGCGCGGCGGGCCCAAGGCTTTCGTGTTCGCAACGAGATCGCCCACGTAGGACACTTCTATAGGTATCTATATCGGATTTTGATTCACCCCGCGCCGCATCGCTTCGATTCGCGTTCACGTGTTCGCCTACGTAGTTCGCTGCGTTAGCGATTTCCAAAATTACTCCGCTTTCAAACTTACCCAAAATCACCTTACCTCAAAAAGCCTAAAAAGATCAGTCAGTAGTCACTTTCCGAGATAATGTAAGAGATGATTCGAATTTACAAAACTGATGTCCGCCCAGTGCCTAGGACCCCTCCCGGCTTATAAAAAGATAACTTTTGTTCGTGCTTAGGCTCGTTTGCCTCCTGTCATAGAATAAAAACCGGCCAAGTGCGAGTCGGACTCGCGCACGAAGGGTTCCGTACCATTACGCAAAAACGGCAGAAAAATCACGTTTGTTGTATGGGAGCCCCCCTTAAATATTTATTTTATTCTGTTTTTAGTATTTGTTGTTATACCGGCAACAGAAATACATCATCTGTGAAAATTTCAACTGTCTAGCTATCACGGTTCATGAGATACAGCCTGGTGACAGACAGACAGACGGACAGACGGACAGCGAAGTCTTAGTAATAGGGTCCCGTTTTTACCCTTTGGGTACGGAACCCTAAAAAACAAATGATTGCACATGCTATAAAAACAGCAAAAACTAATTTTCGTGTTTCAATAAAACAGGCGGGTGTTTCGGCCGGGAGCGAACTTAGGACTAACGATGGAAGTTCCACGCAGGCTCACAAAGAAAAGTTCCTCTTCCGGAAACTGTCAGGGCCAGGTATCGGGGGGAAAATGGGGCTTAAGAATTGGGGAGGCCTGGGTGCCTTTGCCTAGCTAAGGTGACAATCGGTTGGGGCGACAACGAAACGCTTTGTGTCTCTCTATCACTCTTCCGTATTAGTGTGTACAGTGACAGTTGCGTTTCGTTCGCTACGGAGCGTATGCGATTGGCATGTTGGCTACGCAGCGTGTTCAGATTGTAGTTTCTTGTCATGAAACGGTAGGATATAACCTGTCAGCTTCTTTAACGGTCTCTTTAACTTATTCGGTAGTGACCCCGCCTACTAACGAGGAGTCGTAGCACGGTACGCTTATCACCATGCCTGTCACATTCTAACAAGTATGTGAGTGCGAAAGTGACGGACTTAGTGATAGGGGAAACCATGCTGCGCGGGCTGAGCGTACTATTAGTTATTCTGTGCCAGGAGGTCCTTTTATCACAAATATTTGTAAAAGTAGTAGTAATCACTGTGTTACACGTTAAATAGTACTAGGTACAGAACATTCACTCTACGCGTCTATTACGACGGATATGACCGCTAGGTGGCGCAAGCGCGAGCAGGCGTCCGTTCCGTAGCGGTGCGCAGCAACTACTACTACTAGACACCAAAATTGGTGTAGGCCGGATGTACTTGTAGCGACGCGACGAAATCGCGGAGTGAGCCACGCCTGGTTATGGATGTTTTCTGTATATATAAGTATTTATATGTTATTAATTTAAAATTAAAAATTCCTCAATTCTTGTTCCGCGTGTCCCGAATGATAACTGTTTCACCTCGGGTTTGCCGCGGCGAATAAATTCCGCCCGACGGCAACTTTTTCTAGACTTCGCCATTTTATAATTCTCTGTCGATACCAGTGCGGGTTAGATAAACTAAATCGACGTTGAATATGCAAAATTTAAGGAAAAGGCAGACAAAAATTAAAATTTTTGGACAACGTTAGACGTTGTAAGGGAAACTGCCATTCGGGCTGTATAGTCCAGCTATTACTAAAAGCAAAAGCAACTACGGAATAACGTTGCTCTACGAGCATACTTGACATTGGCAGGCGTGGCTCACTCCGCAACTTCGTCGCGTCGCTACAAGTACATCCGGCCTACACTAATGTTGGTGTCTAGTAGTAGTAGTTGCCGCGCACCGCTACGGAACAGAAGCCTGTTCGCGCTAGCGCCACCTAGCGGCCATATCTGTCGTAATAGACGCGTTTTGTAAGAGAGCGAATCTTCTGTATCTAGTACTATTATTTATTCTGTGATATTGGCGAAAGCATCATAAATTTGATGAAAACCATATATTTAAATAATTTTCTTTTATATAATAATCTATAAATTCGTGTATGATAGAAATAAGGAGAAAACTTATGGGACAACAGTTGCAAAAAAAAAGTGTCCAGCTGCCAGCTATAAACAACAGTTCCAAATCTCTCCGTAGTAGCTATGAACTTTCATGATATAAACTTTATTGTCATTCTTTAAAGCTTATATTATTATCTTGAATGTTGGAGAGATACGTGAATCCAAAATGACTTAACAAAGTTAAATTTTTTAATAAAGTGGATGTAAACAAAACCCTTCCAAACAGACGGCAAAATTACCGGCAGACACGGAACTGATAGAGTGAAGTGCGCTGTCATTGATTAAAATTTATGTATCAAATATTCTAGGTATTGTGGCGCCACCTATTTATGTTTTTATGACGGATATTCTTTCATACACAGAGTGTTCTCCGTGCCTCTACCCTCCATAAAATTGTGTTTGTACATGAATACGGTTGATATTTTTCCAACTTTTTTAGTGCATGGTGTCAAATAATTTATTTCTAACACAGTAAACCTTCTTACAGGAAAACCCCGACAAAAGACTCTTACAGCTGACGAAGACTTATTTAAGTTGTTAAGTGAAAGAAAACTAAAAATAAACGGTTAGACAAAAGTTTTAAATAGATTTCTAAAGTTGGCGACCCGGAAACGGGGGTAGTTTCATTTGTACCGGTAAACAATAAAGCGATAACTATCTGTGTGGGTTGTTTTGAGATTGGGCTTTTTGCAGTGAATATAGAATTTTACTCTTTTTTTCTACTCGTCGAGTATAATCTGTGTATTACAACTTAACATGCAACACTACAACCTTACTCTTTTCAACGTTGGATAGTCTATGGCACTTCCGACTCAAGCATAAGAATTAGGGATGTACCGACTAGTCGCCGACTAGTCGGGAAAGCCGACTAATCGGCCATATTTGTAGTCGGCGATTAGTCGGCGACTAGTCGGCCAAAATGGCCGAATAGTCGGCCTATTCTTAATTACAGAAAAAACAGGATATAAACGATATAAACAGCGAATATCAAATGATAAATATCTATTTGGGTTGCGTACGAAATGTTTTGTACATACACAATTATTTTTATCGCAATGTCGTCGCAGACCGTATCATATTTTGTATTTGGTTGCATTTACGACAGTAGGTAATATGAATTTTAGGTAATTTTATTTCTATTACTTGAGGTGTCTTTAATTAAGCTGCTACCTACCAACCTTACAAAACGCGGGTCTCATAAGGAAATTCTATATCACTCAAGCCGCTGAGGAATTATTACTGTTATGAGTAATGGCGGAGCACAATGCTTCTACAGCCTATGGTCACTGGGGATGGTAATAAATAGTTGAATTGTTATTCCACACGACCAGTCATTAAGTCTTTACATCGGCAGGAAACATCTTTCAATTAGTAATTCGATAAATATCGCGACACAAATGGTTTTTGCTGTGTTGGACCAGCTAGAAAATAGTGAATTTTTATCGCGGTAGACCCGTTAATATCATTAAATATGTGTACAAATCGCGTGAGTTTAGTGTTACATAATAAGACAAAGTTATTGCAGTGAAAATCCCTATGTAAACTTTATAGAAAAAGTAATGATTACGGATTCGGCCGACTAGCCGACTAGTCGGCCACCTGAGCGCCGATTAGTCGGCCAGTCGGCTAGTCGGCCAAATCACTAGTCGGTACATCACTAATAAGAATTTTATCGATACGGTTTAGTCAATTATAAAAATTTTGAAAATAGAACTTCATACATTTCGATAAAATGTTTCTTGTTTAAGGAGACTCGATTCAATGCAAATCGCATCTGTTTTGTGATTGGTTGGCGAACGAAAACATTTTATTTTATGTTGTAGTAGAAATAATTGCTTCATAAGTCAGAAACGCGTATGTGACACCCTTCATATGGCAACATCCATACCCTACGAAAACCGCTTAGCGTTGCTTGTTAGTCTCCATAGGCTACGGTGGCCAAAATCGAGAAAAAAACTGTCTTAAAACTGAATTTAGCAAGGAGCAGGTACCAGGGCCTCATGAGCTACGAGGAGGTGTCGTTGACCAACCCGCCGGGGGCGCCGGGTCCGGCGGCCGGGGCGCGCGAGGTATCGCGGGCTGCGGCAGCTCGCGTATCTTAGCTGTATACTTTTAGTTTGTTTACAATGTTTACTTATATGATTCTATTAGTTGAAAGTATTATTTTTTTGTCTCGTAGAAAAAGTATTGTATACAATAGTGATATAATCAAGCTTTTCAATCTCGTACCTTAACTTAAGCAACTCAGCAAGCTTCGTTGCTTAAACACGGTACTCGACTGAAAAGCTCTCTATTATATCACGATTGTATAAAATACTATTTTATTACAAAAACATCAAATATAGGAACTCCACAAATTATTTATACCTTATCCACAACACAGGCATTGTCAGGTAGAAAAAAAGTAATTGTGCTTATAAAGAGGCCGTAGTCGATTTTGGAGCAAAAATGTAAAATTGATAGATTTAGTCGTTGAAATTATACACGTTTTGTTACGTAATATCTAAATAAGAAGTATTGATTTCTATTAGCACGTCTTCTCATCTTACCTTTTAATAATGAGGTCGCGAGCGTGCGTCACCGGTAATGCATGAAGAGAAGGGGCAGTTTTTAAAAATTCATCAAAAAATCATGGTGGTAAATTATACAAATTGATGTATAAGAATAGTTTCAGCAAATGTTGTAGATTGTTTAAGTATCAAAATTACGTTGAAATTAAGTAGATTTTTAGAGAAATTGTCACTTGTTTTGAAGTAATTTCTGGAGAAAATTGATTTCGTCTAACTTTCATTTACACTACTTCAAAGTCATAATAATATAAATGTAGTCTGATAAACGTCAAGTACAGGATATGTGTAATAGAAAATTACCATGTTTAGCAGTCCAAACTTTACGAAATTTACAAATAAGAGCGACAAAATCAGTGCTTTACGCGCTTTTACCTAAACGTCCATCAGAAAAGCAAACATTACTAATTTAGTGAGTCTGTTTTCAAAAAAATGATCTGATAAAAGGTAAGATAAGAAGACGTGCTAATAGAAACCAGTACTTGTTATTTAAATTAGGTAACAAAAGGTGTAAAATTTCACGGACTAAAACTATCAATTTTACATTTTTGCGACTAAAATCGACACCGGCCTCTTAATGAGAATTTTCACAAAAAACTGTACCGTTTCCTTTTTTTTTATGATGAATAGGCATGCGTTTGACCACGATCCCACCTGAATAAAAAAGTAATATCCCTAAATAATCCCAACTTTTTGCCAATAAACACTTTTTGTGCCCCCAGTTTTCGTGGTCGGGTCACGGTACATGTCAGGTCTCTATATGTACCTAAAGGGGCCCACTGACTATCAGTCCGCCGGACGATATCGGCCTGCCAGTTGTTCGGAACTGACAAATTTTTGTTCTAACTGACAGGCCTATATCGTCCGGCGGACTGATAGTCAGTGGGCCCCTTTATGTGTTAAAGTGACGTTCAGTTGCATTACTGTTTCGGCGTCGTTGTTGTCGCCGCTGTATCTGTATTCACGGCAGTAATGCGGCAGCGAACGTCACTCATCACATCACTCGTCAGTTGACATCCGGACATCACATTTATTTATTCGACACAGTTGAGGTTGATTTCTTTCATCGTTGTTTTATTATTTTGATTCGATAATACCACGTCTGACTCTAATTGTTACAACTTGATACGAATTTATGACAATGACTTTAGTTTATGACAATGACGACAAAGCAATCAATTTTAAGAAATGGCTAGACTCATAAGTAAGAAACTAAGAAACTTTAAACCAGGCGACGAACGGCGCGATTCGAAAAATGAATTAGAAATTCACTAGATTTGAAATAGTAAAGATATTTGACATTTCACGGCAAAACGGGTAAAGGTACCTTATGGCGGCTGGTGCTTACGTCGCATACTTAGCGTCGCAGATTATTGCGGTGCTATGTGACGTAAGCGCCATCGAATATTAATTGGAGCGGTGTTAATAATAGCGTAAGCTCCAACCGCCATAAGGTACCTTTACCAGTGGGACATCACATATCTTTACTATTTCATATCTAGTTTTTTTTTTTTTTTTTTTTTTCCGTATGGCTTTTTGTGTTACTCTACTTCAGAGATTTACAATTTGTAGATATTGTACCGCTTCCTTGGTTAAGGTGGTGAAATCCTCCACCTGCCCATGGTATCTGGTTAGAGGACAATCAAATACCGTGTGGTGTACGGTCTGCTCGGGTGCTCCACATTCGCATACTGGTGACTCGCACCAGTTCCATTTGTGCCATAAGTAAGCACAGTTCCCAACTCCGGTCCTTATCCGATTCAGCATGCACCAGACGCGTCGGGGCTCCTCAAAGCCAGCAGGTCGAGTCTTGGTATTAGGCTTGAAGACGTCGCCAGGGAGAGATCTAGATTCCCATTCAGATTCCCAGGATTCATATCTACTGAATCTTTAATTCATTTCCTGAATCGCGCTGGAACTATTAATCTGAAAGTCTTAAGGCCGAACTCATCCATTTGTCCGACGGTCTGACGTTTACAATTTAATCGGGAACTTCTGTTCAGTATCGAAGAGTTTAACTTAATTATATCGAGCGTGGCCGTACTGAGTATATTAGGTAACAAAACTATAGGAACTGATAGATAAAATGTGTAGTAAATGCCCGCTAGACAAAGACTTACAGCAGGGGTGCGAAACTCTTCCTTTCGGGTATTCTCGGCCTCGTTCGGCCGTCAGCATTGCTCCGAGCAATTATTAGGGTTGACACAACTCATCGTCCCTTTGCGAGTACGACCACAGATGAGATAATTACTTGAATTTTGACAGCCATAATAAGCCGAAAGGTATGGATGGTATAGAAAGGATGCCAATCTCTTATGGCAGAATTGTTGCAAAAGTGACCGCTTTCAGCTTTAAATAATAGTTCCTAATCTCTCCGGTGGCGCTAGTTAGGCTCTGGGACATGAGTATAACATGAACCATATAAGGCAACAAATAACCCGACCAAATTACGTAGGTTGTTTTTGATAGTATTTCGGTGTATGGTGGCTCCGTCTAATTACTGTTTTTTGATGGACACTTTTCATACATAGAGATTTGGCTCCTTTATATAGTCTCCATGCCGAAAGGGTCAAACTTCAGTTTCGTAGGATGTTTCCTTTCTGTACGGCAGTTCGTAATCTATTACTTATTCTGTGCTTACAGGCCAATTTGAACGTACACTGACATTAGAATGATATTTGAATCATGATTTAGCTGTCGTGCGTCTAGCCCGCGCCAATACATGTACGGATAAGTATGAGCGCTAATGACATTAAATAAGAATAAGAATAAGAATAAGAATAAATTTATTGAGAATAATTAGAAAGTGGCATGCACAAAAGGGTGTCCGGTAAGCCCCAAACTAGGCTGAGCCTGTATCTTGGGACTCACCAAAACAAAAAGAGTATCTAACGGAACATTGGACAAATTAAATCTAGATAACTTAAAAATTATGTGTGAGAATGGGTGATAAGGTGATGGAAGTTGTGCTTGTGAGGGTGTGTATGTGAATGTTTGTGTGTGTGTGAGTGTGTAAGGTATAGTGTAAGAGAGCGAAGCGAGCGAGGCAGGACAACTAGAAGACAGACCTAGAAATAAGAATGTATTATATCTTCAGTATCATTGTAGGATAGGGTCACAAACCATGTTTTAAGTTTAAATTTAACATTAGATAAGGTACATGTTTTTAGATCGATTATTAGTAGTTAGATGTCATTCTAATATCAGTGTACGTTCGAATTGACCTGGTAATCAAATACTTGACTTTACTTGGCTTTATTTCATGGTCTCAATCGAGCCTCTTTTTAGGGTTCCGTACACAAAGGGTAAAATTGGACCCTATTACTAAGACTTCGCTGTCCGTCTGTCTGTCACCAGGCTGTATCTCATCAACCGTGATAGCTAGACAGTTGAAATTTTCACAGATGATGTATTTCTGTTGCCGCTATAACAACAAATACTAAAAAGTACGGAACCCTAGGTGCGCGAGTCCGACTCGCACTTGGCCGGTTTTTTTTTCTAAGTATCAAAACTGCTCAACAAGACCGACTGCAGAGCTATATTTATAAATTCTCTTTATGTATGTAATCCTTACAAAAACATGACCGAATAACAGCATAAAAACACAACACCAATTGCGTGGGTGTCAAATTGAATTGCATAGATATACGGCCTGATTCGAACTTTAGATACGTCCTAATATTTACTATTTACTATGCAAACATTCAGGTATATGAAAGAATATGAAAGAAATATTTCTAATATTGTCTTCGGTTACCGCGATAGTTACTCATGAAATAAAACTATGAAAACGGATTATATCGCGTATATTGAATTTATAATACATCCCGACGTTTCGAACCCTTTACAGCGTTCGTGGTCAACGGGTGACTGACCCACCCACACACCCGTTACACAGGGTCACCCGTTGACCACGAACGCTGTAAAGGGTTCGAAACGTCGGGATGTATTATAAATTCAATATACGCGATATAATCCGTTTTCATAGTTTTATTTCAGAAATATTTCTATTAAAATCAGTGGACTTAAGGGTCCCCGGCAAGCTCGGTTCTCCATACAAACGTAGTTACGCTCTCATTTTAAAACGACTAGCTAGTTTGCTCAGAAACTTTGTACTTACAATAGGATAAGGTATCTGTTTATGTAGCTTCAGATACCATAGACAAAATACAGCGTTTTTAAGTTTTTCATACAAAATTTGTTTTTGCTCTATTTCGGTTGTGTAAACTGGAGCTATATAAACTAATTTCAGACCTAGATATACCTCATGTCATTGTATGTGCAAAGTTTCATTACAATCCAACACGTAGTTATAAAAAGAACGAAACTCCGTTTGTATGGGAAGGTGAAAAACGGCCGAGCTTGCCGGGGACTTATTATACCAAATTGCTGATTTCAATGATATTGATGGATAATATTGAGTAGGTACTTTATTTATGAGGAATACTCTCGTGATGTTTTATTATACACTTATTGAATTGTTTTGCAATATACTTATAACATTTTTGAAGAGTATCTTGACGTTTCAATTCAATTTGCTAAAAATTGTTTTCGGGATAAAAGCATCTTATCGCTTATGACATCGTAAATTTTTCATCAATATTTTAGTTCTCCTTTCATGACTTGGTAAGTAGGTAGCTGTAACTTCGAATATTGGCCTTAAATTTGTTATTTAGCAGAAATATCTGCTATGAAAATTAAAATTTAAAAAAAAAGTAAAAATTAAAATCTATTTATTTCACTAAAAAAAGTGCTTAAATCTAATTTTTTTTATACTACGTCGGTGGCAAACAAGCATACGGCCCGCCTGATGTTAAGCAGTCTCCGTAGCCTATGTACGCCTGCAACTCCAGAGGAGTTACATGCGCGTTGCCGACCCTAACACTCCTCTCCCTCGAGCTTTGGCAACCTTACTCACCGGCAGGAACACAACAGTATTAGTAGGGTCTAGTGTTATTTGGCTGCGGTTTTCTGTCAGGTGGAGGTACCTCCCCAGTTGGGCTCTGCTCTAGATCTGGAATGACATCCGCTGTCCTGTGCCCTACCACACAAAGCGAGATGTCATTCACAGTGCCCATACCTCTCTTTTGGACGTAGTTTAAGGACATACCCGGGTCGCAAATTATATATTTTACATTTGTGTGCAAAATCTCTAACGTGAGAGATTATGTGCGCGGTCATTAAACTCGCGTTTTATTGTTAACATTAAGTAATTTAAAATATAATTACAACTACATTAATTTAACTAATGATTATTATTTTTTAGTTTTTGCCAGTATATTTCCTAGATCCTTTGTGAAGTATTCTTTAAATAATAAAATAATTTAGGGTTTTTACGATATTACTGATTTCTCGACATGTTTTGAGATTAATTTTTATTAATCAGATACGTAGAAACGATAATACTAACAAAATTTTAAATTAAAGGAGATGGAAAAATTTACCGCTTCGGACAAGTTTCGAATTTTCGATATTTTGGAATACCGGTTCAATCGCTACTTGGAGGAGTTCAAGAAGGCCTTATTTATTAATTAATTTTTTTTAAATCAGGCAACAAGGCCCATATTACTAATACCTTACAGACTAACGTATATATATGCATTTTATAAACTTAAAAACTAAACACTATTTAGGCGACAAAACGGTGTGGCTCCGTTGAATCGTTTGGTCTTAGCCGGATATATTTTTTGGAAGTAGTATATACATATATATCTATATATATATATATATATATATATATTATTGCACGAAAATGTGTGTTTTTTTATTATTTGAGAATTCTCAATATAAATTGCGACTCCGGTGCCTGTTAAGGTCAATTCTTACAGGTAAATGTTGCTATTACGCCACTCTAAGGCGTTTTAGCATCGATGTAAGGAATGGAAAAAAAATCGCACACATTCACACATCTGGCAGGCCTTCGTGGGTCAGTTGACAGAAGCGATTGGACCGGTGTTCTAATGGTCGCAGGTTCGAGTCCTGCCGGAGGTGTCAATTTTTTAAATTTTTCCTTTAATTTAAAAATTTGTAGTAACGCTCTTAGCTTCAAAAAAATAGTATAGATAGGGCAAATGAGAATACTCTCTCCAGGCGGGTGTTATGTTATTTCTGAGGACCAAAGTCCGATGAGTTTGTATTTATTACAACTGACATTCAGAAGAGCTAAGATGGCCGGCTGTTTATCATTTTTCACCATGCCTGTCACGTTCTAACAAGTATGTAAGTGCGAAAGTGACGCATGACTTGACAACTGATAAAAACTCGGCCATGCATGACACCACTGCAGAACTCCCGTTAGTGCGATAGGAGATAAATGGCGCTTCCGAGGAGGTCGCACTATTTGTATGGAATCAAAGGGTCTGACACTCTTTGATAGAGAAAGATAGTCTTATTGCGATTCCTATAAGTGGAAAGAGAAAATAGTGCCATGCTTTGTCCTTATCACCGACCGGGTTTTTTTTCGTGGTCGGGTTATGGCAGCATAGGTAGGAGGCGATGGCGAAATACTGAAATATATAAGAGTGAAAGAGAAAAAGGATTATGCTGCCATACATTAACCTGTAAGTACATGTCTTTCTCTTACCCCTGGTCGGTCGGTTTCATGTCTATAACTACTATACTATGTCTATGTATGGAATGCTCTTTTTAGGGTTCCGTACCCAAAGGGTAAAAACGGGACCCTATTACTAAGACTCCGCTGTCCGTCTGTCCGTCCGTCTGTCCGTCTGTCTGTCTGTCACCAGGCTGTATCTCAAGAACCGTGATAGCTAGACAGCTGAAATTTTCATGATGTATTTCTGTTGCCGCTATAACAACAAATACTAAAAACAGAATAATATAAATATTTAAATGGGGCTCCCATACAACAAACGTGATTTTTTTGATTGTTTTTTCCGTAATGGTACGGAACCCTTCGTGCGCGAGTCCGACTCGCACTTGGCCGGTTTTACTTAATGTAAACTGTTATGTTTTGTGGCACGACGTTGACAGTGACAGAGAAGAGGCCACATATATTTCCTTGACACCTAATTAAATCACCTTATACAGATATTGAATACACTGCACCCCCACCCTTATGTCTAAATTGCGTCCGCACAGATCATATAATTATCCATATTATACGGGGAAAAATAAAATTCATGCCCTTAATATCTTTATAAAGGCCCTTTTACCTGTAATTCTGTTTTATTCGGAAAATGGCTTATTCGCACATTACCCTGGAGAATGTCTGGCTTTAATTGCTTGCTTTTTTATCCGGGGTAGGTACGGTTATGGGCTTTGCGGATATATTTATTGGGATTATTGGCATATTGGGTCCATTGAGGGGAGTAATAAAGTTAAGGGGATAATGTCACTTGATCGCTTCTCTGTACAAACGTAATCCCTATTTTCCTCTATAGATAATATTAAAGAAGATATTTTTACGCAATTTACTTTTAGGGTTCCGTACCTCGAAAGGAAAAAACGGAACCCTTATAGGATCACTTTGTTGTCCGTCCGTCCGTCTGTCTGTCTGTCAAGACCCTTTTTCTCAGGAACGCGTGGAGGTATCAAGCTGGAATTTATATCAAATACTCAGGTCTACTGTCCCTTGGAGCTGTGAAAAAATCAAACTTCTAAGCCAACGCAATCAAAAGATACAACCGTTTATGACGCAAATTTCCGCAAATTTTGGACACTCGCAAGGGAATCAAAACCTACAAGGTACTTTCCGTGAACTCAGAATCTTGAAATTTGTTACGAAGCAACGTCTTATAGCACAGATATATCACTAGTCTTACAGACAGGAAAAATTGCGAAAACCGTAAATGTTTAGTTACATCATAATTATAATAAAAATATTTTTGTACGGAACCCTCGGTGCGCGAGTCCGACTCGCACTTGGCCGGTTTTTTTATTAACCACATAGCTATTCCCTTACGTTTGATTCGATTTTTTGACAAGGTACGAACTGGATATGACTCGTAGTACCTTGCTTACTCTTTCTGGTGTACGCGAAATACACTATGAATTGTGTCAAGGTTGTACCATACTAAAAACAAATTAAGTACTGAGTACTAGTATTGATCAGATGCTGTAAATGCTATAAATTTATAAGGTGCAACGCTTACCCTACTGCAATGCGTATATGCGTAGTTCTGTCATTGTCATTGAATTTAATGTCGTGTAGCGTCTACCACTGGCGCTAGTTATGCACGCTTAATGTCGCGCCACGATATGGTCCGACCGGACCGGTACATGTTCGATCGGTTGATCCGTGTAAGTCTACTTAATGTTATGTACTTATGTTATGTTCTTATGTTGTCATATCGTATCTCTTTTTGTATTAGTTTGTGTAAACTATGTGTAATTTATTTTTCGCCATATTTTATGTCTCTTTTCTTTATGTTGCTTTCTTTTTGTCTGTTACCTTCCGTGATTCTCACTTGATGGTCTCATCGGAAGATCAGTGCTGGAAGTCGCCAGCAGCATGCTGAGATAGGGCCATTTCGTAACACTTTATTTTCACTATGTTCTTTTAATGTATGTCTATTGTCGGTGTGATTACTGATTACGAATAAAAACTATTCTATTCTATATACTAAGGCACCTTGCTTACGTTACTAAAGTAGAAAGAACTTAGAATCCATGAGATAAACCTGCCAAACAATGTCATTATGCCATAAATAATAGCGCGGAGTGGCACAACCGCAGGGAGATTCGCAAGTTATTCAGATGTGGCTGGATTATGCGTCGGGCAGTTAGTTATGGTGGTATTATACAGTGTGTCCGAGAGTAACGTCCGGAAAACAATTACCTACAGATGGAACATAAATTGAATAAGTAAACATTTTTTTACCGAAAATGGATTGGAATGAACTGTCTGCTGCATGATACGCAAAGCACCCCAATATCCACGTGGTCTTGTCTGTCCTACCCTAAGAGTGTTTAGTGCAGAAGCTGTACTGCAAGGCACGGCACAACCGCAGAAAAATGCGCAAGTTATTCAGATGTGGCTGGATTATGCGTCGGGCAGTTAATTATGGTGGTATTATACGGTCCGGAAAACAATTACAGGTAAAGCATAGGTGCAGTAGATTTCATATTGAATAAAAGGGCTAAAATTGAATAAAATTTGCTTATAAGTGAGAAAAACTAACAATTTCGTTTTGATTATCGAATTTCCAAGTAATTGAATTTTGGCACAATTAACATAATATAGCACAAACAGTGTCTTATTCCCTCTGCAAGCGAACATATATCTTAAGATAACCAGAATAAATGTGATCCTTGTCTAAAGAAAGGACGCTTAGCACGAGGAATTTAATCTTAACTGTCCATCGGTGGACCTTAATTCTTTTGTAATAAGGTATATGAACTGTCAGTTAACAGTGTGGGCGATGGTGCTAAGGTTTTCCGTATAAAAAATCTGATGGCCTTTCAACGTGTCTTAGTTAGGTACCAATATCGTCTTTTGGGCGGATGCAGATTCATTCGCTATTGACAATCGCCAATAGCGAATGAATTTTGACATTTATTTTTGGAAGATTCTACTTCCTGTGGCATTTTAATGTTTCTAACATAAACCTGCTAATCTATTGCACCTATCAAGGACGCGGCCACGCTAACAAGACTGGCCAAGAGTAGAAAAGATTTTGCAAAGGTTGCCACCGACGCCCGCTAGGGCATGGTAGCAGAAAAAGATTGCACCCAAGAAACTACGAAATTGCGAAAATAAATGTTGAGCGAGCATCGTCAGTAAAAATGCCTCATACAAAAACCAATTTCATTTTGGAAGACACGTAGAAAGTTTGGACGCTGACTGTACAATGCAAGCATCGCACATTTCTCGTGTCAGCATTTAATATAATGAATGATGCTGTTTATGCGATTACGCTTTAATTCGATTTATATTTCAGTTTACGTACATACGTGCTCCTAGCTAGTACTCATTATATACCTTGGTTATAAATAAAGACATATACATAAATCAGTGTTTCCATCAAGATATCAATCAACCATCAAGATCAAGAATCATATCAGCTCAGATGTACAACCCGTACACTGACTGTATCACCAAAATAATGCGGGAAGGAATAAAAATGCAAAACTTAGGTGCTAACAGTAGTTATACCAGCGATTTATGTCCCATACGGGAACCACGGATTTCTGTTCTTTATGGTTCACGGGAGCATGTGAGATAAGTTAGATTTAAAGGTGAGGACAAATTTTATTTCTATTATTCTAGTTTTGTTTATATTTCAATGGGATAACTGGAGCGATTGCAACCCTTTTGCACTTTTCAATTTTCTATTTCACATGCAGAGAGCGTCAACTTATAGCGCTCAATAAAGTTGCCGCTTTAAGGCTCCACAGATCTCAATTATTTTGTCGGCGAATCAACAATGACACATATTCTTAATATTGAACGTGGCTCTCATTTCACATTTATGTTTTTGTTGGGATAAGATGTCACACCGATAAGTTACTGATCAGCCGGGCTAGCACATGATTGGCGCGACAGTATCTCGCCGCCGTCCTCCTTTAATTCATACAGTCAGTAAAAGACGAGTAGTCTATCTCGCGGCGAGATACTGTCGCGCCAATCATGTGCTAGGCCTACTGTGCGTGACAAGTGACGTTTTTGGTTGAATAAATATGCCTTTTGACACTGACAGATCAGTAAGTATCATATCGGTGTGACTCTTATAAGCATTGTATGAATCAGGCCGCATAATGTTAGCGGCGTGATATCAAATCTGTGGAAATATCATAAAATCTTACCAAGAAATAACCTCATAAAACTATTTCCATCGGATTCAAATCGACAACCAGCGCGGCACGTACATCTTCATCAATTCCCTTCCAGAGCCAAATAGAGGGAATTTCACAGTAAGAAATTGGAAACTTTATTTCTTACGGCTCTTAAACCAATTTGTTGTTGTGGGACGGAGACAACGACAGATTTCTCTCTGGCTAGTTGAGAGAGAGAATTCTTCATTCATTTTGAGGAAAACGCGCGTTTTATGTGGGTAGGTAAAAAAATCTTTGTTCTCTTCTGACGAGCCAATTCGAACAATGATCTAGATATATCAACTAGATATCCACTAGATATGAAACAGAAACGATAACGAGATATTTAAGAAAGTCATGTCAAATTTGACACCTTCGCGATTCCGAATGTCCTCTTGAACGATATTTTTAATATTTGCTTAAGATATTACTTAGATATCTAATGGATATCTAATGGATATCCCAAAACGTCAATAATTGTAGCATGAAATGACAATTGGTTTCTCGAATCGAACTGCAGAAGATAACTAGTTGAGAACTAACCTATAACGTATCTATTAGATCTCGTATTGTTCTCGTATCTAGTAATTATCACGTTGTTCGAATTAACTTTATCCTTTACTTACCGGTCGTAAGTCATTAACAAAACTTTTGTTTATTATTTCGGATTACAGCCCACCCCATCACCCATCCCTTTTACGAATGCGACAGACAGAACAGCATGGTTCTTTGGCCACGTTGCTTTTGCCGCATTTTCCCCGGAGATGCCAATATGCAAATGCACCTTTGCACCTTTCTGCTAGACGTCCACGCTTCATTATGGTTTCCTCCACAAAATAAAATAGGCAAAAACATAACGAACTAATAAACAATCTGTAGACGAGTACATCTTCGTCTAATATCCTTTATAAACTGAAATAAATATCATACACTAAAGAAAAAGTGACCAATTCCACCGGTGGCCGAGGCGGGAATCGAACCCGCGTCTTCAGCTTACGCGTCTAACGTCCTGCCCACTAGACCACCCGGCCATGGCGGTATCCATCCCAAAAGGATAGACGCCTTTTACCAACTCTAAGGGCGAAGGGCGTGTCATATACGAATCCTTTTACTGGATTACGGTATAGCGAGAGAGATGGTGCTGGTAATGGAGGGTACAGGAGGTGCGACGAACTGCGACCTCCCCGAACACGGCTTGCCAAATCGAGAAAATGTCTACACACGATGGGACCCAAAATATACAATGCATTGCCATACGAGATAAGAAATGCAGTGCTACAAGCTACTGCTCGTTTAAAAATAAACTTAAAAATAAACTAGTGCGTGAGGCCTACTACTCGTTGGACGCCTATTTTCGAGTGCCAGACTAAGTCATAAAGATTGGATCCTTATGACAAATAGAAACTGGTTAGTTAGCCAAGTAATTTTCAAATAATGAATACTGTAATAGATTTAAGTACATAGTATTAAGACATAATGACATGTAAAAATATTTTTTATCAATAAATGATCGTATCGTATCGTATCGTAATGTCCTTTACACTGAAAAGCCAAAAGCAACACTGCTAAACGAAGCCATATTAGTCTGTAGATTATTTTATACACTGTGTTATTTTAAAGTTCGTTAATTTCAAGGGTGCATTCATGAGCTTCAATTAAGTAACTTTCTCACAGAAACCGGTATTCTAATTAACTCCATTTTGAAGATAATCATAATTTTTATCTGATAAGGCCTCTACAAACGTGTACACTCGCCTAAGGGCCTATTTACATGTTGATTAGTGATTAGTATGAGTTTATGTCCATGTTACAACAACCCTATTAATTACGTTTTACAAAAAATTTAACATAAAAAATTAACTATGCCATTCAGTTTCCTTAAATGTACTTAGCCATCCATACCCCAAAGTTAACGGAGTTTAAAAAAAAAGCACCGTAATATATTATATGTTATGAATTTAGCCATGCAAAGGAGCGACAGCATCACGCGCTCCAAAAGCAAGAAATATTTGGTTGCTGCAAACACACAATTTACAAATACATTAACTAAAATAATCAACTTAATTATTAAAAAAATATTCACACGGAAAATGGAGTTAGTTGCAGTTAGCATGGTACATACCAAGGAGCATGCAGTTTCCGAAGTTTCTAAATTTCTATAGGAAACGTTCTCTGAAATGTATATATCACTTTAAATATATTTCGATATTTAATTTTAAATTTAGCAAACAATGAAAACATGTCAAGATACGGGCTTTATTAGATATTCCATCTACCTACTTGTCTAATTAAAATGTATAATATTATTTTAGAAAAATTGAAAAATTCCCACAAGAATCTTTCTCAATCGAAACTTGCTTTAAATTCTCATGTAAGTTTCCAGAAACTTCTGATACTGTTCCTGCATTTTTAAGAATTTTCTGCAACTTGCATATTGGTAGTTGCAGTACGTTGTGCATTACATCCGAATCCGACACAAGACCAGACGATTCAACCGAGCCACGCCTTTCTATCGCCAAAATAGTGTTTAGTTTTTAAGTTTATGAAATTTATATGTATATTAGTCTACAAGGCATACGTAATGTGGGCCTTGTTTCCAGAATTAAATTTTAAAATAAATAAGTAAATTACAGCAAAAAAACGAAAGTTCAAAACGAGCTTCAGTGAATAGTCTTTCCTCTTTGTTCTTTAGCCAGAGCTTGTTGTTGTCAGCTTCGATTTCTTAACTCGCCGTTACTAATGTTGCAGGGCGTTGAAAAGACTCTTTAGAAAATAAGAAGTTCACTGCTTTAGACACACACGATATAAATATCGAGCTAGGTTTGAAAAGGATTTGAAGAATCGGCTGCAGATTAATTTCTGTTCTTGTCAATTGGGAAATTTTACGTTACTAAAGTTGCAGGGAGTTGAAACTCTTTAGAAAATAAGGAAGTCACTACTTTAGGCACATACGATACTATTATCGAGCTAGACTTACTTTTTTTAAGGGACGATTAAAAATACTACAATACAAATTAATACTCTGCACTTCTCAATACAGAGAACAGTACAATGACGTGAAATACAAAGTAATGCAGCAACTCAAGAAGAGGTAAATAGGCGGTTACATCGCTAAAAAGCAATGTCTTCCATCGGAAATTAATAACTTTATGTCATGTCAGTAGGTGTTCCAGATGGAATAGAATAAATATTGCCTTTGTAATTTAATAGTTTTCTAATTAAACTAAATAGAGTGGATCCCAAAGTTGTTAAGTCAGTCACCCTACCTTTAAATAAAATAATACCGTTCGAATGTAAATTGAAAGTTGTCACTAAAGTAAATAGCACATTTATCTTACCCTACCCATCTGTGTCCAAAGGGTGCATGTGTGTAATTTCTTTCAGAGCGAATTCAAATCAATCCCTTTTTGTGGAGATTAATTATATGAGGCCCAATCGTGTCAACGGGAGTGCCTCAGGGTTCTGTATTAGGGCCTTATTTACATAGGTATCCGATTTTTGTACTCAGGGTTAGGTTCAATTTGGTGGAAATGGTTCTCACATTCTATTGTTATTGTCACAATATTTGAGTAGGTTGTCAAGAAAGTTATCATCATCATCAAAGCTCAGAAAAACGCCTGTCATTTTGAAAACATAACCATTTGTGACGTTTTCAGTAAGAGGTACCACATTGCCGTTTACCATAAGGACGAAATTTGCTAGTATCTTTATACGAATAACCTGTCAGTGTCCTAATGGCAAGCGACAAAGTGGTGAAAACGACACATTTAGAACCACCATTTAGGATGCCATTCGGGCATATTTAATGGTTGACATTAGTATAAGGAAGTCTCCGTTGTACGGAGCAGGGTTATGTTTTCAAAATGATGGGCGATTCTCTGAGCCTTGATCATCATATTTATCAATTGAATAACGTCTAATGCTTGGACATAAGCCTTGCAAGGATCTGTACATTGAACGGTCGTGCGCTGCCCTCATCCAACTGTTACCAGCGACTTTGAATAAATCGTAAAATCACCTTAGGCCACAATTTGAAGGAAAGCTGATTTGATTAGGATCCAGGTAATTTGGTTTCAGAAACGTCTGCGAATGATACCGCTTAGGAAATAACGGAAAATAATGCCCTAGGTGGATGTCGCTAGGAACGAAGGCTCCTCCCTAAGGCGCATATGAAGTATATAGTAGGAATATTCGCTGTCATCGGGTAAGTCTCGGTAGCTCAGTTGGCGGATTCAAAGTCGCGAGAATTTATCCACTTTTTTTTAAATTTCTAAGCAACCTTAATATCTAGACTTATATTGACCGGGATATAAACCGTGATTACCTTTACACAATACAAAACAAACAATACAAAAGGTAATCACGGTCTATATCCCGGTCAATATAAGTCTAGAGAAACTAACCGTGAATCATTCAAAACTAACCTTAATATCTGTTTTCCTTTTCATGTATGAATTTAAAAAAAAGCAAGTGTAATGCTGTCATTGCTTTATTTGAAACATAAAAAAGAAATATGATTTTATCAAGCAGGTTCTTAACTTTATAGGCGGAAGTTAAAGCACCTTGTCTAATTAAACGTTGTCGAGGGACAAAGTTAATTTCCCTGGCCTTTTTTTAACTACTAATAAAAATATTTAAAAAGGCCCGTAATAAACTGAAAACAAATCTTTTGGCAATAAATTTGATTCATTAAACAATTTTAATTTGCAGTAATTCATCGGCGTTTAGGGTCACCCCTGTGAGGTGGCGGAGCGAATTATAAGCGGTAGCGGGAGTGATTTTTACTTGACATAACATTTGCGAGTTTTTTTAAGGTAAGGTGAAAAACAATTGTATAAAAGTGTGCGAAAGGGTTATGATGAAATTTTATAAGATGTTCATCTATTTGTTTAAAATATTAAGTAACATCAACTGGCAACACACTTGATGGTGCAAGCGATGCATAATTATAACTTGTTCTCAATAGTCCGGATACTTCCGGATTCTTTCGGTGAAGAGGTGAATTAAAGTCTTAATCGAAGCAAAATTGGTGAAAGCAACACCAGTTCACTAAAAGCATGAAAAGCATTACACGGACCTTACGGACCATATACGGTGTCTTATTCAGATGAGAATTCTGTGACAATTCTGTGTGACAAAGTAAGGAACATTTTTATTATGGATGGTATAGAAAGGATCGCAATCTCTTATGGCAGAATTGTTGTAAAAGTGACCGCGTTAAGCTTTAAATAATAGTTCCTAATCTCTCCGGTGGCGCTAGTTAGACTCTGGGACATGAGTATAACATGAACCATATAAGGCAACAAATAACCCGACCAAATTACGTAGGTTGTTTTTGGTAGTATTTCGGTGTATGGTGGCGCCGCCTAATTACTGTTTTTTGATGGACACTTTTCATACATAGAGATTTGGCTCCTTTATACAGTCTCCATGATTTTTATAGACATTTTACTCGAATGAGTTGCTTTTTAACCGACTTCAATTTCATAGAAGGAGGAGGTTCTGTATTCGGTTGTGGCTATTTTTTTTTATTTTTTTTTTTACTTTTTTAACCCATATTTTGGATGTGCATTTCAGTTTGAAGAAGTATCAAAAAAACGAGAAATAAAACCACTTATTAGGCCCGCAGCGCTCTTGCTCAAGCCTTGCACCCGAAAATAATAGAGCTTTAAGTTACGTCATCGGAATATTAATTTTCGGCCGGAAGCCCGTGATGAATTAACGGTCAGCCAGACACGCTGCATTCAAATTGGGACATTACTAAGTATATCACAATTTGATATCACTAGTGAAGAATTCTCGTTTGCTACGCTACTCTATTTTTAATGCTTAGAATTAAAGAAGTGAAAAAACTGTCTCGGGCGAATCCGGAACTGAGACACCACCCCACCGCTTTACCAACTGAGCTACTAAGCACATACTAATCGGAAACTTATTTCAATGATTGTAAATGCTCCAATTGTTAACATCCAGTTTCCAGCCATCTTCAAATCTCCTAATCAAGACAAGCTTGAATCAATTTGTAGTCGCACAAATTATAGTTTAGTGTGCAGGGCATGTACAGGACATAGACTAAAGGATGATAACGGTCCGGGCCCGAGCCGGGGCGTCCGTCCGACATTTAAATTTTCTATAGAAAGCGTCACGTGGTCACCTTCACCTGTCATAAAAACAGAAGTGTCGACTGTCGGTCGCTCCGGCCCGGGCCCGGGCCGTTCTAGCGTGAGTCATCCTTAATGTAGCAGAACCATAGCAGAACAGACAAAGTTTATACAGGTGAATTTAATAACATAATATCAGGTGTCACAGATTAGTTCTATGCCGAGGGAACATGGAGAAAGAAGAGACAGCCTCTCATGTGTCTCTGAAATGCAGCGGAGTGAAATTCTACTCAACATCAAAAGGTTTAATAGGATTCCTTGAGGAGTTGGGCTGGCAGGACTAGCTTACCACACTCGTCACGCAAAGCCGCTAGTTGTCGAGTTTCGGATAACTGCCCGGGCTACAATACAAAATACAGGTAAATTTAATCCAGCCTTTGTCACTTTAGGGCTTGGCCACTTTTTCATTTATACATATTATATCAGTGTGACTAAGTAGCAAGTACTTTAAAACACAAATCAAAATATTAAATAAATATCTCCGTTTTAGCTGAATTGTTTTTAGGTAAATTGCAAGAGCCATTATGCCTTACTTGGCAAGGAATTTTCTCACCGATCGTCAAAATTAAATAACATTTTCGATGAAACAGACACCTGAAATTTAGCACCGAGTAAACAACACACCTCCGAGTACATACAGGAAAAATGGTCAAAACTGAGGGCCTAACACGAAACTCGAAAATATACCTTTCGTTATCAGACTCTCTCACTTTTGCATATTCGAGCGATAGCGAGAAAACAAAATTTCGATTTTCGTTTTTCGCGGTAGATTCTCTGGTATTATCCAAAATGTAATGACCTATATGAAACACAGGGGCATATCTAAGAACACTACTCCCCCTAACTAGGTATTCAAGGCGTATCAATTACTGCGAGCTGTAGAGCTGTATTTAGGTAAATTATGACCCATTACGGCGTAATTGGGAGGAGATTATGTTGCTCACTCGATGCCAATGTTATTGTGTTTATGATGTGTGGCCAATAAGTATGTAGTATAGGGTCTAAAGGCCTTATTAATTCAGTCGCCATAATTAGAATCCTTACTAGGGTGTTTAGATCAGTACGGTTTCACTCACTATTATTTTTAGTTGCTTTTGGCGACGTTTTGGATAATAAAAATGAGTGACACCGTACTGATTTAAATATTATGAAATATGTCTCACAATAGTGTACTTTTGATTATTGCAAACCTAACTAGGGTCGATAAAATGACCTGTTTTGACTTTTCCTGTAGCAGTCTTGCAGTGCGGCATCACTGCCGATTATATAAATTCGCCACAAATGAGTAAAACGATGTTGCAGCCCGTAATTTCGACATTTGCGGCAGGAATTCAGTCGTCAGTAATGTCGCGACTGCGACGCATTAGGTACGCAGCAGTCTGAATCCGAAAGGTACCTTAAGCCTGTTTTAATAAGCCATGCCACGAGTCATGAGGTCTGCAGCCCACACTGATCACATAGCCATTAACTAATACGTATAACCTGTATTTTTCTAGTAATAGTAAAATAAAAGCCTTTTGTAGTGAAGAAAATTTGTTGCTTGAGACGCTCTGCTATGAGGCAGGCACAATAGAAGAAAATATGTATCCATGACGCCAACACAGAACGACTGCACGTCTTCAATTATTTAATTTATTTTCAACAGGAAACGAAGTAGGTATAGATAGGTACTTAAGACATGTATAGTTAGACGTAAAGCTTCAAAAAACACTGTTGACCAGGCTTTTATTCTCTTCTCTGTTTTCTTTTCTTCTCTCTTCTCTGTTGATGATACCTGTGTACATACTATTAAAATGAATAACCACTTTTTAGCACTTTATCACTAATTTTCATTAAAAACCACAGAACTGAATAGGTATAATTCCATCGCCGCAAAAGTACGAGCGGCATCAAATTTTCACGATAGTAATTTCATGATATTAAGGCGACGTTTTTGCTGACTGTGGGAAGCTCCGGGAAATTGAATCTTTAGCGATTCTGTCTTCACGGTGGAAACTTACAAAAGGACCAAAGTAAGTTTGACCTATGAATGAGAATAATTGTTATGAATAGAGGGGCAATTTGTGATTTTCTAGTTAACTTTGTATCACCTCGAAAATCTATAAAAAATTGGCGCAAATCTCTTATTAGTACTAATACAACTTTGACTGACTTTAAGTCTAAGTCAAATTCAAAATATTCTTTATTCAAATAGGCCTAGCAACAAAGCACTTTTAAATTGATAAGTTTTACAAATATTTCCTTAATCTAAATATCAGAGCAAAATATTTATTTATTTTTTTAAACTTTATTTCACATAAAAAAGTACAACAGGCGAACTTAATGCCTCTAGGCATTCTCTACCAGTCAACCATTGGGCTTAACAGAAATGCGCCAAGGTGGGTGCAGTGAGAAAAAAATAAAAAATCGTAAATTATAAGCGAAATACAATTCCTACAATTTCCTACAAAAATATTTAATAAGACTTTTAACTGTGCCTTTTGATTTTGAGCGCTCTAAAGGGGCCCCACTGACTATCAGTCCACCGGAAGATATCGGGCTGTCAGTTAGAACGAAAATTTGGCATTTCCGAACAACTGACAGGCCGATATCGTCTGGAGGACTGATAGTCAGTGGGCCCCTTTAAGTCAAAAATCGCTTCCTGGCGCCTGGCGCATTTCAGGGTGAACACAGCGCCAATATTTGTTGAAACAGGGGCCTGCGGGTCAAATTATACGAGACAACGGCAAAATCGAGGGTATTTTTTTGTGAATAGTCTGACACTTCCGACAGCGTACTATCAGTTAAACGAAGCCTTGCGTCGTTTTATTAACCAACTTCAAAATTCGACGGTCCTTTGTTAGACATTCTGCTCGGGTTTTTACTTAAGAGTCCCCGGCAAGCTCGGCCGAATTGCACCTTCCCATACAAACGTAGTTCCGCTCTCATTTTAAAACTACGTGTTGGATTGTAATGGAACTTTGCACATACAATGACATGAGGTATATATAGGTCTGTAATTAGTTTATATAGCTCCAGTTTATAAAACAAACGAAATAGAGCAAAAACAAGGTTTGTACTATGGTATCTTATTTACTCGATATATTTACGGAATCGTATGATCCCATATTGATATTTTGATGTCTAGCTCACCGAGGTGAAACCTCAAAGGTAATTCAGCGAACGATTGAACGCTCTAGGCTATCTAGTGCTTGTGACATGCAGGTCATATATTTATACGTTGTGTTATGTTTATTGAACTGAATGTTACATAATGTGTTAGCCAGTTTTGGTGTACTTTACGTGAAATGTAGGTTTTCACCATAGACCTAGAATTACATAGATGAGCTATACGCGTGCGCCCATGAGGGACAGAACATACGCAATGCGACAATATGACGAAACCAAACCATACAAATTTACGGTGGGGAATAAAAAAAAACGTGAGACTGTAACAAGGACAAACAATAATAACGCTTTCTCTGCTACTCCTACTGAAAGTTCCATAAGAGCATCTCATTCAGTCGAATAGGGGAGGGGCCATTTCATCTCTATATTATTGTACCTCTATGGTTTTCACACATTTTACAGACAATAGAGATAGGTACAGTACCTCGGTTATCCGGTCCTCGATCATCCGAACCCTCAATTATCCAAACGCTGGCTTTGTTTCTTAGAACCCTAAGTTATCTAATTAATTTTTGGAATTTTATAACTTAATGTCAATTTGTACGACAAATTTTATTATGTATTCCTACTTCAAAGGCCGGCAACGCTTTTACAATCCCTCTGGTAATGCGTGTGTTTATGGGGGACGGTAAACGCTTACCTCCTGCTCGCTTGCCTCCTACATATATATCATAAAAAACCGGTCAAGTACGAGTCGGACTCGCGCACGAATAAACATTACGCAAAAAACTCCAAAAAAATCACGCTTGTTGTATGGGAGGCCCACTTAAATATTTATTTTATTCTGTTTTTAGTATTTGTTGTTATAGCGGCAATAGAAATACATCATCTGTGAAAATTTCAACTGTCTAGCTATCACGGTCCATGAGATACAGCCTGGTGACAGACAGACGGACAGTGGAGTCTTAGTAATAGGGTTCCGTTTTTACCCTTTGGGTACGGAACCCTTAAAAGAAGGTACTGTTTTTTTGTAAAAAGGTGTTATATTTGTTTATTTTCGTCATAAAGAATCATAGAAGTAGGTACGTATGAACAACTTTGGGAACAAATCAAATTATTTTATTAAATATTTTGTTTTGTTTTTTTTAAGCACACTACTTTATATAAATTATAAACTGTAATGGATGTCATATATTAAAGAAAGAGCCTTCCGGCCTTCACCATTAGAGGGCTTCGTCACTTTTTCTTTAATATATGACATCTTAACTAACTTAGCGGTTTCACTCACGTATTTTTGAAAATGGAGACCTAGGCTCTCCGAAACATGTCGCGCGAGTTACTAAAAATACGTGAGTGAAACCGCTAAGTTACATACATACATACATATAATGACGCCTATTTCCCGGAGGGGTAGGCAGAGACCACGGATTTCCACTTGCTACGATCCTGACATACCTCTTTCGCTTCCTTCACTTTCATAACATTCCTCATACACGCTCGCCGGTTTAGGGTGCTCTTGACCTGGCCTTTCTTCAGGATTTCCCTGATCTGATCAGAGAAAGTCCGCCGAGGTCTGCCCCTTCCAACTCCCGTTTCTACCTCTCCCTTATACACTCTCTTTGTTAGCCTTCTTTCACTCATTCTTTCCACGTGTCCAAACCATCTCAACATACCTTTCTCAATTTTTGTCACTACATCTTCGCTCAGTTCACACTTTTCCCTTTTCACACTGTTCCTAATTACTATCTTGTAATCTCACACCACACACACTTCTCAACGCTCTCATTTTCACTGCACTCACTTGGCTAAGTTAATTAAGTTAATATGTCTCACGATAGTTTAAATTCGATTATATGACATGTATTTTCTGGTCTTTTGGACATTTCAATTGATCGTTTGCTATGTTTAAACATATAACCCTTTGATGCTTTGACCAACCCTTCTATCGCTTGCATGTGTCACCCGCAGGGTAGCTGCAAATCTAATTCGGCGCGGTATTATATCGCCTCTGGCTACCCGGTATACAGGATGTCCGATAATGACTAATACCGAATAAATGTAGCAAACAATCATTATCAAGTACTGATATACCGTCGAACAACTAAAAATAATAGTGAGTGAAACCGTACTGATCTAAACATCTTGAAATATGTCTCACGATAGGATAGTTTAATTTCAATTGTAAACAGTATAAGTCCCTGTTATAATTAATGCATTATTATTATTGTAAAGTGTGTCACGCAGATGCAGTCTTCCTACTTCATTCAATGCATGTGGTGTTTACCTTTAAGTAATTGTTACGCTAAACGATAACAGTTTAAACGTTTGTAGTTATACTTAACAAAGTGTTAACAATTGTTGGTGAACCAATATATATAAAATATAAAAATATAAATATAAAAGTTTAATGACAGCAAAATTTACACATGGAAAATTTTCGGAATCTACGGAAATTTTGTATGGGAAAGTTTCCTTTGTTTTTTGTGATATTTTCCTGAAATTTCTGAGAACTTCTTCAACTTATTGGAAATTTTCCGAAACTTGCACATCTGTAATATCAATTGTATTTTAAATTTGACAGACGCAGACGTTTCTTAATGAGCAGCAATAATAATAATTATTCTATCTTTGAGCGGAAATGACAAAACTAATTACCGACTTCTTTAATATAGACTTGTATTCGTAATTCACTTTATATGATTTTGGACAGCTCACAGTATGAATCACTAAGTGGGCTATTAAAACTTAAATCGCTAGAAAACTGTAGCAGCTTGTTTGCAAACTGTTAAAATATATCTGCAACTGCACTCAGCAATTTGTAAACCACCAACTATTTATTTTCCAGGAAATCGTCCACTATTACTACTACAGGGAAAATTAGCCCATTAAGACATTATTGAAATAGACGTGACGGATAGAGTCAGACCAAGAGAACTTTGCAGCGATGTAGCACATACTACTGGTAGAGTAATGTGTCTTATAAATGTATTTGCATGCATTATATACTATGTTTTACGTGCATGTTATGGATGGTATAGAAAGGATGCCAATCTCTTATGGCAGAATTGTTGAAAAAGTGACCGCTTTCAGCTTTAAATAATAGTTCCTAATCTCTCCGGTGGCGCTAGTTAGGCTCTGGGACGTGAGTATAACATGAACCATATAAGGCAACAAATAACCCGACTAAATTACGTAGGTTGTTTTTGGTAGTATTTCGGTGTATGGTGGCGCCGCCTAATTAATGTTTTTTGATGGACACTTTTCATACATAGAGATTTGGCTCCTTTATATAGTCTCCATGGTGCATGTGTTATTTTAACGTCAAAGTTCTATGAGATTATGAGGTTTAAATAACGCACTTCTGTTCTATAAACATCGCTGTGGAGTTCTCTTGGTCTGACTCTAAAGGGGCCCAGTTGTTCGGAACTGTCAAATTTTTGTTCTAACTGACAGGCCGATATCGTCCGGCGGACTGATAGTCAGTGGGCCCCTTAACGAATTCGTAAAACAAAATCATCATCAAAATAAACAAGGGCCATAAAAACATCACTACATATTATAAAACAAAGTCGCTTCCTGCTGTCTGTCTGTCCCTATGTATGCTTAGATCTTTAAAACTACGCAACGGATTTTGATGCGGTTTTTTTAAATAGATAGAGTGATTTAAGAGGAAGGTTGATATGGATCAGGGCTCGGAACCGGTATTTTTTTAAAACCCCGAAATAGCCCAATATTTTGAATTTTTTTATGCCCATTACGTAGGACTGAATCATGTATTTAGGAAACAATTTTGCATTATTAAAACGTCCCATTAAAAATGAAATTATAAACTAAAGAACGAAAAAGAACGTAATAATACCGGTATTTTTGTATGGAGCAAATACCGGTTTCCGACCGACTGATATGGATTACATCAAAATTGCACCCGTGCGAAGCCGGGGCGGGTCACTAAGTTATTAATAAAAAGTAGAATATATATAGGTTGGTAGTAACTAAAAAAATTCGTATAAAGATAGCTGAAAATTATAAAATGATCTCTGAAGATTGTGATGTAGTTTTTTTATAATTATACTAACACATTTTGTACTCACATTCATGCACTAAAAAAAAATTATAAAATTCACAAAAGAAATTATTAAATCACGTTCGCAAATTTTAGTTTATTGTAGACTAATAAAGATGCCTAATTCTAGAGCAAATTTCTCATGACACCCTGTATAACCATTAGCGATTAGCACAGCCATATTATATGCCCGCGAGAAATGTCATTACAGTGTGTTGTAGCTATAGTGGCTATTCGTAATCGTAGCCATTGTAACAAGTGACTTAAAAAAATTATACATCGAAATACTCGTAACACCCCGTACACAAGCCATTAGCGATTAGCGCAGCCATGATGCGATGGCTATAGAGGCTATTCGTAACTAAGTATAAGGCAACTGTTTGACCGGCGACAAGATAGCGTATCCTAAGCGCTACAATAGTAATGCAGGTGCAGTCGACAAGTTGACAAATTACAGGAAAACGTGATATTCACTGAGATGAAAAATTTATAAAGTTTATTAGGTTAAAAATTATACCATTCAAAAATATAACATGAGTATTTAATTCCGTAGGAAGTAGGTAATACTAGTTAGGTATATTTGTGTAGGTAACATTGTGAATAATGTTGTTAATGTCCCAATTTCTAATAGTAGCTATTTTCTTAAATATTTTTCCCACTACACCCACGTCCGAGAATCTCTGTTTCGCCCTATGGTTGACTCGAGAATGCCTTAAGGCATTAATTCCGCCATTTGTACTTATTTTTGTTGTGAAATAAAGTTAAAATAAATATATAACATAAACTGTAATAGATGTCATATATTAATGCGCGATAGCTAAAGACGCCGGCTTGAATCCGGCCTTCACCACTGGAGGGCTTCGTCACTTTATAAAGTAGTGCGACTATTTAAAAAAAAACAAATCAAAACATTTAATAAAATAATTTGCTTTGTTCCCAGTTGTTAGAAAAAACAGTTGAACTTGGGTATTCCTTGTAAGTCAATATATATCATAGAGTAACTTATACTAGAGCGGTACTGTCATAGTAAATTTTGTAACCCCAGTAAATTCACTGCCATCTGTCGACACACTTTAAAACTAAAAATAAATATTTATAAAAATACGATAAAATGTAAATATGGATAAAAAAAAAATTTTATTTGCATTAATTATTTTTATAATTTTGACCCGTGTTCTTTCACTGATATGCGTTAAAATTGTTAAATAACAAACGAAACCGTCAACGCCATCTATACGACAGTAGGCCAAAGCTAGTAGCGCCCTCTGAACTAGAATCAAATTTTCTTGATTTTCGAGGCACGTTTTTTCCTTAGACTGTATCCCTCTATTATGGAGTTATATCTATCTTTGATATATATATATATATCAGGGAGCCTAACCGATACATTGGACTATTCTTATTAACGTATAGAACCGAAAAATAGTCAAGTAACTTTTCGCAGCAACTGTCATTCCGATACATTTCGGTCTATGTATGATTGTCATTTTAGCTATGCCCCGGTAAGCTAGCGGCGGTGAAAGCTAGCGGCAAACACGATACACCCAATTTATACCATCCTACAGTACTGGATACCTACCCAGTTAAATTAAAATTAAGTACGAACATCCCGTACCAAATTGAAGTAATTAGTCAACATTCTGCGATATTTCTTATAAGCGTAGCAATTTAAGTCTAAGACGGAGTAGCGTCGGCAAATAAACGAGTTGCGATCGGCTACTCACCGCGCCGTGGATTTGTCAGACTGTAGTCCTTGAAAGTAGTGTCGGCAAAAGTATAAGAATATAAAAAAGGTAAAAGCAAAAATCGCATAGGATTTAATTCTAAGAAACAAGGCAGATAGCTTTTCAACTTTTCACTAGGTCGAAATAGGAGAAAGTTCTTGATTAGCGCCGTGGTATTTGACTTTAGTTTTTTTATGGTTTATTTTGGCTCAATAAGAACTTGAACGTTCGTTCAGCTATTATACTTACAGCTCGTAAATCTGTCAGCCCCTTAAGGACAGTAGTAGTAGCATCAAGGTCTTAGGTCATTCATAAAATCATTAAAAAAAAATATCTTGCCATGAGTCAATCATAGATTCCGTGCGTACTATTTCCAACTTATAAGTTTATACATTCGCTGGTGTGATTAATTAGTATAATTGGGTAGCCATCAGAAACCTTATCTAATTGTTTGCCATATTCTACCGCAGTTTACAAATCCAAACTGATTATTCAATGTCTATTAGGGTTGTTATGACTTATGAAAAGCTACGTTCCCTCTTTAACACCATTGAAATAATATTACTACGTATAGAACCGGCACAGAGAACCAGTATTTAGCGCCGTGAGTTGTTGTTGTTTTGACAACAAACCATAGAAGCGGAGCGTGAATCTCGCGACCTAAACTGTGCCTAAACGCGTAGACGCCGTGAATTTTACGACGCTTACGACGATTTGGTCGCGTGGTTACAAGTTGCGATTGAGACAATTTCATTGTTTTGTATGTGCAGAATGATGGCACGTGGGCGGAGATCGAAGGAGTCAGGAGTCGGAGGAAAACCAGCGTGTCTCTTATGGCGTATATTGGTAGTGGACGAGTACATATTTCTTATTACTATCCTAAACCTATGTCTATTGTTTAAGGTGCCACCTATGGGCTTTCTCGTGAACTACGTACCCTGGTGGGTGCTTAAAGTAGGTAAGCCATCGAGGGTTCGAGGGTTTTGTTTGTTTTGGATTGATTTTTTGGCAATCAAAAAATGTATTGTTTTGTATTAGCAAATTGTTTGCAACATCCAGAAAGTACGTCACATTTTCCATTTTCATCCTTATCTGCCGTCGCTCCACCAAAAGCACAGGAGCCCGCCGGATCCCCTTTCGTTCCGGAAATTGAGTGAATGTTTTGGAATTAAATCGCGTCTGCCGCGATACCGCCTCGACGCTTCGACAAGCCGGGGGATTATTGCCGTGAATATACGCCCAACTGCAACGGAATGTAGTTGTGTAGTCTTTTGAGGGCATTCAGAGAAAAATACAGGCATTCATTCACACTCTGTTCTCCACAATATGTTATACTTACTTAGGTGAGGCAACGACCCAAACTGAGTCCTGGCCTCCGACACCAGATCACGCCATGCCTCTCGGTCTTGCGATAACTCTCGCCAGTCGCCATGGCCGCGGCTGAGGTTGGAGTTGGGGAGGTTATATCTAAGATTTTTCGGACATATTGTGCGGTCTCCGACGCATGATGTGGCGATAAACATGATTTTAGGGCGAATAAATGGGAAATGTGCTCGGTTGGGTACGTATGAGATAGTCGAACGCTATGAAGAAGTCTGCTGGCGGGTGTCTGCACCATGCAGTCCACATGGCTTATGAACACACAAAATGGAGACAAATTACATGTTGTCGCGATCCTTAAGCAATGAGGGAACGAGAAAGAAAAAGAATAAAAATATCGGCGCCTCAAGGATATCGTATCAGCTGTCCAACTACAAACACTCGACCAAAAATTACAGCTTGGAATGATTCAAAGGCTTATGAATGGAACCCATTCATAAAGGGGGTACGGACTTAATGCAGCTCACTGTGACACGGCACAACAACAGTATCCACACCCACACACAGATACTGCTAAAACCTTAACCCTTCTTTTACCGTCAGGTAAAAATAGGTTTTAATCCCCAAGGAAACTTACCGAGACTGCAATTAATAATCCCGCAAGCCAGTTGCAATAATTTCAGCCAAGACGCTGGAAGAAAGTGTTCTTCTAATTTATATAAGGAGAGATTCATATGAATAATTTAACAGAAATTGCAAAGTCACGTACAGGGGCTAATTTGAACTAAAGCACGGGATGGGAGGGATATAGAGAGGTTATTACGTCTTGATGATGATATTGCGTAGTTTTCGTTTACGGGAGAATATTGTCGTCAGGGTTACCGAGTTATGGTTACCGAGTGGGACCCACGGAACACCATAGATGGTGCTGGCCGGGGTGCAGGCAGGCCGAAAAGGAGATGGCGGGACGACTTGGATGCATTTTATCCGGATTGGCGGGAAACTACAAATGACAGGGTCGAGTGGAGGAAACGAGGGGAGGCCTTTGCCCAGCAGTGGGACACTAAATCAGGCTAGTAAAAAAAAAATTGTCGTCAGGGACACGAGAAACGTAACGCATTACAATACGTTATACATACTAAATTTCTACTCGCTCTGTTTTCTTTGTGTAAAAATTATTAACAACGAAAACTAAAACAAGATATAAAAAAATTAATAAAATAAAAGAGCCTTCTAGCTTCGCATTGCATTACAATAAACACAACCAGTGATTATAATTTAAGCCAATAAGCCTGACATCGTGCTGATAAATCGAACGCAGCGCTGGGCCGTGCTTGTCGACGTCACCATCCCCCATGATGAGCATCTCGTGAAGGTCGATGACAAAGTCCAGCAAGTACCTAGAATTAGCTCACGAGATAACCGCCATGCGTGATGTTGACTCGACAATGCACTTGCAACACCTTTAGTGTTGCAGATATCTTCTTACCATCTTGAGGGTCTTGCTTATCATCAGGCGATACGTCGGCTCGTTTGCTTCCTTTATCATAATTACCCAATCCCCCAATCCCCCCATCCTCCAATTGAGGGGAGATTTAAATCTTCTCGAGGCAGAGGTCTACGGGTTAGAGCGCCGTAGCTAGCTACTTGAATAATAAACAATCTTTATCTACCAAATAAATAAATCTATATCCATATAATCCATAGATCCATATCCATACTAACAATATTATAAATGCGAAAGTGTGTGTATGTCTGTCTGTTACCTCTTCACGCTTAAACTGCTGAACCGATTCAGTTGAAATTTGGTATACAGATAGTTTGAGTCCCGGGGACATAGGATACTTTTTATCCCATAACTCACCCCTCATGGGGGTGAAAAGGGCGGTGGAAATTCGTATGGGGAATCAATAACGGCTGAACCGATTTAGATGAATCTTGGTATGGGGATAGTTCAAGCTGTGGGGAAGGATATAGATTTTTATCCCCGAAATCATCCCTTAAGGGTGTAAAAAATTGGGTGGAAATTATAGAGTGGACCAATTTGGGGGTGAAAAAAAGGATGGATTTAAAAGCAGATTTATTTAAAAATTAAGGTAACCAAATGACTAATTCCACGGCATCGAAGTCGCGGGAAAAAGCTAGTATCAAATAAAAACATATTACAGGCTAGTGATGGGTAGGTCTGGTATTATCAGCTCTATGATTGTCTAGGAAAATAATAAAGGCCAAGGAGCCGCGACACGATATTTCAGAGACTAGGTAGTCTACTATTTAGTGCTTGCGTCATGCGTTACTCTGATTAATACTAGCTGCTAGTCATCTTAAATACTAGTTATAGTACATTTAAAACTTTCGCGTTTTGAACACATATTAAATCACACATAATGTTGTGAGTGTTGCGTGTCGGATTATTGACAATAATTAACATTTAGTTACGTCAACCACTTTTCAACTTTTCACTAGGTCGAAATAGGAGAAAGTTCTTTGACTTTGGCATTTGACTTTAGTTTTTAGGGTTCCGTACCTAAAGGGTAAAAACGGGACCCTATTACTAAGACTCCGCTGTCCGTCTATCCGTCTGTCCGTCTGTCTGACACCAGGCTGTATCTCATGAACCGTGTTAGCTAGACAGTTGAAATTTTCACAGATGATGTATTTCTGTTGCCGCTATAACAACAAATACTAAAAAGTACGGAACCCTCGGTGCGCGAGTCCGACTCGCACTTGCCTGGTAGTTTATAGCAATGCGATATTATGATCTTACTCAAATAGGTAGCTGCATGCATATCCACTCTCGTCGCATATGATTTTGGTGAATTTAAAATTACGCCTGCAAAAATAAAATAGCAAATATATAAGTTGTACATAAAACAATACGAAATTGCGTAGGAAATAAATATTTTCCATTGGTCGACTTTTTCCAAAAGTGTTTTCGTAACTTTTTTTTATACTACGTCGGTGGCAAACAAGCATACGGCCCGCCTGATGTTAAGCAGTCTCCGTAGCCTATGTACGCCTGCAACTGTATTACCTCAGGGTTTTGTCAACCATGGTTACTTCAAGAATTTAATAACAACTTATTAATTTTATGTCCTGTTTATTTCAATAGCCTGGGAGGCAAATTTGAACGTAAACTGGCATCAAATTGATATCTAAACGATGTCATTTAGGTGTCATTCGCGCGTGCTTTTCGTACAAGTATTAGCGAAAATATAACAATGTTTTGTAAGTAGATAATCTTAGGTCTTTCGTTAAAAATGTTAAAATCAAGAAATCGAAAGTTTTCTTGAATTTAAAAATAATATTTACTTACCTATACCCACAGTACAACGGTCAAATTAAGTGCTAATTATTTTACACGGCTCTGTAGCTAACATTGTGATACTATATTATACATTTAAGACCTGTTGTACATACCTATGTTTAACAAATAAATAATTTGGAATTTGAAATTTGAAAAAGTATTCTTCAAGTATTATTAAGTCGAATTAACGCTCGACATGTTTCGATCCAATTTTAGAGGATCTTCGTCTAGGCGCAACGACTGCTTTGACTGATTGAGGGTTATTTTAAACCCGTTAATATATGATTCTAACATAATAAAATAATTTTAATATGTTAGAATCTCACGGGAGTTTTATAGTAAACACAAAACATTCCACAAAACATCGAATTCTCCGGATTACGCTACATTTGTGAAAGCAACCAAAAACACCAAAGCAACCGCACCGCCGCATACAAAATACAAATACTCCAGTCGCTAATGCTTTTAAAGCAAAAAGCAAGCTTATTGTGGCTTGGTAGGTAGAATCAATCAGAGGTTGCATTCGTTTTGCTTGCAGAGTTTAGGCACCGAGCGGATACACCATGGTACGGAAATCGTTTTAATTTAGGGTCAGCCAATTCCAAAATCGTGAAAAAATCTGCTTTTCCATAGAAAACATTGACGTATGATTCGCTGAATTGTATGAGACAGCAGACTTTTTGCGTTTTCGGGGTTGTCTCCAGTAAAAGTTATTCAGTACATTAATAAAGAGCGGATTCTACAGGTATACAGGTCGGTGTACAGGTGGGTTATACAGGTATATATTTCCTTACAAGGAGGATTCAAGTCCAATTGTTTTCAAACTGTAATGTCACGGTGTTTAGTATTCCACCTAAATGCTATCTCATTAGAAGTAGCGCGGCTACTGGCCGGTGACAAAAAAGAGGTCTAGAAAAACAAATAATTGACAACTTCAGTGTCATTAAAAACGTGAATAAACCAGTACGAAAACAAAATTAAATTCAGGGAAAAAACCCTATTTAAAGTGTTCCACCAGAAAGCAGCCATCAGTGCCATCACCAGCAGAGATCTCTGCCACCAGCAGACCCGAAACCATACCGGTAAGCAAAGCTAGGTTCTTCTGAATTAATACAGCAAACCACCAATTACAGTCCACTGGCTTTACGCCGCAGAGGCATTTTTTAGATTTAATATATTTTTGTTTTAGGCTTATTTTAGTTTAATTTTTAATTGTATTATATTTGTTTTATCAATCAATTATTATAACTGTAATGTTTAATTAATAAAACTTCATGTTTACCCCTCAGAATACGGTCAGACATAATAAAACCACTGTATATATGTGCGCATGGCATATATTGTCTATACCCATTAAGAGGGAGCTGACGCAAAATATAAGTAGCACGCGTATACTGGAGCCTAGGACACTATGCCTTAATATTTCGTAGTCTGCTGCCGTCTATATTTTTTTTTAAATTAAAAAAAGTTATGAAAAGTTGACAAAATATTCCTTTGGCTTGGCTTTTGGAGCAATCCACAAATTTTTCTACCACTCTTCCATACAAACGTGAATTTTCTGAAGATGCAAATCAAAAAGCAAAGGGATAGGAGTTTGTTTTCTGTCACAATGGATGTGAAAAATGCTCAGAAACGACAAAAAATAGGTAATATACGAAATAAAATGCATTAAATAATTTCACGGTTTAGACTCCCTTGTTTTAGTCACTCGCGCGACATGTTTCGGAGAGCCTAAGTCTCCTTTCTATAGCACTAACAGTGCGAGCAGCGTTCACGACGGCCGTGTATCGCGTACTGTTAGTGTTTGAGAAAGGAGACCTAGGCTCTCCGAAACATGTCGCGCGAGTGACTAAAACAAGTGAGTCTAAACCGTGAAATTATTTAATGTTAGTATGTCTCAGAACAGTTTAAATTCGAAATAAAATGCGTTTGTAGGGGACAGATCATGTTAATGCCCCTTTTAGAACATGAGTCGCGCTCTCGCCTTGCGAAGCGGAATATATGGCAAAGCTCGCGTGTGCTGGTTGCATTTCGCGACATATGCCGCTAATGCCTTGGAGGGAGCTTTACACTGTGCTTTTACATTTTAAGCTCCTGTTGAATTTATAATTCTTGCTTTATTACGGTCTTGGAGGAATTTTGTTTGTATTTGTTTTTAGACTGCGGCGAAGACAATAGGAGGGTATAGTGTTTGACCTGTATATTATGTGTGTATAGTTCTTATGTTTTCTCGTAACTGTTAATTGGCTGAACTAACTTTGATGGTAATAATGATGAATGATCTCGTAAGATTAATCTTGAATGCGCAAATGTATTTGGGTGCAGAATTATAAAAACAAAATGGCGTAGGTACTTTGCCGCAATAATATATGTTTACAAATCTTCGAAAACTATTGAATGGAATTACCTATTACTAGAATATTAGGTTTGTTTAAATGTTGTTTGTAATACGAATAACACTGTAATTACAAAACAAGCACATTTAACTCCTGAAAGTCCCAAAGTTTCGGATAAGTAAGGCTTCCTTCCTACCTGATTTGCCAGATGAACTTATAAGAACGAAGGCTTCCTATTCTTATAACTGTAAAAATATTTCTATTGCACCTTCGTTCTGTACACATCTTTAGAATGTTAAATGCGTACCACGTATAGCATTACTCATTTGAGCGAGCGTGGCAAGGGTACAATTCCGTTTTGGGGTTCTGTACCGCAAAGATATCATAACCCTTTTCCTTTTTGTGTGTTTATGTGGGTACTACAAAAAGACATATGTTGAATTTATAATAGGATTTCAGAAGGTACGATGTTCTCATTTCAACTGAGGTTAATTTTAGCAGTGGTCGTACAGTGGCAAGTTGAGCGGAATAAAACCTACCCAGGCTTCTCTTCAACTTTCTTTCTTCTTATATATAACAAGGAAACAAAATATTTTAGTTTTACAAAGGGGCAAATTTGTTGTTTAACTCCTTGATACCCAAGCAAGCGAAAGATCCAAAATCCTCTTGGTTCAAAAACGAAAATTTACTACAGAGTGAAATGTAATATTTTCACCACAGCACCAAATATATAACAAATCAAATCCAAATGAATGCTACTAAAGAAATTGATAAGCCAAGAATTGTAAGCTGTTGTAATTATTTGTAAAAATACATAATTAAATATTAATCATTCAAAATCATTAAAGTTAATGCCAAGCGAACAAGAGGAAATAAATCAAAAATTCCATCATTACATTGCCACTCTTATGGATAAAGTGCAACCTCCTCATTAGAATAGAATAGAATAGTTTTTATTCGTAAATACACAGACAATAGGCATACATTAAAAGAACATAGTGAAAATAAATTGTCACGAAGGCCCCATCTCAGCATGCTGCTGGCAACTTCCAGCGCTGATCTTCCGATTCCGATGAGACCATTCCATTACGACCCAGGTTACATTTTTGGACTATTTTTTTGGTGGAACCAACTTTACCAACCAGGTTCGCGCTTGACGTCTTTTTTCTTCGCCAACCACGGCGCTAGTGGTTTAGTTAGTGCGACCAATTGTGGTGAATGATGAGTTCTCCACACGGCATGTTTGTTAGACGATTTCATACACAAATCTCGGCCATACAAACTATTTGGGGGTATTATTTTTGGATAATTATTTTTAAGGAATTGTTCAAAGAATTTGATACAGATACATTTTTTAACGACATCAGATCATAAAGTCTCTCTTTATAACTAACGATAAGAATTTTATCGTAACTATTAGAGCGTTTTCACATTGTCCGATCAGATATCGGATGTAGGATCCTACATCCGCGTAGTCCGGCCGCGGGGGCGCGCCCGGGCGCTACTACAAAGCATTATGCCTACACATACGCATACAAACAAAAATTATCGGTACGATAGCTGACGGGAGGCTCCGACATGGCTGAATTTATCGGAAACGCCTTTCCGATATCGGATGTCGAAAGGCGCCTATGACAAAAACAGCTGCAGAAGAGTTCCATTGGCATTAAGTCCGCCTTGTTTGCGTTATTTATCGTTTATTAGTAATAATGATTAATTAAATGCATAAATAAATGCAGATAAACACATATATCTTACATTTTACTCCCTAACGCTCCGTCAATAAGCTGAATTTTGTCAAAAATTTAAAAACTTTCCAGAAAGTTTGTAAATTTTTGACAAATTTTTGGTTGGGACCAACCGTTCGTAGTGTTATTCCATAATTACGCCGTAAATACGACCAGGTGTATAAACAGCGGTTATTTGCTCTTGAGCTGTTATTCTAACCAAACTTATAGCTTTCGTTTGACACGGCATACGTGAAAGCTTTAAAAATGTAAAGCTTTCGGACAGTTCCTTGTTGGGTGTTTGCATATTAAGCTGCGGCCTCATTTGAGTGGGTAAGGGATTATAGTTTCCGTTGGGCGTAGGTACGTAATTGGAAATCTAATACTTTGATATTTAAAAGTCCCCAGCAAGCTCGGTCGAAATTCACCTTCCCATACAAACGGAGTTTCGTTGTCATTTTAAAACTACGTGTTGGATTGTAATGAAACTTTGCACATACAATGAAATGAGGTCTATCTAGGTCTGTAATTAGTTTATAAAGCTCCAGTTTATAGAACAAACGAAATAGAGTAAAAACAAGGTTTGTATGAAAAACTTAAATTTTGAGCAGAAATGACAAAAAATCCCAAGCTGTTTGGAACCGCACTCACGAATTTCGATGAGGTACCGTACGGATTCAAACTACACCAGCAGCAGTATTGCAGCGCGACATTACTGCCGACTGCATTGTTGCCGTAAATGGATGTCAGAAATCCGCAACAGCGATTTGACACTTGTCAAGCAACACTGCTGCAGTAGGGTCGGGTTGGAAACAGTGAGAGTGAGCCACTTGACTGTACCCGGTAATTTTTTTCCGAGCCACTGTTTCCTACCCTATCCTAATGCTGGTGCTGAATCCGAACGGTACATTCAGTGAAACTAAGCTAAAGTATCCAAATCCCTACGGAATCCTAATCAATAAAAGTTTATAGAGGCAGGTCAAACAGCAGTTACAAATACACACAGACCTGTTTACACATAACTCGTGTACACTCGCCATTATTTTTTCAGGCTGTTTAGGTGAGCTTCACACGAAGGTACACTTAGGTATTTTACTTTATTTGGTTTCGTCATCAACAGCAATACAAACATTAATACCTACAAAGCGTAAAATACTAAAAAAAAGGTATGTTCCATAGTACAACGCGTCTAGGTTAGCCTTGTTCAAAACCTTTTATTTTAAATAAAAGTCAAGTATTAATTAAATAGATAAATAATAACCGGACAAGTGCGAGTCGGACTCGCCCGCTGAGGGTTCCGTACTTTTTAGTATTTGTTGTTATATCGGCACCAGATATTACGTCTAGTCACGGTTCATGAGATACAGCCTGGTGACAGACAGACGGACAGACGGACAGACAGACAGACAGACAGACAGACAGACAGACAGACAGACAGACAGACAGACAGACAGACCGACAGACAGACAGACAGAGACAGACAGACAGACAGACAGACAGACAGACAGACAGACAGACAGACAGACAGACAGACAGACAGACAGACAGACGGACAGACTGCAGCCGCCCTAAAGCCCGCGGTCGCTAGTATTATTTTTTCAACCAATTTATCCGTTTGCACTCGGCGGCTTACGCCATCTATTATTCACACGTCACGCCACCGCGCTTCAACACAACCGTGTTTTAACAGCGACTGTACTTTACTTTTTAGTTTTTAGTGGTCCTGTTGATGTGCCTGAGACAAAAAAACTAATGATTACACTTGACACGGCGAATGATGAATATCAATATCAAATGTTTTTAGACTTTTTTGGTACTTTTAGAAATGTTGCAATTAAGTAATATAAATACAGTAAAAACCTGTTTCTTCAATTATTTTTTATATTAAGTCTATCCAAAAGGAACTGTAATAGGGATCATCGTTAGCCGCTTTAAGTATATTGCTTAGTTTAACATTTTGTTGGTTATATCTTTTATGTACCTAAACTGAAATAGTGAAATATGGGCATTTTCACTCAAAAGTGTACCATTTACTATTTTTCGAAAATCCATCAACTTTTGGGTTATTTCTACTCAGAATCACGAGGACTATCGATTTACACAGAAAAAAAATGTCCCCTAAGAAATTACAGGTTTGTAACGCATTTTGGATGGACCGTTACAAAAGTGACACCCAAAATTTGTATCAAAACCTGGGGACACTTTTTTTCTTTGTCTCATTCAATAGTACTCGTGATTCTGAGTCTAAATAACCCAGAATTGATGGTTTTTGGAGAAAAAGTAAATGGTACCATTTTTTCCATAAACCCCCATATAAATATGTCATATAAAAAAAAAAAAAAAAATCTTTATTGCTTTAAACCTTGGATATACATTTCACATTATAAAGTTTGACAATATGAAACAGGTGTAACAGGTTTGTAACAAATTTAGGTAGTGGGGTTGAGTCTCTGCCTCCCGAACTAGGTCCAAGCCTGTGTCTTGGGATATACTAAAAACAAGTAAGAGTGACTCGCGCACGAAGGGTTCCGTACCGTTACCTTCAAGAAAAGAGCGTACTCTCATCTTAAAGGCCGGTAACGTACTAACAACCCCTCCGGGCGTCCATAGGAGACGGTAATCGCCTTGCCATTAGGCGATTCGTTTGCTTGTTTGCCTCCTATATCATAAAAAAACCGGACAAGTGCGAGTCAGACTCGCGCACGAAGGGTTACGTACCGTTACGCAAAAAACTGCAAAAAATCATGTTTGTTGTATGGGAGTCCCGCTTAAATATTTATTTTATTTTGTTTTTAGTATTTGTTGTTATAGCGGCAACAGAAATACATCATCTGTATGTCCATACCATTATTGTGATAACATTTATGGTGGACTTAACATACCTACCAGATTCATATTCTTTTATTCATAAAATTACATTCTACAATGGGGTTGGCAACTGTCAAAGGTTTGCAGAGATGGCGCCATCATAGCTTGCCCCTTTTTCTATGAGATTTGGCTTAAAAAAGGGCATTAAAAAAACAAAAAAATTACACAATTCAAGGGATTGACAGGGCAAGCTATGCTGGCGCCATCTGCTAAACACTTCGACCGGCCAACCCCGTTCGTTAAAATAATAATCATCAATAAAGTAAAAAAAAAACAATATAAAATTTCACCATATTGCACGACTTTTAGTAGAAAAAACTTGCTATTTAGTGGAGTATCAAAATAAAGAGCTTTGAAAGACGATTAAAATTATATATTCAGCATAAATAATTAAATATCATAATATGGTATACTTGTGATTCTGCATTAGTTTCCTTACAATCACTTCTCATCAGCATGGAACTAACGAAAGCATTGACAGTAAGCTTCAGACTAAGGTCTGCAGCTCATGAGTATTATAATATGGAAGTTGTATCATAGAGTAATAAACAGATAGGACACCTCTCTGATAACGTTACTTACATCTTCCTAGGGTTGCGTTGGCCTCTTTGCCACGGCTCATGGGAGCTTGGCACCAATCCCAAGAATTGGCGTAGCAATTTTTACGAAAGCTCCTGCCAACTGGCCCTCAAACCCAGTGAAAACTAGCCCTTATTGAGATTAGTCCGGTTTCCTCACGATGTTTTCCTTCAGCAAAAAAGCGACAGGTAAATATTATATAATCGTACATAAGTTCCGAAAAAATCATTGGTATGAGCCAGTGCGAACCTGATCGCGCTCAGGGCGACTTTGTTGTCCGCAATTCTATTTCTTCATCCTCTTAAGTTGTCCTCATTGTTATACGGTTCACTGTCCTAATTCGTCGACATTTCTATGTGGTCAGCTCGTCACCTTCTTAACTCGTCACTATTCCTATACCACAGTGCTAACTTGTCACCATTCCTACGAGTATATCGCCTAAGCGCTTTACTATAGAAGACATACGAATGGGTGACGAGTTAGCCCTGTGGACCATAATAGAAATATGGACAAGATAAGAATTTTACGATATAACAATGAACAATGTGGACGAGTTATAAAGGTGACGAGTTAGGAATTGTATGGTGATGACATGGTGGTGGACGATTTGAAAAGGTGACGAGAAAGGATTATTGACAAAGTCGTCCTGTACCCGTACAATGAGTCACTGACAGTGTCAAAACTGACATACGCTAACGTCTACGTAATCTACTTTTTATACATCTCGCTCGCACTAATATGCGAGTACGAGCGAGATGCATAGAAAGTAAGTAGGTTCTCGAGCGTTTATGTCAGTGCCAATATGGTGGTAGCCACACTTAGCCCCTGATCGGAAACGGAGACCTCGGTAAATAGACTTTTTCAGTTGAACTAAAGTTAATTGTAGATGTACTTCCCCCTCTGCGTTATTTCCTCTCGACATAGCATAGACGTAAGAGGATTACTAAAGTTGTCTCGGCACACTAAGCTGGCTAATGCAGAATTATTTTATAAATATTTACTAGCTCTTTGTAAATTTAACGAGAGAGAATTTTAAACGTTTTACAACATTTTAGTTGCTCGCGCGGTGTTATGATGTTTTGTATTGCATTTGATAACTGGAAAAGTGGTGTTATAAATCGCTTTAACTTCAATCTCGGGTAAATCCATTCCTCTCTCAGCAAATACCCTTTTCTTAATACAAAAATAGCGTAATTTGACAGATGGATTTACCTGAGTTTGGTTCGGCGACTCAAATGTGTGTTTTGGTGTGCAAATTGCAATCGTGCTGTGACAATCAGTAGGTAAACTGAAAAAGATGTCATACAGGATGTTTTTCTAGTCACCTGCAACAATTTACGGGGTGAATATATAGGTACTGAACAACTTTTACTATGTGACCAACCCTGAAATCGCGAAAAAAAAAAATTGGCTGTTTCATACTTTTTGGCTGGTCTGCTGTTGGTATTCTGTATGGGAGTAAATTTTTTTTCGCTATTTCTGGTTTGGTCCCATAGTAAAAGTTGCTCAGTATGACCCACTGACCTATATATTCACCCTACAAATTATTGCAGGTGACTAAATTCTTAGCGAGGCTAACATCCTGACTACTAGACTTCCCGGTCAATTGATTTGTTTCCCAGTTGTAATCAGTATATACTTACTTCAGTAATCTAAATGGATAATTTACTGATTTCGACGTAGCTAAAACTAGTGAAAACGCCCATCTTCAAACTCGTGAAAAGTGGGAAACACTACGAGCGATATCAAGTCAATAACGATTTTGAAAGTTTGAATACCGCTTCTTGGTATAATTAGATGTGATTTGGATTTAATTGGGATGGGATTTTTTCCTTCGAAATCTATATCTTTGATTACCTGTGTCAAAATATAGTAATTATCATAATTCAAAACCATATGAAAAATATTATAGAACTAAGCTCAGTTTACTATAGAAAGCGCCACGTGATCCATAACCCGTCATGGAAAACGAAGTGTCGGATGCCTCGGCCCAGACCCGGACCGTTCTTACATCAACCTGTCAATCTGTTTGTAAATAAAAAGACAATGCGGATACTAAACTAAATATTATATTTAGTTAATGAAGTTTTTAAGGATAATTATTGCCATGCCCTACCAGGGTGCCATTACTAAGACTCCGCTTTCCGTCTGTCCGTCTGTCTGTCAGTCACCAGGCTGAATCTCATGAACCGTGACAGTTGAAATTTTCACAGATGATGTATTTCTGTTGCCGTTATAACAACAAATACTAAAAAAGTGCGGAACCCTCGGTGCGCGAGTCCGATTCGCACTTGGCCGGTTTTTTTCATTGTAACATCTATTGTATATTACCATGGTTTGCAATAAACGATATTACTCTTAAACATTTCCAGTAAAAAACTAACGTAATGACGTCATGTCTAGCTGAAATAAATAAGTATTGTGTCACCTTTGCAACCGGCTAGAATAAAAAATAAAAGATCAACTCAGAATGGCGGCAAAAAATAACCATTTCATGCAAATATGCATTTCTTTAATAGCTGGTTTGCACTTGGGGACAAAATAACGTGTTAATTACTACTTAACTAATGACGATATTATTATCATTAACTTTTGGCCAAAACTTTTTTTTTTACACTGAGATGTTCATTTTTAAGATAAACGGTTTTCTTAATTGATGTAATAGTCATAATCCTGGTGGTGTGGTCCTGGGTTCGAATCCCGGTAAGGGCATTTATTTGTGTGATGAGCACAGATATTTGTTCATGAGTCATGGGTGTTTGCTATGTATTTAAGTAGACTTATATTGACCGGGATATAGACCGTGATTACCTTTTGTATTATTCACGGTCTATATCCCGGTCAATATAAGTCTAGTTAAACTAACCGTGAATCATTGAAAACTCTAATTGTATTTAAGTATTTATATAATATATATATATCGTTGTCTGAGTAATGCGTCTTTATATTTTCAGTAATAAATACAAATTCTGTAAACAGTAACAATTATTTTGATATATGATTGATGTCTGTCACTAAAATAGTCTATGAGATACAGCTAAAAAAAGAAATTAATTTTCAAACCGCTTTTTCTCGAAAACTGGTTTGAACGAGTTACTGCACTTTTCATTAGGAGGGCAGAGTACCCATAACACAAGCCTTCTTGGGCTTACCGTGGGACTTAGTCAATCTGTGTAAGAAAAGAATGTCCTTATAATATTTATTTATAATGAAAATCGCGTCGGGATGTGACGACCCGTCGCCCGCTGGGGTTTTCAGTGCAATAGGTCAACGCAGGCCAGCTGCTCTACAGCTTGTGGTGATCTTTTCGGGAGTAGCGACCCGACGTACATGAGTGCCCCGGGGGAAGTTACCGGTACCTACCTAAAGAAATACATGAACTTCTGTTTCTTGACAGTTTTATTGTCAATCAATCAATCAATCAATAATTTATTACAAGTACAATTAGAGACTAACAATGTATACACTACCACCAAAATATCACAGAAAATTAAATGTCAAGATATTACACAATAAATAAATTTCATAGTCAAAACATGGTCAAAACAGTATCTAACAATTTTATAGTATTAAATCAGAGTAACTTATGTCAGAAATTAAAGTTAGTTGGGATCTTAGCAACTAGATATTAGGGTTATTTGCTAAATAGTCCTTTACTGAGTAAAAGCATTTGTCTAGTAGCCATTCCGTAAGTGTTTTCTTGAAGCGATGTGTAGGACATTCCAGGATACATTTAGGCAGCTGGTTATAAATTTGCATAGCCATACAGAACGAGTTGTTTTTGTGAAACCTGACTCTAGATCTTGGCAAGAATAATTTGTCTTTATTTCTAGTGGATCTTGGATAGAAGGTAATTGGATAAAAAGGTCATTTTTAGTAATCGTTGAGAGTGCCCTGAATTTATCGTTACGTAGTACGAGTAGGTACTTTCATATATCCAATAGAAATACAATACAATACAAATCCTCTTTATTGCACAACCTCAGAATAAATGTACATGGAAACACAAATAATACATGAAGCCAGAGGTGACAACAGGCGGCCTTATTGCTAAAGAGCGATCTCTTCCAGACAACCTTTAGGTAGTGGAGAAATGACACACATAAATTAACCAATTAGGAGGTGCAAAAAACTAAGTTGAAACTAAATAGCATTAGAAAAAAATACCTTTAAAAGTAATAAGTAAGAAATGTAATTTACATACATGGTACTCTCTTAGTCTGGCATTTCTACTATAATAAGATGTTGGTAACGTCAAAACTGTTACCTGACAATTCGTGCACCTTATCGCAAAGGTATATGGCTCACCGATGGACAGTACAGTCGAAGGCAAAAATATCGATCCAGACAAATGGTTCAAATGAACACGACTTTATTGTCTAAGGTGTAAGAGCGTACACATATTTTTGAAACCGGGAATATATATATATTTATGCCCTTGACTGTAGCTAACGTGTTTCAGTTAGTTTTGCCTTAAATATATATACTAAAACGTCTGTAGCCTCGACCAGAGCATTACATGCAAATACCTAAATACATGAGCGGCGGACAAGTTTTGATTAAAAGTTAACCTTTGTTAGACGGGGAACAGATGGTTTGTGTTTAGTGTTTCTATTTAAATGGGTGTTTTTAAATGTTAGAGTGAGCTTGATATAAAAAAAAAGATTCTTGTAACTCATTCGAAATAAATACCAATTAATTAAACTAGTGAAACATATATATGTCTCGACTACATTTTGTATAAGTAAATGTTCAGAAAACATTTATTGTGGTGCATTTTATTGTGTAGGTATTCATTGTGTGTACTTATATACAGAACTTTAGATTGGGGTCTTAATTAAGCTCACCGAATTTAGTTGTATCATCAATATTAAGTATAAAATAATCATGTACAGCAGTTATTTAATTTTATAAACAGAATAAAATTATGAGTTTCATAATGCACCATTAAAACTATTTTTTTCGCCCAAAATTTTACAGCATCAAAAAAGCAGCTGAAGCTATAAAACATAATTGTATTGTATTGTACAAATCGTCATCATCTAATCATGGACTGTATATTGATTATTAAAAATACAAAAGAATACAATAGTGAATGTTCAGTCAAGCAGCAAAATTAACCGCCTTGAAGGTATTTCAAGAATCGTAATACTTTGTAAGAATTAAAATAAACTAAATGGCAGGTCCAAAGTGGTTTCATTCAACTTTCAATGGCTAATAAATCTTAATAAAAATTTTGCGTCTCATTTTAGATTCAAAGAATTTATTTGCATAGAACACAGTAATGAGGTGTTACAAAATAAAATAAATCCGTAAGCTCCAAAAAGTCCACAGTTTATTCCGTCCATAGAAAGTCCCCAGCTTAAGGGACCGAACCCCGTGTCCATTTAAATTTGTTGTGTTGAAACGGAAAAACATTTTAGCAGTTTTTGTGTATTCGTTATTTTGTCCCGCGCTGTACCGCATTCGAAAAACAAAAGAGGACTAATTAAAAAAGTACGTACATGCAATTTTGAGTTTTATAAGCATGGATGTAGTTTTAAATTTGAATGCATCGAATTTAGTTTTAATTCTTTTAGGATTTCAGGGTGAATGTGCCGTGTCGCGTGCGGCCTTGTTAGGTGATTTATACTCGCCCATGTTTCATATTGTGTTGTGTATAAAAATGACACTTTTATGCTCTAGTGCAACAATTAAAATCGAGTCGTGTGAAGTTTTTTTAATGGATTGAAACTTTAATATTTGTAATTAAAGAATTTACCCCGCGGGGGCGTGGTTTTGTAATTGCACTATAATTAAATAAATTGTGTAAACAAAATATAGTCCGTAAGACCATTACTTTATGTCAGAGTACTATAAAAGTAAAGGTTATATTTGGATTGCGACTGCAACATGGTCATACACAATGTATGGACTGACGTTTATCTAACATGGCAATTTTTACGTATACATTGCACGTTCCCCTCCCCTGCAAAAATCGGCAAACTTTTTTGTACAGAAAATTACAGACGTGGCGTCTCCGTTTGGTTATATCCGCCTAGATGTAAGTCCATAAAACATACCTACCTCATTACCTATATATTTACTTGATAAACTGTTAAATCTAGTCTCACTTCAGTAATATATTTTGCAACTTCAAAAACAATATTAAAACTTCACAAACCGCACTTAAACTATCGTGAGACATATTTCAAAATATTTATCAGTACGGTTTTTACTCACTATTATTTTTAGTCGCTTTTGGCGACATGTTTCGGATTCTTTGGGAATCCATCCTCAGGCACGAGTGTCCGCGGCGGTTGTACGTCGTGCACTAAAATAATAGTGAGTAAAAACCGTACTGATAAATATTTTGAAACTTCACAAACGCTTATGAACACATAAACCAATTTCACAAAGCAGAATAAACATAATAAAACTAAACTGTAAATAAAAAATGCACGGATCCCGAATAATATAAATGATACGTTGGAAAATGAAAGAGAATAACGCAAAATGAAAATAAACACATTTGGTTTTCTCTGATCTGTGGCAAGCTGATGAATGTGCTCGGGATGTTTCTTATTTGAGTTACGTATCGCGTAGTTCTTTTTAGGGTTCCGTACCCAAAGGGTAAAACGGGACCCTATTACTAAGACTCCGCTCTCCGTCTGTCCGTCTGTCTGTCTGTCACCAGGCTGTATCTCATGAACCGTGATAGCTAGACAGTTGAAATTTTCACAGATGATGTATTTCTGTTGCCGCTATAACAACAAATACTCGCACTTGGCCGGTTTTTTTTTAACCAGGTGTGAGTGTGACATTATGATCAATACAACGAATAAAAACTCACAACTAGAAATATTAAAAGCAAAAGCAAAGTAAACAAACAACAACAAGTACTTAGCTAAAGTAATGACCAGTCACAAAAGCTGTTAAAGTACTAGTGAACAAACCATAACCGTTTCTGTAAAGTCGGTTGTAAGGGTTGAAATAACTGAAACGGGTACAAGTTACTGTGAATTATTACTTTATGAAGTCGTGTTTCGAATTTAAATGTCTTTTGAGAACTTTGTTCAAGGAACATAAACTGGTGTATGCTGTACCTACAGTTAGAATGAAATAGATAGTGACGGCCAAAATGGCCAAGTATATCGACTATCGTAAAGGTGATGTTGGGATTTCAACTGCAGCTGCATTACTGTCGCGGCATAGTTGCTGTCGCTGTTGTCAAAAACTATAATATAATATTTTGCACAGCATAGTATGCAATATGTATGGAATTTTCTCTGGCTCTACAATAGTACATTTCGATGTTAGTGCGGAAAGCATGTCATTACATTTCCGCACGTGTATCGAACGACATTTTTTAATACAGTTGCGAAAAAATAATAAAAACAACAAGTAAGGAATAAAAACTTTGGAAACTTAAGACGCCTCTTAGTAGGTAGTAAAAGTAAGAAAAAACGCCTCTTCTTTGACAGGCGTTTCGGCAGCTATCCCTACCTCTGCCTTCCATAGCTATTCCGTTCAATTCAGACAAATTATTAAGAACGGTTTTTCAATAATCAATATTAAAAAATAAACGTGTTATAATGATTATGAGGTAAGTAATTAAATTATGAAATATGTATATTTTTCGTATTCTTACATTAACAGTAGGTTTTTATGTTGACAACGACGTTTAAAGGAAACTAATATAAACACTCATCAATAAGTATTCATGAATTAACAAGTATAAATTTAAAAAAATTGGAAAAGTAAAAAGCACTAGTTCGGAAAACCAACTTTCCGCACGCTAAACAGCTACGTAAAGTAGCACTTTTTGAGCAACTGTATTAAAAAATAAGATTACCTATTCCATATATTTTTGCGTGTTAAATGTTAATCTCTTGATAGCTTATGTCATAAAGAGTTTCCAAATGACGATGTAACGCACGCATAAGGAAATCAAATCTGTTACTCTTCGAATGCCAATAACAGATCCCTCATACATCACTGGGGGCATTACGATTTCCACGAAAATATTCTGTTAAAAGCCTTCTAAATGACGAAGGTACGTTATTACCCGAAAAAAACCCCCAAAGGAATACAATCTTTATATGTTCATGGTTAAAGTTCGCGTTAGCGAGGTATTAAAATTCAATTTTCCCCCCAAAAAAGCTTACGCTCGTGGAAAAATCAAAAAACTCGCAACAAAATTGTTTCTTCGGATCCCGGCTTAATTTCATGGTTAGTTGGCTACGTTAAGTGTAGGTAGGATGGAAATGTGTAGTGATCATTGAAGCTTCAAGGTGAAGCGAACAAAGTATGAACAAAGCTTTGTTGAAGCAATTTTAGGTTTATTATAAATGGGTTGAAGAACGGGTGTCGTTAGTCTAGTCTAGACGGTAGTTTTAAAAAGATTAAGGTGTTTTGAGGTCTCCCTGTAGGTTAAGTTTAACTTAGAAAACAAGGTACGTCTTGAAGTTTATTTTAGTCCTATAAATGCGGGTTAATTCAGTACTACAATGTTGTTGCAATGGAACTCTTATCTAATTAACAGTGTTTTAGTCATGGTCAAATTCTTCCTGCCAATCCTGATTATTAAGCACTTGGGCCCTAAATAAACTGCAACATAATATATTTAACTGAAAAGGATTTCAAATTAATCGTCATAATAATCATAATCTCTATATTACGATGGTGAAAACAGAATCCCTACATAAAATAAATAAAATATAGATCGCTGAAAAAAATATTTTTTGTTGTTTCTGTCTGTTTTTATCGATACATATTTTGAATTAGACAAAAAAACCTGAATGGCTTGTCTATTTCTTTATCACGCATGAATTATATATACTTAATATAAGGTACCTGGGACAAACGTTATGATTTCTGCTCTTGTTTGTTTCATGTATTTTAATATTAAGGGGTAGATTCTAATTTAAAAAATTGTTACTGTTCAGAACTGGTTTTGATACGGCCGTGACGCTCGTCTTGCTGATTGGCGCGTATTTCACGCATAACTTTTACTTCATTTCAAATGCTTTAATCAGTCGTTTCAAAATAAGTTCTTTTTCGAACTGTCTAAACGATTAACGCCTATCAACTCCGATATTGCGTCTTCTTTATCGATACTTCCGGTTAAATAAATAGAAAGTGTCTCAAAAATACCTGCAGAGCTACAGTTTGTTACTATTGATGCGTGATGTAAAATATTTTTTTTATTATTTAAATAGGTACAGTCAACAACCCTTTTTTGTACGTAGACCTTATTGTGCGTTATTTTTCTTTGGCAATTGTTGTTTTTTGATATTTTCTGTTTTTTGCGACAATAAATGACTTTTTTTAACCCTGACAAGTTATAGTTAGATCTGTCGCAGGCAAATTGTAAGATTTGGCATTTTACAAACGTTTTCACGTTTGCAAATTGCCAAAGGCAAATTGTTAGTGCGCTCAATAGGGTCAATGAGCTGATGGTTATCTGAGGGTGGCCATGGTTTTCTGTTTTATCAATTTATTACTTTTATACTACATATCAGCCTCAGTTGGCCTCAGGGCCAACAAAATCTCAAGGTCACCCAAAACCGAATCAGAGCACCCCACTGTCTACGTGGTCTTGTCTGTCCTACCCCTAGAGATCAATTACGAAATCGGAGGCGCGGAAGAAGAGCAGCCCTCACCCGCTGTGAAGAAACGCGGGAACGAGCGAGGCAAGCGGCTATGGCTGGTTTGGAGACCAGTAAGCCGAAGCTGCGGAGTCGAGTGTAGTGCTTCATCACGGGAGGGCGGAAGGGCTGCTCTTTCGCAGCGCCGGAGCCACCCAGATCCAAAAGCCTCCCCCGTCCGACGCGCCCGTAATAAGTCCGACGAACTCCAGATTTGATGGACACCCCAGCATTTTTCATAGTTTTGATGAGCACCGCCACGCGTGGTAAATTAAAGAACTAATTCGACCAAAATGCCGCGACAAACGGCATTGTTAACGTCATAAGGTATTTTACAAAATGCCGACTTTTTACAATTTGCCTTCGACAATTTTACAAACGGCCTCGTCATTTTACAAACGTGAAAACTTTTGTAAAGTGACGAGGATTCTTACAATTTGCCTGCGACAGATATATTATACCAACAACATATTAGTGACAAAGTTTAATCAACAGAATAAGCTATTCTACCTAAATTGTGGCTAAACCACAGGGCGGACACGCGACACGCTATACATCAAAAATAACGCGTTTCTATGTGTAAACGGCACCTGTGTATGTACAAGCGGCATGCGTTATTGTGAGTAAGTTGCTTAAAAACAGTACTAAGGGGTCGGCAATCTGCTGTCGCGGGGCGAGGTAATTCGAATCGGGGCGGGGCGGGGAGTGGCCGATCTGTATGATAATACTATTACTTATTCTGTGGCTAAACTATTCTCGTATCGTATCTAATTTAGTTTTAATACTACACCGTTTATAATATGAATAGCATCAAATTGCAACAATTAACTAAACACGGAGCTTCAATAATACGCTGCACAAAATTGCAGTAAATTTGACTGCATCAGATAACGCAAACCACGTTGGCAATTAATTTATTAGTGCAATTTTAATGCTTAACGTAGGTGGGGTTAGAATTTATACTATAAGTTATATTGTTTCAGGGAAAGAGTAAAGCACGTATTTTTAGAGAAATAGTGTGCTAAAACGTTCCATCCATTATAATAAAATAAATATTGAAAAATACTACATTTAGGTGGGGGTTTTCAGAAAAACTGGTACCATTTACTTTTTTTTGAAAAACCATCAACTTTTTCGTTATTTAGACTCAGAATCACCAGTACTATTGAATGGGACAAAGCAAAAAAGTATACCCAGTGTTTCATACAAATTTTGGGTGTCAGTTTTGTAACGGTCTATACAAAATGTACCTATGTGAAAATGCGTTACGAAACTGTCATTTTTTGGGACACATTTTTTTTTCTTTTTCAATCGATAGTCCTCTTGATTCTAAGTAGAAATAACCCAAATAGATTTCCGAAAAAAAGTAAATGGTACACTTTTCAGTGAAAATGCCCAGTACCCCAAGGCATATAGATCCTGCGGCCAATATAGAAAGGCCATTGCCTCTCATTATCTCAATCTTAAGCGCAGGTCGTCATACCTTTGTTCTATATAAACACATGTATGTATATCTGTCTCGGCGCCACTTAATTTCAATAATTAATCACTGCTATCGTATGAATCATCATGATACAAGCATGTCAAGCGTAGCGTTTATATTATACTGTGTTACGCTCAAGGACTTTTCCGCACGTGTTCGTTAGTCATCAGGTTAGTAAAATTTAACAAGTGTAAAGGATAGTTTTTATACGTGACCTCATAATTAGGATTCATTTAATACTGTTAAACGCATTAAAATGCTATTTTATTCAAAAACATACTACTTAATAAACTAATAAAGTAAACAAACAAAACGAACATTTAAAGCGAACTTAACAAAACAAAAGTAAATTTAAATAAAGGGTACCGATGTCGGTTTTTCAAATTTTTGAATAAGTTGATTTTCTATCCAGCTAACTTCATGTAGGTGACCGTAAACATATAATAAACCAATATGTCACTAGGTCGAAACTTAGTGTAAGGCCTGAGTGGACGCTCGAAGCGGAGCGTTCGGCGGGGCGTGCAGCGGGGCGTCGGGCTCACAAGTGATTTGAGCAGCGTGCACTAAGGCCACTCCTATACGTTTGCATTTGTTTAATATGCACGCCGCACGCCCCGCCCCGCTGCACGCCCAACTCGAGCGTCCACTCAGGCCTTACACTAAGTTTCGACCTAGTGACATATTGGTTTATTATATGTTTACGGTCACCTACATGAAGTTAGCTGGATAGAAAATCAACTTATTCAATGTTTATTTGCAACCAAGTACAAACAAATAGACACATGCAATTGAATGCTAATAGGTACAACATATAAAACTACAAGGACCCGGATCAGGCTTAGTGCATGTACTCGTATATATACGTATAAAGAGCGATATAATTCAAATTAGAACTTTGTACACAAACATTACATATTCTTCGCAGTACGTGGTTAAAGTTGGCCAGGGTTCATGATGGTGTCATCATGTTTTAAACAATATTATTAAAAAAAATCCTGCATGTACCAGACCGTTTAATTTATTATCCACTACACGAAACCACATCTAAAATCGAACACCAAAAACAAACTCAAATTATCCGTTCAGCTAACTCACCGGCGACTAATATCTACTAATCATCCAAGAAGGCATATAATCTATACCCAAGTCAAGCTAAATCAAACTTTATCCCTTTGTCATCAAAGTTCACTTTCTTTTAACGAATTGGTGGCGTATGTGTTGGTTTGAAAAGATAATGGTCTGAGTCAACGGTGACTAACTAAACGGTGGCTATTTTAACCGACTATCAGAGTTGTCATCTGGCTTTGAGTATTTCATAACAAAGAAAGTTTTCATCACTTTGCTCATAAAATATGTGATGGGATGAAGGCATAAAGTGAAGTAATAACCTATTTAATTCTCAAGGGAGTATTGGAGTTATTTTGAATTTGTAAACTTATTCAAATAAATTATAAATAAACAATTAATTTTTTTAACTAAACTAAAATTTGACTAGAAAACCTAAATCTAAAAATAAATAAAATTATTAACCTAAAATGAAAATCTAAATAGAAAAATAAATAAAGCTACACTTAAAATGAATAATTATAGTAATAAAAATTATCCCCTCGAGACATGGTCCCCCAATTTTTTTTTGTAAATTATGTATAAAGTAAATATTCACCTACTTAAATAAGTATATGAATAGTTTGATATTCATGAATTATAAAAAGCTTAGTAGATTTTTGAAATATTTCAAACAATTATTTCTCTAATTAAAAACAATGTGTGACAAATGTGGTTACTCCCACAATACATACTATAATCAATTAACTTATGTTTTGTCTCAAAAATTAACAAAATTACAATTGCACTGATAATTACAAAATCCATAAAATTGCGCCTTCCATAACATCACAATTCATATTGTTGACATTTGTTTTTTGTAGTCATTGTTATAATAGATTAAATACACACATGTATTCAATAGGTACCTGAATCGTTTCTAGGACAAATTATCATCTACGTCGTAGTATTACTTTCATAGCAATTAAATCATCCCGGTAGTACTTTTAAACACCAACCCGCATGCAAACATGCACCTTAATATTCACAATTTAAAGTCTATATTCCAATATGACCAATTAAAGAGTTAAGATCTTTTAGAATTACTTGTCATGTAAATGATATAATTTTTAAAACGTCTTTAGTGCCAATATAATTCAAAAGCAGACAAGCTGTTTTGACTATTTAATTTATACAAAAATATAAGTTGCAAAATATTTGCACAACGTCGGACATAAATTAGTAGCATTCAAAAGATAAGGAAACAAGTTTGCCCTAGTTTTTTAACAATAAGCTTACAGCTTTGTTTTACTCCTTATTAAAGTAATCTAGGATCCAGACGCAAATTTCAGCACTTATTATAATAAATAGACCGTTAACAAACTTTCGTCGCTTCTAACTCTTGCGTTTGTAAATAAACAATAAACATACTCTACTTACATATTAAGTTCGGTAGAGCAGAAAGAGCGAAATCAAATATCAAATATCTTTATTTTGCATAAAATATGGTACAAAAGATGGACTTAGCAACTAAGAAGCACATGCATACTTCACCAGCAACTGGCATGCAAAAAACACAAACGCGAGCTATGCTACATGGAATTAATAATGCTAATAAATCTAAATATTATACATGTCACTTCTTATAAACAAATGTTATACTTAATCTAATTACAATTGTCAGAATCTAGCCATATTTGAAATAGTCAAAAATATCTCAATTGAATAAAAACATTCCTGTATCAATCAACTCTTGTTTACGCTTAAAAGACTAAGTGGTAATACTTTCACATCATCTTGGAGACAGTTATGAATTTTTATTGCCATACAATAGGCGCTCTTACCATATAATATTGTCTTCTTAGCGGGTATGACGAGACGCTCTTTCTTTCTGTGTCTGAGTACTGACTTATTCAAATAGGAGAGATAAGAGCTGCAATTAATACGAGAGTATTAAGAGGGTGGGGATAATTTAAAAACTTGCATTCAAAAAAAGTCACGGGCAGAAGCTAATTATGCTATAAACAATAAGATGCAAGTATCAATTTTCGGATAGTTACCAACAAGAACAATAAGTAAAAACGTTATTTTTTTTAATTAAATCATTTATTCATAAAATAGAAATTGAAATATTGTATCTTACAAATCACAACATAAATAATAAAATTACAATGTCAATTATTAAATTAAATTATTAAATAACAAAACAAAAAAAAAACAAAAAAAAGAGAACAAAAAAAAGCACAAGCAAACGCGTAACGTTATTTACTTACCGATTATATAATATATCCTAGCGCACACACGCGAATAAAAAAATTGGATTTACTTTCCACCACAAAATTAGTAGTATAAAGTTTTAACAAAACACATGTGATAAATAAACCGCACACTAAAATTTACAGGCGTAATGAACGCATTCAATATGATGCGTACTTTTAGACATGCCCGCAAATAACTCACCACATTTAAATCAATTCACGCTCATATTTTTGGTGTATGCATACGCCTCCATGTCATTAAAAATCAATCATTTCAAACCACACATGGCTTTCTACATTGCCAAAATAATTAAAACCACATGTTTAATACTATAATGTGTACTAAACACTCATAGTACTAAATTTTTTATTACAATTTTGACGATTTTAATGGTTATTTTACGAGGCGGAAAAGTTGTTGTTTAATCCCAAGTGTTTCAGGCACGAGGGTTAAAAAACCTTTGCTACCGAGTGAAACACATTATTTTTCACCACACCAACGGGAGAAAAATGCTAGCAGTAAAATAAATTAATATTATAAGACATTTTACACAAATTTACTAAGCCCCTCGGTAAGCTCAAGAAGGCTTGTGTTGTGGGTACTTAGACAACGATATAATATGTAAAATATAAATACTTAAATACACAGAAAATAACCATGACTCAGGAGCAAATATCTGTGCTCATCACACAAATAAATGTCCTTACCGGGATTCGAACCCGGGACCATCGGTTTCATAGGCAGGTCACCCACCCACTAGGCCAAACCAGTCATCTAAATCAAACAAATCAAATCGATGTGAACGCTTAAAATATCATCCATGTATGGTCATTTTATTAAACACTAAGTATAAAAAAAAATCAAAATTACAAACTAAATTAAAAACTAAAATTAAAAACTAAACTTCTGTGTAAGAATGTCCTATATTTATTTATTTATTTAAACTTAAAAATAAACTATAAATAAAAAATTTGCCCCAAATCAGTACCGTCTATTGGCAGCGTGCCCAGAAGGCTGGCAGCATTGCCACGTTGTATGGCAATGCTGATCCGCTGTGCTAGATATGAACCACCCCTCTGGTCACGCGTCAACTCTACTAACCTGCGGCTACATTCCTTAAAAACTCTATGGGCACTTTCCCCCCAAGGCCCCATAGTTTCAACCCCAAACGGCTCAAATATGCAACCACTATTTATTTATTACGCTTAAATATTTATTTGGTATTCAAAAACGTGGCTCTTTTGGACATACTAAATGAAATTTTCTTAACATCACATCTTTACGGATTGGTGTGGTGAAAAATAATAGAAAGCGCAAAATAATTGATTTAGTATTTTTAGTAAATTTTTATATTTCTGAAAATTTTATTTATGAGTGCTGTGAAATTAAACAACTTATAATTTAAATTTCTAACTGAAACGGAATTTGACGGGTGTTAAAATGATGAGTGAAAATCATGTTAGTTTAAATCAACTTTTAGATATCAGATGTGCTAAATCCATTCCCATTTTTAAAAATCTATTGAAATTACATTTCCTTTCGCTGCCTTAACTTGCCTTTTTTATATGATTATATATGTATGTATGTATATATATGTGTATATATTTATTGTATTTGTATGTATGATTTTCAAGTTTATAAATTGTTAATTTATATGTATATCGGCACTACCCGTTCAAAGTTGTAAGTACTTAACTTTCCTGCTACCCAAAGGTTGTCTGGAAGAGATTGCTTTTTAGCGATAAGACCGCCTGTTGTTACCTAGTCTTAAGCTTGTATTTGGCTTTCTGTGTATTATTTTTTAACTTTATGGTGCACAATAAAGTTTAAATCTAAAATAAATAATTCGGCTCTTGCACTATAATGCCCTTATACTCGTAATTAAGACCACATGTGTAAACTAAGCGTCAGCGTAGCGAATTTCTTTGTACGGGGGCGTTGCACTGTAGGTATTAATACCTAAAGGTGCAGGGCTATGTTACTGCGTAATTTCGTGAGTCATGTTGTTAACTTGTCAGTTTAGTGAAATTCGGATGGTCGTAGCTGCATTAAGGTATCTTTCGGATTCAGACTGCACCGGTGTTATTGCTGCAGCATTCCATCGTTGCGTAAGAGACATTCGGCTCATATTTTCGACTTTCCGAGCCTAGTTCTATTTTGGCTTGCCTTTTTATAGTGTATTATTAGTATCATCTCATAGCTGCTTGTTTTCTTAATATACTGTTTAATTTACTTTTACTATAATACACAACACATATAATACATCCAGAGGCCGTGAGTTCAAGTCTCACCCAAGGCAGTAATTTTTCCACTTTTTAAATTTATTCTAAGCTTAATAGCATCGATCGCAGACGTTTCTGTTTGTTAAAAATTAATATATAATACACAAGTCGACAAAGTAATTCGGAATTAGAGCAAATATTTCGTAAGCGATTTGCATGCAAAATACGCCTATACTTTTTCCTACACGCAGACATTGCATAAATAAAAAAAATTGTTAGAAAAAACTAGACGAAAAACTTACCGTTTTCATGGAATGCTCCGGCAGCAGCTATAAGTCACAAATTTATTTTTATGTAATTGAAACTAAGGTTTTATCTACTCCATGTTATGCAAATACAACACCATATTTTGGTTCAATGAGGAAAATTGAGCAACTAAATAGTTATATTTATTGTTTTACAGTGATTTAGTACAATTTAATTTTATCAGCATCATGACAAAATGTATATAATACCTTACTTTGTACATCGTGATCGTGATTGACGAGATAGCATTAACCAGAATATGAAGACAAACATACATCCTTTGTCCGATAAAAGTTTCTGGGAAATATAACGGTTAAGTTTCTGGGAAATATAACGGTGTTTATAATGGCGTGCCTTGATGATTAACAACAGGTAGATAATTTAGTTGAAGCCTCATCTCTTTGTTTCAACTAAAAACAACGATATCATTGTATAGGGGGTCGATTCTGATTAATAATTTTTGAAGGTTTTGATCTTGTTTTGACAAGACTTTGACGATCGCTCGCTGATGGGTTCGGACGAAATGCACTGGGATGAAGTTTTGTATGTAAAATTTCTACCTCTATTTTCTTTGTATTATGATTATTATGAATAAAAACTAGTATGTAAGGTATGTTAGGATAATACTGGATGCGTGTCAAGACCGTAGGAAGTTCATTTCCGCCAAAATAGGCTTAATTCTTAATTTTGACAACAACGTGCAAGACGCCATTTCATTGCGCCTCGGCCGTATGTTTCATAAATGTTAATTGCCTTGTTCTATAATTTAAGTAAAATGTTTTAAAATGAGAGCGTAACTTCAATTGTATGACACGGCTAGGGTCGTGTTACTCTTAATGAAATATACTCACCGACTGGAACTCCATCCAACACCCTAGTCACCCCTTTTTGCAATAAGCATGAAGGTACGATTTAATGTCACATCGGAAACAAAATTTGATGCGTAAAAATCTTGGACAATTCTGGAAAATCTGACTCTAACCAACTATATCGTCAAGTTACCAATTTTTTTGCTTACCTTGCGCTTGCACATCTGTAGTTCCTACCAGCACATCCTGATTGATAAAACTCCGCAAAAGCCCCGGCTGAGCTGACTTAAAACCGATCGCCCGAACCCCGAACTAAATTCTCGAGACAAACCACCTCCAAGCCAAAGTCATCAATCCGTGCTCAGTTGAACGAATGGACAGCAACCATACCATACTTCAACAACTTTTAATCAACCAAATATAACCTCTAACCCTTTTTGATAAGGATCAAAGGAAGTGTAAAAATAAGTTGGTTAGTTAGGAACGAACGAATGGACAGCAACCATGCAGCGCTTCGACTACTTTTAAATAAGCAAATTTAAACTCTAATCCTTTCTGATATGGGTGGGAGAGAGTGTAAAGATAATGTGGTAAGTTAGAAACGTGGTCTGAAATTGATAGTGAGCGCTTATTGTGCTAAATGAAAGAATTGAAACAGATAAAACGATCGGGTTGCGTTGGAATAGTTTTAAGGAGATAAAATGGGTCATTAACTGCTTTCGAAGTTTTTTTGTGAGCGAATAAATGAGAGCTTTATTTATTAGTTCTTAAGCACTTACATGGTACTTTACTAGTCCAATTAGACACGCGGTAGCGTGTCAAGCCAAGTTCAAGCTAACAGAACTGGCGAGCAGCACCGTGTGTATTACATGAACCATTATATAAATACATGATGCTTTTACAGGATCGTGATATTAAAAGAGCGAAACGAATGACTGGTTCATTTAAAGAGCAAATTAAGTCTTTATTATTTAAAAACTTGTAAATTTGTCTTTCATAAATTATTGTATAAAAATAATAAATCATTGTTACATTTATGCTTATACGGAGCATTTCTGCTACATACAATTTATAACAACCGAACAGCATTCATTCAAATCCGATTAAAATGTTCTAGATGTACCTATATTTAACAATTTGTTAAAAAGATGTAATCGTCTTACGGTAGATGTCGCTTTACACCACCCCAAAGGCGTATATACATAAGGGAAGGAATGGAAAGATTTGCAAGGTTCTGGTAGGCTTCCGTAGCTCAATTGGTTAAGAGCAACGCACGGGTTGCGGAGGTTGCGGGTTCAAATCCTGCCGGAAGTGTAACTTTTCCATTTTTTCCTTTAATATAAAATTTGGAGTATCGCTCGCAGACGTATCTGCATGTTAAAAAATTGAATTCGTTATGGTTTTACGTTTTCGTACGGGTTTTGATACCTTGACGATCATGTGCTAACCACCACTTAAATATTCGCCCGTATTGAATTTACTATACGTGTATGACACACATAAGAAACGTAAGTGACATTAAAAACCTCATTAAATTATTTACCGCATCGCTAAATAAGTTCCAAGTCAAAACTAATCTCCTTATATGCTACACTACAAAATGGGTCGCAGAAGGCTATTTTAGCACAGAACGTGTTCCGATGTCCGAGTTGGTCCCCGCGGTGCGAATTATACTCGTATCCACCTGCGATATTATTTTCACGAGTGCAGTGTCAAGTGGTGTTAAGTACTGTAAGGTAAGGATGGGATGGGGAGATGTTGTGAAATACTATGTAAGTACTTTTAATCTTCCGTACCAAAATGGGTACCTACCTGAAAAGTTAAAACACCAGTCTACCTGCCGACTACGCGTGACGATTATCTGGTCAGAAGAATCTGACATTTAACAATCTGACAACAGGTTGTTATGAAAAATAGTGCAATCTTGCACAAGGTCTATTAAATATATCGGTTCTTTTGTGACTAGCAGGCCAATTCGAATGTACACGGGTTTATGAATGATATTTGATCCGCGCCAATACAAGTACGAGCAAAATGCACGATAACTGAATGACACCAGTTATGTCATTTAAGTATCAGTGTATGTTCGAATTGGTCTGAAGGTTTAAAAAAATTGTTACAACATTGCGTGGCAAAAATATTTGTTCACAAAAAATCTATAATATATTGACGAATAGATAAATAAATTATAATGCTCTTCATGGTTTCGTTTTTGTGAGCAATTCTTTTACACGTTTTTCCCTGTTATAACCTAGTACCTATTTATACCTGCTCCAGTACGACCACAAAAACTACGGAGGTGGCACTGCTGGCAGTGGCCACCAGAAAATTGTTTACTTGCTATTCAAATCTTGTAGGTATTATTCCCTGTTACTAATACCTAGTATTTATAATTTTAAACCTGTTCAAATAAGACCACGCAAACTGCAAAGTTGGCACGGCCGGCAGTGGTCACTCGAGAATTGTTTAGTTGGCTGCCGTGCAAACCTTTTGGGCATTATTCGCTTCCCTGCTTACATACTAGGTTAGACACACATACATTCACATGAGTGGAAACTAAAGTTACAAACTACATTTTAAACAAATTTAAAAGTGGAAAAATTACTGCCTTGGGTGAGACTTGAACTCACGGCCTCTGGATCGATACTCCAACATATATACATATGGATAGTGGGATGATTTGCTGACTATGGATGAGGTCTTGGTGGCTCAGTTGGCAGAGCGCTGGAGTATCGATCCAGAGGCCGTGAGTTTTCAAGTCTCACCGAAGGCAGTAATTTTTCCACTTTTAAATTTATTCTAAGCTTAATAGCATCGATCGCAGACGTTTCTGCTTGTTAAAAATTAATTTACATTTTAAACAATTTGCAGCTACAATAATATCTTGTGTAACGAAAGAAAAATACGAGAATTGCTTTTATTATGATTGTTGCTATGAAAATAATACGTAAGGGTGCTCAACGCTTTTCACCAACATTGGATCTGCATTTTTTCTTTGGTCTTTTGTTATTTTTCAAGCCCAGGATTCGAACCCGCGCCCTTCTTTATAACAACGCCTTCAATTTGAGTACTCGAATTAAAAACCTCTCGAAAAAGCGGAATCGGGCAATGATAAAGCACGTACCAATTTTATCCCACAGTTGATAAGCTATTTATTTTGGGAAAGTATTAAATTGTAACTTATTACCGTTATCGTTAGGTTTAAATTTGAGTAACATTTAACTAGATATTTATTGAGAGGCAAGAACGTGCGCTTGCTTAAATAACGTAGAATATTAATTAGAATTAAAAAATGCTTTTTTCTCATAAACGCCAAAAGTAAACAGAGTGTTAATGAAAATGGACACCAGTTTTTAATCCGCGGTTTGATTTTCTATTATATAAGTAAAAGTAGGTAGATTTTACAATAAGTTTTATATATTTTGTCTATCAAACTGTAGTAGCACAATAATGTTTAAGCTATAGTCTGCAACTTCTCAAATGATTTTTACGTCTAAAGACCGTAATTTGTTAAACAAAGGCCATTGTTTCTTTTGTTCGAGCGGTCGACCACTGTGTGCTATTGTTAGACAATGGCACACAATTGCCGACGGCTCGCATAAAAGAAACAATGGCTTTTGTTTAACAGATTAGGCTCTAAGACGTAAAAATCATTTGAGAAGATTCATACTATACCTACATTGGGACAACTTCGAACGTGGGGTTATTTTGAAACGGGCTTAGAGTTAGACCAAGATAAGTCTGCAACGATTTTGATAGCACACGCAGAGCAAATGTTATTTAATTCGTCGTCATTTCATAGAAGTTTGACGTTTAAATTAACACTTGCTATGCGTGTCGTCGTTTGTTGCAGACTACTCTAAAGTTCAGAGTCACTTCGAACCCGTTCACCACGAACTCTGTAAAGGGTTCGAAACGTCGGGATGTATTATAAATTCAATACGCGATATAATTCGTTTTCATAGCTTTATTTCATGAGTATCGCGGTAACCGAAGACAATATAATGCTCTACTAACACTTACAAATGAAATCGATCCAACCCCACATCTTAATTAATGCAAAGATAATTCACTCCCCTCCAAAATCACTTCACATCTTCATAAAACAATCGCGGGCGCTAAAATATCGCCGGTCTCAGCGCTGATAAAAATCAATTTTCGATCGTCACGAGCGGCGCGCGTGATCTGAATAACGAGTGGACAATCTGTACATAAATTGGATGTTAGTCTGTGATTTGAGGGCTTAGAAGTTAAAAGGGTTGACTTAGGAAAACGGTTATACATTTGATGTAAATTGATTAGGTATCTACTCGTAATGTTATGGAGCGATTTAGGTATTAGATTAGATTAGATATATTTATTTCACAACATATGATTACAGTACAAATTACATTAATGTCAATTTATAAGAATCTACATTGTGATCGTCAGAAATAAATTTAAATAATAGCAAAATAATCCATTATTAATTTCATTAATTATACATTATATTTCGAACGCTCTTACAGTAGGTAGGTACGTACAGCCGTGTGCAATATAATAGCTGATGGTTCCGGACACCCTGTATCTAGCTTAGTTTTATATTTGTAGTTTTTTGGGTTCCGTACCCAACTTTAACCCAACTGTACTTTAGCTTTGGCACTTTAGCTGACCCGGAGTTCAGGGCTCAAATTTACTATGATAGTATCGCTCTAGTATAAGTTACTCTATGATGTACGTAATCCCATGCGTTAGGCCAGGGGTTCCCAATCTTTTTTGTACTGCTCCTAACTATTTTTATATATTTTGATATTTCGCGACTACCTTTTAAATTGAGATACCTGTAGGCCTAGCACATGATTGGCGCGACTGTACCTTGCGAGATAGACTACCAGTCTTTTTCTAGCTGTTAATTAAAGAGGGACGGGTAGTCTATCTTCCCGCGAGATACTGTCGCTTAAATCATGTGCTAGCCCGGCTGCGCTTAGCTCTGGAATCTTCTTCTTCTTCTTTTTCTAGGGGCTATGTAAGGCTCCAGAGCCTATGTATCACTGCGACCATCTCTGATCTATTGTGATCGCCACCTACTACAACTCTCGATCCAAACCTACAACTTCAAACAGCTGCAGGATCTTTTTGGTTTCGAGAGACTTTAACTCCTCCGGGCGCAATATATGTCCACCCAGGATCAAGTCACGAGTGCGCATTAGGCAGGGGCACTCTGTGAGGATGTGTAGGGTCGTCTCCTCTGCCTCCATACAGTCTGCACCGCCCCATCTTCCATCATCCATGGAATCTTGCTTAATAAGTATACTTACCGTATTTTGATTTTACGATTTGTTTTACGTATCAGACTATCGCGCCCTCTATATTCTAAATCAGAATGAAGTTCAATCATATGACGACTCGTCTGGCCTAGTGGGTAGTCACCCTGCCTGTGAAGCCGATGGTCCTGGGTTCGAATCCCAGTAAGGGCATTTGTTTGTGTGATGAACAAAAATATTTTTTTTTCCTGAGTCATGGGTGTTTTCTATGTAAGTATATACTCGTAAGTATGTATTTATCTAAAGTACATATGTATATCGTCGTCTAGCGCCCATAGTACAAGCTTTGCTTAGTTTGGGGCTAGGTTGGTATGTGTGAGATGTCCCCTAATGTTTATTTATTTTATTTATTTATTTATATTTATTAGATAGCGAGATCTGCTTGGTTACCGTTGGTCCCAAAGGAGCACATAATTGGCAACATAATGACATGATCCCCTTTTTGACTATTTTGGACCACTTGAAGCGCAATTATAGGAGTGAAAATCACGCACTGTGATTGGCTAGTTGACTACAGCGTTCATGAGCGATTTCACCTCAAAATATAAATATCAAAATGAAATTTTGCTTCGTCTTTTAATATACTAAATCTGAGCCGCAATTTACAGTTTGGGAACCCCTGCGTTAAGCGACCCTAATAAATTATTAGTCGCAAACTAATATCGGATTGAAACAAATTAACAGTTAAGTGATTAAATCGGATCGATGATTAAATCGGAATCGGATCGGACCCCGTGAATGTTCAACAATTTATGAATTAGTTTAACGATTTGTAATGTGCGTTGCAAGGACGGTATAGAAGCGATGTGGAAACGATTCCAGTTTTGCAAAATTTACGGATTTTTGACATTTGCGGCATACTTACAGTCGGCAATAAGTAATGTCAATACTTCCACTACTACACTAATATAACGCTGCCACTGCAATTCTCTAAAAGAAACCGGACAAGTGCGAGTCGGACTCGCCCACCGAGGGTTCCGTACTTTTTAGTATTTGTTGTTATAGCGGCAACAGCAATACATTATTTGTGAAAATTTTAACTGTCTATATAGCTATGAATGAGATACAGCCTGGTGACAGACGGACAGACAGACAGACAGGCGGACAGAGGAGTCTTAATAATTGGGTCCCCTTTGGGTACGGAAGTCTAAAAATTCAAACTGAAATCTATCTGTCCGAAAAGACAATATTCATTTTACGTTACGTTTTGGTGTTATTTTAAACGTCATACTTCTATGAAATTATGACGTATAAATATTATAAATAACACTGGCACTGCGTGTACTCTCAGTATCTCTGCAGACTTTTCTTGGTCTAACTCTATGTAGGTATGTTTGTTAAATCGTTACTCAGCATGAATACTCCCTCTCAAAGGGCCAAAGCACAAAACTCGTCTACGGCAAAGCTTCTAATAGTTATCAAAGGGAGTACAAACCTATTTGATCTCTACTGGGAACACCTAGTAATAACTTGTCTGTGTATTGAACGCTTAGGTTCTTTGAAAATGTAAACATGATACTCGATACACGTTTAGGTACCACCTAATACGTATGCCTGCGAAGATAAGGAAATTACGGTTTTCGCGTTACGCGATATAGTTAACGCTATCTCTACTGAGCTCGTTCACTTACCTGTACTAACAATGGCATTCTGTTAAACGAAAGCCATTATTTCTTTTGTGTGAGCGCGTGGCCTTTGTGCCTGAGGCTCACACACAATGGCCACGTGCTCAGGCACAAAGGGCACGCGCCCGCACAAAAGAAATATTGGCTTTTGTTTAACAGAATGCCATTGTTAGTACAGGTAAGTGAACGAGCTCAGTAGAGATAGCGTTAACTATACGCCACCTGTAAACAAACCGCCTTGACGGCCTTGATGCATCAGTCACATGGAGACTGTATAAAGGAGCCAAATCTCTATGTATGAAAAGTGTCCATCAAAAAACAGTAATTAGGCGGCGCCACCATACACCGAAATACTACCAAAAACAACCTACGTAATTTGGTCGGGTTATTTGTTGCCTTATATGGTTCATGTTATACTCATGTCCCAGAGCCTAACTAGCGCCACCGGAGAGATTAGGAACTATTATTTAAAGCTTAACGCGGTCACTTTTACAACAATTCTGCCATAAGAGATTGCGATCCTTTCTATAAGATAAGATAAGATAAGATACATTTATTGATAAAATTGTACAAATTTTACACGTCAATTCAGCCATACTATAATATACAATGTCAACCATATAATTATAATAAATTTATACTACGTTACAATATACAATTTGTGTTCGTAGTTCTATTGATAAAGTTCATTATTACAATTATTATATTTATTATTCGTTATTACAATTATTATATCTATATCTCAGTTTTTTATCTAATGTCAGGGCTTATTACACTTCCTTAAAATAAATTCATTCACACTGTAGCAACACAGGTCAAGCAACATTTTTTTAATCTTATTGTAAAATATTTTATCGCTCGCCGAGGTAATTATGTCACTAGGTAGGGTATTATAGATCTTGACACCTAGGACAGCGAGTGACTTTCGAGCTTTAGCGAGTCTGCGGTGCGGGACAAGTAGCAGGTGTGCACCACGGGTATTTCTACCATGACACTGACCGCGCGTTGGGTATTGTTTAAGATTAGACCTCACGTGTTGGCAGGCCATCAATATGAAGATACAAGGCAGAGTTAGAATTTTATGCTGCTTAAATAATGCTTGGGCTGGATGATCGTAGGGCTTACCAAGCTTACCATCCATAATCAGTCATAGTGAGAACTTGTCAAAAAACTGTTTAAGGCCTAGTATGTATAAGTTAGTCTATGGTTTAGTACGTGCACTAGTGCTGCACTCTGGCGGCAGAACATTGCAGTAATACTCCCTATTGTTCTAAACCATAGTGTTATTCCCTTCGTGGTCATGTTATTAGTAAAGTATAAAATAAAATATTTTTATAGCGATTTTGCTATCAAATCATATTTTATATGCATAATCATTATAAATAGTTTGAACGCTGTTTAAAAGCACAAAACTTGCTAAAAGCTCTAAAATCATCAATGATAGGGCAGGCAATGGCGCGGGGCAAGATATTGGGCCATAAAAACCGTTTTAGGCCAATATACCTCGGCATTGACATTAAACACGCTTGCTTATAATAAAGTTTATAGACCGAGCGACGGTTGTGTAAGCTTGTAGTTTGTCAAACATTTATTTCGATAATATTTCTGGGATATCTATAAAATCACTCGCGATGGGCATTTTATCTAACATCATAATTTGAATGCTTCTGACAAAACGTGTACATTTCTACAAATATAATAAATATAAGTGTGTCTTTTCTTTTGCTGTCTGCTTTGCACTAATCAACGTTCACATATAAGTTTGTGAATTTAGCATAAAGATATAAGTAACCATTTTGCCCATATTTTATTTATTTATTTTTCATATAGCAATGGATAGATAATCCAACATAGTAGCCGCCATATTGGGAAAAAATGCAAATAGTTTACTTTCTTAAACGTATCTTTTTCCCTTAAATGTCGTGAAATCGTCCACATGCGCCATCTAACCGGAACTCTAATTAAATTATTTGACTCGTATCAATAAAAACACTGTCATTAAGAATTTTGGTATTTTTAAAAGACTTTATTCACACGGAAACGACATTTGACGCGGTCCCGCTATCGATATCGTATAATCCAGAGCTAAGTACATATACACTCCATCAGCCCCATGTATTCATTTATTCTAGTGGTCAACTTTTAAATCAAGACGTAATACGAGCTCTTGACACGGCTTCCATGTCTTCGAGGGTATAGGTATATAATAACTTGAGTCAACCAAACAGACGTCTTCCCAGTATACACGGGCTCATCACGTCTCCGTCACGGTCCCGCGGGCTCCATATCCATGCATTAATTTGTTCTAGTCACCAACGATGGCTCCTAGATCTTGTCACGGCTTGCATAGCTTCGCTCTCAACAATGACTCGATATACAATGACTTGTGTCAAACTAAACTCGTATCTCAGCGTACACGGGCTCGTCACGTCTCTGCCACGGTCCCGCGGGCGCCATAACTCCATGCATTAACTTGTTCTAGTCACCAACGATGGCTCCTAGATCTTGTCACGGCTTGCGTAGCTTCGCTCTCAACAATGACTCGATAAACAATGACTTGAGTCAAACTAAACTCGTTTCTCAGCGTACACGGGCTCGTCACGTCTCTGCCACGGTCCCGCGGGCTCCATAACTCCATGCATTAACTTGTTCTAGTCACCAACGACGGCTCCTAGATCTTGTCACGGCTTGCGTAGCTTCGCTCTCAACAGTGACTCGATATACAATGACTTGTGTCAAACTAAACTCGTTTCTCAGCGTACACGGGCTCGTCACGTCTCTGCCACGGTCCCGCGGGCGCCATAACTCCATGCATTAATTTGGTGTAACGACTAACTTTTGAATTCGACTTGTTTTATTACCAACTAGAATTAGGGTTTTAACGTTTGATATTTTCATAATTATGTGGGGTAGACGTTGAAAGTTTATATGGGCTTGTGTTCCGGTACGCTGCTAAAGATTGCTAAATTGTAAGTTTTTATAGGTTATTCGTCCACCGCCATATTGGTAACACCTCGTGATTCATTTCTTTGTTTTTGACGTGATAACGTGATAACTAAGTCGATGAACACCGGTAGCATGCACGATAAAGTATCATGTTGTGGACAGATCTCCATGGTAACGTTAACTCATTTGTATTATACAAAATAATGATAATTCAGTGGTAATAATTTAATTCAATTCATAAATAAAAGTATGCAATTTTTCATTAATGTTTTCTTATGACGTTATCAGGCAATATTATCGTCCGTAAACCGACTTTACAGACAACCATATTTTTTGCTCATTAATGTTGTTTAAAGTGTAATATTGATAGTGTATTATGCAGTAAATTAATGTGGAAATGTGCAGATAATAATAGGTAAACTGGTTATGCATTGCATTGAAGGCACAGACCCGTCTGACATTCAGCCACGATTGAAAATTCTGTAAAAATATTTTAAACAGCTACTAAATTAATCATACATAAACATGAAATTTTTATAAACGTTAGTATTTTGAAAGTAAAACTAATTTTATACCTTAACACACACCTTTTAACAAGTATTTTACTTGGAACCTACTGTCTCCCTCTGCACTTGCGTGAAATAGCACGCTAACTGCGCAAGGTGTGATGAAATAACTATTTTCTCAAACAACATCTTAATTAGGATTAGATGCATCGGAGTACACAAAGCTTATTATTATTTCCATATTCTCCACATTTATAGCATTTTAAAATACGTAGCGTCCATTCTAACTATGTAGGACTAATTTCATCTGCAAAGCTTTTTGATCCTCTTTTGTTCATAAACAATGTAAAATAAAAGCGACTACTCGCTTTTCAAACCTCATATCACCTATGTAACCTACAAGTAAAATTAAACTTTATCGTGTTTAAAAAATGGTTGCTTTTAGAATAACATGGCTGAGGTAATACGAGATTTTATGAGCTATGCAATGAAATGATAAAACCTACGCTTTTAGGCTTACATTCTTGAATTTTAATGCATATAATGTCTGATTTTTAGACCGTGAAGAGGTAAATAGGTTAGTGTTTTACAAATATATGTAAGCAGGTAGGTACGAGTACATACAGTGTTATGCCATTATAAAACATCACAATTTCATAGTATTTCAATGTTTATGGTGACACTGCCACACTCTGTCTCTGTCAGAGTTAACTTGGTCCGATCAGTTTCTTTTTTCGAACTGTCAAAACGATAGCCAACTATTGAGTTTACATGAAATAGTTTCGTGTGATTTCACAGGAAAATTACATACTCTTCGAAGTTCATTATTTTGTGAAGTTCGGATAGAGATGGAAACGGGATTGCCTGCCTCGTTCTATTAAACGACTTCACCCACGCTCGGTCCCTTTTGTAGTAACTCTAAACGTACTCGAAAGTAGGTACTACGTACTATTGCCCTCGAAAGTTGTAAAAGCTACTTGCAGCATAATAGAGGTGTAGACATAAATTATCCAATCAAGCGTACCGTTAGCTGCCAGGCGCCGGCGCCGCTTGTTGCGTCTGCGCATAGATCACTTGCTACTAGACAACGTGTTCCATTAAACCCATTTAAAAAAGTTAATTCAGATTTGTAATTTCCATAAATAATTACCCTCTTAAAATTAAAATTATTTAACATAAAACCTGTGTACAGTCGTCTGTACACAGGTTTTATGTTAGATAATTTTAACGAAGTATTAAGCAATGACATTGTTGAAGATTAAAGAAGATAAGTATTCGCATTTAATCTTGCGATGCGCCTGAGGTCAGCAAATAATACAGGGTATCCAGCGGCAGATTTACGAATTCAAATTTAAATAATTTTCGAACGCGAAGTACGAGATAGACACGGAGGGTGTTTTGAGTTTTGTGAGTGTTGCGGATTTATTAGTTATTTAGTAACAATGGGTAGCTGGCCAGCAGAGTATCGTGCATATGCTATTGAGTCGTAACGTACCATAAGATTTTTAGTTAGCACCGTACCTAAGGCGTAAGTATTGCATTAATTTCGAAATATACGAAAAAAGTTACGAAAGCGTACACAGCGAAGGTCGACATTTAGCAAATGTGATTTACAAAAAATTTAAACCACATTCATATCAATTCATTAATAGGTTTGGTTAGTCTATTGTTGACGTTTTTCTAATCAAATTTTGATCCTGTTTTTAATAATGTTTTGCGATTGAGCGTTGTTTTAGATAACTTAAATGCTGGTGTAGTATATCACAAGTTTTTGAGGATTGTCCTATATTATATCCATCATCATGCGGTGTCTGTTAGAGGTAGTCTATCTGCGCAAGCGACGCAAAAATAAAGCACTTTTACATTGCTCGCTCATTTCACTTGGTACATACGAGGTACATACTAAAATGTCATAAACATAAGCTCGAATTGACACCATGTCTAATTATCTACGTTATTGTATTGTAACTCACAGTCTCTTTCTGGTGATTCTCTTAAGAGTAGGAATAATTTTGACAAGGAAATACTAGCTTGCCTCTTTTAAGTGCATCTCAAGTCATATATTCAGCAGTACAATATGTTACTTAAATTAACCTTTACGATTATTTAAAAAGTTTTAAATCTGCATTAGCTTCAATGGATGTTGCACGTATGAAAATTCTCACAAATGTCAGCGATTTGGGACAATTATACTCCGTTATGATGCCGCCGTCCTAAGACATACAGGTCACCTCCTTTGATGACTAATTACATGGTAGCTTATTTTACAAGCTTGAAATCGAGCCAATATAGAGGAAGAATAACTTTGGCGGTTCCCTGAGCCAGAAGGCGAAAATTCTCCTTATATGATCATGTTTTTCTAAGAGGCGTTGATATTCGTAGACGTGGAAAAAATATATGTAGTTCTTGACGATATTATCTTTAACAACATAGCTTCCGATACACGAATTATGACACTTCGCTCGATACAATTAATTCCCAAAGTAACCTCTAACTCGGACTTTTAATCCTACTTTACTCGGTTATTTATTATGTGATACTATAAACAAAAAAAGAAGAAAAAACAATCTTAACATAAATAGTAATTTCATAGCTTTAGAATTTCGATATTGTAAGGTAACGTTTTTAAAATAAACAAAAACCGACAAAATTCGATCAAAGTTGACACTTGGCGCGTATGTTCTTTCCCGTTCTTTCTTGCGAAATGTGACAAAGACAGTGGCAAACCGAGGCGTCAATGATATTCGATCTGAATCCCTTGTTTTCTGATATTTTTTGTAGTGTACCTACGTTAATAGCAACGGCTTTAAGCAATATACTATCCTATATTCAAAGTCCATTGTTTTCGAGATATTTGGCATTTTTTGTTACTAGCCACTGTGCCAACTCGCGTCTTATGCATCTTTCACTTCCACCCCTGGAGCATATAGATCTAACGACTCCTCTCTAGACGGCCAATGAAGGCAAGCCAGAGCCGAGTCCTGCGGATCCCCTTGGGGTCCACTCCGACCGACGAAGACACGCCGGAGACGGAGACCCTGATTAAACAAAATTTAGCGATATCGTAAGTATTTGAATTTAAACTATCGTGAGACATATTGCAAAATATCCAAAAGCCAAAAACCAGAAGCGACTAAAAATAATAGTGAGTGAAACCGTACTGATCTAAATATCATATTTCTTTTTAAAAGTTATCTCAAAAAAGAAAAACCGCCCAAGTGCGAGTCGAACTCGCGTTTCAAGGGTTCCGTACATTACACAATTTAAACAATGTATTTTTTATATGAAATGTCTTTAAAAAACCCGTAGTGGTCGGATCAAAAACTAAGTAATTAAGTCCGACTCACGCTTGACTGCACATTTCTAATAGGTTTTCCGGTGATCTATAGGTAAAGATCTATTTTGTGTATTTTTTCTAAATTTTTGACCCAGTAGTTTCGGAGATAAAGGGGGGGAATGGTAATTTTTTGCCTATTTTCTTGAATAACTTCTAAACTATTTATTTTAAAATTATAAAGAAAATATATTTGAGATTCGCACAATGAGCTCTTTCATTTGTTATGTAACACGATATAGTTTGACAAACTTTATTTTTTAATTTTCTCATTTACCCCCCAAAAGTGGCCCCCGTGTTTAAAATTAATTTGTTTACGTTACATGTCCATCTTTGGGTCACAAACTTACATATGTGTACCAACTTTCAACTTAATTGGTCCAGTAGTTTCGGAGAAAATAGGCTGTGACAGACGGACAGACAGACAGACGCACGAGTGATCCTATAAGGGTTCCGTTTTTTCCTTTTGAGGTACGGAACCCTAAAAAACGTTAAATGCTAAAAAAATTGCATCTATGGTGACAGATTGTACAAAAACTATAAGTGATAGCACTATAGTGTGTATAAGAGATTAATAGCAAATTTATTAAGCATCAGTTCGTTTCTACACACTTTCTGTATCTTGAACGGTTTCCTTACAAATTGAGAAAAACCGCGGTTCGGGCCCTTTGCGGGGATGTGGGGGGGGGGGGGTGACGCAGAGGGCCTCCCCCGTGGGGAGGGTTGATGGAAAATAATTTCGGTCCATAACGTACATATTCCAAAAAGTCTTCCATTAATTATGCCGTAATTTTAGCTAATTTCCCTGAATTAATAGGATAGTTTTTATCCCAGAAGTCATCCTTTAAGGGGGTGAAAAGGGGGGTGGAAGTTTGTATGGGAAACCGATAAAATGCAGATAGAATAAAAAATAAACTACCCAAATTACTAACTCCACGCAGACGAAGTCGCGAGCAAAAGCTAGTATAGTATATTGCACCAACATGTATGTACGTGGTCCAAAGTAATCCAATCCAATACAAATGTACCAGATAAACAGCTAAAATACGATCCAGCGACAAAACAATGAGATATTTAAGTTGTCATCGCACCCATACATTCTCATTACGACTCATAAAACAAAGTTTTGCTCAAAATGAGCGACGATTCACCCAAAAATAACCTAATTAAAGTGCACATGACATTGAACCATAATTCGTTTGTTTAAGGTTTTAAATCCCTTGGATATATGCAACTATGCAATTGGACAAAATAATTTGTTGTGATAATTTTTGCAAGATCGTATAAAATTTTAAGGTTTTTCGTTTTTAAACTTTATTTGAATTGCATAAGGTTGAATTTCTAAATGCTTATATACATATACTCGATTTTCGTAGTTAGGTGTTGGGGTGTTTATAGCCAGACTTAATGTCGCGAGGCATTCTGTTGCAGTCAAGTTAAGAAGGATTGTGGTGATATGTAAATGGCTTTCCAGAATTGTTTGGCTCGTTAGTATGCATTTAAAAATCGGTCAAGCGCGAGTTGAACACTTATTGAGTCTTTTTAAAATAAAAAAATGTTTCCTTTAAGTAAAATAAGCTAACTTATGGTTTTAAGGCACATTCCCACCAGGGCCCATTAATTTTTTCCAACCTGTATATATTATACACAGTGGCTAAAAAATAAGTGCATTCCCGTGGCCAGGGAGGTTTAATTTGGGATTATACTGAGCAACTTTTACTATGGGACCAACCACGAAATCGCGAAAAAAAAATACCCTCCCATAGAAAATGGACCAACCAGAGCAGATTACATAAAATACCGTTACGTAAAGATATTGATATATTATATATAGTTGACCTAACTCAGGAGGCAAACGAGCAGACAAATAAAATCGCCAAATAAAATTTAAATCGCCTGATAGTAAGCGATTACCGTCACCCATGGACACTTAGGGTCTCCCCAAATAATGTGTGTAGGGGTCTCCCTACATAAATCGACGCGGAATCGGCAAGAGCCGATAGAAAAAACCTTTATGTCTGCGCAATAGGAGCGAAAACGGTACCATTCGGTTCGGCTCGCATCGGCCGGCGCCTGCCGACGCGCCGACGCCTTTTTCGATTTTATTGCGTAGTAAAAAAAGGTTTTTTCTATCAGCTTTAGCCGATTCCGCGTCGATATATGTAGGGAGACCCCTACACACACCTGCCCTGCATATCATAGCAGTATAATTTTGGTATATAATAGAAAACCCTATAGCCGAGAAATCTGACGTGCAAAATCTTAAACAGAATTATATTTGCAGAGTAATTGAGATAAATGGTAAAAACGCTCGCGATGCTCATATCTTCCATCGCATGTTTCGCGTGGCGCGCCATATCTTTTGTTTCCTCCTAATTTCCTGTCTTTACGCCCTATTTAACAATTGCAGTTGCAGTCCAAGTACCGTTGCAGTCTTAGTAAACGATCTTAAGTCCACAGTTAGTTCTAATTCGGCTTTAGCTAACTGAGCTTTGGAATCATTGCCAGTAAGTAACCATTAGATAAAATGGGACAGTATATAGAGTCGAGTTAAATCTCAAGTACTATTCCAAAATACAGTAATATCCTAGTGCAATGGGGTAACTTCGAATGCTGGATAATTTTGACAATTGTTAATATTCACTACACCGCAACTAAGTAGCACTTTATTTATTCTAGAAAATTTCTAGACTAGTATTTTTTTATACAATTTTGGTGTTTGACGATCCTTTTGTGAAATTCTTATTATTAAGTTTGACATATCTATAATAATTCAATGTTTTTAAGAATAATAATAACTGCATCAATAAATTGCTCTGATATTTAGATTAAGGTAATATTTGTAAAACTTGACAATTTAAAAGGCCTATTTGAATAAAGAATATTTTGACTTTGAGTTTGACTTTGACACTGCATACTTTGGCAATACTAAGGCTAATGAAACGCTTACCAAGGCACCTTGCTTATCGTTGCTACAGTACTTTTAAGGGTTCCGTACCCAAAGGGTAAAAACGGGACCCTATTACTAAGAATCCACTGTCCGTCTGTCTGTTTGTCTGTCTGTCATCAGGCTGTATCTCATGAACCGTGATAGCTAGATAGATGAAATTTTCACAGATGCTGTAAATATTTCTGTTGCCGCTATAACAACAAATACTAAAAAGTATGGAACCTTCGGTGGAAGAGTCCGACTCGCACTTGTGTACTTTTTTAATCACCCCGAGTGATCTCAATGCTCCTTACTGCCTAAGCTTACGTGGAACTTACACAGGTTGGCTATCTACCTATATTAGGTTAGGTAGTAAATCTACTACTACCTAATTCTGTACTTGTTCTACTTAATCTCTTTCTAACTTTTTATTGGTATAAAAAAGAAATTAAGCTTGAAGACAATACGAATAAAAGTTAGCAAATAGCCAGTGAAAAATGGCCCCACGTTGGGCGCCAATCGTTAGTTCTTAGATTCCGGAACAGAATCTTTTTTCTTCGTCATTAAACGAAAACTTATTAAGGACAACTACGCTAAGGTGATCTGGGTCCGGCTCGAAGCGTCCGACAATTCAGTTTTCTATAGAAATCATCACGAAAACTTAGGCTGATTTTAGTGTCACGCGGACCATCCGTGCGGATTGCTTCTCACCGGACCAATGTATTTAGTTCAGGGAGCGTTTAGAGTGGTCCGCGCGGACGCCCGTCAGCGCGGACAGCTTTCTTATACAACTTGAAGGTGCGGAGCGATCCGCAGTATCCGCACGGCCAGTCCGCGTGACACTAAAATCAGCCTTAAAGGAAAACTAACTAGACATCATTGGGATTAGTCCGGTTTCCTCACGATGTTATCCTTCACCGAAAAGCGACTGGTAAATATCAAATGATATTTAGTATATAAGTTTCGAAAATCTTATTGTTACGAGCCGGGGTTTGAACCCGCAACCTCCGGATTGAAAGTCGCACGCTCTTACCGCTAGGCCATTAGTGCACGAGATCACTTGTAATAGAAAACGTAGTGTTGGATGCCTCGGCTGGACCTGTACTATAAACGCCATCGAGAACGTAGTTTACTTTCTATTCATCTCGCTCGCACTAATATGACGTACTCTATGAGTAACCACAGTTGAAATGAAACAGTACACAATGTCAAATTGGAATATGCGAGTACGAGCGAGATGCATAAATGCGAGATGTATTAATGTAAGAGTGCGAAACCGGTCTTTCCTAGTTTTCTCTGTTTATATGCCAGTAAACTCGGCTGAGAATTTAATAGAATTTACTGATTGTTTAAGTGAGATGAATGCCATTGTGGAAAATAGTCAGGTGACTTATGTATACATGTTGGGAGATTATAATGCACATCCGGACAGCTTATTTGGCCGTGAAATGTTAAAGTTCTGTGATGATCAATTATGGCTTTGTGCGGATATGGACAGACTAGGAGTGACCTCTGGTACGTTTACGTTTGTTAGCGATGCCCATGGCAGTACTCGCTGGCTCGATCACTGTCTGGTTACCCAGGCAGCGGAGCAATCGGTAACTGGCATACGGGTGCATTATGGGACGACGTGGTCTGATCACCTAGCGTTGCAAGTTGAGTGTGACATAGATGTCTTGAGGCCCCAGTATGCTCCTAGGATACCGGTGTGTGATAAGGTGCGGTGGGGGATTCGGAACGCAGCACAAATCGAAAAGTATGTTAGCATTTGTAACGAAAAGCTTCGCGAGATTGACTTTCCGTGGGAATTGTCTAATTGTTGCGATAGGTTGTGTAGTGACATTAATCACAGAGCCATAATTGATCGTCTCTATTTGGATATTGTTGAGTCTCTGAGGCTTGCGGCTGTGGAGAGTAGTTGTGAGACACCTAGACGGAAGCGTGGTGTGGTTGGTTGGAATAAACATGTTTATCTGGCACATAGGGATGCCAGGCACCATTTTCAGTGTTGGTTGATGTATGGGAGACCTTCCTGTGGGCCTTATTACGCTCGTATGGTGGAGTCAAGGCGTATATTTAAATCAAGGCTGAAGTGGTGCCAGGATAATGCCGCACAGATAAGGATGGATATTCTGGCGGAGCAACACGCTAAAAAGGACTTCCGCAATTTTTGGAAGCAGACTAATAGTCTCAACCCTAAGCCGTGCGCCCCGCTTAGTGTAAATGGAATTAGTGAGCCTGTGGAAATAGCTAATATGTTTAAAAATAGCTTTAAAGTTGAACCACTGCAAATCACGGCGCCCACCGTTAAGACGAGTTTAAGGGGCAGCTCGGGTCCACTTACTACCTTCTCGGCTGGTGAGATCGCCTCTGTCATACGTAGTATGACTAAGGGGAAATCACCAGGTCACGATAGCATAAGTATTGAGCACCTTAAACATGCTGGTGTACATCTGCCTCGCGTATTGTCCATGTTTTATACGCTGTGCATACGGCACTCTTACTTACCAGACGAGTGTATGAAAACGGTGGTGGTACCAATAGTCAAAAATAAAACCGGTGATTGCTCAGATAGTTCCAACTATAGGCCCATATCATTGGCTACTACCATTGCCAAGGTACTGGACGGTCTGCTTGACCGACAGCTTAGTAAATATGTTAAATTGCATGATGCTCAGTTTGGTTTTCAGAATGGGCTGTCGACTGATGCAGCTATTTTAAGTCTCAAGCATACTGTCCGGTACTATACGGAGCGGAAAACTCCAGTATACGCGTGTTTCTTGGACTTATCTAAAGCCTTTGATATGGTGTCATATGAGCTACTGTGGCATAAGCTGAGATCAGAAACTAACCTGCCAGATGAAGTGATCGGTATTTTTGATTATTGGTACAAGAACCAGGTGAATGTAGTAAGATGGGCAGATGTATTATCAGAGGAATACAGGTTGAAGTGTGGAGTGAGGCAGGGTGGATTGTCATCTCCTCGACTCTTCAATCTGTATGTAAACGCCTTGATAGAGGATCTCAGCAGCACCAGGGTTGGCTGTTGTGTGGCAGGTAAAATGGTAAACAACATTAGCTATGCTGACGATATGGTGCTGTTGGGGCCCTCGGCGTGTGCAGTTAGTAGGCTGCTTGGCAAGTGTGAGAGGTACGCGGTGGCTCATGGACTTAGGTACAACACGACGAAGAGTGAGGTTCTCGTATTTCAGTCGCGCGGTTTTAAAGTGGACAGAGTCCCAAATATTATGTTGAATGGAGAGCCACTAAAAAGAACCGATAAATTTAAGTACTTGGGTCACTGGGTCACGGAGTGCCTCTCGGACGACTTGGACATTGAGAGGGAGCGTAGGGCGCTGGCTGTTCGGGGGAATATGTTGGCCCGCAGGTTTGCGCGTTGCAGTAGGGAGGTAAAAATTACCTTATTTAAGGCTTTTTGCCAGTCTTTTTATTCGTGCTGCCTGTGGGTGGACTATACTCAGCGGGCAGTCAGTGCCTTAAGGGTGCAATATAACAACACGCTCAGGATGCTGTTGGGATTGCCCAGGTATTGTAGCGCTTCGGGCATGTTTGCGGAAGCGCGAGTAGACGGCTTCCATGCCATTATTCGGAAGCGGGTCGCCTCCATCATGCGCCGTGTGCGCGAGAGTAACAACAGCATACTGGGCGTGATCGCTAGCAGTTTAGACTCCCCCATAGCGAGACACTGGAACACCCTTCATGTGGTGAGTTGACCTGACGGAATTTTGTTGACATTATTAATATTTATTTTGTATGTGTTGAATTTTTGTAATGTGCCTTTTTATGTGAGTTGTGTGTGTAATGACTGAAATTTTAATTTAATTTAATTTGATTTAATTTTAATTTAATTTAATTTTAAGATTTGTTTTTTTTAATGTAATATGGATCTTGTTATCTGCAGTAAAGAAAATACAATACAATACAATACAATACAATACAATAAAAAGTAAATTACGTTCTCGATGGCGTTTATGTCAGTGCCTAACTGATGGTAGCCGTACTGGACTGTTCGTGCGTAAGTCATGATTTAAGCTTCTTTTGTAAACTGAAAAAATCATACAAATTTAATGTCAAATATATATTTCATGTTTTTATTTGAGATATCTGTTTATTATTAGTACTTAAACTTCAATTGAAATCCTTGGGCTAAAGCACTTAGTCTAAAATTCTTTAGATGTGCTGACTAATACCAGTGCTAATACTGTTGTGTAGCACTAAGCTGTCTACATATAAAATTCTTTAAAGTATTTAATCTACTTAGGTGCTGAATTTCTTTATTTCTTTGTTCTACCTGGATCTCAAAGTACTGGCTAATCGTGTTGCTCTTAAAAAGATATCTAAGATTCTTTCGACGGCGGCAAGTGCTACCTACATATATATTTTATACTTTGGGTATGAGAAGGTACTTGGCGTCCATTTTACAAGTTTGTATAACGTACAGGTAAATATGGGATACGGGTAAGTTTGGCTGGCCTTCACATTTAGGCCTGTTTACAAATTGATTAGTGTTTATTGCGAGTTCATACATTTGTCACTAAACGCAAGTAGCGAATGTATGAACTCGCAATAAACACTAATCAATTTGTAAACAGGCCTTAACGTGGGTACAGGACACATGTGTCGCTACACTTACCCGTATGCCACACTTACCCTTATTGACCTTATTAGTTGTAATATTTCAGTTGCAAAGTTTACTGAGGAGACATCTTGTATTTCCTAAGTATTTCCTAAGTGGTATTGACATTATGGGCCACCCCGCTAGCGTCTTCTTAGCGACGGTGTGTAGTCAGCGCTATGGAAAATAGCGTCGCTGTGCAGTTGCGCCAACGTTGCGTCGAGTAGCAGCCATAGAGTTGACTAGACGTCGACGCCGGGAGTCGCTAGTGTGGGGTTCTGTCACTACCCAAATGGCCTTATAACAAGATATTTTTAAACGGATCGCATTATACGTTGGATTGGGTGTAATCCTTTAAGTAGCTAACATGATACTGATTCAAAAACAACGCCGGAAAACCTAGTATTAGCGTTACAAGCCGTTTGGACGTTGAAAAGTCTCAAAGTGCAGCTCCCCTTAGCTTAAACACAAACGTTTTAGTTACCAGTAGAGAAATATACTTGCTGATTGAAATACTGATTTAAGAATTTCGATCGCGATAATGGTTATTAGGATCTCATCCAAATCGGAATGTAGTCATTAGTATATAGGTATGTAAGTGAAAACGAATACCTCTGGTTGAAAAACTAAACATCGTGAGTGTTGTGTGTCGACTAAGTGACATCCCTAGAGTGCAAAATATTCAAAAATACCAAGTAAGTTAAAAAAACTCGAGCAGCTAGAAGATAATGATGTCAACTTTAACCATTCTGTCTTTGAGACCTCGAGGGCAATGCCGTCCTCGAACGTCGGAAGTAATTTCAATAAATGAATGGAGGTAAATAATAAACATTAGAGGACGTCAGAATAAGGCTTCAAAGAGGAATTTCAATATTTGATATTGCAACTTGTATAACACCATAATAAGCATAAGATGCCTTCTCATGGTAAGCGGATACCGTAGCATATAGGCATTTGCAACTTAAGAGCCCAGAGATATCCTAGGAGCTCCGGTAACGCATCTTGTATTTAAGAACGAACACAAAAAATAAAGCGTTATTCATAAACGCGTTACTAGCCTGAATTAGCTATGAATCGTTTGCCTTTTTCTGTCATTTTGACTTATGTATCTGTGAGAAAGGGATAAAGCATAATTTAACTAAATTAGGCCCGGGAAGTTTTATGAATAAGGGGGATTACTCTTTGCAAACAATCATACCAATCACATTCATGGAAATAGAACACACTGAATCCCAGTTGGAAACGGTATCAAAATCTCAAGTTTACTTGACAAAATTGCATCTTTTGTTCCAGTAGTGTATAGATAGTGTACATGTATTAATGCAGCATGTTTTAGTGACCCAGCAACAACACATATAACATATAAATTTTTTATCACTATATCTAAGAAGCGCTGACTACGCCTAAGAGGCGCTGGCTGGACGTCGTGATATGCAAGAGAACAATCTCACACCTGAGGATGCCGAAGAACCGGCAAAGTGGAGAAAATTGAGTAGGAAAGCAGACCCTGGTGCTAGGCCGGGAAAACGCTAGGTTGAAGAAGACACCTTATAAAACAAAGTCCCCCGCCGCGTCTGTTGGTGTGTATGTTTTGTGCGGTTTTCACCTATCAATAGTGATTCTTGAGGAAGGTTTAGGTGTATAATTTCTAAAGGTTTTGTGTAACCCGTGCGAAGTTAAAAAATTAGTATCAAGGATAAATCTTCAACTACTGCCTGCATCTAGACTATTTCTTCTCGTACGCTCGTCCATTAGCCAGAGCAAGTAATTAAAAGCAAACACGATTAGCGTCCGTCCACCAAAAATGCACAGAGCACGCTTACACTAGGAGTAATTCGACTGTTTGGATTAAACACGTTTGGCGCGTTAACGCCGAGAGGGATGCCGATTTCGGTTGACTTTTCCTTTCATTTATTTCATATAAACTGTAAGTACCTACTAAATGTAAGGAATCGGTCAAGAGCATATCGGACTATGCTCAGTGTAGAGTTCTGTAGTTAACATTTTGTCTGAATAGGCTAAACGGGGGCTATTAGTAAGTATCATTGTATAGGTACATTACAAGCATATGGGAGTACGTTCGCTACGTCTTTTTACCAAGAAGAGAAGACTTTTTGCAATAACTCAAAACCGGCTGGACCGATCATATTCGCTATAGTTTTTATTGAAAGTATTTATTAAGCTTTTATTTAACGATTTTTTAAATATTTTTGGACCCGTGATTCAAAAGTTAGAGGAGGGGACAAACAGCTTTCTAGCACTAACGATCACGGAGCAAAGCCGCGGCTGGACGGACATGACGAAACTACGAGTATGAGGATTCCTAGTTAACCACGGAACCCTAAATATACATACAAATTGCAGACTTGACTGCCTTAAAGCATCATCTACCACTTCTCCATAAGACCATCCCTAACCATAAGAACAAATATATGTACTTAGTTATAGTATCCGTTTTCATAGTTTTATTTCATGAGTAACTATCGCGGTAACCGAAGACAATAAATATTAAATATAGTTCTAGTTCGTTGATTTAATGAAGGAGAAACTTTGTGTTAAAACACCGCAACCTCATTAAGTTCAGGTTTGTTAGAATCTCAGGGCAATCGAGTCGGGGTATAAAAACAGGCAAGCCAAAATTTCGTCTCAAGACTTAAGGTAAGTGCTGGATAATAGTTGATCATAACTCAGCTCAAAGCTCATTTTATATGGAACTATCAAAACTAAGATTCATGACCGCGTTTAGTATTTCGGCAGCATACCTGACGGTCGTAACTCGAAACATGTTTAAACGAGTCCAGGAACGGATTCCGAACTTTTAGAATTAGATCTCGATTTGATAGATACCTATTGATTTCACATTACTCGTAGCGTAGGACAAGTCACCTTTACTCTATAAATGTGAAATGTACTTGGATTTAGATCAACCCGTCGCCAAAAGCTGCTTCCAAACAATCGTAGTGTCGCTCTTGTTTCAACCTCGTAAGACCCACCATAAGTTTTTCAATTTTTAATTTGAACCTTATTCTACAAGTAAATTGGAACGAATTTCGTTTGTTTTACAACGCAGTGAAACAAAAGAAATGCTACTCTATTTGTTTCATCAAAAGATTCAAATTAGATTGCAATGAATATGTACATTTTAATGTACATTAAGCCTCACGAGGATAAAACGACATGATTTAATAACATAAAACTTGGCATGAGCATTAAAATTACAGAATATATAGAAATTATTATATCTGTGGTTGGTTGGCACTAGTTCTTGTTGAAGAAAATTGTAATTACAAAGAAAATGGAGCAAGTGGAAGTTTCGTAAGTGAAACTTCGTTTAATAGTAAGTAAAAGTTAATGTCATTTTAAAATGAGAGCGTATATAAGTTCGATTGTAATGGCAGCGGCTAGGTTTGTGTGTCTATGTCTCTTAAAATTGTGATTTGTGATAATTAATTATATTGGAGCAATAAACAGTTATGTTACGGAATATTTAGTTATTTGTATAACTATGTTAACAATATTCCTGTTTCCGCCTTTTGAAACTTTATTCTACTATCTAATAAAGTTTCATATCAAATAAATTGTATTTACGCCTCAGTTTAACTTTAATCAGTTCGTTAAATTTCTCAGCCGCTGGCACTCAAGTATTTAACACACCTGTTTTACCTATAACCTAAGTTTCTGTTTTCATAGCTCGTAAACGGACGTGTCTAAACAAGTTCATAAAACCCTGTTGCCGGAGACAGATTCAGGTATTTAACAAATTGTTATGGTTTTGAACTGGTTTTGACACGACCTTGAAGATCATCACGCTGAATGGTGTATGCGAAATGAAGTAGTGTGAGATGCGCTAATCAACAAGACGATCAAGTAAGTTCAAATATACATTCGGCCCGATTCGAACTTTTTTTTAATACTACGTCGGTGGCAAACAAGCGTACGGCCCGCCTGATGGTAAGCGGTCACCGTAGCCTATGGACGCCTGCAATCAGAGGTGTTATATGCGCGTTGCCGACCCTAACACCCCGCACCCTCGTTGAGCTCTGACAACCTTACTCACTGGCAGGAACACAAACGTAACTTTTGACACTGACACATTTAATCCATATCGTTTCTAGACCTAATATTTGACGTCTTATAGTTCGAATCGGGCCGTATATTCATGCAGGCCTAGGAACAAGCACTTATGAATATTGTAAGTATTATGTAATTATCAGAGCAATTTATTGATACTTACTTACTTACTGCTGTGGCGCGACGACCCGAAGTGGATCTTGGCCTCCGACACCAAAGACCGCCATGCTACTCTGTCCAAAGCCGTTTCTGTCCAGTCGACGGCGCCGAGTTCGCTGAGGTCTTTCTGCACTTCGACTCTCATGTATTGATGTTAATATTATTCCATAATAATATTGAATTATTATAAAAATTTAATACTATTTAAGAATTTCACTAAAACATCGTCAAACATAAAAAAAATGTATAAAAATGTGTCACGGCATTTTGCCACGGCTCATGGGAACCTGGGGTCCGCTTGGCAACTAATCCCGAGAATTGGCTAGGTACTAGTTTTTACGAAAGCGACTGTCATCTTACCTTCCAACCCAGAGGGTAAACTAGGCCTTGTGAAGTCGCTTTCCTCACGATGTTTTCCTTCACCGAAAATCGACTGGTAAAAATCAAATGATATTTCGTTAACCATCATACCATGGCAATATAATTTTAGTATAAAATAGCCAGTGATATTGCCCAGGGATCTGACTTTTCTTTACGCCCATTTTGTGCGTTTCCTCTCAGCAAACAGGCGTAAAGTTAGTGTCCACTTTCGTGTTTGCTTCCGTACATTTTGGGACGATCAAAATGTTTCTTCGTCGGTAGAACATCCCTGACCCTCCCATCAACTAATACGCAGTGTGGTCTAAGCCATAGATAAAAGTGGTTTAAAACCGCGGTATAACTACGGAAACCTGACCGGTAATTATTATTTTGTACCCCTGGCGTTTGAGACTACTGGGTGCTGGGGATCAGAGCCTATTGCCTTTATTAGGGAAGTGGAACGTCGCATTAGGGAGAGGGGGTCTGACGTGGTAACGCGGCTAGTGTGATGGGAACTTTGCGCCGGGGACAACTCGTGGGGGACTTTTTATTTTTGTTATGACATTTATTGAATAAAGTTTAAAAGCTATTACGCGATAAAATAAGTGAAGGCGTAACTGGTAACACAGAAACATAATTTTCATTTCTCATGCTCTGAAAGTGGGTAGTTGTTGTTCTAAAAATTGTGCAGAAAATGATATGTTTTTGCTCTAGAGCACTGTACTTTATGATTAAGTTAAGCAAGCTATTATTATACATGTTTTTGGTTTAGATGAAATACTATAAAAATTTATACTTAGCCGTTTTTTTATGCACATACGTTTTACTTTCCTCGTATTTATTCGAAATGAAAAGTAGAATATTTAACTCGGGTTAAAGGCACCATTTCAGTCTCTTAATATTAAACTAAGTACATCGGCGGAAATGGGTGCCTTTCATCCCTTGGTCAACAATCTACTATAACATGGTATGGTGTGCTACAAAATGTTACAAAGAATCTTCATTTATAGATATAAGAAACTAAGGTTATCCATTTTCGTATTTGTACCGTTATCGGGGAATAAAAAAAATAATATAAAATAGAAAAAGGTACAATATTAAGCAGAGATGGCGCGCGCGCGGCACAAACGCAACGCAATTACGGCCGTTTAAAAGGGATTTTCTGCTGGCTATTTAAATTTGCGAATAGAGTTAAAAAAAATCGTTTGCAACAATACAATTAATTGCTGTTAATAAGATATTTATAATTGTAATCAATTTTGAACTTACGAAAGTCTGACATCTTATTTTCATACTTATAAGTTAACTAATTGTATTCAGATATTAAGTTAAAAATGTAATACTATAATATAAATTTGTCATTTAGGTAAAATATATATAAAAATCGCTGTTTAATATAATGCGCTAACGTGGAGTCACGGGACAGGCCTAGCCTAGTGTGATCCACTAAATCGATGTAATTGTAACTGATTAAAAAAAAAATAACTTTACTTTACAATACCTTTTTTTAAACCCGCTCCCGCCACCTCTTGTAATTAAACCGCTCCCGCTACCTCTTGCCACTTAACCGTCCACTACACACGAATCCCTCTCACTAATGGTCCACGTTGTGCCGTGTTTACTTTTATTGTCAAAATAAATCTGTCTTAACTGTCGCGATCATCGGTGCTAACTGCGGTAATGGCCGTGCAATGTAGGCTATTGTAAACCGTATTGCGATGGAGTAAGGTGTACTTGTGGTCAAGAGCTTTTATTGCCCTAAAGCTTATAGTTACAAACTGTGTATGTGTATTAGAGCACTTAGGAGCAAAGATATGGGTATATTTTTTTGGAATTTCTTGATAAACTACTTATTTCCGTTTTCTTTGCTCTAGAGTGTATTTATGTGTATGAACGTTATATTATTATGGTTTCCAAAGTAGAGGTCGAGGGTTTCAATGGGTTTGTAGTTTTTGGGACTTAAATAAGTAGGTATGTAGGTACAAAATATATACCTACCATTCATTTTCGGTAAAGGAAAACAACCTGACGAAAACAGCAACTGGCAAAAAACCGGCCAGGTGCGACAGGTCGGACTCGCCCACCGAGGGTTCCTTACAAATTTAACTAATTTTATGTTTTACAAATTTACAGTTTTCAGATTTTCCCCTGTATTTGTAGTGTAAGACGATATTACTTGCCAAATTTCATGGTTCTAGGTCAACGGGAAGTACCCTATCAATTTAGATTCCCTTGAGAGTGTCGAAATATACCTACGTTTCTTGCGGCATAAACGGCCGTAACTTTTTTTACGTTAACTTTGAACTTTGAAGTTTGATTTTTTCACGGCTGACGGACAGACGGAAGGACGGACAGACGGACAGACGGACGGACGGACGGACGGACAATAAAGTGATCGTATAAGGGTTCCGTTTTTTCCTTTTGAAGTAGGGAACCAATGAAAAACACGTATGAACGTTCAAATACTGGGTGTAGGTATTCGTACCGTACGTACTCATTGCACTACTATGGTAAATACCTAGACCCTCTTGTCAATCTAACAGACAAGTAGGCACGAGTATGTTTTATGTTGGTTTTACGCCCCAGTACGCTATTATCCTCCCTACCCCTCCCTCCCTCTCCTATTTGTAATTCTTCCCTTCAAAATCCTTAAAAGTTCGAACCACCGATCAACATAGCAGAACGTCACAATGAGTCCGTAATAAACGGCAAAAATCCAGCGACAGAGCCGTCGTAAACCTGCGGATTAGGGGGCAGACACACTAGGTGGGCCAGGAAACCAGGCAGAAGCGTGGCGAAAAAGTATCTGAAAGGAAAAATTCAGCGCCTTGACAGGTGGTCGTAAAACTGAGGATTAGGGGGCAGACACACTGGGCGGGTAAGGAAACCAGCGTGTGCTAGCGTGGCGAGAAAATCCTCAAACCTGATCTAGTGAGACTCATACTCGCAAGACTATGAATTCCATGTTAACAATTTCTTTTTTGTACAATAAAGTGATTTACTACTACTACTAGTACTACTACTACTACTACTACTACTACTACTATGGACATTCTTAATAGGTTTAAAATTAAACCGAGGTTAAAGAGTATATTATCGCTCCAATGAAGTTATCGTAACTTGTAATGTCTAAGGTACAGTCAAGTGTAAAAATATGGGTGCACTCATCATATTCAAAAATATGTCCCATAGTATAGCTCTTTTGTCAGCGAATTAAGAACTATGGAACAACTAGGGAACTATGTACATAAAACCGATACACTGACAACTGATGAACTGAACAAACTGACTGTACCTAACTGAACTAATACTCTAAATGTTTTTGAAACGTGTATTGGTATTGCACATTTACGTTTTATTTTACATGCTATTAAAATTACTTTTAATCTAATAGACACGTTTTTACTTTTACCAAATTATTTACAATCCGCGCTTCTCCTGGCCCAACCCCAATTCCCTAAACCTTGCAACTAGCGCCTCCTTCCGGCCATAGATCCAACTATAAAACGCCCGTAATAAAACCGGTCCCTTCAGTTGCATACATCACTAATGACATTCGGTTTCCATCGACGCTTATGAACAGTGTGTAGGAGCAGTAATAAGTCAGAAAAGGCAATGGAGGTTGAAGACTAAAAGGCGGTGTATATCAAGTATTGTGAGGAGTTTAGGAGGATATCTATTCATCTGCCTACTGCTTAAGATTTGTGTGTATTACCATATATTATTTCGTCGATTTAGTATGATTGAGACTGTTCGCTTAACAGTACCGACGCGAAACACTTATTTCATATAATAAATTTTGACGCTTGGAGAGCATTTACACCTCCAAATCTTATTAGTATTAGTATGTTAGTACTATGACTTTCGGAACCTTTTACATCTCACTCACTATAATATGATTTCAATGTATATGTCGTAATACCTATTGATATGTAAAATAGCCCTTGGGGTCTACATGCAACCTACATCTTTAATTATGTTTTTTTTTATGTTAGATTTATGCCTTTTCTTGGTAAATAAGAAAAATCGCGAGTTCAATCGTAAGCCTTGTTTGCGCCTGAGAGAATTTCTTTTAGGAAAAAAAAGTAAGGTGTAAAATTATGTATGTATGTGTCGTATGTGTATAAATTGGTCTTACAATTTCTATTTCACCAAATAAAAGGAATAGAATGATACAATGCAGCGTATTAAAATAATTTAAAATATAGAAAATATACACGGTTTTTTGTAATCATTACAATGTATTTGTTCTTAAACTTTATAATAATAGATAACTGATCCTCCACCCACTTTAAATACTAAATTATGTTATAAAACTCAACATTATCATCATCTATATTTTACACCACAAGTTAATTATTCAAAATGGCGGCTATCCTTTTTATAGTCCAACCATAGGTGCAAAATATTTGATGGCCGGACTTTATATGCCAACATAATTACGGCCTGTTGTTCCCCAAATGTCCCGGGAATGGTTTTTTTACAGCTTTCACACTAGTTTGATTTTACGATGCAAGTTTGAGGTGGTTATATAAATTTGTAGGGCTGGGCTATTCAGGAAGCCAACTAATACGAAAACCAGTATAGTCTGAACTCCGATAACATATAGATGTTATCAATGTAGATATCACTAAAGATGAGGATTTGAGGTAAAATGATTAGTGAAATGTAGCACAAAGAAATATTCTACTACTACTCCGTTGTATACTCAAACAAAACATAGTGCTTAATGTATACCTACACCTAAGTCCCATTTATACCTATGTTTTACAAATAAAGTATTCATTCGGATTCTGATTCTGTATAATTTCGCGTTTAAACTCTCGTGTTTTGTACACATAATTAAATTAATTTCATTAACGGGTCTGACGCGATGACATTTTATTATTTTACCTTTTTTCCGACGTTTCAACTAGGTTGCACTAGCTGTGATCACGGAAGACTGACGTCTCAGCAAAATGTCAATTGAGGTATTGGTAAACAACAGTATACTACCCGACATTAGTTTATATAAATGTTTATTTATATAAACTAATGCCCCATTTAAATATTTATTTTATTTTGTTTTAAGTATTTATTGGTATGGCGGCAACAGAAATACATCATCTGTGAAAATTTCAACTGTGTAGCTATCACGGTTCATGAGATACAGCCTGGTGACAGACAGACAGACAGCGGAGTCTTAGTAATAGGGTCCCGTTTTTACCCTTAGGGTACGGAACCTTAAAGAAGTGTACTGTTTACAGTTACGACAATATTTCTCATCAGAAGCGCGTGTTGTTTCACAGAATATAAGTAATTATCCCATAAATATTTTTCCGATTTTTTTTAAATAATTGCTCTTATTTCTAGCTCCACCCAGTATAATACAGGATAGACGAAAAATACGTTGTCAATTTGTTTTTCTGTGGCATATTGTTGATAAGTTTAACAAACGTTTGCGTTTGTGTATGAAAACTATTTAAAGCAGAATATTTTGAAGCATTTTGTTTTAATTGAATTATCATGTTACATTTTGCAAAGGAAAATAAAATAAATTTTCCTGAAAATTATTTGCAACGTATATTTTTTGTACAAAACCCCCGTAATTACATCTTTCCGTTTGCCACGTGGAAGCCTAACAAAATATCATAAAATGTTCTCTCATACATGCTACATACTAAAACCGTTATTTCAATCCACATAGAAACAGCCTATGATATTTAAAATTGGAATAAACGTACGACCTTTAGTTATAAGCTAAACGAATTTACCCCAAAAGTAAAATAACACAGAATTTCCGAGTCTCGGAGGAAAATCCATATCCATTTCGTCGCAGCGTTTGATCCGAGGCCGAACAATTATTTATACGAAAATCATTTCGACGTTTCTAACCAATAATTAAATTGGATACATTTGGTAGGTGTAGGTACTTGTGACACAGTTACGTATACAAATTACTCCAATTTATAATGAAATATTTGTCACTAGCGACCCGCCCTGGCTTCGCACGGGTAGTTCAACCAATTTACACAAAACCTTTACAAATTACACATATAGCATAGCGTCAATACGCATATAGACCTGGACGTTGTACTACTGACTTGGCGCGCATGGTTGTGCGAAAGGTAATCGGCGCTTTGGAGAATAAACAGCAGGTTGCTATGATCTGCTGTGACCTCTCCAAAGCATTCGATGTTGCAGATCACAGAGTAATCGCCGCTAAACTACTCCACTACGGCGTAGGTGGTAACGCGCACAGCCTCTTCGTGGACATCCTGCACAACCGATCTTAAATTGTGGTCGGAGACGGAGGGCAAGCCAGGTCAGACCCATTAACCACATCAATAGGTGTACCACAAGGATCGTCTGTGTCCAACCTCTTATTTTCATTACTTCTTAATGATCTACCTGAAGCTATTCCAGCGGCCGACGTTCTAATGTATGCGGACGACGTAGCCGGCATCGTCATCGCTCCTAACTCGGATGCCCTTCAATCAAGCCTCAATGACGCAGCAAACCAGCTGTCCAAGTGGTTTAGATTGAACGGATTGGCCCTCAACCTCACTAAAACCCACTTCCACGTAGGAGGCCGGACACCGAGGCCATTAAGGGTCCAACCTGGTGGTGTAGCCGTGGAGCAAGTGGCGGTCTCCACTTTCTTGGGTTTCGCGATTGACCAAAAACTAACATGGGCCAGTCATATCGACATGTTGTGCGGTAAATTGGGTGGAGCATGCTTCGCACTGGGCCGGGCCGCGCGTGTCGTACCGCGGCATGTCGTGAAAGCCAGCTACTTCGCGACGGTTCATTCGCTGCTGCAGTACGGTGTGGAATTATGGGAGCGCGCGGCGGACTGGCAGCGCGCTTTCAGACTTCAAAAAAGAGCCATGCATTCGGTAGCCCAGGTGTCCCCAGATACCTCGGCGAGGCCTTGCTTTAAAGAATTAGGTATCCTAACTTTACCCTCACTACTAATATACCAGATAGCAATCTACGTACACATGAACCAATCTGAATATAAAACACGCGCGGACTCCGGCCGCCCTTTACGGAACCCAAGCAGACTGCTTCCGGTACAAAGAAGACTCGCACGGTCGAACAAGGTAACACACGTAATGGGTCCAACTATTTACAATAGGCTACGTGAGACGGTCACTTCAGCTCCTTCTTTTATTTTATTAATGTATGAGTATGAGTTGAGCGCAGCATTTTAGGTGTGAAGAGGACCGATCGTATCCGGAACACCACGCTCCGCACAAAAACCCGCATTGCTGACGTCGGTGAGAAGACTGCTAGGCTCAAATGGGACTGGGCCGGTCACGTCTGCCGCATGCATCCAGACAGATGGGCTAGCATAGCCACCAAATGGATGCCAGAAGAGGGGCGCGGACCCGGCAGGCCCAGACGGAGATGGCGGGACGACCTAGACACCTTTCTCAACAACTGGCCGGAGGAGGCACTATATCGGGAGTCGTGGAAGACAAGGGGAGAGGCCTTTGCCCAGCAGTGGGACACCATAATAGGCTAGTAAAAAAAAAAATGAGTATGAGTATAAACCTTTCTTTTGAATCACTCTATCTATCGAAACCCGCATCCAAATCCGTTGCGTAGTTTTAAAGATCTAAGCATTCAAAGGGACAGACGGACAGACAGCGGATACCGACTTTGTTTTATACTATGTACTGATGATTCAAAATCATCACCATCACAGCCAAAATGACAAACAAACAAACTTTGCACCTAATTACTTTGCCACTCTTGTGGATAAAATGCAAGTTTCTCATCATTTTTTGAAGAATAAAGATAACCTTCACGAGCGGGTGTGATATGATGATGATTTTTCTCAAGATCTTACATTCAACGGTTTCGTTTGTGCATTGTCTATCAATTTACACAAACTAGCCACCCAGAGGCCTATGTTAAGTTCTCTCGTTCCATTTATTAAGTTTTAAGTTTAAATTTTTATCATATATTAAAATTGTACCTATTTATCTTGTAATTTTTTGATATCTTGGCGGCAAAAGGATATGTATATTCAGGTTGCCAACTTCTTTGATTAGTCTAACCCCTGTTTGTAATTCTGAGAAATCCTTTGCAAGGAGCATGAAATGTTTGCTGTACATATTGGAAATTGTATTGTGCCGTATATTGCAATATTCGGTCTTTCTTTGTACCTGAGATACCAAGAAATAATTAATATACCTACAGATCGTGCAATATGGTGATATCTAGGTAAATATATTTCCATGAGACTTGGTATGAACATTTTCGTAACAAATACCTATGTGTGATACTAGTTACATTAGATTATTTTAAACCGGGTCACTCACGTATTACCCATACGTACGTAATACGTGAGTGACCCGGTTTAAAATAATCTAATATGTTTGAGTCTCACGGGAGTTTTATAGTTAAAATTGTGATACTAGTTATCGTTACTACATGTAATAGATTGTATTACTGCAATGTTCTGCCGCCAGAGTGCAGCACTAGTGCACATACTAAACCATTGAGTAACTTATACATACTCTTAAAACAGTTTTTATGGTTCCGTACCCAAAGGGTAAAAACGGGACCCTATTACTAAGACTCCGCTGTCTGTCTGTCTGTCTCTCCGTCTGTCACCAGGCTGTATCTCATGAACCGTGAGAGCTAGACAGCTGAAATTTTTACAGATGATGTATTTCTATTGCCGCTATAACAACAAATACTAAAAACAGAATAAAATAAAATGGCCGGTTTTTTGACGAGTTTTCAATATGACATTGATGCATCAAGGCGGTTTGTTTACAAGTGGCCTACCGCGAAACACGAAAATCGAAATTTCGTTATCTGCCTTTCTATCGATCGAATAGGCAAGAGTGATAGAGAGGCAGAAACCGAACTTTCGATTTTCGTGTTTCGTGGTAGACCCTGTGATTGTGCTTGTGACGCCCGCTACGCAGAGTTTTGTGTAATAAAGCCTGTCCACGAAAAAAAGTGGTCGTGGATGATCTGGTATATCTTTTTACCGAATGTACATTTTCAAGATTTTTTTATTTTTAATAATTTGTATATATAATACTGTACAATAAAAATAAAATCGTATTTTTATGTATAGGTTTGTGTAAGTTTTCACCAAATAAAGTCCATCATACCTATCATTGCTTGTACAGCGTTTTTTGACAATCTTCACTCGCTTCCCGCTACAATGTCACAACTACAAGCTGTTTTCGGCAATTTAGAATGTCATCTTACCAAAAAAATACTTCTTGAAACTCATTTCTATTTGTGGTAGTCAGGAAGACTTTCTACTCCAAGCACTGAAAGTATTTTTTATAATATATGAAAGGCATTTTTTTGCCAAAAAGTCAAATTCACCAAAGTTAAAGAACCGCAGAACTATCTCAATATGAATACAATTAGAAAAATTACTTGTGAAAAAAGGACGTCATAACGTAAGGTATAATTTGGATTATCTAATAAAAAATAAACAATATATTTTTATTACTTACAACGACGGGACTTAATCGCGTAAAATAAGTATTAAACCCACCTCCGACGTTTCGAGGACGGCGTTGTCCCCGTGGTCTCGGAGAAGACTGGCTAAAGTTGACATCAACATCTTCTAGGCGCGCGAGTTTTTCGAACTACCCGCACTTGGTCTTGTTTATTAACTTGAACGTTTTGCGCACTAGGGATGTTACCGGGTGGACACACAACACTCACAATATTCGATTTTTCAACTTTCGATATTTGTAAATAATAATGAGTAAAAATCGTGAAAGTTTAAATCAGTGTTTAACAATATATTTTGCTGGAATACTTGGAAAAGACTGCCAGAAGACGCTGTACAGGAAAACAATGGTACCATGGGATATATATTGCTAAAATTCATAGAAAATCTAACGGTATAATCATGTTTGTATTTTTACAGTACAATGGTGCTACTTTTCCGCACTAGTGCGTAAATTAGCACATTTCGTAACTATGTCAAAAATTTAAACTGCCATATGTACTGTAAAACGTTGTACGATACACGTGCGAATAGGTAATTCGCAACTCGTGTCGATTTAAAACACGACCGAAGGGAGTTTTTTATCGCCACTCGTTTCGAATTTCCTCTTTTACGCACTTGTATCGTAAATAACTATTAATATCCACAAATTACGTACAAAACGCGCTGCTTGAAAATTCACATTCATATAAAAGATTTACACTATTATGCATGACCACTTTTTATCGTGGACAGACCTTATTCCCTATTTACGAACATTTTAAAATGAGAGCATAGCTTCAATGTTATGGGAGCGGGAGATGTAATTTTCGGGGACAGAATAAAAAACTTAGATATTACCACAGTCGTGTTTTTTAGGGTTCCGTAGCCAAATGGCAAACAACGGAACCCTTATAGATTCGTCGTGTCTGTCTGTCCGTACGTATGTCACAGCCACTTTTTTCCGAAACTATAAGAACTATACTGTTGAAACTTGGTAAGTAGATGTATTCTGTGGACCGCATTAAGATTTTCATACAAAAATAGAAAAAAATCTATAAATTTTAGGGGTTCCCCATACTTAGAACTGAATTTGAAAAAAAAAAATTAATCAATCCCATACATTTGTACACATGGGGTATTTTTTTTTAATTTATTTATCTCAAAGTACAACACAACAATTTTCTTATAATTACAGGTATATTCCTCGCCAAACTGCGATAGGTCTTCAAAAATGATATTGAGGTTTCTAATATCATTTTTTTTTTAAACTGAGTAGTTTGCGCGAGAGACCCTTTCAAAGTGGTAAAATGTGTGCCCCCCCCCCCCTCTGTCACTTCTAAAATAAGAGAACGATAAAACTAAAAAAAATATATATGATGTACATTACCATGCAAACTTCCACCGAAAATTGGTTTGAACGAAATCTAGTAAGTAGTTTTTTTTAATACGTCATAAATCGTAAACCGCAATTTACCTTTCACTCACGTTTCACATTGTTAACACATTGTTTAAATTGTGTAATGTACGGAACCCTCGGTGCGCGAGTCCGACTCGCACTTGGCCGGTTTTTTTATGATAGAGGAGGCAAACGAGCAGATGTATCATCCGATGGTAAGCAATTACCGTCGTCGCGCATGGACACCAGCAACACCGGAGGGGTTGCAAGTACGTTGCCGGCATTTCATATGGGAGTACCTATGCTCTTCTCTTGAAAGTTTGTACTATGTCATTTTAGTTAGGACAAAGCCTGAATGTCTTACGAAAGTCAGACGGCATACATTTTAATTACCCAGGTACTTTACAAAGCTAGGTTCCTTTTATGATCTACAATTTCTAGATCCAGATATTTCAAGCTTGTTTAAAGTTTCATCAAAGACTAATTAGACAAGTTAGAAAGAATATTTATGAAGCAATTTTAAATTAATTACGTACAATTAGAAATAATTTATTGCGAGAATTTTTAATGATGCCTTTTTCATCAATTTGTAACGTTTAGTTGTTTGACTGTAGATTTTACTAAGTGCCTATTGTTTCACATTTTCTAAGGCGTAAAATTCCGTCGTGTTGACAATTGGCGTTAAAGCAAAAAAAGAACGAATAAAAACATTTTCTCTTAATTTTCCAGACTGGTTTGTAGTAGCAAAAACAATCCTTTTATATTGTAACTTCGTTATATTCTACAATAAAGTAACTTTTTTATAAACTGAAATACATGTCATATCAGTAATAAGTAGCCGGATTCGAACCGGCCGTCGGTTTGAATCCGGCCTCCGCCACTTGGGCTTGGTCATTTTTTTTTGTGTATGAGATCTATTTCAGTATATAATTTACAGAAGCGTGACTACTTAAAAAATACACATCACAATTAATTAGATTTGTTCCCAAAGTTGTATTTCATCTCTAATTATTTTGTCTCAATTGAGTAGAAAATACCGATTTAATAAATTTTGTCCTCGTATGTAGTTACGTACCAATATGTAGATCATGTACCTACTAGTATACATTTACGTAAAAACTTAATTTTCGTTGAAAATCGTTCCTACTTCCTATGAAATCCTTGAAATTACAGCAAAATTACTAGTTAATTTAAAAATGTATAAAAACGACATGACATCCACTTAAAATACGCGTTTTTAATATCCTCGCTCCAACGAAAAACTCGGTGACATAATCCCATGCTCTCGTAAATTGCATTTCATATATCAACATGATGTTTGCGATTTCCAAGGGTAGTTTTACACAGTAAATTGAAGACAATTTTTAAATTAAAAGGCAAGGGTCACTTGTGCACCATTCACTCCAGGGTTAACCTGTTAAACCTGGAGTTACCATGGTTACCAGTACAATTTGACACTGGGTTAAAGGTTTAAAAGGTTAACCCCGGGTTAGTGGGATCGTGCAAGTGGCGCTTAATGGCTTAAGAGAAACACCACCAAAATGCTAGTTATCATTTCACTTTTTTGTCACAATTTCTTTAGGTACTCACCTTATACTAACACGATTTAGCGATTTTTTCTTTTTCTTTTGTAATAATGTCCATTCATACAAATTACTCAATTATCTTGAGATAATTTTAGTGAAACGTTTCATTTTCTAACTGCTGTAAGTTAGTAATTTGTGAATGTAGTCACAGTGTGCGTATTAAAAAAAAACACTTTTTTCTTTTTCTAAAACGCGTCACAAGCGTGCAGCGTTTTGAATAATTATCTGACATGGTAGGTAAGTAGGTACCTACTTATTGTTTATAATCATTTGCAAACAAATTGTTGTTTAAGAGGATATACAGACATTCTGCAGCTTAGGCGAAAAATCCTACGTTAAAATCTCAGAAATCGACGTCGAGAATGACTCGACATTTTCCTTCTCCAAAACTTAACCAATCGTAACGGAATTTTGGGAACGGAATGAGAAAGAAATTATCTGTGTCTGACCGTTTTGATTTTGGCGTTTATTGTTGCCGATTTTGTATGCTAGGCGTCTGTTTACGGCCCATTTATTTGGCCGTTTTTAGCGCTGTTTGAAGTAACCTAGTTGTTATAAAAACAAGAATATCAAAAAAACCGGCCAAGTGCGGAGAAAAAAATCACGTTTGTTGTATGGGAGCCCCACTTGAATATTTATTTCATTCTGTTTTTAGTATTTGTTGCAATAGCGGCAACAGAAATACATCATCTGTAAAAATTTCAACTGTCTAGCTATCACGGTTCATGAGATACAGCCCGGGGACAGACGGACTGATCTTAGTAATAGGGTCCCGTTTTTACCCTTTAGGTACCCTAAAAAGCATAACGTACAGACACAGATACTGGTAATATTTAATTCATATAAAAAATACTAAATTAATTAATTATGAATTAATTATTAGCGAAGGCAACGCGGTGACATAGAAACATATAAAATACTCACAGGACACTACAACATAATACCCGGGTTTTAATCGTAACATAAATGACAGCCTGAGAGGACACTCTGAAACTGACACGAACACAGAGTTATAGCAACCCCAGACGACACTTCCTATCTAACCGCGTAGTGAGTGTGAAACAGTTTGCCCGAGTCAGTGATCAGTGCACCCTCGATAAACTCTTTTAAAAACAAACTCGATGAACACTTCCGAAGACTACAAAACACAAGTGGACATTGATGTGCACGTATCAGCTTAAAGCTGCCTGTGCATTCACACATAATAATAATCTAGGGCCAAAATCCAGAGAGGAAAATGTCAAGAACGTTTGTATGGAAAAACGACCACTAATGTATACTCTTAATTACATAAAGAAAACACTAAATTTTTGTGGTAACGGTAACTTGCCAAAAATATATAGTTTTTTTTATTCATATATAGGTTTTTTTTGTTCCAAGTTGGGATTTCTATTTATTCCACCTAGAATGGAACTATTCGAACTAGCCAAATTTTATCCAAATATACCAAAAATAAAATCGCCAAAAAAGTAAAATATGGCCTAAATATTCGTAAAATCACCCGAATCCAAAAGCAAAGTAACGTCAGCCGGAAATAATATATGGAGACGACTCAAATGAAATTTTACACTACCATCGCAAACTTGAACGTTAATCTAAAATGTCTGCAAACTTCACAAAAAACGTAAAACGCTGGAGATGGGAATGGATATGCTTTGAATTAAAACGCGCTTCAAGTTTTTCGAGATGACTGTACTTAAGTATATTGGGAGGAGTTTTGCACTTTTTGCGCTCTCCTTGAGTGTCCGCTATCATGTTAGATCGTTATGAAATGCAGCCATTTTTCTTGAGGAAGTTAGTACCTATCAGAAGTCGGGTTTTTAGTTTTTATGCTGTAAAAAGGAAATGTACATCGTCTCACGAGTATACAGGATGTAAGCAGGGTTTATAGATTAAATTTAGATTTAGATTTATTTATTTCATAATATTAAATTACAATATAAATTATTTTTACATACGAATTTATATTATGATTGTCAAGTGGAAAATAACAATTGATTATAATTATACAATAAAATACACAATTTAAAAACCATTTGAATAAGCAATCGATTAATTAATTAATTAAATTTTTAACAATGTCAAATAATATTGTCTTCGGTTACCGCGATAGTTACTCATGAAATAAAACTATGAAAACGGATTATATCGCGTATATTGAATTTATAATACATCCCGACGTTTCGAACCCTTTACAGCGTTCGTGGTCAACGGGTCACCGCGATATAATCCGTTTTCATAGTTTTATTTAATGTCAAATAAAATAAAATGAGAAAAACAATGTCAATACGGCAGTCAATAATGCTGTGGCATAATTTATTATTGTTGATGAATAATTTTAGCAAACGTTTGCGCTTACAGAGATAACACCACCTCCTGTTGCTAACTTTATATATATTATAAAACTATTTTTGAATTGTTTTTCTTTGTGGTGCAATGATAAAATAGGAAATTCGCACATGTATCGTACAACGTTTTACAGTACATACCTATGGCCCTTTAAGTTTTCGATGTAGTTATGTAATGTGCTAATTATCTCTCTTAGTGCGGTAGTAGCACTATATGTGTAGGTTCGGCCATTTGGTACGCCAGAGTACCTAATCCCTCCAGACTGCCTATGACTCGAAAATTAATGCGTGTACCTACTAGCTACAGAAAAGTGCTAGTTAGAGTATAATGTTCGTAGCTCCTTTATTTATACGTACTAAGTATTTAGGCACCGTCAGACGCGATGAGCGACCTAGGCTCACCCTTCAAGTGGGCAAGGATTTGGAAATATGCACGTTTTAGCCGAAAACTCGTGTTTGAAACTTGATAAATAATCCCTACTTTTATTCACGTTTCAGTTAAGAGTGAAGTATGTAACATTAATCTATAGTATCTATTTTTTTTATATAACCGCAAATTTAAACAAGAGATTTTAGAGCCATTTAAGACACGTCATAGAAAATAAATGTCTTAACCTACTAGAGTAATAATTTTTAGTAAAATTTTCGAGCCGCCATACATACATTCGAGCGTACATAATTAATAATTGTAATCATCACCTGTGACGGAACATCGCATCAGTAAGTGCGGCGATATGAATAAAACTAGTGATACGTGCATAATTATTTTTGCGCATGATGGCGTAAAAATCATCTATATGCGTGTCTGCGAACATGCCAGTATATGTTCATTTAAGTATATTTATATATTTACAACTTCGTCGTCTAGTATCTACCCACAAACAAACTTTATTGAGTTTAACGTCTTTATTGAGTTGGACTTGTGTAAAAATGTCCCTTAACCCTTAAATGCATAGTGATGTATGTATGTACACAACAAAAAACATATAATTTTATGCATAATTAGGTAAACTCTATTTGGTCCTGTGTCCTGTATAATTATTTTGATCGTAAATTAATACACTTTCCTTCGTTTTATTGAAATTTGCGCAGTATTTAAGTTTAAAAAAATTACATTTCTTTTAACACGAAATGGCGGAAAATTGGGAAAATTTAATGATATTTAATATGTAATTTAGGCGGTTTTTTCGGGGTTTGTAATTATTTATATTTAAAATCTTTATTATAGGTATATTACAAATAGTATAAATTTCTAATGGTAGTAAGATTTTTTATATCTTTTACCAATAATTGTATAAATGTACATAAATTATTATTTACCCTATGTAAATTCTAATACTGGTTAAGCAGTGAAAATCGATGTTTTAATTTATATTTTTATTTTTCCTAGAATCAGTAAACAATTATGTAAGACATATATTAATTTCAGGCAAAAAGAAAAAATCATGCATTTAAGGGTTAATACTCATTACAATATTCAATAACACTTAATAACACGGTTACTTGCACACTTACGCCGTTAAAAACGTCACAGAAGACCTTTTAACACATAAGTATCCTTGAAAATTCATTTACAGCGTTACTCATCGGCTATTAGTACCCATATTTCACGTACTTTTCCGTGTCCTAATAAATAATGCGACAAAGAAACAATGAAATGATTCACACTGCGATTATGAGACAGTTCAACTACTACACTTTCTGTTTTCACCCTAGTTTTTCCTGCGGTTAGGGGAGACTGGGGATTATTGAACCTGTGGTAGATCTCTTGAAATATAGAAATAAGTTAAGCTTGCAGTGCCTGCATACAAAAAGATAAAAAAAATATATGTGGGTATGATTAGTTTTAATCGAGTTTTGCGAAAAATTTATTGCGAAAGATTTGAGATTTCCGCGCCTATTGTCTGCCTTTATATTTAATCAATTGTTTTTCATGAAATAAAACTATGAAAACGGATTATATCGCGTCACCCGTTGACCACGAACGCTGTAAAGAGTTCGAAACGTCGGGATGTATTATAAATTCAATATACGCGATATAATCCGTTTTCATAGTTTTATTTCATGAGTAACTATCGCGGTAACCGAAGACAATTGTTTTTCTTTAAGCTATATCTCTTATTGAGGTGTTAAAATAAAGAGTATTCTATCTATCTATCTATCTTAATAAGTTTTAAGCTATTTTAAATATTATACCTATTACCTATACCTATTAATAATATGTTTTATCATACATCCCATACAAATTATTAGTATTGAGTAAGAAAATGCATGCAGGGAATGAGCACGCTAAACTTATTTCCCAATGCGTAAAGCTACAATTGCAAAATAAAATATAAATTCTAACCCTATTGCTAGATTAAACTGTTTTGATTTTGACAGACGAATTAGAATTTATTGATTGATTGTATAATCTTTTATAGTTATGAAAGATCAAAGTCCCCTAAGGTTATATCTCAAGTTTTAGAATTTATGGTATACATAACACAAGTGTGTATACAACACATACAGGTGTGTGTGTGTGTGTGTGTGTGTGTGTGTGTGTGTGTGTGTGTGTGTGTGTGTGTGTGTGTGTGTGTGTGTGTGTGTGTGTGTGTGTGTGTGTGTGTGTGTTACATTTATTTCCTACAGCTTAGTACTATATTGGTATGTTTATCCCACTTATACACGTGAAAGCGTAGCTGTAATATTTATGTTCTCTACTTAGTCGGGTATTAATAATTATTTCAACTATGTATATTTAAAAGAAAGTGAAACATCATAAAATCAATCATTCAAACTTAACTATGCAAGCATTTTCATTTAAAGAAACAAGGCCTGTCACAATCATAAGTAACCAGCAACTAAGACCTTGGTTTTAACTTAAGTATCACGTAGTGCCAACAAATATGAACTGTTTCTGTCTCTTGAAAAACTCACGACTTTAGGTTCAGGTCACGACGAAGGTTCTCTCTCAACATAAGAGCACTTAAACGCACCACTCTACATGAAAGACTTCATTTTAACTGATATACTCAGTCTCTTTTGGCATTGATATTTATTTTTAAAATGGATATAACGCTTCCCGCGACTTCGTTCTCATAGAACTAAAAACTTTCAACCCCATATCCCTCTACATATTTTGAAGAATTGTTTTAAAATTCAAGGTATTTCCTTCAATGTTTTTAAGGATGACCCACGTAAGAACGGTCCGGGTCCGGGCCGAGACGTCCGACACTTCGTTATCTACGATTGGTGATCGATCACATGAAGTGTCAGTAAATCTAATGTAACGGAATATTTCTAAGTTATTAGAGCTATTGAACGGAAAGTGTTCTTAATTCAGAACATTGGACAGAATCCTTAAGTTCCTTAAAAATTACGGGTATAAGACGGAACCCTCCTTTATCCCTTTAACGGTCCAGATAAAAAAAAACCGGCCAAGTGCGAGTCGGACTCACGCACGAAGGGTTTCGTACCATTACGCAAAAAACGCCAAAAAAATCACGTTTGTTGTATGGGAGCCCCACTTAAATATTAATTTTATTCTGTTTTTAGTATTTGTTGTTATAGCGGCAACAGAAATACAATCATCTGTGAAAATTTGAACTGTCTAGCTATGACGGTTCTTGAGATACAGCCTGGTGACAGACGGACAGACAGACAGACAGACAGCGGAGTCTTAGTAATAGGGTCCCGTTTTTACCCTTTGGGTACGGAACCCTAAAAATACACGAGTTAAGCCTCATCGCCTCTTTAAAGTCCTATAAATTACAAAAATTATGATGTTGTAGGTTGGTCATATTTGCCGTATAGGTACTATCTTAGTGTGGGGTTCCCCTCATATTATTATTTGTCAGAATTATATTCGCAAAACACGTGTCGCAGAAAGCTTTTAGTCGAATGATACTTTCGCAAAAATACGTTACATTACATTACATTACATTACATTACATTACATTACATTACATTACATTACATTACATTACATTACATTACATTACATTACATTACATTACATTACATTACATTACATTACATTACATTACATTACATTACATTACATTGCATTACATTACATTACATATAATTACGCCTATTTCCCGGAGGGGTAGGCAGAGACCACGGATTTCCACTTGCTACGATCCTGACATACCTCTTTCGCTTCCTTCACTTTCATAACATTTGGCAGAAAACCCTAACCTAACCCACTTAGAAAATTCTGCCAAATGAATATTATGCGAAATGAAATTCTGCATAGTAATATGCGAAAAGCAGGATGCGAAAGGTAATTCTGCTAAGGATATTTCTGCCAAGTAACATTATGCAATACAAAAATCATTCCAAAAAATGTTCTGCAACACAATAGGGAACCCTTAGTAAAGGGTAAAGGGTAAATCTCGATACAACATACACCCTTTCTGTGCCAACTAATGACAGCTGCATTTAAAACTTGAAAAAAAAAAAAGAAGTGTGTATCTTGAAATAAAACTATGAAAACGGATTATATCGCGTATATTGAATTTATAATACATCCCGACGTTTCGAACTCTTTACAGCGTTCGTGGTCAACGGGTGACTGAGGAAAAAATTACAAAATGCAAAAATACCCACATACTAAAATAATGAACAATCATAGACTACAAACTTTAAGGCTGGTTGTACATGCAAAATCGGTTCATAAGGCTAGTTTTTTTTTTTATCGCGTATATATATATATCTTTACTTGAAAAATAATTATAGTGTATAACTAGCCTTATGAACCGATTTTGCATGTACAACCAGCCTTAAAGTTTGTAGTCTATGATTGTTCATTATTTTAGTATGTGGGTATTTTTGCATTTTGTAATTTTTTCCTCAGTCACCCGTTGACCACGAACGCTGTAAAGAGTTCGAAACGTCGGGATGTATTATAAATTCAATATACGCCATATAATCCGTTTTCATAGTTTTATTTCATGAGTAACTATCGCGGTAACCGAAGACAATATTAAGTGTGTATCTTGTCAAAGAGGATATAATAAGATAGAGCGGTACTGTCATAGTAAATTTTGTAACCACTGTAAATTTACTGCCATCTATCGACATACTTTAAAACTAAAAATGAAGATTTATAAAAATACGTTAAAATGTATTTAAATATGGATAAATGATTTTTTTATTTGCATTACTTATTTTTATATGATTTTGACACATGTTCTTTAACGGATATGCGTTAAAATTATAAATAACAAACGAAACCGTCAACGCCCTCTATACAAGAGTAGGCCAAAGCTAGTGGCGCCATCTGATCGAGAATCAAATTTTCGTCATTTTCGAGGCACGTTTTTTCCTTAGACTGTATCCATCTATTACGGAGTTATATCTATCTTTGAACTTGTGTAGGTAGTAAAAACAAACATTGAACCATAACGTAAAGGCGTAACGTGCAAAATTGCTTGAAGATAGTAATGGATACTGATCATTTTGTTTCTGTATGTTGTTATTAGTAATAGTGAATCAGTGATATAGTGGAAAAGTTTACTTTGAGCGTAGTTTCCTAATGCGCAGTATAATTGTTTTCATTATTAATACGAGTATTATAATATAATTATTGTTACAACTCCTAAACTAACTCCTTGGTTAAATATGTAAAAACAGATTTTAAACTTAAATATTTTTATACTGTAGGTACATAAATATATATGTAAAATTAGATTTTTAAACATTTATGAAGCTAGACATATTGACCGGGATATAGACCGTGATTACCTTTTGTATTATTTGTGAGCTCCCGATATTTCGACGCAGTTACATGCATCATGTTCACGGGTGACTGAAGATAGCGGGTGGGTGTCAGAGTTGTGTAGACAGCGCTCTGTTTACCCTCATTCTTGCGCGTCGGCTGCGTTCACTTATGAGGGTAGACAGAGCGCTGTCTACACAACTTTGACAGCCACCCGCTATCTTCAGTCACCCGTGAACATGATGCATGTAACTGCGTCGAAATATCGGGAGCTCACAAATAATACAAAAGGTAATCACGGTCTATATCCCGGTCAATATAAGTCTAGTGAAACTAACCGTGAATCATTCAAAACTCTAATTTATGAAGCTTATAGAATCGATCACACCACTTCTTAAAAGTCGTTAACGCGCCATTTCTGCAATAAAATATATGGCACAAACGCATATCATATTATGCTCCGCTAAGTTTTTATTAATTATTTTTAATGGGAAAAATATTCTACTTCTTATTCAGCCACCTAAATGATAATGTTAGTTTCAATATCATTCTTGCAGCTGAAAACTGCGACTAGACGCGGACTTGCGTTTCACCCTTACGTCGTTACTCTGCCACTGATTCGTACTAAGCTCTATGCATCCAGCTTTATCATGCGAACGGCTAAGGAGCGGAATTCACTTCCTGCAAATCTATTCCCAGTCCACTATAACTTAGATCTTTTTAAATTGAGAGTGAATAGACATCTTTTAGGTAAGCATGATCCATCCTAGACTGCATCGGCACTTACCATCAGGTGAGATTGCGGTCAAATGCTTGCCTTTTTGTAAGATTAAAATTACACCTATGATAATACTCATTAACGCAATCATTTCCAATATTGTTAAATGAAAATAATGATAATGACGTCATAATTAAACATGGCTTAATGTAAATCGAATAAATGCCGTCATCAGCTCGGAGCGAAAACTAAATAATAACATTAAAATTACTTTAGGGAGAAAATAATATGATATTTAATATGTAACGGTTTAATTAAATGCATAATGAGTGTGTTATTATTATTGTTGTTTATATAGGTGAAAATAACAACGCGTAGATGATTCCTCTGGTTTGGCAGGTGTCCATAGGCGACGGTTATTATTTACCATCAGATTTTCCTGCTCGTTTGCCTCCTATGTCATACAAAAATTATATTTTGCTTCCTCACATTTACTCACCATCTCCTCATCTAACTTTGAAATCTCTCGAAATTACCTATTAAATTATATTCACTGTCCTCATAAAAACATAATACCTTATTAATATACGGATATCTAGCGACTCCTTGCGGAGTTTAGTTTAGTAGTTCGGTAAATAGTTGGCAATCTATGTTTTGGGGTAGTGATGTGCTGTGATACTCTGTAACTGAGATTTTGTCTAAACTAATGAAAAGGTTAGACAGTTTATTATTTTTACTGGTAATTTTCCGTAAATCTACTCATTGTGCCACTTTTGCCGGAAAAACGGGGCAGCGTTACTTTAATCACTCCAGCTTCTTTACGAAACCTAGCAAAGTTTTTATGTTGCCAACTGCCTCTTTTAGTGTGCCTAAAGATTAGATATTTTTTTTTATGTTAATAAGTATTCATGAAATAAAACTATGAAAACGGATTATATCGCGTATATTGAATTTATAATACATCCCGACGTTTCGAACTCTTTACAGCGTTCGTGGTCAACGGGTGACGTCGGGATGTATTATAAATTCAATATACGCGATATAATCCGTTTTCATAGTTTTATTTCATGAGTAACTATCGCGGTAACCGAAGACAATATTAATAAGTATTATTTATTCATTTATTCATTCATTTATTGTTTTTTTCCCGACGTCACCCGTTGACCACGAACGCTGTAAAGAGTTCGAAACGTCGGGATGTATTATAAATTTAATATACGCGATATAATCCGTTTTCATAGTTTTATTTCATGAGTAACTATCGCGGTAACCGAAGACAATATTAATAAGTATTATTTATTCATTTATTCATTCATTTATTGTTTTTTTTTATATATATTTATATACATCTTATTAATATTTATATGTCACTCCCTAAGGCCTTGGCAGAATAAGCTTGCCTCGCTTGCAAATTGCAACAATATGCTGAGACAGGGCCTCTTCCCTACTGCACACATTGCTGGACCCGTGTGTAATTTTTATGTTTTTTATGTTTTTAATGTGTAAATAATTTAATTTTTTGTTTTTGTTTTTGCTATTATTTTTATATTCCCTTTTTTAAACATCTTTTTTCTTTCATTGTAGTGTCCTGTGTATGTGTGCTTTATGGAATAAATGTATTTCTTCTTCTTCTTCTATTATTCAAACTCAATATAATTGATAGAACAGCTACTCGTGTCCATAATGTCTACAAGGTGCACAACAAAAAGATGTGAATAATACAATGAAAGGTAGGTATCTACATTGAAGGGTTTTCGTATTTGAGTCTCAAGTTGAGACTCAATCCAACTCTCAAGTAATGAAAAAAATGTATGTATACGCTTGTAAACGCCTCTTAACTTTGCGATGTCTACAGAAAAGACGCGAACGAGGTAACCATACAATAAAAAAATTATGACCCATGTACTTGACATTTTTGTTGAGATTTTAATTAGATTTTTTTTATATAAATGTTACGTTCATGAATTAAATGGGATAACAACGAGTCAAGAGTTTTGAAATGTTGCAATAGTACAGCTACTCCTAGAGTTCTTATGAATATTATCGGACTGTTACTCTTTCAATACATTTAGGTAATATAATATATGTATGTTTAATAAAATAACTGATTAAACTCAGATCTCTAAAACTGTCACTCAAGCAATATAAACGGCAGTATACTTTAATGTAAATGACTATTATCTTACTTGGCATAAAAAAGGTAATTTTAATTTGTTCCAAACTATAAAATATTACTACAATTGAGGAGTGTATTTTCAAAAGGTCTTATTTCTCTATGAACACCATAAAAAATAAGCCCTTTTGAAAATACACTCCTCAATGATGACAATCTATCAATCATTAATCTATTTATCATTAAAATGAGTAAATCACTGAAAACTACCGCAACTTTCCCGAACATGGTACATCACTGCTCGAAAGGTAATATCGGTCAAATGAGCCTTAATATACCAGCGAGATGGGCGATTGGGCGGTGATATTATTTTATGTCAATAGTTACTGTTAGGCCTCATGTCCACTTAGTAACGTCTTTATTATAATAACTGGATTATTTATTTACTTATTTGTTTTGTGTTTTGATAACAACATTTAGACCTATTTATCTACCTATGCTATTTAGGAAAATCTAGAGAATTAGAAGGAAACTAAATATCCTTGATACTCTTACTCATACTCATACTCATTTATTAATAATATTATTACATATTTGTAGTATGTGTAAAACGTCCAAATTTAATTACATGAGACAGATTATATTATTTTACAGTTTTGGGTAGTGTAGGTACAAATATGTCAATTAATTTTACAATTGTTAGCTTTATCATATTAATTAGTATTGTTACATTAAAATAATTTGTTGGATGTCAATTAAATTATATATTGTAGAAGTCATTTAGGCTGTAAAAGGCATGGGAGAGGAGGAGCAATTAACGCGCAAATGAGTTGGACGATTTTATCGTGGTGATGACTTTATCATACTCGGCTGTATCATACTAAAATAAATATATAAATATTAGGGGACATCTTACACAGATCAAACTGGCCCCAAACTAAGCAGAGCTTGTACTATGGGTGCTAGGCGACGATATAAATACTTATATAGATAAAAATACATACTTATACAAGCCTCCTGTTCCAAGCTCTCAAGACTGTCAATATGTGTAAGAATGTCCTATAATATTTATTTTATTTATTTATATAAGTAATTACATAGAAAATACCCATGACTCAGGAAAAAATATTTGTGTTCATCACACAAATAACTGCCCTTACCGGGATTCGAACCCAGGACCATCGACTTCACAGGCAGGGTGACTACCCACTATGCCAGACCGGTCGTCAAAAATAAAATAGCTATTTTATACTAAAATTATACCGGGTAACGATATGCAACTGAAAATACATGAAAAATATTAATGCTTTCGTGATTTTTTAGACAACTTTAAATTTATGTGTGCCCTTGCAAATATTATAGTCTAGTTTCCAACTTTCCACGAGACTTATTTGTTTCATCATTTGCTGCTGCTGAATGCGGTATTTCCGGACCGAATCAAATAAACCTTCAAGAAAAGAGCGTAGGGGAGACCGAGGTGAGTTGTGACAGGGGATAGTTGTGACTTCGTCGATTTTTTGGAATCTGACTAATTAACGAGCTCACAATAGCGCGCGATTGTTAGTTTAAGTTACTAGCTAACAAACGCGCATTGTTGCAGGGACCGGACAACCCTTTCCGCGATAAAACCCTTTCAATGGGCAATACTTAAACACGGCTAACACATTGAAAGACTTTCCCTTTTGAACTGCAAGCCCATTCATACCCTTACCTTTGACTAACCCTTACCGAAAAGCTAACCAAAAATAAGGCTAGCCCTTAATAAGGGTTACCCTTATCTTTAAGCGCTTTTTATAAAGGTTTCCCTTTGCGTGAAAGAGACAGGATTAGTATATATCTACGGTAGTGTATGAAAAGGAAAGAAAATACGTGCCTAGTCAAAGAACGCCGCCGTCGCCGCCGACGATCGCTCGGATTCGAAGTAATGTGTGCTTTATGAACAAGGTAGACGACTTAAATTAGGACGCTTATATGCTAAAAGGGAAGCCCTTTATAAGGCTAACCCTTATAAGCAATATGCAAGGTGTTGGTGAGCGGATGATAAGGGTTTTGTAAGAGTATTTGGGCTACCGATTACTCAAATGTGGTAGCTTTATATAAGGGTTTTTAAAAGCAAAACAAAGGGTTTCGTCTGGCATAGGGTATGGTGAGTTAAGCCTTATGCAATACCCTTATAAAACCCCGATAAGGGATAGCGGGCCGGTCCCTGTTGTTGCAAGCTCGCTAATAGTTAAGAGGTTCCAAAAAATGGACAATATCACAACTCTCCTCTGTCACAACTCACCTCGGTCTCCCCTACTTTCATCGTCGATACAAATAATTCATCCAAATCATTTGTGCTATTAAATACGGATGAAGCTGAGGTGGAAAGAATTATCATGAGCCTAAAAGACGATTCCGCGGCTGGTTGGGATGGGATATCGAACAAAATAATAAAGACATTCAGACACATCTTGGTTCCACCACTGACACACATATTTCAAAAGTGCATCTCTGAAGGAATATTTCCAAAATGTCTGAAAAAAGCCGTTGTAATCCCTGTCTATAAATCTGGTAGCAAAATACAAGTAACAAATTATAGACCGATTTCTCTTTTACCAGCGACATCTAAAATCCTGGAAAAAATTATTAATAATAGACTTGTTCAATATCTGGAGAAAAATGCCTTCTTGGCAAAGACGCAGTTCGGTTTTAGGTCCAAGTTATCAACCGCAGATGCTGTACACGAATTGACTGACTATTTAGTTCAGGAACTAGACAAGGGAAACAAGACAATTGGAATCTTCCTGGACCTCGCAAAAGCTTTTGACACCGTTTCTACTTCCATTTTACTGCACAAGCTTGAATCACTAGGCATTAGAGGCACACAACACAAATTAATCGCGAGCTACCTAGACGGACGAACTCAATGCGTTAAAATAGATAACATTATCAGTTCCGACTTAGATAACACATCTTTTGGCTTGCCACAAGGAAGTGTCCTGGCCTCGACCTTATTTTTAATTTATATTAATGACCTATGCAATCTAAAAATAGATAGTGGCAAAATCATTTCCTACGCAGATGACACTGCCCTACTTTTTTCCGCAAAGTCAACAAACGAGGTCTACGAGTTCGCACAACGCGGATTTAATGTTGTAACTGACTGGCTAAAACGTCATCTACTAACACTGAACTCTGACAAAACGAATTTAATAAGTTTTTCCATGCGGAAAACAGATCCGGTCGCACATAACCTCAAACTTTACGCACATAACTGTAAGGAAAAATCGAATAATCCCTGTTCATGCCCATCTCTAGCTATTACTGACAAAATTAAGTATTTGGGAGTCTTGATTGACGAAACCCTCACTTTCAAAAATCACATTGAATCATTATGCAATAGAGTCCGAAAGTTAATATTTGTATTCAAAAAACTTCGTTCGATTGCTGATCTAAATTTAATTAAGCAAGTATACTTTGCACTATGTCAATTAATACTAACCTACTGCATTTGTTCCTGGGGTGGCACAGCTAAAACTACCCTACTAACCCTAGAAAGAGCCCAGAGAGCGGTACTAAAGGTAGCTACTTCCCGCCCATTTTTATACCCTACTGACCTCCTTTATAAATCATGGGAAGTACTAACTGTTCGTCAATTATATATATTAAGCACAACACTAAAGCAGCACGCCAGAATTCCTTTCAACCCTGAATACAGAAACAAAAGGCGCAAAGATATAATAGGTATTCAAACCGTTCAAAGGAAACACGTATTTTCATCTAGATTTTTTGTCTTCTTGGGCCCATTTTTGTACAACAGGTTAAATGTAAAACTAGACCTATACCCACTTAGCTATGCTTGTTGTAAGAATACTCTACGACGCGCCCTTCAAAATATGACGTACGATGATACAGAGAACCTACTAATAGTCGTAGCATGATTGTGTACTTTGAAATTTAATACTTAAGACCCATTTTGTTAAGGCGATAAGACTTCTATTGTGTAAGTACTACTATTAATTTATCATTAAGTGAATAATTAAAAATTGATTAATTTTGTCCTTCGCTGCCTGAAACACAGGAACTCCTAGTTCAGGCATTCGTAAACCACTTTCCTCTACTAACAACTCTTAGTCTTTAAGATGAACCTCTGTACAATACTTTTTTCAATAAATTATTTGTATTTGTATTTGTATCGTGAAATCCAGCAACGCACTTACAACCCCTCTGGTGTTGCAGGTGTCCATGTGCTGCGAGGTGGTAATCGCTTACCATCAGGCGTTCGTATGCTCGTTTGCCTCTTATATCATAAAACATCTTACATCTAAAAAAAAGTGCAGTGGACATATTTAAATACAATGGCCCCTGTATTCAGTAAGTACTATCCTTATCTCATGAACGAAAATTAATACTTATGGGTAGCTCATTATCAAAACGTCCTAACTTTGTATGGATTTCCACTGTGAATATTTCCCTTTTGCAAATAATATTTCGGTACTGATATTATTGTAATGACTTGATGACTCGTGGGCGTTTACGCTCGTCTGTTTGTCTGTAATGATATCATAAACCTGCAATTTAACATGGTTCGCAATGGTTCAGAAATTGATAATGATCTGGTTCAAGTAAAATAAATGGGTACCCATAGCAAATATTGACAGAAAATGCGTTAAGGAGAGGGTACAGTAAGTACATCCATCGGCTATAATGGCTAGTTATTTTAAACTAAAATGTAAGTGAACAAAAATTAGACACATTTTCGTGATTTTTTTTTCTCTCGAGACAACTTTAACCTTTCATGCAAGGTTTTGGTTGAAGTCTAGTTTAGTTTTCGTGTGAGCTTTTTAATTAAAACGTATAAAAATTTAATATAAAAACTAATAACCAATTTTGCGTTAGCACTATTAAGCCGTGCCAGAAAAGATGACATATAGAGTTTGTGCGGTAAGAAAAGTCATGGAATGTATGGGGCCCAATACATTTCACGACTTCTCTTTCCGAACAGACTCTACATACAAACAAGTAGGTAACTGTCATTTTTTTGTGACACACTTTTATTTATGACTGTAGGTACTTCTCGTTTGTATGTCTATCGAGTACTTCTTGAGACCTTTGTTATGAGCCTAAACCCGATGTGTTTGTGTTTTTCCATCGAGGAGTTTCTTTAGCTACCTACCAACCGCATCATCCGATCATCTCCATTACGATCACCGGTCATCACCGGAATTACGATAGTACTCCAAATTTATACTGATACCGGGAAGTGGTTAAAATTTGAGGTTCAAGATTTGAAGACATATATACAAAGGTATACGCAGTGAAGCTACATAAAAGTGTGTAAAAAGTGTGTAAAAAAGTGTGTAATAACCTATCAAAATCCTCCCACTAGTTAGTATTAATTGGGTACCTTTTTAATTTGTGCCGGCCAGTAATGAGGGAGCCGGAAACTATCTCTTTTCCAGTAGGACGGAGTTGTTAAACACGAGACAAATACGCAGCGCGGGACAGGAATAAAGACGGATTAAACGTAAACACTCTTTTCTAGGGTTGGCGAGGAATGTTTTATTTTTTTAAAGCGTTTTTACAATATAACACTTTAATTATATGTACAAAACGCGAGAGCACACTACACACACACACGCACGCACACACACACACGCACACTACAGCAAACATTATGCCTAAACATAGGTATTCGCACACAAAAAAAAATATCGGAAGTTCCAATCCGATATCGGATGTAGGATGGCCCCTATGGGCAAGACAGATATTAGAAAGTGACCTATGCAGCTGGCATGAAGTCCTTTTTGGGTTAATTTTTTTTTCATGCAATTTTCTTAATTGATGAAATAAATACAGAACAATATATCGCTGGCTCAATATTACAAGGTTCTATGTTACATTTTCGAGATAGTTGAAAATCGACTTAATGTCACTATGATAATGTTCAAATTTCAGTTCGATAAAAGTGAAACATAGAACCCTGTGATATTGGGCCAGCGATATATTATACGAAATAAACAGAATGGAAATTGTACAACAAATTCATTGTAAACCAAATTTTAATTGCTTATCGTAAAAAAAGTACTTGAAAAGTAAAATGCTCTAGAGCCAAAACGTATCAATTTCTACACACTTCATACAGCAACATTACAACGAACCACTTTCAGAGCATGAGAAAAAATATTTTTCACCTCAGCAGCTCGAACAAGCCTACTTTCGTCACTCCCTGGAGTGAGGAAAGTGCGACTTTCCTCACTCCAGGGAGTGAAACAATGTAGCTTTTTAATTTAGTGAAGGCCATGAACTTCATACTTTTATTACATTTTTTTATGGTACGGTACGGTCCGGTACGGTACGGTCCGGTCCGGTACGGTCCCGTACGGTCCGGTCCGGTCCGGTCCGGTCCGGTCTCGTATCGTATCGTATCGTATCTTATCTTATCGTATCGTACATATTATAATACTTTTTTTTCTGTTTATTCTGTGTAATTCGAAATACATTTTAACCTTTAATATGTTCTCACTACTGAGGTGAAAAATTATGTGTGCAACACGAGAGCAAAGTTATTTTACATCTCGTGTTTTTGAGTCCCTCGCAAGAAAAACCAACTTTCCTCTGTTGTTGCAAAAATAACTATTGTTTGACATTTCTACACGTTAGGTCAACATTAACCCCCTGATACTCGTACAATTAAAAATATATAATCTTTTTCCAATTCTGTATGTGACAATGAAATGCGAAAATCACGAAAGTTATATTATTCAGTTGCGTTAAATATTCAGAAGCTAGAAAATTAATTTGCCTCAAATTACGTTTCCATTCATAATGAAATTAATTTTACTTGTATAAATTTGCAAAACACCTACTTGTATTCATTTAATATTCAAAGGGACAGGCTAATTAATAAATTATTAAGCGCCACTTTCACCACCCCACTCACCCGGGGTTAACTGGTTAAACCGTTAACCCAGTGTCAAATTGTACTGGTAACCATGGTAACTCCAGGTTTAACCGGTTAACCTCGTGTTAGTGGAATGGTGCAAGTGACCCTTAGGTAAATTACTAACGTAGAAGAAATGAATTTAAAATGAATGGTAAGTTTATAATTAGTTATAAGGCAGTGGAATAAAATCTTAAACTATTATAATAAACATGATGTGACCAGAAAAGAGCAAGCGTCACTTTAAGCTCTTGGACCAAATTTTCCTATTCTATAAAGAGTCTCATTTCTGAGTATCAGCTCTTTTCAAAGATGATTTAAGGTAGCGGTTCCTAACCTAGGGGTAATTACCCCCGTGGGGGTAAAACTGGCATTTTACGGGGGTACCTTTCTATAAGAAAAAATATTAATGATTATGGAGGAGGGGTAAAATCGAGTTCCCTAGTTAGTCTAAGGGGTCACAGTACTAAAAAGGTTAGGAACCACTGATTTAAGTCATTGAAATCATCACTGGTGACAACCAAAACACACTATTTATCATCACAAGTTCATAGCCATAGCTCTTGTTAGTAGTAAAATAAGGTTAATTTTTGTTTAATATTTTTTTAAGTAATTAGTGAGTTTTGGTTGTCACCTGACGAAATTAAAAAATGAAAATCTTTATTTTCAGGCATCTAATGGCCCATAGATAAATACCTTAAAATTAGCATACACATTATAAAAAATACATTTTATAACTAAAAAACCTACACACATCATGGTTGCGATGCATTAAGGGGCCCACTGACTATCAGTCCGCCGGACGATATCGGCCTGTCAGTTGTTCGGAACTGTCAAATTTTTGTTCTAACTGACAGGCCGATATCGTTCGGCGGACGGATAGTCAGTGGGCCCCTTTACGCAAGTTACGCAACCCCGCTGTCAGGGAACCGGCCGCGGAACCGCTGGAACTTGACACTAGTGTTGGCCGAACGTTAATTGCAATTAACTATTTACCAGTACAAATTGACGTGACCGTAACGGACGGTTACAGTTTACCGTTCAATTTTTACTGGTTAATTCAATTCAATTCAATTCAATACATTTATTTCATGTAACCAAGACACATTTTATTAGTAACACTTACAAAACTAAGGGGTTAGTAGGTAGGTACAGCTAGACTTAAAATTAAAACAAAATAACACTAACGGGAGAATGCAATCCCTCGCAGTGTGACAAGTAGGGACAGTCAACCCTGTCCGCTATGAATAGCAGAATAATAATTAATGGTTAATTGAATTAACGTTTCGGCCAACACTGCTTGACACCCTTCGGCCAAAACTCCTCCTTGTTGAAGGTCGCTAGACATTTGTTTGTTTGTTGGTTCGTGCATTTGGCATGATTGCGTAGGATATTTTTTTTATTGAATTTGAAAGCATCTGTCAGTAGACATACTTTGCGAACTGATGAAAGAGATTGATGGGATTATAAGCTTCTATTGAAATTTTTGTAGCTGTGAAAGCTGTGTTGATACGGCTTAACAAGCAAGTTTGCGGGCTTAAATCAAGTGGAAAAGCTTTTTTTTTTTTAAATATAAAAATAGATCGAACTTAAACTATCGTGAGACATATTTCAAAATATTTAGATCAGCCAAAAGCGACTAAAAATAATAGTGAGTGAAACCGTACTGATCTAAATATTATAAAAATAGATGGCATTAGTTGCAAGTGTTGCAACCCTGGGTAAGCTGACAGCATCCAGCGGCGATTATCAAGACGTGTTTGTCACGGCTGCTCGTTTCTTTATTACAATTTGCAGTTCAACTGCAACTCCACTTTATTAAATGGTAGGTATTTAATGTACTATCTAAACGCCGAGAGGTGTTAAACAGACTTTAGTCCAGAAGATTTTCAGTTGTTTTGACTTTTATGTTGACATAGGGTTATTACGTATGATCTATATCATGTCCCTTATGGCAGATCATACAGAAAAACCGGCCAAGTGCGAGTCGGACTCGCGCACCGAGGGTTCCGCGCTTTTTAGTATTTGTTGTTATAGCGGCAACAGAAATACATCATCTGTGAAAATTTCAACTGTCTAGCTATCACGGATCATGAGATAGAGCCTGGTGACAGACAGACGGACAGACGGACAGCGGAGTCTTAGTAATAGGGTCCCGTTTTACCCTTTGGGTACGGAACCCTAAAAACACCCTTTTTATTACTCATGATCTTAATAGGTACTCGTATTTCAAAAACCCTCGTAGTGCATTATTATCGTTGAGACATTTCAAATTTAATAAATGACTGGAAGTTTCCCAGACTTTCCTCAAAAGCCTCTAACCGCCTAATCAGTGTAAACATTCATAAACATCAGTGGCAGGTCGTCTGGGCAAGCGGCGCCGGGGTGAATGGCTAGTGCAGCGGCCGGGTCACTACCCGTCTGCGTGACACACGGACATACGAACCGTGAAGCTAATCGAATATTTAATCGATTGAGAAGGGTTTCGACGATACCGCTATCGTGGTCGCATTTTTATCACTTGTCATGTCATGCGTCACTTTCGCCTTATATACTTGTTAGAACGTGACAGGCATGATGACAGATGATAAAAAACTGACCATCTTAGGTCGGGTTGCACCAAACCGTCTGTCACCGTTTTAGCGTTCGCTAAATTTTATTGTACGGGAAGTTTCATAGTTTTCTGCTGCTTGACGTTGATCAGTCTGTTAATTGTGGTTGGTGCAACTGACCCTTAGCCCTACGGGGCGGGTTACAGTAGGGTTAGATGTTTATATATGTTTAAAGATATATACAAGCATATATTATGTTTAGTTTATATTGCAAGTGAAGGGTTCACGGAAAGAACATGCCTAGTCACTTTAGTAACATTTTGAGTAATCGCAACCATGTCAAAATGTATGGTGACCAGGTCTTTTTACAACTTAAACCAGTATGTAAGTCCGGGGATATATTTAAGTTAAGATATATTTAGGCTATTGTGATTCAGTTTGGTTTATTATCTGATTTAGATATATATTTATTAAATAAAATTGTATGGTTTAATTAAATACATTTTTTTAGAAACGGATTATATCGCGTATATTGAATTTATAACATCCTGACATTTCGAACCCTTTACAGCGTTCGTGGTCAACCCGAAACCCGACCCCAAAAGTCACATTGACCACGAACGCCGTAAAGGGTTCGAAACGTCGGGATGTATTATTTTTTAATTTAATTTAATTTTTATTTATAGACCAACTGAGATCATTGTTGTTAGTACACATAAAGCTTAAATATATGGTTAGTATTATACACTATATAACGAATGTCAATAAACTTAATAATAAATTAATTAATAAAAAATTGAAAAGAAGTGAAATTAAATCAAACAAAATACAATAAAAACAAAATTCAATAAAATTAATATCAATGTCACTAAAATATGTTTAAAAATTAAAATTTAAAAATGTATAATAGGTATTATCATTAATTAGAATTAAATTAAAATTAAAATTTTAAAATTTGATAAAATGTCACTTCATACTTCTTACAAGTTTTCAGGTGTCAGTGTAGGTATTGTACATCCCGGTTCAGGTGTATACTACAACAGCGGTTGAGATATGCACAGTCTAAACGGTCAGATATCATTTTCAGAATGCTGTTGGTACTAGCGCGGATCCGGCGCACCAGGGATGTACATCGCTTGCGCATAGTCGTGTGGAAACAGTCCACCCGCGCCTCGGCAAACATCCCTGATGCACCGCAGTATCGCGGCAGCCCCATCAGCACCCTGAAAGCGTTATTGAACTGTACACGAAGAGAATTGTACCGTGCCACTGTGTAGTTCGCCCATAGTATATAGGGAAGTGCAGTAAGCCCTGAAAAGAGTGACCTTGACTTGATTAGAGCATTTAGCGAACCTTTATTATAAATTTAATGTACGCGATATATTTATAGTTATATATTTTATAGATTTATATCATGAGTAACTATCGCGGTAACCGAAGACAATATTATGTATGGTTTAATCTTAATATATGTAATTTGCAATTAAATCTTATTAATTTTCAATTTCAATTTTTAGAGTAGCATGGCGGTCTTTGGTGTCGGAGGCCAAGATCCACTTCGGGTCTTCGCGCCACAGCAGTAAGTAAGTAATTTTCAATTTGAGACACTTGATATTCTTCAAAACCGTATGTATCACGTCTACCTATACGAACTGCCAGACAGACAAATGAATTCGCAAGTTCTTGCAAGTTTCGCCTTAAGGCTGTATTACTTGATACACTTAGTCTAACCGGGTAGTGTGAAACTGTTTAATAGTAACGGCTATTGACATTTGATGGACTAAATTTATTTTTAACAAGCAGAAACGACTGCGAACGATGCTATTAAGCTTAGAATACATTTTAAAAGTGGAAAAATTAGTACCTTGGATGAAGTTGGATGAGACTTGAACTCATGGCCTCTGGAACGATACTCCAGCGCTCTGCCAAGTGAGCCACCAAGACCTCACCCATAGTCAGCAGATCTTCCCACTGTATTGCAAGTGTTATTTTAAACTTGGACCCGGGTATGTCCTTAAACTACGTCCAAAAGAGAGGTATGGGCACTGTGAATGACATCTCGCTTTGTGTGGTAGGGCACAGGACAGCGGGTGTCATTCCAGATCTAGAGCAGAGCCCAACTGGAGAGGTACCTCCACCTTACAGAAAACCGCAGCCAAATAACACTAGACCCTACTAATAGTGTTGTGTTCCTGCCGGTGAGTAAGGTTGCCAGAGCTCGAGGGAGAGGAGTGTTAGGGTCGGCAACGCGCATGTAACTCCTCTGGAGTTGCAGGCGTACATAGGCTATGGAGACTGCTTAACATCAGGCGGGCCGTATGCTTGTTTGCCACCGACGTAGTATTAAAAAAAAAAACTCTAACTCCTATGAAATTATGACGTGTAAATAACCGGATCCCTTTGACATAATTATTATAAGTCATAATGTAATGATTGTCAGATTATCATTGGTCATAATTCTGAAACCGTTAATTAATTAATAAGGGTTCCGTTTTTTCCTTGTGAGGTACGGAACCCTAAAAATGTTTACATATTTCTGCCACTTAGTCCGTTTACATATTTTTAACTCCAATTACACTCGCTCTGACCTTCCACAATTTCTTTTGTGCATCTGCATATTATTACCGTCATAAAGTGCATTTAAACAGCGCATTAAATTAAATACGTACTATGTAAACAACTTCTTGCTTTTACATAAAGACGATCTGTAGTACTAAAAGACGTCGTTTATGCTCTTTAGGAGACAGACAGACAGACATGCGTGGGCTTCTTCCGTGTATGACTTGACGATTATGATGGCTTCATGTTTCCAGTGCGTTTGTAATAAAATAATTTTATGTTTGCGGAGTTTGTGTTTAAATGTTGCTATTATAATGTGGTTATACCTAAAAAGGCATGATATACCTACACAAATGCAACGAGGCATGCATCTAATTCCATGGTAAAGTGATACTCTCACCGATTCAGATTTATACATTTACTTTCAATTCTAGCTAACACACACTACATAATTTTTAAGAAAAAAAAACCGACTTCAATGGGGGATGCCGCTGAAAGCATTCTTAGATTCCAGACAATGAAATGAAAAAGACAGCATCTTTTGCCTAATTTGGGTCCATCAGGAAGAGAACAAATCGCCAAACGTGAACTATGTGTCATTGAAGAGTTCCATTCTGATCATCATCAGCAGTTCCACTTCATCAAATGTCACTTTTTTAAATGTAAATGCTGGATTTGTTGATGAAAATACAAAAATCACTATATGTATGCCTTTCACATTTGAGGAGTTCCCTCGGTTCCTCGTGGGTCTCATCATCAGAACTCGAGCTTGACAAAAATATGTCTTAAAAACTTAAGTTGCTTAACAAACATAAAGAAGTGGACAAATTGCCAAACGTAAACTATGCGTCATTAAAGAGTTCCATTCTGATCATCATCAGCAGTTCCACTTCATCAAATGTCACTTTTTAAAATGGAAGTGCTGGATTTGTTTATAAAAATACAAAAATCACTATATGTATGCCTTTCACATTTGAGGAGTTCCCTCGATTCCTCATGGATCCCATCATCAGAACTCGAGCTTGACAAAAATGTTTCTTGAAAAGCTAACTTGCTTAACAAACATAATGAAGAGGACAAATCGCCAAACGTGAACTATGCGTCATTGAAGAGTTCCGTTCTGATCATCATCAGCAGTTCCACTTCATCAAATGTCACTTTTTTAAATGTAAGTGCTTGATTTGTTGATGAAAATACTAAAATCACTATATGTATGCCTTTAACATTTGAGGAGTTCCCTCGATTCCTCATGGATCCCATCATCAGAACTGCTTTTTGACAAAAACGGGACCAATCTGTATGTATATACTTACAATCAAAAACAGAATTTTCAAAATCGGTCCGGAAATGACGGAGTTATGGAGTAACAAACATTAAAAAAAAAAAAAAAAAACATGCAACCGAATTGAGAACCTCCTCCTTTGAAATCTTGAAGTCGGTTAAAAAGCAAGGCCAAGTCAGTCACATTCGTTTATAATTTTTGCCATTGTAAAAATATTACTATTATACATATTAAAAGTGGATTCTTATAACATAAAAAATGTAAAGCTTTAAATGTAAAAATGTAGTCTTTTCCAACTTCCACGCAAAACGACTGAGTGGATATCGAGGAAATTTGGCACACAGACAGTTAACTGAAATAAACTGAAAACAGACTCTCTCTTCTCTCTTAGAGTACACAGACAGTTGTTTATAATTTATGACATAGAAAAAGGACAAAATATTTAAAGAGATCTCGTTATGTACCTACTAAATATAGATGGACTGTACATAAACATCACGTCTCACACATAAATGGCCAAATCCTGATGCGGTTCAATGCTAAACTCGACTTTAATAGCGAGCCAAGAATTATACTGTTTACTAATCTGGTTAGTATAGCACACAGCTATAGAACAGTAATACAAAATAATCATAAAATATTATCCTCTCGAGCGGCAAAGCACTATTTTAAATTCGCCCCCAGCCGCGAGGGGGCGTGGCTTCCAACGCCGTTGTCGAAACGTCGGAGGTAAATTTTAAAACTTAATTACGCGATTAAGTCCCGAGTTCCCTAGTTATACCTAGTTAATAAACCTAATAAATAGGTACTAAACCTAATGCTGGTGAAACTTGAACTTTTTTTTTAATTCTTACTATTTCGTTTTCGATTAGGCTGTCGACTAATGGAATCGGACTATCAAACCCCGTTTACATTCATTGTCCCTGGCCAGCCACATTAGGGCTCACGCGAGACAACGTCCATAATGTTTAATTAGGGTCGCTGTCATCGAAAACGATCAGGAGGACTATACATTAATTGTGCAATCGACAACACTAGTACACTAGTAGTAGTAGTACTGGACCCGGGTATGTCCTTAAATTACGTCCTGGACCCGGGTATATCCTTAAACTACGTCCTAAAGAAAGATGGGCACTGTGAATGTCATCTCGCTTTGTGTGGTAGGGCACAGCACAGCGGATGTTATTCCAGATCTAGAGCCCAACTGGGGAAGTACCTCCTTACAGAAAACCGCAGCCAAATAACACTAGAACCTACTGGTTTTTCATAGTGTTGTGTTCCTGCCGGTTAGTAAGGTTGCCAGAGCTCAACGAGGGTGCGGAGTGTTAGGGTCGGAAACGCGCATGTAGCTCCTCTGGAGTTGCAGGCGTACATAGGCTACGGAGACTACTTATAACATGAAGCGGGCCGTATGCTTGTTCGTCACCGACGTAGTATTAAAAAAAAGTTCATCACAGGATATCTTCTTTTTGATATTGTCCAAGTGTTTTTCTTTTTCATTTATGAAAATATTTTTCATTAAACTGAACAAAGATATTGGAGTTAATTTTAGACCATAGGAGCTTTTGGACTGTAGTTGGGTATCAAAAACTGACAGTTATTACCTGTCCTGTCAATGACAATGCCTTACTGTTCTCACAATTCTACTGGCAATACTAAAGCAAGATCAAAAAGGCACATCCTATCTTAAACATCAAGCCCCTTACGGCATCTTACTTTTAAATCACATAGTGCATTAAACTTTCCATATCCAAAAGAGCGCATCTTGTAAGTACCTATAACACTTTATGTCGCCTACGAACTTTCAAACACATAGTGCACCTCCTATATTAAAAAGGACGCATCGCACATAAAATTTAACGTCGCTTACGACCTTTTCTGTGAAGTAGTGTTTAGCCTTGCAGCGATTCCGGGACTCGTGCGCACGGCCGTATCACTCGTAAAACAAATGACTGTGCGATTCTTGCTGCATTCGAAGTTTAAACACTGTTAATGATTTGTTATTCGAGAGTGCGAGTGAGATGCACAATGCGAATGAAATGAAAATTAACATAATTTTTTTAACTTTTCTTTCCACAGTCAACTATACTCATCGAGACAATTCTAAAAACCCGAAAAACAATTAGGTTGCGTTGTTTCATCATAGAGTTCCTATGGCCACCTCCTGTCTCCATCATCAGATCAGCTCGATGGTACCATAATATTGCATTGTCACCCGCCTTACATATTGTATGCAAATTTTCAGCTCAATCGGAAATCGGGGATTTGGTCAAATTTAGCTTCCAAGATTTGACCCGAATTATCTAACAAACCAACTTACATACTAAGAGGTCAAGTACAATAAAAGCTTATAAAAAGTTCCGTGTAAAATGTGCGGCGATTGCAAATCTTCTTAAACTTAGGTATAATGCGGAGTCTACAGCAGATAATCTGTGATTAAAATGCAAGGAATCATCGTCAACAGGAAGCAAATGTTCGCGACCTTCTCAATCTGCTCAGTTTGTAGTTTGTGTCATTTTGTGTGACCAATTTATATGATCTGGGCACTGTGACAAGCTTGATGACTAGTTTAATTAAATTAAATTAAATTTATTTAAGACCAACAAAGGATCAATTTCGTTAGTGACACATTTTAATCTTACAACTAATGCTATTGCTGCGGCGTTGCCGCATTACTGCCGGGATTAGAAAACGGGCACTCATTTTATCAAGTAATCGCTGCTCAGTAGCAGCTAAAGAAACTAAGATGTGTACAGCTTTGACGCTAAGATATCTAGTTACATCTATTTCTGGACATAACATCTAGTTTCCTTATGACTTCCTTATCGCTTTTTATGATACTGTTTAAACTTATTCTTATTACATTTATACATATTTATATTAGTACTTTAACTATCCATATTAAGCATTTTATGTTTTCCAAAATCAATTTTAAATTTTCGCCTCGTCAAAAAATATTCTTATCAGGATTTGAACCCATCAGTCCACCTTTGTAAGCAAATAAGTACCTTTTTATTTTTTTAATTATCTACCTAAATTTACAAAAGGAAACTTATGAGTCAAATAATATTATAATAATAAAGGCATCAGGGCAGCTTGTCGCAAGGGGAGTAACGACCCCTCGGACCCGGAAATGAAAGATGCATAAGACGCGAGTTGGCACGGTGGCTGGCCACTAGGTAGAAACAATACAATAGTCCCAACGCCTGCTGTGACCGGTTCATGGGTATTAGGGTGTCCTGATTTTTTTTTTTAGTTTTCATCAACGCAAGAGCTCTCAAAAGTTGCGTAATTAAATGTAGATTACAAAAATATATTTAAAAATGTTATAAAATTACGGTATTAGGGTTCTACAGACGTTCAAAGTTTTGAAAAAATTGCATTTTTTATCCATACGAAATATTTAATCTTTAGCTAAATTTTCAAAAAAAAAATAACGTTTTGTTTTATTTAGTTGTATAACATACTTAATATTATGATTTGCGTGAAACGAAACGTTACCATTGCATTCGCATTTGTCACGTTTCAACTTAAAACTACCCTCAACCCATTGGGTATGCCTATTGTTGCGCTGTGAACGGGTCCAAGCAGGCGTTCTATATGACATTAAAGCTCTCCAAAGGGACTCTACGTATTGGATCTATAATGCGACTCAAAACGGCGGCGAATCAAATGCGACTGAGAGGCAATGATAGTGACCATATATAAATACATATAAATAATGTTAAAATTTATACATTTTTAAAGCCCGAATGCACTATCTGGCTTTGCCCTGGCATACTTACGTTTATTTTTTTAATACATATAATGACTTGCCAATTGCACACAATGCTTTACTTGTATGTGTATTGCTCAAACTGTATGTCATTATTAGGGCTAGCGCTATGTTCAATTAGGATTATTTCAAATATTTGACGAATTATCTTTATGTCATTATGTAGCCGTGCGATTGCCAAGTCATTATAAGTATTAAAAAAATAAACGTAAGTATGCCAGGGCAAAGCCAAATAGTGCATTCGGGCTTTAAAAATGTATAAATTTTAACATTATTTATATGTATTTATATATGGTCACTATCATTGCCTCTCAGTCGTACTTACGTATCTAATATTGTTACGATTTTAACACCCCCTGGCACAGACTAAAATAACCGACTTGGTATCACATTACATCTCAAAACTTTTTTGTAGTAGAAGAACTGGGTTGCGAGACTTGCATCTTTTTACATGTAATGTTTTTTATGGGATTATTTGGTACTGGTACCAACTAGGCTCACAGCATCCTCAAAACCTTTATTAACTAAAACCTTTCTTAATTGTAGGGAGCCATTGAACCGTAATTGTGTTTACCCCCCGCTCCGCTAAAAGCGGAATATGCATGTTGTTTTTTGTGTACGGTATGAAACATATAAATTTGCAAGCGAAATAGACGGTGTACTAACATAGCTGCCCTGTCTAGTGGTAAACTTGGGTAACTGATGTTTTTCGAATTTCTGTACTTACTCTTTCTCTCTCTCTCTTATCTTAGCGTTTATCACGTTTGCATCCTCAGCACAGACCCGCATTATAAAGCGTTTACCAAGATCACCGAAATCCTTATCATGAGTTTTACGCGGTCTTAAACCATAGCGTACGTCAACTCAAACGCATCTCGCTTGCACCAAAGTCAGTAAGAAGGAGAAGGAGATTACGCAGTCACTAGCGAATATGTCAGTGCCAAACTCGTGGTAAGGGTACAGGTGACCACACATAGATGCAATTTTACTTACTTGTTTTGTTAGGGCTCCCAAGCTGCGTTTACTGGAACGCGGTTGCCACTACTACTTGGGTCTGTAACAAAGGTTTTGACTGATAAAATATAATACAAAGCTTTTAATTAAAAGTTAGCCATGATTTGAAAGCTCGTTTTATATACTGATCAAAACAGAATTGTATTTGTGTTGTGTAGTTAAATACGGAGCTAATTTAATTTATTTTAATTGGTATCTTGGTCTGGGCTGAAAAACAGCGCTGCAGTGTCACTCACGCCGAGTTGATGCTGGCAGCATTATGCTGACGCCCAAACCATTTGTCACTTGCTGTTTAGTTATTAAGTTACAGATATTAGGTTAAGATTATAGATTATAGATATAATGTTTATAGGTTAAGTAACTTTTTGATATTGTGTTTTCTGTATTCGCTGTTGTGGCAATAAATACATATTCATTCATTCATTCATAAAACATAATATATTTAGTTTAAAATTAAGATCGCGACTTTATTTACTACTTGTTTACTTTGGGATTGTCATTAGACGCGTCAGAGTTGTCAAAAATTATATTTCACAATAGGGAGTAAAAATCAGTGTCACAATTACACAATACACAATAGGTACAATTGTTTATTTGTATGAATCTAGTGCAATAAAATTTATTAGAACATTATTTTATTACCATCATTTAGTTCCCTAACTTAGTACCTACTTTTCAGTAACACGATTATTTTTGACTGCCATCCAACGACTAGGTTAAGTAAAACATGTACAGTTGCAATTTTGGCAGTCCAATACACATGAATTATATATCTTAAGAAAGATAAAAGGCCCAGCTTTAGTTTTATGTAAGATGGTTGATCTAAAAAAGAAAAATAAATAAATAGGGATCATAATCACCTTAAACAGGTCGCGTATTTTCTGCAATGTTTTTCCGTATGTTACATAGAATTATGAAAAACTGAGACAGCAAATTACGTTAAATTATATTGTTAATAATTCAGTATTACATAAGCTATCAACCAATAAAATTATATGAATAATAAGGAATCTGTACCTATAACTTTTTTTATCAGTATAAATCTGTGACAGAACTTATGACCTAACTAAGTATCTCTTCTCTTGCCCCTCTCTTGAGAACTCCTTCGGGCACCATCGGTTCTACCTAAGATGTGCCCCATCCCATCTATAGGCACTAAGTGTTTACAGTTCTTAAATCGCCCTGCCAAATTAAAAAAAACCGAAAACATGTTTTTTATTCTTATGTCACTTTGCCAACTGAGCGTCGATAGCATCAATTTTATTAATAAAAAATATGCAGTCTGGATGCATGTCAAATATTTTTGTCAGCCTTTTACTCGAAAATATTTTTATTTAAACGGCCCAATATCAGGATATTGATTTAAAACTACGAAGCTAGGTACAACGGAATACACAAAATTCATTAGATTTTAAGCATTAGCATTTTTGACTTTGAAAGAGGAGCTTTGTTACGTCTAAATGTTTTTTTGTCTCTTGAGAAAAAATAAATATTTCTTTAATGTAACACACACACACGCACACGCCCACACGCGCACACACACACACATGATAAGTTTTTAAAATTATACTTTGTCTATTTTATAAGAAAGCGACAAGTGCGGTACGAAAAAAAAACTATTCATTATCTAATAATCAAAATCCGTCAACCGCTTTCAGTCTGATCGTATCTACTCGTAGATATGGTATATGGATCAAACACATTTTAGAAATAGGTTACTTTTGTGGACAATAAAAGTACATCACTTCTGGTACATATAATATGTGTATGTATATAATAGTGTATAAACAAAATATATATTGTTTAGAATAATTTGATTTGTGTTTCATATTTCCTCTCGCTTTCTACAATCCTGCACTAACTACACGTTTCTGTTTGACCCAATGGTTGACTGGTAGAGAATGCCTTAAGGCATTAAGTCCGCCTTTTGTACAATTTTATATCGTGCAATAAAGTTTAAATAAATAAATAAAATAATATGTATCCCGTTTTTTCTAATTTAAGTACAAAAAAATGTATCCTATACCATACTAAATGTATCCTATAGATACTATACGTTTAACTTTGCGATGTCTACAGAAAAGACGAACGACTTAACTAACTTTATCACACAGGATTTATCTATACCTACTTAACTCTATGTCTTTTTACATCACTTCTAATATTATCTCACCATAATTTCTCCTTTTACCAAATCCTATATCAACAATTCTACATCAACTTTTCAATGTTTTCTTTATCAGGGACCTTACAAAAGCCAGACCGTTTATCTAGCGGACAGCCCCTAATGTTTTATTTATAGGGATCTTTAGCCGATTGAAATAAGCAATATTGTAGTATTACAAGATATTAGGTTACTTTGAGGGACTTTGGAATTTAATAGATATTTTTAGTTCAAAAGAATCGTTTTTGTTGAAGTAAATAATTTGGTGTAGTACTTAATGAAGCTTAAAATTCGGTATCTGTAACATCATTATTATCGCTTTATATCATTTTTTTGCATTTTTTTATCATTTTTTTTGTATTTTAAAGAGGCGATGACGATGAGGCTTGAATCGTATATTTTTAGGGTTCCGTACCCAAAGGGTAAAAACGGGACCCTATTACTAAGACTTCTCTGTCCGTCTGTATCTCATGAACCGTGATAGTATCAGTTGAAATTTTCACAGATGATGTATTTCTGTTGCCGCTATAACAACAAATATTAAATAGTGCGGAACCCTCGGTGGGTGAGTCCGATTCGCACTTGTCCGGTTTTTAATTTTCATAGGGTTGACGACAGTACTAAATAATAATTTTCCATTCGAAGTTTACTACATTACCATAAAACAATGACTCAGTTATTGAAATTAAAATCACGATTCAATTCATTGACGGGTGAGTCGGTTCAGGGCTGGATCCTTGAAACGTTACTATTTTAGGACACGTAGTAAATAGGGAAAGGTAAGTTTATACCGGCCAAGTTTATAATATATGCAAGTTAATAAATGTACAACGGGGACATTCCCACTGAACCACTTTAGAAAAGTGTTTAGGTTTGTGTTTATGCTTGGATCTTTTGAAAGGAAAGTTATGAAAATGAATGTAAGTAAGACGAAAGTAATGGTATTTGAAAAGGAAGAATATATGACAAACTGTGAAATTTTGATTGGTGAAAAAGAAGTAGAACAAGTGAAAGAGTTTGTGTATCTGGGAACCTTGTTCACTAGGGACGGTAAGCATGATAAAGACATTGAAAGGAGAGTGAATGCTGGAAATCGCGTGAATGGGGCACTTAACGCTTTTATGAACAGCCAGAAGGTGTCGCAAAAAGCACGGTTGGCTGTGCATAGAGGGGTGCTGGTGCCTACACTTATGTATGGTAAGGTTGGATATGGCAGAAGAGGCATCAGAGCCAAGTGAATGCGGTGGAAATGAGAGCGTTGAGAAGTGTGTGTGGTGTGAGATTACAAGATAGAATTAGGAACAGTGTGATAAGGGAAAAGTGTAGACTGAACGAAGATGTAGTGACAAAAATTGAGATAGGTATGTTGAGATGGTTTGGACACGTGGAAAGAATGAGTGAAAGAAGGCTAATAAAGAGTGTATAAGGGAGAGGTAGAAACGGGAGTTGGAAGGGGCAGACCTCGGCGGACTTTCTCTGATCAGATCGGGGAAGTCCTGAAGAAAGGCCAGGTCAAGAGCATCCTAAACCGGTGAGCGTGTATGAGGAATGTTATAAAAGTGAAGGAAGCGAAAGAGGTATGTCAGGATCGTAGCAAGTGGAAATCCGTGGTCTCTGCCTACCCCTCCGGGAAATAGGCATGATTATATGTATGTATATATGTTTAGGCCACGAAGCTTGATTATATCACTATTGTATACAATACTTTTTCTACGAGTCATCTAAAATAATATGTTTTTTACTATAAAGCCTAAATAATTAATGAAAATTGGTAATCTCAGTAGATAAAATAGTCGCAGGTGTGTGTTTTCTGTGAGAGCGCGGTGGCACGTGATTGGTTAAATTATTTAGCGTATCGAAATGAATATGTTCAGCTGGGAGTCCATAAATGAAACGTACACAATTATAGATTGATATATGAAAACTTAATTCAACCATTACAGTCGACGAGTAGAAAAACTTTATTTTTGTAATTCAAAGGAAAATTACATACATTTTTTTCGGATCAAGTTTTGTTTTCGTATTCATTCCGCCCAAAATGAGAAACTTTTCAAACCAGCTAATTTTTATCCAAAGAAAAAAAATCGTTAACAAAGTAAAAACCGGCAATAACCTATACGTTAGCTGTCTTGCAATTTTTTTCCAAAAGTAATTTGACATAGAAATTTCACTTGCAATGTAAAAAGATGACGTAATATGATACTCTAAATAAATAGGTACCTACTTATTTAATAAATTCCCCATCAAAACAGAAAAGATACCTCCGAAATTAAATATATATTTTTTGTATTTAATAAATACAAAAAAAAATACAAAATCTATTTATTTGCCAAAAAGTCCATTTGTACACGTTACAAAACGTCACAAAAGTTACAGTGATCCCCACACTAGGCACAGCCTGTATCGTGGGGACCCAGATCGGACAGAGTTCCCAAAAACATATGCGGCACGCTATTTAGGTTCAAAAATAATAAATAATAATAATAAATTCATTTTAGATCCCATCAACTCTCAATAGTCCTTACACCCTGGCGGGTGCTGCCTCTGCGTGCGTCCCATGACACGGGCATGGGCAGCATCCGCTCGGTGTACCCCTTACATTTAACTAAAGTCTCAAAAGGGCCTGTTGGCTTCGGCTCCGCGCACGCCTCCCAAAAGTCCGGAACACCATTGTTTTGTGATGGGAAAGACATGAATAATATTATAGCGCCGCTATACTTACTCAACCTTGTATCTGCAACACTCATTTGATGACAAAAACACCCGTATTCCGAATGAAAGAAAAGCGACATTTCCATCAAATGATTGTTGCATATATGAGGTTGAGTAAGTATAGCGACGATAGGACATTCTTACACAGATTGACTAAGTCCCACGGTAAGCTCAAGAAGGCTTGTGTTGTGGGTACTCAAGGCAACGATATATATAATATACAAATAATTAAATACATAGAAAACACCCATGACTCAGTCATTTAGTTGATAAAATACTTGGCCAGTGTATATCAGTCCTTACTTAAAATACTTGTACCTAGTATGCTTCGTAATCTATTCATATACGTAGAACAATCATAATTACGTTCTAAATATGTGTGACCTATTTCGATATTAAATCCGCATAAATTAATTATGATTCAATTATCGTTGTAAATAGACAACAAGTCGCGTATTCTGTGCATTAACCGACTGCTCTAAAGAGTTTTTAACAGTTTTATAATAGGTAAGAGTTGTTTGTAGGAAGTAATGAATGGTCAAAATATTTAAATCAGTACGGTTTCACTCACTATTATTTTAAACTATTTTTTTTATCTAATATTTTGATATATGTCTCACGATAGTTTATTTTTTCATTTTTGATAAATGATTGCGTAATGACATAGTTTTTTTTTACGAAATGCATTTTTTTTAATTTTTCAATTACTATGCATTAAACTGCTTACCGAGGTTTTATTTTACTTTGTAAGAAATAGAGCAGAAAACACATTATTTTCACAAAAAATACTAAAATAGAAATAGGTACAAATATGGTACCTTTATTTAAATGATTATGTCTGTCTTTTGTTTTAATCTTTTCCCATATTTATGTTTAACTACTTTATATCTGTGTTTCGTTTAATATGTTACTGTAAAAATGTGCTAGGCATGCATTTTTATCGCCCATCACTTTCGCACTTACATAATTATGTACTTGTTAGTACGTGACAGACATGGTGACAGGCGACAAAACAGTAACTGTATATGTCCAACACCATAGTACCTAATTACCTTAATACATTTTACTTTACTTAAAATTTTGACAAAAAAAAATCCTAATAAAATATACTTATATTAGTTACCACATCAACTACGCATTAATAATACCGTTTTGACATATTCAGGTCATAATATAATGAACTCAAAAACTGCATAATTAAAATGTAAAAACGGCAGACAATGACACCGAGACGAATGTCAGCCCACTTCTGTCAAACGGCGCGTCACTTCTCGAAACTGCATTGTCATATTCTGAATATTGCATTACTGCTGGAAACATACGGGTTGACGTTTCGGACATGCGCGCTGCAGGTGTATTCGATTTTTACATTAAATCTTATTAATAAGATTAATAACTGGTTTCTGCCCGTAACTTCTACCTGCGTGAAATAATGATGATTGATAATAAATATCCTATGTCCGTCCCCGGGCCTCAAATTATGTCCATATGAAATTTTATTTTAAATTGGTTCAGCGGTTTAAGAGTGAAGAAGTAACAGATAGTTGTTGTCTTTTATATAAATAAATTGAATTAAAATTGATAGACATCATCATCATTCGCTTGCCCTTGTCCCATCCACCTTTTCCTCGGTTTTCCTCTCCTCGTACCTCCCTCCACATTCATTCTTAATACCTTTCTCGTCACATTATTTATAATATTATATATACCTTTGTTACTACTATAATATACACCAGTTAAAACCATTAAAATAATCACACCTTTTTCTCAAATCGCACTTAAGTGATTTTAGCTCTTAGAAGAATAATAATAGAATAGGAAGACATATATTTTAATAATCTTCTACATACATACAGCGTAATTGCAATGAAATTAAAGTACGTTTAGTTTTGACGTTTCCTGCATAACTGCAGATGAATGATGCAGTGGTGATGAGAATGATGTCACTACTGCAGGAAACATCAAATTCAATATAAGTAAATTTCTTGATATAAAGATCTTGATTAAGGTAATATTTGTAAAACTTGACAATTTAAAAGTGCTTGTTGCTAGGCCTATTTGAATAAAGAATATTTTGACTTGACTTGACTTGATCTTTTTTACTTTTCCGGTAGTAATGAAGACGGCAGCATGACTGCAGCAGTATTGCAGCGCGACATTACTGTAAATACAAAAATCATGGCAGCAACACCGATTTGACTGGCAATAATGTCGTCCTGCATTATCGCTGCAGAAAGGCTGCTGTAGTCTAAATCCGAACGGTATATTTACGCACGTGCCCGTCCAACTTAACCACCCGTATATCCTCACGCCCTTAATTAGGCTCGGTTATTTCATCCTACTGTCACTTTATTCGCGGAAGAGTAAGACAAAGGACCTTTTTCTCCTAAAACAAGTAGAACGTAACGAAAGCATAATTTAAATTTACGGCTTATTGTTGCCAAGAATTTATTTTAGAATTCCGTTACAAAGGATAACTCATCAGACGACGGGGAAGTATATTATGAAGTCAGAAATGTATGACTTGTAAAAGACTTTTTGACTCAGGCCAATTCGAGCGTACACTGACATCAGACTGATATTTGAATGATGTTGTTTAGTTATCGTGCGTCTCGCCCGCGGACAATACATGTACGGACAAGTACGAGTGAAATGCACAATAACTGAATGACATCAGTAGGGAAGTAGGAAGTTGTTGATTCTATAGTCATTCTGTACTCCTAGTGAACGCTTTCACTTGACGTGACGCGTTTGCGTTAAGTGTCATTTTGTAAGGGATTTTGAGTTTCCAAAACGTCCCGCTTGGCGCGCTGTTCAAAATCCCATACAAAAATAGACATAACGCAAACGCGAACTTTCGTCACGCTATCCTATGAAATTTACACTAGGGCAGCCATTCTCAAAGTTTGCTCCGTGGACCCCTAGGGCTCCGCAAAGCCTCTGTGGGGGCTCCGCGAGAAAAAGAGAAAACAAATCAATAACCAACTCTCCTATACTTATCTCTGGTCCACAGTTAATTTGTCAATCGTTTTTTTTTATTTGGGGCTCCGTCAAATAGTTTGCTTTCCAAAAGGGTTCCGTTGCCAAAAAAAGTTTGAGAACCGCTGCACTAGTTAGGGGTTCTGATGTCAGTGTTCGAATTGGCCAATTTGACGGTAAATTATCGGTAAATAGTCTCATTTTGTATGAGGTTTAGAGCTTCCAAAACGTCCCGCTTGGCGCGCTGTTCAAAATCTGATACAAAATGAGACTTAACGCAAACGCGTAGGGGAGACAGCGGTGAGTTGTGACAGAGGAGAGTTGTGACGTTGTGACATCGCCGATCTTTTGGAATCTATCAACTAATAACGAGCTTGCAATAGCGTGCGTTTCTTAGTTCAAGTTACTAGCTAACAAACGCTCACTGTTGTGAGCTAGCTAACAGTTAAGATATTTAAAAAAATCGGCAATGTCACAATTGTCACAAATCTCCTCTGTCACAACTGGCCTCCCCTAGTTACGTCACGTCACGATATCAAATGAAATGGGTTCAGAATCGGGCGTTCAGTCACGCTACTCACTTTGCAACAGCTACTGAAACTTTCAATGCCATGGCGAATATTTATCTATATCATATCCTTCATAATTACTATAATACATAGCTTACTTTGTTTATTATATGTGAAATTTAATGTTAAAATAAATAAATCAGTAAATTTCAATGTTTATAAATTTATACTGGTCCATCACGTTGTTTAAATAATAATTTATTTCATTTCTGATAAACGAAATATAATATTATTATGATGAGTAAAAATCTTGAAAGTTAAATCAGTGAAACATAATATGGTAGGAAAACCGATTAATGTGTACATCCATTTTATTAAATTTTCCTGGTATTGCGTTCATTAATTCTGATTTAAGGGCATTGTATTCGAAATCGGCGTATTTTGATTTAAAAGCAATTTCGCAATAAATGCTCAAAAAAAAATTTGTTTATAATCTATTTATTATCTGCGATTTAATTTTCGTGTAATATCGTATTTTTAAGCCCCACTACCTGTATTTTCCGATACTTACAGTTAAAACTAGCAAAAATAGTCAACACTTCAACGGTGTTATCCGATAACTTTTTAGAGCACAACCAAATTAAGTTCGCTTTTTAACACAACCCATTCTGAGTAGGTGACCGAACCAGCGAAGTCATATTTCATATGTCATATATCATTTATTGCATAGTCATGGACATAATTACATAATAAGATGTTACAAATAATTTTGTCAATTCATGACATCCTGTTAGGGCACAATAACAATGTTTAACTTACTATCTAATACCTATCAACAGCCACCTACCTAAAACAGTCTGTGGGCTTTCGTTTCGCCACTAATTTCTCGATCTCTTCATTTTTCCTTATCCTCCAGGTGCCCAGCAGCAGGCAGGTGCAGAGGTGCAGGTGATCTTGTTTCGGAGGCCAAGATTATTTTTGGATCACTGAGCCAAAATAGTAGATTTAACACAACTGTCACTCGGTGACAAACACTGTAATTCGCTTCATAGTAGCAGACATCATAACTAATACCTATCCGTGCTTGTCGGTAGAACTTAGCCTTAACATGATGTTGGAAATTCAGTTTCCATGGGAATATCTGCCTTGATCAAAAGCGTTTCAAATAACAAAACGCAGACTGTGTTACGTGTTCGAAATTTGGCCTTTGTTGTACGAGAACCATGAGGCTTTCCTGTTAAACACACAAAGGATGCAGGGCCTCAATAGTTCGGCAGATTTTAACGTATTTCTGATGTAAAAATATATGGAATCATGGATATTTTGCAATTGTATTTCTTTTCTATAGGAACGTAATAATTCAATTTTGTTCAATATGATGTTGTAAGCTCATTTGTTAGTGAGGTGAGGTGAGGTGTTTGGTAAGTGAAATGAAATACTAAGTGAAATAACTTAAACTATTGATCAAATAATAATATAATTAGTTCCTAGTAATAATTGACAATGCATAGCGATCGGCAAATGATATTTCAGTTAATAGGGATAAAATGTTATGTGTTTTGTTATTAAAATTGTTATTGAAATTAATAAGGATAAGTTTAAATTGAGAGTTAAAATATGAACTATGTGTAATTAGGCAAATTTTTTTTAATACTACGTCGGTGGCAAACAAGCATACGGCCCGCCTGATGTTAAGCAGTCTCCATAACCTATGTACGCCTGCAACTCCAGAGGAGTTACATGCGCGTTGCCGACCCTAACCCTCCCTCTTACTCGAACTCTGGCAACCTTACTCACCGGTAGGAACACAACACTATTAGTAGGGTCTAGTGTTATTTGACTGCGGTTTTCTGTAAGGTGGAGGTACCTCCCCAGTTGGGCTCTGCTCTAGATCTGGAATGACATTCGCTGTCCTGTGCCCTACCACACAAAGCGATATGTCATTCACAGTGCCCATACCTCTCTTTTGGACGTAGTTTAAGGACATAACCGGGTCCTTTTGGACGTAGTTTACGGACATACCCGGGTCCCAAAAAATACTAATTACATACTATATAATAAATTACCCAAACATCTCAAAAGGAATCTCTATTGACAGCGTTTCATGCTCATGTGAAAGACGAATCATGACTGTATAACATAAACGAATTTAATGAAGAGTAAAATGTAAAAAATATGAAGTGCAATCGCACTTGTTAGCAGTATCATGTAATAATAGATATATTATTGTATTAATGTACCTATTAACTTGTGTGATGAATAAACGATTATATACTTATTAGGCTAATAACAAGAACCCGATATATTTCTAACGTAACATATGGAAGCTACATAAATAATTTATTTATTTTAAATTTTTATTTCATTAAAAATCAACAATTTATATCAAATTGAATCAAATAGGTAGGTACAAAACAGTATAATTTTGACTGGAATTAGACAGTTAAATAAAAATATACAGAAGGCTAAAAACAAAAACAAGTTGCAACTCACAAAAGTCTTGTTTAAACTCAATGCGAAACGTCAGCGCCATCTTTAAATCCATGTATATTTAAACCTAATTGGCGTCCTTAATTCGGTACAAATCCCTTTTGTCAACGTCCCGGTGTGACACGCACACTCTTAAACATATCAAAGTCGATGTAAAGAAATTGTTAGCACTTAATCAATTTCACACTAATTTTGGTGATTGCAGCGACAGTGTTGAGCTGAAAATATCAAAGGAAGTGTTGAGGGGATTCTGGAGATCTTGCCAATTAGTGGAAAAAATGTTTCGCCCGAAATTGAGGGACATTTTTTAGGCTTCTGAGCAAAATTTTCTAGGGTCTCGTGTCCAAATGTGTCGGTCATTAATGAAAACAGCTCTTTTATTCCTCGAACGTCCAAATTATCTCTTGAATATTTCACAGATATAAAATAATATCAGTATACTCGCATATATTCGTAACTCTACTTTTGTTCCTGTGGACTTGTTGGCAAAAATATACGAGTCGCTATCATGCTACTTTATTAATAAGTTAAAATAAAGTTTATACAGTAGTTTGTACAGTCAGACCTTTGCATACAAATTTCTATGAAGGTGGTACCTTTTCTCTGCAGCTGACTGTACAACGAATGCATGTGCATGGCCACTTTATGAATGGAGTTCATTTATAAAGTGGCCATGCACTTTTGCAGATGGGTACTTGTGTAACACAAATTTGTAATAGGTAAATAAATTTTTTTCCTGATACTAAAATTATCGTGGCTTCAGTGTTTTAGCGCCGTCTTTTTGTAAGTTAAAATAGCATTTTTAATTGTAATATATTATGTGATGTGGGTCCCAGGAGGTTTACTCACATATAAGTAAAAACCGTGCTCCCTTCATGCGGGTGTCCCTCAAAGCAAATTGGGCCAGTGTCCACAAATTTCGCAATCAGCGAGTCCTTTTTTTTCCGGCCACGGGACAAATGAAAACAATAGCAGGTGCAAACGGCGTTCTGAATTCTGTGATGTTTGCTTACCCCACAGTACAAGCCCGTAGGGCGTGTGAGTTTGTAACTTTGTACATACGCATGGTAGGTTGTATAATTTACATGCTACGCTTGTTAGGTGTATGAGGTAAATGGCTGGCGGCGATGAAATAAAAGTAAAAAGTAGATTTTTTCACTTTAATATGCCTGATGGTATCTAAGCGAACATATTTGCGTTTTATATTGGCGTTGGCGCGCCAATTCCGTGCACGGCTGAGGAATGATAGCAATGTTGGGCGTCATGACAGAGTAGTGTCATTTTGTACGTACGGGCGCGGCGCACACCCTCCCACTGCCATGACCTCCGAATGCACGGAATTGGCGCGCGGACAGTAGGCTAGGCCCCCCTGCCCAAATAAAACCGGTCCTAATAACTTTATTCATTGCAAATAATTTTACAGTACATATGGTGCTACTTTCTCGCACTAGTGCGTAAAGAGCACTTTTCGTCCATATGTCGAAAGTTTAAAGGGCCATACTGTAAAACGTTGTACGATACGCGTGCGAAAAGGTAATTCGCAACTCGTGTCGATTTAAAACACTCCCTGCGGTCGTGTTTTAATTTATCGCCACTCGTTTCGAATTTTCTCTTTTCCGCACCTGTATCGTAAATAACTATACCGAGCGTTAGCGATGGCCTCCGTTTCAACTTAGGCAAAAATGCTTTCGTATGCCCGGATGTCCTCTGCAGGTCGCATTCTCAACCAATACTCGTGAAATTTTGTGGGCACTTTCGGTAGTATGATTAAAAATTCTGTCACGTTTTTTGGAAATTTTTAAAATGGAGGAATTTGGCATAAAGTAGTGTTTATAGTCTATGGCTGATTAAGCTTATAGCAAGATCTACAGAGCTCAGCTACTAGTTTTAATTAATTTACTGTTATATTTTATTGTAATCGCGTGCATTTAAAAACAAAAATGAATGTTTTCCAAAAATAGGTCAAAGATCCATAAATATCGCGATGCGGTGGGCCTATGCACTGAAATAAAATGATAGATGGCGTCATTCGAACGCCCGCGGACTTTTATTCGACTGCTGATGCGTTGTTTTTTGTTTTTGTTTTGGCAGAATAAAATCATTTATTAAATCTTTGTGAATAACGGCCTGGTTCATGATTGATTTAATGTTTAATAACAAAACTTCCGTGAGACATAGACATATTAAATATATTAATAACGGGTCACTCACGTGTTTTAAGTCGAAAACGCTCGACATGTTGTTCGACGTGTTTTCGACTTAAAACACGTGAGTGACCCGTTATTAATATATTTAATATTGATTTAATGTATTGTTTTTTGTATTATAATTTAAATTCAAACAATGCAATGCCGAAATTAATATTCTATTAAATGTTTTCCAATATAAAGACTACATTCTTGAGTTTTTTTTTAGTTTCGCTTATAAAAGACTTAATAAAGACTTCTAATAGAACTTTAGACTTGGATTTTTTTTAACCTCATAGAATTTTACGAGTAGACTCAAAAGAATCGAGTTCAATATAATAATATGTGCCATTTTCAACCAAATACTTATTGTCGCTTGTCAGTAAGGCGCTATTTCCATATAGCTTCAATTAGAAATCAACCTTATCGACAAGCGACAATGTGGTACCTTTTGGTTGAAAACGTCACATATTAATCCTGACTTGTTTAACTTAAATACCAAGAAAACTGAAGCTTTATTTTGCTATTTTATTATTTCTTAGTTCTTTCTGCTAAAATACTCATACGAAATAGCGAATCGCCTATAATTTCCTACATTACCCCTGATATATGACCGCAGCTTATTATTTTTGCCCATTACAATTACAGATGGGGTTTTTTGCGTCCGAATTTTTGGCATCACGCCGCGCCCGCCATTTTATTCGACCAAGGGCTATAAATCAATTCTTGCATTAAATAATTGAATTACGAGCTGCTTATTGTTTTGGGGAATTGTTGTTAAATGACTATTATTTTTCTTTTCGGATATTTAGTTTCTTTTTTTACCAGCTTTTATTTAACTTGCAATGTATGTTTGTTCGGGTCAAATCTAAGTTAAATTAGACTAACTTCCCATTATTCGATTGAGCTGAAACTTTACACACATATGTAAGTCGGGTGACAATTCAATATTATGGTACCATCGAGCTGATCTGACGATGGCGACAGGAGGTGGCCATTGGAACTGCAACCAATGCAACCTATTTTGGGGTTTTTAAGCATTGTTTTGATGAGTATTTAGTTGACTGTTGAAAGAAAAGTATAGTCAGCGATAAAAGGTTGTATCAAAAAATTAAATTTTGAAAAAAAAAAAACTGATTTGTTTTAGAGACCATTTACTGGTAAGCGGTTTTATAACCTATAAACACTACCTGTAAAGTGTTTTAGCGGTTTATGACCGTAAGATAACGATTAATTCTTAGGGTTCCGTACCCAAAGGGACCCTATTACTAAGACTCCTCTGTCCGTCTATCCTTCTGTCCGTCTGTCTGTCTGTCACCAGGCATGTATCTCATGAACCGTGATAGCTAGACAGTTGAAATTTTCACAGATAATGTATTTCTGTTGCCGCTATAACACCAAATACTAAAAAGTAAGGAACCCTCGGTGGGCGAGTCCGACTCGCACTTGTCTGGTTTTTTTATTTCTTAGTGTTGACAGTTTCGAGAAGTTTCGACTTGTTGCATTCATATGCATAGGTATGCATGTTAATTAAATTTTATCTGATATTTTAGTTCAATTAATGTTTATCATAACAATAACATTCAAAAAGTTGGTATACATCGTCTATTTTTATTTTAAACTAGCTTTTGCCCGCGACTCAAACTATCTCTGTGCCAAATTGCAACTAAATCGGTTTAGCGGTTTAAGCGTGAAGAGGTAACACACAGCAGACAGACTTTTGCATTTATAATATTAGTATGGATAGTTAGATTCTAGTTTCAATAATGAAGATCAAATACTTTTTTATTAAAATTAATAATTGTTCACGCACCTTCTAGCGACACCTAGCGGCGCTGCAACGAGAACTGCTGCTGCGCCCCTCCGCGCTCATCTTGTCTCGTTCATTCGCCTCGATATACGGCACGATAAACACGTTACTCGTTACATTTCAAATCTAAGCTTATATAAAGCCATTTTTCTTAATAAACGAATTTTCTACATGTTACAATAAACGTCTTCATTGAATGGACCCTGGAAAACCACCGAATCCTGCACAATAATATACTAGCTCTAAATCGGTTCACAGATTTAAGCGTGAAGATATATGTAACAGATAGACAGACAGTCATATAGAGTTACTTTCGCGTTTAAAATATTATATGGAATTATTAAAATATGAAATGGTAGATATTTAAAGTATGACTAGGACGTACTAGTTAATATTGTTTTAGTGATGATCTGATTCAACTGCCAATAAATAAACCAAAAACCGAATTAACAAAAGCAATGCTAATCAAAAGTATTTCCGAATCTGGTTTGCAGCGGTTCCAAAAAAAGCTAACCGATTGTAATTGTCCAGGGAGAATCAATCTGGCTGCCTACGCCCAGCTTGGAGTTCGAAAAAAGAAATACTAGAAGCAAAAAAAAAGGAATCTGTTTTAGTTCTACTGTTAGGTATGTGTACTTGCCTATATGATTCTGTCAAGTTATGTTCTAATGTATGGGGAATACAAGCAAATTATAGCCAGCATTAAATGAATGTAGTATAAATACCTTTGGGTATGGTTCTTTATGCACACAAGCGTCCCCTCCGCTCCCCGTGACGCAACCCCCTCTTTTAGCACGAAATATGTCCTAGATGACGGTTTTTTTCTGAGAAAAGTATTAGTTGGGAAAAAAGTGTCAAGGTAAGAAATAATCATTATTAAATTATTAGCAGAAAAGGTTATATATTTTTTTGATATGATGCAATATGAAAGAAACTGATCACAATTTAGACACTCTAATTTGGAACATTACGATTTGGATGAGGATCATGGATTGTTTTAACTTTACTAGACAGATTAAATTTATAACTTTTATTGTTTAAATAGTTTTAGAAAAAAATTAAATAGTTAAATAACATGTAATCATTTTATTAAATTTCGACAACAAATCCTTACTAATATTATAAATGCGAATGTAACTGTCTGCCTGTCATTTAACCTCTTCACGCCTTAGCCGCTGAACCCAAGACCCAAGGAAGGACATAGGATAGTTTTTATCAATCATTATCATTCCACGCAGACAAAGTTGCGGTCAGAAGCTGGTAATGACATAAGTAGATTATAAACCGAAATGGGGCATTTTCTATGAAAAGGGACCATATTGTCGATGGCGCTTACGCCGCACAGCGTCGCGCGGCATTGTGTTTATATCGGAGCATCGTTTATAATGGCGTAAGCGCCATCGACAATAAGGTCCCTTTTTATAGAAAATACCACAAATGACTAGAGCTCACCGGATGGCCGAGGCCGGAATAGAACCAGCGTCTTCAGCTCTCGGGGCTAACTTTCTGGCGAGTCACAGCGGTATATACCTGTCCCAAATTCTCAAGTATATGCTATGTTTAAAGGCTAGGCGCCTTGACTAACTCTAAGGCCAGTAGGTACGTGCTTATAGCGAGAGATGCTGCTGCCATTTTTACAACTAGGGAACAAATCAAATTATAAGAGTCTGCATGTGACCACGAGCGTAACGTCACGTTCGAAACGTCAGGTCATAAATAAACGTAAGTTTATACGCGATAAAGTCCTGTGTTAGTTTAAAATTATGAGTGAAAATCGTGTTAGTTTAAATCAAGAAATCAAATTATTTTACAGTACATATGGTGCTACTTTCTCGCACTAGTGCGTAAATAAGCACTTTTCGTGCATATGTCGAAAGTTTAAAGGGCCATATGTACTGTAAAACGTTGTACGATACACGTGCGAATAGGTAATTCGCAACTCGTGTCGATTTAAAACACTCCCTGCGGTCGTGTTTTTAATTTATCGCCACTCGTTTCGAATTTCCTCTTTTCCGCACTTGTATCGTAAATAACTATTATTTAATATTTGAATATAAGTAGATGTCCAGAGTCCAGACACACTTTAAGTATTGTAAGTACCTAGTTATTGATTATTATTTATCTCCACGGGACTTAATCGCGTAAAATAGTTTTAAATTTACCTCCGACGTTTCGAGGACGGCGTTGTCCCCGTGGTCTCGGAGAAGACTGGCTAAAGTTGACATCAACATCTTCTAGGCGCGCGAGTTTTTCGAACTACCCGCACTTGGTCTTGTTTATTAACTTGAACGTTTTGCGCACTAGGGATGCTACTGGGTCGACACAACACACAACCTAGCGCGCCCCGCGCGCCTAGAAGATGTTGATGTCAACTTTAGCCAGTCTTCTCCGAGACCACGGGGACAACGCCGTCCTCGAAACGTCGGAGGTAAATTTAAAACTATTTTACGCGAATAAGTCCCGTGGAGATAAATAATAATGAGTAAAAAATCGTGAAAGTTTAAATCAGTGACCTAGTTATTGAGTATGCAAACATTGCCAACTCTCATGGAAATCGACCAGTTGAAGTGGAACCAGACGCGTCAACATACTTTTCTATCCTAAGTACTCTTTGTATTCAAATTCATACATGCGCTTTTACATTTTTTACAACGACACATCTACAATGTGCTTGTGTACGAGTATGTAAACTTTGCAATAACGGAAAAGGTACAGTTTTTAGGGTTCCGTAGCCAAAATGGCAAAAACGGAACCGCCGTTCGTAGTCAACTTGTAGCATATAGTGACTCACAACAGCTGGACTCTCAGGGGTCGGAAACCGGTATTTGCTCCATACAAAAATACCGGTATTATTACGTTCTGTTTCGTTCTTTTGTTTATAATTTCATTTTTAATGGGACGTTTTAATAATGCAAAATTGTTTCCTAAATACATGATTCAGTCCTACGTAATGAGCATAAAAAAAATCAAAATATTGGGCTATTTCGGGGTTTTTAAAAAATACCGATTCCGAGCCCTGGCTGAGACCACCCACCGCGAATAGATTTAATAAATTAATTGTTCATTTTCCAAATGTAATATGATACCATGTAATGCGATATTGCAAGCATTAAAATAATGTTACATTTCCCGCAACCTTGGACTTAAACCTAGTGTAGAAGACAAAGGAAATGCTTTCCTATATAAACCCCACATTTTATTACAATAAACAATTAGTATCCGACCGTTGCGAGTATTACTTATACATCATCCGCTACCCTCCGGGACCCCACACTTCATGGCGACCCTGCCAGTCGAGCTGCTCCAGCAGCTCATGGTAACCAGCCAAGCTGCTCGAGGCAGCCGCACTTTAGACGCCGCAGCGCCGCGCAACAGCCACCACGTACCGGTTGACCACTACTAACACTGTAAAGGGTACAAAATTTCGGCATGATATTAAATTCATAGTAAGCAATATAATCCTAAATCAATATAATTGTAAATCTGTTTTAAAAATTTTGTTTCTTTGTGGTGCAATAAAGAATATTTATTATTATTTCCTTTATTTATTTTGAGTCTTAGGTTAGGGTTTTATAACATGCATATAAAAGTAAAATACAAAAACACTTACAAAACATTACAAAAATATATAAACACATTATAAAAAACCTAACCTAGGGTGCCCTAACCTAACCTTTATTATTATTATTATTATTATTATAATCCGTTTACATAGTTTTATCTTTTTATAGCGTCAAAAGTTTGGACTCAAACTTATTAATCATTCATACTAATATTATAAATCCATACTAATCCATACTAATAATATTATAAATGCGAAAGTCTGTCTGTTTGTCTGTCTGTCTGTCTTTCTGTCTGTGTGTTTCCTTTCACGCTTAAACCGCTGAATCGATTTAAATGAAATTTTGCATAGGGATAGGTTAAGTCCCTGAGAAGGACATAGGATAGTTTTTATCCCGAAAATCATCCCTTAAGAGGGTGAAAAGCGGGGTGGAATCATGGTGGAATTGGGATAATAAATGATTTGCCTAATATTTGTGTGCATATTATGCTCAAATTGAATGATTGCTATAAGACTTTCTCCAGGAGCTATTCTTACTCTAGCTGGGGTTACTAAGTCCATGCAGACGAAGTCTCGGGCAAAAGCTAGTAGTTTTTTCTTTTTATAGCGTCAAAAGTTTGGACTCAAACTTATCAATCATTATGAATTAAAACAGTCTCACGTGACGTTACATTATGAAAAAATGTAACACTTTAAAAATAAAATGTCCCTAATACATGTAGCCATGTATGTGTTAGCCTGATTACTGTAATCACAGTAATCAGGCTAACAAACCCGTGGCTACATGTATCAGGGACATTATCGAATTTATGTTTCCGTAATACGTAACATGAAAGCTCCGAGGTAAGTCATAAAACTATCCACTTATTACAAAGAAATAAAGTAATATTTTTGTAAAACATGCAATTTTCGCGTAACAGTCACTGTTTAATAAAGGTGTTGATACACGTCGGATGTTCGGTAATGTCCTCTTACATGGTAGTAATAATTGGTAAATAGGTTTATTTTTAACCGACTTTAAAAAGGGAGTTCACAGGGAAAATATTGCCTCAATGGCTTCTATTGTAAGCAATATTTGTTATTGTTATTTGTAAATGTAATTAGGGTTCCCTACATCAAAAAGAAACAGAAAAACCGGCAGTGTTCCGTACCATTACCTGGTTTTTTGCCTAAAATAAAAATATTTATTGGTTGATTGATTGATTACGGAAAAAAACAGCAAAAAAATCACGTTTGTTGTATGGGAGCCTCATTTAAATATTTCTATTATTCTGTTTTTAGTATTTGTTGTTATAGCGGCAACAGAAATACATCATCTGTGAAAATTTCAACTGTCTAGCTATCACGGTTCATGAGATACAGCCTAGTGACAGACAGACAGACGGACAGCGGAGTCTTAGTAATAGGCTCCCGTTTTTACCATTTGGGTACGGAACCCTAAAAAACGGAACCCCAGTTAGAACAAAAATTTGACAGTACCGAACAACTGACAGGCCGATGTCGTCCGGCGGACTGATAGTCAGTGGGCCCCATAAGAGTGTTCAAAACAAAAAATAAATAAAAAAAATGTAAAAAATAAAAAAAATATAAAAAAAGTTGAATTTTTACGGAACCCTCGGTGGGCGAGTCCGAATCGTGCTTGTCCGGTTTTAGGGTTCCGTACCTAAAGGGTAAAAACGGATTACGTGCTATTACATACTAAGATTCCGCTGTTCGTCTGTCTGTCACCAGGCTGTATCTCATGAACCGTGATAGCTAGTTGTAATTTTTCACAGATGTATTTCTGTTTCCGCTATAACATCAAATACTAAAAACAGAATAAAATAAATATTTAAGTGGCGCTCCCATACATCAAACGTGATTATTTTTGCCGTTTTTTGTGTAATGGTACGGAACCGTTCGTGCGCGAGTCCGACTCGCACCTGGCCAGTTTTTCACTTTGTTTTGCATTCACCAATCAGCGAAAATGATCATCAAGGTCGTATCAATATAATCTTTGATCTTGACAGCTTGTTACTAATTGTTCATTCTGAATCGGGCCCAGGGGGCCTTGACGGGCAGTTTAGAGCTTTTCAGTTACCTAGTACCTATTTACAAATGCCTAAAACGACTTTGCTACTTAAGGCCGTTCCATCGGTTAGCCGCTGTCACTGTCACATTTCGCAAGAAAGAACGGGAAAGATCATGCGCGCCAAGTGTCAATTTTGATCGAATTTTGTCGAAAACGTTACCTTACAATATCGAAATTCGAAAGCTATGAAATCACTATTTAAGCTAAGATTGTTTTTTCTTCTTTTTTTGGTTATAGTTTCACGTAATAAATAACCGAGTTAAGTTGGATTAAAAGTCCCAGTTAGAGGTTACTTTGGGAATTAATTGTATCGAGCGAAGTGTCATAATTCGTGTATCGGAAGCTACGTTATTAAAGATAATATAGTCAAGAACTATTTTTTTTTACTTCTACGAATATCAACGCCTCTTAGAAAAACATGATCATATAAGGAGATTTTTCGCCTTCTGGCTCAGGGAACCGCCTTAAGGGGATCCCATGCCCCAATGACCTTCGATTTGAATCCCTTAGTTTTCTAATGTTTTTTGTAGCTTATCATATTAACATCAACGGATTTTAGCAATATAGTATCCCATATTTACTTCAAAGTTCATTGTTTTCGAAATATTTGGCATCAAAGTTGAACAATTTTAGGCCAAAAAACTGGTTTTCTGGCCATAACTTTTGTGTTAATTAGTTTAAAATTAAAACCTTAGACAAATTTTTAGAGACGTCTAAGACGAACCCAAATATGTAGATTTCGTATAAGTAAGATCTTTCACAGCAATCGAGATACGAAAAAAGTGTTTTTTTAGACAATGTTTAAAACAATCATAAATAAATAAGTATTCATTTTTTCACAATCCGGTAGACAAAAATAGAGATAAAAGATTGGATAACCGATTGCCGCTTGTCTTATTATTCTATATGTAGTGCAAAAGTAGGAGATACGATTCAAAACTTGTCACAAATCGATGAAAACCTCAGGTAGCCCCTTAATATAATTTCCGGGCCGTATGCCTGTTTGCCACATTATAACTTATAACCCCCGGTGTATAGAAGTCTTATAACGCGGAGTAGCGTGCACGTCAGTTTCTTAAATAAAATATTAGCACATAAACTGCACTTTACAGTTCATGTTTAAGGTTCTATTCCATAACGCTAAGAAAATTCTGCTTGGATTTTATAGTTTGGGATATAACCTGTATACTTTGGCTGTAAAAATGGAACCTTATAGCGTTTATGGGTCACGCAGACACTGAAAAAAAAGTTGTCTGTCAAATAAAACTGTAAAAAAAACAGCCTATATAAATACGTCCCACCTGTTGGGCACAGGCTTTCTCTCGAGCCGGCGGGGTCTCGGAGGTCTGCAAAGTTGTTCCCGTAACCCCGCCCGCGAGCATCGGAACACCCCAGGGGTTTTAGTCCGTGCGAGTCGGACATACCCACTCGGCCTCTCCCGGGCCGGGTGGGATCCCAAACGGATTTCCCCATCCCCTGGGTAAAAAAAAAAAGGCTCTCTCGTGCGAGCGATTGGGCTATACTCGTAATAATCCCCAAATCCCCATGCTGACCAAATGCGGATCGGGGACTACACATACATTTTTAAATTTCTTAGTACTATGCATGTTTCCTCACGAAGTTATCTTTAACCTTAGGTTTGAGGTCAAAAGTTACTATATACATGTGTTTTAGGGTTCCGTACCCAAAGGATAAAAACGGGACCCTATTACTAAGACTCCGCTGTCTATCTGTCCGTCGGTCTGTCTGTCACCAGGCTGTATCTCATGAACCGTGATCTAGTTGAAATTTCCACAGATGATGTATTTATGTTGCCGCTATAACAACAAATACTAAAAAGTACGGAACCCTCAGTGCGCGAGTCCGACTCGCATTTGGCCGGTTTTTTTATTTATTTCTAAGTAGAGTTGTGCCGTTTACGGTAACATTACCGGAATGTTACCGAGCGAGAAATTTCCCCATACAAGATAAGGAATGTTACCGGGAACGGCAAAACTCTATTTCTTTTCAACTCCCATTTTTTTGCTATGTTTATTGCTTACATAAACAATACAGTTTACTAATAGAGTCATATATATTTTATTGTATTCTCAACTCGTTCGCATATTTCCTGTAGACAAGAAAAAATTAATCAAACTGCACCCTTACAGGTGGGATAGATTTTTCAGTACTCGAGACTCAAACAAGAAAAACGTGATATAGTGATATATAATTGTATTTGAGTCGTTAACTTTTGACGTTTTGTCCACAAAAGTGACCTTTTTCTGAAATGCCTTTGACTGAATAGCTTCTTCTAAAGTGAAATTTATTCTCAGCACTATCTTTACCCCCATTTAACTTACCATTTTGCCTGTAATCTTCGCTAGCTTAAACCGATTTCCAACCCGTACCTAGTTACTGCCAATCGCCATTTTAAAAAGTAGTTGGATTAAAAACGTGATTTCCTCAAACGCTAATGATCTGGCAGCGCTTGAGGGATAAAATGTCAAACAATAGAGTTTTATGTAAGATAATTAAAGTTAATGGGGAGGAAATTAAAGTACTAGCGAAGCGAGGGTTTCTTTTCAGTCGCTCCTTTAGTGTCATAATTATTTTCTTTTTTCGTTTTAAACGATGTCTGTGAAACGAGTTGTTTTCGCCTAATTTTGCTTCGAGCGTTTATTTAGGCAATTAATTTGTGAAGCACGATAAATTTACTTTAACGCGCTTTTTTGCCTTTTTGTGTTTTGGTTTTTGCAGAATAGGCACGTGCTGTGGCAGGCATATATTTTTATGTAGGTAATGAATATAATAATGTTTTTGGTAGGTACTTATCAATGTGCTAAGCAATTGTGGGTACTACGCAAGCTAGGTAGATACTTATATAGGAAAAACAGAAGGAAATGTTTGCATAACAGTAACATAGTATTTTCTACTAGGTACCTACAGCAGAGGATACACGTACCTAAATCTTAAATTAAATCTTGACAAATAATTCAAATACATACATACATACATATTCTGTTTGCTATGTTTTTTGAGGTTTAATTCGAAAGTTTACTAGAACTGTAATTGGCTAATGATAATATCATGCATGCAATTATTAAATTAATAAAAACCGGCCAAGTGCGAGTCGGACTCGCGCACGAAGGGTTCCGTACCATTACGCAAAAAACGGCAAAAAAAATCACGTTTGTTTATTTTATTTTTTATTTTATTTATTTATTCTATATTAAAATCTTACATTACATCAGACAGAAAAGTGCCGTGAAACCCTATCGGGTTTGTATCGACACTGCATTCGTGGGTACATTTTACATTTAAATATTGTTGTTGTACAAAGAAAAAACAAAATTTTTCTAAATAAGTTGTGTTGTATATGGGAGCCCCACTTAAATAATACATTTTATTCCGTTTTTAGTATTTTGTTGTTATAGCGGCAACAGAAATCTGTGAAAATTTCAACTGTCTAGCTATTACGTTTCATGGGATACAGCCCGGTGACAGACGGACGGACGGACAGACAAACAGCGGAGTCTTAGTAATAGGGTCCCGTTTTTACCCTTTGGGTACGGAACCCTAAAAAGAACTATTCACTACACATTTTGAAATGTCCTCATGTAATGCTCCAAATTATATTATGCATCTAAAAATTCTCCTCACATCCACACAAGACCATAAAAATAAATACCCCCATTTATTTTTATCAAAAGTGCAAAGCGTCCCTAAGTCCGAGTAACGGTCATACAAACCTGAAATCCGTATTACCATACAAACGAGGGAAATAATTTCAGGGCGTATTGTCATTGCTACCCAAGTGCGGGTGATCCGTCAGTAGTTTTATCTTTTCTTCATTTTTATTATTCGATTCGAATTACCTCGCCCCGCGACAGCAGATCGACGACCTTTGCCGACCGCTCAGTACTGTTTTTAAGCAACTTACTCGCTTAATGACGCATGCCGCGTATACAGACGTGCTTTTCACACATAGAAACGGAAGTGATTTTTTATGTATAGCGTGTCCGCCCTGTGCTACTGCGAGAATGCTAGTTAATCCGATTGATTGACTCGGTAAGCTATCACAATATTATCCTCTGACATATGAATAGTCTAGCTAGCCGGTAAAAAGCGGCGTCCGTCGCCGAATGCTCACTATTTTTTACTGCTTAGCGCCAGGAAAATAGAACTTTATGAAGCTTCTTTTGATTTTAACTTCTTTGTTTATATTAGGACTTTTATATTATGATTTTCTTCTACTTTTTCCTCATCAGAACACGATACCGAATATACTGTAAATGAGATCCACACTATTTTTGTTTTACCTTGTATATAATAATATACGTAGTATTTACTGTAAAGTTCGTGAGCTCTTAGACGTTTTTTTTTTATACCACGTCGGTGGCAATCAAGCATACGGCCCGCCTGATGGTAAGCAGTTACCGTAGCCTATGGACGCCTGCAACACCGGAGATATTACACGCGCGTTGCCGACCCTAACACTCCTCTCCCTCGTTGAGCTCTGGCAACCTTACTTACCGGCAGGAACACAACACTATGAGTAGGCAGTGTTATTTGGCTGCGGTTTTCTGTAAGGTGGAGGTACTTCCCCAGTTGGGCTCTGCTCTAGATCTGGAATCGTTCGGATGTGCACGCAGACATTATACAGGGTGGCTAAAAAATAAGTGCATTCCCGTTGCCAGGGAGGTTTTGGGATTATACTGAGCAACTTTTACTATGGGACCAACCACGGAATCGCGAAAAAAGAATTTACCCTCCCATAGAAAATGGACCAGCCAAAATGCATGAAACAGCCAAATTTTTTTCACGATTTCGGGGTTGGGTAGTAGAAGTTGCTCAGTATAATCCCCAAACCTCCCTGGCAACGGGAATGCACTTATTTTTAGCCACCGTGTGTATCAGCTGTGCTTACTTCACAACATACATCTGCCAGAAAGAACAGACACGTCTACTATATACTATATATATATGGAATAACGATATTATTATATTATTATTATTATAATTTCCTTTATTTATTTTTAGTCTTATTATTATATATTATTAGTATTGTTTAATACACTAGCAGCTGAAAGCTGATGCGTGTATATCACTGCACTTGTTTTTTTTTACTATTTTTGTTCTTTTTATACATATTTTTTTTTATACTACGTCGGTGGCAAACAAGCATACGGCCCGCCTGATGTTAAGCAGTCTCCGTAGCCTATGTACGCCTGCAACTCCAGAGGAGTTACATGCGCGTTGCCGACCCTAACACTCCTCTCCCTCGAGCTCTGGCAACCTTACTCACCGGCAGGAACACAACACTATTAGTAGGGTCTAGTGTTATTTGGCTGTGGTTTTCTGTAAGGTACCTCCCCAATTGGGCTCTGCTCTAGATCTGGAATGACATCCGCTGTCCTGTGCCCTACCACACAAAGCGAGATGTCATTCACAGTGAACTGAAATAAATGTCATATACGAAGGAAAAAATGACCAACGACGTATATGACATTTTTTTCAGTTTATAGTTTAAATAGTAGTGTGTCTACTTGAAAAACCACAAATTAAAATATTTTCATAGAAAATAATTTAATTTGTCATTAGGGTCATTCACAGTGCCCATACCTCTCTTTTGGACGTAGTTTAAGGACATACCCGGGTCCATGTTCATTTTGTTAGTTGTTTTAAGTGTTTGTCAAGTCTGTTATTATATTCCTAGTTGTTAAATACGAATTTCCCAGGAAATCAAATTAACATTTTCATGAGGGTACATATAATAAATAATTAGTCGTGTCGTTAGCCGCTCCAATGACCCGGTGAGTGGGTGAAGTGGATACGCTCGGAAATTGTCTTAAGAGAGCAAAGACGACGGGTAACTGCTAACTACTAGAGATGGGGTCGCGCGTGTTAAAGTTAGTTTATCGATAAAAAAAATATTAAAGGACTATTTTACACAGACTGACTTAGTCGCACAGTAAGTTCAATTGGTGTTTACATTACTAGACGATATATAATAATAGATGATAGTTGTAGTATTGTTATTGCTGTCTGTTTTTGCTTGTCGCTTTTTGCTTTTGTTTCACTAACACTTAATTTTTAATATTAATTGTTACTAACCATTATGGGCCATTGTTGTCTTTTCAAATAAATAAATTGATTGATTAATAATAAATAGTATATACCTAGTAAGTACTTATATACAAACGAAGATTATTGGGTAGTGCAAATACCAGTCGAACTGTCATTGCATGGTGCTTATCACAGAGAAAATATAATAGTATTGATAGTGTTCTATTATATTGTCCCTTTCGCACAATGTTGTTTAAAGTTATATAATGTGTGGGAGCACTTTAAGGGTGTGTGCCGCGTGTGGGCATTTGACACGTGGGCGTGGCGGCAAACGGGGTTCATTCCTCGGATCTCTTGCAAGAATAGTAGTTTTAATGGAACCTAGGCATAAAATGCTTTAGTAATAGATGTAGTTTCATTTCGCAAACCAAACGTTGGCATAACCTTACTTCGCAACCATTTCATTTCCCAACCCCATACTTGCGAAATGAAAATGACGTACTAGGTTGGGTTAGGTTAGGTTGGATTATGTAAATTTGCGAAATGAAATTTCGCCCAACTAAAAATATGGGATAAATAGTTTGGGAACTGAAAGTTTGTCAAGTAATTTTCGCCGAAACATCAGTAAACCGTAAAAAAAGATACTATCGATATCGAAGTTTTTGATAGGTCCCACCACCACGTACGTATCAGTGACGACAAACTTAACGCGTTACTCGCTCTGCCGATACCCTTTATTGCAACGTCTGCATTTCGGGTGTGCCGGCAACTTCTTCCTTTGACGATAAACTTTGGCTACACGTTGGGCTAAGACTAAAAGATATAGTTAGTGGAGACCATTTTGAAACTGTATTTGTAACGGCGATGACTGCATCGTCTCTTAAGAGTCCCCGACAAGCTCGGCCGAATTTCACCTTCCCATACAAACGGAGTTCCGTTCTCATTTTAAAACTACGTGTTGGATTGTAATGAAACTTTGCATATACAATGACATGAGGTATATCTATGCCTGTATTATTTTATATATGTAGCTCCATCTTATAAAACAAACGAAATAGAGCAAAAACAAGTTTTGTATGAAAAAGTTAAATTGGCTGTATTTTTTTAAATATGACATCTGAAGCTACATAAACTGATTACAGGCATAGATATACCTTATCCTATTGTAAGTACAAAGTTTCAGATCAAGCTAGCTAGTCGTTTTAAAATGAGAGCGTAACTACTTTTGTACGGAGAACCGAGCTTGCCGGGGACTCTTAAGTCATACTAAGCCAATGTTAACTTTGGTCTCATCATTCAAAGCGGCATGCTACCATCTTAAAGTGCACCTTTTTCCATAATGATCAGGACGGAAAATGTGTACAATTTGTATTTTTTTCTCAATTAGTGCTGCAAAGAAACTTTTACGAATACGGATAGGTATGACTTTAAAAAGTTAACTTTGGCGTGGTAGTACCCATACAATGACAGAGATCACCAGCTGAAACAAAAGGGCCTGACACTCTTTGAATAGAGAAAGATAGTCTTATTGCGATTCCTATAAGAAGAAAGAGAAAATAGTGCCATGTTTTGTCCTTATCACCGGCATTATAGGTAGGAGGCGATGGCGAAATACCGAAATCTTTATAAATTTCGTGAAAGAGAAAAAAATCCTTTGCTGCTCAAAGTTTATATGAATAATCTTTCTCTTACCCCCGGTCGCTAGGTGGCGCGTCTATAACTACTTGTATACCTATAAACGGTGGATCGTTGAGATCTATGAGCTGAAATTATAAATTTATAGGTAATCGAAGATATACTTTTGACAATGTTCAGTTCAGGTTTTTCCCTTAACTTATGCTATAAAACATTTCTACTTATTGAATGGTATGTTTCTAAGTACATAACTTTCAAAATTTTTCGTAATGGTCACTAACTACTCTGTGATCTTATATTATTCGTTCACAGGAAAATTAAGACTTACCTAAGTTAAAAAATTAAATGTATTCAGTAAATGTCACAAACAATTACACCCATCCTTTGATCATAAAGCTTCATATTTTCCGTCCCTTATCCTTTGAGAGCTTAAATGTAATTAATTACTCATTACACTTTGCGCCATTGACATCAAGCATATGTACTAAATGTTCAGAACTTACTTTTAAATGTTTATGTCGGTCAATAAATATCTAAAGTGAACACATAAACTTCAATAATCTTGTGAATGTCAATACATTTTTTTATATGGAGCATTTTCTATGAAAAGGGACCTTATTGTCGATGGCGCTTAGCGCAGCGTCTCGCGGCATTGTATTTATATCGGAGCATCGTTAATAATGACGTAAGCGCCATCAACAATAAGGTCCCTTTTTATAGAATATACCACATATTTCTTAATTTCACAATTCCCGTTGTACTTTTTTGGTCAGTTCCTGGTGATGGTGTCTAAGTCGTCCCGTCATCTATGTACAGGCTTGCCACGTCCGCGCTTATCTTGCGGCATTCTATGTGGCTAGCCCTTTATCAAATTTAACATACCTAAATAGGTAGATTTTAATCAACCAGTGTGAAAAGCGGGACTAATAAAATTATTAGTCCCGTTTTTCATACTAGTTGATTAAAAGTATTAAAACTTGTTGAATACAAAATCCCCATTTTGTGTGTGCATCCCCAAAAAGTGTAATTTTCCTTTGTTACTAAAATAGCATGAGATCTCGTAGCTCATAGGACGATTTATTCAAGACATACGGTAAAATTGCGCTTAAAGGAACTCTCTTTTTACCAAATGTTATGTTTAAAGAACTTTATTTTTCTCCAAAGAAATTGTACATTTCACTTCATGAGAATACATACTAAAATAAAACAAAAGTAAATCAGTGAAAATCGCACGTTATATAAAACAAACCAAAAACAATAACAGATCAAATTTAGACTATTTTTTTGAAAAAAATCCTATTTTCGAAATCGAAATATTATCGAAATCTGACGAAACAGCCCACAACAAAATCATAAACAAAAAAAAATCGGCCCATTCAATTTCCTGTCTATAAATTTCGCAAGTAAATGTTTTTGAACTAAGTACCAAAGTATTCTAAAACGGATTTCATACTCGTAGCAGTAAAGGGGTAAAATCCCATTCCAAAGTCACCCCCGGAAGTTTTAATTAGATCTCTTTTTAATCTTCATACAAAAGTATAGTTGCTATCAGCCGGGGAGGGGTTGCTATCACAATCATGTTTTATTACTATTAAATATTGATTTCGATCGTGTGCAGTGAGGGTTTTGGAAAATTTGTTTTGAAGATTTTTTTTTCTACTCGTCGAGTATAATCTGTGTATTACGACTTCACATGCAACACTACAACCTTACTCTTTTCAACGTTGGATAGTCTATGGCACTTCCGACTCAAGCATAAGAATTTTATCGATACGGTTTAGTCAATTATAAAAATTTTGAAAATAGAACTTCATACATTTTAGTAAAATATTTCTTGTTTAAGGAGACTCGATTCAATGCAAATTAGTCTACTTAAACACGCTGCTGCGTCGTATCTGCTTTGTGATTGGTAGGCCAACAATTGCTTCATAAGTCATAAAGGCGCATGTGATACCCTTCATATAGCAAGATCCATATCCTACGAAAACCGCTTAGCGTTGCTTGTTAGTCTCCATAGGCTACGGTGGCCAAAATCGAGAAAAAAACTGTCTTATAATTGAATTTAGCGCGGAGCAGGTACCAGGGTCTCATGAGTTACGAGGAGGTGTCGTTGACCAACCCGCCGGGGGCGCCGGCCCGGCGGCCGGGGCGCGTACGAGTATGAAGGTATCGCGGGTCGCGGCAGCTCGCGTATCTTAGCTGTATACTTTTGGTTTGTTTACTTAAGTATATGATTCTACTAGTTGAAAGTATTATTTTTTTGTCTCGTAGAAAAAGTATTGTATACAATAGTGATATAATCAAGCTTTTCAATCTCGTACCTTAACTTAAGCAACTCAGAAAGCTTCGTTGCTTAAACACGGTACTCGACTGAAAAGCTGTCTATTATATCACGATTGTATAAAATACTATTGTTGTGTTGTGGCGAAAAAGTTGTATTTAAATATGGTACAATGTCAACCATCTGAACGCTGGACCGTTAAAAGCGTGGTTTACAAGTTATTGTGCCCAATATATCGGTCTGATAATGTGATAATACACGGGAATTTCCTATTTATTGATATATTTTTAATTTATAAGTAAATAATAATCATTAATTTCATAACTTCCGTGAGACACAGACATATTAAATTACTTGACCGTCACTGGAAGCTTTATAATTGAGAGAGCATATCTGTTTCCGTCGAATTATCATCAGTCTAGTGCTTTATTTGACTCTTGTTTCCGGCAACAGTGGCGACACCTGGCGGACCGCGCCATTTTTACACCAGGTAAAAGATGTCCGGTGAACTGTTTGTCATTGGCATTCAGTTTCCCGTCGAAGCAACAAGTCCGCAGCGAGTCAGGCTCACTGACCCTGCGGCCATTACAATAAAAAAAAAAATGAAATGAAATTGTTACGTGTGATTCCTTAAATCAATACGTTATATTAATTAAAGTGAATTTAAGTATAAAAAGTGATCACGTCACGTAAGCACCTTGATTTCTAATATTAGTAAAATGAACATGTGGTCATATATTTTTAACAGTTTTTCTGTTCGGACCACTACCTACATTTTAAATTATTGTGCCAAATAATTAACCAGTTTACTATAGTGTTTTATTTGCAGATCTTTCTATCCGATTATACTTTTTGTGAGAAATTATACAATCGCTTGCATTTTTGACGAACGCTGAAAGTCAAGACGCAAATTTAAATTTGCCGTTCACTTTGGTATTGAAACGAAATTAAAGGAACCTTCGGTCCCTAAGACTCCAGTATTTTATCTAAAAATGCTTCTTGACGTTCAACGCTTGGGAAGCGCAGCATGGTCTGAGGGTAGATACTCTGATATACAAAATTTTTACAATCATACTCCAGGTTTCATAGACCTGAAAACAAACGAAGAGGTAAACATACGCCATCTTGCTTATGCTGATAGAATCATATGCAGCTATTACCTACTCCATTTTGAAACAAAAACAGGCGATTCAAGATAGATTTCGTAGTCTTTTATCGTGGGCTAAAAGTATGAAATTTTTCTTATGAATTAAATACTAGTTGATGAGCTCGATTTATAAAAGATTTCCTCTGATCTTCTGCAATTAGTTTGTGGTTACCGCGCCGAAGCTATTGAAATACGCAGAGAGGCCATTACAAGCCAAATTAAAGAGCCACTTGTCAAGGCATTAGTAAACAAAATCCCCCCTTCCACAACTAACATTTTTGATGCTGATTCTTTTACATCACCTCTTGAAAAGGCAGGAGGAGTTTGAAACATGTTTGGCCTCTTAAACATAATGATATCAGCCTAACAGCCGCCCCTCGCGGGGGCAAGGCATACAAAAACCTACAATTCCATCGCGTGGAATTCAGTGCAGTGCGAGCTCAGGGTACTTTTCCTCGCAAAATACGCATATGCAAACCTGTACCGACGCACCCTCGCGGGGTGTATGTCATTGCCAAAATTGTCAACAACCAAATTACCCTTGGGTCAACCTTCAAAAAACCACCTTGCTTACCACACAAGTGGAAGAGCGTAGTTTCAAAATCGAGGCTCGCGGCCCGGTCGTGGAGGTAAGTACTAGAGGATGAGGAAATTCCAGTAGAGGTTACAAAGGCAACCAGAAACGGCAGAAACCATGAGTCGGAACCGTTTCAAGTAGGCCGGTAGCGCACTTCCTCATACAGTGGAAGAAAATGGGAGCACCAGTATTTCTGGTGCTCCCATTGTCTCATTTGCTATTGCATTAAAGTTAATACGAGGGTATCGCATACCATTCCTTGCAAAACCACTTCTGGTGTATCCCAATTTAAAATCAGGCCCCTTTCATCACACTCCTGTGTCAAAAGAAAATTTCTTCAATTGTGCACTAAAATAAATATTTATTTATTTGCATTTCTATTTTAAGAAATTGATAGTGATCAGCGAATGGGTGAGCTTCGCAAGCATATTGCAGCTGGCAATGTCAACACTCTTTGCCAAGATAATAATTGTTTTAAAAACAAACGTTGCCTCAAAAATTGCTTTCCCTGATAACGAGTCAATCCTGTCAGAGGTTAGTGGTGAATTATATAAGTAAATAAATATTTGGGGACAATCTTACACAGATTGACCTAGCACCAAACTAAGCAAAGCTTGTACTATAAGTACTAGGCGACGATATATATACATATATAGAAATATACATACTTATATACATAGAAAACACCCATGATTCAGGATTCTCAGGAACAAATATCTGTGTTCATCATACAAATAAATACCCTTGCCGGGATTCGAACCCGGGACCATCGGCTTCATAGGCAGGGTCACTACCCACTGCGACCGATCGTCAATATATAGTTAATGATGTCAATGATGCTCCGTGCCCAAAATGAAGGCTCAAGGCAGTCTAAGTGTAGCACTAACCGTCACCAAGCTTCATTTCTCCTCTTTTCCTTGTGCCAAAATCGGACGGATCAGCTCGACCAATTTTCAACTTGAAAGCGCTAAACGGTTTATATACTGGTCGAACCGTTTCCCCACATAAACATGCATCGGATACCCGACTTCCTCAACCAAATGACGGGGTGTGCAGGTATATGCCATAATAATCATAATATACTTTCACGTACAAGTCTCACGTTTCACGCACGTACGCCAAGTGTATTTTCTATACTGACAGATTTGACAAAAACGTTGTCAATACTGACAAATTGGGTAGCTCAGACCTTGCGGCAACAATGGAATGTCAGAATTATAGTTTACCTAGACGATTTTCTAATTGTCCATCAAAATGCCATACTACTAGATCATGTCAAAATCTTTATTCGAACCCTCATAAGTCGCGATGGTAAGTAAATTTAACTCTGCCAGACCCATCGAACACATCGTTCCTAATACCGCAAAGTGTGTCGAGCGATTAAATTGGTGGGTATAAAGTTGCCAGGCGTCAACAACTCTACATCACCCTCCCCACCAATTTTCTAAAACCGATGTCCGGGTCGCAGTTGAACGACCTAGCTCTTTCGGGAGCTTCGGAACCTTCATTGCAATCAGAAAGAAATGTTAGCCATCCTTCATGTTCTTCAAGGTTACGCTCACCTGTTGCATCTCAGTTGATGCCTATACAATGCGACAACAGGACGGCCGTAACCCGTCTAATGAAAGAAGGGGGATCGAAAGCGTTAGCCCTGGTAAACATAACCCAACGGACTTTAGATCCTCTAGATCAAAATCAAATACACTAGCATACATTATCTACCGGGGAAGTACAATTGTCAAGCCGATCAATTATCGCGTCGTCACCTACCGCCGGAATGGAACTTACTACCGGCTTGCGTGGATATAGTTTTTACGAAGTGGGAAATACCGGTGGTGGATCTATTCGCCTCGGCAACAGCCCACATGGTGCACAATATTATGTATCCCGAGACCTGAAAGACCCTCAAGCGATGTACCACGCATTCAGTATTCCGTGGAACTATCCACTCGCGTGGGTATTCCCACCACCTTTTCTGATGCCCATAGTCCTCGCTCACTTGAACCAATCGACCGGGATATTTCTGGTAATGATGCCTTGCTAGGGAAAAAATGTTCTGGCGGGCAGATCTCAAAGCCCGAGCGCTAGCAAGGCCGCTTACTCTGAGACACCTGCGGAAGAATCTCAATCTCATCGACACGTCGACAGGGTTACCCCCTCCCTAAGTTGAGGAAATGATTCTCGAGGTTTGGAAGTATACTCTGTATAAGTATACTCTGAGGCGCTAGTCATGGAGCTCAGATCAATTATCATTGCTTAAAAATTCTTGCAGAAAAATGACTAAGAACTTACAAAAAAGCTTGAGCTTGGCAACGTTGGATTTCTTTGGCATGTACATATATATATATATAAACTAGCACAATTTTTATCGGATTTACATCAAATAAATAAATTATCAGTATAATACCATACTTTTACACAAGTCAGTCGTTTCTACATTGTGTAACACTGAAACATCAAGTTGTTTGAGTTCACATGCTCTGATAAAACATATTCTTAAGTCGATTTCCTTAACGTGTCCTAAAACGACTAAACCCCCATTTTGGGATGTTGATTAACTGATAATTCTTTAACAATGCTTTCCAAATAATGCGTCATACTGCCACTTTACTACTTCTTTGCTCTGGTAGGCGCATACATAATTTAACCTTGCTTACGATTGACCATGACAACTTTATAAGTCAGATAAATGTATCATTTTTTGGCCACAGTTTGGCTCAAAAATAGACTAGTAATTACAGGCAGTCAGGTTGGAAACTATTAGCAAATACGAGTAATAGTATGCTACATCTCCCTTTTTTGGATAGAAAGAACCATATCACTTGTAAATGACAGACGTAATCATGTAATGCAAATAAATCATTTAATTTGTTCATGACAAGTGTCAAAAATCGGCCGCAGCCAGCCTCACGGACGATCATTGCTAATTAGGTAAAAACTTTGTTTAAAGAAGCGAACATAGCAGCTGCCCAAGGTAGTATTAGATCAGCTGCAGCTTCAAAAAGTTGGTGGGAAAATCATTCCCTTGATGACATTATGGCTCGTGGAAACTGGCAATCAGCTAACACATTTACAGAGAGACATAGGTAGCAAGAACAAGTATTTCTTCTACAAATGTCACACAATTGTTTAATCCTGTATAGGTATTACGATCATTGATTTATATAATATAGTAATAGTAAAGTAAATTTGATTTCTCAGGCACTGTGCCTGGTTGCAATCATTGTACCTAATCGTTCAGGCAAGATTGTACAATTAAAATAAGTACATAAATAAATTATAATAAGGAATAACTATAAATCATTACATTTGAACTACTAAGTGTAAAATTATCTGTTCGAAGAATAAAATAATAGAAATCGATATTTCAGTATCATATATTTTAGTCATCATAAATTCAGATACTAATCAATCACATTGGCGCTATAATACATTAGAATTAATCTAATAAGGGGCGACACCAGGCGATAACAAACAGGTCTCAATTATAAAGCTTCCAGTGACGGTCAAGTAATTTAATAGCAGCGTTTTACCTGAAATAAAACGCATATTAAAATACTTACCTCACTGGAAGCTTTCATTTAATTTCTGCCTGGTGAAATTGAGCCAATGACAAACAGTTCACCGGACATCTTTTACCTGGTGTAAAAATGGCGCGGTCCGCCAGGTGTCGCCACTGTTGCCGGAAACAAGAGTCAAATAAAGCACTAGACTGATGATAATTCGACGGAAACAGATATGCTCTCTCAATTATAAAGCTTCCAGTGAGGTAAGTATTTTAATATGCGTTTTATTTCAGGTAAAACGCTGCTATTAAACATATTAATAACGGGTCGCTCACGTATTTCGAGCGTTTTTCGACTTAAAATACGTGAGTGACCCGTTATTAATATGTTTAATAATCATTAATTTATTCGATATTTTTCCATAAAGAGGTTTTATCAAGTCTTGAGTACCTACTTAATTTAATTGATAAACAAAATTAAAAAATCAGCTTTGACCACATAAAATCATCAGTTAATAAACAGACGCCTAACTTTACAACATTATGACGCCACAGATTATTCCCCTCCATTTAATATTTTCCGTTTTTTCCCGTCCGTCGGCCCGTGTGCACAGATAATAAATAATAGATAGCATCGCCTCGGGTTGACGTATCGGGTTCTTTTTTAGGGTTAGGGGGCTTGTCTGAATATAGAGTTACAATCTTGCGCTAAGGCTAATACTCAAACTCGTTCAAGGAGAGGTTAAAGACTGGTTATCTGACTGATCATTTGCCTATATTCCTATTGTATAGTTGCTTTATTTTTTATTACCTGACACGCAAGTCCCGCAGTATGCCGTTCCGCACGTTCCATGTTGTGTAATATAGGTTTATCCTATAAATTTTGTATGTTTTTATCCTTTATCATTCTGCTACCTTGTTGTACAGTCGCTATCAGATATATCGGAGCGTCCAAGGCGCTCACAAATATCTGAACACGCCTCTATTCTGAAGGCGTTAGAGTGCGTGTTCAGATATTGTGAGCACCTCGGCCGCTCTGATATATCTGATGGCGACTGTACATTTTGCTGCATTTCACCCTCTTTTCACTCTCCTCTCATCTGCTCAAAGGTTAACCGGAAGAGATCCCTTAAAGGGATAAGTTTGCCTTTGTACAATCTTACTAGTTGTATGTAACTTTTAATGTCTTTTTGTACAATAAAGAGTTTACTACTATGTACTACTACTAAACGGTTATACTAATAATGATAATTGCAGGTATTTAGGGTTCTCAAAGGTGGGCAACGCATAAGTGGCTCCTCTGGTGTTGTTTATGTCCATGGGCGGCGATGACTGCTTCCCATCAGGTGGCTCGTCTGCTCGTTTGCTTCCTATTGCATAAAAAAAATTGTGTTCTATCGAACTGCATGGCCACTTTATAAATGGATATCAATTATAATGTGTCCATGTATTTTTGCAGCGCTCTGTACATAACCACTCCAGTAATTTAATTAGGTACCTAATAAGTCTAAATTTAGTCATACTTTTATAGGTAATTTTTGTAACAAAAATAATCAAATAAAATGTGGTCATGGTCAAAGCTAAATTAATTCATATATTATGCTAAACAATAATAAGAGCCAGCCTTATTGCGAGAAATAATCTGTACCTAATTGGAGATATAGGTAAATGATATACATATGAGAACTTTTTCGTGAACACTATGTCGTGATACACAAATTTTATAGACTATAAATACCTAATTGAACTAATAAGATATACGAGTAAATACATACTAGGTACTCCTAATAGCTCAGGGGTTCTCTAGATATGTATTGTATCTTGTATTAAAAAAAATTGTGGCGTTTTTAAGTGGTTAAACATACAAAAAACAAAAAAAAAACTGTATTGCAAAAATAAAAGTTTTTAATGTCCGTAACACGCATGTATTAAATTTAATGCACATTGTAGAAATTACTTCATTTTAGCAGAGACTATCAAAGTTGTAAAAAGGTAAAGTTAAAGAAGAATAATATCCTCACTGATCAAGAACTAGGGATTATAACGAGCCATTTAAAATCGCAGTAGCTACAAGAATACTATTGACACACCCTGTGTACAAAAAACTAAACTAAAACTAACATATCCAGTACTCAAAATGTAGAAGCACCAATTTATAAAATGGACTCCAGCAAACTCTAACTAAAGAAAACGACCTTACTTCTAAGTAGTAAAGTTCAAATCGCTATCACCACAGCTTCAACTCACAGAATAATTCTGTAAACTTTTGCAAACTTTAGGAAATCAGTTTCCCAACTTACCGAAGCGGTCTCAAGATGTCAACTCGGAACTCAATGGACACTACTAATACACAGCGCTGCAAAGTTAGCCTTTCAGGTGGGCAAATTTGGAACTAGCCTGGCCACATACTAACTTTCCAAGTTACATTCGCAAGTGGCGCCTCTTCAGACGACGGGATAAGTTTGCAAATACATCCCACCCTTTAAAATTAAAACGACTTATCTCTCCAACAATATTTACTCACATAAGACCTTTCGTAGAATATTACTTTCTTAAAATCAAAAGGGCGTATGTCTTTAGGAGTTTAAACTAAGATAATACCTTTTTACATAAAAAACAAGTTTCGTGGACAGAATTTTGATGTTCCTCAAGTGAGATTAACTGTTATCAGTAGCGGTTTCTGGTTTGAGCAGTTAGTAGTAATGATAATTAGCTAAAACTGGTCATAACTGAGGTAGTGCTAAAATAACCATCAAGTTTAGTATTTGCGGAGGTTAGTTTTTATGGTCAGCTTACGTAAAGTGTTTGTTGTGGATTATTTTAGTAAAGTGAAAATCCGATACTACTTGTATTTTAAAATTATTATATTTTTAAAATAAGAAAATACAATTAATTTGATACTTAAAATGACGATTGAAATTATATTGTCAATGTTATAATTATACAATTACAATCGTATTGTTGGTCTGAATCAAAATGTTATGCTATAATTTCAGCATTAAAATTATACATTCAGTAATAATTCTTCATTACAATAATAAATCGTATTAAGTCACAATAAGTCATTCATACGAGTAACTATACTAAACTTAACTTAAAATGGCCTAAAATTGAATGCTTTTCCTACTAAGAAACATAATGTAAAATATACAAACCTGTGTGTTTGTTTCACTATCAGTGCTAACCTCATTACTTAGACAAATGCGTAAAATTTTCAATAAACTTGTTATTTTTATTGAGCTAGACGAGCAAACAGTTTAATTAATAGACAGACTCTCAAACTTTTATTTTATGTATATTAGTGAAAAGCAATTACTTTTCAATCATTTAACGATACAATTTTACGGTCATTTTTTATGAGTTGAAATGCTGAAAAACAGTGCAGTGCAATAAAACGTACTTGCAATCGAACACTATTGTGCCTTTAAAACAGCTAGCTCGCTCCGCTTGTACACTGGCGAGGTCAAACGATCATATTAAACGATTTAGTTTAGGAATATAATAATAATACCTATAAATAATCAACTCAATAGTCCTTACACCCTGGCGGTTGCTGCCTCTGTGTGCGTCCCATGACACGGGCAAGGGCAGCATCCGCTCGGTGTACCCCTTACATTTCACAAAATGTCAAAAGGTCTCTACGTGTTGGCTTCGGCTCCGCGCACGCCTCCCAAAGGTCCGGAACACCATTGTTCCGTGATGGGAAAGATATACCTATAATAATTATTAGAACTATTATAAACTTTTATTAAATCCATTTATTTACATGCAAGAGCTAGCTTCTTCATTTTCTAATAATAAAATTAAATTATACCTGTTATGGCAAAATGTTGTATGTATGTAGGTACCACACGAGATCAAAGCTTCATATTGCGCCTTTTAAACAGAAGTTGTTTCTGTGTTTATAAAGTCTCTCACTACGCCCAAGACTTACAAAAATTAATATCACTTCACTTGCAACTCATATGCTCTCTTCTACATTAAATAGCAATGAAAACAGGAACTGTGAATATAAATTAACGTGACCCGTTTTTACGCTCTTGAGCGTAAACTCATTCGATTCCTTGAAACTCAAAGAGGCACGCAGCAAAAACCGGCTTTGCTGTCTTGACTTGTTTGTACAAAACTTGATGTAAATACCTTATTATTATATAATTTTCAGAATTATTTATTTTATAATAACTTAGCTATTTTTGGTGGCCTAGTCAAGATGACGATCGTTGATAGAAAACACCAATCGAAGCTTAATTAATGAGTTTTCCATACATTTAATTTATTTAAATAGTACGGCTTTGGACAGAGTAGCATGGCGGTCTTTGGTGTCGGAGGCCAAGATCCACTTCGGGTCGTCGCGCCACAGCAGTAAGTAAGTATGGAAATAGTAACGTAGGCTCCTAGGTCATCTACTAGGTCTGCATTGGGGACTAGGAATATTATCTTTTTTTAAAGATACTTTTTTTTTTAATTTTTTTTTTGTTTTTTTTTTTTTTTTTTAATAAAACTGTACTGTAAGGTTTACTCGGCTAATTCCGAAAATCGGGATATTTTTTTTAAATAATTATTATGAAATAAAACTATGAAAACGGATTATATCGCGTATATTGAATTTATAATACATCCCGACGTTTCGAACCCTTTATAGCGTTCGTGGTCAACGGGTGACTCCCTCCACGGGGAGTAACTCGCGGTAACCGAAGACAATATTATGTATATGTATTATTATGTTTTGTTTTTCGTAAAGGTTAGTTATCAACGTGTTTTCGCGTCACTGTGCACTCTACTAAAGGGATTAGAAACATCGAACTACGATGCTCGCGTGTTTACACTGGAGCGTTAAACTGCACCGAAGTTTACAGCTACATGTTTACAGTTTACAAGTTTACAGGGCGTTGTTAACTTGGCGGATGTAACAGTGCAAACAATATTAATGAATATTCTAGGTCCATGGGGTCCCAGCGCGCATAAGTTGTTTGCAGAAATCGCGAAGCGTCTGGTTGACGTAACTGGTGACCGAAGAGCTGGCGGCTTTCTCGCACAACGTATCAGCATTGCGATACAGCGGGGAAATGCCGCCAGCATCCTTGGTACAATGCCTCAAGGGCCTATTTTAGCTTTAAGCTAGTTATTAATTTCGTTTACGTAGTACCACTGTATATATCTTGAATGAATATAATATTAATGAGTTAATCAGTAAAGAAAGTTGATCAGGTATATAGGAGCGGCCAATATAATAAACTCATGGACAAAACAGGAACGCAAAAAAAGGTTATTGTCTTTGGATATTTTTATAACTTTTAGTATTACCCAAATAGTAATTTAATCTTCTTCCTAGTCGGTTATGTATGTCAGAGTAGTCCTGCGCATGTTTTTTTTCGCCTGTCACTATGTCACGTTCTAACAAGTATGTAAGTGCAATTGACAGGCATAGTGACAGGTGATAAAAATTCAACAGCATGGTGAGCACGTCGAATAATTTTACGCCTGTTCAGCTGCGCCATAGCAGCACTAAGTAAATCGTATAATATAAAAATACAAAAATACATTCCTGTTCCTGTTACTGAAAGAGTTTATAAATTTCCCGGTTAAGGTAAAATTTTACTAAAACTTCTTTCGACTCTTCTGAAATACATATTGGTAAATAAAAACCGGCCAAGTGCGAGTCGGACTCGCGCACGAAGGGTTCCGTACCATTACGGAAAAAAACAGCAAAAAAATCACGTTTGTTGTATGGGAGCCCCATTTAAATATTTATATTATTCTGTTTTTAGTATTTGTTGTTATAGCGGCAACAGAAATACATCATCTGTGAAAATTTCAACTGTCTAGCTATGACGGTTCATGAGATACAGCCTGGTGACGGACGGACAGACGGACAGACGGACAGACGGACAGACAGACGGACAGCGGAGTCTTAGTAATAGGGTCCCGTTTTTACCCTTTGGGTACGGAACCCTAAAAATTAGTTTCTGTTCTGTTGTCTCTTACGTTGTTGTTCGTCCCTTCTTTAGGCTGCAGGTAAGGCGCTCCTTAGGTAATTTCCATTAAATTTAATTTTTATACATCAATATGTGATATGAACTAGAAAAAAATATCAAATAGGCTAAAAGTGCATAGGCTTTGAAAATAGATAACTGTAAAAATAGATCCCTCGTCGCCTCTTATTTATTTAATTATTGAGAACAATAGACCGATGCCTAAATATTTTTAACTGTTGATGACATATAAATGCTACCGTCTTTGCTAATCCTTTGACAATATTTACTTGTTCTTAACCAAGTATAAAGTTAGTTACAAACATTTAAAAAAAATCAAAGAACCATTAATACATAGAAAACGTCACAGCAGCCGCTCTAACGAGCGAAATATGCCCTATGATGTATGCACCTATGTAACTATTTATTTCCATGGCTTAAAAGATAATTCTACCATCCTTAGTTAAAATGTGTACGTAAAAGTATTATGAAGTCATTATCTATGATCGGCGGAGGTACTTACAATTAAATTCAATTAGAAAACGGTTGTATAATGATTATCTTTTCTAATAGTAATATACTCGAGTGTTGGGAGAGGATGATTGTTATTTGAGGTAAAATTATTGTTAATTGAGGTAAAATTTTATGAATTAAGAATTAAGAAAGAAGATTAAGAATGAGTATATTAGGGGAAGTTTGAAACTAGCGTGGTATGGGCATGTGATGAGAAGGGATGAATGCCATATAGGCAAAAGAATGTTAGGAATGAATGTTGATGGACGGAGAGCGTATGGTAGACCCAAAAAGCGATGGATGGATTGTGTGAAAGAGGATATGAGAAAGAAAGGAGTGAGTGCTGAGGTGACGAAAGATAGAGGAGAATGGAAGAGAAAAACATGTTGTGCCGACCCCACATAACGTGGGATAAGGGTAGGAAGAAGAAGAAATTGAGGTAAAATTTTACCGTTTTACTTAAAAGGCAAATCTTCCATACCATCCATATTACTACACAGTACACACATATGGATATTTTCTATGAATGTTTTTACACTCTTGTATTTAGCTTCACTGACTATAATATATCAATATATGTGAAGTATGTGCTTCAAATCTTGTAACTTAAATATAAAATACTTCCTGGTATCTGATTCAGTTGAAATTTGAAGTAATTCCTTTATTCAGGTGACAATACGATGATATATTATGCTAACATGGAACTAATCGGATGAATGCAAGCACATCGAGATTAGGCTAAAAATAGAAAGGCTTCGGAAGTATATGTGTGTCACAATAGTCACATAACATTTTTTTTACAGTAAATTGTCTAGGTGGTACTTCAAGCGCATTGTTGTAATATCAGACTTCCGGTTCGAGCGCCATCTTGATAGTCACGCCTCGTTATTAATGACTCTGTTGTTTGCTCATTAATATTGTTTAAAGTGTAATATTGATAGCTTATTACACAGTAAACTAATGTGACAGTGTGCAGTGAATGGAGAATTAATCTTGAAGCGCGTTTAACCACCATTTTGGAGTCAACGGCAGGTAATCCACGTGCACATAAAGTCCAGCTATCGCTTTACAAGAGCTAATAAAATCACCGTACACTGTCTTGTACTGACCGTACAATTTGAGTCCTATTTAAAGCTCCTAACGCTGCGTCTTACGTAGACGAACACTTGCGAACGCAACGAGATCGCCCACGTAGGCTTAGGACACTTCTATAGGTATCAAAGGATTGATTCACCCCGCTCTGCGCCGCGCCGCTTCGCGTTCGCGTGGTGTTCGCCTACGTAGTACGCTGCGTTATACCTTGACACTAGCGAAATGATCCCTCTGGACTGAAGCCATTTAATTTTAAAAGAATGAATGATGTAATATCAAATGAGGTAACTTGATCTTTTCCCAGCACTATAACTTCCCACAAGCTAAGTGCATTATACCGTATTAGCACAATTATTCCTACTCAGTAAACTGGCAATTTTAATACTCGACTGCGTTCGGAACAATCGAGTTATATCTGATGGCACGCGCTAGTGGACTGAGGACTGTGTAAAAATAGAACCTATTTCCTTTTTTTGTTACATAATAAAAATGATATATGTAAATCGTTATGCATTACAAATTACCATCGTTAAACTTATGTGACACAAACTTTTATTGGTAACTGTACTTATTCTCATTTGCATGTCTATCAAGTAACTCTCGAAACCTTTCTAATGCCCCTAAACTCGATATGTTTGTGTTTTTATATCGAGAAGTTCCTTTTCCACCTTCCCATTGTATCATGTTATATTGCATTGATCGGGATAAAGGAGTAGTCCAAATTTCAGCTGAATGAAACGTAGGAAGTGGTTAATTTGTTAAGTAATGGATTTGACTAAAATAAATAAACGAATAACAAACAGAGCACATAATAATTATGTGCGGTCGTATGGTCGTGTGCGTATGTGGGTCTACGATTAAATTTCATTATTTTATCTTTAAAAAAAAAGGAAAAAAGGTAAAAAAAAAGAAAACGCGTTAGACCCGTTAATAACAATAAACTATGTGTACAAAACGCGAGAGTTTAAAGTGTTATAAGTGTAACAAACAGGGCAGCTAAATAAAGGTGGGTACATAAGAGCCATTTTGCCTAAATTGTGTCATTTTAAAGCTGTGTCAAGGAATGATCAAGGGTTATTGGCTGTACCAAGAACACGCACTGTCTCCCATAGTTCGCGCTCTTCAACTGCTTAACGCGCTCCTCGCATCAGCACCGGAATGTGATGTTTTTGCAAGTGACTGGTCTATTGTCTGTAGAGAGTGTATGAAGTTCTGTGAGCCATTGGATAAACGTGAGTCGTCTGTTATATATTAGATTTATATTTTTAAATGTCTCTGTTATATAATTGATTACATATTTGTATACACTTTATATATAATTGATTACATAATTGTATACACTTTATATAAATTCCACAGTGAATTGGTTTTAACTGTCATACTGTGTAATCTGTTCAAAAAATAAAAAAAAATAAAAAAAAATCGGTATCAGTTCGTTTTGTCATAATGACAATACATAGGTAGCTTTATTTAGCTAATTGACTACAACATTTAGAACCTATCAGAATTGGAAAATACGCCAAAGTTCAAACACGAAACGTAATTGATAAAGAGAGCCCCTAGTGTAAATTTCATTAAATAGCGTGAAGAACTTTCCCCTTTGCGTTATGTCTACATATTTTTGTATGGAATTTTGGACAGCGCGCCAAGCGGGACAGTTTGGAAACTCACAATCCTATACAAAATGACCACCCAGGGTACCACAGAAATGTTACAAAGGCACTTTTTGCTTCGTTTTGTGTATGCATCATGTTCTCCTTGATCCTTATCCTTGTGTTCATTGTCTAAATTTAATTAATTATAAACTTAATTAATTATATTATACCTCAGCCACTCTGCTAAGTATATTAACTTTTCACTATTCCATGTTAAAACAACGTAAGTACCGTGTACTGTCAATGCACGTAATTCCTTTTTGAATAAAATAATAAAACTTTATCTAACATGCAAGGATAGAACGGACCTTGAATTTAGATTGACCACCGAGTTTTAGCTCAGTCTGACCAGTATAAACATGATCCCTAATATATTTACTGACATTATAGAATAGAATAGAATAGAAATATTTTTTTCGTTAGCACACACAAATACAAAATTATACAATACAGAGAAACATAAAAAATAAAAAGTGCCACGAAATGGTCTCACCTCAGCATGTTGCTGGCGACTTTCAGCGCTGATCTTCCGGTGAGACCATCCGGTGAATATTATTTATATAACTAGCAACCCGCCCCGGCTTCGCACGGGTGCAATGCTGATGTATTATATACATATAAACCTTCCTCTTGAATCACTCTATCTATTTAAAAAAAACCGCATCAAAATCTGTTGCGTAGTTTTAAAGACCTAAGCATACATAGGGACAGACAGACAGCAGGAAGCGACTGTTTTATACTATGTAGTGAAGGCAACAGTAACTCTGTCTGTCTGTCTGTTACCTCATCAAACCGCTGAACCAATTTAGATGAAATTTTGTATATTATAAATAGATAGTTTGAGGCCCGGGGAAAGACAGGATATTTTTAGGGTTCCGTACCCAAAAGGTAAAAACGGGACCCTATTACTAAGACTCCGCTGTTTGTCTGTCACCAGGCTGTATCTCATGAACCGTGATAGCTAGACAGTTGAAATTTTCACATATGATGTATTTCTGTTGCCGCTATAACAACAAATACTAAAAAGTACGGAAACCTCGGTGCGCGAGTCCGATTCGCACTTGGCCGGTTTTCTATCAATCGATACCATATTTCCACGCAGCCGATGGCGCGGGCAGAAACTTGTTACTTAAGGCATGTGTCAAGTTTTTATTAGGTCTCAAAATGTCTGTCTGTCATTCTGATATGATATGATAAAATCAAATGCTTATTGGACCAACAGCATTAACGCAAAAGAAGTCAATTTATTCATTCATTTCTTTTGAAATTTTATTTATTTTATTTTATATTTTTTTTTTTTATTTTTTTTTTTTTTTTTGGTATTCTCCATTTTATTTATTTATTTATTCATATTTTATTTTTCTAATGACAAACAATACTTAGTCTTGTCTTATACCTTTAAAACGAGCAATTCTTGTATATATTTATATATTTCGGGTATCTCGGAAACGGCTCTAACGATTTTGACGAAATTTGCTATATGAAGGTAATCAGAGGCGAAAAATCAATCTAGAGGTCTTGGCTGGGAAAAAGCGCATTTTTGAGTTTTTATATGTTTTCCGAGCAAAACCTCGGTCTCCCAAATATTTTTATTAAAAGTGTAGTACAGTCTCCATCAGATATATCGAAGCGGCCGAGGCTCTCATAAATATCTGAACACGCCTCTATTGTCAAGGCGCTAGGTGCGTGTTCGGATATTTTTGAGCACCTCGGCCGTTCCGATATATCTGATGGCGACTGTACCTATCTACCCTTATCAAAGACACAGTCAAAGATCACTAATACACTGGTTAACAGAACAGTAAGCGTTATTACAACCCTGATATCAATGTCAAGGTTATCTCTTTGTTACCAGTCCTTGTGAATTCGTTACAAGGGTACAATCCTCATCTTCCTTATTACTTCTTTGTCTGTGAAACTTACGGTTATACAGGCACCCACGTTGCAACCTTTAGCTGCAGATTGCAAGGACGCAGGCAGCAAAACGCATTGAGGAAGTATATTGCACGAAAGAAAGTACTATTGTACAAAAGGCGGAGTTAATGGGGGTTTTTAGATGGTACCATTTACTTTTTTTTGAGAAACCATCAACTTTTGGATTATTTAGACTCAGAATCACGAGTACTATTGAATGAGACAGACAATTTTTTGTCTCAGTTTTGTAACGGTCCATACAAAAATACAAAAAAAAAAAATACTAAAATTCTTTATTTAATAAATTAGCAATATATAATGATTTAAAGGATGGAGCCGCCCAGTAAGCATAAGAATGCCTGTGTCGGGAGATACATAATCGAAATTAAACTATCGTGAGACATATGGGACGTTTTCAATCAAAAGGTACCACATTGTCGGTTGTCGATAAGGTTGATTTCTTATTGAAGCCATATGGAAATAGCGCCTTATTGACAACCGACAATAAGTACCCTTTTGATTAAGAATGGCACATATTTCAAAATATTCATAAACATGTCATGTGGGATGATGTCTTGTTCTCTTGCTACACGACCCCGAAATCACCCTGTATATCCCAATCCGAATGCATTATACAAATACCTAACATACATTTTATAGTTTGATTGCCACGAAGTCATATTTTGGCTCATAATAAGCAAAGTCGAATCGCGGCACATATATTATGCACATTTTTGTGAGCTCTTGAATCCACCAAGCCACTCAAAAGTAATTAATGCCGGCAAACAAAACCGTGTCTACTTGTATGTGTATGTGCATGTACGTGTAGGGGAGGCTCGCAATTTAAGTCGCTTTACCTTTATTATGGACTATTAGTGAAAAGAGGATATACAGGAGGGTTGGAAGCAAACTGTATAATATCTGGCAAGGGGATATTCGTACGGACGTGTCCGTCATATTTGTCTGGCAAATATGTGCCTGGCGGACATATCTGTCAATGTATAATGGGGATTAGGTACAGAAATGTATGTACTTTAATTATAGTACGACATAAAATAGTAGAAATTAAATAATATGGAACTAAATAAATCCATACCATAGAGTAACTGATACTAGAGCGTTACTGTCATAGTAAATTTTGTAACCCCAGTAAATTCACTGCCATCTGTCGACACACTTTAAAACTAAAAATGAAGATTTATAAAAATACGATAGAATGTATTTAAATATAGATAAATGATTTTTTTTATTTGCATTAATTATTTTTATGATTATGACCCATGTTCTTTCACTGATATGCGTTAAAATTGTTAAATAACAAACGAAACCGTCAACGCCATCTATACGACTGTAGGCCAAAACTAGTAGCGCCCTCTGAACGAGAATCAAATTTTCTTGATTTTCGAGGCACGTTTTTTCCTTAGACTGTATCCATCTATTACGTAGTTATATCTATCTTTGTCCATACTAAATAGTTGCCATGTTTAAGCATTTTACGTCAAAAATGTGACAGTTACGTAGAAAGTGGCGCCCTCATTTATTTCCTATTATTTTATGTCGCACTATACGTTGACAGATTTCTCAGCCATACAGATTTGCGAGACAGATCGACGGACATAAATAATTAAATAAATATTATAGGGACATTGTTACACAAATTGGCTAAGTCCCACGGTAAGCTCAAGAAGGCTTGTGTTGTGGGTACTCAGACAACGATATATATAATACCTATACAAATACTTAAATACATAGAAAACATCCATGACTCAGGAACAAATATCTGTGTTCATCACACAAATAAATGCCCTTACCGGGATTCGAACTCAGGACCATCGGCTTCCCAGGCAGGGTCACTACCCACTAGGCCAGACCGGTCGTCAAAACGACATATAGTCTGTACTTATCATATAAAATGTAATTGTAATGTTTTTGTGTGTTTTGTGGAGTTGGAAGGGGCAGACCTCGGCGGACTTTCGCTGATCATATCGGGGAAATCCTAAAGAAAGGCCAGGTCAAGAGCACCCTAAACCGGCGAGCGTGTATGAGGAATGTTATGAAAGTGAAGGAAGCGAAAGAGGTATGTCAGGATCGTAGCAAGTGGAAATCCGTGGTCTCTGCCTACCCCTCCGGGAAATAGGCGTGATTATATGTATGTATGTATGTATGTTATGTCCTGTCATTGTTTGTAACATGTATTTTTCTTTGTAGTGCACAATAAAGTATTTTATTATTATTCTCTCTATTTATTATTTTTCTTACGTTAGGTTTTTTATAATATGCATATAAAAGTAAAATATAAAAACACTTACAAAACAATACAAAATACATATAAACAAATTATAAAAAACCTAACCTAGGGTGCCGCCAGCAGCGGGGCAGGGCCCAAGCTGCCGGTGGTCAGGGCCGCAGAGAGAGGAACCGGCGGACTATCCGCGCCGTGTCCAAGATCACCGCCTTCTGCATCTGACCCTTGATCCAACCACCTAGCGAGAGTCTCTCAAGGTGTTGGTCGAGACTCTTCGCTATGAGACCGTTCGCTGAAACGACTATCGGGACAATGATCGTTGAATCAACATCCCACATGGCGGTTATCTCGTGAGCCAAGTCTAGGTACTTACTGGACTTGTCCTTCTCGGCTTTCACGAGATTCTCATCATGGGGGATGGTGATGTCGACGAGCACGGCCCGGCGCTGCGATCGATCTATTATCACAATGTCAGGCTTATTGGCTACAATAGTCCTGTCAGTGATAATAGATCGATCCCAATAGAGCGTGGCACGACCATTCTCGAGAACTGGCACAGGTAAATACTTGTAGTACGGTACTTCGCAGTCCACAAGGCCGTATAGAAGAGCAAGCTGCTGGTGAATAATCCTGGCTACGAGATTATGTCTGTGCAAGTACTCGCCGTTAGCAAGATGAGAACAACCGGAAATGATATGCCTGAGTGACTCTCCGGGACGGCGGCATGCCCGACAAATGTCGACCGTACCGTCCTTCAGGATATATTTCCGATAGTTGTTCGTCATCATAACTTCGTCCGCAATTGCACAGGCAAAACCCTCGGTTTCTCCGAAGAGGTCCTCGAATCGTAACCAGTTCACCGACGCGAGCAGGTCTACATCGGGTCCCATGAGGGCCTTGTAGAACCGCCCGTGTAGCACCTTACTCTCCCATACCGCCTTGCGGCCCGCAGCACTTTGTACCACAGGTTTGTGCCAGTTCTCGTTTGCCAAGGAGAGCGGCGTGAAGTGCCTGTCCACTGCCACCACATCACGATGCATCCCACACTCGTTGTTAAGGAAATAATTCCTGAGATTGCACACCTCGCGGTTGTGGAGATCTTTGGCGTTAAGGAAGCCTCGACCTCCACACTTCCGTGAGATGTACAATCTCATAACTGACGAGCGTGGGTGTAGCATACGGTGTGTGGTGAGTAGTAGACGGACCCTCCGATCCAGGGCGTCCAGCTCGGTCTGAGTCCACCTTAGTATGCCAAAGGAGTATATGAGTATGGGCATTACCCAGGCGTTGAAGGCGCGCACTTTATTGCCTCCTGACAAAAGACTGTTAAGGACTTTTGTGAGCCGACTGAAAAAGCGCTCCTTCACCGACCGTCTAATACCCTCGCCCTCAATACCCAACGACTGTGACATACCAAGGTATTTATAGGTTTCTGATTCAGAGATAGATCTGAAAGACATTGTCTCAGAAAGTTGTAAATTTGTTGAATTTACAACCTCCCCCAGCTGTACATGCATAACCGCACACTTATCGACACCAAACTCCATTCTGATGGCGGTACTGAAAACTTCTGTGGTTTTTAATAGCACCATCAAGTCTTGGTTATTTGGCGCAAATAGCTTGAGCTCATCCATGTACAGAAGGTGAGAAATGACTTCACCCTCTCTCCGAAGCTGGCAACCTAACCCTGAATCCTTCAGCAGGGTGCTGAGGGGATTCAGAGCTAGGCAGAACCACAGGGGACTCAGACTGTCTCCCTGAAATATTCCTCGCTCGATCCTTATAAAGTCCTGCGGGCCAGGGCGGTCATCTCCACCTCCTGGTTGACGAAGGACTGTGATCCACTGCCTCATACACGCACTTAGGAAGGATATTAAAGCTGCATCAAGTTTATACAGCTCCAATATCCTTCTCAGCCATGAGTGAGGCACCGAATCATAGGCCTTCTTATAGTCAATCCAGGCGGCCGAGAGGGCCCCCCTGTTCCGCCGAACTTGCTGGCATATGGTCATGTCTATGAGGAGGAGCTCTTTAGTACCACGGGACCCAACCCTACATCCATTTTGAGCGGAGGCCAAAATGTTGTTAGCGACAATGTGCGCGTTAATTTTTGCTCTCAAAATGGATGTAAGGAGCTTGTAAAGTGTAGGCAAGCACGTGATGGGTCTGTAGTTCTTTGCTTCCGTGGTACTACCGGACTTGTAGAGCAGGAAGGTTACACCAGTTGTTAGGGAAGGTGGGAGGGAACCGAGCTCTAGGGCTTGTTGGAACTGCGTTGCCAACCGTGCGTGCGAGCATCGAAACCATTTTAGCCAGAAGTTGTGCAATCCGTCCGGTCCAGGACTTTTCCAGTTCTGGGTCGTACGAATGGCACAACTTACGTCATCGGGGCTGATGGTGATAGCCCCCATAGGTTCGATGTTCTCGCACTCACGTTCGACAACGTCTATCCAACCGCCCTCCGTGTGTTCCACAGGCACTGACCAGATGCTACGCCAGAAATCAGTCATGGCAGTAGCATCCGGTAGCCGCACGTCGGACACACGAGAGTCGGCTTCCTCCCACCTTCGGTACACCTTCCTTTGGTCACTTTGAAAAAGACGATTCTGCTGGAATCGATCCACACGCTTTCTGTAGCGGCGAATACGGTTTGCCCATGCATAGACTTTCTGCTTTAGAAAGTCGATGCGCTCTGTGACATTGGCCATGTAGTCGCGGGGCCTGACATCCGTCCCCGCGAACGCCTGGTTCACAAAGCGCATTACTCGGGGGCGGTTGTTGCCCCCCCTAAAGCAGATCAGCTTTGCAATGAGAGTCCTAAACGAGCTAATACGTCGCTCGATCCGCGCTTGCCATGCAGGGACACCTCCGGCGGTCCTAGGTGCACGTTCAGCGTCCGGAAACTTGACTCGAGCAACACGGCACGCCGCGATGGCTCCGCAGTACATGATCGAGTGCGTATCATCTAAATCTTTACTAGTCCGTAAATGTGGCTCTAGTAAAGCGTTTAGGGCTCCCACTAGCGCTAGATTGCGTCTATTTATAGGCAGACGTGGTAATCGTGGCCTAGAGTTGGTTGTGGCGCGATACTGCGTAATCGTCTCTTCCAAAGTCCTCCTCAGTTGCTCATTGGCAGATGTACTCACGCTCTGACTCGCAAAATCCCCCTCGTCGGTACTAAAATCAACCCGCGGCGCCCCCGGTGCCAGGTCGGGTGCGGGCACCGGATCCGGCGACGTGGCGGGCAGATCTCGCACCGAGGCGGAGGCTGCGCGAGCAGAGAGAGCCTCCAGGCGAAGCCGATCAAGTGTCGCATCATCCAAACGCTTTAGCCGCTGAATGACGCGCACCTGATCCGATAATCGTTGCTCCGACACGGTGATGGTGGGTTCAAGAACCTCAAACAGTGGCAGTATTCTTGAACGATACGCGGATAGCTGTGTTCCCCCCTCTGTAGCCCCATAATAGGCGCGCATGACATTCTCATTAATGGATTGAGACCATCTCATGCGACGCACTATACCACCGGCAGCGGGAGCCGTGGGCGGGGCAGGATGTCCCGCAGGCCCCAAGCGTGCCGGCAGCGGTGGCCGCCCTCGTCGCGCAGGTGGTCGTGGCGGCGGCGGCGGCGGCGGCCCGCTCTCGTCACTGGACCCGTCTGTGTCAGGCGCCGTTGCAAACTCGTCTATTAAATAAATTATTAAATAATTATTAAACTCGTTATTATTATTATGTATGTAATGTTTTGTTTTAGCGCTCATTTTGTAAACATTTAGGTTAAAGTTATTTAATTTTCTCATATAAGTGAATTGTATAAATTCTTTTGAGAAATAAAGATCTTTAAACCGCAATCACAAGAATTCTCTTAAATGGCCAGCATATCATTCAATCGAGACTGACAATAATAACTTCAAACCTTCAAGAAAAGAGCGTACTACAAAGTTGTCATATATTTGTGTTCAGGACATCACACTGAATGCTCTGATATTAAATATATCCATGCCTGCGACGACATGAGCGAAAATCGATTTCTAGAAGACTTCTAGACCAAAAACCGTCCCTTTAGTAGCCATATCTCCAGCAAATTATAAACATTCAAACCAGCCTGTCACCCCACCATTAAACTAGGTAGTGTGCTCATTAATTCGCTTATTTTCCCTCATTAATTAAACTTGTAGCACCATGTAGCGTAAATGACTATAACTTTTCATATCATCATTACATGATAAATGTAATTGCAATTATCTTAAACACCATTTACCGTCAATTACAGTAATTTTTCAAAATATTATACATATGGCAGCTTTAACCGCACTACACTTAGTGTTTTCACATTGTCCGATCCAATATCGGATGTCGGAAGAAAGTAAAATGTAAGATATATGTGTTTCTCTGTATTTATTTATACATTTTATAAGTCATTATTACTAAAAACCGGCCAAGTGCGAGTCGGAATTGCGCACGAAGGGTTCCGTACCATTACGGAAAAAAACAGCAAAAAAATCACGTTTTTTGTATGGAAGCCCCATTTAAATATTTATATAAATAAATAAATATTATAGGACATTCTTACACAGATTGACTAAGTCCCACGGTAAGCCCAAGGAGGCTTGTGTTATGGGTACTCAGACAATGATATATATAATATATAAATACTTAAATACATAGAGAAAACACCCAAGACTCAGGAACAAATATCTGTGCGCATCACACAAATAAATGCCCTTACCGGGATTCGAACCCAGGACCATCGGCTTCACAGGCAGGGTCACTACCCACTAGGCCAGATCGGTCGTCAAAAGGTCGTTATATTATTCTGTTTTTAGTATTTGTTGTTATAGCGGCAACAGAAATACATCATCTGTGCAAATTTCAACTATCTAGCTATCACGGTTCATGAGATACAGCCTGGTGACAGACAGACGGACAGACGGAAAGACGGACAGCGGAGTCCCGTTTTTACCCTTTGGGTACGGAACCCTAAAAACGATAGACAACGCAAAAATGGCGGACTGAATGCCAATGGCACTCTCCTACAGATGTTTTTGTCATAGGCGCCTTCAGACATCCGATATCGGAAAGGCGCTTCCGATAGATTCAGCCATGTCGGAGCATCCGGTCAGCTGTCGGACCGATAATATTTGTTTGTGTGCGTATGTGTAGGCATAATGTTTATTGTAGTGTGCGTGACCGGCCGCTAATGACGGCGCCCGGGCGCGTGCTCGCGGCCTGACTACGGGGTAGGATCTTTCATCCGATATCGGATCAAACAATGTGAAAACTGTCTTAGGGTAACTTGAGGCCGTTATATTGATAAAATTCGTTCCTATAGGTGCCACAGGCAGACAGAATTTGTAGTTTACTTGCACATTTACAATATTTAGTAGGGATTTCGTTAATCGTCTGCTTTTTTAATATCTACATTCCTATTAATAAAGATAACCTCGGGCTGTAGAGCAATATATAAAATTTTGGCGAAATTTAATGAAGGTGTGTTGTAGTTATATCTGAAACCAAAGATAGATATAACTCCGTAATAGATGGATACAGTCTAAGGAAAAAACGTGCCTCGAAAATCAAGAAAATTTGATTCTCGTTCAGAGGGCGCTACTAGCTTTGACCTACTGTCGTATAGATGGCGTTGACGGTTTCGTTTGTTATTTAACAATTTTAACGCATATCAGTGAAAGAACATGGGTCAAAATCATAAAAATAATTAATGCAAATAAAAAAAAACATTTATCCATATTTAAATACATTTTATCGTATTTTTATAAATCTTCATTTTTAGTTTTAAAGTGTGTCGACGGATGGCAGTGAATTTACTGGGGTTACAAAATTTACTATGACAGTACCGCTCTAGTATAAGTTACTCTATGCTGAAACTATCGGCTTGATTCTAATTTTAATATACGTCAAAAAAAATGGTCGTTTTTTTTTCTCAAACAATAACGTCACTTTTGACACTGACAGATCCGATCCATATCGTATAGAGATCTAATTTTAGACGTTTATTAAAATTAGAATCAGTCCGTATGTATACTTAAGAAGCCCACTGATTACTAGTCCTCCGGACGACATCGGCCTGTCAGTTATTCGGAACTGTCAAATTTTTGTTCTAACTGACAGGCCGATATCGTCCGGCGGACTGATAATCAGTGGGCCCCATAATGCTTGCCTGATAATGGTTGCAACGAATAAATTAAAATTTATCATGTATCTTGATGATCATATTCTTTTTTATTTCACTTTTGTTTTCTCGACCCTTTAGTTTATATATAGCAAGTACAGTCAACAAAACTATTAGATTCGCATACATTTTGTAGTGACTTCATATTGCAGATGTGATGACCTAGCTATTTTTTACAAACATCAATCATAGCGCATAAGTATGTAAAACATGTGTTTCATGGCTGATTTCATAATAAACAAAGAAATAGAAAAAATAGTACCGAAATCGTCCATGTTTATATTTGTAACCTAATACCAATGGCGAATACAATGAGCACTGTTTTTGTAATTGATAAAGACATGAATAATGAAGACTTACAATGTAAATAATTATAACGTATAACGTTTCGTTCCTAAACAAGGTGCGGGTTGAAGAACAGCGCTGCGCGGCTGTGCAGTCGCCAGACTCGTGGCACAAGCTGAGTCCCGAGCCTATTATCGCACTTAGCATTTTATTTATTTATTTTATTTATTTAAACTTTATTGCACAAGCAAAGAAAAATGTACAAATGGCGGACTTAATGCCAAAAGGCATTCTCTACCAGTCAACCATTAGGTCAAACAGAGACATAAATGTTGGTGCAGGATAGATTCATAAATTATAACGAGAAATAGAACCAAAAAAAAAACTCAAATATTATGTATATATATATATATAAACATAATAAAGTAAACTAACAAAATTATGATTAAATACTAATACTTATATGATATACAAAAGATAAACTAATACATATTTGTACATACAAGATGGAGAACATTATTTAAATTCTTCTGACAGTAGATGCTTGCGGAGTGGACGCTTAAAAACAGGCTTGCTTGGGGCTTGTCGAATCGAGAGAGCATTTATATGTTAACTATAATTCTAAAAGTCATATATATAGTTAGTTCCTAATATCAAACAGGATATAATAGGATAGAGATAGTAAATGTAATAGTAAATTTTGTAACCACAATAAATTCACTGCCATCGATCGACACACTAAAACTAAAAATAAAGATTTATAAAAATACGATAGAATGTATTTAAATATGGGTGATATGGATAAATGATTTTTTTTTATTTACATTAATTATTTTTATATGATTTGACCCATGTCCTTTCACTGATATGCGTTAAAATTGTTAAATAACAAACGATACCGTCAACGCCCTCTATACGAGAGTAGGCCAAAGGTAGTGGCGCCATCTGATCGAGAATCAAATTTTCGTGATTTTTGAGGCACGTTATTTCCTTAGACTGTATCCATTACGGAGTTATATTTATCTTTGATAAAAATAAAACCGGCCAAATCATAAGTCACGAAACATGTGAACACTGACTTTATATGGGCTTATTGTACCTGTTTTTTTTACTGCGACAATAAATGACTTTTTTATTTTATTTATAAGATGTCCTATAACGGACAAAATCCATTTGCGAGGTAAAATAAGAAACTAATATTCCACAAATGTACCTCCACATATCTACAATTTAAATGTATGAAAACTACCAATCCTTATTATTTACTTGTATCTGCTACTGCGTACATCCGAAGACATATGAGGACATTTTTTCTTATCACAGACAACGACGTAATACGTCAGTTGGAACTTGTTCAAACGATTTATATGTAAAGTCAATTGATAGCTGGTATTTTAGCAGATACATGAATTATGTTGGTCTTTGTGACTTAAATCATAAGTGAGAGCGGAATCAATCGAGCTCAACTCATTACTTTAACGTTGTTAGAGTAAAGGATGACTAATGTCTTATGCTGGAACGGTCCGGGTCTGAGCCGCGGCGTACGACATTTCGTTTTCTACAGAAAGAATCACGTGCGGGTAGTTCGAAAAAATCGCGCGCCTAGAAGATGATGATGTCAACTTTAGCCAGTCTTCTCCGAGACCACGAAACGTCGGAGGTAAATTTAAAACTTATTTTACGCGATTAAGCCGTCGTTTTGTATAATAATAAAGAATCAAGTGATCACCGAGGCTGTCTATGGAAAATGACGTTTTACAATGCGAACGTCACCTTGACATAGAGGCCATTTCACTTACTTGTACTTGTTCGTAGATGTACTGGCGAGAATGAGACTAACGAGCGAATGATAACAAAATGACATCATTTTTATATCGAAACGTAAGTTACATAGGTTTAGTTAAGTGCATATTCATTTTTCATCGAGATTTAGGTGTATGAATGCCCATAAAGACCATTCAATTACAAAAAATATTTTAAATTAAGGCACAATAGACTTAAACTCGTATAATTACATATAGTCTGTCAAACAACTTTGTCAGTAGAAAAAGGCGCGAAATTCAAATTTTCTATGGGGTGATAACCCCTCGCCCCTACATTTTTTAAATTTGCCGCTTTTTTCTACCGGTGGAAATGGCTTTACAGACTATATTTAATACATGTTTCTTCACCCGTTGACCAGAAACGCTGTAAAGGGTTCGAAACGTATTTCGAATGTTCGCGATGGATTCTCAGTTCTCTTTATCTTTGTTCGTAATCGAGTCCGAGTTAGTTTCGAAACAATATGACCGACGACGACCGGTCTGGCCTAGTGGGTAGTGCATTTAAATCCCGGTAAGGGCATTTATTTGTGTGATGAACACAAATATTTCTTCTTGAGTCATGGATGTTTTCTAAGTATATTAGTATGTATTTATCTATATAAGTATGTATATCGTCGCCTAGCACCTATAGTACAAGCTTTGTGTAGGTTGATTTGTGTAAGATGTCCCCTAATATTTATTTATTATTTATTTATTTATTTCATAAAACGCTAACTCTCGTAATTCGCAGCACCCACTCTCATTATCATACGCAAATGTACTTCAGATAGCGCGGCATTGTTCATAAAGGAAGTCATTTAAATTAGTAACAAATTGTATGGTTTCATACAAATTATTGCGGGAATTACGTTAACGCTGATGGAACGCGTGTTAACTGGTTGTTTACAACAGAATGTGTTTTCTTTGATCATATAAATTGCCTTAATTTAAATGCAGAATTTAGTTGTAGGGGAATAGGGAATATTACGCGAAACAATATGACCTCGGTCTCTTTAAAACAAGAGTGAATAGGCTGTTACTGAACCGGTGAGCTCCATCTTAGGCCCTGTCTTCACTTTCCATCAGGTGTGACTAGGGCCAATCGCCGATCAGTTTATAAAAAAAAAAAAAAAACTGCGTAGGGGGCGCCAGGGCGCCACTACCACAATCTGTGGGTATATCGCGAAGCAAGAAAATGGAAATTACGTTATCTCTGTCACTCTTGCATATTCGAGTGATAAAGAGGCAGATAGCGAAATTTCGGATTCGCGTTTCCCGGTAGGTCCTCTGTAAACAAACCTAGTAAATAGTATGACGAGCATTTGTAAGACATTACATGAACATTTGGCTGTTAAAAAAAGAAAACATCACGAACAAGCCGTTTTTGCGTACCGTAAAATGGGGTGAGTAGGGTTCGCGGGGAGAGTTGGGTTACGAATGGGGAGAGAGGGTATGAAAGGGGGGTGAGATGGGATTTTAAGGCTATTACTACAAAAATAATGTATTCCAATTCAAAATGGAGCTATTATAGTAATATTCATAATAAAAAAAAGCGATCCAACAATCTTCCAAAATTACCTTTGTATGAAAATCCATCTCACACAATTAAGAGGGACTACGGGGTGAGGTGGAATTTCCTGTTTATCGTCAAAGTTATGAAATGGAACTACCCAAAATAAAATAAAAACTAAAATACAAACGTCCGGAACACTTATTATATACACCATTCAGTTTGCATATGTAAAAATAAAATGTTATCGAGGTTTGAATGTCAGTTTTGCGCCTACTCACCCCATTTTACGGTACACATAATGCATATTTGTATACCAAAATCAGAATGGAAAAAGTGCCGTGTAAAGTGGTTTTAACGAAGGGTACAGTTTGTATGGGGAGTCATAAAAAGCAGATTGGCTAAAAATAAGCTAAACAAATTACTAACTCCACGCAGACGAAGTCGCGGGCAAAAGCTAATATTTGAACACTTTAGCATACCATTCTGGATTAAAACCCTGGACCCATTATTGAATGTCAGAAAATTCTCGCTCTATTTTCTTTGTTATTTTGGAATGCCATTTAAAAAACCGGCCAAGTGCGAGTCGGACTCGCGCACGAGGGCTTCCGTACCATTACGCAAAAAACGGCAAAAAAAAACGTTTGTTGTATGGGAGGGGCTTTTAAATATTTATTTTAATCGGTTTTTAGTATTAAATTTGTTGTTATAGCGGCAACAGAAATACATCTGTGAAAATTTCAACTGACACAACTGTCAGCTGTCACGGTTCATGAGATATAGCCTGGTGACAGACGGACAGACAGACAGACAGCGGAGTCTTAGTAATAGGGTCCCGTTTTTACCCTTGGGTACGGAACCCTAAAAATGAGGGCGTAACTTCGATTGTATGCTGGTAGCTAGGTTTGTACTCTTCAAATCTATAATCGATGTATATTTAAACTCAAAAGTTCACTGACCACCCAATTTAAACAACCTGTATCACAATAAATTCACAAAAACAATAAAATTCGAACAATCCCAAAAGCACCAAACGCCGGTCGCTTTGATTTCATTCCGCGATTTTATCGAAAATCGGCGAAACAAAGAGTTACACTATTTTATGTTTAAATTACCGCTCGAATTTAAACCACACCAGCATTACTGCTGCAGTATTTTAGCGCGACATTACTGTCGCAAATGTCAAATCCGGGCAGCATTGCTTTTGGCCTTTGTAATGTGGATAAGTAATGCCGCGCTGCAATACTCTTGCAGTAATTCTGCCGAATGCAAATAACCTTTTTGATGTTTCCCGCAGTAATGCAGTTTGCAGTAGGTATTACTGCAGCAATATTGCAGTCGACAGTTTAACAGTTTGACTTTACGATCAGGGCTTACGCTTGGTTATGAAATTTGCGACAGCAAATTACTGCCGTCGGCAGTAATGTCGCGCTGCAATTAGCCACAGTATTAATGCTGGTGTCTGAATCAGAATGGTCCCTTAAAACTCAACTTGTCCTAACTAGTCCTTATGTCGTTTGCGAAAGGTCTACATTAGGTCAGTCAACTGTGTATATAAGGAATTCTCCGTCGGTCCGTTTGTCGCAGATGCCGTAAGCTAATTAGTGGATGCCGATGCGCCCTTTGATCTACACGGATTGTGTGTGACACTGACAACCTTGGATGTTGATGTACTAGAAGAGGCAGGCCAACTTGAACGTACAATGACATCAGAATGAAATCAGAGGGCCTACCGCGAACCACGTTCGACGTGTTGCCTCTCTATCGCACTTGTAAATTCGTATGTAAGTGTGACAGGAAGTGTGAGGAGGTAGGCCCTCTGATGTCATTTAGTTATCGTTCGTGTCATACTTGTTCGTACATGTACTGCATGCAGATATTATTTTGAGTTAGTCACATTTATTATAATGACAGAAGTTAGGAGCGGCATATTAATTTAGGGTAATTATTTCCTAAACTTAATTTCACAACATGTAAAAAAAACTTATTATTTTAAAAGACATATCGAACGATGTGTCATTCGTTATTAATCACGTTTATGTTTTCAATAAAAGTGCTGTCCTTTTATTAGGGTTCCGTACCTAAAGGGTAAAAACAAACCATACAATAAAACGTGTTTTTTTTGCCGTTATTTTCGCGAACCCTCCGTGCGCGAGTCTCACTCGCATTTATCCGGTAATTTAGATACATAATTATGTAACATGATGTATGTATGTACGATGTATGCTTGGAAAGGCTGTAAGAATATGACGGTATGAATGGGTTAAGGGGCCCACTGACTATCAGTTCGCCGGGCGATATCGGCCTGTCAGTTGTTCGGAACTGTCAAATTTTTGTTCTAACTGACAGGCCGATATCGTCCGGCGGACTGATAGTCAGTGGCCCCCTTAAGAGAGATAATTTTATAATTTTAAATAGCTTATAGGGTTCCGTACCCAAAGGATAAAAACGGGACGCTATTACTAAGACTCCGCTGTCCGCCGGTCTGTCCGTCTGTCCGTCTGTCTGTCACCAGGCTGTATCTCATATATGAACCGTGATAGAATATAGAATTAAAATTTTCACAGATGATGTATTTCTGTTGCTGCTATAACAACAAATACTAAGTACGGAACCCTCGGTGTGCGAGTCCGACTCGCACTTGTCCGGTTTTATAATCGCGCCACGTCATTGAATCAATAAAAATAGTGTTTTTAATGTGGTCTCTTACTTTCTACATCAATTCAGTTGTCCCACAAATGTACTAGTAGGTACATACAAGAGACATGATTTTTTTTTTTTATGTATTATACGAAGCAGCTAACAAAAATTGTCTATTATTTCAATGTTATAGAATAGAATAGAATAGAATAAAATTTATTTAGGACGGAAATAAAAAAAACGTCAAAAAAAACTTTAACACGTCACTGAATTAAAAGATTTCAAACTCAGCTTGGTGTCAAGGCACCTTTTGAATAACTTGACGCTGGTCTTGCATGGAAAACATCATATCTTATCTTATCTTATAGTTTCGGGGGCCCTTAAGGATACACTTCGACCCATAGGGATCTTTTGTGCAGTTACCCCCTAGGAAAGATCCGTCCGCTACTCAAGAGCCTTCCCCACCTCCATATGCCGGATGATGGACCTTATGGGTAGCTTTTTGAATTCCTTTGGTACCAGGTAGCCTGTTCCAAAGTCCTACATTCTTTGTCTGGCGAGGGCGTGACATTCACACATAAGGTGTTCTATTGTCTCTTCCTCTTCGCCACACATACGACAATCGGTGTTGTCAGCATGCCCCATCTTGGCCAGGATTCCCTTGACAACATCATATAGTTTGTATTTAAAGTAATCACGATAAAGGCACAGACATACGCTACGTATACCTACGTTTCTAAATTCACATCTAGTTAGTCTTAGATCTTTGTATTAACACGATGACGTCGGAATCGCTCCCATAATGCCCGCTCTAATTTAACACATGACATAATAGCCAATAAAAAACTAGACGAGTTTGGTGACTCCTTAATTATTAATCTAAATATGCTAATTATGTGAAACTGCTGTGAGATAATGTTGGAAGCGGCGACAGGTTGAGATCAAAGGATTCTAGAGGCATTTTTAGGGAATTTTGACAAGTGGATCTGATATTTGCCTGTTAATTAGTAGTTATTCGTTGGTTATTTATTATAGGTATATGATTTATTTGTTAGCTTTGTTGCTGTATAAAGCTAAATTTGGTCAATATTTTCGTGCCGCCATCTCCTGCCACGCCGCATTATGCTTTGGTGTCCACTGACTTGGCACCAAAGATAAATATAACTCCGTAATAGATGGATACAGTCTAAGGAAAAAACGTGCCTCGAAAATCAAGAAAATTTGATTCTCGTTCAGAGGGCGCTACTAGTTTTGGCCTACAGTCGTATAGATGGCGTTGACGGTTTCGTTTGTTATTTAACAATTTTAACGCATATCAGTGAAAGAACATGGGTCAAAATCATAAAAATAATTAATGCAAATAAAAAAAATCATTTATCTATATTTAAATACATTCTATCGTATTTTTATAAATCTTCATTTTTAGTTTTAAAGTGTGTCGACAGATGGCAGTGAATTTACTGGGGTTAAAAAATTTACTATGACAGTACCGCTCTAGTATAAGTAGACTCTATGCTACCACTTACTCCAACTAGAGAACAAATAACATTTTTTTTACGAAATATTTTGATTTGTTTTTTGAGTAGTCACACTACTAATATATAAATTATAAACTGAAATAGATATCATACACTAAAGAAAAAGTGACCAAGTCCACCGGTAGCCGAGGCGGGAATGAAACCCGCGTCTTCAGCTTACGCGGCTAATTGTCCTGACCACTAGACCACCCGGCCACGGCGGTACCCGTCCCAAATTCTCTGGTGTATGCTATCTTTGAAAGGCAAGCCTTTCCCTAGTTTGATAGATGGCAGCACCATCCCTCTCTACTACTACTCTCTCGCTATCGCGTAATCCAGTAAAGGGTTCGTATATGAGGTGCAAGCATGTACTGCTCGCCCTTAGAATTGGTCAAAGACACCTATATATTATGTGGTATTTCCTATAAAAAGGGACCTTATTGTCGATGGCGCTTACGCCATTATAAACGATACTCAGATATAAATACAATGCCGTGCGACGCTGTGTGGCGTAAGCGCCATCGACAATAAGGTCCCTTTTCATAGAAAATGCCCCATAGACGCCGATTGTATATTGGATTTGGGCTATTATTTATAAGAGTTCTAAGGCTGTCCTCAAACTCATAGCTCTGCTCCCAAGGGACTAAAATACAAGCGAAGTCCTTTAGGAAATGGGGCATGGGCTGTTGTTTTTTATTCAATAGGTATTGTTTCGTGTATGAAAGAGAAAGTATACAAATATACTTGTTAGAGTAAGATAGATTTAGTTCTGTTAATTTCAACAACATACATATTCGTTATTCGTAGCCGACTGTGAATTAAAATAACCAGCTTCCACATAACGGCAAGCGGCCGGTGTAAAATGACTGAAAAGCAGGAATTTGAATTAAACTGCACTTTGACTATGATGAAGTCTGGCTAACGGTAGTGGGGGGACTATGTCGATAAATATAAATAATTGTCGATATCGATGTGTTTGTCTGTCTGTCTGTTGTCTGTATCTATATCTGTATCTGTATCTGTATCTGCTCCAACTAGGGAACAAATCAAATTATTTTGTGGCCGGGCGGTCTAGTGGCACAGAATAACTAATAGTACTACCGTACAGAAAATTCACTCCTTCACAAAAGCCAGATTTAGGTATAAAATTATACCTACACTCGCCGCCTGCAAGCAAAATTGAAACTTATAACCGCGCACGAACCGTGAATCTTCTTTGCGCGCCGCAGTTTTATGACCGAGCTGCGAGTGTCGGCACGGGGTTGTCACTTGACAAGTTTTTGTACCTATACCTACTGATTTATTATTTTTAAGATAAATATGTAGGAATTACAAACATAATTTTTTTTGCCGGAGATAGTATGTCTGATTCTCACGGAAGTAGGTATGCCACAGAAGTACTTATTCCTTTGAAAATATGTCGGTCAATATGTATAGTCCGGAATTTAAAAAAAATGTTTTTTCTGCTTCCTTGTTCTTCCGTTTATTCAGACATCCGTAAACAGAACATTATCTTTTATACAGATTAGATCGCGATTTTTTAGGTTTCGAAGCCATTGCGTATTTTCAATTTTGCGCGAGCGCCACGTGATACGACTATCGTGCGAGCCGAGCGGCAGCCCACTGCCATACACCTGCCCGGGCGCGTATTTACAAAGGCTATACTGATATGGTTCAGATGCGAACTGAACTAGATTAGCTTTTGTTTGGACAAAACTTAACAAAACCCTAATCTATTATAGTATAGAAATTTACTGAAATCGTATAGACTTTATTAACTAAATTCATACGGATATTGTTACTACAAATGCTAGTCTGTTGCGATCTAAAATTTGAATCATATTTTAGTAACGACTCCGATTGTATTAAATAAATTACCGTTCATGCAAATTACTTAACAATGCCTAAGATTTTTTTTTAGTTTTAGAATTATTTCAGTTCATAGGTACGAGTACTCCCTTTATTTAGTACCGTTTGGTAACCAAAATTTCGTAACCAGCTACAGAATGGGAATCAAGATTCCCAGTTAATTTGAACTGTTTGAAGCCGGTTACGTATTGGGCCAGCGTGTTACCGCTTGGTAACTAAATTTGGTAACTAGCTACAAAACAGGAATTTAAAATTCCTTGTATGTAGCCAGTTACGAATTGGGTCAGAGTGGAATTGTAAATAAGTTTTGTAACTGGCTACAAAATGGGAATCCAAAATTACATTAAATCAATAGGTAGGTAGGTTAGGTTCGTTAGGTAGCTTCAAATGCCCGAAGGGCAAACCGCCCAGAAATAGGAGCCCCGCGAAGCGGGGCTCCGTCTAGTTACGTCGTGAAGTAATTTTTTTTTTAAGAAACAGTCCAACGAACTCCAGCTAACTAGACGGAGCCCCGCTTCGCGGGGCTCCTATTTCTGGGCGGTTTGCCCTTCGGGCATTTAAAGCTACCTAACGAACCTAACCTACCTACTGATTTAGTGTAATTTTGGATTCCCATTTTGTAGACAGTTAGGTACAAAACATTTGCCAACCGTGGCTAGGAATAATCCATTTGAGTAAATAAGTATTATTAAAATTTAGATATCATATTCAAACGATACTGACGTTACTAAACTCGACTAGGTTTTGTCGTGAATAATATTTGAAAATATGTAAGCAAAAAGCTAATCCATTTGAGTGACTACTTTTTACCGAAATGGTATAGATATTGTTAACTAATATGCATAAACAAAAGCTCCCCGATTATAATCTGAGGCGTGACTGAAATAGTTTAGCTTTTGTAAATACGCTGCCCGGGCTGTGCGCCGGCCAAATATACCTAAACTGACACCCCCCTGCTATTGGCCAGGACGTTAGCCGCGTAAGCTGAAGATGCGGGCTCGATTCCCGCCTCGGCCACCAGTGGACTTGGTCACTTTTTCTTTAGTGTATGATACTGTTTCAGTTTGTCGATTAGTTAGTTTTATTATATTATAGGTAAGGGGTGTGTACACATACAACGGCTCATGAAAAAGTAGTTTGAATTTGGAATTATTTGCAACAGAATATTAGAGTAAGCAATTGAGTTAGTTACCCAATGACAGTTACTTTCTCGTCGAGTATGTGGCTGAGGTATTACGACTTGACAAATACTAGTAGGTAGAGGATGACTACGGATTATCTCCGCGTGTCTTCGTTTTGTGTTAGTTTTGGACACAAGTACCCGATATAAAAAATAAACCAAAAAAAAACATTATTGCAAGAATTAATTAATTAAAAAACCTATTTCCATTTCCATTACCATATTTCCAAAAAAAACCTAAAATTGCCTGTACATTGCTGATATGTGAAACTCATCGTAACCACCGAAAAATAGTGAAATCTAATAAAACTGATATATTATTATATCCATAACCAATAGATAGTTGCATTCCCATCACTAGCTACAATGGACCTTTGAAACAAGTACGGTATTCATTTCGGTTTGTTCTCTGAAACGGGATATCAGCTTTATTTAACGCAGTTTAATCAAATCCCGGAAATACCTGTGAACAGAGGCAAAGGTACAGGTATTCTGACTTCAAAAATATGTTCTTGATTTGACATTAGTAGTCCGTCTCGCTCAGTCAGGCCATGCTATTTCAGCACTGATTTTGCAGTTGAAGAGGTGCCACCATAAAAGCAAAATTCCTATAAAAATATGACATTTTAGTTTGGGATGCGTTAACATTTTATAATTACTCGTTGCCATGGTTACTGTTAGTTGTCCAGGAAAAAAACTTGCCGCATGGTTTTATGGTAAGTATAGGGCGGCTTAAAAATAGGTGCATTCCCGTTGCCAGAGAGGTTTTGGGATTATACTGAGCAACTTTTACTATGGGACCAACCACGAAATCACAAAAAAAAATACCCTCCCATAGAAAATGGACGAGCCAAAATGTATGAAACAGCCAATTTTTTTTACAAAATATCATTAAACAATAAGACTAGAATCATTTAAGACTGCATCGACCGTCCAGTGGCGCCCTCATTAGGCGAATTGTGTTTTGAATTAAAACAATTCGTTTCTGTATAAATCAGTACCTATATTAATATTGTTGTCCTACTGATTCCCCAACTTTTGGTCTTGGTCACATAGTTTTATTTTGCTTGTTTTTTGCTTCATCAAACGGCAAATGATGGCCACATTTCCGTTGAGGTAATAAAGTCAACACTAAGTAATATAAAACTATATCACACAGATCAAAGATTGCGGAATAAGTAGGACAACAATATTAATATGCTGATTTATACAGAAATTAATTGGTTATAATACACAATTTCCCTTATGAGGGCGCCACTCGACGGTCAACACAGCCTTAAGTGAAATAAAGCGTATTTATATTCAAAATATTCTTCCTTTGTCTTTGATACACAACGCAAACGTTTGTGAAAATTATCAACAATTTGCACATTGCAAATCTTTGTCAACATTTATTTATTTATTTGTTGTCTACCTCTTCTATCCTTAATCAATTGTTTCTGTAAGCTGTATCTTTTAATAAGGTGTGCCAATAAAGAGTATTCTATCTATTTATCTATTTTTAAGCCACACTCAGACATAATAACAATACATATGTACATACATAAAATCTCGATCCACCGAGTGTCTTTCACACTGCTCTGTCAGTTTGTCGAAGTTTTAAGACCGAAGACACTGAGATTAATATCAAATCAAAATCGGATTTTAAAGTCTGAATGAATGTCACTCACGGAAATCATAGGATCTGTGTAGTCCCATTCTCTACATTGAAATGAAGTGAAGTGAATTCGTTGAATATCGTATGAAGTGTTTCATTGCTTTTGTATCTGTGACGTGATGTACGCGTTTGCGTTAAGTATTTTGTATGGGATTTTGAGTTTCCAAAACGTCCCGTTTGGCGCGCTGTTAAAAATCCCATACAAGATGAGACTTAACGCAAACGCGTACGTACTTCAAGCTATCACGCAGCAAGAGAATGGGTCACTTTGAATTTTACCATTTCATGTGTTTATGTTTTTATTTCTATATGTTTGTGCATAGATTTAAGCAATCATTTTATTAGTTATTACAAGAATGTCCCACAATAAATATATACCCATTCCCTACGATATGTAATAGCGTAAGCTGATTGGCCAATAAATTCTAACTGACTCTGCACAACACCCACGTGACGTAGTGGGCGGGGCACGGTCGCGCACCCATATAAATATGGCCGCCCGACCGTGCCATATTCACTTCTCCACTTCTCCATCTACACTCTACACTAATTTACTAACTTTAAATAAGTGTTCACACTAACCCGGAAACATGGTGGTGGTATTTTGGTGGTAATCAGCAGCAGCAGCTTCTCTTCGGCCAGCGCGTTCCAGTCTTCGGCGTACGAGCTTCGGGAAAAATAGTCTACGCTCAACAATAGTTTAAATGCTATTGTGAGTAAACAAAATCGTCAGCCGATTTTATCTGTGGAAAGATCGTCAGCTGATCACATAAACATGTAAAAAAAAACTTTTCAGTCATCGGCGTCATTGCCTCCCGTTTGATACTTTGTCAGATGATAGTTTAGATGTTATTGTTAATAAAACAAATCCTCAGACTATTGTATCGCGGTGGAAAAACCGTGTTACGCGTTTCGGTGGCTGCCATTCCACAATCCACCAACGGAGCGGTAGCTGACGTTCACGAGGGTTCATCATACATACCCTTTAACCGCTATACGAGTTTTCTTCCGGAAGGCGATGACTGACTAAATTTGCGCCTGGCTCGCGGTCTATAGCGTCTTAATTTACGCTTTGACAATCTCATTTCCCTAAAGCCTTTCAATAACTAGTTAGAAACCTTATTTACGATATTTTATGCTCGTAAGAAATCATAAAACGATCTGTAAACCGTTTAACTTTAAGTATTAGAAACTGTTAAGTTACAGTTTTAGCATGTTTTAGTAAATAACTTCTTACTTGCACTTAAAACTAAAACGACGTATAAACATTTGTGTCGTTTACAAGAAAAAGGGATGATAGTGCGGTTAGCACGTAGGTACCTACGCTGAAGGGAACTGAATTTAATAGGAAAATGGACGACCGCGCATTTCATGTCCAAAAAAGCTTCATGGTTAGGTACGAAAACATAGGGTATGGATTGGTATGGTATGGTATGGTGGTAGGGGGTGGTTCCCAGGTAGCAAAATGACGTCAGCGACGTCATAATTACGGCATTATTACGTCATAATGACGTCGCTGACGTCATAATGACGTATAAATGCTACTGGGGTTGCTAACAACTCAGCTGAAAATTTCGTCCACGGCGGGAAGAAGTTGATAACTGGCGGGAAAAATTAAAGGAAGTTAATGAACCTTAAGCGAGGTTTAGACTTGCAAGAACTTGCATGCAATTTTCATTACATTGCGGTATCTGATTAAACTTTTGAATACAGTTTACTTTAGTACTAGGCAATGTAACTTAAATTGCATACAAGTTCTTGCAGTCAAACCTCACTGTTCCTATTTTAAGTTCAAATTTCTTCAATTCTATAGCGAGGTTTAGACTAGCAAGAACTTGCATGCAATTCTCGTTACATTGCGGTACCTGATAAACATTTTGAATGCAGTTTACCTTAGTAGTCAGCAATGTAACGTAAATTGCATGCAAGTTCTTGCTAGTCAAACCTCGCTGTTACTATTTTAAGTTCAAATTTCTTCAATTCTATAGCGAGGTTTAGACTAGCAAGAACTTGCATGCAATTCTCATTACATTGCGGTATCTGATAAACATTTTGAATGCAGTTTACCTTAGTAGTCAGCAATGTAACGTAAATTGCATGCAAGTTCTTGCTAGTCTAAACCTCGCTTTAATCTCGAGTTATCAACTGCTTCCCGCCGTGTAACTTATACTTAGCTACATTTTTTTGTTCTTAATTGGAAAGCTGTACCATGATCCTTCTTCTGAAAATACCTCATATTTCCACATACGCTGCTTTTAAACTGCATTTTCGTATGCGTCTGAGTGTTTTACGATTGCTGTGACACGGGGTAATAGGCGCCAGTGGCTATATCTTACACCGCAGGCCAAAAGTATGGAAACAACGTTGGTTGCTTTAATATCTCATGTTTATTATAATTATTGTATATTGGTACGGTTAAAACATCCTAATATATTTTAAAAAGGATAAAAAATTGAAAAATTAAAAAAGTTTCCGTATTAACTGTCTTTTTATAAAATGTTTAACTAGCAATTATCGTAACCAGAATTTGAGTACTTTTGAAATGTTTTATTATATTTTGTTTAAGAATTACTATGAAAATTCATCGCATGAAAATCACAGTTTTTAGGATTCCGTACCTAAAGGGTAAAAACGGGACCCTATTACTAAGACTCCGCTGTCCGTCTGTCCGTCCGTCTGTCTGTCACCAGGCTGTATCTCATGAACCGTGATAGCTAGACAGTTGAAATTTTCACAGATGATGTATTTCTGTTGCCGCTATAACAACAAATACTAAAAACAGAATAATATAAATATTTAAATGGGGCTCCCATACAACAAACGTGATTGTTTTGCTGTTTTTTTCCGTAATGGTAACCCTTCGTGCGCGAGTCCGACTCGCACTTGGCCGGTTTTTTTAATGTCATAACTAGACCTATTAAGCTTGTTTCATACTTTTAGCCTGGAATTCTAATTCTCAAGATAAGATTCTCAAACATGTAGTCAAATATTAGTGCATAGATTAATGTAACATTCATTTTGTATAGGGCACTAATCTTATTACTGAGACGGCAGTTTGTCACAGCGCCCGGAAGCCCGGAATATAATCACATCACCTTACAATTATCTGCAGATGAAATGGTGATTTGATTAAAGTGATCTATTCGACTAAGCAACTCGGATAATTATGATATAACTTCACTTATGGTAAGTTCGTTTAATCATTAATTATCCTCTTTGCTTCGTCTTCTAGATTAGAAATAAACACAATTATTAGTGGTACATATTTTAGATATAGGAAGATGATATAGATATTATTCGTGACGAACCACACGAACCACATACGAACTAGTTACTTTTTCTTTGCGATTCTGCCTAAGTATTTGGATTCAAAATTAGAGTACGGTCGGAGTAGATATATTTATTTTGTTAAGGATTTCTTAATTTATTGATATATTTGATGGTAATCAATTGTCGTCACCCATGAACTGCAACACCAGAAAGGTTGCAAGTGTGGCCTGGCTTTAAGATAGGAGTACGCTTTTTTCTTGCAGGTTTGAAGGTCGTATCGGTCCGGAATACCGCGGGCGACAGCTCATTCTACAGTTTAGGTTATATAATGATTACATTAATACTAATACCTAGCATACTTTAGATTTAAGACTATTGCTGTGCCCTACCAGGGTCCATGTGAAACCCACTATGTATGTACCACCAAATGTAAACCATGGATGCAATAAATAAATTATGAATTAAATAAATTATGAATTATGAGGCAGAACTTTTCTGGAGAAATGCACGGTTGATTATTTTAAAATAGAAAATATACAGAATAATGAAGTGTTTAATGTAAAGAAAATGGGTGCTTAGATTATGTTAGCCTATTTGCACCCAGAGTATGCATGTTCAGAAATGATAAGATTTATAATTTGCTTCAAGCTGGGTAGTCCTGTAGATTTTTAGGGCGCGAGTCCAACTCAAACTTCGCCGGTTTTTGTTGAGGTTACAGTGGAACTAAGTTAATTTGTAAGATTACTAGGTACATAATTTAAAACATAGGAAGGTAATGAACCTTACATTCACTCTTGAGTTATTTAAATATTCCTAGTTATTCCCATATTCTGTTATAACTTCCAGCTCCAACCTTACTAATTCTAACCGTCGCCCCTGGCCCAATGTTAACTCGCTGACGTTTTCAATTTCGAATCATTTACGAGTTACGACCTATTTCACGTAGAGTTTAACGGTCCGTTAATTTCTAGAAATCGTCCATTTTAAAGCGTTATTTGTCGACGGTTTAATTTTAATTTTATGTTTGGCTCTCGGCTGTTACAGGAATTGGACAAAGAGCTAGTTAGATCGATGATATTAATACATTGCTCTTATCAATAAATTTGTCATCAATATGATTTTCGAAACAGTAATATAATGAGCTTGTATGTATGTATGTATGTATGTAAATACTTTATTGCACATAAGACAGGTTAAGATATACAATTAAACAGAAAGTATACAATGTACAAAGGCGAACTTATCCCTGTAGAAGCTTATGCTTGTAGCTGTTGCTTGTAGAAGTATTGCCAGGGCTCTTGAGTAATAGGTTGCAATTCTTTAATGAAATGTCACATTTTTATTGCCAAACTCGTGGTTTTTTTTGTTCTTGCATAAATAAAAATAAAACCGGGCAAATCATAAGTCACAAAAAATTTGAATTTTGTGTCCGCACATACAGTTTGGGAAAAAATAATGGGCCCTGCAGGGAAAGTGCCTTAAAACCTTAAGTTAGCTCATTTTACTTAAAGGACAGTGTACGTTCGAATAGGACCGTCTGCAGGTTAAGGCCCTAGTGTCCTACATTCCAGCCTACTCCTGAATCCTTGCCAAAGTCAGTAAAGAAGCAAACAGCCCCACTTGAGCTGCTCTCCATTAACTAATTCAAAAGCTTTCTGCGTCGTATAACCGTTAATCGGTTCTTCTAGTCTGTTGTGCGGCCTACTGCAAGCGGGGCACAACGTAAGTTTCGTTCGAGTCATAATTTGCGAAAAAAAACCCGAATTTTGCAATGTGACTACACTGCAAAATTCGGGCTTTGGCCCGCAGTACACGCCGCGCCCTCGACCAGTGAAGACGTGTCGTGTCTCCGTGAAGACGGTCCTCGTAAATTGGACCGAAACATGTCGAGCTATTCGACTTAATAATACGTGAGTGACCCGGTTTAAAATAATCTAATATGTTTGAGTCTCACGGGAGTTTTATAGTTAAAAGTGACTACACTGACTATAAATCTGGATCCACTATCCACCCCTTTTATCATGAAACATCTCCCGGTTGAATCGTCATATCAGTCTAGAGAAAAGTACACCGCTGCGCTGGATAGGTTACCCGAAGTACGATGGCTGAAATAAGTCTCAACTCGTTACTGTTTGTAAAAACCGGTCTACAAACCACAAGATGTAAGTTCTAAGTGCTCTGCTAACCAGAAAACGTGACATTCCAACCAACGCGCAACTTTAAGGTCACGTTCGGAATCAGACTTCAGATTACTGTTGCAGTATTGCAGCGTAAGTAGCGTGAATAGCGTGATACTACTGCCGTCTGCATCGCTGCCGCAAATATCAAAGATCCGGGCAGAAATATTTTGCAGCAACAATGTGACGCTACATTACTGCAGATTACTGCTGTGTCGTTTGAATCTGAACCAATGAAATATTACCAATCCTGCCAAGACATTAAAAAACTTAACAGCTTTTCATCGCTGACAGTGGCGCCCCGCGCATTGGGGCCATAAAATAAATCAAGCGAGTTTATGGCCCAACTATTCCGCTATTAAAATATGGCGAAACGCTTACCCCCTGTTTACGATTCTAGTGAAAAAAAGACATTTCTCACGCTTTGAAATATGATTTATACGAATTTATAGTGTTTTGGAAATGCCACGTTGAAATTATTACATCCCATCAAAACATCACAAGTAGGTAATATGTTTTTTGTCAAATAATTTTTTTGATATCAGCTTTTCTTTCAACAGGCAATTTTCTCATTGAGACAATTCTAAGAAACTCAAACACAATTAGGTTGCGTTGCTGTATCAGAGTTCCTATGGCCACCGTCTTTGTCCATCATCAGATCAGCTCAATGGTACCCAACAGTGGAACGTATATACTCGTAGGCCTATATTATATGACCTGATGATGATCTGATTGGCGTCTGATCATGACCCCGCATATGCAATCGCCCAAACCCAAGGGCTTGTGACCCGTAACTCCGTAAGGTTACCTCAAGGTATCGTTCGGATTCAGACTTTACCAGCATTACTGCCCGTCATTACTGCCGACTGCATTGCTGCCGCAAATGACGCAATTAGTGTTGCTGCCCAGATTTGATATTTTCAGCAGTAATACAGTCATTACTGCAGCAGTAATGCTGATATGTGTACTCTACATGCGAACAATAACTTAAGACGACTAGAGGTCACCAGTTACCACTCATTGACGCTCCGACACTGATGCGGCTGATGATGATGATGATGATGATATTATTATTTTATTCTTAGACTACGAATATTATGTTCAGTTCATTTATGTTGTATCTTGTACTTAAGTAACATACAATAATAATTAAGTTGTAGATATACATGGTTGAAGTCTTAATGGGGTTCAATTGAGTGATGCGACTTCTGGCGTAGTATTTTGCAAAATATAAACCATTTTGTAGTAAATTCTAAGTCTTTGTGAACGCTTTACAAAGCGGAAACTGCCAGTATTAGTCTACATTTGCATAAAATGTCCTTCCTATTTGACTCAAAAGCCTCAAATGGCGCCATTCAAGAAGCAATTCATATCCCCAGCCTAGAGTTTTACAAACAATTTAACTTTTATTCGCATTGGCATCGGCTCAAGCCGTTTAGCCTAATAATTCAGCGTAAACATGATAATGGTTTAGATCAACAGGCAAATAAAAAAGGAGATGGAGTGCATATAATAGGGGACCATTGGGGGGGATAGTTGAGACCTATTACTACTTAGGTATGCCTACCAGAGACCATTAGAAAAATCAGCATAAAACTGTGTCGCCAAACTGACTTAGCTTTTAAGATTACTATTGTTGTGCGTAATGTTAGTACCCTTAAAGTACATGATATTTGATTTAGCTGTACGAGTACCTACTTATTTCTTCTAAAATCTAAAAGGACCACGCTAAAATATCGATTATGGGTAGTACGGTCTAGTGAGAAATGGTATAATATTAGGAAAGTTGTATTAAAAGTAAACGTACTAAGCAGGTTTTACCAACTATATACCTAATATAAAACAAATCTGTAAAATCTGTGTGTGTAGGTTGCCAGAGCTCGAGGGAGAGGAGTGTGGTTCGGCAACGCGCATGTAACTCCTCTGGAGTAGCGGGCGTACATAGGCTGCGGAGACTGCTTAACATCAGGCCTCATGCTTGTTTGCCACCGACGTAGTATAAAAAATTTTTAATGGGGTTAAATTACTGTCAATTTCTTACTATACATAGATCCACTGCTTCTGTCCGGAAATTCAGAGATGGGAACAAAAGTGTCCTTAAACCAGGATATTGGGTAGAATCTTGATGTTTCTTAGAAACTCATTCTATTATATTATAAATTCATCTAAATTCGGACGCTCATAATTCAGAACCCTTGATAACAATATCTAACAATAATTAATAATTACGACCATTACAAGAACAACAGCACATTATTGTACGACAGACTTGTGCATACAAATCTTGACCCCAGTTGGTACCCTGTCGATATCACACTCGTGTAAGGTTATTAGGTTATCTGCATGATTGATTGATTTATCATTAGCACAGAATAAGTACCTAAAAAGGTGACATTCGGATGTCAATTGCAGCTGCAATTAATAAATAAATAATTGGGGACAACCTTACGTGGCGTACTACGTAGGCGAACAAGACGCGAACGCGAAACGAAGCGATGCGTCGTGGGGTGAATCAATCCTTTCATACCTATAGAAGTGTCCTACGTGGGCGATCTCGTTGCGAACGCCTGGGCCTGCCACGCCGCGCCGCTTCGCTTCGCGTTCGCGAGTTGTTCGCTTACGTAAGACGCAGCGTTAGAGGCACAGATTTAATATGTACGCTAGATGACGCAAATATCACGATTTGTATTGAAATCAAGCGTGCCGACTTTTTCATACAACATTTACGCATAATAAATTTTAAAGTTACCTGTGATAGGAAATATGTTTTTGCCTTTGGGTGCTCGCAATTTTTGGGTTGTTGCAGTTAATTATCACGCAACGAGGCATTTTTTAAGTTTTTACGGACGTCCGGCTGCAACAACTGACGCGCGTGGACTGTCAAGGGCGACAGTCAACCCCGAGGATTTCTCGGGGTTCGGACACGCGAAGTACATGCATTTTCCTTATCTATGGTATATTTATATCCGTGGTTAGAGGTTTCGTATGTCAAACTTTTACACGCTCTAATATCTTCGTATTACAATTTCTAGCAACGATAAACAGTACCAGACATAGACATAATTATGTCATGTTCATGTCAAATTTTAAGACATTTCAGAATGTCGTTTAAAAATGAGAGCGTAACTCCAATTGTATGGCGGCGGCTTTCGTGTGACTTAAATGTCCTTCGGTCAGAAACACCCGGTAGACATAATCTTATTAAACGTCTTATTTTATTATCAGTTTACAAATACGTACGACCACACATGACACATCATGACACACACCTACTTAGTACTGCAATGGCGATAACAAATAATTTATTATTAAATGCAATTATAATTGCTACTACAAGCGATGACCTATACAGCTGCGTTAAATATCTGAATAATCTAGATGCGTATAAAATTATAAACCTATAAAGAAATAAACAAGAACAAAGTCAAACAAAAATGAACCTTAACACGCTGTAAAAGAGTTTAAATTCAAGCGTCTCTTAGGGCTCATACGCTCTTCCGATTTCTGAATAGGATAGTATAGTACATGGAGTAATAATTTTAAGTAGCTCCTATATTACGTCGTAGCGCTTTTGTAAGTTATACTTCAAGTAGATTGTTTTAAAGTTGATTTTTGAATGCATTAAAAATACAAGTACGATTTTTAATTTTTATACTTTTGAAACTGCTAATAGTTGATGCGTAGTGAAAATAAAACATGTCAACACTTGTTCGATGATAAGGAACTCGTAAATATTGTTGTGACTGTTAAATGAGATAATAAAGTTAGTATCGATAATAAAGAAACGGCCAAGTGCGAGTCGGACTCGCCCACCTAGGGTTCCGTACTTTTTAGTATTTGTTGTTATAGCGGCAACATAAATACATAATCTGTGAAAATTTCAACTATCTAGCTATCAGTTCATGAGATACAGCCTAATGACAGACAGACGGACAGAGGAGTCTTAGTAATAGGGTCCCGTTTTTACCCTTCGGGTACGGAACCCTAAAATTATAGTGCGCAAAACAATTTTACGAGCGAAATTAGCGGTTGTTGTGTCTGAGGTCCCAGGTTCAATGCCCGCGGCATCTTCAGTTGCTGTCATTTCATGAAAACATGGCAATTAAAATACATAGTTATAATCACTAATTAGTTTACAAAAACAAAGGGCTTCTTATACCTAGTGACAGTTATTTTCCGCGGTGGAAATAATTCTGTTTTAGCACAGAATAAATAACAGTAGGTACTAGGTACAGAAGGTAGGTGCGACGCATTCTAGGGATTTACTGGCCACGAACCATCTCAAACGTCAGACTATGGCAGATGACTGAGCAGAAACCCATAGGACGTTAAATCCTTGAAAGGAAGTGGCGTTGGATCGGACACGTACTCCGTAGGCCGGACAGCCATCTGGCCAAGCAGGGTCTCCGCTGGAATTCGGCTGGCAGTAGACGGTTGGGGAGGCCGTGTACTACATGGAGGCGATCAGTTGAGAAAGAGGCTGGCTCAACTGGACTCAACTGGAAAGAGCTGGAAGTAGCCGGTCAAGATCGTGACAAATGGAGGATTCTTCTGCGAGCCCTATGTCCCTAATGAGGGATAACAGGAATACATCATCATCATCACTAGGTACAGAAGGTTCAGTCTCTAACGAAACGCATATATGACCACAGATATGACCGCAAGGTCCGTTCCGGCAACTAATTTGGCTAGACACCAAAATTGATGTGGGTCGCATGTACTTGTAGCGAAGCGACGAAATCGCGGAGTGAGCCATGCCTGGTATTAGTAAAAGACAGTAATACATCATCTGTGAAAATTTCAACTATCTAGCTATCACGGTTTATGAGATACAGACTGGTGACAAACAGACGGACAGACGGACAGCGGAGTCTTAGTAATAGGGTCCCGTTTTTACCCTTTGGGTACGGAACCCTAAAAAGGTGAAGTGTTATTTTCAGAGAAAATGTACTTTATTGAATTAAGGCGCTTAAAACGAAAAGTGTCATTTATGTGTTGAAACTTCGTTAATAATTACGTAAGTGCTTGACAAAATAAGGTGCCTTTTTTCTGAGAGTGACACATGTAAACTAGAGGTACGACGTTTTAGAAAGAAAAAAAAATGACAGTTTACTACTATCCAGAGGCCGTGAGTTCAAGTCTCATCCAAGGCAGTAATTTTTCCACTTTTAAATTTATTCTAAGCTTAATAGCATCGATCGCAGACGTTTCTGTTTGTAAAAATTTATTTAGTTTACTACTAAACGATATTCCACTATTCTAATCATTAATTAAGTTTTATAGTAATTAAAAGTGAAACAGATAAGGCGTGCGTGTTAGCCATTGGTCGTTGTTATGCAATAATGTGTAATTACTGGTAATAATAATAATGTAAAACGTTACAGGGTATTATTTAAATTTATTATTGTGCGACACAATTTTATATGGTGCACTTGGGTATTTCCGATAATGAATTTACATGATAAACGATTTTGTAATTTAAGGGTTGTTATCGTTATTTCACATATTAGAGAGCCGAAATAGTTCAAATTATTTCTTGCATGTATTCGGCAATAGTACTTTTCAATGTAAAACTGTATTTTAATGTTTTTATGGTTCCGTATCCAAAGGGTAAAAACGGGACCCTATTACTAAGACTCCGCTGTCTGGCTGTCTGTTCGTCTGTCTCATAAACCGTGATAGCTAGACAGTTGAAATTTTCACAGATGATGTATTTCTGTTGCCGCTATAACAACAAATACTAAAAACAGAATAAAATAAATATTTAAGTGGGACTCCCATACAAGAAACGTGATTTTTTTGCCGTTTTACACGTAATGGGACGGGAATCTTAGTGCTCGAGTCCGTCTCTCGCACTTGGCCGATTTATTTTTATTTTTATGCCCTCGTGTAAGAATAATATAATAAGAATAAAGGTTTCAAGAGGCACATTCGGGCAATATGAGCTTACTTATCCATATGTGCCTTAAACAGGTAATTGCAAGAAGGGCTTGTCCACTCGCGCCGGGAAAAAGTGCAAAATTTTGGAAGATCGGCAAACCGGTGATAATGCTTGGTTAAAATATCTGACTTACACGTGGATATAAAGACAAAACCAAGAAATGATTTGAAATGATTAGTTATCACCTTATATTATTAAACTATGTTCTTGCATTAAAATTATTGATTGATTGTATAATACAGTTCCTAATTTTACTTAACGATATTCATTGTACTCATGGCAGGCATTGCATCACTCAAATAAAAAAGTATTTAAATCATTTTACAAGAAATAAAAGGCCTCTGAATATTTCACTTCCTAACAACACCATCCATAAATGTCGGTCACACGTTGCATGACGCGGTCCTGTGCTCCTGTCAGTCGATAACCGAGCTGCTGCGTAGTACGATAAGCTTGACCTGTTTTAAAACGGAAATGATTTAGGTTAGATAGGGCATAAACTTTATACCTACTAGGGAATGCAAAACCGATTTTTATTTGTATGAAAATTCGGTGAATATTCGGTTATTAATCGATTTTTCCATGCAATTAAAGTTCGGATTTGCATTCCCTACTTTGTTTTATTATGATACTTACTGTGCTAATCAAAATAAACATTGTAAAACTGAAACAAATAATATTACGCGAAACTGCGTAGGGGGCGCCAGGGTGCCACTACCACAATCTGAGGGTCTATCGTGAAACAAGAAAATTTATTTATCTAACATCTCTGTCACTTGCATATTCGAGCGATGAGGAGGTCCTCTTTAAGCAAACCGCCTTGATGCATCAATGTCATATTTTATTATCTCTGAAAACTTGTCAAAAACCTGTTAAAGGTACAGTATGTATAAGTTACTCTATGGTTTACTAAAAAGGCTAGTCCTGCACTCTGGTGGCAAAACATTGCAGTAATATTCCCTATTATCTACTCGGTACTTTATCACAGAATAAGTAATAGTATTATCATACAGAACGGCCACGCACTGCCCCGCCCCGATCCGGATTACCTCGCCCCGCGACAGCAGATTGACGACCTTTTGCCGACCGCTCAGTAGTTTTGAAGCAACTTGCTCACACAATGACGCATGCTGCGTGTACAGACTTGCTGTTCACACATAGAAACGCAAGTGATTTTTGATGTATAGCGTGTCCGCCCTGTGACTTTATTCTGTATCGATCTCAAGCTAAATTGTAAACTGGAATAGACGTCATATACTAAATAAATAGTGACAAAACTCTCGACTGGTTGAGGCCGGATTCGAACCGGAGTCTTCGGCTTATGTGGCTAGCGCCCTGGGGGCCTAGCTAAGACAACAATCGTTGATAGAAATCGCCAATCGAAATTTAAATAACGTAAGGAAATAGTGACGTGCTTCTGTCAGCCCGATACATTTTTCTCTTTTGTTAGGCATTTGTCGATGTACAACTGTCTGCTGGCTAGGCCCAAGTGCCTGACACTCTTTGATAGAGAAAGATAGTCTTATTGCGATTCCTATAAGAGGAAAGAGAAAATAGTGCCATGCTTTGTCCTTATCAGCGACAGGGTGGCATCATAGGTAGGAGGCCATGACGAAATACCGAAATTTATAAGAGTGAAAGAGAAAAGTCCTATGCTGCCCAAGTTTTATATGAATATTCTTTCTCTTACCCCCGTTCGCTCGGTGGCGCGTCTATAACTAATTGTATATACTATGTCTATGGCTAGGCCCCCCAGTAGCTAATAATACTTCATTATGACGTCAGCGACGTCATTATGATGTAATAATGCCGTCATTATGACGTCGCTGACGTCATTTTGCTACCTGGGCCCTTGGACCCCGTCACCAATTTCTCGAGTACATGCAATCTTAGAAAGACTAGGCGTTTTTGACCAACTCTAAGGTACGTATTTGCATCCCCTATAGGGATTACGATATAGCGAGATGTTCTAGTCATCTGTACAACTTTTGGGAAACAATTTAATACAAACTGGAAATATGGAATGTCTGACGCACCCTAAACTAAGCTGTAAATGTAACTAGAAACACTGGACACTACGTTAGTTTATTTTATTAAATATATAAATTACGTTAGTTTATTTAATTAGACATTAATTTTCAAGCGCATAACCACTGAACAAAATGTCAAGTCGTCGTCGTCTTTGTGTTTGTTACCTATTTATAAACTTAAAACAACTTACCTTTTGTTATTAAAATTTATAAACTTTATAATTATATTTTTTGTTAAGTATATTGTAGATAGGTTTTTTCAGTGGTCATCGATGATTTTCCTTATTAAGTTTTTTTTTTTTATACTACGTCGGTGGCAAACAAGAATACGGCCCGCCTGATATTAAGCAGTCTCCATAGCCTATGTACGCCTGCAACTCCAGAGGAGTTACATGCGCGTTGCCACCCTAACACTCCTCTCCCTCGAGCTCTGGCAACCTTACTCACCGGCAGGAACACAACACTATTAGTAGGGTCTAGTGTTATTTGGCTGCGGTTTTATGTAAGGTGGAGGTACCTCCCCAGTTGGGCTCTGCTCTAGATCTGGAATGACACACGCTGTCCTGTGCCCTACCACACAAAGCGAGATGTCATTCACAGTGCCCATACCTCTCTTTTGGACGTAGTTTAAGGACATACCCGGGTCCTTTTAAAATATAATATTTCAACATGTCATTTTTGTAATGAATAGTAGGTACTATTATTAAGGAAAGTGTACCACTACTTACGTTATAAACACACATAAATAAACAAACAACTGGCAAAAAATGCAAGGATAAAAATTATTAATTATTATATTTCCGTCTCAGCTGTCACTCTGTATAGTCAACACCATAAAAACAACTATATCATTAAATCAGTTATTTCCAACAAGTGTCATTTTACATTAATAAAAAAATTATAATTTTATTTCCCACTTCAAATCACACGTAAAACCTAATTCGCTTCCTCGACTATTTTGGATCGGTTTATGCGGAATGTGCCAATCGTACATTTTTTCCCATACATCATAGGGCATATAAGGGCATATCTCCACAGACGGCGAGGCGGCCGTGACTGGTTTTTTATGGTATAATGTGTATGAGGAAATGCATGTGGGAACATAGCTTAAGCATGACTTTGAAGTGTATTAGGCATTTGTATTGCACGTTGGCATATTGTGCATCTATTATGGGAATTTTTTGAATAGTTTATATTCCTATGTTAGAGTTAATTTATTTTAACAGTACCTCCTGACGACCAGCGTCCTACACGTAGTACATAGGCCCCAAGCAAGTTGTGACTTTTTTTGTCAACGAAATGAAATGAAATGAAAATGTATTAATAACACATCTTTATAAGTCAGCACGACTTAACTTGACAAAGTTGAATTTAGACTAGCAAATTTCAAACCAACTTGCACCAACTTGAACAGAACAAAGTGAGGTGGTGTCATTATAATATACCACACTTGTCATTGCAAATGCTAAGTTATTAACTTGGTCCGAATTTACCTTATTATTTGATAATTATTATGTGTTTGCTTCATTCATTCAGTCAAGTCAGGGCTGATATTTATTAAATCATTTTTGTAATAGTTACTAGGTAGGTACTTACTTACATTCCTGCTTTTTAGGGTTTAAAAACGGGACCCTAAGACTCATCTGTCCGTCTGTCTGTCACCAGGCTGTATCTCATGAACCGTGATAGACAGTTGAAATTTTCACAGATGATGTATTTGCCGCTATAACAACAAATACTAAAAATACGGAACCCTCGGTGGGGGAGTCCGACTCGCACTTGTCCGGTTTTTTTTCCTAAAATGTATAGTACTCTATTGTTATTCTAGTTAAATTGTGTTTTGATTTTAAGGGTTCCGTACCTCAAAAGGATAAAACGGAACCCTTATAGGATCACTCGTGCGTCTGTCTGTCTATCTGTCCGTCTGTCACAGCCTATTTTCTCTGAAACTACTGGACCAATTAAGTTGAAATTTGGTACACATATGTATGTTTATGACCCAAAGACGGACATGTAACGTAAACAAATAATTTTAAACATGGGGCCACTTTTGGGGGGTAAATGAGAAAATTAAAAGAAATAGTTTTTCAAACTATATCGTGTTACATATCAAATGAAAGAGCTCATTGTGAGAATCTCAAGTATATTTTTTTATAATTTTAGGATAAACAGTTTAGAAGTTATTCAAGAAAATAGGCAAAAAATTACCATTCCCCCCCCTTTACCTCCGTAACTACTGGGTCTAAAATTTTGAAAAAAATACATAAAATAGATCTTTACCTATAAATTACAGGAAAATTGGGTTTAAACTGTCAAATGTGTGGAATCCTGTGATTTGTTTGTGTAAAAAACCAGTGATATCCGAATCAAACACGCGTAGTGACACCGTGAGTGTAGTGTGTTTGGACAGACCAACGAGTGTGAACGCGACCGGACCAACAAGTGTGAATGCGACCGTTGGTAACGTTGAAAGTGAACGCAGCCGACGCGCAAGAATGAGGGTAGACAGAGCGCTGTCTACACAACTTTGACACCCACCCGCTATCTTCAGTCACCCGTGAACATGATGCATGTAACTGCGTCGAAATATCGGGAGCTCACAAATAATACAAAAGGTAATCACGGTCTATATCCCGGTCAATATAAGTCTAGTGAAACTAACCGTGAATCATTCAAAACTCTTACAGGAAAACCTTTTAGAAATGTGCAGTCAAGCGTGAGTCGGACTTAATTACCTAGTTTTTGATCCAACCCCTACGGGTTTTTGAAAGACATTTCTTTCACGTTTCACATAGAAAATACATTGTTTAAATTACGGAACCCTTGGAACGCGAGTCCGACTTGCACTTGGCCTGTTTTTTTACAGTTTCTCTTTTAAATGAGCACGTTTATCATAAATACATAAGGGTGAAAATCGCTTGAGCGTCAATAATGACTAAGCAGGGGGTTTAGTCATGGTGTTTTTAAGCACCATAATTAATTTCGCATTACGAGACAAGTGTTGGGTTCTAGATATGTGATCTGCTTGTTGGCATGATGGCAAAAGGCAGTAAGTCGGGTTTTTTATTTTTTAAATTCGCATTTTTCTATAAACCATAGATGGCGTAGTAATGTATATCAGGTTGTATTAAAAATGCACAAATACAAATACGAGTAAGTAATATATATTCTTTTTCTGGGACAGCATTTGAATATTACATTTGATCTTATTTTGACATCACAAAAAGTGCACTTTGCTCGTAATTTTATATTGAAGCGTGTCAAGTGTGCTTTAAATATAATATCTAAATGAGATTAAATCGGTGTAAATGAAAAATAACAGCACATTAAAATTTATAAATGCAGAATAAAATTTTAATTACGCATAAAGAACAAAAAACTATGCAATTTTTGGGTAATTTTAAAGCTACATTTACAGGATTTTTTGTTTTTATTTGATTGCAAAATTTATTTCAAAAGCATCTATTTATCTTTGTATAGCATACTGCTATACAGCATATGCAGTTTAGTTTATGCTTTATGAATGGTGATATGGTATTATATTAGTTTTAATGGTCGGCTGCCCGCTAATACGTCCCGACGTTAACCCAAATTATAAACTCGTAACTTTCAAAACCATACTTATGTCACTCTACCCTAAAAGCGTAATATTAAAGAAATTATCGCGCTACACACCCGTGAAGTGATAACCATCGCGCTCTAACGACGGGTAGCTCGGAATTTATGATTTGAGGGTTACCTGCTTTTGCCTTTCGGTGTTAGTTTACGAGTCGGTCTTTGTTTTAAAAATGTAATTAGAAGTAATAAAGGATGATAAAATGAAGTCATCAAGCTTATTGGCGAATGGTTTTTCTAATCTAGACATATAAATCAAATTTAAACACTTGACTGCTTTACTAATATGGACAGCAATAATTTTTTTTTTTCATTATCGCCAAAAGCACTTGATTTTGAGTGGAAATGGAAATCTAGAAAAATGGGTTTTGGCATTTCGACATCATATTAAAACATACATAGTCAAACCAACTAAAGTCTGCAGAGATATGGTTATAGTTGTTATTTTAAACGTCAAACTTCTATTAAATTATGACGTATAAATAATTCTGGCACTGCGTGTGCTATCAATATCTGCAGACTTTTCTTGGTCTAACTCTATTTATATTGTATTTACTTAGCAGTTACGCTTTGGTGAAGGAACCAATCATAAGCAAACTTGCGTACGTACATTTGCGGACAAAATCAGATAAAGGTGATACCTATTTGAACAAGTTTGGGAACAAATCAAATTATTTTATTAAATATTTTGATTTGTATTTTTAAGTAGTCACACTAATAATATAAATTAAAAACTGTAATAGATGTCTTAAAGAAAAAGTGACGAAGCCTTCCAGTGGTGAAGGCCGGATTCGAACCGGCGACTTTAGCTAACGCCATGAACCCCTAGGCCACCTCGCATACCTATTTGTTTTTTATGTTGGCTGGTGTCCCTAGTGAGTACTTGAGTAGTGAGTGTGTGATGTGTGTCCCTAATAATTGAATAAATGATGATAATAAATAATTTTGCTTTTGACCTATTCTGTAATTTTAAAACAACTCAAGCGCTCATAAACATCAAGTAGAAGTGCAATAACTGTAAAATTTCAAATTTTACGTCTGACAAAGGTTGTAAACATAACTTGATAATTAAGTTAGTTGGAAGATGCAGTGACCTTTTACCTTCATAAAACTTTTAACTAGTTTGCTAGTCCTTTGGGACTGCTCATATAAACGGGTATATTCCTTGTAGAAATAGTGCACAAGTTTTCATAATAATTGTACGTAATTTGGTTCTACATTATAACCCAACTTGCAAACTTGGTACCTAAAGTTTTTTCTGGCTTTCTAACTTACATTCTAGTTTTTAAATATTAGTATTTTAAGAGTATTCCTTATTAAATATATTAATAACGGGTCACTCACATATTTTAAGTCGAAAAATGCTCGACATCTTTCACTCCGTACCGAGGAGTGTCATCAGGAGCACGAGCGTGCGTGCGAGGTGCGTTAGGATTAGGATCGTGTAGTATTCCTTATTATTTAATTAATATACAATCGAACTAAGACAAAGGTCGCAATCTAGAACAGTCCTGAAATTTAATATGCTACCAAGAGGTCATGCTTTCATACTTGTTTGATTCAGATTTGACGTTTGCTGGTCACGAGTCATACGATTATAATTCTTCAAAGAACGAGAACCCCGTAAATTTCCAAATTTCCAATACATTTCCTTTTGACTTAACCTGTATATGTCAGTATACAGCGTTTTTATTTAGTTCTATGACAATTTCTTCGAAGAACCATAACCTCGTAAATTTCCAATACAGCCATCTGACGCATCCTGTATATTGCAGTACACAGCGTGTTTAATTTCACAGTGGCTCGGCCATTTCTGTCCGCATCGACTATTAATTAACTTTGACCAATCGCCGGCGGCGACAGATATCGATCGCACACATGTGTAGATATATATGCTGCAGTTGGTCATCAAACTTGACAACTGCACTATTAGCTCTGTGAGATAGACCATGCGAACCCCCATGGCTTCGCAATTCTGAAAAAATTACAAATGTTCATAAAATCCATAATCCATAAAAACAAAAATCTTTAGAAACTATCGAGAAATGCAGAGAAAACAATACTGTTACAATATTTTGGTATGCTCAGACTATAGTTGCCTCGTTTTGACAGTTTTCTACAGACTTAATTAAAAGAGATATCAAAAATCTGAAAAAAGGGGACGGAAGAAGAACATGAAAGGAATCATATAACACTGTAACTTGAGTTGCAGCGTTTTACCATTTAATGGCAGAGGAAGACGACGTATTTACGAAATAATTTTTGACTGAAAGTTGAGACGGAGGCACGTGACGCTCCGCTTGTGTAGTAGGTACAATCACGCTCCGCGAATGTTATGCCATTTAGGGTCCTACTAGCTAAATTGGTTGTTCAATACTTGCGCTATGGAATGTCCAAATTAGGTAGAACCCTAATTGGCTCAACAATCATGGAGAGTGACTGTACACATTGCGGATTAAAGGATGACTCACGTTAGACCGGGCCGTGTCCGGGCCTGAGCTTCCGGCGCTTACTTTTCTATGACATGACAGGTGATCACGTGATACTTTCCATAGAAAACGAAGCGCCGGAAGCTCCGGCCCAGACACGGCCCGGTCTAACGTGAGTCATCCTTAAATAGGCCAGGAAATGAATGCTCGAAAAAAGTTATAAATTGAAATGCTTGGAACACAATTTTTGACTTCGTAGCTTTGTTTGGTGAGACCATAAATTAATTGGGCACTCGATGTGTACGAAAACGATGCCAAACAAGGCCTAGTAGCTTCATTGATGTAGATAACAAGATAAATTTTAGAGCCCCAAATAAATTTTCAATAGAGATATCTCGAAAACTATTCAAGATATCGAAAAATTTGACTGAATTAAACTTGTAGCAAATATAATCAGCTTTCATTTTGTATAAGTGGCCAAGTCGCTCAGAAGTAGGTGGCCTTTTGGTGATCCAATCTTGGATGTAGGCCTCTTCCCTCCTCTTCCACTCCCGTCGATCTTGTGCCTGATTCATCCAGTCCCGAACTCCGTGTCGTCGGATGTCGACCACCCTGCGCTGGGGTGGTCTACCGCTCCCTCAGGTGTCCGCTCTGGGTCTCCATTCAAGGACTCGTTTTGTCCAGCGGCTCTTGTCTATTCTCGCAATGTGCCCCGCCCATGTCCTCTTTCTCTCTATGACGGCCATGATGACATGCCATTTGTTACTATGCATGCATTGTTATTTATGCAAGACATTTATTTTGATGTTAGTCTTTTTTTCAACAGAATTCGATATTGGGTAAATGAATAGCTCATCAAACTTACCATCAAAACCTGCTATGATGCTACAAAATTAGGTACCTACGAGTATATAGGTAAATTGTACTAATTACTTTACAAACAACACTGACGCATCCATCCGATTACAGTTTTCTTGATTTAAGCGTGCTTGTAATGTAATTAAAAATGCTAAATGCTAATTAAATGCATGTCTTGATCAAAATTTGTTCATGAGGTTCCGCGAACAACGGGCCAAATCGAACGTACGCTGACATCAGAATGACGTCTAAACGATGTCATTCAGTTTCGTGCATTTCCCTCATACTTATCCGTACATGTATTGGCGTGGGCGAGACGCACCGTAAATGATCCTTAACGTTAAAATATCATTACGATGTAAGTTTACGTTCAAATAGGCCTGTGAGGTGGTTCCGCGAATAAGTCTTTGTTTTATTTGATTTGAATTAAATTTTAATTGTTTTGCTGGTGATGTAAATGTCAGTCAAGTTGGACTTGGTTACATGTGCAGTCAAATGCGATTATATCTTAACAGGCAAAGGCTTTAAAATGTCAAGTGTGAGTCGGCCTAAAAATAAGTATTGGTCAAAAAAAAACTTAGTCTTGAGAAAAAAACGAATCAAAATATTTAGATCAGTACGGTTTCACTCACTATCTTACTGAGGAAGGATTCCCAAAGAATCCGAAACATGTCGCCAAAAGCGACTAAAAATAATAGTGAGTGAAACCGTACTGATCTAAATATTTTGAAATATGTCTCACGATAGTTTAAATTCGAAAAAACGAATCCTTCCAAAAATGTATCTAATAATTTTTAAGAATACTTTATTTGTGTAATAAACCCTAAATACCCCAATTCATCTGACCCAAAAATGGCCTCAATTAATATAGTATTAAACATGAAATAGCAAATAATAAACAACAATGAATAAACATGTCAATAGAATGCTCGCAAATATGGTACATAAATTAACCTAATGCAGTTAATGGAATATTGGCAATGCAATATTTTATGTGACAATACAACTGCTTTAATTAATGTTAATATATACTAGCTTTTGCCCGCGATTTTACCTGCGTCGAAGTTGTTAAGCTTCAACCTGCTTAGGCATGCAAATTAGGTATAGAGATAGTTTAAGTCTTGAAAGACTTAATGAGAGTTTCCATCCCGAAAATCATCCTTTAAGAGGGTGAAAAGCGGGGTTGAAGTGAGAAAATTTTTGTACCGCCTGATAATTGATGTGAGCTCCAATTGAATGATGCCTTCATTTGGTCCTAAATGCGTGTAATTCGAGTTTGCTCAATTCCAGCAGGTGTGAATAAATTTTTGCTCTTTTTCAGTTATTTCCTTGTAGATCGAAAACGGTACGTCTCATGGAAAATTTATTTTAATCATAATAAAAATTGACAGTCAAACCAAGAAAAGTCAGCAGAGATTTTGACAGCACACGCAGTGCAGGTGTTATTTTAAACGTCAAACTTCTATGAAATTATGACGTATAAATAACACTGGCACTGCGTGTGCTATCAAAATCTCTGCAGACTTTTCTTGGTCTAACTCTATCCAAATGGATGCCAGAAGAGGGGCGCGGACCCGGCAGGCCCAGACGGAGATGGCGGGACGACCTAAGAGACACCTTTCTCAACAACTGGCCGGAGGAGGCACTATATCGGGAGTCGTGGAAGACAAGGGGAGAGGCCTTTGCCCAGCAGTGGGACACCATAATGGGCTAGTAAAAAAAAAAACAACTCTATCTGAGGATCCGAAAGGTACCTTATTATGAATTCATACCTAGTCAAAGTTTGTAAAAAATGGCCGCCACTTTGAATTTCCTATTTTTTGTTATTAACATGTTAAAAATCCGAAAACGCCTTTTTCTTTTTACGAGTATTCAATTGATGGCTGGTTCCTTGTACCTACATCGAGTGGTTTGGAAATGCAAATAAAAAAAAAATCTCCTAAGGCTCCCAAAATTTATGCACACGTCCTGGGATGGAGCAAACTCGGATTACATGCATTTAGGATCAAATGAAAGTATTAAAACGATTTCCAGCTTGCTGGAAATTATTTACCCAAAACGCTATTTTTGGATCTAATTTGATTGGCCTGTATGGTCTCAAAGACTATAAAATAAAGTAAGTACGAACGTAAAAAAAAATCTTTTCACCTCAGCAGCTCGAACAAGCCTACTTTCGTCACTCTTTTTTTTTTTATGTTTCTCTGTATTATTCTGTGTAATTCTAAATACATTTTAACCTTTAATATGTTCTCACTACGGAGGTGAAAAATTATGTGTGCAACACGAGAGCAAAGTTATTTTACATCTCGTGTTTTTGAGTACTCAAAATAAACACTCGCAAGAAAAACCAACTTTCCTCTCTTGTTGCACTATTCCTTTCAAATCTAATTAGTAATTATACCTAACGCCAAATGTTACTGTGTACGTAGCATTTTTCTATAGCAGCAGATAACTGCAAGATTTATAAAAAAAAAAAAAATTAAAGAAAAAAAATATGGTTGTCTGTAAAGTCGGTTTACTACGGACGATAATTTTGCGTGATAATGTCATAAGAAAACATTGATAAAAGGCCGTAACGTTACCATGGAGATTTGTCCACAACGTTACCATGGAGATATGTCCACAACGTGGCACTTTTTCGTGCATGCTACCGGTGTTCATCGATTTATAAATTATAAGACGCTATCACGTCAAAAAATAAAAAAAATACTGCTTCGGGCAACCCAAGAATTCTTTTCCCAAGCAGTGGATTGTTAAATTTTACCTTTAGTTCATAAAATATATTAATATTATTTTGTTTCAAAAGTGACACAGCAGAAGATCTGAGTCCAATGTTAAAACAAACCAAACAACTGTCAATTTTGTAAACTATTTAGTTCTCAACCCCGTCACTGGCGTAAATTGCCTTTATTTTCTTCACAAAGCTTTATGAAAACTCTTTCTACAATTTAATAAAGGTCTGGGAGGTACACGTAATTAAATTTCTTTTGTCACGGAAATTCTATTTCTTTACTTACAAGGGTTGATATTGTCATAGCTTACAGATAACTTGCTTCAAATTTCCTATAATTATTACAATTCCCAACTAAGTATAATAGTCAGTTGGACTCGGGTGCCCCTTACTAAATTTTAAATATTTTGAACTAGCTTTTGCCCGCGACTTCGTCTGTATGGTGTAATTTGGGAAGCTTATTTTTTATCCAATCTGCCTTTTATCGCTTGCACATACATTACAAACTTCCATATCTCTTTTCACACCCTTAAATGATGATTTCTGGGATAAAAACTACCCTATGTCCTTCCTTATAGGACCGAATATTGTATAGAAAATGTAAGACTTCTATTATTCCATCTATATACATCTTAAAATCAATTTTTTAACATGCAGATACTGAGAGCGATACTCCAAATTTTATATTAAAGGAAAAAATGGAAAAAGTTACACATCTACACATCTTCCAAAACTTCCTTTTTCCTTTTTCTTCTTTTGTGGTTATATACATCTTCTAAAACAAAGTCCCCGCCGCGTCTGTCTGTTTGTATGTTCGCGATAAACTCAAAAACTGCTGAACGGATTTTCATGCGGTTTTCACCTATCAATGGTGATTCTTGAGGAAGGTTTAGGTGAAGGTCGCTAGTATAAAATTAAAATAAGTACATTGTTATGAAGATAAGAGTTCAATCAGAAAATTAAGGTTTATTATAATAGCCCTTAATTTGCGGATCAGAATTGATACTAATTCAATTCAATTCAATTTAAAAACTAATAGATACTAATTCAATTCAATTCAATTTAAAAACTGTAGAAATATTTAATAAAATAATTTGATTTGTTCCCAAACTTGTTCAATTCAATTTATTTATTTCGCTTGAACATACATTGAATGTATATAAATATGTATATATATATATATATATATATATATATTTATGTATGTCATTGGGATGAATTGTTGTGTATTACCGATTAAAGATTTCTTACGGAGATTAATGCAGGATATTTTGATGTGAGTCGTGTGGATTAGGAGGAGGAGGAGGTTATATTTGTTAAGGTTAAGTGTTTTTAGGGTTCCGTACCCAAAGGGTAAAAACGGGACCCTATTACTAAAACTCCGCTGTCCGTCTGCCTGTCACCAGGCTGTATCTCATGAACCATGATGTATTTCTGTTGCCGCTAAAACAGCATATACTAATAATAGAATAAAATAAATATTTAAGTGGATCTCCTATACAACAAACGTGATTTTTTTGCCGTTTTTTTCGTAATGGTACGGAACCCTTCGTACGCGAGTCCTACACGCACTTGGCCGGTTTTTTATAGCCTCATCTCTAAGTGGCCCATTGTAAAAACTTTCAGTGCAACCTGTATATCTCGCCATAACACTTTAGGCCAAGCAATAAGAAGGTATAGAGGGAAATGCTAGGAACACAATTTTTAACTTCGTAGGTTTGTTTGGACTAGTTAGGAGATGAACATATCAAAAGTCCCCGGCCGTAACCCTGGTGCTGGGGGGAGAGGGGGGTTTGAAGGTTCCATTTTTCGGTTTTTCGATTATATCTCGGAAACTATGCGTCTGAGCGACTTGGCCACTTATACAAAATGAAAAGAGATTTAATTTGTTACAAGTTTTAATCAGTCAAGTTTTTCGATAACTTGTATAGTTTTTGAGATATCCGCTCTTGAAGGTTTATTTAGGGCTCTCATTTTTATCTTGATTATCTACATCAGTAAAGCTGCTAGGCCGGGTTTGGTAACGTTTTCGTATAAATCGGGGGTGCTGAATTCATTTATGGTATCACGAGATATAGTGTTATGGCCGGGGACTTTTGATATGTTCACCTCCTAAATAGTCCAAACAAAGCTACGAAGTCAAAAATTGTGTTCCAAGCATTTCCCTCTATACCTTTTTTTGGGCATTTATTTCCTGGCCTACTTATTTTGCTGAAGACGATTATTCGCTAAGTTATATGAATTCAATCCCGTTTACATTTTTCTTTACTCGACCAAGGTTTGTTAAGTATGGCTTTCTTTGAACATGATAATTAAATAAACTTGTATTTTATACAGGCGTATCATTTTATGAAAAATATTTTAGAAATTTTCTATAACAAACTTGATTTTTGCGAAAATCAGTTGGAAATCATCATCATCATGTTAGCCTATAGTTACATGGTGTTTTGGTGTTCTGGGTTAATCTTTACTATATTTGTGCCATTTTCAACCAAAAGGGTACTTATTGTCGCTTGTCAGTAAGGCGCTATTTCCATATAGCTTCAATAAGAAATCAACCTTATCGACAAGCGACAATGTGGTACCTTTTGATTGAAAACGTCACATTTTACGAAGCGATTAGGTATGATAATTAACAACTTTTTCTTTGAGACTAACACGAAATTCGCAAAAAAACCGTTTAATGTTTGTTTTAAGCTCTATCTGCAATATTAAGGTTTTGTTACACTAAACCGTCTGTCACCGTTAAAAGGTTTATTTCAAGTATTTTACGTAGTACAAAAAACTTTATTATAAGTATGGGAAGTTTCATAATTCACACTGTGTTAATTAAATTAAAAATTAAAATTAAAAATTAAATTAAATTATCGTTTATTCCGAGCTCATGGCTCATAAAATGTTAGTACTTACAATAAAACTTAAAAAACTATGTTAGTGACAGTAATAATTTCTTAACTAAATTTACAGTTACATACACTGTTACTGGGCTTGTGAAGCCCACAACAGTGCATCATGTACGGACAATCCATTCTATCCGCAATCATAGACAGGATGGTATTGGGGCTGGCGCGCACGCGCCGTACTAGCGATGCGGCTCGCAGGCGCATAATGCGTAAACTGTGGTCGGCAACTGGCTGATTGGTAAACATAAAAAGTACAATTTAGTACCTACAATTAATTCGCTCGACGTATATTTTGACTGGAATTCATTTGTGTTACCGCAAAGTGTTTTTTTTACTCATTATATCCTATCTTATCAAATCTCAGCACCAAATTAACAACTTTCCAGTCAATAAAGCCATCGTTTTGCATTTAACGCGTCGTAGTCCAGTCAACGAGGACTATTACATAAACTGAAAGACGTCCATTGCTGCATAACACAAAGGCTTTTCCCAATGTTTGATTTGTTAAGATAGGTATTTTTCTAAATCGTAAAAAATGTCATGTGACAGGAAATAATTCGTGGCTGGCTACGTCTAATGTACCAGTAGGGACACAATGTACTTAACAAACTTGTGGGTATTTAATAAGTAGGTATTCACATTTAGAAATTAGTATTAGTTGAATACGTTGTAAAATTTTAGTGCTAACCACCAATTATGTGTTAACTTGTTGCTATTGGTGGGAACCTATAATTGGCTTTTTGTTATTTACTTATATAACTATTGTATAATTGATAGCTGTTGGTTCTCCGAAAAATAAATAAATAAATAAATAAATAAGAATGCTGACAACGCATTCTAAATGCGAGCCGCGAGGCGCGGGCCTCGCTAGCAGCTGTCCCTCGCCTTGCGACCTGCCCGGTAGTTCCCAAACGTGTAAACGTACTTGTAGATTATTTCATCAGTTTTAGGGCATTTAGTGCCAGTTGCACCATCCGCACTTGACAGACTGATCAACGTCACCGGGCGCGCCGCGGCGCTTTACTATGAAACTTCTCATACAATAAAATTTAGCGAACTCTTTAACGATGACAAACAGTTGGTGCAACTGACCCTTACTAATATAATTGACCTTTAATGTTAACCTTGGGTTGATTTAACTATTGTTGAACTCTAATTATTATTAATTCATTTATTCATATAAAACAATTTTATTACACAGTTACATATATACTATAAATGCGCCAAACCGGAGTAACCAGTTTTTTGGCGCGCCGCACTCAACTCTTAAAATAAAATAAAATAAAATAAACACTTACCTAATACTTGCTAATTTATACCTAAGATGGACTAAACCTACCTTTATAACTAAGAACAGCTGTAAAAAGTAATGAAATAAATTCATATGTATTTGTATTCTATGCACGAAGTATAGGTTAGGTCGCGGGAATTCGGTGGTTGCGAGCGGCACAGGATCGGTCGGAGTGGCGAGCCTTGGGGGAGGCCTATGTCCAGCAGTGGACGTCTATCGGCTGACATGATGATGATGATGATGAGTATAGGTTAATCAATCAAAAAGGCCTATACCCCACAAACTAACATAATATGTAATTGTAACATGCTTTTTGTATTTTTGACCATTAAATTTTAGTATATAAACAATAATAAAATTTTAAATTCTAAAAAAATCATTTTCGTGACGCAGTTTTCTGTTGTTGTTATAATGACGTTGACGTCTTCGTTGCCTGGACTAAGTCACTGCTCGGTTCCACACGCGTTATCACTTGTAATGAACTCTGGTTTTAATTTTCTCCAGACACAAACGCGGTTGTAAAAACCTAATTGGTCATTAAATGGCAAATTAAATGTTATCGAGAATCATTTGAATGGGAATGTAACATTTTAGGTACATTGTTAGTGTAAAGCCACTGAAGCAAGTGTCTTAGCTGAACATAATGTAGATTAGACTAGTCGTTTTCTGTCTATAAAGCTAGACATTTTGAACTCAAACCCTATAGGGCATTTAGTGCCAGTTGCACCATCCGCACTTGACAGACTGATCAACGTCACCGGGCGCGCCGCGGCGCTTTACTATGAAACCAATACTTATTATATATTTTTAATGCAAACATACTTATCTACTCCTTTGGCTCAGTGATAGGAAGAGCTTTTGAGATGTGGTGCTGGCGTCTAATGGCAAAGATCAGTTGGACTGAAAATAAAACCAACGAAGAGGTTTTATGTATAGGTAGTAGGAAAGAAGAGGAGTTTGTTAAAAACTAGAGATATAGAAGAGGAAAGATGCTAACCTAATACGACACGACGAATTTATCAAAAACATCATAGAAGGGAAAGTTGAAGCAAAGATGAAGAAGGGAAGACCATGGAGAGCGTACATGCATCAAATAAAGAAAAAACTCAACGTCGTTTCGTATCAGGCTGTCAAAGAGAAGTCAGAGGACCGCCAAACATTGAAATTGCTCCACCGACAAGTTTTACTCTTAAATATATGATGATGATGATGGCTCAGTGATCCAAAATAAGACTTGAACCTTCGAGACAAGACATCGCCACGTCTTTTCTCTGTCCTGTGCTACTTCTCTCCAATTGTTATCTCGGAGTTCGCGCAAATCCGCCTATACCATGTCGCTCCAGCGATATCTGGGGCGTCCGACAGGACGTCCTTCTGTACTCCTTGTGTAAATTTCATTCGATAGCGTGACGTGACCTACGCGTTTGCGTTAAGTGTAATTTTGTTTGGGACTTTGAGTTTCCAAAACGTCCGAACGCTGTTCAAAATCCTATACAAAAATAGACATAACGCAAATGCGAATGCACGTCACCCTATCGAATGAAATTTGCACTAGGGTTCCTGTTAAGCGTGCCTGCTCTTTTTACATTCCAGAATAAACAATGCAATCAATGCTTTGTTTTAAACCGCTTGAAAATATTAAGAAATTGGCTTTAAGAGAGGCTTGGTACCGGTTCAAACCCCGGTTGGTACCAATGAGTTTTTCGGAACGAAATATCATTTGATATTTACCAGTTGCTTTTCGGTCAAGGAAAACATTGTGAGGAAACCGGACTAATCCCAATAAGACCTAGTTTCCTCTCTGGTTTGGAAGGACAAATGGCTGTCGCTTTCGTAAAAACTAGTGCCTACGCAATTCTTGGGATTAGTTGTCAAATCGGACCCCAGGCTTCCATGAGCCGTGGAAAAAATGCCGGGATAAGATAACGCGATGAAGAAGAAGAAGATCTATCATTACTTTTTTTTGCTAGGAGAACTCTGATACTGTAAGACTGATCAAACGGGCCTCCACAACCAGTTATTTACGTGTAGATTTTTATAGCCACCTTCAAAATCCAGTGACCCTTGTACCCTTGTTGTGTTGTAATCGCGCCCTCTATCGGTGAAACTTCGCCCGTTATGCACTCTGAATGCGCGGCCACGCGTGCAGATTTTTGGGAATCTTCGAATTGTTAGGCTGTGTGCATGTTTGTACATGTACTTAAATAACATTTTGCAATATGATCTTAAAACTGGTACTTAAATAAAGAAAATGTCTCTGAAAGAAAGGCGAAAATGCAAAATATAAAACAGTTTAGTTAAAACTGATAATTATTTTAAATTTCGCAAGAGAAACACCTCAGAAGGTAGCTCATTACACAACTTGCACTTAGTCTAATTCTACTGGTCAAAGTTCTTATAAATATTGTGTTGTTTTCCCTACTAATGTTAATTTCTTTTTAATCATCATCATCATCAGCCTTCAGTCGCCTACTGCTGAGCATCTCTCTTCGTGAACGCCACTTATCCCGGTCCTGGGCTAGTCTCATCCAAAAGTGTCCCGCGATTTTTCGAACGTCATCCACCCAACGAGCCAACGGACGCCAAGTGCTTCTTTCATCCGAAAGCGGCCACCAATCCTTCAACATTTTGGTAAACCTGCCATCACTCTGCCTGGCAACTTGTTCTTTTTAATTTAATGTATTGGTATTTTACAACGAATTATTATAACTTAAACTTAACATAAACATATTCAAAGTAAACACACCTTAACTCTCACGAACAATGCAGGCGATGCAATAAAAAGTGAAAAAGGCACATTTGAACAAAAAGGGATACCAACCGTGACCCGTCGGCCCATGTAAATTACACAGTCCACTCCACGCGTTCACTTCGGTGCGCGAGCGCAAGTCAATGTCATTTTCATGTAAAATGTGTAACAAAAATAGTGTGGTATCCGTTAAAGGTTTAAGGGCATATTTAGTATCATGTGTTGATTAGGTAAAACTAGAAAAAAATGTGTTATTGACAAAAATTGCATTAAATATACTAATAACGGGTCACTCACGTGTTTTAAGTCGAAAACGCTCGACATGTTTCACTCCGTACCGTGGAGCGTCATCAGGAGCTGGCGTCGACGGTGACGGTTATTAATATATTTAATATGTCTGTGTCTCACGGAAGTTTTGTTATTAAAAATTGCATTGTTTTTTTTTTCGCGTCTAAATTTTTTTTCTTCTAATATAACCTGATCAGAACACGATACTGTACATGCCCTTAAAAGGATCTCCACTATTCTTTTTACACTTTGTATGAGACCAAATAGTACCGATTCATTCAAGATATTTTAACTACCTACGTTATTAACTGGCAAACTACTTTAAAGTAACCTACATCCCGATTCACATTTAACAATTGTTATGGTTTTAAACTAGTTTTGATACGACGATCGTAGTAATTCGTGGATTTTACGCACGATTTTTACTATTGCATGCACCATTCAGCGCGTGAGGGTTTCAGGTCGTATCAAAACCTTCTAGTGATTTGTCAAAACCACGCTTAGTTAAAAAAAACTGACATTGGCATTGCGAACCACGTGGTGAGGAATAATCGCTATAGGCGTACACTTTTTACATAATTTAGATATCATTTTGATGACAAAACGTAAGTTTGAATTGACCTCCAGAGTCCTCAACTCGCGCTTAAAAAACAGACGATTGTAACAAAAATCCACATAATTGACGACACCGCAGATCTCTGATAACATGCATCAAATCGCTCTCCAAAACAATAAAGGTCTATCTTCTATAACCTCTTTGGCGCTTACACCCATCTTCCATACAGATTGAAATTTTGAGAATCAAAGTTGATGAGGGGTTTGTGTAATTTTAGTTGTAAAGTGCAATTTAGATTTATTGACCTGTGATGGGCTTTGCACTAATTCGGGGGAATCATTTTGGGTCTTAAACAATTTCTGTTTTTTTTTTTTCAGAAATTTATTCGATTTTATGCCTTTAGATTTAGTATTGTTCATTTTGGTCTTGAAATACGTTCCCAGTAAATAACTAAATACCCACAACATTCATAATTATGTGAACATAATAATAATAATACCCCGATAGTCGGGACTGTCGAGAGTGAGCCTGGCGAGCCTGACTACATAAGCCAACCATGGATTCGAATCCCGGTAAAGGCTTTTTGTTCGTGAAAATTTTTCTTCCTAGTTTTCTATGATTATTTTTACTTTTTGAAATTAAGTAGTGTAAGATTACCTGTCTCATTTACTTAGTTAAATATTTATTTAATTTGTATTCAAATGCAACATGCATGCTTTTACTTCCGAATATTAATATATTTTTTTCGAACTTTTCTGGATTTGTATCGGCTACGGAGAGCTGGGCGGCCCGCAGTCTGCGTCGGTCCGCCAACGCGTGCTCCTGTTGAAGCTTCTCGTTATAGAGCACGTCATGTTTTGGCACATGTCGGGCAATCTGACTTAAAAAGTGAGTAAACCGTTTTGATATTAAATATATTAATAACGGGTCACTCACGTGTTTTAAGTCGAAAACGCTCGACATGTTTCACTCCGTACCGAGGAGCGTCATCAGGAGCTTGCGTCGACGGTGACGGACCGGCGCAGATTGCGGGCCGCAGCCCTCCGCGGGAGGCTATCGAAATTGGTCGTCATCCGAATTTTAACCGTGATTGTGGTTGGTCAGTGCCTCCGAGCTGGAAAACTGTTTTGGGTACTACGTCGGTGGACAGTGTGGACGAACCATTAGCGAATGACGTAGTGAGTGTTGTGTGCAACCCATCATTTGACAATAATGCCGTAAACGAGGGTAGTTTCTCGCCCCCCCTGCCGCCACCGGCGCCCGCGCCGAGTCATCGGGCGCGGAGGGCTGCGGCCCGCAATCTGCGCCGGTCCGTCACCGTCGACGCAAGCTCCTGATGATGCTCCTCGGTACGGAGTGAAACATGTCGAGCGTTTTCGACTTAAAACACGTGAGTGACCCGTTATTAATATACCTATATTTAATATGTCTATGTTCTTCTCACGGAAGTTTTGTTATTAAAACCGTGTTGATTTATATTTAATATAAATAAATAAATATTATAAGACATTATTTACACAAATTGACCAAGTCCCACGGTAAGCTCAATAAAGCTTGTATTGTGGGTACTTAGACAATGATGTATATAATATATTGAGAATGAGAGAGAATGAGAATGAGAAATTTATTGATAAAATTATGAATAATTTTACACGTCACACAGCATACACATCATACACATTAATATTTAAATACATAGAAAACACCCATGACTCAGGAACAAATATTCATCACTGAATGCCCTTACCAGGATTTGAACCCAGGACCAGTCACAGGCAGGGTCACTACCCACTAGGCCAGACAGGTCGTCCATTATAGCTTGGGCAAAGTTCAAAGTTCAAAGCGGGTGTCAGTGATCCGTATTCCGCACCGTCAACCTTGGCGACGATGAGGGAAGCCTGTGGTTTTGCATGCGTCTGCGCATGTTAGGCGTGTACAAAATATGGACGCGGCATTTGTACTTACATGTGGACAAGGGCATAGTACCGATTAAATAATAACCCAGACGACGGTTTTAGTGGTGTTAACCAATTAATCATAAGGATTTTTCAAAGCTTAGTACTAGGTAGTCGAATCTCAACCGACTTATAATGTTTAGATTTTTGGAAAGAGGTTGAAACCATGTAAAACTACTTACAGTTCTGGGGGCCTAGTCAAGATGACAAATGAACCGCTGAACTTCAAACTCGTATAAATCCAACTGTCAGATTTACCGATGTTGGTATTAAGAAAAGGTAATAGGGCAGATATTTCCTAAGAGGGTCGAATGGATTTATCCGAGTTTGAAGTTAATTTTAATTTATAATTTCTTTATTAAGATAACTAGGATCCATTGGGGTTAGGTAAGCGACACAAAAGTTGACAGAAAATGCCACTCACACTTAAAGACAGTACAAATATAAAACAACTTAGGTAAGAAATACACTTCCTAACCTAAAAAGAAAATCAACCTTCCAAAACATTTCAGGGCAAAAATACCTACCACATCCAATATCTTACTCGAAGTTATGAAGTGTTGTCAATATCATCAAGCATCAATAGTTTGGCCGGCTGCCAATACATTTGCGATTTTATTAGCATTTTGTATGCGAGACAGAGCTAAACGTGCAAAACAAACTAATGGCCTTATGCATTTTTATTAGACGACCATGGGTTTATATACAGACCTAATAGGAAATGGTTGGCATCTAAATGGTTAATGTTAACTAGGAAATCAAAATATTTTTTTTATTTTTAGTGTTCCGTACCTCAAAAGGAAAAAACGGAACCCTTATAGGATCACTCGTGCGTCTGTCTGTCTGTCCGTCTGTGACAGTCTATTTTCTCCGAAACTACTGGACCAATTAAGTTGAAATTTGGTATACATATGTAAGTTTGCGAAATTGTGACCCAAAGATGGACAAATGAATGAATTTTAAATACGGGGGCCACTTTTGGGGGATAAATGAGAAAATTAAAAAATAAAGTTTTTCTAACTATATCGTGTTACATATCAAATGAAAGAGCTCATTGTGAGAATCTTAAATATATATTTTTATAATTTTAGTATAAACATTTTAGAAGTTATTCAAGAAAATAGACAAAAAATTACCATTCCCCCCTTTATCTCCGAAACTACTGGGTCAAAAATTTTGAAAAAAATACACAAAATAGATCTTTACGTATATTATATATCTTAGGATAACCTATTAGAAATGTGCATTAAGCGTGAGTCGGACTTAATAACTTAGTTTTTGATCCGGCCCCCACGCGTTTTTTAAAGACATTTCACATAAAAAATACATTGTTTAAATTGTCTAAAGAACGGAACCCTTCGCGCGCGAGCCGGACTCGCACTTGGCCGGTTTTTTGTGTTCATCTCTCTCACTATACCAATAACAAAGGGATTTGGATCGAAGATGCAAGCGTGTACTGCTCGCGCTGGTCAAAGGCGCATAGCCGCCTTTTCATGCAAACGTAGTCCTCATTTTCCTCTCTGTATATTAACGTTATTGAAAATATTTTGACACAATTTATTGTATATTAACATTATCAAACACACCTATGCCCCTCAGTTCGATTTTTTTTCGAATTTTTAATTGGTATAGTTATTAGGTTTTTTTTTTATTTGACACCTAATATGACCTAATATGCTGCGCTCCATAGCTCTCTGGCAAACCTCGAGTTTGGATTTCTGAACTTCCGTCTAAGACCAGGTCTGAGCATCGTAGGTGAGAACTGGAAAATATTTTTACTCTGTTATGTCTATTTTGGGTAAACTTGTTTATGTGCAAAAAGTGACATACATATTTTGATTTATTTTTTCATTGCCTGCAACGCTGCTTCTTCTTCTTATCGTGTGAAGGGATCATAACTAAATAATATTTTGCCAATATCATGCCACCTCTAACCCCCGGGGGGTAGCTCTTATGAGGTCTTCTGTAGTGCGTCATTCGTGTAATTGATGGAAAGCCGGTGGACCATCCGGCACAACAGTTGTTTAGGAAACACAAGATCCCCCTACCCTGTGTACACATACTGGCCGCGTGTATGTACGTTAGGCAAAACATACAGAACTATAAACGTTCTAGTAGTGAGCGACGTCCCCGGCTACTTGCCCCGAGGCGCCGACTCGCCAAATCACGACGGTCACTCAGCGTCATGGGACCAACTATTTACAATTCATTACCCTCAGATATACTTAACTTAAATAGTAACCAAGTATTTAAATCTAAACTTAAACTGCTGCTTATAGAAAAAGCATTCTACAGCATTGACGAATTTATAAATACTCGATGAGGTCGTTGACTTCTGCATGGTAATTAAAAAAAAAAAATTCATGTTAACTATATTTAAATCTAATAATGTATTTTAAGTTTAAAAATGTTATGAAATATGTAATTCATTATATTACATATATATTTTTTTTTTTTATAAATGTAAAATGTGACCTGTAAAATTTGCTTTTACCAATAAAGTTCTGTATTCTGTATTCTGTAGTGCACGTAAGTTGGACACAGGGAACACTGCATCATATGTTGCGTTGTTTGTAGGTCGCCACATTCGCATAGTACATCACTTTGTCCCGGGTTGATTCCCCATTTCAGAAGGTTGTCTTTGGATCGGCCCACTCCTGATCTTAATCTATTTAAATACTTCCAGGTCACCCATTTTTCTCTTGCGCCGGGGAGTAAGTGCTCTTTAGGTGTTGTTTATAAAGTCTTCACTGAGCTGCGATTTCCATGCTACAAGAGGGCCTCTTGCAACGCTGCTACGCTGTAGCGTCTCCTATGCAGAAGACGCTCGTTCAATCCCAGCCCTGAATCCTGGAGGCCTTGTTTAATTTTCTTTCGTAAATAACATCTATTTCAGTTTACACCTATGTCTTGCCGTCATTAAGCTCCGTTTTCCTTGGATAGCGGTGCCGTCATATTATATAGCGGCCGTCTCCATACAAAATAATACAGCTAAATATGGATGAGCAGCATGGTATAATAATATACTCCGCCTGGTACTCTCTTCCGAGACTACGTCATCGTGAACCTGTGAACAGTATGATGTATGTATGAGTAAGGAGGCTTGTGTCAGTCACGTAGATCGCGAGTCTCGGAAGAGAGTACCTTTAATATTATTATACCATGGATGAGCAGTATTTTGTATGTATTATAAAGGCATTGCTATCCTGGGCAAACCAGAGCTTTACCGATAAGTACATATCAATATCTTAACTTTATTGTAAAGAAAATGGAAGTAAAATTGCAACAACAATTTTCAAATCCATGGACAATTCGACGAGCACAGCCAGGCTAACTTATAACTCGGTGACTTGTGCTAGCTAACTTAGGTGCCCTAGAGAGCTCCTCTTTGAGAGGACTCACAGACCTCCCGGGGGGCTAGATATGAAACAAAGGATTCTGTGTCGAATAAAGAATGGTTTGAAAGTTTATTTATATCTACGATATTTGCTGTGATATTTCAGTTGGTCTAAGATGCGTTTCAATAAATGTAAGTAGTAGGTACCAATTGGTTAGTTTAAAGTGGTCTTGTAGTAATAATAATCTCCATTCAGGTAGCTCGCCTTTGGAATAGTTTCACTGTTAAAATTAGACAGTGCCCGAATTTTGCATTTAAGAAATCCTTGAGTACCTACTTTGCTGTAAATTCTTAGCGTTTCTTGCTTTTTAGGGTTCCGTACCCAAAGGGTAAAAACGGGACCCTATTACTAAGACTCCTCTGTCCGTCTGTCCGTCTGTCTGTCTGTCTGTCTGTCTGTCTGTCTGTCTGTCACCAGGCTGTATCTCAAGAACCGTGATAGCTAGACAGTTGAAATTTTCACAGATGATGTATTTCTGTTGCCGCTATACTCATACTCATACTCATACTCATTTATTAATAATATTGTTACATATTACAAGTCAAAAATTTAATTTAATTACATGAGATAGATTACATTATTTTAATTACATTTAATTACATGAAATAGATTACATTGTTTTAAGGTTTTGGGTTGTGTAGGTACAAATATGTCAATAACAACAAATACTAAAAAGTACGGAACACTTGGCCGGTTTTTACTTTACTTTTTGTATCTTATAAATCTTATTTACCTATATGTGTATGTAATGTATAATATAACCCTATGTACTATTTATATTACTTGTATATGTTTAGTTGTATAAAAATTACGACATGATGTTGCACCGCATATAAGTTATACCTTATAGCATTAAGTACGCCTTTTGTACGATTGGATTTTCTTTTGTTCAATAAAGAAATAAATAAATTATAAGTTATACATTATTGCAAACGCCGGTAAATAAGGCATTGCTGGCGTAGAAGCTACATAGCCTAAATGACAACATTGTATGTAATTTCATTTCCAGCTTGGAGACGTTTCGCAGCCTATTTTATCCGAGCGTAAAATGACTAATTATTTTTACGAATGCTGGAGAAGTTTATTATGTAGGTACTTAATTATTGAACCAATATTATTTGTTTTGTTTATCTGATCAGGCCCCGTAGACAACATGCCAATCGCTAACGCTCCGTAGCGAACGAAACGCAACTGTCTGTCACACTAATATGGAAGAGTGAGAGACACAAAGAGATTCGATGGCGAAGCGATAGCGATTGTCACCTCGGCTAGGCCACCTGGCCCCGTAGACAACATGCCAATCGCTAGCGCTACGTAGCGAACGATAAGCAACTGTCACTGTCACACTAATATGGAAGAGTGATAGAGAGACACAAAGCGATTCGATGGCGAAGCGATAGCGATTGTCACCTTGGCTACGCCGCCAGGTGGCCTAGCCGAGGTGACAATCGTTATTCGCCATCGAATCGCTTTGTGTCTCTATCACTCTTCTATATTAGTATGACAGAGAGTTGCGTTTCGTTCGCTACGGAGCGTTAGCGATTGGCATGTTGTCTACGCCGCCAGGTGGCCTAGCCGAGGTGACAATCGCTATCGCTTAGCCATCGAATTTCTTTGTGTCTCTCACTCTTCCATATTAGTGTGACATACAGTTGCGTTTCATTCGCTACGGAGCGTTAGCGATTGGCATGTTGTCTACGGGGCCAGGTGGCCTAGCCGAGGTGACAGTCGCTATCGCTTCGCCATCGAATCTCTTTGTGTCTCTCACTCTTCCATATTAGTGTGACAGTGACAGTGGCGTTTCGTTCGCTACGGAGCGTTAGCGATTGGCATGTTGTCTACGGGGACTGGTGTCTAACTAAATATACAGCTGCATAGAGCGAAAGTTGGGTATGGCAGAAGAGGCATCAGAGCCAAGTGAATGCAGTGGAAATGAGAGCGTTGAGAAGTGTGATTGTGGTGTGAGATTACAAGATAGAATTAGGAACAGTGTGATAAGGGAAAAGTGTGGACTGAACGAAGATGTAGTGACAAAAATTGAGAAAGGTATGTTGAGATGGTTTGGACACGTGGAAAGAATGAGTGAAAGAAGGCTAACAAAGAGAGTGTATAAGGAAAAGGTAGAAACGTGAGGTGGAAGGGGCAGACCTCGGCCGACTTTCTCTGATCAGATCGGGGAAATCCTGACAAGAGCACCCTAAACCGGCGAGCGTGTATGAGGAATGTTATGAAAGTGAAGGAAGCGAAAGAGGTATGTCAGGATAGTAGCAAGTGGAAATCCGTGGTCTCTGCCTACCCCTCCGGGAAATAGGCGTGATTATATGTATGTATGTATGTATGTGTATGTACAGCTACATAGCTGTAGGTATACATGAAATATGTGTGTACGAAAACCCATATTTTCGCGGCACATCGTCTAAGAGGACAATACGTAAGGAGTGCAGTTTACGAAGGGTCGGACGCCACCTGCGTCCGGTTTATGTTCCATCAATGCCGACGATGACACGACGGCGGACGGTAGAGGATAGCTAAAGTCGTCGTCAATAGAACTTGAAAACAATGTAAACAAACCGTTTTACCTTCATTACTTCGTAATCTCGCTCTTTAAAAGGACAACCATTATTATAAATTTTTAGTTAAATTTAATGTTATTTATTAATATTTCAGCGAAAATAACCTTCGTAAATATGTCAGGTTATGTGACAGACGCTAACAAAATCTGTCATATTCGTTTACAGTGTTTGCAAGTTCTATTGACGACGACTTTAGGTAGTAATATTTGGGCATTTTCATATAAGTGTACCATTTACTTTTTTTTCGAATATTCATCAACTTTTGGGTTATTTCTACTCAGAATCACGAGGACTATCTATATAAAAAGAATAAAAATGACAGTTTTGTAACGCATTTTCACATACATTTTGTGTGGACCGTTACAAAACTGACACCCAAAATTTGTATGAAAAACTGGGGACCCTTTTTTTTTGTCTCATTCAATAGTACTCGTGATTCAGAGTCCAAAAAACCCAAAAGTTGATGATTTTTTTGAAAAAGTAAATGGTACCATTTTTGCTGAAAATCCCCATTTAAGATATTTTGATCAAAAACCATCGGGAAAACCGGCGTCTTTTCTCAGTGATTTGGATTACATTTTTTGAAGTAAAATTTCTTTAGGCGCGACTAGAGATTAACTGAGATTTTTTTCTGACGAAAGTAACGCTCAGTAGTGACACACGCACAATAGGATACACGTCAAAATGCCAACATAGCGATAAATGTCATCGTCAAAGAAGTTTTACTTCAATCGCGCGTAAAGAAAAGATTACACGCACACACTTTTTTTAAGACATTTTTAAGAAATATAGGTACCTACTTAAATCGCGCACAGTGGAGAAAAGCAAGAAGCCAAGCGAAAAAAAGATAGGTAATGTTTTAATCTGCCTATTATATAGGGATAAAGAAATTAGGCTTTAGATTCTGTTTGTTTTATGACGTTCACAGAAAAATCGCATAACCTTAACTCATACTAAAAAGTTTGAAACTGAATCGACAGAAAAGTTATATTTAATAATCGAACCTGCTCACAAATTTTCACGAAAATCGGTTCAGAATTGCGAGAGATCATCCGGACATAGGTACGAAAGCATTTTTGCCCAAGCTGAATTGGAGACCTTCGCTAACGCTCGGTCAATAAAAGTGATGATTTTATCTTGACTTGGCTAGAGTCGGACCAAGATAAGTCTGCAGTGAATTTGATAGCACAGTGTGTAGAGGGGTTTCAGGGGTTATCTTAAACGTCAAATGTCTATGAAATTATGACGTTTAAAATAACACTTCAACGCTCTGGGCTATCAAACTCGCTGCAGACTTATCTTGGTCCGACTACTCTTAGTGCCTTACTATCCGCAAAAAACGAATATTTTTTTTCATATTTATCCCAATCCATATAGCGTAAACACCCCAATATTCGACACCTTGCTGTCAACTTTATTGCTATAATATTATGATTGAAAATGTCGATAATTGGAGCTGCGTCGAGCACTGGAACCTCTATACTATACCTATAAAAATCGTTACCTATGAAAAATAATGTTATATTTAATAAAGCTAGCAATCCTATTGCCCATATCTTTGTAGGCGGGCCGCAAGTGTTGCCGTCGTAAAAATTATAGCGCTTTGAATTTGAGCGACGCGGAAAATCGATAGCTGGCAACACCTCAAGTTATGGCTCTTCGTTATGGAGGGAGTATAGCGCCGCTATACTTACTTAACCTCGTATCGACGACACTCATTTGATGATAAAAACACCCGTATTCCGAATGAAAGAAAAGCGACATTTCCATCAAATGATTCTTGCAGATATAAGGTTGAGTAAATATAGCGACGATAGTTGTATTCGCTTGTAATTTTGAGTGCTTGCATGAGGTGCATTTAAATGTTTTTTTTTATTAAATTAAATAGCAAACTTGATTTATAGCTGCCATAATAGGTACTAATTAAAAACCGGACAAGTGCGAGTCGCGCGGACTCGCCCACTAAGGGTTCCGTACTTTTTAGTATTTGCTGTTATAGCGGCCACAGAAATACATCATCTGTGATAATTTCAACTGTCTAGCTATCACGGTTCATACAGCTTGGTGACAGACAGACAGACAGAGGGACAGACAGACGGACAGACATACGGACAGCGGAGTCTTAGTAGTAGCGGGACCCCTTTGGGTACGGAATCCTAAAACGAGTAGTGCAAGTGTTCATGTATTTGTTAACTATAATTACAGTCACCCAACAAACAAACAGGCAAACATATTTGTATATGCTCACTCAAAGGTGATCCACCCCTCAAGGACATCCATCTCGTTTACAAATATACTCAATGAATGTTCACAGAACATCATACTAACGTAAATAATAAATGTCATTTAAGCAGTCACCCAAAGAAAACATATTACAGGAGACGGATTCAAACTTTCAAAATCTTCTTTTGATTTAATAATCAATTAATTACTTCTAATTTATCTTACTTCTAACTTTTATCTTACTTTATTTATTTTCGCCCTCATTTCTAAATTTATTGACTTTCCTCTAGTCTATTGTACGCAGTGCTATATTTGTCTACCGTTCTTCATCAATTCTCATCTACTCAAAGGTTAACTGGAAGAAATCCCTTAAAGGGATAAGTTCGCCTTTGTACTGCCTATTTCTGTGCCATATTTGTGTTCTGTGTTTTGTACAATAAAGAGTTTATACATACATACATAAAATTGACATTAATTGTATTTACTGTATTATATTTTCGAGCTAGATCCACTGGAAGTAATGTACAATCAGCTACAGAGATAATGGACCCCCATGCATATAATTTGCAAGGGGGGTCAACTATCTCTGCAGCTGACTGTACGTACATTATTAGGTATTATTATAGGTTAGATAAGCGCTGGTGGCCTAGCGGTAAGAGCGTGCGACTTGCAATCCGGAGGTCGCGGGTTGAAAACCCCGGCTCGTACCAATGAGTTTTTCGGAACTTAATTTATGTTCGAAATATCATTTCATTTTTACCAGTCGCTTTTCGGTGAAGGAAAACATCGTGAGGGAACCGGACTAAACCCAATAAGGACCAGTTTACCCTCTGGGTTGGAAGGTCAGATGAGTCGCTTTCGTAAAAACTAGTGCCCTCGCGAATTCCTGGGATTAGTTGCAAAACGGACCTCAGACTTCCATGAGCCGTGGCAAAAATGCCGGGAAAACGCAAGGAAGATGATTATAGGTTAGGTAACCATAACCTTAAGTCAAGTTGAGATTTAAAAAATTCGATTGCATTTCCAGGAAGCAAATAAAACCTACGTCGTAACTACAAGATATTAATATCAAGATGGTTCAATTGAAAAACAACGCTGGCGAATAATCATACAAGAATTTTATAATCTCATTATACACGTGCATCCACTGATAAACAGCTGCCAGATAACGGGACTAAGAAATAAAAAATGGTAAGTATAGCAAACTAAAGACTGTTTGTATGTCCGTTGTTTTCACCGGACAATAGGGATGTTGACGTTTTTTTTAGAACTGTTTTCATTTTATAGATAGACGTAATTATTGCAACAAAAAATCATTAATTAAAAAAAAAACGATTTTAATTAGTTTATAATTAATTTTGGTGTTCCGTGCCTCCTGGAACCACCAGGGCTGTCTCGAACAGACGGCAAACGTCCCGACGGGCTGACGCTGGTTCCCTGGCAGAGAGGGCGGTGTCTTATATGGGATGCAACCTGTGTGAGTACATTATTTGCTGCATCCCATGTAGGACACACTGCTAAGTCGGCAGGCTCAGCGGCAGAGACAGAGACTGCCGCCAAAAGCAAGCGACTCAAATACTCTGCTTTGGAAGCCACCTATGACTCCGTGCCCGTCGCCGTCGAGACAGCCGGGCCCTGGGGGCGGGAGGCGCGTGAGCTCTTCCGAGAGCTTGGCAAGCGCCTCAGAGAGAAAGGGAGTGACCCCCGTTCTGAGTCATGGCTGGTCCAACAGGTCTCCATCGCCATACAGCGGGGTAACGCTGCTCATGGGCATGGCTCCGAATGGTTTTAGTTTCAAATTTTTTGTATTTCTTGTATTATAAAATAAGATTCCTTAAAATATGTAACTATTACGAGTATTTCACATTTCAATTAGTTTAGTGTTTAAATTTCACGCAAAAATTCTCCAAGCTGTCACGTGATCTGGATGACGTAACGATGTGATAAACAAACTGCTGTCAGTGCCAGAGGACCACCAGGTTTGACAACTTGTCTGTGCGTATTTCTCACACCGTGACGTATCGCGCTCCGATTTGCGTTTGTAGTCACGTGATGCTGGGCATTATTTTATAGTACATTATTGTCGAGGCTCGGAAGTAGCTACTTGCTGGCTGAGGATTCGTTTTAATCGGAAGACCTTGGGAGTCCGTTTAATTGAATCGCAAGTAGCCTTCTAGCCGAGTCATATATAGGGCTTTTCTCAAAAATGGCGCAATAAATGCAAATATAATAGAAATATTTTACAGAAGCAACGTTCTTATGTATATATTTTGACAGAAAAAAGTAAAAAGATTTGCTTTGCCGCCGTTTTTTTTTATTAAAAATGGAAGTGTATTTTTCTGCTGAAAATACGCCAACCTATTTGAGACACCTAAATAGTCGCGGTACCAACATTATAATAATAAGTACTGATCATCTGTTTGGCTGTTTAATGGACCTATGCCTTCATTTGATATGGTCACTTCAACTTTTAAAAAGTTTGCAACTCGACAAATCAGAATTTTTATGCAACATTGCAGTCCCGAAATCGAGACTGCAATGTTTATAACTTTTTAATTTTTGACTGACCATAAACTACGCACTTCGCGACCTACTTTTTAACCGGCAACGTCGACTTTGCCGTCCATTTTTGAGAAAAATACTTTTAATTATTTTTAATTTATTTATTACGCATATTCACACTTGAATATGATTTTCAGCATTCTAATATTCCCTGCTACTTATGGTAAAAACATAACATTTTATATATTCGCGATTCATATCAACATCCCTATTGTCCGTATTAGGATGGTGTTAGGAGACGAGGTCTTGTTTTCTTGGATGTAGCAGAGGGTAGCCACATACAAAACTGTTGTACGTCACGTAACACGGTCCGAAGTTTTCTGAGTTTTTTTGCCGCTTTTTGTGTAATTTTTAACAGTGTCCCCACTGTTCAATTACGCTGTACAGAAGTCAGTCACAGCGTTTATAAATACGAACAGCACTCTCACCTTCAGTTGTTGTCCAAAATTATAACGTCTCCGCGTGTGGGGCAAGTCCCGGGCTGGTAGCGGGCAGACGAGGTTATTTAAAATAAGTTTTTGCCAAAAAAATCAGTTTTGATGCAAACTTTTATAGTGCAACATAAAATAGTAAAAAACTGGTTAAAATAATAAACGTTTTTTATTCAACCTTAAAAACTAAGTTCATAAAGATTGTAAGTATACCTAAGTATTTTGGGTCGGCGTATTAAAAAGTTTTTATTATATATTTAGGTTTTATTTTTCAAATGTATATAGGACCAACTCCGAGGTATAACCTATCCAATAAAAAAGATTTATCAAAATCGGAGTAGTCTGTAATAAGTTATGCATGGTCATACATTACAATCAGTGAGTCAGCAATCAACCATCCCCTGTTTTTATGGAACCAATTTCGTGGTATACCCTTTCAAATAAATAAAAAAAAATATCAAAATCGGACTACTCTGTTAAAAATTATGCGTGGTCACTCATAAAAAAAAAAAATACGCGTCGACTTGAGAACCTCCTCCGTTTTTTCGTCGGTTAAAAAGCTGTTAAATATTTAGATTGTGCAAAATATATACATTTTACTTTTTGCGAAAAAAATGATTTTGATATTTATATAAAAACTATCGCATGGCAGTGCAACACGCTGTGTTCACGACCCTGACTCTGCGGACGCTCCCTCTTCCGCTATCCCGCTCCCGCTCCCGCTTGTGTTCTAAGCCGCGGTGGGAGTGCAACACACTGCGTGCACGACCCTGTCTCTGCGGACGCTCCCTCTTCCGCTATTGTACCCGCTTGCGCTCCCGCTTGTATTTTAAGCCGCGGTGGGAGTGCAACACACTGCGTGCACGACCCTGACTCTGCGGACGCTCCCTCTTCCGCTCCCGCTTGTATTCTAAGCCGCGGTGGGAGTGCAACACACTGCGTGCACGACCCTGACTCTGCGGCCGCTCGCCTTAGGCCTTCAACAGACGGGAAATATTATTTACAACACAAACTCATTATGCTCTAGTTTAAGTTTTTTTTTTAATCTAACAAACATGTTTACGAGTAAGAGATGGGGGTCAACATTCTTTTCGTTGTCTTGTTTTTTGTCCCCAAAAAATGTGACGGAGTGGAGCTTTTTGTATCAGATGAAATTTAATTTATAAAATAAAACTATAAAAATACAACAAATTTTCAAGTAAATATATATATATATACGCGATAAAAACTACGCCGGCTCCAACCCTACACCTCGTAAGCTCGTAGTTGTAGTGTATAACTAGCCTTATGAACCGATTTTGCATGTACAACCAGCCTTAAAGTTTATAGTCTATGATGGTTCATTATTTTTAGTATGTGGGTATTTTTGCACTTTGTAGTTTTTCCTCAGTCACCCGTTGACCACGAACGCGATAAAGGATTTGAAACGTCGGGATGTGTTATAAATTCAATATACGCGATATAATCCGTTTTTATAGCTTTATTTCATGAGTAACTATCGCGGTAACCGTAGACAATATTAATTTAATTTATAATTTTTCTCAAGGGAATTAAACTCTACAGCTAGAAAGACATGCACTCAACTTTTTTTATTTATTTGTTAAAAAGATAAAAATAGAAGCGTGACAGAGTGGTTTTAACAAGGCAACGAAAATAATTTTGACCCACGTTCGCTCTTTTCTTCAGAGCGAAAAAAAATCTCACACGGAACCTTTTTCTACCAATTTAGAGTACCTAACGGTGTGACTGATCCTTTAAGAGTGAGTGTCCTATGCTAAGTGGGATCGCCTGTTTCCTCATCTACATAATCTGGGCCGGATATGTGGAGAAAATTCCATACGAATGCATTCAAGTGGCATTTCATTCATGACCGTTCTCAACTCTGTCGCTTTTTAGATTTTATTTGCTTTTTTTAGTTTTTATTCGACCTGTCTAACCTAGCCGGTAGCCGGACCTCCCGTTTCATAGACAAGGTCAGGTACCCTGGTAAGGGCATTTATTTGTACCTTCATCACATATAGGTATTTGTTATGGATGTTTTCTATGTATTTAAGTGTTTATCTTTATCTATTATATATACCTACACACACTGTCCATCTGTCCGTGTGTACTATATAGGATGCACACGGACAGATGGGCCAATATAGTGACCGAATGAGCACCACAGAACATCCGAGGCAGAGGCAGGCCAAAAAGGAGATGGCGAGACGACCAACTCTTTTTGTGGCGACTGGAGGGAGCATGCACAAGGCCGTGACGTGGCGAAAGACAGGGGGCGCCTTTGCCCAGCAGTGGGACACAATATAGGCTATTAAAAAATGTGTATATATATATATATATATATATATATATATATATATATATATATATATATATATATATATATATATACCGAATATCATCTATCATCATCAAATAACACAAACCTTATTGAGATTACTGTGGGGCTACGCGTCACTTGCACCATTCCACTAGCATGTGGTTAACCGGTTAAACGGAGTTACCATGGTTACCAATACAATTTGATACTAGGTTAACGGTTTAACCGCTTAAACCCGGGTTAGTGGGATGGTGCAAGTGGGCCTAAGTCGATTGTTGTAAGATTGCCACATAATATTTATATTAACGCATATGACGAGAAAGGTATTACGAATGAATGTGGAGGGAAGTATCGGGAGAGGAAAACCGAGGAAAAGGTGGATGGACTGTGTGAGAGATGATATGAAAGGAATGCGAGTGAGTGATGAGATGACGGGCGAGAGAGACGTATGGAAGAAAAAGACATGCTGCGCCGACCCCAAATGAATGGGATAAGGGCAAGCGAATGATGATTAAAATTAGAATACGCCTCCCGTTTGCCTTTACTGGCGTTAAGTTTATCGGCTGAGTGAAGGGCTCGGATGCCCTGTTGGTTATACTGAAAACACTAATGAAGAGCACTGCATCTCGCTTGCACCAATGTCAGTACGAGGGTGATGCGTGCAGTTAGTTTACGCAGTCGCTAGCGAATTATGTCAGTGTCAAACTTGTAAGGATACTGTGTGCTCTGCTGTCAGTGGCATCAATTATGGCGGCCGCGATATTACATTACTACCGACTGCATTACTACCGAAAATCTCAAAATCTATGTTGCTGTCCAGATTGACATTTGCGGCAGCAATGCAGTCGACAGTCGACAGTAATGTCGTGCTGTAAAACTACAGCAGTAATGCCGGTGCAGTCTGAATCCGAAAGTTACCTTTAAGTTTATCGGCTGAGTGAAGGGCGAGCGATGCTGCTGGTTAAACTGAAAATGCTAATGAAGCTGCCTTGCCTTTTTATTGTGATGACTACCTCATTATGCCTGTAGGCGTCCTACTCTTTTAGGCGTATATAGTTACTCGTACAAGAAGAAAATAAAACGATAGAAAAATAAGTTTTTGGCAAAAATTACATTTTTGGTACAAGCTTTTATCGCTGACTGTAATTTTCTTTCCACAGACAACTAATACTTATCGAGATAATTCTAAAAACCTCAAACACAATTAGGTTGAGTTGTTTTATCACAGAGTTCCTATTACCACCTCCTGTCTCCATCATCAGATCAGCTCGATGGTACCATAATATTGCATTGTCCCCCGACTTACATATGTATGCAAATTTTCAGCTTCATCCGAAACCGGGAAGTGGGTCAAATTTAACTTGCAAGATTTGACCCTTACAAACATATTACATACATATTACATACATACTTACATAGGTACATTGCAAGTTAAATAAAAGCTTGTAAAAAACGCTGGTGGCCTAGCAGTAAGAGCGTGCGACTTTCAATCCGGAGGCTCCCGGACCCCGGCTCGTACCAGTCGCTTTTAGGTGAAAGAAAACATCGTGAGGAAACCGGACTAATTCTAACAAAGCCTAGTTGCCCCTGGGTTGGAAGGTCAGATGGCAGTTGCTTTCGTAAAAACTAGTGCCTACGTCAATTCTTAGGGTTAGTTGTCAAGCGGACCCCAGGCTCCCATGAGCCGTGGCAAAATGCCGGGATAACGCGAGGAAGATGATGAAGAAATAACGATAATTGTTTCCTATACCTAGATAAATTGTTTAAAAGTGGGAATTTTTCCTACGAAACAAAACCAATACTAAACATTCAATTTTTATTATAAAATTACAATTCAGCGCACATTTTGATGCCTGGCAGTAAATATTTGATATTTAAGCAATAAACAGAAAATATTTTATAGATATTGGTAAATTTAATGTTAGTGGTACAATTTAATCAACCCGCCGACAAAATCGTACCGATTAGAGTAGTTGTAATGTTTGACAGCTAAATCATTCTATATTTTGGTTCCTTTCGTCACAGAGAAAAAACTGGACCTTAAGTAGGTATCGAATTCCTTGATACCTAAATTTATAACAACTGGATCATAACTATAACAACATAACTTTAAATAGACGTCTTTAACTTAAGAAGCTAAAAATAATAAACTGAAATAGATGTCATATATTAAAGAAAAAGTGACGAAGCCCTCCAGTGGTGAAGGCCGGATTCGAACCGGCGTCTTTAGCAATCCGGGCTAACGCCTTGAACCCCTTGGCCACGTCGCCACGGCGGAACCGGTCCCAATTTCTCGACTATATAATTATGCCATCTTACTAAGACTAGGCGTCTTTGACCAACATGGGCGAGCAGTATACGCTTGCACCTCCTATACGAATTCCTTACGGAATTACGATATCACGAGAGAGGCTGGTGATGCCATCTATACACAACATCAACTTCAAGCTAAAAATAGCAATATATTTGTTAGCAGACCCGTTCATTTCACAGCTACTACTGAAAAAGATCTTAATATGTCGTAACAGTAAAAATGAAGTTTCTTAATCTTTTTCTACTGACAACTCAGATTTCTCTAGTGCTTTTGAATTGCATTTAGATCGCCTAGGATTGTGGACTTTAGCCCTTGCTTTCGGGCTAAAAAGTAAAACAGTCTCTTTAATTGTGGCTTTAGTGTGATAATACAATAGGCACTGAATATACCGTAAAATGGTCTTACTTTGCTCCCTGGTGGGTAACTATGCTCCAGTTCAAAAAAAAGACAACGTCTAATATTTTCAAACAATATTTTTATGTTATTATTTATATACTCAGATAAACTAAATTGTATGTAAATTGCTACATTAGTCATAAAATTAATCTATTTTTTTTGGCGGGGCCTATTATTTTGGCGCACAATGGGGTAACTTTGCACCCCTAAGTAAACTATTGGTAGGAGTAAAAATACCCAAAACAATGTGTATTTTGTGCTCCTTATTCAAAGCTTCGTTTTGTATAAAACAATATTTCATAAAGTTGATTTACCGATAAAATATAAATATTTAATAATGAACAGTTTAAAAAGTTATTCAAAATTTCCTTAAAAATGGAGCAAAAATTGGTGCAAAGTAGGACCGTTTTACGGTACTAAAAGACAAAAAATATCTACAGTTTTCCGTGACTTCTAGGGTTGAAAATGATTAGTAATTTTATCCCTTAAATTGACAACGTCCAAAATACTGAAAATAACCTTTGATTGCTTCTATTAATGAGGTTTAATCTCGCGACCTTCCGTGTATTTTGTCGATATAAAGTTTATTTGGAACCGTTTTTTGATGAAGAAAAATAATGGGAGGGAAACGGATTAATCCTAAATGTATTTACCCATTCTACGACTCAAATTATTTTCTGATTCTCGAACATAAAATGAACATTCGATTGGTAATTCCATGGCTACTCGGGCTTGGAACTACCGGGTGACAGTAAAAATGCACTTTACGATGGGTCCTTTTATTTGACTTTATACATGATTTAGCCTCAATAAAGGAAACGTAGTTTGACATAAAAGTAGGAGCTGAGTGGTAGGAGTGTGCCTTTTAAATCAGAGCAAGTCTTGTACTAATCAACGTGTTTTTTTTTCTTAATTAGAAGATTCACCATTTCGCACTTACATTATAACGTCACAATAGATAAAACGGTAAATAGAAAGTCCATGCATCAATGTGTTATTTGGAATTTGTACGAAACCATATAAATTTGAGAGCCGAAACACAAATTAACGATACGACGCAAATTATACATTGATTCACGACTAATAGGTACTATCTTCTTCTTCTTTTCCTGTTACCCCCTGCTGGGGTGTAGGGCTCGAATCTTGTTTTTCCATTGACTACGGTCTTGAGCAGCTTGGGTAACCTCCTCCCACCCCATCCCCAATACACCCAGCTCTTGCTCCACAGAACGACGCCAAGTGGATTTAGGGCGACCATGTTTCCGCTTGCCGGGCATCTTCCAGGTCAGGGCCACTTTGGATAGGTGGGTGTCAGGTTTCCTGAGGATATGTCCAATCCAATGCCATTTCCGCGTCTGTATCTCCTTGTGTACGGGTGTTTGTCCGGTTATTCTCCATAAGTGAGCGTTTGTGATCCAGTTAGGCCAAAAGATGCGAAGGATTTGCCTTAAGCATTTGTTCACAAACACTTGGAGCTTCGTCATTAGATCTTTGCGGACAAACCAGGTTTCGCACCCGTACAGCAGCACGGCCTTTACATTGGAATTGAAGATCCTCACTTTGGTTCTTCTCGTCAGGGTAGAGGAGTTCCACACAGGTTTAAGCTGGCCGAATGCGGCTCGGGCTTTGTTTATTCGTGCTTCAATGTCTGCTTCCAAATAGGTACTATAAAAAAAGTTTATTCGCGAGTCGTGCTTACATCTAATTACAATAATTCTGCTAAACCACAATGTGGTTTGTTAGCAGACGAGGCTCCTATATGTAAGCTAGGTAGTTTATACCTAATTTAAACTTATCTACTTCACCGCATACGCAACCATATATGGCTGTTATAATCTTCAACTCTATTGATAAATATTAAAGTTCATTCTCAAACAAATTATTGTTTATGAACCCCTTGGTTAACTTGATAATGTGAGCGATATATTAAATATTATTATTATATTATAGGACATTACATTCTTACACAGATTGAATAAGTCCCACGGTAAGCCCAAGGAGGCTTGTGTAATGGGTACTTAGACAACGATGTATATATATATATATATTATTATATACTTGTATTTCACCTTTTCTTACGGCACGTACAGCCTCACTGAGTACAGTGAATAGGCTGAAAACCGTAGAAACTTTTTTTACACTACGTAGTCTCTGTTAGCTGTACAATATTAATAAATATTCTTAATTGCACCAAAAAGGAAACTTAAAAACAAATACTGATGTGCCGTCGGAAAGTTTCCGAATTACGAAATTTGCACATAGAAACATTTCTGAAACTGGCCATATAGGTATGGTATGGGAATCGAAATTTTAGATTTACAAAATGAATGTTTATCTGGTTTCTAATGAAATTTTCCTGAAATTTCTGAGAACTTTTCCAACTTTTTGGAAACATTCCGCAACTTGCACATATTTTGTTGTTGTGCACTCCACGAACTCCCAGCTCCGCCACTTAGAAAATAAGGTAACTGAATTAAATCGACAAAAAATATGCCTATAATTATGGAGCTAGCTCACGAAATTTCACGAAAATCGGTTAGAGTCAAACCAAGAAAAGTGCAGAAATTTTGAAAGCACACGCAGTGCAGGTGTTATTTTAAACGTCAAATTTCTATGAAATTATGACGTATACATAACAGCGGCACTGCGTGAGCTATCAAAATCTCTGCAGACTTTTCTTGGTCTAACTCTAATAACGGACCAGTAGAGAACAGCCGGACAGACATACGAAAGTTTTCCCAAGCTGAAACGGAGATACTTTGCTCGCGCCTCTCGCTCACTGAGTTAATAACGCATTGTATGAACAGTTACATTTCATATCACTTAATTTTCATATCAGGTGAAGTATACGAATAACGCGCGACAGAGACAGCGCGGATTATGTCACGTGTCCGCTGATATGCACATATCATGTGAAGCTGCACATTCCGACACAGTGCCGGGTAGAACAGTAGAGACACACGGTTTGTTATATATATAAAAAACATGAAGAGAGATATAAATAGAAAAAAATAATTACTCAATCGGACCACGGGTCTCGGAATAATAAAAAATATATATTTCAAGCTGCAAGGCTCATCAATCGCGCAAATATCGTACGTACAAAAAAAAAATGCCACAACCTAATACAAAACCTTCTTGTTCTGGGTAAAGAAGTCGGTTAAAAAGGGAGGGCGACCGGCAGAGCAATTGAAAATAAAGTATTTAAATATTTTTGTTTTTGAGACACTAATTTGTGTAACATGAAGGGACGACTACAAAGATGGATGCTTTGGATCGTCATCACGTGACAACTTTTATTGAGCATCCATATGTTTTCGTGAATTAAATCATTCATAATGTGTCCATGCAATTTTGCAGCTGGGTCTAGGTCAATTTACATTAAAAGTGACTGCAAAAGGGCATAAGTACTCACTTTTATGAATGGAATTTATTTAAAGTGGGTATGCACTTTTGCAGCTCGCTGTACAATGCTCTTCTAGCGTTAAAAGTTAATTTGTAGATTCCAATCGTAATCTGACCATCAGTTGACATGTATAATGTTAGTGTATTTTTCAATTTTCAAATCTGGACTTACAGGTCCCTAATTTACCTATTTTTTAGGTTTAACAGTACTTTTTTTTTACTTGAGGGTTGATACTAATAACTTTTTGAAAAAATAAATAAACAGATAACATTAAAATTATAATCCATGGTACTTACTTAACCGTTAAAGCGAGAGCGAGGCGTCTTTATTTTAGACCGAGTGAGTGGAAGCGGTAGCGAAGCAGAAGCGAAGTAAATATACGCGAAGCGTCTCCATTGTAGTTAAGGCAAAATAAAACACGACCGGTCTGGCCTAGTGGGTAGTGACCCTGCCTGTGAAGCCGATGGTCCTGGGTTCGAATCCCGGTAAGGCCATTTATTTGTGTGATGAACACAGATATTTGTTCCTGAGTCTTAAGTGTTTTCTATGTATTTATGTATTTGTATATTATATATATCGTTATCTGAGTACCCATAACACAAGCCTTCTTGAGCTTACTGTTGTAGGACTTGATCAATCTGAGTGTATTAATATTATAAGAATGTCTTATAATATTGAATATAATATAAAAAAAAACAATCTTCCCCTACTGTTCCATAGATATAGTAACTGTGTGCAGGTGCACGAAACAATTTGCGTATGCTAATGCGGCGATGACCCGGCTGCTCAGTATTGATTTACGAGACGTATCGTACGTATACGTACGTTACGTGTACGTATGGACTGTGTTTAATGGCCGGTTTGTAATGTCTGGTCCAAATTTTACATGAAAGTTAATTAGTAAATTGTTAACCAAGGGATGAAAGGCACACATTACTGCCGAGGTACGCTCGAACGCAGTGAAAGCGCCAATAGTCCAAGGCTGAAATGATGCCTTTCACCCGAGTCACTACTTTTCATTTCAAATACGAGGAAAGTAAAATTAATGTTTTTTTTTTTTATATGACTAAGTATACATTTTTTTTAGACAAAAGTATCGTTCTTATGGAATGGAGAGTCAAATATCAGAATGGAAATTGTATAACAAATCCATTTAAACTTAAATTTCAATTTCTTATCGTAAAAAAAAATCTAAAATCGTACTTCGAACGTAAAATGCTCTAGTGCAGACACGTACCATTTTCTGCGCACCTCTTAGAACAACAATGACCCTCTTTCAGAGCATGAGAAATGAAATAGTAATTTGTTGAGTAGCGTAGAGACCTATGTGTGGGAGTGAAGAAACATGACGAAGTGTGGCAGGACAAATTTAAACATCGAAAACCAGTACTTACCTACCAAATAAAATCAGTTTTCACCCCTAAAAACTTCAGATACAATTTTAATCTTCCATTATATGTGATGTTTTCAATCAAAAGGTACCACATTGTCGCTTGCCATAAGGATGAGAATTGCCTGTATCTTTTTACGAACATTTACAAGTCCTTATGGCAAGCGACAATGTGGTACCTTTTGGTTGAAACCAACACATATTAAGTGCCTATTTTTAAAATAATACTATATTCTGACTTCGCTAACTTGGAAGTAAGAATGCATAATTATTATTATTCAAATAAAAGTAAAACTAAAAGTAACTAAGAATAACAACTTATGAACAAAAAAAAATTAAAAAACAAAACTACTCTTAATTAAAAAACATCTAAATAAGGCCCCCGCGGCATTGTGCCAAAGATGCTGGCAGCATTCCCTCGCTGAATGGCAATACTTATGCGCTGCGAGAGAAAGCCGCCAGCTCTCTGGTCACCGGTTGCGTCGACGAGCTTTTTGCTAAGTTCTTTAAAAAGAACTTTTGCGCTTGGACCCCACGGCCCCAGTGTCTCGACACCAAATGCCACAAAGTGGTATTGTGGGCCGAGACCTCGGTACTTTAATACATAATTCTCATAGTATACCAAATAATCTCCATACTTTACGCAGCACTTGGCATAAAAACTTAGCGTGGTCCGACTTTAAAGTCATGATTAAAGACTGTTTAACTTTTTTAGCCTAAAAAAAGGGCTAAAGTCCACAACCTAGGCGATCTATATGCAAATCAAACCGCACTCGAGAAATCTAAGTTGCCAGTAGAAAAAGATTAAACTTCATTTATTACATATACTGTTAAGGTTTTTATTTTCAGCCTTTTAATACTTATCATTAGGTATATATCATGGAGTTAAAAAATACTAGTTATGTAGTGCACGAGTTCAATAGTAGTTGTATGGGAAAAAAAATGTTAGATATAGGTACTTGTTTTTTGTATGTTTATATATTTAATTTTCTGCTACATTATCGCATTGGGTTCATCCTGTAATGATAATTGTATGTGTGAAAAAAATAACTGAATGCCTAGAGCCCGATACAGATGTAAAAACAGGTTACGGTTTTGACCTTATTTTGTACGACCTTTGAAGATTTCTTACCCTAATTGGTGCATGCGAAATGAAGAAAAACTCGTGCGTGAGATGCCCACCATACGCAAAGACGGCGTATTTAATTCCCATCTGTGCCCGCCCCACGTGACCACCTCCATACAAGAGGCGGGCACAAATAGGAATGATTTGTATGTAGCGCTTATTCCCATCTGTGCCCGGCGGGGACTGATAGGAATAGGTGCACGATCGTCAAAGGTCGTGTCAAAACCCGTTCAAAGTCATATCAGAATCGACTTCACAGTTTTCTCTCTGGGTCAAAAGGAACAAAAAAATAGAATAAATTAGCTGTCAGAACAATACAACCTAATTTATACACCCAAGTTTTATAACAGTAGAAGTAACATGCCGAAATTTGGAGTAAATAGGTAAGTCTTATTCTATTTCGTTAGATGCTTTATGTTTTTCATTAAAAAATATTTAATAAAATTAATAATAGCATCTTAGGTATGGCAATATTTAATAAATTCCAGACAATATTAAAGTACTTGACATTATAAGACTATATATTAATCATTTTTTTCCATTGAAATTTTATAACTTGTTAGTGAAATTTGTAGTAGTATTTATATTAATCACTAGGTATGTTTTCAGGTAGGTTAGACATAAGCATGCGTTTATTTGATAACCGCACGAGACAATTTTGTATAACTGCATAGTGGGTAAAACATAGATATCAAACGTATATTTATGTAACCATCTTTCATGTAACCTATGTTTAACAAAATAAACGAAATGAATTGAATGAAAATCACAAAATATTATTTTCTTTATCTACTTACGCAGCGTACTACGTAGGTGAATAACACGCAAACGATATTGATAGGTATCGAAGGATTGATTCACGCCCCGCCGCATCGCGTCTCTTCGCGTTCGCGTGTTGTTCGCCTACGTAGTACGTAGTACGCTGCGTAACGCTGCGTCTTACGTAGGCGAACACTCACGAACGCGAAGCGAAAAGGCGCGGCGCGGCGCGACCGGCCCAAGGCGTTCGCAACGAGATCGCCCACGTAGGAAACTTCTATAGGTATCAAAGGATTGATTCACCCCGCTCCGCGCCGCGCCGCTTCGCGTTCACGTGTTGTTCGCCTACGTAGTACGCTGCGTAAGACGCAGCGTTAGCGTTGTGCTGGTACGTTGTCACAGCTTACAAACTCAATAATGTCTAATAATAAAAAGTCTACCTAAAACTTATCCATATGAAAAATCGTTAGATATAAACATTTCTGTATAAAACTGCAGTATTATAAAATTCTAAAATCATTTATCAAACGATATTCACATCAAAGGAAACTCGACAATTCTCTGAAACATCCATATTTGTTTAGCGAACCGCCTTCAAGTTGTTTAACGGGCACTTACACGACATGAGACTTACCATGACAATAAACGGTAAAAACAGCGGAAGCTACAACACTAGTGGCTAGTGATGTGATAGTTTAGCCGACGAAATATTTCGCAGTGTGTTTGGCCGAAAGTATTAAAAGCCACACGAACTCGCTGCCAAAAAGCAAAGCACGCTCCCAGTTCAAAATGACAATTATAATTTGTATGAAAATTTTATATTTACTTTTCGATTAGCATTGACAGGTCTTCAATCTAAGATAGCTACACATAGTTATTTGAGGTATTTCATAAAAAAATAATTTATTAAAAACAAGTGCTTGTATTTTTTTAAATACAAGTGAGTGAAACCGTTCTCATCTATAAATATTTTGAAATAAATTTATATTAACAGAAGTTTTCATGATTAAGTACCTAAGACCTTAAATCAAAAATATACGGCCAAATTCGAATATATCGGTTTGCGCGAGAATTTGGCCGAATAAAATTGACATATGAACAAATCCACATTCGAGAATTTCTGTTTTGCCCTATGGTTGAATGGTAGAGAATGCCTTGAGGCAATAAGTCCGCCATTTATACTTGTTTTTAATTGTGAAATAAAGTTTAAAATACATAAATAAACAAGTTCCAGTCCCTCCGTGTTATACATTTTTAATAAAACAACAGTTAGTAGGAATGTTAGTAGACTACATATATAAATAAATAAAAAACTTAGTATTTTTATTCTAGATTTCCAATTTTTAACATCGAAGTTCGGCTTTAACCATATAACGACTTTTAACCGCTTTGGACGAGCATTTGGCCGAACAGAATTGGCAATATACGAGCCAGTTCCTGTCCACCGCGCCGTCCACACCGCGCAAACATTCTGTGCGAAACATTCATTTTTATTGCCTGCATTGTATTGGATTATGGGCTTTGGTTCCAGAGAAACAAGTTAATTCCCTTGAAATGATTTATTTAACTTAAGACCGATGCACTTACAAGAAATACAAGTTCGCTCACACACACCAAACGCATAGTAAGTGGCGCCCTCTATTGGTGGCAATATTGAAACTTAAGACTAAGTATTTGAGTGGCCAGTGTTCAATTTTCTAATTTATTCAACACTCCCACTAAAATTTAACACTAAAACAACAATAAGACCCGTTTCAACACACTTTAAAAGGGCCATAAAAAACTTAATTAAACAAAATTTGATCTCTTAAGTAGGTGAAAGTTTGAGTGGGCAAAGCTTTTGTTAAAATATCTGCTAATTGACTTTTACTTGGTATATAATTAATTTTAATCAGGCCCAACTCCACTTTTTCCCTTATGAAGTTATATTTAATATCTATATGTTTTGTTCTCTTATGAAAAACAGGATTATTAATAAGCTTAATTGCCGACTGATTATCAACATATAGTATAATATGATCAAATTTTTCACCTAATTCTGACAAAAGAAGCTTTAGCCACAGAATTTCTTTTGCGGCTTCACAAGCCGAGACAAATTCTGCCTCGGTCGTGGAGAGAGAAATGGTCTTTTGTTTCTGACTGGACCATGTTATTGGACCATTATTCATTTTAAAAATATATCCCGTAGTTGACTTACGTGTATCTACGTCACTTGCAAAATCAGAATCTGAAAAGCCAACAAGATCATTACTTTCTCCATACTTTATACACAAATCCTGCGTATTAATTAGGTATCTAATTATGCGCTTAACAGCGTTTACATGCTGTTGACTTGGATTATTTACATATCTGCTCAGTACATTCACAGCATATGAAATGTCAGGCCGCGAGACTGTACACAAAAACAATAAGGAGCCTATAGCTTCCCTATACGGAAAATCCACAGTATTTTCATCTATATTTTTAGTTATGATTACATTAACATCTGCAGGGGTACTGACCGGATTTGCAGAACTCATACAAAACTTATCAATGATTTGCCTAATATACTCTTTTTGGTGAATACATATATAGTCATCAGTTCTTTCAATTTCCATGCCAACAAAGTATTTCAAATTTAATTCTTTAATTTTGAAAGCTTGTTTTAAATAGTTTATTATTTCTTGAATAATCTTTTTGTTGGAGGAAATTACAAGCGCATCATCAACGTAAATGATTAGAAACACTTTAGTGTCATTAAAAACTCCTATATATATACAATTATCTGCCTGCGATTGTACAAATCCATATTTAGTCAAGAAATGGGTAAACCTTTTGTTCCAGCAACGAGAGGCCTGCTTCAGACCATACAGAGATTTATTTAATTTTAATACAAATTTTTTATTTAATGGAACACCATCAGGAATTTCTATGAAAATATCTTCATCAAGGCACCCATTGAGGAAAGCAGTTTTTACATCAAATTGCTGAATTTCTAATTTATATTTTGCTGCAATAGACAGAAGTATTCTAATAGAGTCATACCTTGTTGTCGGAGAGAATATTTCCTGATAGTCAACATCTTTGATCTGGTTAAATCCTCGAGCACACAAGCGAGCCTTATAACGTGTTTGATCATTTTCAGTTTTCTTTATAGCAAAAACCCATTTAGTGGTGAGGGTTCGTTGACCAGATCTTTCAACTGGACTCCATGTATTATTTTCTTTGTGTGCTGACAATTCTTCTTTAATGGCTTCTGACCATTCTTTTCTTTGAGGACTCTGCAAGGCTTCAGCATATGTTTGAGGCAATGACAGCTCGACGAGATTGGCTTCCAAGTTTCTGTTTTTCCGTGGTCTCAGAAGTATATCTCTACGTTGCGTAATTTCTATGTCTTCAGACGGCTCAAATGGTGGATCATCACTGTTACAGCTTAGTATGCTGTCTGACCCTGTTGTAGAAGCTTCTACCAGTGTGTCATCCACTAGACTTACTCCCTCTTCAGTCTCTTCACAGTTCTTATCTTCACTATTGTCCTCAAGACACATTTGCACTATATTTCTTCTTATTTCTGGTACTTGATTCTCATCAAAGATGACATTTCTGGATATTTTTATTGTCTTAGAATTTATGTCATACATTCTGTAGTTGGTGTTATCATAACCAACTAGTATCATTTTCTCATTCTTCTTTTCCAGCTTTGTTCTTAACTGATCGGGAATATGGACATAGCCGACACTACCAAATACCTTCACATGGCCTAGCTGAGGTTTGGTGCCATTCCACAGCTCAAATGGTGTTTTCATTGGAGTCTGGCTGGAGGATGTTCTATTTAATATATACACAGCACAGTTGACCGCTTCTGCCCACAGATTTAGTGGCACATCTCTTGCGTACAGCATAGAACGAGCAGCTTGAACAATCGTACGTAGCTCTCGTTCGGCCCGACCATTCTGTTGTGATGTGTAGGGGGCAGTGCGCTCATGAATTATCCCCTCCTTGTCCATATAATCTTGAAAAACTTTATTTACATATTCTCCCCCGTTATCAGTATGCAAATATCTAACACTGTGCATGTATTTATTTTTCACAATATTATTATACTTCTTGAAAATTTCTATGACATCACTTTTGTTTTTAATAAAATATACATGCCTGTAACTTGTAGCTGCATCTTTGAATAACACAAAGTACCTCATGCCTTGGACTGAAGTGTGGCTCATGGGTCCACAGACATCGCTGTATACTACATCACCAGGCTGTAGTTCTCCTCTTACAGATTTGTGAAATGGAAACTTGCATTGTTTCCCATATGCACATGCCTCACAAACAAAGTCAGTTTTTTCATTGTCTTTTATTTTCAGACCTTCTACAACGCTATTTGCACACATTGTTTTAATTTCTTTTAGATTAATATGACATAAGCGTTCATGCCACTTTTTAATGTCATTTTGGTCTTTTAGCACTAAATTACAAGTCTCTGGAACCACTGTTTTTATATTTAACTCGTACAAATTGTTTTCTGTGAGTTTAGCACTCATAACTACTTGATTGTCTTTGTAAATTAAAGCACTCGAGTTTTTCTTTATGATAGTGCAAGATTTTCTTATTACCACACCCTCAGAAAATAAGTTTCTATGAAAACTTGGTACATATAGCACACCTTGCAGTTCACTATTCTCCCACTGTCCATTGACAAGTCTTTTTATTAACACTTTGCCAATACCGCACACTTCAACAGTTTGTTTGTTTCCTAACGTCAATGATTTCTGGTCGCACTCATAAAGTTCAGAGAAGTAGTCCTTCCTATAACTAATGTGAGCTGATGACCCACTGTCTAAGATCCAAATGTTTTCTTCAACATGAAAAGAGCTATCTTCTATATTAAATGCCAACATGTCTGTAGCTTCCTTCTGTGATTTCCCATTCTTGGATTTTCTTTGAAAGCGACATTCTTTTGAAAAATGACCCCGCTTTCCACAGTTGTAACATTCAAAACGATGTTTTGTGTTTCTATTTTGGTTTGTACCACTCCCCGATGCTTGTGGTTGATTCTGTGATGGTACATCTCGATTCTGTTTAGGTTGATTCTTCCAGGTCTTCCCAGCTACTAGAAGAGCTGTCTCTTGTTCTTCTACAGATGCCAAGCTTGCTTCTTCATCTAATAGACGAGCGGTTAAGTTATTAAGAGTTTGTTTATCAGAAGATAATGACATCCAGGCTTGACGCAGCGATCTATATTTAAGAGGCAATGTCCCAAGTATTTTAGTGATTATTGCCATATCGCTAACAGTTTCGCCACTTTCTTTCAATTGTTTTGCTAAGGTCTCCACTTTTGAAATGTGTTGTGCCACACTGTCACCCGGTGACATTTTATACTGATAAAACTTCTCGTGGATTAACATTTTGCACAGTTCACTCTTTTGTTCATAAATTGATTCAAGTTTTGACATAATTTCTGAAGCAGTTTCACAGTTTTCTATGAGTGTAATTTGCTTGAAGTCCATCGAAGACGTAATTATATACATGGCCATGCCATCATTTTTTAACCACTCCTTCAATTCTTTGGCTTCTGTAGTTGGTTTTGGAGTTGAAATGTCGATTCCCTTCGCCTTTAATGCGCATTTGACTTGAAATCTCCATTGTCTAAAGTTATTCCCGTCAAATTTTTCCAAATTCATTGAGCGCGTGGGATCCATTTTGAGGTTATATCGCCGATAATGAATAACACTTTTTGGAACTTTTCTTTGCAGTTTTCTTCGGTATTTCTATTTTCAGAGTTTCCTGGGCCCATAACCTATTGGATTATGGGCTTTGGTTCCAGAGAAACAAGTTAATTCCCTTGAAATGATTTATTTAACTTAAGACCGATGCACTTACAAGAAATACAAGTTCGCTCACACACACCAAACGCATAGTAAGTGGCGCCCTCTATTGGTGGCAATATTGAAACTTAAGACTAAGTATTTGAGTGGCCAGTGTTCAATTTTCTAATTTATTCAACACATTGTTCGGATAATTTAAAGTTTGACCGCCGTTGGCGAAAACTTCGTTTACTTTATTATCAACTGGAAAATGTCGTTGTGAAATTTTAGAATTTTTGAAATTTTAGAATTTTTCAAGCGTAAGCGTCTCCGTTTCAGCTATACTTTCTGAATTAGTCCATCGTCTCACTTTCAACTATCACCGTAAAGAAGCAAAGCTTATTCCCATTTCTTAAGGGGCCCACTGACTATCAGTCCGCCTGACGGTATCGGTCTGTCATTTGTTCGGAACTGTCAAATTTTTGTTCTAACTGACAGGCCGATATCGTCCGGCGGACTGATAGTCAGTGGGCCCCTTTAGATAAGTACATGACACACCAAGAATAAGTGAGCATCTCAGGAGGCTAGCCAATATGACAATCGTTCGCTCCGTAGTGATATGTACTATCTATCGTACTAGAGAGACAGATAGCGTTTCGTTCGCTACAGCGCTATTGTCATCAGAATGACAATAAAACGATTGTCATTTTGGCTAGACCCCCAAAACGTGCAGAATATCGTCACTATACTTACTCAACCTCAAATCTGCAACAGTCATTTGATGGAAATGTCGCTTTTCTTTCGTTCGGAATACGGGTGTTTTTGTCATCAAATGAGTGTTGCAGATACGAGGTTGAGTAAGTATAGTGGCGATATGGGATGAGGTAGCTCCTGCGCTACGACATAGGGTCTTCAAGAAGCGGGTATTCATGGTTCTCATCAAGAATCGGAAACGCATATCTAAGTGGCTCCTCTGATGTTGCTTACGTCTGTCCACCCAATGTCCAGTGCCCTGTTTATCAAAAGCATGTAGCTTGTAATACAAGCGGAACTCACTTTTTGACAGCTTTTGTTTGAAAGGGACTTCCACTTGTATTACAAGCTACAAGCTTTTGATAAACAGGGCCCAGTACCCCTAGTGTGAATTTCATTCGATAGCGTGACGTGACGTACACGATTGCGTTAAGTGTCATTTTGTATGGGATGTTGAGTTTCCAAAACGTCCCGCTTGGCGCGCTGTTCAAAATCTCATACAAAAATAGAGATAACGCAACCGCGAACGCACGTCACGATATCGAATCAAATTCACACTTGTTCCGTGTCAAATGTGCCCTCGGAAACTATATAAAATTATGACACTTGAAATTTTTTTGGTAAATTTTCCATTGCCAAAATAAAAAGTTTCCTTTGTTTCCTGGGAAATTTCTATATTTCTTTTCCAGTTTTTTTGGAAATTTATTGCAACTTTCACATCTGTATTGTAAGTTCAAGCTATCGCAACATTTTTTTTTTAAGAACCATGCTACATTTTATACTAAAAAGGAAACTTTTCTCAAAGAATTTCACCTCACAACGAGCTTCGACTTTTTAAATTTCCTTTCCTTTCCTTACTTTTAAACTACTGCGAAACATCATCCTTAAGTTATGTTAAAAAAATCCATCAAATTACAAAGTCGAACAACGGAAAATCTGGTAGTATGTTATCAATTTCAAGGAAAGTTTCCTCGGACGTGCCAGTTCATGCTAATAACTTTAGTCAGGACTTAGAAAAAGGACTTATAATACTAGTAAAGAAGTGTTACATATGCCTTTCTTTACATAGAGTGGAGACGCTCTGTCTTAACAGAAAAAGGGCGTATAGTACTAGTAAATTAGTGTTACATACGCTTTTGCAAAGAGTGGAGCTCCATCTTAACCCCGCTTAAGTAAAACAAAGTGCATTTGACTTCGCTCCGAGTTGGCAAGTTAAAAAGGGTGCGGTTAATTATAAGAATTTAGAATATTGATTGGAATTTCGTCAGTTTGCTTAAGCTTTTAAGATTTTATGTTGGGAAGATTCAATAGCTGTTTTAAGGGTTACGCACTCATTCGCTGAGTGCTAACTGGAATGCTAATTGCTCAAAGATGCGTGTCGTGGCTTTCAACCTCCTTGATGACTTGACACAGACCGACTGACTGACTGGCTGACTTACATACATTATTTGAAACGACCGACATTTAAATTCAAAATTCGACATGACAATCGCAAGACTAAATCTGACCAGGGGCCCGTTTCTCAAAAGCTTGTAACTTGTAATACAAGTGGAAGAGAAATTAAATTGCCCGTAGCTATTAAGTACCTATTATGTTATTGAATGTATTGATTATAGATATATAATAATAGTTTTAGTTATACTAGAAAGTACTTATATTTGCATGTCTTTGTTGACAAAGCATGTGAAACTCTCTTCTGTTGTAAATATCTTTGTAACCATGTTTTAAGCAAATAAAATTTCTGATTTCTGAAGTCCCTTTCTAACAAAAGCTGTCAAAAAGTGGCATCCGCTTGTATTAAAAGCTACAAGCTTTTGAGAAACGGGCCCCAGTTTACTTCAGATAACCGAACAAGGCAGATGACGACAGATCGTTTAATGTGTGTAAGTAAAGTTCTCAACCTTTAGAGCGATAATGTAGATAGTCCCAATACCTCTCGTAATCTTATACACTCATGAAACCCTATACGACTACCATCAGGGTCCCGTTTCTCAAAAGCTTGTAACTTGTAATACAAGTGGAAGTCAAAAAGTGACATCCGCTTGTCAATCAATCAATGAATCAAATATTTATTTGCTATAAGCACAGTTGCATGCATGCAAATACAGTTCAATTCACTTAAATTACAAAATGTATTACAAGTTACAAGCTTTTGAGAAACGAGCCCCAGTTTGGCACTGACATAATATATATAAACGTCATCGAGAACGTAATTTACTTTCTACGCATCTCGCTCGCACTAATATGCGAATACGAGCGAGATGCATATAAATTTAATTACGTTCTCGATGGCGATTATGTCAGTGTCAAAATGATGGTAGCCGTATACGTATTTATAAATTTCATTCGATAACGTTACGTGCGTTTGCGTTTGCGTTATATGGCCGCTATACTTACTCAACCTCGTATCTGCAACACTCATTTGAAGACAAAAACACCCGTATTCCGAATGAAAGAAAAGCGACATTTCCATCAAATGATTGTTGCAGATATGAGGTTGAGTAAGTATAGCGACGATATCTATTATTGTATGGACGCGCGCCAAGTGGGACGTTTTGGAAACTCAATATCCCATACAAAATGACTTAACGCAAACGAAACTTTACTTTTACTTCAGACAAAATTCGATCAATTTGTCAAAGTTTTGTAAAGTCAAGACCCCCGGGAAGTAAGTAATGAAGCTCATCTAAGACCCTGAAATTGAACAGTAATGGTAGGGAAATCTGCTGCGCATCAATCAATCAATCAATTAATCATAATAATCGACAATGGAAGGTAGAAGTCCGCGAGCTCGCTCAAGTACTTATATTTCATTTTTAGGTTTCCGTACCCAAAGGGTAAAAACGGGACCCTATTACTAAGACTCCGCTGTCCGTCTGTCCGTCTGTCTGTCACCAGGCTGTATCTCACGAACCGTGATAGCTAGACAGTTGAAATTTTCACAGATGATGTATTTCTGTTGCCGCTATAACAACAAATACTAAAAGCAGAATAAAATAAATATTTAAGTGGGCCTCCCATATAACAAACGTGATTTTTTGCCGTTTTTTTTTTGTATAAGGATAGTCAGTGGGCCCCTTTAAGCCAATTCCAATAGAAGCAAGGTATCTTTTACACATTAGCATACCGAGCACTGGGACGTTTACCTTGTATTAATAATTGACTATTCAACAAAGTCACACATCTTTGGTACTCACACCACCATCAGGAACGCCTTATCCATGTTTGCGCCACAATTTAAAAACGCTCAATCCAAACAAGAGACTTAACAAGTGTTCCTTGCAAACTTCGTTTATTAAATCCTCATCATCGGCAAGCTAATTTGTATTTTATCATAATCCGACAAGCCATTAAATGCACTTTAGGTATGATATCCTTTGTGTTCGATTTAACAGTCTCAGACGCATTAGCGAGCTTGTAGCAATCAAGTATTATTAATGAGCTTTTGTTAACTTAAAAACGTGTTGAGAGCCAGACAGAATAATACGCTCGCTGATCTAAAAAACGCGCATTTTTCGTCCACAATGAAAGAACGACTATTCTATCTCAACGTTCGATTGAAAAGCACCGTGGCGATCAAAATGCCAGTTATTGTCTTGAGCTCAACGATAAAGTCGTTATATTTATTTCTTTTTTTCATCGCAGTTATTTTTTTAGGTACAACTATATCAAAAGTCTGATTTAAAATTAGGCCTGCGTGTATACTTGATAATATAGTATATATAATATAATATAATTTGATGTATACTACAATTTTTTAAGGTGTTTTTAAGTATGTACCTACTTAAAGGATGACTCACGCTAGACCGGGCCGGGCCCGGGCCGAGACGTCCGACATGTCATTTTCTATGACGGCTGATCGATGATCACGTGGTGCTTTCCATAGAAAACGAAGCGCCGGAAGCTCAGGCCCGGCCCCGGCCCGGTCTAGCGTGAGTCATCCTTTAGTCTATATTTTTAGCCTATATTCTGTTCGTCTGATGGGAAAGATTTCTTCTGTCATCCGCCACTCTTCACGGCTTTCTACATGCTGCAAGTGCTGCAATGCAACTAGTCGCCACAAAACGAGTCCTGCTTGTCGTCTCGCTATTTCCTTTTCGGACATTTATAAAACATCGTATTGAATATTAATAGGTTGGTACAGCAAAGACTAACAGGCCAATTAGAACATACACTGACATCAGATCTGAATGATGTAATTTAGTTATCGTGCGTTTCGCTCTATACACATATTCAGATGTCATTCTGATGTCAGTGTACGTTCGAATTGGCCTATGTGGTTACTTTAATAAACTCCCGCTTTTCCAAGACTCTCGCCAAAAAACTGCGCGTTTCTATCTTAACAAAAAGGCTGTCCATTACAAGTAGTTTTTAATTAACCGCCGGAAACCGGCCACGTACGATTGTTTCCGAACAAAGATGGCAAACACTAATTTATGTGAGTTGCTCCCAATTTGACTTTTAACTCACGTATCTGCAGTAAAGATAATGATTATCTTTACTGCAGATTATTAAGGGTTTTTAATGTGTTGCCAGAATGAAGTGGCAGCAATTAAAAAAAAACTTAAAATCAATGACCGTTGCAAAGACCGACAGTAAGTTTTTGTGTGACCACCCAAAATGCAGTAAAGGTGTTGGGCCGTAAAGCGGCGCGCCGTACAAGATGGTATTACAAAAACCGGCCAAGTGCGAGTCGGACTCGCGCACGAAGGATTCCGTACCATTACGCAAAAAACGGTAAAAAAATCACGTTTGTTGTATGGGAGCCCCACTTAAATATTTATTTTATTCTGTTTTTAGTATTTGTTGTTATAGTGGCAACAGAAATACATCATCTGTGAAAATTTCAACTGTCTAGCTATCACGGTTCATGGGATTACAGCCTGGTGACAGACGGACAGACGGACAAACAGACAGACACACAGACAGACGGACGCACAGCGGAGTCTTAGTAATATGGTCCCGTTATTACCCTTTGGGTACAGAATCCTAAAAAGGACCAGTTTCAAGTTTTATTTCATGAGTAACTATCGCCGCGGTAACCGAATACAATATTATGATGTGCTACTGTTCATGCAATAAATGTTTTTCTATTATATTCACAGTGCTATAAAAATAGTTTAGAGTTAAACCAAGAAAATTCTGCAGCGATTTTGATAGCACACGCAGTGCGAGTGTTATTTATACGTCATAATTTCATAGATGTTTACCGTTCAAAATAACACTTGCACTGCGTATGCTATCAAAACCGCTGCAGACTTTTTTTGGTCTAACTCCACCAGTTTTTTAATTTTATACTACTATTTTTAACACTTATTGTTCAACAACACTTTAGTCCACTCCATAGACAATTACTTTGCTTTTCTTTTAACGACCACAGACAATGCACAGTCCATCGTAAACGCTTTTAACGCCTTCTCCGCTAATTCTAGTATAGTTTTCAAAAGGTATTACGTGTATTCCTGTTTCGTCGTCTTTTAAGATATTTTCGAAAGATAGCGATTCGTTTCGTCTCACGGCTCTTTTAGATTTTATATTGATGAATAGTGCTCTTAGTACTACAGTCGCCATCAGATATATCGGAGCGGCTGAGGCGCTCATAAATATCTGAACACGCCTCTATTGTCTGGGCGTTAGAGTGCGTGTTCAGATATTGTGAACATCTTGGCCGCTCCGATATATATGTTGGCGACTGTACCTGGCAACCGTAGCAACGCTCTTAACTGTCCATCGGTGTACCTTACGACTTTTGTAATAAGGTTTACGACAAGGGCCTGACACTCTTTGATAGAGAAAGATAGTCTTATTGCGATTCCTATAAGAGGAAAGAGAAAATAGTGCCATGCTTTGTCCTTATCATCGACCGGGTTTTTTTTTTCATGGTCGGGTTATGGCAGCATAGGTAGGAGGCGATGGCGAAATACCGAAATTTGTAAGAGTGAAAGAGAAAAAGGATTATGCTGCCATACATGAATATGTCTTTCTCTTACCCCTGGTCGCTAGGTGTCATGTCTATAACTACTATACTATGTCTATGGTTTTCGAACTGGCAGTTGGCTATGGTATTGGCACCATGCGAAGCGCATGGTGGGGGTAAGTAAAGCGATCGCAGCGCATAAATGGTGGTAAAAATCTAAAAACCGGCCAAGTGCGAGTGGGACTCACGTTCCAAGGGTTCCGTACATTACACAATTTAAACAATGTATTTTTATGTGAAATGTCTTTAAAAAATCCGTAGGTATCGGATCAAAAACTAAGTAATTAAGTCCGACTCACGCTTGACTGCACATTTCTAATAGGTTTCCGGTGATCTATAGGTAAAGATCTATTTTTATATTTTCTTCAACATTTTTGACCCAGTAGTTTCGGAGATAAAGGGGGGGGGGATGGTCATGTTTTGCCTATTTTCTTGAATAACTTCTAAACTATTTATCATAAAATTATAAAAGAAATATATTTGAGATTCTAACAATGAGCTATTTCATTTGATATGTAACACGATATAGTTTGACAAACTTTATTTTTTAATTTTCTCATTTACCCCCCAAAAGTGGCCCCCGTGGGTAAAATTAATTTGTTTACGTTACATGTCCATCTTTGGGTCACAATCTTACATATGAGTACCAAATTTCAACTTAATTGGTCCAGTAGTTTCGGAGAAAATAGGCTGTGACAGACGGACAGACAGACAGACAGACGCACGAGTGATCCTAAAAAATTGGCAACTAACGGATGTTAGCGTCTTTAACATTTCTAACAAGTTATATGGCTCGAAATGGAACTTTAAGTTACGATTACTCCTGAGATATTCATTTAAATTGTATGGTGTAAGGGACTATTGTAATCTGTATGAAATGCTTAATATAACTAATATATTTAATTTGATAATTATTAATACTGTATCCGTGTAAATAGCTTTTCAAAGAACTCATACTAATCTTTTTGTAGAAGGTAGAAGATAAGAATGGGTATAGTAAGTTATCCTTAAAAGATAGACATACACCATCGCGGACTTTTTTGTAGACCAAAGAATGAAAGATCTTTCCACCATATATTGTGTTGTTATATCTCAAACGGGTTGGGCAGCATTTTCGATTAAAGCTCATAGCCAACGTGATTTTTTTCTGACTTCATTAACAAATATCGTCATATTTGAACCAATTTACACAAAACATTAAGAAATAATACGCTTTAACCTTCCTCAAGAATCACTCTATTTATAGGTGAAAACTGCATAAAAATCCGTTCAGTAGTTTTCACTGAAATTATTACGATTTACTTACTTCTCGCTTAATAGATTTGACAACATACAAGCCTATAATTGCAACCGCTGTGTGGCGCTGTCTTCGTGGTGTTTACACTTTAACTTACTCCTTTGCAATAATGCGAAAAATGTAAACATATCTTTGACGTCAATCGAATTTAAACTATCGTGAGACATATTAACTTAACTAACTTAGCGACACGAGTGACTAAAAACACGTGAGTGAAACCGCTAAGTTAGTTAAGATATCTTTGACGTCTTTTCTACAAGCCCTATATATACATACTAGCTCTACCCGCGACTTTGTATCCGTCGAATAATTACTTGCATATCCCACTTTTATAGAAAATATCCCCCTCTCTCACTTTTATACCCTTAAAAGAGAAGTATACCGTATCGTACTCGTTCATACAAAAAGAGAAAATATTTTCTGACCTAAATATTTTCCATTCTCCATGTTTTTTGACACAATGAACATTTTTTGTGTAAAATATTTTCCATAATGTCAATATCCAGGGAGGAAAATGAGGACTGCGTTTGTATGGCGAATCGATCGTCCGCTATCCTCTTAATAGCGCTGCCAGAGCAAATTATATTTAAATTAAATCAGAGCAAAGTCATGGTCACAGCATATAGTCTTTTATGGTAACTGGTTAGTCCTATAATACTATAAAGACAAGCGCTATGTTACAGAGAGTCCACTGATCTTACTATACACCGTGTATTTTTGATACGATCGCGTATTCTAACTATTCTAAGAGTCGAATTTAAACTGTTGTGAGACATACTAACATTAAATAATTTTACGGTTTAGACTCACTTGTTTTGCTTTGTTTTGCTTGCGTTGCGGGCGACGTGGCGCGCGGCAGTACGCAATACACGGTCGTCGTGAACGCTGCTCGCACTATTAGTGCTTGAGAAAGGAGACCTAGGCTCTCCGAAACATGTCGCGCGAGTGACTAAAACAAGTGAGCCTAAACCGTGAAATTATTTAATATTCTAAGGGTATAGATCTTCGGTTACCGCGATAGTTACTCATGAAATTAAACTATGAAAACGGATTATATCGCGTATATTGAATTTATAATACATCCCGACGGTTCCAACCCTTTACAGCGTTCGAGGTCAACGGGTGACTGAGGACAAACTACAACTTACAAAACTACCCACATACAAAAATAATGAACCATAATGCAAAATCGGTTCATAAGGCTAGTTATACAATATAACTATTTTCAAGTTAAGATATACGCGATAAAGCTACGCCGACTCTAACCCTACACCTCTGACCCGAAAAGATTTAATTCCCTCCTAAATTGTAGGAGGGTATATCAATATGGGACCGGCGAGAAACTCGGCGGGACACATCTTTTCAAAACATATTAGGTACGCAACACAAAGCCGCTTGAGAAAAAAAAAAACAAGGAATAAAAGCGCTCTTTTAGTTAAGACCATATTAAAAATTCTTTTCAGGAGTATTTCATATGACTGAATTCTACGTGTTGTTTAAATTTGCGTTTATATCACGCAATGCAGTAACAATTTCGAAACGTCGGAGTGTATTTTAAATTCGTTACACGCGGTATAATCCGGTCCCATAGTTTTATTTTAGTGGCAAAGCTGTTCTAATCTACACACAGTACAGTATTAGGGTTCCGTAAGCCCTAAAATGGTGTCTCGTTACGTACAGGGTGTGCCGATTGTATAATCGATGTGTTTTTTAAGCGTGGGTAAATCGTTTTTGCTATCGCGGATCGCCTATGTAACTGTACCTTCAGTACGAACTGTAGGTAGTATATATACGTACCGTAGTACAACCACCCAACTTCCAGTAAGTACAAGAACTAACAAACTCAACTCGTATCAGGCGTGGCTCACTCCGCGAATTCGTCGCGTCGCTACAAGTACATATGGCCTACACCAATTTTGGTGTCTAGCCATATTAATTGCCACGCACCGCTACGGAACGGACGCGTGCTCGCGCTTGCGCTTGTATCTCTATAGACGCGTTTTGTAAAGGGGCCCACTGACTATCAGTCCGCCGGACGATATCGGCCTGTCAGTTGTTCGGAACTGTCAAATTTTTGTTCTAACTGACAGGCCAATATCGTCCGGCGGACTGATAGTCAGTGGGCTCCTTTAGAGAGTAAACCTTCTGTACCTAGAACTATTATTTATTTTGTGCTCGTACTAAAGTATCAATACGAATGTTTTTTTTTTTTGTTTTAGCTGTTGTTTCTTTTTTTTACTAGCCTATAAGTGTCCCACTGCTGGGCAAAGGCTTCCCCTCTTTTCCGCCAATTGGTCCTAACCAATGCACAATCCCGCCTCTTCTCCCAAAATGATGTATCAAGGTCGTCCTGCCGCCATTCTGGTCTTCCTTTGCCCCTAGATCCATCCTTGTGGGATCCAGTCTGTGGCTAGTTTAATCCAACGCTGCAGTGCATTTGACGTTTTCAATCAAAAGGTACCACTCTCGCTTACGATAAAGACGAAATTTGTTTGTGTCTTTATACGAATAACCTATAAGAGCGTCCTTATGGCAAGCGACAATGTACCTTTTACTTGAGAACGACACATCTACTTATTTATTGTATACATAACATAAACGGTTGTTTCGCTAAAGTCGGGTAAAACAATCATCAAATAATTTGATAGAATCAATCACGTTTTCTATTTAAATTTACCACTTTTAAAATCAATTCGAACTGAAATTGTTCCACGTCTATCGATTCTCCGTGCATGCTAGTGAATCCAGCATGGCCGTCGCACGTCAAATTAGTGTCATCGCCGCGCTCGTGCTGCGCTGGCACTGGCGGGGCATAATCAACTACCATCCACCAGTAGTATTACTTTTTAGGGTTCCATACCCAAAGGGTAAATACGGGACCTTATTACTAAGACCTCTGTCCGTCTGTCTGTCCGTCTGTCTGTCCGTCTGTCTATCCGTCTGTCTGTCCGCCTGTCTGTCCGTCTGTCTGCCCGTCTGTCTGTCCGTCTGTCTGTGCGTCTGTCTGTCTGACACCAGGCTGTAACTTATGAGCCGTGATAGCTAGAGAGTTGAAATTATCACAGATAATTCTGTTGCCGCTATAACAAAAATACTAAAAAGTACGGAACCCTCGGTTAGTGAGTCCGACTCGCACTTTTCCGGTTTTTTTTATTTACGAGGGAAATAAGCAGATGAATCGTCTGATACAGATGACTGACACCAAAGGATTGCAAGTTCGTTACTGGTGTTTAAGATGGGATTACACTCTTTTCCTTATGGTTTAAAGGTCGTAGTGGGTCAGAAATACCGCAGGAGACAGTTTTTTCCACAGTTTAGCTGTTTAATAATTAAATTGGACTGGCTGTACAGATAAATAGTCTGTGACTGAGCTGCTGCGTTCAGAAACTAGAATGTGAAAAGAGATATATATACTTTGTATTTTATAACAAAAATCTCAAACATATTTTCTTGGATAATCAATAATCATATTCTGAATAACACAATATCACACAATAGACAGTTAAACTTAATACAACAAATATGACAGAGAGAAAAACTAAAATGCCATATTATTATCGATTCTGCCAAATAAAATTAAGAAGAGATACGGCGCGATTCGGGAAATGAGTTATAGATTCACTAGATATGAAATAGTGAATATATGTGACGTCCCACGGGTAAAGGAACCTTATGGCGTTTGGAGCTTACGCTATTATTAACGCCGCTCTAATTAATATTGGATGGCGCTTACGTCGCATAGCGCCGCAATAATTTGCGACGCTATACGGCCAGCCGCCATAAGGTACCTTTTGCCGTGAAATGTCACATATCTTTACTATATCATATCTAGTGAATCTCTAATTCTCGAATCGCACCGATTGAGTGCTCACTCCATACATTTTTTTTGTGTCATCGGTTTTGTTACCAAAAAGACTATTATTTTCGTAGTCTACATCCAGCGTCAAGTAGCGGAAATAGGAAACATTATAGCATAGAGTAACTTATACTAGAGCGGTACTGTTATAGTAAATTTTGTAACCCCAGTAAATTCACTGCCATCTGTCAACACACTTTAAAACTATGATACATGATTTTAACCCATGTTCTTTCACTGATATGCGTTAAAATTGTTAAATAACAACCGAAACCGTCAACGCCATCTATTCGACTGTAGGCCAAAACTAGTAGCGCCCTCTGAACGAGAATCAAATTTTCTTGATTTTCGAGGCACGTTTTTTCCTTAGACTGTATCTATCTATTACGGAGTTATATCTATCTTTGATTATAGGTAAGCTTATCCTGAGTAACAATTTAATTGCGATATCAAATCAGTCCGACTCAGCAAAAAAGTCGGTCACGATCCAAGCGAAGTCATGGAAAAAACCTAAACGTTTATACATACATAATGTCTGTACTTACATTTACTGTCGACAACAGATATATCGGAGCGGCCAAGGTGCTCACAAATATATGAACACGCCTCTATTGTCAGTGAGCTAGTGTGCGTGTTAAGATATTTTTGACCACCACCGCCGCTCGGATATATCTGATGGCGAGTGTACACGCAGACAGTATGACGCCTATCCTTATCCGAACCACGTGTAAATATATCTTATTTTTAAAACATCCTATATACAACCGTCGGCTATCGAATCAACGAATATCGTGAACCTTACTGCTACGTAATAAAGTCTAAAAACGGTCAGTGTTTTATGTTCTCAAATGGAGTTATGCTCTTATGGAATGATTAGATATAATCGTTCCGATAAGGAGGTCATACGATGATATAGTAAGATAATTAATTATGTATATTACGTTCAATGTGCAGTTGTTGCATTATTTTAATTGCATGTGTGCTAGTTATAGAAAAAAACCGGACAAGTGCGAGTCGGACTCGCCCACCGAGGTTTCCGTACTTTTTAGGGTTCCGTACCCAAAGGGTAAAAACGGGACCCTATTACTAAGACTCCGCTGTCCGTCTGTCCGTCTGTCTGTCACCAGGCTGTATCTCATGAACCGTGACATCTAGACAGTTGAAATTTTCACAGATGATGTATTTCTGTTGCCGCTATAACAACAAGTACTAAAAACAGAATAATATAAATATTTAAATGGGGCTCCCCATACAACAAACGTGAATTTTTTGCTGTTTTTTTCCGTAATGGTACGGAACCCTTCGTGCGCGAGTCCGACTTGCACTTGGCCGGTTTTTAGTATTTGTTGTTATAGCGGCAACAGAAATACATCATCTGTGAAAATTTCAACTGTCTAGCTATCACGGTGCATGAGATACAGCCTTGTGACAAACAGACCGACGGACAAGGAGCCTTATGAACTCGATTGTACAGATATATTAATTTATTTCAATTTATTTATTTAAAATTAATTGCAACATAGGAATTGCATGATTAATTTAAAAATACAGCTTATAGTAATTGAAGTTATAAAACTAAGGGGCCCACTGATTATCAGTCCGCCGGACGATATCGGCCTGTCAGTTGTTCGGAACTATAAATTTTTTGTTCTAACTGACAGGCCGATATCGTCCGGCGGACTGATAGTCAGTGGACCCCTTTAGGGAGCTAAGTTTTCTCTGTAAAATTACTGTTGTTTGAGAAACTCATGCTTTATTTACGGTTTTGCATAAAATAGTAGGTACATCAAGTACATGATTGTATATAAATATTACATATAACATAACCTACATCATAGAGTAACTTATACTAGAGCGGTACTGTCATAGTAAATTTTGTAACCCCAGTAAATTCACTGTCATCTGTCGACACACTTTAAAACTAAAAATGAAGATTTATAAAAATACGATAAAATGTATTTAAATATGGTTAATGTTTTTTTTTATTTGCATTAATTATTTTTATGATTTTGACCCATGTTCTTTCAGGAATATGCGTTAACAAACGAAACCGTCAACGCCATCTATACGACAGTAGGCCAAAGCTAGTAGCGCCCTCTGAACGAGAATCAAATTTTCTTGATTTTCGAGGCACATTTTTTCCTAAGACTGTATCCATCTATTACGGAGTTATATCTATCTTTGCCTACATCGAAATTGCGTCATGTCGTGCAAACATTCTGCATAAAATCGATCGATTCCATCATTTGCCAATAGATGTCGCTAGTTGTACTGAATCTTGTTATTTGCTTTCATACTCGTGGAAAATAGATTTCAAAATTTATGACGCTGGTATTTATTAAAGCAGGCATAATTAACAAACATTACATAATTATAATATTGTCTTCGGTTACCGCGATAGTTACTCATGAAATAAAACTGTGTATATTGAATTTACAATACATCCCGACGTTACATTACATGATTTCTCTGTATAATTTGATTCCTAAGGGAAAAATGTGACGTTCCACGCGTAAAGGTACCTTATGGCGGTCGGCGCTTACGCCATTATCAACGACGCCTCCTCCTATCCTACTAATAATGCGGTGATGCGACGTAAGCGCCGACCGCCATAAGGTACCTTTACCTATGGAAGGTCACAAATATGTACATCAGGGACATGTACATACATACCTGTATCAATTTTGATAGCATTACAAACTTTGTACCTAGGAGAGTCCGGTTAAGACAACTCGTCGGGTTATAATACATTTTTTGTTCCATACACTTACATTAGTTTGCAGGAGAGCGAAAAGAAGCAAATGAAAATTATTTTTCGAAAAGTTTTACATTTAGGAAATATTGAACTTATGCATGGTATAATAATATCAAGGTACTCTCTTCCGAGACTCGCGAACACATGCTGTTCACAGGTTCTCGATGACGTAGGCTTGTGCCAGTCACGTGGTTCGCGAGTCTCGGAAGAGAGTACCAGACGGAGTATATTATTACCATGAACTATTATGCATAATTCAGGCACTTATGTTAACTACTTGTACCATACAAATATTTTAAATATAACAACAACAACTTAGTTACAACAAAGATAGATATAACTCCGTAATAGATGGATACAGTCTAAGAAAAAAACGTGCCTCGAAAATCAAGAAAATTTGATTCTCGTTCAGAGGGCGCTACTAGTTTTGGCCTACAGTCGTATAGATGGCGTTGACGGTTTCGTTTGTTATTTAACAATTTTAACGCATATCAGTGAAAGAACCATGGGTCAAAATCATAAAAATAATTAATGCAAATAAAAAAAATCATTTATCTATATTTAAATACATTCTATCGTATTTTTATAAATCTTTATTTTTAGTTTTAAACTGTGTCGACAGATGGCAGTGAATTTACTGGGGTTACAAAATTTACTATGACAGTACCGCTCTAGTATAAGTTACTCTATGGTAACAACAAATTTACCCCCTTGTAAAACAAATAACTATTTGACAGTATAAAAAGGCGGAAAATTTGGGAAATGTCGATATCCCATGCATGTATAAAATACTTTTAATAAGGGCCAGAGAAAGGGTTTCTAAAAAAGGCTTATTATTCAAGTAAAATTAACAAGAAACCCAAATAATTGTACTTTTCAGACGGTTAATAAAGTGAATATTACTATTTACTATAATAATCTAAGTTCTTATTCTTCATTTCTACAAAATATTTAGATTTGGATTTAGGTGGCCCTTGTTTGATGCATGTACCTTATATTATACCTAATTACATGATACGAGTTAACTTCTACCCGCGACTTCGGCTGCGTGGAATGATGATAATTTGCTAAAAACTACATTCTTTCCCGGATCTAACTATCTTCGTTTAGTGATTAAAGCGTAAAAAGGTAACAGTCAGACAGAGTTACTTTCGCATTCTTTATATTTCCCTATATCTATATGACTATGCAACCTATAATAGAAATAAGAGTTAGTGGCTTTTAAAAATGTGTATGAAACCTGTTTTTCGCGTCTAATTCTTATAATAATTACAAAATCGAAAAAATTCAAACGGTCGGGCATAGCTATGATAGACATTTATCAAATCGTGTAAAAATATTTTCAATAATGTTAATATCCAGAGGGGAGAATGGGGAATACGTTTGTATGGGAAACCGGTTTCGAGGCGGTCGTCCCCTTTCGTGTAAGCATAGAGTAACTTATACTAGAGCGGTACTGTCATAGAAAATTTTGTAACCACAGTAAATTCACTGCCATCTATCGACACACTTTAAAACTAAAAATGAAGATTTATAAAAAAACGATAATATGTATTGAAATATGGATAAATGATTTTTTTTATTTGCATCAATTATTTTTATGATTTTGGCCCATGTTCTTTCACTGATATGCGTTAAAATTGTTAAATAACAAACGAAACCGTCAACGCCATCTATACGACAGTAGGCCAAAGCTATTAGCGCCCTCTGATCGAGAATCAACTTTTCTTGATTTTCGAGGCACGTTTTTTTCTTAGACTGTATCCATCTATTACGGAGTTATATCTATCTTTGGTGTAAGGGATTACAGATAAATCAGTACATTATTTCGTCACAAAACATGTACCTAGATAAACCGCGCACACACACACACACACGTACACACACACGATCAGTCATATTAATACACACCATCGCGTGCGCAATGCGCAGGCGTCTAGCTGTCTATCATCACGTCACCACCGTTGAAAAACAGAAGGTCATATGTCACTATGAAAAGCTTATGACATATGGCGTTTTATTTTGAAGTCGATGTGATAATTTTTCGAGTTGATATATTTTGCTCGAAAGTAAACCTTGTCGTGTAAATTATAAAGTAGAGATAAAATAATATGACTTCAATATAGCGATATACTTAGTAGACTTCATGGCTATGAGATAATATTAATTTTACTTAGTCATTTACAAAAATGTGCCATTTTCAACCAAAAGGGTACTTATTGTCGCTTGTCAGTAAGGCGCTATTTCCATATAGCTTCAATTAGAAATCAACCGTAGCCACAAGCGACAATGTGGTACCTTTTGGTTGAAAACGTCACAAATATGTGACACGCTCTTATGGCTCTACAAATAAGATGGTGTCAGATATTTTTGCGGCCTTCGATGTGTAACATATTATTGCACGTGACTGTAGCCACGTTCAATGGTTATTATAGTATGAATCTTCTCAAATGATTTTTACGCCTAAGACCCTAATAATATGTTAAACAAAAGCCATTGAATAGAATAGAATAGAATATCATTTATTTCAGTATAAGTACACAGTTATACAATATATACAGAGAAAAAAAGAGAAAAAAAATGATTCACGGTTAGTTTCACTAGACTTATATTGACCGGGATATAGACCGTGATTACCTTTTGTATTATTTGTGAGCTCCCGATATTTCGACGCAGTTACATGCATCATGTTCACGGGTGACTGAAGATAAAACCAAACCAGACCAACCAGATAAACCAGTGATATCCGAATCAAACACGTGTAGTGACACCGTGAGTGTAGTGTGTTTGGACAGACCAAGGATTGTGAACGCGACCGGACCAACAAGTGTGAATGCGACCGTTGGTAACGTTGAAAGTGAACGCAGCCGACGCGCAAGAATGAGGGTAGACAGAGCGCTGTCTACACAACTTTGACACCCACCCGCTATCTTCAGTCACCCGTGAACATGATGCATGTAACTGCGTCGAAATATCGGGAGCTCACAAATAATACAAAAGGTAATCACGGTCTATATCCCGGTCAATATAAGTCTAGAAAAAGACTTATAACATTGTTTCCTTTATGTGAGCGGTCGGCGCATGGGACGCGCTCAGTGATCAAGGCCTCCAGTGCCCCAGGCTGGAATCGAACCAGCGTTCTCTGCTATCGCGGCCTTTACGCCTAAAACCCTAGAATATATTGTGTTGAAGTCAAAGTTTGTTAAGATTTAGTTAGTGGAAACCGTTTGCTCTCGAAATGGAAATTACCGTTATTTCGTTAGGATCGCAAAGCTATATTCTTCCCTCTTAAGGGATGCTTTCTGGGATAAAAACTATTGTATGTCCTTTCCCGGGACTCTAACTAACCATTTCCAGACAGACAGACAGAATTACTGGTGCATTTTTAATATTAGTATGAATTCATGCGATTTTTCAAAGATGGTTTCAAAGCCGGACCTTCTTTCGACTGAATATGCCAATATTACGTAACATCAATTGTCGCATAACAATTTATCCACCTGTAAACAGGAAAATAATAACAAAAAATACAAAAAAAACAATAGAACATGTCTCCATCCAGCTGATCTGGTTGTCATGCAGCTAATTATGGTAATTAGCAATGTTATGATGGCATTAATACTAAATATGGTAGTATTGCGATAGGCCGTAGATGTTAAACGTTGTTTCATCAGGATTGAATATTAATATTGACATATTTATATTTTCATTTCTCATGCTCTGAAAGAGGGTCGTTGTTGTTCTAAAAGGTGTGCAGAAAATGATACGTGTCTGCACTAGAGCATTTTACGTTCGAAATACGATTTTTTTTAATTTTTTTACGATAAGCAATTGAAATTTGAGTTTAAATGGATTTGTTATACAATTTCCAGTCTGATATTTGACTCAACATTCCATAAATAACGATACTTTTGCCTAAATTGTTAATTGAAAGTACCCTCAAGAAATACTATAAAAATGTATACTTAGTCATGTTTTAAAAAAAACTCATTCAATTTACTTTCCTCGTATTCGAAATGAAAAGTAGAATGTTCAACTCGGGTGAAAGGCATCATTTCAGCCTCGGACTATTGGCGCTCTCACTGCGTTCGAGCACCATAATACCTCGGCAGAAATGAGTGCCTTTCATCCCTTGGTTAACAATCTACTATTCCTTTATGATTAATCAGCTTTTGTATCTATCGTACTAATAAAGAAGAGTAATAGAGAGAGATTACCGTTTTGTTGGCTACGGTGGAAACGATTCGAATTCTAGGTTAAATAGGCACCCTGGGGTAACCTAGAGCTAGGGGTTAGAGTACCGTACCGTATGTACGTAAATGTTTAAGCCATTTCATATAATATTTAAGCAAGTGGTTATAAAACGAGAATAACTTCGATAATGCTGTTTGGCGATGGGTTTGGGTTCGTGTGACCCTAATTAGCAAATGGTTTTCAAATCCCTTAAAATATTCACAATGATAATCTGAAACAAACTTCAAAATGATTTGACACCCAGGTAGCAAAATGACGTCAAATGACGTCAGCGACGTCATAATGACGTAATAATGCCGTCATTATGACGTCGCTGACGTCATTTTACGTCATTTTACTACCTGGGCAGCTTTATCAAACAACCTTTATCAGTTCCATCGTACTTTGTATAGCCCATAATTATGTATTAAGAGGGTTCTCTACGTTTGACATAATTATTGAAAGTCATTGTTTATTGTTTATTTATTACATTTATAAGCATCAAGGTCGCAGGTTCAAACCCTGGCTCGTACCAATGAGTTTTTCAGAACTTATGTACGAAATATCATTTGATATTTTACCAGTCGCTTTTCGGTGAAGGAAAACTGAGGAAACCGACCCAACAAGGCCTAGTTTTCCCCTCCGGGTTGGAAGGTCAGATGGCAGTCGCTTAAAAACTAGTGCCTACGCCAATTCTTGGGATTAGTTGCCAAGCGGACCCCAGGCTCCCATGAGCCGTGGCAAAATGCCGGGACAACGCGAGGAAGATGATTACATTTCTAAGCATAACAGTTGAACCAGATCGCTTACAAACTAGCTATTACAGACTACAGTAAAACATGCAAGTCATAATGTAATGATTGTCAGATAATCATAAAAGTCATCATTCTAAAACCGTTAACATTTCAGGATTTTCGTAAGGTTATCCTATATCCATAGAATAACCTATCTAGGTTAGCTTAAGATCCTGAAAAGTTACGCGTTTCTGAGAAAAACCAAATTATGACTAACGAAAATGTGGACCAACAATACATTATGACTTAAAACTTTATGGGAAACAATAGACCCGTATTTAGAGCAAATTGGTCATTTAAAAAGGGCAAACAGTACCTTTAAACCCATACTAACCCTTCGCCTGCTTGCGTGTTACCCTCGCGTGTTCACAGTACTAAGTCTAATTAATATTTATTAATTTAATTACTTTGCTTTAGGGTTAGGTAGGAGGTGCGACAAAGTTTTAACAATGTGCTTTGTGTTTTGTGTTTTTGTGCTTTGTGTAGGCACGTCTATGTATAGGGTCATTTCATTATGTGTCTTGTCGGTTACCACAAGGACGCTCTGACAGGTTATTCGTATAGATATGCAAGCAAATTTCACCCTTATTATAAGCGACAATGTGGTACCTTTTACTTGAGACCGACAAATATTTTGGTCTATGCATAGTGTGCAGGTTAAGCAACCTATATTACAGGGTGGCCCAAAACCACGTGAACAAATAATTTATAGGAAGATTTTGACTCTAAGAACAAATTAAATTATTTTCTATGAAAATATTTTAATTTGTGGTTTTTCAAGTAGACACACTACTATTTAAACTATAAACTGAAATAAACCCCAGCTCTGGACACTGGAGGCTTTGGTCATTTTTTCCTTCGTATATGACATTTACTTCAGGAAGATTTTTCTTACTGACACGTCTTTTTTTTTTTTACTAGCCTAATTTAGTGTCCCACTGCTGGGCAAAGGCCTCCCCTCGTTTCCTCCACTCGACCCTGTCGTTTGTAGTGTCCCACGTCTTTTATAAAATTTAATTAAAAATTTAAACTACAAAATTTAAAAAACAAAACGTATTATCTTCAAAATATGACCTCGGTCTCTTTAAAGCAAAGTGAATAGGATATAACTGAACCGGAAAGATGTGAAATCCATCTTAGGCCCTGTCTTCACTTTCCATCAGGTGTGACTAGGGCCAATCGCCGATCAGTTTATAATAAAAAATATTTTGATATAGAAACGCAAATATTTGTTAAAATGGTCAACAATAATTATGTACAATGAAAAAGCTTGGCTATAAATTCCTAGGCTTGAAAAAGTAGATTGTACAAAAAGGGCATAAAGCGATCCATTTTTATCCCAGGCGATTTATTTATACCAATATAGTCGAGGATAAAAATGGACATTTATGCCTGAGTTACACTTTGCTTTTCACTTCGATTGTGAGTAAAATATACAAAAATACCCAATATTGTAGGTTATTATTCCGTATTCCGTAAAAACTTATGTAGATAATTATCCTTTACGAAATCCTTTATTACGAAAATACTACATAGGTATATTACGTTTTCGTAACTAAAAGGAAATGTTTTCGGCAAAATGGTGAAATTTCGCTTAAATTTTATCGAAATCTGACGAACGACGACTGAAAAAAAATCGACAACAAAATTAAAACCGGTCCATATTATATCGTAACATGTACAGGTAGTGTTAGGAAGAACCTTTTAAAACTGCGACTCACGCTTGACCGGATCGTGGCACAAGCACGTATGTACGGAAATTTCCTACTTGAAACGGTCGCTTAAAATGTAATATCACAAATTGCTGAAAAGGTGCCGAAAGCAAGCCTTAAGTAGGCTGGCTTCGGTCAAACATAATTTAGAAGAGTTCACTTCTGTGGACAATACAATAAAAGTTAACGACTTTGGCACATATATATCCCGTTTTTCTTACTTCTTAAGTACTGACAAAATGTATCCCGCATTGCCATGTCTACAGGAAAGATGCGAACAAGTTATGCATACAATGAAATGTGTATGACACGCTTAGGGCCACTTGGGCCATTCACTAACCCGGGGTTAACCGGTTAAACCTAGTGTCACCATGGTTACCAGTACAATTTAACACTGGGTTAACGGTTTAACCGGTTAACCCCGGGTTAGTGGGATAGTGCAAGTGGCGCTTATTGTTTAATTGAGGTGGACGGTAAGAAGTGATTATGGTGAGCTTGGCTGCATGGATCTGATAAAACTTCTAACGTATGCTTATCAATCAAGTAGTCATGCCAATTATTGAAATAAGCGTGTCAAACACTGTCTTCATTTCCCTCCAAATTTAATTTTCCTCTAAATACACATACTATCTGCTGGATAGTGGACCGAGAGGGCTAAACTAGCCACGCAGTGGGTGCCACAATGTAAACGCCGACATGGTCGACCTTAAGAGGAGATGGCGGGACGACCTGGACGCGTTTCTCAGAAACCTGGACGGATGCAGCAGTTAATCGGGAAGATTGGAAGTCTAGGGAGAGGCCTTTGCCTTGTAGGCTCGTTAAAAAAAACCGGCCAAGAGCGAGTTGTACTCGCCCACCGAAGGTTCCGTACTTTTTAGTATTTGATGTTATAGCGGCAACAGAAATACATCATCTGTGAAAATTTCAACTGTCTAGGTATCACGGTTCATGAGACACAGCCTGGTGACAAACAGACAGACGGACAGCGGAGTCTTAGTAATAGGGTCCCGTTTTAGCCTTTGGGTACGGAACCCTAAAAACATACTATATACATAACAGTAATAAAAGGATTTTCACAGGTAGCGTACGTATATGATCGACCTACAAAAAGTCAGTAACCTCACGCAGAAAATTTCGAAATCTGTTGGTTTGCGATGCCTCTGCAAATTAACTTACTCATAACGGAGTGTGTGCACGAAGTAACACATTAAATTATTACCGCAAATATTTGGAAGCAGGGTTCTGTAATACAGTAATATATTATTGCTGTATATTGCCAGAAAAAATGAAGAAATTTTTATACTAGCGACTAAGCGCCAATTGCACCACCCCACTAACGAGGTTAAACTGTTAATCCGTTAACCTAGTGTCAAATTGTACTGGTAACTATGGTAACTCCAGGTTTAACCAGTTATCCCTGGGTTAGTGCGATGGTGCAAGTGGGCGAAGGAATTATTTTATTAAAATCTTTTTTCATTTGTATAATTATTCTACTAATACGAGTAAATATATACCCCCTTATTCATCAACGTGTACTAAAGTTGACAAGCCGCTAGTCGTTTGTCCCTTTCCATCATACCAATACGTCGGAAAGTGACAAACGATTAGCGGCTTGTCAACTTTAGTAGACGTTTATGAATGAAAATGAAATGAAATGAAAATGAAAAATGAAAAAATGATTTGCCGCTACTGTATGTACGAGTATAATAATAAAAAGTTTCATCTTGTAGTCGGGTTATATTATTTAAAGTGCATTTTTATTATTTCTGCTCAGAATCATGATTCATGGGCTATTTAGATCCTAATAATAGAAAAAAGTGGCCTAAGAGTTTTATTACAATTCCGTTACTATTTTCCGTAGACATTCAGACGGTAACGGAATAGAAGAAACGAAAAATGTACCTATGGAAATGTTGGGACACTTCAATTTCACTTCAATGTAAAGTGGACTCTATCAGTTTAAAAACCATTTTTCCGCCGGAACCCAACCTCATTAAAATCAGAACGAGAACTCAGGTATTGCCAAACAAACGCCGAAACAAACAGACGAAAGACAATACCCTTTGACAGCTAATTAATCTTACCTACTCCTTAAATCACAAAATCAATATTTAAACAGCGGTTTGGGTGCAACCACCTATGCCGATGCACTTTTTCGGCCACAGCCTAAAATAATAAGAAGTAAACTTTTCTAAACTGCGATAATGCTAATGTGTTTTGTTAGAATTTCTATAGTCTGTGGTTGTATATGAGAAGTTCAGTGACTCGTATATCCTTTTAAGATTTTATAGCGTTGACTATAAAAAGGAGAATTTTATTGAAAAATATCTCATCTTTATTTAGATATACAGTAATTTTATTGACTGACATGTTTAAAATTATTGCTGATTTTTATATGGACGCATAAAGTTTGAGCGAATATTTTTACTGCTAGCATAACATAAAATGCGTAGATTTCATAACAGATTTATGAAAATAAAATTTTGCATTAAAATCGTTTGATATCTTGTTTATATTAATTAATAAAATGCCATCACAGCATTGGTTGAATTGTTTCCATACAAATTAATTTGTTAAGTGTCAGCAGCAAGGTCAGTTCTTCAAACAAACGTAGTTATAGTGACACAGTGACGTCACAATATGTTGCCATTTGTGTTAGAGCGTTTGCTCAGTAAAGTGACGATGCCAGACTTTGACCATCATTTGTGACTTTTGTATTGCTTTAAGACAACGGGTCCCATACAGACATTTGATCCTCAAAACAAACCTGATCGACTGATACCATTAAAAAAACAACTACCCTATTGTTGGTCACAATAAAAAAAAAGTTTACTAGTACTATGTAATTAAACTGTAAATATTTACGGAATAAACACAGCGCAACAAAGTAAGGGCTATAAATATCTAGTATAACGCTAAAAAGGAAACAAATACCAATTAGGTCTGAACCGGAAAATCTAGATTTTTTCCGACAAACAATGGGTAATTGCTTCCACGAGTATACTACCAGTACTACCTACTGTACACTTTGAAATGGCACAGTATTTATTTTCAAACAGGGTGTATTATCAACCCTTAGCAAAATAGTAATTTACCAGTCGCTTTTCGTTAAAGGAAAACATCGTGAGGAAACCGGACTAATCCCAATAAAGTCTAGTTTACCCTCTGGGTTAGAAGGCAGTCGCTTTCGTAATAACTAGTACTTACGCCAATTCCTGGGATAAGTTGCCAAGCTGACCCCAGGCTCCCATGAGCCGTTGCAAAATCAAAAAACGCGAGGAAGACGATGATGATAAATATAAAATACAATTTACATATTTCTAAAATATAAGCCCAACAATGAATTTTAACTAAGCATAAAATTCCCGTGTGACTCGGACATATTTAAATTATTTTACGGGTTCGACTCAATACGTGAGTAACCCGTTTAAAATAATTTTAGGCCCAACAATGATTATTTATTATAGTTAACTTAAACATTTAGAAACAGCTACAGAATACACTGCTAAAAACAGGATTGTTACCTGCAACCTGTTAAGATTATTTTTCTCTCATCATCATCAATATTAAGAGGGTCCGGCCCTCCGTCGCTCTAGCATTTTCCATTCCAGCATATTCTGGCCTTTCGTTTTTACTTCCTGATATGAGTGGCTACATCACTATTTTATCCGTGTGAGTATATGATATTCTGGGTCTTCCTCTTCCTCTTCTTTCCTCAATTTTGCCCTCTATTATGATTTTATTTAACCGTCGTGTCGGACCATTTAGCTCTACGTTTTTGAATGATAAAACCTTAGAATAAACGTCATGAAAAAAAGGTTCTGGTGACAAGCAAAAACAAATCTCTCAGAGTTAACATCGCTCTCAACTCGGAAAGACTACAACAAGTAAACACATTCACTTACTTGGGCTTGGGAAGCATCATCGAGGAAAAAGGCAGAAGCTAGAAAGAAATAAGAACTAGGATAGCAATGGCAAAGAAAGCTTACTTCAAATGAAGGGTACACGGAAAGAACATGTCCAGTCACTTTTTTCGGAAAATGAGATTTTCATTTCAAAATGTAGAGCTCTTAATGAACTTAGTTATATCTTTTGCTACCACTGTATAATATATGTACTTATCACACTTTCCTTTTAGTTAAAAAAGACCTGGTCACGGAATTACCATACATTTTGACATGGTTCCAAATTTTAAAACCTCGATTACTCAAAATGTTACTAAAGTGACTAGGCATGTTCTTTCCGTGTACCCTTCAAATGGACATATTTACAACAGCTAAATCCACGTAAACATAAGGAAAAACTTAATTAAAATCTACATTTGGAGCACCGCCCTCTACGGATGTGGAAGTTGGAACATCACAACACAAGACCGCCGTCGTCTAGAAGCATTCGAAACATGGTGTAGGCGAAGGATGCCCAAAATCAGGTGGATAGAAAAGCGCACCAACCATGAAGTTCTAGAGAAGGTAAAAGAGAAAAGACAAATAATGTACGTCATTGAAAAACGTAGAGATTAATGTATTTTTCTCTCATCATCATCATGTCAGCCGATAGACGTCCACTGCTGGACATAGGCCTCCCCCAAGGCTCGCCACTCCGACCGATCCTGTTCCGCTCGCATCCACCGAATTCCCGCGATCTTCACCAGGTCGTCGCTCCATATTTTTCTCTACGCCGCTAAAATATGTGCTAATAAAAACGTTAATCTGTTTTCTCAACATATACTATGCTCAATATTTCCTTCAGTATAAACAATCGATGGGGTTTTCAGTCTACATTATTATGGAGAAAACACGGGAAGTACCGTCGCCCACTCTGGTACTAATTAGCTTTGTAGGTAATAGAAATAAATGCTTCAGGTTTTAAGAGCGGAGAATTTTTCAGAAATATATAATTTTCCACGCAGATTGAACCACTTACGTTGTGCGATTAATAATCAGGTTATGAAATTTAATTCCTGCTATTGTTTTTACAGTACCCCTACCGGTCAATTCGAACAATGTGATAATTATATAGTTTAGTTCTCAACGTTATCTTTTGCAGTTCGATTCGACAAACCAATTGTCATTTCACGCTACAATTATTGTGACGTTTTGGGTATCCATTAGCTATCCATTGGATGTCTAAGTAATATCTTAAGCAAATCTTAGAGATCGTTCAAGAGGACATTCGGAATCGCGGAAATGTCAAATTTGACATGATTCTCTTCAATCGTTTCATTTTCATATCTAGTGGATATCTAGTTGATATCTAGATCATAGTTCGAATTAGCCCGCTAGCGTAAATTTCATTCGATAGCGTAACGTGACGTGACGCAAACGTTCGTTAAGTGTCATTACGTATTGGATTTTGAGTTTCCAAAACGTCCCGCTTGGCGCGCTGTTCAAAATCCATAGGTATTCTACAATCGTTTTTTTGAAGTATGTTGCGTACTTTTGCGTAACGCAAATTTAGTTTTTGTTCCGGATGGGATCAGGCCAATGCCAAGAATTTGCCTGTTAGCTTTTAGAAGTAGTTTAATGAAAGAGCCCGATTTTTAGGTATACTGAATGATATACTATAGATGAAATATGTCGATATATTAAATACTTATAACACACCTTACGCGCGCCTTAGAACGCACTGCGATTAATTTCTTGCGGTATCAGTCAAATTTCTTGCGGTTTCAGTTTTTTAAGTGCGTGCGCTCATGAAGCATGCCGTACGTTACACTTTTTGCGGTTCTGAAACCGCAAAAAATAATCGCAGTGCGTTCTCAGCCTAAAACGGGTTACGTATTTTATGTCGAAGATTGCTCGACATGTTTCGATCCATAACGAGGATCTTCAACGCTCCTTCAACGCGTGCTCCCGATGAAGCTACTCGTTATAAAGCGAGATCCATGTTCGACTTAAAAAGTGACTCGTTTCATGTATCTGTCTGTGTATTATTAATATTAGGAAGATGTCGATTTATGAAGGATTTACCATGCATTTACCTTATCATGTTAGGTATTTTTATCGCATGTGGCAATGTCTGACGCATTCTAATCTGACGTAGCACGTAGCTTAGACATGCGGAAGCCTTGCAACACATAAGGAAATAATGAAAGGTCATTGCAGTGCAGATTCGAATCCGGGCAAGAACTGTATTTGGAAATGAAAAAATCATTTATTTACATTCAAGATATATACAGTGGTACTACCACATGATAAGTAATAGTATTATCATACAGAACGGCCACGTACCGCCCCGCCACGACTCGAATTACCTCGCCCCGCGACAGCAGATTGACGGCCGTTTGCCGGCCGCTCAGTACTATCTTTAATTAACTTACACTATGAAGCATGGCACGTGTACAGACGTGCCGTTCACACATAGAAACGCAAGTTATTTTTGATGTATAGCGTGTCCGCCCTGAGGTACTACTAAACGAAATTAATAACTAGCTTAAATCTAAAAAAGGCCCTTGAGGCATTGGGATGCTGGCGGCATTTCCTCGCTGTATCGCAATGCTGATCTGTTGTGCGAGGAAGCCTCCAGCTATTCGGTCACCAGTTACGTCAACCAGACGCTTCGCGATTTCTGCAAACAACTTGTGCGCGCTGGGACCCCATGGACCTAGAGTTTCAACTCCAAATGGTGCAATGGTACTTTCTACCGAAATTTGGAAATTGAAATTCGTACCTAATGTACTGATATATCGATTTTAAGAGGATAGTGAACAACCGCTTCTTCATACAAACGTAATCTCCATTTTCCTCCCTAAATATTGAGATTATTAAAAATATTTTTACTCAATTTGATGGGTATAAACCATAGATATGCCCCCTCGTTTGAATTTTTTAGATTTTTTGATTATTGTAAGAGTTACGAGCGAAAAACCAATTCCATACAAATTTTAAATTCTCCTTATTCTTATAATAATCATAACATTAAAAAAAAACCGGCCAAGTGCGAGTCGGACTCGCACACGAAGGGTTCCGTACCATTACGAAAAAAAAACAGCAAAAAAATCATGTTTGTTGTATGGGAGCCCCATTTAAATATTTATATTATTCTGTTTTTAGTATTTGTTGTTATAGCGGTAACAGAAATACATCATCTGTAAAAATTTCAACTGTCTAGCTATCACGGTTCATGAGGTACAGCCTGGTGACAGACAGACAGACGGACAGACGGACAGACGGACAGACGGACAGACGGACAGACGGACAGACGGACAGACAGACAGACGGACAGACAGACAGACGGACAGACGAACAGACGGACAGACGGACAGACGGACAGTCGGACAGACGGACAGACGGACAGACGGACAGACGGACAGACGGACAGACGGACAGACGGACAGACGGACGGACAGACGGACAGCGGAGTCTTAGTAATAGGGTCCCGTTTTTACCTTTTGGGTACGGAACCCTAAGAACGAAAGGGCATAACTTATATAATGTACTTAGCAAGACAGGTAATAAGGACAGAGCCTACATAAAATCTTGCCAAAAGTAAATATAATTGCAACATTGTTAACGTATTGAAAGCCAACCAATATTTGGTGAGGACCGTTTTGGATTGGGTGACCGTCAGTTATGAAATTGCAGCGAAAATTTACGAGCGAGTGACGAAAGAGATTGTTGGTAGAAAAGCATTATTAAAACGATAAAAATAAGAGAGATGTAATAAGTACATTTTGGATATGCATTATCAAATCGTGTACCTAGATTAGGTAATTTTTTTTTACTTTATTATATTGAATTCGATTTGTAATGTACAATAATATTAAGTTTACAATGGATATCTTGTCCAAAATATTAATTCTGCTTTTAATATAAATTCTGTTTTTTAATTGTTTTTATTTATTTATTATTATTTGTATTGTGTATATAGTGTGTATATAATGTACGATTGTATGGCGGCGACTAGAATTTTATACATCATTCGTGCATAGATTACGTTGGTACTAGTTCATGTAGATACATCATGTACTGGAGCGAGTGAGATGCACAGTCTAATTTTGACAAAATTACATCAAAATTAACGAATTGACCTCTAGGTTCGCGTGACTGAAGGTCATAAATAACTTTTCACTGTGTCCCTGTTTTTTTACCCCGACTGTACTAAGTACAGTGTACTATATTCCAGCTAAAAACAAAGTAAAAAGCGAGCATAACCGCGGCGCAGCGCTAGCACGCGCCGAGTGCCATGACCTGACTCAATGCGATGCCCACGCGCATCTAAGCGTGTGTGCGTGAGGCGCACAGTGCGTACGTTGTAAATATAAATAAATGTTCAAGGTTGAATTACTTATTCTGGGTATTAATAAAACCATAGAGTAACTTATACTAGAGCGGTACTGTTATAGTAAATTTTGTAACCACAGTAAATTCACTGCCATCTATCGACACACTTTAAAACTAAAAATGAAGATTTATAAAAATAAGATAAAATGTATTTAAATATGGATAAATGATTTTTTTTATTTGCTTAATTATTTTTAATGATTTTTGACCCATGTTCTTTCACTTATATGCGTTAAAATTGTTAAATAACAAACGAAACCGTCAACGCCATCTATACGACAGTAGGCCAAAGCTAGTAGCGCCCTCTGATCGAGAATCAAATTTTCTTGATTTTCGAGGCACGTTTTTTTCTTAGACTGTATCCATCTATTACGGAGTTAGATCTATCTTTGATAAAACAAAGACGCTTTCCAGATAGATTTTCGTACACCCGACCCGGCCAAGTGCGAGTCGGACTCGCGCACCGAGGGTTCCGTACTTTTTAGTATTTGTTGTTATAGCGGCAACAGAAATACATCTGTGAAAATTTCAACTGTCTAGCTATCACGGTGCATGAGATACAGCCTGGTGACAGACAGACGGACAGACCGACGGACAGACGGACAGCGGAGTCTTAGTAATAGGGTCCCGTTGGGTACGGAACCCTAAAAATGCCGCTCACGTATTAATTTGTTGACACGGCAGCAGTGTACACCAACTATCATGATATGCATACAGACAGCGGCGCTAGTGTGCGTGAATGGTTTGTTTACATCAACAGAAATGCAAATGTTGCGCGATTTCCAGATATTGATACTTTTAACTTTATTTAAACGTAGGCCCTAAGATATGTTTTTACTATGATAATAGTAGTAGTAGTAAGTAAGTAAACACACACACTTTATTGAACGACAAAAGAAAAGTCAATAACATAATAATAATAAAAGTAGTAATAGTAATAGTAGTAATAGTAGTAGCAGTAATAGTAATATAATAGTAGTAATTAAGGAGATAAAACAGAAGCATACAAGTGAAGAACAATATAGACAGAATATACATAACTATTATAGATTATGTTGTTTCCTTAAGCATATCTCACCGAGAACATAAGTGGTATTAGAATGTAAACCTAGCAACATGCAACACTTAACTATTTTAACTACAACAACTACATTAAATTCATATTTATGATTTATGAATGTTATGATCTAAAACTACATCTATTTTTTATATAATTTTGTGACAGCAGCCTTGAATGAGGCACGGGAGCATGAGAATAAATCTACATTACAAAGTAGCTGGTTGTGGTGGTCGCAAAGCCCGTTTGCCTGCGTTAGAACGCGTAATAGAAATAGTAAAGCGCTTTATTGCACAAAACAAGAACATACTAAAGAGAAAATACAATAAACGTCTAGAAAGGCGAACTTATGCCTTCAAGGGGTCTCTTCCAGGTTACTTGTTAATAACTAAGAGATAAATACGAAATTATTAAGATACGTCAAAAATTTGCTAAAGATACGATATGGGTCAGATATGTCAGTGTCAAAAGTGACGTTTCTTCAAACAAAAACGTCACTTTTCCAACCCAGGTAAATAATTAAATTTCTAACTTTTTAAAATCCCCAAAAAGTATTTTTAAAAGTATAATTACACTTGCATATCGTATTTTTATGCTCTTATTGGTACGACACGGCAATTATTTTCCAATTTAATCACCAGCACTACACTACAACCATTCATTAAATGAACCATTTTATGGAAAAAACGCATAAAAAATACATCGCCATTACGATTAGAGGTTACTAGAACCCAAAAATAGGCGAGAAACCACGTAAACCTAAAGGAAAATCAATAAAACGTACAGTCAAAATGATCAAATTTATTCCAATATTACATTAATAGCATGCACGTGTTGCGTTTAAGATAACACTACACACACGCACACATAAACAAGAATTAATACGTAGAATAAATTCGCGCGCTACAAAGTTACAATTTACCGATGGTCACATTCGGAACTTAAATTCTCCATACTATATTTGTTGAAACGCGCAGCAGTGGCGCCGCGCTTAACCGCATTTGTGAGTTTGTCGACTCTGGCGCATGTTGTAAGCCAGATTTGGACGTTTCCTTGGATTTGTTGGTCACTGTCATAAGGTTAAAACCGTTTTAATGTTCGTTTTCAAGGATTATTTAAACAGTGATCCGTATATGTAATTGTTCAATACTAATTTTGCTTCGCTAATTGTTTTCCTTAAATCGAGGTCAACTTAGTATTTTATAATATTGGTTCATTTGTTTCTTGTCAAATAAATTATGTAGTAACATAACTCATTTGTAATTGTAATTATTGTGTGTATAATAAATAATTTTATACTCATTTCTAGACAGTCATAAAAGTAAAACGAATTGCGTAGAAAATAACGAGAAAGATTTATGCCGCCTGTCCTCGATATACTGAGTCGAAAGTAATGAGAATACGACAAAGTATGTTTGCAGAAATACGACTTTATGTCAGCACTTTAATGTATATCTTAGGGTACTTGCAATCAATGTTTTTAAATGAAAAAGGTACGCTAAATTATGCATTTTTAAAAGGTAAATTCAATTTTTAATTTCTAGGACAGGTGCATAATTTTCTCTGCATCGTCAAAATTAATCCCAAATGGATCAACAATTTTTATTACAAATTTATTTACATACAAGATATATACAGTGGTACTACGTAAACGAAATTAATAACTAGCTTAAATCTAAAATAGGCCCTTGAAGCATTGTACCAAGGATGCTGGCGGCATTTTCCCGCTGTATCGCAATGCTGATACGTTGTGCGAGAAAGCCGCCAGCTCTTCGGTCACCAGTTACGTCAACCAGACGCTTCGCGATTTCTGCAAACAACTTATCCCAAATTAAGTATTAAAAGTAACATAATATTCGCAGATGCATCGGGAGATGCTAAGTTGGACTAAAGATCTGGTCTGGATTCTAGTAAATCGTTGGAAATCGTGGAGATCTCTGACGGTGACCTTTGTACATGTAATGATGATAATGTAATTTAATGCTTACCTCAAGGGCTTAAGGCCACATTTTGTCTACATATTTCATATAAAAACGGACATCTAATAGATACAGAAATAAAAAAAACAGTCACCATAACATCAAAAGTAGTAGACCAACCTAGGTACAAGTCAGAAGTATCTACCATTCACTAATAGCTTAATAAAAATAGATAGAACAAATAAGACTAGAAATAAAACTATGAAAACGGTTTATATCGCGAGAGCTGTAAAGGGTTCGAAACGTCTGGATCTATTATAAATTCAATATACGCGATATAATCCGTTTTCATGGTTTTATTTCATGAGTAACTATCGCGGTAACAAAAGACAATATTAAAAATGGAAAATATTTTTTTAACAAGAACCGCTTAATTTTGATAAGTATTCTCTCTGGTGGCAGATATTATACTTGGTCAAGCAAATCTTGTCAGTAGAAAAAGGCGGCAAATTTGAAAAATCGCGGGTTAGCAACACTACGTTTAAATGAGGGCTATCGTTTTTTTGCTCACCAGTTGGCGCCTCTGTTGATGGTGGTCCAAAAGACTAAAGAACAGCTGTCAGTCATTAAAGTGACAAGTGACATTTGACATTTCGAACTATGGAAAAGACCACCATCTACACTAGCGCCCCTAGCGGCGAATTCATACGCGTTAGCCCTCATTGATCGAAATTCGCGTGATATTTATATTTTATCTGTGGAAGTGTTTTGTTTACCTTTTATCGTTGTTCGATGTACATTGCTGCTTTTTATTCGTTTCCCAGGGATACCATACTTCAGTTTGCTTTACATTGCTGACATATCCAGCTTGACAGACTATATTAAAGTTGTCGTCAATAGAACTTGTAAACAATGTAATCAAATATGACAGGTTTTGTTAGCGTTTGACACATAACCTAACATATTTACGAAGGGAATTTTCGCTGAAATATTAATAATTAACATTTAATTTAACTAAAAATTTATATTAATAAAATATTTAAGTATATAGACTGTTAAGAAGGTCATGGTTGTCCTTTTAAAGAGCGAGATTACGAAGTAATGAAGGTAAAACGGTTTGTTTACATTGTTTTCAAGTTCTATTGACGACGACTTTATTGATATTGAATGTTCCAGATTTAAAATTGAATTCACAACTGAAACACAACAAGTATAAAAATTCGAACCTCCGAAAATTCATATTTTTCCATTTCTAAAACAAATTATTGCGTTATTTTCCCACATCTTGCATTTCGCACGTAATCAATAAAAACGTTCACGAACAATAAATAGCACTTCAAAACAAAAACACAATATTTCAAACTCATTTTAAAAATAACATGCAATAAAACTGCATTTTCCTGTGTATTTTCTAGAATTGTTGCGGTTTCCGAGAAAATTGATACTTAATTCTCATAAAAATCGCCGACTGACGTGTTTTCCACAGTAATTATTAGGATATAAATTATATAACCGCTAGTTTAATATGCTGTTATATAAATTTATGTCACTGGTATGCTATCGAGCCAATTAGATGTAATGCAAGTAGGGAGGTGATATATTATGTAGGTATATATGTATGCCTTTCCACGAAAAAAGTAGCGTACCTAGTACAAAGCTAAATAATTACTTGATTAGAAAGCGTGCAAGTATAATATTCATATTTTCTCACACATTGATATGTATTGATGTGTATTGTATGTGTATGTGTCTACTTAGTGCTAAAAATAGTATTTAGAATATTGTCTTGTAGGGTTTTTTAAATTATTCTTTTGAACGTTCGATTTTTAGGGTTCCGTACCCAAATGGTAAAAACGGGACCCTATTACTAAGACTCCGCTGTCCGTCTGTCCGTCTGTCTGTCACCAGGCTGTATCTCATGAACCGTGATACCTAGAGTTGAAATTTTCACAGATGATGTATTTCTGTTGCCGCTATAACAACAAATACTAAAAACAGAATAAAATTAATATTTAAGTGGGGCTCCCATACATCCCATACAACTCACTCACTCCCATACAACAAACGTGATTTTTTTGCCGTTTTTGTGTGTAATGGTACGGAACCCTTCGTGCGCGAGTCCGACTCGCACTTTGCCGGTTTTTATTAGATATAAGTAGTTGTTATTCCGTTCTTTTTTTTGTATATATTATGCGTTAGTAATTAGAGAGGCATCTTTTTTGGTCTATGCAAGTATGCAGTATGCACACTTGAACCTATAAGCGATTAGGAAGAAGAGAGGGACGCGTCTTCGTGAATGGCACAAACTATATAGGTACTGGTTGTCACTCTTTGAGTATATGGAACTCTAATGATTATGGCGTGCCAACATATCCATTAAAACCATGTTAAATGCCCACAGACCGCATTCGGTATAAACAATACTATCGCATTTCAGCGAATCATCAGTTTTGTTGAATGCGAAATGGGTCTAATTGAATTATTTTATCTGGACGCTGTGGCAACTGCGGTGTGAGTCACCCGTGGATGAAATAGGCGTAGAGAGGACAGATCATACTTACAATGTAACTATTTTCGTTCGACATATTATCTCTAAGTCAAGGTAGTTTTAAGAATTTCTTACATAAAAACGCTTGATTACATTTAAGCAAAGTTCACAGATGATTTATTTCTGTTGCCGCTATAATAACAAATACTAAAAAGTACGGAATCCTCGGTGGGCGAGTTCGACTCGCACTACGGTTTTTATTTACACGCCAGAGGGACATAAGTAGAGGTATTAGCCTAACTACCTTACCTAACTAACTAACCTAACCTTAACTAACTACCTTTTAATTTTATTATAATTATCCAGATGTCATAGAAATCCTGATCTTAATGAAAAACTGTGATTGTAAGCTTTTTAGAGAATCATACATAGATTTATTAAAACAAAATTACTAATATGATGTTACTTTTTTTTAATTATAATATCATAGTCTTAACTAGGGAACCATAAAAACAAACAGCTATTAGTCCAAAGGCTCCCAACTATGTTCCAAAATTAACCCGAATATCCTCATTCAGGTGCAAATATTTTTATTTAAAAGTCGCAGTTCTATGGCAACCTAACCTATATAGTTTTATGGACTGAATTTAACTTGTTTGCCCGCAACTCACCGCACCAAAAGATTATCTGAACAGCTTCTAACATATTCAACTGTCAATTACTTTATTTTATTTTGCGCCATTTTTAAAAGACTATCGCATCTATTCAATTAATCTCTCCGCCCGGGGCCCTTTGATCAGACCGCGCTGTGTTCACAACGCGCAACTTTATATTGCTACGAACCAGTATAATTTTCTGTTTAAGTACCTACATAATTATAACCTCCTAAAAAAATAAAAATAAAATAAAATTCATTTATTTTAAGCTGCAAGGCTCCTGGGCCCAGCCCAGTAAGCAACATCTGTGCAACAGCAAGCAACAGCTGTGTCAACTGCTGACATCAGCAGTGACCACGACACTCTGCAAAGGGTAAAACGAAGAAGAAGAAGGCCTAGCCATACAAATAAAAAGCTAAAAATTTCCAATGACATTTGAACCTATAGTGTAGGAAATAGAGTTAATTTTGCGTTGTTGGAAAATTGAACAAAACAAAGCAATATCTACTCTGTTCCAATTGAATAAGATTTAAATTTCATCGAACTGAAGAGGAAGTAGGACCTTGGGCCTTAGGAGGATAAGACATTGACCTGATAGACGGTCTTCTCCACATTAGTGAGGAAAACCGTTTATGAAAAATTCTCAAATAAGAAAACAGCTTTTAATAAAATTACCCATCGAGGGGTCTAGTTATATTAGTTTGCTCATAGTCAAGTACAGTATGTTGTAAATAATGTCAGTATCTGTACTGCGAACCGCAGATACTACAACCTAATGCACTATGGCCGATAATGCTTTATATTCCGATTGTATTCATTTGAACTGATTAAATGGAAAATTAAATTATTTGTTTTATATTGTGTTAGTATTCTTAGAACTGCACTAGTTCATGGCCCCGGTGGAAGATCAGCGCTAGCCTAGCCAGGCTAGCACCATGCTGAGTCGGGACCATTTCGTGGCTTATATTATTTATGTTGTGTTTCCTATGTACGTGTTTTCCTCTTTTTTGCCACGAATAAACGCTATCTATCCATCTATCTAAAAATTATTTTGATTTTATGACTCAATTGTAACCTCTTTTATTGCAAACCTACCTACATCTAGAAATTAGTAATTAGCAGTTTGCAATTTAAAAAGTTTGTAATCAAAAATGTTTACTCTTAGTCGTAGGTAGAACTGAGGTAACAATATTAATTTCTATAACATCATGACTGAAGTATCATCTGTGCCGTATAATTAATCTTTTGTTTATGACACTTTAAACTCGCGTTTTGAACACATATTTAATTATACGTCGGAATATAAGGTAAAAATAATGAAATTAAACCGCGGTAGACCCGTTCGTATAATGAAAAATGTGTTTTGCTTATGAGATAAATATTAGAGGACCGAAAATTTATCCTTGCGGTATACCTACCCCACTTGACTAATAGTAGAGGAACCAAAACAGATCCTTGTGGAACACCTCTTTTTAAAATCACTGCCAAGAATATTGGGGATGTAATAAAGTTAAAATCGTTCACGTTTTTAATCTTTTCTTCCATGAGCTACATTCCTGTCATTGAAATTGATTTTCTTAATGATAATCTTTAAATTCCTTGAAGTTTAATCTGTCTCATAAGGTACTTCACGTACTGTGTTATATATGCCGTCAGAAAATACCTGGAGTGGGTATAAATTTAGAAAGGGAATTAAAATATTAATTCGATACGAATCCATTACTAATATTAATGAAAAATATCCCAGGAGTTGACAAAAATAGTTGTCGATTCAATTTTGATTCCCAGAAATAGGTATGAAAAATGTAGATCCTTAGAAGCAGTCAATCTGTAAATTTTTTGGAAAACATGACGATTGATAAGTTACCACACATGTGGCACTAATGGCACTATATGGGCAGATATTGGATTACGGCTTTTAGCGGCACCTACAATTGTGTTTTTTTCTTGTAAAAATAAACTAATATTCGCGTCGCGATTTATTGAAACACCAGGAACTGATGGTGTTTACTTTTTGGCTTAAAACTTTGCCGACCTTAGCTCTAAGGTAAGCAAGCCAAACCAGGGGCCATAGCAAGATAATATTTGTTTATCGGCAAGTGCTAAATGAAAAGTAATAATTTATAGGGGTAACAAGCGAACGAAAAGTCGCGTGATAATTTTCCGTGCATAATGTTTCAATTTGCGTTTTCTATAGGGAACGCGCATGAAATGTAGGGGGCAACACACGAGCCCCCTGTTTCTTGGCGCGAAATGTCAGTGTCAAGTTTAAGCTTCCAATGTCGCCCTCAAGATCGCAGAACCTACAATGCATAAGAAGAAACTGTAGAGGGAAGCACTTGTTTTTTTGGCGTGAAGTGTCAATGTACAAGTGTCAATGGGTGGTCTAGTGGTCAGGACGTTAGCCGTGTAAGCTGAAGACGCGGGTTTGATTCCCGCCTCGGCCATCGGTCGACTTGGTCACTTTTTCTTAAGTGTATGATATCTATTTCAGTTTATAATTTGTATAAAAAAACAAAATAATTTGATTTGTTTCCTGGTTGTCAATGTATAGTTTATGTTTCTGATTCAGGCCGCAAGATGGCAGACCTTCCAACGTGCACGATCCCTACTTGGCCTCCAGTACGTTTTGTATATTATTTGGATACGTCAAATGCATATTCTGAATAAGCCTCCTGGAGACTGAATGCCGCGGATTACGGTGAGACAAGCTCCAAGTGTGTGCACAGTGGTTTTGTTTATAAGCGAAGTGGACAAAGTTAAATAGGTGAAAAGGCTTAAACACTTTTACCTATCGTTGAGTTTTTGTTTGCGTCTACGTCACTTTTTTTTACTTTAAAAAAGTAGGTTTAAGGAGTAGGTTATATCATCTCCCTATATGTATGTTGTTTGTGATAGGTAGTGTAACTATATGCTTTATAGGTAGTTTAACTTTGGTTTACTTTATGGAGTATACAAAACACACAAATTTCTAAAACAAGGAAATGTCAGTTGTATGCCGATATATTTCTCTTTTTGTCAGCAGCAAGTAACTGTTTGACACAGACGATTTATCTATGTTGATTAATCTAGTCTTATTAGAATTATTAAAATTTCATTGCGTAATGTTATATCTACTTCCTAGCGACTTCGCACGGGTTAACATATTGTCCACTTGAACCTTCCTCAAGAATCACTTTATCGATAGGTGAAAACCGCATGAAGATCCGTTATCGTTTTTGAGTTTATCGCGAACATACATACACACAAACAGACAGACGCGGCGGAGGACTTTGTTTTATAATGTGTAGTTATTTCTTATATATATAATCTAATCTGTTTATAAAAGTGTAGAGCAATACGAGCAGCGGCGCTTAGAAGACTTGGATACTAAGCGCCATCTCCGTAAGACGCGGCCGAAGCCTTCGTATACCTACACCTGCAACTCAGCCGGCCAGCTCCATTACGTACCATGTAATCGCATCTTCAAAACCATGTTCCCCATTAAAAACATTGGAGCCGCCGTGGACACGGCGAGGAGGACATTATTGTTATATCTAATCTATCACTATGAAGCTGATGGTCGTGGGTTCGAATCTCGGTAAGTCCTGGGTGTTGTATATATCGTTGTCTGAGTACCCATAACATAAACCTTGTTGACCTTATTGTGTGGCTTAGCCAATTTGGGTAAGGATGTCCTATAATAATTATCTTACTTACCTTTAGTAAACATTTTAAATACTTAAACTTTGTCCAAGTATTGTGCGTCAGAGCCCACAGTGCAGACACAAGTGTCGCGTTACTCTCGCGATGACACTCGCAACTGTGCAGCTCTAATTGCAACTATTATTCCTGAGTAGAGATTCTCGGGTCAGTGACTCCGCGTCTTAGATCTGAATTGTAATTAACATTCAACCAATTTAGTAATGGGACCTATAATGTTTATGTTTAATTTAGTTTATCCTAGAAACTAACACTAATAATAATAAGTCACATTTCAGCCGTCCCGAAAATCGTCCCGCGACCCCCCCGATGCAAAGGTGCCCATGACGCTCGCCGCGTTGCCACGTTGAACCGCGATGGACAATCTTTGCATCAGGAAGGACTGGATAGTATAGTTTAGAGTAAGAGTAATTTGTTATTTTGATGTATAATTGTATATTTGATTTTATTTAATGTAATTTAGTATAATTTTTAGAGTATGAAAGATCGACTGTTATAACCAAATTGATTCATTTAGTTTATTTATATTAGATATTGTAATAAAATTGCATAAAACTGATAAAACATTTTTGACAATATGATTTTACGACTGGTTTGTGTGAGTTCACACAAATAGATGCCCTTACCGGGATATGAACTCAGGACCATCGACTTAGGCAGGGTCACTACCAACAAATCCAGATTGATTGTCAAATATATGACAAATAAGAATTATGTTGGGTTCCTACCTAATAACTTCAATACGCCGATGATTAATTGTTATAAAACTGTATGTAGGTACTGAATAAATGTTAATATTTTAATAAGCACAACAGAAATAGGTATCAACAATATGTAAAGGAAAAAATCTAGCAATTTATTTAGTTTATCATTTACAAATGCTGGATTTATAACCACAAAGTTGTTTACTTCCGTCGAGGTTATGAGTTACACATGTTGTAAATATTGTGAAATTGATAAAGTCTAAGGCTTAGACTTTGCACCGAGTTTCATTATGGGTACTTAAACGTTCTAGATTTTCATATAGGTGGGGAGCCGGTAATGCTAAATGTGTAGTTACTCGAGCGTCGTAGAGACATATTGGAATCGAAAGATTTAGATAAGAAGACAAAAATGTTATATAGTTTTGTTTTCAGCGAGCAGGAAAGCGACTACAGATTTTTTTAAATTTCGAGGGGTTGGTGGAGGGTTAAAAAAATAGTTTTAGTAGATTGTGAAATTGGTCGTTTTGGTCCAAGTTAATGCTATAATTCTTTATATAACTGAATATGACACCTATTTATATGCATTTCCTTAATCTGACGGCCACAAGTTCGACGCCCGATTTTCACACTGTAACCGTCAGATTAAGGAAATGTGTACAAATCATCGTCAGATTTAGTAATAGCACAATTATAGAATTAATTTAGACTATAATGACAACCAACTGCTCAACATAGACGGCTTAAAGTGATAAAGGTAGACTCCACGGGGTAGCAAGATATCACTCATATCTTAATCGGACGCGCTCAAGTAACTACAAAAATCCCCTCTTGGGTTCCCCGACCAACAGAAATTCGACATTAATGATAACATTTCCACACTTTGGTAATGCAAATGCCATGCAGAGTTCTCTTTGTCCGACTCTTTATTTTTAATTACTTCTATAATACAGGCTGATTGTATTTACTTAGGGCAGTAAAAAAAAAAAAATAAGATAAGGGCATTTTTTTAGAACCACATCGTCTATTTTGTTTTTAGTGAAATCATCCATAGATTTAATGCTCAGTAAAAGGGGTTTAGCACACAAACCACTGCTTGCTTTGACATTTCTTTTATTACATTGATATACAGGATTAATTATAAGATTACATAAAGATCAAATCGAACATAAGTAACATAACCTCGCGCACAGGCCTGCCGCCAAATCTGACAGCTCTCTCTCTCTCAAACTAAAATGACCATAGATACAACAATCAAAAGTATAGAGCCAGGTACATACTACATGTAATTATCAGTAGTATTAGGCCACATATAGGATATTAACTATTGTGATGCTTACAGCTCGGCCATCCTTTTTATTTTAGTGAGTCCTCTCACTAAAGTAATTAAACATTTATATCAACAACCATATATCATAACATGTCATCCACCTTAACACTAACGAAAGATAAACATACATAACAACATTATTTTAACCTTCTGGTTTTTCAGTTCCTCATTAATCAATCGCAGCCAGTGACAATATGTATATTAACCTGATGCTTTAACCTGAGATCATGTAAACAGTCATTTCATACAACCAGCACCTATAGTAGCATTTACAGCCTTCTTCTAGTCTTTCACTATATGAACTAACTTACAGTCATGGTCTGCTCTAGACAGTCTGTTAAAGTATAAACCAACATCAACATTTACAGTCTGCCCTCAAGGCCTGCTCTAAACAGTTTGGTAAAGTATAACACGTTATAAACAATCATAGTCTGCCCTTAAGGCCTGCTCTATGGCAAAGCATAATACATCATATACAATCACAATCTGCCCTTAAGGCCTGCTCTAAACAATTTGGCAAAGTATAAAGTATAACACATCATACACAATCACAGTCTGCCCTTAAGGCCTGCTCTAAATAGTTTGACAAAGTATAATTCATGATAAACAATCACAGTCTGCCCTTAAGGCCTGCTCTAAACAATTTGGCAAAGTATAACACATCATAAACAATCACAGTCTGCCTTTAAGGCCTGCTCTAAATAGTTTGGCAAAGTATAATTCATCATAAACAATCACAGTCTGCCCTTAAGGCCTGCTCTAGACATCATTCCAAAGTATAAAAATTGTTATGGCCTGCTCTAGACTAGACTAGTCTAGACAGTCTGCCATCACGGCCTGCTCTAGAAGACAGGCTGCTATCAAAGCCTGTTCTAGACAGTCTGCCAACATTCAACCTAGTCAATCTAATTATTTAATTAGACTGTTGTTATGGCCTGCTCTAGACTGGACCAGTCTAGACAGTCTGCCATCACGGCCTGCTCTAGAAGACAGGCTGCTATCAAAGCCTGTTCTAGACAGTCTGCCAACATTCAACCTAGTCAATCTAATTATTTATTTAGACTGTTGTTATGGCCTGCTCTAGACTAGACCAGTCTAGACAGTCTGCCATCACGGCCTGCTCTAGAAGACAGGCTGCTATCAAAGCCTGTTCTAGACAGTCTGCCAACATTCATACCTATAGCCAACCTAATCATTTAATTTGTTATGGCCTGTCTGCCATCACGGCCTGCCCCAGACAGTCTGCCATCAAGGCCTGCGCTGGACAGTTTGCCAAAGTATTACTAATTATTTATTTATTTTTGAATCTAACTACAAGGTCCATATGACAAGTACCTATCTTTGCCAAAATATAAACTAACATAATAAACAGTCTCATTACGGCCTGCACTAGACAGTCTGCCAAAACTCAACGGTTATATTCTAGATTCATAATATTAATATAATAACTAGCAGTCGTGTCAGCGAAGAGTCTCGACCAACACCGAGAGAGACTCTCGCCGAGTCGCTTGATCAGATGCATAAGACGGTAATCGTGGACACGGCGCATAGTACGTCGGTTCCTCACTCTGCGGCCCTGACCATCGGCAGCTTGGGCCCTGCCCACTGCTGGCAGCTCTGTCTTAACAGTTTCACCTCCTTTGCTTCAGTCAGCTCTTGCTGCGATGCCCTCGCTTATCATCAACTTCATCCGTTCAGCCAGGTTACCAGCGTTGAAACATACAAAAATAAAAATAGTTATAATCATTAGCAGTAGCAAAGATAATTTTAGTCACAGTCATCCTCAACAATTTAATAATTGAAATATAAACATCGACTCAGTCAATCATTATCATCATCAATTAATCTTACTATATACCTAATCATCATCTATCATCATCTATATCGTCATCAAAATCGATCTGTTCGGTAATCATCATCGATATCATCATCAATATGGTCAGTCAAGCATTATCGCCGACATTGTTATCGAAGTCGTTCAGCTCCGTTTTCATCATCGATATGGTCAGTTATTGACCCTGTCGTGGACATCGAGGCAAACATTCGTTGACATCGACACTGTAATCGATATGTTCGGTCATATACATAATCATCGTTCTCGGACCTCTGTTACCTAAGATCTTCCTTAGATACCTACTCATCGTTACTGAAATCGCAATCAGACGTCAATGACGTCATGGATATCAGTCATTATCTTCATCGAAAAATCCTCAACATTAATTAAATAAAATGACAAATATTCCATCGATTCATCAACTTTAAGAAGATTACATTTAAAACAGGTTGTTATTAATTTATTTATATAAACAGATAATTATTTATTCAATGACCATATGATCCTGATGTTTCGTCCTAAACTTCGTTCAGTATTTCACAATGGTAATATTCAGCCCCAGGAATCGGCAAGAACGCAGCAACTATATCTCGGGATGACATGCACCCAAAAAAAGTAGCTCTAAATAATAGCGTATAGGTACTACACCGAGTACACCGTAACATATACTAGCGTCATTAGTGTCATTACCCCACCTACTATATTATTGGAAGTATTGGAAGTGATTAAAAGTTATTCCAATATACATTTATTCACTTTTTGTTAATTGATACAGCCAATATTTCCTGGCTATGCTAATCGTGGCGACAACGCACTTAATGACAAAAATGCAACCATACATTTTGTCTTTATGAATCATGGTTCTTTTGCCTTACTATACTTTAATTAATATTACCAACTTATTTCTTGTCATCACTGTGTCTGTCATAAAATCATACATGTTACCTTCCATGGTACCTTCTGTTAAACCTACTGATCAAGCAAATTTTAAGAATACAAAGTTTCATGAATTGAAATGAAAAATAAAAATTAGTTCCAAGCTCCTTATAAGGCTTCTTGAGCCTACTTTATAAGGCTTCTTTAAGTTTGAATGTTATCTACTTTTAGCTTCGTTTATTTAACTTACCTACTCTGGTGTTGATTCTTTTGTTAAGGTCAGTCACAGACTTCTGCTCAGGACCATACTAAAATTTTGTACTAACACTTGTGACAGTGGTTGTACTTATTCATCGATTTTGCATTTCAAGTCAATTTTCAATGAGAATTCTTTGTCTTGTTTTTTTTCAAACAGGGACTGTTTTTGTAAACTTTTTAATTTTACAAATAGACTTTCTTAACTTGATAATGTATACACAAGTATGCTGCTTTTGCCTTTTCTTGACACTTTATGGTCCTTACCTATTAGTAACCTGAATTTTATAATTTGTGACCTAAGAGTTTGATTAACTTAGTTAGGCATCACTAACTGTAAAATTTCTTAACCTGAATCTGTCATACAATAATTATTTCAGATTCACCCTTTATGCAAATGAAACCATAAAGTCACAAATTAATTGTATTTCATAGCAACAATTCATAGTTTCATTTGTGGTTTGTTATTATATTGTACAACTGCAAAATATAACTGAATACTATGCAATATGCTTAATACAAATATTGAATATTGTGTCAACAGCATGGAAAAAGTAATCTGTTCTTGTTTAGCCAATCTGCTTTTACTAGACAGAACTCGCACTAAACTTATAAATTTAGAGAAACAAATGTGTACATTGGTGTATATTTTGTGCAAAAAGGTTTAAATATAAATACCGCTTGTCACCAATTCAAAGGTATGAAGTAGGTATTCAAGATTTCTAAATAGAGTGAAATATAACTTCTTTTAAATACCTACTAGGAGATCTTAACCACTGAAAGTGAACTGTACTTATTGTTATCAGAAAATAAACATTTATATTTCATTTTTTTCATTTTCTTATGCTATGTCAATATCCACAACGCAACCAGTCATCATGTAAATCATGCTCCCTGAATGATAATAATGATGTTTTAAAATTGTTACTTTGATTTTCAATTGCATGACATTTAAAACAGTAGTATGAAATAGATGTAAAACTATCAATGTCATTCATTTCAAATTTAGAATTCATACTGTGTGTAATTCCATTAATTCATTATTGTTTCTATTTGCATCTCTCGGAGTATCCAGACTAATAATTTTCAGTACAACAATGATTGGCAACTAAATGCATGTACCTACAGTACTACTATGTAGAATATACCATCTTTAATTAACATTTTTTTTTTTTTTACATTTGCCTATATACAAATGTTTATAAATAATTTGTTTGCATCAAAACAAAAACTAGTTTCTTTGTCTTTTCACCTAAATAACCGATATGCACATTTATCTATTAAGATTCTTTTATTCTGAATTAGAGACCGGGGTATTTATCTCAATAAGTGTGATGCTTGGTAAAGGCCTTTTCTAAATCTTCCCATTGACAACCGTCATGGGCCAATCTCCTACAATTCTAGCCCGCTGTCAGTCGCTACCTCTCATCTTTGCTATCTCATCATTTCATCATGGCAATAACTTCTGCAATACTAATCAATCACATTTTTTTGTTATCTCTTACTATATATAGGCATTATATACTCATGCATCATTAGAACAAAAAAAACCTTTGTGTCATTAGACTATCCAAAAAAATAATAGTAATAATACCTAGTAAATATTCAATTATTGTCATTTTACAACTCATTGTTAATAATTAACTTCACTGAGCACCTGAATTGTACCTGAACAGTGCACAATACCATCCTTACCATTTTGACTTCTTATAACCATGTTGGCTCTTAATGATAGTTCTCTGCGTCTCACCAATCTCACCGTGATGGTCGTTTGCTTGCATTTTCGTCGAGATCTATTCTCATTGTATTCCAACGTGTCTCAACGTGTCAGTCCAAAAACAAACAATAACAAAAAACACAGGTTAATAACTAGATCAATACATAGCAAATGTCCAGTGCATTGCAAATTTAAAACAACTTTTATTTTAAACAAATGAAACCAATTGTCAATCATTTTGTTTACCATACAAAACAAACTAATGAAATCGTGTATCATATATATTTATATATATATACACTATTGTCTTGATTATGAAATTAACATTCAAAAGACCAAGCAACTTACATTACTATGTACCTCTTTCATCATCATCATCAATTTTAAGAGCTATGCTCTTGTTAATGGAGTAATTACCATTCTTTGCTGGGCCAGCCTTTTAACTCCCTCATACAACATGACAGAAACTCTATCTTTCATTTGGCTGAGATATGTGTTCCTCTGCGTCTTTCTCGCTCAATCTTGCCCTTCAGGATGTTTAAAAAGAATCTGTCGTGCGGGTCGTGCCGTATTAGATGACTAATCATCTTGCACCTTCTGTTAGCTGTTGTGCCTAACACGCATCTCTTCTCTCCTGCCATGCTCAGTTCCTCAACGTTCGTCTTCCTTTCTGTCCAGCTAATCCTTAGCATCCTCCGCCAACACCGGATTTCAAAGGCCTCCAATCGCTCTCTGTCCCGTTGTGTCACTGTCCACGTCTCACAAACATTTAAAGCAATGCTCCAGATATACGCCTTAACTAAGCGTTTTTTTTTTTTTCACATTCTTCGAGATGTGTGCTTCATCTCTATATAGGTGAAAATAATCATCCAATTTCTATGTGGGCATTTGAATTCACAATCCCGCTTTCTGAGTTGAAATCATCCATAGATTTAATGCTCAGTAAAAGGGGTTTAGCACACAAACCACTGCTTGCTTTGACATTTCTTTTATTACATTGATATACAGGATTAATTATAAGATTACATAAAGATCAAATCGAACATAAGTAACATAACCTCGCGCACAGGCCTGCCGCCAAATCTGACAGCTCTCTCTCTCAAACTAAAATGACCATAGATACAACAATCAAAAGTATAGAGCCAGGTACATACTACATGTAATTATCAGTAGTATTAGGCCACATATAGGATATTAACTATTGTGATGCTTACATTAGATAAGTTCATTAACATTCAAAGGTTATTTAAAATCGTAACCTATATGTCCGTTTGTCTGTAATAATATTTTGACACAATTTTTAGGGTTCCGTAGTCAACTAGGAAACCTTTTAGTTTCGCCGTGTCCGATATATTATGTCTATCAGTCTGTATGTCAATCCATATCCGTCCTCGGCTCTAGCACGTTAGTGCCAGAAAGCTGCAATTTAACATGGATAAATAAATCAATGATGTGAATCATGTCGACAAAGTTGTTCCTTGATAAAATGAGTGCCGGATTGAAAATTCCACTAATGAATGCAGTAATGCAGTTACGATTCGTCACTTACGAACGTTGTCCACTTTCATCAAGGAAATTGACAGTGCCAGCGCCCGCGTCAAGGTCGCCGCAATGAGGGCTATCGTTTTTTTGCTCACCAGTTGGCGTCTCTGTTGATGGTGGTCCAAAAGACCATGGAGACTGTATAAAGGAGCCAAATCTCTATGTATGAAAAGTGTCCATCAAAAAACAGTAATTAGGCGGCGCCACCATACACCGAAATACTACCATTTTGCCTTATATGGTTCATGTTATACTCATGTCCCAGAGCCTAACTAGCGCCACCGGAGAGATTAGGAACTATTATTTAAAGCTTAACGCGGTCACTTCTACAACAATTCTGCCATAAGAGATTGCGATCCTTTCTATACCATCCATACAAAAGACTAAAGAACAGCTGACAGTCATTGAAGTGACAAGTGACATTTGACATTTCAAACTTTGCGAAGACCACCATCTACACTAGCGCCCCTAGCGGCGAATTCATACGCGTTAGCCCTCATTATGCTGCAACAGTAATCCAGCTGCAGTTTTTAACATTCGAATGTTACCTTAAGTTTAAAAGACCTATTTAATTTACATGTTACTTAATAGTGACACATCAAAAACCATAGAGGCACGTAAGGTTTTTTTTTAATTAATAATGTCTGCGGTTGACGACCACAGACTAAAGACTAAGCGAGGTGATGAAGCTTAAGAAAAAACTGAAACGATTTATTATTATTTAATCGTGTGTCGATAGATGGCAGTAAATTTACTGTGGCTACAAAATTTACTATGACAGTAACACTATCCTATATATTCTTCGCTTCCACTAACAATTTAGGTACTTACGTTTTAATAATAACTCTATGCATTTAGTATTAATAAATCACACTATTTTACGACAGAGAGGTGATTGCCCTCAAATAAAATACGTTACTATACATGTGTTGCATAAAAGTGCACATCTCATGAGTCATGGCCTCGCCGTTAAACATGGTTAAACACATTGAATTATTAATGTTCCTAGTTGTGTTTTAAAAGTACTTATCCAGTGTTTTAAGGGATGACTAAGGCTTAGGCAAATGTCAGACCGATGGCAAATAACGAGAATGAGGGAGTTTTAACGGCCTTCTAGCCGGTAGTGGCTCTGCCTACAAAGCAAGAGGTCCCAGGTTTGATCTCAGTAAAGGCATTTATTTGTGTGATTACGAATGTTTGTTTCTGAGTTATAGATGTTATCTTCGTATCTACGTATGTATTTATATCTATGTTTCTGTATATAGTTGCCTAGTATATAATACAAGCTTTGCTTAGTTTTGGGCCCGGTCGCATTGTCCATTTTTTAGTGTTCCGTATCCAAAGTGTAAAAACGGGACCCTATTACTAAGACTCCACTGTTCGTCGGCCTGTCTGTCAGTCTGTCTGTCAGTCTGTCTGTCTGTCTGTCTTGCACCAGGATGTAGCTCATGAACCGTGATAGCTAGACAGTTGAAATTTTGACAGATGATGTATTTCTGTTGCCGCTATAACAACAAATACTAAAAACAGAATAAAATAAATATTTAAATAAATGTTCCCATACAACAAAAGTGATTTTTTTGGAGCTTTTTTGCGTAATGGTACGGAACCCTTCGTGCTCGAGTCCGAGTAGACCGATTCGCCCATGGCCGGTTTTTGTTGCGAGTGGTTTCAATTAATGAAACGATTTAATTTTCAAGGTAGTTCTCTCAGAATATTAAATCGCTTTCTGTAAATTTAACTTCATTTATTATAACAGAAGACATGGTATAATACCTAAATACCTACCTAGTCGATAGCTAGTCACCTCTTGTGACCGGTCGGATAGCTGCCTTACTCTGCCGTGTCCGAAACGAATGCTAGTGCCAGGTCATTCGTTTCTACAAACTAATAAATTATTTTATAGCAAACCATACTGCACTTTCCCAAGACCACAACACCAGTATTACTGTAGCAGTAATGCAGCGCGACATTGCTGCCGACGTATTCCGCCGCAAATGTCAATAGTCTAGCTGGGCAATACAAACTTTGAGATATACGGCAGTACCTAATGAAACATTTAAAACTTTCGCGTTTTGAACACGTATCAAATCACATTTACAATCGGGTCTATCGCGAATTTATTTTTTTACCTTTATTTACCGTCGTTTTGACACAGGTTTCACTGGTCGTGGTCGCGGCTAACTGACGTCCCAGCAAAATGTCAAATACAAAAATAACAAATCAAAATAAATAAATAAATAAATAATAAATCGTCGGTAAATAAAGGTAACAAAATAAATTCGCGATAGACCCGATTGTAAATGTGATTTAGTACCTAATGAAGTCGGCAGTAATGTCACGCGACATTACTGCAGCAGTAACAGACTCACAATCAGACTGACTGAATTTATTTTGTTCGTCAAACTTCTACCTATAATAGCTAGGACGCGAATGGTCAGCGTGGAACTGCGTCGCAGCATGCGGAGGGTGCCTATGTCTGTCCCAACTGCCCTGCCCTGCAAAATGCTGTGCTGCGTCGCCTGCGTCTCAGCAAACGCTTAGCCTCATGCTGGTGACGGCTGATGTCCTAGACAAAAAGAGTGACGTTCGCTGCCGCATTACTGCTGCTGCCGCTATTATATAATTGCATGTAAAGACAAGGATAATGTTTTCGAAAGAAACCTAAAAGCTTTTCTTACCGAAAAAGCATATTATTCTATTATATAATTTTTGACTGAATTACCTAATTAAGATTTACTGCATGACATAACCCTGTTTTGACTATTATTGTTTTTCTGTGATATTATGATTAGTATGTATTTTTATTGTATTTGTATGCCAATAGGCACGACATTGTGATAATGAAATATTTATTTAACATCTTGTAACTTACCTATGTTAAACAAATAAATCTTTATAACGTTCAATCCGTCACTCATTTTCAAAACAATCTCAAATCGGATCTAAAACTTTCAGGTATTTCAATTTACCTGTTTGATTGGAAAGATTTCAGCACAAGAGGAAAATGACGAAAATTGCTTCTCGGAAAATATAAATGACAGATAATTATGAAGCGGAAATGATTCCGTTATTAATGTACTTGTATTTACAGTCTTTGTGAGGCCATGTTATGTTAATGACACTGCTGCTTTTGCATATTTTAGAGAATCACGGTAACATTTAAGAAAATGAAAGGAATTTTCAGATTAGGTAGATATAGAATAACGTATTTTTATAAATCTTCATTTTTAGTTTTAAAGTATGTCGATAGATGGCAGTGAATTTACAGTGGTTACAAAATTTACTATGACAGTATCGCTCTATCTTATTATATCCTCTTTGATAATAACAATAATAAGAGCAATCTAGCTAGTCGTTTTAAAATGAGAGCGTAACTACGATTGTATGGGGAACCGAGCTTGCCGGGGACTCTTAAAGGCCAATTCGAACGTGTAGCCTTCCCACGACTCCCAAACTGCCATATTCGATCGCTAAAGCCTAGTATTTTAGTTAACTAAAATAGGTCGAATGAGCAAAAATCGTTTGCACTACAGACGAGCGAGTTATATATGTACAAGTGAGTAGAAAACGAAAGGCTGGTTTGGACTACGTTAATTTAGTCCAGTTTACGTTTTAGTTACTAAACGTTTTTGAACACCAAAAATTTTGTCTCACTTAAGGGGCCCACTGACTACCTATCTGTCCGCCGGACGATATCGGCCTGTCAGTTAGAACAAAAATTTGACAGTTCCGAACAACTGACAGGCCGATATCGTCCGGCGGACTGATAGTCTGTGGGCCCCTTTAGAGGCTCACTCGTCAGAGAGAAATAGAATAAAATAGATCCACTCGACTAATCTACTCGACAAGATTTTTGGTCATGAAATAAAACTATGAAATCGTATTATATCGCTATAACGGATCGGATTCGTTTGTAGTTCGTTTGAGGTCGAGTTGAGGAAGCGAGGGGAGGTCTTTGCCCAGCAGTGGGACACTAAATTGGGCTAGTAAAAAAACTGATCGGATTATAATGGATTATATTACGTAGTTTTTCCTCAGTCACCCGTTGACCACGAACGCTGTAAATAATTCGAAACATCGGGATGTATTACAAATTCAATATACGCGATATAATCCGTTTTCATAGTTTTATTTCATGAGTAACTATCGCGGTAACCGAAGTTAATAAAATTTTTGGTGTTCAGGTTCAGGCACGTAATACTCGCCACTCGACTAAATTACTAAAGTACTCCGAACTAGGCTTACGTCTGCGTAACTTACTTTCTATCATCTCGCTTGCACTAATATTACGAGTACGAGCGCACACGCTAGCGAATACGTCAGTGTCAACCTGGTGGTAGCCGTACTGACATCAAATCGATATTAGAATATTGGAATCATATCAGTTACCTGCCATTCGCTCGTTCACTTCGCTCAGACTTGTCCGATGTATTAATTATCTAGTGCGAGCGAGACGCCCGCGAATGACAAGTAAATTATAATAGTGTTATTTTCCAGAATCCCTAGTGTAAATTTTATTCGATAGCGTAACGCGTACTTTTGTTTGGGATTCTGAACAGTGCGCCAAGCGGGACGTTTTGGAAACTCAAAATCCCATACAAAATGAGACTTAAAACACGCTATCGAATTAAATATATACTAGGGATACTGGAAATCTAAACAGAATGATTCCACCATAAACGCTTAGTAGCATAATTATTTAATTACTTCCTAACATCGCTGTATCATTTTCCTCCTATCGTTCTGAAAGTCTGGGAAACACGCCTGACTCATAAAATTAATAAGTATACAACTTTGAACCTTAACCAGTTCAAATAAGGATACGAATGTGGATGTTTTTGATGTAGAATGTACATGGAATCGGTACCCGTGACCTCTGTTCCTGGAATGTTTCATGTTGACAGATTGTTCTTGACAATGGTAAATTCATAATATATTATTTTTTATTGAAAAACTTGAAACTAAGGAGGAAAATTGTGTTAGGCTTGGTTCACATGGCGTTAATTTCTCCCGTATAAGTACCGTATACGAGATTTTATCAAATACCGTAGTGACAGCAAAATTTGTATGGCAACGTTCAAAATCGCTCACACGGCGTCTATGCGGGAAAGGCGTCTAGCCGAAGCATTACGGGCGACTTTTCATCTTACCCGACATGAAAAACCCGTTCAATCTTACCCCAACGCACCCTATGGCAACTTTAAAAATCGTATAATTATACGGACGAATTTTTGTCTTACCCCTCATGAAAAACCCGTTCAATCTTACCCCAACGCACCCTACAAATTGGGATACGTAAAGTAAAGCTGGTCTCACTGCTCGTTTGTACACGGTACCCTTGGTTTTAATTGGCGTTCTTTCTTTACAGAGAACTCCAGTAAGAGATCTCCACTTGATAGCGATCCTGTTTTTATTCTGCTTTAACTTTAACTTACGGTATCGATAAGATTGAACGGGTTTTTCATGTGGGGTAAGATGAAAACTCGCCCGTAATGCTTCGGCATACGGATGATTTTTTGTCTTACCCCTCATGAAAAACACGTTCAATCTTACCCCAACGCACGCTACAAATTTTGCTATCATCACGGTATTCGATAAAATCCCGTACATACCTACGGGAAAAATTAACGCCGTGTGAACCTAGCCTTAAGGTTTTTCCGTTTGCCAAATAGGTACTCATTAAATATTCTTAGTTTCTTGTTAATATATTCTAAATGGTGTGAATATATATTATATATTTAGAAGCTGCTGTAAGTAAAAAAAAAGAAATAAAATCCCTCTTGCTTACGTGTAGTCGTGTATATTTTAGAAAAACGCATGTTTGAAATCGATAACTATTTCTGTTATGTTTTCATGAAAGTTAAATTTTAAATAGACAGATGGCGTATTCTGAATAAAAGGTTATGAAACTTATGAATTTGATCTGAATTTGTTGTGGATACGACTACAAGGGCAAACGTAACATTTCTTCCACCAGAAATAATTACGATCAGAATACGCCTGTAGGAATAATACAATTGCTAATCTAATTAAATTATAAAAATTACAAATATTACAATGCATTCAATGACTATTCATTTATTATGTTTTTTTTATATATATTTATATACATCTTATTAATATTTATATGTCACTCCCTAAGGCCTTGGCAGAATAACAGCGTTGGAATTTGCCTCGCTTGCAAATTGCAACAATATGCTGAGACAGGGCCTCTTCCCTACTGCACACATTGCTGGACCCGTGTGTAATTTTTATGTTTTTTATGTGTAAATAATTTTATTTTTGTTTTTGTTTTTGCTATTATTTTTATATTCCCTTTTTTAAACATCTTTCTTCTTTCATTGTATTGTCCTGTGTAAGTGTGCTTTATGGAATAAATGTCTTTCTTCTTCTTTTTTCTTAATCTAAGTAAATTGTGCATGAGAGTTGTCTCATACGTTCATTGTTTTGAGGTTTTAAATTATCATAACCAAACAACTCGGCCCGAGCGTTAAAACAATGAGGTAGATAATTAAAATTCAAAGCGGCGTTATGACAGCCGAGCATGTTAGGGTTGTCATAGAATGCGAGGTTAACATTCCTGCATGATAGCGGCACGCATGGAAATCGCAAGCATTCTGTTTGAGATAACCTTTATGAGGAAAATAAGGTCTTTAGATCTTTTGAATGAAGGTTGTATATTGACATGAGTTGTGTTGTGTCATTGTGTTGTTTCCTGAAAGTAGATTGTGTTAGCAAGTCTTCGTTGACTTGCAGAAATTGCGAATTTCAGTACCTAATTCACTGTAGTGATCTAAAAACAGACTAACAATTTTTTTTTTTTCTGTGCGCTCTTAGTTTCATTTTGGGTGTTACGGAATATAGGAAACATGATGGACCCTAGGGAAGTATGTAAATATTGTAAATATAAACCTTTTCATCACATGCATATACAAAATACACTTTAAAATCAAAATCTTTTACACTACACACTTCAAAAACTATGATTGTCCAATTTTTTCCGACCGATACCAAATTGGTATTAAAGTCGTATCAGTATTTATGAGATAAAAAGAACTTAGCTATACTAGACTTATATCTCTAAATCAATAATTTATTTTCACGTCACAGTAAATAAAACAGTAAATAACATCCATGCATAGATCGTGATCGGCAACGCAGGCTTCGTCAAGTGGACACAAAAGCAAATCAGCAACAGGCTTTGTCTAGCTTAACCACTAAATTAAACTATTTAGGCTATGGTGCCACCCCGGACCGTAGCCGGCCCAAACGTCCCCATGACACTGGCAGCGTTGCCCCGTTGAATTGCCAAGGAGATCTGTTGGACCAGGTACGATCCGGAGCGAGGATCGCAACCCCTATCTCTCAGTCGCCGACCCAATTCCCACACAAACTCCTTAGCCTCCGCACCCCAAGGTCCTGCAGTCTCCACCGCAACTGGTATAAAATCATACATTGGTTCCAAGGCAGGGTACTTCGTATGCTTCTGTTTAGCCGCATACTCCGCAGCTGAACCAGCAGCACCGATGGTGTGACTCAGATGGGACGGGGCAAAGGTGCTAACACACGTTGCGTCCCATAAGAGGCACCGACCCTTCTGCCAAGGAACCAATGTAAGACCATCTGGCCTTTTGCCATCAGCCCGGCACAATCCCGGAGGCTCCAGGACACAGGGAACATTGGCTGAGACCAAAGCCCTGCGAACTACCTCATTTATCGCATGGTGACGCGAAAAACGCCCAGCGCACCTCTGACAACTAAGGACATGGTGACCGTCCTCCTGAACCATGGCTCCACATATACACCTATGTACCTCGCAAACCTTCGAACCCAATCGTAAGGCAACCGCAATATTGACTTATATTGACCGGGATATAGACCGTGATTACCTTTTGTATTGTTTGTGAGCTCCCAATATTTCGACGCAGTTACATGCATCTTGTTCACGGTGACTGAAGATAGCGGGTGGGTGTCAGTTGTGTAGACCGCGCTCGGTTTATTACCCTCATTCTTGCGCTATAATCAGACGAAAAGTCTCCGTAAGTAGTTAATTTTTTTGCATAGGTAGGTAACAACGGTAGGCCTAAAGGGGCCCACTGACTATCAGTCCGCCGGACGATATCGGCCTGTCAGTTAGAACAAAAATTTGACAGTTCCGAACAACTGACAGACCGATATCGTCCGGCGCACTGATAGTCAGTGGGCCCCTTAAGAAGCGGTGGCTGGACGTGATAGCGGACATGGAAGAGAACAATCTCACACCTGAGGATGCCGAAGATCGGGCAAAGTGGAGAAGATTGAGCAGGAAAGCGGACCCTGGCGCTAGGCCGGGAAAACGCTAGGTCGAAGAAGAAGAACAGGTAACAACGCGAAATTATAATCAACTTGTAAATGATATAATTTAAAACCCTTTAATTACAAACACTAATAATTCCAGTTTAGCTACATAAGGTGCTTACGCGATTCCAAATCACCAAGTAGTAAAAACTATATACAAACACACTTAATAAAAAAATACGCACTAAAAATTAAGGGCACTTAAACCTAACCTTAATTGCACGAAAAAGAACTTAAGAATTAAGAACCCGATTTTTTACGACCCCAAAACATGATTATAAAGTGACCAAGTCAGTAACTCATACCACAAACTGTTATGGTCAATAAAAACTTCAAAAGAACCGCGTTTTACCTAAACGCGTTTTTTATATTCAGGTTTTAGTGTTTAATGTTAGGACATACGCAGGTTTGACGCGAAAATAAATATTTTCTTTCTTTCAATTATAATTTGAAGGAATAACTTGTCATATGTGTTTGGTGGTCAAATTCGTGGGATCAAACGAAAATAGAGTAGAAAATTCGTGTTAGAAAAAAATGCAAAAAAAAATACTAAAAAAATTCGGTCAGGATCCTTATTACGCGCAACCAAACGGTTAAGCCAAAACTGATTGAGGTTTGTATTTGTCATATAAACTGATACTCTTGTATTGCTTTGCTATGTTTCTTCATAAAAACCGGCCAAATGCGAGTCGCGCACGAAGGGTTCCGTACCATTACGCAAAAAACGGCAAAAAAATCACGTTTCTTGATTGGGAGCCCCACTTAAATATTTATTTTATTTTATTGTTTTTAGTATTTTTTGTTACATCGGCAACAGAAATACATCTGTGAAAATTTCAACTGTCTATTACGGTTTATGAGATACAGCCTGGTGACAGACGGACAGCGGAGTCTCAGTAATAGGGTCCCGTTTTTACCCTTTGGGTACGGAACCCTAAAAATGCTTGATGTTTTGAAACCGAAATAACCGTGTCTTATTGACAACTTTTGACTATCAATTTTTTTATTTTTATATATTTAAATTTAGCCGTGCCCACATCGCCAGGGACAACTATAGGTGTTATGAAGGACGCTGTCAAGGTAACCTTCACACTTTCAAGTTGTTTACATTAGCTCGCATGCGCCCGGGACTAATAGCACAATTGGATTGTCTCACCTCGAAATCCTTCCAAAGATATGAAATTTGGTATGTATGTTAATTAAAGGTCTCTTTTTCATGTCCACACTATTTGACAATTGGGGACCTCGAGTAAATGTGTACCATCCTGGAGAAATTTGCGTTTTACTCTAAATATACGTTCTCTATGAAAATATTGTGTAAGGCAACATTAAAGCTTAATAAATTCTACACGAAAAAGTCCTAGATATCTTTGCGGAAAAAATACATCTTGTTAAAGAAAATAATAGCTGAATCCAGAATTAGCGCTTATACACTTTCAGGGGATATTCTATGAAACTTGGAGGAATATGAATTTCACTTTTGTTTATACATTTGTACACGTTCTACCCCAATATCAACATTTTACTCGACTTCGACTTAAACAGAAAGTAGGGTTATGGGTTTAAATACTGAAAATCAGTGCATTCTGTAGCTCAGGATACAGGACGGATTTTTTAAAATGACATATCGGTAGATTCCCCTTGACCTTCAGAACCTGTTTTCACCTGTTTTATTAAAGAAAAATCAATACACCCGCCTTGAGAGGACGCCGAATAGTAAATCATATTTTTACTTCTAGCGCCTTAATTATTGAGTGGATTTCAATAAAATAGACATCATTAGATCCATAATTAGTACACGAGTGCTATGCAATACAAATTTACTCTACTTTACAAAAGTAGAATTCATATTCCTCCAAGTTTCATATTAAGAGAATATCCCCTGAAAGTGTATAAGCGCTAAATCTGGATTCAGCTATTATTTTCTATAACAAGATGTATTTTTTCCTGCAAAGGTATCTAGGACTTTTTTGTGTAGAATTTAATAAGCTTGAATGCTGCCTTACACCATATTTTCATAGAGAACGTATATTTTGAGTAAAACCCAAGTTTCTCCAGGATGGTACACATTTTCCAAGATGGCTGCGATTCCTCGAGGTCCCCAAATCTCAAATAGTGTGGACATGAAAAAGAGACCTTTAATTAACATACATACCAAATTTCATCTCTTTGGAAGGATTTCGAGGCGAGACTTAATCCGATTGTGCTATTAGGCATGTCAACGACGCTATTGTTTATGACATAAAGCAATCAAAAGGTTAATAACCTGCATAAATCTATAGAATATACCGTTGAATTTCAAGCTAAGGCATCAATTAATGTCTCTCTCAATTAAACATTTAAAACTGTCGAGTGACCGATTATTAACTGATTTTGCACACGTTTTATTTTATACTACGTCGGTGGCAAACAAGCATACGGCCCACCTGATGTTAAGCAGTCTCCGTAGCCTGTGTACGCCTGCAACTCCAAAGGAGTTACATGCGCGTTGCCGACCCTAACACTCCTCTCCCTCGTTGAGCTCTGATGCACCTATGTTGAACAAATAAATGCTTTTGACTTTTTTTTTGACTTTTTGACTTTAGTTTGGTTAAACAGGACCTGCCATTGTTTGACATTGTGAATATTATACTTAGCTAAACCTTTTTCCAGCAAATTCTGGCTGATAATACATATAGCCTGTTGAGTAGCCACTTTTTAGGGTTTCGTACCCAAAGACCCCATTACTCAGACTCCGCTGTCCGTCTGTCCGTGTGTCCGTCTGTCCGTCTGTCCGTCTGTCCGTCTGTCCGTCTGTCCGTCTGTCCGTCTGTCCGTCTGTCCGTCTGTCCGTCTGTCCGTCTGTCCGTCTGTCCGTCTGTCTGTCACTAGGCTGTATCTCACGAAGCGTGATAGCTAGACGGTTGAAATTCACAGATGATGTATTTCTGTTGCCGCTATAACAACAAATACTAAAAAGTGCGGAACCCTCGGTGCGCGAGTCCGACTCGCACTTGGCCGCTTTTTTTTAATTAGTTACCCGTGAACCGACAAGCAAGCTTTATGAGGGTAAAAATTAGCTACCGGCAAACAAATAAAAATTTATGCTTCCATTCCGTATGTCATTAAAATTTGGACAAGACTTATTGTGCTTTAAGGTAATTTTGATACGTTTAATGCTAATTGCTTTTAAATGTATTTATAAGACGTTAAATTGGCCACCCGCCGCTTCAAAACAGTTTTTTCGCTAACTTACGTAAAAATGTGACGTTTTCAACCAAAAGGTACCACATTGTCGCTTGTTGATAAGGTTGAATTCGAATTGAAGCTATATGGAAATAGCGCCTTACTGACAAGCGACAATAAGTACCCTTTTGGTTGAAAATGGCACAAATATGTATGGAGAGACTGCAGCGTACCTACTTACACATCATAGCAGTATTTAAAAAACTCATTGAAAGTTTACCTCATTAGGTAACTGATTTACCATTGTGACTTTTATAGCACTACAATAAATTGTAGAAATTAATAAAAAAACAGGCCAAGTGCGAATCGGATTCGCGCACGAAGGGTTCTGTACCATTACGCTCAAAAACGAAAATAAAATCACGTTTGTTGTATGAGAGACCCACTTAAATATTTATTTTATTCTGTTTTTAGTATTTGTTGTTATAGCGGCAACAAAAATACATCACCTGTGAAAATTTCAGCGATCTAGCTATCACGGTTCATGAGATACAGCCTGGTGACAGACGGACAGACAGACAGACAGCGGAGTCTTAGTAATAGGGTCCCGTTTTTACCCTTTGCGTACGGAACCCTAAAAATGGAACTACAAGCAAAACTTAGTAAGAACTTAGTAGTTGCAACATCTTTCGAGCAACACCGGGAAGGGAGTCGGCATTCGCACTATTTCCCCTCTGCCAAAGCATATGACCAACTGGGCATGAACACATCTAGCGCGGTGCGTTTTTTTTTGTTTTTTTTTTTTGTGAACCTGACGGGCTTTATGCACTAGAGCAATTAGAGCGGTAGGACTGTGTGGGGGGATGGTAGCCTGGGGAAAATCCAGGACCCTTCCGCTACACACGAGACGGTTTTGCTACGCTGGAATACTCCTAAAGAGTTTTGTGACTCATCCGTATACAAAAAGAGATCGAGGTGTGCAAGATTTGGATTTGACGTGTCACTTTCTATGTATTTGTGTCGTCATTACGATATTGTACGTAGTGAGTGAGAAGTGCGACTGTGTGCACGGTTTTCGCCCCGCAAAAAATGGCACAACGATTTGTTTGATTTGACATTTCCGCGATTCCGTATGTCCTCTTGAACGATATCTTTAAGATTTGCTTAAAATATTACTTAACTTCCAATGGATATCTAATGGATATCCCAAAACGTCACAATAATTGTAGCGTGAAATGACAACCGAATTGCAATAGATAACTAGTTGAGAACTAAACTACAACGTATCTGTTAGATCTCGTATTGTTCTCGTATCTAGTAATTATCACGTTGTTCGAATTTACCGGTAAGTCTCCTCCCTTTAGACGCGTCGGAATCCGGTGTTGATCGAAGAGCAACATCATTTGACTTGCCACAAAAATCACATTTTTTACGTATATAAACAAGTTTTTTTGTAAACAAGTTTTTTTTATGTTTATGTTTTAGTCAAGTTATTTTTGAATACAAAAAAACAGTAATCACCTTAAAAAAATAGCGTGTTTATCATTCTATTAGCGCAAATTGCACTATCCAGGGTTAGCCCACTAACTCGGGGTTAACCGGTTAAACCTGGAGTTACTATGGCCAGTACAATTTGACACGGTTAACGGTTTACCCCGGGTTAGAGGCTGGCGCAAGTGGCGTTTATCATAATCCCATTAACCCGGAGAGTTTCCATGGTCACCACTACCAACTTGACACTGGGTTTAACTGGCTAACCCCGGGTTAGTTGGATGGTGCAAGTGGAGCTAGACGCGTACATACCTATACCCAATACAGTTGGTTAATATAACACTAGTCATATTTACAGTGAATCTATTTTTACATGGCATCTTTTCAGACTTTAGGTACAACAAACTAAACGTACATTATCACAATCACAATGAACTCAGAAAGGATATTTCCACACAACGTGTTTTTAAAATGCAAATAAAACCCAATCTATAATTATATCCACGTTAAGTCATAACCTAAACAAATACGGTCAAAGGACCGGAATAACAGTAAAAATTTACAAATACGAGTACCTACACACAATAATAAGTATACAAATATGGCGAACAGGCAAACGACTTTTCGTTTTAAGGTAACGTTCGGATTCAGAATACACCAGCATTACTGCTGCAATAATGCGGCGCGACATTACTACAAACTGTAGTACTGTCGCAAATGTAAATAATCCGGATAGAATCCGTATTTTGACAATTGCGTCAGCAATGCAGTCGGTAGTAAAGTCGCACTGTAATACTGTTGTAGAATCCAGTCGGCATTGCTGCAGGAAACGTCAAATTTAATATGTCTCGATAAATTGACGTTTTTGACGTCGGTAGGCGTTGGCGGTGTTGCTGCGTTACTGTTGCGGCGTTGTTATTGCCGCCGCTGTATCTGTCAATTCCCCTGATTTAATGATATGAGACACATTGGCCGCCGCATTACTGCCGCGATTATGACGTTCATTTCGTCACTAATTTCTATCAGAGAAATTGACAAATACAACAGCGAGAACAACGATACAATACGCAAAGGTAATGAAGCTACGAATGCCATCCAAACGTCACCTTTACCACAGGGCGGATACGGTATACATCAAAAATCACCTGCGTTTCTGTGTGTGAACGGCACGTCTGTACACGCGGCACGTGTCATTTTGTAAGTTGCTTAAAAACAGTACTCTGAGCGGTCGGCAAAAGGTCCTCGTCGCGGGGCGAGGTCATTCGAATCCGGGCGTGCGTGACCGTTCTGTATGATATTATTTTTTTTATTTTTTTTATTGGTATTAAGGATAACAACAGCCGTAAATATAACTAAGACATAATTATGTTTACATAAAACAAGGCCAATAACAGTCATCCATTGAGTTACATTATGTAACGATGAAAAAATAACAAAAAAAAAATAACAAAACACGAATGTACATTACATAAACACAAATGCTCGCTGCGCTAGAAGTACTACATATTGGTTGTAAAAATATTTAAGTAATATAGTTTAATTTACTTCTTAAAATTATTTTAATTTCACTTAATCTAATTCTGATACAAAAACATGAAACAAGTCAGACATCAGCCAAAATCCACAGAATAAGCACCTGGACCTGAAGTTTTATAACTAATAGAATAAGAATGATAATACTATTACTTATTCTGTGCGTTTACTGCAGCAGTAATGTCGCGTTGCAATACTGCTACTGCAGTCTGAATCCGAACGGCATCATCATAATTACATTCTGACTCATCATTTTCGTGCAAATGATACATATTGGATGACAGGCCGTGACATGACTGACACGAATCCAGTGTAATTAATGTCAAATAAGTTTTTTGACGGGCATTTAAGGTTGGATGCAGTTTTTGTTGTAGCATTTCGAATGCATTTTTGGGTTGCTTTGATACGGTTTGTAGCTTTGATTGTTAAGGATGAAGTTGTGTTTTATTTGTCTTGTTGAATTTAAGTAGTGTTGTAGTCTGTTTTTTTTTTACTATAAGGCGTTGCTGGGAGTTGCCCATAGGAAATAGTATGGAATGCTGATTTGTTTCTTGCATAGAAAATGTATGGCGTAGTACTTTGTAGTCTAAAAATTTGTAGGTACATACTATTTCTATTTATCCTTAGCGTTAAATAAATAATCATATTATAATTATTTATTTATTGGAAGTTATCTATATTGATATTAAAATACAGTACACCTGGTACCAATGGCGTGTTTTTTGACTTTACTTTCATAATTTATGTAATATTATTATACTAGGGTTTTTTTTTAATAAATGTCAATATAAAAAAAAAAACAATTCCATAACAACTTAAGGCTAAACTTAAGCTTCTTTCAATACGCTCACCTGTCTTTAATTTTTGCAGTTAATTTTCACATTTTCACCTTTTCAAATCGACGTTTTATATTGGGCTGTATAATAATTATGATACAGTTATTACATAAAAAGTAAAGCCAAAGGAAAAATCTGTCTTAAATTAAAAAAAAAACGCTCACCGTCAATTATTTTCAAAAAGGATTTTTAAAATGATTATGATCAAACCTGCATAAGTGGCATTTTTTGACTTAAAATTTGTACCGGAAACAATTAAATTGAGGATAAAAATAAATTTTTGCTCAGGCACTGGAACTGCATAATTGTGAATTCGGTTGTTTTTTTTTACAAAAACAGCGGATTATCGTACCATCAGAGCCTCTTTTCTGACACCAATATAATAAAATAAAATTGAAGTCAAAGTAAAAACCATCTTCTCATATTTCAGCCAAGCAAGTACCTATGCATCTATGAATTATAGTGTACCTAAATAAGGACCTCTGAAGCCTGATTCTGCTGTCCCTTTTGGCAGACCAAATCCATAAGTTTCTGAACAATAAATAAAAGACAATAAAAGAAAGACTGGGATATAGACCGTGATTACCTTTTGTATTGTTTATGAGCTCCCGATAAACAATACAACAACCCCCCCCTCCCCCGGCCCCGCCCCGATCTGTTCCGATCGGGAGCTCATAAATAATACAAAAGGTAATCACGGTCTATATCCCGGTCAATATAAGTCTAGTGAAACTAACCGTGAATCATTCAAAACTCTTAATAAATAAAAAATATTATTAGACTCCTGATCTGAAAACGGGGCACATTGCTCGCGGAACTGATGGCCGGTGGGGCCGGAAGGTTCTGGAGTGGCGTCCGCGTACCGGAAGACGAACTGCCGGTAGGTCTCCAACGAGATGGAGCGACGACCTGGTGAAGGTCGCGGGAATTCGGTGGTTGCGAGCGGCACAGGATCGGTCGGAGTGGCGAGCCTTGGGGGAGGCCTATGTCCAGCAGTGAACGTCTATCGGCTGACATGATGATGATGATGATCTGAAAACGTGTCGCGTAAAAAACTAGACTAAAGAAGTAGGTAGGTATATATAGTAGATTTTTTGTATTTCCTAAAGGCAGATAATGCAATGAGTTGAATACGAATTGAATCATTTGCTACATAATGGACTCCATGAACTGTCTGAATTTTTTTACCCTGGCGCTTAACAAGCCACTGGTTAGATTATTTATTTTATATACTGACCTGTCTTGTACACCCAATTTAAGTTTAAAATACGCAATAAAGGTAGATGATATTTGGTATGTGACCATATTTTTTTCGTAAAGCTAAAATAAGAAATATGTGTGAGCGTTTATTTTAATATTTTTCACAATAAGACATTTTAATGTTTTTGCCACTAGACAAACAGTTCTTCCACTGACATTCTGAACTCCCAAGCACTGTCAAATTTTATAGATCTAGTAGTAAGTAATATTACAAAAAATAAGGGAATCGTTAATAATGCTGTTAGGATCCTAAGAACACTGCGCACTGCTTCTTATGAAGTTGATTAGTTGATTTCAATCTCTCTGGCAGTCATTTAATTGACAAATAAGAGTGCTGGAGTAGAAAAAAAACTTTTTTTTTTAATATACTTAGGTACTTGTTGTAGACACTTTTGGCGAATAGTGCGCTCTCAATTATATTATATTACATTATTGAAAGTGTATAATAAAATATTTATCATTATTTTTTTATTTACATTACGTTACTAATTCCCATTTTAATTTGATAGTAAATATCACTTATAATTATATACATCAACATATAAACAAACAAAAACAACAAATTGATAATTTTCTAGATTTATCTTGAGCCTTTTTATTGCATTCGTAATGTAGTATAATTATCTTTTTAATTTTCCAAGCGTACAAACCAATTTGATTTGTTGATAACAATGATACCTTGTCGCACAATACTTTTAGCTTTTCCTAAGAAATTTTCTTAAGATTTCAGCATTACTTTAATAGTGACAAAGTTGTAAAGTCTCTTACTCAGAACTGTATCATAAATTAGTTGAACGTGATGCGATGCGCGCGCAAGGGATTTATTTTGCAATAAAATTATAAAAGTACCTTTGTTAAGCTTTAATTATGCTATCAAGTATGTTTCACTTATTTACATTAACGATTAAAGGGTTTTTTGTTAAATGGATTATTAGGACGTATAACAACTCCAGTTCTTAATTTTTTATACAAATCTTAATATCACAGTTTTTTGTAAAGTACCTATGTAATTACAAATTTTGAAAATATACAGGTAGATGTCTCATGAATAAATATTTAAATACACTTCCGTGACAAGCACAATTATGTATATTATCAAATGTAATAGGTAGGTACCTATACCTATTAACACTCAGGTACACTCGCATTTTATAAATTGACATAGATTTAGATAGATTAGATTTATTTATTTCAGGATAAAAATTACACTATAAATTTGCATCAGTGTCAAAATTATGCTTATTTTCTTATCATGATCGTCAAACATTACATACTAACAAATATGAAATAAATTAAAACACACATGTACACATTTTAGACATTTGCTTGACATGTTGCAGTTTATATTTAAAATCCGGCCAAGTTGGAATCGGACTCGCGCACCGAGGGTTCCGTACTTTTTAGTATTTGTTGTTATAGCGGCAACAGAAATACATAATCGTGAAAATTTCAACTGTCTAGCTATCAAGGTTCATGAGATACAGCCTGGTGACAGACAGACGGACAGACGGACAGCGGAGTCTTAGTAATAGGGTCCCGATTTTACCCTTTGGGTACGGAACCCTAACAACTGTTAGGCAATATTTCATGTAAGAATTCGTTATATTTGACATATTTTTTTACGAAATAGCCAAAAACTCTTTTAAATGACTCTCATATAACATTCAGATGTGTATGCAGTCGGCTACACATTAACTGTGTTTTCAACGGTCAGTAAATGTCTATATAATAAAAAACCGACCAAGTGCGAGTCGGACTCGCGCACCGAGGGTTCCGTACTTTTTAGTATTTGTTGTTATAGCGGCAACAGAAATACATCATCTGTGAAAATTACACTGTCTAGCTATCACGGTTCATGAGATACAGCTTGATGACAGACAGACAGACAGACAGACAGACGGACACCAACTAATTCAGTGCGACATCTGAGAATCATTTAAATTTTGAAATTTTTTACGATCGATGATAAAATGACGTCATCACACTCATCACTGGCCAAGACCGAACCGGAATTGTGTTTATAAATTCATATTAATTGAGCCCGATTCGAATATAACAACTTCTTATGGTTTTGATACGACCTTGGCGATCGTCTTGATTAGCGTGCGTCTGACGCACGACTTCCTTTTCATTTTGTATGCACGAAACAGCGTGAGCGATAGTCGAGGTCGTGTCGTATCAAAATAAGATCAAATCAAAACCGTAACGAGGTTTTAAATATAGATCTGGCTTCTTGTTTTTTTAGGGTTCCGTACCCAATGGGTAAAAACGGGACCCTATTACTAAGACTCCGCTGTCCGTCTGTCCGGCTGTCCGTCTGTCCGTCTTTCCGTCTGTCCGTCTGTCTGTCTGTCTGACACCAGGCTGTATCTCATGAACCGTGATAGCTAGACAGTTGAAATTTTCACAGATGATGTATTTCTGTTGCCGCTATAACAACAAATATTAAAAAGTACGGAACCCTCGGTGCGCGAGTCCGTCTCGCACTTGGCCGGTTTTTTTATTGGGTTTGTCAGCTTTCAAACTTTCAAATTTAAAAAAGTGGTATTTGTTCTTTATAACATTTAACGGCTAATTAATTACATGTAAGTACATAATATATAGGTATGTATTCTTAATTAATAATGTAAATGTATGTTTTTATTGTTAAGAATACACGAAGAGACATCGACACATCGTATCTTTTAAGTAAAACATATGACAGTTTATTCATTACGGCCTATACTAACTATCCTTATTATATGTGGCCGTATCAAAAATACTGTATTTAAAATGATATTTGGGGCATTTTCTATGAAAAGGCACCTTATTGTCGATGGCGCTTACGCCATTGTAAACGATGCTCCGAAATAAATACAATGCCGCGCGACGCTGTGCGGCGTAAGCGCCATCGACAATAAGGTCCCTTTTCATAGAAAATGCCCCATTTATTTAACTATTTAGATTTACGAATACCTGCAATCACACGGAATACTAAAAACTGTACTTCCTTTACTTCGCACTGTTGTAAAATGTACAATTTAATGCACTCTTTATGCACTTGGCGTAAGTCGCAGCTGTTTTGATGGCAATGCCTCGTAAACGTCCATACACTTGTTTACTAGCAGCAGAAAAACAACGAATTGACATCATTTTGTTCAATTAAAACTGAACATATATATAAAGAATTTATGTGGGAAAAGTACCGTGAAAAAGAAATAGCCAGAGTTGTATGCACAGTTGAATTCGTAAATATAAATACAACTTTAGCGGACGAACATTTATGAATTCTCTGCAAATTTACAATGACTCTTATGTTTAAGGTTAATAGTGTATTTGACTGTATTTAAATAGAATTATTTTACAACATGCATGAAATAAAGCAACAGTTATATTTATTTCTATTTTAAAACCGATATAAAACTATAAAGAGTAGGTAATTTGATTGTGATTATATCTTGGAATTTTCGAAAGCAAACAATATACACATTCACATATTATTGCAGTATTAAATACTTCCAATATTATTGACATTATTCTGATTTTGGTCGCACTTTTGATATTTGGCAGGAAATCGTATATTAAATTTAAAAAAAAAAAAATTGTACAACACTGCGCTCCAGAACAGGCATAGCTGACGTAGGGGAGAAGACCGCTAGGCTGAAGTGGGACTGGGCAGGTCACGTCTGCCGCATGCATCCGGATAGGTGGGCTAGTATAGCCACCAAGTGGATGCCGCAAAAGAAGCGCGGACGTGGCAGGCCCAGGCGGAGATGGCGGGACCACTTAGACACCTTCACTAATAACTGGCCGGAAACAGCTCAACAACGGGAGTCATGGAAATCAAAGGGAGAGGCCTTTGCCCAGCAGTGGGACACTAGAGGCTATTAAAAAAAATGTAGATATGGAATTAGGGATGACATGCTGGACCGGGCCGAGGCGTCGGACATGCCATTTTATATAACGGCTGATCGGTGATCACGTGGTACTTTTCATAGAAAACGAAGCGCCGGAATCTCCGGCCCAGTCCCGGCCCGGTCTAACGTGAGTCATCATTTATCAGACTACAACGTCAATCACAGCAATATTTCAAAGCACGTCAAAAATGTATGACAGTACTACAAAATGGTATAAAATATTGTTCTGTTTTCACATATATTTAATACCTATTGTAAGCCTAATATTTTGTTCAATTATGCACGAAATTGGCAAAATACCTAAGTTAGTTAAAATCATTCGAAGCATTTCATTTAGCAAAGCTGATTTATACTGAATGCATTCGGCAAAATACTTTTCTCGAATAAATTTATTTCATTTATTTTATTTATGTAATATGGTAATTAAAAAATCATTATGTTATGACCATTTTAAATATAAAATTTTAGTCTCACTTGACTTTCAATCAAATATATTAAAAATAAAGGATTTTTAAAATGTTGAAAACTGGTCACTTACACCTAAACGACTTAAACTTCGTGAGTGACCCATTTTAAATAGGTATTGTTATGGCCCCTTGTATAGACATCATAGAGAAAATCCGGGTTTCAATAACAGCTTAATTACTATGAGCGGGCTTAGCACGGTTGCATTTTTATCACCTATCACTATGCCTGTCACTTTCGCACTTACATACTTGTTACAACGTGACAGGCATGGTGACAGGCGATAAAAATACTACCGTGCTAAGCCCGCTGATGAATAAAACCGCCAACTTAGGTAAGTAGGTAGTAGGTAAGTATAAAAAAATACATCATCAAAAATTCCAACAGTCATAAGTAAGTAGGTATTTGTAGCTCGTGATAGTTGTCATGTCACGACTAGCCAAAAAGCAATGTCTAATAGTACCCTCGGGTGTAATAATACACCTACTCACATTAAATGTGTGCAAATGGCTCACATCGAAACTGCAGCTGCATTAGTCGGTCACTGACCTCTAGGATCCGATTTGCAGACAGACATGCTTTATACCTAGACTACCTTGTGTCAGGAATTTTCTCTTGTTTTGTTTAAGTATAGATTATTAAATATATCATGTCGAAAAACCCTCGACATGTTTCACTCCGTACCGAGGAGTGTCATCAGGAGCTTGCGTTGACGGTGACGGACCGGCGCAGACTGCGGGCCGCAGCCCTCCGCACCCGATGACTCGGCGCAGGCGCCGTTGGGGGGGGGGGATGTCTGTGTCTCACGGAAGTTTTGTTATTAGAAGTATCTATTTAAAATTGTTCTGAAAACAAAAACACCGTGTTCCGTTACTTCGTCTCTAAACAACGGTTACCCCCATATTTATATACTTACATTAAGTAATTCTTTACTGTCTTCAGACACTTGTAGTCAGAAAAGAGCAGTGTTTTTGAGAGAACATTTTTTTCATTAATTTGACATACCTATTTTTGTTAATGTAATACAGTCTGGCAAAAAAGAATAGAAATTAAAAAGTGTAGTAGTGTCGTCCCGTTTTTCTTAAATTGATTTGAAAGGTACGACACTAAAGTGTTGCCACTTTTTAATTTCTACTCTTTTTTGCAGACTGTACGTATTGTAGAGGCCAGGCAGGTGTCACTGTCAAATATTTATGGCTTAACATATATGTAATATGGATGGTATAGAAAGGATGCCAATCTCTTATGGCAGAATTGTTGCAAAAGTGACCGCTTTCAGCTTTAAATAATAGTTCCTAATTTCTCCGGTGGCGCTAGTTAGGCTCTGGGACATGAGTGTAACATGAACCATATAAGGCAACAATTAACCCGACCAAATTACGTAGGTTGTTTTTGGTAGTATTTCGGTGTATGGTGGCGCCGCCTAATTACTGTTTTTTGATGGACACTTTTCATACATAGATATTTGGCTCCTTTATATAGTCTCCATGATATGTAACTATGTTTGACTTATTCCGTGGAAAAATTAAAAACAAAAATGTGAACAAAACTGAGCAAAATTGAATAATTTATTCTGTGGACAGACTATACAGGTATATGTCTGCGGATTCACACTAAAATTAGTTGTAATATTCAGTAGGTACCGTTGGAAAACTGAACTTGATGGATGACTGTTGCATTTTGAATAGCTTTGTATTTGAAACCATGTAAAGTAACCGGATTTTTGTGAAAATTGACGTTTTAACAGAAAATGATTGATTGTTAGTTACGCTGACTCGGCTTTTTAGGTTTGAATAATTTGATTTTTTAATTAGTTTCAGAAAAATTATCGACATTTTACCTACCTATTCTTAAGTATTTTGGTGAGTTGTGAGCAAAGATAGATATAACTCCGTAATAGATTGATACAGTCTAAGGAAAAAACGTGCCTCGAAAATCAAGAAAATTTGACTCTCGATCACAGGGCGCTACTAGCTTTAGCCTACTGTCGTATAGATGGCGTTGACGGTTTCGTTTGTTATTTAACAATTTTTACGCATATCAGTGAAAGAACATGGGTCAAAATCATAAAAAGAATTAATGCAAAAAAAAAAACATTTATCCATATTTAAATACATTTTATCGTATTTTTATAAATCTTCATTTATAGTTTTAAAGTGTGTCGATAGATGGCAGTGAATTTACTGTGGTTACAAAATTTACTATGACAGTACCGCTCTACTATAAGTTACTCTATGGTTGTGAGTTTAGTTGGTGCCTACGGAGATGTTGGTTCTGGGTTCGGATCTCAGTATTGCCGTCTATGTATTTATGTATATTTTAGCATAGAGTAACTTATACGGAGTTATATCTATTTTTGATTTTAGTATATCATCATCTCAGAATTTACCCGTAAAACAAACCTGAGCTTTACTGTGGAACTTAGTAGATTTGTCGTTTATAAATAGGTACTGACCGAATTCTAATATTGCCTCATCCCTTATGGTAGGGAGGTTTATTTCTTTTGTGAAACTAGTCTACAATTCATGTGACTAAAAACTTAAATATATATTGGCAGGAAAGCAACGAAAGCTAAAATAGGAGGAAAATATCTATTAGTTAAGGTAATGACAATACTTTTTCCGCTAGCGTGATCTAGTCTCAACAGCGCCATCTATATTTTATCACCTGTTTCGACGTAACACTAAAAATTCTCACCCCGACCCGGTCAACTGTCTCGAGGCCGTTTCACTTAAACCGTTTACCTCGCCAACGTTAATAAGTGCTTTTTTTGTTGCGTCTGCGCCATTTCCTGCGTGAGCTATCGATCAATTTACGCGTCTGCCGGAATAATGACAGTTGTTTTCACAGGCTTTTAGAGTCAGACCATGCTAACTCTTTGCAGGGACACCGGGTATCCCATATTAACGTCGTTTTTAGGGTTCCGTACCCAAAGGGTAAAATCGGGACTATTACTAAGACTCCGCTGTTAGTCTGTCCGTCTGACCGTCTGTCCGTCTATCTGTCCGTCTGTCTGTCACCAGGCTGTATCTCACGAACCGTGATAGCTAGATACATATAACAACAAATACTAAAAAATACGGAAACCTCGGTGCGCGAGGCGTTTTTAGGGTTCCGTACCTCAAAAGGAAAAATTGGAACCCTTGTAGGATCACTCGTGCGTCTGTCTGTCTGCCTGTCTGTCACAGCCTATTTTCTCCGAAACTACTGGACCAATTAAGTTGAAAATTGGCAGACATATGTAAGTCTGTAACCCAAAGACGGACATGTAACGTAAAGAAATGAATTTTAAACATGGGGGCCACTTTTGGGGGGTAAATAAGAGAATTAAAAATAAAGTTTTTCAAAATATATCGGGTTACATATCAAATGAAAGAGCTCATTGTGAGAATCTTAAATATATATTTTTTATAATTTTAAGATAAACAGTTTAGAAGTTATTCAAGAAAATAGGCCAAAAATTACCATTCCCCTCTTTATTTATTTTTATAACGTGTAAATTGGCTTTATGAATAAATGACTTATGACTTATGACTTATCTCCGAAACTATAGGGTCAAAAATTTTGAAAAAAATACACAAAATAGATCTTTATCTATATATTACAAAAAAAACTATTAGAAATGTGCAGTCAAGCTTGAGTCGGACTTAATTACTTATTTTTGATCCGACCCCTCCGACTCCGAGGGGTCGGATCAAAAATAAGTAATTAAGTCCGACTCAAGCTTGACTGCACATTTCTAATAGTTTTTTCTGTAATATATAGATAAAGATCTATTTTGTGTATTTTTTAACATTTCACATAAAAAAAAGTTTTTTAAATTGTATAATGTACGGAACCCCTGGAACGTGAGTCCGACTCGCACTTGGCCGGTTTTTTTATAGAATGTTTAAAGTGGCACTTATTCTGTCAAAGTCGGTGCAATCTTTTTAAAATACAATGTGTTTGAAGTCACAACGTAACCGCTTTTACTATAAGACCAACTTCGAAATTGCAATCAAAATTTGGCTTTTCCGTAATGGGTTACTCACGTCACGTAATTTAAGACTATGTTTAGATCTGCTACGTACGTGTCGACTAAACCTAAAACTGTCGTGGATGACCCGTTAATATATTTAAATTGTCTTAATTTCACGGGTGTTTTAATCTTATTGTCAGAGTTCCCTCTGCATTGCCATGGCACATTACTTTAAAAAACTCTGTTCTCGCCCTCTTGCGACTGTCTGTAAGCACTTAAGCAGTCAAATTTAGATTGATACAGTATTGTTTTTTTTCTAATCAAAGAGAAGTTCTGATAAAATCGACCTGTCTTAGCTGTAATTTTAGTTTAGTTTACGTATCTGCCGCATGGCGCTAGTTATAATGTAGGGCCAAGCTGAGTTCGGCCGGATATAACAGCTGTACGTGGTGATAGCGTTTATTGTAATATGTATTTTTAACTTATCTCTGTCTCTGTCTTTTGTATGTTATATTATATATTAATTTTGTTGTTTTTCTTGTTACCTGTCGTGATTGTTTCACCGGATGGTCTCACCGGAAGATCAGCGCTGGAAGTCGCCAGCAACATGCTGAGGTGAGACCATTTCGTGGCACTTTTTCTTTTTATTTATGTTTCGCTGTTTTGTATAATTTTCTATTTGTGTGTGCTAACGAATAAATTATTACTATTCTATTCTAATTATGTTTTCTGAGTAATATAGGTAGGTACCTGTTTTTTTTATGTGATAGCAAACGAGCAGAGGATGTATGTTTATTTCTGTTGTTAAGTATATAAAGCTATCCTAAACTTGGTTTTTCACCGTTATAAAAATAACGGTCTCATTAAACCCTTTTCTTCTAGTTAGGAAGAAGCTTGAAAGTGGTTAAATCACGACAATATAATTTCCAATTTTAACCAACGGTTTACTTTAAAATTCCGATCGCCGCGAAAATTTACGACTAAGGCCGAGTCTAAATAAATCCTTTCTTAAACGAAATTTGGCTCACGCGCATCTTTTTGTCACATTTATACTTTTAGCAGTTAAATGCACTACATCTATACATGGTCATTGGAAAATCAACCGTAACATAACGCTTTAAGGTTCACATTTGCAATAGAAAAACATGGAGGTTTGATTTTTTTTTAGTTTTACGATATTCGGTTTCGGAGAAAATGCTTTGATGAAAGGGAGACAGATATTATGTGTTCGAGTCAAATTTTACGTTACACGAATATACTGTTCTTGTATTAAAAAGAAAAAGGGCTTATCAGCTGGGATTTTTCTATACATTTTAAACTTTTTGGGTTTCGTCAAAGATTTTCGCTTCCGATTGTTATTTAAAGTGTGTAAGAATTTGTGTGACAGTTTGTGCGTTTTGTAAATATTTTAAGGAGCGTTGGAATTTATTTAGGTTTGTGAGGATATAATTTATGCACCTTAGTTGAGTGTAAATTTAAAGACATACTAACAGAATTTTGTCCCCTGTCCTGTCCAAACATTTTTAAAGAAACTCCAGTATTGGGGGCTGTTCAGTGCTCTTCTTACCCTTTTTGTAGAAAATAATTTAATGGCCGGCCGTATACACGTTTTATTGATGCATTTGTTATTTCAGTATATAGTAGAAGGTATTTTTTTGCAAATAATATATTCATTGATCAGATTGATCTTAATGACCAGACATATTTTGACCCGGGGGCAACTATTCCCCGACTCCCCAGAGTCAAAATATGTCTGGAAGTTGGAGCATTTACCACACGTAAGTTTATTTTAGTTTATTTTTTTCATAATTCAGAACCAAAAACCCACAAAATAAAATTATTTTAGGCCCACTTGCACCATTTCACTAACCGGGGTTAACCGGTTAAACCTGCGGGGCTGAGATGGACGGCTGTCTATCATTTGTCACCATACCTGTCACGCTCTAACAAGTACGTAAGTGCGAATGTGACGCATGATATGACAAGTGACAAAAAAGCGACCATGATGCCGGTGCTGGAGTTACCATTGATTACCAGTACAATTTGACACTGGGTTAACGGTTTAACCGCTTTACCCCGGGTTAGTGGGATGGTGCAAGTGGGCCTTAATTAATTTCTCAGTTAATAATTTGACAAAACTGCAGTCCACATTTCGTCGTTGTGCTTTTTAAAACTAATTCTATAAAATAAATGTTAACATATATATTTCTTTGAAACCATTATTTCCATGATTTCTTTATTGCTCATAATGCCAATTATTGGATATTTTCTATGGATTTAGATATAACTAATATGGTATACATCTTCGTCTAGTACCCACAATACAAGCCTTATTGAGCTTATTGTTTAATATATGTTATTTATTTTTATACTGAAAACCAGAATATATATCCACTGCGACATAAGTGTTTATTTGTCTGTCAATCTTTCATTTGACTTCATTATTTACTCAGCTCACACAATCCAGCGCGCTCACTCAAACAAATAAAATAACGAAAAGCCATTAAACATCTCGGTTTTAGCGCAGGAGCCACGTGTGAACGATCGTAAATATCAACTGTTCTTTTTTTTAGGGTTCCGTACCCAAAGGGTAAAAACGGGACCCTATTACTAAGACTCCGCTGTCCGTCTGTCCGTCTGTCTGTGACCAGGCTGTATTGAACCGTGATAGCTAGACAGTTGAAATTTTCACAGATGATGTATTTCTGTTGCCGCTATAACAACAAATACTAAAAAGTACGGAACCCTCGGTGCGCGAGTCCGACTCGCACTTCCGAGTCGCAGACAGACGGACAGACGGACAGCGGAGTCTTAGTAATAGGGTCCCGTTTTTACCCTTTGGGTACGGAACCCTAAAAACCTACTTTACTCGCACTTGGCACAATATTTTGTGAACGAGATGCATGGGTGAGTGATGTCAAAATGCCATCAAAATCGATCTGTAGGTAAGTTCAAATCGGTCTACGATTTATTTTATCTTATTCTGGATAATATTTTATATAAATATTTCCAAACATTTTCGACATTCGTTTTTCTCTTTACGGGAGTAAGTTTGGATAAATAATGTATTATTTATACACCTTTTCACCAAACTCACTTTTCCGTAAAACAACACAATGAAAAGTGAGTAGAATTCTCATTCGTGGTCGCGAGCGATAATAAAAAAGGAACTAAATGTGTTATTTCCATCAAGCGGACGAGTTGGTCGTCACAAATTATGCTTTTCAATAGAAATCGGAAATAAAATGGCGTGCGAGGTACAGTCCTGGTGGCACGGGGTAGACGAAATATCGAAAATGTTGAACCTATTGTTGGGCGCAGGTCTTAGGAGGAAACGCCAACATAATGTTTTAATTACAGGTTATATATTCACTTCCAAAGGTTACCGTTAAACTGCATTGTTAGCATGGTGGCATTTTTATCACCTGTCACTATGCCTGTCACTTTCGCACTTACATACTTGTTAGAACGTGACAGGCATGGTGACAGGCGATAAAAATGCTACCGTGCTAAGCCCGTGGATGACATTATTCTTGCTCTACCTACATGTCTAAATATCTAAATGTACGCTATATAGGTATATCGTACACCTATACAATTAAACTAGACAATTAATTATATCCCCGGAATATCTCATCGAACATACCTACTTGCAACTTGGTGTTGCTAATTACTTACCATTCGGGCGATTTGCTTGCGTGTTAGCCTCCTATATCATAATATCATTATAAAACACACAAGTACGGTTACATTATTTTAGTGTAGTTTTACAGTGTATCAAATGAGTGTTGGATAATAAAATACTTTTTTATTTTTCTGAAAGTAGGTCGTTGTTGTTTTAAAAAGTGTGCAGAAAATGATACGTTTCTGCTGTAGAGCACTTTACTTCCTAAGTATGTTGTTTTTTCTTTTTTTACTATAAGCATTTAAAATATTGGTTTTAAATGGATTTGTAGTACAACTCCCCATTCCATGAATAACGATGTTTTTACATAAATTGTTAATTGAAAATATTTGATGAAAGATGATGAATGACACAATGTACAAAGTACATTATTAAAGCCTGACCAGTAATATAATAATATGATCATTGTCAAGAGGGCGCTGTTATTTTCATGTATAGGGTGACAGTTCAGAATAGTATGAAAAAATTAGTTCCAGTGAAATTCCGCTTCAGGCTTTAATATCGGAATCATCTCCGCTGTTGTCTATTCTCTGTACCGGAACTAAGCACGCTAGTGTCAGTTCGTCCTGCGTTCCGCGCCGTCCAAGGTTCGAGTTTGCATGATTGCGGTTCCGATATTGGAATGTGGTTACACGAACGAGGGGAAAATTGGGGAACAACTGATGTTTTGGTGGTATTTCGTTCTGTTACTGTCGAAAAAAGGTTTTAACTTTTCCATTTCAATTTCATTATAGAATATGATACCAGTCAACTTAAGGAACAAATAAAAATTATTTAATTACCTGAATATTTTCATTTGTTTGTAAAGTATAGTTTGTCAAAGGACTGTCTCCTTTGAAACATAGACAGGGAGATTCCTACTATCTTTGTCTTACACTAGTACTAGCACCCAAAAGAAAAGGATGAGTATAGTTTTTTTTGTTCTTATTTACTGACAATTTGCTTTGGCCAAGTGATTATTTATTATTAGTAAATAACATATAACTAGCAGTACTATAGGTTCCTTTAAATCAAGACTCAAAGCGTACCTAATGGACCAACAAAGTTTTGCTGCCTGAAGCTAAATATTTAAAAAATCCGGATCCCGTCATCGTCATTATTACCTATTCTGTTCTGTTCTTTAGTTATTCACAAGTTAAGTTATGTATATTTATATATATATATATATATATATATATATATATATATATATATATATATATTATTTTATTTATTTTAAACTTTATTGCACAATATAACAAATAAAGTACAAATGGCGGACTTAATGCCTAAAGGCATTCTCTACCAGTCAACCACCAGGCTAAACAGAAACAGTGATAGGTGCAGGCATTGAACAAAAAAAAAAGCAGAATAGGTAACTTAAAACAAAAAATATAGCGATAAATAATACACACTATCGAAAATAAACTTACATATACATACTATACATACTATAATTAAATAAACTTACATATATATTACTTCATTTCATGTACCCAGTGCAAATAATACTATGCCTACGATGGACAACTAACCAGTGAGCTTGTCGAAAAAATGCTTGCGTAACATGCGCTTAAACGAGAGCTTGGTTGGAGCCTGTCTGATGTTGAGTGGGAGATCATTCCAAAGCCGGATCGCGTGAAGGGTGAAGGAGTGAAGGAGGAGTATATATATATGTTAGTAGTACTCTATGTTATTATATCACGTCGTCCACAACGTGTCCCGTCCCGAACTATGCTGTCCCGCACACTCCGCTGGCTCCACAGAAAACCAGCGCCGTTGACCACGCTAGTCGTGCCAGCTGCATTGCTGAGTGGAGACCATTTCAGCTTCACATCTCTATTTCTACTGTTTCGTTTATCTTTGTCTTGTATTTGCTATATATGTGTTGTATTGATGTGTTGTCTGAATAAATGATTTCTATTCTATTCTATTCTATTCTATAACTAAACCCTTTTTAGGGTTCCGTACCCAAAGGATAAAAACGGGACCCTATCACTAAGACTCCACTGTCAGTCTGACTGTCTGTCTGTCCGTCTGTCTGTCACCAGGCTGTATCTTATGAACCGCTATAGCTTTCACAGATGATGTATTTCTGTTGTAGATATAACAACAAATACTAAAAAGTACGGAACCCCCGGGGGGCGAATCCGACTCGCACTTGGCCGGTTTTTTTAACTACTGTCACCTATTTTGACCAAGTGATAACTTATTTTCCACCTTTTGATTCCAAACGGTGCCACAATTTTCGTAATACGAGTATTTAATGTTCCTCGAGTCATCGCGACCTTTTTACTAATCGAAGTCCTGATCTCAAAACCGACCAATTTTGTCCACTACGCGAAACTCAGTTTCTCAGAATAGCGACCCATGTTAGTGATGTACCAAGGAAACATCCCGCTGAATGGGAATATGTATATATTATTATTCGCGAAACAAGTGTAAGGGTACCACCGGGTTGATGATGAATACTAATACTTTTACCAATATTTTAACTTTATTCGTTCGCTACCAACATAATAACAACCAATTTACAATAAATATTCCAAAACGTCTACACTGTAACTCGTCTGTCCACGAACTGCCCCTTGTCACAGTGTACCCGCCTTTTAATAACAATTCAAGATGGCGGGAACCAGTAAGGGTCAACTGATACTCTTTTTTAAGCTAATCGTAAAAGTAAAAATGATCAAAATATAAGCTATTAATAAATAATGATCCTTACAAACAGTGTTGCTAACACAAGCGTGTTATGTCGAGGTTCTCTCGGTGTCACGGGTGCAAGATTATATCTCACTACCTATGGAGTTAAAACTAGTACAATAATATCGCTTTTATAAAACGTCTAAAAACATTACTGACAAACCTCGCTTGCTATACCATTGACGAATTTGTCGAAGCGTGTAGTGGCTAAACCGGCAAGCGTGTATGAGGAATGTTATGAAAGTGAAGGAAGCGAAAGGGTATGTCAGGATCGTAGTAAGTGGAAATCCGTGGTCTCTGCCTACCCTTGCCTATCCTTTAAAAGGAAATTACAATTGTGGCTGCTCACAAAAAACTTTTATACTGTTAATGAAATAATGGAACTGCCAATGACTATATAATATAATAATTAATTATATACATTTTTTCTTTTTTTTTGTAATTTATTATATTTTATTATTAATTGATGACATTACAATGTTGTGTATATTTCTGTCGAAATACTCTGTAATTGTGTCATCTCTATGTTAATTATACAAAATTGTATTTGACGTGTATCTTATCTTATCTTATCTTATCTTATCTTATCTTATCCCTCCGGGACATAGGCGTGATTATATGTATGTATGTTGTGTAGTGACTCGAAATTATAAATCTAAACCTGTTTATCGATCTTGTACGATATTAATTATAAGGGTCTCTATTGATTGACATAATTATCGAAAGTCATAATGTAATGATTTTCATATTATCATTAGTCATAATTTGGTTTTTTTCAGAATTGCCATAAAACAAACCTAACCTAACCTATTTATAGGATAACCCGAGGAAAATCCTGCAAAGTTGACGGTTTCAGAATTATGACAATCATTACATTATGACTTTCAATAATTATGTCAAACAAAGGGACCCCTAATTATAATTACGTGTGTACCTAATAAATGCATATTAAACTAATATTATATACCTACCCAATTTGGTGAATGAATTGTATTATATACTTACCCAATTTGACATGTGAAATACTATGTTTTATGAATAAAAGCTTGAATCTTGAATCTTATGTGGCTACCACCAATTTGGCACTGACATAAACTCTATTATCGAGAAGGTAACTTACTTTACTGTACATATGGTGCCGCACTAGTGCGATAATTAGCACATTACGTAACTATGTCGAAAATGTAAAGGGCCATGTGTGTGGCGACTTAAAACACTCTTCGGTCGTGTTTTTAATTTATCGCCCCTCGTTACGAATTTCTTTTTATCGCACTTGTATCGTAATGTACTATTATACTTACTTAAATTAATATTGTCTACATTTCCCTTATAATGTTATGGTGCTTTATTTTATGCATGGTGTGAAATAATTTATTTTAAATAAAGTCAATATCCCTATTGTACAGAAACTACGGAATAGGAAACTATATCTAACCACTATATTTTATAAAAAAACAACGACAACAATAAAACGGCCGATGTAATTATACACGATGGCTAAAAATAAGTGCATTCCCTTTACCAGGGAGGTTTTAGAATTATACTGAGCAACTTTAATTATGGGACCAACCACGAAATTGCAAAAAAAAAATTTGGCTGTTTCATACATTTTGGCTGGTCCATTTTCTATGGGAGGGTAAATTTCTTTTTAGCGATTTCGTGGTTGGTCCCATAGTAAAAGTTGCTCAGTATAATCCCAAAACCTCCCTGGCAACGGGAATGCGCTTATTTTTTAGCCACCGTGTATAATTACCTAATCGTAAGGGGGAAAAAATCCTTATTAGATTAGATATATTTATTTCACAACAATTAACACAATATATAACAATAATTATGATTACAGTACAAATTACATTAATGTCAATTTATAAGAATCTACATTGTGATTGTGATTGTGATTGTGTGTGTGTGTATTGTACCCTCTTGATGTCATTTATACATATTTCCGCGAACATCACTACACCCGTATTTACACCGCACAGTGGTCCGTCCCTCTTTTGTGCGCAAAAAATTCGCAATCATTTGTCCATCAAGCACAATGGGTTCCGTTACGGTCATAATGCAGGATGCTGAATAATTACATATTTTCGTTTAACGGTACTGCTCGTTTTGTGACATTGTGGTTGTTTACGTCGGTTCGACATTTAAATGGGATGACGTATATTGTTGTATTTTATGCATGATCTGAATGGGGGTTAATCTGGGTCAGTTTTGATTTCACATATAACAAAAACCGGCCAAGTGCGAGTCGGACTCGCGCACCGAGGGTTCCTTACAGACAATACATCATCTGTGAAAATTTCAACTGCCTAGCTATCACGGTTCATGAGATACAGCCTGGTGACAGACAGACGGCCAGACGGACAGACGGACAGACGGACAGACGGACAGACGGACAGACGGACAGACGGACAAACGGCCAGACGGACCTACGATATACCTACGCGTACAAGTACATACTCAGTCAGTATATTTTACTTTATTGTTCTTAAAATATAAGCTTTACAAAAATAGTTACACTATTCATTTAATAATCAATTTGCTAGAACCCGTGACGTGACAAACAAGTTTGGGTTAAGTCCTTTTTTGTATGGGATTTTGAACAGCACGCCAAGCGGGACGTTTTGGAAACTCAAAATCTCATACAAAATGACATTTAACGCAAACGTTATCTATGTTATCTATGCAGCTTACTGTTAGGTTGACGTTGACTGTCAGTGGCTTACCGTGAGCAAAGATGCATTGATTGTATTAGATGTGTAATGTCATGTCTAAGAAAAAAATCGTACTCATGAGGCCTAGGTAATATAATACAAGCTAATACTGTCAATGTTTTTACATACAAAATCACTAATAGTATTTTATTATATCATCTTGTATTTAACGCAAACGCGTATGTCACTTCACGCTATCAAATGAAATTTACACTAGGGGTACTGTTGTTCTCAGTCTCTATAATTTAACTGTCACAAGTCACTGTTAAATATATAATTCTATACAGTAGGACTTATTTAGCTCGTGTTCGCTTACATTCGCAGATTCATTTGACAAGTGTCAAAAACGAGAAGCGCGAGGCCTTGGAGAGAGTTTACTTTGCGTTCCAAATTTAAACGGTGCACTTCCTTTTGATGTGCGCGTGCGCTTCACTAGGGTTGCCACTTCGGTGCATCTAAAAATAATTTGTCGACATGATATAGGTACTATCTATAGTTTGCCAAGCCATTTCTGTCAGCAAAAAATGGCAGCAAATTTAAAAACTAGGCGCGAAGGGTGGCTTTCCCATAGAAAGTATGAGTTTCGTGCCTTTTTTACTGACAGTGGAAACCCACTGTCAGTAAAAAAAGGCACGAAACTAGGCAAACGCCTTGCACTGATTTGACCTAAATCAAACGTTGTTACAACGAGTTCTGCGACTTATTATGAGCGAATACCAGGGGCCCATATCCCGAACGATATTAGTCTAATATTATTAAATAGTGTATTGTCATGGTAACCCGGGGTCGTTGGCTCAGCGACCCAAAATGAGACTTGGCCTCCGAAACAGACAGCGCCACTTTTCTCGGTCCTCTGCGACCATGTCGCTCCAGCGATACCTAGGGCGTCCGATATGACGTCTTCCTGCGTTCGTGTTTGTTGGGGTCCCTTTGTTCACATAATTATTGATAGTCATAATGTAATGATTGTCATATTATCATTAGTCATGATTCTGAAACCGTGAACCTTTCAGGATTATCTTAAGGTTATAGGTAGGTTAGGTTTGTTTTATGGCAATCCTGAAAAGTTACGCGTTTCTGAGAAAAACCAAATTATGACTAACAAACAACACATTATGACTTTAAATTTTGTGGGAAACAATAGAGACTCTGGTAACTATGGATGGTATAGAAAGGATGCAAATCTCTTATGGCAGAATTGTTGCAAAAGTGACCGCTTTCAGCTTTAAATAATAGTTCCTAATCTCTCCGGTGGCGCTACTTAGGCTCTGGGACCATATAATGATATAAGGCAACAAATAACCCGACCAAATTACGTAGGTTGTTTTTGGTAGTATTTCGGTGTATGGTGGCGCCGCCTAATTACTGTTGATGGACACTTTTCATACATAGAGATTTGGCTCCTTTATATAGTCTCCATGCTGGTAACCCATACGATTTGACAGTTTGTGGATTAATAATATACGTCTAATATCGTTCGAGAAATGGGCCCCTGTAGAAGTAAGGACGGAAACATCCTTAACCATTTTCATGCATCGATTGAGAAATTTTCTACTGGACATTTATACCATATTCAATAAGTGAATTGTTTGACATACCTTTTTAATCTATCATTGCATATTTTACATTCTTTTATGTTTCCTATTGATGCAGTCATCATTAATGTTAAACCCGAATAAGTTATTTCTTAAACTGTAACTCAATAAACTCTAACTAAATTTTAATTTATATTATGGTCTATGATAGAGAATATGTTAAGAAATAAAGTCCGCCATTATTTTTATTATGTAATAAAGTTTGAAATCAATAATTCAGTAAAAATAATACACATGTTTTCATTTGTGCAAGAAATAATAATTTTCCAATCGCGAACCCTAGCACCGGGAAACGGCTTCTGTTATGGAAACCTTGGAAACTCGGCGTTAAATGGTTTTATTGTGTCGCATATAGCCGGCCTCGGCAAGTTCGCTGCTCCAGCCGTTAACCTCACAAGGCTTCGGTATTTCAATAAAAGGCTCTAAAACATTCGGCAACGCACAGGCGACACTTTTCAACCCCACCAACTAAGTTTTATTGTGTCGAATATAACTGTCATATACTAAGATTACCAAGCTACTAGAAAGGTAAAAGCTAAAGACGTTAGCGAGCAGACTCCACGCCCAAGATGCCACCGTCTTATATAATATACCTATGTACCAGTCAATATGCCCTAGGTACCGCTGGAGAGACGAAGTGCAGAAAGACCTCACGAACTCGGCGCCGTCGACTGGGCAGAAACGGCTTTGGACAGAGTAGCATGGCGGTCTTTGGTGTCGGAGGCCAAGATCCACTTCGGGTCGTCGCGCCACAGCAGTAAGTAAGTAAGTACCACTCAGTATAACTGCCCGGATCTACTGGAGGCTATCAGTTTCCGAGCTCCCACCTACAGGACACAAACATTGTCCCTATTCGCGGTCCCGACACCTGCCACGAATGTGGAGTACGACGGTACGAGCCCCGCTGGGTAGAAATATCATCATACAAATAAATGCCTTACCGGGATTCGAACCCAGGACCATCGGCTTCACAGGCAGGGCCACTACCCACTATGCCAGACCGGTCGTATAATACGCGATCTATTCTAACTTCAAGCGCAAAGTCGGCTTTGTCCTATAATTTTAATTACCTGTATTGTAGCTTCATTTCTCTTGTACTCTTTATTTACTATAATTTGGGCCGAACTCGATAAACCTACGATAAAACGTAGTCCTAACTAGGCTTTAGAAGCTCTGTGTGATCTTCTCAACTATAATGTTACCGAATAAAGTACAGTTTATTGTGCAAGAATTCTATAAACAATTGAAAGAGTGTGCTGGCTACGGCTGCAATGCACAATAGGACAGTTACTACACTTGTCGTTGTCGTACTGTCATGATTATCTTTTAGTCAAGACAATGCCTTATAGCCCCTCTACACGATGGGCCAGCGTGTAGAGTAGTGGTGTCGGATGGTTTATGGCCCGACGGGATGGCGATTGGATGCCCACGGTGTCGAGTTTTCGTCCGCACATCAAAGGTAGGTTATAGGCTCACAGGACTAGGGGTGCCTGACCAACTGGCGCCCACAGTGTCTGCGGCCCATGGGCCGGCTGCCGGGGGCGTACGCAGTCGAATGCTGATAGTGATTCTGCGGCGCTCCTCTACAAGGCGGAGTCGGCATTCGTTGGTGGTTTTAGACGGTAGTCCTACTGGTTAGTCCGTCATCGCTCCTGGCTCCCCCGGGCCCGGTGGCATGCATAAAAATCTACACGTGGCCCATTCCATAGTATGTGCTCTCAACCATCGCATGGCCATCGTGTAGAGGAGTCATTAGGTCTTTAGACAATGATTCGTAGGTATTGTAGTGAGTTCCTTGACAACGGTGACAATGTCACCAGTGAGTTCCTGGCGCTGCCGCCAACTTCGCCACAAAAAAGGGCTTCAGTGTTTGCGCTAAGGTTACAATGCTAGCAATATAACTATTGGAAACAGTATCATAACTTAGTAAAACGTTTACGTTGAATTTTTTTTAAAAAGTGACAAAAGCTGGAATAACTTGAACTATGATGATGACATAGATATTTAAAATTGATTATTATACACGGTGGCTGAAAAATAAGTGCATTCCCGTTGCCAGGGAGGTTTTGGGATTATACTGAGCAACTTTAACTATGGGACCAACCCCGAAATCGTGAAATTGTTTTGGCTGTTTCATACATTTTGGCTCGATCGAATATGCATGAGTGATAGAGAGGCAGAAACTGAACTTTCGATTGTCGTGTTTCGCGGTAGGCCCTGTGATTGTACTAGTGACGCCCTCTATGCAGAGTTTCGCGTAATATTCCATATTATATTGATGTTTCGTCGGCAAAGCAAAGCTTGTACTATGGGTACTTACTTAAATAGATAAATACATGCTTATATACATATAAAAACATCCATGACTCAGGAACAAATATTCGTGTTCATTACACAAATAAATGCCCTTACCGGGATTCGAACCCGGGACCATCGGCTTCGCAGGGAGACTACCCACTAGGCCAGACAGGTCGTCAGAATGACTTTATTCTGTTTGTATTAATTGTATCAAAAAACATCTTGTCAATCACAAAGTATAAATAATTTATTGTAGGTAAGAGATGATACTCGTATTACTCGCACTATACCTACTGTATAATTTTTCTTATCAATTGTCTTTGTAATTAAATGTAAAGTTTGTACTCCTAGAAAATACTATACTTAATTTCAAATCAATGTACTTCAGCGAATAATCTTTACTGCGGTAAGGTCAGGGCCACACCTGGCGCGTCCGTGCGAGATTTGTATGAGGATGTCATTTGCATGTATAATGAGTGCGGTAAAAGTGCACATGGGTTCATGCCTTTTATAATATGAGAAGGTCGAACGTGCCCCGCATATTTGTATGGAATTAACGTAAGGGGTGAGCATCTCTGTAGAATTCTCTGTGCCGATTTTCACGACGAAAGTGGAGGACCCGTGTACCGTGCGAAATCGCCTTTTCATACAAACGTAGTCCTCATTTTCCTCTTTGGATATATTATTGAAAATATTATTACACAATTTGTTGTTATCAACCACAGCACAGCTGCTAGCCTATGCCCCTACCGTTGATTTTTTTTCGAATTTTTAAAACACGTTGCGGACGCGGATTGCATAGCATCCGTTTTTAGGGTTCCGTACCCAAAGGGTAAAAACGGGACCCTATTACTAAGACTCCGCTGTCCGTCTGTCTGTCCGTCTGTCCGTCTGTCACCAGACTGTATCTCATAAACCGTGATAGCTAGACAGTCAGTGGTGACGCACATGCTATTGAATCCGTTATTCTAATTAAATTTCTGCGTTGGAATGCTTATTAATCCGCTTTGTCACAGTATAATATTATTCACCAACATTTACACACCAGTCACAAAAATCAGAGAATGCATACTGTCATATTACATAGTTTTATCGCAGTTAAAAGTTATCCTGTGACGTCTCCAATTGTGCCCCCCCTTTTCGTGACGCACATGCTATAGCATTCGTCTTTGTATGGCAGGCTCCTTAGTTTAACCTCTGGCCGTCACTATCTGTTTGATACCGACTTTACAATATTGAAATAAATATAAAATGCACTTTATCTGCAATTGCAACTGCACTAGCGTGGTTCACCGACCTACACCTATTGCGGCAGATTAAGTGAAATTATCAAATGAGCGCAATAAGTGACGCCTGCGCAGCGCCACAGGGTACATAACAGAGTGTCCACTTTAATCAATTAAATTATTATAAATTGTTTATGATAATTTTACATAGATTGACATAGTAGGTACCAAAGTATGCTCAATGGCTTGTGTTGTTTGTAATAGACGACGAAACATTATAATAAAGGTAAATACATATGTACAGTCAGCAAAACTATTAGCTTATCATATAAATGTGTATGCAGGGGTGCTAAGCTTTAGCTACTAAGCTGCCATTAATCTGTGCTGACTGTACGTAGAAAATATCCATAACTCGGGAAAGAATATTTGTGATAAATACACAAATAAATACCCTTACTAGAATTCGAACCCAGGACTTCTGCTTCGTAGGCAAAAAGGTAAGCATTTGGCCACAATCTCAACTGATAGTAAACGAGGCCACACACGTTTCAGTAAACTTGCGGAAACGAAAGTTTGCACAGTTCGGAACCGAAAATCACACAAGTCTCCAAAACTTGTACATGTCCTAAATTTGCGCAAGTATCTTCCAACTCTCATCAGTATACTTGTGCAAGTATATCGTTAGCATAAGTGCCGATGCAGTCTAGGATGGAGCTTGCTTACCTAAAAGATGTCTATCACTTTCAATATATATAAAAAACAGGTTATAGTAGGCTGGGAAAAGATTTGCAGATAGTAACTTCCACTCCTTATAACATTTTAAAACTTTTGCGTTTTGAACACATATTAAATAACATTTAAAAAAAAGATAATAATTGTAAATAAAGGTAACAAAATAAATTCGCGTTTTTAAATGTGATTTAATAATATTACATATATTATGTGTTCTTTTCCACTCCTTAGCCGATCGCATAATAAAGCGGAAAGCAAAACTTTCAGTGCAAATATGAATTTGCTGAGAGTGAATTCGCTGTAAGTAAAAGCGCTGTGCTACTACGCAGTTCACAAGTCGGGTAAGCAATCAGGCTCAATTGTACAAAAACACGGCATTGCGATCAAATGATTTAGTTAATTTGACGTTTATTTAAACCTAGCTAAAGCTTCTTTTCTTACCTTACTTTTCTTTCCTTATTTTATATCTTTATGCCATACACACCGAGATCCTCTACGAGGCCATAGGTAAGGAACCGCTAATTGAGGCGGTGACTGACAGGATACCCAGGCAATTCGTCTTCGACAAAAAGTACAAAATACAATTACACGAAGAACCCCATGAAGGACTCAACCCAAGGGAGCTGAGAATCTTCACGGATGGATCAAAGACAAGGTCAGGCACTGGCGCTGGGGCATTCTCAGAGGACCTAAACATACACATCTCGACACCACTTGGTGCACATAACACAGTCTTCCAGGCAGAATGTATGGGCATCATAATGGCAGCACACGCAATCGTCTCAAGGAAAGTACTGGACTACCCCATCCGCATACTCTCCGATAGTCGGTCGGTATTACAAGCCCTGCAAAGTTATACTTTGACCTCAGGGCTAATCTACGAATGCCACAAAGCTCTATCAGAGGTATGTACCACCAATAGCGTAACTCTGCAGTGGATTAAAGGACACAGCAACTCGCGAGGTAACGATGCAGCCGACATATTAGCAAGAGGAGGCTCGGAACTGAAGGTGGCAGGACCGGAGCCAATCCTACCTCTGCCATATGCCTGGCTCCGGAACATGCTGCGACACAACACCAAGGTAAAACACCAACAGTATTGGAATAACCTAGGTACCTGCAGACAGGCGAAGGAAGCCCTCCCGACGATCAACCCAGGTCTGTCACGGAGGCTGCGACTGCTGAAGAGGCCACAACTCCGGCTACTAACTGGAGCCATAACTGGCCACGCCTCACTAAACAAACACTTACTAACCATGCGTGTTACAGATAGCCCCCTTTGCAGGGAATGCATGGAGGCAGAAGAGACAGCCGCCTACGTCATCCTCGAATGTCCAGGGGTGGCAGAATACCGGGCACAATACCTCGGTTCGCCGGGGTCTCTCCCAGAAGTCGTCGGCAACATCAAGGGTCTGCTTCTTGGAGGAGTTGGGTTGGCAGGAGTAGTGCCGGCAACCCATCACGCAAAATAGGCGCATCGTAAGACGTCGAGTTGCGGAAACCTAGCCCGCGAACACCTAAAACCTATAACCTATCTTTATGCCATAATTTTATTTGATAAATTGGGTTGATTGCTGTCGCCAAAGAGGATATAATATTATAGAGCGGTACTGTCATAGTAAATTTTGTAACCACAGTAAATTCACTGCCATCTATCGACACACTTTAAAACTAAAAATGAAGATTTATAAAAATACGATATAATGTATTTAAATATGGATAAATGTTTTTATTTATTTGCATTAATTATTTTTATTATTTTGACCCATGTTCTTTCACTGATATGCGATAAAATTGTTAAATAACAAACGAAACCGTCAACGACCTCTATACGAGAGTAGGCCAAAGGTAGTAGCGACATTTGATCGAGAATCAAATTTTCGTGATTTTCGAGGCACGTTTTTTCCTTAGACTGTATCCATCTATTACGGAGTTATATCTATCTTTGCTGTCGCGATATAAACGTGCAATTGGTCACTTATATTTTCAAAGACATTGACAATTACATCGCCTGCGTCAATGCTACAGTAACACGGCAACAGCAATGCTGCTGCAGTCGCAATTCAAATGTAACCTTATCCATTCCAGGAATTGAGCAATATCTACTCATTTATATCATTCTAAAATTAATCCTAAAATACACATTGAATCTGTTGAGTTTACGTTGTTATAAATCTGCTTGTTTATGCTGTAAGTTACGAATATGCTCGATTATTTATGCTCGCGCATCCAGGATCCAGGAGTTATTTATTATTTGGTAGATTCGGATTTAAATTTGGATATTTATAGCTTCAATAACGCTTTGAGCGATTTCGGGCGTAACAGTATTGAATAATATTTTGAAGGCACCTACTCGTATCTACTAATATTCGTCTGAAAAGCGAATGCGTAAAAACCATAAAAAAAACTTGTGGGGACAAGGAGGACAATTCGAACATGCATCTTGATATCATAATGATGTTTGTTATCAATCGCACGGTGCACCGCATGGGCGAATGATAACAAACAGACATCATTTTGATATCAACATGGAAGTTTGAATTGTTTTTCAGTGTAAAATCAGCCGCATTCGAGGGAAGCCAGTGCTGTCAAACTGATTTAATTTGGCAGATATAATTAATACCAATTTATTTGTTATAACTTCTTAAAATGCAAGCGAAGCAAGCAATACATTAACTTCAAATAGTAGCGGGTTCAACTACGTATGAACTATAAAGTGTTAAAGTCGGCATTTACATGGCGATTGCTGTTGCAACGTGGTTGCTGCACTCACTTGCTGCAGTGTTGACGTAGGTGTTATCACTATCAATATCTATACTTACTTACTTACTGCTGTGGCGCGACGACCCGAAGTGGATCTTGGCCTTCGACACCAAAGACCGCCATGCTACTGTCCAAAGCCGTTTCTGTCCAGTCGACGGCGCCGAGTTCGCTGAGGTCTTTCTGCACTTCGTCTCTCCATACCTATTCTTTATCCTTGATGTAATTAGTGAAAAACAGAACAGAGAAAAACGGGAAGAGGATGTTAAAGCGGTATTTGCGCCATAAGCGAAATCATCCAACTCATTTAGGGTAAGGTAAATGCAGGTATTAACACTATTAACGACCCCCTTAAGGCAATTTTAGAATCGACCATAGTTTTTAAGCATACAGGATGCCCTCAAATATTCTTTTCCATTTTTATATGCTAATATTATGTTTATAAAAGGTAATTACTAAGTTACCTGTACCTAAATAAAGGATTATGATGTAAAAAATATTTTTTAAAGTTACTGAGTCGATTGTTGCTATTGCCGACCCATAATAATGGCTGTGAAGTTATTAACGATTTTTAAGCAGCTATTACCGATCGTGATGAGAAAAGGTATGTGCCCAGCGGTGAGACGTATCTAAGCTGGTGTGGTGACAGTTTCCATAGTGGATTAATTTGAAAATTTCTACCATTTTTATAGGGAGATTGAAATTTTCTAATTCCAATATGAATACACCCACGGCATACCGGTATTACCATTCGACATTAAGAGTATCCGCGGCGGTTGTACGTCGTGCCTGAGGAAGGATTCCCAAAGAATCCGAAACATGTCGCCAAAAACGACTAAAAATAATAGTGAGTGAAACCGTACTGATCTAAATATAATTTAATTTGTTCTAATACTTCTAACAGTGTTCTTATTAGCTGTTTGTCAATAATTTTATGGACATTATAAAGAAAAAGTGACCATGTCCACCGGTGGCCGAAGCGGGAATCATCATCTTACCCGCGTCTTTTTCTTTAGTGTATGTTATTTATTTCAGTTTATAATTTATTTATTGTATAATGTTTTTTCTTTTAATTAATTGACGTGTGTGTTTATGTTTAATTAGTTTTAGGTGTGTGTATGTTTTTGTTTTTATTTTCTATGTTTTTCACATGTACGTTTACACCGTATTAAACTATTTGAATTGAATTGATGATTTGAACTTTTTAATCACGACGGTAATGGAGCAACAACTTACTTTTTCTGGTAGAATCAATAGTGCACGCGATTCTGAGTAGAAATAATCTATATCTGGGAATCCTAGGAACTCACGAACTATTTAAAAAACCGGCCAAACGCCGCGCGCAGCAAGCGCGTGTAATATCTCCGGTGTTGCAGGCGTCCATAGGCTACGGTAACTGCTTACCATCAGGCGGGCCGTATGCTTGATTGCCACCGACGTGGTATAAAAAAAAAAGTGCGAATCGGACTAGCTCACTGAGGGTTCCGTACTTTTTAGTATTTGTTGTTATAGCGGCAACAGATATACAGCATCTGTGGAAATTTCAACTGTCTAGCTATCACGGTTCATGAGATACAGCCTGGTGACAGACAGACGAACAGACGGACAGACGCGGACAGACGGACAAACGGACAGACGGACAGACAGCGGAGTCTTAGTAATAGGGTCCCATTTTTACCCTTTGGGTACGGAACCCTAAAAAACGCCCTAGATACTCTTTTATTTAAGTCAACATTCAAATTGTACCTTTTTGTTTTTCGTAATCGCCGCTAAAACTTTTAAAAAGTACCTTTTTGTTTACATTTTCAAAGAAGGGTAGGTATAGTACATGTCTCTGACCTTACCTTACGTATACGGCAGTGAGGCACTTACCGATAAGTAGGCATATATTACTACATATTTGCATACAACATGCGTCGGTATGTCGCGCAAATGCTCTTCCGGATTTTTTTATTGTTGTACTGGTTGCCAAGAAGCTTTATATACGGTAGAATACAAATACAAAATTACGCATTATCGCAAACTTTAAAAGACTACCTTTCATCATCATTAACTTAAAAGTTACTCTTGTCGGTAGAGTATCTTTTATTTATTTATTATAAACTGATCGGAGATTGGCCATAGTCACATCTGATGGAAAGTGAAGACAGGGCCTAAGATGGAGCTCACCGGTTCAGTAACAGCCTATTCACTCTTGCTTTCAAGAGACCGAGGTCATATTGGTCAGGGAATACAGATGGCGGGAGCGCATTCCATTTAGCCTTCCGTACCAAACAGGAGGAGGCAAAACGTTCGTACGAGCAAATGGAACGTGGACCACGAACGAGTGCATTCTCTCTCCGCGCCTGGATGTCCGATGATGGAAAGGGGAAGGTGGGATCAGGTCGTGCAGTTCCTGTGTTCCAGTTCATCTTCCAGCTTTCCCTATCTTGCGGGCTCTTTGACTTTTTGTTACGACATGACCCCTACTTTTTCTTTCACTTGCACTTATGTATCTGTTTATTTGAACATTTATTTACATACAAGATATATACAGTGGTACTACGTAAACGAAATTAATAACTAGCTTAAATCTAAAATAGGCCCTTGAGGCATTGTACCAAGGATGCTGGCGGCATTTCCCCGCTGTATCGCAATGCTGATACGTTGTGCGAGAAAGCCGCCAGCTCTGTTTATTTAGTTTCATTGTGATTTTCTAGACTAAGGTAGCTTTGAGTCTCTTCATCTTCCTGATAGACCTGTTCCTATTTACTAGGAGTCAGCCTGCCTTGTCCTCAATTTCTACCTAGCGCAGTTTTGCGCTAGGTCTTTATTTAAATTAACTTCTTTTAGGTATTTCTCAACCTTCGTTCACCAGGTGGTAGGTGGTCGGCCTGAGTTGCGTTTAGTGGTTGGCAGTTTTAGGGCAAGCTTCACCATATGTGTCGTTTTCAAGGAAAAGGTACCACATTATCGCTTGCCATAAGGGCGCTCTGTGAGGTTTTTGGTATAAATAAAATTTTCGTTCTTATAGTAAGCGACAATGTGGTACCTTTTAATTGAAAACGTCACATATGGTCTTCTGAACGCCTTTGGATGTAACCATACCAACTTAAGGTAGCTTTAAGTCTAATTTTTTTAGGAAAAGAAAGTAGAAGTAAGTAGGATTGAGTCTGAACCAAACAATAAATAACAACTCGGTGATTCTCGAGAATACCAACTTATGGTAGCTTTAAGTCTAAATTTTCCTAAGAAAAGAAAGTAGAATTAAGTAGGATTGAGTCTGAACCAAACAATAATTAACAACCCGGTGAGTCTCGAGAAATTTTGTGATCAGGTTCGAAAATTATGGATTGTACAGTACCATGGAGGTTCACAGAGGTCTACAGATCACAAAGCCATTAGCAATAGAAATTGTTCACTTCGCGAGTTGTCCAACATTACCTACGCATCGTACCCGCATGGCATTGAGCATCGGCACTTCCCATAACAACAGTAAGTCATTATTGAACTTGAAAACTACATAATGAAGACAACATAAATAATTAACATAAACAATAATTGAAAGGAGACAAATCGCTGGTTGAGTAGTTAAGTACATAATAAATTACGTTCATCCATAGGTCCACTTGACTTATATTGACCGGGATATAGACCGTGATTACCTTTTGTAAATAAACTAAAAAGGGTAAAAAGGGTAAGGGTTTTGTAAGGGTTGTTGTTTTGGAAATATCGGGAGCTCACAAATAATACAAAAGGTAATCACGGTCTATATCCCGGTCAATATAAGTCTAGTGAAACTAACCGTGAATCATTCAAAACTCTCATCCATAGGTCGTTTAAACCTTGTACATAATATGCATATATTTTAATAGGTCAGTGTTCTGCTAGGTTGAATACCGTTCAAGAAATGTCCCCATGGAAACCTTTAAAATTTGACTGTTAATGAAAATTTCATAGACTTAAATATTACCCTAATATCGTTCAAGAAACTAGTCCCAGATGTAGTCAACTGCAGAATACCTACCACTTAGTATATTAGTAACATGAGACACTGTTTATCTAAAACCTAACATTTTCTCACCACTATCACCCACACCCACAACCTTGTCGCAGTAACTAAGTACACGCACGAACACACATACGAACCCACAAACTGAGTTACAATGACAAGGTTGTACGCGGTATCGCGAACGCGCCTATTTCCTTTCCTTTTATATGGTTTCCTTTCAAACATCCGTGGGCTTCTAAGGCGTTAGTGTGTTTTGGACTATTTTAGCTGGTCTCGGTTTGCTTTTACATAATTTTTCTGTTAAATATAGATATTTTCAGGATGAATTAATGGTCTGTAACATTAAGTTGGTCTATCCTCAATAACTTTAGTTTTTTTTCCAATACAAAAGCATTACTGTTGTTGTCCGCATTAATTAATGCAATTGGCCAGCAAAGAGAATGCTCTTTAACTACATAGCAACCTACATATATAATTCCAAATTTTCGCCTTTTCCAGATAATGCGTCCATAAATTTGTCCATAAACTACGTATATTTTTAGGGTTCCGTATACCTAAAGGGTATAAACGGGACCCTATTACTAAGACTCCACTGTCCGTCTGTCTGTCACCAGCTCATCAGGCTGTATCTCATAAACTGTGATAGCTAGACAGTTGAAATTTTCACACATGATGTATTTCTGTTGCCGCTATAACAACAAATACTAAAAAAAAATGTTCGGAACCCTCAGTCCAACTTGTATTCATACTACTATTAGGTACTTTGTTTTGTTGTTTATACTGTTTTCCGGATAATTTCTGCAATTGTGTAGCGGAGAGGGTGAGTAGTTTATGCTTGAGGCGGCCGCTCGCTGTCTTTTGAATTTTTGATGATTCAAACGACAAACGCGCCTTTCAAACCCGACGTTGCGGGTTCAATCAAACCCTGGCTTGTACTGTAGTTTATTTAAGAACTTTAGTCCTTGTCGCGAAAAACGATACGCGTCCGCGCGCCATGGCAGGGTCGCCATCTAGTGTGAGGGGTAGGCGGCAGCGGATAGTGAGTCAAAACACAGTTGTTCGGTCGACGTCTCTTTATTGACTGAATGAATCTCTAAATCTATACATACCATACTACAGAACATTTGAGTGTTTCACTGCTGCGCAAAGGCCTCGCCCCTGGTTCTCCGTAACTCCCGATTTTGTGCTTCCCCCGGCCAGTTGTAAAGGAAGGTGTCAAAGTCGTCTCCCCATCTTAAATAAATATTTTTTGATATTTAGGTACCAATCACTTTTTGGTGAAGAGCCATATCTGGAGAAGACCAGACTAGTCCAAACAAGCTTTGGATCATGGGTTTGAGGATTCTCCATCTGACTAGATGTTGATGCTCTCGTAAAAAATAATGCCTATGCTAATTCTTGGGATTAAATGTTCGAAGCGGATCCCGGGTTTCTTTAAGATGCACATGAGAACAAAAAAAAACACGAATTAAACTTTTTACTAGCAACCTTCCACACTTTCTTACCTTACCTACTAGCTTGCATCCTACTTACCCTGTAAGGATAATTTTGTCGTTCTTGTCTACATAACAACGTGATAAAATATTGTCCAATACTTTCAATCCCGCGATGTTAAAAAGTGACGTAGATAAAGCCATCCATAATACGCCCACTGGACGCTTATAGGCCGCAAAAGCCTTAGTTTTTTTCCAATACAAAAGCACTGTTTTCCAGATAATTTCTGCAATTGCCCAGCGAAGAGGGTGTGAATATTTTATGCTCAGTCGGCCGCTCGCTGTCTTTTGATACCTAGTTAATGGTAACGACTTAATGTCACTTAGGAGTATGGCCCAAGATACAAACATTACAAAATCATTTTCTATTATCACAAATATTTTTTTATTATATAAAAGAAGCCGTTGTCTGGAAGAGATCGCTCTTAAGCGAAAAGTCCGCCTGTTGTCAGCCTCTATTGTTATTTGCTATTCGCAGGCAACAACGCCATCTGTTTCTATTTTGTCCGAATTTAAATTTCTGGCCGACCGCGTATAGTCAACTTTTGTAGCGTAAGATGGAGCTTTACTTTCACGTGCGCCGCGAAGCGCTTCTATGTGTGCGTGCTAGCGGAGAGGGAAGAGCTTAGCGGGTGTGGTTTACGAACCGGCATTCGCGGCTGCAGTAGGCCCTTAAACCAATTGTTTTTCTTGAAGCTGGCTTTTTAGTGAGATGTGCCAATAAAAAATATTCTATCTATTCTGTATATCTATTATCATATCATAAAAAAAACATAATTAAATTACGTGAACATTCTAAAATAACAGAAATTTGACATGAACATTCGACATTCAAACATTTTGAGGAATGTTGAATTTTGCTGTCAAATTTCATGTAATTTAAGAACGTCGTTTTAAAATGAGAGCTTAATTTCGATTGTATGGAAGCGGTTAGGTTCTTGTGACTCTTAATGCATTTGAAACAATACCAACTAAAGGACCAATTACACTTGCTTGCGTAACGTCAACATTAGACAAAATCTTCTATATTTTACTGTCACTTCTTTCCCAGTTTTTGTCAGTAGAGGTCACTAGGGGTCTAGTGTAAATTTCATTCGACAGCGTGACGTGACGTAAGCGTTTGCGTTAAGTGTAATTTTGTATGAGAAACGTCCCGCTTGGCGCGCTGTTCAAAATCCCATACAAAAATAGATATATTTATATTTATTCCTGAAACTTTGTTTAGCCCGTACCTTGTACCACACCAGCGGTACGGAACTCTTAATGAGCTGAATTTCCTCCAGGTATGTAGGACACGCTTATTTATTTATAAATTGTCTTTGTCCTGATGATTAAAGGCTGCTTCAGTATCAATGGGAATTTTCCTTAGTTATCATGCTGAGTAAGCGGGACAGCGCTATGCAGGTATATAGCTATGTCCTGTTCGCACACCTAGCGGATCTCCATCCGATGTGAAGACTGTCGTCTAACTCAGGGGTCGGCAAACCGTGGCTTGCGAGATCATGTGGCTCTTTGAAGGTAGAACTACGGCTCTTTAAACCCTATTTAGACGGTTCAAGAACTTGGATGCTACAGAGTACCTTACCTACAATGAACGAAACACCAGTCTTTTGACCAAAAACCGCAATGTAACGTTGCATGAAAATTCTTGAACCCTCTAAAATACTCTAAAAGGTCTAGAAGGTCTGGGACTTAAGCTACACAAAAAAAACACTAGAGAGTTAACCTAAATATTTAAATGTCATATAATAAAGGAAAAGTGACCAAGGCCTCTGGCTGCCCTGCCCACTGGACACTGGAGCCCTTGATCGATCATTGATCACTTTTTCCTTTGTACCTTTCCTTTCCTTTGTAGTGGGTAGTGATCCTGCCTGTGAAGCCGATGGTCCTGGGTTCGAATCCCGGTAAGAGCATTTATTTGTGTGATGAGCACAGATATCTGTTCCTGAGTCATGGGTGTTTTCTATGTATTTGTATTTAGATATTATATATATCGTTGTCTGAGTACCCATAACACAAGCCTCCTTGGGCTTACCGTGGGACTTAGTCAATCTGTGTAAGAATGTCCTATAATATTTAATATTTATTTATTTATATATGACATTTATTTCGGTTTACAATTTAGATATCTACTCTATATCTATTTGGGTTTCTACTTGAAGTAACACGAATTAAAATATTTTCAATATGATATAATTTAATTTGTTTCCTATTAGTTGTCTCTGAATTCAGGTTCAGATTCAGATTATTTATTGGTAAAAAGAATACAATGATTTACACGTCATATATAAGTAAATACAATTTCAATATGTCAGTTATTGATGTTAAGCTCTTTTTCTAAAAAGTTTGCCGACCCCTGGTCTAACTACTACCCAATCCATTGGATAATTCCACTATAAATTGAGCCTACAAGTCATACTAATAATGAGTATAGGCGGGTCAGTTTTATCCTGGTTTATTTGGGAATAAGTTCCCTAATCGCAACTAAGTTGCGTATTGATTTCTCCATTACGTATAAAATATTCTCTAAATGGTACTTAGATTGACTCTTTCCAGAATTTATTACGCTATAATACTACTAATTCCTAGTACATAGAACATAGATACTCTAATAGCTTAAATTTGATAGTGGAGTTACGACGTTCCGGTTTTTAAGTACTTAATAAAATTGTTAAGTGTCTTATACACCTGTTTGGGATCGATTTTGATGAAATAGTAATTCGCTTATGTTAATTTTACAGTAGTTAATGACCTAAGGATTAGTATTTGCTACAGTAATTACAAATGCTTAAATATAAGGATCTTAAAACTGAAATAGTTATTTGTTATAGGGTGCAAAGTTGTATTTTACCCGCGAGTGTGGAATTGAAACACGAGCAAGCGAAAGGATTCTATAGTTGAACCACGAGCGAAGCGAGTGGTTCTAAAATAGAATCCTGAGCGTAGCAAGTGTTTCAACACACGAGAAGTAAAATACATTTGCACCCGTGTGTAACACAAAACTTTTCACCTCACTATAGCGAGGAAAGTGCAACATCCACAGGCGTTAGATCATCTTCATCACTGAAATCACTCATTTTTTACGATATTATAACAAAAAACTCTGGAAATTCTGTATTTTTACGTGAGAAGTTTTTAAGTAAAAATTTCTGACGTATGAATTGTCAATGATGCGTTTTGAAATTGCATCGACTCAACTTGTGCGTTCAGAATTATATTTAACATCATTATTAAAAACAAACGTTTCTTATGGAACTTTAAGGTTTATGACATAAAATCATTAAATAAAGCTAAATTTGGTATTTTTTATTAGATTCTCAAACCATTTGTTTAATGATAATTAATATCAAACGAATCATTATTATGAGCGTTTTACGTTTTGTTATCTGTCAAGCTACTTAAACACGCTCCATCCAAGGTCAAATTACTTTCCCCACTAGTGGATAAAATGCGTTTTCCCCGCTTGTTTTAAAGGATAAAAGACAATTTTCCGAGCTAGTGAGGGGAAAAATATATTGTACAACTTTGTATAGCAGACTAGAAACGAATTAAATAATCAAGCTGACTATAAGATTATGTAGTTTTTTTAGGGTTCCGTACCCAAAAGGTAAAAACGGGACCCTATTACTAAGACTGCGCTGTCTGTCTGTCTGTCCGTCTGTCACCAGGCTGTATCTCATGAAATTTTCACAGATGATGTATTTCAGTTGCCGCAGCGCTATAACAACAAATACTAAAAACAGAATAAAATAAATATTTAAGTGGGCTGCCATACAACAAACGTTTTTTTTTGCCGTTTTTTGGGTAATGTAACGTAGTAACTTCGTGTGCGAGTCCGACTCGCACTTGGACGGTTTTTTTATGTAGGTACTGCGTGTTTAAGAAATTGTATAGGTCTTATTAATTATGTACATACTTATAAAGTTTCATTGATATGACATTTGAAGTTTATAATATTTATTAGTTGTTAACTTTCTTGGGTCAAAATTCTTATCGTTGTCTTGTTTCCGACCACTCTGTCACGCATTTATTTTTGTTTTTTATCAAATAAAAAAAAATTGAGTGTTACATGTCTCTCTAGCTGTAGAGTTTAATTCTTTTGAGAAAAATTAAAAACTAAATTTCATCTCATACCAAAAACTCCACATCCGTCACATTTTTGGGAAACAAAACAAGACAAATAAAAGAATTTTGACCCAATTGACGTGTGGGTAAAAATCCCTTGAGCCCTATACGCTAAAGAAATGTTTGAATTTACAGTTTTTTGGATGGACAATGAAACTATCTTTCAAATAAAAAAAATATGTTTCATGCCGATTTCAGCTTTAAGCCGATAATTGGCAGGAAACGGCGCAGGATCGGGAAATGTGGAGTGGCCTCGTTTCGGAGGCCAAGACCCTCGTTGGGTCGTTGAGCCATGTTAGTTAGTTAGTTAGTTTATGTTTCATGCCGTCCCTGTCGTTTTCAAGGAATCGGGATAAATATATTTAAAAAAAATGCAGACAAGTGCGAGTCGGTCTCGACCACCGAGGGTTCCGTACAAATTCGTCTTTTTTTATTTAGATTTTTATTTTTTACGAATTTATAGTTTTCAGATTTTTCCCTATACTGTAGTGTAAGGTGTAAGATGATACTTGCCAAATTTTATTGTTCTAGGTCAACGGGAAGTACCCTATAAATTTTGATTCCCTTGAGAGTGTCGAAATATACGTTTATCTACATCCATAGCATAACCTTCCTATAATATAAAAAAAGATAAAAAAGATAAAAAATGTTTTTATTGTACAGAACGAATACAATTGTAGTACATAGTAAGTACATATCACAAGTTACTGAAAAGAGTTGGTGCATAACTGACTTGACATTCGGAGGTTCCAGGAGTCCCTGCACTAGGCTAGGCCTGTATCGCGGGAGACCAGATGTACATTTGTCTAAAGCCTGTGTTGCCTATATTGTAAAGTGGCTTCTCAATAATTCCAATGGCCACCCAATATCGAAACTAAATAAGCAGCCGTTCAAAAGACACAAAACTTGAGAATTCAGACGGACGCTTAAAAATTTAAACGCAAATTTGTGTCTTGCACCGAATGGATGTATGGTTTATTATACATAAGTGATGCATTATATAGACTAAGAAACTAGATGGGACACTCATTATTAGCTAGACGATTCATACCCCTCAGAGGGGCTACCGCAAAAACCGAAATTCGCAAATTGCGGGGATCTTTCTCTTTTCCTCCAATGAAGGTGTAATCTGAGTGACAGAGAAAAATGCCCGCAATTTGCTAACTTCGATTTTCGCGGTTATAGCCCAGGGTTCAACATTTTGCCTAGTAATTGTCATTTAATATAATATATCCTGATCGAATTTTTAGCCATCTTCTTGCATGATTTGTGTCATTTTCAAGCAAAAGGTACCACATTGTCGCTTGGCATAAGTACGCTCTGACAGGTTTTTCGTATAAAGATACAAGCAATTTTCGTCCTTAAAGTAAGCGACAATGTGGTACCTTTTCATTGAAAATGTCACATTTTTCGAGAACGATTTTTTCTTCTCTATACCTACAGCACAACCGAGATTTGAACTAAGATTTTCTAGCTACGCACACATATGAAAACACAGAACACGTCCACGAGATAGCACTATGCATACATTTTCAAAACTTATGACATAACAAAATGCTCGCTCAGCCTACGTGGCGCCTATTTCAGAAACGTGACAATTGTGAATAGAGTATCATTTTTTTTATAAAATATCGGTTGAATCGGATTTCAAGACAGAGATGTAACACGAGTAAGCCGATTCGACCTTACAAATTTATATAAAAAAAAATTCAACCTACTTGTTTTTGCAAATGCAAATTAAATAAGAGGAAGGAAATTTATTCGTAATGTATTTCTTTGGAAGTTAGTTAGTAGTTTGGAAGTTATTAATATTCCTTTAAGTAAAATGAGCTAACTTTAGGTTTTAAGGCACTCTACCTCTAGGGCCCATTATTTTTTCCACCCTGTATAGTAGTTGCTCAAGGCTGAAGTCAATGGAAGAATAAAAATCGAGCCCTACACCCCAACAATGGGTAACAGGAAAAGAAGAAGAGAAGAAGATAATAGTTGCATCACAACAGCAAGTAATTAAAAACATTTTTTTTTCTTTATTTTGACACAAACAGTCATTACAGAAAAGTGACATTGAAAAGTATTACATATAATATTGACAATACAGTGCCGAAAACGTAATAGATTAAAATAATTAACTTTATTCATTTACATACAAGATACTACTAAGATACAGTGGTACTACGTAAACGAAATTAATAACTAGCTTAAATCTAAAATAGGCCCTTGAGGCATTGTACCAAGGATGCTGGTGGCATTTCCCCGCTGTATCGCAATGCTGATATGTTGTGCGAGAAAGCCGCCAGCTCTTCGGCCACCAGTTACGTCAACCAGACGCTTCGCGATTTCTGCAAACAACTTATGCGCTCTGGGACCCCATGGACCTAGAGTTTCAACTCCAAATGGAATGAAATGATACTCTCTACCGAGGCTCTTATATTTATTACGTTTTAAAATTTCGGCGCTTTCCGCCGCTCCGCCCGCTTTTACATTAGTCCGTTGGAGGTGGGACGGTGCCAGTGTGTCTACACAGGTAGCATCCCACACCAACATCCGTCCCAAGCTCCAAGGAACCAAGGACATCCCATCGGGCCTCTTGCCATCATCTCTGATAATGCCAGTCGGCTCAAGAAGAGCGGGTACATTGAATAGATTATAGTTATAAATTTGTTGCAACGGACCTGAATTAACTTAACTATAAGAAGAAGATGAAATTGAAAGAAGGAAGGAGGAAGAAGGAAATTTTGTGCAGAAATGAAAATTCGAACAAGCAAACCAAACGACGTAAGTTTTTGCCATCTGCGGCAATTATTCTATACCGCTCGGCGAGGGAAAATGCACACTTGATAGCATATCCATTGCAATTATCGGCGAAATAAGCGGCTACCAGTTAGGATACATTAGAAAACCTCCTTACTACAACCCTAGTGCATGTTAATTTGAACCGTAAGTTTAATTCAATAAAGAAATAACAACTGCATGATGTTAAAGATATTGAACGTTTCTAGCTTAAGGTTGCTAAGCAAAAGGCTTGTGAATATTTTAATTGTTCGATTGATAAGTTAATTATGGCCGATAAAGGTATTTAGACATGCAATGACATTTCTGTGATATTATTGTCAGTAATATTGGTTAGGTTAGATTCATTTTCATAGAATAACGTGTCATATAGCAACCTAATTGATATGTTTGTAGTGACGGGAATGCTATATAACAGTCCCAAAATTTCCATACAAAATTTAGGTTTCCAACTGTAGGCCGAGCACATGATTGGCGCGACAGTATCTCGCCGCGAGATAGACTACCCGTCTTTTACTAACTGTATGAATTAAAGGGGGACGGGTAGCCTATGTCGCGGCGAGATACTCTCGCGCCAATCATGTGCTAGCCCGGCAGGTGTGACTGAGCGCCCGCGATCGTGTTAAGGCGCGAGTCGCTATTTAACTAACTCTTACTTTCTAGAGTATATATCTTCTTAACTGTTCAACAAAAAAATATGAAAAAAATATATATTAATCTACATTTTACGTACAACATTCCTAACGTTTGACTTTTTCCCTGTCACTTATAGTTTCTCCATAAAAGGAACATTACGACAGGCCGTTTTGTGACTAACTTTGCTTATATCTCCTAAACGGTTTATTCGATCAAAGTTATTTTTAAACTAGAATAAATGCTTTAACGGGCACTACAAATGCAACGTCTCATAATGTTAAAAAATCATTTTTTAGGGATTCAGTACCAAAGTAAATCCAAAACAAAATTTACATCGCTATGACCTCGACAATTAAATTTCGTAATTAATTGGAACGTATCAAGTCTATTTAAGGAAACCCTTTACCCAATTTAAGGAACACAACTGTAAATAAACTTGGAAAACTTCGCGGCCAAAAGAGTTGAAAAAATTGCGAAGTGAAGGCTTATTTTAAAACAGTTTTGTGAGACAAAGTTACTAGAACCAAGCGGATGTCAAGCAATTTTAGTACCTATTTACTCTGTTCAGAAACCTGGGATCCGCTTGACAACTAATCCCAAGAATTGGCGTAGGCACTAGTTTTTACGAAAGCGACTTCCATCTGATCTTACTCAGAGGGTACACTAGGCCCTAGGCCGGGATTAGTCCGGATTCCTTACGATGTTTTCCTTCACCGAAAAGCGACTGATTAATACCAAATGATATTTAGAATAGAATAGAATATAATAGAATAGTTTATATTCGAAAACACACAGACAATAGACATACATTAAAAGAACATAGTGAAAATAAAGTGTCACGGAATGGCCCCATCTCAGCATGCTGCTGGCGACTTCCAGCGCTCCAGCGCAGAATTCGTATATGAGTTCCGAAAAACTCATTGGTACGAGCCGGGGTTTGAACCCGCGACCTCCGGATAGAAAGTCGCACACATAGTATTTATGCTAAGCAAACAACAGTAATGCAGTTGCAGTCGATATCCAACCGTCACCTTGATAATCAAAGTCACAAATCCACCTCACGCAATTATACCCCTAATAAGTGAATAACAGAGTAACGCAGCGTACTACGTAGGCTAACAACACGCGAACGCGAAGCGAAGCGATGCGGCGCGGGGTGAATCAATCCTTTGACACCTATAGAATTGTCCTACGTGGGCGATCTCGTTGCAAACGCGAACGCCGTGGGCCAGCCGCGCCGCTTCGCTTCGCGTTCGCGGGTTGTTCGCTTACGTAAGACGCAGCGTAATAATCAGGCATCGTAAACTGCGAGCGAAATCCATTGAAGTACTAGGGTTGTTGTCAAGTCAAAGTACGTCATTTCAATGGATTTCGCTCGCAGTTTACGATGCCTGGTAATAATATTCTTAATATCCAGGCTTTAGGGCGCCATCACCGCCATCTTTAAAATTCGCTTCTCAAATTAACTCTTCTCTTAGAAATTCTGTAATTCTGCAACAAAACAGAATATCATCGAAATAACACATTTCAGATGCCCAATGTCTAAATTTGAGAAGCTTATGGCCTCTTCAAAATGCACAAATGAGGACAGAGCTTTACTTTAAAATTACGCCGCCATGTGCTCGAAATATAAAAATCGTAAGTGACATTTGAAAGTTCATTAAAAAATGTTCCTTATCCTCACGCAATGAAGTCCAAAATCAAATGTTTTCCAAAGTGAGTTATTGTTGTTATACTTTTTGGAGCAGATCTTTCGTTTTCAATTGGGTTGTTATTTTGAATCTTTAGATTAATCGTAACAATTATGCATAATTATTTCTGTACGAATTGGCCTACCGCCGCGGGTTATTTAAGTTATTTCACACGAAAAGTATTTATGAGTGACATTACGCAAAATTAATTTGTTTTTGTATTTTTATTTTTCGACAAATCTTGTTAATTGAGTCGAATTAAGACGCGACCCATTTATAAAAGTTATGTTTAATTAAATTGCGTTTAACAGAAATTTTACGTCTTAATTATGTCCATGTGTACGATGTTTATTAAATCTCTATTTAATAAATAAATAAATGTTTGAGTTTATTTTATTCATTATCAAAGTTATGTTAGGTAATAATAGCAATTAGGTAAGTAGTAGCATTATGAGCTCCGCCATTTTGAAAAAAAAAACCGAAAACTGAATCGCCAAATAATTATTTTTCATTCTTGAACTTCTTCTTCTTCCTACCCTTATCCCACGTCATGTGGGGTCGGCACAACATGTTTTTCTCTTCCATTCTCCTCTATCTTTCGTCACCTCAGCACTCACTCCTTTCTTTCTCATATCCTCTTTTACACAATCCATCCATCGCTTTTTGGGTCTACCATACGCTCTCCGTCCATCAACATTCATCCCTAACATTCTTTTGCCTATATGGCAATATTTTCATTCTTGAACCTGCTCACAAAATTTCTCGAGAATCGGTTCAAAAATGCGACGTATAGATTTTTGTCCAAGCTGAAATAGAGACCTTCGGTGACGCTCGGTCAAAAATTCAAATATCAGAAAAATCAGAGGTTAAAAACCACGGGGTTAAAGCTTCTTGTTATGGAGCGAAACAAGTTCAGTGATCTTCGAGTTAAAATTCGTGAGTGACCCGTTTTAACTTATACGTTTATACTTATGTCTGTGACGGAAGTTTAGTTTATAAAATAAATGTTCTTTATTTACAAGGAAATAACGTCTGGCCGCAGTCATGGCCACAGCCTCAACATTGCGCCTCGCTGACATAGAAACCTTGCACCAAATTCTGCAAGTCATTTCACATTGTATTTTAGACGTAAGTATCTGTATCATCTAATAATTTAATTACAACGGAAATTACTGGACAATACAAATTCTTAAGGCTGTTCCCTGAGCCAGAAGGCGAAAAATCTCCTTAAATGATCATATTTTTGTAAGAGACGTTGATATTCGTAGACTTGGAAAAAAATATGTAGTTCTTGATTATCTAATTTATACACGAATGACACTTCGCTCGATACTATTAATTCCCAAAGTAACCTCTAACTAGGACTTATAATCCAACTTTACTGGGTTATTTATCATTCACACTATAAACAGAAAAAAGAAGAAAAAACAATGTTAACTTGAATAGTAATTTTACGGCTCTCGAATTTCGATATTGTAAGGCAACATTTTTTAAATAAATAAAAATCGTCAAAATTCGATCAAAATTGACACTTGGTGTGCATGGTCTTTCCCGTTCTTTCTTGCGAAATGTGACAGTGATAGCGGCAAACCGATGGAACGGCCTTAAAAGTACCGGAGACTTAGGTAAAAACCAAAACTTGAATCTACCTTCCGCTCGCGTCGTCTTCCTCATTGCTGAGGGTCGTGAAGTCCCCGTGGAATCAGCTTCTCTTTGACGGTGTTCCGCCATCTGTGCCTGTTTTCGGCATCGTGAAGCTCGACGTGCAGTTCGGTGTCCAGGGTAGAATGGACTTGATCTGCCCACCATGTTGGGCTACGGTCTCATGCGTGTAAGATTTTCGCATAATAACTAGTGGCTCTGTGAGCTGTAGACCTCGCGAGGCCCCATTTTGTAAAATATCAAAAAAAAATATCTACAAAATAATTCTTTATAATTAATTATCAAACCAACACAAAAAATCACGAGAAATTGAGGAGAACATCCAGACATACGAAAGCATTTTTGTCCAAGCTGAAACGGAAAGCCTTCGCTCGGCTCGGTCTAATATTTATTAATGCGCAACGGACCTTCACTAATACGCGTAAAAAGTTACCTAAGCAAGACCAATTTCTACTCAAACTCTTAGTTTGCGCGTCGAATACTAACCTAATACTAGTCGTTAACTAGCCAGTACGGCAGCGGACAATAAAATTGCCGAAGCAATCGAAGCCAAAACTAATTTTGCGCCCGGACTGCAAAACGACACAAGAAGGGTAAATATTTGCGAAAGAAACAATATTATTTTCGTCCGGTCTTCCGAGTGTGCTCAATTTGTAGTCGATATGGGTCTGAGCTGGGAAGAAGTTAGACGCAGATGAGACAACTATCACTACCTTCAATGTAAGGCTTTTAAAGGATTTTGGTTTCCAGTTTTTACTTCGGAGACTCAACAGCAGAAAATGTAATGGAATAGGTTATTTTTAGTTTTAAGATTGTTATTGTTGTACCTTTCCATGTTAGTGTCTTAGTTGCCTGAAAATAAATGATATTTGAATTGATTTGATTTATGAATGCAGTTTTTTCCACGATGCTTCTCTGAATGATATCAGTTGTTATTCGCACGTTCAGTACACTCGGACTTGTCCGTTGTATTAGCGTGAGCTGCACGCACGCTCGAATTACCTATATAACTGACATCCTTCAGATATCGTTTTGATCATTTATCAGATGTACGTTCAAAGTTCGAATTGACCTGAAAATTTGTGACGTTCTGAACGTTTCAGTAGCGACAGTAATGCGGCAATGACATCAACTCAATTTGTCAATTCATACAAACTAGGTTTTCCCCTCAGGGTTGTAAGGTCAAGGGCTAGAATGTAGGATTCAAACCATGTCCTATCTACCCTCCTTTATCTACGCGACCAAACCACCAAATCCAGTCACTGCGACCGCCACCGAAAGCTCGGTTGGACGCAAAAAACTTGCTTTGGTACCAAGGTCCCACCGGTACCAACTAATAAAGTCAATTTGCATCTAAGCTGGCTACACTGTAAGCGTTGTATAAAGTACGCCTTTGGTCCCACCAAGGGCTAAGTGTTAACCAAAAGGCTAAGGTGTTAGGGCTAAGGGTTAAGTGTTAGTGTTGTGTGTGGCTGTAGGCCAAAATGTTAACGTAATGGTGGCCGCATTCAGACGAAAGTAGTGCCTGGCGTCCGTTGGCTCGTTGGGTGGACGACATTCGGAAGACTGCGGGTCACTTCTGGATGGAATTGGCTCAGGACCGGGATAAGTGGCGTACTCGAAGAGAGGCCTTATGCTCAGCAGTGGGCGATAAAAGGCTGATATGATGATGATAATGATGATGATGATAAAGGGCTAAGTGGGCCAAGAAGAGGCACCAAACACCAAACCTTGTCCTATCTATGTCCTTTTATCTTTGCGACCAAACCAACAAGTCCAGTCACGTCGACCGGCCACCGTAAGCTCGGTTGGATGCATAAAAACTTGCTTTGAGCTTTCAAATTCAAATGTATCGATATTGGCGATACGTCTGGGCCTTGGTGCATTTTAAGTGGTTAAGTGGATCAGTGCTTAGTCAAAGCATTGTAGTTTTGAGGTATTGTGGTTTAGGAAATATTTGTGCCATTTTCAATCAAAAGGGTACTTATTGTCGGTTGTCAATAAGGCGCTATTTCCATACAGCTTCAATTTGAAATCAACCTTATTGACAAGCGACAATGTGGTACCTTTTGGTTGAAAATGTCACATTTTAGCTAACGTAAAACTACCCACGGTCCAATAGGTACAAAAATTATCGTCCAAAGGATCAATACGTAGTATCAATACCGATACCGGTGCTATTTTCGGTCTTGTCTGAGGTTATTTCATTTTCGTTTAAGAAAATATTTTCTTTACAACTGAAGTTTTCAACACCTAAATATTTAAACGAAGTTATTCGAGTTAGGTTTGGTTAGTGGGGAGAATTTGGACTATAGTTGTGAAGTTTTACGGTTATTTAAGTGATGTTCCTACTTTTCCAGGCCTTCCTTATGCATTAAAAATTCTAAGCAAGTTGCGTAAGCATTTATTTGATAACATTCCTAAATGTCTACGTGATGTCTCACACTAGGTACATAATTATTATATATATATGTATGTTTATTTATATATGTTAAGTTTGTATATATGTAGGTATATTTTTAAAATGTATATTTGTGTAAGTATGTATCATAGTAGTCTCGATTTGGATCTTTTTCATATCCACTCTTTACAATCCTGCACCAAAATAACTGTCTCTGTTTATCCCAACGGTTGACTGGTAGAGAATGCCTCATTAATACTCTTTTTGTGTAAATTTGTGCAATAAAGTTTAAGTAAATAAATAAATCATCGCTGAAAGATAGTTCAATATGAAAATACGAAATAACTAGTATCAGAAGTAAAAACTAGTACTATAGACATAAATATTATATATGTTACTAGCTTTTGCCCGCGACTTCGTCTGCGTGGAATTAGTAATTTGGGTACCTTAATTCTTAAACAAATTTTTTCACCCCCAAATTGGTCCACACTATGCATTTCCACCCCATTTTTTACACCCTTAAGGGATGATTTCGGGGATAAAAGTTATTCTATATCCTTTCCCACAGCTCAAACTATCCCCATACCAAGTTTCATCTAAATCGGTTCAGCGGTTATTGATTTCCTATACAAATTTCCACCCCCCTTTTCACCCCCTTGAGGGGTTAGTTCTGGGATAAAAAGTATCCTATGTCCTTCCCCGGGACTCAAACTATCTGTATACCAAATTTCAACTAAATCGGTTCAGCGGTTTAAGCGTGAAAAGGTAACACACAGACAGACAGACAGACAGACAGACAGACAGACTTTCGCATTTATAATATTAGTATGGATTTAAATGTTCATGTCCATGTTATTTCACAATGTCGTTTTAAAATGAGGACTATTGTATGGCGGCTAGGTTAGAGTAACTCTTTTCGACACATCCTACAGAATCATATGAGAGATAAAAATATATCCTCATAAATATACTATCACCATTATGGGCTCAAATTGAAAGGACTGGAGAGGTCAACAAAGTCGATCTATTTCTACTATGAACCCGGCCTAACCTTAACCTCAAGCCGTGTTCCCTTTGCTTCTCAACTCTACAGGCAACCTTAAATTAGTCAGGCCTAGGGCAACTCATTATTAGCTCTTTTTCTTTGACAGTTTACATAATTATGTTAAACCTAAAAATTTGTAGAGTAGGCTCACCTGCAAAAGTTCGCGAACATCACTTTTGTTATCGGACTTTAATTTTCAAAAGTTACTTATCTACCTAAATTCAGTAGGTAACTGTAGTTACCAGCTCACCCTTGTGTGAAGATTGAAATTTCGGTGCCTGCCTCTATCGCTCGAATATGAAATAGTAATAAAGATGCAGATAACATAATTTCAATTCTTCGATGTCGCGTTAGTCCGTCTTATTACCTAGGCAATAGTGTAATGAAAAACATCCAACTCCTGAACGGTTGACTCGTTCAGTGATCAGAATCGTCCGGACAAAAGGGTCAATGGAGGTCAGACGCCAAATCGCTTATCAAAATTGCCCAACCGATTTAATTATAAGCTTTGTATGCAATATCTCTGAAATAAGATGGGTATAGTCAGCTTAAATAGTAGTGGATAGAACAAGCGGAGTTTACAAGCCTAAATTAGTTAATCTATATTTTAAGTAAGATACATTAGTCAAAACGGCAAATTAAGACAAACGATGATAGTATTTTTCACATAGCTTAGGTGCGGTTGACAATTTTATTTAATTACGTTTTAGTTAATAAATAGTCCCAAAGGATTAATTGGCTTTAAATAACACTAGCCAAGAATCTCAAAGTTATCTAACCTCAAAAAGATTCCAAACATTCCCAAAGTTTGCGCAACTGTGATTGTGGTACCGTCCTCAAATCAACCAAACGAGAGTCCCTCTGATTACTATCATTAGACTTAATTTAAATATGCCATCATAGGAACGAACCATTTGAGTTATACTGGGACTGGTGAGCTCGAAAGTTCTAGGTTAACCTAAATTTAAATGTAACACAAAATGTTGTACTTATAGGGAGTATTACTGCAATGTTCTGCCACCAGAGTGCAGCTCTAGCGCACGTCCTAAACCATAGAGTAAGTGTACATCTACGCATTAAACTGTTTTATGACAAGTTTTGACAGATAATTTGTTGCAAATAAATCACATTGATGCATCAAGCGGTTTGTTTACAGGGACCCACCTCGTAACGCAAAAATTTAAATTTCGTTACCTGCCTCTCTATCACTTTCATAATTGAACGATAGAGATGCAGATAACGAAATGTCGATTTTCAGATTTTGCAGTAGACTCTGAATGTGCTAGTGCCTCCCCCTACTCAGTTTTGCGTAATATTTCCTATTAAGCAGGAACCAAAATGCTTAGAAATAAAGGAAAAGTAAAAATATCTCGGACGAGACTTGAAGTCGCGACTTCGGGATACCAGCCCGCATCGCGGAGTCACGACTCACGACTTCCAATCTTGCCCGAGACATTGAATTTTCCATTATAGCCAACTGGACGCTGTCCTGTTGGACATCCTAAATATCGTTGGGCGGATAGATTGGAAGTAGATCTCCGTGAGCTCGGCGTCGGCGAAAGCTGGCGTGAATCCGCTCAGGGTGTCTAGCTAAGATGTCAGTCATTTGCACGATTTTAGACGATTGGCATCTTGGCTAGACACCAAGGACGGAGCAAAATGGCGTGCTTATGTGTTGGAGTACAAGAACATTTTGGGTCATCGCGCCAGTCAAGTAAGTACCTAAGTGAAAGATACAAACACAAACACTTTTGCCCGCACCAGTACCAGTTGCCTAAGAATAATTCCCAAGTAATTACGATCGGCCTTCTGTCTTCGAATTTCTTTACCTCCACTTATTCTGCATTACCATTACTAATGTAATTCCATTGAAACCGCTCCAAATTGACTGTTCTAACTAAAATACGATCTATTTGTGATAAGGGAAAGGTTTGGTATAAACATAAATTACGTTAAATAAGTTCATGGTTTAGACTCACTTGTTACTTGTTGTACGTGTTTGTTGTTGTTTGTTGTGTTGTTGTTGTTGTTGTTGTTGTTGGTTGTTGTTGTTGTTGTTGTTGTTGTTGTTGTTGTTGTTGTTGTTGTTGTTGTTGTTGTTGAGTTGTTGTGTGTGTTGGTTGTTGTTGTTATTGTTAGTGACTAAAACAAGTGAGTCTAAACCGTGAAATCATTTAATGTTAGTATGTCTCACAACAGTTTAAATTCGATAAATTACGTTTGTGAGTAAATAAACTTTGACTACCGGTCTGGCCTGGTCGGCAGTGACCCTGCCTATGAAGCCGATGGTCCCGGGTTCAAATCTTGCTAAGGGCATTTATTTGTGTGATAAGTAGAGTACATTTGTTCCTGAGTCGTGTAGTCAATATTTAAGTACTTACTTACTTACTGCTGTGGCGCGACGACCCGAAGTGGATCTTGGCCTCCGAGACCAAAGACCGCCATGCTACTCTGTCCAAAGCCGTTTCTGTCCAGTCGACGGCGCCGAGTTCGCTGAGGTCTTTCTGCACTTCGTCTCTCCAGCGGCACCTATGGCAATATTTAAGTATTTGTATATTATATATTTCATTGTCTGAGTACCCACAACACAAACCTTCTTGAGATTACTGTTGGGCTTAGTGGGCTTAATCAATTTGTGTGAAGTTGTCCTTTTACTCGTAATATTATTTAATATATTTTATTTATTTAAAACAATCAAACTAATTACACCTACTTATGTGTTTGTTATACATGGTCGAATTCTACAACCGTAACGTTGGCGCAAGGAAATGTAATTTTTTTGAAAATTTGCATATATTTTCCTTCCTATACCTACTTTAAATTAAATGGTAGAACTATTTACATTACCTCTATTTTTGTAAAAATAGTAGATTTATACTAACTACATATTAAAATCAAATCAGAGATCGTTTTCGGAATAAATAAACATCAAAACATAAGGGGACCGGGCGGTTTTCATCGATTTTTGACAAGTTTTGACCCCTTACTCCTACATTTGCACTATAGATAGAATTATAAGAGAAACGACTATCAGTTCTTCAATATTTTACCTCCATTCTGGTCTGCCAGATTTTGAAAGAAATAAATACTAATTTTTTTATGTTTTTTTAAACAAAACACTTTTTTTCGTAACTCGATTGCTGTGAATGATCTTACATATACGAAATCTACATATTTGGGTTCGTCTTTGACGCCTCTAAAAACTGGTGAGAGATTTTAATTTTAAACTAATTAACACAAAAGTTATGGCCAGAAAACCAGTTTTTTGGCCTAAAATTGTTCATCTTTGATGCCGAATATCTTCAAACAATAAAAAACTTGAAATGGTAGCTATTAAAATTACTTGGCCATTTTTGTAATATTACGAGTACCAGTTATTTATATATACTTATAACATAAAAAGTCGAAAACAAAACTGCTGTAAAAATAAACAGCTGTTCAATGACACAAATAGCGATGCACCAATATAATTAATATGCGCGTGAGACGGGTCAACGACTAGATCTTTCGGTCAAGGTCCTCTCAGTGCCGCGTTTTGTCGCTAGGCGGCGCTGATTTAAATATGTCGTTTGTCATACATTTGCAGCATATGCAACTAATACGGACTATTTCAACTATTTAAAGGTACTAATCAACAAACATTAACCAACTAGGAAACAAATCAAATTATTTTATGAAATATTTTTTGATTTGTATTTTTTAAGTAGTCACACTACTATTTATAAATAATAAACTGAAATAGATAACATACACCAAAGAAAAAGTGACCAAGTCCACAGGTGGCCGAGGCAGAAATCGTACCCGCGCGCCTTAAATTCTGACCACTCTAGAGCACCCGGCCACGCGGGACGAGGCGACGACCCGCCGGTCGGCGACGCGGGTTCGATTCCCGCCGCGGCCACCGGTGGACTTGGTCACTTTTTCGTTAGTGTATGTTATCTATTTCAGTTTATAACAAACATTAAAACTGTAGCAATGGGACACTAAAGTAAGCTTATAAAGAAACAAGGTTTATCCCTATAAAATTATTATAGGTGACGTTCGGTTGGTTGCTGCAACTGCATTACTGTTGCGACATTACTGCTGCGGCCACAACAGTAATGCCGTCACAGTAATGCAGTAGCCATCCGAGCGTCACCTTAATGTGAAAGTTAATTTGTCTGTCTGTCTGTCTCTTCACGTTTAAAGCGCTGGACCGATTTAAGGTCTCTGCCCACTACACCGTATCGTATCATCGTAGTAGGAAGGTGTCAGGCAAAAAAATATTCTTAGTATTGAAGTATGAAACTATGCCCGTTTCGTCACGACCAACACCGTCGCGTGCTATGCACGGATCGTCAAAATTTGTCGACGAGAATATTTCACCGGTAACGACACCGAAACGCTCCGTGCACGGCACGCCACGTTGCCGGATAAAATTTTATATCGAGATCGATTGAGTCCCTGGACAAAAACATAAGATATATTTTTAGTCTCTTTTTCATATAAGAAACTAACTTTTCTTTTTTTACAAAAGTATGTATTAACCTTAGTAATATAAGTTAATTATTAAATTTAGATTAAGGGACTAACGTTGAAAATGAATGCATCATTTCGCCGTTAAACGCAAGTTTGCCGAACCTAGTATAAGTTTAAAATGTACCATACTTTAAGAAAAAAAAAAACGATCAGTAAATGTGGAATTGCACGCAGGTTAACCCTTAACTACCTACGTCCGATTTCTATAGCATAACCACCTACGAAAGGTCTGGTAGACCACTATTTGAAATGGGTCTAAAATATTTATAAGAATTATGTTAGAGGGACAATTAAATAATATTTACCTATTAATCAATATTAATCAATAAAATATAGCTTGAACTTAACATATAACATTTTTCTTACTTTTAACAAAAAAATCATTGTAAATCCTTTGGGACAAGGGATCACAAAATATTATTTGCATGATATATTTTTTTATTAATAAATCTTAAAGAACAATAATCAGTCTAGCTAATCAGCTATAATTTTTATATAAAAACGTATTGTTATTATAAAATTGCAAGCTATTCAAATAGCCATTTTTCGCGGCAGCCAATGCACAGCCAATAAATACAATACTTACACATTTTATTTAATACTTTATTATATCTGTCCTAGAAAGCTGAACTTTTCCATGTAGTCTATGTTTTAGATACCTACATAGAACAGTAAAGCTAATAAATCTGTAACTTTCACCCTCCCACCTCTAAAAAAGGGGGTAGAGTTCTGAATATATTACAAGTAAAACTAGGACACTTCTCGATGTCCTGATGAGCCTACGGTTTACATAAAACGCTGTACCGTAACCCCCCCCCCCTCTCTCCCCCGCTTGCTATCCTAAAACTGCACCCCGTTATAAAGGGGGTGCAGTTCCAAATACTTATACAGAACTAGTGTGCACAGGGCACTTCCCGATGTCCTAGAGAGATAAAATATTTGGTATGAAGCCTATATGATTTCTATACAAAGATCATAAAAATTAAGAAATTTGTAACTTTTACCCTCCATCCCCTATTAGTGGAGTGCGGGCATAACAATTTTACAAAGAAAAAACATAAAATGCGTTAAAATATTAAAAACTACAAGCCCATAAAAATGAACGTAACCTCCTAGGCAAGGTCTCAGAGACCAGCGAGATATAGTATATAACCACCTAGGCAAGGTCGCTGAGACCACCGACGACAGTCTTTTGCTCACCAAATTCACAAAGACACACGTCCGAAGGCATCGATCACATGGCCGGCACTGAGACGGCTGCAGGGAAAGGTACAGGGTCACAGAGGTCCGTGCAATGAACACGTGTTGAGTTATTCACTATTTTGTATTTGCAAAGGTCTGAGAGACCTTGCGTAGGTAGTTAAGGGTTAAGCGGGAAAGAGTTATGAAGTTTCTAGTATTATAATTAACAGTTTTTTGTCTTTTTACTTCATTTTTGTATCGCAAGTGTGATGAAAAACATTGTGTGTAACTCGGGGCGTAACGAGTCTATATCAAACTATACTCTCGTTTGCAATATTTACCTCTCGCCCCATGTACTATTAACACTGTCATTTAACGTACAGTCGAAGGCAAAAATATCGATCCAGACAAATGGCTCAAAAATATGTGAACACGACTTTATTGTCTAAGGTGTAAGAGCGTACACATATTTTTGAAACCTACTCGTAGACGGTCACCATATCAGACACAGTAAGCAATATTTTCGCGTCACAAAGTGATGTAGACGCCCATCCAGTGAAGTAAAGGGATAATAGGCTAGATGAGAAATTTTCATTAATGGTATCAATCGATCAGGTTTATATTTAGGATCAAATGTCTATATGGGACCCATTGCATTAAAGCAAAACAAAAGTCAGAAATGATAGTCAAAGTCCGACCGTCGTACTTCACTCGCGAAACGCTCCTAACAAAACCATAAGTGAACGTGACGTCAAGTTCACTGAGAGCCCATTTTGAATGTATGGACAAAACGAGAAAATTGCGTTTTTGTCGGTGAAATATTGCGTTTATGTATATAGTTGCTATACAATCTTTATATAGATAAAATGTAAGGAATCGAATGGTACCCTTACTTTTTTTCCTTTGACATTTTTGTATTATTTCCATATATTATTTTAATATCTACATTATTGTGATAAATTGCTCATTTGCCATGTTACTAGATTTTGTTATAAAATTCAACATGTGTCATCATCCCTATTATTTCATACAAGACTGAGTACACCTTAAATGTTAATATATATTTCCTTTTTTATTGTGGGACTGTATCTATATATTGTATATACAGATATCAATCACAATGAAAAAATCAACGATGATCAACTCTGGTCAACGTGGGACACGAACCACATCCTTGGATTGCCGGTCCAATGCGTTACCAATCAGATCAGAGGTCAGGGGATCAGAGGTGGTCAAGGTTGTGAACCTTAATATGCAGATGTCGCTAGTGACGTCGTCACAGTTGCAATGATTAAATTCGCGTTGATTGACGGATGGTCAGCTGGCGCAATTGGTAAGACTGAGTACACCTTGAAAATTGTACCTAGATTAGTGTATCGTTTATATGACTGGCTAGCGACAGTCATCGGGATAGCTGTTAAGTTGGCCGCGCACCAAGAATGTGAGTAATGACGAATTTCCGGCTGGATACGGCGACGTTTTGTCAACGACGGTCGCTGCTGTGTAATAATTCAGGGAAAATCGAGATTGCTGGACCGAGCGGTTTGGGGTACCGTGCTGTAATGATAAAGCAAAAATAATTATTAAATTTATTTTGTATAGTTTTGAATGATTCACGGTTAGTTTCACTAGACTTATATTGACCGGGAAATATCGGGAGCTCATTAAAAAAAAGGTAATCACGGTCTATATCCCGGTCAATATAAGTCTAGTAATGTATGATATTATGTCCAATGTAAAGTAAACCCGAAATAAATAAATAAATAAATAAATATTATAGGGACATTCTTACACAAATTGGCTAAGTCCCACGGTAAGCTCAAGAAGGCTTGTGTTGTGGGTACTCAGACAACGATATATATAATACCTATACAAATACTTAAATACATAGAAAACATCCATGACTCAGGAACAAATATCTGTGTTCATCACACAAATAAATGCCCTTACCGGGATTCGAACCCAGGACCATCGGCTTCACAGGCAAGGTCACTACCCACTAGGCCAGACCGGTCGTCAAATGTCTCAACAATTAAAGTATTTGCATTGGTACTTCAGGATTGGTAGAGGCTAGACTGCAGAGCCTTGAACACCGTAGAAAGGTAGCTTGTTTATCGGTATTCTACAGGATACATTTCGGGGAGTGTGCGATGGGATTACATAAAGAACCTTTGGAAATAAAAGGTTGCGTGCTTGACTATTTTTTGTATTACGAGAATTATTGTGAACGATGGACGCGTAGTAACAACGGGGTGAAATGGCGCGAAAAAAGCTATAAGTGCTGTGAAAGATAACAACACGTAAAGTACATAGGTATGTCATTTATTACACACACAAAAACTGAAACATATATCTGCAACTACTTACATAATTTTACTTGATTTATGTATACAGTTAGCTGGAGAGACAGGTGACCCCCCCCTTGCATAGAAGTTTGTTTGCAGGGGGGGGGGGGTCACCTCTCTCTGCAGCTGATTGTACACAAGCATCTGCCCCTGTGCGTGGGATGATGATGATGATGATTAAAAAAACTATCCTGTCCTTCCTCGGGCCTCAAACTATCTCCATACCACATTTCATCTAAATCGGATCAGCGGTTTAAGCGTCAAGAGGTACTAACAGACAGACAGTTACATTTGCAGTTATAATATTAGTTGGGATAGCTACTCTCAGGGTCTCCCCACACCTTTCGACTCAGAATCGGCAATAACCGGTAGAAAAAAGCTCGAAATAAAAAACAATAAAGCTTACTTTTATCGGTTTTTGACGATTCCGCGTCAATAGATTGTGGAGACTTACCTACTCTCACCGCGGATCCGGATCCAGATACGGATATTTTCGTACGTTTCGGGTCCGCATTGCAAACTACTCTTACCTGATCAACCTATACTTCCTTACACCAGTTTTTCTTGAGCGTGTGGATAAACAAAAAAAAACTTTGACATTGACTCTCCCACCGGGTAAAAATACATGTAAATTGAAAGCAAAATAAACTCGCACCAATCTGAATTTTATTCCCATTCCATGCAAGACGGTAGTGCGCAGAAATAATCTTTATTGCCCATGCTAAACGAAAATCAATCGGGTGCATTCGTATCCTAAATATATCGGCGATTTACGCAGTCTGTGTTGGATAAAAGTCGTACTGTGAACAGCGAATAAACATTTTCTTTAATAATATTGTCTTCGGTTACCGCGATAGTTACTCATGAAATAAAACTATGAAAACGGATTAGGGTTGGAGCCGGCGTAGTTTTTTATCGCGTATATATATACCTATATATCTTTACTTGAAAAATAATTATAGTGTATAACTAGCCTTATGAACCGATTTTGCATGTACAACTAGCCTTAAAATTTGAAGTCTATGATTGTTCATTATTTTAGTATGTGGGTATTTTTGCACTTTGTAATTTTTCCTCAGTCACCCGTTGACCACGAACGCTGTAAAGAGTTCGAAACGTCGGGATGTATTATAAATTCAATATACGCGATATAATCCGTTTTCATAGTTTTATTTCATGATTTTCTTTAATAGTTCTTTAAAAAAATTTATATAAGATCGTTTATTTGTCGTTTGAGTAAAATGTAATCAACTAATAAACAATAGCATTTTTCTCTTCTACGCTGGATAACAACTAATGGTATTTGTGCTCGCGCACAACTCCTCTCATTTCCGCCTATACAGTACAGCAGTTTTATTATGTAACAGAAAGCAAACCAGCAGACGAGCCGCCCGATGGGAAGCAGTCAACGCCGCCTATGGACATAAGCAATATCAGAGGAGCCACTTATGCGTTGGGAGAAAGCACCTTATTTATACAGTATGTAAATTCAGTCACCTGCAATAATTTACGGGTTGAGTATATAGTCATACTGAGCAACTTTTACTATGTGACCGACCCTGAAATCGCGAAAAAAATTGATTCATACATTTTGGCTAGGTGATGTTGATATTTTTATTGTGAGTCAATTTTTTTTTGCGATTTTTGGGGTTGGTACCATAGTAAAAGTTGCTCAGTATGACCACAGGTATGACCTAATATATTCACCCCGTAAATTATTGCAGGTGACTAAATTTACACTGTATGTCACAAATACACGCCTGTTTATGACTTTTCGTACTTTGTTGTAAATATCGCTGAAGAGTATGTTTTATTGCATCTTTAACGATCCATTTGGCTGTATGGTCTGCCTGTCCAATGAGCGGTCCCGGGTTCGACATAAAAATATTTGTATGCACGGCATAGGGCATAGTCTAGACTTTTTATTGAGAATGGAAAAAATGTGAAGTTATGAGGTATAAAAATAACGCACATTTCTTAAATGCATTTCGACTATAAATTATTATGTGTGTCTAATAGTCATGACAGAACATTAAGACAGACAGTTTTGTAAAACAAACCTGAAAATTGTACAAATTATAATAATTTATAGCTTTTTAGGGTTCCGTACCCAAAGGGTAAAAACGGGACCCTATTACTAATACTCCGCTGTCCGCCTGTCTGTCCGTCTGTCACTAGGCCGTATCTCATGAACCGTGATAGCTAGTTGAAATTTTCACAGATGATGTATTTCTGTTGCCGCTATAACAACAAATACTATAAAGTACGGAACACTCGGTGGGCGAGTCCGACTCGCACTTGTCCGGTTTTAATAGTAATTTTTATTATTTTTACTTATTTTTAGGAAACAAACAGTCACATACAGATAAGTTTAAACTTGCATATATATATCCATTAATTATAACATACTGATATTGATAACAAGTATTGATATTGATTTTAGTATTTTATTGTACTATTGTAGATAAAGTAATAAATTATTGTACCTAGTTGCATTTTTCATAACTAGTGCCAGACACAAATAACAAAATATGTTAGTCTACTATTCGATACAGTAATGTACAATAATGTATGGGCCACCTTACAGGTAGCAAAGTGACTATGGATGGTATAGAAAGGATCGCAATCTCTTATGGCAGAATTGTTGTAAAAGTGACCGCGTTAAGCTTTAAATAATAGTTCCTAATCTCTCCGGTGGCGCTAGTTAGGCTCTGGGACATGAGTATAACATGAACCATATAAGGCAACAAATAACCCGACCAAATTACGTAGGTTGTTTTTGGTAGTATTTCGGTGCATGGTTTTTTGATGGACACTTTTCATACATAGAGATTTGGCTCCTTTATACAGTCTCCATGAAAGTGACGTCAGCGACGTACAAGTAACGTCATGTATACGTCATAATGACGTAACGGACGTCATAATGACGTATAAATGCTACCTGGGTTACATACCACGACTTCCGCACAGACTTTCAGTTCAGATTCAGATTCAAATGTCATTTTAAATAAAATGAGTTTGACTGTATGACGGCCGCTCGGTTCGTGTGACTTAATAATTTTAATTTTTGATGACAATACATAGTTAAGAACGAAATCTAGTTTCAAGAGTAATAATATAAATGATTTTTACTTATTCTTATTAGTCTTATAGTGACAAAGTTCCATAGCTAAACAATTTGTCAGCGCGTTGGCAGCACGTGCCGACTTCTGCGCCAACAGATCTACTGCGTAGACAGAGTGAAATAAGTAAGTATTGGTTCTCTTCACGACTAATCATCATCATTAATAATGTCTTCGGTTACCGCGATAGTTTAGTTAGCGTTGTAGCCGGCGTAGTTTTTATCGCGTATATGTGGTATTTTATTTAACTATTTACAAGTAAATATATATATATACACCGTGTTTTTTTTATCTCCGTTAAATTCGACACGTTGCTTGGTACATTAATAGAAGCTACCTGGTATATCGCTTTTTGTAAAATTCGAAAAAAAATTTTTTTTCTTTTTCATACAAAATAAATTAATATTGCATTGTAAAAGGTCCTTTAGAGTTACGTAAAAGTTTGTGTGACACATAATAAAAGAAAAGTAGGTAATGTCGGAATTGTCAAACTAACTCACCTCAGTAACCTTCTTGTAGTGAATAGCTATCAATGGAAAACTCTTTACTGACGAAACTTAAAAAATAAATAAAATTTGAAGGCAATGAAGAATCTTTTACACAGGCTCAGCAATTAAATTTATTTATTGAATATCTCAAAAACTGTAGGAGTTAAAATACTAGTTTCTTAGAGAAATTAACTTTATTTAACCTGAAGAATTTCCCCTTAAAATTAAAGGAAATCAAAAATAACACGGTGTATATATTTTTGATTATTTTTTATTTATATAATATTTTATACGCCATTATAAACGAGCTCCGTTATAAATACAATGCCGCGCGACGCTGTGCGGCGTAAGCGCCATCGACAATAAGGTCCCTTTTCATAGATAATGCCCTTATATATCTTTACTTGAAAAAGTTGTATTATATAACTAGCCTTATGAACCGATTTTGCGTGTACCTATACAACCAGCCCTATGATGATTATTTTTAGTATGTGGGTATTTTTGCACTTTGTAGTTTTTCCTCAGTCACCCGTTGTGACCACGAACGCTGTGAAGGTTTCGAAACGTCGGGATGTATTATTATTTTTATTTTTTTATTTATTTATTTGGGATCACCAACAGACAATACATCATGAAAAAACAATCTGTAGCTTACATAACATTGAGGTTAGATGTTTGTCCAATTATAGGTAACCACAGCTTATACCAGTATCTTAGGACATACAATATAGGTACAGTAGGACATTTAGACTTAAGCTATTAATAAATAAAATTTTACAATTATTTAACAATTATTAAAATATTAAGAGAATAAGAGCAATTTGCACTTTGCAATAGAAAAGTGATGATTACTTAATTAACATTGACATATTTTCATCATTAACTTATGAGTTATTCTCTTGTCGGTAGAGTATCTTCCAGCTTTCCTTCTCTTGCGCCAGCTTTTTGACGTTTTGATACGACACGACCCCTACTTTTTCTTTCACTTGTTCTAAAAAGCTGCGTCTGGGTTTTCCTCTACCCCGCTTCCTTCCTATCCGTCCCTCCAGGATAGTTTTAAAGAAGTGGTCGTTTCGTATTAAGTGTCCAATCATTTTTCCGCGTCTATTTGCAATAGACTAATAGAACTATAACTAATAGGACTATGGATTTAATGCAAGAAATTAAAACGTGCGTCAACCTAGATTTACTGAGCATAAACAGAGAAAAAAAGCTTTTTGACAAGAATTTAGTTTCTGATAAGACAAGCTTTTATCGCTGACTGAATTTTTATTCAATGGGCAATTAACACTCATCAAGACAATTCTAAGAATCTCGAACACAGTTAGGTTTCGAGTTCCTATGCCCACCTTCTGTTTCCATTATCAGATCAGCTCACTCTCCCAACTTACACATGTAGGTATGTGAAGTTTACATACATGGTTATACATGCTACATTACAGCTCATTTTACTAAAAGGAAACATTCTTTTATTTTTAAAAAGAAACAAAACTGCATTCAAATATTTTAATTTTTTTTTCAGTTTTGTTTGTCTAAAAATATTTTTGACTACTAAATATTCGTTTTTATAGATATTTTGTACGACAGACGAGTGTAAGACCTAATGTTTCTTGGAGAAATGTTATCATTAATGTTACTGTATCGGATAGTAGAATGAAATAGCGAGTGTTTATTTTTTGGAATTTTTTGTCGGTTCGTATCCCGGGCGAGGCAAGCGAATTTAAAAAAATCTTTAAATGCAGTTTTGTTTCTTTTTAAAAATGAAAGAATGTTTCCTTTAAGTAAAATGAGCTAACTTAAGGTTTTAAGGCACTGGCCCTCCAGGGCCCATATTTTTTTTCCATACTTATATAATATAGGAACATTCTTTTATTTTTAAAAAGAAACAAAACTGCATTTAAATATTTTAAATTTTTTTTCAGTTTTGTTTGTCTAAAAATATTTTTGAGTACTAAATATTCGTTTTTATGGATATTTTGTACGACAGACGAGTGTAAGACCTAATGTTTCTTGAAGAAATATTATCATTAATGTTACTGTATCGGATAGTAGAATGAAATAGCGAGTGTTTATTTTTGGAATTTTTTGTCGGTTAGATTCCCGGGCGAGGCAAGCAAATTTAAAAAAATCTTTAAATGCAGTTTTGTTTCTTTTTAAAAATGAAAGAATGTTTCCTGTAAGTAAAATGAGCTAACTTAAGGTTTTAAGGCACTGTCCCTCCAGGGCCTATAATTTTTTTCCACACTGTATACTTATATAATATAGGAACAAGAGCAAATATCCGTACTCATCACATAAATAAATGACCGTACCGGGATTGGAACCCAGGACCATAGACTTCATAATGCAGGGTCACTACCACCTAGACCAGACAGATCGTCATGTTACACTACTTCTTTTACTGTGGTCGGACTGGCTAGCAGCAGTCAAATTATGAATAATTTAGCTGTTCCTAGTTTGCCAAGCTGTCTGATAATGCCGGGTTTTTTGGCGCGATTTGCAAACGGTGAGTTTTAAACGGATATATAGCAACGTATAATCTAGTTCCCACCACGTAGAATTAAAACGCCTCGAAACGCTTTTAAATTCATCCTTAGCCTCGCTTCGTTCGCAAATATTTACACCAACGAACCAGCTGAGGTCAATTTTCCAACGTCCATCCTATAAAAAAACCTAAAAACCATTACTACCCAAGCAAAAAGCAACTAAAACTCAAGCTAGTAAAGTCGATATTTCAATACCGCGTCTAGAGTTACAGGGCATTGAATTTAGAGTTCAAACAATTGATAACTAATTTTAATAACTGCGCATCAAAGTTGAATTTCGCTTGTAGCATATATTATTTCACTTAGAAACAATACATCATAACTCAATCTCAAAAGTTGTTCTAAATTTGAACTTTGCGACGAAGATATAAGGTTAGTTTTAGGTTGTAGTAATAGTAGTGCACTGCTGGTGGAGTGATGCACAGAGCACTGATTTATGGTTATTAATAACTATACGACTGCTTAATATTCAGGATTATCTATAGCGATGTATCGTCGGCATTTGGTAAATCTTATTCCGAGGTAATAAAGAATATAATGTATGTTAATTATGAAATAAAACTATGAAAACGGATTATATCGCGTATATTGAATTTATAATTAATATAAATGAAATGAATGAAATGGGGGATGAATTATAAATTCAATATACGCGATATAATCCGTTTTCATAGTTTTATTTCATGAGTAACTATCGCGGTAACCGAAGACAATATGTTAATTATGTTAGTATAGTCGGCATGTTTGCTCCTGAAGGTGTATTGTGTCACTAATTGCAGCGTAAGATGTTTGAAATTCACTCGGACTTGGAAAATGCCAAAATTAGCGGTAAATTTTTTGTACTGAGTGTAAATTTCATTACGAGCGTTTTTTGCGTTGTCTTTTTTTGTATGGGATTTTGAACAGCGCGCCAAGCGGGACGTTTTTGGACACTCAAAATTCCATTCAAAATGACACTTAACCCCTAGATACATGATTTTTTATTTTTGTTTGGACTTATTTATTAGTACTTTAAATTAAGCTTTTCTGTTGAATCTGTGAGCTGTCCAATGCTTTGTATACATTAGGCAACAATATGCATTTAAGGGTTAACGCAAATTCGATCGGCATTTTCGAAAATAATTATCATCTTAACTTGATTGTATATCTATTATTTTTAATTGTAGTTTATGTAGTTATTGTATTGTACTTTTTTAAGACAAGTGGAAATTACGATGACAACATAATATATGTATATGCAATGTAAAAAGGCGAAATTATCCTTATAAATAGTAACTGGTTAGCTTTTGACACCGCTAAAGCTACAAGCATTTATAGTCTGCGGTGTTTGCTTCCCATCAAGCTTTATTGCTGCAGTAATGTGGTGCGACATTACTACAGTATTAAATGCTGCCGACTGCATAACTGCAGGAAGCGTCAAATCACTACATAGTATAAAACAGTCGCTTTCCGCTGTCTGTATGTCTATCCCTATGTAGATCTTTAAAACTACGCAACGGATTTTGATGCGTTTTTTTTAGAGTGATTCAATAAGAAGGTTAATATGTGTAATTTGTAAAGGTTTTGTGTAAATTAGTTGAACTACCTACTAACTTAATAAAAATGTTATCTATGAATTTACCTTTTACCTGGCATTTTTAAGTTTTTTTGTATAATATATATTATATTTTATTTTATTTCTATATGTATGGTATATTGTTTTGTTTAGTGTTTTTTCTGTGCTAGATTTCTTTTATTGCATCTGAAACACCTACTGACATGATATAAAATATTAATTTCCTCTACCTAAATGTTGTCTGGAAGAGATCACTTTTTAGCTATAAGACCGCCTGTTTGACCTCTGTATTCTATGTATTGTTTTTTGTAATGAGGTGTGAAATAAAGAGTATTTTAGTATTATTTTTTTATTTTAAACTTTATTGCACAAGAACAAGTACAAAAGGCGGACTTAATGCCTTGAGGCATTCTCTACCAGTCAACCACTGGGCCAAACAGAAATTGTTAAGGTGGGTGCAATGCGATGCGAAAAAAAAAATCTAAATATAAATTCTAATACTAACGCCAATATACAAACTAGTAATATTTATATACCTATATATTAGACCTTTTTAGAAGCAATGCATTCGACAGCATTACTGAAGCAATGCAGTCTTAATCCGAACAGTACCTTTATAGACTGAGGTGTCCCTGTCCGCTTCCCATCAGGCCATTCGGCCGTAGACCTATAGAGCAATGACCGACGGACAGACGGGTCGATCGCTAATGCAAATAAATACGTGCGATTTTTACTATTTATACCACAACTGTGCAAACAAGCGTATGGCCCGCTTGATAAACGTTGTTAGCCTATGGACACTTGCAATTTCAACTGTTAGCACTTCGTTAACACCGTTTCATCGGTTTGCCGCTATCACTGTCACATTTCGCAAGAAAGAACGGGAAAGACCATGCGCGCTAAGTGTCAATTTTGATCGAATTTTGTCGATTTTTATTTATTTTTTCTACTCGTCGAGTATAATCTGTGTATTACCACTTCATATGCAATACTAAAACCTTATTCTTTTCAACGTTGGATAGTCTATGGCAGTTCCGACTCGAGCATAAGAATTTTATCGATACGGTTTAGTCAATTATAAAAATTTTGAAAATAGAACTTCATACATTTCGATAAATTATTTCTTGTTTAAGGAGACTCGATTCAATGCATTTTTGATTTTTAATTTTATGAAAATTAGCCACACGCTGGTGCGTCGCATCTGCTTTGTGATTGGTTGGCCAACAAAAACATTTTATTTTATGTTGTAGTAGAAACAATTGCTTCATAAGTCAGAAACGCGCATGTGACACCCTTAATATAGCAACATCCATACCCTAAGAAAACCGCTTAGCATTGCTTGTTAGTCTCCATAGGCTACGGTGGCCTAAATCGAGAAAAAACTGCCTTAAAATTTAATTTAGCAAGGAGCAGGTACCAGGGCCTCATGAGTTACGAGGTGTCGTTGACCAACCCGCCGGGGGCGCCGGGCCCGGCGGCCGGGGCACATACGAGTATGAAGGTATCGCGGGCTGCGGCGGCTCGCGTATCTTAGCTGTATACTTTTGGTTTGTTTACCTATATGACTAGTTGAAACTGTTGAAAGTATTATTTTTTTGTCTCGTAGAAAAAGTATTGTATACAATAGTGATATAATCAAGCTTTTCAATCTCGTACCTTACTTAAGCAACTCAGCAAACTTCGTTGCTTAAACACGGTACTCGACTGAAAAGCTCTCTATTATATCACGATTGTATAAAATACTGTTAAAACGTTTTTACAATATCGAAATTCGAAAGCGGTAAAATTACTATTTAAGTTAAGATTGTTTTTTCTTCCTTTTTAGGGTTCCGTACCCAAAGGGTAAAAACGGGACCCTATTACTAAGACTCCGCTGTCCGTCTGTCTGTCTGTCTGTCACCAGGCTGTATCTCATGAACCGTGATAGCTAGACAGTTGAAATTTTCACAGATGATGTATTTCTGTTGCTGCTATAACAACAAATACTAAAAACAGAATAATATAAATATTTAAATGGGGCTCCCATACAACAAACGTAATTTTTTGCTGTTTTTTCCGTAATGGTACGGAACCCTTCGTGCGCGAGTCCGACTCGCACTTGGCCGGTTTTTTTTTTGTTTATAGTGTCACATAATAAATAACCGAGTAAAGTTGGATTAAAAGTCCTAGTTAGAGGTTACTTTGGGAATTAGTTGTATCGAGCGAAGTGTCATAATTCGTGTATCGGAAGCTTATAAATTAAAGATAATATAATCAACAACTACATATATTTTTTCCACGTCTACGAATATCAACGTCTCTTACAAAAATATGATCATATAAGATTTTTCGCTTTCTGGCAAAGGGAACCGCCTTAAAGATGCCGTTCGAATGGCAACTGCAGTTGCGTTACTGTTGCGGAGTAGTCGCAGCCGATATCACTGTCAATTTCCTTGATAAAGTTAGCGACGAATGGTGTTGGCAACTGTCAATGGTTTGCATAGATGGCGCCATCATAGCTAGCCCCTTTTTCTATGAGATTTGGCTTTAAGGGCAGGTCATAAAATTCCATTAAAAATGACACAATTCTAGGGATTGACAGGGCAAGCTATGCTGGCGCCATCTGCTAAACACTTTGACCGGCCAACCCCATTGAACGTTAGATAGATAAAACTTTATTCAGCCACAACTTACATGCTTTTGTGACACAAATAATAACAAGAGCGGCGGCATCAGGCGGGCCGTATGCTTGTTTGCCACCGTCGTGGTATAAAAAAAAGAGGCAAAAAGAAAGTTGACATGAGACAAAAAAAAGAAAAGGCAACATACAATTTGACACTAATAGCAGTAATAACAAATTAACAATGTACGTATTTTATATTAGTAGAGGGTCATGTGTTGTGGTAAAGAATAGGCGCTGACTCAGCATAATACTGCGGAGACCGCAGCGCTGATTTTCCGTCAGACGTTCCAACTTAATTTACACCGCTGCAGCGGCAACCCTATTGCAGTCAACATCCCAATGTCACTCCTTATTAAGGTGACGTTCGGAAATAAACTGCAGCTCGTGTCGTAGATAGCTTGATAAAATGAGTGACGTTCGCTACAGTATTATTGCCGCGATTATGACGTACATTCCGTCACTCATTTTATCAAGGAAATCACGAGGGCATTTATTTGTGAGATGAGCACGGATATTTATTTCGTAGTCACGGATGTTTTCTATGTACCGTAAAATGGGGCGAGCAGGAATAAAACTGACATTCAAACCTCGATAACATTTTATTTTTACATATGCAAACTGAATGGTGTATATAAGTGTTCCGGACGTTTGTATTTTAGTTTTTATTTTATTTTGGGTAGTTCCATTTCATATAACTTTGACGATAAACAAGAAATCCCACCTCACCCCGTAGTCCCTCGTAATTGGGGTGAGATAGGTTTTCATATAAAGGTGATTTTGGCAGATTGATGGATCGATTTTTTTTATTATGAGTATTACTATAGCTCCATTTTAAATTGGAATACATTATGAAATAAAACTATGAAAACGGATTATATCGCGTATATTGAATTTATAATACATCCCGACGTTTCGAACTCTAATTATCATTGTAGTGTATAACTAGCCTTATGAACCGATTTTGCATGTACAACCAGCCTTAAAGTTTGTAGTCTATGATTGTTCATTATTTTAGTATGTGGGTATTTTTGCACTTTGTAATTTTTCTCAGTCACCCGTTGACCACGAACGCTGAACGCGAGTTCGAAACGTCGGGATGTATTATAAATTCAATATACGCGATATAATCCGTTTTCATAGTTTTATTTCATGAGTAACTATCGTGGAATACATTATTTTTGTAGCAGTAGCCTTAAAATCCCTTCTCTCCCCATTCATAACCCAACTCTCCCCGCGAACCCTACTCACCCCATTTTACGGTATTTACAAATATTTATATATTAGTTACCTACATATCGATGTCGAGTAGTCACAACGACAACACATGCTTTATTGAACTTACTGTGGGGTTTAGTTAATTTGTGTAATTACTAATCTCCAACAACATTTATTATTTATTTATTTCTAGTGCATTACTGGGAATTCTAGATGTATCTATAAAGTCATGTTATTGGGCGTAGCCCTATGAAGACGGGCAACGACCGACGGACAGACGGGTCGATCGCTAATACGAATAAATAAGTGTGGTAATGACTTACAGGGGGCTTAGCCATTATGACAATCGTACATCGACTAACGAAAAGAAAAAGTATCTTTCAGATGCTACGAAAATTCACGTGACTATTTCCATAGATTATTTTATTTCGTTTTATATGACCGGTGATCGGCGATCTATTGAAAACTAGCTGTGCCCGCGGCTTCGCCTGCGTGGAATTCGGTCTGTGTCAGTAAGCGGCTAATTCACCCCTAATTTATCTCCCTGTCCCCTGGAGACGGAACTTAAAGTAAAGTTGACAGATGGATACGCTAGAGGACTGTAGTCCAGATAAAATATTTTACAATTATGTACCTACCACCAAAGATAGATATAACTCCGTAATAGATGGATACAGTCTAAGGAAAAAACGTGCCTCGAAAATCACGAAAATTTGATTCTCGATCAGATGTCGCTACTACCTTTTGCCTACTCTCGTATAGAGGGCGTTAACGGTTTCGTTTGTTATTATTTAACAATTTTAACGCATATCAGTAAAAGAACATGGGTCAAAATAATAAAAATAATTAATGCAAATAAAAAAATCATTTATCCATATTTAAATACATTTTATCATATTTTTATAAATCTTCATTTTTAGTTTTAAAGTGTGTCGATAGAGGCAGTGAATTTACTGTGGTTACAAAATTTACTATGACAGTACCGCTCTATTATTTTATCCTCTTTGCTACCACTAAATGTTATTACACTCAAAAATGTTATTTTTTTGCCCTTGTTCAAATTTTTGACGTGATTTAAACGGCATAGAGTAGTAGGTGTATATCGAGCGATACAGTACCATTTTTGTATTTTTACGTCCTTGACTGTACCTATCCAAATCGGGTACACTACATATTTCCGAAAATTTTTATTCCGAATTTTAGAATGTCGAATTTCATCATTCCGATTTTTAAATGCTCGACCCATCAAAATTCCGACTGTCATAATTACGAATGATGAAAATTACGAAGATTTATATTTCCGAAAACCCAAAAAGCCGAATTTTGTAAATTCCGAACTACATAATTCCGACTATAACAATTCCGATGGTGGCAAACACCGAATTTAACATTCACGATTTTAAAAATCACGAATTCGGAATTGCCCTAATTCCGAATTAACGTGATTCCTATTTTAAATATCCCAATTTTTAAATTTCCACTTTTTTGGCAACAGTTCGTTTTCTTGGGAGTCGCAGTTCTAACCTAACCTAACCGCACTTTTCTGGCAACAGTTCGTTTTCTTGGGGGTCGCAATTCTAACCTAACCTAACCCACTTCTGGCAACAGTTCGTTTTCTTGGGGGTCGCAGTTCTAACCTAACCTAACCCACTTCTAGCAACAGTTCGGGTTCGCAGTTCTGTCTAATTTATTGATGCCGAATTTTTATGCCAAAAATATTTTATGCCGAATTTAACATGACGCGGCACGACAGGTACCCGTAATAATTACTAAAACGTGAGTCTTCATTTGAATATCACGGACTTCATTTTTCCGATCTTGTAAAAAACCGAATTTCTGAATACCGAATTATTTTATTTCCGATCGGACAATGATTTTTCGGAATTTAGGAATTCGGAAAAAAAAATACTTTCGAAAAAGTGTAAAACCGGAACTTCAAGCTTTCTGTCAAGTGACAATCGGATTTAAAATTTTCGGAAATAGCACATTCGTGATTTTATTCCATCGTGTTTTTTAAAATCGTAATTTTGATATTTCGGACTTATAAATAATCGGGATTATGAAAGTCGTGGTTATAAAAATCGGAAAAACGTATTTCGGAATATTTGGGTGTTCCCATCAAAATCATGTCATCCAAATCGGTCCTCCAGTCAAATCAGTCTAAGCATGACGCCGGCGGCGGGCAGCGTCTGCCCCTTTTTTTTGTTTTCGGAGTGGGAAATGCAACTGCGTAGCGTCTGCCCCTACGACTTGTTGATGGTCATAGCGAAGCAGACGCTCACGGGGACCTGTAGGCGCTTGAAGCGGAACGGGAAGTTGCTCGGAATGAGGGGGATACGCAGGATGAACACGGCTTCTCCAGCGCCACACTCCGTCAGGATCTGCGCCTACATATGTATTGCGTACGATGTATTTGGGATCACAATCGAGACTCGCGCTGGCTTGCCATTTCAGCCGAAAGCGAAGCGACCTGCCTGGCTCCACTGAGTCTCTCACCGTGCTTTTTCTCAGACTCCTGAGACCGTGCCCCTTGTGGCCGCAATGCATTGCGAGACTTTCGCGAAAGATTCGATTTTTTTCGGGAAGGCATGGTAACGCATAAAAGTCCCAAATCGTTTGACATTTACTGAAAAATGTTTTTTTTTTTTAAGTACCCACCTTCGTGACCATTATTAAGAGGAAAGGGCACGGCCGCTTCTCCAATGCAAACGCAGTCTCCATTTTTTGGATAAAAACTACCCTATGTTTTTCCACGGGACTCAAACTATCTCTATACCAAATTTTATCTAAATCGGTTTAGCGGTTTAAGCGTAAAGAGAAATTAAAAAAAGTTTATTTCATATTTTTTGTGTTTTCACTCGGGAATGGTGTCATTTTGATATCATAAATGAATTGGGCATACCCGATTTATACAAAAACGGTACCTAACTTGGCCTAGTAGCTAAAATGATATAGTTATCAAGATAAAGTTTTTAACCCCTTTTTCACCACCATGGGGGATGAATTTTTAAAAACGCTGAAATTTTTTTGCTTTTTAATATAATTAACGTTTTGCAAAGTTTTAATTTCCTGGCTTATAATAAAACTTGCACCCCAAGACAAACTTTCATCCCATTTTCAACCCCCTGAGGGGTTAAATTTCCAAAAACGTCAAAATTAGTTTTTTGTAATCGTCTGTCATACCTTTCTAAGAAGTTTCAAAGCATTTGTAATGGATTCAAACTTTCAACCCCCTTTTAACCCTGTTAGGGGACGAATTCTTGAAAACGCTAAAATCACTTTTCCTGTATTATAATAATATGAACATTATACAAAGTTTCAAGTAACGCACTTAAAAAAAATTGAACTCCATACAAACTTTCAACCTCTATTTCACCTCCTTAGGGGATGAATTTTCAAAAACGCTGAAATTAGTTTTCTTGTATTTCAATTATATATTATCTTACGAAGTTTCAAATTGCTAGCTTAAAATAAATCTTGAACTCCATACAAACTTTCATCCCCTTTTTAACCCTCTTAGGGGTAAAATTTCTCAAATTTTTATAGCCTATAACCTGGCCGTGGTTTTTTTCGACAGATTAGTAAAGTTTGCATCAAAATCCGTTCAGCCGTTTTCATTTGTAGCGCGGTCAAATAAACAGACAAACAGATAAACAGATAAACAGATAAACAGACAAACAGATAAACAGACAAAAATTCTAAAAACTGTTGGAATGTGTTCTGTTATCGATTCTAAGTATCCCCAGCTAATTTTTTTTCGAATATTTTCCATGTACAGACTTTCGACCCTCTTCCGCTTTATTATATGTATAGATGTAAAGTCGGACGCCTCGTCACTGGACGGACACGTTATACATCAAAAATCACTTGCGTTTCTATGTGTGAACGGCACGCGTCATGCGTCATAGTGTGAGTAAAGGGGCCCACTGATTATCAGTCCGCCGGACGATATCAGCCTGTCAGTTAGAACAAAAATTTGACACCCGAACAACTGACAGAACAATATCGTCCGGCGGTCTGGTAATCAGTGGGCCCCTTAAGTTGCTTAAAAATAGCCGGCAAACGGCCGTCAATCTGCTGTCGCGAGGCTAGGTAATTCGAGTCGAGGCGGGGCGATGCGTGGCCGTTCTGTATGATAATACTATTACTTATTCTGTGGCCTCGTCGCGGACCCGGACCGTTCTAACGTGAGTCATCCCTATTAAAGATTTCGCAATCCTTCATTGGTGAATTTAGTACGAACCTATAACGGTATAATGTATAAAATATTGTCGATAGAAACTGAACACTTAAATCCGATTTTAACGCATGCACCTATTTCAGATCAAGCGCACTGACGCCTAACTTTGTTTATTTGCTTAACCAATGGTTTACTTTACAATTACCTTGCTTCAAAAGGTCTTAAATACACGTATTATGCTATTAACTTATGCAGTTTTGGATTAAGCGGGTCAGATGCATGTGATTTCGAAACTGCATTGATGGTGTATAGCTATTTCTTGAAGTAACCCAGATTTGGAATACTAATTTGGAGATATAATGTTGCTGCAATGCTGGATCTTATAAAGCTCTTATTTCAACTCAGCAGAAAGTATGTGGATTGTGGAATGTATAGTAATGACTAACATATTTAATATTGTATACCTTGTGGTTATACAAGGTATACAAAAAAAACAAAGGAAATTATTAACATTGTGTATAAAAAACAATAAAAACTGTATTCTCTCGTATTTCTCTAACAAAGTAAGTACAGTCTGGCAAAAAAGAGTAGAAATTAAAAAGTGGCAATACTGTAGTTGTCGTCCCTTTCAAATCAATCTAAGAAAAACGGGACGACACTACAGTGTTGCCACTTTTTAATTTCTACTCTTTTTTGCCATACTGTAATTTAACACTTTATTGATTCCATATTTGTAATTGTTTTTTGTAATTTTTGTTTAATTTTATTGTTTGTAAAAATTTACATGTATAAGTGCCCCTGTGGCCTATTTGCTGAACAAATGTTTGATGTTTGATGTAAAAATTGAACATTCAATGAAATAATACCAAAGATCATTGTTTTGAATAAGATTACGAGTCAATAGTTATTTATTTATTATTTTAAACTATTGCACAAGAACTAGTACAAAAGGCGGACTTAATGCCTTGAGGCATTCTCTACCAGTCAACCACTGGCACTGGGCCAAACAGAAATTAGTTAAGTTGGGTGCAGTGCGATGCGAAAAAAAAATGTTCTAAATATAAATTCTAATACTAACGCCAATGTACAAACTAGTAATATTTATATACTATAATACCTTTATAACGTTAATAAACAATATAAATACATATACAAATTTATTATATAATATACATAAATATAATCAAAGTCAATAGTGTCTAACATTTTACTAACATTAAGCTAATTTTACAGATCTAAATCAAACAATTTATTGCATAATAAGGTAATAAAACCACCACCACACCGGGTCTTAGTCGGTCTGATGAGAAGAGGCCCGGCGGGCTAACCTTGGTCCCGTGGGAGAGGGGAAGATGCATGTTGTGGGACGCCGCGTGCGTCAGCACTTTTGCTGCTTCGCATGTTAGCCGCACGGCACGGTCGGCGGGGCAGCGGCTGAGCAGGCGGTTCGAAAGCGGGAGAAGTATGCAGGAATGACAAACTACTTATTTGTCCCTCTTGCCGTGGAAACCATTGCACAGGGCGGACACGCTATACATCAAAAATCACTTGCGTTTTTATGTGTGAACGGCACGTCTGTACACGCGTCATGCGTCATAGTGTAAGTTGCTTAAAAATAGTACTGAGCGGCCGGCAAACGGCCGTCAATCTGCTGTCGCGGGGCGAGGTAATTCGAGTCGGGGCGGGGCGGTGCGTGGCCGTTCTATATGATAATACTATTACTTATTCTGTGACCACTGGCTGTTGGTGTGCTGTGGCCAAGTCGTTTATAGGGGAAGTGGGCAGACAGTTGCGGTGGTCATGACCCTCGCTCCGGGTCGTTCCTTATGCAAATGTTGTCCATCGCTGCACAACGTGGTAACGCGGCGAGCGTGATGGGCTTCTTTGCATCTGGAGGAGCGCGGAGCGTATTTTGTGCATATAGTTAGTTTAGGATTTAGTATAATTTTAGGTTAAGATTTTTGTAATAGTTAAATAGATTTTAGTTTATTATGTATCGCTGTTCCTTTAATTTTACAGATTAAATCGTATATTATTTTCAGTGAGTTCGTATTTTTTGTCACTCGCGTGACATTAATCATAATCATAATCATAATCATAATATTTATTAATAATATAAATTACATGTCACATTTTATACAGTGTATAAAGATTATATTTAAGTATGAATTTTCGCTACATAATGTAGGTTGTATTTAATCTCTTACATCTACCTAAGTTCCTAATTTAAAGAACTCTTTATGGTCGTAGAACGCTTGCTCGATTAACCATTTCTTTAATTTGTTTTTAAATATTGCTACGCTTTTAGCAACTACTATTGAGTCCGGAAGACGATTGTATACTTTTGGGCCCAATATGTGAATGAGCTTGTCCGACTTGGCCAGCTTGTGCGGCACGGGCGCGAGCCTGCAGAGGGCGCGGCCGCAGCGCGCGGGGTAGCGGCGCGGGGTAGCGGCGCGGGGTAGCGGCGCGGGGTAGCGGCGCGGGGTAGCGGCGCGGGGTAGCGGCGCGGGGTAGCGGCGCGGGGTAGCGGCGCGGGGTAGCGGCGCGGGGTAGCGGCGCGGGGTAGCGGCGCGGGGTAGCGGCGCGGGGTAGCGGCGCGGGGCCGCATTCGACGAGGCAGGGGCGCTGTCTGCTTGCGAACGCGCGTATATTGCCGCTTGAAAGATTAGTAACGACGGCAAGGTTAGGATGCCTAGGGCTTTGAAGTGCGGTTTCGCCGATTCGGTTTGAGCGATTCGGACTATAGCCCGTACGGCGCGCTTCTGCAACCGAAACACACGCTCCCAATCTGCGGCTCGGGCCCACAGCTCGACTCCGTACTGCAGGTGTGCGTGCACCGATGCAAAGTAACACGCTCTCAGCATATCGCGAGGCAATAACCGAGCCAGACGTTTCAGTGCGAAGCAGGCCGCTGACAACTTATTACACACTTTATCAATGTGTGCCGCCCAGGTCAGTCCTCTGTCCAGTTCGAAGCCCAGAAAGGTTGAGCTCGCGGCTTGTTCGATATTCAGTCCGTTTGCGCGCACAGACATTGACCTTGTTTCCCTTCCCGAGAGGTCGAAGTGAACAAAGTGCGTTTTCCGTATGTTCAACGTGAGGCCATTTTTACTGAACCAATCAGAGAGAAGTGCTGCAGTAATATTTAGCTGGTCGCTAAGTGCGTCACAGCTCTGAGCGGTAACCACCACTGCTACGTCGTCCGCATACATGAATGTCTCGCCGCTGTGCACTGCCTCAGGTAGATCGTTCAGCAGCAGCGAGAACAGTATGTTGGAGACGGACGATCCCTGCGCTACGCCGATGTGGGTTCGAACCGGGTCTGAACGCAGGCGTCCCCCGTCCGCCACGATGACTTGCGTTCTGTTACACAACATATCGATCATTAGACTCAGGGCTCGGTTATCGAAGCCGTAGTGGCGCAGCTTGTCTTCCAGGACACCGTGATCCGCCAAGTCGAAGGCTTTAGACAAGTCACAGCATATCACTGCGACTTGGTTTTTGTTTTCACGAGCCCCTAAAATCCGGCGCACAACTTCGCGCGTTAGCGCTGACGTCGATCGGCCTTTGCGATACGCATATTGTTGCTCGGAGAGTGCATCGGTGGATTCGAGGAAGTCCGTTATCCTTGCGCTGAGACCATATTCGAAGACTTTAGCTAGGACGGGGATGATCGCTACCGGTCGGTACGCGTCCATGTCTTCCCTCTTGCCTTTGCCCTTGAATAGTGGCGCTATCCGACTTTCCTTTAGGGCTTCCGGAAAAACTCCTTCACGAATACACCTATTGTATGCAGTTGCCAGTATCGGTGCTAGGTCTGCGGCCACCGCCCTGAGCATGACAACAGAAATATCAAATATATCTCTCGTGGTTTTCCTTGCAATACCTGATGTGATGATGGTAAACACGTCGCTCGGCGTGAAAGGCCTCAGTCGGATGGACCGGTCGGCGGGCGGGCGCGCGGCGCGCAGCGCGTCGAGCGCGGCAGTGCGCGCCGCGGGTCGCGCGCCACACGCTTCCGCCGCCGCGACAAATCTGCAATTCATCGTATCGGCCGCATCTTTCTTGCAAGGAAACGGATTACCTGCGGAGTCCCTGATAACGTCCGTGAACTCGAGCGGTTCCCGGACCGCTTTACCCTTTTCTCGATTGATTACGTTCCACATGGACTTTATAGTATTCCCGCTAGCTTGTATTTTATTAGTGTAATAAGAAGATGCATTATGCGACGGAGAACCCAGGTCTCCATTTTAAAGCACTAATAGTGCATAAGCAGCGGTGACGATAGCCGCGCGCCAACATGGCGACGATAACTGTTAGTGCTTAAATACGCTTAAATGTAATGCTTCCCGAATTTTGCTGTTCCCGAATGAAGGTTGATGGAGGCGATGGTTGAGGTACGCATCATATTCGTGAAGGGGTGCTGTTTGTAGAGACTGGTAACTGGTAACTGGTAACTGTAACACGAGCTAATTATATTTAGTAGCTTTATTTTTGAGTAATTACATTGAGATAACTCATTCGGTTCTCGTTTTTGTTTTTCTCTTAATTTATGGTTTAATTAATTATACAGCATTTTGACTCTTGGAGACGCTATACATCTCTAAGGATAATTTGATTAACTATATAATCGTTTAGTTCTGACAGAGACACTTACACCTCTAAATAATTTTAGAGGTTTTGTATGTTTGTGTTTTTTTAATATTAATATTATAGTTTTTTTGTAATTCGACATGTAGAGATTTTATACATCTCCAAGTAATTGTACTACTTTAGTTTGAATTGATATTTGCAGTTAGATGGGTTTTATAATTGTTGATGTGTAATTTTTGCTTACAGACAAGAGATGGACATCGAAAGTCACTAAACGGAGAGGCCCACTTGGCAAAAGAGGCCAAGGCAGACCACTTACACGTTGGGAAGATGACATAAAAGGAACAGCCGGCACAGACTGGATGTCATTAGCACAGGACAGGGACAAATGGGCAGCACTGGAGGAGGCCTTTGCCCACTAGGGATTCATGTAATTAAACACTAATTTTAAGTTTAAGTTTTATTTTTCAAATTTATATGTAACCGTTTTTACATCGAATAAAGGGCTTTTTTATTTTATTTTATTTTATAATTTTTGCTTGTATGTAAGTTGCATGTTGACGTGTAAAAGTGCTTGTGGCCTATTTGCCGTATTTGCTGAATAACTGTTGAAGCTTGAAGTATGGAGAACTCGGCTCTCCGAAACATGTCGTGCAAACTGTCTATCTACAACTGTCCAATTGTACTTAAATCAATTATAATCTAGCAGGTAATTTAGGCGCGTTGTTGTGTCTGCTACTGTTAATAAATACTGTATACAAATACAGACTATACCTATATTATGTAACAATGGAAAGAAAATAGGTAAGAATTATTAATACAATAAAACAAAATACGCCTGTAAGTCATAATCGTACGTATTTATTTGCATTAGCGATCGATCCGTCTGTCCGTCGGTCGTTGCCCGTCTTCGTATGGCTACGGCCCAATATGCCTGGTTTCAGATTAATTGGTAAATCTTTGTCATTTTTGATTGAATTGACTACATTGATTAGTTGAAGTTTCCAATATGGCTTAAAGTTGCATAGCTTTTCTTTTGCAATTAAAAGGTTAAATACAAATAAACCATTTACATTTAGAAGCATAGTTAAAAGTTATACTTCCAAATAGATCAGAGACGAAACATAATACATAATACAGTGCATTCCCGTTGCCAGGGAGGTTTTGGGATTATACTGAGCAACTTTTACTATGAGACTAACTACGAAATCGCGAAAAAAATTTTTTTGCCTTCTATAGAAAATGGACCAGCCAAAATGTATGAAACCAAATTTTTTTTGCGATATCGGGGTCGGTCCGATAGTAAAAGTTGCTCAGTATAATCCCAAAACCTCCCTGGCAACAGGAATGCACTTATTTTTTAGCCACCCTGTATACTATTGTTATTCGTGGAAGTAGATGGAATCCGGCAATAAGGACAAATCAAGGACGGTTCAAGATCCGACGTCCATACATCTCGCAACGTACTTTCGAAGTTTACATGTGCAGGCGCAAGAAAATAAACAAATTCGCGCTTCTAATATTAAACGCAATAGAAACATGTGACGTCGCACATGCGGTGTAGTAATGCAGTATTTTGACTTCACACTAATGCATCTTATTGTATGTTTCAGGTTTCATGCGGGCATGCATTCACGCGGCCATGAGGTCGGTCACCTACGCATTGGACAGAAGAAGATAATATGACACACACCACTGTAATTTTTAACTAGCTTTTCTGTAAAAGTGATAATGGAATATGAAGGACGTATGCAAGGAACGTAATGATTTTTTATTTTATTTATTTATTTATATTTTCTAATTTACAACTTAATTACTAAACATTTATATTCTCGCCAAACTGTTACGTTTGATGGCGAGATGCCAAATGGAAATGGAGAGATGGCGTTTGATGGTGAGAAATAATCTGGGCTATTACAAATTTTTTTTTTTTAAATAGTCAAAATATTAAAATAATGAAGGCTTTATTTTTCCTACGTGTCAAACTTTATTGTGTGTGTGTAAATATTTCGGTATATTTACTCCACCACACATACCTCAGAATATTTTCTCCTTAAGGTGACGTTTGGATATCAACCGCAGCTGCATTACTGCTGTGGCTTTGCTGTTGCGCATAGGACCAACCACGAAACTGCAAAAAAAATTGACTCTCCCATACAAAATATCAGCCCGCCAAAATATATGGTAGTCAATTTTTTTCGCGATTTCGGAGTTGGACCAATAGTAAAAGTTGCTCAGTATGACCTATACCGATACCTCCTAAGTATACTGAGACAACTACAAAATCACAACTTTACAGGAGAGCCGTGCAAAGGTATAATTTGACGTAACTAAATTATGCGTAAAGATAACTTCATGAAACTTATAAGTATTTTATATGAATATATTTTGCTTCAGTCTGCATAAATAGAATTTTGATAAAAGTGGTAGTTTTTGGTACATACAGTGTGGCCAAAAATTATGTGCATTTCCGTTGCCAGGGAGGTTTTGAGCAATTTTTACTATGGGACCAACCACGAAATCGCGAAAAAAAAATTACCCTCCCATAGAAAATGGACCAGCCGAAATGTATGAAACAGCCAAATTTTTTTTCGCGATTTCGGGGTTGGGCAACGGGAATGCACATATTTTTTGGCCATCCTGTATTTACCCCGTATTTGACCACTAGATGTAGTCATGACAGCGACACGGAATATGTTTCAGATAGTTAAAATACTGTTCATAGTTTTACTTGTAATGGCTAGTTTTAAAAAGATGTTGTTTTGAAGTAACAAGGTCAGGAAATGATAGTGAACTTCTTATGTCATTGCACTCTAAGGTGGCTTCGGCTTTGGCCTGAATTAGCTACGAGCCGTTTGTCTTTATCTGTCATTTTGACTTATGTATTTGCAAGAAAGGGATAAAACATAATTTTACTACATCAGGCCGTAGTTTTAAGAATAAGGGAGGTTTAGAGATTTCTAATTTAGAACTGTACCTAAGTCTTAGAAGATTTGGAGACACGAAGTGCAAAAAGACCTTAGTGAACTCGGTGCCGTGCCGTTAACCTACTTGACAGAAACGGCTTTGGACAGAGAAGCATGGCGATCTTTAGTGTCGAAGGCTAACGCAGCGTACTACGTAGGCGAACAATACGCGAAGCGATGCGGCGCGGGGTGAATCAATCCTTTGATACGTATAGAAGTGTCCTACGTGGCGATCTCGTTGCGAACGCGAACGCGCCGCGCCGCTTCGCGTTCGCGAGTTGTTCGCTTACGTAAGATGCAGCGTAAGCGTCAGCGTCTGTCGTCACACCACAGCAGTAAGTAGTTAGGTAAGTAAGTAATATACAGATAGAGCTCTGTACCCCTAGTGTAACCCTAACAGCATTTATTCGTCATTATGAGGTCAGCGACGTCGTTATGACGCCATAATTACGTCATTATGACGTCGCTAACGTCACTGCTACCTGGGAAATTTCAACCGATAGCGTGACGTGACGTGATTTTGAGTATCCAAAACGTCCCGCTTGGCGCGCTGTTCAAAATCTCATACAAAATGAGACTTGCAAACGGGTACGTCCGTCACGCTATCGAATAAAATGTACACTAGGGTTCTGTACCTATTTTAGAACCGATAGACAACGCCGGGCCAAAAAAGGTCGTAAAATGTGCACGCAAAAATTGATATAAATACAGGGTGGCTAAAAAATAAGTGCATTCCCGTTGCCAGAAAGGTTCTGGGATTATACTGAGCAACTTTTACTATGGGACGAACTCCGAAATCGAACTTATTATTATTTATAACCTAATGGAATCTAAATCTTAACTTGCCCATATTTAAGACGAGTTATTAAGACCTTAACTATGTACCCTTATTTGCAATTCACCAAATCGTTTTTCATTTTCAGTGCTTAATTGTATTTTATGTAAAACATTTTCTTGCTCGTTGACACTTTTTCCATGTTTTAAGAAATATATTTATTTTTAACTAAATACACAAAAAATACGTGAATGATTTGTTGTATTCCCAGTAAATTAAAATGTCATTGTATTTACACATTACTGGCAAAACTCTTGAGTTGATTCACGTGACATTTTTAAGTATTTAATAGACTGTAAACACTTTTGAAGTTTATTTAATGCACCAGGACATTATTCACAAGTTCATTGGCACATAATGTGACGTTTTCACGCAAAAGGTACACCGCTTTGCCGATTGACTATAACGACGATTTAAGAATGCTTTTTTGCAGTCAATAAGGTCCTTAATAATTAATAAGAATAGGATGCCTTTTGTTGAAAATGTCACAAAATGTCATTGACGTACAGTTGATTGATGAAAATATCAAGAATTACATCAAAGAGGACGTTTTTCACAGAAATTTTTAGTATAATTTGTCAGCACTGGATTTTACGCGGTCTAAGAATAGATGGGGCCAGGAGAGTAGCGGGGCGCGAAGCGGATTTGGAAATAATTGTGAAAGTATTGTTTTTATACTAAGTCTAAATACTAGATTTCAACTGTCTAGCTATCACGGTTCATGAGATACAGCCTGGTGACAGACAGACGGACAGACAGACGGACAGCGGACTCTAATTAGTAATAGGGTCCCATTTTTACCCTTCGGGTACGGAACCTAAAAAACTACCAATAAAACAGTGAAATGCTGTTTATTTGCTTGCCACAATACACACAAAATATTCAAATACAAAAATGACATAGGTACACAAAACAATCCAGAAAAAAATAGAAATTACAACAACAAATAAGTCACACAGATTTTTACATAATAGAGAAAAAGGAAAAAAATACATATAAATACTGTTTCATACAAATAAAAATCCTGTGTGCGTCGCAGCAAAACAAAAAGGTTCTGGTTCAGTATTACGCTTCACACATTAGGAAAAGCACTGATTTTCTGGCTGGCATTAAAGTCATAGGAGTAATACGTTTATGGTTTCAGTAAAATAATAAGAATAATCATCGTTATCATATCAGCCGAAAGACGTCCACTGCTGGAGGCGCTGGACATTAGGCCTCCCCCAGGGATCTCCACAACGACCGGTCTTGCGCCGCTCTCATCCATCGGCTCCCCGCGACCTTAACCAGATCGTCGGACCATCTTGTTGTTGGTATTTTTCTGCTGCGTTAATAATAATAGTTTTAATTTTTAACAACCTTTTGTAAAAGCAGTGTAAGAAAAATATTCCTAAAAATATTTGTGAGCGCATTTTTGGGCTATCGGATATGAAACGCCGTTATGCCTCGCCTAATATAATAATTCAGTAGAAAATTTATGGTTCTATGCAATTTGTTTTGCTTAAAATATGTTTTATTTAATAATAATAAGTTTGACATAAATATTTACTCCAGAAATGTTGTACCTGCTACTACTCTACTAGTATTAGTTGAATATGTACCTACCTATTTACCAAAGGTAGATATAATTCCGTAATAGATGGATACAGTCTAAGGAAAAAACGTGCCTCGAACATCAAGAAAATTTGATTCTCGTTCAGAGGGCGCTACTAGTTTTGGCCTACAGTCGTATAGATGGCGTTGATGGTTTCGTTTGTTATTTAACAATTTTAACGCATATCAGTGAAAGAACATGGGTCAAAATCATAAAAATAATGAATGCAAATAAAAAAAATCATTTATCTATATTTAAGTACATTCTATCGTATTTTAATAAATCTTCATTTTTAGTTTTAAAGTGTGTCGATAGATGGCAGTGAATTTACTGGGGTTACAAAATTTACTATGACAGTACCGCTCTAGTATAAGTTACTCTATTTATTTACTGACCTGTAAAACATTAACTTTTATCAATAAATGTCTTGTATCTTGTATGAACAGAGATACGAGCATATTTTACAAGTCGCTTCCGCTCGTAAACCCGCTTTTTCTCTGGCTTTTCGCACGGCAATGACCTTGAACGTTCATCCCGAAGGTGAAGGTGACGCCTATTAGAAATAGTTACTCCATCTCAAGGTCACACCGCCTGCCAACATACAGCTTGGGAAATTGTGTTGCTGTGTACTATGTTAATTATGCTTGGAGTACTCGTAGTCAGACAATAGCTATATATTTACATAGTTGATAAAGGCGGCTCTGTCAGCTATAAAGGCCTATGCACACCGGATGCATGTGCGTAGACGTGAAGTGCATGCGCGGCTCCAACATTTTAGCGCACGCGCACGTGCATGGCCTTAAACCTCGCGAACCTCCATGGCCGGGTTGGAGAGGAATGAAAAGCACCACGTGATTACCGATCAGCCGTCATAGAAAATGACATGTCGGACGCCTCGGCCCGGGCCCGGTCCGGTCTAGGGTGAGATCCTTTACTAGGTTTTCACGAGATTAAGGGCAAGTTGCACCAACTACACCCGACGGTTTTAACTATAAAACTCCCGTGAGACTCAAACACACACACACACACACACACACACACACACACACACACACACACACAGACACACACACAGACACACACACACACACACCACACACACAAACACACACACACACACACACACACACACACACACACACACACACACACACACACACAAGTACACACACAGTACACACACAGTACACAGTACACGGCGCGCCCTCGACCAGTGAAGACGTGTCGTTGCTGCGTGAAGACGATCCTCGTAAATTGGATCGAAACATGTCGAGCTAAATCGACTTCGAATAATACGTGAGTGACCCGTTTGAAAATAATTTACACCTGACGGTTTTTGATACAGCCGACCCCAAGAATCATTATTGAGTATTTTTGATCTCTATCAAGAGCACAACGAAGATTACCTATCCTTTCATCACCCAAATTTCCGTTTAATACGAATAATGTCTTTCTAAGTAGAAAACGCTATTATTAATAATCTCACCGGTGGTCCATTATAAATACCTGCCCAAGGCCGCTCCGTTGGCAGCGACGAAAATTAACAGAAAGGGGATTATACGCTTTTTCATACATATGACGCACGTGCTAAAATCATTTTGACGAATATATCAAAAACTTGTGACACGAGGAGTGTCGAGGAGACGTTTTTTGTGGTGTGTATAAATTTTTGGATATTTTTGAATTTTCATTTTCCAAGAGGCTTTGAAATAAATTTAAATGTATATTATATACATATTGGTACACATAATTTTGCCTATTTTCTAGGAAGATCGACAGGGATCATAAATATCCGAAATATACCTACCTATGTAGTCATAAAATTTTAGACTAACGAAAAACCTTCTTGTACTACTTTATGTGAATTCTAAGGTGTCTATGTACATAAATGTAGAACACACACACAAGACCATACCACAAACGAATTTAACGTGGGACTATAAAAAAAAACTTACTAATCACAAAAGTCGTACTCGTATCATTTGAAAATTTTAAAACTACCTATAACTTAGAGTTTTGAATGATTCACGGTTAGTTTCACTAGACTTATATTGACCGGGATATAGACCGTGATAACCTTTTGTATTATTTGTGAGCTCCCGATATTTCGACGCAGTTACATGCATCATGTTCACGGGTGACTGAAGATAGCGGATGGGTGTCAAAGTTGTGTAACTGCGTCGAAATATCGGGAGCTCACAAATAATACAAAAGGTAATCACGGTCTATATCCCGGTCAATATAAGTCTACCTATAACTCATTCTAGGTATAACACTAAACTCTTGAATCTAAACTGTTGTGAGACATGCTAACATTAAATAATTTCACGGTCATTAAATAATTTAACATGTCGCGCGAGTGAATAAAAACAAGTGTCTAAACCGTGAAATTATTTAATGTTAACTTTATACTTGCGTTTTGTACACATACCTATTTAATTACACGAACAGGTCTAACGTAGCTAAAACAAGAATCAGATACAATATATAAGAAATTTATTGGTAAAAGTCAATGTTTTAAACGTCGAAGTTTAAGGTAAAAACAATGAAATTATATCATGGTACCCGTTCGTTTAAATAAATATATATAACATATTCTACCCGTACCAAAAACTTTTCTCTACGTCTCCCCGCTTCACAAATGACTATTATTATATTATTGTCATGACTATGTTATTACATTAATTCTAAATTTTATATTAAAGGAAAAAATGAAAAAAGTTACACTTCCGGCAGGATTTGAACCCGCAACCTCCGCAATCCGTGCGTTGCTTTTAACCAATTGAGCTACGGAAGCCTCGCAGACGTTTCTGCATGTAAAAAAATTGATTTTACAATAATTCTCCCAGTTTCGTAGTAAATTTTCCTCAAAGGAAAGATGAGCTGGTTCTGTGGAATCATTAGTTGTTGTTAATGATTCGTAAGAGTTGGGATGACTTGTGACTGAATGTGTTGCAAATTGGTGGTTAAAAATAGTATGGGTTTAGCCGACAACGACGAGGGCAAATGGAATGGTGTCGTTTATAGAAGTATAGAAACAGTAAGAGTTTTGAATGATTCAAAGTTAGTTTCACTAGACTTATATTGACCGGGATATAGACCGTGATTACCTTTTGTATTGTTTATGAGCTCCCGATATTTCGACGCAGTAAACAATACAAAAGGTAATCACGGTCTATATCCCGGTCAATATAAGTCTATAGAAATAGTAGTTCGGTGTCGTAAGTTTTATCATAGCGCCGACACTAATGAGCTTGGAGCCTAGCCAAGATGCCAATCGGACATCGACAAACGCCAACCAAATAGAAAAAAAGATATCGGAATGACAGACGCTACGAAAAGTCACGTGACTATGACTATTTCCATAGATTATTTAAATTTCGATTGGTGTTTTCTATCAACGATTTAATATTAGCTAGGCTTCCTGTGGTATCATGGTCGCATTTTTATCACTTCTCATGTGACATGTCACTCACTTTCGCACTTAGGTATATACTTGTTAGAACGTGACAGGCATGATGACAGATGATAAAATCCGACCATGTTAGCCCCAATTTTATTAAATGATAGGTCGATCGATTTCCCTTTCGCCAGCGTTAAGTAAAGACTAAATTTTTACTTATTTAGAAAAAGATTTGATACGAAAAATAATAAGGATGTAGAAGGCAGGCATAGAAGTCCACAAAGTATATAAAAATGTTTTCTAAACTTCGTTTTAATCGCAATAAAAACACAGTAAAATAAGACTTATATTGACCGTGATTACCTTTTGTATTGTTCTCAGTTACATGCATCCGAGCGCGGTCTACACAACTTTGGCACCCACCTGCTATCTTCAGTTACCCGTGAACAAGATGCAATTAACTGCGTCGAAATATCAGGAGCTCGAAAACAATACAAAAGGTAATCACGGTCCATATCGCGGTCAATATAAGTCTAGTGAAACTAACTGTGAATCATTCAAAACAGTCACAGTAAAATATTTAATGTCAAATTTCAAGGTTCATTACGTTAAAATTTACGACAACTATGTAATAATTATTTAACGTAGGTTAGTATATTTATTATTTAATTATATCCAAATGTATAATATACAACGCATAGTTCATGATCAGCAACGCAGGCTTCGTCAAGTGCTTACAACAATAAATCAGCTACAGGCTTCGTCACCGACTAACAAATGATATAATCCGCAACAGGCTTTATAAATCTTAAACACTAAATTAAACTAGTAATAGTTATTTGTTATACAAGGGTGCAAAGTTGTATTTTACCCGCGAGTGTTTCAACACACGAGAAGTAAATTACATTTGCGCCTGTGTGTAACACAAAACTTTTCACCTCACTATTGCGAGGAAAGTGCAACATCCACAGGCGTTAGATCATCTTCATCACTGGAATCACTCATTTCTTTACGATATTATAACAGAAAACTCTGGAAGTTGTGTATTTTTACGCGAATCGGTGAGAAAAGGTTTTAAGTAAAAAATTTGTTGACAATGTTGACATTTCTGATGTATGAAATGTCAACGATGCGTTTTGAAATTGCATCGACTCAACTTGTGCGTTCAGAATTATATTTAACATCATTATAAAAAAACAAACGTTTCTTATGGAATTTTAAGGTTTATGACTTAAAATCATTAAATAAAGCTAAATTTGGTATTTTTTATTAGATTCTCAAACCATTTATTTAATGATAATTAATATCGAACGAACCATTATCATGAGCGTTTTACGTTTTGTTATCTGTCAAGCTACTTAAACACGCTCCATTCAAGGTCAAATTACTTTCCCCACTAGTGGATAAAACGCGTTTTTCCCCGCTTGTATTGAAGGATAAACGACAACTTTCCGAGCTAGTGAGGGGAAAATTATTTAACTACTTTATAGTACGTGAACTAGTTTAAAATATTCAGGCTATCATCACGTCAAGTGGTGTTGCCAAATTGTACGCGTAAATAAAATTCTCGGAAATTCTGCGGACGAACAGACGGATGGGCAGACGTGTGAGATTTTACAAGTCCGTTTTGGCGTCCCTGCCAATGAGGTACCACGTGTGTAATTAATATGGCTGCCCGCGACTTTATCTGTGTAGAATAATGATGATTGATAACAAAAACCGGCCAAGTGCGAGTGGGACTCGCGCACGAAGGGTTCCGTACCGTTACGCAAAAAAAGGCAAAAAAAAAATCACGTTTGTTGTATGGGAACCCCACTTATGTTTTGTGCAGTCACACAGGGAGTAGGTAACAATTTATTTCATTTTAATTAACTATTTTTTGTCGCTAGTCTTGCGATCCAAGAAATATATTTCATTTATTTATTTCATTTATTTATGTTCATAAAAGTAGAATTTTAGATTTACACTTCAAAATCAGTATTGGAAACTTTATTGCCGTTTCAAATGTCTTCACCATACATGGGTACATTTATTACCTCAAGTGAACTGCACTTGTTTCCTACTTACGTGTCATTTAAAAAAATATTTTTTCATGTAGATATAATCTTGCCCTTCCGAATTCTAATTAACGCGAGATTCCAGGAAGAGGCAATCCCAAGCCAAGAGACCTTGCGGCCAATAGCGGCTGAAGGTTAAGCGCGGCCGACGCCCGGGCAGCGACCGCGACCGAAAACAGCTTTACTGGAAGAGACATTTACAAAACAAACTTTATTTACTGGAAGAGACAAGAAAAATACACGAAAATAAGAAAGAAGACATTTAAAACCGACCAAGTGCGAGTCGGACTCGCGCACGAATGGTTCCGTACCATTACGCAAAAAACGGCAAAAAAATCACGGTTGTTGTATGGGAGCCCCACTTAAGTTTTTAGTATTTGTTGTTATAGCGGCTATAGAAATACATCATCTGTGAAAATTTCAACTGTCTAGCTATCACGGTTCATGAGATACAGCCTGGTGACAGACGGACAGATAGACAGACAGACAGACAGACAGAGACAGACAGACAGACTGACAGACAGACAGACAGACAGCGGAGTCTTAGTAATAGAGTCCTGTTTTTACCCTTTGGGTACGGAACCCTAAAAACAAAAAACTATAACCCACAAATCCAGTAAAAAAAAATTAATCAAGGCTTGAAAATTATACTAGAACCGCGGCCATAAACATCTGGAAGAGACAACCAAATAGACAAATTTAGGCTACACGCTGTCTTTAGACTTTGTCTTTAACAAATAAAAAAAATATGAGTTGAAAATTCTGGTCTCATCTAATGTAGAAGGCAATTCCAAGCCGAGAGACCTTGCAGCCAATAGCGGCTGAAGGTTAAGCGCGGCCAACGCCCGTGCAGCGACCGCGGCCAAAAACGGTTTTACTGGAAGAGACAACATTAATATAAAAAAAAAAAACACAAATCCAGTCAATCCATAGATACTCATTGTAGCGCTTACATGCAAAAATATTGAAAGAAAGTGATGAGAAGGTAGAGGAAGAAACTAAGAGAAACCTTGTGGCTTAAATAGCGGCGTGGTTGTGCGGCCGACGCCCGCAGAGCGACCGCACCCGGCTGAAAACGGCCGAATAGGGAATATTATTCATATTCATATTTATTTATTTATTTATTTATAATCATACATTGTCAGTGTTACAATTAGGTACATAGGTATGGAAGATGGATGTCAAAACATAAATACATTATTACAAAGAAAAATACAAGAATAAAATTTTAAGAATGTCATTAAACAAAATTAAAAGTAATAGTTTATCGTTGAGCTTTTGCCCGTGAAGCGCTGGTGGCCTAGCGGTAAGAGCGTGCGACTTGCGATCCGGAGGTCGCGGGTTCAAACCCCGGCTCGTACCAATGAGTTTTTCGGAACTTATGTACGAAATATCATCTGATATTTACCAGTCGCTTTTCGGTGAAGGAAAACATCGTGAGGAAACCGGACTAATCCCAACAAGGCCGAGTTTCCCCTCTGGGTTGGAAGGTCAGATGGCAGTCGCTTTCGTAAAAACTAGTGCCTACGCCAATGGGATTCGTTGCCAAGCTGACCCTAGGCTCCCATGAGCCGTGGCAAAAATGCCGGGACAACGCGAGGAAGATGATGAAGTTAATCGTCGAGCTATTCATCCAAGAATTCAGCTACGGAATAAAAGGCCTTTTGGATTAGGAACGACTTCAGTTCAGTTCAGTTACGCGAAATTCTGCGTAGGGGGCGCTACCACAATCTGAGGGTCTATTGCGAAACAAGAAAATCTAAATTTCGTTATCTTACATCTCTGTCACTCTTGCATATTCGAGCTATAAAGAGGTAGATAGCGAAATTCGGATTCTCGTTTCCCGGTAGGTCCTTTGTAAACAAACCGCCTTGATGCATCAATGTCATTATTTTTTTTTTTATCCTATCTGGCTTTTACTCCCCGCAATTTTGCACGGGGTGAATTTGCCAAAATGTCATATTTTATTATCTCTGAAAACTTGTCAAAAACCTGTTAAAGGTACAGTACGTAAAGGTTACTCTATGGTTTACTAAAAAGGCTTGTGCTGCACTCTGGTGGCAGAACATTGCTATAATACCCCCTATTACTGGAATGGACAAGTCATTTAGAGCTTTAGAGGTGACAAAAAAATAGAAAATTAATTAAAAGAGCGTAGAAATTGCGATAAAAGGATGGTTCAAAGAGAGGCTGAGGCTAAGAGAGACTAACTTTACTGAAACTACTGGAAGAGACAGTATTTATAAAAAAATAAAAAACAAGATCTGGTCTTATAGTCACTTGCTTTTAATAGCTTTAACAAAAAATTGTTAAGATAAAAGAATTAACAGTAATTGCAAGCAAAGCGGTTAGTTTAACCGGTTAACCCCAGGTTAGTGGGATGGTCCTAAGTCGGTAAAAATATAAGATCGGTCCGTAGAATAAGCCTTATTGTATTTTACTTCACGGTCTGCAACTGAAGGTTATATGCGTCCGACGCCCTGCGAGCGACCGAAAGAACTGAGTTTACAGCCTACTGGAAGGGTTATGTCAAGCATACTCCGAAGATTACTTGCTTAGGAGAGAGCTAACACAAAATTATAGTTTTATATTGAATTTATACACGTTTAATCAAAGGTAAATTTCATACAAACCGGCCAAGTGCGAGTCGGACTCGCGCACGAAGGCTTCCGTACCATTACGCACTGCAAAAAAATCACGTTTGTTGTATTTATTTTATTCCGTTTTTAGTATTTGTTGTTATAGCGGAAACAGAAATACATCATCTGTAAAAATTTCAACTGTCTAGCTATCACAGTTCATGAGATACAGCCTGGTGACAGACGGACAGACAGACAGACAGACGGACGGACAGCGGAGTCTTAGTAATAGGGTCCCGTTTTTACCCTTTGATCACAGAAATAGACGGGCTCTGTCGGGATGAGTCGCTTCTAGTTACCTAATTCTAAGGGGTCTTAAAATGGCGACTTGCATTTACGATCTAATTATGATGATGCACCGACGTGACGAATGTTTACAACCGCGCTACAGAGCCCAAGACCGGGAACTTAAAAAACGCTACGAACGGAATTACGGATATAGGGTTCCGTAGGATATTTATTGACCGAGCGAAAGTAAAGGTCTCCGTTATTGCTCCGTTTTAATTGAACTGCGTTATGGAATAACGAAATAAGCGACAAAATCGAAAAAAAATGCAGTCCGATACTATGTGCTCGATGCTCGACTATTTCTGTCAAAAATCATGTTTAAAGCCTTATTATAAGGGGTAGAATCAAGCGACACATCAAAATATGTTCGGGCCTATGCATAGTTACGTAAAAAAGAATTAAGGAGCATTCCATGAAAACGGTAAGTTATTCATCTAGTTTTTTTTAACAAAATTGTTTATTTATGCAATGTCTACGTGTGAGACAAAGTATTGGCGTATTTTGCATACGAAATATTTGCTTTAATTCCGAATTACTTTGTCGACTTGCGTATTATAGTAAAAGTAAATTAAACAGTTTATTAAGAAAACAAGCAGCTTTAAGATGTATTAAATATATTAATTAAAGCTTCAAGATGATACAAATATTACACTTTAAAAAGGCAAGCCAAAAAAGAACCAGGCTCGGAAAGTATTAAAAAATGGGTCCGAATGTCCCTTACGTTACGATAGAATGCTCTTTAAGCGCCAAAGTTACGAGTAGTTATACAAATTATAATAACTATAATTATATTTAAAATTGCAAAAACGAATTAAACGCCTAAAAGCCCAGCAGGCCCCAGCAGGCTTTAAGGAACCCCGTCGGGTGTGGTCCGCTCTTAACCGCCTAAGAACAGGAGTTTTGGCAACTGCGGCCACCACTGGTACAAATGGGGCTGGAGCTCCTCTTCTGCCTGTAGCTGCGGGCACCCGGATCAGACCATCAACCACATCATTCTGGAATGCCCTCTTACTAAATACACAGGCCATGTAGACGATTTTAAGATCCTGTCAGATGAAGCAGTCGCGTACCTGGGAAGGGCGAAATTCTAACTAACCATAAGTTTTGTTTTTTTAAATTGTAATCCAGTGACATGTACATTATGCCATACGATAAATAAAATAAAAATAAATAAATAACGCCTAAAATCTGTCGTTAATTATTTTAGTTTCAAAGTTTCAATGATTTATCAATTTATCCACATGTGTCGTTTAATTCGTTATAACATTATCTCAAATCGCACGCTTTCGCAACTCAAACAAATCGCACGCTTTCGTAACTCAAACAAATCGCAGCGACAATATGTCGCATAGTACGTTACTATGAAATAAATAACCCTCATCGTAGATTTAGTGCAAAGAAAACAGGAAATAAGTGCAAAAAAGAATAAGGCGGTAAAACGCAAATAATTTCAAAACTTTAAAAGGTATAGTGTTTTTTTTACTGACATACAATTTACAAACCCTTCTTCAGGTTCACAGTAAAAAATTTAAATTTATCATGGCGACTGTTTTTATCAACTTTGACTTTTTGCTGTTTGAATCACTGCGCATATAAATTCTCTACATGATTTGAGATTGGACTTACACAAAATCAAGATGGCAGCAGATTTTTGACTACACAAACAAAAATTATTCACGCAGTTAAACCATACGGAACTAAATATTATAGCGTGGGTTATTCAGATTTAGCACCCGGTGCGCACGAGTTGATTTTGGTTTCGTTTCGCGTTGAAGTTTCTTAGTAAAATAAGGGCGTAAGTGAGCATGAGACTTGTGTAACTTGTTACTTTTTTCGTAAAAAGGCAAATGGGTGAACGATTAAAGACGGTTAGGTGTTGCGTTTTAATCGATTTTTTCAATGATTGATTTAATACGCAACTTTTTGGGTAGTATTAGGTATTTTGAGGTTAAAACTAATAGGTAATTAATTTGATGATATTGATAAACAGGAGCCAGTGTTTTTGGCTAAATTAATGTAAACCTAACATAATTTGAAGTGTTTTAGATTTGTTATCTTATATAACATTTTGCTACAAAAGGGAATTGCAAAAAAAATTAGATTTGTTATCTTATATAACATCTTGCTACAAAAGTGAATTGCAAAAAAACTTACATAGTTAAGGACCACATAGTTTTTTAATTTTAGGTTTAGAATTAATTTTGTTGTGGTTATGGTTTTAATAAATAAAATTCGTTAAGGACCTGTAATTAGTCTAAAGTTAATTGATTCCATTGTGTTACGACAATAAAGCCATTTCGATTTAAGTTATATGCATGAAACTGTTTTTGCGTATGCTGCGTAAGCCCAAGTAGGCTTACGCAGCATACGCAAAAACGATATATTTAATATATAAATACTTAAAAACATAAAAAAATACCCATAACTCAGGAAAATATCTGTGCTCATCGCACAAATAAATGCCCTTACCGGGATTCGAACCCAGGACCATCGGCTTCACAGGCAGGGTCACTACCTCACTACCCACTTTAGGCCAGACCAGTCGTCAACTTATATTTATGACCTTTGTTGCCTCTCCGATAATCTGTACCATTTTCAACCAAAAGGGTACTTATTGTCGCTTGTCAGTAAGGCGCTATTTCCATATAGCTTCAATTAGAAATCAACCTTATCGACAACTGACAATGTGCTACCTTTTAGTTGAAAACGTCACTTCTGATGGCGACTATACAAGATAGGGCAAAAGTAATCTCATGAGAGGTCGTTAGGTCATAAGTTCATAACCTAATTATAAGGTAGGATCTAAGCTTCTCAGGATCAAATAATTACTAATTAAATAATAATTATATTAACGAGATATTACAGGTTAGAATAAATTACTTAAGAGGAAAGTGGAGGACCCCTGCGAAATCTTTTTATATAAACGTAGTCCTCATTTTCCTCTCTGGATATTAATATTATTGAAAATATTTTGACACAATGTGTTATATATCAACTACAGCCATGCCCCTACGTTAGATTTTTCTCGAATATTAAATTAAATATTAATAAGAGTTAGGAGCATTTAAAAATTTGTATGAAATCTTTTTCGCGCTCCTAATTTTTACAATAAACAAAACATCGAAAAATGTCAAACGGGGCATAGCTATGGTTAATATATTAAACATATTAATAACAGGTCACTCACGTATTTAGAGTCGAAAACGCTCGACATGTTTCACTCGGTACGATCAGCGTCATCAGGAGCTTGCGTCGACGGTGACGGACCGGCGCAGACCCACGCAGCAATACGTGAGTGATGTCTGTGTCTCACGGAAGTTTTGTTATGGTTAATATACATCAAATTATGTAAAAATATTTTTCATATTGTCAATATCCAGAGAGGAAAATGGGGACAAAGATTGTATGGAAAAGCGGCCGCCCCATCCTCTTAATCTACTTAAGAATAAGTTTCTCTTATATATGCATGTTTCAAGTCACGGTGCTCGTGACTTCGACTTAAGTGAATAAAGTGGATTTTAGAGTTTTAGTACAGTCACAGCAGATATAGCTATGCGGGCGTGGTGTTCAAAATGATATACACACGCTCTTATTATCTTAACTCTCTTCTTCTATTCTCAATTTGAATAACTTGCCCGCTCAACTTCTGCTTCTGGCAGTACAAATTCTGAAGTTTGTGGACTCTTAAATTTAATGCTATTTTCTTTAAATACAAAAAAATATACGTACAGATGTAGTGTATAATTGTTTTCCATCGTATTTTCTCGAAAACGTTCGTAGTTGTCGTGTTAGTTACTTCAGTCAAGCTCAGTACTTTTTGTACCGAGACTGACTGAAATAGCAAGACACATTCGTACGTTTCCGTGAAAATACGATGGAAAATAATTATGTACTAAACCTGTACATATTTCGGGATAATATTACAATAACCGACAAAGTCCCAAACTAAACTATGTATCCTCTTGAATGAATAAATGAATGAATGAATGAATGTATGATTTTTTTATTTTTTTGGGTCCCTGAGTCCTTCGTATAGGTAAAGGACAAAATGGTGACGCGTGAGACATATACCTATACATGTACCGATTGTCCTTTAATAACTTAATATTTGACCATTATTATTCACAACGACGGGACTTAATCGCGTAAAATAAGTTTTAAATTTACCTCCGACGTTTCGAGGACGGCGTTGTCCCCGTGGTCTCGGAGAAGACTGGCTAAAGTTGACATCAACATCTAGGCGCGCTTTTTCGAACTACCCGCGCTTGGTCTTGTTTATTAACTTGAACGTTTTGCGCACCAGGGATGTCACCGGGTCGACACACAACACTCACAATATTCTTATATTTTGTGTTTAAACTCATTTTACGCGATTAACTCCCGTCGTTGTGAATAATAATAAGTAAAAATTGTGACTTTCAATCCATGTTTAATATTTGACGCTTACTGTTCGCTAATTTGAAATATAATGTAACCATATGTTTGTTGTCATTAAATCAACTCAAATTGGGCCTTACAGCTTTTACGGTTCAACTGGGAACGCTAAAAAAAGGACCTCGCCCGTTCCTGATTGAGTCAACAAGGGGGCTTGAGGGGAGTTTTGGGATCCCGATCCAGGTTCGATTCCCGCCGTCATCGGCATGCTGTGTATAAAACGCCTAATGTGTGTTTACTAAATATCCTGGTAGATTTTAATAAGAAAACTTCCGTGAGACACAGACATATTAAACATATTAATAACGGGTCACTCACGTATTTTAAGTCGAAAACGCTCGACATGTTCGTGAGTGATCATGGTTTAATATCCTGGTGGCCTTAATTGGATACGAGATTGAATAGCTTGATTATACTCGTATCAGTTTTGTATACAATCCTTTTTTACGAGTCAACAAAAAATATACCTTAAACTAGTACCTAAGAATCATATAGGTAAACAAACCAAAAGTAAAAAGCTAAGATACGCGAGCAGCCGCGTTACTTTCATACTCGTACGCGCCTCGGCCCCCGGGGCCCGGCGGGTTGGTTAACGACACCTTCTCGTAACTCATGAGGCCCTGGTACTTGCTCCTTGCTAAATTCAATTCTTAGACAGGTTTTTTCTCGATTTTGGCGACTTGTGATTGGTCAATTTCATTATAACCGTTAACTATACCTAACCGTACTATGACTTAACCGTTTCGAAATGAATATTATAGTTGAGTTGGGTGACACATGAAAAGTACCGAATGAAAGTTTGGTAAACGAAATCTTAATTCAACCATTACAGTCGACGAGTAGAAAAAATACATTTTAAAATCTTTAACCACACGCAAAGCCGTGGGCTGAAACTAGCATATAAATCTAACTAATGACTATACACAAACCAATCTCAGGCACTTCGTAAACCATTCGGCTGTATAATTAGGTAATAAAATCTAATAGCGTTCCACTATATTGTGTGTGCTCGGTCAATTATGACGACCTATTATTATACCTATTTAATTGTATGTATATTATAGGTAATTTTGATGTGATATTATGGTGATATAAGAACGTATGTTGATAGTAAGAGTTTTGAATAATTCACGGTTAGTTTCACTAGACTTATAATGACCGGGATATAGACCGTGATTACCTTTTGTATTGTTTAATATCGGGAGCTCATAAACAATACAAAAGGTAATCACGGTCTATATGTCTGCGGAGAGGTTTGACTGCCAGTACTTGAATCACTGTCAGATGATTCACGTGCTGGTGTACAAGCCAAGATTTTAAGTAATAATTATGATTTAATTAATTAATTTAATTTTAATGTTAATTTTAACTTAAACTATAATCTTATTATTTAATGTAATGTCCCAATGTAATGTGATATGATCCTAAGTTGGTCGAAATAAATGATTTTATTATTTATTTATTTTATTATATCCCTGTCAATATAAGTCTAGTACTTATGTTGATAGTGACTAGGTATATGACAATATTGATAATTTGTGTATTATTTTACCCACCCACAGATCTACTATGTGCAAGATTGGGCTGTCAAGTATCAAAACTGCGAGCAAAAGCGGACTGATATCGAATGTTATTGGAAGTACTGAATTCAGAAATAATATATTTGTGAGATTAGGTAAATTATTTGCTTTTATAACGCGCAGTATATGCCAAAACAGAAGACAACTTATTTTAGTAGTACTTACTCGGTTTTCCATACAAACGTAGTTCCGCTCTCATTTTAAAACGACTGGCTAGATTGTTTTGAAACTTTGTACTTACAATAAGGTATATCTATGTCTGTAATTAGTTTATGTAGCTTCAGATACCATAGTTAAAAAAATACAGCGAATTTAAGTTTTTCATACAAAACTGTTTTTGCTCTATTTCATATGTTTTATAAACTGGAGCTATATAAAGTAATTACAGACCTAGATATACCTCATGTCATTGTATGTGCTAAGTTTCATTACAATCCAACACGTAGTTTTAAAATGAGAGCGGAACTACGTTTGTATGAAAAGTGATTTCATTTTAGACAACATTCATATTGAAGTATATTTTCTTTAAACATTAAATTATTTTGCTTATTCTCCGCAAGAAAACCCACATTATTACATAATGATACCAAGCAATATGAATGATGGCTACACCCATTTCGATGAAATATTAATGCGAATGATGACCGATTTATTAGATGAGCCGCAATTACGCTGTAATCTGGAAATCGATTCTAAATGTCACACGACATGTTATGATTGCCATGTGGTATGTTGATACTAAAATAGAATACAAAGGCGAAGGTTTTACTGTCAGCTACAAAAATAATAGTTATTTGTTATACAAGGGTGCAAAGTTGTATTTTACCCGCGAGTGTGGAATTGAAACATGAGCAAGCGAAAGGATTCTATAGTTGAACCACGAGCGAAGCGAGTGGTTCTAAAATATAATCCTGAGCGTAGCGAGTGTTTCAACACACGAGAAGTAAAATACATTTGCACCCGAGTGTAAGACAAAACTTTTCCCCTCACTATAGCGAGGAAAGTGCAACATCCACAGGCGTTAGATCATCTTCATCACTGGAATCACTAATTTTTTTACGATATTATAACAGAAAACACTAGAAATTCTGATTTTTACGTGAGTCGGTGAGAAGAACAGTAAAAATTTTGTTGACAATGTTGACATTTCTGTTCTGACGTATGAAATGTCAACGATGCGTTTTGAAATTGCATCGACTCAACTTGTGCGTTCAGAATTATATTTAACATCATTATAAAAAATCTAACGTTTCTTATGGAATTTTAAGGTTTATGACTTAAAATTATTAAATAAAGCTAAATTTGGTATTTTTTATAACATTCTCAAACCATTTATTTAATGATAATTAATATCGAACGAACCATTATTATGAGCGTTTTACGTTTTGTTATCTGTCAAGCTACTTAAACACGCTCCATCCAAGGTCAAATTACTTTCCCCACTAGTGGATAAAATGCGTTTTTCCCCGCTTGTTTTAAAGGATAATAGACGGCTTTCCGAGCTAGTGAGGGGAAAATGTAATTTTAAAATTAAGAGTGTGAATAAAAGTGTGGCAGTTGCCACACTGTAATTAAATACTTCTATGTATTTACTTCTAGATAAATAATAGCTATTTATGCAACAAGTGCGGAAATCATCTTTACGCACGTGTATCATACAATGTTTTACTATGCATTGTGCGAGTAAATAAAAAAACATAGGTAAATAAGTTTAATTATTAAAAGGAGTGTTTTAAATCGACACGAGTTGCGAATTACCTATTCGCACGTGTATCGTACAACGTTTTACAGTACATATGGCCCTTTAAACTTTCGACATATGCACAAAAATTGCACTTTACGCACTAGTGCGAGAAAGTAGCACCATATGTACTGTAAATATCTTTTTTGTGGAACTTTTACAGAATGGTAACCTTTTGACACGTAAACTTATCCGCGGCTCTTGATGCCTTCCTCACTCTGATGATAAAATATCGCCGCTATACTTACTCAACCTCGTATCTGCAACACTCATTTGATGACAAAAACACCCGTATTCCGAATAAAAGAAAAGCGACATTTCCATCAAATGATTGTTGCAGATATGAGGTTAAGTAAGTATAGCGACGATATTTGACTTTCCTTCAATTGCTCAATCGTTTCCTGAAATAGATAATCTGTATTCACAAATATGGATGCTAATATCAACCTACTAAGTCCCAGAAGCTCTTGTTTTGTTTTCGAATTTGGAACCTTGTCTTATTTAATAGAAGCTAAATACAATTTTGGAATAAGACCTTTATAAGGATAAGGGCATCTGGGACACAGGAAGTTAAAAAAACCGGCAAAGCGCGAGTCGGATTCACGTTCCAAGGGTTCCGTACATTACACAAATTTTAGCAATGTATTTTTTTTTAAAGTGAAACGTGAGTGAAATGTCTTTAAAGAACCCGTAGGAGTCGGATCAAAAACTAAGTTATTAAGTCCGACTCACGCTTGACTGCACATTTCTAATAGGTTTTCCTGTGATCTAAGGAACTATTTTGTGTATTTTTCCAAAACTTTAGACCCAGTAGTTTCGGAGATAAAGCCCCCCCCCCCTTTATCTCCGAAACTACAGGGTAATTTTTTGTCTATTTTCTTTAATAACTTCTAAGTTTTGTTATTAAAATTAACACGATATAGTTTGGAAAACTATATTTTTTATTTTCTCATTAACCCCCCAAAAGTGACCCCATGTTTAAAATTCATTTGTTTACGTTTCATGTCCGTCTTTGGGTCACAAATTTATATATTTGTAAAAAATTTCAATTTAATTAGTCCAGTAGTTTTGGAGAAAATGTGCTGTGACAGACGGACAGACACACGCACGAGTGATCCTATAAGGGTTCCGTTTTTTCCTTTTGAGGTACGGAACCCTAAAAAACCGTACTATACTAGCAGTTTTCATACTGATTGCTACTGTAACAGGGTACAAAGTGGCACAGTTATCAAATTTCTCGACTTTCTTTTTTATTATTTATGGTCAACACATGTATGATTAATCGAGTTACCGGTGTCATCAAAAGAGTTGGTCTACGTACTACGCGTATTTATTTACAGAGCCGATAAGATAGGAGTCAAACAAGCAATAAAGCATCTAGGTATAACAAGACAACAAACTCAAGATAAAGCGAAGGCCTTTGGCCACCTCACCCGTGGATAAGGCGAGTGAGTAAGACATTTTTTTGCATATTCGAGTTTAAATATACATACAAATGATTAAAGTCTGTTTCTTACGGTTCCGTGCCCAAAGGGTAAAAACGGGACCCTATTACTAAGACCCCTCTGTCCGTCTGTCTGCCTGTCTGTCACCAGGCTGTATCTCATGAACCATGATAGCTAGAGAATTGAAATTTACACAGATGATGTATTCTATAAATTGTATATACAGATGTCAATTACAATGAAAAAATCAACGAAAACAACAGCAACAACAGCAACAGCGCAATTGGTAACGCATTCGACCGGCAATCCAAGGATGTGGGTTCGAGTCCCACGTTGACCAGAGTTGATCATCGTTGATTTTTTCATTGTGATTGACATCTGTATATACAATTTATAGATTGTAATAATGTGGTACGTCCCACAATAAAAAAGGAAAAATATATTAACATTTAAGATGATGTATTTCTGTTGCCGCTATAACAACAAATACTAAAAACAGAATAAAATAAATATTTAGGTGGGGCTCCCATACAACAAACTCGATTTTTTTGCCGTTTTTTGAGTAATGGTACGGACCTCTTCGTGCACGAGTCCGACTCGCACTTGGCCGGTTTTTTTGTGATATAGGTCGCGGGAGTCTGTTGGATGCGGGTGGCGCAAGACCGGTCATTGTGGCTTTCTTTGGGAGAGGCCTATGTCCAGGAGTGGACATGCTCTGGCTGATAAGATGATGATGTTGAGGAGGAGGCAAACGAGTAGAAAAATCGCCTGATGGTAAGCAATAACCGTCGCACAAGGATACCTCCAACACCAGAGGGGTCGCATGTGCGTTGCCGGCCTTTAAGGTGCGAGTACGCTCTTTTCTTGAAGGTTTAAAAGTCGTATCTGTCCGGAAATAACGCGGACAGCAGTTCATTCCACATTTAAGTATGTTGCGTCTTACTAAAGCGAACAACTCGCGAACGCGAAGCGGCGCGGCGCGGCGGGCCCACGGCGTTCGCGTTCGCAACGAGATCGCCCACCCAACACCGCATCGCTTCGCTTCGCGTTCGCGTGTTGTTCGCTTCGCCTACGTAGTCCGCTGCGTTATCTGTAGAGAAATGCAGTTGAGGACTGCCAGTGGTCAGTGGTGGTAAAGTGGAACTACTGATATAAACCGTAATATTTGTTTCGCCTGCCCGAAATCGCGAAAAATAGTAGGTACATGAGTTAAAATATAAGTTTCTTATCTTTAAAGTAAACTGTGCCTACAAATTATTCTTTAAACAGTTAATATGTATACTGACTGTATCTTAGTGTCAAAGTTGCCTATGGTAACACATTTGTAACACATTGTTATTTTATAAACATGTTTATCTTATCATAAAGTATTGTTTGACCGTCTAGACGTGTGTTTACTACATACCCTTTCGTTCGCCCGTAGTATTTTGTTTACACTTTAAAAACTGTTACGTTATGCGGTTAAAAACTGCTAAGATTACTATGTAAATATTATTGTATGGCTAATTAAGTTATTGATGTACATGTTGTTAAAATAATCTGGACAATGAGTCGTGTTAAGAGGGTACCCAGGTAGCAAAATGACGTCAAATGACGTCAGCGACGTCATAATGACGTAATAATGCCGTCATTATGACGTCGCTGGCGTCAGTTTACGTCATTTTGCTACCTGGGTAGTACTACGTACTCGGCCATAAAATAAGAGAAAATGTTTTTCCAGTGACTTCTAAATATTTTCCATTCTCCATGATTTTTTAGTACGTTATTGACCCAATGAAAAACTAGGTTTATTATTTTACATTTATAGATTTCGAGTAAATGGCTGTGACATACGGACAGACAGACAGATGGACATGAAAAAATATAAGGTTTTCATTTTTGTGATTTTGGCTACTGGACTTTTAAAAATGAGCTTCTTTAAAGTGAATCATTACCTACCTATTTCGTTTTTGGCCGCGCTTATACCTACAGTATAAATATATATACAGCATAAATATATATACATTCACAAAGTTTCAATAATATGTGTACTCTCTTACACCTTAGACAATAATGAATAAAGTCGTGTTGAATGTTTTTCTTTCGACTGTACATTTAATGCAGGTAAGTTCGTGTGTATAATTTTGTTTTGTATAATTTTCTATTTTTGTGTTTTGGCTACCGAAAAAAATATTTCTATCTTTTAGTGAATCTTATTACCTAGTAAATATACCTACATACAATAAAGTCACAGTAAACCCTATTAAAACTTACCAAGATAAACATAAATTAATTTCTCAGGACAGTATAATTTCTAATCTTAAACCTACATCAAGGTACATTGCCTAGCCTTCAAAGTCAAAGGCTCAGGTTTGATTGACTCCAGCTTTGACTAGCGTATCTCAAGCCAGTGAGGCTTGAATGGCTTCAGTCTTGATACAATGCAAGTCTCGGTCTATTAGGGTACAATGCGGACCGCTCTGTGAATATCCTAGGTAATATCTTCCTAATACTGACGTCACAAATAGGTTGAAACTAATCTAAATACATATAGGAACCTACTTAAATATATAAAAGTCGTGTTATATATGTCGGTGGCAGATGAAATTCCTAGGCATATCGTGAATCGTGAAAATCATTGTCTCGTTCCCTGAGTCGACGGAGCCCCGCAACGCGGAGCTTCTATTTCTGGACGGCTTTCCCTTCGGGCATGTGAAGCAACCTAATGAACCTATCCTACCTATCTATTGGTTTAATGTGACTACCGTCAAAACATTACACAGGGACTTTACGTTCTGCCTGATTTTATGATCGGCCGCCGACATATAGTTACAAACACAGATGAATACTCTTTTTACTACACCGGCTCGTAAAGGTTCTCTTTACGAGTATATATATAAAGTTGCATTTTATCCACTAGAGTGGCAAAGTAACTTTTCATGGCTAAACAGAAAAATCCAAAATAACATGACGGCGGAGATGCGCTAATTTAACTAGTTTAAGCTTCACCCACTTTTATTGTTCTTTAGTGGAATCAGATTTGTTGTATTTTTTAACATTTTATTTGTATATTCAATTATATTTACCAACTGTAAAAGAAAATTCCAAAACTGTTCTCAAGAAAACTGAAATTTATTCAACGAATGTATCTCGCAATAACTATTTGAATACAAACTATATTTTACTCTCATGATCCCTAAAAATATCAATTCCATGAATTCACAAAAAATTCAAGTTCTTATAAATAACCCGAAAGAAACGAATAAAACCAAAACACTACGAAATCTTCAAGCAATTTAAAAATAATATCCCACGTATCAGTAACAATATCTCAAGACACCCTGTATTAAACGTAACGTGAAATTGTTTTTGAGAGCATCCTCTAGATTACATTTAATTCTTGCGTGCGAGTTTCAACCTTAAAACTTAGATTATAAGGTAGAGAATCGATTGGAAAGCTGTTTGATAAAATATGTCTTATTAATATTTTTCTATGTGGATGAGTCTGTTGCTTTAAATGTTTGTCGAATTAGAAATTAAGTTGCTTCTGTATTAGAAAAAGATGTTAATAATGTTTGTATTTTTTTTTTTGTATTGTTTGTAATGTTATTGGAATTGTAGTTTTAAAAGAACTAGATTTGTGACGTTTTCAACCAAAAGGTACCACATTGTCGCTTGTCGATAAGGTTGATTTCGAATTGAAGCTATATGGAAACAGCGCCTTATGGACAATCGACAATAAGTACCCTTTTAGTTGAAAATGGCACATTTTATGCCTGAAGTATAAAAATTCAGGTGAAGTGATCTAGACTAGAAATTTCGAAAAAAGTCCTTTTCAACACTGTAAAGTCACCAGCAGATTTTTTTCAAAGCGACGCGGGTTTTATAATGTTAATAATAGATCACTCATCAATAATTTTCTTTTTACCTTTAACCGAGCAATTCTTGTAATTAATCTATATATATGTATGTATATATTTCGGTGATCTCTAACGACTTTGATGAAATTTTCTATATGGGGGTTTTCGGGGACGAAAAATCGATCTAGCTAGGTCTCGTCTGGGAAAACGCGCATTTTTGAGTTTTTATAAAATTGTAACACAAAGATTGTGACCAATAAACGATTTTTTTTTTAATATATTTTCCGAGCCTCCCAGAGGTGAACTGTCAAATTCTCAAAGGTATGAAATCCGCGCCCGCTTTCGTCAATCAACCTACTTTTAACAATAATGTAGGTATACTGTATTATATAAAATCCATATTTCCAATCATACCTAACAATATTAAACTAAAAATAAAACCGTCCTAAACTCCGCCGAAGAAGAGAAAAAAAGAAAATACACGAACGCGTGCGAAAAGCGTCACGCAACTTTCACTCCCCTCGTCAAATCCGTCGATGGAGTCTTCTCTCCTCAAATTTTTATAATTTTACATTTTTGTTTAATAAATGAGGTATATTTTAAGGGCAAAAATAAAACCTATTTAAAAACAACTTCCGTAATCTAACAAACTTTTCGTTAAACCCATTAAAGTAATATTTATCGTTACTAAGAAACCCTGTCTAAAAAATATTACATCAATTTCTACGAATCTATTGACATTTCGACATCATATATCTTCAGAGAACACTTGAACAGTGCTTAAGTCACAGGTGTAAGGTTGATTTTTGAATGACTGGAGTTTCTATTTTTTGCCGGATGTTAGAGATCATTCGGATTTTTCTATGAATTGAAGTATTGGATTAAAATACGTTCCGGAAAGTTGCGTAAGATTTAAATAATATTTATTAATGCGGTTTGTTGTGATGTTTTGATGCCACATATTAAAATTAAAATAAACTTTTCATTTTGGGTACCTAATTGCATAAGTATAGGAAGAGCTCTTAAATAACTTAGAGATAAAGATAAAATTTAATTTTTTTCATTGAAGATATTCCATCCATACTGTAAATATACCTATACAAAACATGGTTTAAAAAGTCAACATAAAATATAAAATCTTGTAAGCTAAAATGTATATGTCGATAGTGAACTAATTAAGTACTTAATTAAACATAAAAAGTTTCGACTTAATACTTGTATCTTAGGTACCTAACATGCAAGTATTTCGAATGAGCTCTCTGCTGAGTGCCGAGGTTTTCCCGATGGGGTTCTTCAAAAAAGGAGTGAACAGGTTTTAAAGGGTCGGCAACGGTGACTGCTTGCCATCAGGCGCGCCGGCGGGCCGTATGCTTGTTTGCCACCGACGTGGTATAATAAAAAGATATATTGACGCCAGCAAGACGTACGTTGGAATAATAGCAAAATGACACTATTTTGATACCTATCAAAATGTTAAATGTTAGGTCGAATTAGCATCCACGACGACAAACACGAATGCAAAAAGTTACGTTACACTGCATACAAACAACTTCTATAATACTGTTAGAAGTATTAGAACAAATTAAATTATTTTCAGAAAATATTTTATACTTGCAATTCGATCTGTGCCGCTGTGGCCCGGTGGCCGAATGGCACAGGCACCTGCCGCGATAGCAGAGGACGCTGGTTCGATTCCAGCCTGGGGCACTGGAGGCGTTGGTCACTTTTTCTTCGTATATGACATTTATTTCAGTTTATAACTTCTATAATGTCCTTTGACAACAAATTACATTTCGCCGCTATACTTACTCAACCTCGTATCTGCAACACTCATTTGATGACAAAAACACCCGTATTCCGAATGAAAGAAAAGCGACATTTCCATCAAATGGTTGTTGTGGCGTTGCCTGCTTTTTTGGCTTCGGTGCATAGCGCGCAGGGAGTGATAGGGGGTATTTTAGTTTCTTCATTTGGGGATCTAGAGCCGGCGTACTGCGCCGAGGCTAAGAATGTGTGGTCAGTGTCTTGCCCGAACGTCGACCTACCTGCCAACCTTTGCTCGCAGAGGCAGTGGGACGAGCCGCTCTGTCAGCTAGTACGGAATAATCTTTTTGATACGTCAACTAGCTTGGCAGAGCGTGCTCGTCTTCTTGCTGCTGCGGAATGGGAGTCTGGCCAGTGGCTACTAGCCCTACCTTCTCCGTTGATAGGTACGCTCCTAGATAATGTCACTTTTCGTCTGGCTGCCAGTTTGCGGGTAGGGGCAGTGACTAATGTCCCGCATCGTTGTCAATGTGGTTCCATGGTAGACAGCCTGGGTCATCATGGCCTCTCCTGTAGCGGGAGTGCTGGTCGGATTCCTCGTCATGCCAGTTTAAACGATGTCATCCGAAGGGCTCTTGTCAGCGTAAAGGTGCCGGCTATACTGGAGCCTGTTGGTTTGGCGAGGGATGACGGCAAGAGGCCCGACGGCATGACGCTGGTGCCCTGGAGGGGGCGGCCTCTGGTTTGGGACGCTACGTGCGTAGACACTTTTGCCACGTCCCACTTACCGGGCACCAGCACTGGGGCTGGGCATGCGGCCTCAACAGCCGAGGATAACAAACGGCGCAAGTACAGCACGCTCGGCAGTGGCTACATATTTGAGCCTTTTGGGGTCGAAACGTTAGGGACGTGGGGACCCAGCGCCCGGCGCTTATATAAGGGTTTGGCGTCGCGTTTGGTGGATGCCACGGGCGACCAAAGGGCTGGCCAGTATTTTGCCCAGAGAATTAGCATCGCTATTCAACGGGGAAATGCAGCCAGCCTGTTGGGCACACTGCCTGCTGGCGGCGAGTTAGAGGGGGTGTTTTGTTTGTAGGGTTTTTTAATGTACATAATTTTAGAGTAAGTAAGTTGACGAAGCCTGTTGCGGATAGTGAGTTTGTGTTCACCTGACGAAGCCTGCGTTGCGGATATAAAATTATGGTCCCTGAATAAATAATGATTGTTGCAGAGATTGGCGAGCCTTGGGGAAGGCCTATGTCCAGCAGTGGACGTCTATCGGCTGACATGATGATGATGATGATGATGATTGTTGCAGATATGAGGTTGAGTAAGTATAGCGACGATTTTATAGCATGCAATAAAATTACTACATTTATGTTCGAATTACTTGCATCCGGGACGACACCGTGCGTTTTTTAATGAAAAAATCGGACAAGGGCGAGTCGGACTCGCCCACTGAGGATGAGGGTTCCGTTTTAGTATTTTTTGTTATAGCGGCAACAGAAATATATCATCTGTGAAAATTCCAACTGTCTAGCTATCACGGTTCATGAGACAGACAGACAGGCGGACAGTGGAGTCTTAATAATAGGGTCCCGTTTTTACCCTTTGGATACGGAACCCTAAAAAAGCAATAAAGACTCAAAGTCATCTAGAGAGCAACAACTGCTTTTAAAATGTTGTTTTTTTAGTTGATATCTATAATTATCACAGTCGTAAAATAAATATTTCGTGCATCAGTATAATACAATAAATAATATAACATATTAACATATTCGTAACTATAGGTGAAACACTTGTACGGTCAAAAGTATCAAGTATTTTTTTTCATAGAAAGTACTTTCCCTCATATAACTCATATATTCTATTCACTTATGCAATATTGTGTAAGTAAATACATACCTATATATACAAATAATAACACACAGCACGATAAAGTAAAATGTAGGTAAAAAACCGGCCAAGTGCGAGTCGGACCGAGGGTTCCGTACTTTTTAGTATTTGTTATAGCGGCAACAGTAATACATCATCTGTGAAAATTTCAACTGTCTAGCTATCACGGTTCATGAGATACAGCCTGGTGGCAGACAGAGAGACGGACAGCCGGACAGACGGACAGCGGAGTCTTAGTAATAGGGTCCCGTTTTTACCCTTTGGGTACGGAACCCTAAAAATACGATTTTAGTTAAAGCCATGTTTTACAGAAACCCTTTTCGATCCCTAACTTATCATTTCATAATAAAAACGTTTTCCTACATCTACATGTTTTACCTTTTGATCCGAAATTTATTATTCCAATATACAGGAAAATGTTTGCGAAAAGAAAACAATAGAACAGAAAAGTATCCAAAATATAATTTCATCTGAAGACATCGCTATCGGCCGATCGGGCCTAAACGCCCCGAATCAACAGACTAACATGACAACCCTATTTCGATGTATCATTCCGTATAGTGATGTGGCAATTAAATCGGAGCTTGCAGAATACTAAGTAAAAATACTTGACACTCAGGCGCTCGATATTCGTACACTCTCACAAGTATGAAAACAAAGCTTATAATTCAATAGGAAAGTGTAGTTTTTAAGACGTGGATTTTATACTACTCATTAGCAATTTAAAAACAAAATAGTAAAAATAATAATAGTGTGTATAACATTTTAAAAGTAAATTACTCAAACTCTGTCTATGATAGTTGCCAATTCAACATTTTGTAAGGCCATTAAAAAATGGAGAAAAGTTAAAAGGCATTTGTGTCGTTTTCGAACAAAAGGCACCACATCGTCGCTTGCCATTATGACGCTCTGACAGGTTATTCGTATAAAGATACAAGCAAATTTCGTCCTTATGGTAAGCGACAGTGGTACCTTTTGCTTGAAAACCTCACATTTAAGTAAAACAATTACAATACACATACTATGTAGCTCTTGATTTTCCTACCATTTAGACATCTTTGACAATTCTAACTTCAGAAAGTAAAAAAAAGCAAAAAAAATGTTCGACTGAAACAGCAACACTCTTAACTGTCCATCGGTGGACTTTATGCCTTTTGTAATAAGGTTTACGAACTGTCAGTTAACAGTGTGGGAGATGGTACCAATAGGTACCGATAATTTTCATTGCTTTGTTTTTAGGGTTCCGTACCCAAAGGGTAAAAACGGGACCCTATTACTAAGACTCCGCTGTCCGTCTGTCTGTCTGTCACTAGGCTGTATCTCATGAACCGTGATAGCTAGACAGTTAAAATTTTCACAGATGATGTATTTCTGTTGCCGCTATAACAACAAATACTAAAAAGTACCGAACCCTCGGTGCGCGAGTCCGACTCGCACTTGGCCGGTTTTTTATTACTAAGTTTTAGTGATCTTCATCATAAGACCTTATCAGTAATAGTGCCATATTTAATATCCCTATTTAAAACTCGCACTCAATCAAACTAGGCATGCCACAATTCAGCTCAATCGAATAGATACGTGTTGCCTCCCTGTCGTACTTACGTACGAATTTACAAGTGCGACAGAGAGGCAACACGTTGAACGTGCTTCGCAGTAGGCCCTCGGGCTCACTGGCTGGCTGGTTCTTGTGTCCCTTGTTGCACGACTCGAACTTACAAACGAAAAAAGTTTGTTGTAAAGCAAATCAGCCAAATATACTTGCTTGTATTATAAACTTTATTTAACAAGTAGAGTATTTTGAACTTAGTATTTACTAAGTTTAAATCACCCTAAACACACACACACACACACACACACACACACACACACACACACACACAGCCCTAAACTAAAATTATTCATGGGACTTGCAAGGCAAGCCACCTAAAGGCCACCAATTGCAATTGTCTCTCTACATATAACTATAACTTTAAGAGTATAAATACCAGGTAAAAATACTCATCCCTGTTACAACTCTAAAGTAGAATTATTCATGGGACTTGCAAGGCAAGCCACCTAAAGGCCACCAATTGCAATTCTCTCTACATATAACTATAACTTTAAGAGTATAAATACCAGGTAAAAATACTCATCCCTGTTACAACTCTAAAGTAGAATTATTCATGGGACTTGCAAGGCAAGCCACCTAAAGGCCACCAATTGCAATTGTCTCTCTACATATAACTATAACTTTAAGAGTATAAATACCAGGTAAAAATACTCATCCCTGTTACAACTCTAAAGTAGAATTATTCATGGGACTTGTAAGGCAAGCCACCTAAAGGCCACCAATTGCAATTCTCTCTACATATAACTATAACTTTAAGAGTATAAATACCAGGTAAAAATACTCATCCCTGTTACAACTCTAAAGTAGAATTATTCATGGGACTTGCAAGGCAAGCCACCTAAAGGCCACCAATTGCAATTGTCTCTCTACATATAACTATAACTTTAAGAGTATAAATACCAGGTAAAAATACTCATCCCTGTTACAACTCTAAAGTAGAATTATTCATGGGACTTGCAAGGCAAGCCACCTAAAGGCCACCAATTGCAATTCTCTCTACATATAACTATAACTTTAAGAGTATAAATACCAGGTAAAAATACTCATCCCTGTTACAACTCTAAAGTAGAATTATTCATGGGACTTGTAAGGCAAGCCACCTAAAGGCCACCAATTGCAATTCTCTCTACATATAACTATAACTTTAAGAGTATAAATACCAGGTAAAAATACTCATCCCTGTTACAACTCTAAAGTAGAATTATTCATGGGACTTGTAAGGCAAGCCACCTAAAGGCCACCAATTGCAATTCTCTCTATATATAACTATAACTTTAAGAGTATAAATACCAGGTAAAAATACTCATCCCTGTTACAACTCTAAAGTAGAATTATTCATGGGACTTGTAAGGCAAGCCGCCTAAAGGCCACCAATTGCAATTCTCTCTATATATAACTATAACTTTAAGAGTATAAATACCAGGTAAAAATACTCATCCCCGTTACAACTCTAAAGTAGAATTATTCATGGGACTTGCAAGGCAAGCCACCTAAAGGCCACCAATTGCAATTCTCTCTACATATAACTATAACTTTAAGAGTATAAATACCAGGTAAAAATACTCATCCCTGTTACAACTCTAAAGTAGAATTATTCATGGGACTTGCAAGGCAAGCCACCTAAAGGCCACCAATTGCAATTCTCTCTACATATAACTATAACTTTAAGAGTATAAATACCAGGTAAAAATACTCATCCCTGTTACAACTCTAAAGTAGAATTATTCATGGGACTTGTAAGGCAAGCCACCTAAAGGCCACCAATTGCAATTCTCTCTACATATAACTATAACTTTAAGAGTATAAATACCAGGTAAAAATACTCATCCCTGTTACAACTCTAAAGTAGAATTATTCATGGGACTTGTAAGGCAAGCCACCTAAAGGCCACCAATTGCAATTCTCTCTATATATAACTATAACTTTAAGAGTATAAATACCAGGTAAAAATACTCATCCCTGTTACAACTCTAAAGTAGAATTATTCATGGGACTTGTAAGGCAAGCCGCCTAAAGGCCACCAATTGCAATTCTCTCTATATATAACTATAACTTTAAGAGTATAAATACCAGGTAAAAATACTCATCCCCGTTACAACTCTAAAGTAGAATTATTCATGGGACTTGCAAGGCAAGCCACCTAAAGGCCACCAATTGCAATTCTCTCTACATATAACTATAACTTTAAGAGTATAAATACCAGGTAAAAATACTCATCCCTGTTACAACTCTAAAGTAGAATTATTCATGGGACTTGCAAGGCAAGCCACCTAAAGGCCACCAATTGCAATTCTCTCTACATATAAATATAACTTTAAGAGTATAAATACCAGGTAAAAATACTCATCCCTGTTACAACTCTAAAGTAGAATTATTCATGGGACTTGTAAGGCAAGCCACCTAAAGGCCACCAATTGCAATTCTCTCTACATATAACTATAACTTTAAGAGTATAAATACCAGGTAAAAATACTCATCCCTGTTACAACTCTAAAGTAGAATTATTCATGGGACTTGTAAGGCAAGCCACCTAAAGGCCACCAATTGCAATTCTCTCTACATATAAATATAACTTTAAGAGTATAAATACCAGGTAAAAATACTCATCCCTGTTACAACTCTAAAGTAGAATTATTCATGGGACTTGTAAGGCAAGCCACCTAAAGGCCACCAATTGCAATTCTCTCTACATATAACTATAACTTTAAGAGTATAAATACCAGGTAAAAATACTCATCCCTGTTACAACTCTAAAGTAGAATTATTCATGGGACTTGTAAGGCAAGCCGCCTGAGGCCATCCATACTTGTCTCGTCTTTTTATTAGGTACAGTGACGGAAGGATATTTCGGCGAGTATTAGACTTCGTTTAATTATCCAGTTTTGTTGGAAATTGAAACTAAAGGGATGGTGCGAGTATTTATTATTATTGTGACAGATATATACCTGTTATAAAGTGTGTGGTAAATTTTCATAATAACTAAATAAAGCTTATATTGGGAATTTACACTTGATGTTCTTTACTAGTTTTTTTTTTTTTTTTTTAATTCATGTAAGAGGCAAAGGAGATATATTTATTTGTGTACATAATTATATTGCGAGCGGCACGGGATCGGTCGGAGTGGCGAGCCTTAGGGGAGGCCTATGTCCAGCAGTGGACGTCTATCGGCTGACATGATGATGATGATGATATTGATGATGATGATGATGATGATTATATTAGTCAGTATACTGACAGGCCGTAGATGAGTGTAATTTAGATTAAGGTACGATGGGACTGGCGTAATCTTAAGATTAAAAGTCCCTAAATAAACTGTACTAGTTGTGGTTGTTATTTCTTGTTTAAAAAAAGGAAAAAGGTATACAAAGAAACTATAGGTACTTACGTTGGCAAACAAGCATGCCCGCCTGATGGTACGCAGTCACCGTAGCCTATGGACGCCTGCAACACCAGAGATGTAATAAATGAAATAAAAATAAAATTCATTTATTTCGGACAATTCGGAATCTAATCACATACAATCTTATATACATAAAAAATTTAAACTATAATACTAAATTACATTAACCTTAAAATTTTACAATTAAAATTCAATCAATTATAATTATATATTAGGTACAGAGATATTTTACCAACAATAAAATATTTCGGAACGTGTCTAAAAACTTATAAGGCAGAATCCAAAAAATTCAAAGAGTCTAGAACTTTACAAATTACATATATTATTAAATAACACATTAAGGAAGAAGATGTGGAATACCTTTTTTTTCAGATTTATTTTATATGAAATAAATAAAATATAAAACTCACTTTTTCTGACAAAAGTACCCCATGATCAAAGTTGCCAACTGTTGACACTGTAACAACCACTGACATAATCGAATTTAAACTGTTGTGAGACATACTAACATTAAATCATATTACGGTAGCGGCAGTACGCAATACACGGTCGTCGCGAACGCTGCTCGCACTATTAGTGCTTGAGAAAGGAGACCTAGGCTCTCCGAAACATGTCGCGCGAGTGACTAAAACAAGTGAGTCTAAACCGTAAAATGATTTAACCACTGACATTATTATTATTTTTACCCATATACCTTGTACGTACTAAAACTATATTAAACATCCATACGATGCATTTCCCAGTTATACCTCAAATTGTCTCGTTTTCGAGAAATATCGGCTGCAGACCTACCTATTGTCCCCTGAGGACGTACAACTGACTCTCCATAGCCTATTATTTAGAAAACACACACCTCAACCCAAAAACAACCTTAAAACTGTCACCTAAAGTCTAAACTTGACTACATCGCTAACTTATGTGACTGTACCCGCGCAGTCAATCGAAACTGAACCGTATTATAAAGACTTACAGTTGAAATTGCATTATAAAGTATTGTCAGATAGGCTGTTAGTATATTAAAGTGTTATAGACATTGGATAAAGGCCTTTCCATTAATCGTTAAGATAATATCGGTTTTGTAATCGTGGATTGCTAAACGATCGGTTAGTGTAGTTGGCGCCGATGGCCCTTTCGAATATAGGGATCAATTGAATATTAAAAGAAAGGTTTGGTAATTTTAGTTACGAAGATAGGTGGTAATTATGTTTGACTTTAGTTTCACAAGTTGTGTAGTTTAGGTGCCTTGAAAACTTAAGTAAGTATCTACGACTTTTGCCTATAATTGTGTATTATTGTGTACTAGCTTTTGCCCGCGACTTCGTCTGCGTGGACATAGTAACCCCAGCTAGAGTAAGAATAGCGCCTGGAGAAAATCTTATAGCAATTATTCAATTTGAGCATATTATGCACACAAATTAGCAGACACTTCATTAATTATCTCAATTCCATCCCGCTTTTTACTTTCTTAAGGGATGATTTTCGGGATAAAAACTATCCTATGTCCTTCTCAGGGACTCAACCTATCTCTATGCCAAATTTCATCTAAATCGATTCAGCGGTTTAAGCGTGAAGAGGGAACACACAGACAGACAGACAGACTTTCGCATTTATAATATTAGTATGGATTGTGTGTGTTATATAATATGAAAAAGGAAAAATGGAAAAATTAGCACTGCTCTAGTAAGCTTCGGTAGCTCAGTTGCTTTAAAGCGATTGGACCCGTGTTACAAAAGATCGCAAGTTCAAGTCTTGCCAAAAGCTGTGATTGCTGTGAATTTTTACTTAAATTGAAATAACCGGACAAGTGCGAGTCGGACTCGCCCACCGAAGGTTCCGTACAAATTTAAGTATTTTTTTATTTTTTTAATGTTTTTTATTTTTTTACAAATTTTTAGTTTTGAGATTTTTCCCTCTACTTGTAGTGTTAGAAAATATTACTTGCTAAATTTCATAGTTCTAGAACCTAGAATCTAGATCAAGGGGAAGTACCCTATTAATTTTGATTCCCTTGTGAGTGTCAAAATATACATTTTTTGCGTCATAAACGGCCGTATCTTTTTAGGGTTCCGTACTCAAAGGGTAAAAACGGGACCCTATTACTAAGACTACTCTGTCCGTCTGTCTGTCTGTCACCAGGCTGTATCTCATGTACCGTGATAGCTAGACAGTTGAAATTTTCACAGATGATGTATTTCTGTTGCCGCTATAACAGCAAATACTAAAAAGTACGGAACCTTCGGTGCGCGAGTCCGACTCGCACTTGGCCGGTTTTTTTTAAGTCAACTTAGAAGTTTGATTTTTTTCATAGTTTCAAGGCCCTGTAGATCAACTAATATGGTTTTAATTTCAACTCGATACCTTCACGCGATCCCGATATAAAAGGTCATGACAGACGGACGGACGGATGGACGGACGGACGGACAACAAACTGATCCTATATGGGTTCCGTTTTTCCCATTGGAGGTACGGAGCTAACAGAACCCAAAAAAAATTTTTTCATTTTTTTTCATGTGATAGCAAACGAGTAGACGAGCCGCCTGATGGGAGGCAGTCATCGTCGCCCATGGACATAAGCAATATCACGGAGCCACTTAAGCATTGCCGACCCTTGAGAACCCTAAATACTCGCTTCTTGAAGAATCCCTGAAGGAAATACCTATTCCACCTAACTCATTCCACATTCTGCACGTTCTGGGAAGAAACGAGCGAGATTAATAATTGTGTACATTTTACAAAAACGTTTATGTTTATTGTGTTGTGAAAAGAATTATCTGCGCCTGTCTATCCATCTGCATTGCCTCTTCACGGTTAAATCGATTTAGATGAAATTTTGTACAGAGACAGAGTTGAAGTTCCGGGAAGGGAAATCGGATAGTTTTCTCATGGAAATCATTATTCTATGCAGATAAATTTTATCGTATATTTTATAGCAGAATAACAGGGAGGTTTTGTTGCTCTAAAAAATGTACACTTTTTTCGGCGTCTAGCTCTTAGACTATAAAACGGCCATCGAATAAAACTCAGCAGCTTTAAGCTTCTTAAACTTTTGTTCTAGAACTTCGCAATCAAATTTCAGAATAAGCTAATTGAACTTTAGGCAAGTGAGAAAGCTTTAAGTTATAAGCTCAAAAGCTCCGGTATCGCATGCGTTTTGAGTGCAGTTTTGACCGACTTGATAGTTATGGTTTTATTGTGATTCTTACTAAAGTAATTTTTATTGTTAAGTCTCTTATTAACCTCTTTTTTTATGTATGGTAATATTGACCAAATTTTAAGTCATCTTTTAAAAAAAAACTGCTTCATAAGCAGCTACAACCGAGGTATGAATCCACGATTTTGATAGTCTAACATAACTAAGTAACGGTATATTTCAATTTAGGCATAACATATATAATGTAATAAATTTAAAATTAAATAAACTAACTAATCTCTTAAACTAAACTAAACTTATAAAACTTAAAATAAACTTATAAATAAACTTATAAATAAAAAATGCTCCCCAGGTCGCTATCATGTGTAATGGTGCCCAGAAGACTGGCAGCGTTACCTCTTTGGATGGCCAGACTTAGTCTCTGGCCGAAGTAGCTGCCAGCCCTCTGGTCACCAGATTTTTATTATTATTATCCACGATTTTTGACCATCAAATACATACATTGTATTTATTTATTATGTGCCATTGTATGTCATTACAAGCGATAGAAACTTAAAATAATTACAATACGATACGTAATTTGACGACCGGTCTGGCCTAGTGGGGAGTGACCCTGCCTGTGAAGCCGATGGCCCTGGGTTCGAATCCCGGTAAGGGCATTTATTTGTGTGATGAGCACGGATATTTGTTCCTGAGTCATGGGTGTTTTCTATATATTTAAGTATTTATATATTATATATATCGTTGTCTGAGTACCCATAACACAAGCCTCCTTGGGCTTACCGTGGGTCTTAGTCAATCTGTGTAAGAATGTCCTATAATATTTATTTATTATTTATTTATTTAATACACTACAATATATGAAATAATAGTAGAAATGAATTAATAGTAATTGTTGTCAATTAGAATAATTATAAAATTTCCCTTCAATGGCCTATTTAACATTATGCAAAGTTATTCATGTCAATATTACAGTTTACAGTACATATAGTGCTACTTTATCGCACTAGTGCGGCAAATAGCACTTTTCGTGCATATGTCGAAAGTTTAAAGGGCCATATGTACTGTAAAACGTTGTACGATACACGTGCGAATAGGAAATTCGCAACTCGTGTCGATGTAAAACACTCCCTGCGGTCGTGTTTTAATTTATCGCCACTCGTTTCGAATTTCCTTTTTTCCGCACTTGTATCGTAAATAACTATTAAATATTTGGTCACAGAGTAGAAGGCATGCTTCCTGAAATAATTAGATATTTTATTTTTAAAGCTATTTATTGGCAGGTTAGTTATTTCCAATGACAGTTTGAACATTTTGATCTTTAAGTAAACGCCCTGTTTTTGACATTTTTTTAAGCCGCACCTTTTTGAGCAAGTGTGTTGAAATAGTTATACAAGGGTGCAAAGTTGTATTTTACCCGCGAGTGTAGGATTGAATCCTGAGCGTAGCGAGTGTTTCAACACACGAGAAGTAAAATACATGTGCGCCCGTGTGTAACACAAAACTTTTCACCTCACTATAGCGAGGAAAGTGCAACATCCACAGGCGTTAGATCATCTTCATCACTGGAATCACTCATTTCTTTACGATATTATAACAGATAACTCTGGAAGTTGTGTGTTTTTACGCGAGTCGGTGAGAAAAGTTTTTAAGTAAAAAATTTGTTGACAATGTTGACATTTCTGACGTATGAAATGTCAACGATGCGTTTTGAAATTGCATCGACAACTCTTGTGCGTTCAGAATTGTAATTAACATCATTATAAAAAAAACAAACGTTTCTTATGTAATTTTAAGGTTTATGACTTAAAATCATTAAATAAAGATAAATTTGGTATTTTTTATTAGAATCTCAAACCATTTATTTAATGATAATTAATATCGAACGAACCATTATTATGAGCGTTTTTCGTTGTTATCTGTCAAGCTACTTCAACACGCTCCATCCAAGGTCAAATTACTTTCCCCACTAGTGGATAAAACGCGTTTTTTCCCAATTGTATTGAAGGATAAAAGACAACTTTCCGAGCTAGTGAGGGGAAAAATACATTATACGTGAATAATTATTATAATATATATATGAATAAATAGTACCTATCCAATATATTTAATATAACGCTGTTATAGCTCTATAATTAAGATATAAAAATTTTTTGCGCGCTTTTTTATGATAGCAACTGTGACTAGGCACCTATAACTTGTAAGGTACTATAAAAGACGGTAAAATCTTAAAAATAAACTATTATTTTCGTCCCTCTATTCTTCATAAATCACGAAATCATTAAAAACACCCATTTCAACGTAAAAACTATCCCTATAAATGACTCCACTTTTCTGTCCGCAAAAACACAGCCATATTTCATCTCGCGAGCTGCAAACTTTTCATTTGGTTAAAGAAAAACACTCCTGAAGTTTGGGATGACGTTTCGAACAGAAGCTTGCTGAACCCTAATGTTTGGCCGTTTTAGGGATCCGTTGGTTTCAGTTCAGTTTTTGGGGATTTCCGGTTGAACTTCAAAATGGTGAAACTGTCAGGCCAATTCAAACGTACACTGACATCAGAACCCCTAGTGTAAATTTCATTAGTAGCGTGACGTGCGTTCGCGTTTGCGTTATGTCTATTTTTGTATGGGATTGTGAACAGCGCGCCAAGCGGGACGTTTTGGAAACTCAAAATCTCATACAAAATGACAAGGCACTGGCCGGTTTTTTATGTCTCATCAGCAGATCGCTAAGCTTGCTTGTGCTTAACAAAAAATTTGATTTATGATGACCAATTACGAAAAAACGGCGTTTTCTTAAATCGTCTATTTTTTATCTCTTTGTTAAATTTAACAGCCTGTAGCTTCTAAAGTATTGATCGTAAAGTAAAAATAAAAATAACGAAAATTTTGTGGAAATTTTTTATGTCAAAACTTTTTTCCAAGTAATTATAATGCTCTAAGAACAAATTAATTATTTTCTATGGAAATATTTTAATTTGTGTTTTTTCAAGTAGACACACTACTATTTAAACTATAAACTAAAATAAATGTCATATACGAAGGAAAAAATGACCAAAGCCTCCAGTGTCCAGAGCTGGAATCGAACCAGCGTCCCCCGTGCTAATTAATTATAATGCTATTCGTACAGATATTCGAGATATGAGCAAAAATATGAAAAAAGTTTCAACGACAGTGAATTTTTCCACTTTTAATTTGTTTATAAGCTTAATAGCTCGTTCGCAACCGTTGCTGCTTTATCCAAGATTATTTTGAAAAATATAATTGTGTATTTTCGATGAACACGGTTTTCCAATTGAAACGGAACCGTAATTTCAGAAAGCGCGCTTACTTACCGAACTTTTCAATATACAGGTTGCTCCTTTTTCTGCGACCAATAATGCGATTTCGGTGTTAGAGCTAATTGCATCCGAGCAACTCTCGTGGCGGTGGTAATTGCTGCTACAGGATGGGCCCAAAAATGCAAGTTTAAACATAAAGTTTTTATAATTAATGTCTAAGTAAATTTTTTTCGTCGACGTTTCAACTAGACACAAGTTGTCTTCCGTGACCACAGCTAGTGCAACCTAGTTGAAACGTCGGAAAAAAGGTAAAATAATGAAATTCAATCGAATATTTTGACTCTTTTAATTCACACAATCTACACAATTCTAACAACCCTAAGGCACAAACACAATTAGTTTGCGTTGTTTTATCACAGAGATCCTATGGCGACCTTATGTCTCCTTCATCAGATCAGCTCCATATAGTCCATATGTCATCATGATATTGCATTGTGCATCTGATTTACTTATCAAAATTTCGAAGTGGGTAAAATTTTGCTTCTAAAATTTGACCTACACTAACTGACATACATATGATAGTTACTGACAGGGCAAGTTAAATAAAACCTTGTAATAAAATAGATCATATTTTTTCTTTAAGAACATCCTGTACACGCGGCGAGTCTACTCGCCACCTGCCGCCGCCGCGGAGCAAGACAAACAAAACCCACTAGTGGAACTTAATATAGATTATATAAACTTAATCCTTGGCGTTGTTCGACAAGTACTGAAGACATATGGCGCGGGTACTTAAACTCTTCTGCCGGGCTAGATGATTGACGCGACAGTATCTCGCCGCGACAATAGACTACCCGTCCCTCTTTAATTCATACAGTTAGTAAAAGACTGGTAGTCTATCTCTCGGCGAGATACTCTCAATCGTATCTCAATAGTAGAAACAAGTCGCGAATCCATAGTGCGTGATCAACAACGCAGGCCATGAATTTATTTACCAAAGTGATATTTGAGGAGTGAATCCAATTATTGCATTTAAAATATCACAGGTAGCAGGTACCATAAATTAGCTTAATCAAATAACCCAATTTAAAAAACACCGGCCAAGTGCGAGTTGGAATCGCGCGCGAAGTGTTCCGTACCGTTTCGTAAAAAAACGGCAAAAAATCGCTTTGTTGTATGGGAGCCCCACTTAAATATTTTTTCTACTTCCGTACTTTTATTTGTCATATAAAGAGTCGTTTAGTTTGTTAAATTTACAATTTTATTTCAAAGTTAGTGCTTGGTCGTAGAAAAAGTATTGTATGCAACGTTATTTTAAGTCAAAATATACTCGTGGAGTCTTTATTAACGGCTTCGGTCTTTATTAACTTTATTTTCGGCTTCGCCTCAAATTGTTACTCACGCCACTCGCCTTTTTTGACCTCTCTTAAATAACGGTTGCTTAAAATACTATATATTTGTTTTTAGTATTTGTTGTTATAGCGGCAATAGAACACACAATCTGTAAAAAAAATCAACTGTCTAGTTATAACGGTTCATGAGACGCAGCCTGGTGACAGACAGACAGACGGACACAGACAGACAGACGGACAGACAGACAGATTGGCAAACAGACAGTGGATTCTTAGTAATAGGGTCCTGTTTTTACCATTTGGGTAAGGAACCCTAAAAACGCCCGTCCACAAATCGTCAGCCAGATGTCGTGGAAAAGGCCGAGCCAATTAAAATTGCCCGACATATCGGCCATCGCGCAAGAGCCTAGTCCGCTGGATGCGCTCGCGTTTCGTTATTCTTTTTTTTTTATTGGTGTCTGCTGCGATTTGGCCCACGTAGAAGTTGATAAAACCCTCTTCTACCTACTCTTGTAAATTAATTATCATAATATACACCGTTTTCAAGTAACTCTCTCAGACACCAGTCTTCTAATTAACTTAATTTCGTACGAGCGTGTACACTTGCTTTAGGGCCTGTTTACATATTCATTAGTGTTTAGTACGAGTTCATTCATTTGCTACTAAACTAACTATTTCGGAATCCTCGGACGATCGATGTTCGAAATGACATAGATATGTCTCAGTTTTCAATTGTTTGGTTGAGTTAATTAATGATTAAACGAACTTACCCATAAGTGAAGTTCTATCATAATTATCCGAGTTGCTTCGTCGAATAGATTAGAAATAAACACAATGTAGTTTTATTATTTTATTTTATTTTATTCAGGTCATGCATTACGTGAAACTACATTGTATTTATTTCTAATCTAGAAGACGAAGCAAAGAGGATAATGCCCGTGTTACAACAACGCTATATGCACCATTTAATTACTTTTTTATAGAAAAAAAAAACATTTTCGTAAATTAATTATGCCATTTTATTTGTTATAAACTATAAAACTCCCGTGAGACTCAAACATATTAGATTATTTTAAACCGGGTCACTCACGTATTATTAAGTCGAAACATGTCGAGCTATTCGACTTAATAATACGTGAGTGACCCAGTTTAAAATAATCTAATATGTTTGTTATAAACTATTTCCTTGCTAAATTTAATCTTAATTGGTTCAGCGATTTAGAGAGTTATTTTCTAAAGGGGGTGAAAACTATGAAGTAGGATTTAGAAGTACTTATTCTATGGAGTCAGGCTAATATCAGGTGAACTTTTCGAATTGGAATTGGGTAGGTTATCTAATACTTGCTTGGAACCCTAAAAACCTGAGCAAAAACTGATCGTCATATATTTAGGTATACCTGCGCCGTGAACTATCCAGCCGGTCGCACTCCCTGTCGGCTCGTGAGGGCAAGGACCGGGGTTCGACGTTCTGAATAGGTACACTTTGCTGTGCCAGTACACAGTCGTGAGGCAGTAAGGCAAGGTCAATTATATTTGTCTGTTGATAAACTCCCTCCATCCTGCAGATTAGAATACGTTCGTAAGAGTAATGCCAATTTTTTGCAATTACTTAATCTAACCCTAAAAACTCAAGCAAAAACTTTTCATACATGTAGGTATATACCTGCGCCGTGAACTATCCAGCCGGTCGCACTTCCTGTCGGGTCGTGAGGGCAAGGGCCCGGGTTCGGCGTTCTGAATAGGTACACTTTGCTTTACCAGTACACAGCCGTGAAACAGTAAGGGTGAATTTTGAATTGGAAGTCGCGTAATTTCTTTTGCTCAATTTCTGCTGCATTCGGTTTCATACAAAACGTCTGGTTTACACGCCAACGCAAAATGAGTTGTCTGACAATATGCATTAGAGTTTCTGCAGCTGAAATAATTAAAGCACTCACAAAATAATGCTCGTCTGGCTTCACCCTAAGGCAAGGTTAATAAGATTTGCCTGTCGATACTGCAGATTTGACTATGTTGGTAAGTAATGGAAAGATTGAGATTAGATGCTATTGCTACTACTTTAATATTATAAATGCGAAAGTTATTCTGTCTGTTACCTTTCACATTTTAACAACTGAACCAATTTAGATAAAAAATATGGAGATAGTTTAAGTCCCGGGAAAGGACATAGGGTAGTTTTTACTAAATCATCATTTTACGTAAACGAAGTCGCGGGCAGAAAATAGTTTGTTAGTTGACGACCGGTCCACCTACCCCACCGGTACCAGGTATCGATCGATGTAGCCAATGGTCTTGGATTCGAATCCCGCGGTAGGGGCTTTTATTTATATGATTAGCACAGATATTTGATCCTAATTCATAGGTGTTTTGTATGTACTTATTTAAGTAGGTATTTATATATTATAATTAGGTATATTTATATCGTTGTCTGAGTACCCACAACATAAGCCTTCTTCAGGTTACTGTGGGGCTTAAGGGGCCCACTGACTCCGCCGGACGATATCGGCCTTTCAGTTAAAACAAAAATTTGACAGTTCCGAACAACTGACAGGCCGATATTGTCCGGCGGACTGATAGTCAGTGGGCCCCTTTAGTCAATTTGTATAAGAATGTCCTATTATATTTATATATTTAAAGTATTGACCAAAAATAATAATGTACCTAGTATAATTATTCCTGTGAAATGTGTAAGTAATGTTCTATGACTGTATAAGATAATAATAATGTATTGACATATAAAATACTTCTATTTTACCAATAAAAGTTTGATTGATTGATTGATTGTATTAACTAATAGCGATTACACTGATTTAAACTTTCACGATTCTTACTTATCACTCACTGAGTTCACTGAGTTGTCCCCGTGGTCTTCTCCGAGAGAACGCCGTCCTCGAAACGTCGGAAGTAAATTTAAAGCTTATTTTACGCGATTAAGTCCCGTCGTTGTCAATAATAATAGGGATTAACAGAGATTAACTTGTTGCCTTACTGTTAGTTCCAGCTCCACTGCGCTCATGATCTGTGAGCGTCGGATCAGGGATGCGTTGGGTCTTTTAAAAACAGTTCACAAATAAAACAAGACCTTAGCACGGTGCCTTGAACTCGGTCGAGGTTCGCGCGGGGTCCGTGGCTAAAACGGCCTATGTAAGAATTGCATGTAAGAGCTTTGAAATATTACCCTCGTAAGTCCCGCTCACTTGTCTTACAAGTACAAATTAAATTTGAAATTTGAATGGAGAAAACTCTTTATTTACATACAAGTTATATACCTATACAGTGGTACTACGTAAACGAAATTAATAACTAGCTTAAATCTAGGCCCTTGAGGCATTGTACCAAGGATGCTGGCGGCATTTCCTCGCTGTATCGCAATGCTGATACGTTGTCCGAGGAAGCCGCCAGCTCTTCGGTCACCAGTTACGTCAAGCAGACGCTTCGCGATTTCTGCAAACAACTGTCGCGCTGGGACCCCATGGACCTAGAATTTGAATTCTAATAGAAATTGAAAAAAAAGGAGAAACGGTAATATCCGGTATACCTCCGGCAAGACTTGAACTTGCGACCATTGGAACCCTGGTATAATCGCTTTCTGCCAACTGAGCTACGGGGGCTTACCAGATGTGTGCGAATATTTCCATTCGTTCCCTTAATGAAAGAACGGGTTGTAAATTTTTCCATTTTTCTTTTAATATAAAATTTTTTGCTTGATAAAAAAAATAGAAAATGTTTCAAATTCAAAAGCACAAAAATGGGTCTGGATGGGTCCTACGAGGATATATATTGAGTACGATAGGTATAAAACTATCAGTATACATAATTTAAGGCATACTTGGAGGAACCATCGTGTTGAAAGGATTCGCCGCTCGGTGGTAATACCGAACGTTGCCCGGGGTGCGCCAGACGCTGTTGCAATGTGTAATCGCCGTAACTTCGAGTGCGTCGTGCGGGGAGGCTCCTTTCATGCACCCCAGGAACTATGCAGCAAACTATGGTGCACCTGCTGGACTGCCTCGCGTGCCCGCACTCCTGCTCTGAATCCGACCTGAGAGACGCCACGGTCCGGGCTGTCAGCACCGCTGCTTTCTGGGCATCCACTGTTTAGGGGAACCTCGACCTCTGGATCCAGAGGCTGTGAGTTCAAGTCTCACCCAAGGCAGTAATTTTTCCACTTTTAAATTTATTCTAAGCTTAATAGCATCGATCGCAGACGTTTCTGCTTGTTAAAAATTAATGTAGTCACACATGTCTAACCAATACCTAAACACATTTTACATCCCTGACATTTATCCTTGATTTTATAATAGGTAGTTAGGTAGTAAGTAAGCTAACAAAACTAAGCTTTTTGCGACTACCTACGTTTAGTTTGTGTTTTTTTTGGGTTCCGTATCAAAAGGGTAAAAACGGCACACTATTACTAAGACTCCGCTGTTCGTTAGTCTGTCTGTCTGTCCGTCTGTCACCAGGCTGTATCTCATGAACCGTGATAGCTGGACAGTTGAAATTTTCACAGATGATGTATTTCTGTTACCGCTATAACAACAAATACACAAAACAGAATAAAATAAATATTTAAGTGGGGCTCCCATATAACAAACGTGATTTTTTTGCCGTTTCTTGCGTAATAGTACGGAACCCTTCGTGCGCGAGTCCGACTCGCACTTGTTTTCATATTTAACGTATCGAATGCATATTCAATTGGATTGAGTCAAGTCTTCAATCAGTACATTAGTTATCCGTAGTAACTTCGTACTTACCACCTTAGTTAAGTACCCCCTGCATAGAAATATGTTTATAGGGGGTCAGTTATCTATGCAGCTTACTGTACCTACTTAAAAAGGGAGGATGGAATCTTTTGAAAATGTCCATCTTTGTATTTGCCGATAATTTACTCATCATCATCATCATCATCATGTCAGCCGATAGACGTCCACTGCTGGACATAGGCCTCCCCCAAGGCTCGCCACTCCGACCGATCCTGTGCCGCTCGCAACCACCGAATTCCCGCGAACTTCACCAGGTCGTCGCTCCATCATTTACTCATACAGATTGCAGAATATTAAGTGTAAACTACTAATATAACTAATCGATATAAAACATTTCAACCTTCCTTACTATGTATCTGTGCCACGTTATGATACCGATTAGACCTACGAGTAACTCATAATTGCCAGATGACTACGCGAGAGAACATTTATATTGCTCTGAACAATAAATGTATTGTAATTGTTAATTATTACTGCTAATAATGAATGCTCATAGATCACGAGGTTGGCAATAAACATATCGTAAGACGCTGATCAGTCATGGGGGCATAATAATAATAAAACGTTTATTTATTTAGATAACAAGATCCATTTTTGTTAGTAATCTACAAACTAAACCTAAAAACTATGTTAGTATTCGTACCTCACTAATGACAACGTGTTTTTAATTAAGTGTTGCATTATTGAGCACTCATTTCTTACAGCTGCAGATTGTCTTCAGGAGGCTGTTTGGGCTGTCACGTATTCTGTTCAGAAGCGATGCCATCTTTTTCCGCAGCAGTAGGCCGAGCACATGATTGACGCGACAGTATCTCGCCGCGAGATAGACTACCCGTCTCTTACTAACTGTATGAATTAAAGGGGGACGGGTAGTCTATGTCGTGGCGAGATACTCTCGCGCCAATTATGTAGCCCGGCAGAGCATTGAAACTGTCTACGCGTGCTTCCGCGAACATGGTCGATGCACTACAGAAACGTGACAACCCCAGCAGCGCCCTAAAAGCATTATTATATTGGACGCGCAGAGAGCTGAGCGACCGTTGCGTACAGTCCACCCACAGTGCAGCCGAGTACAGCGAAGTGCAGTATGCTCTAAAGAGCGTAGTTTTGACTGCAGGTGCATAGCCAAAATGACAATCGTTCACAAAGAAGCGAAACGAAACGCTATATGGCTCCATCGCACTAATATACCTCGTATATGTACTCTCTGTACAATTTGTACCAATATACCTAGATTAAGAAACTAGTATCACGAAACTGGGTCCTGTCAACACAGGGTTTCCTGGTTCAGGACACAGGGTCGTGATTTATTGTATGTTTTACACAATAAACTTTTTTCATTATTTTTTTTCATATGGAAGAGTGATAAGAAACAGTACCGTTTCGTTTCGTTTTCTGGAAACGATTATCAATTTGTCATCTTGACTAGGCCTCCTGGTGCGCTACGAATATACTCATATTCATATAATACACTAGCGACCCGCCCCGGAATCGCACGGGTAGTTAAACTAATTTACACAAAACCTTTACAAATTATGCATATTATGAACCTTCCTCTTGAATTACTATATATTAAAAAAAGCCGCATCAAAATCCGTTGCCTAATTTTAAAGATCTAAGCATACATAGGGACAGACATACATACAGAGCGGAAAGCGACTTTGTTTTTAGGGTTCCGTACCCAAAGGGTAAAAACGGGACCCTAAGACTCCGCTGTCCGTCTGTCCGTCTGTCTGTCTGTCACCAGGCTGTATCTCATTATTATTATTATTATTGATTTAAATTATTTACACGGAATCACAGCATAGGCCAATACACCGAATAATTAGTAAAATAGTAATAGTAAAATAGTTACAGGTATACAAATTACAAATACAAAATATATATAAAGTAAAATACAAATAGTCAAGTCAAATGCAAGTGCTGGAAAGCCTATCATCCTTCATCTCACAAAACCTCAGACACTCCTGGCACACATTCGCCCATCTCCACGCAAACAAGTCGCACTCTGGTGCTGATGTCAGGAGTGCATTGAGCAGCGATAACGCGCGGAGGAGTGGCGAGTTTCTGTGCGATACTGTGCGCGCTGCCGGCACAGACAATAGTGGACGCGTTCGCGGCCTCAAGCAGACTCGAGGAATATCCGGGACGTACAACCTCAAGACTCCAGCTACCAGTTCCGGGCAGTCCGAGTCACCGCGCAATATGCGACAAGCCGTAGTCAGCAAGATGTTGTTGCGCCTTACCTCTAGAGAATTATATTCAAGGCAGCCTAGTAAGAATTTTGTTGGGTACATCTCATGAACCGTGATAGCTAGACAGTTGAAATTTTCATAGATGATGTATTTCTGTTGCCGCTATAACAACAAATACTAAAAAGTACGGAACCCTCGGTGCGCGAGACCGACTCACACTTGGCCGGTTTTTTATACTGTGTAGTGATAGTTTATCCAATACTACCGAATGATTCGCCCGTTAAAGTGTTTTTTTTTTTTAACTTTATTTCACAAAATACAAAAATAATGTACAAACATCGGACTTAGTGCTTAATAAATAAATAAAATAAAATAAAAATCATTTATTTCGGACCACAGAAATCCATAACAGGTTAGTCGAACATGCAGGAACTTAAAACTATGTTAGATACAATTAATTATTACTTAACTTACTAGATATCTACAACTACAATACATACTTAGCTAGGGAACGATGCAGGCTCGACCAGTGCTGCATATAGCGACTATCGAGCCTACCCGCTATCACACTCAGGATACTGTTGCTACTGCCAAGCACTCTGCGACGCGTCGCGGCGGCGCGCTTTCTTATTGTGGCAAAGAAACCGTCTACCTGCGCGTCCGCGAACATGCCTGACGCGCTGCAGAAGCGAGGCAGACGCAACAGCACCCTGAAGGCGTTGTTGAACTGTACCCGAAGGGCGCTGATCGATCTTTGCGAATAATTAGCCCACAAGCTGCAGGTATAAAGAGAGGTACAGTAGGCTCTAAAGAGAGTTATTTTGACCTGAGCTGTACAACCTCTGAACCTATGTGCTATCATATTCGCTCTTATCGCCAGCGCCCTACGTTCCCTATCTATATCTGCGTCGTCACGCAGATTTTCATCGACTAAGTGGCCTAAATATTTGACACATGTCACTCGTTTAAGGGGTGTGCCATTTAGATATAACGGCGGTACAACAGATGGACATTTCGTCCCAGACTTAAAAACCATAAGTTCACTTTTCAGAGCGTTATATTTGAGGCCATGTTTACATGCATACTTCTCACACACCTTCAGCAGTATTTCAAGTCCTCCCGGCGAGGGACTCAACAGCACCATGTCGTCAGCATAGCTAATATTATTCATACATACTCCGCTAATATGGCAGCCGACATGTATGCTGCTGAGCTCCTCGATGAGAGCATTAATGTACAGGTTGAAGAGCTTAGGAGACGTTCTCCCACCCTGTCTCACTCCGCACTCCAACCTGTATTCCTCTGACACTTCTTTACCCCATCTGACAACATTAACTTGACACAAGTACCAACTCCTAAGTATATGCACAATATCCATAGGGACCCCCGCCTTTTTTAACTTGGCCCACAAGAGCTCATAATTAACCAGATCGAACGCCTTGGATAGATCCAGGAAACATGCATATATAGGAGTCTTCCGCTGTGTATAGTATTCGACGGTGTGCTTGAGGCCCAGTATCGCGCTCTCAGTAGATAGTTTAGGTCGAAACCCAAACTGCGCATCACTGATTCGTATATATCTATCTAACTCAGCATCAAGCACCGCGTCGAACACCTTAGCTACTACAGTTGCCAGAGAAATTGGCCTATAATTGGCCAGCTTCGCTATGTCTCCTGTCTTATTTTTTACAATAGGAACAACCATAGTGCGAATCATATCGGGTGGCAGGTAAGCATGGCTAATACAAAGCGAGAAGAGCATGGCAAGAACCCTGGGCAGGTGTGGCCCGGCATGTTGCAGATGCTCAATGCTCAGCCCGTCATGCCCAGGGGACTTGCCCCTCCTCATATTTTTAATTATTTTACTTACTAGATTTGCTGTAATTTTGGTAGTACACTCTGACCCAGCTGACCATGCCACCTCCCTTCTGGGTTCTGCACTAAGGGGAGACTTGACAGAAAAATGATTCATAAACAAGTTAGCTATTTTTACAGGATTGGTCTCATTTTCAATACTCACTCATAATGGCATTCTCTACCAGTCAACAATCGGGCCGAACAGAGGCATGTAAAATGCTGTAAGGAGAAAAGTAAACAGATATTTAAGTGTTAAAACTATCTGAAATACTCAAGAACTTGAAAAATACACAAAAAAATTGTGGTAAGTTAATAAATAATAACTAAGCTCCGTGTGGATGTTAGAGTAGAATCCATTGCATTAACTACTTTTTTTTATGTAATAGGAAGCAAACGAGCAGACGAGCCGCCTGATGGGAAGCAGTCATCGCTGCCCATGGACATAACCAACACCAGAGGAGCCACTTATGTGTTGCCCACCTTTGAGTACCCTATTACCTGCTTCTTGAAGAACCCCATGTCATAGCGCAGGGGAAACACCTCAGCCTTACTTTATCGTAAACTGATTTAATAATAAAACTAAAACCCGGTTCACATTTGTCTGGCGTGTCGTGTTGTGTTGTGTCGTGACGCATATCGGTGTCATACATTTAATTTTAATATGGTTGCGTTCACATTTGTCTGATGCACGCTGCGTAGGACAAATGTACACGCAATCATATTAAATGTATGAAACCTATATGCGTCACAACACAACACCACACGTCAGACAAATGTGAACCGGGCTTAATTTTAAAATATAATACCAATATTACCAATACCCAAATACACTAACAAAATGGTGATGTCACACGCGACGATAAATCGTTGTCGATACCAGCCTATCGACGTCGACAAACCAACATGAATACAATTTGTAAGATAAAATAATGATTAAGGTTGCGAAACGTTGCGTCACGAGCTCACGGCGCATGATTAAACTTGCAAAAGCAAAACACAGCCGAGTAAAGGTTAGTCGCGGGTAGGGATGTGGAAAGTATCGATAAATTTTGAAGTATGTTATTATAGCAGTATATTGAAAATTTGTAAGGGTTTACACATGTAAAAAAAAAGTTTCGTTTAGAGATGTTAAAGTAGAGATTATGTTCATCATTTGCTTACCGTCTTTAGGGCGGTGTCCTTGTTAGCCAACAATTGACAATTTTTTAAAAATATGTGACGTGATTTTAGTGGGTAAGGAAGATTTTCATTATACATTACATTAATATTAAAACTAATTTGTTTATATGTACAGTACGTTAAAAAAATATTTTTATTTATTTAACCTTTATTGCACAATACAAGAAAGTACCAATTGTACCAAATGAAATTAATGTTTTTAGGATTTCGTACCCAAAGGGTAAAAAAGGGACCCTATTACTACTAAGACTCCGCTGTCCGTCTGTCTGTCCGTCTGTCACTAGACTGTATGTCATAAACCGTGATAGCTAGACAGTTGAAATTTTCACAGATTATGTATTACTGTTGCCGCTACTAAATACTAGAAACATAATAAAATAAATATTAAAAGTGGGGCTCCCATACAACAAACGTGATTTTTTGACGTTTTTTTGCGTAACAGTACGGAACCCTTCGTGCGCGAATCCGACTCGCACTTGGAAGGTTTTTTTATCGATGCAGTGTTACATTTTTCCAATCTCTTCCCCTCCCTAGCAGCGCGCAGTACCGATCATTGTCAATTGGTTCGTGACCAAAATATACGTATCCGCTTATTATCTTAATAATTTTGTGTACAATCTCGTCTGACTCATTTTTAGCTGATCCAAGGTTTCCTCAAACGGTATACTTTAAACTAGATTTAACTCCGGCCTAGAGCGGGAGGTCGATTCAGATTATAATAGCGTGTTACGGTTATGATCTTACTCAATATGTCTGTGTGTCACGGAAGTTTTGTTATTAACCGGCCAAGTACGAGTCGGACCCGCGTTCCAAGGGTTCCGTACAATTACACAATTTTTACAATGTTTTTTTATGTGAAACGTGAGTGAAACGTCTTTAAAAAATCCGTAGGGGTTGGATCAAAACTAAGTAATTAAGTCCAACTCACGCTTGAATGCACATTTCTAATAGGTGATCTATAGGTAAAAAACTATTTTTTTTTTAATTTTCGGCCCAGTACTTTCGGAGATAAAGGGGGGAGGACCGTCATGTTTTGGCTATTTTCTTAAATAACTGCTAAACTATTTATTTTAAAATTACAGGAAAACATATTTGAGATTCCCACAACGAGCTCTTTCATTTGATATGTACCACGATATAGTTTAAAAATCTTTATATTTTAATTTTCTCATTTACCCCCCAAAAGTGGCCCCCATCATTAAAATTTATTTGTTTACGTTACATGCCCATCTTTGGGTCACAAACGTACATATGTGTAACAAATTTCAACTTAATTGATCCAGTAGTTTTGAAGAAAATAGGCTGTGACAGACAGACAGACAGACGCACGAGTGATCCTATAAGGGTTCCGTTTTTTTCCTTTTGAGGTACGGAACCCTAAAAAACAGATGATATTTAGAGTTAGACCAAGATAAGTCTGCAACGATTTAGATAGCACACACAGTGCCGGTGTTATTTATACGTCATAATTTCATACAAGTTTGACGTTTAAAATAACACTTGCACTGCGTGTGCTATCAAAATCGTTGCAGACTTATCTTGGTCTAACTCTATTTATGTATTATCATAGAGAATTAAGTAAGGTTAGAGTGTTCACTTCATAAATACATCAAACATTTATTCAGCAAATAGGCCACAGGGGCACTTACAAACAATAAAATTAACCCAAAATTACAAAAAAAAAAAACAATTACATAAATATAAATGTCAAATTACACAAAAAAAGCTAATAAAAAATATACAAACAACAGAAGTACTAACATTGTTTAGAGATGTAAAAGTCTCTAGGTGTCAGAGATAAAATGTATTGTTAGCGTTTAGTATTACAATAGCTATATCTTTAAGTACTAGGTGACATATATAAGTGTAACATAAAATTAAATGCTTACGAACTCTCTGTGGTTCCCAAGATACAGGCTCGGCCTAGTTTGGGGACCACTGTCAAGTTTTCTGTGATGTAATGTTTTTTGCCTAATTAAACCTTTTTCATTTCATTTCATTTTCATATAATAATAAAAAAGATCATCAAATTATCCAGAGATGTAAAGGGTCTCCAAGACTTGAATTGTTATACAACTAATAAAAAGACAAGATATTAAATCAGACAAACGGACAAGAACCGAATGAAGCGCCTTACGTTAATGCTCCGCTCAAAAGCAGTTACATAGGTAAAATGAAGCCCGTGTAAACTTAAACAGACCGGTCTCCAGAAACAGCACCCGTTCACGAGTATGACTAAACCCATTAATAGTTACATTTCAGCTTAAAAATGATTAATTTTTAAGCAAGTTCAAACTTATTAATTAATAATAAGTTTTACCATAACTCCCATATAACTTATTAATTATTATTTATTAAGTAAGGAAACTAATGTATGGACTTCTCTATGTTATTTTACCTAATGGTGTACTTCCGTAATTCGTAACGTAATATTTAGTATTATATGTCTTAAGAGTCCCCGGCAAGCTCAGTTCTCCATACAAACGTAGTTACGCTCATTTTAAAACGACTAGCTAGATTGTTCTGAACTTTGTACTTACTCGTACAATAGGATAGATATACTTACCTACCTAGATATACCAGCGGGCGCAGCATAGTTCCACTTTTATCGCCTGCCACTAAGCCCGTCACTTTCGCACTTACATACTTGTTAGAACGTGACAGGCATAGTGACAGCCGATAAAAATGCTAGCGTGCTAGCGCCGCAGGTCTGTAATCAGTTTATGTAGCTTCAGATACCGTAGTTGAAAAAATACAGCGTATTTAAGTTTTTCATACAAAACTTGTTTTTGCTCTATTTCGTTTGTTTTATACACAAGCTACATCAAGTAATTACAGGCCTAGATATACCTAATATCATTGTCTGTGCAAAGTTTCATTACAATCCAACACGTAGTTTTAAAATGAGAACGAAACTCCGTTTGTATGGGAAGGTGAAATTCGGCCGAGCTTGCGGGGGTCTTACTTCACATTTTTGCGAATGACATGTAACGTCCTCGCTTTTAATTCCTCACAACCAAAACTTTCATGTAACACAACTTTTATTAATATATTTTATTTACTACTTATACAAATGTGAAAATGTTTCCGAGTATTAAATGCAAATAATGTCCGCTGGAGCCTTTGTACGGTTGTCATTTTCAGTTAAAGCTGGACTCTTTGTGTGTCAAGCGACAACAAATGCAGCAATCGCAGGATCCAGCTAGTGATGTAACTGCTAATATTCCCGATTAAAGGGAATATTGAACGAAAAAAGAATTTTAATAACTAAAGTTCCGTGAGGCACAGGCATTATTAAATATTATAAAACGGGCCAGTCACATATTTTAAGTCGAAGATTGCTCGACACGTTTTGCTCCATAACGAGGAGTTTCAACGGGAGCACACGTTGGCGGGCCGATGCAGACTTCTATATTTAATATCAGGGGTAACATGGTGGCTCGCAGGTTTGCACGATGTTCAAGGGACGTTAAGATAACCCTTTTTAAGGCATTTTGCCAGTCCTTGTACACGTGCAGCCTGTGGGTCAACTATACTCAGAAGGCAATCAGCGCCCTGCGCGTTCTGTATAATAACATACTGAGGATGCTGTTGGGTCTTCCCAGGTACTGTAGCGCTTCTGGGATGTTTGCGGTTTCACAAATAGATGGCTTCCAAGCCATAATCCGGAAACGAACAGCTTCCATTATGCGCCGAGTGCGTGGGAGCTCCAACAGCATCCTGAGTCTGGTGGCAGACAGGCTAGATTGTCCGATAGCTGGACACTGGCATAGTCTGCATGTTAATAATTAAAATTGATTTTTGGGGTTGACATTTAAATTTATTTTTCACTGCGCATAATGAAACCATATAATTACTATTAATTTTTAATTTTAATTTTAGTATTATTTTTAATCAGAATTAATCAATCTATTATTATGATCAATCAATTAAATTTAATGTCAAGTTTTATTTATTATTAATTTTAACATAATTTTATTTTAATTCTTATTATAATTGTAACTGTTGTTTTGTTGTGTTATGCTTATTATGTATATGGACCAATGTTGTCTGCAATAAATGATAAATAAAAAATAAATAAAATAAATATGTAGTTTTGTTATTAAAAAAGAGATATTAAGCAAAAAATTATAATTTTAAATGCGAACTCATAATTTTTTGAGTATTTTTACCCAGTGTTGTCATTTTAAGTTAAAGCTGGACTCTTTGTGTGTCAAGCGACAACAGATGCAAAAAACGGCAAAAAAATCACGTTTGTTGTATGGGAGCCCCACTTAAATATTTATTTTATTCTGTTTTTAGTATTTGTTGTTATAGCGGGAACAGAAATACATCATCTATGAAAATTTTAACTATCTAGCTCCCACGGTTCATGAGATACAGCCTGGTGCCAGACAGACAGACAGACAGACGGACAGTGGAGTCCTAGTAATAGGGTCCCGTTTTTACCCTTTGGGCACGGAACCCTAAAAAATATGTGTTAGTAAGAAATATATTCCTCATAAAAATGGTTAGTCAGCGTATTTTGCCCATCCTGGACAACCTGACTTCGGTGACCGTTTTAATAAAATCAACTTCTTTTATACATATGACATGAATTGAGGTTGTTAGAAGTATGAGTAAAAAATTATTTTGGATTCATCTTTAAAAAAATGCTTTTATTTTCCCTTAAGTTTTTGGGAATATTCCCAAGTTCCCAACAGACAACGCATCACTAGGTGCTATTAAAATCGGCTGTGTGTGACATGCAAAATTGAAGGGAAATTTTAATTTTTTTGTTTATTTAGTTATGAGGCTCGTGTTTTACGTATTTATTTATTCAGAGTCATGAAATGAAATGGGTGACATTGTACCGTGTATGTGCATGGCGTTAAAGGAATATTTAATAATACTGTCAATACAGGGATTTTTTCGTGCAATAAAAATGCCTTTGGGATTTTTTTGTGCAGTGGGTAATATTTAAATAAACAAATAAAGCTGCTACTGAACCAGTAATTACAATTATAGAACTACTTAAAAATTAAAGTAATATACATACCCACCTATGAAAGGTCCCCCAAGTCTGTCTCCTGCGGAAGGGTGCCCATGAGGCTGGCTACATTACCCCGCTGGATGGCTATGCCTATTATGAAAGATATTCATAATAGGCATAGCCATCAATTAAATGACGGCAAAGAGCATAGAAAAAAAAACCATCTCACCTGTTGTTATTTCTATTGCAGCAATCTCGAAATGTTTTCCCAATATTCATTTGAACGATAGTTTTTCAGAAACCGGTCGATTTTGAGAATTGTGTAAAAATACTTTCTAAACTAAGTCCCCGGCAAGCTCGGTTCTCCATACAAACTTAGTTACGCTCTCATTTTAAAAAGACTACCTAGATTGTTCTGAAACTTTGTACTTACAATAGGATAAGGTATATCTATGTAGGTCTGTAATAAGTTTATGTAGCTTAAGATAGGTACACAACTTAACTTAAGGCCTAAGGCTTAAGGTAGGAAACTTGTTTTTGCTCTATTTCGTTTGTTTTATATACTAGAGTTATATAAACTAATTACCGACCTAGATATAACTCATGTCATTGTATGTGCAATGTTTCATTACAATCCAACACGTAGTTTTAAAATGAGAACGAAACTCCGTTTGTATGGGAAATTATTGTCTTTTTAATTATTGTTAATTGTTACCAATTGTATTGTTTATTATTGTTATTATTTTTTAATTAATGATTGTAATATTTACTTATATTTTGTATGTCTTGTCAAAAGTGCTTATTACTTTATTATTAAGCCTACTTTAATAAATTATTTTTCAAGTTAAAGTTGAAGGTGAAATTCGGCCGAGCTTGCCGGGGACTCTTAATATGAAAATAAGGACTTAGTTTGTATGAAGAAGCGATCGTCCCTTTTCCTCTTAAACCTTCCTTTCTTCTCCTGAAACACTTTTCATATTATTTAGTTGCCCAACGTTTAAAATTGACCCCATCTGAACTTAGATAAAAAACATCCTAACGGTTCCTTCGAAAATAAACCTAAGCTATTTAAATTCCAGATAAGGTCTAGACTGCCTTTAGACAAAAACCTAACCACCATTCCTATTAGATTTATACCACCAATATCTACAGAATCTAGAAATTGTTCAGAACTAAAACGCACTAAGTGCCTATGAAACTTATAGGTTTTAGGATAGTCTGGTTTTGAGGTAACCAGGGTGGCCGAGCTTAAAAATGTATTAGAAAACTCCTATGAAATATTGTTATTGGACATTATTTGCTAACGGATAGTGGACCTACAATATCGGCGATTTAAGACCGAGATTAAATTCCTATCGTGACCCAAGCATTGGTTTGAAGTGTACCAGTTTTTGTTGATCTTTGAAGTAGTATTTATGGAAATATAGGGATATCCAAGACACAAAGATCACTTAGATACATATACAGGTAGTCCCTAGCCATTGGACAAAACCGAAATGTACATATGCATTAGGGTATTTAGAACCAGTATACAAAGTATCATAACAACCGGTGTAGCGGTTACGAGCAGCCTGTATGTGTTGTATTAGTAGCTCCTGAGGTCATAAATAGTAAGAAACCTTCTTCGACCTTTTTCATTATCTTTTTTATTTATGACACTAATAAGATTCTGACTTGACAAATGTCATCATTGCCGCATGTTTTCGAACAAATTGTCAAAAGCACTGCCAATGATGAATGAATGCTAAAAAAATGTAATTTGGTATTGGCATAAATGTAAATTATTGCAACAAAGTGTTAATCTAACTCATTCTCATATTCTCTCATTCAAAGCTCCTATCGCTGTCTCGCTCCAACCTATGGTTGTCGCCTTAGCCGAAGCCAGTCGCCTAATGTCGTGGCCAAGATGGGTTACAAAAGAATTAACATAAACGTATTTTTCTACTTTTATTTATTTTTATTTTATAAAGTAGAAAAATATTTTTTTCGACGTGGCGCTTGGCCGATTTGGACGACCTGCCCCATAGAAAAATATATTTTTTCCGCGTCACAAAAATTTTTCTTCTACTTTTTCCTAATCAGAAAACGATACTGAATATGCCCTTAAACGGAAACAAACATCAAAGTTTATGGCCTTTTCTATTTACGATTTCTTGATAAAATAAATATAGAATACCGCGAGGGTTGCCTGGTAAAACCCAATAAGTGACGAAAGTGAGATTTTAAGGTAAAAACAGTTTTATATTGATTCGGTATCGCTTAATCTAATGGTAATATCAGATAAGCGGATTTGACATGTATCACGGAAATATGCCGAGTTGATAACCCAATAAGTACTCGATTTGAAGTTTTAATTTAGAACTAAATACTACAAGTATATTTAAGGCTTAATTTTTTAGTATTACTTAGTGGAAGAACCACACAATACTAACTAAACACACAACGTAGAATCAGTTACTATTACTTACCCGGTGTTACCTCATTACGATTCGAACCTCAAAAGGATTTTAGTAAGAATTAGAATACGTTAAAAGCATTTGTCGGATTCTACTTTCAAGATATTATTTACTAAACGTAAAAAACTACTTAAAAGAGAAACCCAATAGACAAACTTATAGTACTTATCGGAAACAAATCTTTAAGAAATATTATGTTAAGTCTAGTTATCGGATTCTCGCACAGGCCTTTAACAAATTTCTTTCAAAAAGTTGTCCGGGGAAGAGTCCAATAAGTATGTTTGACGACATCGTGTTTAGACTACTGTGTTTAAATAACAATAAATCTAAGCTATTGTAACCGTTAATATGAAAAACATTGTTGTTGTTTCATTTAGAGCAAACTTGTCGGGTTTTAGTACTAGCTAATAATCAAACTACGCGACTGAGTGATGCTTACGGTACAAAATAATAAAAATGTAGTTTAACTTAATAGTATGTTTGATTAAATTATTAAATAATATTGATTATTTTTCGCGTTCCAGTGGGATCAGGTGCTTCTAATAACAGATTTTCTATGACTGGACCTAGTGTTTCAACGGCAAATATGAAAAGATAAGCTGTTATCTCGCAGGTTGCCTGATCAAACCCAATAAATATGCGAAACCTAGTTTCGAGTAAAACGATGTTGAAGGTTTATGGTCATCAAACACTAATTTTGATGAATAAATTCGTAGTACTATAAGTTCTTCGTGCAAGGTAATTTCATCCACTTTAAGTTAATTTGTGTTTTAGTTATGTAACTCATTTAGTTTTCCTGTAAGAAAATGTTTTTTACCAAGGGGACTTATTGGGTTTACGCAAAAATAAAAATGCCGTTAATGTCACTAAGAGGTTTTATTACTTATAAAAAACTTAAATAAAGAAGTTAATCTACAAGTGAGAACGGTGTTATTCTTCATCTAAATCATTTGGTGCTTTGCCGGCAAATGTTTTTAGGCTTCTTATCCATCGATGATACTCCTCAGGTTTAATTTGTTTCTCATATTTATTGGGTTTCACCAGGCAACCCTCGACCGGTCTACATAATAGATAATAATATCAACACATGTTTACCATAGTTTTACATAACGCCTAACAGAACCTATTCAGGGCCTTGGAAACAATGGCGCGTTTATGCAGCTTTTTAACGATACGGTCAATGGCCAGGTCATCGGACGACCATGTTTTAGTTGTGTTCGTGTTTTAATAGCAATATGGCGGGCGAGAAGGACAAGTCCAATAAGTTACAGTCGGGTCTCTATGGTTTCCCAAAAAGTTTTAAATTTTTTTTTTAATACGTCGGTGGCAAACAAGCTAACAGAACCTATTCAGGGCCTTGGAAACAATGGCGCGTTTATGCAGCTTTTTAACGATACGGTCAATGGCCAGGTCATCGGACGTCCATGTTTTAGTTGTGTTCGTGTTTTAATAGCAATATGGCGGGCGAGAAGGACAAGTCTAATAAGTTACAGTCGGGTCTCTATGGTTTCCCAAAAAGTTTTAAATTTTTTTTTTAATACGTCGGTGGCAAACAAGCTAACAGAACCTATTCAGGGCCTTGGAAACAATGGCGCGTTTATGCAGCTTTTTAACGATACGGTCAATGGCCAGGTCATCGGACGTCCATGTTTTAGTTGTGTTCGTGTTTCAATAGCAATATGGCGGGCGAGAAGGACAAGTCCAATAAGTTACAGTCGGGTCTCTATGGTTTCCCAAAAAGTTTTAAATTTTTTTTTTAATACGTCGGTGGCAAACAAGCATACGGCCCGCTTGATATTAAGCAGTCTCCATAGCCTATGTACGCCTGCAACTCCAGAGGAGTTACATGCGCGTTGCCGACCCTAACGCCTCTCCCTCGAGCTCTGGCAACCTTACTCACCGGCAGGAACACAACACTATTAGTAGGGTCTAGTGTTATTTGGCTGCGGTTTTCTTTAAGGTGGAGGTACCTCCCCAGTCATAATGTATTGTTAAAGTAAAACTTATTTAGGCACGACTAGAGGGTAACTCAGATTTTTTTTCTGACGGAAGTAACGCTCGGTAGTGACACACGCGCAATAGGACACACGTCAAAGTGCCAACATAGCGATAAACGTCATCGTCAAAGAAGTTTTACTTCAATCGTGCGTAAAGATTACACGCACACACTTGCTTTTTGTTCGCATTTTCGTTAGTCATTTTATTTGGTTCCGAAACGCGTAACGTTTCAGGATTGTCATAAAACAAAACTTACATAACCTAACATATCTATAGGATAACCTTACGAAAATCCTGAAAAGTTAACGATTTCAGTTTTAGGACTAATTATAATATGACAAACAATACATTATGACAAAACTTTACCCATCATATTTTCTAATCAGCTAACATCCTACGTATTAGTAAATTCAAAACCGTTTTTCTTAATTTTTAGTCTACCTGGCATTATTGAGAACATGTTATGTTACGAACCGCCATTAAATAAGTCAAATAGAGTCCTTCGCTCGTGTGACGTTGTTCCTAGAAAAATGTCTGGATGCCTAAGGTTTCGCTGTTAGCTATTCTTGTTAATTTATACCGAATGTCTAAATTGAATTTTATTTTTTAGACACCAATAGACAATAGAAATGCGATTACGAAAAGATTTAGGATTTGAGGCACAGCATTTTTTTGCTTTGATTAATGCAGCTTTCTTTACCCCTAGTGTTCATTTAATAGTGTGACGTGACGTACGGGTTTGCGATAGGTCACCTTTTGTATGGGATTTTGAGTTTCCAAAACGACCCGCTTGGCGCGCTGTTCAAAATCCCATACAAAATGAGACTTAACACAAAAGCGAACACTCGTCACAATATCGAATGAAATTTACTCGCTACTCGCTCGCTCGCTTTCTGAACAACTCGCTATGACTTTAGGTGGTGTTGACTCTGACTACTAACAGGTGTCATTACAGGTCACAATACCCTCAACACACATCTTAAGAAAATGGGAATTAGTAGAGACGCCTCCTGCCCACACTGGAAAGGAGGAGACCAGCTTAAACTTACTAGCAAAATATAATACATTCGGTAGACACACTACAGGAAAGAAGCGGATAGGAAGGAAGCGGGGTAGAGGAAAACCCAGACGCAGCTTTTTAGATCAAGTGAAAGAAAAAATAGGGGTCGTGTCGTATCAAAAAGTCAAAGAGTTGGCTCAGGATAGGGAAAGCTGGAAGATACTCCAAAGAGAATAACTTAAGTTAATGATGATGATGAGAGACACACTGAAAGAAAACGAACTAAAGGATGTCGAACTTAAAAATGTCCTTATGTTCTGCCGAAAAACAAGAAGATTCGAGAACAGTGGGAATTCCGCCGGGACAGTAACCTGCAGCTCCAACTTCAGGGAACTGGGCTGAATGAACGCGACACGTGATCGACAGCCCGCCTGCTTCCTACCGGGCGTTCCTACATCTCAGTACTCTAATCTAGGTGTTGTTGGCCTCAAACACCTCAAAGTTATCTATTTTTCTGTAGCAGCAGAACCTTGTGTTTAATCATGTCCCGACATGTTCTTGGCCTGTTTTTTACTATCCGCAATCAATCGAACACCGACCTCTAACTTGACTTGCATTTAGTAACACAACACATATCAGTGACTCACACCATTTTTTACTTTTAATACAAAAATAACTCGTTTCAATCCCGATAATTTCGATCGTTTGATAGTTTTTGCAACCATTACTGAGTACACTTGGTTAAACGATTATGAACCATAACTCGTTTCTTTAATGTTTGTAATTACTTGGCTATATCGCTACATAAATGCATTGACCTTAATCGTGTTTGTAAAAATGTTACTTGTGATCTTTTGGAGTTGAGAAGTGGAAAGGGAGTTGGTCCATTATGGTTGACTCATTGGCGTCATTGGACTATTTTTTATGAAGAATTTGCCGTAGGTATTAACCTCAACCTCAAGGTATAAGGTCAACGTGATAAATATGTTTGTAACGAAGTATAAATAGAAATCTCTGATTTTTGGGGGATTTTTACCAGTCAAAAAAGTTAACAATTATTTATTTATTGTACTATTTAACCGTAATAATACATAATACATAATTTTGTTTCAATTTTCTCGCTTACTTTATAAGGCTTCATACAAGTGTTAACTAGGTTAGTTAGGATAATTATGTACCTATGGAAAAAAAAATTGGTAGGGACATAAGTTTCACTTCTAATTTTTAATTCATTTTAATTGATAAAACGGAGAATAAAATAAAATTAGTACCTATATAATATAGGTACTTTAGGTGCTACCTATTCTTTGTATTGTATTGTGTTGTATTGGTAAAGATTAGAGGTTTTCGAATCCTCATTTTTAGGGTTTAACTCCGTTACTTATGTTATGTTTGACGACCGGGTTGGCGTAGTGGGTAGTGACCCTGCCTGTGAAGCCGATGGTCCTGGGTTCGAATCCCGGTAAGGGCATTTATTTGTGTGATGAGCACAGATATTTGTTCCTGAGTCATGGGTGTTTTCTATGTATTTAAGTATTTATATATTATATATATCGTTGCCTGAGTACCCATAACACAAGCCTCCTTACTTACCGTGGGACTTAGTCAATCTGTGTAAGAATGTGCTATAATATTTATTTATTTATTATATTTATTTATGGCGTTATTGAAGTAAAACTTTTTTGGCGCGACTAGAGGGTAACTCAGATTTTTTCTGACGGAAGTAACACACAGTAGTGACACACGCACAATAGGACACATGTCGAAGTGCCAACATAGCGATAAACGTCATCGTCAAAGAAGTTTTACTTCAATCGCGCGTAAAGATTACACGCACACACTTTTTTCAAAACGTGTTACTACAACAAGTCTCGAATAGCTATTAACCGTTTATCTTAATATGTCATTTTGACATGTTTTTGTAAGAAATGGATAAAACATGAATTAACTAATTAAAACTTAAACGGGGGAAAAGGGAGAAAACATGATGCTGACCTGCTGACTGCATGATATTATGATGCTGACCTTTTTAATGACAAGTTGTCTTTTGTGCTCAAAAATATCCCAATATTTAAATGTTTTTGGCACACGTGCCTAGACTAAGGCGGTTGGGAGATGCCCGAATATAAAATGTTGTTTTATTATGTTTAATTATGATATTTATGATGAATTGTTTGTTTCGTTGTGTTTTACTTGTGTTGTGTATGAAATGTTCTTTCCATTCCATGTCATGGCGTTTGGCCTCCACTGTGAGCCGGACAAGGACGGAGCCGGTTTTTGGAAATAAATAAATAAATAAATAAAATAAAACTTGTAAAGTATTATGAATCTAATATTGTCTTCGGTTACCGCGATAGTTACTCATGAAATACTACTCACCCGTCACCACCACGTTGACCACGAACGCTGTAAAGGGTTCGAAACGTCGGGATGTGTTATAAATTCAATATACGCGATATAATCCGGTTTCATAGTTTTATTTTGTTATGAATCTAATTATGTTCATTTTAAATAAACATGATCCAATAATTTATTTGTATTGATAATCCGCGGTTTCCATTATCCTTGTCCTAGACCACAAAGTATAGTAAATATGTAAAGTTAATTACCTAATTATCTTCTAGTCAAACATCGCGTGACACGGTTCGGTAGTGTAAGTAAATAACAAATCATACCTTACTTCCATCAACATGAATCTTCCTAATATTTATTTTGTCATCATCATCATCATCATCATGTCAGCCGATAGACGTCCACTGCTGGACATAGGCCTCCCCCAAGGCTCGCCACTCCGACCGATCCTGTGCCGCTCGCATCCACCGAATTTATTTATTTTGTACCTTGGCCTGAACCAGGGACCCCATTCTCGAACGAATCTAGATTTAGTCTAATAATCAATTTTAATAACAAAACTTCCGTGAGACAGACATATTAAACATATTAATAACGGGTCACTCACGTATTTTAAGTCGAAAACGCTCGACATGTTTCACTTACATGTCGAGCGTTTTCGACTTAAAATACGTGAGTGACCCGTTATTAATATGTTTAATAATAATCGTTTTATTTTATTTTATCGCGTATATATATATATATATATATATCTTTACTTGAAAAATAATTATAGTGTATAACTAGCCTTATGAACCGATTTTGCATGTACAACCAGCCTTAAAGTTTGTAGTCTATGATTGTTCATTATTTTAGTACGAGTATGTGGGTATTTTTGCACTTTGTAATTTTTCCTCAGTCACCCGTTGACCACGAACGCTGTAAAGAGTTCGAAACGTCGGGATGTATTATAAATTCAATATACGCGATATAATCCGTTTTCATAGTTTTATTTCAATCGATTTGTTACCAACTTTCATATTGTGTGGAACTAGGGCAATACTAATTTAGTCTAAACAGGAATCGAACCAGGGACCTCTTTTGCAATAAAACCGCAATGCTTAACAAATCGGTTTCCTTAAATAAATGGATACCATAAAAAATACACTTACGGCCAATACTAACGGCTTACGTTAAATGTTCACATACAACTGAAAATAAAGGCAAGAAAAGGGAAAAATCTTTAAAACGAATATACTTATTTTCATATTTTACCTGTGTAGTTTCCTAAATTCAATTAATACTATTTAAGCTGAAAGTCCACTGCTGGAATCCTTGAGACTCCCTAAAATGTCTCCAGTACGAAAAATTGTGTGCAAACTTCATCCAAATATTCTGCGCTATATTGAATCTTAGTCTTATTGGAGCCTTCTTACCTCTATAGTAGTATAAAATGGTCCCGCCGGAAGATCAGCGCTGACCTTCGGTTCAGCATTATGCTGAGGCGAGACCATTTCGTGGTAAACTTCAACTCCTACCTATTTTATAAGTTCCTATAGCTTTAGTATACTTTTGTATGTAATTTTAGTTTTAAGTTTATCACGAATAAAACATTTGAATTTGAATTTGAATTTATAGTAAACTACCATAAGGATTTGAAAAAGTAACTCTTTATAGGAAATTAAATAATAAGGTATTTCTAAATAGATAGCTAGTATTAGTGACATAAATTGTTATATTTAGCATTATTCTATTTCAAGAGGGGGAAGAGGGTTTTTTTGTGCTAAGTGATATAATCTTAAAATACCTATGAAATATTAATAGTAGGTAAACATTAGCAAATGTGTGCACTAACCTAAATTATAATAAACAGTTTTTTTTTACGATTAAGTAACTGCTTAAAATTCTGTTCTTCATTTCTTACAAACTTGTAATATACTGTTAATTTTCCAGCTAGTGTATAACAATAACGTTTCGCATATGCTAATAAATCCATAAAGTGACCTTTGGTCTACTCCATATTGGTAGGAACTTTCACTTACACCATATAAAGGCGTCAAAACACGGTGCGCCTATCTGTTAGGTAGTTAGGTACTACAAAATAGTTCTGCCTGAGGTATTAATTTAATATTCAGTTCCAACGGCCTCGTGCGCCTAGTGTTAGAGTCGCCTGCTTGCGCCTTCTGGAAACATTGGAACAATGTACATATGGGATCCAGAGGCTTAGTTTATAAGTTATTATAAGTTAGTATAGGTTTAACTAACATAGGCTTAAGGGAATGTACACTAACACTATGGACATTAGTCTGAAATAAAAAATATTGATTGATTGATTGATTGAATATTTGCTTACCACCAGTGAAGACATAGACATAGACATAATTTATTGGTAATAAGGTATCAATTTTTTTACTTATTTCAGTGATTAGATCAGTAGGTTATTCAAACTTTTCTCTGTGTTTGACTATTTGTGGAATAATGTACATATTTTCGTAACAATTTATGAAATGTATTTACGTAATTTAACAAAAAAATACATACCTAAAGTACATTTTATTTTATTTAATCTTTATTGCACAAAAGAAAATACAATCGTATAAAAGGCGGACTTAATGCTACGAGGCATGCTATACATTAGGTAAGAAGTGCTTTTTTTCGGGACAAGTTTTGATTTCGTTTTTATTCAAACTCTTCAATTCAAACCAGCCAAAGTTTATCCAAATCTACTAAATCGTGAACAAAAAAAAAGTGTGTGCGTATAATCTTTACGCGCGATTGAAGTAAAACTTCTTTAACGATGACGTTTATCGCTATTTTGACGTTGTGTGTCCTATTGTGCGTGTGTCACTACTGCTCGTTACTTCCGTCAGAAAAAAAAAACTGAGTTACCCTCTAGTCGCGCCTAATGAAGTTTTACTTTAATAAAAATCGGCCGTTAACAGGGAAGTATGTACTCGTCCATAGCATATAGTAACTTATACTAGAGCGGTACTGTCATAGTAAATTTTGTAACCCCAGTAAATTCACTGCCATCTGTCGACACACTTTAAAACTAAAAATGAAGATTTATAAAAATACGATAGAATGTATTTAAATATAGATAAATGATTTTTTTATTTGCATTAATTATTTTTATGATTTTGACCCATGTTCTTTCACTGACATGCGTTAAAATTGTTAAATAACAAACGAAACCGTCAACGCCATCTATACGACTGTAGGCCTAAACTAGTAGCGCCCTCTGAACGAGAATCAAATTTTCTTGATTTTCGAGGCACGTTTTTTCCTTAGACTGTATCCATCTATTACGGAGTTATATCTATCTTTGTCCATAGAAAAATAAAAACGTTTTTCCACTTCTAATCATTTTCCATTCTCCATGATTTTTAGTATGTTATTGACACAATGAAAAACTAGGTTTATAGGTTTTCTTTTGTTTTTCAAAATATGCAATACAAACCAATTTTTTTATAAAGAGAAACCTATAAACCTAGAATATATTACGCTGAAACGATCAACATCAAAGTCAAAGTGATTCGTTAAGATTTAGTTAGTAAAAAACGTTTTCTCCCGAAATGGAAATTATATGAAATAACATTTAAAACTTTCGCGGTTTGAACACATATTAAATCACATTTAGAAACGGGCAACTATAATTAACTTTTATGTGTAGTGGGTGGTTTAAAAATGTGATGTCTACCTCAAACTTTAAATGCACTTTTCGTGGGGTAGTCACACAAATCTCTGTTTTGACATTTTGCTGGGACGTCAGTTAGCCGCGACCACGACCAGTGAAACCTGTTTCGAAACGTCGGTAAATAAAGGTACCAAAATAAATTCGCGATAGACCCGTTTCTAAATGTGATTTAATATATGAAATAAGTGCCTATTGTCAGTAGCTATTCTTCCCCCTTAAAAACTGGGGTATGAACCCATGGCTACCAATTAGATACCTAGTCGTAGACACTTTATGCATGTAGGTTTTAAATAAAATAACTTATTATAATGCAGTTACATTAATTATCAAAACAAATGCACTTATTAGTAATCAATACTTGTTAACCTCATTGTATTAATTAGCAAAGAAAAGAACCCAAGCGAAATAATTTGCACAATAATTTCAATAAAAATCTACGCAGTTGCGGTTTGTATCGTATGATATTCATGTATTTATTGCCTATATATAGCAAATTATAATACATACTCAACCTCAATTAAATTTTTGTATCCATTGGTGTGTTTCTTCAAACACATTTTATACCAAGTTAATATAAAAGCAGCAATGGATAGCGAAGTGTCAGGAATATCGATTACTTGTACTTTTATTGGTACAGGCGGTTAGTACCTGTTCAAACTTGTAGAGATTGGGACAACTCACGCATGTCCTGTGCATGAGTCAGGAAGGTTATGGTGACTGTCTGCATAATTTTAAGTGTAGGTAATTTTATTCATAGAGCTGGAAAATTTCTCGAAAATTCTTATAGCATACTGCTGCAGTGGGTTCAGCCACCAGTTTTTTGAAAAATTGTAGCGCTTATTAATACGGTTGTCAAAAATATGAATTGCAATCTTGAGGCCTTTCTGTAACTTCGAACAGTTCGAACATAGGTCTAAAACGCACGATTAAAAATGTGGTATTTTCTATAAAAAGAGACCTTATTGTCGATGGCGCTTATGCCATTATAAACGATGCTCCGATGTAAATACAATGCCGCGCGACGCTGTGCGGCGTAAGCGCCATTGATAATAAGCTCCCTTTTCATAGAAAATGCCCCAAATTAATAACTATTTTTGTACAAAAGCTATTTTTCACATTAAAATTAGTTTTAAAAAAATTTGATGTTATTTTTGATCAAACGCATTGACTACTTTTTTTGTTAAAAATTACTAAAAATAACAATCCAATAACAATGATATCCGTGATCCCGAGTCCGCTCATACAGTTCTCAGGGAGCTGCTGCGTTCGAAGAAGTGCCGGGGCCTAGCCAAGTTGACAATCGTTTGCAAAAAACGAAACAAAACGCTATCATTTCCTGATGTTATTTACGTTTATCGTAGCGTTTCGTTTTCTGCAAACGATTGTCTTCTTGGCTTGGCCCCCTGAATGAGTTCAGGGGACAATAGATTCATACTTTTTTAAGGGGCCCCTGACCGGCATCTGATATCGTCCTGTGAAATGTTCGGAACTGACAAATTTTTGTTCTACCTAACGATATCGGCCTGTCAGTTAGAACTTCTGACAGGCCGATATCGTCCGGCGGACTCATAGTCAGTGGGCCCCTTTAGAGCCTGTAATGTTTGTGTATGCTTTGTGCGGTGCTACAGTATAAGTTTCTCCAAAGAAAACAGTAAAGTGATTGGTACTCCTAGCTCAGGTGCACTGTATGCTTTTTTATCACCTACCATTACGTTAGTTCTTAAGTACATCCTTTTTATCAATTTATTTATAATAAATTTCCCTTGTCTCGTAAAAAAATAGCGCGCCAGGCGGTTTGTGGTTAAAATACAATGTAAATTTAAGTCCCCAGCAAACGTAGTTACGCTCTCATTTTAAAACGACTAGCTAGATTGCTCTGAAACTTTGTACTTACAATGGGATAAGGTATATCTAGGTCTGTAATTCGTTTACAGACCTAGATATACCTTAATAAAAAAAATACAGCAAATTTAAGTTTTTCATAAAAACTTGTTATTACTCTATTTCGTTCGTTTCTTATAGATTAGATTAGATTAGATATTTATTCTCATAATATGAAATTACATTATAAATTATGCAAGACTAATCTACATGTATTTATATTATGATCGTCATGACTATTTACATAATATTATTTATTAAATTAATAGATACAAATCAAAAAATGTCTTACAAATAATCACTATTGTCAACAAATTTTATGCATTCAGGTCAAAAACAAAATACGGGTAATTTATGGTAGGCGTCAAGGTCATCTCGCCAACGCCTTCGAGGTTTGCCGCGACCCCGTTTTTGATGTGGGACCCAATTGGTTGTTATTTTAGCCCACAAATTATCCGGCATACGGCAAACGTTTCCCGCTTAGTCCCACTTCAGCTAGGATACTTTTTATCCCAAAACTCACTTAGATGAAACTTGGTACGGGGCTAGTTTGAGCTGTAGGGAATGATATAGAATAATTTTTATATACGAAATCATCCCTTAAGGGTGTAAAAAATGGGGTGGAAATTTATAGTGGACCATGCAATTTGGGGGTGAAAAAGAAGGACCAATTTAGAAGCAGATTTGTTTAAACATACCCAATATAGTACCCAAATTACTAATTGCACTCAGAGGCAGTAGCGGGCAAAAGCTAGTAAAAGAATAAATGTAAAAGAATAAATGAATGAAGTTGGTGAAACTGACATTTTCAACACCATCAACGCTCTTACCTCAACTCCCTGACTCACGACCAACCGTTACCGGTGACTAAGATTTAATTAAACCCCGAGAAACCGATCACATTGATCGACTTAAAAACAAATTAATCCCTATAAACCACGCGATAAAGTCTCATTTGCATTGCCAATCAATATACCGTTAACCTTTTAATTCGAGACGAAGCCGATTTAGGATTTTGAATTAGGAACTTTGCCTGTTTGTTTTAAAAGGTCCTAAGTCATTAGTCGTTTAAAATAAGTTACGACATTTCGTAAGAAAAGGGTTGTTGTTGAACATTTTTGGTAACGATGTTATTAAGTCCTTTGACCTTTTATTGTACGATGAAAAGTTTGTGCCAATTTTAAGGGTTAAAATAATTAGACAGTCATTAATCGTTTTCGATAAAAAATGTTTTGCGAATTTAAATAAGCGCGATTCATTTATTACGTAAGGCAATTTAGGGGGGGAGGGGGTCGACCGTGTCTTATTTTTTCTTACATGGGGGTGGGAGGGAGTCTTGATAGTTCTTACTTCTTACGTAAAATCACAAAAAGGTGCAAGCAAAGATTAAGTATACTTTGAAAATGCACGTGTATCCGTGTGCCGGCAAATAAAAACTATAAAAAAAGCCAAAGTTTATTATTGCCAAAAAAATGTTTTTTTGTATTTTTGCAGGTACAAAATAAAAGTTCCTAAAATTGTTTCCTTGAAAATCGAAATAAAAACAAACCCGATGTGAAATAATTTTTCCTTCAGATTCTAATATCAACGCCTCTTAGAAAAACAGGATCATATAAGGAGATTTTTCGCCTTCTGGCTCAGGGAACCGCCTTAATAAATATGTGACAGGGTGGGTGGGGTCGGTCTACTCTTATTTTTTCTTACATTGGAGGGGATTTAAATCTGTCAAAAATCGTAAAAAGTAAATACAGGCATTGTGATACTTAACACTATCACGCTGTCACGTGGACAAGTACGACCATCATCCGTACTCATATGCCTTGGACGTGTCGACAGCGCGCGCGAGTGTAAGGGACTTGTGTGTCGACAAGAAAAGCTTGCTACACCACAATCTGTCAAGAACCCACACCCACCTACAGGTATACCTACTTTCATCAGGATGCCGGCACTGGTACATCCGCATGTGACAGACAGGAAGGAGCGGTAGATGCCTTGGACGTGTCGACAGTTAAGTAGTGACATGATGTTGACGTGTCGACAAAGATGACATTGAGATGTCGAATAACGCTCATGTAAGATGTATGATGGGAATGTAACGATGCTGTTATCGATATGGTTCATTAATTATCGTCCTCAGTTATATTATCAATGCAATTAATCATATGATACGACTAAGTTACGTGTACACACATGGTGGTTATAAAGAAATGCTTTATTTCAGCCCTGTTTACACGATCCACGAGTAAGTAACACGTGAAACTTAATAACTATGTTAGCATACTAATTGTTTAAATAAAAATAATCTATATCTATGACCTCTAACTTACAACACGATTGTATGATGTATAATCGGGGACATTCCCGGTGAATCACTTCAGTAAAAAAATCCTCGATTCTTATGAGCGAGCTAAACTCCGCCTCCCATAGAGATAACCAATTACGATGCATTTAGGATTCTTTATGTTAATAATGAAAATAATGAAAATGGATGCCAGAAGAGGGGCGCGGACCCGGCAGGTCCAGACGGAGATGGCGGGACGACCTAGACACCTTTCTCAACAACTGGCCGGAGGAGGCACTATATCGGGAGTCGTGGAAGACAAGGGGAGAGGCCTTTGCCCAGCAGTGGGACACCATAATAGGCTAGTAAAAATAATAACAATATGATGAAAATGGTAAAAACAGGTAATGAGACAAACAATAGGTAGTAAGGACAGTTTATTACTTGTTGTTGTTTAGGCTAAGCTTCGCCTATAAAGATAACCAATTAGGATGCATTTTGGATTCCTTATCTTAGTTTGCAAATGCCGGCCGTCACAGAGACAATGGACGGCAATAACCTACCTGAGCTAACCTTTTTTTTTTTCAACACCCTCATTTTTAAGATGCTATTGGTCATCACTTTTATGATATCGCCTGACCGTCTGCAAGACGTTCAAATGATTTTGGGGATATTCCCGATTGTATTTTATAAATCTTGGTATACTTATATTTTCACTAGTAAAAAATTGATACGCATCACATATTGTTTCTGAATTCAATGCTTCCAATGGCACTTATAGACAATGACTTTGGTCTTTTGATATGTGACACACGATCTTGATGTACAGTCACTATCAGATATATCGGAACGGCCAAGGTGTTCACAATATCTGAACACGCATCTCTATCGCCTTGACAATAGAGGCGTTGTTAGATATTTGTGAGCACCTTGACCGGTCCGATATATCTGATGGCGACTGTACGTCTGTGGTTTGGATTAAACTTGACATTCGCAAACAGACATGACATGACAATTATTATCAATCAAGCTTATCACTTAGATATAATAACGGATGCGTTATACTGACATTTGATAAATCATAGCTAATACGCATTAGGTTATCACTTATCATGTAGTGCGTCTATGTATTTCACCATGTACCTAAGCGGGGTCCCTTTGTTTGACATAATTATTGAAAGTCATAATGTAATACGCATCGTTGACCTCGATGCTAAACGCGACGAGCTGAAAGCACGCCAGCCTGCTTCCATTCATTACCATTATGTGGCTGGTGTTCTCACGTGCTCTCAATGTGCACGGGGGTTCGCCTGGAAGATCGGCTACATCAGCCATATTCGGGCGCACGAGCGCCGAGCTAACTGTAACAGTTAGCTCCTAGTTACTAGGAGTTTAAGTGGTCGCCATGGTCGAAATCGGCCGGAAGGATCATCATTCATAATTCAAACCGTTAACTTTTTAGGATTTTCCTCGGGTTATCCTATAGATAGGTTAATTAGATTAGGTTTGTTTCATGGCAATCCTGAAAAGTTACGCGTTTCTGAGAAAAACCAAATTATGACTAATGATAATATGTCAATCATTACATTATGACTCAATAATTATGTCAAACAAAAGCCCGTCAAACCCGTCATAAGCAAAGTTTGTTTTTCAAGACTCGCACGAACCGGCCGCTAAAAAGCCGCTTCCATACAATCTAAGTGATGCTCTCATTTTAAAACTACATGCTTAAATTGTATGAAAATTTAATTGTACCTACATTCAAATAACATAGTTATGTTTATCTATGTTTCGTACAAGTTTTCTTTTCTAAAAATGGACAAAGGTACACAGAAAATGGAGCGAGAAAAAGTTTTGCATGTCAAACTTTTACATATTTATAAATGTCACCCGCAGCACTGCAGCAGTTCAATATCATTAACAAAAAAAAAGGGAATAACATATTACTTCTGTCTACTGTCTAGTGAATGGTGGTTCCTCATTTAACTACTTTTCATTGATATCCGACATTAATAAAATTGATATTTTTGAGTCCGACAGAAACTGTATTTTTTCTCAAAATCGAAATCGAAAACGAATGTTCTGTTTTAACTTTGGCCGGACACTACCGAAAATACAGTTTTAGTGCGGCCGAAAAGTTCGGCAATTTTATGCTTGAAACCAAACCTTTGGCCGAAACATGATTTTTATGCCAACACCGAAACGTAAGCCGTGTACAAAAAGCTATACGGAAAAGAAGCTGGACGTGGATAGTACCACAGATTAATAAATAGTTACTACGATAGTACCTAATTTATTTTAGTAAACTCGTGTCAACTTAGCTTTATACAATGATAAAAATAGTTTTCGTCAACTGACGAAATCACACTAGCAAATTTCAACCCATTACACAATGTTGAACAAAATTTGCCACCGACTCGTTAAAACTCGTTCTTGAACATTGGCATCGAGATCCAGGCCTAATTGAAGTTTCGCAAATCTCAACTTGATTTGTTATTGAGCTTATGGATATTATGGAACGTACAGGTTGACATTTTTTTAGGGTTCCGTACCTCAAAAGGAAAAACGGAACCCTTGTAGGATCATTGTTGTCCGCCCGTCCTTTCGTCTTTCTGTTAAGACCCTTTATCTCAGGAACGCGTGAAGGTATATATCGAGTTGAAATTAAAAGTAGGGATGTACCGACTAGTAGGGAAAGCCGAACATCCGGCCATATTTCTACTGTCCGCGCGCCAATTCCGTGCATTCGGAGGTCGAGGAAGTGGGGGGGAGTGTGCCGCGCTCGTACGTACAAAATGACACCAGTCACCATCACTGTCATGACGCGATGTTGGGCCCAACATTCCTAACATTCCTCAGCCGTGCACGGAATTCGCGCGCGGACAGTAGTCGGCGATTAGTCGGTGACTGGTCGCCGATTAGACTTATATATTTACGAAGCTAAGACCTACCGTTTAACTGACAGCCTTAGTATCATATACATATATAGGTAATGGTCAATTCATAACTGTAAAAATTGACTTCTTAGCTGCGTTAGACAATCGGGCTAATTCGAACAATGATCTAGATGTCGACTGGATGTCCACTAGATATGAAACAGAAACGATAACGAGATATTTAAGAGTCATGTCAAATTTGACATTTCCGCGATTCCGAATGTCCTCTGGAACGATCTCTTTTAGACATCCAATGGATATCTAATGGATATCCCAAAACGTCACAATAATTGTAGGGTGAAATGACAATGGGTTAGAATCGAACTGCAAAAGATAACTAGTTGAGAACTAAACTATAACGTATATATTAGATCTCGTATTGTTCTCGTATGTAATAATTATCACGTTGTTCGAATTGACCCGTTTATTACTATACCTACTTAATCGGCGGTAACGGATTCTTTAATCCTTATTAAACTTATTTTTAAACCATCACGTGAATACTCAATTAAACTAGACCACTGCTACCACATCAAATGCAGCTGAACTAATCCGTAAGCCTTAGATAATAGAGATACAATTAGATTAGCGTAGCTGTAAGAACTAGTCATCGTAAAAATTACAACTGTGTAAACACAAAGTGCGTAAACATGAGTTCTTTCACACTATAGTGTGTAGGCGGTGTGTTCCACTTTGTACCGCTTAGTTACAATAGAAAAAAAAAACGAATTCCAGACACAGAACACAGACACAACACAACACACACGCATAACACACACACGCACACACACACACACACACACACACACACACACACACACACACACACACACACACACAACACACACATAACACACACACAACACACACACAGGCAGACAGAACACAGAGGACTTTCGCATGATGATCGCCGACATCCGTTAGGATTTGGCACTGAAGAAGAAGAAGCCAAAACAGTCGCCCCGCGAACCCCTGACGCAAAAGCATCACGCTCGCCGCGTTGCCTCGTTGAAACGCGATGGATACCTAACCTATGCATCAGGAAGAACCCGGAGCGAGGATTCAAATTTCTCCCCCGCATGCGTCACCCCACTTCCCCGAAAAGGCCTCCGCATACCACAACCCGGTTGTTTCTACTATAACACCGCTTACTTAGTTGTTGGGTTTTGCTGTCTGACCTTACTATTAGGGGTGAATATTATGTAGTTCATACTAAGTCCCCGGCAAGCTCGGCCGAATTTCACTAGAAAACGGCGACCTTTACTAGAAAACTTAAATATAAAACGACGAATGGGCAGTTTTTCATTTTGTGTTCAATTTTTTTCATCGTATGTACGTTGACTACGTTGTAGGCTCCGAAATAAAAATCTGCCCCAATAATTATTAAGGTCGCAAAAGGAGTAAACCAGCAATCGAAACCGGTTAAAACTAGACAGTGGCACAACACCAGTTTAAACTGGTACATTGGTAACAGCAGCTGTTCCTTATGTTTGGTAGTCAGTACAGTCGCCATCAGATACATCGGAGCGGCCGAGGTGCTCAAAAATATCTGAACACGCACCTAGCGCCTTGACAATAAAGGCGTGTTCAGATATTTGTGAGCACCTTGGCCGCTCCGATATATCTGATGGCGACTGTACTCTCGGTAGACTCGGTAGCTGTTGTTTGTAAATATGTTTGGTGTATACAGTCGAAGAGCTTTGACACATCAATTCTATCACAGTCATGGAGACTATATAAAGGAGCCAAATCTCTATGTATGAAAAGTGTCCATCAAAAAACAGTAATTAGGCGGCGCCACCATACACCGAAATACTACCAAAAACAACCTACGTAATTTGGTCGGGTTATTTGTTGGTTCATGTTATATTCATGTCCCAGAGCCTAACTAGCGCCACCGGAGAGATTAGGAACTATTATTTAAAGCTGAAAGCGGTCACTTTTGCAACAATTCTGCCATAAGAGATTGGCATCCTTTTTATACCATCCATAATCACAGTATTGTTTTTGGAATTATTTCTGGTATTATTATCTCTTTAGTTATCATTTTCTTTCGTTAGGATTGTATAACATGAATATTAAGGCTGGCGTCCACTAGGCTCGCCGAGGCGGATCGCAGTAATTCGCCTTCTATACATTTACTATGAAACTGCGTCTATTTAACGAAGAGCCGCGGCGCGTCGAATCGAATTTACCATTCATAGTAAATGTATAGAAGGCGAATTATTGCGATTCGATTCGATTCGCCTCGGCGAGTCTAGTGGACGCCAGCCTTAAAAGTAAAATACAAAAACACGTACAAAAACAATACAAAAAAACTTATAAACACATTATATTGTCTTCGGTTACCGCGATAGTTACTCATGAAATAAAACTATGAAAACGGATTATATCGCGTATATTCGCGTGTATTCGCGTTGTTGCCGGTCCCATATTGGGATACCCTCCTACAATTCAGGAGGGAATTAAATCTTCTCGGGTCCGAGGTGTAGGGTTGGAGCCGGCATAGTTTTTTCGCGTATATATATATACCTATATATATATATATATATATCTTTATTTGAAAATAATTGTGGTGTATAACTAGCCTTATGAACCGATTTTGCATGTACAACCAGCCTTACAGTTTATAGTCTATGATGGTTCATTATTTTTAGTATGTGGGTATTTTTGCACTTTGTAATTTTCCTCAGTCACCTGTTGACCACGAACGCTGTAAAGGGTTCGAAACGTCGGGATATATTATAAGTTCAATATACGCGATATAATCCGTTTTCATAGTTTTATTTCATTATAAACACATTATTAAAAACCTAACCTAGGGTGCCAGCAGCGGGGCAGAGCACAAGCTGCCGGTGGTCACAGGGCCGCAGAGAGGACCCGCCGGACAATCCGCGCCGTGTCGAAGAACACCGCTTTTGACACGGCTAAATTGTCACAATGGACTGAAGCCATTTAATTTTAAAAACTGAACTGAACTGAACAAGCTAACCTGTAAGTGAGCTAGAATTACAATATTTGTCAAACTTCAACAAAAATGTAATAAAATCTTTTGAAACAATTTTTGATCGAAGCGAGAATGACAATGTTGCCGTCGGTCCTAAAATCCGACAGGCGCTATTCGAGAGGATTTAATCGTAGCTCGAGATATTGCTAATATTGTGAAGTATACACCCGTAGCCGGCTAAAGACAAACTCTGAAGTGAACTGAGACACTAAAAGTGAAGTAGGTACCTACTATTTTTATTTAGTAAAATTGAACTGAATTAACAGGAAACAAAAGTGTCCAAAATTTTTTCGCCCCTTCTCTCCCTTCTACGTTACCGTCAAATTGTATGAAAAATTGTTAGGGGATGGAAATAAAAATCTTGGGACACTTTTTTTCTCTTACCAGATCGACAAAGCTCGTTATCCTGAGTAGGAATAACAGAAAAATTTGCAAATTTGAAAAAATCGTGTAGTGGTACCTAAATTTAAAATAAAATAGTCCTCGTATTTAATTCTCTTTTCTCTTCGTAGTTTCAGCTCTTTTTAACATAATGTGAAAAAGCGAGATAACTGCCGTATGGAAACATGACTGTCGAGCATCGAATAGAGGCCGAAACTCCACAGAATCCGGAGCATTTTAGGCATTTTCAATTATGTACAGGGTGTTTTTTCCCACTTTTTGCTCCGCCGTGGTCAGAAGCCTTTGTAGTGTTTATTTTTGAGGGTTTAAGATTTTTGTTAAGTTTTGAATGCGGTGGGGAATGCTGAAGAATATTTTGTTTGGCTGGGTTTTGTGGGTATTTTGTTTTATGAAGCCATGGGCGTATTATTGCGTTTTATCTATCTTTCTATAACCAAAAAACATTATCACGGCAGCGTCATCGTTGTATCCACAACACGAGTTATTGAGCTTTTTGCCGAACTAAACTTATTTATGTGAGTTTGTCCAATATTCATTTATTAATTGTAATTTAGCTATGATGTCTAATCTATTCTAATGTCTAATTATTCTATTCAATTATATTCTATTCTATTCTAATCTGATTACTTATGCACAGTCAAGGGCATAAATATATTTTCCAAAGTTTCAAAAATATGTGAACGCTCTTACACCTTAGACAATAAAGTCGTGTTCACATATTTTTGCCCCATTTGTATGGATCTATATTTTGCCTTCGACTGTACTTAAACATTGTCTTCCTATGTACCTACGACCACTTTTTTTTAAGCCTCCGGATTTTTAGAAGGATCACAAAATCTAACCTAACCTGACCATTAGGCTTCCGCAGTTGTTGATTGTTTTTTTTTTTAATATTTAGAAAAATTAATGGTTTTTGAAAACAGGTTTCAGTCTAATGAACATTCGGCAATTCGGCTTACAATCTTTCGTTAAATTGAGATATTTTGACCGTGCCAATGCCGAGCACACATGACTCAAAGTAGCGTGATGCGACCACGGGACTGACTCGGAGATCGTGGAGTTGATAATGAAAATGATGACACTGACTGACTAGCTTGGAACTTATAGGTACGTGGTACGTAGGTATTAAAAAATAATGGGCTTTCCTGAAAGACATATTATTAGTGTTCCGTGCAAAATTTTGTTTTGAAAAACGGAACACTTATTTTTCACTCTTTCAAAAATATAACAAGTTTTTGGTTATTTCTACCTAGAAACAAAAGTATTGACAGTTGACTTAGGGCCTGTTTCACAATGTCCAAGTAAAGTCCTGAATAAGCTACTTGCCACTTATCTGACGGATAAAGTCATCGTTGGCGTTTCACAATCTCCAAATAAGCTTTATCTGCTGGATAAAGTGCTTTTTTTGTAGCAAATTTGATCTGGCAGTTAATTTATTTGTTAATTAGCTATCCAATACTTTACTTGGACATTCTGAAACAGGCCCTTAAAGTAATAAAACTTGCCTATGTTTTGTTTTCTACTTTTGTGACGCCTTTTTACATAGCTGACTAATAAAGTTTTTATGAAAAACTCCGGACATTTTTTTCTTACTTAATCAATAGTCATCGTCATTTAGAGTAGAAATAATCCAAAATTTATTTAATTTATAAATATGCCACAATATTATGTAAGATTTTACGTACCTAATAAAGGATGACTCACGTTAGACCGGGCCGTGTCCGGGCCGGAGCTTCCGGCGCTTCGTTTTCTATGGAAAGCATCACGTGATCACCTGTCATGCCATAGAAAAGTAAGCGCCGGAAGCTCCGGCCCGGACACGGCCCGGTCTAACGTGAGTCATCCTTAACGGTGCCTTTTTTTCTAAACCCTTTTACGTACTATAGTGTTATATGCAACATTTTCCTTCGGTCAGCCGAAAGACCTCTAGCAGATTCGAGGCCAATTCATACTTACATTCTGGCATCAAAACGATATTAAATAGGTGACATCATTCACTCGTGTCATGTCTTGCTTACGCCAATACATGTACTGACAAGCACGACATCATTTTGAAGTCAGGCTGATAGGTGACGTCATTCACTCGTGTCGCGTCTTGCTTACGCCAATACATGTACTGACAAGCACGACATCATTTTGATTATGGATGGTATAGAAAGGATGCCAATCTCTTATGGCAGAATTGTTGCAAAAGTGACCGCTTTCAGCTTTAAATAATAGTTCCTAATCTCTCCGGTGGCGCTAGTTAGGCTCTGGGACATGAGTATAACATGAACCAACAAATAACCCGACCAAATTACGTAGGTTGTTTTTGGTAGTATTTCGGTGTATGGTGGCGCCGCCTAATTACTGTTTTTTGAGGGACACTTTTCATACATAGAGATTTGGCTCCTTTATATAGTCTCCATGATTTTGATGTCAGGCTGTTGGATTAGCCTCCTCTTTCCTCATTACCATCCTCTTTTCCTTGAACTCGGCTGTTTTCCGATCTGTATAAAACAAACATTCGTTATCGTGCGTAGTCGTCGCCGAGTCTACCAGCTAGCACCTTGACACGTGATCGCGATATCACTGTATCGTTTAGGTTATCTCACTGTACGGTACAAGTTATAAGATCTGAGAGTGGATCTAATGGAAACTGATGCCCCAAATGTGAAAGTTTAGTTTTCTTCCGAGTTTGCATCTTGTAATCTAAAATATAAGGGATAAAGAATGTTTCTCAAAACTAAACACATTTTTAATGAAGAATGCTTTTTCTATCTAAGGTTAATTGATTTCTTATTTACTACCACAATTTCCTTCCTAGTTTAACATATGGACATTACAACTTTAGCCACCCTTCGATCTGTTGTATAAAAACAAATATTCGTTATCGTACGTTAGTCGTCGCAGAGTCTACTATTTAGCACCTTGACGCACTATCGCGATATCACTGTAACGTTTGGGTTATCTCACTGTACGGTACAAGTCACAGGAGACCACTGATATACTGATTTTAACCAACGTCAAAATATCAGGCAACCTCAATTTAACTGTAAGATATTCGAGTTAGATCTGAATGTACTTATTAAACTTATGTAATTTCCTATATGAAAAATTATAGTTAAACCATGAAAATAATCAGGTTGTAAGCGGGTACTATGTTGTTAGGCCTTTATTATAGACACACACTGGTCATTGCCAGTGCACTATATGAATAAAAAGAAATATTCGTTGTCATGCGTTAGTCACTTAGTCGTCACCGAGTCTACCAGCCAGCACCTTGACGCGCGATCGCGATATCACTGTATCGTTTGGGTTATCTCAATATACAGTACAAGTCATAAGAGACCAGCATACTAATGATATTTTTAACCAAATCCCAAATAAATTTGATTTTTTGACTCTATGTTATTCGAGTTAACTAGATCAGGGTTACAACACTTATTAAAGGATCTCTTAAACTATTATTCTATTTTCAAAATTATGTAGCCGCCTACTACATATATGTTGATAGGTTTTATTTTAGACACTGGACACTTTGCCTTTGCCAGTGCACTATCTGAATAAAAAAAAACATTCCTTATCATATGTTAGTCGTCGCCGAGTCTACTAGCACCTTGACGAGCGATCGCGATATCATTGTATCGTTTGGTTTATCTACGGTACAAGATATAAGGTCTAAGAGTGGATCTGATGGAAAAGATGCCCCGAATGTGTAAGAGGTTTAGTAAACTTCAGGATTCGCTTCATCTAATCTAAAATATAGCGAAACTGAATGCTTTATTTCTGTTAGTTAATGTATCGATTGATTTCTTATGTACCTCAACCACAATTTCAATTTTCAATTTTTAACATATATTTTTTATACCACGTCGGTGGCAATCAAGCATACGGCCCGCCTGATGGTAAGCAGTTACCGTAGCCTATGTACGCCTGCAACACCGGAGATATTACACGCGCGCAAAAACCTGTACACTCCTTTACACACACACATATGGATACATCTTTAGCCACTCACTGCTCTACTGTATAAAAACAAAGCGTGCGATTAACGCACGGTAACGTATCCGTGCGTTAATCGCACTATAATTTAATTACAAAACCCCTTGTGTAAATTTCATTCGATAGCGTGACGAGCGTTCGCGTTTGCGTTATGTCTATTTTTGTATGGAATTTTGAACAGCGCGCCAAGCGGGACGTTCTGGAAACTCAAAATCCCATACGAAATGAGACTTAACGCAAACATACGTCATGTCACGCTATTGAATGTTTACACTAGGGGTATTGAACGCACTCACTATTTCTCATTTTATTATGGTTAACCAAATCTGACGTCGAATCCTTTTACCGCTGCTTTGTTCAACTTAGTGTAAGGCCTGAGTGGACGCTCTAGTTGGGCGTGCAGCGAGCCGGGGCTAGCGGCGTGCATGTTAAACAAATGCAAACGTATTGGAGCGGCCTTAGTGCACCGCTGCTTACATCACTTGTGAGCCCGACGCCACGCTGCACGCCCCGCCGAACGCTTCGCTTCGATCCTTACACTTATACCACCACCGAACTACTGCCGTGGTATCGTGCAATGAACTTTACATGAAGGACATGGATGTGATGTTTCGTACACTGATAATGCACGGACACAATCTGGGTTATTTTGTGGTTTTAGGGAGTTTTTAAACAGCTGCTTGACTCATGTGTATAGAATAGAGATGCGGAAAATGCTTCACTGAGTTGAAAAGATTGATTCATATCTTTCGTTCCTGGGAAATAAGGACGGAACCATCCGATACAACATTCAAGCATCGATTGAGAAACTTTTTACTGGACAACCCATTATATTCAATAAGTGAATTTTATGACATAACTGTATAATTTACTAAACAATAAAAAATAAACAATAGGTATTCTACTCGATATGTCCAAAGCCTACGATAGGGTACAATATCACATACTCTTGGACAAATTATATGGAATAGGTGTCAGAGGCGAGGCACACAAATGGTTCTCATCGTATCTGCAAAACCGCGTACAATACGTCGAAATTCAACATATGGACAAAATATCCGGAAATATTCATAAAATTAAATCCGACTCACTGCCAATGATAAGCTCAATACCACAAGGTGGCGCCCTCTCGTGTCTATTATTCTTGATATACATCAATGACCTGCCTAAAATCCTAAATGAAACGTGTGTAATGTTTGCAGATGACATCTCTATTATTACTTCTTGTAATGACAATGAAAACCTATGCACTGACCTAAATAACATACTCACAAAACTCACACAGTGGCTAAAACAACACAATCTAGAAATAAACTTCACAAAAACAAAGATAATGCAATTTAGGCCCCGACAAAAAGACCCCTTGAAAATAGAATATTCATTTATGGGAACCCAAATCGAGTGTGTCGATACTTTCACGCTCCTCGGACTAGACATCGACTCGCATCTGAATTGGAAGGCACATGTGACAAAAATTAAAAACAAACTGTCAAAATTCATATACGCCTTAAGAGAATTAAAGAAATGCACCGACCTAAGAACAGCTCTCAATGCTTATTACGCATATGCCTTCTCGTGGTTAAAATACGGTATTATACATTGGGGTGATGCTACAAATATTGAAGATTTATTCATCCTTCAAAAAAAATGCGTACGTATTCTAGGCAACATCAAAAGCCCAGAGAGTTGTAAGCCGCTCTTTGTAAACCACAAACTACTGACCTTAACATCAATCTATATTCTCGAAATATGCAAATTCGTTCGGAAATATCCCCACTTATTCACAAAAGTCTATGAACAACCACGACGATACCCCGCGAGATACAAAAATAATTTGGCAATTACAACAAAAATTAATTTAAAATTGTACCAAGCAAGCCCAAACATGATGGCTATTAAGATCTATAACAAGCTCTCAGATAAAATAAAGAACGAAACATCTGAAAAAAAATTCATAGATAAACTCAAACAATTTCTAATAAATAAAAACTACTATAGCCTTCAAGAATTTATTGATGATATCGAAGAAACATAACAAATAAAAATCGTCGGTCTGCCTCTATTCACACTATTCACAGCAATGTAATGCGCATAATAAATTCCAGTAATACATTATATTATTATTTTAGCCAAGTATGTAGTAATGTTATGAATAAGACACTGATGAAATTAGGATTTTACATTGCAATTTGACATTTTTTTTCTACCATTAGCCTACTTATTATTATACGACATCAATAAATTGAAATAATAACTATTAATAATAAACTGACAAATCAATTCAATTAATCATTTACCAATATAATTATTTTTGACGATATATTCTTAGATTTGCGGTCATTTATTTTATTTTAACTTAAATTGATTACTAATAAGTAAATGTAATTAGCCTAGAATAATATTACTATTGTGTGCCCTTACAGGGTGTCATGATCTGATTTTATATTATGTAACACCTATTATGTACATGACAATACAATAAATAAATGATAAATGATAAATGATAAATGATTTATAATCGCATACCATTTTTGACATTTTCCTTGTTTATTATTGTTACTATTTGACGATCCTTCTCAGGGGAAATTTTTCATATAATGTATAATTAATGAAATTAATTTATTTGGATTATTTTGCTATTATTTAAATTTATTTCTGACAATCACAATGTAGATTCTTATAAATTGACATTAATGTAATTTGTACTGTAATCATATGTTGTGAAATAAATATATCTAATCTAATCTATATATCACTCATGTCGCTTATTTCGCTCAGTGAATCTGTAGACTATATTGTTTACGAATGAGTAGAGAGAGATGACAATCAATGAGATACACACAGCCACAAGTGCGACCAAGATGGAGAATGACGCGATAGGATCCCGCCATGTTTTCCCGAAACCCTACGAATTCTTCCGAATCGCTCCGAAACCTATTCACATCGTCTCACTCGATCATCACGCTCGGCCGGCTCATTCGAATCATGAGTGGGAAAGAGCGAGCAAGGAACACTGAGATAGATGAGTTATTGAGCGAGTTAAATTATGAGTGAGTTGAAGAGTGAGTGAGTTCAATCAAAAGATATAGTTCATTTAAATCACTCACTCGTGAACATCACATGTCTAGTATAGGAGTCAATTTAGCTTTAATTTTAAATAGGTACATATTAAAAACCGAATAAATTAGAAATACAATTTTATTCAGAAAATTAAGATTTATGTACATAAATTGCGCAAAATTGCTAATAATCTAATATAAACATAGTGACCATAATTCGTCATGTTCTTAAAATAGCATATCACTTAGACCATTAGTCAAGCCAAAGGCTATCAACTCCAACATGTTGGAACACGACTGGTTGATTTAAATTAATAGGTAAGTAAGTACAACTTATAGGGCATTGACATCTTGGATTATCCGGCCAATTTTAACGTACACTGACATCAGTATTGAGGAAGGAGGGAGGAATTACTTGCTAGTATAGACAATGTTCAACAGCGACCAAAAAACCATGTCCATAGATATATCAATCAATCAAAATCAATCAAAATGTTTATTTCAGGCAAAAACCCTTTGATAAAAATTACAAATTTAACTTAAAAATACATAAAATAACTTAAAAAATTACATTACAATACAATTACGATTTACATTACGAAAATTACATTACATTTACAATTACATTAAAAGTCATTTAAAATTTAAATTAAAGTCAAAATTAAAATTTAAATCAAAATTACAATTAAAATCAGGATTACAATTAACAAATTACATTAAATTATACACCGTGCATCTAGAACCTATATGTAGGTCATTTCAGTACCTCTAAAGTTAAACTAAGAAAAGTGCAGAGATTTTGACAGCACACGGAGTGCAGGTGTTTTTTTAAACGTCAAACTTCTATGAATTGTGACGTTTTCAAGCAAAAGGTACCGCATTGTCGCTTACTAAGGACGAAAATTGCTTGTATCTTTATACGAAAAACCTGTCAGAGCGTTCTTATGGCAAGCGACAATGTGGTACCTTTTGCTTGAAAACGACAAAATTAATGACGTATAAATAACACTAGCACTGCGTGTGCAGTCAAAATCTGCATTTTTCTTGGTCTAACCGGTCAATTCGAACCACGTGATAATGGGGGCTATCGTTTTTTTGCTCACCAGTTGGCGCCTCTGTTGATGGTGGTCCAAAAGACTAAAGAAAAGCTGTCAGTCATTGAAGTGAAAAGTGACATTGGACATTTCGAACTATGGAAAAGACCACCATCTACACTAGCGCCCCTAGCGGCGAATTCATACGCGTTAGCCCTCATTACTAGATACGAGAACAATACGAGATCTAATAGATACGTTATAGTTTAATTCCCAACTAGTTATCTTTTGCAGTTCGATTCGAGAAACCAATTGTCATTTCACGCTGCAATTATTGTGACGTTTTGGGATATCCATTAGATATCAATTGGATGTCTAAGTAATATCTTAAGCAAATCTTAAGGCGGTTCCCTGAGCCAGAAGGCGAAAAATCTCCTTACATGATCATGTTTTTCTAAGAGGCGTTGATATTAGTAGACGTGGAAAAAATATATGTAGTTTTTGACTATATTATCTTTAATAACATAGCTTCCGATACACGAATTATGACACTTCGCTCGATACAATTAATTCCCAAAGTAACCTCTAACTAGGACTTTTAATCCAACTTTACTCGGTTATTTATTATGTGATACTATAAACAAAAAAGGAACAAAAACAATCTTAACTTAAATAGTAATTTCATAGCTTTCGAATTTCGATATTGTTAGGTAACGTTTTTAAAATAAATAAAAATCGACAAAATTCGATCAAAATTGACACTTGGCGTGCATTATCTTTCCCGTTCTTTCTTGCGAAATATGACAGTGACAGCGGCAAACCGATGGAACGGTCTTAAAGAGATCGTTCAAGAGGACATTCGGAATCGCGGAAATGTCAAAGACATGACTTTCTTAAATATCTCGAAAAATAAACATATGAAAACGGATTATATCGCGTATTTTATAATACATCCCGACGTTTCGAACCCTTTACCGCGTTCGTAGTCAACGGGTGACCGAGGAAAAACTACAAAGTGCAAAAATACCAAAATACAAAAATAATGAACCATCATAGACTATAAACTTTAATGCTTGTAAGGTGGTATCTCTATCGTTTCTGTTTCATATCTAGTGGATATATAGATCATTGTTCGAATTGGCCCGTAAGTCTATTACGTTTGCGTCAAATTTCAGCCAGATTACGGCAAATGAGGTCATAAAGCCAAATTACCTACTAAAGACTTTCAAATCGTGCCTCTTCTCCCTTGGGTTTTCAATGTTTTCATCCGCCATGTCAGCTTTTATTGCTTGACAATGATATGCTTGGAAATTCTTATTAAATTTTTACGGGAATTTATATGAGTTTTTATACTTTTTATCAACATTTATCATGATGGTGAAGTGAAGGCTTTAAATTTTTGTGATTGTTAAAAAAAATTAGGTTTTTATATTTATATATTATAAACCTACCTCTTTTTAACGTGGTTCATGGTTATATTACGTCTTATTATATATTTACGTAAGCTACGGGAAATAAGGGAAAAAAGATTTAGCATAATATTTTTTTCTATCTTTCAAATCCTGGCTCGTACCTCGGACGTAATCAAATGTCGTGCGTCGTCAAACATACTGAATTGACGTTTCGTATCGATAACTGTTTTTAGGGTTCCGTACCCAAAGGGTAAAAACGGGACCCTATTACTAAGACTCCGCTGTCCGTCTGTCCGTCTCTCCGTCTGTCACCAGGCTGTATATCATGAACCGTGATAGCTAGACAGTTGAAATTTTCACAGATGATGTATTTCTGTTGCCGCTATAACAACAAATACTAAAAACAGAATAATATAAATATTTAAATGCGGCTCCCATACAACAAACGTGATTTTTTTGCTATTTTTTTCCGTAATGGTACGGAACCCTTCGTGCGCGTCCGACTCGCACTTCGCTGGTTTTTAAATCTATGGATACTAGAATAGAGACCCACTTGAGTTCCGACAGCTGTTCCAAATTTAATTAAACTCATAATCTTAGAAAAATCTATAATGTAATAACATTAAAGTACAGATTTTACCTACTACCACAGATAAGAAAGTTCTCATAGTAAAATTGGTTGTAATAATGCTGGTCATTTCCTACGGTTTCTGAACGCATTTTAGGGCACTAACATTTAGTTCTGTGGCACTAACGATATGTGCGTAGATAAAAAAATGCTCCTCATAAAAATTAAAAAATAATAATTGCAATATCCAGAGAGGAAAATGAGAACTAAGTTTGTATGAAAAGGCGATTTCGCGCGGGTCCTCCACAACTTTCCTTATGCCCCAAAATTGTATTTACCACAGTGTAATTTCAGAGTTTTCTTGTTATTCCTAGTTCGTAGTCAGAAGATTTTTGTCTATTCCTGTAGTTTTATTGTTATTGCCTGCCTCCCATACATTTCACGCTGCTGCACAAAGTCTTTACTGCACTGGAGGGAGTTAAAATATTATCGGATCGGGTCTCGTGCGAATAAATGCACTAATACATTTCGAAAACAACGGTTCAATTTTCTCGCCGCTTCGGATGTCTTGCTAGTTCGCTAGGGTTGCTACTTTTCGACTTGAGCCACTTTACTTTAGGTTTCTTTTTTAGGGTTCCGTACCCAAAGGGTAAAAACGGGACCCTATTACTAAGACTCCACTGTCCGTCTGTCTGTCACCAGGCTGTATCTCATGAACCGTGATAGCTAGACAGTTGAAATTTTCACAGACGTATTTCTGTTGCCGCTAGAACAACAAATACTAAAAAGTACGGAACCCTCGGTGGGCGAGACCGACTCACACTTGACCTGTTTTTTTTTTTCAAATTTGTAAACCTCCCCTCTTGTCACACATACCTACCTATGAAAAAGCGTGACAAGCGTGATGGGGGGGCGCGGGGGGTCTAATAAATCTAAATTTTGTGTGATGTAATTAATAAATGACCCCTACTGTGTTACAAAAACTTCATTCCTTTTCATTAATTTGTGCTTGAATACCTAGTCTAGCCATAAATTCCGTTATTACGTAAATTACACATAACAAATGTAATATGTAAGATGTTATTAAAACAAATACAATATTATCAAATAGAATAATTAATGATGAATTTAAAAAACATAACGATTAAAGATTTTATAGCTACCTAAGCTATCAAACGGTATTATTTACTTTAGCAAATCATTGGGTCCATGAAGTTTTTTGCGTGATTGGTGAAATTTAAACTTGACGCGGCAGATCGTGTGTTCAGTGTTACCGTACTTGTGCAAAATATCTTCGCAAAAAAAACCGCGACGAGTTTCTATGGCATGACCAATTGTAAAGAAACGGTAGCTGTGACATTAAAGTTTGACAAGTATTTTTTTGCTTATAATTTAAACTTAATTATACGCGATTAAGTTCCGTTCTGCTAAATACAATCATGACTTATTTAAATAAAGAACTTTTCCACAGAATAACGTGCTTGGAAAGAAGAACGGAGTGGCTCCACCGACAAGAGCCTGAGCGGCTACCGCGAAAACCGAAATTCGCAAATTGCGGGGATCTTTCTCTTTTACTCCAATGAAGGCGTAATGAGAGTGACAGAGAAAAATGCCCGCAATTTGCGAACTTCGATTTTCGCGGTTATAGCCCAGGCTCTTAAGAGTTATGATGATGAACGTGCTTGGATCACGAAGCGTGTTCAATGGTACGAGATAATAAAAGCTACTTAAATCACTATCGTGATAACTACATAGATCTGAAAATCTAACGCAGCGTACTACGTAGGCGAAAAACACGCGAATGCGAAGCGGCGCGGCGCGGTGCGGTGCGGGGTGAATCAAACCTTTGATGCTTATAGAAGTGTCCTACGTGGGCGATCTTGACGCGAACGCCGTGGGCCCGCCGCGCCGCGCCGCTTCGCTTCGCGTTCGCGAGTTCAAAGTTTAAATCATCTCTACATGGCAAAGTACAATAAAGGATGACTCACGTTAGACCGGGCCGTGACCGGGCCGGAGCTTCCGCCGCTTCGATTTCTATGGAAAGCATCACGTGATTACCTCATACCTCATAGAAAAGTAAGCGCCGGAAGCTCCGGCCCGGTCACGGCCCGGTCTAACGTGAGTCATCCTTAAAGGAACAGCTTAATATCGACCCAGTATCCATACATTTTTAGTTAGGTACATGAATTTATGTTTTACTCTATAAGCAAATTAAGGTTAGTAGTTACATTATTAGGGATAAATATTAAAATATATTTTTTTGAGTCACATCGTCACTGAATGACGAAACCCCATCCTTTAAAAAAATAGATAAAAATAATTAAACTAATTTCTTTTTCTGGTTTGTGATTGTGACAACCCTACGGCCCGGTCCGGTATTTAACCGGAACACATCCCGTGAATGTTACTGTCGGATAGAATTAAACCTGCCCAACTATCCTATCTATAATGACATCTCTTTCTCATAACGCCTTCATTCCCGCGTGCGAGTGAGACGACTATTTCAGTTTTTTTGTGCATCCGTAGCTTTGTTTGTGCACTCCATTTATAGAGATAAGGACTTGAAATGATGTTTAGTGAAAATGTTGTAGTTGAATCTCGAAAGTTACCTCTAGTCGGATGTTGCCAAGCAATTAGGCAAGTTTTAGAACATTCTCAAATTTGCCGGAAGTTTCTAAACTTTCATGAGAAAGTTTATGCAAGTTTACACTAAGAAAATTTTGTTTCAAATTAGGGTATTACGGCTAATTCTGGCTTGCGGATTGCTACACCTAGTAAGGATCTGTACGTGTCGCGCCTGCATTACCGCCGCCACCGCCGGTGTCGCCGGTCCGAAAGTCGCATCGAACCGGGTTCGTGTACCTTTGAAGGTACCTGAGGAGCGAGCGGCTCGCAAAGAGAAGCTCCCTGGTTCTAGTGGATGAGTTCACTCTGGTGCCAAGAAAGAAGAAGGCGCGCTAGGCGCCTAGTAGGACTCAGCGTGATACCGCCGAACCGGATTCTGGCTTGCGGGTTGCTATACCGAGTAAGGCGCTGTATGTGTCGCGCCTTTACACCGCCACGGCTGCTGAAGTGGTGGAGTATGTACACCAAAAGACCGGTTACACGCTGAGGGTGTTCCATCTTCGTTCGCGCCACTAAGTGCACTTCAACTCTTTTGTCCAGTATACTATAAACTTTTGTACCTAGATGACGCACACTACGGGTGTGCGTTCATTCGGCATATCAGAAAATGTCGTCTTTAGTTGACATTTCAACCTGAAATCGAAACAAAACTAGCTAGAAATGCAATCTCAGCCCGTCAATGGCTAGGCTGTCACGCTTCTAGTAAATGCCGTTCAATTGTTCGCTATTTTTGCATGTAGAACAAAATTTCCCGCCGTTTTGCGATGCTGGAGGTGACGGGGTTTGGCTGGGGTGCGCATGGTTTGTGTGTTTCTTGAATTGTCTTTTGTGTTTGCTACAATGTGGGCTACCGTTTTTGTGCTCGCCAGTTGGCGCCACAGTAGATGTAGGTCCAGAAAAACAGACCTCAAAATTCTTCTATGCTTCTTTTTATAAAATCAATACGTTCTAATATACAAAAGGTATTTTAACGTCTAAATATGCCATTTTTTAACCTGTTTAATTTTGCATATATTTTAGTTGGCACTTTTTTTTAACCACTTACATTTTTTGAGCTATATCTGTTTACCATGATTAATCAAAGATAGACAAATATTACCACACAATACCACAATTATGAATATGCAATAATTATGAATATGGAGTGAAAATTCCCGATAAAAAAGCTTGAAACCCCCAAAACTTCTATGCATTTGACATTTTGAAAGACCTCCATATACACTAGAGCCCCTAGCGGCGAAATTAAACGCGGTAGCCGTCATTATGAAGGTGGTGTATTGACGTACCCAAAATGGGCTTGAATATTTAGCAGGAAGATCGGGTACGCGAGCCACCTAAAGGCACACCAGAGAGTAAAACGTCTAATCTTATAACGCTGATTAAAAAGTATCTGTCAATTTCCTGGATAAAATGAGCGACGATTGATCGTCATTCACGGAGACGAATGGCAGCGAACGTCACTAATGAAGAATAAAGGATTACTCACGTTAGACCGGGCCGGAGCTTCCGGCGCTTCGTTTTCTATGGAAAGCATCACGTGATCACCTGTCATGTCATAGACCACTGTTTACTTACATTAACACCTGTAAACGTTACCCTTTTTTTGCAAATAAAAATTATTGTATTGTATTGTAGAAAAGTAAGCGCCGGAAGCTCCGGCCCGGTCACGGCCCGGTCTAACGTGAGTAATCCTTTAGTCTTGAAACGCGTTTAACCATTCTTTAGTCAATACCCGGCAGTCCATCGTGGTTGTTGGTATCTATAGCTATCGCTTTAACAAAGGTAATTACCGGACCTCTACGCGCACACTTTTGACATAGGCGAAATCATCATAGAAGCCACTTTTTAAAAGGAGAAGAATCTTTCCAAACATATTATTCTAGTATTTCTAGTCAAAGGCTGGTTAAGTAATAAGCTATAAGCATTCAAAAGCAGACTACATTCTAAAGGAATCCTCTACAAAATCCTATTAACTATATTACGTTCAGGCATTGAAAAAGCAAAGCCTTACAAAATTTAATGTTTATTTAATAAGAGTCCCGGGTTGTCCTCGAAGCGTGGTCGCCTTACAATCTCCGACGAATAGTTTCGCGGCTGTCAGCCGGCTTTGAAAGGGATTTATTATTTTTATTATCGTTCACAATGCGTTTCTTTGCCATCTTACAACTAACCGGCATATCTTGAGCTGCCTTTTATTTATTAAACTCATAGAAGACAAAGTTTATCTTATAGTGGTTTTTATAATACGTCCAGTTTAAGGAGATCCGTGCACCGTATAACGTTTGCAAGAAAATAGAGAGCTGTATCTTGTGAGAGTTTATGCAGCTTATGGACGAAAAGGGAATTAGGTATGAAAAGATTATTAAACCTATTTTGACAATCCGCCTTTTGTGTTTTTCGTTAAATGAAAGTTTTAGCTTCGGATGGGAGTTGCTTTTGAAAATACAAGCTCTCTGTTTGAGATAAGCAGTTTTGTGGTGTTAATTTTGTGTAGTTTAGATTAAGTTTCGTGAAATATATATGCCAACTACGTTATACTTGGTTACTTAGTCATGCTTATAAGTACATTTTTTGAGGTTCCGTACCCAAAGGGTAAAAACGAAACCCCATTACTAAGACTCTACTGTCCGTCTGACTATCACCAGGCTGTATCTCATGAACCGTGATAGCTAGACGGTTGAAATTTTCACAGATAATGTATTTCTGTTGCCGCTATAACAAAAAATACCAAAAACAGAATAAAATATATACTTAAGGGGGGCTCCCATACAACAAACGTGATTTTTTTACCGTTTTTTGCGTAATGGTACGTAACCCTTCGTGCGTGAGTCCGACTCGCACTTGGCCGGTTTTATTTTGATACAGTAGGCTAGGCAAACGATACTGTAGAGTGCACCCTTGACGGAGTGTCATTATATAATATATACGTCATATTTTCATGTAAATATGACATAAACAATAACATTGCCTCACTATTTCATGCATAAAAAGTTATTTACGATACAAGTGCGAAAAAGAGGAAATTCCAAACGAGTGGCGATAAATTAAAACACAACCGCAGGGAGTGTTTTAAAACGACACGAGTTGCGAATTCGCAAATGTATCGTACAACGTTTTACAGTACATATGGCCCATTAAATTTTCAACATAGTTACGTAATGTGCTTATTATCGCACTAGTGCGGTAAAGTAGCACCATATGTACTGTAAATATCTTGTTACGACTAGAAATTTTACCTAATCTGAATCGGAGACGCTTCGCGCTTACGCTGCGTCTTACCAAAGATAGATATAACTCCGTAATAGATGGATACAGTCTAAGGAAAAAACGTGCCTCGAAAATCAAGAAAATTTGATTCTCGATCAGTGGGCGCTACTAGCTTTGGCCTACTGTCGTATAGATGGCGTTGACGGTTTCGTTTATTGTTTAACAATTTTAACGCATATCAATGAAAGAACATGGGTCAAAATCATAAAAATAATTAATGCAAATAAAAAAAATCATTGATCCATATTTAAATACATTTTATCGTATTTTTATAAATCTTTATTTTTAGTTTTAAAGTGTGTCGACAGATGGCAGTGAATTTACTGTGGTTACAAAATTCACTATGACAGTACCGCTCTAGTATAAGTTACTCTATGGTCTTACGTAAGCGAACTAATCGCGAACGCGAAGCGTAGCGGCGCGGCATGCTGAGCGAGGAAAACAAATGAAGTGATTCTATTGGTTCTTAACAAACACATCCCTCGCTACGCTTTCTCGCCTTCTCTGGTGGAAACGCAGTCTTATGTTGGCTTGATGATAAAATTATGTACACCCCAGGCCAAAAGTATGAAAACAAGCTTGTATTTCAATAGAAAAGTGTGATCTTTTAAGCGATGGTTTTTCATTAATCATTGACAATTTGGTAAAAATAATAATAGAACATTTTAAAAGTAAATTACTCTGGCTGTGATAGTTGCCAATTCAACATTTTTGTCATGTAATTAAAGTGTAGGTATTATAATTATGTAACTTTTCCTACTTTATTTTTTTTGCTTTTTGACAATATTTTAGGATGTTTTGATATTAAGCGTGTATTTTTAATCTTTTGAGTTTGCCTAATGTAAGTCTTAGTTAAGTTTTTTTTTAAAGTTGTTTGCAGAAATCGCGAAGCGTCTGGTTGACGTAACTGGTGACCGAAGAGCTGGCGGCTTTCTCGCACAACGTATCAGCATTGCGATACAGCGGGGAAATGCCGCCAGCATCCTTGGTACAATGCCTCAAGGGCCTATTTTAGATTTAAGCTAGTTATTAATTTCGTTTACGTAGTACCACTGTATATATCTTGTATGTAAATAAATAAAGTTAATGTATGTATTAAAAAAAAAGTCTTAGTTTACAAATATATACAACAAAGATAGAAACATGAGATATTAAAGAAAACAACGTTGTTTCCATACTTTTCCTGGGGTGTATTTATGACAGTTCTAGAAATAGATGCATCCGGAATCATTTATGATCAAGCCACTACAATATTCCAACATAGATAGGTACCTATAATACCTATACATGCATAGAATCATGTTTTCCTTATATCTGCACGTTCATTGCCCCTCAAAATGACATTGACAGTTTTCCTCAACAGTTCATTGATGGTTTCCAAGCATGAAATTACTTTAAAATTGCATCGTCATCATAACTTTTCGGTATTAAGAAGGTGACGATGATTTTTCACCTACAAAAGTTGCATATACTTATAACTTAAAAAATTAAAAAAAGTTGTTTCTAGGGTTCCGTACCCAAAGGGTAAAAACGGGACCCAATAGGGTCTTAGTAATAACTAAGACTCCGTTGTCCGTCTATCCGTCTGTCCGTCTGTCCGTCTCTCTGTAACCAGGCTGTATCTCATGAACCGTGATAGCAAGACAGTTAAAATTTTCACAGATGATTCTGTTGCCGCTATAACAACAAATACTAAAAACAGAATAAAATAAATATTTAAATGGGGCTCCCATACAACAAACATGATTTTTTTGCCGTTTTTGCGTAATGGTACGGAACCCTTCGTGCGCGAGTCCGACTCGCACTTGGCCGGTTTTATTTTATAGCACTTCGGTGGTCATTCATACATTTTCTACTTGTGTTTAGTGGCAAACGTATGAATACGCAATAAACACTAATAAATATCTAAAGTCTGCATCTTCTCAAATTATAATCAACAAAACACAAAAGCCATTGTCTCTTTGTGTGCCATTGTGTGTTGGCGTGTGCCACGGCGCGTGCGGCGCTCACACAATGTTGGCCGAAACGTTAATGCAATAAACTATTAACCAGTACAAATTGAACCGTAAACATTCCATTCGTTCGGACGAAACGTTTTGCCTCCTCCTTTTTGGTACGGACGGCTAAGGAATGGAATGCGCTCCCGCCATCTGTATTCCCTGATCAATATGACCTCGGTCTCTTTAAAACAAGAGTGAATAGGCTGAACCGGTGAGCTCCATCTTAGGCCCTGTCTTCACTTTCCATCAGGTGTGACTAGGGCCAATCGCCGATCAGTTTATAATAAAAAAAAATAAAAAAAAACTGTAACCGACTAACCGTCCGTTACGGTTTACGGTTCAATTTGTACTGGTTAATGGTTAATTGCAATTAACGTTCGGCCAACACTGATAAACAGGCCACAATATGAACGCCAGCCGCAATTATCCCACATCCACACTTACCCATATTAGGTAACCTTATGTGACTTTTGTGTAAGTTTGTGTACATTATAATTTGTTTTAGTATTCGTAATCAAGATTATGATTTCACAAACAAACATATAAAGCCTTCCTTTTATGTTTCGTCAGTTGAAAGACTTGAAAGTATGTTCCAGTACGGATCGACAATAAACTCCTCATCAAAACTTCGTTATCCCATTTAAAAATAAATGTTTTCTTCAAAAACCCCCGTAAATTTGCCTGTCACTATCCAACCTCCATCCTTTAAGCAAAAACCAACCTTAAACATTTAAAATAAGTTTCAAATTTGAGTTGGTAAATGTATTTTTGAACAATACTTTTTCAGAACTTTCATAAACAAGCATTGTCCAAAAGCAAGAGTCCTTAAGTAAAGAAGTTACAAATTCACGAAGTTAATTTGCGTTGAAGATAATATGGACAGGATATTGCTTAATTTTTTCGGGCTAAAATGGGTAACTTTTTTCTTGGTGTCAGGCGTTCTTCATTTAAAATGGCAGTAAAACGTCCAGGGGAAAATGTTTTGACACCGTTTCTAATATTACCTAGGGGGCGTGCACAGTAAAGTAGGTACTAGGTAAAAAAACCACGCATAATGGATTCTGTACCTTAAAGGATAGACGGCGCGATTCGGGAAATAATTAGAGATTCACTAGATATGGCGGTTGGCGCTTACGCTATTATTAACGCCGCTCCAATTAATATTGGATGGCGCTTACGTCCCCATAAGGTACCTTTTGCCGTGGAATGTCACATATTTTTACTATTTTATATCTAATGAATCTCTAATTCATTTCCCGAATCGCGGCGTTAATTGTGCTTGCTGATACGTTGAAAACCATTTCTGTTTAATCTTTAAGAAAAAAATTGGATAGGATAAATAGGATAATCAGTTTGCAAACCTTACGTCTTTACCTATTTTCTATCTGATTCACTGACACAAACAAGACCTTTAGCAAAGTTTTGACATAATACTCATACTCATACTCATACTCATACTCATACTCATACTCATACTCATACTCATACTCATACTCATACTCATACTCATACTCATACTCATACTCATACTCATACTCATACTCATACTCATACTTATACTTATACTCATTTATTTATAATAATATTTCATATTACACATCATAATTGGATTTACATAATATATTCAATTCATTCAAATAATCATTAATTAAATTAAAGTAAAATAATACAATATAAAAATAATCATCACATTTCAAATTTCCAATAATTAATAAAAATACAAAATATAAAATTAAATTAAGATTAAATCATTATTATTATATTCTGACATGTCATAAAAAGCATGTCATAATATATCATGATACCTATTGCTCGGCCATCTGAAGCGAATGGGAGACGATCGGGCGGTGAAAAGAGCGTTTGAGGGAAAACCGACAGCACGCCGCCCGGTCGGGCGACCTAGGTACCGATGGGCGGATGTGGTGGACGCTGATCTGCGCGAGCTCCAGGTCCAAGACTGGCGAGAAACTGCACAGGACCGGGATCAGTGGCTAACTGTCGTGTTGGAGGCCAAGACACACTTTGGGTCGCTGCGCCAGAGGAGTAAGTAAGTAAGTACCTATTGTTAGTAAAGCATAACGAAAAAGCAATTTTTACGTCATCTCACAATTTCATCGTCTTATACTCGTTTACGATACAACTTATATCCGTTTTGAATGATTCACGGTTAGATTCACGGTCTATATCCCGGTCAATATAAGTCTTATATCCGGTGATAAAAATTATCGTTTCCAATTCATTGCCCACACGGTTTTTGTAGGTTTTCGTTAAAAAACAATTTCCGACCAATCTTATGAACATTATCTTGGCCCTTATGAATTGAGGGACGATTTCAATTTAGATTAGATAAATAACTATAACATTAGAGACATGTCTGTCGCAGTCGGAGTTGATAGGTACAATTAATTTCTATTATAAACTTATTTCATATAATTTCATTTGAAAACACTTTGAATTTGACATTCATTCGGTAGAGGCTTTACACAGCCAAATCTAGTATTCATATTTTTTCGTTTAGTATATACGCAACTCCAAAGTTTTACATATTATTAACCATAGAGACTTGTGTGTAGCATAGGAAGTATATTGAGATAGATTTTGCTTAGAAATACAATGAAAATATTAACCATACAAAATAATTCGGCCCGCAATGTAATAATTACACCACACAAGTTACGGGACATGAGCTTTTTAAAGTAACTGTCGCTTCAGGTCGGAAATGCAATTTTCCTATCAGCCTATGAAAGGTGAACTTTCCGAATAATAATTCATAATAATAATTCATAATTCATAATTCAGAATAGGAGATAAAATAGTTATTTGTGCAACAAGAGAGGAAAGTTGGTTTTTCTTGCGAGTGTTTATTTTGAGTCCCGAGAAAGTGAAAGACTCTATAATTTAATCACGAGCGAAGCGAGTGATTCTAAGTTAGAATCTTGAGCGTAGCGAGGGACTCAAAAACACGAGGTGTAAAATAACTATGCTCTCGTGTTGCACACATAATTTTTCACCTCAGTAGTTAGAACATATTAAAGGGTAAAATGTTTTTCGAATTACACGGAATAATACAGAAACAAAAAAAATGTAATAAAAGTATGAAGTGGCAGTTCATGGCCTTCACTAAATTAAAAAAGCTACTTTGTTTCACTCCCTGGAGTGAGGAAAGTCGCACTTTCTTCACTTCATGGAGTGACGAGAGTAGGCTTGTTCGAGCTGCTGATGTGAAAAATATTTTTTCTTTGCCAATGTAGCCAATACCTTATACCCCGAGGTGCGTTCGTCATTTCGCCGAGTTTTTTACGATCCACCCGAAATGCGGAGTTAATCAAGTGGGATACCCGGTAATGCGCACCAAACGGTTTTAATTAAGTCTCTATTACACTCTCATCTGTTAAGAATCTCCTTCATGACGGTTTTTTATGTGGTCATTTTCATTTATATTTTTCCAGTTATTTAGGTATACTAAAGTTAAACACAGGGAAAAATGGAAAGATTTTTGAATTTGACCTGCTTTTAATATGCAAAATGGGCAATGGGCGAGTTTTGATATGAAATACATATACATACTAGCGTTACTTTATTTATTTATTTTAAACTTTATTGCACAAGAACAAGTACAAAAGGCGGACTTAATGCCTTGAGGCATTCTCTACCAGTCAACCACTGGGCCAAACAGAAATTGTTAAGGTGGGTGCAGTGGGATGCGAAAAAAAAAAATTCTAAATATAAATTCTAATACTAACGCCAATATACAAACTAGTAATATTTATATACTATAATACCTTTATAAACTACATAAATAAACAATACAAATATATATATACAAATTTATCATATAATATACATAAATATATATATTTGCATGTGCGGGGAAGGGGGGAGGGGGGGGGGCACTAGACTAGCGTTAAATAAAAAAAAAGGTACCTATTCCCGCCTCGGTCACCGGTGGACTTGGTCACTTTTTCTTTAGTGTATATGGTGTATGTTATCTATTTCAGTTTATAATTTGTATAATTTAGTGTGGCTACTTAAAAACACAAATCAAAAAATATTTCATAACATAATTTTATTTGTTCCCTAGTCAAATTTGTGTTAAGCAATCACACTTCTAGGTATATAAATTATATACTGAAATAAATGTCATACACTAAAGAAAAAAAAATTAGTGGTCAGAAAATTTGCCGACTAAGCTAAACACGCCGCGCCGGTTTGATTCCGGCCTCAGCCAGCGGAAGGCAGTCATTTTTCTTCAGTATTTGACGTTTACAGATTATAACAAACAAAACTCATCAAAACTAGTTACTTTTATTAGGGACTAGCTTTTGCCCGCGACTTCGTCTGCGTGGAATTAGTAATTTGGGTACCTTAATTCTTAAACAAATCTGCTTTTTAATCCATCCTTTTTTTACCCCCAAATTGGTCCACACTATACATTTCCCCCCCATTTTCTATTTACACCCTTAAGGGATGATTTCGGGGATAAAAGTTATTCTATACCCTTTCCCACAGCTCAAAGTATCCCCATACCAAGTTTCATCTAAATCGGTTCAGCGGTTATTGATTCCCCATACAAATTTCCACCCCCCTTTTCACCCCCTTGAGGGGTGAGTTCTGGGATAAAAAGTATCCTATGTCCTTCCCCGGGACTCAAACTATCTGTATACCAAATTTCAACTAAATCGGTTCAGCGGTTTAAGCGTGAAGAGGTAACACACAGACAGACAGACAGACTTTTGCATTTATAATATTAGTATGGATTAGTATGGATTAGTTAATCAGAACATAACAGCATTCTAACAATATCAACCACGATGAACCCAAGTTTCTTTCAAACAACGAAACCGGTAACTTCGAAATGAGCCCAAGTTGTACCGGATTGGCAAATCGGTTGAGTAGTTTCCGAGATTTTCGGTAACAAACTCACCAACTCTGCGGCCTTAATAACATTGCTTGGCGAGTGGCGGCGACTGTAATGAGCTATTTTTAAATAAATAAATAGGTAGTTATCAACAAAGATAGATATAACTCCGTAGATGGATACAGTCTAAGGAAAAAACGTGCCTCGAAAATCAAGAAAATTTGATTCTCGTTCAGAGGGCGCTACTAGTTTTGGCCTACAGTCGTACAGATGGCGTTGACGGTTTCGTTTGTTATTTAACAATTTTAATGCATATCAGTGAAAGAACATGGGTCAAAATCATAAAAATAATTAATGCAAATAAAAAAAATCATTTATCTATATTTAAATACATTCTATCGTATTTTTATAAATCTTTATTTTTAGTTTTAAAGTGTGTCGACAGATGGCAGTGAATTTACTGGGGTTACAAAATTTACTATGACAGTAACGCTCTAGTATCAGTTACTCTATGCAGATTATAACAAACAAAACTCATCAAAACTAGTTACTTTTATTAGGGATTAGTTAATCAGAACATAACAGCACTGCATACTAGTAACAATATCAACCACGATGAACCCAAGTTTCTTTCAAACAACGAAACCGGTAACTTCGAAATGAGCCCAAGTTGTACCGGATTGGCAAATCGGTTGAGTAGTTTCCGAGATTTTCGGTAACAAACTCACCAACTCTGCGGCCTTAATAACATTGCTTGGCGAGTGGCGGCGACTGTAATGAGCTATTTTTAAATAAATAAATAGGTAGTTATCAAGAAGCGGAATTCCTATAGCAGAAATCAAATATAGAATAGAATAGGATAGAATAGAAATAATTTATTCGTTAGCACACAAATAGAAAATTATACAAAACAGAGAAACATAAAACAGAAAAAGTGCCACGAAATGGTCAAACGAAAACGAAACGAAATATCAAGAGGGATTTAATTAATTGAATACTGTGCTTTATCGATTATCAATAAATATTTGTCACTTAAAACGACATCGTTTAAGAGTTTAAGTAATGAAATTAGACTTTTGAATTAGCAAAATCACTACATAGTATAAAACAAAGTCGCTTCCTGCTGTCTGTCTGTCCCTATGTATGCTTAATTTCAATTTCAATTTATTTATTTATTTTGCTAATATACACAGATACAATATTGGTCATGTCAGTGTGGTACAAATTCATGAGTGCATATTACGCCACAATAGGCATGCAAAATATTAATCTTACACTAAAATTATAATTAGCCTATCTTCTTAGCTAACTAATAGGTATACATTTAAACTATAAAAATCACAAATTAATATATTATATATTATACATTAATAATCGAAACATTGTGAAACATATAAATAATAAAAAGTTCAAAATTACAATTAAAATAAATGAAACAGCCATGACGATACATTATTATATTCATTCGTATATTTTTTCGAAAAATTCCGTTAAGGAATAGAAAGGTCTACTGATTAAAAATGATTTTAAATTCTGTTTAAATTTATCTAAATTACTGCATTCTGTGATGTCGTTATTTAAAGCATTGTATATTTTAAATCTTAGATCTTTAAAACTACACAATGGATTTTGATGCGGTTTTTTTCATAGATAGAGTGATTCAAGAGGAAGGTTTATTATATTTTGTGCAATAAAACTTAAATAAATAAATGCCCTTACCGGGATTTATACCCTGGACCATGGGCGTCAGGCGGGGTCACCACCAAATAGGCCCGGCAGGTGGTCAAATAAGGGTTTAAAGGATTTTTTTTTATTTTGTTGTCTTTGTCCTGTAATATTTAAATACAATTTGGCTGGTCTGAAGAGCTGGGTGGAATAAATATGAAATCCCAATTTGGGACAAAATATGTATGTATTTTTTTGCGTTTAGTTACAAAAACCTATGGTGTTTTCGTAAGTGTAAGATTTTTTATGACTTACGGTGAAATTGCGCTTAGATATTATGTATAGAATAAGGAACTATCCATCAACCAATTTTCGATACCGGACAAAAAAAAACTTTGTTTTTGACGCATGCACGAAAAAGTGTCACGTTGTGGATAGATCTCCATGGTAACGTTGTGGGCAGGTCTCTATGGTAACGTTACGGACACGTTGTGGACAGATCTCCATGGTAACGTTGTGGACAGATCTCTATGGTAACGTTGTGGACAGATCTCTATGGTAACGTTACGGCCACGTTGTGGACAGATCTCCATGGTAACGTTGTGGACAGATCCATATGGTAACGTTACGGCCACGGTGTGGACAGCTCTCAATGGTAACGTGACGTGACATTCTTATGACGTTATCACGCAAAATTATCGTCCGTAAACCATATTTTTTTTGTCAGATTTCAACAAAATTAAAATAAACTTATTCAACCATGCGTACAGGGGTCATACTATAATGGATCTCTTAAGGCGACGTGTGGGAATAGCGACCTTGTTTATTAGTGTAGATAATACGTAAAGGCTCGGCAAAGTTCTCGTCGACTTAAACCAAACTAATAATTTTAAGTGCGGGACACGGTGTATGGAATGGGGGAGAAGGTTACATGCGTAGGGTTATTATTATGCGTATGCTTGCTTTTGAGAATAATTAATGAAGTGTAAACCTTTAGTTATTATTCTCTTTATTTATCTATCTTCTTAGGCTAGGCTTTTTACAATCCATATTACTGTTACCTCTTCACGCTTAAACCGCTGAACAGTTGAAATTTGGTATATAGATAGTTTGATTCCCGGGGCAGGACATAGGGTAGTGTTTATCCCAGAAGTCATCCTTTAAGGGGGTGAAAAGGGGGGTGGAAGTTTTTATGGGAAATCGATAAAAAGCAGATTGGATAAAAAATAAGCTACTCAAATTACTAACTCCACGCAGACGAAGTCACGGGCAAAAGCTAGTATCCATGTGTTTTTTTTTTAATACTACGTCGGTGGCAAACAAGCATACGGCCCGCCTGATGTTAAGCAGTCTCCGTAGCCTATGTACGCCTGTGTATGTAGTGTATGTATATAAAATTAAAATATAAAAACAAAACAATACAAAAAATATATAAACACATTATAAAAAGTATTAACGTTATTAACGTTTAAAATGTAATGTTAACTAATTTAGTATTGTTTAGAATAAGTTGATGACATTTGTTATGTCATTTAGAATTAAGTTTCCATATTGTATAGTCAGCAGCAGCAGATGAATCAACGATCAAAAATTATCTGCTACTTCAAATTATTTTCGCCTTCCACGCCGCTTTTCCTCTTATTTGGGACATCTGGCTTAAGGAACGGCTTGAAGACACGCATAAGTGAGACCTGGAGATCCAAAACACGTAGGTACAGGAAATTGGAGATTATGAACACCCCTTGTTGACCTGAACGCAATAATTGTCAATATTGAAATAGTGGCGTAGACGAGGGTCGAGGTCGCAAAGGCGTAATGTTTTAATGAATTTATACCCTTATCTAAAATTCCAAATAATAGCTTGGTTTAGATCAAGATTAGGTTATACATTGTACCCAGTGTTACGTAATACAGTCGCCGTCAGATATATCGGAGCGGCCGAGGTGCTCAAAAATATCTGAACACGCACTCTAACGCCTTGACAATAGAGGCATGTTCAGATATCTTGTGAGCACTTTGGCCGCTCCGATATATCTGATGGCGACTGTACATACCTACATTGGGTTGACAGGCTGGCGATCAGATTCCGACTTAAATAATTGCTTGAAGGTGACATTCGGATGTCTACTGCAGCTATATTTTGTAGGTAGGTTGGTGGAGAAGCGGCCATTCACGTTCCCCTTAAAAATTATTATAGTATATGTGAGTCCTCTCCGCTACTTTCCATTGTCGTTCAGGATTATAAAGTCAACGGACTTGTTCGCTTCCCTCCCAAATATCTATTTCACAAATGAATAAACAATACAGCTAGTTGCTTTAGAGGAAATTACGTAAAAGGAAACTACGGAGTGAGGGGATGGCTTTAAATAGATATGTTTAAAGTTATCATCTTCTGCCCGCGACTTCGTATGCATGGAATGATGATGATGATTGAATCCTGATCCTTTCCCGGGCCTCAAACTATATTCATATTGCACCAAGCGTGAAACGGTAACAGATAGCAAAGATAGATATAACTCTAAATATAGATGGATACAGTCTAAGGAAAAAACGTGCCTCGAAAATCAAGAAAATTTTATTCTCGTTCAGAGGGCGCTACTAGTTTTGGCCTACAGTCGTATAGATGGCGTTGACGGTTTCGTTTGTTATTTAACAATTTTAACGCATATCAGTGAAAGAACATGGTTTAAAATCATAAAAATAATTAATACAAATAAAAAAAAATCATTTATCTATATTTAAATACATTCTATCGTATTTTTATAAATCTTTATTTTTAGTTTTAAAGTGTGTCGACAGATGGCAGGGGGGGGGGGTGTATGGACTTGTGTAAAAGTTGTATTCAGATTTATCCCAGTTGCACCATAAATGTGCCCAGGGTCCGCTTTGGCAATCTAATACCAAGAATTGACGCCACCATCTGACTTATGACTTTCCAATCCATTGGGAACATTAAGCGTTTTTGGGATTAGTCCGGTTTTTTCACGCTGTTTTTCTATACGACTTTCAAACCTTCACGAAAAGAGCGTATACTTCCATCTAAATTGCAACCACTGGTGCTGGTGTTGAATAAGTGTCCATGGTAGAGTGTAAGTGCTACCTGTCGGGCTTTTTGTCTGCCCGTTGGCCTACCAATGGTTAGCACCAGACCATAGGCCAGACCAGTCTAGCTCACGGTTCATGAGATACAGCCTGGTGACAGACAGACGAATAGACGGAGTTTTAGTAATACAGTTTCCTTTTTATATACCCTTTGGGTACGGAACCCTAAAAAAGAAATTTATTGGCACAAGCCTTGGTTTGAACTCACGACCTTTCGGTTTGGCTAAGCCAGAGTCTATGTACTCTGTGCTATAACTAAGTCACAAAACAACGTTTTAAGAACTCGCCTGCATATAAAACAGGCCGGTTGCGCTTCATTACGTGGGGCGTAAGTGAAATTTAGTGTTTGGGGCGACTCAGGAAGTCCCTGGGGTCATTACAAACGCTTGACTAACCCGGGACATAGGATACAGGAAAACCAGTATAATTAAGTAAGCATACCCTTTAAAAATCGTTTACGATAAATATGACATAGTAGCAAATACACCTCGAGTGGCCACACATCTCACAGCAAAAGTAGCGAAACTTGCATAAAGGTTTCCATGACGCGCGCAATCTAGAACAAACATGTCATTGTCTGCCAGCCGGGCACATCTTGCCGCGAGATAGACTACCCGTCCCCCTATAATTCATACAGTTAGTAAAAGACGGATAGTCTATCTCGCGGCGAGATACTGTCGCGCCAATCATATTCTAGGCCTACAGATCTGGGAGGCGATTTGGGATTCCGATCGCTCGAATTCGCCACTCGAAGGAGAAGTCGGAGGAAAGCGGCGAAATATAAATTTTTAAACGTATGATATGTAAAAAATACTTACACAAAAAAAAATTGAAATACGAGCGATAGAAATTGGCCATCTAGTGATATTAATCTCTCGATTTCAATTCTATGAATACAATTTCCATAGTAGTGGAGATAGTATTGAAGATACACGAAATCGAGCACTCGAAATTCAAAAATTGGTGCCCTGGATGCATTTTAGTGAGATATCAGGTCTTGTAACACTGGTTGACAGTCAACTCGCGATATAGCTGCTATTGGTTGCTGCAGCCAATGTCACGGACATAGGCAGGCACGCGTGACGATGCTCTGAAATTAATGGTGAGAAAGTAAATGGAAGCGTTCCTTGTCTGTATACCAGCAATTTGGGTGAGGTTTGGTCATTGTGGGTTTATCGACAGGTTTAAAAAAACCGGCCAAGTGCGAGTCGGACTCGCCCACCGAGGGTTCCGTACTTTTTAGTATTTGTTGTTATAGCGGCAACAGAAATACATAATCTGTGAATATTTCAACTGTCTAGCTATCACGGTTCATGTGATACAGCCTGGTGACAGACAGACGGACAGACGGACAGCGGAGTCTTAGTAATAGGGTCCCGTTTTTACCTTTTGGGTACGGAACCCTAAAAATGCCGAGTAGGAGCCAGACTCGCGCTCTGAGGAATCCGTACCACCACCATGGCATAAGTAACGCGGGACACTACTTTATGATATGTTTCCCAGTGCAGTACGCACGAACCAATAATTAAGATGGTTATATACCTATCTCATCTCCAAAAGTTTTAAATCCCATTATTAAAATCCGATTATTAAAATCCCGAAAACTACGGGATTTTAATAATCGTATTTAAAATTTTCGGAGATGAGATAGGTTTTTAGAAGGATCACCAATCTAATCTAACCTAACCCAATGGCTCCTACAGAATGCCATTTTCAAAAGTTTAGAAAATTTAACGGTTTTTTGAAGAAAAAAAACGCGTTTGGTCAAATGAAAATTCGGCAAATGAAACATCGAGCAAACATATTTCGAAGTTGAGGTATGTTACCAATTGTGAAAAATCGTAACAGATTTTAAATCCCACCTAAATACAAGTAGAAGTCCCTTTCTAACAAAAGCTGTCAAAAAGGGGCTTCCACTTGTATTACAAGCTACATGCTTTTGCTAAACGGGCCCCTGAACTTGCAAGCAGCAATTTTAAATCCCACCTAATGCGAGCTGCACTTGCAAGCAGCAATTTTAAATCCCACATGCGAGCTGCACTTGCAAGCAGCAATTTTAAATCCCACCTAATGCGAGCTGCACTTGCAAGCAGCAATTTTAAATTCCACATGCGAGCTGCACTTGCAAGCAGCAATTTTAAATCCCACATGCGAGTTGCACTTGCAAGCAGCAATTTTCCTGAAGAAATGCAATCCACACTATTACTGGAGCAATATTGCAGAGCGACAATAATCAAAATCGATGTTGCTGTCCGGATTGTTGGTGTACTTACTGCCAGTTGCACCATCCGCACTTGACAGACTGATCAGCGTCACCCGGCGCGCCGCGGCAGTTTACTATGAAACTTTCCATATTACCTACAATGAATTTAGCGAACTGTTTAACGATGTCTAACAGTTTAGTGTAACCGATCTTAGTCAATCCAAACGGCACTTTTACGTATCAGCACTACGTAAACATTTCAAGTTCTGTACCTCGAGTGTGGGGATTTTGAGTTTCCAAAACGTCCCACTTGGCGCGCTGTTCAAAATCTCATACAAAACGTCCGTCACGCTATCTAATGAAATTTAAACTAGGGGCTCTGCATGTAAGTTATGAATAATACTAAAATATTACTTACAAATTATTCAACTAAATGTTCCTGACTCAAATTCAAAGGATCATCCTTCCGACGCATTGTACAGTCGAATGAAAAAGTTTCTACGCTTAAAATACAAAATTTAAATAATTATTCTGTACGTATACTTCAAACTCACAAGCGGTATTGAACCTTTAAGTCTAAGGAGAGACTTCGCCTCCTTATGCGTGTTCTACCGCTTGTACAATGGGCTGTGCTCTGAAGAACTGTTTGAAATGATGCCAACGGCCGCTTTCTATCACCGCACCGCTCGCCATCGGCAGGGTGTTCATCCTCACACCCTAGCACCTAAATGGTCGCGTACTGTGCGGTTTAAGAGGAATTTCCTCCCGCGTACGCTTCGGCTGTGGAATGAGCTCCCTGCCGAGGTTTTCCCGAGGGGCTACAGTATGGGGTTCTTCAAAAAGGAGTGTACAGGTTTTTAAAGGATCGGCAACGCGCGTGTAATATCTCCGGTGTTGCAGGCGTCCATAGGCTACGGTAACTGCTTACCATCAGGCGGGCCGTATGCTTGATTCACTTGATTGCCACCGACGTGGTATATAAAAAAAGGGCTCTTTCACAATTCAATACAAGATTTACAATGACATCAATTATTTTATAGTGACATGAAATATACATAGCACCATATCTTATACCTTTAAACGAGTATTTCTTGTATATATGTAATATACAAGAAATGCTTGTATATTGTATATATGTATATTTTGGGAGTCTCGGAAACGGCTCTAACGATTTCGATCAAATTTGCTATATAATAGTCTTATCTCTGGGAAAACGCGCATTTTTGAGTTCTTTTTTTGTGTTTTCCGAGCAAAGCTCGGTCTCCCAGATATTATTTTAAAACTGTGCCACATACTCGTATGTATTAACATTCTATAAACACGCGCAAACAATGAAATACCGAAAATTACCTGTGTACCTAAATGATTAGTGGGTGTTTGTTTTTGTTTATTCGAGTTAGTAAATACAGCTTCTCAGTATTTTATTGTTTGGGCTTGAAAAATTTTGGCGTATCTAATAAAGACAATATTAGATACGCCAAAATTTTTCAAGCCCAAACAATAAAATACTGAGAAGCTGTATTTATTAACTCGACTTACCGCGATAAAATTACTCATGAAATAGAACAATGAAAACGGATTATGTCGCGTATATTGAATTTATAATACATCCCGACGTTTCGAACCCTTTAGAGAGTTGAGTACAATAACATCCTGAATGCTGTTGAAACTGCCGAAGCACTGTAGTGCTTCGGGCATGTTTGCAGAGGCACGAGTGGATGACTAAAAGAATAGCGTCTCTGCTGAAGCGCGTGCGCCGCTAGGACTTTGTCTGAACGCCTAGATTGCCGCCTCACAAAAGACTGGGTAGTAGTGATAGGCAGGGCTAAATACTTAACCCGTCTTGTCTCGTGTTCCTTCCTGCTCCCAGTCAATAGTGTTAATAGTTTTAAACTGTAAGTGTGTTTATATAAGTACTAATATAGTGTGTAACAGTAACAGTTAGCTCTTAGTTACTAGGAGTCGAAGTGGTCGCCATGGTCGAAATCGGCCGGAAGGATCATATGTGTGTAAGTTTGTTTTAGTGTAGTTACTAACAACAATATGGATCTCCTGGTCTGAATTAAACAAATTTTATTTTATTTATTTTACAGCGTTCGCGTTGGCGTAACTTTTTTGATCACTTCGCGCATTAATGTTGCTGACTGTATCTCAACCCTTCGGATGCGAATGAATAAATAAACGCTGTCAATCAAGCTGTGGGCCTGTGCTACTCCTTACCAACCGTGTAAGGTTTAGTTAGAGTAATGACGGCCAGTTTAAGGTGACCTCAAGATGCTTCCGTTGAACGCCAAAAACCCGAAGGTATCGTTAGTAATAGTGACATTATCACCATTATTTATACGTTATATGTTTTATATATGTATGGTTTTTGGGTCTCGTAAGTTTGTCAAATGGCGGATTTAATTCCAGAAGGCATTCTCTACCATGCAGTCAAACAATTAAAGGAACCCTCGCAGCGTACTACGTAGGCGAACAACAAGCGAAGCGATGCGGCTCGGGGTGAATCAATCCTTTAATACCTATAGAAGTGTCCTACGTGGGCGATCTCGTTGCGAACGCGAACGCCGTGGGCCCGCCGCGCCGCGCCGCGTCGCTTCGCTTCGCATTCGCGTCTTGTTCGCTTACGTAAGACGCAGCGTTATAGTTTGTCCATGTACGTAAATGACTGCTGAGGGCCTGCGGCATATTAATGTCACCGTCAATCTGTAGCTGTCAATTTCCATCATAAAATGAGTGACGTTCGCCGCCGCAGTAAAGTCACAACAGTAGGTGGTATTCAGACGTCACTTTAATGCGGCTGCAGTTAATGCCAGAATATCAACATTATCACTCTTTTACTCAATTACAATTCAATACAAATATTCTTTACGGTACAATTATATGGTGCTACTTTCTCGCACTAGTGCGTAAAAGAGCAGTTTTCGTGCATATGTCGAAAGTTTAAAGGGCCATATGTACTGCAAAACGTACGATACACGTGCGAATAGGTAAATTGCAACTCGTGTCGATTTAAAACATTCCCTGCGGTCGTGTTTTAATTTATCGCCACTCGTTTCGTATTTCCTGTTTTCCGCACTTCTATCGTAAATAACTATTATTGCTCACCAATATGTATGAAAAAGAACATGACATACAAATCAAGCACTTAAACTATAATAGACAACAGGCGGTCTTATTGCCAATTACCTACTATTGTAATGTCGTATTTTGGCTCCACTTTCAACAGATCAGGGCGCGTAGCCAACGTGCTAACCGTTAACGCTCCGTAGCGTATCGTAGTCATCTCTCTACCACTCTTCCCCACTAGTGCGACAGTGACAATAGCGTTAACGATTGCACGTTGGCTAAGCACCCTGCTTTATAAAACCAGGTTTCTAAGCATTATTGACGACCGGTCTGGCCTAGTGGGTAGTGACCCTGCCTGCGAAGCCGATGGTCCTGGGTTCGAATCCCGGTAAGGGCATTTATTTGTGTGATGAGCACAGATATTTGTTCCTGAGTCATGGGTGTTTTCTATGTATTTAAGTATTTATATATTATATATATCGTTGTCTGAGTACCCATAACACAAGCCTCCTTGGGCTTACCGTGGGACTTAGTCAATCTGTGTACCTAAGAATGTCCTATAATATTATTATTTATTTATTATATAATATATACAAATGTCAAATAAACCTATGAATACAAATAATTACATGAAGTAACTATTAGTCAACCCCGTTCGTTATCGCTCCCGGTGCAAAAGTGCCCATAATGCTCACGGCATTGCTCCGCTGGATGGCTATGGACCAGGGCTCGGAACCGGTATTTTTAAAAAAACCCCGAAATTGCCCAATATTTTGAATTTTCTTATGCTCATTACGTAGGACTGAATCATGTATTTAGGAAATAATTTTGCATTATTAAAACGTCCCATTAAAAATGAAATTATAAACAAAAGAACGAAAAAGAACGTAATAATACCGGTATTTTTGTATGGAGCAAATACCGGTTTCCGACCCCTGCTATGGACAGCCTCTGCACCAGGAACGATTCGGAGCGGGGGTTTATTTATTTAATCTTTATTGCACAAACGATAAAAACCTTACAGTACAAAAGGCGGACTTAATGCCATAAGGCATTCTCTACCAGTCAACCTTAAGGCTAAGCAGAGAGATTATTATAATGAATGATATGAAAACTATTTAGTTCGCCTCATATTTAGGCTTTTGGAACAATCCTCAACCGGAAGTAATAACACTTCCGTACTTGTACCAACATGTCCAATAACATATGTACATTGTGAGCCTTAAGTCCTTACTATAAGGTTCACATTTGTTTGTCAAAACATGGACGGTTCGTTTAATATTGATTATCCTTTGTTGCTGTCCTTAGCGTCAAAGTCATGTCTATTTCCTTAAAATTTAACACACTTGGCCTGTATTTAGAGGCTTGTACAGTTGCCATCAGATATATCTGAGCGGTCAAGGGGCTCACAAATAACTGAACACGCCTCTATTGTCAAGGCGTTAGAGCGCGTGTTCAGATATTGTGAACACCTTGGCCGCTTCGATATATCTAATGGCGACTGTGTTTGAGATAAAAAATATTTTAAAACATTGTTAACATAGTTTTTCACCACAGCAGTTGGTAAAGGCCCTCTTGATTGTTCAAAAACTGATGAGAAATCTGCATTTTATCCACATGTGTGGCAAGATAATCAAATTTTGAGTTGTTTCTGTATGTTGGCTGGTCATCATCATCATCATGTCAGCCGATAGACGTCCACTGCTGGACATAGGCCTCCCCCAAGGCTCGCCACTCCGACCGATCCTGTGCCGCTCGCATCCACCGAATTCCCGCGACCTTCACCAGGTCGTCGCTCCATCTCATTGGAGGCCTACCAGCAGTTCGTCTTCCGGTACGCGGACGCCACTCCAGAACCTTCCGGCCCCACCGGCCATCAGTTCTGCGAGCAATGTGCCCCGCCCACTGCCACTTAAGGTTTGCAATTCTGTTGGCCGGTATTGGCTTTTAAATAATGATTTTGAATGATAAATATTTAATAATATTCATTTTGTATTGATTTGGTTTGATATTTTACAGGTAGTATTTTCCTTGCGCGGGTGTGGTGAAAAATTTTGTGTTTTACTCAGTGGCAAAATTTGTTTAACCCTCGTGCCTGGAAACCCTCGCATCGCTCAAGATTCCACTTTTCGAACCACTCGCTACGCGAATTTTTCGCTTGCTCGGGTATCAATATTAGCAAAAGAGGTTAAATAACAACTTTGCCCCCTTCTTAAACAAATAACTATTAATCAACAGAGGCAAACAGATGAGATTTGGCAAAAGTCGCGCCAAGTTAACACCGCATGGCTTTTGCATTAACAAAGTGTGGCAAGCCTTTATTGTTAAGCCTTAGAGGCCATTCACACGAGCGCTTTCTCAACGCGCGTTAAAAAAGCGCTTGAATCCGCCCGCACGCTAAATTCGATTTAACGGCCAACGCTTAAAGTTGAAAATCCAACAGCTTGATAAAAAGTCCACACCTCCTTCACCTTCGCCTTTGTACACATTTACTGTATCTTCTCTGTGTTATGTATTTGTTTTGTGTAATAAAGTGTTTACAACTACTACTAAAAAGCGCCACCGCCATCGTGTGAATACACATGTATCCATTTGTGTCATTCAAACGGTTTTTTCGAAAAAGCGCTGGTACGAATGAGGCCTTATTAAATCATTACTATTTGCCGAAGTATAATTTTGCAAAGTTGAATCACGCTATTCCAATAACAATATGCAACATCAAAAATTGCGCACTATCTAAATACGCCGCATACAAACATTAATTTTATCATTCATGTTTATTGTTTATACAATAAACATTATTTCGGCTCCATTCTGTTTACTCGGTAAATAAAGGGTTAAATAAACGATGAAGGTAATGGGTAGATATTGCCCCTTGTCATGTTACGGGGTAAAATGTACGCTCATGCTGTCGGTATGTCTGTTGCATGTCTTACGGGTGATAGGCGATTGAGGAGTAATGCTATGTACGAATAATTTCATACAGTAATGTCTTCATACAGTATTATGGTCCTTAAACGTATTTTATAACAAATATTATAACAGGACTGATTGGCGTGATAGAAAAATGTGAATACAATTTCACGTTTTCTCCATAGTAAATGTATGGGAAAAAAAATTGTGGCTTTCTAGTACATTACCGTAAGTTGACCCCTAGGAAACTTGATACTGGATAGGAATGGCATCGATTGGCATAAAAAAAAAGTTGGCCAAAAATCCTCTCTCGCACCCTGTATATTTTTTCCAAAATCTGTAAACGCCAATCTTCATTAATTTGAAAATGAGGGAAGGTCTTCTAAGACCATTTTCGCGTAGCAGCACGGAATCTGGTAGCTGCCCTCACTGACCCAGTAAGAAAATCCACCCTGTATTTCCATAAAATTTTTATGTACAAATTCAGCATCCGATAATAGTTATTTACGATACAAGTGCGGAAAAGAGGAAATTCGAAACGAGTGGCGATAAATTAAAACACGACCGCAGGGAGTGTTTTAAATCGACACGAGTTGCGAATTACCTTTTCGCACGTGTATCGTACAACGTTTTACAGTACATATGGCCCTTTAAACTTTCGACATATGCACAAAAAGTGCTATTTAACGCACTAGAAGAGAAAGTAGCACCATATGTACTGTAAGAAAAATTGCTTAATCATGTCTATTATTGAAAAACATATCAGTAAGATCTTGTGAAAGCAATAATCCTTGTCCGATACTTTATCGTGATATTATAATCAGTTATACTGATAATAATATATCTGTAGTTTAATAACCGGGAAATTATGTATATGTACGGTCAAGAAATTTAATTTCAGTACCATTTCGAACCTTGTCACAGTAAAAATAGTATGAGGTCCCTAGCGACTCTCATATTGATTGTCACTGTGACAAGGTACGAAATAGTATGGAAATGTAAAAATTTGTCTGTATGTAGCATGTTTGCTTGAATTTGTGTAATCTGAGGTGACATTGACACTGGAAAACAAATTAGTCTTCACTTGATATGCATTTATCTATACACAAGTCACACTAGCCGGGCTAGCACATGATTGGCGCGAAAGTATCTCGCCGCGACGTAGATTACCCGTCCCTCTTTAATTCATACAGTTAGTAAAAGACGGGTAGTCTATCTCGCGGCGAGATACTGTCGCGCCAATCATGTGCGCGGCCTACAGTTGTGACAAATTGTACAAGTTGCCTTTATTCGCACCTGGGCAAGCGAGCAATATGCACGTGCAAAGAGCTCCCGCTCACCGAAGGAGAAAGAGACAAGCTTATGTTTAACAACGAGTATGACAAAGATGAATGGAATGCGAAAATTATTCAAAAATAGTAGATTACGTAGGTATAGAAATAAATATGGAAGTATATTTTGTCCTCCTTATGAATGAGTATAACCTATCTAGTTATATAATATCATTGATAAAGACCGCCTGTTGTTTAACCTCTTCTTTACTGTATTCTTTGTATTGTTTTCTGTAATGAGGTGTGCAATAAAGAGTATTTGTATTGTATTGTATTGTATTGTATTGTATTGTATTGTATTGTATTGTATTGTATTGTATTGTATTGTATCGTATCGTATCGTATTGTATTGTATTGTATCGTATTGTATTGTATTGTATTGTATCGTATTGTATTGTATTGTATCGTATTGTATTGTATTGTATTAAAATTACCAGAAATGTTAATATATTGAGAATATTCTGCAACCTTGCACATTGCTGCCTACACCGACAGCCTATATTATACAAGCTATATTATAGTGTTTGGTGTCTATAAGTACCAATTAGTTGCCTGTGCGAATAAAATGCGAAAAAATGATTTTTTTGCCAAAACCTTATTTTCTTTGACTGTTATAAAATGAAATAAATATTTATAATATGACGTCATAAACGTCCCCTTCGGCCATCGCGTGTGGCTACGCGAAGAATGTCCCTTGACGCGTCCCTTGTGGTTTTCCCAACGATTAGAGTCCCTGTTTAACCATACCATCTAATAACATATCTTAGTCCTTATATCGGATAAATAAGGTTCAAAGTTGTACAGATATTTTAGCATATGTGATCGTTATGAAAGGGCAGGCTTGGAATGTTCTGGTGCAATATATGCAGGGCGGAAAATATGGAAAATTTCGTATTTATAAATTGTTAGGCGTGTTTAAATGTTGAAGTATTTTAGCTTATGTATCAACGACTTAAATGTTTTATCAGTAAGTTAGTTACTAAAACTACTTAGTAACTTTTAATAGCCAGCCCATAAATAAAAATTCGCCGAGAAAAATCCTATGATTTGTCTTAAGAGTCCCCGGCAAGCTCGGCCAAATTCCACCTTCCCATACAAACGTAGTTCCGCTCTCATTTTAAAACTACGTGTTGGATTGTAATGAAACTTTGCACATACATGAGGTATATCTAGGTCTGAAATTAGTTTATATGAGATACATAGAAAACATCCATAACCCAAGAAAAAGCGTGATACACACATGACTTTACCAAGAATCGAACCATGGATGGAAATCCTACTTCGTGAGCAGGGTCACCACTAGGCCGTCTGTCCTATCTGTTTTGTCTTTTACTTAATTCGCATATAAAACACACAGTTCGCGTCACCAAAATGACTCAACAGCTAAAACCTAGGTCATGCACAGCCAAACATATTGACAAAAAACCGTGACATCATATCACGGGTCGATATGTCGTCAGCAAGGTGACAAGATAACAGAGGCCCACCGCGAACCATGTTCGACGTGTTGCCTCTGTCGCACTTGTAAATTCGTACGTAAGTGTGACAGGGAGGCAACACTTCGAACTTCGCGCTAGGCCCTCAGTTCAGTGACACTTTATCGCGACCTCTGTATCACCGATATAATTTAAGCTGTGCTTTGATTAGGGTAACAATACTTTGTACGATAGTGTGCAGTTTTGTTTATTGTACGAGTAATAAAGTTTTTAGAGGCGAATTTAGTGCCGAGACTTAGTTTTTACCAGTCAATTTATGTGTATTGCAAATTAAAATGGAAGAATAGCTTTGCGATCCTAACGAAATAACGGTACTTTTTGTATGAAATTTCCATTTCGGGAAAAAACGGTTTCCACTAACTAAACCTTAGGTAACAAATAACTTTGATTTTGATGGCGATCGCCTCAGCATAATATAATTTAGGTTTATAGGTCTCGCTTTTTTTTGTAGGTATTGCAAATTTAAAAAAAAAAAGAAAATCTATAAACCTTGTTTTTCATTGCACTTAATCTATCGTGAGACATATTTCAAAATATTTATAAATTTTATTTATTTACATGTCGCCAAAAGCGACTAAAAATAATAGTGAGTAAAAACCGTACTGATAAATATCTAGTTTTTCATTGTGTCAATATCGTACTAAAAATCGTGGAGAATGGAAAATATTTAGAAGTGGAAAACAACAACGCACTTACAATCCCTCTGGTGTTGCGGGTGTCCATGGGCGGCATGTGTATGAGATTAAGCGAAAAGCGAAGTTGCACCAACCACAATAAAATTAACAGACTGTTCAACGTCAAGCAGCAGAGAACTATGAAAACCGGACCTAAGTGCACCATTCGCACTTGCCAGACTGATCAACGTCACCCGACGCGCCGCGGCGGTTTACTATGAAACTTTCCATACAATAAAATTTTGCTAACTCTTTAACGATGATAAACAGTTTGGTGCAGCCGACCCTAAAAATAGTAATTTTCGTTTCTAATTCGTTTTATTGAATCCTTGTACAAGTCAATTTAATCTCAGTACGAATTTGTACATTGTCACAGTGACAATAGTATGAAGTTCCTAGCGACTTTCATATTGATTGTCACTCTGACAAGGTACGAAATGGTACGGAAATAAAATGATTTGACTGTATATAGCATGTTTGCTTGAATTTGTGTAATCTGAGGTGACATTGACACTTAAAAACAAAATAAATGAGTTTTCACTTTTATATTTTACGTAGCGTAGGACGCCCTCAAACTAGATAGAGCGATGACCTGGGCAAGGCAAGAGCTGGATCAGAGTTGCCGCAAATCGTGCTCAATGGCGTGCAATCAATGATGATTATGATGTTTTTAGGGTTCCGTAGCCAAATGGCCAAAAAACGGAACCCTTATGGATTCGTCATGTCTGTCTGTCTGTCCGTCCGTATGTCACAGCCACTTTTTTCCGAAACTCAAAGAACTATATTGTAGAAACTTGGTCAGTATATGTATTCTGTGAACCGCATTAAGATTTTCACTCAAAAATAGAAAAAAAACAATAAATTTTTGGAGTTCCCCATACTTAGAACTGAAACCCAAAAAAAATTTTTTTTTCATTAAACCCATACGTGTCTATGGATAGGTCTTCAAAAATGATATTGAGGTTTCTAATATAATTTTTTTCTAAACTGAATAGTTTGCGCGACAGACACTTCCAAAGTGGTTAAATGTGTGTGTGTGTGTGTGTGTGTGTCCCACCCCCCTCTAACTTCTAAAATAAGAAAATGATAAAACTAAAAAAAAATATATGATGTACATTACCATGCAAACTTCCACCGAAAATTGGTTTGAACGAGATCTAGTAAGTAGTTTTTTTTAATACGTCATAAATCGTAAACGGCAATTTACGTTTCACATAAAAATACATTGATTAAATTGTGTAATGTACGGAACCCTCGATGCGCGAGTTCGACTCGCACTTGGCCGGTTTTTATTTTGTTTCATTTCTTTCTCAAACAAACGAAATTCATCCCAATTTACTATACGACAAGGCTCAAATCAAAAATAGGAATATTTTATATGATCGGCCTCACGACACGGTGGCTAAAAAATTAATGCATTCCTGTTGCCAGGAAGGATTTAGCATTATACTGAGCAACTTTTACTATGGGACCAACCCCGAAATCGCGAAATTTTTTGGACTGTTTCATACATTTTGGCTGGTCCATTTTCTATGGGAGGGTAAAGTTTTTTTCGCGTTTTCATGGTTAGTCCCATAGTAAAAGTTCCATAGAAATCGCGGAGTGAGCCACCCATGCCTGTACTATAATTATATCATACTCAAAAGAACATTTATATGTAGAACGTTTAATCAATGTAGGTATAAATACTGACAACAATTATCTGTAATAGGTATCCCATTTCATGGTTCAATGAACTCATATCTCACATATGATGCCTGCCAAACCAAATGACAAGTAGGCAAGTTAGATTCACACACATATCACACAAACTAGTCTTTTACCGTGAGTTCATCTGCGTAAAAGTATTAATAAATAAATAAAATAAATAAAATAAAAATAAAAAAGCCTTTTATTTCGAGTCCAAGTTAATTACATTAAATAAAAACTGTAATATATAATGAATAATTAATATCTTAGTAATTATGTCATTTTCTATCGGAATGTAATATATAACTTATAAAATAAAATAAAAATTGTTTTGTTAATTTAGTTTTTAAGACAATTTTGCTGTGCCCTAACAGGGTATCATGTACCGACTATATTTTATTTACCACCTGTATGAAATGAACATGATTGCAATAAATAAATGAAAATGAAATGAAAATAATAGATGTCATATATTAAAGAAAAAGTGACGAAGCCCTCCAGTGGTGAAGGCCGGATCAAACAAATCAAAATATTTAATAAAATAATTTGATTTGTTCCCAAACTTGTACATTAAATAAGTCAGTTTTGTTACAGTAGAGCATTTATATAATTTATTTAGTATGTGATTTTTAGTATGTCAATTTAAATAAGTCAAATTATCACATATATTATTAAGTAATTTGATATTATAATCTTATAACAAAAATTTAGTTTGCGGACAAGAACCCCTCATCGGGTGAAGGCCTCCTCCAAGGACTCCATCTATCCCTATTTGCAGCTACATGTCTCCAGTTTGTCCCGACTGTTTTATTTATGTCATCAGTCCAGCGGCTATTTGGTTTCCCGGAGCGTCGTTTGCCTGCAGGTCCTTTCCAGGTGGAAAGGACCTGCGTAAAAGTCACATTAACTTTAAAAAAAATTTTACCTCAAAAGGGGTTGAATTTTAAGATTCATACTTAGCGCAGTTCGACATTTCAAAATATTTTAATAATTATGTTTGAAATTTTAAGGTCATTCCGTCAACGGCTTAAACTTTGCGTTGCCTGTCCATTCAACTTTTTATATTTTTGGACATACGATTTAAAATTTAAAGGGAACACATTTGTATTGTTGATTTCTTTCTATAGGTATTCTTAAAGTATGATGTGCCTGATATTCACGTAACTATACTAAAACGTTTTATGTCCATCAACTATACGATTTTTCCTCCCGCCTATCTAGGGTTTGCCAGAGAGCTATCGCAGCATATTAGGTGTAAAATTAAGGAGTCGAAACACGACGCTGCGCTCTAAGACTCAAATAATAGACGTAGCTCGGAAAGCGGCTAAGTTGAAATGGGACTGGGCTGGTCATGTCTGCCGAATGCCGGTCGAGTTGTAGGCCAAGTTATCCACGGAGTGGGAGCCCCACGAGTCTAACCGGGGATCCGGCAGACCTCGTCGGCGATGGCGGGATAACTTGGACTCCTTTTTGAGAAGCTGGCCAGATATAGCACTAAACAGAGACAAGCGGATAAAGAGGGGGGAGGCCTTTGCCCAGCAGTGGCAGACAGTGGGCTCTGAATAATAATCCTCCTCCTTGCTTCGGTTTCCTTATCACTGAGGGTCGTGGTCACTTCTAGGAAGCAGCTTCTCTTGCACAATTTGCCGCCACCTCTTTTTGTCTGTCGCCGAGTGTAGGGCACCGTGGAGCGTTACATCAAGGGCTGAGCAAATTTGGTCTGGCCCGGTCTGTCTGAATAATAATAATAAAAATAAATATGACGCCTATCTCATAGAATATTATAGAACCCAAACATCTGAAGCCAGATTATCACACGCCAGATAAAAGTTCACTCACATTGTTTCCAACGTCTATAGCGATATGCAAATTTTATTTAGATAACTAATATTAGCGTGATAATGTCTTATTTTTATCAATTATTGTACAGAGTTGTGACATTTTAATGTCACATGATTATATAGGTCAAAAGAGCGTTCACCCGGACGTTAGATCAGTAGATGAGGATTATAGCTATCGATTTGATGTCAAGCCTTAATCCCTGTTCGTGTTTATCACGTTTTAAAATATCACATTTATTAGACGCATTTGTGATATTTTTATCACAAGCTTACAAACACTAGCACCTGTCTGATTGAAGAGCAGACTATCTGGCGACCTACAAAAGACCTAGAAAATCTAAGTATATATTTTGGTAGATTATTTTACATAAGTACCTACTTATGCCTTTTTGGCACAGACATCAGCTGAGCCACCTTCCCTTTCAATTAGTTTGTAAGCATTATCGTGTACTTTTATTATGTACCTATGTTACAACTTCTTGAATAAACGTCTTTTATTATTATTATTATTACTTGGGTATATTTCACGTCTATAAAGTAATGAGAATTCACTATAGACACTTGTGGGTGCTGGTGGTACAATAATTCTAGCTCAGTTTTCTTTACATCGAAAGAGAGCATTTTAGGTGTGAAGTAAGGCGCGTATTGAAAACTACACGAAAAATCAAGTGAAAACGTTTGTGACTTTGTACCAGTTGAAATGTTTCGTTCTTTAGGTGACCGGTAGAGGCACTGTACAATTATTCCTAAACGTTCTCGCTATCGACTGTCATATTCTGAGCTCATGGTTGACACACAGTTCGTAAAGACTCTATTTATTCTTGAAAACCTCACAACGCTCAACATTCCACTCAAGTTTGAAATCTTTTGTCGCTTGCTCGGGTACGGTTATGCATCAAAAGTCTGACCGGTCAATTCGAACAACGTGATAATTACTAGATACGAGAACAATACTGACGCTCTATGTACTCGACTCCGCAAGCTAATATACATCTTCAAGCAGCTTCGGCACACTGCATCTACTGAAATCCTCTCCCTAGTCTATCAGAGCTTGTGCCAAGCTGTCATTACCTATTGCATCCCAGTGTGGGGCGGAACCTATAAAACCACACTGCTCAGGGTAGAGAGAGCGCAAAGGGCAATCCTCAAAGTGATGCACTTTAAAAAACGCGACTACCCTACAACTCAACTCTACTTAGAGTCCAAAGTGCTCTCTGTAAGGCAGATATACTTACTGCGTACAATTTTGAGACAGCATTCACTAGTGCCATTTAATAATATTAACGCCCAAAAACGACAGGGACACGCTGTCTGTAAAACGGTGTCTTGCCGCACAGCGTTTGGCCGTCGACAGATCGAAGCGCAGGGCGCACGTCTATATAACAAAATTAATAATTTAATCGCAATTTATAGCTTGACAAGGCGGGAAGTCAAAATTAAAGTACAAGACTGGCTGCTAAATCTAACTTACAATGAGACTGAAAATCTCCTCGTTATAATAACATAGGCAGAGGCAACTAGCTAATGTATAATTAAAGTGTAGATAAATTTAAATAACTTAAGCAACTATTTATTTATAGCAATTAGTTTAATGTTTTACTATCTTACTGCTGTACACGACCTTCATTTTTGTTTCGACATCGAATTTAGACGAACTTTAGCCCCTAAGGCACAGGTGCTTACCTAGTTTAGGGGTCGAAAGTCTGACCTCTCCATACTGTCATGTTTGTACAAACCCTTGTGTAATTGTTTATTATGTAACGTGCTCCTTATGTACAATAAAATATTTTATTATTATTATTATTATAATACGAGATCTCGTGGGGTAGTCACACAAATCTCTGTTTTGACATTTTGCTGGAACGTCAGTTAGCCGCGACCACGACCAGTGAAACATGTGTCGGTAAATAAAGGTAACAAAATAAATTCGCGATAGACCCGTTTGTAAATGTGATTTAAGATCTAACAGATACGATATAGTTTAGTTCTCAACTAGTTATCTTTTGCAGTTCGATTCGGGAAACCAATTGTCATTTCACGCTACAATTATTGTGACGTTTTGGGATATCCATTAGATGTCTAAGTAATATCTTAAGCAAATCTGAAAGAGATCGTTCAAGAGGACATTCGGAATCGAGGAAATTTCAAATTTGACATGACTTTCTTAAATATCTCGTTATCGTTTCTGTTTCATATCTAGTGGATATCTAGTTGATATCTAGATCATTGTTCGAATTGACCCGTAGGTAAAGCACTCGCTAACGAATCGAATGTTTGTATAATTTGTTTTTTCAATTGAACTCCATTTTACTGTATCTATCAACTTTAACACGAGGAGTTAAACAACAAATTTGCCCCCTCAAATAACTATTAAACGACCATCTTATCTTGAAATCGTATATTGCTTTATTTATACGCCAATTTTAATGTCCCACTGCTGGGCAAAGGCCTCCCCACTTATTTTAATCATTATTTTTCATATAAATTTGAATTTTATATGAGTTAAAGTAATTACTTATATTTTATTATACAAGGAAGATATTATTATAATAACTACGCCAATAGCAAGTTGCATTACGCTTAATTCTAATTAGCATTTACAATAAAATTGCACGGGAATTATTTTTAATTGTTAAAACGATGGTTTAATTGATACTGTTGTGGAACGTTCATAAAATCTATTTTTAAATCCAGTAAATGAGTTAATAAGCGTTGAAGTTCCTTATACGCATGTAAGAACTAATTACATATTAAAATATTGTAATGTTTTAATATGTATCTTTGTGTGTTATCTGTCGTGGCATCACCGAATGGGCCCTACGGAAGACCAGCGCTGGGTTTATAGCTAGCATTATGCTGAGTTGGGTCCATTTCGTGATGCACACTTGATGATCTCTTCTTTTCTTGCTGTTGTTGTCTGTACATGTTCGTACTTGTGTTGTGATCGTCACGAATAAATGTCTTTTATCTTTTATCTTATAACTAACATTATTTTTCATATAAAACTAAGGTATTCAGATCAAACGTAATTGGCGTTAGGGAGCCCCTTTATCAGACTTCTGTAGTTATTTTAGTTCTTTGTGCGTACGTCATGGCAGAATACACTTAGATACATATGTTGTGCGTACCTCACGGCAGAATACACGTAGATACAGATGTTGTGATGTGAGTATCTCACGGCAGAATACACGTAGATACAGATGCTGTGATGTGAGTATCTCACGGCAGAATACACGTAGATACAAATGTTTTGATGTAAGTAGGTACCTCACGGCAGAATACACGTAGATACAGGTGTTGTGATGTGAGTATCTCAAAGCAGAATACACGTAGATACAGATGTTGTGACGTGAGTATCTCACGGCAGAATACACGTAGATACAGATGTTGTGCGTACCTCACGGCAGAATACACGTACACGTAGATACATATGTTGTGCGTACCTCACGGCAGAATACACGTAGATACATATGTTGTGCGTACCTCACGGCAGAATACACGTAGATACAGATGTAGTGCATAATATTATTTATTTTATTATTTATTATTTATTTTATATATAAATATTATTTATTTTATAATCGTTTGCCATCGTATTTTCCCGGAAACATTCGTATTTGTCATGCTACTTCTGTCAAATTTAGTACTTACACTATACAGAGGCTGACTGAAATAGCAATAACACGTTTGTGCGTCTCCGTGAAAATACGATGGCAAACAATGGGGTTGGCAACTGTCAAAGGTTTGCAGAGATGGCGCCATCATAGCTTGCCCCTTTTTCTAAGAGAGAAGAGGGCTGGCATCCAGGGCATTAAAAAAAAATGAAACAATTCTATGGAGGCCAACTCCATTATGCAGTACATTTGTACTAGGAAAACATAAACTGTCACATTTTTTCATAAAATGTAACTTGATCCTTGTATGGATATAAATCATAGTTAACTCACGGAACCACGGTCCCTATTAGCTTATTAAACTTGGAGGTCAACTCTTACAAATTGATGTCAATTTCATCTCATTTTAACATTCGCTCGTGCATCTCCCTCGCACCGTACACGTCTAAACATAATATTTTTGGCACTTCATCCGTATCGATAATATCGATACGGACAAAACATGTACCTATACACTAGGTACCTTAATAATCTTAATATATGGGCAATAGGGTGGTGTATACAAATTTATTATATTTTTGACACTTTGTCCGTATCGATATTTTCAGACGTGACTGTACGACCGCGCGCTGCGACATTTGAAATCAAGATCAAATTTTAAAAATAGAAAAATTCACAGCTTCGGGTAAGACTTGAACTTGCGACCTGGAACACTGGTCCGATCGCTCTTAAACAAATGAGCTAGTTTATAAATTTTTCCTTTAATATAAAAATCAATGTCAAATTTACAAAGTTCGAATGACGCTTTTAAAAATAGATTTTATGAACCATTGAGGTTGTTAACAGATGTCCAGTGTGCTTTAGGGCGAGACAGTTAATAAAGTGCAGAGATATTTTTAGAATGATTATTAACACACAGACATACACAAAGCTTGTTGGCTTGAAGGTACTAACTTCTATCAGTCTAATTCGAACGTACACTGACATCAGAATGATGTCAAAAAAATTGCTAAACTAGACACGAGAGAAAAAGATTAATTATGTTACCAAAAAAGTGTTTTTACGTTTTTAGGGTTCCGTACCCAAAGGGTAAAAACGGGACCCTATTACGAAGACTCCGCTGTCCGTCTGTCTGTCTGTCACCAGGCTGTATCTCATGAACCTTGATAGCTAGACAGTTAAATTTTTTTTATTGTGCTAAGAAGTGAACGGCTATAAATTTTTGAATAGAAAGAATAGAATATCTTTAGGGTTCCGTACCCAAAGGGTAAAAACGGGACCCTATTACTAAGACTCCGCTGTCCGTCTGTCTGTCTGTCACCAGGCTATATCTCATGAACCGTGATAGCTAGACAGTTGAAATTTTCACAGATGATGTATTTCTGTTGCCGCTATAACAACAAATACTAAAAAGTACGGAACCCTCGGTGCGCGAGTCTGACTCGCACTTGTCCGGTTTTAAACGCGTAACGTCACGTCACGCTATTGAATACACTAGGGGTACAGGTCTAAGAGAACCATAGGCGTTCCTATATTGGGCACCCATATTTATTATAATTAAGGCCAAGTGCGAGTCGGACTCGCGCACCGAGGGTTCCGTATTTTTTAGTATTTGTTGTTATAGCGGCAACAAAAATACCTACATCATCTGTGAAAATTTCAACTGTCTAGCTATCACGGTTCATGAGATACAGCCTGGTGACAGACAGACGGACAGCGGAGTCTAAGTAATAGCCCCGTTTTTACCCTTTAGGTACGGAACCCTAAAAATATTATATTCTATTCTAAAATTTATAGCCGTTCACTTCTTAGCACATAAAAAAATTTACACGGTCACACATAACCCTTCCTTACGGTAGTCTGCCCTTGCGCACGCACAGCAATTAGGTATAAACTTGTATACTTTAAAATCGATCACGCTTGTAATGATTTAGTTATTGGCATTGGCCCACATGCATTTGAATTGTAATTGTAGTAGCTATACAACGCAGATTACAGTTTACTAGATAGTGTATATACGTGTCGTTCACGAGTCGTAGGCACTAGTTTTTACGAAAGCGACTGCCATGCCCTGGAAGGGAAACTAGGCTTTAACAGGATTAGTCCGGTTTCCTTACGATGTTTTACTTCACCGAAAAGCGACTGGTAAATTAATATATAAAATAAAGTACAAAATAAAATTACAACTAGAAGCTACACCTAAAAATTAAAATGAAAGACAATACGAGTAAATTAAGAGAATAATAATAATAACACAAATAAACCGCTCCTGCGCAGGTGCCCATGATGCTCGCAGCATTCCCTCGCTGAATTATGTTTTTTTTTTCAATTATGCGATTGCGAGTCTCCGTAAGAGCGTTTTCACGTTGACCGATCCGATATCGGATGTCGGAAGGAGGTACAATGTAAGATATATGTGTTTCTGTATTTATTTACGCATTTAATAAATCATTATTACTAAAAAACGATAAATAACGCATAAAAGGCGGACTTAATGCCAATGGCACTCTCCTGCAGTTATTATTATCAAAGGCGCCTTCCGACATCCGATATCGGAAAGGCGCTTCCGACACAAATTATATAATAGTTCTTCTTCCGATAAATTCAGCCATGTCGGAGCCCCCCGTCATCTGTCGGACCGATAATATTGGTTTGTGTGCGTAAGTGTAAGCATAATGCTTGTTGCAGTGTGCGTGACCGCTAAAGACTGCGCCCCGCCCGGTCGCGCCCCCGCGGCCTGACTGCGTGGTTGTAGGATCCTACATCCGATATTGGATCTGACAATTTGAAAACGCTCTAAGGGTTCACAGTGCAAGTTCTATTGGAGATACTCTGTAATATTAAGGCATTGAGCGTGGCACGATACGCGAAGGGCGAGTGGAAAAGGCCAGAAAACTGTACTGACTCATATTTAGATAAAGTACAAGGTTAAACGTCGTACTTGCTGTTTAATTTGATCTAGCATTAAAAATGAGGTTGCTAAAATGGATTAACGTGTTAGGAATTAATCTACATGCTGTAATAACTACCTACAATTGGTGCACAAATTTCAAATATGGAACGTGTATCCGTCCACTTCACTACTACAAGGAGGGTTTTTGTAAGTTTTTACCAATACATCACCTTAAGCACCCTAATGCAGTCCCTCAAGAAAACCCCCACTGCGACTTACATGTATTAGAACAAACACCCAAGTTCATACATTTAAATTCCCAAGCCCACAGCATACATGGCCGCAGCACGCGATAGGTACTGTATCGTTTCCTACATAATTAATAATTTCATGCAATGTATGGCTAAGTAGGCTAATTACTGATGAATCAGCCGATGCAAAGTCAAGGCCTGAAAGGATTACAGGTATATTAGTTGTTATAAACTGAAATAGATGTCATATATTAAAGAAAAAGTGACGAAGCCCTCCAGTGGTGAAGGCCGGATTCGAACAGGCGTCTTTAGCAATCTTTAGGTCACCTCGCCACGGCGGAACCCGTCCCAATTTCTCGACTATATGCCAAATTACTAAGACTAGGCGTCTTTGACCAACTCTAAGGGCAAGCAGTAGGTGCACCTATATGAATTCCTTACGGAATTACGATATAGCGAGAGAAACTGGTGCTGCCATCTATACACAACTTTCTATACATTTAAATTGTTCCCAAAGTTAAGTATATGAGTAATAAGCAGCTGGAACTGGAAACCACCGCAAACTTGGTTTCTGGCCAAACGGTGTGGTATTATGTCGGTTCGGGAATCTGCCGAATCCTACATCGCAACAGAAAACTGAGTCGCAGTGTGGTCGCAGACATGATTTTTTATAAGATTTTTTATTGTACATAATATTGTACTTAAGGTGTGACGATATTTGATTTATTTGATTTGATTTAAGATTTAGTTTTTATGGTGTTCTGTAGAAGGTAAATAAACTAAAGGAGAGACCTTTCACACTAGTATCTTAATGTACTATTAGAGCGTTTTCACATTGTCCGATCCCATATAGGTTTAAAGAATTTTTGTCGGAAGGAAGTAAAATGTAAGATACATGTGTTCCTCTGTATCTCTGTATGCATTTAATATATCACTATAATTAAAACGATAAATAACGCAGAAAAGGCGGACTTAATGCCAATGGCACTCTCCTGCAGCTGTTTTTGTCATAGGCGCCTTCCGACATCGATATCGGAAAGGCGCTTTCGAGAAATTCAGTTATGTCGGAGCCCCCCGTCAGCTGTCGGACCGTTAATATTTGTTTGTGTGCGTATGTCACGGCTTGTTGTAGTATGCGTGACCGCTAAAGACGGCGCCCGGGCGCGCCCCCGCGCAACTGATCATACTAGTTCCAGATACCTGAGATACCATGCCTCACACAGCCTATGTACCTGTACCTAATAGGTCTTCCTTTCCTCTAGAGACTAGCTCACAAATCAAAACTTAGCTCTCAAAAGAACGCAGGTGAATGATGAGATTTATGTTTCGGCGGCCGATCGTAAGAGCAGGCAGAGGCAGATCGTAATGTTCCTGTATAATATTTTGTCGGTATTAGTCGTATTAAACCAATAGATAGGTAGGATAGGTTCGATAAGTTGCTCCAGATGCCCGAAGGGCTAACTGTCCAGAAATAGGAGCCCCGCGTACCGGTGCTCCGTCGACTCAGGGAACAAGACAAAAATTTTCACGTTTCACGATATGCCTAGGAAATTCACGACCTGCCTGATCGTACGATCAGCTGACATATGGAAGAAAAAACCGGCCAAGTGCGAGTCGGACTCGCGTTCCAAGGGTTCAGTACATTACACAATTTAAATAATGTATTTTTTTATGTGAAACGTGAGTGAAATGTCTTTAAAAACGGGTCGGATCAAAACTAAGTATTTAAGTCCGACTCACGCTTGACTGCACATTTCTAAAACGTTTTCCTGTGATCTATAGGTAAAGATCTATTTTGTGTATTTTTTTCGAAATTTTTGACCCAGTAGTTTCGGAGATAAAGGGGGGGGGGGGAATGGTAATTTTTGCCTATTTTCTTGAATAACTTCTAAGCTGTGTATTCCAAAATTATAAATAAATATATTTGAGATTATCATAATGAGCTCTTTCATTTGATATGTAATACAATATAGTTTGAAAAACTTTATTTTTTAATTTTCTCGTTTACCCCCCAAAAGTGGCCCCCATGTTTAAAATTCATTTGTTTACGTTACATGTCCGTCTTTGGGTCACAACCTTACATATGTGTACCAAATTTCAACTTAATTGGTCCAGTAGTTTCGGAGAAAATAGGCTTTGACAGACGGACAGACAGACAGCCAGACAGACAGACGCACGAGTGATCCTATAAGGGTTCCGTTTTTTTCTTTTGGGGTACGGAACCCTAAAAAGAGTAAAAAGACATTATGCTGCGCCAAATCAAAGTGAATGGGACAAGGGAACGCTAATGATGATAAGATGAGCTTGTCTTATATTGACTTAAGTGTGGCATGTGCTTCCCTTCGCATCATCTAAAATATAACATGACAATATTTTCATCAAGTCAACCTTTAAATATCGTCATGGCCATGATATAAAAAAAAATAGAACATGAAACAAACAATCCATGTAGAAAAACTCGACGCTCGGCTAATCTGGTATGGCAGACACTGCGTCTGATAAGTCTGATAAGTGTTGTCATCATTGCTATATATAGAATAGAATAGAATATAAATTCAGGACGCTTTAACAACAAAAATTTAACAAAAACATGTCACAAAAACGGTTCAAAACGTCACTGAAAAGGTTTCCACTCAGCTTGGTGTCAAGGTATATATACTTAGATGCGGTATTTTGGTTTCGTTCGTATGCGCGCATCGGTTACGTTTGAGTACCGCGGAGGTACCTAACCTTTTTTTTGCGAGTAGAACCAAGAGGTGTACGTAACGGATGCTTAGACTTGAACCCAGATAATTGTGCTATGTGTAATGATAATGTCAGAGTGTAGAGTGATGCTATTTAAACGCAGATGTCTATGAAAATATGTCGTATTTAGAGGCACTTGCGCATTGTACATTGCAAAGACGCTGCAGCTTACAATTTTATTAGTCGAACTGCTTTATCCTGTTTAGGGTTCCGTACCCAAAAGGTAAAAACGGGACCCTATTATTATCTAAGACTCTACTGTCCGTCGGTCCGTCTGTCTGCTACCAGGCTGTATCTCGTGACCCGTGTGTGACTAAAAAGTACGGAATCCTCGGTGGGCGAGTCCGACTTGCACTTGTCCGGTTTTTTTAAGGAAAATGCACGATAAACCGGAAAAAACTAGTGATTCTGTTAGCTTACAACTGAATAAATCGACCTACGGCTTGCCATTTTGCTAAATTTCCAAGAATGGATTCGTCGCAAAATTCTAGGTATGTATAATCACCGAACCTGCTCACAAAATTTCACGAGAATCTATTGCGACCAGAGCAGGACATCTGGACATACAGAAGCGTTTTTATCCAAGCTGAAACGAAGACGTTCGCTAACGCTCGGCCAATAAATAAACAAAAGGAGTGAGCATAGCATATTGATGCAAAGTTCTTATGTGTGAATTGTGACATAAGGATTAAATAATCACCTTTTGATTTTACACAAAATATTTCAATTAAACCTGCTCGTATTTTAAACCCGAAATTAGAGGTGTAATTGACCTCTTTAGAAGGGTACTGATTAAAATAACCAGGATAATGGGGCAGGTCACCCATTTCATTAGACCCTACAATTAGGTTTTACGTGTTTTAGGCTGGAACTAAATTAGGATCCTTTTTAGGCACAAAAACGCGGCTCGTTTTTTATAGACCTCGACCCAAAAATGATGGATGGGTTTGAACGTTTCAAAACGGCAAAAAAAAAACATTTTTAAAGTCTTAGCGTACAATTAACGGTGTATTGTGTTGAATAAGGCTTGCAGGCGAAATTAGAATTAAGTAGGTATGCGTTTTATTTATGAACCATTGCCAAGAACTACAGTCGTCCTTTTTAAGCCTACAGCGCCAAAAATTACAATCAGTGTGAAGTCATCATCATCATCATTAACTTAAGTTATTCTCTTGTCGGTGGAGTATCTTCCAGCTTTCCCTATCCTGCGCCAGCTCTTTGACTTTTTGATACGACACGACCCCTACTTTTTCTTTCACTTGATCTAAAAAGCTGCGTCTGGGTTTTCCTCTACCCCGCTTCCTTCCTATAGTTTTAAAGAAGTGGTCGTGTTGTATTAAGTGTCCAATCATTTTCCCGCGTCTATTTGCAATAGTGTTCAGAATAGCTCTTCTTTCAGTCACTCTTCTCAGCACCTCATTCGTTATCCTGTCTCTCCAACTAATGCCTGTGAAGTACCTACACAAAATAAATTTAAAATATTATACTGTTCATTCGGCTTTTCTTGTCCTGTAAATCCCTAGGCGTTGGAGGCTCTCGCCCCGGCTCGTACTAATGAGTTTCTCAGACCGAATGTACGAAATAACATTTGATACAGGAAAACACCGCGAGGAAATCTGCATATATCCATTAGGTGTAAGTCCCCATCCCGCTTTGAACCATAGTGGGGGCTATATTTTCATTTATTTTTCAAAGGCACATAAAAATAATCAATATTAAAGTTACTCGCTAAACTGCTTACGCAGTTTGTTGACGAGACAGCGCCCATTCTTAATTTAACAATTGCCTAATCTCTCGTAAAAATGAGAGGTGCGCAGTAAGACGTACCTATACAGCATGAGTTTTTATTATTTATTTTTATATCATAATCTATCACTATCACGACCTTCACGCTAGGGCACTGACCTCAAGGTTAAACTTGTTTACGATTTGGTGAAAATAGCTGTGACGCCTGAAGGTGGTAATCAGTTGATTTGGGTAACTGATTAGAACGTCGCGTCGTGTAGGAAATGCACTTGGCCTGGATAGGCGGATAGCTAGTGTATGATAAGGTAAAGACGTGAGAGGTGCGTGCAAAATTTATGCACATTATTTTTAGGGTTCCTCAAAAGGAAAAAACGGAACCCTTAAAGGATCATTATTACGCGTGGAGGTATCGAGTTGACATTGAAACCATATAAAGGGTACACGGAAAGAACATGTCTACTTGTCTAGTCACTTTTTTTCGGAAAATGAGATTTTCATTTCAAACTGTAGAGCTCTTAATGAACTATTAGTTATACCTTTTGCTGTATAATATGGGGCATTTTTTATGAAACGGGACCTTATTGTCGATCGCGCGGCATTGTATTTATATCGGAGCATCGTTTATAATGGCGTAAGCGCCATCGACAATAAGGTACCTTTTTATAGAAAATACCACATATATGTAACACAATTTTTTTTTAGTTAAAAAACACCTGGTCACGGAATTTTAAAACCTCGATTACTCAAAATGTTACTAAAGTGACTAGACATGTTCTTTCCGTGTACCCTTCATATACTTAGGTCTCCAATCCCTTGAAGCTGTGAAAAGATCAAAATAAATGAATAAATATTAACATCCAGTTATTTATTTTTAAAATTACAGCCGGGTACCGTTTACATCTGCTCCAGACCGTTCAGTTTCAGTGGATCTGTATTCCAGCCACGTACCCGGCTACGGAGCGGGAATGTCGTGGTAAGTCAAAACACGTATGTAAACGATTGCGTTTTGATTCTTTTTACTAATTGGAAAAGTAACTGTAACATAGATGTCGGCATATTGACAATAATCATAACCATAATCATAATCATTTTATTGGTAAAGCTAATTTACATGTCAGTCTGGGTACAACTTAAAAAAATTACTGGAAATAAATAATCAATACCTTTATATATTTTCGAAGTAGCGGTATATGTTTAAAACCGGCCAAGTGCGAGTCGGACTTGCGCACTGAGGCTTCCGTAATTTTTGGTATTTGTTGTTATAGTGGCAACAGAAATACATATTATGTGAAAATTTCAACTGTCTAGCTATCACGGTTCATGAGATAAAGCCTGGTGACAGACAGACAGACGGATAGAGGGACAGACGGACAGTGGAGTCTTAGTAATAGGGTCCCGTTTTCCCTTTGGGTACGGAACCCTAAAAATGATATTGGCCAATTTTCTGTTACCAATAGTGCACGTCGTTGTAACAAATATTGTACAAAATCAATAAAAACGACTTTTATCGCCTAAAAGTATTTTCGGCATGGCCCCTAAACTCTATAACAAACTGCCAGACAATATTACCATAGAGTAACTTATATTAGAGCGGTACTGTCATAGTAAATTTTGTAACCCCAGTAAATTCACTGCCATCTGTCGACACACTTTAAAACTAAAAATGAAGATTTATAAAAATACGATAGAATGTATTTAAATATAGATAAATGATTTTTTTTATTTGCATTAATTATTTTTATGATTTTGACCCATGTTCTTTCACTGATATGCGTTAAAATTGTTAAATAACAAACGAAACCGTCAACGCCATCTATACGACTGTAGGCCAAAACTAGTAGCGCCCTCTGAACGAGAATCAAATTTTCTTGATTTTCGAGGCACGTTTTTTCCTTAGACTGTATCCATCTATTACGGAGTTTATCTTTGATATTACTAAATTACGTGACATAGGATTATTTAAAAAGAGTGTTTACATTTTTAGTTAGGAAAGCGTATTACTCGATCGGAGAATAGCTGTCTGATTCAGAATATTAATATAAATCCAGAGGCTAATATTAGGCAATAAAAACCGGCCAAGTGCGAGTCGGACTCGAGCACCGAGGGTTCCGTACTTTTTAGTACTTATTTGTTGTTATAGCGGCAACAGAAATAAATCATCTGTGAAAACTACTAAATTGACCTACTTTTACACACACACACACACACACACACACACACACACACACACACACACACACATAGATTTAAGATTAGATCCTAAGTATGCATGTAATATTGCTATGCCCCCACGGGTTCCTACCAAGAATTTGCATTTAATGCAATGCAATTACATAAAACCATGGTTGCAATAAATAAATATGAAAATATGAAATATGAAATTTCAACTAGCTATCACGGTTCATAAGATACAGCCTGGTGACAGACAGACGGACAGCGGAGTCTTAGTAATAGGGTCCCGTTTTTACCCTTTGGGTACGGAACCCTAAAAACATCAAACTCTAGTCTTTCCTATTAACTGGTCTCTGGTAAAGCCTAGTAATTTAGGCTTTACCAGAGGTAATCCCATGCTCTGCGCCGTAAGCATATAAAAAGGATAGTTGCTGCGATCCAAATATCATCCATACTAAACTACACTGTACCCAGTCTTTCCTATCACTGGTCTGGTAAAGCCTAAATTACCTCTGCCTTTCGCCGTAAGCAAATGAAAAGGAACTTGCAGCGAAGCAAAAGGAAGGTTCGTCCTTTATCTGTTTGATTAATACCCTGCTCTGCGCCGTAAGTATATAAAAAGGATAGTTGCTGCTATACAAAAACTATCATCCATACCCACCCAGTACCCAATCTTTCCTATCACTGGTCTCTGGTAAAGCCTAAATTACCTCTGCGCCGTAAGCATATGAAAAGGAACTTGCTACGAACCAAAAGGAAGGTTCGTCCTTTATCTGTTTGATTAATTCAGTTGGCCGTGTTCGGGGGCGCGCGCCATACAAATGTTACGATTACTGTACGGTCAGCGTCAACAGTAGCGGATAGTAACGCGGGGGTATCTAATACGGGAAACTTGCTGATGAAGACTAGTTTAGTAAAAGTAGCGGATGAAACAACGCACGAAAAGTAGTAGTAGTAGTAGTAGTAAAACTCTTTATTGTACAAATAGAAACATAAAACAAGAGAAAAACGCATCTTTTGTACAAAGGCGAACTTATTCCTTTCAGGGATCTCTTCCAGTTAACCTTTGAGCAATTGAGGGAGAATTGGAGGACGGTAGACATCAAAGCTGTACTAAAGTAAAACTCAGTCGATGCTGATATAATATTTAAAACACAAAAAAAATGTGTAAGGTCTCTATCTGGGGCTTGGTATCTGGATCACTGCAGACCTTTATTTAGGCACAATAAAATTTTGACATTACCTGCAATGTACATCTTTGAAATATGTACTTTTGTCAAAAAGCACCCCACATGTTTTGAAACTATCACCATGAGGTCTCAAAGAGGTACCCATCGACATAATCTGTACATACCCAGGACAAACCTTTCACTGAGCAGAAAAAACGTGCATTACATGGCAATACAATTATTTAACACTTTTACTGACGATTTTAAAGCCCTTCCAATAAAACTATTCAAAAAAAATTATTTGACCATTTGATAGAGAACTGTTATTATTCAATTGATGTATTTTTGACATTATGTAAATTATAGGTTATAGATTTTACATTGTTTGACTATTGATACATTTATAATGCTCTATAATGATTGTATATTTTCATATTAGACAAATTGTAATCTTGAATTATATTTACAATTTATGATTTTATTATTTATTATTAATTGTACTTTGATTATTTTTCAATGTGACATTTTATTTTAATGGAGGTTTAATATTAGTTAGTAATTTAAGAATACTTGTACGCCATGTATTATGGTAAAACAAGGACTGGAAACAATATTATGTAACAACAATTTATACCCTTTTTTGCACAAATAAACTATTCTATTCTATTCTAAACGGCATAAAAGAAAATATTTAATTTCCTAAAAAAATAGGTAAACCGTATTACCTTCAGTATATAGCATGGGCCATGGGAAGTAAGTGAAGAAGAAGTGGGAAGTAAAAGTATCTGCCACCTTGGAATACTTTCCCAAATAGAGATAATATATTTCTTCAGTTCACGTTCAAGAGTGTCTGCCACAGTCATTAAACTATTATTAGGTACAGAATTAGAACTTATAATAGAATAGAATAAAATTTTATTCGTAAGCACAAACAAACAAGACATTACATAATATAAAAGAAAACATAAAATAAGGTTGTGATTGCGACAAATTGTTTGGTTTGTCGTCTCTATAGTTATAATAACTCAATGGTCACAGTTCAATTGTTATACATACCTATAGAGGCATAATATGTCTAATTGTTATACATACCTATAGAGACAATATGTCCAATTGTTATACATACTTATAGAGACATAATATGTCCAATTGTTATACATACCTATAGAGACATAATATGTCCAATTGTTATACATACCTATAGAGAAATAATATGTCCAATTGTTATACATACCTATAGAGGCATAATATGTCTAATTGTTATACATACCTATAGAGACATAATATGTCCAATTGTTATACATACCTATAGAGACATAATATGTCCAATTGTTATACATCCCTTAAGAGACATAATACGTCCAATTGTTATACATACCTATAGAGAAATAATATGTCCAATTGTTATACATACCTATAGAGGCATAATATGTCTAATTGTTATACATACCTATAGAGACATAATATGTCCAATTGTTATACATACCTATAGAGACATAATATGTCCAATTGTTATACATACCTATAGAGACATGACGCGCAGTCTAATTCGCTCCTTTCGATGTTGACTGTACCACATTGCCTATTTTAGTAGATACCAACGATTTTATTCGTTTCTCATACAAACAAGACAATTATGAAGCCAATAAGTACCTACCTACACTAAAAGTAATTATTATTATTCACAACGACGGGACTTAATCGCGTAAAATAAGTTTTTAAATTTACCTCCGACGTTTCGAGGACGGCGTTGTCCCCGTAGTCTCGGAGAAGACTGGGTAAAGTTGACATCAACATCTTCTAGGCGCGCGAGTTTTTCGAACTACCCGCACTTGGTCTTGTTTATTAACTTGAACGTTTTGCGCACTAGGGATGTCACCGGGTCGACACACAACACTCACAATATTATTGCATAAAAGTAACAAAATACATAAAACCCTATTACTAAGACTCCGCTGACCGTCCGTCCGTCTGTCTGTCTGTCTGTGTGTCCGTCTGTCACCAGGTTGTATCTCATGAACCGTGATTTCTAGACAGTTGAAATTTTCACAGATGATGTATTTCTGTTGCCGCTATAACAACAAATACTAAAAACAGAATAAAATAAATATTTAAGTGGGCTCCCATACAACAAACGTGATTTTTTTGCCGTTTTTTGCGTAATGGTACGGAACCCCTTTGCGCGCGAGTCCGACTCGTACTTGGCTGGTTTTAAATTACTCGATGAGTTGGGCTATACATTTTTTTTTCAATGTATAACCGTGATACAAAGTAGTTCCTGTACGCCGTTATAAAAAACGCCCCTTAATTTTTCTAGCAACACTACGAGCCCCATTTGTAGCACAGCCTGTGACCAACAGTCCCCAATTAATGCAACTCGGATCGGATCCGGAATGAATGTTAACTGCGGCCCGATTAATTTGCGCGACTTGTCGGGGCGGATCTACATGCCCCGGACATTGCCAAGGGTATAGATAGTACAAATTGACGTAGTACAAATTGACCGATTGAATTAATTCGGTGTTTCATCCCTATTTTTGCTGAGGTGACTCCGCCATGTGTACGGCGATCAATATACACACTTTTCTTCATCACAACAAGTTCAATGCGGACAAGTGTGGCTGCGGGACTGTTTGGCTAGCTATCACATTAGGGTTCCCGTTAAATGTAGCTTTTTATTTCTACAACTAGATAACGGTTGTCTATCGCGGATTTTATAAGATTTTAATATATTTTTGTATGGAGGTGATAGGTGATTTGTGTGAGCCAATTAAACGTACTACTGTTTATAATTAAACGAGGTGTTTGATTTAAGCTTTTGCTTCGAAACCAGAGTCCAAAATTGTACAATTACAATTATAGTTTCCGATATATTTTTGATTTGAATCTTCGGTTCGCACAACTAAATATTATAATAAGCTAATTTTAGGACATTTTATTAACCATACTCGAAAACACAATAAAATATGACTCAAGATTAACATCTTCCGCTTGCATTTTGACAGAAAGTCATAAAAACACACTTTCATCAATTTTGCTTCCAAAATTAAGTCATTCCATTTTACGGCTTTTCTCCAAATGTTCCTTAATTATATTTCTGAAGAATAATTTTCGTCCTACATTTTAATGGGAGACAATTACCCCCGAAAATTCAGGATTTATAACTGTAATTTGTTTATTATTTATGCCTTCCTCACTTATATGAGGTCGAGCAAATGGCCAATTTTTACTGCAACACGAAGATTACCTTCACTCAAAAGTTAATCATGTAATTCTCAATACGGTAGCTATAATATGAGCTGAAAACTTCACACGTCACAAGTCACACGAACCTAATAGCTACTGCCATACAATCGAAATTTCGCACTTAATCAAATGAAATTTACACTAGGGATTCTGGTACTAGTTTTTATCGCTAGACATTGTAATTAAATTAAATTAAATTAAATTAAAAAAATATTTATTTCAGAAATTCAATTTCCATAATATATTAATAACTTATTCTATTAACTCTTAACCTATGTTAGTGACAATATCTATGTATGTAATCTATGTATACTTTAACTAATTATAAACATGTAGGCTACTCCAGTATTTCCAGAAAGCGCCATCTATCCTGTCTGCGACTGTGGCTAGGATGCTGTTAGTAAGTGCTGTGTGTATTAATAAGTACAAAGAAATTGTATAAGTTTTACAAACAAAACTTCTACTCGGTCTATTTTCTTTATATACCTACCAGTTGTTAGCCAAAACCAGTACCAGACATAGATAGCATGTAGTTTGAAAATGAGGGCGTAACTTTGATTGTTAATAGGGTGGACATATGCGAATCAGATCACAGAGCGAATCAGGTCAGATTAAAAATCTGTTGATATTTAAATTATTTCATACGACTGACGTCGTAGGCTAAGGGCCTGTTTCACAATGTCCAAGTAAAGTATTATAAGTTTATTATATACAACACATAGTTCATGATCAGCAACGCAGGCTTCGTCAAGTGCTTACAACAATAAATCAGCTACAGGCTTCGTCAATCTTAAACACTAAATTAAACTAGGCCAAGTCCCCACTTCGGACCGTAGCCGGTTCCAAAGTCCCCATGACACTGGCAGCGTTGCCCCGTTGAATTGCCAAGGAGATCTGTTGGACCAGATACGATCCGGAGCGAGGAATTTGATAGCTAATTAACAAATAACTTAACTGCCAGATAAAACTACCTTCAGTTGTAAAGGTATTTATCTCCCAGTTAAGCTTATTTGAAGATTGTGAAACGCCAAAGATGACTTTATTCATCAGATAAGTGGCAAGCAGCTTATTCAGGACTTTACTTGGACATTGTGAAACAGGCCCTTAGAGAAGAAAACAATTCATAAGAGATGGAAAGCCAATTACATGATCACACTTGTAGCTAATCAATGCAATATGGTGTTGCAGGCGTCCATAGGCTACGGTAACTGCTTACCATCAGGCGGGCCGTATGCTTGATTGCCACCGACGTGGTATAAAAAAAACAGATATCATCGCCCTGTGATCCGATTTGCGTCGGTCTACCCTAGATACCCTAAGGTGTCAGCTGCATTTTTTTATAATTGTTACCTATTAGAATTATAATCGATTTATAACAAGGGCGAGATTGTTACGGTATAAACATAATGTGTATTATAGACGGTATATTGAAAAAAATTAAAAACACTTGGAACATGTGTTTTGCACCTGGCTTGTTTTTATCCATAAAATGGTCTATTTAGTGTCAATATTTTTGTAAAATACTTTCCATCCGTTTTTGGAAAGTAGGTACTTTAACTAATTGTGAATATTTCGATCAAATACTTAGGTGGACCCGGGTATGTCCTTAAACTGCGTCCGGACCCGAATATGTCCTTAAACTACGTCCAAAAGAGAGGTATGGGCACTGTGAATGACATCTCGCTTTGTGTGGTAGGGCACAGGACAGCGGATGTCATTCCAGATCTAGAGCATAGCCCAACTGGGGAAGTACCTCCACCTTACAGAAAACCGCAGCCAAATAACACTGCCTACTCATAGTGTTGTGTTCCTGCCGGTAAGTAAGGTTGCCAGAGCTCAACGAGGGAGAGGAGTGTTAGGGTCGGCAACGCGCGTGTAATATCTCCGGTGTTGCAGGCGTCCATAGGCTACGGTAACTGCTTACCATCAGGCGGGCCGTATGCTTGATTGCCACCGACGTGGTATAAAAAAAATACTTAGGTGCTTCATGTAACTCGATACTTGCCTCCTTATATATTGTATACTTAACCCTTTAGCTGCCGAACCCGTGGTATCATCGATTGAAATTCTCGCCATAGACGACACGACGTTTACTAATAGATTTCAAGACAAAACTGCTGGTAAGTCAGCAGGCGTATGATGGTCGCGCTTATCCGCCACGTTTTATTAATAAAGTATCACATCATATCATGTCATGTATGATAAGCGTGACCATATTAAATTAGTAGGTATAACTTTAGTTCAGTTATAGGTGTAAAAACTTTAATAAGTGCACTACGTCGTTGTAGAATGTGTAAACAACTAATATTAAAGATACGTTAAAATTTAAATAGTCAACGTCATATTGGTTATGTATAACCAATATGACGTTCACACATATTTTTTCATATAAATCTTACGCACTTTTTTTTAAGTTTTTAACCTATAATGATTAGGTTTTTTTGTAAACCTCAGAGGGGCTACCGCAAAAACCGAAATTCGCAAATTGCGGGGATCTTTCTCTTTTACTCCAATGAAGGCGTAAGAGTGACAGAGACAGATGCCCGCAATTTGCGAACTTCGATTTTCGCGGTTATAGCCCTGTTTGTAATTTCATGGATTTGGAACTTTACTTGACAAAAACAATGCTAAAGTATCATGGTACTTTTTACAAAAAAATTATGTAAGTAAATATATTATTTTTTTATGTCTAAGCGCCACTTGCACCATCCCACTAACCCGGGGTTAACCGGTTAAACCGTTAACTTAGTGTCAAATTGTACTGGTAACCATGGTAACTCTAGGTTTAACCGGTTAACCCGGGTTAGTGGGATGGTGCAAGTGGCCCTTAGCCTTGCAAAAATTTTATTTATCGTGTTGAAATTTATTCATTAAAAACAATTAAAAATTGACAAGATTTAATCTTTCAAAAAAAATTATTTAAACTATAATTACAATGCAGTTACTTTAATCATTAATTATTTTTATAGTCCAACCCTGTCAATTATTAATAATTTTTAATTATCAGAAAAGAAATAGGGAAAGTTAAAATTGAAAATCTGGTAATTTTAAAAAACTGGATGATTTATTTTTACCATATAATAATATATATTCATTATTGAAACAAAGTACGATACAAAATGTACACGTTTGCCTTAAATCCATAACTACAGTATTATTATTCATACTTAACAGTTTAAAAGACTACGTACATATATGCAATTATAGTAGATATCTTAAGAAATACACGTCAATAATTTATACAACGGTCGAGGGGCGAAATGGCGAACCCTGCCCTCGACAATAACTTAGAAATACAAATAAAAACCTCTTAAACTATTGCCGGACAAAAGATTATAAAATACACCCCGCTGGGGCAATCTTTGATTCGTTTAAGAGAAACGTGCGTTGTTTTCCTTCTTAAATTAATTCTGACCACTAATATGTACAATACTTTAGAACCAATTACATTTGAAAACAACATGTCTCCAATATTTGGTTAGCCGAATGAGTGAACAACGGTTAGCTTACAAGAGATCCATCGGTAACGGTTTCTAAGAGCTTCATTTTTATTTTTGGTATAAATTGAATTATAAAATCAGGTATCAATGATATAAAGGCCACTACGATCATCGAAGGTAAAGCAACAAGGCATGACGCTCCGCTCGACACCAACGTAGAGTTTAAAGACTTTAGAAACAAAGTACATGTTCTAAATCTTAAAAAAGACTAGAATGGTTCGGAACACACTGTACGGTGTGAGTTACAAATTTCTCAAAATCCTTAACAAAATGTGGCCTTAAGAAGAAATATTAACAAGATATTTACATAGTCCAATGGCAAAAGAATGACAGTAAAGCGTCAGAAAAATTAATAACGTGAGAATGTTATCAGTCGATTCAGTATATTTATTAAAGCCATGCTTTCTAGCTACAGAAGTAGGATTAAGTTTGGCATATTATACTTTTCAAAAGATTTCAGCAATCAATGTTTAAGCACACCAATTTCAAAGTATACGTATGCGGTAACGCTAAAATTACCTTAATAGTACTTGATAGAGTTTAGTGGACCATTTTATCAACATTTTTGTTCCTAATCAATTTGATCAACGAAATTTTATGTACAGTAAAACAACTGGAATAAAGTCGAAATCCAAAATATTAACAATCTCCTTTACCATGCTTAGAAAGCTCATTCGAGTTGCAACGATTTGAACACTACGCGAAAGATGCAAGCGTTAAAAACATTTTGATCGTCTCCTTAAGCTTTAGTGACTGAAACAGAATCAACTGCATTTATTACAAAGATATTAAGTTCATCTTCATTTCTTACATCCAAACCTTCCAATGCACGTCTTCTTTCTATTAGCATGTAAAGAGTGGACTTGGAAAGATAGTCGTGAACTAAATGTTCAATGTAAACTTGATAACTAAAATCTTCAATATCGATCACGTCTATTACTGCAAGTATATCTGTTACTTAATTATAATCATTAATATCTACCTATTATTGTTTAACCTATGTTAGTTCCTTGACTCAGATTGTGCGAAATTTTTTGTTTGTTTTATCATTATCATTAGCTTTATCGTTATACCAATTATCATTAATGACACAGCTACGTCAACAACGAATCGGATAATAACATTATTATTACAATAATACGCATCCACTACAGATGTTGATATACAATACAAGGGTTATTTATGTTTAATTTTACCATCTTATAGACACCAATTAGATATCAGATAATATTTTAAAAGGTTACATGTTGTGCTGGGCAGGATGATGAAGAAACAAAATATACAATTTCGTTGTATCTCAAAGACGAAATGGAAACAATTCTTACGATAGAAGAGACTTATCAATTAAATCAACAATTGTGATACATACATATTATATAGAGAGATATAATTACGATTCAATTTTCAAACACATAACATAACGAGAATATTTTCAACTTTTCAGTTCTGTGAGTAAATCACTAACATTTTGATCAATCGCATGTACAAATTACTAATTTAAGAGTTTTATTTTACATGTTAAAGTTAGGGAGGCCTATTTGTTGCTATATTCGGGTTCATCTACTTACTTGGATGTTAAGCCCAAAGCTATTAAATGAAGTACAACAATTATTAATTACATATATAACCTACAACAACTAACTACGTCCTCTATGATATTTATTTTTGAGACGCATATTTATTTATACCCTCTAATTTTTCTCACAGTATCGCTTTATTTTGACGTTTATTATTAACAGTTTCAATAGGTACTTATTTACACGCAATAGACTTATATATACCTTCAATTAGAAGATGCGCTATGAAGAAAGCCTGATTAAAGCAAAGGATCAAATTCTAGGGCTCATACCAAGGAAGGCTTCGAGTTTTCAAAGATACATCTAAACATTTAAAATGAAACATCAAACCCTGATAATTCCAATTCAGAACCACAACAAGAAGAGCTAATTACGACGTTAAATTCGATGTTGTGTTATATCGATATCTCGGGGTTATTTATTATTGCCAAAAACTGCAATCTATTGTTACCAAAACTAGTCATCAATTTGTAGCAATAGACTGTGGGGTAGCGACATCTACTCCTCACTAACAAAAATCACTAGGTCGTGTTTTTCTGTCATGGTGTACCATCATGATTTCTATTGATTTTTTATAATTGTGAAGATCAAAATACACCACTTTATAAATTTTTAAAATAATGTTTACTATTAAGTTATTTTCATTAGCTGAGGACATTAAATTCTAAATTTGAGCGTTGGTTATCTCTCTACTCTTCTATAAGACTTTTAAGTATTGCTTTTTCTCGTTGGATTTTGTATTTTTGTTACGATTTTGTATTGGTTATAGAAATAAAAGCATCAGCGTATAAAAGTAAAAAAAGAGTAACTTAGCATTTATTTATGAAAAACAAGTCCTGATCAAGAATGTGATTGCAACAATATATTATTGTCAAAATTTTGAAAATTATGGAGGGACGTTTTACGTAGCAAAAATATACTTTACAATGACCTTAAAGAAACTATTTCAGAACCAAGTATCAAACTATGTCAGTCTTGGATAGTGATGTAATAATTTCTTCAAGGTCCAATATGATTATTATCAATGAAGCAAAACTAGTTGAAAATGCATATCTGGCGTTAAAGGAAATCTTACTTGTAGTTATTATATATTATTAGATATTTTGACAGCATCTACAGAACACTACGCGCTTAAAAATAGTTGTTGAGCATCACTAAAATATACATAGAAGAGTTCCAAGACATTATTAGGCACAATTTTTTTTTATTCCCTTTTCATTATTATAATGTATTATTAATATAATAATATCGCCCTAGAACACACAAGACAGTTAAACTTACAGTTTTGCAGTAATATTAATGTATAGATAACATGTATGTATTTATGCATTTTAAATAATTGGATTTCATAGACACTTACTAAGTTATACATGAACTCGTTTTTTTACATATATATTTATAAGAATATAATAATATTGGTAAAGCATTTTCTTCCACAACGGATCCCTTACTTTATGAAGGACACAGATATCCTACAAATATTGATTTCACTTGAAATAGTAATTTTAGAAGGATCAATCTTAATGACTCTTACATGACTGCGGAATTATCTTGTAAACATTACTTTCTAACTAACTGACACCATTTTCAATGAATTGACAGACTTTAGCGACAATTTACAATTTAGCTTTTGCGTTACTGTGGGACTCTGTCTCATCATCTTCACTGACTTAATTAGTTATATCATCTGGTATTGCATCATTAACATCATTTTCATTATTTGATGATGTGACCAGATTCCCACAATAATGGAAAATATGAAAAATAGGTACAAAGTGAATTTATTTACACAGTGCTCATGAAACTCTTTGTGATTCTGTTGGGTAAGACAAAAACTTTCACTAAATTCAGAACAAAACGCAAACTAAAACAGTAAATGCTTTTTAACTTTAAAGTAATCATTATTCGACGTTTTGACTCAGACTAAGTAAAAATGAGAAGCATCGCACCTAATCACAAAGAGCTGCGACGGCACCGTATAATCACGACCAGTTTTAAAAATTAAAATTCTGAGAAGCTAGCGCGGCTAAAACTAATCTATAGCGTTATCAGTCTCCACTAGAACCTTACAATTTAGAAAATCCATAAAGTAAATCACAGAGTTTGAAATAGCAAAACATTTTGAGTAAAACCTGACGCATATATGTCGAACCGACTTATTTTCACCGTCCCGCGATACAATACATCCCTTTATTGATATGTATCTTTCTATAGACGTTTGTGTTCAAAAGATTTGCGTGAAGAAAGAAAGAAAAGTGTCCCTTCGCATCAATCTTGGGTGCCGTCGTTACTATACATTTTTAATTTCATGCCTTACCATTGAACAGAGATTATATCTTACCTTAACATTCTAACATACATAATAGCAATACCAACTCGAATAGAAATCTCACCCGTGAGCCCCTACTTTACAAAGTCGCGCGGCGAAATGAAATCTTAGAGCTGCAAAAGCGACCGCGCGACTGTTTACAAAAGGACAACAGTGGGGGCTCTACCCGTTCTAAAACATTCTCAAAATTCCCGCATTCCGAAATTCTTTCAATGACATACCGATTAGCTTCCGACATAAAAAATATAATTCTCAAACTATCATCTACGTGCATCAAAGTATAAAGTGAACTTACGTACAGTAAATGGAACGCAAGACAAACATGACTATTCTAGTCTTATTTTTCTATTCATCGAATGATACATAATTATTTCATCTAAGACACTTCCAAAGTAAAAATGACGATTGCCCTTAAAGTACAAAATGTTAATAAAATAAAGAGTGTAGTTTCCCGCAAACTTATCGGTTCAGCATGCACTAGAAGCCAAGTCGAGTAATGTACACGTATAGAACAGGGACCGGGCCGGACCGGTCCGACCAGCGACGGAGAGGAGACGGATTCTGTACTGAGACGCATCTGAGACGTGCCGTGATCTTTGGAAATTACCCCCATTAAATTTAAACGAAAGCGACGTAAAACGAGAACCAACTCACAGCCTATGTTTTTAAACCCGATACGATAGCGACGTCGTCGCACGGAGCATTCGATTTTATTTCTAAACAAACTAAAGAAACCAAAGTTAAGAACTCATGAAGAATTCGACCGCGAACGGTTGGTTGATAACTAAAACAAAAGTTCACCCTCGATCCTTATTAAATAACTTTGTACATTGAATCCAAATCGACACGTCATTTTGGATGTAGGCACTCTCTAGGCGGGGCGGCAGCGGTCGCCGCGTCGTCGGCCTGGTGGGCACAGGGCCGAACGCATGAGATCAGTGGAACGGCTGCGGCCGTGGCGACCCGCTCGTGCTCTAAGAGGACGTGAGGTACGACGAGAACGTGTGGTCAACCCAGTCGCCCGCCACGCCAATCTCACTCAGCATGTCAGACACGTCCGGCGTGCACGAGAACTCGAAGTGGGAGCCTGAGGAAGAAGAAGCCGTCTCGAACGACTCCATATCCGTGAGCGCGTCTAGGTCGACCTCACAGTCCGTCGGCAGTGGAAGCAGGTCCGTGATAGAGTACAGATCGGTAAGATCTGATTGCTCTCGGCGACTGCTGTCTTCGTAAAAGCAGGCGGATTCTGGGGAATCTGGAGAGCCTGCTGGAGATGCTGGTAACGGCAATAATGTAGGCGCTGGTGTTTCTACTTTTACGCTAGGGACGGATGGAGGTGTAGGCCTCGACCGTCTTCTAGAGACTCCTCTATTGTTATTAGAATCAGCTCGCTGCTTGATGCGCTTTTGTTTTGAGACTGCTCCAGCACGCGGCGCGGGCTTGGCTGCCTTCTTGCGAGGCCTATATTTATAATCTGGATATTCCCTCATATGTAGCTGCCTGAGCCTTTCAGCTTCGTCTATGAAGGGCTGACGCTCCACGTCGTTAAGGGTCTTCCAAACGCGGCCCAGGTTTTTAGAGATCTCCGCGTTGTGCATGTCGGGGGTTTGTTCGCAAATTTTCCTGCGCTCTATTTGGGACCACACCATAAACGCGTTCATCGGCCTTTTGATGTGGTTGGGGTTGTTCTTCTTCGTCTGGAACAAAGGAAACAAATGGTTAGTTAAGTCTCAAAGGCCTTTAAAGCTCTAAAGTATTCATGTCGGAGGTAGAATCAGTTAATTGTAGTCTGGGTGATTAATATTTCAAGCATGCCCCATCTGCCGCAGCTAGCAAAAATCTGCTCGCTTTGAATTAGTATGCATGGCTTTACACCATTAGGCCGCGTCCTTACTATTAATGAAATTGTTATCAAAGGAATTATTATTACAAACAAGTATAAACAATCTATTCAACTGACAGATGGAAATTTTTATAACGCAGTTGGAATATAAGATGAAGTGGATAATTCGCTCACTAACTGACCCAATTCGTATCTATTTTTAACGATCTCGCAACGGCCATAAGCCGAGTTCTTTTCGTTTGACCGCTTCCGCGTCGATCGGAGTGTGAAACATTGACGAGGATGTGTAAGGACACAGGAAGCCATTATCAAACCATGTAGGAAGCGAGCAGCGTTACAAGGGCGGCGTTATCTATTTTTCCTCGTTATACCGAAGATGCGAAAGAATTAGGGGTGTATCTGCAAAGTTACCGCCGAAATGGAGAGCATATTTCAGGGTTTAGCGAGGGGGGAAAGTTGGAGCACTATCGCGGAGGAACATAAAAACAACACCACTCCGTGTACGACCATAAGCGAATACGTCGCTTTATTATTCAAATCTTACTTTCGCTAAACTCCTCCCGCCGTCCCGGGGGAATATTCGAGGGAAAAAACCTCGTGACTTTATATTTTTTGTTCGTCTTATTTATATTCAGGAGAAAAAAAGGGTTTGTCAGATGGCAACTAAATCAAGTTCGGCCCGCCCACTCGGAGCTCAAGGTGAGTCGAGGTAACTTTTTGCCGTGCAACCAAAATTCGGGTTACTATTATTACCGGGGTTTTTTTGCTCAATTTGTATTTGGATTGTAAACTATGTCTGTATGCATTTTTTTGATATCAATTAGTAATTAATCACATTTACGAGTTACCCGACAGAAGTGAGTCAGGGTGCAATTTTGTATTAGTTAATGAATGCAGGCCGGTAAAAAATATGCCCGTTGCATGTAACTCGAGTTGGAGAAAAAACGTTACATTAAATAAATATGATATCATTGCCAAAGAAACAAACCACATTTTCATAGTCATATACCTAAATAAATAAAGCAATCCAAGTACCTAAAAATTACATTGATTATACTATCTATTATAATGCACTTCTGAACAATTATTAATTTAAATACATTCTACAAATAATGTTTTAATCAAGATAATAAAGAAACACAATGAAATATAAAATAACTCTAACAATCAACGTCACGCATCAAAACTGTGCCTCTTATAATTATATTCGCAATCTTTCTACTCGTTCAATAGTGACGTAGCCAGGAAACCAAACTGGGCGCCCTTGTATACGACGGAATAATACACATACTGCCGTACATAGTATAAAATGCCATATATTATTTAACTTTAAGACATCCGCGCTCTCGCGAAGATTTAGTGGTCTTACTGGTCTCATTTTACGCTGGATATACTTAAGGAGTGGATTTTATAAAATGAAAATTGGCTGTGACTTAGTTACAGTATACGTTTCATTAGTATTCTATTTATATCGGTTCGTGATGCCAAAGGGAATTTTCTAAATTCAAAAACGAGGAAGTTCCCCTAGTCATACCCAATTTAACCCTTATAAGGGTGAAATGAATCAAGAATCCCTGACTGACAGTGAGTGCTGACTTACGTTTTATGTGGAATTCCTTTAAATAATGTCATGTTTCCGTATTTTATTTGAGTGATTCAAACATTATATATTTACCTATACAATTACGTATTTTTTTCGAGTTTGTTTTTTTTTTAACTTAAAACAAGAATTATCGTTCGAAGATCCTTAATATTAAAAATATTATTTTAAAACACATGACGATAGGTTTCAATTTGTCTCAATGGAAATAGCGGTGCAATTGATTTCACATGCTTTTATCATCTAGGAAATCATTAAAGGGCTATAATTTATCACTTTGCCTGGCTACCCTAAACGGAACAGGTCGTGAATGTCGTGATCACACAATGTTTAAATGGTCATACAAACTATTGATTCTGACCAAGGCCTTCTAAGTTCCGCGTTATTGGACATGTTTGCTCGATTCCGGAGATTTAGCGAGGTTAACTTCCGTTTTCAAGATTCATTACGACTTCCTTAGAGGATGTTCGACAATCATTTTAACTAAGAGTTTAACAAACTGTTGAAAATACATTATAACAAGAAAATGATGATAACATAGTAGATTATTACTATTTAAAAAATACCATAATTGCAATGGATATCTCTATCATAGAAAATGAAACAACAATTTTTTTTACAATAGCCTAATACAAAGTGCAAACTACTTACAAGTAGCTCGGCATCACTTTATAATGCTTTACTACTTACAAAGCAATTGAGAAAGTCTAGTTTAATGATGATATTTAAAAGAGTACTGAAGACTATAAATCTAAATATTGCAAAAAGATTATAAAATATATCTTCTAAATAATGGCTCCCGTATCGCAACGATCAAACAAACTATACATAGAACTATGTTTTATTCATAAATGTCAGGTGAATCTACGGACACGGCAAAAAACCTCTTTCAATTCGAAATCTCGTATGTCTCGCATATCAAATAGTCAGAACTTCATCAACGATTCTAAATACGGATTTAGCCGTTAATCCGTGATTTTAATGAGTTTTTAATTTGATTCAAAATTGACGGATTAATTTGGACGAAGTTGAGAAAGATCTACGCGCATTGCAAGCAGAAAACTGGGAGGAGATCGCACAAAACAGGGCGTGTTGGCGCCAACTCGTATCGGAGGCCAAGACTCACTTCGGGTCGCTGAGCCAGCGGAGTTATGTAGTTAGAGTTTTATGATTTCATGTTCAAATCTAATCAATCGTAAATTCATTAGTATTAATCATGAAGCATTCAAAATATAGACAAATTGCACAGAAAATGCTGGTACAATGGAGGAAGCACTTGACAAAAATGGTCCAAATGCGTCGGGAGGAAATATTAATGAAGATGTAGGACATTTCCGAGTTGGCATTGAACAAAAGGATCGGCCCCCGATTAAGAGGTTCATTGTAATACGTGACGCCAGATGAGCTCTTTATACCTTTTGTGTTTTCAGATAATGAGTAACAATAGTCGAAATGAAACTTTTTTTATTAAAACCTTCCCTTTTACGGGGTAAGGAATTGAAATTGGAAATTTTCGACATCTTGCGCTTTATTAAGTTAGCTCTCCATTTCGAGAATTTACGCTTAGTTTTCTTCAAGGATTTAAAAGTGGTGTTGGAAGTTTACGTCTGAATACCCTGTTTAGATAAGGTGTATAAATGATACCGAAAATTTGAAAGCATTATTCGTTTGCAGTCATAAAAGACTGTAACAAAAATCTTCATTTCCCCAAGTTAAAGGACGAAATAAAATAAAGTAGCAGTTTAAAGTTGATGTGCACATCTCTGCATCTAGAATCCTTGACTTATTCGCAATTTATATTCACTTCCTGCCTTGGGATGTCTCTTAGCCTTTTCTCTAGGCTTGCTTGTTTAACATACACGTATGTACCTTTCATATCGTGTATACCTAACGTACGTATATATCGTGTCAACATAAATATATTAATTATGAGATTCAATTTTTAAATGACGAACAATAATGTATTGGGAGTGTATTTACAAAGATATACCTTAAGGCTCAAAAGACTTGAAATTTTTTGAGTGATCTTATAATAGTTTCAGTTGTGGAAGTGACAAAAAACTATTTTAAATCCATCGGATTTGTAGAAATATTTTCTTACGTGACAACTTTACTCATTACTTAAACATATTATGCAAACATATTACAAATTTCAGTTGAATAAAACTGTTTAAAATAAGAAAAGCGCATCTGCTTCATTTAATAAAGGCGAAATGGCAGAGACGTGTCTCATACTGCTGTTTAATAATAAAGAATTCCTTTAGCAAAGTGAATACAGCATCTGTCATCAGCTACGTTTAATGGAAAATTACTGACATTTAATGAAACCGTAATAGAATTCTAAGGAACTCATAATGAGCACTGACTTATCATCGAAGCATATGTTTTATATACCGCCCTATAAGGCTCTGATTATGATAAGATAAGATAAGATAAGATACATTTATTGATAAAATTGTACAAATTTTACACGTCAATTCAGCCATACTATAATATACAATGTCAACCATATAATTATAATAAATTTATACTACGTTACAATATAAAATTTGTGTTCGTAGTTCTATTGATAAAGTTCATTATTACAATTATTATATTTATTATTCGTGCTTATGCTTATAGGATTAATTTATATGATCGCAACTTTTTATTAATCTACCGGTTGAAAATGTCGTAAGTTTCTACAACTATTTCAACGAATTACTAATGAACCTGGATATAAAATATGGCTACCGTTACGTCCTTACATGACAGTTTTTGCTTTATGTAAATTCTTGGATACCGGATTGCTTATAATTACGCTGCCTTGCTTGAACAATCAAGTTATTTTCATAATTGGCTGTCATCAGACAAACTTTAAGTTCAGTTATATAAATGTGTCGTAAAAATGGACCTTACAACGGTAAGCAGATACGCCATTATTTTGCTGTAAGCGCCAATCGCTTTCATGTACGGTAGGTAAGGTATAAGGTAAAATAAAATTTAGTCACATAAAGTTTCACGTGTGTGTCCAAATCTAGGCTATCTTGACACAAAACAGTACTGACATCGTCACCGTTGACTACACGTGTCTAGTTTAATGCACCGAAGTCACGACGGGACCCTTTCTAAAGCTACTTTTGACCTCTTTTCGCCATAATCGTCTATTCATATAGGCACACGATGTGAATATTAAAGAAGTTGAAATGTGTTGTGTTTTTGTTCCATAAAAGGTGGCGTTTCGTTTTTATTGCGAATAAAATGTTGAGTATTGTATTGTTAATGCTTATGAATATTGTAAACAGACTTAGTTATACGAGTTTATATTTGGGTTATATTTTTCGTTCTTTTATGTCCTATGTTTGTACGTATCAAGTTACTTTATTAAGCTAACTGAGACTATGTGACAAAACAAGACGCAAGAAGTAATATTTAATACTATTTATTTGACTTGTCACCGAAAATATTGAAACGGTGAATAATGAATTTACTTAGATACTTCAATATTATGAACTTAAGTTTGTGATGTCTTGAGCAGAAGCTATTTACTTTTTGACCCAAATAAAACCACTAATAACGTTAACTACATTTTTTTTTCAAATACATATTAATTTTTCGCCGCTGCTAATAAAAATCCTTAACCTAAGCGTACGTGTTATATGAACAAACCTTGGCCCACATGTCTCGCTCCGTGATTCTAAAGGCGAATTCTTAAAATGCGATTAAACTAACAATATGAGAACCGTGCTAACTTAAACTTGGTTACTAACGTCGTAGATTTAACATACACAAAAAATATCTAGACTTGTGAGTTACATTAAAATCGTATCAGCCAAAAAAAGCTAAATGCAGTTACCGCGTTCTGCAAGGTCAATCTATAATAAACCAAGCAACGTAATTTTTAAGCGTGATCCCGCAAAAACCGTCTTTAAACTTCAAACTTCAACTTCTAATCACTGTATTGCCAAAACATGATAGGTTGAAAGTACAAAAAAATTGCAATACAAACAATACATCAATTCTGGGTTAAGTATGTATTAACTTATTCTAGGGTAAGTACTAACTTATTGTCTAATCTAAAAGGTAATCAAATTCAGTAAGATATGTTGGCCGTGGGTACCAAGCTCAGCATGTGCTAGACTGGTGTCCATCGCTGGTTTTCAGTTTGCCCCTTTTTTAAACAGTTTTTACGTGAAAATGTCGAGTTATTTGGGTCGATAATGTTAAAGTCTCAATACAAAATAGGGCGTTTTTTTGTAGAGAATGTGATTTGATCCGTCAAGCACGTAGCGCCTAGCCCTGAGCGTTTCGAAACAACGGATGGGTGGTACGCCTATTCTGACTTTCTTAACAGAAACGTCGTAAGTATCGGTGAAGTTTATATACAAATACGTCTTTCTCGATTAGAGCGGTTCTTTTCATTAGTTTTGGACTCGCTTACCGGGTCCTACAAATTACTTTAACCTCGTCAGCTAGCGTTCTGGTCGTAATCATTGCAAGACGTTTGTCATTTTTATGTAATAAATATAATTAACACTGAGAAACTGAGTTATGTTCTAAATTCATAGCAAGGTTAAAACATTTGAGTTTCAATGGAGACTATAAAATAACAAAAAGATCTAAACGATAAAAGTCAAAGGCTTTAGCTTTTGACTCTCGTTAAATAGCGATGGTAGTTTCAATGGAAGTCCATGGATTACGAAATGATAAAAGTTCTTTTGATCGAGATTTGACAGGGTTTACAGCCGACAAGCGTTTTTAATGAAGGTATTATGCCGAGGCGTGTATGAAATTAGGTCGTTTTAAAACCCTTCTAACAAAAAATGTAATTGAGCGTAAAGAACGTAACCGCCATTCAAGTAAGTACGCTCGTACAATATATATAATACTACGTTACAAAATACGTTTATATTTAGTAGTTATGTTACCTTTTTAGTCATTCAAATAATGCAACGAAAGATTTTACTAACATTACCTATTCCAACATGGCTGTAAAATTATTTTAAAACTCATAAAAGCCATTTTAATGCCTTGGAACCGTATCAAAATCAATAAATCATAAAAAAAACTTAGGTACATACGGCAACAAAGTAAAATGCTTTAACAGGTAGGCGTCCAGACAATTGTATGCAGTAAACGGTCCTGAATAAAGAACAGATTTGTTTGTAGCTTTTTTAAATGTACCTAAGTAACGCTGCGCCGTGTGTACTTTCATAAATATGAGTGAAATGAATCAAAGTCAGAGAGGTCATAAGTACAAATCATGGGTTGTCGTAATAACAATGTATGAATAGCTATTGAACTTACAGAAAATAAAACTCAGTATTGGCCTACAAAAAAACTGCCTTTCCAAACGTGACCTAGAAAAACGTAAAGGATGAAAAAACAATCGAATTATACATTCAAACCGAGAAACTTGTTATACCGGTAAGTTAACCACAAGATGCTAATATTAAACATAAAATATAACTCGAATCAAAATTTACGAGCAGTCTTGACAGAGGAAGCCAGCGAATGTTTTTACACCGCTGAGTTACTGTGTTCTGCACCTCGGGTGTATTTGCCTTTTGCAACGTATGACGGGTAAATAAATACAAGTCCGTCGTATAATTCTCTGGCTTTTCTCAGTTGCGATTGTTTACTCGGGGAACAAATGTTAGTCGATCACGCTTCCAAAGGTTTGGAGGCTTCTTTCTCTAATACCACACCAAAAGTAGTAAGTCACATAGTTTTAGGCTAGTATAAGTCTTTTTTTCTTGTAAATGTTGGTTCACCTTCCGGGTCTAATGGCATAGGTAAACAAGCTATTATTTGTGGGTCGGTGTTAAGAATACCATAATTCAACCAGATGATTACGACGTGATTACACTTGCGAGTGTATTGTTAGTGAGATCAATAAAACACGGTCGTAATTATTTTAGGTAGGTACATGAATTATGATCGTGAACTAATCTAGTATGACCTAGTGAATTATCAATTTATCTTGTCGCATGATTTTCGAATTTGATATGTCTGTTTCAAAGATTTAAAACTATTTTTGGTAACCAACTCTGAAATTTGGTTTATGGATGATAGGTAGCAATGCAATATTTTAGCTTATCGAGCTGATTTTACCATAGATGGTCACAAAAACTGAAATAAAACAACATATACCCATGAAAGAATAACAGTTTTTAATGAATCGGAAGCTCAAAAACAATACAAAAGGTAATCACGGTCTATATCCCGGTCAATATAAGTCTAGTGATATCCCCATGAAGTTAGGATCGTCTTGATAATGCAGTTGGCCGAGTAAAGAATTTTTAGACATCGTTTAGTATCATTAGGTAGTTAAACAGCTGTCGTTATTATAAAAAGTGACCGGGGGTTCAAAAACAATACAAAAGGTAATCACGGTCTATATCCCGGTCAATATAAGTCTAGTGATATCCCCATGAAGTTAGAATCGTCTTGATAATGTATTCGGCCGAGTAAATTTTTAGACATCGTTTTAAGTAGTTAAACAGCTGTCGTTATTATAAAAAGTGTTCGAAAATTATAAGAGTAATTTATAAGTTTTATCCTATCATTAAAGATCGCCAGAGGCACACACTTGACCTTGCCGAACGCTCCGTAAACGATCTTTACGAAACTTGCCTCAGGGCGCCATTGTAATTTATGTCTTCGGCATTACTATTATAACTGCTGCTTAAGTCATAAAAGGTAGCTGGAGCAGTTTATTTATAAATAAATCATCAAAATGAGGAGAAAATGTTAATTAAATCCAGTAAACCACATAAACATCAAGTGTCTGTGAATTTTATTATTGAACGTAAAAAACAGTACCGTAAAATTAACTAACTATATTCCTTAAGTACAACTATGTTCCAGTTTTTAACGTTGATTCTTAATGAGCCTTTATGATTTGTACTCGTTACATTTATTTTGGAGCTTATCTAAGCTACACTAATGATCTTTTTATATTATATACTCAACATAAATTGAAAAATACTTATACATACTGGAACATTTGGACTATAGGTAGTTGTAAGTTGCGTGGACTAAAGTTACCTGACGTTATGGTATTAGTACCGTAACATGAGGTAACTTTAACTTGTCATCAGGTGCCTTGGAGAAATTTTATTAGCGCTTACATTAAAAAACCACGCAGATGTATTTTTGGAACATTAGTATCATAAGCGCCAATTGCACTAAATTCTAACCCTACTAATTTAATAAAAGCGAAAGTAAATCTATTTGCATGTCTGTTACATTTGCACGTTTAAACCTTTGAACCAATTTAGATCACAATTTTGAATGATTCACGGTTAGTTTCACTAGACTTATATTGACCGGGGTCCGGGATATAGACCGTGATTACCTTTTGTATTGTTTTTGAGCAAAAGGTAATCACGGTCTATATCCCGGTCAATATAAGTCCAATTTAGATCAAATTTGGTGAGGAGATAATTTGCCAGGCCTCAAATTAAGGACATATGATAGTTTTTACCAATCCTTATCCACGCAGTCGCACGGGCGAGCTGCCATGATCATTTAAGTCCCCGCCATCAAGCTCGGTTCTTCATATAAACGTAGTTACGCGCTGATTTTAACGACTAGCTAGATTGCTCTGTAACCTTGTACTTACAATAAGATAAGGTATATCTAGGTCTGTAATTAATTTATGTAGCTTCAGATACCATAGTAAAATATACAGCGAATTTAAGTTTTTCATACAACACTTATTTTTGCTCTATTTCATTTGTTTTATAAACTGGAGCTATATAAAATAATTACAGACCTAGACATACCTCACGTCATTGTATATGCAAAGTTTCGTTAGAATCCAACACGTAGTTTTAGAATGAGAACGAAACTCCGTTTGTATGGGAAGGTGAAATTCGGTTGAGCTTGCCGGGTACTCCGCCAGAATCATGGTGAGGGGATAGAAACGACAGAATGTGAAATTCCGCTGCGTCTCGTTATTTGGGAGGGTAATAACCACAAATCAATGAGGTAGGATATCGCAAAGGTTGTTTGGTAAATTATTTTCACAGCTGTAAGCCCTTTGATTAGTTACAGAGTACAACCAGAAACATTAATGGTTTGTTTTGTAAGCTCTCCTAAGTATGTCTTATAAAACTTTTGTATGTAACACATATCGTCGTGAATTTGCTTTGAGTCTGTATATTTTTAATAAAAGCCGATGCTAAGCTTTAATTATTCGTTAGAGAAAATATTTTAAAGATCGCCGCTGACAACTTATAACTTAAAATAAAATTCATATCAACCACTTAATTAGTAACAAAGGTACGTTCTTCTAGTATAATACTTATCAGCTTTTTTGGCTCCTCCATGATACCATTGAAACGGCCGTTATTATTGATATTTGACCTTAAAAGTTATTTTCGACAGCGTACAATTACCTATATGTATTAGATATGTTTTTTCGATGATTGAGGCAATATTAAGCTCGACCGTTGGACGTGATTTAAAATAGACAAAAAATGCGCCATGAAATGAAATGTGAAGGGCAATTTAATCGTTTGTACTAAATATATTTGTGTCAGTCTTCTATAAAAAGAATGTGGCGATAGGCAGTTAAGTAAAAAAAAAATAAGTTATTTTTTACGGTACTTTATGAATGAAAAAAAAACACGAAAGAGTTTATTTGCGTGGTTCCTATTATTGAAATGATTCATATAGAAATTATTTAAACTTTTCAAGTTTTCATGCCCTTATTACTATTTTTTCCAGACCAAAATTCAACCCAATTTTTGTCTGAAAAAGGGCGGGAGTGTTTTACACTAGCCAACAAAATAGGTAAAAACTGTTATATTGACATGTTGACAGCTGACAAATCATATCCATAACCGTTTTATAGCAAGAAACTAATAAGTTTGTTACTTACTCTACGGAGAAATTTGATAAATATTTTTACCTAATTTGAAGAATATTTGTGGCTTTCCATCAGAGAAGGGTCCTTATGCACGTGGAGCATAAGGACCATTTAGCCAGGGAACGCCACATTTTTTGTTTTTTAACATATATACCTAGTACTTTATAATAAATTGCCAAATGTAATTCGGGGTAAGGAGGGCTTTAAAGAATTTAAACAAGCCTTAAAAATGTATTTAATAGAAAAAGCCTATTACTCGATCAATGAATTTATTAATGAACGTGTTGAATGATGTATAAATTTTTACTATATTTTTTTCTTTTGTTAACTGTTTGACAATTTTGACATGCTTCTTTTTAAAAACACACCTCTGACATCTGTTTTGTATCTGGTTTAAATTTTTTTTTTTTTGCATGTGAGGTTGGCCTTATGTTTTAAGTGTTTGTTGTTATTTTAAGAATATTTTAGCGTGTACTCTTAGGTATTTTAGTGTTAGTTATATTTTTATATCGTACGCCGAAAGGCACACCATGGCTCATGGACCTAATATATTACCGAAATGACACCTTAAGTAACCCATGATGACGAAATAAATGAATCTTTGAATCTGTACGAGTAAAATATATGCTTTTTGCCATACCTAGGTAACTAACTTATATGTATATTAAGATAAAATCATTTGAACGCATAATCCAGTTGTGACTAGGTCAAGTTAGAAACGTGGCTAGGCCGGGTTCGAACCCGCAACACGACAATTATCGATTATTAGCCACTTATCTTGGGTGAAATGGTACGAATGGAAACTGGATGTAGAGGTTTCTCCGTTGATACTCGTATAATTACTTCGGTTTGATATTGCTATATTGGATTATTAATATTGCTTTTCAAGGTTAGAAAACATCATTTAAAAGTAAGCCATAGTATCCGTCGTTCTATTTGAAGCTTAATTTTATGTTGTTACCCGCTATAAGACCTTTTGTTTGTCTATTTAATACGTATTGTGTATATTTTTACCCCTTATTCATAACCTTTTCCCTTTCATACATAAGTCAAAAAGGACAGATTAACTTTTTGGACGCCAAGAGCCACTAGGTCGTGTGCTGTCGTGCCTGCCACGCCAGCGACCACTAAAGTGGTCATGGCGGACGCTGTCAAAGCAATTGTCCTGCTGACAGAAAGGTTTATATTCGTTATTCACTAGTCGAGATATTGGCGTTTGGGCCACGTCTTGACGCTTGAGGAAAAGCTTTCAAACTATTAATAGCTAGTTGGGGCTGAGGCGTGTATGAATAACTAATGGCTACTCTACACGATGGACCATCATACTGCCCCATTAAGATGAACGTGTATAGAGGGTAGTGGACACCACGGACCGATGGCTTATGGCGCGGCGGGATGGCGATGGGATGGCCGCGGTGTTGGATTTTCGTCCGCACATCAAAGGTAGGTAAGGTCGGGTACGTAGTCCGGATGGGGGAAGATCGCGCAGTATGGAGGGCGTACTCTGGAGTACCAAGTGGCCGAAGTCCGCCAAGGTACCGCTGGAGAGACGAAGTACAGAATGACCTCAGCGAACTCGGCGCCGTCGACTGGACAGAAACGGCTTTGAGCAGAGTAGCATGGCGGTCTTTGGTGTCGGAGGCCAAGATCCACTTCGGGTCGTCGCGCCACAGCAGTACATGAAAGGTATTGGGCCAGCGATGGCAGTACGCATCTACACGTGGCCCATCCACAGTTGCTCGAACGCGCTTGAGGTATAGGTACAGTTAAGTCATTAACTACATTAATAATGAACATAATAACTAAAAGAAATACCCACTAAGAACTTGATTTACGGCAAAACTTCGCAACTATTTGTACCAAAATGGCGGATGCAAAATATCATTACGGCAGAATTTACGATTTGGGAAGATAAATCGGCGATCGGTCGGCTGGTGATTTCCTGAGTTTAATGTATTCTCACAGATTGCTTATACGTAGATGGAGCAATTGGAGCATACCTAGAAAATATCGCCATGGTTGACTGGTACAAAAAGCCTTGAGGAGCGACATTTGTACAATTTTATATCGTGCAATAAAGTTTAAATAAACAAATAAAACATACGTAACTCAGGAACAAATATCTGCGATGAACACACAAATAAATGCCCTTACCAGGATTCGAACCCGGGGCCTCCTGAGTTAGCTTAGTGGGGCTCCAGGACCTTTGTAGAAACAAATAAATGTCCCTTTTTTTTTAATAAACACTAAGACAAACGAAACGTGTAATATTTTTTTCTTTAGATTATTACGTAATATAGGGGGGAGGGGGCTTGTTCTTATTTTTTCTTACGTAGGGGTGGGTGGAGATCAAAAACTGGCAAAAATCGTCTTACGTATTATATGAATGGCACTATATTATCTACAACTACTTAGGAGGGCTTAAACTGTAATACGAGTTTTATTCACTGTTGATATTGAATATTCTAAAGTGAATACATCAAGCACTTTACAAGTGAGTGAGTGAGTGAGTGGTCTTTTTAAATGCTTAATACGGCATCTATCATAGGTAATCTACACACAAATTTAATGTATTCTACTGGAGCGGTCGTATGAAGGTTGACACAGAGTAGACCGTACAAGGAAGTAACTAACACTTATAACATGCAGTTAGCTATGTTTACGACTAAAAATTATAGGGTTAGTTTTATCGCTTCCTAATATTTCGTTGTCACGAAATGTATTAAAAATATTTATTCAGATTCATTTTTTTTGGTTGTTGTATTCTAATCACGATTATGTTTATGTTAAAGCTAACAAACACAATACATGTAAATTTTATTAGTTTCTTCGAGCTTAATTTAAATAATCACCCTAAACGAAGCATGCCACGTTAAAATTAAATGCAAATCCGAATTATAATTTAATGATATAAAGTTTCAACCTGTATAAAACGTATTTTATATATAAATCTATCACTTAACTGAGGTGGTAAGTTACTATGGTTAACTACGGGCTATAGTAAGTAAGTAAATATTCTTTATTGCACCAAAATTATACATTTTACATACATGTAAAACTACAAAGAAATATTTAAAGAAAAAATAGAACCAGGTAACAACAGGCGGTCTTAGAATAAATTTAAAAGTGGAAAAATTACTGCCTTGGGTTAGACTTAACTCACGGCCTCTGGATCGATACTCCAGCGCTCTGCCAACTGAGCCACCAAGACCTCATCCATAGTCAGCAAATCTTCCCACTATATGGGTCTAGGGGACCCTAGCGACATCTACCGTAAGAGTACCGTAACAGGCGGTCTTATCGCTAAAAAGCGATCTCTTCCAGACAACCTTTGGGTAGCAGGAAATGTAGAACTCATACAAAAGTCAACAGGTAGTGCAAGGAGCTAAATATGGAAACTATTAAAGTTAGTGTCAGTTTTGTGCTAGAAACCATCCAAGTTTCACGTTCCTATCCAGAGCTAATGTCTCAAGTGTACAAAAAACAACTGCCAGTTCTGAGTTCTGACATTGCACCGTCAAAGGCCTAGGCAACACTAATTCCCTCTCCGCGCACGTACGACACGGCCGCGGACTACTAATATAACGTTTTTTATGCCTCGCCACACACTGCTTATTGAAACTTGTGTCGATGCGTTGATCGGTATGTTGTCGTTGGGTGCTGAGTCTAGTTGGGGATATCCAGCGTAAATTGACTGAGATTACTATAGGTAATTTTGGAAAATACTCGGGTTAGGTAAAGGAGCTAAAGTGAGGCATATTATTATTATTAGTAGCTTTTTCTAAAATATTCACCCAACGTATTTTAGAGTATTCTAGCGGCAACGACTAGGTATGTCTTTTGCGACGTATTAATAGTAAGAATAAGAATAAGTAGTATTAGCACAAAAAAGAACACAAAACATTGATTCATTTAGAGTATAGATGAACAGAATTGTGCTAAAAGGTCCTCACTCAGCTTAATGCCCCGAAGTGAATCCTAGGACACACTACGTGACGCTGATTTTCAGTGAGGCCTGATAAAACTAAAACTAACTAGGTAGCAGATATTAACACTGCAGCGATATTGATGACTTGAGACTGTTTGAAAATTGCGGATTTCTCCCCCATTTTTGTTATGCTTGATGATTTTATCAGATCTAAATATTAGTAAGCATTTAACTATCACCTATTGACGCTTGTAACTCTAGGGGTGTCAAATGCGAGTTGCTGACGTTTTACACAGCGCTGAATACTCCTTTTTTTAAAAGCTTCATACTAAAGTCTCTTGAGAAAAGCTCGGCAGCGTATACATGGTCCACTTGGACGTTCGACTCACCAAAATCCGTCTTGTACAGAATAGCAGATAGCAGACAGCTTGATTTGCGCCAATGATGGCCTCGGGCCTTGTTCTCTATGGATTAACTAATGCTCGTGTTATCGCAAGACCTCAAGTTATCAGACCATAAGTAAAACCTAATAGGGTAGAGTTTCTACCGCCCTGTGCCCACTTTCATGGACTTTTCTGAGGTATCGGTTGTCAATTTTGCTGGCAATTACCAACATTAAACACAGAATTCAGGACACAAACAGGATTTCTACAGAATAATTAGATTTGGCATCCAAAGCTAAGTACATTGCTTCCCATGATTTAAAAAAATCTGTGTTTCAATACTAGCCATTTATCTTGAGCAAATCTAATTCGAATGAGCTGAGCATATTGACGATACTTGGACCAAGAACTTAGTAAGTTACTTTCTTTAGTATGACTATTTGCAATTGCTGAAGGTATTTGTTACCTACATATAAAGTAAATACTATTAAATCTTCTATCTACTTATAAAACACCTGTGTGTGTGGTAATGTTTACCAGTATACATTTAAATTTAGTAGGAGTACCTATGTGCATTGTGCAATAGAGAGACCTCTACCACACAAGTTAAATTATCGCGATTTGATCATAGTTGGCCATATGTAAATTCTTTTATAGGCCTTTTTATTGTGGCACCGTTACTATGTGTAAACAATAAAATATATCTACAGACGGATCTATCGTATAATTTGTTTTGAAGCCATAATGCTGTATTTCAATTCCAATTGAAAGGTAACTCGTTTTATATGGGCTTTATTAAACTGCTTTTAACATAGTAGTATTTTCTTAAATGCGTAATATATTTTCGTTATAATATACAAAGGATGTAAACAAATTCGATTTAGTTAAATTTACAAAGATAGAATTTCTAGTAGCTATAAAGAGCCTCCATTACATAAAGCCAAATCACATTACCTTACCTCACGCTACCTCACATGACTAACATGTCTCAGTTTCAAAGTGGAGCTGATATATAATTCTCATATAAGCACGCGACAAACCATAAAGTACATCAAAACAAAGATAATGTAAGCAACAAAATCAACACCTTCAATTTATCCCAGACTTAACGACTAGTACGAAAGTAGCATTCGCATAAAATATGCAGTAATAAAGGCAGAAGTATGAATATCAGGAACACACAGCCATGATGCAATTTGCAATAACATTACAGCAAACACGCTAGTGTTACGGGATGGGCACACTGCGACCTGGATAGATAATACTGGGATAATGTAAAAGACATAAGATTACACAAGGACGCAGGAAACAAGATTATGCAAGACAGAAGACAAAATTGGTATTAAGTTCAAAGTGAAGATAAAGGGGCCCACCACCATCAGTTCGCCGGACGATATCGGCCTGTCAGTTAGAACAAAAATTTGACAGTTCCGAACAACTGACAGGCCGATATCGTCCGGCGGACTGATAGTCTGTGGGCCCCTTTAGAATCAAATTAAAGTTTTTCTAGTTACCGAGTTGAATATATCCTTATTAAGTGTTTAATGATGAATAACGATGGATTAACGGTGGAGAAATTAATACATAACAACCCAGAAACGGTAAAACCGCGAAAAAAAATGGGAACAATAGGTTCAAATAAACTGATTTTGTTCGATTTTATTTATAACTGAGCTGATAATAAAGGGCTTTCTTGCAAAACAGTAACTATTTCAGCATAGAACAGAAAACTGATAGTCATTACCTCATTACTATTACTGTTCTCATTTCACTTGCTTCAGTAACAGTTAAATTGTCTATTCAATCTCCGTTGTCAATTAATATAGACTGACACTAAGCACTAAACTTAAATGTCAGTCGAACTACTTAATTGGCAAGTTGAGTGATTGCTTTAACGCTTGCACCGATATTAACTGTCTGCAGTTTTGTCACTGTCATTATTAAAAATATTTAACATTAATTAATACAGGCGGTCATAATGCTAAATATACTTTACATTCTAATTTTAGTTAGAGTATGCATTTGGACATGAAACTTAATGTGTACAATGCACATGAAATATTGACACAAAGTGAGGGCTTGTTGCGAAAAGATAAAAGAATGTATAAGCGATGAAATTCACAATTGCATATGGACAAACTAAATAATAAAACCATTGGAAAAAATCTCACATCCCACTAAAAACATTTAATGTAAAGATTGCCAAAACTCACTAGCTTTTACTGTAAAAAAAGTATCTCAGCAAAAGTCAAGCCCCTAAGCCCTGACTACTAACCCTACACCTTGGTTTAAAAACTATGGCTTGGCCGTTTCATTGGAGAAAATCTTATATTATGTTCACAAGTGTAGACTGTTTAAAGTCCTCTGCAATTATCGAAATGTATGATATAATAGTTGATAACTTTAATGCTTTCAACATCTGCTTATACTAAACCTTGCCTTGTTATTATTAAAATCGCTACGGCAGTGTGCCCCGTCCGTAAGATTAACGTCACTTGCAAACAAACGGGAGCCGGCAGCTTATTCCGAACGTAAACTTTACACGGAGAGTTTAATGGGAACTATGACATTTTTACCCTCTTTTATAACCTTATAAAACTTGAGACTAAAGCGGTTAAAGATTTTGGTGGATTGTAAAAGGTTGGAGTAAAGAAAAATACAATTTTATGCCAAATCATAGTTAAGCATGAATAGATAATACTTTAAAATTAAAATGTTAAAATATGACGAAATTTTAATTGAAACAGAGAATCGACTAAAAATATTTACAAAATTATATTCCGTTACAATTCTTTACAGTCCTTTAAAAGTCAATTGTAATTTATGTCACGAAAAGAAAGGGTACAAAAGAATTAGAAGTTTCAGAGAACTTGGATTAACAATCGGTAACAAAACAATGTTGACAACTGTTCTACGAAAATTGTTTAACTTACTGACGGATCGCCTACAACGAGAAAGGTAAAGTGGTAATATACATATATAGTTTGTATAATAAATAAAATGTTAATATTACCTATTTACAAACTTGTTTAAGTGTTATATCAAATATCATTTACTAAACATTCTTTGTTTTTTAAGAAACGCTCATATTTTAACGCATATAACAGAAGAGGGTCCACATTCCGTCAATCCTAAATGTCAATTTAATCAACCGATCAACAAGAGCTGATACTGAGCTGAAATCTCTTAGATCTTTTGACAAAACGATTGTTACAAAGAAAGGTGAAGTCAATGCGAGAATTCAAGTACATTCGAGAAATCAGTCGCCTGGAGAATCGACCTCTGTAGAATTTGGGCGTTTAGTTAACGGAGATTAAATTCTAGTACCTAAGGATTAAGACTCATTATTCAACAAGTCTTACACATTTACTTAACATAACAAAGACGCACTTAGACATACAAAGGGTCTTAGGAGAAATAGGATCAATGTCTTCGGTATAGACTTAGATCGAGGCTAGAAGGTTTCGTAAGTTTACCTAGAATTCTCTTTTATCTTGTAGCATAAAAGCTTGAACCGAATTTTGTCAGATTATTCGAAGAAGATTGATCAAAGTGGGATTCCTTAGGAGAAAAACAATCTTTTTCTGTAATAAGGAACACGATGTTAATTTAATTTAATAGTTATTTAATAAACTAATCGCATTTCGGTTAGTTTATTACCGTTAAACCACCCAAAATATGGTCCAAAGTCAACTCGAATAATATCTTCCTTTTAATCGAATGTCGTACTTTTATGGCAAGATATTTATAAAAATGACTTGGTAATAAGTACAAATAGTCTCAAAATTAGCGCAAAAACTATGACGTATAAATAAACCAGAACTCAAATTGAAGTTAAACTTCACAAAGCAGCACGGAGTAATGAAGTTGACAAACGAAATAACAAGAGACAATGAGAATTACAGAGCTAACAGCTTTGTGTTCCTGTTATATTTTTTACTAGTTCAGATATTGCAGATTTGTGTTTTAACCATAAAAGTTACATGTGGAGTTCCATAGCTAAATGGTTCTGCTTCTCTGATGGAAAGCCACATATAGAGCTACGACTTTACTAATATGAATTTCATTCTTAACTTCTTTTTCATTTTTTGTGGCCACCTGACGTTGCGGATTTCTTACATATACACTTCTTTTGCCCTACATAAAGTATTATCTCGTGAGTCCAAACCTTCTTGCCGCTCAATGATTCTTTTTAAGGAAAAATATGCAAACAAGAGGTTTAAACGTTATGTCCAGACAGTATTTTGGAAATTAAACCAAGATTTAATACGCTGATTTAAACTTTCACGATTTTTACTCATTATTATTTACAACGACGGGACTTAATCGCGTAAAATAAGTATTAAACCCACCTCCGACGTTTCGAGGACGGCGTTGTCCCCGTGGTCTCGGAGTGTTCTCCGGAGTGTTCTCCGAGACCACGGGGACAACGCCGTCCTCGAAACGTCGGAGGTGGGTTTAATACTTATTTTACGCGATTAAGTCCCGTCGTTGTAAATAATAAAGATTTAATACGCTCACATGTTTAATTCACAGACGCAATGTACCATTAATATACCAATTCAAACTTATTCCCAGTAAATATTGAAATCCCAAAGGACCCACTTTTAACTACAGCGTAATATCACAGTAACTAATTTTAAAGTGAAATTTTTCTGCGCGAACTCTTCTAATTTCACTTCAGCTCAGTGTCTCGACTTCTGAAGTTTTTGCCCATAGGAATTTAGAGTTACGTGCAGGTGCCTGGGAGGCTCAGGGGACTCTGTGAGCAAGTTTTATGAAGATATAAAAAGAACTGAAGTATTTACCTACAGCATTATTAAATAAATTCGACCCCTTTTTGACGATGTTACTTTGAAACATACTTAACAAGCATTTTTGAAAAACTTTGCTAATATCGGAAATGTTAGAGATTAAACCATGAATAGAATCGCTCGTAAAAATGCACTTAAATTAAAATCGCTCTCGCTAATACCAATTCAGATTTAAATGAAATCTGAAGCTTAGACGGATATTAATTCGCTGAGAAATATTTTATATTTAACTCAAGAAACCTGGAACAAATATCTTTTATTAACTAATGTTCAAGTCATTTCAGTATTTTGATTACGTGCGTATTTACTGGTTTATACTATATTTTAAGAAATTTAATGTTTTATCACTTATATGCATAATATAGTCTAGTTACTGAAATAAAACATGTACCCAGAACACGGAACTGATGCAAAATATAACACATGTACATTTTCAATAAAGCCATAAAGCTAATTCAAGATTTTAGAGCTCGTAAGTAATACAGCTATTCGAAATCATGCCAACGGAGCAGGTGGTGGATATAATGCCTGCATTTGTCCTGTCATTTGAGCAGAATACCGGTAATAACAGGCAGGAGAGCAGTATATCGCGGAACTGCACCAAAATAACCCCCGTTTGTAGTGGGGTATGAATTTAAATCTCGTTTAACGACTGCAGTTTCAGTATATTTGACGTAAGAATTGCAATTATTGCGGTGCTTGGATATAAAGCTTTAAATTTTTATTAAGATAGAGTTTAATGCGAGGAAAACTTCCGTGTGGAACACAATATATAGATAAATAAATGAATACACTTAAATATGAAATACTAGCTATTACCTACGACTTCGTTCGCGTGGATTTAGTATTTCCCGATACACCCTTGAACCCTCTATTTAATCCTATTAGGGGATGAATTTATAAAAGCACTGCATTTCGTGTTCTTACTTTCTAATAGGTATTTTGTGTTCCTACGAATTTCAAGTCCCTACTTAAATCGTTCCCTTTACAACCTTTCAACCCCCTTTAGGGGAAGAGTTTTTAGAAACGCTGAAATCACTTCTCTTGTGTTATAATATAGTGCCTTCCTACGAAATTTCAAGTCCCGCACTCAAAAAAATACTTGATCCCCATACAAATTTCCAAACCCCTTTTCACCCCCTTAGGAGATATATTTTCAAAAACGCTGACGTCAGTATTCTTGTATTTTAATAAAATACCTTTTTAAGAAGTTTAAAATTCCTAGCTCAAAATAAAACTTGAACCCCATACAAACTTTCACCCCCTTTTTAAACCCTTAGGGGTTGAATTTCTCAAAATTGCTTCTTATATTTTATATACAAATAAATATAGCCTGGTGTGTAAATTTCATCTTACTAGGTTTTGTAGTTTCGGCTCTGCGTTGATGAATCAGTCAGTGTCAGGACACACGCATTTATATATATATATATATTGACGCGCATTTTAAAAGACAACATTAAATATTCTTTAAATGAATGAAATCCATTACAAGAAAAGTGTAGATGTTGTAATACAAATACTCGTTTAGTCGGAAAATCAAAAGTATTAAACACAGTAACGGTAAGCAGAGAAAACAAGAGAAAATTAACATAAGGGGGCACGCCATTTAAAGATGGGATCTCCTAATAATTGGGTGCACTAACTAACGCCACTGTAAAAAACAAGGCTTTAGATACGATCAAAAGGCATGCGAAGGAATACATTAGCACGTAAGTGATTTGATTAATGCAAATTTTTGCTTCGAGGTGGGCCTTGAATGTTGCACGCGTAAAAACAGCGCCAATTCCAGCCATAAAGAACCAGCAGTTCACAGTATTTATTGAAGTAAAAATAAAGACCCGTCCGGTAAAAGTTGATGCTAAGGACAGAACACTTAAGGCTCCAAATGACAAGTTAAACACATAATGATTTCCTCTCAATGAGCTCGTTCGTTATATAAAGAACATATACGGCACAACGTTAATCAAAGCAAAGCGACGAAGACATCTTAAGAAGTTATAATACTAAAGTCAAGATTAATTCAACTCATAATTAAGTTAACTCTAACTTCCTCAAACGTCCCAATTCTGGCTCAGCTGACGCGCCGTTAAACTTATAGAGGTTTCAATGAAAATTTATTAGTCTAACAACTATTTGTCAAAATTGTCCCAAAGGGGACGGGAATTTTGGCAAATATCAGGCCTAGCCAATTCATGGGGATCTTGGGTTAGGGAAATATGTGTGGACCGCCGCTCCAAACTTTGATATTGAAAATAATTTTGAAACAGATTCAATTTTAACAACAAGGGAGTTTGAGTGAAAAACGCGTAGGTATAGTTAACAAAACGATTGTAGAACTAGTATACAACAAACTGTTGCCGGAGTTTTATTTTTCCAGCGTTGGCAAGAGCGCCGAGCGGCGGTTTCGCGGTCGACCAGCCCGCCGCATCGACAGGGCGACTTTAAAAACTACTCTGATACGTTTAATACAGTGCCTACTGCACTGGCAACTTAAATAATGTCCACGGAGAACTTATTTCATGCGCCGTAAGAACGCCTGCTCCGAGCCAACTTTCTTGTTTGCTTTTAGCTACTCCTACTTTATTCCTTCCTCTTTTAAACGCCCGGCTTTGCATGTCGGTCGCTATCGAGTCTGTTGTAATAGTAAACCTTTTGGGACGTTTTCAAATGGAAGCTTATTGCTTTTGAATGCCCGACCGTTCTTTTAGCGAGCCCCGCCGGGACGGCACATTGTTTAGTTACGAATCTAGTAATGACCGTAAAGTTTCCTCTCGAAAAATCGCCTCCCCAAAAGGCAATAAGCATAAACACAACTCCGCAGTTCGGAAAGAGGTTGACAATATTCAAAACAGGGGGAGGCTTAATGATATTCATGAATGGTAAAGCGTAGCTATTGTGAGATGTCGCTTAGACTTGTAACTTACAAAACAATGACACTAACTTAAACTCTGGATGTAAACTCGTTGTTATCTACATTTGATGGCGCATATAAACAACAGCCACGCTTTACTACCCCGCTATTTCACATTAAATATCAAACTTCACAACTCTCAACAGAGAAGTGCTATAAAGAAATATTAATAGGGACCCGGAGTTTACTTTGTGAATTCACTCAGATCAGGATAACGGAGCAGCTTATCTTCCAGACCTTTCAGAATTTTAGATAAACACTAAACTTAAAGCCAAACAAATTTGAGGTTCAAACTCCCGGAAATGAGAGCGACTAATTGCTCAAAACGAAAATATCTTTAGAGTCCCAGCGGCGGACGAATAAAAGCATAAACGTGTTGCTCTAACACAAAATGAAATGACGTCCAGTCCGCAAGGGAAGCCGAATAAATTAAAAGTAAGGATTTGGTCCATTGTTGTTCTTTCGCCCCGGCTTTTCGTTACGCAAGGAGTGGTTTCAACATGTTTCGCTGTATTAAAATGAATTTCGAAATAAGTTCACGGGCAATTTATTACTTGAGCATTAAACTTTACATAGAAGCAGTTTTGACCCCGACTTCTTTAGCGAGATGTTCGTCTAAGATTCTATAATATAGGAGACCCTTTACACCTCTAAGGATAATTTGATGATCGTTTTTTTTATTATATATACTTTATCTCTGACACCCAGAGACTTTTACATCTCTGAACAAATTTAGTATTTGTCTCTGTATATTTTTATTACCTACTTTTTTTTTGTAATTCGACATTTAGACTGGATACATCTCTATCAAAGTATCTAATATTTCATTGATTCCATATTTGTAATTGCTTTTTGTAATTTTTGGTTAATTTTATTGCTTGTAAAAATTTACATGTAAAAGTACCCCAGTGGCCTATTTGCTGAATAAATGTTTGATGTTTGATGTTTAATGTATATTTAGAACGATTTTCAAGCATAACAAATATAACCTTGCCTAATGCCGGTGTCTTGTACAATTACAATGTTAATAAGCCAAAGAACTATAAAGTAAACAGAAAAAGCACAAAAAAACAGTCAAACCGTAAGATTAATCTTAACTTAGTATAATCTTCGGGACCCTCTAATAGCGAAACTCAAATCCGGCCAAAATTTTGTTAGTGCAAATTCAGCATGCCCTAAACTACGCTTGTCCAAGCGAGCGGAGCAGACACAGTGATAAATTCTCCCTGCAGCCAAGACAATGACACCGTGATCCTGCTCATATTTCGCAATTTCCATCCGACGCGTTGTTTTAACTTGGATAACGTCCCGTGTACACATGTTGTTATCTCCCCTACCTCCCGACCTCTAAAGGCAGCATTAATAACCAGTCTAGACAACTCTTCCTATTTTCCGGTACCTAGTACTTATGCAAAAGTCTGATCGATTTCTCGAGTATATAAAACAGAATTTTATAATAGGAACTTATAGAAAATAAACGGCAATATTCTCTTTGGTCTAACAACACTGGCTGGATACAATTTTCCATTTCGAAATGCCTTACTTGGGCCACTATAATTTAATATTACACGAACGCCGGAGCCATGTTGGGAGGGGGCTTTACTTGGATTGCACGAGTGAATAATTTGACTATGGAGATTTAGTCAGAACTGAGTGTTAGGTACAGTCGACCTCGCTTCCGCTGCAATTTATTTGCAGCTAACGAACGCTTCAAATCAAATGATGCATTACTCAGATTCAATTGAGGCCGTGCACTGTTTGAACCGAAATTAAGTCGAATGTTAGAGAGCCTATTATTGCTGCGGTCTCTAGATTGACTCGGAGATTGTGTTTCGGATTTCTCGTCAATTATGTGAGTTATACAAGTTACACTTCAAATTCAATTTGCGGCATATTGTTGGAGCGAGACTGAATTTCCGGAGAAAAACCTATTTCGTTTGAGCGTGGAGCATTCGCGGTACATAAAACTGATAAATCATCGCGCAAACATGACGCGAGCGATGGGTAATGCCCTATAAAGTTATCGCTCGGCGTATCATCGAGGCAACGGCTCCAAGATACAGTGATCGCATCCGACTGGAAGCGACGTGCCTCGAGATATGTCACTGTAATTGGCCTGGTATATACAGAAAAATGAGGTTTATATGGACGCCGCGTCGGCAGCTGTCAGCGCCGTAACATCACAATTTATATTTCGCTCCCTTGCGTCTTTTATTTTTCTAAAAATGTTTCAAAGTTAATGATATTTCGAGCTACGTAATCTGCACGCTGGATGCGCTTTTGTTTCATTATGCAGTTAAAAAGCAGGAAAGATGCAAGAGAATTTTATATTTCCATTTACAGTCAGAGATAATCCTAGCGCCGAGTACTCTAATTGTATTACTCCGTATTCAGAACACAACCACAGCAAATGATTACTTTGCGCTATTGTTGAAAAACTGTACAGACTTAATTAAATATGTTATTTGGGTTATTAAAAGTCGTCATCCAGTCGTGTCGTGTTCCGTGAACTCATACATATAAATACGACGTCAGTGTGTTAGGTTAGCCACAATTTGTTTGTGTGTGCATACATTGTCTACGTACATGTCTGTAATAATTCAAATGCGAAAGGTTATTCAACCGGCAACCTTGTCTTTATCTTTTTTGCATATCGTTAAAGCAATGTTTATTTAGCCGTAAACAATATTATCAATGATATCGAAGATTAATTTGTTTCTCTTCCTAATTAAATCAACTTATCAGAAGTCACGTTCGAATATTTGCGAGAAACACTCTCGTTAAAATTCAACAAAGCATAGTGCTCGTCTCGCTACAACTCACCTACAGAAACATATAATATCGCAAAGAGCTCGAGACTCACATGTTTTCAAAGTTACTTTGAGAAATGAAATCGCCCCTACGGCGCGTCAAAAAGGCATCCGACTTAATCACGTTAGGTGGTTTCAGGAATATTGCTACCCTAGACAATGCACGGAAGCACAAATTAGATTCCAGTTTATTAAAAGGTCTAATCAACTAACATCGGGAAAGCTGACGTATAATCACATTTTTTCGACAAACAATACGCGAGTGCAAAATTTAATTTACCGCAGCGCAGTGTTAATAAATAAAATAAGTAAAATACAGGCCCGGCTCGCGATTCGGATTGCAGTCATAACAGGGCAATAAAAGCGGGGCCGGCCGACCTGCACCAGATGTGCAGCTTCCAATTTCAGAGAAATAATACAAAACACACACATAAAAACTTCGCTCGCAGTTAGGATACCTGCGAGCGTAAATAGGGGTTTCGAAGATCGAGATTTGAGCGTCGAAATGTTTTTGTGTCTGGCAATATATCTCGCTTCGCTGAGAGCAAATGAAGTCTCTGCAGAATGCCGAGCCAGCAAAGCGAAGTACGAGTATGAGTGTCGAAACGACGAATTTACAGGCTCAGACTAACTCGATAGACGAGATTGCTAATAGAAACGGATCGGACAAAAACATCGAATTAAAAGTTCAAATAGGTACCCATGATGAAAGCAAAACTAATCAAAATACAAAGAGTTAAATAGTAACTCATTATAAATTATGAAATCATAGACGTACAAACAATAAGGTAGATGTTAACAAATCAGAGACGTCAATCAAATGTGACCAGTTTGATTGAGATTAGAAAATAATAACGATAACAAGTACCTACATATTAATACACGTAGATTCTAATAAGCGGTTCACGAATGCTTGAAGTTGTGAATTTACCTACACGAATTGAGTCGACCGAATGGAACATTGTTATCGAAGTTGAAAAATTGAAATTACATATCTGTAAACGATAATTGTAAAAGTTCGTAAGCGTTCGTGTTGATTCTAGATCTAGCCAGCGCCCATTTATCATTTGTATTGAAGTCTTTCGGGAGCACTATTATGTCAACGCTTGAGCGGTCACATTGATTAATACTTGTGCTAACACTACTTGATATTTCGTATTATTTTTGGGTTTGGACTCCGATTTTTCATTTCGCCGGTCTAATGTCAAAAATTTTAAGTGCTCTCTTGAAATATTGCCAGGGACGCTCGAGATTTAGATATGGTTTTCCGATGTTAAATCGCTCGGGATGCTCTTAAAATTCCAAACATTAGTTTGGTTCGATGCTCCCGTCGCTTCATTAGGTCCAGCCTTTTTATTTCGCAAAAGAGATCTAAATGGATTGTCAGCCGTGCTTCCTTAAAACAATTTAGTCAAGCATTACTTTGGAAGATTAATGTTCCAACCCGGACTGTTTAACTTATAATAAATCTCTCGGAATATATACCGTTGTCTCGTAATACAGGTAAAAGAGCTTTTATCGAGCTGGAAAAAATAAGTCGCGTTCGTGATTCGTCGGGTCACGTAATATTGGAGAAACATTTCTTATATGTCAAGACATTTCACTTTGCAAATATGTTAGTTTAAACCTTTTAAGAGACGTCATATCGCTTTCACGGGCGCACTTTAGATTAATCTGTCGCCTGGGAGTTATTGTCAACCTTAATCTAGAAATGTGCAACTTTCTCGCTTATTCTTGATGTTTGGAGCGATTATTTTGATGTTTAGTGTCCCGATTTAAAGTCGCTGATATCAGGTTTCTAGTTCTAATCTGAAGGTTTAACTTGATGTTTATAATCCTTGACTCGAGTGCTTAATGATACCTTATTGTCGTAAGTGATTCGGCCTCGTAAAATGGGTTAGTCTGCGAGTTATAGCTCATTCCATTGCGCTATTCTATCCCGATTCATGAGTTTGGCAGGATTATGCGGACAAATCTCAAGCGTTGGAGATTCTCCGTTGGAATACCAATGGATTTTTGTTACCTCGAAAATTCGCACGCAACAGTTAAATTATTAAACCGTTCATTACGAGCTGGTTGCACTGTCGTTTCGAAACTCCTCGATTTTGTTATTGAAACGAAATCTCGCATAGAACGTGGGGATTAAATTGTCCATCGGTGCTGGCTACCGGCTGCTATGCGACGATAAACGTAGATTAAACGAGGATTGACGTTGCTGTAATCCGTTCACCGGCTTTTTAATGCTTTTTCGAATCGGAAAATTTTAGATGGCTTTCCGATTTATGTGTTACTTCAGACTATGCGTTAATCCACATTCAACTATAGTTTAAGTAAAGCGGTTTGTAAGAAGTTATCATCAGCTATGGACTGGTAGAAGTCTTTGCTGTATGAAGCTGATTTGTACTATTTTAAGTAAGCAAAGAGTAAATATATGTATTTACACTAGTTTTAGTCCCAAAACTCCTAAGTACTATATAACTGCAACTTCTTTGACAACTGCCTTAGATAAGTGGTAGACTTATATCAATTATTCATTGCCTGAAATTAATTCACTTGACACTCTTTAATAGCTCTCTACACTATTTTAAATAGCATAAGTATGTTATAATGATACAGACATTTATATTTATTCAAGAGCATTCAAGCAAGGAAGATATTTAACCTACTTACCGTTTAATGGCCTTACCGTATTATATGATAACCTATGACTTTATAACTAGTCCGTGTCGAATTCATTATTAGGGATCAAATGTCGCCTCCAAGGAGTATAGATAACCTTCTGAACCTAAGAAATAAAAGTTTCAATTTAAAGAAGGTTAGTACTATAGTGTATTAATCGTAAGTGCCCGATAAGAGAAGTTATTACAAATTGAATCTTATTTCGTAGACAGTAGAATTGGAATTTTAAGTGAATTTTAGAGCGTCGTCGATATCGATATCGACTATAACCGCTGATACTTATTGGAGCAAGTTTCAGCTCAACCTGACCCAGGGCAATGCAAAAAATACTGTCTAAGAGAGAGTCGAGCGAGTCCACAGTATTATAAGAACTAAGCCTGTGCAAATAAAAAATATAATCGCGTGGAAAAAGAAGAAGAGTTACGTCATTTTGGCTGTAAATAACAGGTCAATGACCCGATCCGCTCTTGTTTTTGGTAGGTATTGATGAAAATAGTGGGATAGTGTAGTAATCAAATCATTCAATAATAGGTTGTTAAACACTACAGTTTTTGCATTTTGTATGTTTGTCATCGTTTGTATTCAATGTTTTAAATTAGGGACTGAAAAATAACTAAAAATATAGCTTAATAGCGATACATTTTACGCCGCTTACTGCCGGGTCAAAAGTCATTGATCTCGTTCGAACCAGATCTGGTGCATGACCTAACCGAACCTGACAATTTTCAAAATTACTGACATGCCAGATGAAATTCTTACGCCTGGGGCCTGTTTCACGCTGTCAATTTATACCTAATACCGACAAATTCAGGGTCTATAAGTCACGACGACGTCGTCAATATTTATTTGTCTTTGTCATGTGTGTCTGTGACATTTGTCACTGTGAAACAGAGGCCTGGTAACGTGGCAACATTCTTGAAAGTTGAAAACGTTGTTTCAATCTTACACCATTGGTCTCCGGCTGACGCTGTACGATGCATAAAGCGTCTTGCATAGAAATCATTTCTATATGACGCTTTAAGCGTAAAACGTAGACCAGACGATTAATTCGCCGCTACCGCCGCGGGGTCAAAAGTCATTGCTCTCGGACCCATCGCGCTGCGCGATCAAAATTGTGGTAGACTGAGCAAAAGGGTTATCGAGTTATCGACGGTGTAAAAAGGCTATAGTCAAATACAAGAGCTTAGGCTTAGCTTAACGAAGACACAAATTCTAATTAGTCTTGTGATGGTGAACAAATGGATTTTGAATTCATATAAAAGATGGTGTTAAACTTGTTATTATTCACAACGACGGGACTTAATCGCGTAAAAGATGTTAATGTCAACTTTAGTTAGTCTCCGACAACGTGGATAACGCCGTTCTCGAAACGTCGGAGGTAAATTTAAAACTTATTTTACGCGATTAAGTCCCGTCACTGTGAATAAAAATCGTGAAAGTTTAAATCAGTGTGTTAAACTTGATTGATGTATGAGAAATTAAGAACTTTAAATTAGATTTTTTGACATTCAAGAATTTTACACATTTAATTTAATTTGCAAGCGGATACAATGAGAGTATCAGTGCAACTATCATTCTATGCAGATTATGCATAAATAATATCCATGAGTTTTAAAGGCAATTTTCTTACTATAGGTAATCTTCAGATGACATGCTCTAATTCTCAAACTAGATAAGAATTACGTTTTCCAAAATAAACTAATCATATAGATTGTTAAACTCGTATATGATACACTTACAGCAAAACTGCGCATATTGATAACCTATTTTTATTAGTCTCGCGAATTGCTCAAACCGCCGACTGGGCTATCAGTAACACTATTAACTGACCAATGGTAGTTCTTATTATCTTTTGAATACGGTTTACATTTAACAAAGTTAACATTGTGTACGGTACATTGACCGACCGACCTTGCAAAATACCGATTCAACTCATTCAATTCAAACAATTCAAATGTATCCCGCAGCTGAAGAGTTACGCCTTGACGTATGAGATTTGAAATCGCGTGGTTACTGTCCCATATATTATTCAGGATATCCGAACGGCCAATGAACTTCATTTTGGATGCGAACGAGTTTGAGACACGTGTGAAGGGTCCCGTGATTTTTATGACAAAGTAATCTTACTAGAAAAATTTGAAAAACCTCGTGCATCAGTAATTAGTATACTGAAATACAATATTTTAAGTAGGTATTTGTAATTTTTGATTTGGTTGCCAACTGCCGATATTAAACACTTGTAGGTACCAACAAGTAAATACAAGAGTAAATGATTATGATCTTTCATCTTATATTTATTTCGGTTGCGTACTTAGCTGCTGCATTAAAGCCCCCCGGTCCGCTTTCAGAATTTTTTTCTTCGATTTCGCAGGGTTCTCGGTATTCTCTTTGATAGCTAACGGTGGACTGTATAATGAGATGGGATGATAGAAACACGTGTTATAAGTTAATTATTTTAATTATATTATCAACAAGAAAATACAGCACAATATTTTTACGGTATTAAAGGCAGACTGACAAATAGTACTTGACATAGAGTAAGAATGAAGAGTAATAAGATTTTACAAAATAACATGTACGAAAGAGGTAGCATGCCAGCCAGTTGCCAATACTCTTTTGTAAGACTATTGGACGCTTATCAATTAATTTTGGGTAAAAGAAGAAGAAGAAGAAAAGAGAAGGCTTTCTCAGAAGTTATATGATGAGAGAGTTAACCCTTATTCAATATACGCGATATAATCCGTTTTCATAGTTTTATTTCATGAGTAACTATCGCGGTAACCGAAGACAATATTAACCCTTATTGTTTAAAAAAGGCCAACAAATAACAACAAATGGAGGTTCAATTAAAAAAAAGTGTCTGCGTGTAATCTTTACGCGCGATTGAAGTAAAACTTTTTTGACGATGACGTTTATCGCTATGTTGGCACTGACGTGTGTCCTATTGTGCGTGTGTCACTACTGAGCGTTACTTCCGTCAGAAAAAAAACTTAGTTACCCTGTAGTCGCGCCTAAAGAAGTTTTACTTCAAAAAGTGTGCTCTTGGGAAAACATAACTATCTCCAGATGCATAAGACCATGTTACATAAGCATCTTATGCATAAGTTAACGTCAGTTAATTTTGTACAAATTGTTTAGTAATTCTTAGGATCTTTAACTGACAGATAGCCCAAAAGGGTGTTTTGCAGAACCCTAATACCCGCCATAAGCGCCATACTCATTTATCGGCTGTCAAGAAAACGATTCAGGGATAGGGAAAGTTATTTGTATTATTTATGATACACTTACTGATGTGTTGTTTCTTACCTGAAACATAAGAATGTGACATTAATAAATAGTTTTTGTATCTGCGATAAAACATGGAAAAGCTTTATGGGTTTGAAGGAAACAAATAAAAGCGAATATGGAAGACAGAAAGTTGCAGTTGTGCAAAATTATTTTCACCTGAACAGCTCAAATAATTATATATGATTTGCTGCTAACACTAATTTTCTAATACTAAGTTGGAAGATTAATTACAAAGAAAAACAAAATGGAGTAAATTTTATTTAAAAAAATTGGTTTAAAGTAAAGAAAAATCTGCTTAAGAAGAATCTGAAGGAACTACATTTTTTTAGCCATCAAATAGCGAAACAGTACATAATTATTGAAATACAATTCAGTCATGCAAATAACAATTATTAAAAATACCTATGTCAAGTGATTTTGCAACTACATATACAATTTCATAAGTTAAAAAAGATGAAATACAGAAGAGAACACATAATCAGAGTTACTATATAAAGGTCAAATATTAAAATAATCTAAAGCTCTAGCAAAATATTATTTGATGGAATAATAAAATATTGTTACAGTTTTCTTTCAAATATTTTCCGATTCTGGCATTCCTTTATACCTTTATCTAATTTATTATACACCCTTAATGCGGTGTTGTTTAAACTCTTGTCAAAATATCTAAAATTACTTTTAATTAAACTTAGAATAAATTTAAAACTGGAAAAATTACTGTCTTGGGTGAGACTTGCCAGAGGCCGTGAGTTCAAGTCACACCCAAGACAGTAATTTTTCCACTTTTAAATTTATTCTAAGCTTAATAGCATCGATCGCAGACGTTTCTGCTTGTTAAAAATTACTTTTAATTACTAACATGTCATCCTTATTTTTACTGCGAACATTCTGTCTGGCTGGTTTGAATTGGTCTTCATTTTTAAAAACATAGGCATATAGAGTAAAGAGAAATCTAAAAGCTTAACGAAAATAAAGATAAAAGATAGATAAAAGATATTTATTCATGACGATCACAACACATGTACGAACATGTACAGACAACAACAGCAAGAAAAGAAGAAATCACTAATGCATCACGAAATGGACCCAACTCAGCATAATGCTAGCTATAAAGCCAGCGCTGGTCTTCCGTAGGGCCCATTCGGCGATGTCACGGAGTGTCACGACAGATAACATGTAAAGATACATATTAAAACATTATAAAAATAAAAAATAAAAATAGATATGTATCTGTCTCTACATGTAGAACGACTGTAACAGGTACTTTGGACAGCAAACTATAGAGGTTTACATATCTCTATTTGTAAAAGTATTCCAGGATGGTAGATACTTTTGGCGCCTTGTTTCATCCGCTGTTATTGATGCTGACAGTACCACATATTTATGAAAACATATATAAAATTAAAAATATGGAATACATCTGGCCTATGCCCACGTTTTATAGGCAGTTTACTTCAAAATGGCAGCTATTGTTTAAAAATTAACTGTAAATGAAGTAAGTCACCAATCTGTAAATAGGCGGGACGGAACAGCATTATTCGCGGTTTGAAGACAACTGACACAACTAAAAAGCGAAATTGACGTAAAAACCATTACCTATCATCTCACAATGGAGATCATTTAACAAAATTAGACTTTAAAGATACAGGATTAAGATATAGAGTCAAATGAAACAAGACCTGTCGCTTAGGACTTTTAGTAAGTTCAAGTGAAACGGTTGAACGACCGACCAAAATTTTAAAAATCCACCCAGTTTTGGGAGAAAAAATACATTTTGTATGAATAATGGATGGAAATGTCACGTCATTCATGTATTCTGATATGTTTCCGACCTAGTTTAATGATTACCATCGACGTCACTGCAGTCTAACCACGAATACACTTAGAACCTTCTTATACAGTGAAACCTCGATAAATGGATCCTCAATTGACTGAAATCTTCTAAACATGATAAAAATTCATTTCATTCATTCATTCATAGATTAAATGGTACAATACATTTTACATGTGTCCAATAAAAATCGTAGTGTGTTGTATTAACATGAATATAAAAATAATGTATGCAATTGATTTCTATAAAAAAAATACTCATATTTATTATAAGTTTCCTCATTTTCTTTCCATAATAAGTGTTAACATCAAAATTCTCAGAACAAAGAAAATAAGTTCCAAATTTTCACGTATCAAAATTCTGGATTGATATTCTTAAGTTTCAAAGTTAAATCTTGGAGTGCATATTTTAGTTCAGTTGCGTATGAACTTGCACGTAGTGAAATAAAACAGTATTATGACTTTAAATAAACATAAAAGTTTTTATTAATAAAATAAGAATTTTTAACAAAATACATAACTAGTAAATCTAGTAATATGCTGATACATAACCAATTCACAATTTATAAACGGAGTTGGTAATATAATTTAGCTGCAAGCGTTTACACCGCAGTCATCCTAGAAATTATTAACCGCACCGTGACTTCCCCTCTCCGCTTCGTTGCACCCCCTTCACCCCCTCTAACCACTTCCTACCCTGGCCACATTACCCCCAAAACCGAAACATCTCAACCGCCCCTTAGTTTTATCGATCCTGTGGCTTTTTCAGACTAAATCTGGGACCCCTGTTCTAAACACTGATACTCAAAATATATGGGGCCATACAGGGTACGCTTCACAAGGAATTTATTGACAATACAAACAGAAAGTTTATAATAATGCCAAGTTTTCCGATTCATATGTTTTACGCGCACGTTTATGAAAATGAAAGAAAAAAGAAGCTAAGACCAATGAAAATAGCGCAGGTTCCGTGGCATGATTTTATCGTTAGCACAAAATACAACAACACATTCGCGTAGTTTTTTGTTTCCTTTGGCCTATGACACATGACGTCACTTATCGTCCGCGAACGTGTTAACTAAGTACTCATTATTACACACCTACCATAAAAACCATCATCGTACAGGGCATGTCCTATAGAATGTAGAGACAACAGGCAGTTTTATGTTTAAAAACAGATCTCAGCTCTTCATTCGGGTATTTTTGCGACTACGTTTTATAAAATTCATAGTTAAGGGAATAAACAATATGCATAGTTTGTCGTCGCTTGCAACATCGTCGAAATGTTCATTGACAGAAGACATGTGTGCAAATGTGTACTTTATTGTGTTGAATTAAAGCCAAAAGTGAATCCTTGAATTTCATGTTGACCGTGCAACAAAAGGGCCCTTTAGTACCCTTTGGATACGGAACTCTACCGTTAACGCACCAAAACTGTCGAAAAGAGCATTTGCAGAATTTAGGAGAATGCTCCTTAACATGTATATATAACAGAAATGGGGGCATTTGCATGTTACACGACAGAATGGGAAGAAGAACGATATAAAAACAATGCTTTGGAATATTTTGGGAGCAACTTTTTTATGCGTCTTTTTATGAGCATTGAGATTTAAAGAAGCCTTTAGAATGGTCATTGCTTGTGAATGGGGTATCGGAATTCAATCAAATAATTCTAAATAAGACTCATTCAAGAGGGTTACTTAGTATGCCTCAAGGAACGACACTCACCAGTTATTATTCTGCTCACGAAATTAATCGAATTTTATTCTGACATATAAAGTGCTTATTTGCGATATGAACTTCAACATTAATGAAGCTTTTATGTGTCAGATTATTCAAAACCTTATTAAAGGATTTATAATTTATCAATATGAGCTGACATGGGTTGGTTAATTGAGTGTTCAGTAGGTAGTGGTTCCGACTTGTATTTACGTTTGTGAAATTTTATGCCTTGTTGACAATCTTGAATAAATAGTTACAGATTTATGGCTTATTGCAGCAGAAAACTCTAGAGATAAATGTTGAAATCATGTTTAAATAATGCCAGCAGAAATAAGAAGAGTAAGAAGGTAGATCAGTAGATCCAACATGAATGCTAGTCTAAAGATAATTATGCATGTTTCTGTCCTTGCTAGATCAAGTACGACGTTTGACTTGCAAAGACCTGATTAACATAAGTTTATTATTAAATTATGATTATTCTAAACGACACCAAGGTCCATCGTCGAACATCGTCAAGTTTTTAGTCCCGTTTTACGACTGTCTGCACCTTATGGCTTTTACAACTTATGAAAATTACCATCACGTTTGTCTGGCCGCACTTTTATGGTCACTCAAGATTCATGGTTCAGATTAATCAAATAAAGTCCGTTTCTAGGACAGACAAATAAAATTATGCATAATAACGCCCCCGTAACAGGTATTTCAGAACCGCGGCATATGAAAAACTCCCTTTTTATGAGCGTGGAAAAAGTTTCACACAACGAAGTTTCACCGAAATTTTCTTCGGAGCGAATCGACATCAAATATTTATCGCTCACACCGAATATTAGGTTTTTAAATATTTACGCCTGTGGGGAAAAGGTCGTTGCTTAAACACGGGTTTATTTTTTAATAGACATTTAACGGAGCCTTTGAAAGCATGGTTAGTCATACTCTATTACGAGCTTTCGCTTTTTCTAAAGAGTATTTTTTATATACAGTGGTACTACGTAAACGAAATTAATAACTAGCTTAAATCCAGAATAGGCCCTTGAGGCATTGTACCAAGGATGCTGGCGGCATTTCCTCGCTGTATCGCAATGCTGATACGTTGTGCGAGGAAGCCGCCAGCTCTTCGGTCACCAGTTACGTCAACCAGACGCTTCGCGATTTCTGCAAACAACTTGTGCGCGCTGGGACCCTATGGAGTATTTATATTCGAAACATCATTTCGTAAGAAATGCAGTAAAACTCGAAGAAAAGACTGTTCTAATAAACGCAAAATTGATTTACTCAGTAAAGCGAGCTGCAAAATTGCATGGACACATTATGAATGGAATTCATTCATAAAGTAACCATGCACTTTTGCAGGGGTGTATATAGACAAAACTTATAGTAAATGTGTTTCCTTGTAATTTACGTAATTTAGTTTATAAAGCTGATAACGATATCAGTAACATAAATATTATAAATGATATGCAAAATTATTTTGCACCTGCTAGATAAAGGATACTAACAGAATAACTTATAGCTCTAATAACGATGATAAATAAAACTGTCAAAAACATCCAAAATCAATATTTTCTAAAGCGTTTACCGTACTTGGCATTATGTCCAAAGACCTGTTGCTATAAGGATACAATCACACATAATGACGCATAATATATTGCCTCCAAAAAATAAACAGTTTTTTACTCATTAGGTATAATTTATAATAACTCTCCATATATGTACAGAATGATGTGTATTTGATGAAATTTGGCCGTGTTCGACATAGCTAACGCCAAACAGCTTTATAAGGTAACTTGGGGCCGTGGGTGTGATATTAATGTAGCTGATAGCAGAAGGTTAATGTTAAATGCAAATAAAGTAAGGTTTCATAAACGATTATGAATTTTGAGCTTAGGCGGTAAACATCATGAATATGGATTTTATAACTAGATTTTTATACCGTATGAATTGAAAATTTGGATTGAAACGGATGTAGATATGTTATTATAAGTGAACACACAATATGTAATTATGTACATTATACATTCTTGACTAGAATCATATTAAAAAAAAAAACAAATCATATTAATCATATTTATATTCACATCCATTTTACTGCACAAATATTTGTAATTGTAACTGATTTTTTTATTGTACTCGCAATTCATTGTTTTTTTGTGTTGGTAAATAAATATCTCATTATTTATTTAAAAGTAGAAAATAATAACAAATGCAAGTTGTCCTAAGTTTCAATTAAATCAAGGTGTGCCTCAAGGCACTACATTATGTACAATATAATTCCTCATGTGGTTAAATTTTAGATAAATGATTGTGATTTTCATTCAGTGAAGAAGATATGAATAGAAATTACACGGAAAAAGATTTCGTACTCATAATAAAAATGTATCAAATTGATAAACCTAAACCCGGTGAAGCCATAGGGAATACCGATAATATCCAAATAAAATGATATAAATTGTAAAATATCTTCAATCTCCGGCGATCAGCGATACGTGTAATGGGCCAGTGGCGTGGAAGGCCCGATTACTGCACGGTACAAGGATCAGGTTTCGTAGGAGTCGGTTGTTATGCCGCTTGGATGGCTATCGATTGGGAGAGGTGTTCGGACTCGAGGATGGGTTTTTGTCACCCGTTTGTTGTTCATGCAAGATTGGGCATGCTGAGTTCTAAGCATATACATACACTCTGCTACCTTAAGGTTGTCTGGACGATATCGCTTTCAGCCTTAGACAATTACTGTATGTTTCTATTTTCTTTTCTTTTCTAGCATTATATCATATTGACTTAATTTTTGTTGATGGCTAAATTTAAAATAATTTATAATAATCTCTGATTTTGTATTATTGAATTTAATGGTCTCCAAAATAATTATATCAACTTCAATATTTACACATAAATGTATATTGAAATTGCAACAGTTAACAAAACGAATTTTTAATTCAATTGTAGATTTGACTTACCAAAATAAACTTACATAACTTGGTAATTAAAAATAGGTAAAAAACGCTTGAAGTTTTAACCATAAAAACTAAAACTACTCTCTTAATCAAGTATAAAGTATACTTATAAACCGATTTAGTATATATAGTCCTATTTCATCAGAATCTAAATATACTTACTACATTTTGGAATTAAAACATATATCTGCCGGCAATTCAAGTGAGCCCCAAGGTTATTCAGTTCGTGAACGGTAACCGAGTACGTTTCCTTCTTAAAGTTACCTTGGTAATAACTATTATCTAGTTTAGATTAAACACGAAGTGCATTTGATATTTGCGATGTTAAAAGAATTACATGTACTGTTTAACAAGTTTTTACAAATTCTGTAGCTGTTGCGATTACGATGGTAAAGGATTGCAACTTTTTCGAAAATGGCCGTCAAGAGTTGTAAGTAATCCAACAGCTTTGTACTTTAACAGGATCATTTTAACTTTAGGATATTTTGGATGTTTATTTGCATAAGGAAGTAGATAAATAAATCCGCGAAAATGTAAATGTCTTCAGGTAAAGTAGGTTGGTACTTAACAACTAAAGTTTTTGTAATCATACAAATCCCTGAAACTCTAATACATTAATGACTAGGTACTAAACAAGTAAACATACAGTAGATTCTAGTTAAAGTATCTCCATATAAAAACGTGATCTGTAGTTAGACACACATATAGGCACAAAACGAATTATAAAATATATGCCCCAAAATGTATACAGCATAAAACGTTAACGTACCAAATTAACCTAACACGTGAAACAAATTATCTCGCCCGATTTTAACTTAATCTAACCAGTATTTCAACATCTCATTTAAACATCTCGTACAAATTCGTTGACGTAGTAATTACTATGAACGGCGTATTGTTCTACAAAAATATGATAACGCGACCGTTTCGCATCGTACTAAATTATACAGGAACGCACATAATAGAAACGCTATTTCATTTGGCTGGGTTGTAAGGTTATCCAGATTTGGAAACGTGGTAGTGGCGGCACGCAATGTAATTCGGTTAGAGATGTTTATCTGGTCAATGGATGGTTATATATTATTGTTACGAAATGAGTAAAATAAAAACACGAATGCTAAACTAAAGGTTAGGCGATTAGGTTGTGGTGTGAGAAGTGAGGAGCGATTTTTAATAAAAAAATTCATCTGGTCTTTGAATGAATTATGGTACTTTATAAAAAACTTTAGATATCACGTCCAATTTGCTATCATTACATTATCTAATTATAAAAAAAAGTCCCCTACCGCATCTCTGTTTCTATGTTCGCGATAAAATCAGAAACGACTGAACGGATTTTGACCTATCAATAGAGTGATTTTTGAGGAATGCTTAGGTGTATGTATAATTTGTAAAGGTTTTGTGTAACCCGTGCGAAGAGGAGCCGGTAAAATGTTAAAAGTTGGTATAGTATGAATTATCTCAGACGATTTTTCCAGGCTCGGGCCCTAATCTGAGATAATTCACACTATGTCAAAGGCGCTGTAAAGGAAATGTACTATGTTTTGAAGCATATTATGAATTCTTCTTCTTCTTGCTGTGCCATATCCTCAGCGGATGTCGGCGACCATCTTACGGAACTTGGTTCTATCCTGTGCCAGTCTAGACAAACTGGCAGTGTCATTAATATTAGACCAGCTTTTAATGTTGTCTATCCAGGTTAGCTTTCTCCTTCCTCTGCTCCTTTTGCCGTCGATTTTCCCTTATGAATTTCCTTTCCTTTCCTATTCCTTTTCTATTATGAATTCAAGTATAAGTATATTACAATTTCTTCTCACAAAAACAATATTAGCGTTTCAACCCCACCCCATTCATTTTAAGCTTTTACAAGCTCATAAATCCGCTAATCGCTCGTCACTATCATCAGTATCATCGCTTTACGCTACGCATAAGTAGTGTGTGATTTAGTTAATGAAGATCGTCCACTGTGTTTAGTAGCTAGAACAAGTAAAAAGTGTACCGACCAATTATGACGGGTATAACACTTCCATTTTCCTCGGTCAAGTTTATTGCTGGCTTGTTTTGTCTTGTATTTATGTACAACGTAAGATACAACTAAAATTAGTGTAGTTTTTGATGCATCAAGAAAACTATGTATCATTGTTTTTGTCTTTGAATGTATACCTTCGATCATTGCTGGATAGGATCGCGACCACATGTAATTTGTCTCCATTTTGTGTCCAAGCCATGTGGACTGCATGATGCAGACTGATCCCAGCCGATTTCTTCATAAATCGTTCATCCAAACCCGAGCATAAAAAATACATATTTTAGCAACTTGATTGAATTGTTGTTTTTTTTAATAAAGGTCGCTTTTTAGTGTCATCTTCTGATTTCATCTTGTCGGATGTACCTATTGTTAGTATTTCATACCTATTAGTTTTCTGCAGGTAGGTATATTCCTTTTTTTGCGTCTAAACTATGCTAAATTTTAAATAAAGTCAACATACTGCATAAATACTTTCCTAAAGAAAACGTTTTTTTTAAGTAATAAAGTCTATCTGTTTATTCAATTGGTGGTTTAAATTTGAATCAGGTGCATTAACCTTAAATCCTGTCAGACTTCCTCGTTGTAATATTACACTTTCGACGTTAGGACAGTAACCGTCGATAATTGTAACTCACGTTGCCAGAACTGGTTAGAGTAGTGTAACTAGTACAGCCTTAGCAGGTAAGTCAAAATCATCTAAACATGTTAAGGCTTCAATCATACCTTTAGCTTTTTGTGAATTTAATAACAGTATTTACGGTCAGAAATATTGAATGTTTTAAGACGGGTCATTTACGTACCTATTTTTACGTCCAAAATTAAAACGGCCGTTTTTGTTTTGAGTTCATATATCGACGAATCTAGCAACATAAAAACTAGTTTGATGTATTCAAAAGATACTTAAATACAAAACACAGTAAATAGCTGCCCCCTTTTTTTAAATATCTATCGTAAAATTTTAATAATCACAATTCTTTAGCAGTTACAAAATGAAGGTCTTGATGCGGACCGCTGAGGTGTACCTACTCAGGCCGTTACAAATCCAAAAAGGACTAAGTTCCTTGCACATATATTCCTCTTATCAAAGACGTAGGTATTTTAAGAAAAGGGGGCGTAATATGTTCGACGTTGAAATTGTTTTTACTCTTAAGCACCTTATGTAATTGTAATAAGGCGAAAATTGTATACATATATTTGATATCTTGGGTTCGTAAGCGAGGTTAATAGTAATTTGTTAGTAATCTACGAGATCTCGTGTTACTATGATAAGGTTATACAATACATACTTCCGTTGATTCTGGGTTATTAGTTGTGTGGAGTCAATGCCAATAGGGCATTGTAAGTTTGAGAATCTCAAGATTGAAAAAAAAAAAACTCAAGATTATCTGTTTCATTTTGTTCGTTGTAATGTGAGAACTACTTAAATAATGCATTAGACTAGAAGTGTGGTAAATTCTTTATTAAAAAACAAGGGGAATCAAATTGAAAATTGGATTTAAAAACGTAATACAGGTTATACAGGGACCGGTCAATTCGAACAACGTGATAATTACTAGATACGAGAACAATACGAGATCTAATAGATACGTTATAGTTTAGTTCTCAACTAGTTATGTTTTGCAGTTCGATTGGAGAAACCAATTGTCATTTACAATTATTGTGACGTTTTGTTTGAAGTTTCCATTAGATATCCATTGCATATCTTAAGCAAATCTTAAAGAGAACGTTCAAGAGGACATTCGGAAATGTCAAATTTGACATGACTTTCTTAAATATCTCGTTAGCGTTTCTGTTTCATATCTAGTTGATAAGATCATTGTTCGAATTGGCCTGGGAGTTTCATCCAGATGGGACAATATAAAAAGTATTACGGATATCTAATGCTTTTCAGGAATCACAAGGACCAAGGACCTAAGGTTGGACCTTGGAACTCTAGCAAAGATGAAAATCGTTTATAAAAAAAACCAATCCAAACTTTAATAATGTATAGAAATACGTATAGTCACATTATGGCGACTTTTCGTAGCATCCGTCATCCCGATACATTATATCTATACGTTTGTCGATGTACGAATGTCATCTTGGCTAGTCCCCCTGATAAAAATCGCAGGGTACAATTAGACGAGAGCAGCGGTCGTTGCGGAGATCCTTGAGGCTTATATCCATCATTTATAGCTTTGAGATGATGACAGTAGTAAGCCTATTCGCCATATTGTATGCCCATAAATTCGGCGTTTGTCCAACAAAGTACATAGTGTAATAAACAATTATTATATCAATTGAATACGTACATTAAATTTACGTTTGAATGAAACGTAAATGCTTAATGTATGTAAATATGAGCATGAATATGTATGGTACACGATCCATTGCCAATGTAAGTTATATTTAAATTTCGTACCAATTTGTTTTAATTTGGTATCAATAAATTACGGGTTGATTGGCGATTGCTGACATTATATTGAATTGTTGTTTTCTGATTTTAATGTTTCGTGGGATAATAAAGTTCTTTTATAAGCATTGTAAAAAATTTTCATTGATTTGGGTACTTGGTTTATTTTAAGATTTATAATTGCTTTAAAGTAACTTTGTTTGAGTTGTATTTTCCAATCACGTCTACTATTACCTTGGTTAGGCTTTAAAATACTTTAATCCTTAATTGGAATTAAATCAGAGCATAAAAAATATACGAACCTAATAAAAATTCTGAAAATATAAGTAATCTAGACGTATCACCTGTGGTAAGTAATTTCCAACATTCATAGACACCTGCAAAACCAAAGGAAGGAGAATTTAAGATAGGAATAGGTACGCTCGTTTCGTTCGTTTGAAAGTCCCGATAAGATAAGTTCCGTGACTATCCCATTTAACCTATTCATCCTGTATTCTATTGTATATTCTGTATTGTATTCATTATGTATTGTATGATGCTTATATTCTAGGCTTAACAGTTTTTATCAAGAATAAGTACTTACAATTATAGGTAATTATTCATAAGCAATGTTAGACCTTCCTCACATTTTAAGGTCCATAGTAAACCAAATTAAGGTGAAGTTTCACCTCAAGCGTGAGGTCACAGTGGCTGCCTTGTGTTAACACCCACTTACGAGGCTTACGATCCGACTGATAAACATTTAATAATAGGTAGCTAAAACTTTACATACGGAAAAATAGCTTGAACGACTTATAATTGCTTCTGATAGACGTACAGTTATTATGTAGTTTAACTAATGTCTGTATTTGTGAATGTTTTAACACCACCGCCATTTTGCTTGGGCGTTTAGGACTTTACTAAATAAACAACAAAACACGTGTAACCAGGGGTGCGTAACTAAAAAAAAACGGTATTAATCTGGCTTTTGCCTAATAACGCCTCGTAGTTCTAAGCCAAATACAGCCAAATTTAGCAATTTCTCTGCTTTTTCTTAAGGGGCTACCTGAGGTTTTCATCGATTTTTGACAAGTTTTGAATCGTATCTCCTTCTTTTGCACTACATATAGAATTATAAGACAAGCGGCTATCGGTTCTTCAATCTTTTATCTCCATTTTTGTCTACCGGATTGTGAAAAAAATTAATACTTATTTATTTATGATTGTTTTAAACATTGTCTAAAAAAACACTTTTTTCGTATCTCGATTGCTGTGAAAGATCTTACTTATACGAAATCTACATATTTGGGTTCGTCTTAGACGTCTCTAAAAATTTGTCTAAGGTTTTAATTTTAAACTAATTAACACAAAAGTTATTGCCAGAAAACCAGTTTTTTGGCCTAAAATTGTTCAACTTTGATGCCAAATATTTCGAAAACAATTAACTTTGAAGTAAATATGGGATACTATATTGCTAAAATCCGTTGCTGTTAATATGATAAGCTACAAAAAACATTAGAAAACTAAGGGATTCAAATCGAAGGTCATTGGGGCATGGGATCCCCTTAACCTTAGTATATAGAGATTGCCTTTTGACTATATAGAAAAGCTAGTTTGTTTTATACTATGTAGTGAAGACGAAAAAGGTTCAGTGTGCGATTAGATTCACCCGGTAGTATTCACTGTTAAAATATTTCTTTTAAGAAAGAATAGTCTAATTTTAACCTAATTCAACTCGAAATGTTCTAAAAAAGATAACTGCAAATCATCAAGCTAATTAAAAATAAAAAAATAACAAAACTTCCGTGAGACACAGACATATTAAATATATTAATAACTATAATAATTCACTCCGTACCGAGGAGTGTCACCAGGACGGAACGTGAGTGACCCGTTATTAATATATTTAAAAAAAAATGTCTAAAACTGTCACCCATCATAAAACTGACCACATCTAAGCTTGCTTAACCGGAGAATCGGTCGTACCACAACGCAACCGCCAGGCTATCGGATCTCATAGCTCACTTAGTGAAAATGAATATTATAAGCAAAGACAACTACATATATTATACAGAGATTTCCATTACTAGTTACCTCTCTCGTCGAATGATGGATGGTCCCTATATGACAGTTCATTTTAAAATGGAGTAACTGTCACGTAAATAGGGAATATGCGCAGGTGGCGCCACTACCACAATCTGAAGGTCTATCGCGAAACAAGAAGATCGAAATTTCGTTATCTTACATCTCCGTCACTTGCATATTCGATCGGTAAAGAGGCAGATAGCGAAATTTCGGTTTCTTTACTACATACTCGTCTAAAAACGGGACCCTATTACTAAGACTCCGCTGTCTGTCTGTCTGTCACCAGGCTGTATCTCATGAACAGTTGAAATTTTCACAGATGTATTTCTGTTGCCGCTGTAACAACAAATACTAAAAAGTACGGAAACCTCGGTGGGCGAGTCCGATTCGCACTTGACCGGTTTTATTACCTAAACGCGTAGGCAGCTGTTCACCTCTTTATTCAACCCGCTAATGACATTAATCGCTATGACATTTATTGACTTACCTACTCATGGTTTCTAGTATTCAAGGTCTTGCGTTTTGCAATGTTCCTTTGCCCTTCGATTTAAATATATTGGCCATTTTTAAGGAATATTTTGGCGAAATGTTAAGTTTCAACATGGGTTTACTGTTGCGTAGACGATTTTGTATTATGTACATGAAATATATAATTTTAATTTGTCTATTGGTTGTTCACATTACGAAATCCCTATTTTTAGGGTTCTGTACCCAAAAGGTAAAAACGGGACTCTATTACTAGGACTCCGCTGTCTGTCCGTCTGTCACCAGGCTAGCTGTATCTCATGAACCGTGATATTAGCTAGACAGTTGAAATTTTCACAGATGATGTATTTATGTTGCCGCTATAACAACAAATACTAAAAACAGAATAAAATAAATATTTAAGTGGGGCTCCCATACAACAAACGTGATTTTTTTGCCGTTTTTTGCGTAATGTACGGAACCCTTCTTGGGCGAGTCCGACTCGCACCTGGCCGATTTTTTTTCGTATAAAACCTATTTTTTTTGCAAATTGGTTATTAATGTATCACTTGTCATCCGAACTATAGCTAAATATGAATCGATTGACCTTAATTACCAAAATCGGTTTAGTGTTTTTGGTGTTACGATGGAACAAACGATATTACTTTTTTTTTTTTTTTTTTTTAGGAAACAAACAGTCACATACAGATAAGTTTAAACTTGCAGATATACAATAAGACCTATAGTTCCATTAATTATAACATACTGATATTGATAACAAGTAGAAACAGGGCTTGTATTTTATTCGTAACCCTTCCTTTTGACGGTCGTTTAAAAAGGATATTTAAAATTCGAATGAACCTTTTAAGTTCACGTTTGTCGCTTCATTTTTAATGCTTAAAAGTATAAAGGTGTTTCAAAATTACATGTCAAAGATAATAAAACTAATTTATGCTCTGCGTGGGCTGAGGTCACATTATGTCTACATTTACCTTATTATTCGACTTGTAAGTTCAAATACTTTTTTAGGGTTTTGTACCTTAGTCACACAAACCCGCCGCTAAATAGCCGCTTCCATACAATCGAAGTTAATTACACTCTCGTTTTAAAGACATGATTCATCATCATCATCAACATGTCAGCCGATAGACGTCCACTGCTGGACATAGGCCTCCCCCAAGGCTCGCCACTCCGACCGATCCTGTGCCGCTCGCAACCACCGAATTCCCGCGACCTTCACCAGGTCGTCGCTCCATCTCGTGTCGCTAAATTACATGATTAAATTATATGAAACTTGCAATGAACACATAACATATATCTATATACATATATATATATATATATATATATATATATATATATATATATATATATATATATATATATCTATGTCTGGCTAGTTTTCGTAGCAAAATTTCGTTATACAAGTGTTGCGAATTTACTGCATAAGTAACACCAATTAGTAATGAAGAACGGTAAAGCATGAGATGTATAAAACTGGTAGGAAACCCTCAGAGCGCGAATCCAACTCACACTTAACTTTTTCACCAATTTAATATCCGATAAAAGCAAGTGTGCAGTCATAAAACGCAAAAACTCGAACGGGAAAAGCGAACTCGCAAAGTTAATAAAAATTGCTCCCAAATTACTGTAGCAAACTTTTCCGTAAACACCGATACTGTGCTGATACGAAAAAAACCTATAAACACAGAGCCGTCCACTAGACGGAGTATTAAGGTACCGTCCGGAATCAGACTACACATGCAAGAAAGCAGTAAAGTCGCGCTTCAATACTGCAGCAGTAATGCATTTTATATCATACGATTTGGCATCTGTCAACCGGAAAATGTCTCCCATGGCAGTTAGACGAGTGCCCCTGTCACGTACAGTCACCATCAGATACATCGGAGCGGCCGAGGTGCTCAAAAATATCTGAACACGCACCTAGCGCCTTGACAATAGAGGCGTGTTCTGATATTTGTGAGCACCTTGGCCGCTCCGATATATCTGATGGCGACTGTACAAAGCCAATAAGAAAACGCGATGTCACCTAGGAGGCCAATTCGAACGTACACTGATATCAGAATGAAATCTAAATGATGCCATTCAATTATCGTGCATTTCGCTCGTACTTGTCCGTTCAAGTATTGGCGCGGGCGAAACCCAGGATAACTAAATTACATCATTCAAATATCAATCTGATGTCAGTGTACGTTCGAATTGGCATGAATCCTTGTTAAGAGTAAATTATACATAACTATTAACAGTAAATCAAGGATAATAATTTTATTATAAATTATAAGATTAGATTTGAGAGGATTATAATCGTAAATTTGAAAATGTGACGTGTAAAATTATTATTTTATAAATAAATAATTGAAATTGAAATTGATAACAAAGATTATTGCAGCATTAATGTGCTCTGCAGAGTGCGGGCCAGCTCCAACCCCATCCTGACCACTGTTGCGGGCCGATACGACTCACCTATAATGCGGCATTTTGAATGTGTCATAACCGCTATTAGGTGAGTTGTAAGAATTTTATTGCTGTCTGTTTTTGTTTTGTCGTTTTCTGTTTTTTGTGTTCCACTAACACTTAGTTTTTAACCTTAATTGTTACTAACCGTTAGGGGCTAGTGTTGTCTTAAATAAATAAATTGAATTGAATTGAATTAAATAGTATCTTATACATACATATAACGTTAGGTTTGCAACTCTCGGTATGCAATAAGAGCGCTTAATTGGACTGAGATGACTCTCAACAGCTCAACGTACGAGTAAACGGTTCATAACATTCAATCTGTGGGCGGTAATCTTTGCCCATAAACAAGTAAAAGTAATCTGTCAAGTAAATCCTCTCCCTCATTCGGCGGGGAATGAAGATGCGAGCGAAAGGGACAGAGATACAGATGTGATTGGCCCGGGGTTTATAGACGTAATTAAAATAGACAGGAAACCATACATCCTGCTAAATTTCTTGGCTTCTTATCATTTCGGAGGTCGATGGAACCATTTATTACAGTGTTACATAAATGCTAAGTGTAGCAACTTTTGAAGTGCATATAGCACAAAAAATTAGAGCTTAGCAACTTTTTTCCATACATTTTAGCAAATTTTAGACATTAATCATACTACAGTGTAAGTTTGGCAACTTTATAAGGGCATATAGCAACAAAAAATCAATATTAGTAACTTTTTTTTCACACAGCATTAGCAACTTTTAAATATCTAGGTATCTAGCAAATGAGGACCATACTTTAGCAACTTTTTAGACATTTTTCTTTCTAGCAACATTTGGAAAATATTTTAATTGTATAATCTGCATGCTGCATTAGGAGTTATGTTACTTAGTTAAAAAGTTATTACTCTTTTTTATGACCACGATAGTCCACATTAAACGACTATAATTAAATGGGGCATTTTCTATTAAAAGGGACCTTATTGTCGATGGCGCTTACGCCGCACAGCGTCGCGCGGCATTGTATTTATTTCGGAGCATCGTTTATAATGGCGTAAGCGCCATCGACAATAAGGTCCCTTTTTATAGAAAATACCACAAATAATGTGTCGGTAATCTAAAAGATAATTTACACGAAGCATTTTTGGGGAATAAACTTTGAAAATGGCTCATTAAAATATTCCACAAAGATAAAGGTTATTTTATAATTAAAAAGAAAAGTAATTTCTTCAAATTACGATCAGTTATCTTTGAGTACAGACGATTAAATGTTAAACTTTAGATCATTAGGAATAAATTTACGCCTCGAAACGAAAACGCCGGGTATTAGGCAAGAATTTGTTGAAGAAAGGTTAGCAAACTTGTTTATAAAAGATAAAAATAATGATCACCCTCACTTTCTTTAAGTCTAAATAAGTACTGTTCAAGAGATTTATAAGGAAAACATTAACCGCATAATTGCGACAATAAAAACCAACTAGCATAAATTCGCAGATTATCTATTAATCTTCATTCCTGATCACCAAATTATTTGAGAAAACAAAATAAAACGCGCCGGTGGGGGGGACACGGTCCGAATCCTCCCCTTGCTGTCAATTACTGTGATAAATGAGGTCCTCGAATATTGAAACGTTTATTCGACCGATGCGAAGTATTATATTACTTTGTGAAGTGATGATGGTCACAATAACTTTTTAATAAAGATGCCGAAGGCGTGGAGGGGCTGAGTTAAGTCGATAATTATGTAGGGACGTATGTAAATTAATCATGGGACATATTTAGGGCAGATTTTGAAAAAGGGGATCCTTCTAAATATATTTGGATGTAACGTAATTTAAAATAAATACATAATTTTATAGGGACCCATGTAAGTGGAAATAGATAACAAATATGTATTAATGCAAAAGTAATTGATTACCGCGACGTCTTCAGCATTCGCAATTGATGCTATATAACCTCTAGGCCAACCCGCTCATGGTAGCCATTCTAATTTACTTTATAAAAGCAATATTTAAAAGGGACAAAAACTAAATAATATGTTACGGGTAATGCATTACCCGTTACATACATACAAGAGATTTTGAAATCGATATCCAAATCAGACAAAATAACAACCTCTATTTCGTACAAGCTACACTATTGAGACACGGACCAAATTGATTTTCGGATAAGGGAATCAGATTTTGCTTGAGGCCAAACTCGATCAGACTAACAGAGCCTAACTTAACCTTATTTCACCCACTAGGTTTACTAGAAATCTGACATGATTTTGCACTATAGTAAACAGGGCAGCCGCGTTTAGACGGGGAACCTTATTAGCATAAGATATTGGGGTCTTGCATTTTGAAGAAAGGATCAGCTCAGATATGTTTAAGAAGACAACGACAAAGTTTTTGCTTTAGGAAACAATTTGAGTGAAAATGAATCTTCATTAAATGAGAAAATGTACACCATGATCATTAAAATTTGATAATAAACCCGTAACATTAATGTTGACTCCGCAAACTCCTAACTTTGATTACAGAATTTTAATGACAGACCCAAGTTTCGTTCTAGAAATTCGAGAAAGTTCTATGATGGAGGTGACAGTATGACTTGAGCGAAATTGAAACATGATCTGCGCCCGAGTAAATTACATTTTGAATTTGGAATTGATTCGTAACTATAGATATTTCGAGGAGGAAATTAAATTACTTACCTCAAATGTAACTAACCCCGGAGACGGAGAGGTTTCAATTACATTGACTTTTAAATATGCTTTGAAACAACCGTATTTTAGACTTATTACAGACAGCCAATTGTTCAAACATTAACAATGTATTAGCAATTAGGTATATAATTATTGTACTCTGTACTGTACGTAGTGCTAGAGAATATTTTCACTGAATTAGCAAATGATACTTCAATTGCCTGCGTCTTCACTATTGCCACTATTACTTCTATTGCTCTGATTATGAAATTGTCTAGGAATCTAATATACTACTACTATATTACTGTCGTAGTTTCAAAAGTGTAATGTTCGTACTCTAGCTACAGCTCGATGGTTTTATTTCTCTTTTATAACTCAAATAACATAAACGGCAATGAGCGTAAGGAGGGGAAAAACTATCCTTGAAATTGAATTTCACGAAACAAAAGTTCGCATAGCACAAGGAAAACATCAATTCCCGGCCACTTTAAGTGATCTTCAAGGCAATTGTCTCATGATATCGGGACTCTGCCAGGAAGCACTTTAGAATAGCAACTGTTTTTCCTAGTTGGCAACAATCGGACATTTTTATGGCGACACTTAACCGCAATCAAGTGGATCATTAGCTTGTAAAGGGCTGCCAAATATCTTTAGTTCGCCTCCACTGTTTTCTCACACTTGCGTGAAAGACGTTGTAACATACACCTTTTTTGGACAGCATCCCTAAGGCCATTGCCAAGTCTTGCTCCGTTCAAGTCGGACATTACGGTGGCGTTCTTTTTGCGGTCAAAGTGGCTCGCTCTTCCATTTTCATTTTTGTTAATGTAACTTCTGCACGCCCCGGGGTGTTTTTAACTTAAACGTAAAAAAGTAAAACAGAAATAATTTTATGATTAATGGACATAATTAAACAATCATCCAAATCTCGTCTCGGATCAAAAAACAAATCAGCGAAACTAAGCAAATCATTCTTGAGCGAACGCCAAAAAAGAAAACAAAACATCAATTTTAATGAGTCGAAACCCGAGAATTTTCTCTTCCATTTGGAGAGCAATATTTTTTCTACAACATTTAATCAGAGTAAGAAGTGAAATGGTAATTTGTATGGACCGCTCGATGTAAATTTTATGCAAGAATTCGCTCGCTACTCCCCTCTCCCTAAAAAGGGGAAAGATTTTTGCAGCGGACAGAAATTTTTGCTTAGCCAAGTGAAATTTTAACTGCCTCGACAGAGACAGCTCTGGAAATGCGAATACTTAATGCAAACTTACTTCCTGCTGGTTCATTATACTTCATAATTTGTCGAGGGAAAAAATTGTGATCCAAAGGGTTGGGATCCAAAGCGCTTCTATGCTAGCGCTTGAAGCAAAGCTGTTTTCAAATTGTTGTTTTAAATCACTCACTGAGTGGGCAGAGGTACAGCGTCTCGTCGTCTTAATGTTCGATGTTTCAGCCTCTGGAGAGCGATGCAATCTGGTTACAAAGTTGTTACCAACAAATACTTGAACAATTTAAAAATTAAAATTTTAAACTGGATAGATGTAAGTCTTCGACAAATACCCTGAACGAGCCAACGGTTAGAATGATTTAATTCAAGTTCTTACACTGAATTAATGGATCCCGCCCCCATTTGGAGGCAGTTACCCGCTAACTTTGGAACTCAACTTTGCAGTTTGTTTCAATTTGTCAAGACTTTGACTGATGGAAGTTCGATGGGTACAATAATGGGGATTCAAAATAATAAACAAAAGACGTCTCGTTTCATTTTGTTACGTTACTTGTTATTTGTAACTGTTTGTTATTTCCTGGATTATTCAGATGGAACATCAAATAACTTTGTTTTCGTAACTAGAAGTTAGCGCCTCTCAAATTATTCATCACTTTGAGGAACTTTCAAAAATTGTTTAGTCATTCTTTGTTATTACAACTAGCGTGTTGATGGATTCTCATAGAAGCCGTTGGCGCCCTTTACGACTCGCACAAGGCAGCGCGTGAACTGCGCGAGCTGTGAAATTACTTTCTATATTAAGATCTTCGCAGACCGAATCCCAATAAAAGCTTACACATGTTTAAATCTCCATAAATCGCTGTTTTTGCCTACATAAAAATAGCAGCCATAAATTCATTGGACGCTCTATCAAATGCGTATAAACTAAAATGAGAAGTACACTTTAAACATCATTTGCCATCGGTGACCCGGTTGTTAGTGTAAATAAGCAGAGTAATAGAGATAAACTAGCCTATTAATACGTACCTTGAAGAGTAGAAATAACGAAACGTTTAATGAGGAAGTGGCTACTTAGAGTCGTGAAGCGAATAATATTGTCACTTTAAAAACAGTGCAGGAAATGTGTAATGTTTTTAATGCTAAACCTTAGATTAGTTCGTTAGAGCTGGTTAACGTTAATTAAATCTTTCATCGTACCTGCTTTTTCGGATAGGAATTCTGAATTGGATTACGTGTCATCTAATGAGAGTCTGTAATGTACGATCCTTTGATAGTTATATCTTCTACAGTATCTCATTCAAGTGCTCCACTCTTAACACACCGTTTATTCTCGCCTCTTTTGCTTCGCTTTATTCAAGCATGCTCGTGAATGCAAGCCGGTTTATCCATTAGAAAGCATATCATTAAATTACTACTTTTGACATTTTCTATTCTAATTTTCTAATGACCATTATTTCCCGATAGCATAACAACATCATATGTATTTGCATATAAATTACCTTGTATTATATCTCTTCGCATACGTTTTATCAATTACGTAGTCGTTACTGCAGCTAAGTTATCACTAAATCGATAAAATAATATTACAGGGAAACCTAGCTCTTTATCTTTTAATTTAAGTTAATGTTATATTTTACTGAATTGATAAATAGACTGACATACGTTACTGCGGTGCTTTCCTCTCTACCACATTTATTATCTAGAAAGCAAACTTTTTGATATACTTATCGTTTTTGATATCAATTGCATTATTTTCGATAGTAAGTATCTGGAAAGCAAACTTGTTGATATACTTATCGTTGTTGATATCAATTGCATTATTTTCGATAGTATCGGTTGTTGCTGTGTGCACAGATAAAACGTGAAACTTGCATTCGTGTAAGCACTATAAAAGTAAACCTAAGTTACAACCGCGTCGAAATAGCTCATCATTCAAGAATAAAAGCAGTACGTAAAGCAAACTATAATAGATTTAGACAAAGTCCTTTAAAACAACACAGAACAAGATTGATGTGGATGTAAAAATACAAAGTTTCGTTAATGTAACTTTTTACAAGCAACGAGCGAAGTAATTACAAAGTTCTTAAAAGATTCTTTAAAAGTAGCTAATACGGGGATCGCATGAGTTCACACAGCCATTTTGTTTGAAGCCCTAATTGAAATCCTGTTACATTACAGACTGAAAACATTTGCCAAGAACTTGCTGAAATTTTGGCTCGGAATTTTATTTTTTTCTTCATTTCCCCTGGCAGTTTGATAGTACCCTGACCAGATAGGTAGTCTGATTCTGTACATAAATCACCCTGTCATCATGGATGAATATTTTAGCACGTATCTTTTTCCGCAATATGGCCGGGGTGATTCTGATCATGATGAAGTCGAAAACGCTTTGCATATTTTCGTTCCACTTTAAGCACTAAATTTAAAAACGGATATTATTTAAGGTGTATAACCTGCTCAAAGAGTCAATTTAGTGGAAGGTCGTAAAAGTATTCATCGCAAGTGGACAAATTGCAATGATTGTGCCCCCGCCAGGCTTTGAACCTATATATTTGATTAAAGTCCGTTCAGGCTGGCTAATTTATAGCGGCCATTAAAAGGATGAGTTGTAAAACAACCAGCAGTTTGTAGTGGAGCGAGCAAAGTTCTTGTGAATTTATTGTTACTGTTTAGCCAAGAAAGACTATCAGGTATGTAGCAAAATACGGAACTGCAATGTCTCACCATTCATACACGAGCTTTTACCTGAAAAAATTAATTCATTTGTTAGTTATTGATCAACATAAATATTAAAATAGGAATGTGTGTGAATACCAAGTACTTAAATGTAAAAATATTTAACCATGAAAAGTAATATTCATCATAACAATTTCTACGCATTTCCGAAGTATTAAAGGTGTTGCACAGGTACCAAAAATACAAACACAGTTAAAAAATAAGATAATTTACGTTTACGTATTAATTTTGAACATACAACATAATAGATAGAAAACACTACATGCTTCATCAAAGTTTATTAATTTTAAATTGCTATTTGCGCATTTAAGCGTCAATTAAAACGTTTATCACGAAAAACCACCCGCCACTTTAAAATCACAAACAGAAATTTAATGCGAGTCAAATGTACGAATGCGTTAAGCGCTGCTTAAGTTATGCGCGATCACGTTGCTACGGAATATACGGACATGACAAAAACAAAACGAGGACACCCAAAAATATCTTTTGAAGAGGCTTATACAATAAATCTTTTAATCCTCTTATACAATTTTATCGAGCCCTGAACGGAGGCTTTTTTCGACGTGTATTCTGATATTTATCTCCTTAGTTTGATTGACTTTATATCGAAACCATATAGGCGTTCATCACGTCTGTATCATATTTTTAAGTTTGAACTCTTAGAGGTTAGTCACTTCGCTTCACAACAATGTCGTGGGCTGACTTAAAATTTTTGGCTGGTTTACTATATGCATGCAACATGCAACAAAGTTATACCATATGTAAGATAAGCCAAGATTCTTAACAAAGTAGACAGTCGGTAACATTTTCGATGCATAATTTCACTGATTTCATTGTGTTATTAACGGTTTTTTTACAGTTTCTATAAAACCCCTCCCTTCCCTTTTTTCAATGAATCTGCATATTCTCATTCTCTATAATTAACGAAAGAGTCGACCCAGTGCAACAGTGTCCATAAAATGTTTTATTTTCATAATCACGAATCACAATCGTATCGCATTCAGTTCGATCATAAAACCAAACTAGAATAACAACTCCGAACAATAATTGCTTCACTAATGATACAAGCAGACCAATTAATTCAAGTTTACAATTGAGAACCGTTTCAACCCAAAAATCCTGTTTCTAATTCTGTCTGTATATTCGATATACAGCGTGTTAACGGTAATAAACCACAAGATAGTTAACGCAAGAATCGTAAATAAAGTGTAATAAGCTTTTGGCTACCGGTAGCAGTAAAAGATAAAGCTCTATAACGTCGATTATAATTCAAAGTGACGGTATCTCAAGCTGTCAAGCTTTATTAGGAACCATATCAAAAATGATAAACCAAAATCCCTGTATTTAAAGTAGATCCATCAAAGCCGTTAGACAATATTGAAGAAGTTCAAGATAAAAGCGTAATTGATGAAGACAGGTAGATATCAGATATTTACAGGACGTTTTGATGTATTGTTCTATGAGATACATATCGTAAGTAGGTGCCACATATGTAGCTGGAGTCTAAAATGGTAATGGACTGAATGTATTAAAGAAAACGATTGTTCTCAAATAAAGGTGTGCAAAGGTAATAATAATGTTTTCAAGGTTTAAATAAGCTAAAGTCCCAAGTGTATAAATTAGAGAGACCTTGTACAAGAATGTGAAAAAATTAGAGGTACATTTAACATTGAGAAAGAGACGATTATAAACATCATCATCCATCGTCAAAGCGAATGCCATCTGACCTTCCAACCCAGAAGGGTAAACTAGGCCTCATCGGGATTAGTCCGGTTTCCTCACGATGTTATCCTTCACCGAAAAGCGACTGGTAAATATCAAATGATATTTCGTACATAAGTTCCGAATAAGATAGATAGATAGATAGATAGATAAACTGTTTATTTGTTTGCCACAATACACACAAAATATTCAAATACAGAAATGACGTTAATAACTCATTGGTAAGAGCCGGGGTTTGAACCCGCGACCTCCGGATTGAAAGTAAACATAATATAAGAATAAAAATCGAGTAACAAAGCTTAAGGCGTTCCATTCTTATTTCCACTGATTTTATCAACAGAAAACAAATAGAAATATTTTTCAAGTAACACGATATCGGTACAGAATGTATTGGACTTTTTTCATATATGCTTTCGCCCCCATGCCGTGCACAATAAAACGTGTTTTTATCTTCTTCAATGTTTTCGTTTAAAAACGTTTGCTTTTTATTTGTTTTTACGCTACCGCGCTTTACATTGCCCTTATGGTTCTTTATTATGTTATTATGAGCATTGTTGTTATGTATAATGTCTTTTTAAGTATATTTTAATTACAAACTTAAACTTTTAGTACCTAATTTATTAGCGGTTTTGCGGCTTGGCAGGATGTATAAACCTTTCAATGTTTGTAACATTAACCCTAGCTGCTCAATAAGATAACTTTATACAATAGGATATATTTAATTTACATTTTTTTTTCTGTTAAGTAAAAGATAAAAAGCAAATAAGCAAAACCCAAAAATTGCAATAATATATATTTGATATTTACCAGTCGCTTTTGGTGAAGGAAAACATCTTGAGCAAAACCGGACTAATCCCGATAAGTCCTAGTTTACCCTTTGGATTGGAAGGTCTGATGGCAAAAACTAAAACTCGCTTTCGTAAAAACTAGTACCTACGACAATTCTTGGGATTAGTTGCCAAGCGGACCCCAGGCTCACATGAGCCGTGGCAAAATGCCGAGACAACGCGAGGAAGATGATGAAGCAAAACCCAAGAAGTTATGTGAAAATGTGTTACTTATATATATGAAATATTTAAAACAAAGATTCTTTAAAGAAAACTATATAAGGAAAGCGGAATACTCAAAATAGGCGAAAGAACTATTTTATTCACAATGCAATTCAAGTGGTCTGTAAATTTGTTTGCGCAATTGTACAAATAAGAAACCAGATGTTTCTAGCACATTTCGTTAAATCGCGACGCGTACTGCAAAAAGTATGCAGGCAGGTGTTTGTATAGGTGAATTGATAAAAGGTAGGTAACCCAGAATTTTATCAAAAGAGTAATATCGCTTTTTGGTGAAGAAAAACATCCGTGAAGCCGAGCTACTCCCATTAAGGCCCAGTTTAACTTCAATGTTGGAAGGTCAGATGTAAAAGTCATCGTAAAAGATAATGTCTACACCAATTCTTGGAATTAAGTAATTGCTAGTGGTAACAGGTTAGTATAGCGCTAGGAAGATAAATAGTAGTAAATTCTAAAGCCTAATTAACAAATACCTACCTTCATCGTTCTAACTGTCAAAAGCATTCCAAATAAGCCCAACAAAACAAATTAAACAAAGTTACTGAAAGGGAAACTAAGTACACACAACTCTACATTTCTGGTATAGTGTTCATGTATTATACATTCAAATTAGTCACAGAATTTCGTCATACACTTCCTAAAACCCGGAGCAAACACCTTTATCTGGAGATCTTGCCCTAATTTAAGTACTTAGGGGAATCAAGTTCTGTGAACCCATACACATACAATTCTAATGCTTTAATGGCTTCGTTTAAAGAAGACGATAGACCATAACGTTTTGGGGAGTGGCAGGAAGCGATATAGATTCAAAATCGTAGACCATGAAAAAATGTGGGTGAAGTTTTTAAATTTTCCGCATAATCGGGTTTGAAATTTAGACCATTAGGAAATAATTCTTCGTTATTAGCTTACGCTAGAGGGCATGACTTTTTTCGCTTCTGATAAAATGAAACCTCTCGTAGTATTTTCAAATTTTTCAACCCCCGATTTACCCTTTTCAAAGATGAATTGACGGACGATATCGGCCTGTCAGTTGTTCGGAACTGTCAAATTTTTGTTCTAACTGACAGGCCGATATCGTCCGGCGGACTGATACTCAGTGGGCCCCTTAAGTCATTTTTGTGCGAATGAAAATCAAACATCTAAGAATCAAAATGTACCTATAGTATATAACGTTAAATATTTTACTAAGAAAAAATCCACGTGTATTGAGCTTATTAAGTAAAGTAAAATTTAATTTCCTGTAAATAAAAGAGCTCTTCAGTTAATAGAAATTGAATTCTAAGCTCCGAAAACTTCCAGTCCATTGAAAATCATATTTCCCTTCAATTCTTTAGCGGTTTCATTAAAGGATTTAGTGTTATTTAGTCTGATGTCGACATGAAGTGGCCCGCAAGAAAATATTGTTTGAGTCAATATTTACGACTTTCAGCCTTGTGGTTATCTGAGAGCAAATACTGGCGAACTGTTGAAGCTAAGGCTTAGATATTAAGACAACAATCATCTAGTTGATCAACATGGCTGGTCAAAGACAAAAATCGTATTGCTTTGATACCTACATAATACTCGTACGACCGTCGTAATACCGAAGCCGTGAGGTCCCATTTAAAAGGCCCTAATTCTGTAGCTTTCCTGAGTGTCATGCTTCAAAACTTGTATCACCGAATTAGGCGTGTTACCAAATAATGCGAGTCTACCCTATATCAAGAAGGAAAAAATAAACGCAATATAAGACCGTTTTTGCTATTTTGGCTAAACGTGAAACCCTAAAAAGTATCAGGACAAAAATAAAGTAAAAACTTTCATCTTGAAACTTGAGGACACGAGTAAAAATTTAACTAGCCAAAGTGTACTTTACCAAACTTGGCTTTAACTTAATTTTTAATGATGTCACAAGAAACTCAGCAGTAATAAAGTGATAGCGATGACTCAGTTTTAAACTTATTTGCGTATTCACAAACATGTCACCATATCTTACACATTTCACTAGACAAATTTAAAACTTAGCCTTTAGCTAAAACCATTAAGGGCAGCTTATAAGATTTCGGGACTTGGAAACTTTGTAATCTTTCCGGACGGCCGGACAAGATTTTTTACTTGGCGCGGATCGGTGGAACTTTTTAATTTAATATAAGATTTGAATTATGATCCGAAATGCTAGCTCGTGTGAAAGTAATCGGTACAGGCGACTGAAATAGAATGTTGGTCCAATTTCATGGTAGATAATTTCTTAGTAATGGTACTGCTTTAGATTAGACGAAGGGGGGTTTTTTCACGCCGATCTGTGCTTTGTATGTCTTTTTATTTAAGTTCGCTATGATTTGTAGTTATTTTGGTCGCAGTTGTGGAAACATCGTAATTTGTTAATCTCTTCGTAACCGCTACACCAGTTGTTATGATACTTGGTATACTGATTCTAAATACCCTAATGCATATGTACATTTCGGCTTTGTCCAATGGCTAAGGACACAAATCGGTCAAATGGAATAATTTAGAATCATTTATTCATCAATTGTGCATTACAGGTAACGAATACAGGTGTTATAAACAATTTGTTCTCTGTAATATAATATTGTAAATGTAATATTTTGGTTACCTAGCGCATGCAATATTATTAGAAATGTCACTATATTTAAAATAAATAATGATTAATGGGTAATTATATAAGTCAATCATTCATTTGTCAAATGGTATCAAATCATGCATAATACGTGACGTGAAACTAACAATAAAAACCATTTGGATTTTTTTTTGTTGCGGTTTTTGAAAAAAGACGTAGATATCATACGCAGTGCAAGTGTTATTTACATATGAAGGGTACACGGAAAGAACATGTCTAGTCACTTTTTCGGAAAATAAGATTTTCATTTCAAAATGCAGAGCTCTTAATGAACTATTAGTTATATCTTTTGCTACCACTGTATAATATATTATGTAACACAACTTTTTTAATCCGTTTTCATAGTTTTATTTCATGAGTAACTATCGCGGTAACCGAAGACAATATTATTACAACTTTTTTTAGTTAAAAAAGACCTGGTCACATAATTAAGTACCTACATTTTGACATGGATCCAAATTTTAAAACCGCGATTACTCAAAATGTTACTAAAGTGACTAGACATGTTCTTTCCGTGTACCCTTCATATGTACTTACGTTATAATTTCATAGAGGTTGGAAGTTTTAAATAACTTGCACTGCGTGTGCAATCAAAATCGTTGACTTATCTTGGTCTAACTCTAGTTTCATTTAAAATATTTGAATTTCTGTAACATAAAGTCTGACGTGTCGACATATTTTATCACTTTATGCGGGTACAAGGACTCAAATGATTTATTTGGCCTGATAATAATTTATGATCACAGTAAAACTGAATATAAATCAGTGTTAACGTCCCATACAAACATTTTAGTAGACTAATGCCAAATTTTATGGTTGAAAGTTACTATAAATTCTGAAAAAGTATATTGTATAAGAATTTGGGTTTTCTATATTTTTACGATCCTTCATCAAATTTCCGTTAGATTCAATGGTTGACTAGTAGAGAATGCTATTAACGCATTTAGTCCTTTAGCAAAAAGTCAAAACCATAACAATTTATAAATTTCGTTCATTTAACCATAGAGTAACTTATACTAGAGCGGTACTGTCATAGTAAATTTTGTAACCCCAGTAAATTCACTGCCATCTGTCGACACATTTTAAAACTAAAAATGAAGATTTATAAAAATACGATACAATGTATTTAAATATAGATAAATGATTTTTTTTATTTGCATTAATTATTTTTATGATTTTGACCCATGTTCTTTCACTGATATGCGTTAAAACTGTTAAATAACAAACGAAACCGTCAACGCAATCTATACGACAGTAGGCCAAAACTAGTAGCGCCCTCTGAACGAGAATCAAATTTTCTTGATTTTCGAGGCACGTTTTTTCCTTAGACTGTATCCATCTATTACAAAGTTATATCTATCTTTGATTTAACACTCATCGGCCATAACCAAGCGCATTGATTAATACCACAAACAACCATTACATAAGCTGATTTTTCCAAAAAACGCAATGAACTCGTAAGCATGTACAGTCAGAAAAGTTATTACCTTGGCACCCCTGCATACTATATTTCTATGCAGGGATGCTAAGCTGTACTATACTTAGCAACATTTATATTATTTAGCACCATTAATAGACTTAATCCCGTCGCAATACGGTTCAAAAGTAGCAAATTAATTGTATATCAAAGTGCGATGTAAAGAGCTCTAAAACCCAACAACAGACGGGAGTGACGTGACTGAATATCGGAGAACCGTATGTCGTCTCAATAAGACTCAATAACGATCAACGTGGAATGTTTTAACCGAATAGAAAACAAACATATCAATCACTGCACGTGGAACTCGAAGATAAAAAACTACACGTGTGTATGAAGGAAATGCAAAATCAACAATGGTCGGATTATCGCACGAATGTTAGTTTGTTGTGCGTTAGTCATGCTTGTAACTACAGTATTTCATCCACAGCATTAGTCCGACCGAAGTACTTTCGGCCACGCCGATACTGTATTTTTGGTATAATGTCGACTCGGCTTTGGCAGGTTTCGGCCTTCGGCATAAAAATCATGTTTCGACCGAAGGTTCGGTTTCGTTCGAAATCAGAACATTACCAAACTCGGTTTCAACTTTTTAAATGTAGTTTTGTTTAATGCTTATTTTATAAAGTGGCCATTTAATATGAAACTCAACTTGGCCTCTGGCCTATTAAATGTACATAATACGTTAGGTACGTATTCTGTACATTTCATTTACCACACTAACCTATTACCTACAGTTTGATGACCAGAAATTATTCAACCACAACCACAATAATACTGATAAATGTACTAGCTGCGTTTCATTACTTGGAAATGATCTAACATCCACTAAATTTAACAGAGTAGGTAAGAATACAACATTAAAAAATGTCGTATCTCCATATTTAATGTTTATGGCACTTACGACATTCTGTTTGGAGACGGCAATTCTTGTTACAGCAAAACAAAATGTGTTCATGGAATTTGACTAAGGCAAAAATAATGGCTATCTCGGTATACAAAATGACTTATGTACATAGAATAAATGTGTTTGTTAAGACCTTTTTATTGTAAACATTAGAGCTATGAGGTGACACTGATATAGTCTGTCTAAATAGCACGGGCAGGTGTCTTACACCTGTAACCATAGTTTATATATTCTTGATTTTAAGAGCAAGAACTTATCAAAATGAAATGCACATGTAAGATAGTAAAATATAAAATCAAAAATGCGCTTTATAATGTGATATTCAAGACAAATGGACCATATTGTTGATGGCACTTACAACTTACATGATTATAAAGAATATTCACAAATTTCGTCGTAAGTGCCATCGTTAATAAGGCATATTTTCCCTAATTACGATACAAATATAAACTTAAGAGCCGTTCTCGATATAGCTAGTCAAATGTACATATCTAATATAATAATATTATATGTTTATTGCACATTGCTATCTGACATATGCGATACGTTTACTGGCACAGTGATCGAGGGCTAGCGATTTGTTAATTAAACATTTTCATTATCAAACTAAATGGGTTATTTATTAATTAGTAACGTGACTAGGATTCTGCTGAGAGCATTCGATTCTGAAGTGTAATTTGACGAGAGACGTCGACTAATGAACGAAAAGGGAGGGCAATTTATAGGTAAACTTTATAATATGTAATTCTAGTTAATTTATAGTTTCTGCTCTGAGCCTAGGTAAGTACATAATATAATCCATACTATAGGTAATATTATAAATGCGAAAGTTTGTCTCTGTCTGTCTGTCTGTGTGTTCCCTCTTCACACTTAAACCGCTGAACCGATTTAGATGAAATTTGGCATAGAGATAGGTTGAGTCCCTGAGAAGGACATAGGATAGTTTTTATCCCGAAAATCATCCCTTAAGAAAGTAAAAAGCGGGGTGGAATTGAGATAATTAACGAAGTGCCTGCTAATTTGTGTGCATAATATGCTGAAATTTAGATTGCAATGAGATTTTCTCCAGGCGCTATTCTTACTCTAGCTGCGGTTACTAAGTCCACGCAGACGAAGTCGCGGGCAAAAGCTAGTTCATCATAAGGTGACAATTGACTTATAAAAGCTTTAGATCTGTTACACACAACTATAATAATAATGATTAACAATGTTAATAAAGGAAATAGATGTGAATTTAACATCAATTTATTTATATTTTAATTGTAATCTAACTGTTTGGATTAAACATTATTAATATTTAATATTTATAAAAGTCCCAATGATCGACTGACATTATTTGACAGTTTTCTTTTTATATACTTGACCAATTTTTATTCAATTTTTCTGTTATAAAATCCGAAATTAGTTAATTTACGCCTCCGCTGCGCTCAGTACTATATGAGGTGCGCGCGCGCACACGTGGTAGTTTATTTATACGGCGCGTGATGAAACTGCGCAACGGTCACTACGATGTTAGGGTTTCCTATACTACGTGGTACTTATGTTACGACCGTTAGTAGGTAAATTATTATGAGGTATCAAAAAAGACGTAAAGGACAATAATGGTTGATTTGGCTCATTTTACTTTATAGATATCAAAATATGTATGGAAATACATACATATTTTCCGAGTGCTCATTTAACTATGCCAGCATTAGACATTTTGTAATAATCAAACAAGCTAATAATTTCTGTATGTATGTCGAAAGGTTTTTTTTTATTTGTCCTTTACAAATAAATAAAAAACTTTTAATGTTAAAATTATTACTTACTACAAATAGTAGGTACTTTAGTATACCTAATCGAAACATACTATAGAACAAAACATAAATATGTGGTCTTTTTTCTCTCCCCTTACTTGGGGAGTTCAAGTATCGCTTAAGTAAAATTTAATTTCAATTTTACACCCTCCCGAACTAAATTTAACTCTCAACGCGTAATAAGGCGCAGTAAAACGCTTTTTTCATACCAATTTATGACAGTACACTAATTCTACTATTAAGATGTTTTACGACCGATGATTACCCACTTCCTCTAAAAAAAGCAGTAAACTCTCGAAATTGCGGTAAGTGACATCCCTAGTTTGAACAAATTTATCTTTGCGGTTAAGGACGGGGATTGTAGCATCCTTATTGACGGTTGCGTATCGAATGTCGTTAGTTACGTCTTTTATGCAGTTGAATAGATATCTTTGTGATGTCATATACCTGTAAGGGTCTCCCAGGCAGGTAATTCGAGACAACTTGTTATGTTTTTTGCCTCGAGCAGGGGTAGTATTGAAGCCTGGCCATCAGCTGTTCGACCGGTTTTTTACGTGATACAACATTTCTTAACAACCAGGTTATGTTTCTTAGAAAATATTTTTTCTAGCATGAGATGTCTATGGATTTCTTCTAAGCATCTGTAAGTCTTCGTGTTTTCGTAGTCAAACGCTATTTTAACATTGCTAATAGTACAGTTGGAAAGGTATTGATACTATTTTAGATTCCCTGAGCGTTCTTACTAAGTTAGTCTCAATAAATCCAGATTTTGGCACGGTGCTCTGCCCACGTCGCGCCGTATCGACATCCTTTTACGTCCCTTTCTACCCTAACTACAAATGCATTTTGGATTTATCGCGTTCTCTCTCTATTTCGGTCTATTCTTTACCGAGATAACGTGAAATAGGAATGAAATGGAGTAATGTCTTAGATTTGTAGAATTTAGTGAAGTCTAAGTTCTAGTCAGCGTTGTGAGATCTTTATCTGTGATAGATTTATTATAATTTGGTTTTTAATTAATAGGTGGCTTTATCCTCCCTTTTTCCAAGTTCTTGGCAGCAAAAATGCAAGTACCTGCCTGTAATTTGTAGCTTCAGTAATACACCGTTTAAGCCAGCATTTAAGTTCTTTATTCAGACAGGTCTAATTAGTTTCAGACAAAGTACTTTCGTAACTACACTCGTTTAATTATTGTCGTTTGGAATAAAAGTCCTTTACCTCCGTTAGCATATTAAACATTGCACTAACTTCATATTTGCTTTTCAATAAACAGTTTTATAATGTTCTTACACGTTCCGTCAAATAGTCGTCAAATACTGCTGAGAACATTGAAATAATTTATGACGAATTTCCAGAAACACCCAATTGATGTAAAATGCATTTTGCGTGGAAATTCACAACACGTCAATTCGAGTGCGCCGAGAAATTACTAACAATAACAAATGAAATGTGATTTTTACGATCCTGTTTTGATATTCTCATGGGTCGGGATCAATATACAACTCCAGGTTACTGGTCACGCTCGTATATCTTCATATTTGAAGACAGAAATAGAAACGCATACGGAATGCCGTATTGAATTTGGCAAACTTTTAGAATGTCCATAAATATGTTATATGGTTTGTAATAAAATAACATTTCGGTACAATCAAATACAATTTTGAATGAATGCGAAAAAAAACTTCCTAAGTAGATCTTTGTCTAGACAACATCCGCTATGTATTTTGTGTTGATTACAATAATGTATATTTCTACTAATAATCTTATCTTAAAATGTCGTTAACGCCCATTGATTCTAAAATATCGATACCTATTATTTATTTTTGCTGACATTCGATTTGCATATTTATAACACATAAGTAATTATTAAAATAATAGCATAAAACTATTCCAATTCAAGTAGAAAGTCTGACAATTAACAAGTCTACAGTGGGAGTTTTTACACCCATGTTAAAATATATATATTTTCTACTCGTCGACTGTAATTTTTCAATTAAGATTTCGTATACCAAACTGTAATTGGGTACTTTTCATGTATAGGCTGCCAACTCAACTATATTCGTTTCGAAACGGTTTAGTCAACTATAATGAATTTAGCCAATCATGTGGCGCCGCGGTCCAGTGAAAAAGACACCAACGCGCGACTATTTCATGAGTGATACCTATTTATATGTTATGCACGCGTTGATGTAGTTTGTACTACCGAGATACTTATCTAATTTACCTTAATTATTAAGATTTTATAGGAGAAAAAGTAATATTTTAGATGACTCGAGCAATAACGGTACTCGACTGAAAAGCTCTCTATTATATCACGATTGTATAAAATACTATTATATCTGAAGAAAAATATGACCATTCTTATGATGAATCTGTGCTATATGAACTGGTAATTTTATTTAATAATAAAATAAATATATGGAATCGCTGGTTATTGGAGCATGGAACTTATTGGCAAACGTTTTGGCAATTTTTTTTCGAGAATCCGGGGATTGGCCTCGTAAATAATATTTTATTGTTATTCAACCCAGTAGCCTGAATAATATGCCGATGCCGCCGGACCATGTAAATACATATATCATTAAAGATATAGCAAGAATAACAATATTATATTTAGGTCTTTAGATTAGCTATAAGTATAATTTATACTACGTATCGCTTTTAAACTCAAAATGACGTGACGTTTTTTGCAAGTGTAAAAAAAACTCAAAAGGTGTAACGGACAATTTAAGTTTATTTCGCAAAAATCTCATGAACCGTGATAGCTAGACAGTTGAAATTTTCACAGATGATGTATTTCTGTTGCCGCTATAACAACAAATACTAAAAAGTACGGAACCCTCGGTGGGCGAGTCCGACTCGCACTTGGCCGGTTTTTTACCTATAGTATAGGTATAGTATACATTCAATAGCACTTAGCAGTCGCACAGCAAAATAATATAAAACGGTGTTCAATAATACGCCTATTCTAGAAGCCGATATGGGCACATATGAGTAATGTTACGTTTATTATATAACCATTACCAGTACAGTGAGTTAGGTACAGATCAAGACCGTAGCATTAGTAATGAAGACCTAATGTCTGTTCAGTGTTTAATAGACACACTATTAAATAATGAAGCTGTGTATGATCATAGAGTAACTTATACTAGAGCGGTACTGTCAGAGTAAATTTTGTAACCCCAGTAAATTCACTGCCATCTGTCGACACACTTTAAAACTAAAAATGAAGATTTATAAAAATACGATAAAATGTATTTAAATATGGATAAATGATTTTTTTTATTTGCATTAATTATTTTTATGATTTTGACCCATGTTCTTTCACTGATATGCGTTAAAATTGTTAAATAACAAACGAAACCGTCAACGCCATCTATACGACTGTAGGCCAAAGCTAGTAGCGCCCTCTGAACGAGAATCAAATTTTCTTGATTTTCGAGGCACGTTTTTTCCTTAGACTGTATCCATCTATTACGGAGTTATATCTATCTTTGGTATGATGTAGTTAACTAGTTATACACTTGATCTTTGGCTGCTGACTGTTAATATGGTTAATTATTGATAATATTTCAGAGTTCAGACTATTGTTGCGTTGGCAACTACTTACTGTGAGAATCATTCCAAAGATTTTGTTTTAAAGCATGTCTTTGGGTTTAGTTACACATTTTTCACATGAAACAAGATGAGTTTAACATTCTGAGACGATATCTGCTTTGGCACCGGATTGGTTTCGATTTCCGGCCAAAACAGGCCCCATATTCCAGTCACAAAAACCAGTATAAGCATAAACTATAGGTAAGTACCAAATACAGGTAACCAGAGATCAGGCTTGTTCTGGTTATTTGTTGTAAATACTTTCATGCGGTTGTAAGACTCGTGCCTGGCATCAGCGGAAAGCTCACAAGGGTGCTCCTTCAATTAGGAAAGACCCGACTGAGCATGGTGGTCATAACAGGTCATGGACTATTTAACAAACATCTTTTTATAACAGGTGTCACAGACAGTCCCCTATGCAGAGGATGCATGGAGACAGAAGAAACAGCCTCTCACGTGGTGCTGGAGTGCAGCGGAGTGGCCCCATACAGGGCAAAACATCTCGGATCCCCGAGAGACCTCCCCGAGGTCCTACTCAACATCAAAGGTTTGATAGGTTTCCTCGAGGAGCTGGGCTGGCAGGACTAGCCCACCCCCATGTCACGCAAAATAGGCGCCAGTCGTCGAGTTGCGGAAAATCGCCCGAACTACAATACAATACAATACAATACAATACAATACAAGACTCGTAATAAGTAACACGGGTCCAGGTATCCGTTGGGTATAAAACGCAGTCATTTATACTTCCGGTTCCACTGTGTCTTTAAGATTGTGATTTCCAAGCATTAATCACGTTAGTAAAAAAATTATGATCTAATGACACTTCTGATGATTACTGGTTACTTAATCGATTTTGCGGTTGGCCTCTTACGGTGGCAGATTGTTGTAAAGTACAGTTGAATAAAATACAACAGTTTGTCGTAAGTGACATATTCTTTTGCCTCACTTTAAGTTTATGATTAAAAAAATAGGTTAAATAATAAGTAGATACGTAACTTATTGATCAAATTAACACAATAAAAGTAATTCTAAATCGTTTTTCAATAGGTTATTTAATATAAATAATTAATAAGCTGCATATGACTTTAATTTAAATAAATAACTACACATCATGCTAATATTAAATAAACCTAATTGATGCGCAAAAGCATATGCTACATATGTAAATATAGTTGAATGTATTCCAGGAAAAACTGTACTGTAAACAGATAGTAATATTTAATAAGATAATTTACATACAACGCACAATTCCGTCATTTATTTAAAATTTTATGAAAATTCTAATCGATGTCAAGAGGCACTTGAGTCTAATCTATGTATGTAAGCTAAGGTAAATAAAGATTATCAAATCGCTGAGTAAATACTTGAATATATACGTCTATATCAAAGGAGCGTTGAAGAGTAGTATCAATAATGCTATTTATAGGTCGGTAGCGTGTTACTGTAATGTTACTAATGTTACATAAGCAGATCCTTGAGGCTGTTTTTTTTATTATTTTATTTATTTGGGGCATCAACAGCAATACAAAAATTAATACAAATCATAGTGAACAGAAAACATAGCCAATAACAGATGTCCACAAAAGTACAATTAACATGCAATAACTAAGTGGAAACACAAAAAAAAGAAGGGAGTAAAAAAGCATTCTATACAAACTAGATATGGCTTGCATAACATGTGTACGTGTGTGTTTTGAGTGATTGTGTGTGCGTGTTCGTGTGTGTGTATGTGACTGTGACTGAGTGTGTAATGGAAGACGGAAAGATTAAGGTGTGTAATTATTTACCTAGTTAGATTTCGTCAATTGTCGTTATTTTTAGATTTCAGTAGCAGTGACTGAACTCGTTTTTTTAAAGTTGATTTTATGCAGTCGAACAAGTCGATACTACTTAATTGTTTATTATAAAGTTTTAGAATACGATTTATGGGCGAATTTTGAGCATAGTTGATATGAACTCTGGGTAGACTAAACAGGCAGCGCCCGGAATTACGCGTTCTAATAGATGGCACTGAGAAATTGATCTCCGACAGCAAAGAAGGACTGTCAATGCGACCTGAGAGTATATCATATAGTGCAGTGATGTCTAATAATACTCTACTATTCTGGAGATTCAAAAAGCGGTGACGAATACATCTGGACTCGTAGTCGGTATCCCATTGCCTAATACGGAAGCCAGGTGGCGCAAGAAGGAGCGCTGAATTTTTTCTATTTTTTCTTTATGAATTATATACTGGGGATTTTCTTTGGGTCTGTGTTGTTTTTTTTTACTATACGTGTGGTAAATACAGTAAACACCAATATCATCTATTTCTGTACAAAACACCTAATTGTCCTAATTAAAATCTATATCATCTTAGACGAACGGTCTGGCCTAGTGGGTAGACTGGGTAGTGACCCTGCCTGTGAAGCCGATGGTCCTGGGTTCGAATCCCGGTAAGGGCATTTATTTGTGTGATGAGCACAGATATTTGTCCCTGAGTCACGCGTGTTTTCTATGTATTTAAGTATTTATTAATATCTGTTGTCTGAGTACCCATAACACAAGCCTCCTTGGGCTTACCGTGGGACTTAGTCAATCTGTGTAAGAATGTCCTATAAAAAAAAAACAGGAGGCGTATTCTACCTCTAACGCTTTTGTCGAGTGTAGTCTGCTGAAGTTTTTTAAAGAGTCCGCATGTTAGTACAGGTGTAACGGGTCGGCAACATGCATGTTACACCCGAGTAGCATGCGTTTAAAGAATACGGTAGCAATGACGTATCACAAAAAACGGGTCGGCAACATGCATGTTACACCCGAGTAGCATGCGTTTAAAGAATACGGTAGCAATGACGTATCACAAAAGAAGGATAATCTTTGACTAAAAAATGTATTACATCCACGTAACTACACCTACATAATAGCTAGATATTTTTTGCCTTAGGACTGTTTTATATAAGTATAATTACATTTAAAACACTTAAATATATAAACACCCAGTCATTACTAATCTCGTTGAAATCTCAAAACGAAGGATTATTGTAATTAAAATAAAGTACGCTTGAAGCGTAGTTTCTAGACCTAACTAGAAAGTACTAAGTAGTAATTTTGTGCGTCTATCTAATACTAGTAATTCCATACATGTGTATGCATAGAGTATGCAAAAGAAAGATTGTTCACTTTACTCAGCAACGTATCTACTTTTTATTCTATCTACCTTGTTGGATATATGTGACGTTTTCAATCAAAAGGTACCACATTGTCGCTTGTCGATAAGGTTGATTTCGAATTGAAGCGATATGGAAATAGCGCCTTATTGACAACCGACTATAAGTACACTTTTGGTTGAAAATGGCACATATGTACAAAAACGTCGACTTAAAATTGGTATCAGAAATGAATTACGCCGGTTTTGCGAAATAACCAGCGTGTATTCATACAGTCAGCTGCAGACAAAAGGTACTCCCCCTTCATAGAAGTTTGTATGCAAAGGTGCTAATCGAATAGTATTGTTGACTGTACATGTTATTTTTCCTTAAACAATATGCATATTATAAACTGACATTTACAGCTAACCTTCATTACTTTTTTAAAGTTAAGTCATCTTTACTAATACTAAACTAAATATTAATTTATAAGAAATCCTCTAACCGACAACTTAGATCATCTTATTATTTTAGTATTATCATAGTTTCCGCTAGATAAGATATAATTTAAAAAACCTCGTGCGCTAATAGGTTACCGTCTGAGTCATGACATGCATACGTAAATCTATAGCATAGTAAAGCAGGTATTTTACATAGAAACGGATATGCCAAATTGCTATTACGAATTTATTGATTCTAAAACAGTCTTTAGCGGCGAATATTTTAGATTGTAAAAAAGGTATGGTTTTTTCCGTGTAGGGTTTAAAAAAAAGAAGTATGTGCAGTTTTTAAAAGGTAATGGGAAAATGATTCTGTCTCTAGAGGAATCATTTTCCCATTACCTTTAAGGCATAAAGGCATCAACTTCTGAAGTTGATGACTGTAGGATAGATAAGTTCGATTTATTGTATATAATGCCATTTTAATTTGAGATTTGTTTGTAAGTAAATATAATTTATTGCACTATAAAAGAAAACAAATGTAAATAAAGGTAGCAACAGGCGGTCTTATCGCTGTAAGCGATCTCTTCCAGATAAGCTTAGGGTAGCTTAGGGATCTTTTATTATACGTGCCGTACGCTTGTTTGCCCCAGTTGCACGAAAAAAATGTTGCACGAAAAAAATGTTGCACGAAAAAAATGTTGCACGCCTTGTCCCGTGCAGTTTTGAAGTGATTCCTCTAGTCATAATCTAATCTGCGAGTTCTGCGTAGTACCCTACACGTGTAGCTTTCCACGTTCAATCTGCATTGCCAAGATTAGTTCGAGCTTAGACGTTATACTTTCACTCTGATTTTAATGCTAAAATTCTACGATTTTAACCAATAATTTTTTTTTATCCTTATACTATTGCAAAATTTCAACTTAGACCTCGCAGTATTGCCTACTTTGTCTCTAATTTTCATGCTATTTTGTAAAATGACACTAGAAACAAATGTTACTGTGGCATTTACACTGTTTTGATTTAACGTACGTGTAACGTAAGTCACAATTTATCGGCTGTCCGTTACGCTAATTGCCTACGTAGTTTAAATTTATGGATAGTTAGCTCAAATAGTAAAATAACGTAATAATATACTGTTCCTCGGTGTTATATATTATACGTTTTACTGCTTTTTCGTGAGGATATAAGTACCTAAGCGAATTTGCGTCAAATTTTTATTGTTACTTACGACAATATTGTCTGTGAATTTTAAATGTCTAAATATTTATAGAACTTCGTTGAATACGAAAAAAGTCCTAATTATAAGTAAAGTTGGAACTGTTTACGGCAAACTTAACAAGTCGAATTAATTGTAAGTGTAAAACAACATTACCAAGATAAACCCAAAGCTAACACCGAACTCGAAAACCCTGTTTGTACAGAAAACAGCAAAGTCTCAAGCCCAAAGCAGACGGTAAACAGCGCCTAATGTTAAGTGTATACAGACCATTAGTTGCAAAAACAGCCCGGCATTAACGAATTTGAACAAGCCAATCAATTTGATAATGGCCGATACAACCAAATGACATCAGCGCAGATTAACCTGTAATTTTAGATAACAACGTACAGTATGGGAACAAAAAACAGTTGTACAGTAATTTTCCGTGTATAGCTAGTATAATACTAGGCTGACGCACTGTGTTTGTCCTAACGGAGCATTTAGAGGCCTGGGAAAGCGGACTGCGCCGCCCTCCTATCCCAGACACGGTCGGCAATAATTACACACGTATGTAATATAGCACCCTACCAGGAATACAATTATCAACCTCCCTACGTTGTTCAATGTTCATTCGCGTGAACACTCCAGCGAAATAATCTGTTTAATCCCTGATAGTAAAATGAATGAAGCCTAATACAGTGTGGATTAAGCAAAATAGTATCATTATAATCTAACAGGTTCTGAAAAAGATAGGTGAAAACCAACAAGTTTTATTTAAAAACTCAAAAAAACAAGCATTTTTAGATTGCGGTCAATACCGGTTGAAATACAAAAGACATTAAAAAACGGATATAATACAAAACGAATTTTAGCATGTGAATAACGTTGATACTGCAGCTGATTTGGAGCATTCGATTCTCATACGGTCATGGTTCGTATTATAATAATAACTACAAATGGATACATGAAACTCGAGAGTTGTCACGACCGAAGCCTACATAGAAACGTAATTATAAATACATTACCGTAAGTGCTTTACTCGCAGGGAACTGGAACACAATTCTTTTGGAACTGATTTAATGCGGCTTATGTTTGTGAGCGTTACGGAAATCTCCCTCGAGCCCGCGTTTTAATCTTTAAACGGATTTCACACGAAAATATACGAAACAGTAGGAATACCAATTTATGGAATGGACTTCCCTAAATCACTTTCACGCTGTAAATATACAAATCCCCGCGAGATAAAAGGAAAACCTTATACATTTCAAAATTCTATATCACCTATCTCTGAGACGGATATCAGAGGGAAGTGGAGTGGCGGACAAAAGGATAAAGCGTAATAAAGAAATCATAGACGTCTTGTAAGTAAATTGTTTGATATGTTGGCTCGACGGCGCACAATGCCCGGATCGATGGCTCTGCCTGGTGCGAAGCAATTACACTAATGATAGCTATACATAAAAGGGCAGAGGATGGCATTATGGCAGATGATTCATCACCGCCGTCAAACTGTACTTGCACCGCACACAATTTAATTTAGCCCGACATCAAAAAGGTAAACGAACCAAACGTCCAAATTAACTCGCAATCGAATTATTCCTACAGACGAGTTTCTCATTAAACTTGGAATTAGTTAGTCGACACTGAGGGTACTAAACAGATGGCCATGACTCTCTTTGTATTCCAGTTAACTCGAACTTTTGGATGAAAGATCAAAGGTACTAAGTTCAGCGGGCGAGTGAAAGGCCTACTTTCATTTCCTTGTCGAAGGCGTTATCGGAACTTTTCTTATCCCGTGGTGTAGGGGAAATGAGAGACATTACGGAGTCAATAGGGCCGGGGAAGGAACTCTCAATACGACCCTCGATCTCGTTCGCAAGCGGAATCTTCAATTGTAAAAACTATTGCGTCATTACAAGTCTAGTTAGTGAAGTCGAGTCGATATAGAATTCAGAGTTGATATTCAAAGCGATGTCGAGACGTCGCGGCAACTTTGGCAATTCTTTACGCGGAGGAACTTTCTTGTAGTGCTCCCGCGGGATGCCTTGTTCTCTTGAATTTTCATCGGAATATTTTGACGGCAACGGATGCATTCCCGCTGCAGGCCGTCGCATCTGCTCACAATCAATAAGTCCGAACGGACGCAGATGCGACGCATGAACCCGCACGATACTTTGTTGTACCAAATTGAACTTTTTATTTCGCTGGATGAAGTGCGTTTTCCGATTTATGGGTCTCGTAATTTTATTCAAGTGTCCATTTCACGTGTGCGTTTCCCGGGCGCCTGGGGCGATAGCTTTTACTGATGATAGGGGGGCTATAACTAGCGAGTCCGCAAATTGTGAATCGCGCTCCACTTATCAAACGTCTGACAGACATAAAAATCAGCTATCAACGTTCGATGTCGAGTGAACTGCGGTGCGGGCCAAAGAATACACGCTTGATCGCAAACGGCATGATATCGATTTAAGCGTACCTATTCATTTTGTAATTTTGTAAAATATCATGTTACCTAGACCTGCTTGTTGTAACTGTCACTGTCATGTTACAAGATAATTTAGCACTGAATTAGACTAAAATACTTTATCGTACATTGTCCTTTACGATCACGGAAAAATATAGTTATCATGGATATTTAATTATTTATTACAGCAACTTTTTATGAATAACACATGCACCAAACTTTACAGCATGCTTTTTACCTAAAAGTAATCTTCCCCGGCTCTAAAACGTGATAGTTCTGCAGAACTAAATATCAGCTGCAAAGTTAGAGCGGCTGAGCATTACCATTTCACAATATCTCAAGACCTAACGCCATTACACCCCTCGGGACTGCATCGAAAGAACAGACAATGTTTGTGCAACGACTGCGGCGTGACAAAACGGGGTAGAGGACGTTTTCGAAATTGTTTTCTTGAGACGTATTCTAATAAACAGCGACATGAATTTGATCTGCATTTGTTCTGGACAGAATAAATCCAGATCAAATTTCAGTGAAAAAGAACTATTCATTTATGTAACCCAATGTAAGGATTATTGTATTATGAGTTACGTTAGTTAAAAAAAGGTCTAATTTTTTATAACACAGTTTACCATAATTTAACATCAGCAAAATTAAATAATAGGAAACATTATTATGAATTATATGTGAAAGTAAGCTGTATAATTATAATAATCCTCTTTTGGACGTTATCAAACCGATAGCTTTTCATGTTCAATCTATATTTCGAAGGCATTTCATTTTACTGTAAAATATTCCTCCATTATATTTTTAACTTGTATTTAAATACAGCTTGGTAAAAAAGAGTAGAAATGGAAATATTCTTTTTTATCATGGCAACATTTACTGTTTTCATCAAACATCAAACATTTATTCAGCAAATAGGCCACAGGGGCACTTTTACATGTCAATTTTTACAAACAATAAAATGAATCCAAAATTACAAAAAACAATTACATAAATATAAATGTTTAATTACACAAGAAAAAAAACTAATAAAAACTATACAAATAACAGAAGTACTAAAATTGTTTAGAGATGTAAAAGTCTCTAGGCGTCAGAGATAAAATGTATATAATAATAAAAAAGATCATCAAATTATCCAGAGATGTAAAGGGTCTCCAAGACTTGAATTGTTATATAATTAATAAAAAGACAAGATATTAAATCAGACAAACAGACAAGAACCGAATGAAGTGCCTCACGTTAATGCCACTCAAAAGTAAAGTTACATAGGTAAAATGAAGCCCGTGTAAACTTAAACAGACCGGTCTCCACAAACAGCACCCGTTCACGAGTATGACGCGTATCTCAGCCATCGTCTCCCTCAATCTTCATTCGGGAAAGTGGCGACCCGATCAACGACGCCACCGTAAGCATACAAAAGAGACGTCAAAGTGACTCAATAGTTGCCATATGCAAGACGTTTTACATAGACAGTGGCGCCCCTATTATTTTCTACTCTTTTTTGCCAAGCTGTACTTATCTAAAAACATAACTTGCATAACAAGCACCTAAGAACTACACATAATTAAATAACGGTAACATAACGTTACGTCATTCTACCTAACTTCAAAGTGTTCAAACGCTTTAAGGTTTCTGTAAAGTCAATGGCACTTACAGCGTCCCGATCTACTATATCCGGGGAGTCGGCGCGGGCAAATATTGGCACTGTATTAGTGAACGAGTCACTCGCTATTGACACTTTTTGCCCTACACCTACTGCAGTTAGACGATTAATTCTTCTTTCCATGCTTACGAGTTATTTGTCCTTTACTTCATTTTGTTTGCAATTAAGAACTTGGTTAGTGTCTCCTTACTACTCCGACAATTTAAAAAGTCTAATTTAATTGAATAGAATTTTTTATTATTACGAGTTTACAATTACATATACCGAAATTCTATTACGAAACATAATAAGAAATTCTATACCAAATGTAACTTAGTATTGTATACATTTTAAACATAAAACTGAACTAATAAATTCACATATTACCTTCGTAATTGTATTTACGTGAGCTACCGTCCTTTAAATTTAAAGTAATGAAAACTAAGCTAACAACATTTTATAGACATCGACACAAAATAGCAAAGCGTTTTGCTTTTCCAACTTAATACTTAAGCTAGCAGCGTACAAGTAAATTTAAGCTGTCTCAAACCGGTAAGTGCATATCATTTGTAAATCAGGCTTGTATCATTAGTCCAAGTTTGAGATAACTTGCATCATTAGCGACCCTAATAAATTTGAAGTTCTCACGCCTTGGACGTCGTGAGCAAATAAGGGCACGGTTATCTATGTCCATTCAACCCCTTTGCCATAAAAACATACTTTAATGTTTGAATAGAGCCTAACTAAGTCTTTACCTTAATTAAATTTAGTCTGTTGTAGTTAGTCTAATCTAGGGATTTTATAATATGTTTATAGATTAAATATAAATGATACAAAAAGATTACATAAAGTTTGCTGCTCGTTTTTCTCTTTAGTAATCGTCAAAGGCTAAATTCCTAGCATTAAAATACCTTTTTCTCTCGATAGTCCAAAAAAACTGCACAAACCTGAAACAAAACAAAATACTATATAAGTCTAGGTACTTTAAGCAAATTTAAACTTTAACTCTTTCTCGCACGATAGTTTTTGCTACAATAACTGATGGAGTTACGTCTTATTTACAAATTGTCGTAAGGGACATGCTTTTCTGGCTAAACAGCGTCGTTTCGCGCCACTGTCTGCTTCTTGCTTGTTAAACATTTTTCTTGGCAAAAAGATCTCGGTATTTTTCAATTCCCTTGCCGCACTTGATTTATCTTTATTGGCCGGTTAACTAAACGTCTGGGTCTAGAAAAAATATAGTATTTACATTTGAACTGTCGCGAAATGCAAGGGTGGGTTTTTAGTGACTTCCTACGGAAAAAAAATCCCGCAGCGATGTAGCATTTCACATTGCTTGACAGTACATTTAATTTTATTTTTGCAAAACTATAAAACAATGTTTATATACACTGTGGGATTTGTAAACAGAGTTCTTCAACGAAGGGACGATAGGATTTAAATTTGTATAACTAAATTAGCTAAAAAAACTGTAACTATATTTACATTTTCTGCGTAATAGTACTGTAACATTCTAAGAATCTGTTTCATCAAGATCATACTTTACGCCAATTTGTAAAACAAAAATCGGGTTATGTCGAGTTTCTTCATGGTTTTTTTTTTCGTATGATTTCGTTTCGTTTGATGGGCCCGCAAGGGCAAAGCCGGCGGGGTCACGGAGGTCTGCAAAGTTGTTCCCGTAACCCCGCCCAAAAGCGAGCGTCGGAACACCCCAGGGGTTTTAGTCCGTGCGAGTCGGACATACCCACTCGGCCTCTCCCGGGCCGGGTGGGATCCCTAACGGATTTCCCCTGGGTTAAAAAAAAATGTTTTTTTTTCGTAATTAAATCATAAAACATTTTATTAAAGTTAAAAAAAAATCTCATAGAAAGTTAATAAACTTCCAAAAGCCGAAAGCAACCTTTTGTACAGTGCAAGATATGGAAATGAGCGTGAAGAACCGAACGAAATACGGTGGATGAAATACTGAGGCTGGAAAAGTGATCACGCTGTTTTTCTTGAAGCTTATTTATGGAAAACTTTTACTGATCGCAATTTAGCCGTTACGTCATTTGTTTGTTTCAAATATTGATGTAAATGTATTTAATTTTGTAATGGCAGTCTCTAGTAGAACTTTTAACCATTTATCTAATATTACAGGTTTTTCTCACAGGTCTTTTTTTTGAGGTTGTGCAATAAATAGGATTTGTATTGTATTGTATTGTATTGTACAGGTAATTTCAACCTTAAAGCTTTTTTTGTAATTACTTCTGGTAATTTAATCCGGATCTTTAATAATATAAGCTAGTCTATAGTCTATTTTTTTTTCGTAGACTAAAATGACATTTCATGTGTTGCTAGTTTTTTACGTCTTATATTTATATTTATAAGACGTAAAAAACTAGCCACATAATATATTTATATTTATAAGACGACGTAAAAAACTAGCAACACATGAAATGTCATTTTAGTCTACGGAATAAAAAAATAGACTATAACATATATATTAAAGCAGTTTTAAGTAATCTAACACTCAATTTTTTAATTCTCAACTTAATTGTAATTTTGTCAATCCAAATTGCGCCCAAAAACGTATTTTTCAATTACATTTAATGAAATAACTAAATTGATCCAAACACCTTTCGTGTACAAAATTCTTAACAACAAAATACTGATAACTTACGAATGCTCACATTTCGTTTGAATATATTTATAATGAGACTTTATCACAAGGAGATAGAGTCGAGATTTGATGGAGTTCTCAGAGAGATATGAGGTAAGGGAGTTAACCCCCCCAACGCGTCTAGAGCGTTTTAATTACACGTTCACGACTTGGGAACGTTCAATTTTGGCTTAATTGACGTTTCTGACTCAATTCTACGACAACCGTCACAATTATATACTTAGACATTATTAAATATTTACCTGTTAACAACTAATTGTTTTGTACCAATGTTTTCAGAATGGTGTGAATATTTGTTATTAAAGTTTGTAGACATTAAAATTGTAAAAAAGTTAATCATTTTGACAGGAAAGTTGAGGCTTCAATAATCAATTTTATACATAAAGCAAATAAATAAATCATTTATCTATCCATCTATAAAGTAAGTTAAAATATGAGTACAGTATATTTGTTGACACATAATATGGGTGTTATTTTGTTCAAATATATTTTTGATCTGTATAATCCTGTAAATATCTTGCAAACTCTATACATTTAATATACATATGTAATCACACTTATTACTTTTATTGAACTTTCACATTTTGCGAAGTCACACGAAAATGTATCTCTAATTTACGCTATAAGTAAATACAGTATAAAGTTTCTTTATGTTACTAACAAAACATTCCATATTAAATCACTCAACCGAACTAACAATTGAACTATTATTTCCAGTCAAAAACGAACTATTTTTCTAGTTCACAAAAACATGGTGATGACATCGCCGCAGGGGGTTAATAGAAACATGTCAGGGCACGTTGTTAAGCCCGTGTTTTCCCGTCTCTTTTAAACTAGTAATAACAAGGTATCCGTGCCCTCTCCTTATTTGGAGCCTGGGGCCTGACTAGTGACTACACCGGTCTGTTGACGGGTTAATCCCGTTTCTACTCAATTATTGTTTGTAAAAAATACCAAAATCACCTATAAGATTTGAGACGATCCCTCAATTCCTCATGGATCTAATCATCAGAAAATAATCTAGTTTTTGACAAAAATGGGACAAACATCAATAAAAAAAATGCTTTTCAAATCGGTTCACGGTGACGAAGTTATGAGAATACGGTCGAATTGATAACCTCCTTTTTTTTGAAGTCAGTTAAACATTTAGCGAGATATTGACTGTAATAAATATTACTTTCCTTTAAAACTTGTAAGTATATAAAAATAACTGTTTTCAAATTAATCGGTGGGATTTATATAACATCCTATTTTTAATCTTGTTTAAATAGTTTTTTTTTATCATGTTTCGCTACAGATTTTTATGTTTATTATACAAGCAATAGAAGGAGCCATTTTTCTACAAGCTATAGAAATAACAGAATGGGTTTCATGAAATTGAATTTTGAAAACGACTTTTTAGTGTTTATCTTGATTTTTGAAATCAAAAGTCGCAAAACACAATGTTTCTAGAAACATTGATGATTCAATGTCGCGGTCAGAAACACGTATACAATAATATTCGTCGAGAGATATCAAAACAGCACAAAAAATATATATGTAATATAAAACGATTTCTTCAATAAAAAAATCTTCTAGAAACTTGCATCTTGCAGCCCATAAAATTAAAAAGACATAAAAATCATGTTCAATTTAGCGTAGAGTGCAGAGTAGACCGGTTCAAGCGAGGCGATCGAGCGACTAAACGTACTGTAAGTTCAAGGCCGAGCAATTGTGTTTATTATTACTTCGCTTCCTCGTTGCAGTCTAGAAAAAAAGCTCACGAACAGATGGGGGCATTAACAGCGCAAGGAAAAGTTTGTGGCGTCTCCTCTGTCACTGTCGACATCGTGCCACAATGTTCTAACAGATGGCGTTAGGAAGTTAGAACGCAATTTCGTAGAAACCTACATCGCGCTTACAGTTCCAAATCTCAGTTCTCTGGTCTCTATTGGCCCTCTCTATATACCGCACAAGTCTTAGCTGGTTTCTGATCATATGATGTCATAAACTGAAATAGATGTCATATAATAAAGAAAAAGCGAGCGGTGGCTAAGGCCTTACGCGACTATTAACGTCCAAAGTCCTAACAAACTAGTTTTAGTCCCAAGTACCAAGACTCGGCTACCTTTTACTAGAAAATCACCGGGCATCTCTACTGGCCGCCTAAGATAAGTGGACATCTTGGGCTACGCCTATACAAACCCAATCGGACCCTACAGTAGGGTTCGATTGGGTAGTAACTACTAGCCACAATGGAATGAACTTATCGACATTATATCTGAATAAATTTCACTATTATAATAATAGGAGGCCGATTTGAAGTTACAAATTCATGTCAAAATCGCATTTTGACATGACGTACCTTAAGAAATATGTATTGATACGAGCAAAATGCAAAGCGAGTGATAAGTTGATAACATTTGAATGTCATTTTAAGTCCTGTCTACGGAGAGTGTCAGTCAACAGTATTTGTTTACTATTTTTGTCAAAATTGTTGAAAAACACTTTATACCTATAAATCTACTATGAAATGATTCTATCGCATGCACATACCATATTAACACGTGTCACTGTCACATATATATTATAAATGTACGATACACCTACTCGTAGTCCATATACTCGCTGTTATCAAAGTTAATTAGAACACTGTAATTCAATATACATTAGCGACGATAATGTATAACCGATATTATTGTTTACTGTTGAAAACTTATTATTTACAATACACGTGTAGAAATAATTAATAATATATTTAATAAAGTTTTATAAGCCTATATGTAACCGCGAACGCCACCGCGAAAATTTGACAGGAAACTTGCCCTTAGAATACCTACAGTTATATAAAAGGGACGTTATAATAATGTTGTAAAGTAATGCGATCTCAATATCTATGCAAATATGACACGTGTTTGTTCAGCGCATATTATCACATTGATATTTACTAGTACAAATGATAATAAATCGAGTTATACTAGATCTAAACCTGTTGCAGGAACCGTGCAAAACTAGGAGACCGGGTATCGAGTGAGTTTATTACTTAGCGTACAAAAAAATAGAAAAACTTATTTAAAAAAAAAACGTTTAATTTCAACTTTGGGAACAAATCAAATTATTTTATTAAAACTGTACTGTACTGTACTGGAGGGCTTCGTCACTTTTTTCTTTAATATATGATATCTATTACAGTTTACGTTTAATTTCGTTTAGTTAGATTGAAAATAAAATAACGAAGTTTAATCTACAAAATTCTGCTTGACTAATTAAATATTTATGCAACATTAAACATAATGTCACCATTAAAATAACGATCTACGCTATTTTTTGCTTACTATCCGTACCCCATAACACAGTGCAGTACTAGGCCCGGATCTGTACGTAACCATAACACTATATTTTATTTAATGTCTGTATTTTCTACTAAGTGAAATCTTGTCGTTATTAAAGGGGTTATAATATATATATATATATATATATATGTTATTACTTTTATTAATTAGTTTATATTGGAAAGCTTATGAAGTAACAGAAGTGGAACTATAAAATGGACAACATATAATAATGTCTATTTTATTGTTCAACTTCTTCGATAATAACATAAAATAGAAATTAGATCTGAATAGAGAAATGTTATCATGTTTTACTTCATTGAAACTTAAAGTTAGTACTGAATTACTGATATAAAATACAGATATTAATTTAATTGCGATATAAACGTAAGGTTTTTGCCAATAATAATAATCTACGAGTCAGGCATTAGGAAAGGTTTCATTATGTTCGAATAATTCAATTAATAATTAATTAATAACATCCGTCCGTTGGCTCCGTTGCTAGGTTCCACTTAAAATATTTAATATAATAATGAAAGATAATAGCTTTTTCTTTTAATCTAATAGAAATATAATCGTCATTGGTGATTTGTAAATAGTTCATACAATAAATAAAGCAATTACCAAGAAAGTTATGGATGAAAGTAAAGTCGCAATTACATATAAATAATAAACTAAAAGCAATGGATGGTAAATCGCATATTTGCGAAAGATAGAAAGAAAAAAATACAAAATAATCATGGGATAAAGTATAAAACCTTATAAGTAAAGACTTTCTATGTGATCCGCTCAACTCAGAAATAGAAATAACCTGCTTTCCAAGATGTTTGAATGTTTAAGATATTTTTCTTGGCCCGAAAAAAGAATATTGCGAAACCTAATCTGATTGTGTGTGCGGTCAAGCGTGAGGCGATTTTATGGATGGTTCTGTATGCTTTTGTACGTTTTCTAGAGCAGCTGCTTTCAGAATTATATAATATACCAGGTATTTTTTTTATTTACGCCAAATTCATAACATCGTTTGAAAGTCGTTTAAAGCAAGGTCTTGTTGCAACATTTACATGGTTTTACAAGTAAACTGTTCTAGATCGAAATCAATTTACATCCTAAATTAAACTATAATAACAATATTTTGAAACTGAGTTGGTTATGTGAAGGTACTTAAGAAGGTTCTTCATTTATTACATTTCATTGTAGGGTAGGCAGGTGTAGCAACGCGAAGATACTTACGAAACGGTTTGCTACTTGAAGCTATCTTCAGTTGTGTATAGGCCGGTTTTAAGTTTTTCGACGAAACCCTATTACCAGTGATGTTTTCCCAATTACCTAACTCCACAGGTGAATCTTTATTTCCGAGCCCTTGTTTATGTTCCACAGTTCAATCAATTAGGGCACTGCATTCCTTATGGATTTCTACGTTTTAGTTTCAGTTAAAAGGGTTTAGTCATTAACTAGAGTTGAGTTTAGGCAGAAAGGTATGTTAAAATCATTTCCTGGCCCAGTTTTGTAAAAAAAAACACAATTCTTAAACGTTCATTAATCTACACACCTATCAAAATATCTATGATCTTCATGATTCGATTTTTTTGTCATCGCCGTCTTTTTGTAATAAAATGAAGATAATCATGCAACGTACTAAATTAAATAAGTCACAGGAAGACTCAATATAAAAACCGTAAAGTTGGTTTACCTTTTCCCGTCCGTCAAAATGATTAAAAGTATAGCCCCGCATAAAATTGGATCCCCAAAGCATTTTTTAAAGCAACGATCTCGAAACTTTTAGCTTTAAGACTAAACTTAGCTCGTTTGAACCCCTTTGAGACTAAACTTAAATTTAGTAGCACCAAGTAAACACTTCAGGCTGGATGGTATCCAGAACCCGGCGTTTGCCAAGTAACGTACAGAAATCAGAAATTATAATAATTGTTGATTCCTTTTGGTAGTAAATTTAAGGCAAGCGATTTAGTTTTGGGTAAGCGGGCCGGGTAGGTACCTATATCGCCGCGTTTTAACTGCTTAAATCATGCATTTACTTACTACAGATAATTAGTTCCAGTTCCAAGATATGCTATAAGCTTATCATCATCTTCATTACGTCTTACTGCTGGGCTTTCTTTTGATAAATCAGAGATATTGGGTTTTAAGTATTGACCATGTCAGTTGATTAAATCTCTAGCTTTGGATTATACGGTTCTACTTTTAAAATCATGTTATATGATGCTTGTGATGTAGATAAACTTCTAATGATCAATCCAAAAACAAATAGGAGACGAATTTAAAAGTTACGAAGAACAACATAGAAAGATCTATAATTTTCAGGACTATCCATTAAATTAGCTTATAAATTCAATTTAAAGTTTCAAAAAGTAAGTAAAAAATCTACACGTAGCGTTTAAAAAATGGCCTATCAACCGCCTGTGTACCAAGTTTTAATAAAACTTCGCAGAATGGAAATTCGAGGCGAGTGATTAATTTGGCCGACGTATAAAGGATTTACTCAGGAGTCACGCCAGCCAACTATTGCCAAGGGCTTTTTATGTTCAAATACTTTTTACACGGTTTTGGAAATACAGCTTCGGGAATGTTTAAGTGTCATAGTTAGCTTTAATTTCAATTCGATTTTCAGTTGTCTGGCAGATGCCCAAATAATCATTTAACTTAAGAGCTTAGTAAAAAAGCTGATAGTTTGAATAACGAAAAGGTATTTAATTTTAAACACTCAATATTATTATATGTATTCATTGTTCCTTTTCTATCTGAGATCAAAGCCTAACTACGAGTATCGTGATCAAATTTCGTCTCAGCAGTACAGGATATTGCAGAATTCTATTATAAGATAAACTTACAGATTCCCCAGGCCCGTCAACACAAGCAGCGCAAGGAATCTAATTTCCTGTTGAAACTATCAAAGATATTCCAGACTGGAATACACGGGTTCTAAAGTATCAAACTCCAAGTCCTGACTTTAGCAGATTTTTATAAACCAAGTTAATTCAGCCGGTTATTGAGGCGAAGCAAGTTGGTACACGCAAACTTGTGCGATACAAAAGTTGCTGCGGTGCAAAATTCCGATAAAGATAAACGCAAGTTAAGTGAATTTTCAACTAGATTAAGCGAAGAAAAATAAAGAAGTAGATGCAGGTAAAGTTAAAGAATACACACATGATGGTAAAATAAAATTTGCAATAAGAAATACATTTCATTTATGAACGTAATAAGACGTTTTACTTTTAAACGATGTAATAAAAGCCAGTAATAGTAATGTTAAGGAACTTTATACCAATGTATACGCGGGTCAACAAGAAATCTCATTTAAGTTCTAATATGTACTTAAAAGAGTATTATTACTTCTGAAATAATTTCAAATGTGAACAAAATGAGTCAAGGTTGGTAGGGCTGCTATCAACATTAAAGAGAATCATACCGTACCCGTCTGATTTAATAACAAAACAACAAAAGCTAAAAAAGAGAGTCCGGTACAGGTTTTGGTGAGCGATTTAAGCAAAGGTCATTGTCGATAATACTCGGCGCGGAACTGGTTCTCGGTAATGTTAGGCTTGTGCCGATTTAAGTTTAACCGAAGGAATAGACAACATACATTTATGTGGAAACTATAACCAGAGTTCTAAAGAGTTCTAGAACGATTCAAAGATTTTGAACTAGATCCTAGATCTGTGTTTGAACTAGAAGTTGAGAAATTTTAGATTATTAAAGATACAGTACAAAATCAAAAACAGTCATATCTCCGGTGTTGCAGGCGTCTATAGGCTACGGTAACTGCTTACCATCAGGCGGTCCGTATGCTTGATTGCCACCGACGTACGTGGTATAAAAAAAAAACAGATAATTGCTAAAAATACAGTCGACCAACTTGTTTCTTTTGATTAGAATGTTCTACAAATTATGAATATTTAATGCATATAATTATCAGAAAACGCCGAGCGCCATTAATATAAACGCCTAAAACGGAATTGAGTGTGCGTGCACTAATAATTAAATTACCCGGAAAGGCTTTATAAATACCGATTTACGACGGTTGTAGAACTATTATAATAAATACCTCGCCTTAGATAAAGCCCATATTGTTCCGAGCCCTATTAAAATTATTAATTGCATGTCCTTCAGCGAGCATGCAAATAAAAGAGAAAATTCGAAAGTGTCGAGTATACGTGTCATCTCCTGTTTAAAAACCAGTCATGAAATTTATCATTTTAAAATTGCAGGCGACCTCGATGGGGTCAACGGAGACCCAATATTTACGATGTCATTCGTTCAAGATTTAAAGCTTTATCGAAGGAAGATCGAGTTACAAACGTTCTCGAGTGACGAAAACAGCAAAGCTCTATTAAAACGTGATTCGTGGGCCCATTACAAGTAGCTAAGTAAAAACAACAAGGCACTTAACAACTCGAGGTCCCAGCTATTTATAACATCGAAAAACAGTAATACATTTATAACATCCTTACGATTTAACGGCGCGTTGTTTGGAGCGATAACACGACGCCGACCTTCCATTACTTTCCAATCAAACTTCCACAATAAAGTTGCTTCATCTAAAAACACCTAATCAAGCCAGCGACTTAAGGGGAGCCGTGAAACTTGGGCAAGTTTTTGGGGATCCAATCAGCATACATAAATCGCTAATGGGGTAAGACTTGGAGGAGTAAATGTCTGAAATGAACTTGTTCGGAATACGTGAATAAACACCTTAAATGGAAGGCCCGCGCTCATTTTGTGTAATGAATTTTGATTACACGGCCCTTCGCTAACGAGACTTTACTGAAATTGTTGATGGAAGTCCTTCTGATTAGGCTCTTGAAACCTTGATAGAGTCGAACGCAAACGCAATTCCATTTCAAACAGCTAATAACATGAAACGTGAACCAGGTTTGCATACAGCGAGTAATCACATTTAACGTTGAAAAGTTCAAATATCCAATTTTGTAAAACCGACGCTTGTTTACCGTAGAGTAAATGAACCCGTATGCGGAAAACAGGAGTGAAGGATATATTGGTTTATTTTTGTTGTTTCCCATGGAAGTTGTTCTTGCGTTTTTCAGTCCGCGTCAAACGGGCCCGGAATTTATTGCTATTGCAGTGTCGACTTTCTGTTTTCACATGTCACGAGTTTGGTAAGTCTCGGATCCGCGGCGAGACCGCGAACTCGCGCTGCTCTTTTTCAAAAACACCGCACCCAGACTATTCAATAACCTGTGTAAGTACTTGTTGAGTTTGATAGACACGTCTGTTCTTGAGCGGTAATTTTCTTGGGCAACATTCGCCGTTCCCCGACATATAATGGTGCCATTAAATACCACCCACAAGTGTAGAGCAAATTGCATTTGCCGACATATTTTACAATCAAATGTTGATTTGCACAGAACTGCCAACACTGCATTAGGGTACATAAATTTGCTTACTTAAGCGATAAACTTATGCGAGGAAAGGATTTTAACACAGAATTGTATTCGAGTGGTTTCCACTGTTACCAGCGCTCTTAAAGTTAAATTATTACCCCGATACAACGCTCCGAAATTTAATGCCAACCCCTCGCATATACAGAAGTTTGAAACTTGAAGTAAAAATGTAATCGGAATAGCTGAAATTCTCAAACAGGGCATTTCGTGAGTAGCAGTTGTAAGCAAACCGACGATGTAGACAAACACGAAGGAAAAGTTAGCGTCGGGCTTAACAAAGTGCCTTTTCTTTCTAGGAAGTGCTTAAAGTAAATTAAAAGCTGGCGAGGCGGGTTTTTCAGCTTCGATTGTATAATGTAAGAATCGCTTTGGAGCGGACAATAGTGTTAAAGGTAACTACACTAGGAGGCGTGAATCAACCTTGGTGGAAAGGAGTCGAGCGGTCGGCAACAGCGCTACTCTAGCAAAAAACGACAAAAACCGACTAGAAACAAGTCCGCAGTTCGCTCGGTTCAAATTATAATGACCCGAAACTCCGCCCTAAGTTAATTTTGTTATTTTTTGTAAGTTTTTTTTCCATTGTTATTTTTTAGCTCGTATCATGATTTATCAATCTTTACTGGGATTGTGCAACTGCGTTGTTTTTGTTAGATATCGTATCGTGATGATTGAACGTCGCTAATTTCTTAAGCTATTGTAGTTAATCCATTATGTTGTAGTAATGGTTTTAATTGTTTCCGCGTGATAATTATCACTGAGAGCAACTGACTCGCAAGTTGTTTTTGTGCTATCAATTTTAGATCATAAATCTCATTAGATTTAATGTATATCGCAGTAGTTTTATAGGTAAGATAAAAGAGCTTTATATTAGCAACACTGATGCCTTAAGATTGGTTGAAGACATCATTATCTAGATTTTATTACAAAACTTGTTACTCTTCATGGGTATAAATAATCTGTAGCACTTCTAACCAAATTCATACATAAATGCAAATTATAAATCATCTTTAATGCGCTAAGCTGCATTAAAGATAAATAAACAAACATTTATTTAAATCATTTGTTTCTACGCAATTAAGATTTTTATGATCTGATAATTCGCTCAGTGGCTGATAATTAAGGCTTAACCAAACCCAGGAGCTAATTACAGAGATCATGTCAAGACTAATAATAATATAATTTTCCTGAATATTCCGTTGAGTTAAAACAAGCGCGAATGACCTAAGATTATCATTTCCTAGTACCACTCACGCTCTGAGAGCAACAGACGTATGTCTAGAATAAAATTTAGCTTTAATGCTCTTTTGGAATTGAATGCACACGAACACGCATTGCACAGACAAGCAAACATTCTCGTCGACACGAGGCCGCACACACGCACAGATGGAGCTAAAAATATTGCGGGTTGACATTGAAAATGTTAATGCACCCGTACCCTGGGCGCATTTTACGTATTTCGCTTCGCGGATAGGCAGTGCCTCTCGTTTTATCGATTGTTGTGACTGATATCGCTTCATTTGCGACGTCATATCGCCGGTTAGTGCGATAATTTGAAAAGTTGCTTGTCGTGTCATTGCTCTTTGTGAACGTTAATCTTGGACAGTTCACGAACTTCGTTACGAATGACTATATAATATCTTGAGAGTTCACAACACTTCAAGGTTTTTTCCCGACTTATACACAGTTTTTCTTTAATATGAAGTATAGAAAATACCTAGTATGGAACGCTTATTTTTTTCTTGCATAGAAAATATATGGAATATATTATATTACTTTATAGTTAAAACTAATTTTGGGCCGTGTTAGGCTTATTTTTAATATTGTTATCGCAAACGCTATAAGGTTTTTCGTTTTCTTGTAGTGTTAAACACATTTAATCGAAATATGGCCACGTATTTACCAGTTCGTCGATTTTATTTATTACCACGAATAGGTATATTTAATTTCAGTAAAAATTTTAATTTTAAAATATTTGAATTTTAATCCTTTTAATTTTTATTTCAATTTTAATTTAATTTTTTTTTTATGATATAATTGTTCGTTTATTTATATTTTTTGACTTGGTTTATGAATTTTGTGATTGATTATTTTTAATTTTTTTTAATTCTACTTGTAAATAGTGTGTAGGTACATAATATGGACTATTTGTCTGCAATAAACGATTACGATACGATACGATACGAAAAATGAAATAGGTATTTAAGATAACTAGGAAATAAATAAAATTGTTTTATGAACTATTTTTTTAATTTGTGTTTCTAAGTAATCACATACATATATACCTATAAATATTAAACTAAATTATATCTATTGTAGTTTTACTAAATTGAAGTTTACACATTTATATGTCTATAGACTAAGTTTTCTTTTATTAACTGAACAGGTTTATTACTTTATTGCAAATCTAACCTTTAACCCCTGTAGTGTATAGTTCATTCGTTTATAGGTTAGAACTTTACTGATTTGAAACACATATTTATCAATAACTATGTGTAGACTTTATTATCAACAAATTTAATGACTTTAAAGTAGGTTTTGGACTTCCAGTAAAAACCTGAATTTTATAGTTTTTCTTTAATATATGACATATATTACAGTTTTTAATTTATATATAGTAGTGTGACTACTTAAAAAACACAAATCAAAATATTTAATAAAAATAATTTTATTTGTTCCCAAAACGTTATAGTTCTGTTTAATAACTTATTTCAATGCAATAAAATTTGTGCGATTCTACCTGGTGTGATAAATCACTTAGAATTTTATTGTTAATGTGCAATCTTATGATTAATGGGTAATTTAATAACGTTTTTAATATTTTATTGTTGTTACTTTAATATACCTATTTGTTTCTAGAATTAATTTCAAGAAATCAGTCGGATGCAAGGCCCAAGCCAAGAAGTATAAATTGCGAAATTTGATAGTATTTTTTACCTATAATATTTTTTGAACGGAAACTTAAATTTTGTAATGAGACAAAAAATAAAGAAGTAAGATTTCGTAACATAGTAGCACTTGCAAATTTTCGAACAATTTGTCTATTTTATTAATATTGCACTAAATTGATTCTCACTACACAAACTTGTGTATGATGTGGATCACAACATTCACATAATTTTTCAAAAGTTGAAATTTTGCAAAAATTTTATAAATACGTAGGTACCTACATTTTTTTACCATAGTTTGTTACTATGGCGTTCAAAACAAATAGTAGGACGAATATCACCTTCGTATTTTGTGTGTCATTGGGTTTAATGCATTTGCGGAAACTAATTTGTATTTTGGTGCCTTTAAATGCAAAAATATGGCCTCATTCGTATTCATTCCGTTCACTGCGACGACAACTTGCCTATGAATAATTTTATCCACGAGTTTATTTACTTATTTATATTTTCCGCATTTTTATCAAATAATAATATAGTATTTTCTCGCGTAGATTATCACAAAAACATGTTTACGGCATGATAAACGATTAACTTACCTACTGCGCATTTCACTCAAAACAAATAAACATTCAGATTATTCGATTAAGTACTAACGATTACGAATGTAATTCACTTTTTTTTTCGTAGGTAGTCATGGTCTATGGCACACGTTTAAAAAACTGTTAGACTTTTACGGTCTCAAAATTTAAATTTAGAATAAAATGTCAGTTGTAATATTTTTGTGTTTTCGCGAAGAACTGGTTTGTTTCTTTTTTCCGTTTTGGAGGTAACCTAGACTTGTTACGACAGTTGTTTTTAAGTTTTGAATTTTGAGTCGTATTTTTTTTTTTTTTTTTAGTTGTAGCTACTTTATTTTTATTTATTTAATTTAAATGTTTTTTATTTTATTTCAGTGTAATATTAGGTTGATCTCTGTCAAATAAATTTTTGACTTTTAATTAATTTTGATCACTTTTCCACACTTGCCGATTTTCCACTTAGCAAAAAACTTACCTGTGTAGCATCCGTATAAGGTGTGGACGAGTTTTTGTCCACTAACTGGGAGCCGAACACCGGACCGGCGCTCGAAGTCGGCGACATGGACCGAACATCCGACACTTGTTGGGGCACCATTTTCATTAAAAAAAAACACAACACAGTCACACTGTTTTTATAGTTTTTCACACCTCTCGGCAGTCGCACCGGAGATTTCCCAATACCTTGAAACAATCCTATGAAACTCCTTTATTACTCGAACGTCTTCTTCAGCTCCAAAAGTCATAATTTTATCGTTACCCTACCGCAGCGTGAGTTCATATGCTGCGAGCGGTGATCATATCAATTGTGACGTTCGCACTCCGCGAAGGCTGCGGACCGACTGGATGGCAAGCAACGTGCTGTCAATATACCCAGCTCAGCTGTTCGCCCCGCCCCCCGCGGGCGCAGGCGCCCCGCGCGCCCCGCGCCCTTCATTCGGGCAACGACGCTCGACGCAAACGCACGCTGCAGCATGCGTTTAAAGTGTTTAAACATAAATATTATGAGCGTCACTTTATTTACGAATGGTTTTTTACCTTGGCAATGGTGCGGTTCTGATGGTAAGATGAGGTAGCGTAGGGTCACATGCGCGTTGCAGACTGCACACCATAAATGCATAAGTAATGTTTATTTCGGTTTTGAAAAGTAACATGTCTAAATATCAGGTATTTGGTTAAAGATCGTAAATTTATGACTTAGTTCCATTTGTACGACTTAAGTAGGTAAGCATGCGGGTCTTTTTAATTTTTTTTTATAAGTGTATTTAACTAAAACAACCAGGACGTTTTTGAATAGGTATCTTACTCTTGTAGATTTTAATTACCTCTACATATTTAAATAGGATTATTTATTTATTATATTATATTATTTTTATTTATTTGTCTCATCTTAAGTTACGGTTTTTATAATAAGTATGAATATAATAGTAAAATATAAAAGCACATACAAAACAATACAAAAAATATATAAACACATTTAAAAAAACCTAACCTAAGCCATTGTATTATTTATTATTAATACTGAACTTTTAATTTCGCAATTAAACATTATTTTATTGTAAGTTTTCAAGGTTAATAAGTAGGTATAATTTAAATGATTCATAAGTTCCTAGTCATAACAATCAAGTTGCAAACTTGCAACTTTAATATTATTAAGTACTATGAATCCAATGATTTAATTTGTTTATATTTTAATGCAATGCGTAGCTGTAATTATTTGTGTAAACATTTTTATGATATTATTATAACACTTAACAAGCCCGTTTAATAAGTAAGTACCTAAAGTATTAAAATAGACTTTTACAGGCCTTAACGATTCAATTTTTATGCTGCGTTGTGAAAATAACATTTTAGTCATTTTGCAAAACTAGTTAGATATGTATTTTAATGAAATTAATATTTTATATTTTAAGCACATTAAATATTTTATGTAGGTATTTCAAAACAATCAGTCAGATTTATATAATGTTATATATTATCATTTTTTTTATTCCATTTCCATTATAATATATTTTATTACACAATAATATTATAATATATTTATAATTTATTTTATACATTATATTTTATTTTCTTTTCCATTTTTTAGAATTTGATATGCTTTTTGTAATTTGATTGAATGATGATTTGATGTACATAATTATATGCTTTTAAATCAAATTTCTATAAAGAAAAGTACCTACCGTATGTAATTGCATGAATTATATAGTAATTTAAAATGTTAATTATAAGCTGATGTATTATTTTAAGGGGGGATTTAAATCTTCTCGAGTCAGAGGTGTAGGGTTAGAGCCGGCGTAGCTTTATTTGACGTTCATAAGCGCATTGTAATATGCCTACTTGAATAATAAACTATATTTTTCTTATCTTAAATAAATATAATTCTGTTTTTTTTCTGTACAACGAGTACCACAAAATACAAATTTCAGCATTGGTACAATTATAAAGATAAGTCTAGAAATATGTATTTTTCCATGTTTTTATCGAAATTTTGTCACGCACATACAGCGAAAAAAACTTTTTAGAAAGATATTTTTTTTATTGGACAACGTATTTATTTCAAGGAATAAGGTATAAATACATGACAAAAAAATATTAAAATTAGGTATAAACTAAAAAAAAAACTAATAAAACTTACCCACCTACATATTTATATTTAGTGCACATGTTTAAAATATTAAAACAACTATAATCGAATTTAAACTGTTGCGAGACATACTAACATTAAATAATTTCACGCGTGACTAAAACAAGTGAGTCTAAACCGTGAAATTATTTAATGTTTAAAACAACTATACATAAAATATACACATTTAATTTCTTCATAAAATATACTATCCACAATGTAATTGTATAATTGATAATTGTATAAATGTAATATTTAGAAATAACTTCACAAGTCTTAACTTCTAAATTGACACTAATTTGAAATTAATTGTATTAACATGATTAATATTAATTTCAATAAAGGCAAGTAGCTTAGATGTAATTATTGTTACGTAACAAATAATAGGGTACGTAACTACGTAGTTACAAACTTTGGTAACTTCTAGATTGACATTGAATACTTCACAGTCAAGGCCTTTATTTTATAGGAACAGGTAATATCAAAGTTAATTTGTGGCTTTCCATCAGAGAAGGGTTACACTTCACTTCATCTGTAAGGGTTCATCCACATTATTACGTAACAGCAACAGGGGGGGGGGGGGGGGGATCATGCCAAGTATGACGGTACGTATTACCTATCTCTTTCCTATGAAAAAATGTAACAAGGGGGAGGGGGCCGGTCTAAAAATCGAAATTGTGTGATGTAAAATAAAACTATGAAAACGGATTATATCGCGTATATTGAATTTATAATACATCCCGACGTTTCGAACCCTTTACAGCGTTCGTGGTCAACGGGTGACTGAGGAAAAACTACAAAGTGCAAAAATACCCATATACTAAAAATAATGAACCATCATAGACTATAAACTTTAAGGCTGGTTGTACATGCAAAATCGGTTCATAAGGCTAGTTACACACTACAATTATTTATAATTATTTTATGTTCATTTTATTTTTATTTTACCGATTTTGCATGTACAACCAGCCTTAAAGTTTATAGTCTATGATGGTTCATTATTTTTAGTATGTGGGTATTTTTACACTTTGTAATTTTTCCTCAGTCACTTGCCCACGAACGCTGTAAAGGGTTCGAAACGTCGGGATGTATTATAAATTCAATATACGCGATATAATCCGTCTTCATAGTTTTATTTCATGAGTAACTATCGCGGTAACCGAAGACAATGTTTTGTGTGATGTAATTGAGAGTCCCCGGCAAGCTCGGCCGAATTACACCTTCCCATACAAACGGAGTTTCGTTCTCATTTTAAAACTACGTGTTGGATTGCAATGAAACTTTGCACATACAATGACATGAGGTTTATCTAAGTCTGTTATTAGTTTATATAGCTCCAGTTTATAAAACACGAAATAGAGCAAAAGCAAGTTTTGTATTAAAAACTTAAATTCGCTGTATTTTTTATGGTATCTAAATCTATATAAATTAATTACACACAGATATATCTTATCCTATTGTAAGTACAAAGTTTTAGAGCAAACTAGCTAGTTGTTTTAAATAGAGAGCGTAACTACGTTTGTATGGAGAAACGAGCTTGCCGGGGACCCTTAATAGATGACCTTAGGGGTCATAGGGGTCTCAGAAGTCATCAGAATTTTAGATGGAAACGTCCTTCTTGTACTTAAAGCATATGGACCCTTCTCAACTGAAAGCCACAGTTTGTCATAAGCTTGAATTTCCACGAATCAAAATTCATAATTCCCTCAATAATAACCAGAAGTACCTTTGGCAACACTATCCTAATGTCCAGAGGGCCTACCGCGAACCACGTTCGACGTGTTGCCTCTGTCGCACTTGAAAATTCGTACGTAAGTGTGAAAGGGAGGCAACACGTCGATCATGGTTCGTGGTAGGCCCTCAATGGTCCCACAAACTAGTATTGGAAAACGATTATATAAATCATGTGAGGGTAGTTTGATGGTAAAAACTATTTTAGTGGGAAGTGTAGATTTCTTTAAGAGGATGGGGGACGATCGAATATATACAATCGTAGTCCTCATTTTTAGGGTTCCGTAGCCAAATGGCAAAAAACGGAACCCTTATGGATTCGTCATGTCTGTCTGTCCGTACGTATGTCACACCCACTTTTTTCCGAAACTATAAGAACTATACTGTTGAAACTTGGTAAGTACCTAATCATAATCATAATCATTTTATTGGTAAAGCTAATTTACATGTCAGTCTGGGTACAACTTAAAAAAATTACTGGAAATAAATAATCCTTACATAGTAAGCGCAATCACATTACATATCAGTTTAAACCAAAAAGATACAAGGTAATAATTTAATTATATAAATCTTACTTAATTATAAAAGTCAACACTTAATAGAAAGTAATCAAGTAGTTTTTACAATTATAATTCCTACTTAGAACTGGAAACTCAAATTTTTTTTTTCTCATCAAGCCTCGGGAAAACTCCGATTAAAATATACCATGATTAAAATACATCAAATTGTGTGAAAATATTTGCAATATTGCTAATATCCAGAGAGGAAAATGCGGAAGTCGTTTCTATGGGAAACCGATTTCGAGGCGGTCGTCCTCTTTCACCTTAAGGGATAGTCGCTTGCGTTATGTATATCTGCCTCGTTATACTAATGTGATATACTTTTTTCATTTTTTTTTATACTACGTCGGTGGCAAACAGGCATACGGCCCGCCTGATGTTAAGCAGTCTCCGTAGCCTATGTACGCCTGCAACTCCAGAGGAGTTACATGTCCGTTGCCGACCCTAACACTCCGCACCCTCGTTGAGCTCTGGCAACCTTACTCACCGGCAGGAACACAACACTATGAGTAGGGTCTAGTGTTATTTGGCTGCGGTTTTCTGTAAGAGGTACTTCCACAGTCGGGCTCTGCTCTAGACTAGATCTTCATTTACAAAAAAAAACACATAATCGCAGATTTTATGCTTTTGGATTAATTTCGATGGTCCTGGGTTCGAATCCCGGTAAGGGCATTTATTTGTGTGATGAGCACAGATATTTGTTCCTGAGTCATGGATGTTTTCTATATATTTAAGTATTATACAGGGTGGCTAAAAAATAGGTGTATTCCCGTTGCCAGGGATGTTTTGGGATTATACTAAGCAACTTTTATTATGGGACCAACCCCGAAATCGCGAAAAAAAATTTGGCTGTTTCATACATTTTGGCTGGTTCAGTTAAAATTTTTTTTCGCGATTTCGTGGTTGGTCCCATAGTAAAAGTTGCTCACTATAATATAATCCCAAAACTCCCTAACAACGGGAATGCATTTATTTTTTAGAACGTACAAGCTATTAATTATTATGGTGATTACGTACTGCAAATAAATAAAACTACCAACAATACGTAACAGTCCTTATGTCAAATCTCACGCTTTTATTGTTTTTAGGGTTCCGTACCCAAAGGGTAAAAACGGGACCCTATTACTAAGACTCCTCTGTCCGTCTGTCCGTCTGTCTGTCACCAGGCTGTATCTCATAAACCGTGATAGCTAGACAGTTGAAATTTTCACAGATGATGTATTTCTATTGCCGCTATAACAACAAATACTAAAAAGTACGGAACCCTCGGTGGGCGAGTCCGACTCGCACTTATCCGGTTATTTTTCAAAATTAATAACAACTAATGAAATAAGTGTATCAAACTCATAAATTACGCATTATTTACTTGAAAACTATCGCACGTGTGCGTCACGGCAGCGCGACCACCTGACGGAGGTTAATTCGTGACCAGCGATAAATAATTAAAAAGCCCAATAGGTATAATAGGTTGGGAGCTGGCTGCAAAAAATACAAAGTCATCAGAATTTATATTTATACCACGTCGGTGGCACAAGCATGATGGTAAGCGGTCATCGTAGCCTATGGACGCCTGCAAATCCAGGGGTGTTACATGGGCGTTGCCCACCCTTTAAACCTGCCGACCTGTACGCTCCTTTATTGAAGAACTCCACACTAATATGCATAATATGTATTATTTTTGCTTGCTAATATGTAGTGAAATGATTTGATAAGGTATATTGAAAGTAGTATTATTTATCGACGACCGGTCTGGCCTAGTGGGTAGTGACCCTGCCTGTGAAGCCGATGGTCCTGGGTTCGAATCCCGGTAAGGGAATTTATTTGTGTGGTGAACACAAATATTTGTTCCTCAGTCATGGGTGTTTTCTATGTATATAAGTATGTATATCGTCGCCTAGCATCCATAGTACAAGCTTTGCTTAGTTTGGGGCTAGATTGATCTGTGTAAGATGTCCCCTAATATTTATTTATTATTTATTTAATTATATGTATGCCATTTGGTATACATTTATCAGCTGGTTGGCTTTAAAGAAAAACGCCTGATATTGCCTATTGCCTTATGAACTATAAGGCTTGATGGCATTTAAAAATTCGTTTAAAGGCTTCTTAAAAAACTAGTGCTTGTGCCAATTCTTGGGGGCAAACGGTCATACAGCTTGTCTGGTGCTAAGTGATTTCCGTAGTATATGAACACCTGCAATACCAATATAATATGCGCGTTGCTGACTACAGAAACCTGTACACTCCCTTTTTCCTCTGCTCTACTCATCAATCTCATCATACTCTGCATTCCGTCTGACTGGCAGTCCCTCGAGTAAACCTGCCTTAGTAAATCGTGGCATGGTGATGTTATTTAATCATGAAATATCGTTTTCAGTTTCACAAAACATCAACCCCCTCCCCCCCACAAACCGCATGGCAGCTGGCACCCGACTTAGCGTAATGCGTTTATTGAGAGAAACCTGTAGGCCGATTCGGTTCAAACTATTTGATCTGGTTTTCTTCTTTTGATACGACTCATGATGAGGACCAGTCAGCATTAGCGGCTCATGCTGATTGCTCGGTGGAGATGTGGCCATTTCGACCGCGACAACAATCTTGACATAAAATAAGCAGTCTCTGGTCACTATATCGACCAAACAGTGTAATCATATAAATAAAAAATAAATAAAAAGCACTGATTGCTGATTAAATGCAATCAGACCTGCTGTCGTTACCTGAGACCTGCTGTGTTGTCGTGCACGACTCCATCTTTAAGTCACACACGACAACACGATTCATGCTAGCAGGTTTGGAATCGTCTCCTCTACACTGTGCCAGCGCTGGACCAGCGAGATGGCCATGCGTAGGTTGAGAGCACGCACTATGAAATGGGCCACGTGTAGATGCGTACGCGCCATCGATGGCCCACTACCTTTGATGTGCGGACGAGAAACCGACAACGCGGCCATCACATCGCCACCCCGCCGCGCCATAAGCCATCCGACACCACTACCGAGAATGAGAGAATGCCTTTAGGCATAAAGTCCACCATTTGTACTTTATTTGTTATATTGTGCAATAAAGTTTAAAATAAATAAATAAATAAAACTACCCTTTCTACACGCTAGCACAGACGCTGGCCCATCGTAGTGGGCCACCAGTAATGATGGCCCATCGTGTAGAGGAGCCATTATAAAGTATGCTCGCACTTTTTGGTGCGCGTGAGATGCTTGATAACAAAAGTCAAGGTTGTATCGAAATAAGATAAAACCTTAATCAAATTTTTATAACATAATCGGTCTCCTGGTCCCGCCGGTTTGACGCGCTATGCAATTATGGCCGAATTTCTTAAGGCCTTTCAGGGGATTGGGGTTTAGCAGAGACTTGTATAATGTAAAGACTAAAGACGTCAAGGATTCTTCGAAATATTTTGGGCCATGTTTCATTGGCTAAATTTTTAGTTGTAGGTAACATAAAATTATTTAGAGTAGATTAACTTGTTTTTGTGTCCCGTCAGCTAAGCGATAATAATAGTATAGTTTGTTAGAAGAAATTAACTGTATTATATTAATATGATAACATTGATAACGCTGCGTCTTACGTAAGCGAACAACTCGCGAACGCGAAGCGAAGCGGCGAGGCGCGGCGCGGCGGGCCCACGGCGTTCGCGTTCGCAACGTGATCGCCCACGTAGGACACTTGTCTTCTATAGGTATTCTAGGATTGATTCACCCCGCCCCGCATCGCTTGGCTTTATGTTCGCGTTTTGTTCGCCTACATAGTACGCTGCGTCACAGAATAAGTAATAGTATTATCATACAGAACGGCCACGCACCGCCCCGCCCCGACTCGAATTACCTCGCCCCGCGACAGAAATCTGGCGGACTTCTGGCGTACTCTCAGTACTATTTTTAAGCAACTTACTCACACTATGACGCATGACGCGTGTACAGACGTGTAGAAACGCAAGTGATTTTTGATGTATAGCGTGTCCGCCCTGTGGCTGTATAAGCAGGTTCCAATTTCGAATCCTGGTACCTAAAAGGAAAGGGCTTATTATAAAACTATAATTTTTTTGTAAATATGGACATTGACAGTCTTAATAACTTACTTGTCTATAGGTACGTTTGGTAAAGTTTGCGACTTTGCGTGTCTTTTGCCGTCAAATCGACCTTCGGATTAACATGTGCGGTTCGAGTCCGTGTAAGGCAACCACAGGTTTTGATAAGCTTTTTGAAAGCTGTTAGCATCCATATTCATATTCATATTCGTATATTCATAATAATTCATATTACATCAATACATATTATATAGAAAGCAGTCCTGTTATATACAGTGGAACCTCGATAACTGTAACCCCGATAAGGCGAAATGCTAGTTAACATAAAATGTAATTCCCTTCAAAGCGGAAAACCTCTATAACTCGAAATATTTAAACGAAGTAACCAACGATTCCCTCCGCTGTTATGCAGTAGGTACAAACTAAAGATTGTACCCTCCATAAAATAAATAACAATTTATATAATTATAATTTATTATTTTATAATAAATTATATTTAGGACATTCTTACACAGATTGACTAAGTCCTACGGTAAGCCCAAGGACAACGATATATATAATATATAAATACCTAAATACATAGAAAACAGAAAACACCCATGAATCAGGAAGAAATGTCTGTGCTCATCACACAAATAAATGCCCTTACCGGGATTCGAACCCAGGACCATCAGCTTCACAAGCAGGATCACTACGCCAGACCGGTCGTCTCCATAAATCGAAAAAATAAAATTTTACCTCTATAACCCGAAAAAAAGTATTATAACCTCTGTACCTCAAAAAAAAAGCTTGTCCTTTACGCGTTAGTATACTCGTAATATAGTTATTTAAGTATGTACATTAAAATTAAAATATACAATGCAATACAATATACAATACAAATACTCTTTATTGCAGACCTCATTACCTCATTTCAAAGAATACAGAAAAGGAGGTTAAACAACAGGCGGTAAATAAAATAAAATAAAATAAACCTTTAGATATCGGAAATTAATAAATAGGCTTTCCATTTCCACAGAGAAGTCATACGCTTCTCGTGCATAAGGAAACCCTTCTCGGAAAGCCATATAAGTATTACCGGAATTATAATTATCATCCCAGGTAGCAAAATGACGTCAAATGACGTCAGCGACGTCGTAATGACGTAATAATGCCGTCATTATGACGTCGCTGACGTCATTTTACGTCATTTTGCTACCTGGGATATACTCTTCTCATTCAAAATCTTATCATTGTAATATTTCGTTGCCGCAATATTACAGGGTTCTATGTTTCACTTTTATCGAACTGAAATTTTAACTTTATCATAGTGACATTAAGTCGAATTTCAACTATCTTGAAGCTGTAACATAGAACCCTGTAATATTGGGGCAGCGATTTTACATTATTTTTAAAGTAGGTAAGCACTTCAAATTCAGGATATCCTCAAATTGAGTGTATGATAACATTTCTAAGAATACATCTCATCTTTATTATCAATATGGTTACATCAGTGATTTCCCGAAAATAATGTTCGCACGGCGCATAATAGGTTATTTTATTATGATTAGGTAGGGAGACTGAAAGAAAGGAAGAAAGAAAATACATTTATTTAACGCCGCAACATAGTGCATAAAAATTCTTATTTTTTTGGCTTTCTAGCCATGCAGACATAATACTACCTACTGCTATACTACCTAATTGGCCTTTCCTAACCAAATCAGAAAGAAACAAGCCAAAAAAAACATTACTGCTATACTACCTAATTGGCCTTTCCTAACAAATCAGAACGAAACAAGCCAAAAGAAGTAATTTAAAATGGGACCTCACAGGCCCATTTAAAGGGCCCTAATTCACTAGCTTTCCTCGTTGTCATGCTTCATAACTTGTATCACCGAATTAGGCGTGTCACCAAATAATGCAAGTTTACCCCACTGTAGGTAAATACCTACCCATTGTATATCGCGCCGATCTACGCCCTACGGGTATGAGTAAAATATGATTATTATGCAAACATTTTCACGGAGTCAAGTGCCGATATTAATAACTATAGTAAATATAATAACGCAATTATAGTTTCCATACGAAACTAGATTACAGACCTAGGTACCGTTAGGCAAAGACAGCTAAATGTGCCGTACATTACTTTTACCTACATTTTGTATTATTAACCAGTGGTACAATTGCTAAATGAGATAAATAATAAATAAATCAATATTATAGGGACATTACACAAATTGACTAAGTCTCACGGTAAGCTCAAGAAGGCTTGTGTTATGGGTACTCAGACAACGATATATATAATATAAAAATACTTAAATACATACATAGAAAACATCCATGACTGGAACAAATATCTGTGCTCATCACACAAATAAATGCCCTTACCGGGATTCGAACCCAGGACCATCGGCTTCATAGGCAGGGTCACTACCCACTAGGCCAGACCTGTCGTCATTGTTGATTGATGTGTTGACATGGTGTTGTTGCCCGGATTTTTGTCATTTGCAGCAGTAATGTCGCAGTGCAATAGGTACTGCTGCAGTAATACTGCCGATTTCTGCAGCAAACGTCAAATTTAATCGAAATTAAACTATCGTCAGACATATTTCAAAATATTCAGATCAATACAGTTTCACTCGTTTCTGGCGACATATTTCGGATTCTTTAGGAATCCTTCCTCAGGCACGAGTGTCCGCGGCGGTTGCACGTCGAGCACTCGTGCCTGAGGAAGGATTCCCGAAGAATCCGAAACATGTCGCCAAAAGCGACTAAAAATAACAGTGAGTGAAACCGTATTGATTTAAATATTGTCAAATTTAATATAAAATATCTCATGTAATATGACACTTTTGGCGTTTCCTAAAGCAATGAGGTGTCGCAGTCGGCGTTATAGAGTCAAAATTTATGTTGCTGCCCAATTGCTCATATTCTTGACATTTACGGCAGCAATACAATCCGCAGTAACGTTGCGCCGTATTACTGCTGCGTTTCCGTTGTATAATACCGGGAAATCTATTCTACACGCTCATAAGGGGCCCACTGACGATCAGTCCGCCGGACGATATCGGCCTGTCAGTTGTTCGGAATTGTAAAATTTTTGTTCTACCTGACAGGCCGATATTTTCCAGCGGACTTAGTCACTGGTGTTGGAGACAATATTAAAATGAAAGGCCCTGGTCCCGACCGTGTCTCCACATAAATAAATTTATTTTATAATAATAAAAAACTGATACATATCTTCCATTTTCTTATTTTATTCAGATGTTTCTACCATAGACAAAAGTATATCAAAAAACCTAAAGAGTTTTGATAACTTGTGTTCGGTTATGAACATGTTGGGGGCCAAGCCAAAAAACAACAATTACAATGTTAAAAAACAACAAAAATTTAATGCTAACTAACTCCTGCATTATCATTAAATTTAACAAATAAACAAAGCAGTTTACCTAACTATAATCAATTGGTAAGGGACACACCTTGGTAACACTCGTTTTAACAATGAAACCCTTTGCGTTTTTTACATGCAAGGCTCGAACCTTACCATCTTTACCAGGTTGAACATCAACAATTCGACCTACTGGCCAACACAATGGAGAGGTATTATCTTCCCTCAACAAAACTAAATTGCCTATTTCTAAGTTAGGAGACTCATTTCTCCACTTTGGTCTACTCTGCAGCATAACCAAGTATTGCTTATGCCATTGCTTCCAAAAATGTTGTTGCAATTGAACACATTGTTTCCAAAAACTTAACCTACCTACATTTACATCTGTAATATCCGTTTCTGGATAAGATGTCAGTGGACTACCGGTGAGAAAATGTCCAGGAGTTAAATAGGTCATATCGCTAGGATCCCTAGACATTGGGGTCAACGGCCTAGAATTCAAAATGGCTTCAAACTGAACCAAAGTCGAGTACATTTGCTCATAGGTAAACACTGTATTAGCAATTACACGTTTCATGTGATATTTAACACTTTTAATACCTGCTTCCCACAGACCACCAAAAACTGGGGAATAAGAAGGAATGAAATGAAAGGCTATTCTTTCAGAACTAGAAAAGTCAACCACAGATGCTTGATGATTAGTAGAATTTTGAAGGTCATACAATTCCTTAAGAACATTTTCTGCGCCTTTATAATAGGCCGCATTATCACAATATATTTTAGTAGGTTTATTTCTACGAGCTATAAATCTTTTAAGACACCCTAAAAAAGTATCAGTTGTCATGTCAGATGCCAATTCAATGTGGATGGCCTTTGTAACAAAGCATACAAAAATCACAACATAAGCCTTTGTTATCACAGGTCTCCTAATTCTAGACTGCTTTACATAGAAAGGACCGGCGTAGTCAGTGCCCACAATTTGAAATGGCCTAGTCATATTTACACGATCGAATGGCAGAGAACCCATTAGTTGAGAAGCATTTTTTGCCTTAAGTCTGAAACATTTTATACATTTATACAAAACGGACTTGAGTTCTCTGTTTGCATTCAAAATCCAATATTTCTCATTTAGGGTACTCAATAACAAAGTTGCACCAGCATGTTTTAACCTTAAGTGCTCATTATGAACAATTATTTTTGTGACATGAGAACCTTTGGGCAATATAATCGGGTGTTTCTGGTCATAGGACAATCCTGCGTTTTGCAATCTACCACCAACACGTAGCAATCCTTCAGAATCAAGAAAAGGATGCAAACTGTTTATACTCGACTTTAATGAGAACTTGTTATTTAAGTCTTCAATATCATTACAAAAGAACTTTCTTTGCTCACATTTAATTATTATGCGCAACGCAGATTCCAACTCTTGGGGAGATAAATGTCCCTGACGTTTGTTAATATTTAAATGTTTACAGTTAAATACAAATCTAAGGAGATAACCTACAATCCTTGTCAATTTGTTTATATTTGAACATTTCTGTATCAAGGCATCAATCGAGCTAGAACTTACATCTACACAAGTATAACAGGTTTCAGTTGTAGGCCTTAACTCTGGTACATCAGATTTTAAAATATCAAGTTCTACAGGTTTATGATGGTAAGTAGGGTCTGACAAAAACTTTGGTCCATGCCACCAAATGTCACATTTTTCCAATAATTGGGGCTCTACACCACGAGACAATATATCTGCGGCATTATCATGAGTATTTACATAATGCCATTCAAAGCCGGAGGATAACTTATTAATCTTATCAACTCTGTTACCTACGTACATGTTAAGCTTTACCGGTAATGTTTTTAACCAAGCTAGCAAAATCATGGAGTCACTGTAAAGATGAGCGCTCACTGAGTATTTTAAGGACAGAGCAGTATACACCTTCCGAGCTAGAATAGCAAGTAGCAGGGCACCATTCAGTTCCAATTTTGGGATAGTCAAGGATTTAGCCTTGGGATTGATGCGCGATTTTGAGCACAAAAGATTCACCGAAACCTTGTTGTCAGCATCAATGACACGTAAGTACAAACAACAACCATGAGCAGCATTAGAAGCATCAGAAAATCCCACTAATTCTAACGATTGTGCTCCTTGAACATTGATATTTCTAGCTATCGATATGCAAGACATTTGAACTAAGCTATTGGCAAAGTCAACCCACTTTTGGTTAAGACCTTGAGGTAAAAACTCATCCCATTTCAACGATTCAAACCAAACCTGTTGCATCAGTATCTTTGCCTGCACTAACACAGGGCCACATAATCCTAAAGGATCAAAAAATTTACTTATGAAGCTAAGCATCTGACGCTTCGTGTACTTTTCTTGAACCTCTTTAACAGGACACTGCATGTTAAGAGTATCGGTAATGACGTCATATGTCAATCCAAGAGTTTTAACATATTCATTATTTTTATCAAAGCTCCTACTATCGAGTTGATGAAATTCAACCGGTATGTCGCTTAAAATTTCTTGGTTATTAGAGCACCATTTGTGAAGAGACAAACTAGCCAACTTCATTAAATCAACCAACTCCTTTTTCATCTGGATAAGCTCATTCAAATCATTAGAACCGCACTGAATATCATCAACATAACACGTGTGCTTTAACACAAACGAAGCCAAAGGATATTGACTCTCGTATCTCTGAGCTAATTCCAACAAACACCTACATGCCAAGAACGCAGAGTTCTTCAAACCATACGTCACTGTCTGCAACTGTACACATTTGACTGAGTCGTCCGGAGAATCGCGCCACAAAATATTTTGCAAGCAACGATACTTATCCTCAATTAGAATTTGGCGATACATAGCCTTTATGTCGCACAATAATACATACTTGAAAGTTCTGAACAAAATCAGAATTTCAAAGAGATCCTTTTGAACCACCGGACCATTTAATAAAATGTCATTTAAGCATATACCCTTTTTTGTGACAGCGCCAGCATCAAAAACAGCCCTAACAGGTGTCGTTTTACTGGAGCTAATTACAGGGTGGTGGGGCAGAAACATGACATTACCTGCACTTAAGTCATAAGTAGACATGTCAAAATATTTAGCATGACCTTGGTCTATGTAATCATGTATGAATTTTTTATATTTTTTACTCAATTCTAGATCCCGTAAAAACCGTTTTTCTAAATTAAAAAATCGTTGCAAGGCGCAACTAAAAGAATCACCTAAGTCTAACTTATCCAACTCAACCTTCACAGGCATGGCCACAGTGAACTTGTCATTTTCTAATTTAACCGACTCCAGAAAAATCTGTTCAGCCTGCTCAGCCTCTGTACCTGTTTCCTTAATGATATCAGGTACCTTTTCACAATCCCAAAACTTGGACATTATATCAACAATATCTTCCGAAGGTTGACAATCATTTGACAGTAAACAAACCTCACTTTGTTTAGCACATGGGAAGGGTGGTTGTAAATCATCCTCAGCTACATTAAAATGGAAAGGATTACCTTTAGTTGTAACACAATAGTTACTTATCGACTTCTTGCCGGCAGGGAAGGGCAGCCCCCCGCCTACAATATGACCGAACCTCGTCTTCACCAAATATGGACCCACAGGTGTCAGCTGCCGGCACACATACTCGAACACCTGGAAAAAGACGTCGGCTCCTAATAATAGTGAACTCTCATTTGATTCATTGAACTTCTCATCAGCCAACTGGGCATAGGATGGTATATTAAACTGAGAAATGTCAAATGTTTGCTGTGGAAGGGCACAAGTAATCTTCCTTGTCACACAGCATGACACATCAACCTTAAAATTACCCACAGTAGAGTAAACAACTAAATCAGCCTTTTGTGCAATATTATTGTCTCTTTCACATACACCAGTCACTACCTCATCAGTATCATATGTGCAAATACCTACTTCCTTAATCAGTTTCTCACTTACAAAATGTATCTGTGAGCAAGAGTCTAGAAGTGCTCTAGCATGAGTAAAAGTACCATCTTTTTTCTTCAACTTCACAATTACAGACGGAAGCAATACACTTGCATTCCGAGGTCTAGCCGACAAACTCACATTTCTGGATAAGTCGGTAGGCAAGCAACAATCATCAGATTTGGAATTATCCTTTACATTCAGAGAGGGTTCATCAGCTAAGGAAACATTCGTTACCTTACCTTTATTTGGCGAATGCAACAGAGTGTTGTGTAATTCATGACATGTTGCACATTTTAATCTCATTAAACACCTACCTCGATGACCATTGAGACACAATTTACACAAGTTGTTTTCATCAACAAACTCACATCTCTGCTCATAAGGGAGCAACTTAAACTTAGCACATTCATATATTTTATGAGTATCTTGGCAATACTTACATGAAACTCCAGTAGCAGCTGCAGCACTCACAACCGAATTCTCCCTCTTCTTAGGCTCCTCCCTCATTGTGGCTTCCAATGCAATAGCCCTTTTTTCTAGGAAAGTAAGCAATTCACACAATTTAGGAACCTCCTGCAAACCACGCTCAAGATAAAATCCACGGTAAGTGTAGGAATCAATCTTCCTAGACAAAATATTGACCAATATAGTATCCCAGAACTCAACCTTTTCATTCAAGTTTTTCAATGCTGCAAGATGCATATTTACAGTTGACACTATTGAACGCAGCCCAGAAGCTGTACATTTTGTCAAAACTGGCATGTCAAGAATGCTATTTACATGAAAACTTACAATTTTAGGTATATTATTGTACCTATCATTAAGGAGTTTTAAAGCTACCTCATAGTTTTCACCAGTAAGCATTAAATGCTTTATCAAATCTAAAGCTCCTCCTGCCAAAAACGACCGCAAATAGTACAGTTTTTCGCAGAAACTCAGGTTTGCATCCATATCAATGACTGCCTTAAACATATTAATGAATGGATGATAGTCCATCACACTCTGGCCATCAAAAGTTTTAATATTAATGAAAGGAAGTTTTTTAAACTTACCTGATCCTAGCTCGGAAGATGTAGATGTAGCAGGCTGTGCCGCAGGTAGTGTTGCAGGCTGCACTCGCGTATTTATCATCGCGAGGCATAAATCGCACTTAGTTTCATATAATTCGTAAGATTCAGTATCCTCCGACTCAACGGCAAGGATAGCTCGATTATATGATTCGTAGTCGTTAAAGGCCTTAAGCAACCTGTCCTTTTTTTGACTGAGCACTTCAAGTGTTGCTGTTGAAAACTCTTCTGAGGTGCAGAATGTCTCGATTCGACTAATCGCCCCTTTAACATAGCCCCGACTGGCTTTTAATTCTTTCAGCTGAGCCATTTCACACCCAAAAAAGTTGACAACCTTGTATAAAATACTCGTGTTACAATCTTCCAGCTTATAAAACTTATACAAATATTAACTAGACGAGATTTAGGTACATAATTCACATGTTAAACATATAAAACGCCCGCCTAATTTTCGCCGCGAATGAAATTTGAACACAACACAATATCAACAAATGCCGCTGGCAGCTCTGACAGTTGAAGACGGCACCGGCAGCGGTTGTTGCCCGCTCACGTTCGGATACACGTACTCGTAGCACGTCGAGGCCCATTCACGCAGCAAGCAAATTCTGCACCGTCGTAGGTCGCCCTACCGCGACGGGGAACTAAACAAGCATACAGGAATCGCGTAAAATTCCGTGTGACACCGTATTCGAATGCACTCTTATTGTAGCACTGGCGCCAATTTCAAATTATATTTCTTTTCTGGACGATTGTAATTTTGGCGAAATGACGAAAATCTTGAAAAATTTTCAAGCTTCTGACTTCAGATATTTGCAAATTGCAATCTTCTCACAACTTTAGCTTCTTGCTTTCTTTACAGCTCACTTCTTCAACTTCCGCAACTCACTTCTTCAACTTCCGCAACTCACTGTATCTCCATAATCTTCTTTATATCTTATCTCGAAGGACCATTTTATGTTGGAGACAATATTAAAATGAAAGGCCCTGGTCCCGACCGTGTCTCCACATAAATAAATTTATTTTATAATAATAAAAAACTGATACATATCTTCCATTTTCTTATTTTATTCAGATGTTTCTACCATAGACAAAAGTATATCAAAAAACCTAAAGAGTTTTGATAACTTGTGTTCGGTTATGAACAACTGGGTCCCCTATAGACGATTACGTGGCAACAATCGTAAACCAGAAAGTTAAAAAAAAGTTTTACTACACCGTTGGACATTAATTTAAAGGCCTTTTTTAATTGTTTATTTTAGTCGCTTTTAAGTTACTAACCTACATCTAAGAAAACTATAAGAAGTTTACGGTCAATAGTACCTACGTTAGACTTAAGAAAATGACACGGAACCCTTGAGGCGCGAGTCTAACTCGCACTTCGCCGGTTTTTAATTCGTTTAAAAATATATCGATTCATCGGATTGAAGAAATCGATTAGTAAAGTAACAATTTGTTTGGAAGACGCATGATGATCAGAGATGATGAGAGATAATATTGATGTCATCATGTCACCATAAAACAAAATGAAATTGTGAAAAATGCAGATCTAAACTGCTGCCGACGCTACATCCAATACGAGTCGTGTCTAAGTGATTTGCTTGCAAATGTCAAGGATTCAGACCCTACGCTCTTACAATAATGACAACGACACCGTATTGATTTATGCTGAATAAACATGATATGCCGCATCGAAGTTGTTTAGCAAAGTTAACGTCGAAGTGATCACTAGGTGGCGCTGTTCAAAACGTTATGTTAGCCAAAATCCTGCATCGCGCCTTCACGATTTTTCATAGCATAAAGACGTGAATTTTATTTATTCATTTATTTCTTTACTTCATCATCATCTTCCTCGCGTTGTCCCGGCATTTCTGCCACGGCTCATGGGAGCCTGGGGTCCGCTTGGCAACTAATCCTAAGAATTGGCGTAGGCACTAGTTTTTACGAAAGCGACTGCCATCAAACCTTCCAACCCAGAGGGGAAACTAGGCCTTGTTGGGATTAGCCCGGTTTCCTCACGATGTTTTCCTTCACCGAAAAGCGACTGGTATATAAATATCAAATGATATTTCGTACTTAAGTTCCGAAGAACTCATTGGTACGAGCCGGGGTTTGAACCCGCGACCTCCGGATTGCAAGTCGCACGCTCTTACCGCTAGGCCATCAGCGCTTCCTTCATTTATTTCTTTACTTACCATAATAATAAACAGTTAATTAAAGATGGCTTTAAATATATATATTCAGATGAAATTTTTAATAGGTAGGTATGAGTTTAATTTTAATATATAAGAAATTATTGATGTAAACGCTTCCAAGTAGAATTATCTACTTAATTGTACCTAGTACCTACCTATCTCACTTTAGTAGCTTATTAACATTAAATTCAGTTTTACGTCGTTATTAATCTTAAGAAAAACCGCATCAAAACGGGACAGCTGTATCTAATGATGATTCTAAAGAGCATTATTATTTGTAAATAATTATTTTTACACGACAACAGAACTGTTTATTACAGTCAGCGGTCAGCGGTAACAGTACTTAATACCTTAATTTGTTGGTTTTCTTTAGTACATATTTTTTATTATTTCGCCTGCTACTAAAGTGAATAAAGGATTCTCAAGTAACCAGAAATTTAGTTTCAAATAGTATTTTATTTGACGACCCTGCCTGCGAAGCCGATGGTCCTGGGTTCGAATCCCGGTAAGGGCATTTTTTTGTGTGATGAACACAAATATTTGTTCCTGAGTCATGGGTATTTCCTATGTATACATATAAGTATGTATTATCTATATAAGTATGTATATCGTCGCCTTTTGCTTTGCTTATAAACTGAAATACTTATAAATGTCATATACTAAGAAAAAATAGCTACTAAGAGTTTTTTCTTAGTATATGACATTTATTTCAGTTTATAATTTATATAGTAGTGTTTCTACTTAAAATAAAAACAAATTAAAGTATTTTCTGTAAATAATTTAATTTGTTCTAATACTTCTAACAGTAAGTTTTGCTTAGTTAATTTGGGGCTAGGTTAATCTGTGTAAGATGTCCCCTAATATTTATTATTATTATTCCCCCAATTTTATTTTTATTTATAAAATTACCTACTAGCTTCAACCCTCTACTTCGTCAGCGTGAAATAATATTTACAATTGATAAGAGGGCTTGCATAATTATTAATTAAGTAAGTTAAAACTATGAGCTTTTTGCTAAAAATAAACTTCTGCCCTAAGAGCATTATACCTATAGGTTAATAAAACTCATCTCTGACAGAGAAATTTGAGATTAATTTGAAGAAATTAACAAAAACACGCGTACGCTTCGGCTGTGGAATGAGCTCCCTGCCGAGGTTTTCCCGAGGGGCTACAGTATGGGGTTCTTCAAAAAAGGAGTGTACAGGTTTTTAAAGGGTCGGCAACGCGCGTGTAATATCTCCGGTGTTGCAGGCGTCCATAGGCTACGGTAACTGCTTACCATCAGGCGGGCCGTATGCTTGATTGCCACCGACGTGGTATAAAAAAAACAAGAACTTAATCCACTGCTTTATATGACATCCGCTTAGAATGACGTGTTTGTCACTTCCCTTCTATGCCATAATATGTGCCATTTTCAACCAAAAGGGTACTTATTGTCGCTTGTCAGTAAGGCGCTATTTCCATATAGCTTCAATTAGAAATCAACCTTATCGACAAGCGACAATGTGGTACCTTTTGGTTGAAAACGTCACATATGCGGATTCTAATGTACCTACTTAGATAAAACTATAAAACGCCTGGCGTTCTGAATTTCCAAACAGTGCGCAAATAAATATACCTACATATCCATAGAACACTTATTTAACACCAAGGACTTACCATCGGCCCCTCCGTTACTCCAGTGCTAAATTCTTTAAAAACGACGTAAGTCCATACAAATCCCATGTCGCTTACGACTTTTTATTCGATAATATCACTGCGATATCCTTGACCGAAGGCATAAACTTACAGTCGAGCGAGGTTTCTCTCGAACACCAATCCAAAGGATTTTAGACTTTGAACACTTGTGTTAAGGTGGGTTTTGGAGTGGAGGTTTATTATGATGACTAAAGCTTGAGTTGAGAGTTGAATGATGGTATTAGTTTTTGAGGTTTGAACTGATTATTATTTAAGCTAAGAGTGATTGGATTGTTAGTAGCTATGACATTAGGTAGATATAATTATTTTGGGTGCAATATTATAGCAAAGATAGATATAACTCCGTAATAGATGGATACAGTCTAAGGAAAAAACGTGCCTCGAAAATCAAGAAAATTTGATTCTCGTTCAGAGGGCGCTACTAGCTTTGGCGTACTGTCGTATAGATGGCGTTGACGGTTTCGTTTGTTATTTAACAATTTTAACGTATATCAGTGAAAGAACATGGGTCAAAATCATAAAAATAATTAATGCAAATAAAAAAAATCATTTATCCATATTTAAATACACTTTATCGTATTTTTATAAATCTTCATTTTTAGTTTTAAAGTGTGTCGACAGATGGCAGTGAATTTACTGGGGTTACAAAATTTACTATGACAGTACCGCTCTAGTATAAGTTACTCTATGATTATAGTAAACTGGCTTTTGCCCGCGACTTCGTCTGCGTGGAGTTAGTAATTTGGGTAGCTTATTTTTTTATCCAATCTGCTTTTTATCGATTCCCCATACAAACTTCCTCCCCCCTTTCCACCCCCTTAAAGGACGACTTCTGGGATAAAAACTACCCTATGTCCTTCCCCGGGACTCGAACTATACCCAACTAAATCGGTTCATCGGTTTAAGCGTGAAGAAGTAACAGACAGACACACTTTCGCATTTATAATATTAGTATGGATATTTTTAAATTATTTCAACTAAACTAGTCAACTAAAAACAGGACAAGTGCGAGTCGGACTCGTCCACCGCGGGTTCCGTACTCTTCTTCTTCTTATCGTGTGAAGGGATCAAAACTAAATAATATTTTGCCAATATCTTGCCACCTCTAACCCCCGGGGGGTAGGTCTTCCGTACTTTCCTGTTCCGTACTTTTTAGTATATGTTGTTATAGCGGCAACAGAAATACATCATCTGAAAATTTCAACTGTCTAACTATCACGGTTCATGAGATAGTATAGTACAGCCTGACTCGCCAGACAGCCTGAGTCGGACTCGCGCACCGAGGGTTCGGTACATTTTTAGTATTTGTTGTTATAGCGGCAACAGAAATACATCATCTGTGAAAATTTCAACTGTCTAGCGATCACGGTTCGGTGACAGACAGAGAGACAGACGGACAGCGGAGTATTAGTAATAGGGTCCTGTTTTTACCCTTACGGTACGGAACCCTAAAACTGCACTGGTAGCAAAGCGGTAAAGGCGCGCGATTTCTAACCCGGAAGTTATGGTTGAAATCCCGGCTCGTATCGTTAGTACCAATAAGTCCTCAACTGTGCGAGGGGCCCACTGATTATGTCCGCCGGACGATATCGGCCTGTCAGTTAGAACAAAATTTGACAGTTCCGAACAACTGACAGGCCGATATCGTCCGGCGGACTGATAGTCAGTGGGCCCCTTTAACTAGATCCGACTCTTCTGTTGTGACGTACCTATTAGGGTTCCGTACCCAAAGGGTAAAAACGGGACCCTATTACTAAGACTCCTCTGTCCGTCTGTCTGTTACCAGGCTGTATCTCATGATCCATGATAGCTACACAGTTGAAATTTACACAGATGATGTATTTCTGTTGCCGCTATAACAACAAATACTAAAAATTACGGAACCCTCGGTGAGTGATTCCGACTCGCACTTGTCCGGTTTTTTACTTATTCTAGGTAAGGCTTGTATTGTGGGTACTCAGACAACAATATACTTATTTATAAAATACAAATACTCATGCAAATAAATGCCCTTACCGGGATTCGAACCTCATCGGCTTTATAGGAAGGGTCACTACCGACTATCCATAATACCCCAAAGTTCGTAAAAAAATTACTGATAGAATACAATCGACCATTTCATGTCAGCACTCTTAGAAAGCACGATCAGAATCGAGGCCCAATTTAAACTAGAAAAAGCCGTAAATTAATCTCCAATCACATTTAAATCTAAACCTTATTTTATACACAATACAGTGTTATTTGGTTTGAAATTCTTTTTGATGCAGAAGGCCCTTTGCATCAAACTATATTACATAGGTTATCTCTCCGTGTATTGTGCTCCTGTCAGTGTTCTATCCTTTTCACTCTAATTGGGATATGTTTCTGTCTCGCTCGGGTATAACCGGTTCGCGCGGACATGCTTGTCAAAGGGAAAGAAAGAATAGCATTGATATGCTATCGTATTATGTGTTTTATCAGCAAGTTGGCCAACTGGGGGTGTACGTGCTTCGTCAATGGTTCAGTTTAACCTGTATCTTTGGTTACTTAAGTGTGTCAGTTATTATTATTAACTTCATTTCCTCTTAATTATCAAGTAAACACTTTGAGTTCATTTTTAGGGTTCCGTACCTCAAAAGGAAAAAGCGGAACCCTTATAGGATCACTCGTGCGTCTGTTTGTCTGTCCGTCTGTCACAGCCTATTTTCTCTGAAACTACTAGACCAATTAAGTTAAAATTTGGTACCCAAAGACGGAGTCATGTAACGTAAATAAATGAATTTTAAACATGGGGGCCACTTTTAGTACAGTGAGAAATTTAAGAAATAAAGTTTTTCAAACTATACCTATCGTGTTTATATCAAATGAAAGAGCTTATTGTAAGACTCTCAAATATATATTTTTTATAATTAAAAAAAAAACAGTTTAGAAGTAATTCAAGAAAATAGGGCAATAATGACCATTCCCGCGTCCTTTAATTCCGAAACTACTGGGTCTAAAATTTTGAAAAAAAAAACACAAAATACTTAGACTAACGATTCGATAAGGCGGGGACAAATATAACGGGGAATACACCATGCCATGTTGATTGCATGCTGCACTGTCGCCGGCCAACATTTTTCCAGGATTCACGTTTCGGCTTCGTAATAAAATATCGAAAAGAGCTCGTTCATAATTATAATAACGTGGCCAAAGCATACTGTGCTTGTTGGCATGCGACGCAATAACTTAGAGCGGCAAAATTACGACATAAAACCAGGTGTTCAGATATTTCTAGTGCATTTGTGTTATTTTCATAGTTATTAGTTATATCGTATTGTAGTATCCTTCATATTGGAAAATATTGTAGGTAATTTCGGCTACGCTGAAAATTTAATGCATTTAATCCCGATTTCTAAGAAATTTTGTGTTGATCATTCCTTTCTAGCTTATGACGCCCAAAATCTGTCCCGGGGTAGTTTTAGCCTGTATTAACATTGTTAGCATTTGTTTTGCCAACTTTAAAGAATGAAAAAGATAACTTAAGGGTAGGTACTTTCCTTCCAGGGTCAATTTTTTGTTCACACTGTATATTCATGCATATATTTTTTTATTATATAGGAGGCGAACGAGCAGGTTCAAGTGCGTTGCTGGCCTTTAAGATAGAAGTACCTACGCTTTTTCCTAGAAGGTCGTATTGGTCCGGAAATAAATAGTGTGGGGCAACAATTTTTCCCAAAGTTTAGCCGTGCAAGGCAGGCAGTTTCTGGAGAAACGCACAGTTGAGGACTGTCAACTATCTAATAGGCTTGATGACAAATTTTCATTAATGGTATCGATCGATCAGGTTTATTTTTAGGATCAAATGTCTTTAAAAGACCCATTGCATTACAACAATTCAAATGTAAGAAATGATAGTCAAAGTCCGACAGTCGTACTTCACTCGCGAAATGCTCCTAACAAAAAGATAAGTGAACGTGACGTCAGTCACTTGAATGTATGAACAAAACAAGAAAATTGCGTTTTGTCGGTGAAATATTGCGTTTATGAATATAGTTGTTATATAATCTTATTTTGGATAAAATGTAAGGAATCGAATGGTACACTTACTATTTTTTTTACTTATTTCAAGAATTGTAAACTAGTTTTTAAGTGTAATTCTAAGCTGCATGTTTTCTATGTACCATGTATGTTGTGGAAATGAATAAAGTTTTTATCTATCTATCTATCTATCTATTTGTCTTTTTGGAAGTAAAAAAATTAAATTTTGAAACTTTCTAGTCCTGCATTTTTGTATTATTTCCATATATTATTTTAATATCTACATTACTGTGATAAATTGCTCATTTGCTATCTATGTTACTAGATTTTGCTATAAAATTCAACATGTGTCATTATCCCTATTGGTGAAGCGTGAAGCTGGAAATCCTGATCGTATCCACACAAATCTTTCTCCGTGTTTCGCTACGGGCAGAGATGCAGTTCCTGAGGGGGGTACGCCGGGCAAAAAGCGCCCGACTTCTGAATTATCACATGTGTCGACCACTGTACTTATTTACCTATTTTGTTAATACGGTTTTTGTTTGAGGATTTGGTGTGTTGTGTGTTTTAGATTTGTGCCATTTTCGACCAAAAGGGTACTTATTGTCGGTTGTCAATAAGGCGCTATTACCTTATAGCTTCAATTTGAAATCAACCTTATCGCCAAGCGACAATGTGGTACCTTTTAGTTGAAAACGTCACATTTAATTAAGAAAGAGGACAACGACACGTGACCGCTTTTGTATACTAAAGAGCCATTTTACTATAAACCGGCCAAGTGCAAGTCGGACTCCCGCACGAAGGATTCCGTACCATTATCTATTTAAACGGCAAAAAAATCACGTTTGCTGTATGGGTGCCATTCTTAATATTAATTTTATTCTGTTTTTTACTATTAGTTGTTATAGCGGGAACAGAAATACGTCATTTGTGAAAATTTCAACTTTCTCACTATCACGGTTCATGAGATACAGCCTGGTGACAGACGGACATACAGACAGACAGCGGTCTTAGTAATAGGTTCCCGTTTTACCTTTTGGGTACGTAACCCTAAAAACCATTCAATTCGACAAGATCGATGAATGAACTAACCTCCACCTATTTTCACAAATAACTCATACATTACAGTTTCTTTCTGATTTGTTAGGAGTGGCCAATTACTACGTAGTAATTGGCCACTCCTATTACCCTATACTGAAATTAAAGTGTTTAACTGCAGGCTTACCTGTCTGTTAAAACAACATAAGTTTACCTGTAAGTAAACTGTTGTTCCTATCTGTCATTTCTTAGAATTTGATATGACCCCAAACTTTAGCCGACGCAATTGACCCTCAATCTAAACTGTACATCTTAACAAAAGGGGACAATGTCACGTGACCGGTCCATACAAACGTATCCCATTTTCCTCTCTATATAGTAGTACAGGTAGTACGGTAAAATGGGATGGCTAGGATAATTTGGGGTTACTTTGATAGTTTTAAAACGGCCATAAAATTTCCATTATTAATTATTTACCGAAACTGTTCGTGTAACTAGTTAGATTACTATATAATTATATTGATGTTCACCTACTGTAAAAAATCTCGTATGAAAATATATTATAGCTTAAAAACTAAAATTTCAAAGTCGCCCCTGCATTTGAAAGCCACCCCGTTTTACGGTACCTACAATACCTACATAAAATCCCGTTACGTAAGCAAAATGAAACAAAATGTGACGTTTTCAATCAAAAGGTACCACATTGTGGCTTACCATAAGGACGAAATTAGATTGTATCTTTATACGAATAACCTGTCGGAGCTTCCTAATGGCAGGCGACAATGTGGTACCTTTTGATTGAAATGGACACAAATAAAAAAAAATGCTTGATGCTCGCGCGGGTTCGTACCTGGTGCAAAGGTTGGCCATCGCTATCCAACGTGGTAACGCGGCAAGTGTGATGGGCACCTTTGCACCCGGTACAGCTCGCGGAGGTCTTTTTGAATAAAATATTTTGGTTAGTTTTGTAGTTTATTGTTTAATTTAGATAAGTTTAAGTTATTTTTTTATGATTGTATATACACCATTAACTGTACGTTTTTAAAATAAATTATTATTTTCATTTACACAAATAATCATTCATATTCACAACTCCCATTTCAACAAACCATTGCAATAAACCAATCTAAACAATACATCGTATATCAATAAGCACCTAATTTCATTACGAACTGACCTACTTAAGTCCCAATATGTATAACACAATTATATCAAGGACCAAAAACAAGTTAATAATATAGACTTTTAATCATATACAGATTTGCGATCCTTATCCGGTTCTCTAATGTGTTGCAGAAAGTTTTTTGACATATTTTTGTATTGCATAATGTTACTTGGCAGAAATGTCGTTTGACAGAATTACCTTTCGCATACTGATTTTCGCATAATATTACTTTGCAGAATTTCTTTTTGCATAATATTATTTGGCAGAAAACCCTAACCTAATTAGAACATTCTGCCAAAAGAATATTATGCGAAATGACTATTATGGCAAGTATATATTTATGCGAAAGTATCATTCGACTAAAAAAATTCTGCGATACGTGCTATGCGAAGTATATTATTGACAAATGATATTCTGCCAGATGAGGGAGGGGGAGGGAATGTTGATAATGTCAACTTTCCTAAGCAAAGCCATCTGTCATCAAACACGGGTACTATTTGATCCACCCTTGGCTTCGTATGAACTAGATTGCTAAGGAATTTCGTCATAAAATATTAATATATGCCAGCTGAGAGGGTTTGGTGACTATGGAGACCAGTCTACATTGGTTTACTAATGTATTACCAAAAATCGTTTCCCAAAGTATTACTTCCCAAACTATTTTACGCAAATTATCATTTGGCAAAATTTCATTTCGCAAATTTTCATAATCTAACCTAACCTAACCCAACCTTGTACGTGATTTTCATTTCCCAACTATGGGGTTGGGAAATGAAATGGTTGCGAAATAAAAACTTGCTAAAATTTCATTTGGGAAATGAAACTGATGCCATAAGTTTGTTGGGAAGTGAAATTTGGCGAAAAATATTTTGGCTAAACGGCGGTATCCCGTCTACATTATTAACATGTCTCTATCCGCTATCAATTCGGCGTCGAATGTCGCGGGTTGACTCACTCGGTGACACTGTGTCATAGTCATGGATTACTTTTACGGATAACATTTAACACCTTTTTTTAATTGCCCATTTGCATGTACCTACTCGTATTATTTACTTAGCTAACAATTTGGATTTCCGATTGAACTTCAAAATAGTAGTAGTATGTAAACTCTTTATTGTACATAAATACATATTAAAAATTACATGGTATAAATAATAAGATGTACAAAGGCAAACTTATCCCTCTGAGGGATCTCTTCCAGTTTTGAGTAGATGAGAGGAGAAAGTGAAAAGAGGGTGACAAATGTAGCAAAATGTACAACAAGGTACCATAAAGACAGGATATAAATACATACAAAATTGATAGGATAAACATATATTATATTACACAAAAAGGAATGGGGAAAATACACTAAAAATTGGAAAGAAGTAGAAAAATATAAAGCAATATACAATACAAATATAGGTACATTAATCAAACAGATAACCATAGCTTCCAAATAGTGAAGTCGAATCGAGATTTTTTTTGTTGTTTGCTTATTAAGTTGTTTAAAGTGTGATATTGATAGCTTATTTTATTCCATTTCTTCTACGACTATTACGTTCAATCTTGGAGGATATAACCAAACGGAGTAGCCTTAAGGCCGTACCATCGGTTTGCCGCTGTCACTGTCACATTTCGCAAGAAATAACGGGAAAGATCATACGCGCCAAGTGTCAATTTTGATCGAATTTTGTCGATTTTTATTTATTTTAATAACGTTACCTTACAAATTTCTAAATTCGAAAGCTATGAAATTACTATTTAAGATAAGATCGTTTTTTCTTCTTTTTTTTGTTTATAGTATCACATAATAAATAACCGAGTAAAGTAGGATTAAAAGTCCGAGTTAGAGGTTACTTTGGAAATTAATTGTATCGAGTGAAGTTTCATAATTAGTCAAGAACTACATATATTTTTTCCACGTCTACGAATATCAACGCCTCTTAGAAAAATATGATCATATAAGGAGATTTTTCGCCTTCTGACTCAGGGAACCGCCTTAACAGGCGTTCCCCTCTGTCGAAACTATGACCAATGGTCATACACATTGTATGGACTGACGTTTATGTGTAGTGTCAGCACTGACATGGCCATTTTTACGTTACATATACATTTGACGAGCCCCTCCCCCGCAAAAGTCGACAGGCAGACCTACAGAAAATTACATGAAATTAAACTATGAAAACGGATTCCCCTTCCCTTTCACCCGTTGACCACGAAGGCTGTAAAGGGTTCGAAACGTCGGGATGTTTTATAAAATCAATATACGCGATATAATCCGTTTTAATAGTTTTGTTTCATGAGTAACTATCGCGGTAACCGAAGACAGAAAATTACAGACAAGATGTCTCCATTTGGTTATATGTGTCGTTTTCAAGCAAAAGGTACCACATTGTCGCTTGCCATAAGAACGCTCTGACAGGTTTTTCGTTTAAAGTTACAAGCAATTTTCGTTCTTATGTTAAGCGACAATGTGGTACCTTTTGATTGAAAATGTCACATATTATAATATCATCTAAGCGTTGAATGCATCACTCATTTTATCAACGAATTTCATCCGAACGTCGTCTTATATCTGACGTGTTTATAAAGTTTTAAATTTATTATTACAAGTAATTGAAACGGAAGGCATACTGTTTCAAACGATTCCGTATCAAATGTCGGTTTGAGTCATGAACGCGATTAGGTCAAGGTACAAGTTATGAGTGTCATGACATTAGACTCTTACTGACCTAAGCGTGTATCGGGAAGGTGTTATGCAATATCATTAATTAACCAGGCTTTTTTTCACTTCTCAAACACTCACAGGAAATGTAATGTGCGAACGCGACACATTTAAAACCACAAAACGAAATCTTCGCTTTTTCACGGATATGGTCGCGTGTCAGTGACTTTTTGCTCTAAATTTATTATATGGCAGCATTAAATTAGCGGTTTTGTGTATGAAATAAATACTTAGGTAAGCCTCAATATTAAAAATGCCCCGAATACCAAATATTCTGCCCCTCAATCGGCCGAAGCGCCGAATATTCGGCATGACATGCGAACACTGAGTTCCAATTATAATGAAAACTGTTCGCCAACAAGACACATATGCTAAGATATGATTTTTAGTTGAACAGAATGTACTTAGAGTCAATCAAATCAGACCCATGATAAAAATAAAATATTTTGTAATCACAAATACTAAAAAAAGGGTCTTCGTATTTAACTACTTTCCAAGAATACGTTTTAAATATTAAATATACTTAGGTTTTGGTTATTCTTATTGTGTAATTTTTCTTTTTAGGTAGGTGGTAGGTGCAACAGATATTCGGTATTCGGCAAAGTGGCTGAATAGGCCGCATACCGAATATTTGCCGAATATTCGTGATGGCATCTCTACTCAATATCACTGGCAATGCCAAAATTCATAAAAAGTGTTGACATATCAAGACAACCTACTTTATTGACTACCCACTTATTGAATTTAATTTAGGTAGCTGCATTAAACAAAAACACTGCAAAAACAAGTGTAATAAAGAAAGATACGTGTATGTATATACATGTATTTTTAAGAGGGTTTTTGATTTAACTAGCATAGTTAAGCCGTGTCTATTTATCTAAAGGCCTCTTTAGTTAGAGTTCAAGTGAACATTAAATTTGATAAAACTGTATGCAACATATACGTGGGTTATCATTACCAGCATTACAATAAAACTTTTACCTAAAAAAATTAGGACATTACTGTCGCAACATTGCATAACGCCATCCCCACGTGCTACAGCGTTGCCGAGTAATCAAAAACTGGATGATTCAATCATTGATTTATACGGAAGGCTTTTCTTTGTCAATACACTTTTTGTATGGGAAGGTCAAAGTCAAGTACGTAAAGTAAAATGAGAACTACTTACAATGAGGGCTAACGCGTATGAATTCGCCGCTAGGGGCGCTAGTGTAGATGGTGGTCTTTTCCATAGTTCGAAATGCCAAATGTCACTTGTCACTTTAATGACTGACAGCTGTTCTTTAGTCTTTTGGACCACCATCAACAGAGGCGCCAACTGGTGAGCAAAAAAACGATAGCCCTCATTGATCAAGATTTTACTGATTTAGACATAGAGTCATAATACTCATGATATGTCTTTAGTAGCATCAGCTGATTACCAAGTGCTTGCAAGAACATGTGGCTTTTAAACTAAAGGTTGTAGGTTCTAATTTGAATTCGTGGATTTGTCTTCTTTTTCGGACTCCGCTTTGCGTCGTCCGACAAAATCAAACCTCGCCCGCGAAGTACCCTTTCCCGGGCTCTGCAATAAGATACTATTAATTTCAACTCGATACCTCCACGCGTTCCCGAGATAAAGGATCTTAACAGACAGACGGATTGACGGATGGACGGACAATAAAGTGAGTTTTGAATGATTCACGGTTAGTTTCACTAGACTTATATTGACCGGGATATAGACCGTGATTACCTTTTGTATTATTTGTGAGCTCCCGATATTTCGACGCAGTTACATGCATCATGTTCACGGGTGACTGAGGATAGCGGGTGGGTGTCAAAGTTGTGTAGACAGCGCTCTGTCTACCCTCATTCTTGCGCGTCGGCTGCGTTCACTTTCAACGTTACCAACGGTCGCATTCACACTTGTTGGTCCGGTCGCGTTCACACTCGTTGGTTGGTCGTTGGTTGGTTGGTTTTCACTTGACTGATATGTAATTCTAGGCTTTCCTCTGCTTCTCATCTCTTAAAACCATACTATGACTCTTGACAAAAATGTCTTTAGAAAAGACATGTTTTGTCATGTTTTGTTGTTTGTTTTGGCGAGCGTGATGGCCTGATGGGCTCCTTTGCATCTGGATGGGCGCGTATTTTGTGAATATGGTTAGTTTAGGATTAAGATTAATTTAGGTTAAGATTTTTTGTAATATTTAAGTAGTATTTAGTTAATTATGTTTCGTTTTCATTCATTACATTTACAAAAATGATGTTGAATGTATAAAATATACCAATGTACAATAATTTGCATGTCGCATTGCAAAACAATATGAAACAGGGGTACATATTTGATTAGAGTACGTCAAGTCATAATTAAATTAACATGGAATCAAAATGCATAGCGCCACAGCAATGTAATATTAGCAATTCTGTGTTATCACGAGATGGCAATTTGTAGGCTAATCTAATACTGTGACAATGAAAGGACATTGCCGTTGTTTTGTACCAATTGTACACATAGCGATTATATTATTTTCCCCTCACTAGCTCGGAAAGTTGTCCTTTATCCTTCAATACAAGCGGGGAAAAACGCGTTTTATCCACTAGTGGGGAAAGTAATTTGACCTTGGATGGAGCGTGTTTAAGTAGCTTGACAGATAACAAAACGTAAAACGCTCATGATAATGGTTCGTTCGATATTAATTATCATTAAATAAATGGTTTGAGAATCTAAAAAAAAATACCAAATTTAGCTTTATTTCATGATTTTAAGTCATAAACCTTAAAATTCCATAAGAAACGTTTGTTTTTTTATAATGATTATAAATATAATTCTGAACGCACAAGTTGAGTCGATGCAATTTCAAAACGCATCGTTGACATTTCATACATCAGAAATGTCAACATTGTCAACAAATTTTTTACTTAAAACCTTTTCTCACCGACTCGCGTAAAAATACACAACTTCCAGAGTTTTCTGTTATAATATCGTAAAGAAATGAGTGATTCCAGTGATGAAGATAATCTAACGCCAGTGGATGTTGCACTTTCCTCGCTATAGTGAGATGAAAAGTTTTGTGTTACACACGGGCGCAAATGTATTTTACTTCTCGTTTGTTGAAACACTCGCTACGCTCAGGATTCTATTTAAAACCACTCGCTTCGCTCGTGGTTCACCTATAGAATCCTTTCGCTTGCTCGTGTTTCAATTCTACACTCGCGGGTAAAATACAACTTTACACCCTTGTATAACAAATAACTATTTCACCTCAGCAGCTCGAACAAACGTACTTTCCTCACTCCAGGGAGTGAAACAAAGTAGCTTTTTAATTTAGTGAAGGCCATGAACTCTGCCACTTCATACTTTTATTACATTTTTTTTTCTCTGTATTATTGTGTGTAATTCGACATTCGAAATACATTTTAACCTTTAATATGTTCTCACTACTGAGGTGAAAAATTATGTGTGCAACACGAGAGCAAAGTTATTTTACATCTCGTGTTTTTGAGTCCCTCGCAAGAAAAACCAACTTTCCTCTCTTGTTGCACAAATACCTATTTAAACTTATAAACCCTTCCAGGCGGAGATGGCGGGACGATTTTGACGCCTTCTTTAACAACTAACTGGCCGGAGGAAGCGCTAAATCGGGAGTTATGGAGAACCAGGAGAGGCCTTTGCCCAGCAGTGGGACTCAAGTAGGCTGAGAAAAAAACCCAATATTGAGAAACGTATGGTACCAATCTAACGCTTACGCAACCGGACTACTTACAATAAGGCCTTCCGGTCTGGGTTAGAAGATCACAGGGCAGTCGCTTTATCGTCAAAACCAGTGCCTTCGCCAATAGGCTAGATGACAAATTTTCATTAATGGTATCAATCGATCAGGTTTATTTTTAGGATCAAATGTCTTTATGGGACCCATTGCATTAAAACAATACCAAAGTCAGAAATGATAATCAAAGCCCGACAGTCGTACTTCACTCTCAAAACTCTTCTAACTAAATGATACGAGTAAGTGAACGTGACGTCAAGTTCACTGAGAGCCCATTTTGAATGTATGGACAAAATAAGATAATTTCGTTATTGTCGGTGAAATATTGCGTTTATGTATATAGTTGCCGTACAATATTTTTTTGGATAAAATGTAAGGAATCGAATGGTACTTTTTTCCTTTTTGGAAATTGAAAAATTACTATGTAACTTTCAAGTCCTGTATTTTTGTATTATTTTCATATATTATTTGAATATCTACATTATTGTGATAAATTACTCATTTGCTATCTATGTTACTAGATTTTGTTATAAAATTCAACATGTGTCATCATCCCTATTATTGATTAGTTATCAAGCGGACCCCACAGTTTCCGATGAGCCATGGCGAAAAAATCGGATAACGCCAGGAAGATTACTTATAAACCCCCCTATTTTTTGTAAAGCAACTGGATTGCCATGGGATGGCCTAATAATTTGTATGACTCCACATGTAGTAATGCAATGGATTTGGAAACTATCAAAGGTTTGCATAGGTAGCGCAGCATAGGTCTGTCTCTAGTTTTGTTCAATGAGATTTGGCATAAATTGCATCCAGTCCAAAAAATACAAAATAAACAAATAAAATTCCAAAAAAAAACAAGATTTACTTTCTTCTTCGTCAACTTAGTGATTCAAACTAGGTATAAATATGTATAGTATCTATCTATGTATGTTTATTTGTATTAAGTATATGTGTAATATTGTCTTCGGTTACCGCGATAGTTACTCATGAAATAAAACTATGAAAACGGATTATTTCGCGTATATTGAATTTATAATACATCCCGACGTTTCGAACTCTTTACAGCGTTCGTGGTCAACGGGTGACTGAGGAAAAATTACAAAATGCAAAAATACCCACATACTAAAATAATGAACAATCATAGACTACAAACTTTAAGGCTGGTTGTACATGCAAAATCGGTTCATAAGGCTAGTTATACACTATAATTATTTTTCAAGTAAAGATATATATATATACGCGATAAAAAACTATGCCGGCTCCAACCCTACACCACGGACCCGAGAAGATTTAATTCCCTCCTAAATTGTAGGAGGGTATCCCAATATGGGACCGGCAACAAACTCGGCGGGACACATCTTTTCAAAACATCAGAATGTCCAGCATCATCCAACACTACGGTCTCACAGTCTATGTCTCGCTTGCTCCTTTATCAGGTGGACTACAGGATCCCAAGCTGGTGGTAGAGAAAAGCCATCTTCCCTATTAAAGTTTGGATATTTCTTAATCTCAATGGCCTCGCGCAGCATTCTGGGTATGTAACGCTTCTCCTTGGCAAGAACCAGAGGCTTATCAAACTTGATTGAGTGATTGGCTTTATCCATGACATGCTCACAGACAGCAGACCTAGGTCGACGGTGCTTGACATCAGCTATGTGTTCCTTCACCCGAGTGGAAATGCTCCGTTTCGTCTGCCCGACATATGATAGGCCACACTCACAGTCCAGCCTGTACACTCCTGCAGTCTGTAGAGGGGTATTGCATTTTACAGGCCTCAGGAATTGTGACATCTTCTTCATTGGCTTGAAATATGTTTTTATAGAAGCACGCTTCAAGATGTGGCTGATCCTGTCCGTGACCCCCCTGACAAAAGGCAGAATGGCAGGCCTGCGCTCAACTGTGGGGATCTTAATGTGGGACCTCTGGTTGACCCGCGGTATCCTGAGCTCGTTTGCCTGGAGCGCGCGCCTGGCATGCTGGAGCTCCGCGGCCAGATGCTGGTCATCACATATCCTCTGGGCTCTCTGAAACAAAGATTTGCCTACTGTAACAAGTTGACTGGGATGGTGATGCGATTTGCCATTTAAGTACCTATCAGTATGAGTAGGTTTCCTATACACAGTGCGACCTAGGGTGTTATCAGGATTTCTTTTTACCAATACATCTAAGAAGGGGAGAGAACAGTCTTTTTCCAACTCCATAGTAAATTTTATTTTGCTATGGATGGAATTTAGGTGATCCAAGAAAGTTGAAACACTACTTTTTGGAAGTATAGTAAAAGTGTCATCTACGTATCTTTTAAATATCTTCGGTCGCACAGGAGCCAATGAGAGTGCCCTCTCCTCGAAGTCCTCCATAAAGATGTCAGCGACTACTGGAGACACCGGAGACCCCATGGCCACGCCGTCGACTTGAAGGTAGAATTCACCATTCCATAGCAAGTAGCCAGATGTAAGGCAATGTTCCAACAGCTTAGCATATTCCTCTGACATGTTCTGCTCACATAACCTCTTCTTGACAATTTCAATGCAGTCTTGTACCGGTAGGCTTGTAAATAGCGACTGGACGTCAAAACTGACCATGATCTCATCATCAGTCAATGTTAGGTCTTTAATCTCACCGATGAAATGGTAAGAATCCTTTGTATGCGTGCTAGTGTTACCACGTAATGCTGAGAGGGCTCCCGCGAGGTACTGAGCCAATTTATATGTGGGAGCATCTATCTGGCTCACTATGGGACGAAGTGGGGCACTAGGTTTGTGTATTTTTGGCAACCCATACAACTTTGGAGGCACGGGGCAGTCAGGAACTAAACTTGCAACATTCAGATCAAGGCTGTCCGAGTAATCACTAATTAGTTCTTTAGTGGTTTTCAATACTTTCATAGTCGGGTCCGTCTTTACATGTTTGTAGGTTGTAGTATCCGCTAATAATTCCCTAATTTTCTGGTTATAATCTGAAGTATTAAGTACAACCGTCGCATTTCCCTTATCCGCTCGAAGAATAGTAAGGTCTGGATCATCGCGTAACGTTTTCAACGCGGCCAATTCATCTCTAGGCAAATTCCTTTTCGGAGGCTTGGCTTTCCGTAATAATGACGAAACATCCTGCCGTATAGCCTCCAAATCTTCCTTCTTTACCTGATTTTTCACCAGACAGTCTTCTACACTAACAATAATGTCCTCAAAAGGGATCTTTCGCGGAGCCACAACATAATTAAGACCTTTTTCTAATACTGAAAACTCAGACGTCGACAATTGTTTACTGGATAGATTGACAACCGACCGATTTGACACTGACAGCGACGTTCCGTTAGCGCTATTATTCTGAAGCCCTCCGTTATCGCTGCGTCTCGTTTTCGATTTTAACTTGTCAAACTTGGCACTTTGTCGTTTCTTGCATTGTTCAAATGTAAATGCGTAACGTTTATTACCTTGTTCAACAACATCATTAAAATCGGTGCTTGTCAACACTTCCTGCAATTGACCGGTGCCTACCTTAATCTGTTGCTCAAGTCTATAAGCCGTGTAACGGTTGTTATGGATGGTTTTGCACAGTAATCTCTCACTCGCCCGGCGAAGTATGCGTTCACTGCCGATAATGTCCTTCTTCGGAGCTATCTTCACGCATGTAGGAATAAGATTTTCATCTCGACACCTCTTCAAGAAATGCAGAGCGCAACGAGCGCGTGCGAGCTTATTCCCAAGGTCTTCATGTCGCCGGATTTTGGTTGCAACTTCCAGTCCGTACTGGTGTACATAATATTGTCTTCGGTTACCGCGATAGTTACTCATGAAATAAAACTATGAAAACGGATTATTTCGCGTATATTGAATTTATAATACATCCCGACGTTTCGAACTCTTTACAGCGTTCGTGGTCAACGGGTGACTGAGGAAAAATTACAAAATGCAAAAATACCCACATACTAAAATAATGAACAATCATAGACTACAAACTTTAAGGCTGGTTGTACATGCAAAATCGGTTCATAAGGCTAGTTATACACTATAATTATTTTTCAAGTAAAGATATATATATATACGCGATAAAAAAAAAAAAAAAAAAAAAAAAAAAAACTATGCCGGCTCCAACCCTACACCACGGACCCGAGAAGATTTAATTCCCTCCTAAATTGTAGGAGGGTATCCCAATATGGGACCGGCAACAAACTCGGCGGGACACATCTTTTCAAAACATCAGAATGTCCAGCATCATCCAACACTACGGTCTCACAGTCTATGTCTCGCTTGCTCCTTTATCAGGTGGACTACAGGATCCCAAGCTGGTGGTAGAGAAAAGCCATCTTCCCTATTAAAGTTTGGATATTTCTTAATCTCAATGGCCTCGCGCAGCATTCTGGGTATGTAACGCTTCTCCTTGGCAAGAACCAGAGGCTTATCAAACTTGATTGAGTGATTGGCTTTATCCATGACATGCTCACAGACAGCAGACCTAGGTCGACGGTGCTTGACATCAGCTATGTGTTCCTTCACCCGAGTGGAAATGCTCCGTTTCGTCTGCCCGACATATGATAGGCCACACTCACAGTCCAGCCTGTACACTCCTGCAGTCTGTAGAGGGGTATTGCATTTTACAGGCCTCAGGAATTGTGACATCTTCTTCATTGGCTTGAAATATGTTTTTATAGAAGCACGCTTCAAGATGTGGCTGATCCTGTCCGTGACCCCCCTGACAAAAGGCAGAATGGCAGGCCTGCGCTCAACTGTGGGGATCTTAATGTGGGACCTCTGGTTGACCCGCGGTATCCTGAGCTCGTTTGCCTGGAGCGCGCGCCTGGCATGCTGGAGCTCCGCGGCCAGATGCTGGTCATCACATATCCTCTGGGCTCTCTGAAACAAAGATTTGCCTACTGTAACAAGTTGACTGGGATGGTGATGCGATTTGCCATTTAAGTACCTATCAGTATGAGTAGGTTTCCTATACACAGTGCGACCTAGGGTGTTATCAGGATTTCTTTTTACCAATACATCTAAGAAGGGGAGAGAACAGTCTTTTTCCAACTCCATAGTAAATTTTATTTTGCTATGGATGGAATTTAGGTGATCCAAGAAAGTTGAAACACTACTTTTTGGAAGTATAGTAAAAGTGTCATCTACGTATCTTTTAAATATCTTCGGTCGCACAGGAGCCAATGAGAGTGCCCTCTCCTCGAAGTCCTCCATAAAGATGTCAGCGACTACTGGAGACACCGGAGACCCCATGGCCACGCCGTCGACTTGAAGGTAGAATTCACCATTCCATAGCAAGTAGCCAGATGTAAGGCAATGTTCCAACAGCTTAGCATATTCCTCTGACATGTTCTGCTCACATAACCTCTTCTTGACAATTTCAATGCAGTCTTGTACCGGTAGGCTTGTAAATAGCGACTGGACGTCAAAACTGACCATGATCTCATCATCAGTCAATGTTAGGTCTTTAATCTCACCGATGAAATGGTAAGAATCCTTTGTATGCGTGCTAGTGTTACCACGTAATGCTGAGAGGGCTCCCGCGAGGTACTGAGCCAATTTATATGTGGGAGCATCTATCTGGCTCACTATGGGACGAAGTGGGGCACTAGGTTTGTGTATTTTTGGCAACCCATACAACTTTGGAGGCACGGGGCAGTCAGGAACTAAACTTGCAACATTCAGATCAAGGCTGTCCGAGTAATCACTAATTAGTTCTTTAGTGGTTTTCAATACTTTCATAGTCGGGTCCGTCTTTACATGTTTGTAGGTTGTAGTATCCGCTAATAATTCCCTAATTTTCTGGTTATAATCTGAAGTATTAAGTACAACCGTCGCATTTCCCTTATCCGCTCGAAGAATAGTAAGGTCTGGATCATCGCGTAAAGTTTTCAACGCGGCCAATTCATCTCTAGGCAAATTCCTTTTCGGAGGCTTGGCTTTCCGTAATAATGACGAAACATCCTGCCGTATAGCCTCCAAATCTTCCTTCTTTACCTGATTTTTCACCAGACAGTCTTCTACACTAACAATAATGTCCTCAAAAGGGATCTTTCGCGGAGCCACAACATAATTAAGACCTTTTTCTAATACTGAAAACTCAGACGTCGACAATTGTTTACTGGATAGATTGACAACCGACCGATTTGACACTGACAGCGACGTTCCGTTAGCGCTATTATTCTGAAGCCCTCCGTTATCGCTGCGTCTCGTTTTCGATTTTAACTTGTCAAACTTGGCACTTTGTCGTTTCTTGCATTGTTCAAATGTAAATGCGTAACGTTTATTACCTTGTTCAACAACATCATTAAAATCGGTGCTTGTCAACACTTCCTGCAATTGACCGGTGCCTACCTTAATCTGTTGCTCAAGTCTATAAGCCGTGTAACGGTTGTTATGGATGGTTTTGCACAGTAATCTCTCACTCGCCCGGCGAAGTATGCGTTCACTGCCGATAATGTCCTTCTTCGGAGCTATCTTCACGCATGTAGGAATAAGATTTTCATCTCGACACCTCTTCAAGAAATGCAGAGCGCAACGAGCGCGTGCGAGCTTATTCCCAAGGTCTTCATGTCGCCGGATTTTGGTTGCAACTTCCAGTCCGTACTGGTGTACATAATATTGTCTTCGGTTACCGCGATAGTTACTCATGAAATAAAACTATGAAAACGGATTATTTCGCGTATATTGAATTTATAATACATCCCGACGTTTCGAACTCTTTACAGCGTTCGTGGTCAACGGGTGACTGAGGAAAAATTACAAAATGCAAAAATACCCACATACTAAAATAATGAACAATCATAGACTACAAACTTTAAGGCTGGTTGTACATGCAAAATCGGTTCATAAGGCTAGTTATACACTATAATTATTTTTCAAGTAAAGATATATATATATACGCGATAAAAAACTATGCCGGCTCCAACCCTACACCACGGACCCGAGAAGATTTAATTCCCTCCTAAATTGTAGGAGGGTATCCCAATATGGGACCGGCAACAAACTCGGCGGGACACATCTTTTCAAAACATCAGAATGTCCAGCATCATCCAACACTACGGTCTCACAGTCTATGTCTCGCTTGCTCCTTTATCAGGTGGACTACAGGATCCCAAGCTGGTGGTAGAGAAAAGCCATCTTCCCTATTAAAGTTTGGATATTTCTTAATCTCAATGGCCTCGCGCAGCATTCTGGGTATGTAACGCTTCTCCTTGGCAAGAACCAGAGGCTTATCAAACTTGATTGAGTGATTGGCTTTATCCATGACATGCTCACAGACAGCAGACCTAGGTCGACGGTGCTTGACATCAGCTATGTGTTCCTTCACCCGAGTGGAAATGCTCCGTTTCGTCTGCCCGACATATGATAGGCCACACTCACAGTCCAGCCTGTACACTCCTGCAGTCTGTAGAGGGGTATTGCATTTTACAGGCCTCAGGAATTGTGACATCTTCTTCATTGGCTTGAAATATGTTTTTATAGAAGCACGCTTCAAGATGTGGCTGATCCTGTCCGTGACCCCCCTGACAAAAGGCAGAATGGCAGGCCTGCGCGTATATGTGTAAGTTTATAAATATAGTTTATATTCATTTAGTCTTGGTTACAAATGTTACAATTCATTTACTTTAAAAGTCACTGGCACCTACTTAATCTTTCTGGTTTAACCCATTGGTTGACTGGTAGAGAATGTCTTAAGGCATTAAGTCCGCCTTTTGTACCTTCATGTATTGTGCAATTAAGCTTAAATAAATAAATAAATTTACAAAAAGAAACAATACTAGGGATTGTGAGGAAAACCTACGCTGGCGCCATGTGTAAAATACTTCGACCGGTCAACCCCATTTCATAATTATAATAATTACAAATAAATATTGTCTATCATAAAATAAATATTGTCATAATAAAGTTCTGATTCTGATCAATTTTGTAACAATTGGATCTCAAAGTAAAATCTGTAACAGCTTATCAGGCTGTTTAACTTTGAATCTGATAACGTAGTCATTAGAACTGGGCTCGTTAATTTACTTTTAATTGTCAAAACTATCATTAGTTAAGTGATTGAAGAGATGTTACTAAGTGGCTTGACAACCTGTTCAATTATAAGAATAATCATAATATTATGGCGCAGGGCAGCTTGTGGCGAGCTGTTGGGGAGTAGCGCCCCACGTACCCAAGTGCTCCTGGGGATTTCTGTTACCCGCAAGGAGGGTGGGACAGGATTCTCTACTTCTGGCTTGCCTTAACCGGTCGGCCAGAGTGGAGTCGTTAGAGCTATAAGCTCCAGGGGTGGAAGCGAAATATGCATAAGACGAGAGTTGGCACAGTGGCTGTTAACAGCCACTGGTAGAAAGCGGCGCACACCTCTTGACACCACTGAGCCGTTCACGTCTGTTACCCTTGAGCCATCCTAGATGTCGCTTTTTGTGGGGGCCCATCTTGTGAGGGCGAGTCACCGTCTGCCGGAAATAAAATTGCAAACCGTTTCATTAGGCAGGCGTCCGGTTTTTTATCCCATAGCTCAGCACAGTCCATCGCTTTCACTCAATAATAGTTCATTTTAGATTACATCTTCTCTCAGTCCTTACACCTTGGCGGGTCCTCTGCGTGCGTCCCATGACACGGGCAAGGGCAGCATCCGCTCGGTTTACTCCTTACATTTCATTAAAGTTTCAAAAAGGCCCTTGACTTCGGCTCCGCGCTCGCCTCCCAAAGGTCCGGAACACCATTGTTTCGTGATGGGAAAGACATCTATCTATAAATATTGGATATAATTGACGACCTGTCTGGCCTAGTGGGTGAACCTGCCTATGAAGCCGATGGTTCCGGGTTCAGATCCTGGTAAGGGCATTCATTCGTGCGATGAGCACAAGTCCTGAGTTTTCCGTGACTGGGATTTCTGAAACTGGTTTCTGAAAAGTTTCTGGTGAAAATTAAACTGATTGTTCAAAATTTATGTCAATGAAAATAAAATTATGTTTTTGTTTATACAGAATGCGAAAAATAAAATTTTATCCTCCCATAGAAAATGGACCAGCCAAAATATATGAAACAGCCAAATTTTATTTTCGCGATTTCCGTTGGGCCCATAGTAAAAGTTGCTCAGTACAATCCCAAAACCTCCGACAACGGGAATGCACTTATTTTTTAGCCACCCTGTATATGTTTACTTTATAACCTCTACCTCTGACCCAGTCCGTTATCATGGTCATACTGGCCTGTTCCCACCCGCCGCGTTAGATAAGGGCGTCAATATGTACGCTAGATCGTTTGTCCACGAGTTTCGATAAGGCCACGTATTAGTGTTCACTAGAACTTTGTGATTTAGAAGTCTTTAAGGCCAAAGTGGGGAAGACCGATTTGGCATTTAAGGTGACGTTCAGATTTAGACTGCACCAGCATTATTGCTGCAGTATTGCAGCGCGACATTACCGCCGACTGCATTGCTGCCGCAAATGTCGAAATCGATGTCGCCGCCGGGATTTTTGACATTCTCAGCTACAGATGCAGTGTATAATTGTTTTCCATCGTATTTTCTCGGAAACGTTCGTATTTATCATGCTACTTCAGTCACTCTCAGTACCGAGACTGACTGAAATAGCAAGACGAGTTCGTACGTTTCTTTGTTGAAACGATGGAGAATAATTATGCACTACATCCTGTAGCTGCTGCGGCAAAGGGTGGAATGACATTATAACCGACATATTTTTCATAGGAATCTGTCGTTTATAGTTAATTTTCAACACAGTACAGCGTTAGAGCGGTTTCAAATTGTCCGATCTTATATCGGATGTAGGATCCGACATCCGAGTAGTCAGGCCGCGGGGGCGCGCCCGGACGCCGTCTTTAGCGGTCACGCATACTACAACAAGCATTATGCCTACACATACGCACACAAAGAAATATTATAGGTCCGACAGCTGACGGGGGGCTCCGACATGGTTGAATTTATCGGAAGCGCCTTTCCGATATCGGATGTCGGAAGGCGCCTATGACAAAAACAGCTGCAGGAGAGTGCCATTCGCATTAAGTCCGCCTTTTTGCGTTATTTATCGTTTTTTAGTAATAATGATTTATTAAATGCAAAGACTGGATGTCCAAAGCTAACGATAGAGATGTATGGAATAATATGGAGGAGGCCTTCACTCGAAGAGAGGTCCTTAATTCAAACTTAGTACATCAATAATATAATTAAACTGCACGACATAAGTATATATTGAACAATTAAAAAAAATGTATATTTTAAATCTTATCATTATCGTATTTAATTGTTTAATATAGATTGATTAAAATTCTAGAAAATAATTAAATTAATATTTAATATACTTAATGTTAAAATGAATTATGAAATTGAAATTGCTATTCTAAACTATTTTGCACGTGAAATTATTTAAGAATTGTTATGTATATTTTTTCTATTGTAATGTATTTTTTAAATTAAGGAATAAATGAGGCTATAAAAAAAACATAAATAAATACAGAGAACCACATATATTTTACATTTTACTTCCTTCCGACATCCGATATCGGATTGGACAATGTGAAAACGCTCTTGTCTCTTCGTTTTGTTAGTACATTTACCTACAACTACACCATAGAACGTTTGCTATCCATTAAACTATGCACACCGGAAATGAATTACTTTCCGTTTCCGCCATTAAGCAGAAAAAAGCAATCAGAAAAACTTGACATTGACATTCTATAATGCAAAGTGCACCCCCATCTACCGCGTAATAGTTTAGCATATGCGGGTACTTGCATAAAAATGTTCCGGTGCCGATTGTCGGTATGCGCAAAGTACTACCTACCTATTCAGAAATATATACATAGAATAACATTAAGAGGATACCTAACCTTACCAATAGAAATAATTTTTCATTTAATCCATACTAATATTATAACTCCCGTTTCTACCTCTCCCTTATACACTCTCTTTGTTAGCCTTCTTTCACTCATTCTTTCCACGTGTCTAAACCATCTCAACATACCTTTCTAAATTTTTGTCACTACATCTTCGCTCAGTCCACACTTTTCCCTTATCACACTGTTCCTAATTCTATCTTGTAATCTCACACACACTTCTCAACGCTCTCATTTCCACCACCTCAGAACTCGGCGGACTTTCTCTGATCAGATCGGGGAAATCCTGAAGAAAGGCCAAGCACCCTAAACCGGCGAGCGTGTATGAGGAATGTTATGAAAGTGAAGTAAGCGAAAGAGGTATGTCAGGATCGTAGCAAGTGGAAATCCGTGGTCTCTGCCTACCCCTCCGGGAAATAGGCGTGATTATATGTATGTATGTATGTATGATATTATAAATGCGAAAGTCTGTCTGTCTGTGTGTTACCTCTTCACGCTTAAACCGCTGAACCGATTTAGTTGAAATTATAAGCTACATTAATAATGTCATTTAATTTCAACTTATACGTGTTCGTCGAAATGTTCGCATGCTTTGCACCCTCTTTTCTGTTATTAATGATCCCCAATCTCCCGAATATCTCAAATCTTTCTTCAACTACTATGGTGTTTCTCGTGTCCGTCAACTTCGCTCTACTGGCAACCTTTCTTTGTCCATACCATCTCACCGAACAGGTTTCATGTCCTATTCTTTCTCTATTCAGGCAGCTCGCCTTTGGAATAGTCTCCCTGTTAAAATTAGACAGTGTCCGAATAGATTTGCATTTAAAAAATCCTTACGTGAGTACTTTGCTGGCAGAACGATGAATTCTTAGTGTTTCTGTTTTGAAAGTTTCATCTGATATCTTATGTATTTGTATGTATGTATATTGTATGTATTTATATGAATATTATATATACAGATATATGTATGTATGTCTATGCCTGTCCATTATTTAACTATACTTGTATATATATATGTAATCACTATGTTGCACCGCCTACAAATTATCTGCTTTGCCCGAAGGTTGACTGGTAGAGAATGCCTCATAGCATTAAGTCCGCCTTTTGTACGATTGTATTTTCTTTTGTGCAATAAAGATTAAATAAATAAATAAATAAAATAAATATTTGTAATCGTATGTGTAATACTTATGTTACTAGTATAGTATTATATAATCTGTGCTTATGTAATTAACCAGTTTTTATCCTATTCTAATTTTCCCGCAAATCAATAAATAAATATTATGGGACAATCTTACGCAGCGTCTTACGTAGGCGAGCAACTCGCAAACGCGAAGCGAAGCGGCGCGCGGGCCCACGGCGTTAGCGTTCGCAACGAGATCGCCCACATCACATAGGACACTTCTATAGGTATCAAAGGATTGATACACCCCGCGCCGCATCGCTTCGCTTCGCGTTCGCGTGTTGTTCGCCTACGTAGTACGCTGCGTTACACAAATCGTCCCACAGTAAGCTCAACAAGGCGTGGGTTGTGGGTACTAAACGGCGATGTATATAATATGGGTAAATACTTAAATACATAGATTCGTAACTCACCAACAAATACTTGTGATAAAATACAAAAAATCAATGTATCCTTTGATGTACTACACTAATGTAATTGCCCTGAGTCTGTTATTCGCCAACGGCTCATCAAAGACATCCAGGGACTCCTAATACATATTGTATTGACATAGCTTACACATGCGCATCAAAATGAACTATTTATTCCGCACTGAAAAAAAAACCGGCCAAGTGCGAGTCGGACTCGCCCACTGAGGGTTCCGTACTTTTTAATATTTGTTGTTATAGCGGCAACAGAAATAGAATCATCTGTGAAAATTTCAACTGTCTAGCTATCACGGTTCATGAGATACAGACTGGTGATAGACAGACCGACAAACAGACGGACAGCGGAGTCTTAGCAATAGGGTCCCGTTTTTACCCTTTGGGTGCGGAACCCTAAAAAAAGGTCAATTCATCCAACAAAAAAATAGTAATAATCATATTTTGTTTCTAATTCCCAGGACAATAAACTTTTTGTAATCGCAAAGAAGTCGATTTTAGTTGTTTTATATATTAATTTAAGAGAATTACATTTTAATATTACGAAAGTGATGTTAAATATAGATAGCATCTGTAAATATAGTGTAAATATAACTTTAGTGTTAATTACTAAAAATTAGTTTTAACGGGTTTGTCATTTTCTAACTACCAAAGTATTTTTCCCTGGCAACAGGAATGCACTTATTTTTTAGCCACCGTGTATATGATAAGTAAATGTTCATGACAAGCGTTTTAAACTGAGAGAATAAGTTCGATTGCATGGAAACGGCTTTTTGGCGGCGGATCCGTGTCTCTTTGAGTTTATGGTCATAGTTAACACTACTCCGGTTCTACTGACCACACAATTGTGTTATCATCTTCACCGACATATTTAGCAAACTGATAATTATACCTAAACAGTTACTTATGTTACCAACATTAATAACCAACCTTAAATCAACTACATAAGCTTTATAATTGGACATTATAGTTTCAGTCTTTCAGATGATATGCGTGAGAAGCTGTGCCTCGTTATGTTTGTCTTATTATTAAAACTTCATTAATATTGGTTCAGTAATAGATCGAGTCGGTTATTCCTAGGTCATTGGCCTGGTTAAGGCCGGGTCGTGGATTCGGTTCTCGGCTTAAGCAAATATTTACTTGTTTTGAACTTAAATCTACTTTATTTCAGCTTGTACCAAACTCATAATAATTATTTCTTAATAAGTACTGCGATAATCGATAGTTATATTTTCTTCATATTACGAACTTGTATAGGTATTTTAAATTTGTAAGTGCAAATATACTCTAGAAAAATAAAAAACCGCACAAGTGCGAGTCGGACTCGCCCACCGAGGGTTCCGTACAAATTAAATTCTTAGTGTTTGTTGTTATAGCGGCAACATTACATTATCTGTGAAAATTTCATCTGTCTAGCTATCACGGTTCAGACACTTCAGACAGACAGTGGAGTCTTAGTAATTAAGACCTTATCGTGTGGTATCGTTATGGGTACAGATAAAACCCGGTCTGTTTACATGTTAAAAACGGGTCAGTTCGCATTAAATATCAATTACCCATTTCTCATAGTCTTCTAAGCGTTGCGCGTTATCCCGATTTTTGCTAAAAGATCCTGTGGGGTACGTTTCGTAAACTAATCCCATGTATTGTAAAAAAATTGTAAGCTTTTTTTTCCATGTTTTTTTTTATATATACTTAATTCATTGTGCATTTTATATTTCATTATTGTTTTTATTTTTTCTCTTTTGTTGTTTAGTATGTATAGTTTTTTTTATTTTTTTTGTTTGTGGTGGTTACTTACTTTTTTTGTCTGTGTTTTTTGTTAGTGTCGTTGGCGTATGTGTCGCCACCAACTCATAGTTTTAAGTTAGGTCCCCACTGAAAACCAGCGCCTTGGATTACCGCGGCATTATGCTGAGTGGGGTCCTATTTTAGCGTCCAATGTTTTTTGTCTGTATGTTTCCTTTTTTTTTCATATATGTAATCTGTTGTGGCGTTAAATAAATGTATTTTCTTTCTTTTCTTTCTTTGTTCTATTAGCGTTGGCACTAGTTTTAGGAATAGCCATAATGACCTTCCTTATTCTTAATTAGGCCCTATTAAAAGTTTTACACCTATTGTATACAACTTTATGAACACTCCAGCCGTGTGTTTATTTCTGCTTCCATTCATTATGTGGCTGGTGTTCTCACGTGCTCTCAATGTGCACGGGGGTTCGCCTCGAAGATCGGCTACATCAGTCATATTCGGGCGCACGAGCGCCGTGCTAACTGTAACAGTTAGCTCCTAGTTACTAGGAGTCGAAGTGGTCGCCATGGTCGAAATCGGCCGGAAGGATCATCATCATATTTCTGCTTTCAACTAGGTAGACTAAACAAAAACATGACAAATACAAAATGAGCGTGCACGTATGGAATGTGATGACATAAATACGAAACGTCTATGTACACATCATTATCAGGCTATTACAGAATTAATTAAACGCGAAATCTTACTCGCACAATTGATGACGCAGCGTCTGCGTCGATGATGTAAGTACTTTCTTTTGAGTTCATTGCGCGAGACGAGACCAGCTCGCACTTGGCCGGCTTTTAAAAAGTACATCCATACTATCCATCCAATGCCATACGATAAATAAATAATGCGAAAGTCTGTCTGTCTGTGTGTTCCCTCTTCACGCTTAAACCGCTGAATCGATTAAGATGAAATTTGGCATAGAGATAGGTTGAGTCCCTGAGAAGGACATAGGATAGTTTTTATCCCGAAAATCATCCCTTAAGAAAGTAAAAAGCGGGGTGGAATTGAGATAATTAATGAAGTGCCTGCTAATTTGTGTGCATAATATGCTCAAATTTAGATTGCTATGAGAATTTTTCCAGGCGCTATTCTTATTCTAGCTGCGGTTACTAAGTCCACGCAGACGAAGTCGCGGGCAAAACCTAGTATTGTATATTTATAAGAATTCTCAACTTGTTTAGATAATGACTTCTTATATCATATTCAAAGAAGAAATTCCACTGCCACTACGCTACACTTATTATCTAGAAAGTTCACTATTCCATACATTATGACTGATTATTTGCCTATAGAATACTCGAGATAGGGTTCTGGGTAGCGTTATCAGTGGATTCTGCAGATTCCGATGCATGTCATGATTAAAGATATCGTGACCTTTTAAAGTAATGAATACAATGGGTGAGAGCTTAGGTTGATTCTTAAGAAAACATAATAGTGTGTGTAGCTTTTGTCTACTCCGTTTCCGATACTCTATACACATTGGCCAAATTAGATTAATCTTACGTACATAATAGGGAACTCTACCACCATCACACCACCACCATTCCACCATTATCCACCCACCACCATCCACCATTTTTGTTTTTAAAATCAACGACAAAATAAAAATCAGCCCTTTTATCGCTGTAATAAAAAAAATGGCCGGTTTCTAAATTAATTAGAATATATAACATTTAAAACCTTCGCGCTTTGAACACATATTAAATCACAATTTTAATCGGGTCTGTCGTAGTGTAGTGTCTGTAGTGTCGGGTAATAAAGGTAACACAATAAATTCGCGACAGACCCGATAATAAATGTGATTATATTAATATTCTTTTGAATTTAAACTATCGTGAGACATATTAACTTAACTAAGCGGTTTCACTCACTCACTATTACTCACTCACTGTTACACTCTCACTCACTCTCTCACTCACTGTTACTGTGTGTCTGTGTCACTGTTAGTGCTTGAAAATGGAGACCTATTAGGCTCTCCGAAACATGTCGCGCGCGGGTGACTAAAAATACGTGAGTGAAACCGCTAAGTTAGTTAAGTTAATATATTCTTTTATCTTAGATCTTTAAACTTTAAACAAGTCAAAGAAAGAAAGAATCTTAGATTCAGTATTATTCAATAACCAGTTATACTTACTTATTTCGTAGTTTCTATGGTTATCGGTCAGAAGTTCGGGAACATAAAATTTACTCAGAACGGATGAGATTTCAGTGCCATTCCATGAATGTGATATTTATGATTATGTTCTTAAAATCAAATTGCACTTACATTTTATGTTAATTTATATGAACAACTGATAGAATCATTTGGTTAAGTGACCTATTCCAATTAACATACATGTCATGAGCAGATATTGGATATTTGGGGTCAAAATTAAATGGATGACATTCATTACACTAGAAAGTTTCAATTTTGACAAGTCACTGGTAAAAGTAGATTATCGTCCTTTGAATACGTAGGTAGAAAAAACCGGACAAGTGCGAGTCGGACTCGCCCACCGAGGGTTCCGTACTTTTTATTATTGTTGTTATAGCGGCAACAGAAACATCAGCTGTGAAAATTTCAACTGTGTAGCTATCACGGTTGATGAGATACAACCTGGTGACAGAAAGACGGACAGACGGACAGGGGAGTCTTAGTATAGTTAACGCTATCTCTACTGAGCTCGTTCACTTACCTGTACTAACAATGGCATTCTGTTAAACAAAAGCCATTATTTCTCTTGTGTGAGCGCGTGGCCTTTGCGCCTGAGCACGTGGCCATTGTGTGTGAGCCTCAGGCACACTGGGTCCCAAAGGGTAAAAAAGGTCCCGTTTTTACCCTTTGGGTACGGAACCCTAAAAAGGCTCTGGGTTCGAATTTTATTTTAAGTTTATCACAAATAGGTTCCTGAATTATGATTATAGCCAAACATAATTCATGTTAATATTTGGGTCATTCAGTTATCGTGCCTTTCGCTCATACTTATCTGTAGATGTACATATTTCCGCGAGCGAGAATATCATTCTGATGTCAGTCATTGTGATGTGAGATGGCAGGGTCGCCATGTGAGGTGTGGCGTCAATTGATACAACTTGTTGGTTGGAAGTATAGTTTAATAATGAAATATGAGCCTTAACCTACGGAATATATAGATATACAGTATGAAGGTGTGTGTAACGTACGTAGCGCACACTACCTACATTACGTTCGAATAGGCCTAGAAGTCAAATAACTATATTTATGGTCTGGATAAATACTCGTATGCTCGTAACACGATTTTAACGAGAAACATTTCAATTACACATTAGGTACAATCATTATCAATGTTTAAACACAATATGTACTGTTTGGAGTGTTTGGATATTATATTGGCCGTTATATAAATAACTTATTTATAACCTAAATTGGAGGACCTAATTTTAATGTATATTTTGCAGTGGCGCCTCATTGCCTTATCAATATTACGATGTATTGCTATATCCTATTGCGACTACATATTTTTATTTTATTGACGAATATTTTTTACTTAACATTTCGATATTAAATTTCCGGATAAAGTTCCCTAATCTGTCCAATATAAGTGTCAGATAAAAAAAATAAAAAAAAGTGTCAGATATAATCATATTTCACCATACACTATTTCCTAAAAATCAGCCTCCAAGTTTCACTAAATTACGAAAACGACGGAAAATTATATGAACTTGTTTTGACACAAGTCTTGATTTTATATTTATTTCAATGAATTTTATCTAAATCTAACGAAAACAAGACAACAAAATATAAATCGGTACACTTACGTTGTTTTATTTGATCTTACTTATATTTATGACATTATTTTTAAAATTTTCAATCAAAAGGTTGTCGCTTGTCGATAAGGTTGATTTCTAATTGAAGTTATATGGAAATAGCGCCTTACTGACAAGCGACAATAAGTACCCTTTTGGTTAAAAATGGCACATAGACAGTTTATAGCGTTTCCTCAAAATGTGGTTTTACAAACTTGAACTAAAATTCCCTTCAATTTGCATGACTAAAACATCACATTATCGTGATTCAGAACAGAATGACTGATAGTTTCCCAGAAATCTCTTCCAAATAACCAAGCTAGTTTCACCAACTTAACTGAGCTTGCCAAAGAGTATTTTAAGCCATAATCAGCTTTATATAAATGCATGTAGGTTTTTAAGACGAAAGTGGAGGACCCGTGCGAAATCGCCTTTTCATACAAACGTGGACTAACATATGATATTTTAATAACAACGGAAAATTACATTAACTTTTTTGACACAAGTCTTGATTTTATGCAACAATTGCGGAAATCATCTTTACGCACGTGTATCATACAATGTTTTACTATGCATTGTGCGAGTAAATAAAAAAACATATCATGGCAAACAAGTTTAATTATTAAAAAATTGAAAACAAAAAGCACTAGTGCGGAAAAGTGCTCTTTTCCGCATGATATGGCTCCGTAGGAAAGGCACTTTTCGAGCACATGCATTGTAAACATTATTGAAAATATTTTGACACAGTCTGTTGTATGTTAACCGAACAAGAACAATGTTATTCTCTACTAGCACACTTTTGGCATTGGTGAAATCATTATTGATGGAAGCCATTTTGAAAAAAACCGCCCAAGTGCGAGTCAAACTTGCGCACGAAGGGTTCCGTACCATTACAAAAAAAAACAGCAAAAAAATCACGTTTATTGTATAGGAGCCCCATTTAAATACTTATATTCTTCTGTTTTTAGTATTTGTTGTTATAGCGGCAACAGACATCATCTGTGAAAATTTCAACTGTCAAGCTATCACGGTTCATGAGATACATCATCATCATCATCATGTCAGCCGATAGACGTCCACTGCTGGACATAGGCCTCCCCCAAGGCTCGCCACTCCGACCGATCCTGTGCCGCTCGCAACCACCGAATTCCCGCGACTTTCACCAGGTCGTCGCTCCATCTCGTTGGAGGCCTACCGGCAGTTCGTCTTCCGGTACGCGGACGCCACTCCAGAACCTTTCGGCCCCACCGGCCATCAGTTCTGCGAGCAATGTGCCCCGCCCACTGCCACTTAAGGTTTGCAATTCTGCGAGCTATATCGGTGACCCTAGTTCTACTGCGGATATCATCATTTCTGACTCTATCACGCAGAGAAACCCCGAGCATAGCTCTCTCCATTGCCCTTTGCGTGACCTTGAGCCTTCTTATGAGGCCCATCGTTAGCGCCCACGTCTCAGATCCGTATGTCATCACTGGCAACACACACTGGTCAAAGACTTTTGACTTAAGACACTGCGGCAATTTGGACGAAAAGATACTGTGGAGCTTCCCGAACGCTGCCCAACCGAGTCGGATTCGACGAGTGACCTCTTTCTCGAAGTTGGACCTACCTAACTGGACTGTTTGTCCTAGGTAGTCATGAGATACAGCCTGGTGACAAATAGACAGACGGACAGCGGAGTCTTAGTCATAGGGTCCCGTTTTTACCCTTTGGGTACGGAACCCTAAAAAGAAGAAAGAAACTGCGTAGTGTACCTATACCAACTATAAGGCACCAGACTGCTAAGTTAGGTTGGGCCTAAATCGCCAAGTAAAGAAGTAGAATAGACAAACAAACAGAAAAGCCCAATCCGTGCTAAGCCCCGAGACCGGAGAAGAATCAATTTACTCCGCTAATCCGCTGTTATAATGGCCGTTTTATAATTCAGGAATTGAATCCACGAGTAACAGACAACGAAGGGACAGTAGAGAAACCTTCCATATGTACATTCGAACTTTATTATTTATTTATTTAGTCGTATGGCATATTACAATTCATGGTCGCTTTACAGATTTACAAATTAATAGTTAGGTTCTTTACCCAATGGGCTGCGTCGTCGCTTAGCTTAAGTAAGTCCAGAGGATCTCCTGTGTACTTCCTTTTTGGGCAATCGCGGACTATGTGGTCATTTGTTCAACAACTTTTAAAAATAACTAGTGATTTGATTTTCATTACACTTCAAAGTTTATCCTAAGACGCAATGTATTGCAAAATTTGTTATGTTTAAAGGGTGACAAGCAACGTCAAACACACAGATGGCAACGTACATTGAAAATAATATTTAATTAGTATGAAAAAGGCATAATCTAAAAATTCATAACTTAAAAAGTGGCTGAACAAATGTTGGTCAGTTTGAGGCGTACAGCCTCCAGTTTCATTAATTGCTCCTGTTACATGAAACACCGAGTATATTACGAGTAAATATTGCCAAATCAAATCGTTATGTGCCACTAAAAATTTAATCCACTACTGCTGGGCTAAAAGCAACGTAAATAGGTATACTTATTAATTTTATAAATATATTTATTGTACGTAATAACAGTTTTTAACTTTAAATGGTACAGTAATAAAACTTAATTAAAAAAACGATAACCAAAGTCTAAAAACCTGAACTAAAATAAAAATAAAAAAGTTTATTAGGGCGTCATTCAATATTCCCACACCGTAGGCTCGAGTTGTCACTATGTTTTCTTTGTAATTGATTGAAGGTCTGCTTCATTTTAGCACGAACTTGGTGCCTACTTCAGTCCTTTTTAAGATTTTAAATACCTACACCCCTTTAATCATAAAAAATCCCTTGGTCTCTTTCTAACAAAACCAAAAATCTAAATAACGGATTCTGGACGGCTTGTTAGGTTTGACAGACGATTAGGAACATTACAATGTTATTTAGATTAGATATACGTTTTGACATGTTTTAATAAATAAGAGAATAATTTAAAAATTGTTAATAGTTTTGTAATGTTTGTATTTTAATGTAAGAATGCATAGGTGCATGTCAACTTAGTATATGACTAAGGTGTATAAGTATATGACTTGTATTTTGGAAATTATGTGACATTATTAAAATACTATACCAATTGAAATTAATTGCATTGAATTTTATATGAATGTTTTTGTTAAATTATTATTGTATCTTAGTATGTAATTTTTTTATGTTAGTGTGTAAGATATTTTTTTGCTATGCCCTACCAGGGTATCAGTGCCTCTTACTTTGCAAATACCATCTATGTAATGTAATGTACATGATTATGCAAATAAATAAATACAAATACAAATCTCCGTAGACAATTTGTTATTTGCAATTCGCCAAAAATGTGGGTCTTGTTTGAAGTTTTTAGTTTCTATTTATAGTATTTCCATCCGATTTGCTTCTTTGAAATAAATGTAAAATAAACCAACGTTTCTCTACCGCCCCGCCTTGCACTGTGTTTCCGTACAAAACTTCCGACATAAATAACTAGCAGAATCTCTTAGGGGCCGAACAATTTATGAAAACCAATCCACCTTTATTGTTTTAGGGGACATTCTGAACTCTCGAATTCTGAGCCACTGTCAGCGTCTAAAGAAAAAGTTGAAAAGTTGTATAAAAGCTTTTGAGTATTTCTGACTTAATTGTCAGACCCCATATCGCCGCTATACTTACTCAACCTCGTATCTGCGACACTCATTTGATGACAAAAACACCCGTATTCCGTAAAGAAAAGCGACATTTCCATCAAATAATTGTTGCAGATATGAGGTTGAGTAAGTATAGCGACGATATGGAGTACTGCTGTCACCTTTGGGCAGGAGCACCTGGATGCCAGCAGAGCTTGGACCCTTCGACAGTCCAAAGGCGCGCTGTACGAATCGTCGACGATCCCAAACTCACAAGCGGCATTGAACCTTTAAGTCTAAGGAGAGACTTTGCCTCCTTGTGTGTGTTCTACCGCATGAACAATGGGTTGTGCTCTGAAGAATTGTTTGACATGATGCCAACGGCCGCTTCCTATCACCGCATCGCTCGCCGCTCGGCAGGGTGTTCATCCTCACACCCTAGAACCTAAATGGTCGCGTACTGTGCGGTTTAAGAGGAATTTCCTCCTGCAGACGCTCCGACTGTGGAATGAGCTCCCTGCCGAGGTTTTCCCGAGGGTATTGGGTTCTTCAAAAAAGGACTGTACAGGTTTTTAAAGGGTCGACAACGCGCATGTAATATATCTGGCGTTGCAGGCGTCCATAGGCTATGGTGACTGCTACATCAGGCGGGCCGTATGCCTGTTTATGGTAAAAAAACGCAAACAGTCTACGCCTGTGGAATGGCCTGCCGAAGTTTTCTTAAGATACTACTTTTTGTGATATACTGATATAGGAGACCCTCCCTCCCCCTAAACGTGTGACGTAATTAATGGATGACCCCTTTAAGATGGATGTACGCTCTTTTCTTGAAGGTTTGAAGGTCGTATCGGTCTGGAAATACCGCAGATAATTTAGAAGAGTAAGCTTAAGGGGCCCACTGATTATCAGTCCGCCAGACGATATTGGCCTGCCAGTTGTTCGGAACTGTTTAATTTTTAGGGTTCCGTACCCAAAGGGTAAAAACGGGACCCTATTACTAAGACTCCGCTGTCCGTCTGTCCGTCTGGCCGTCTGTCCGTCTGTCCGTCTGTCTCTCTGTCTGTCACCGAACCGTGATAGCTAGACAGTTGAAATTTTCACAGATGATGTATTTCTGTTGCCGCTATAACAACAAATACTAAAAATATACCGAACCCTCGGTGCGCGAGTCCGACTCGCACTTTGCCGGTTTTTGTTCTAACCGTCAGGCTGATATCGTCCGGCGGACTGATAATCAATAAGGTTAAAATAACACCCTGTCCTTCACTTCACACGTCCTTCTCAGTATCTGTCTTCCACTATAAATTTACTTTACGGTCCAAATAATATGGTAGCTTCTAACTTAATCATAAAATTTATATGCCACTCAGCAGTTTTGTATGAGATTCTCATATAAAATTCAAATTTTGTGACATATTTTATAGTGACCAATTAGGAAAGCCAGCATTTGAGCCAGGTGCGATTCGTGACGGTTATTTTATTTAAACAAAAAAAAGTGACGAAGCCTGTTGCGGATACCATCATTGGTATTTTTGTGACGAAGCATGTTGCTGATTTGTATTTGTGGCCACCTGACGAAGCCTGCGTAAATAAAAAAATATATAAATTAGGAAAGTTCCTTAAACTATCCCATTCGCTATTCAAAAATGCTCGTAAAATCTTCAGGTTCTAGATTTATACTTTCATGTTATAGTCCATAATTTGAAAGAGGCGATTCTCAGTAAACGACGGAAACTCTAGTAGACCGCGGGCCAGGAACAGATTTCCATGACCTATCGCCTCCCGGGCGAAAACTCGTGTAGTAGTTAACGGCTATGTATGATGAACCCTCGTGAACGTCAGCTGCCGCTCCGTTGGTGGGTTGAGGAATGGCAGCAAATAAAGTCTATAAAAAGAATTTAGTCATCGCCTCCCGCTTGATACTTTGTCAGATGATAGTTTAGATGCTATTGTGAATAAACAAAATCGTCAGCCGATTGTATCGATGTGGAAAGACCGTCAGCTGGTCACATGAACATGTAAAAAAGAAAATTCTTTTCAGTCATCGGCGTCATCGCCTCCCGTTTGATACTTTGTCAGATGATAGTTTAGATGCTATTGTTAATAAAACAAATCGTCAGCTGGTTGTATCGCGGTGGAAAGACCGTGTTACGCGTTTCGGTGGCTGCCATTACTCAACCCACCAACAGAGCGGCAGCTGACGTTCACGATGGTTCATCATACATGGCCGTTAACCGCTGTACGAGTTTTCGCCCGGGAGGCGATGACTGACGACATTTGCGCCTGGTGCCTTTGGTTCCTGTGATATATTATTATATGTAGAGGTCGTTAGCTTAGTCGCTTAACCTACGAAGCTGGAAGTCTTGTGCTCGAATTCCGGTGAGCTTAATATGGCTTATTGTGGTTGCTAGTTAGTGAATTCATTGATAGTTATAAATTACTACTATTAATAGTAGGGACTCCTCTGGAGTTGCAGGCGTACATAGGCTACGGAGTCTGCGTAACATCGGGCGGGCCGTATGCTTGTTTGCCACCGCCGTAGTATACAAAAAAAACTAATCGCAAATTCCGAAGTGTGAGAGCCTTGTTTGATCCGTCCACCTGCTGAAAATCAATACGTTTGAAGCTTCCTGCACCTCCGTAATATCACAACAGATGTCCTAATTACGGGACGGCGGGCGGGGGCGGTTATATTGCGACCTTTCAATAATGAAGACTGGGGGAAAAAGGAGGGTGGCGTAAGCGACAAGCGGCTAGCTTTTACTATTCTTACCTTAAAGACACAAAAGACACGTAACGCAAAAACTTGCGACGGAAGATATGGTCGTCGTGAGGGTTTTTACTTTGTATCTGAATACTCTGGAAATATAGGTAGGTAAGTACTTCTGTTTAAAGTTTTTACGAATCGACTGATGGTAATCAATTACCGCCGCACATGGACACCTGCAACACCATAGAGAGTTTCATGTGCGATACCAACCTAAGGGTCTCCCCAAATATATCGACGCGGAATCGGCTAAAGCCGATAGAAAAAACCTTTATTGCTACGCAATAAGAGCGAAAAAGACGTCGGCGCATCGGCAGGCGTCGGCCGATGCGAACCGAGCTGAATGACGACTTTTTCGCTCTTATTGCGCAGACATAGTTAGTTAGTTAGTTTTACTAGGCATTTTCCGCAACTCGACATCCAATGTGCCTATTTTGCGTGAAACGAGGTAGCGCTACTCTAACCACCCCAGCTCCTCCATGAAGCCTAGCAAAGTCTTCTGATTGCTAGTTGCCTCCTTTAGTGTGCATGGATTCCCTAGGTATTTGCTCCTATATACTTCTACCTGTTTACAGTCTAGGAGAATATGTTTTGTTGTTTCTTCTTCTGCCATGCACGCTCTGCACATGGGGCTGTCCGTTTTACCCATAATATGTAGGTGTTTGTTTAGTGTGTTATGTCCTGTTATTAATCCTACTATTTTACGTAGTTGGCTTCTTGGTGTTTTCAGTAATATTTTGGTAAGCTTGTGGTTCAGTTCCGGTAGAATTTCTTTGGTTTGCCTGCATGTCTTCATTTCATTCCAGTACTTGTTGTGCAGTTGTCTGTGATGTTGTTCTAGCTGGTTGTGTATGTAGGATATTGGTAGGGGCATGATTGGCTCGGGTCCATATGCCGGTGTTTCTGAACCTTTCCTGGCCAGTTCATCCGCTGCATCGTTTCCTCTTGATCCACTATGCCCCTTTATCCATTGTACTGTTACTTTGTTGCCTTCTTTGCTCACTTCAGTGAGGCTCCGATGACATTCAAGTATAAGCTCTGAAGTAAGTTTGTCGCTGCATAGCGCTTGTAGTACCGATTTACTGTCTGACAGTATTAGTATGGTTTCGTGTTTCACTCGTCGTCTTGTAATAGCATTGCAAGCTTCTATTATTCCTACACATTCAGCTTGGAATACCGTATTGTGTTCCCCAAGGGATTTTGTGATGTGTATGTTCAGGTCCTCTGAGAAGACACCACATCCTGTCCCTTCGTTTGTTTTTGAGCCATCTGTGTATATTCTTAGGTTTATTTGGTTTAGTCCTTCTTTCGGATCTTCTGTTAAAGATATGGCGTAATCTTTCCAGAAGATCATAGTTTTTGGTATTTTGTCGATGGGCTCTTCCAGCATGGGCAGTTTTAAGATCGTATTTTCATAGATCTTCTTGTGCGATGAGCTGAAAGATGTCCATAGGTTTAGATTTTTCAAACGAAGAGCTGTGGCAGCCGCTTCTTTCTGTATGTATATGTGTAGTGGCAGGAGTCCTAGCATTATTTCTAGAGCCGCAGTCGGAGTAGTTCTCATGCAGCCCGTTGCAGCCACACATGCTAGGCTTTGTGTTTTATTTAGTTTGTCTATTACTGTAGTTAGCTGGGTGCGGGGCCACCATGCCACCGCGCCGTAGCTGATCATTGGCATTATTACCATTTTGTACAGCCACAGTATAATGTGAGGGGCAAGTCCCCATCTTTTGCCCACCATCCTCCGGCATTGCCAAAAGGCTACTGTTGCTTTGTTCAGTTTATTGTCCAGGTGTTTGTTCCAGTTCAGTTTGTCGTCCAGGATTATGCCTAGATACTTTACGTCCTTTGAAAGTGTCAGTTTTGTGCCAAAAAGTGTTGGCATTGCATATGTACCCAGTTTTCGTTTGTGTGTGAAGAGAATTGTGTCGGTCTTGTCTGCGCAGACATAAAGGTTTTTTCTATCGGCTTTAGCCGATTCCGCGTCGATATATTTGAGGAGACCCTAAGATGGGAGTACGTACGCAGGTACGAAGTTTGCAGATCGTAATACTGCGAGACAGTTTAGCTAATAAAGTCACCAATCGGCCTATTTAATTATTTACTGCTTCATTTTTTTCTACATTTTGTATTTCATTAAGTTTCTATTGAGCTTTTCTGCCTTAAGGATGACTCACGTTAGACCGGGCCGTGTCCGGGCCGGAGCTTCCGGCGCTTCGTTTTTATGGAAAACACCACGTGATCACCTGTCATGTCATAGAAAAGTAAGCGCCGGAAGCTCCGGCCCGGACCCGGCCCGGTCTAACGTGGGTCATCCTTTAATTAACTAGTGGAAACTGTTTTGGCTTGTGTTTTATTAATATTAATTAATATTGTGTAAGATTGTAAGCTGTTTGTTTCCCAATAAAATGAAATAATAATAAAACAAATCTTAAGTATTTTTTCGCAACCTCAATAGTTAAAAAAAGTATTACTCTATCGATAACAGAATTGTTTGTAATTGTTTTAAATTTTTTTTTATAGGAATTAAGTTTTTAGTCTAAACCGCAATCTCCCTTCACTAATACCGTCCCTTAGCGGATAAAGGAAAATATTTGGCAATGAAATCCTCAGCCCCGTAATTGTGGGCCTCCGTCGGCTGCAGGATATCTCTAGAAAATAGTGCTTTGTGTCCAAAAAGACTTCTAATAATTTGTTAATTTGTCTGGCATGGCAACTGGTGGTTTATGAAATGAAGTGAAAAATCTTTATTTTAGGCAACTAGCAAAATATTTATATTAATACCATTCTTGGTAATTACTAACCTACAAACATGTATCCGCGAAGATCCCCAACCCGCTTTGCAATTGAAATTTAAACCAAATTGTTTGGAAAATAAAGTTGATTTTCCTTTAGTTTACGTTTTAAGTAAAAAAAGGAAATTTTAGTTTAACCTCAACCTATCCAAGCTTTTTATTCATTACTTGCTGAAATTGGAATATGTCCTTTAATAGTGTCTTTAAGACACAAAGCGTTTCGTTGTAGAGCAGTAGGGTAGCAATTGTCAACTCTTGCAGTTTCCTAACTTAATAAATAATACTAAATATTAAATCTATATAAATCTTTATACTTATGAATCTTAAACTTATTAGATGTATAAATTTATCTGTTTGGAGTGAGCACTTTAAGTATACTTACTCGTATTTATCTATGGTTAAACGTAGACGTTAGAATAGTGTGCAATTTAAAATGATTTAAATTTAATATTTATATATAATATATAACTATAGGTATATTATTTAGCATAAAACTTTTAGATGCATCTTTGATATGATAACAGAAAACGTATACCCAGGCTATCTATGTTGTTTTCTGTATTTTTCAGCCATCATAAAAACAAATACTGACTGAATAATTTCATCCAAAAACTTCATTAATACATCCATCCCTATCCTCCCCTAATGTGTAAATGAGACAGCGTACAGAAGTCTAATTACGCCCCAATTCGTATATCACATGATAATTAACAGTACAGCCCTTAAGCTTGGATAAATTATAAATAAGAACCTTATCATTCTGTTTATAAGATTAAAATTCCTTTAACTCAAAAATAAACACAATTTACACTGCTTCTGTCCTTTACATGTTATCTCCCAACTTTTCCATGCGATTAACGTCATCTTTATTTCTATCGTAATAGAGTTTATTATCGGTCGTTTCATCGGTATGTTAAAGAAGAGGTTCTAGAAGGAATGAGGTGTGCTACCCAAATATTGACACTAGACTTAAGGGGAATGTGTCCACATGAGGTGTAGCTGTTTATTTGCACAGCTATAGAAATAGCAATAAGATGGTGGAGATACTCGGAATACTGGGATGCATATAGAATAAAAGATTCGGAGTTTTGTTTGTAGTTGGAATTACACTAGATCCAGGTAAACCTAGGTTTTTTGTTTACTTGTCTATTCTAATCTGGTTATCTGAGTTCAGTAAATAGGTAGACATCTCTTTGATTTAAAATAGTCTAGGTAAATATTATAGGACTATCTTACACAAACCGACATGCGGCCTGATTCGGACTTTAAGATACGTCAAAAATTTGCTAAAGATACGACATGGATTGGATATGACAGTGTCAAACAAAAAAGTCAGTTTTCACACTGGCATATCCGATCTTTAGCATAAATATGACGTATCTTAATGTTCGAATCAGGCTGATAGTTTATTTATATTTTATAAATTCCTTTTACGCAAGTGTTGTTAATTTTATTTATGCATTAGTTTTATTTTCTAAACTTATCACTTAGGTCTTAATATCTTAAAGTAGTGATCTCTGTTTATTTTTTTTGTTTTTTACCCCCTTATAATTTTTCTTACCCCACCTAAATCTCTCGTTTTGTTGTTGTCTTGTCTTGTTCTTGTTTGTTTTTGTTGTTTGTTGTTTGCCTTGTTTTTCTCTTGTTTTATGTTTCATTTTGTACAATAAAGAGTTTTACTACTACTACTACTACTACTACTACTTTAACCGGCTTGTTGGTCTTTAAAACATCTAAAATATTTAATAATTTATGAATCAGCTTGATAACAAAATCTAGGCGATTTGAATAGGCCATTTAATTTCTAAATATGCAGATTGTCGAGAGATATTCTCGAGACGGGGATATTTACGAAATATTAAGCATTCACCACTTCATTTCCACTCCAATGCGACTTCAAACATTATCATAAATTACTGAGAATCGTGGCGAATATAGGACGGTTAGTGCTTGCGACTACGAGACGACTCCGATGATTTGGCTATATATGGTTGTTAGATATAGAAAGAAAGAAAAGAAAGGAAATACATTTATTCAACGCCACAACAAAGTACATAAAAAAGAAAGGCATGCAGACATAAAAAACCATTTTAAGGCTAAATAAGATCCCCACTCAGCATAATGCCGCGGCAAACCGTATCGCTGGTTTCCTGTGGGGATCTAAATTTAATGGCGACACGTACGCCAACGACATACAAATAAATTAACATTGACATAAAAACACAAACATTATTAAACATATCAAACTGTAATTTCCTATACCCGGCTGGATCCAATGTGTCTTCAGCAGTCGCGGCCGACGTTTTACCCCCTCTATTAACATTTGATATTACGAACGCCGTAACCTTGGCTACAGTGGCAAAATTGTCTCAATTTACCTACTTTTGGTAATATTTTGGGTTATAGAAGTAAACTGATCACAAGTTTATAATTACTTTAAACAGGTGTCTCTACATTCAAACAGCATAAATGATATATTTAAAAGTATTTCCTATACGTAGGTACATAGTATAAACTCCATTTAAATATTATGTTATGCAGGTCCATAACTTATAATTTTTTTTATTTTTTTATTTATGTCTATCGTATATTTGAAAATTGGGGTAAAATACAATACAAAAGGTATTAATAATAAATAACAATAATTAAAACTAATAATAAACTAAAATAACAATAATTAAAACTAATAATAAACTAAACTAATATGCGCCTCCACCCTGCATCGTACCCGGCTCAAAAGTTCCCATGATGAATACTTATGAATTATGTTGGACTTTTACCCTTAGCATTTATCCTTCATTTGACTTCTTAAATTCTTACTATTCTTGCTTTATGTCAAATGTAAACAAATGAATGAATTTAAAGAAGTAAATAACCTTTTGAATTCCAAATAAAACTTCACTATAGAAAGAAACCATAAATGTGCCATTTTCAACCAAAATGGTACTTATTGTCGGTTGTCCATCAGGCGCTATTTCCATATAGCTTCAATTCGAAATCAACCTTATCGAAAAGCGACAATGTGGTACCTTTTGGTTGAAAACGTCACAAATATGTAAAAACGATACTGTAAAAGCCGCAACGCCTAAACGTCCCTCGATTCCGCTATTTAAGCTCCATCCATTTTCAATGGTCCTTTAATTGTACATCAAAATGAATCTTAGATTTATTCCGATTCAGTAATTATTAGGCTGAAAGGAATCAGAAATGGCTTAGTAATTCATCAGGGAACGTTAGTATGGTTTCTTAGAAGAAATATATTGTAGGCCAAAATGTATCTTAATAATGTGTTTATATGTATTTTTTATTGTTTTTATGTGTTTTTATATTTTACTTTTATATTCATTATTCATATATTATAACACTTATTGAAATATTATAATCGCTTTTATAATAAAACAAATGAACTATTGTCAACCGAACTAGTCTCGGTCACAAGTAGTTCGGATAATTGAGGTTCCTCTGTCCATCATTATTATTGTGGTTATTACACTTTTTTCTACTCGTCGAGTATAATCTGTGTATTACAACTTCAAATGCAACACTACAACCTTACTCTTTTCAACGTTGGATAGTCTATGATGGTCTATGGCACTTCCGACTCAGGCATAAGAATTTTATCGATACGGTTTAGTCAATTATAAAAATTTTTAAAATAGAACTTCATACATTTCGATAAAATATTTCTTGTTTAAGGAGACACGATTCAATGCAAATTAGCCTACTTAAACACGCTGCTGCGTCGCATCTGCTTTGTGATTGGTTGGCCAACAAAAACATTTTATTTTATGTTGTAGTAAAAACAATTGCTTCATAACGCGCATGTGACACCCTTCATATAGCAAAATCCATACCCTACGAAAAGTAGACTTGTTAGTCTCCATAGGCTACGGTGGCCAAAATCGAGAAAAAAAATGTCTTAAAACTGAATTTAGCAAGGAGCAGGTACCAGGGCCTCATGAGTTACGAGGAGGTGTCGTTGACCAACCCGCCGGGGGCGCCGGGCCCGGCGGCTGGGGCGAGTACGAGTATGAAGGTATCGCGGGCTGCGGCAGCTCGCGTATCTTAGCTGTATACTTTTGGTTTTGGTTTGGTTTGGTGGTATGATTCTACTAGTTGAAAGTATTATTTTTTTGTCTCGTAGAAAAAGTATTGTATACAATAGTGATATAATCAGCAAGCTTCGTTGCTTAAACACGTTGCTGAAAAGCTCTATTATATCACGATTGTATAAAATACTATTTACCTCATTCACGAATAATATCCCAGATCTTTCAAACCTTATATGACGACAATGACAATTATGACAATTATGACGTGTAATATGAAATATTATTATAAATAAATAAGTATGAGTATGAGTATGTTTTATACTACGTCGGTGGCAAACAAGCATACGGCCCGTCTGATGTTAAGCAGTCTCCGTAGCCAATATACGCCTGCAACTCCAGAGGAGTTACATGCGCGTTGCCGACCCTATCACCGCACCCTCGTCGAGCTCTGGCAACCTTACTTACCGGCAGGAACAGAACACTATAAGTATACATTAAACCATTCTCTTAATGGCAGCCACTAACATCGGACAGACATTAGATGTATTCGTATGTGTATGTAGGTTTGTGTGATGTGATGTGATAATAGAGGTCTATCACAATTACTGGAGCTATGTGATTATGTGTGAATCCGTGATGCGCGGGTTATTCTTCACTCGACGCATCGAATACAAAACTCAATTAGTTAATACTTAATACAGGGTGATCAATCCAAATGGGTTAGTATGGAGAAGTCAGAAACTATGAAAGATAGCGAAATCTATTCTTAGGCACATGGCGTCGATTTTAGATTTAATAATAATGACATTCAAACTTTTTTTTTTAACTCTCATACATAACCGGGAATCGAACCTAGTCAATATTTATGTAATCGCGTGTAGTATTTGTTTGTATAATTGATCCTGAAAGTATAAAGTTATGTATTAAAGATTTAAAAAAAATTGAAGGTCATTATTATTCAATCTAAAATCGAAGCCATGGTTCCTAAGAACATATGTCGATATCTCTCATAGTTTCTGACTTCTCCCTACTGACCCATTTCGATTAATTACCCTGTATATATATTTAAACTTTAATGCACAAAACACAATATATTGCTAAATGACATTCTCTGCTATTCATTCATATGATTTATAAACTAAAATAGATGTCATATATTAAAGAAAAAGTGACGAAGTCGTCCAGCATATGGTTTATGATTGTGTCGAAAATATTGACGAAGGGCAGCGAAGGACGAGCTGCAGGGCGCCGATATCAGGGTCTCTCTACATATGTCGACGCGGAATCGGCAAAAGCCGATAGAAATACCCTCTGTCTGCGCAAAAACAGCGAAAAAGTCGTTCGGATCGGCTCGCATCTCGCCGACGTGCCGACGCCTCTTTCGCTCTTATTGCTCAGACATAAAGGTTTTTTCATGTTTCAAAAAGTGGCCCCCATGTTTAAGATTCATCTGTTTACGTTACATGTCCGTCTTTGGGTCACAAACTTACATAGTTGAGTACTATTAGTTCTGTTATTCTGTGATAGTTGTACCAAATTTCAACTTAATTGGTCCAGTAGTTTCGGAGAAAATAGGCTGTGACAGATGAACAGACAGACAGACCCGTTCCGTTTTTTCCTTTTGAGATGCGGAACCCTAAAAATTGCAATTTTACTTGTTTTCCATTGGTAATTTAAGGCGGCATCAACTTAAGCGTGGTGTCATGCCTGAGTAAGGGGAGTTTCGTGCGTAGATTACGGTACGATTGTCATGTCTAAATTTGTATAGCTTTAATGCAATGGGCCCATATAATTATACACATTCCATCCTCAAAACAAACGTGATCGACTAATACCATTTAAAAAACTTGTCATCTAGCCCTTTTATTCTTATCAGTAAGAGCTTTCTTGAAATAGTCTGCTGTTAAATAAGTTGTACCAAAATTCATATACGTTTATTAAGTAAAGATTTCTTAACACTTCTTTAATAGCAGTGTTTTACCTTACAATAAAACACTTATTAAGCGAAATACCTTATTCAAAGCCTATTAATATTTGAGAGAGGCAACATTGTTTGTCGTGACGTGACGGTTGCTGATTGCTCAATACCCCACTCCATTCTCCCCTCCATCTAGTTCCAGTTTCTGCCACCAGGGGTCGTAGCTACGGAGGGCGCTAGCAAGCGCGCGACCCGTCATTGGATCTCAAATCTAAGGATACCCTATTTTGAAAATAATAATGCAATGATTCAAGTCATTGTAAGGAGGTTAGGTAACCTATTTTTACTCTTTACTTACAGAAGTGATAATACCGCGCATTTTTAATGCACTGCTTTAAATTCTTATAGTTATAAGATGTAAGTAAAGGTGCAAATGGTGCAAAGTTGAAAGTGAATCATTGCATGTCTCTTCCGCCAGGCAGGAATAAAAACATAGGCTTTGAATAAGGTATTTCGCTTAATAAGTGTTTTATTGTAAGGTAAAACACTGCTATTAAGCTTCGTACCGTTATTCAAAGCCTATTAATATTTGAGATCTGTCTGTTATCGCCTGGTGGCTAGACGCCAATGTGAATGAGCTATTCAATGTGAATAACTTGTGTGACTATCGAACACATTTATAATGTAGTGGAACCATAATATTGCGTAACAAAATTTAGGTTTCCTGTCCCAGGAATAAAGCGAGATCTATGTACGTTCTTGGTGATAAACATCTGTGTGTTAATCAAAATTTTATAGGTTATTGAGGCAGGCAACCTAATATTTCTAGATTTAGGTACCAGAAAGGATGGTGTGATGTGAAACAAAAAGTCGATAGTCATATGATTGTTTATTAACTCAGATAGTTTAATACCATGATAATTTCAAATATACAACCTTGTACTTATAAGTACTTACATATTAACCATTTACAATGTTACATAACTCTAATTACGATCGTATCATCAATCGAATTATGCCGTATGTGGATCGATTAGTAGCTTACAAATAGGAACAACTCTTATAGCTATTTCTGATGACAGCGAATTAGTAATTAAAATCGACAGATTCACAAACTGCAAATTGTTAAGCAATACATAAATAAGGAGGTAAGAATAAACATTTATAATCGTGATACTTTTTCAGCCTGAATTTTGTTCCTTTACTAATAGCACTTCTACAACAGCTGGTAAGTAACATTATTGTAAGATATTATATACTTACAAATTAAAAGGTGCCCTTATTCTATATCTATAATGAGGTTGTTAACACCAGTTCATGTTAATTATTTTAAAGGTTTGAGTTTCATCTATCTTATGCATTTATTAGCTACATATACAAGGACAAGTTACTACCTTAAATATGACATGTAAATAACATTAAATAAATTGTATCTATGAAATGTGCAGTTTTATTTGATTCTCTCTGCTCTAATCAACAATTTATTAGGAGGAACTTTACAATCCAATAGTGGTAATTAATCAAAACTAGGTATCATCTCAGTGATTAATCAATTATCCACAGGAATAAAGCTTTTTGTTACTTCTGAGGCAGGTGCTAGTGGTCTAATTTCTCTACAATAAAAGTTAGCAAATGTGTTTTGTGACCGCCAGTTACCGCGAGCTAGGATTTCGTCTAGCGAGAGATCCTGGACCCAATTTTTTGATGCAACTGCTGGGCGCACACTTCCCGGACTTGCTTGGATACCTGCGTCTAGTAGTGCTTTTTTAACCCAGTTTGCGATAACCGTGCGAGATGCGGACTTAGGTGGGCCACAAGCAGTTATAAACAGATTTTCAGATCTGCATATACTACGTCTCTCGGCTGCCAAAGAAATTACCTTTTCAATCCAAAACACTGGGTCAATATTTTTACACTCTTCATTTCTAAATAAACGCCAGCCTGACTGCCTATTGCCAAAAGAGTCTGTTTTTGAACCGAACATTGGCCAAAAAAGTATAGAATTTTCAGATGTGGAATAATGATCGTTGTTTATTGATAATAAAGTGAGATCATGCACCCTGCGCCCCGAGCATAATAAGAGTAAGATTGCAGCTCTCTTTGAACATTCATATAGGCTATTCTCATTTACTGTGTTACTTTTTAACCAATTTATTAATGTATCGGTATCCCATATAGGAGTTTTATTTATTTTCGGGGTTTTCATAGCAATAGCCTTTAATGCATGTTTAACGAGAGCGTGAGAGGCTAGATTAATTTGTTTATTAGGGTCCGTAAGGGTAACAACCGCTGATTTGTACACTAGAATGGTAGCATATGAGAGACCTAATTTTTGATGTAAGTCAATTAGAAATCTAGCAAGGTCTGCTCCTGAGGGCTTAACGGTATCAACCTCATTATCTCGTGACCACTGAGACCACCTTTCCCATGCCGGTTTGTATGTTTTACGGGAGGATTCACGCCAACTAGAAAGCAATAAGCATTTTTGCTCCTCTGACCAGTTCTTTACGCTTTCCGCCCACCCCCACATTTCCATACTTCTAGGGTCATTTCTTGAACTTGGGGCGGCGCTCTGTTCGTGTTCGTGTCTATCAGCACCTGGTCTAGGGCAAATATCATGAATGGAGGGGCTAGGGCTCGATTCTTCAGGTCTGGCCTCCAGAAAACCTTCGGCCACCGTGGGGCTATTATTAAATATATCCCTACGGCTGTATTCAAGTGAGCTAGTACCTGCGGTATTAGAAATGGCGGTGGGAATAGCCATGCTAGATGGTAGCGCCAGGTTTGACTGAAAGCATTGTGAAATTGGGCTTGGTGATCTGTCACATCGAGTGATACATAATTTGGGACTACGTGCGCCGTCGCTGACGCGAACAAATCTATTATCGGGGTGCCCCACTTTGCGAATATTATCTCTGTTATTGTTGGGAGAAGATGCCATTCGGGTGAGGCAGTTAGGCGAGATAGACGATCTGCCTCGCAATTGAACCTCCCTGGGAGATAGTGAATCTGAAAGTGGATGTTCCATTGATCTACCAGGTGGAATATTTTGTAACAAAGGTCCATCAGGGCAACTGATCGAGTTCCCCCTTCGTTCCTTAGAAATGCAACCACCGATTTGTTGTCGCTTTGTATCATTAGAGATGAATTTTTTAAATATTGGCGACAACGTTTTAGGGCATAAAACACTGCTAGCATTTCTTTTATATTCGAATGGAGAGTTGATTCGGTGAAGGTCCATCGTTCCCCTAATTTCACGTTGTCTACTTGGGCCCCCCATGCTAGTAAAGAAGCGTCGGTTACTAGGTAATGACTTATTGGGGGATAATGTATCATGGATTCTTTGTTGAGGTTGTCCAACCACCAAACTAATTCGTGCCGCGCATTCTGTGGTATTGGGAACCGGCGTTCTTTCGGTCGGTTTAGAAGACTGTGGCAATATTTTAACAGCGCCCTGTGATTCAACCGGCCTCGCAATACTGAAAAACTGGCAAAGTTTAGAGAACCTACTATGCTCTGAATTTCTTTTAGGCACGCCACGTTGTACTTTAGTAAAGTTACTATTGTTTGTCTGAGGGCGGAGCATTTCTTTGCTGGTAGAAATTTCTTGTTGGTATGCGGGTCCCAACATATTCCTAGGTATTCTATGACTTTCTGCGGAGTTAGAATTGATTTGGTCCGATTTATTTGCCAGCCTAGCTGTTCTAGTAATCGTACAGTTTCGCGAGCTTGACTTGCCAAAATTTGTGGGCTCTGATGTGCTAAGAGGAAATCGTCTAAATAAACCAAGATTCGGATCCCTCTTTCCCTTAGTACTTGGGCCACCCAATTGGTTAGAGAAGCAAACATTTTTGGCGCACAGGCCAAACCCATGGGTAAACAAGTCATCTGCATTAAATTGCTGTTGAAAATGAGCCTGAGAAAACGTTTGTGGCTTGTTGCAACTGGCAAATGGAAGTAGGCCTCTGACAAATCTATTTTTACAAGCCAATCTAAGGGCTGTAGGAAAGCTGGAATGCGATGCATGTTGATTAATTTGAATTTTAGAACAGGTAGGAACAGGTTCAACCTTTTCAAATTGAAAATTGGCCGAAACGACCCGTCTTTTTTGGGGCTTAGAAACATGGGTGAGACAAAGCTGGGACCGTGGTTTGCCGGTTCTAGGACCCCCATTTTTACTAGTTTTTGGATGGCTTTTTGCATTTCGGCAGAGTATGGGGTTTGTAAGCTTAAGTTTGGCATCAAAAGCGGGGGTTTCATGTAAAATGGGATCCGAAAACCTTGAATTAATTTTAAAAGGGTCGGAGGGGCGTTTAATGATTCCCACATTCTTACAAAATGTCTTAGCTGCCCCGCTTGAAAACTGTGCAAGTCAGAATCGTCTCTTTTTATCATAATCCCTGCGCGGGACATTTGGGCCTGCTTGGCGACCTTGGGTTCGAGCATTGGACTGATAGGCATATGGGCCCCTAGCTCTTGGTGCGCTTCTTTGGCGAGAAGGCTTAACTTGGGAGCTTGCCATTGGTCTCGGTTGGCGAAATGCGCCCGGCCACCCTCTTGGTAAAAAGTTATAATTGCCTTGCGCAGGCAAAGGTAAGTAGGATCTAGGGGGCCCATTTAACAAATAGCCAGATGGGTCATAAGCACCTTGCGCAGGCGCCCTTTGAGCAAAGTTTGATTGATTTAACCCTGCTTGCGCAGCAGGTTTGTTTGGTGGCGGACGGACCGGCCAAAAAGATTTTGTAGCTCCCCCGTGTTTTTCAATTGCTGACGATAAAGCCTCCTTTTGAAAAAGGTATTGGGGGCTTGGGGGGATCTTTCTTAACGACTCTTTAAAGAACTTATCCTTTACCGAGCGCAGAATATTATCTCGTCGCTGCTGAATAAGGTCAGCGCGGTGACCACAAGTTAACTGCAAGGCATCGTTAGAAATTTTTTGAAAGTTTCCCTCAATGAAAAGTTCTTTTACCTTACTTTGCAACGCCTGAGGGGTCAGCTCTGAAGTGGTTCGGGCCCAAGCAACTAGATCGTCAAAGCATGTTTGGGCGGCTTCGCCTTGTTTAATTAGTGCTTGCGTAATAGCTGCAAAGCCCCGTTCGATAACGCTTAAATTTGAAAATTTATCAAACGGCTTTAGTTCCTCGTTTGTTTCGAGATCTGTAAATGCCGGCTGGGAACAGTAAAGTTTTTGAACTTCCGAATATCGAACATTTGACCAATCCTCCGAATTAAAATGCTGAACTGAGGATACGAGGTCAACGTGCGCGGGCGAGGATTTGGGAACTGAAGGCTCTTTCAAAACGGTGTTTAATGCAAATTTTAACATTGTAGCATTATCATTAGAAGGCTGAACTTCAGCCTCAACCTCATACAACTCTCCGCTTACGTTACCCTCTATTTCATCCTCACAGCTATCAGACTGCGCTAAAGGACCCCCGGATTGATATTGAACCATGTCTCTGATACACTGTTGAATTTGGCTAACCTGGTTAGTTAACTGTTGAATCGCATCGTCAGTACGCTGCCGCTTGCGTCTCGACCCAGATTTTGCTTTTCTTTTTACCCCCGCACGATTTCGCGGCGGTAACGGCCCCACAGGTAGCGGCGGCTGTGACGATGGCCCGGGGGTTGGCTCCCATGACGGTCCCGGAGTGGGTGTAACATCATCTGATTCCGATGACGAACTCGTACCAGATGTACTAGCCGACATCTTATCACAGTATTTCTGAAAAATAAATCAGTATTAATACCAAAGTATTTTAAATTCTCGAACGGTAAAACCGTTATAAACTTTTTTTTTTTTTTTTTTTTTTTATCAGCAAAAACTTACAAATTTCTTGAATTTGTAACAACCGTACGCCTCGACAGACAAGACGCCAATGACGGGTCGCGCGCTTGCTAGCGCCCTCCGTAGCTACGACCCCTGGTGGCAGAAACTGGAACTAGATGGAGGGGAGAATGGAGTGGGGTATTGAGCAATCAGCAACCGTCACGTCACGACAAACAATGTTGCCTCTCTCAAATATTAATAGGCTTTGAATAACGGTACGAAGCTTAATACAATTCTACACCACTACTTAAATGTGTTGTTCTTTTATTTTCTACAAAAAAAGTTACATAACTACAAAAGTATCTATCACATCATAATTTATCACATTGTACCTACGTTAAAACGGTCAAATACAGCAGAATCCTACCGCCGTTATCTCCCCATCTTGATAAATATGGAACATTGTAAATTTAGACCAAAATAGTGGTCCGAGAATTAACAGCCGTGAAAATTTGAAGGAGCCTAAAGTGGACTCATTACCTACGGTTAAGACAAATATGCTGATGTGCGATTAACATAAGACTTAACATTCTTCACGTGGGGTGGCGTATATTTTAAAGTAAATTAGTGTTTTTTTACCAGTCTTTACCCATCACGCAACGTGTTCCGGAGATACGGGAGGCTTGCGTGGAGCCGAAGTACACATCGAGCGAATGCTGCCCATGGGTCTTGGGTCGCAGACAGAAGCCGCCAGCAGCAGTCGTCAGGGTGTAAGGAGTCCTTACAATAAAGAGGTTAAAACACATTTTCAAGAAAGAAGGGCACGGCTAAAGAATAAATTTTCGTTAATAGGTACACACATAAAACTTTTGAAATTGTATGCATGTTATATGGCGGTAGGTAAACGAAAAACACATCTTTTCAACTGAGTATGTAATGAAAACCATGACGTCCATGACTCACTTAAAGTGCACTCATTTGGAATCAAACCGGACCATGACGTGTTACAAACAAAACATTTCAACGTGTTACGTAATTCGGCTATTATGAGTGCGATCCAATCTCTCCTGTGTGTCCTCGGTAATTAGACATGGGGGACTATTGTGCGTTAATAGTGTGTGGTACAGGTGTGTGTCAGAAGAAGAAACAAGTGATATGAGAAAATAAGAATGAGGATAAATATATTGATAATTAGTAACACAATAACAAATTACAGATAATATAATATAATGAACCAAGCCCTGCTTGTAAAATTATAATAATATTCTACAACAAATGGGTATTATGTAAACAAACCGAAATAAATGTTATTTATGACTAGAAATCGACGGCTCGTGGCATTTAGTGGCACTAGTGATGAGACATCTCACATATTACCTTAACTGAGATATTTCAACTTTTAAATAGTTATTTGTGCAACAAGAGAGGAAAGTTGGTTTTTCTTGCGAGTGTTTGAGTCCCGAGAAAGCGAAAGATTCTATGTTAAAATCTTGAGTGTAGTGAGGGACTCAAAAACACGAGATGTAAAATAACTTTGCTCTCGTGTTGCACATACAATTTTACTACTTATTACTTACATATTAATTTAATGTACGCTGCCAGCGTAATGGGGACATTTGAGCCAGGTGCGATTCGTGACGGTTATTTTATTTAAACAAAAAAAAAGTGACGAAGCCTGTTGCCGATATCATCATTGGTATTTTTGGGACGAAGCATGTTGCTGATTTGTATTTGTGGCCACCTGACGAAGCCTGCGTTGCGGATTTTTTACATGTAACTATATTATTTTTTAAGATTTTCTCAAACTCTGTATTTTATTTTTAATGTAGTGTGCAAATTAAATAAATTTATATAAAATATTAAAAAAAAATGTATAAGTATACCTTATTCCCAACCAGTAAAGTACAAAATTGATCGTACATAGGTTAAACGGACAAGTCACACTTTGGTGCTGAAATGCTAACAATTAAATGTAAAAAACCCTTTTGATGTAACCTGTCACGGCGGTCAAAACTAGTTGTCTAGGAGCGATCGCTTTTCGAGATAGCGACGCGTGTTTCAAGGCAATAAATTATAATTTACAATTAGTTTTTATACCTTCAATTAAGAGTTACGAGTGAAATGGACTTGCACGCAATTTGACTTTTTATTTGTGCGACAGGTTTGATAAGTAAGTATACATATATTATGTATAATTAGCTCCATGCGTGAATTTATTTTTATTTTTGGATTCATAATTTATATCGTTGGAACACCGGAAATGATAAAAATACTTTTGTAAACCTTAACATTATTTTATTAAAAAATATTTAAAATTTTGAAAATTTTTGAGCGGTTGAAACGCTCATAATGGCGTGGCGTGGCGTTTCGAGCGTTTCGCTCACTAGCTTTTCGCGGGCAAATTTTTGTACTTTTTATTTATAATTTTAAGTTATTAAATGGTAATTTAAAAAGGAAATGCATTTGTAACATGATATAACGGTAACAAACATCCGAATAAAACATATTTCGTTCAAATATAAACTTCATGCATGAGGCTAATTGTAATGGAAAGATGTGTTTAGAATAGGGTAGTTGACAATTTTTTTATAATGTTATCAGGCTTGTTTTGAGGATCAAATGTCTGTATGGGACCTATTGCTTTAAAGCAGTACATAAGTCACAAATGATAGTCAAAGTTGACAATCGCACTTTACTGACGAGACGCTATTGTATAGAAGCAGTTTCGATGAAAGGAAAACAAGGAAATTACGATTTTGTCGATGAAATATTGCGTTTATGTATATTGTTTAAATAAAATGTAAGGAATCGAATGGTACCATTATTAATAACAAAACTTTCGTGAGACACAGACATATTAAATATATTAATAACGGGTCACTCACGTGTTTTAAGTCGAAAACCGTCGACGCAAGCTCCTGATGACGCTCCTCGGTACGGAGTGAAACATGTCGAGCGTTTTCGACTTAAAACACGTGAGTGACCCGTTATTAATATATTGAATATGGTACCATTATTGTTTTTCTATTTGGAAGTTAAAAAATATATATTTAGAAACTTGAGGTCTTGTACTTTTTTATTATTCCCATATATTTTTTAGATTGAGTTATAAAATTCAACATGTCTCAACAACCAATGCAGGTGCAATGTCAAAAGCATGGACGTGAGAATATAATGACGTTCGGATGTCACCTACAGACTACAGATGCATTACTGTTGCTACGTTACAAAATGCAGTACGTTCGCGATTGCATTACTGCCGCAATTATTACGTTCATTCAATCACACTCACAAATAATTGTACTTATCTACCGGGACGAATAAAATGTAAAATTTTATGAATAAATAATTGAATTGAATTGAATTGGACGCGGAACCTTGTAGGATTCCTCTAGGATTCTTCTTCATAATTGTATATGTACCTAGACCGCTTAACTCAAAAAATATTTTTAATTTAAGATTAGTTTAGTTAAGTTTATAAATATGCAAGCTTTTTTAGGGTTCCGTACCCAGAGGGTAAAAACGGGACTCTATTACCAAAGATAGATATAACTCCGTAATAGATGGATACAGTCTAAGGAAAAAACGTGCCTCGAAAATCAAGAAAATTTGATTCTCGATCAGAGGGCGCTACTAGCTTTGGCCTACTGTCGTATAGATGGCGTTGACGGTTTCGTTTGTTATTTAACAATTTTAACGCATATCAATGAAAGAACATGGGTCAAAATCATAAAAATAATTAATGCAAATAAAAAAAAATCATTGATCCATGTTTAAATACATTTTATCGTATTTTTATAAATCTTTATTTTTAGTTTTAAAGTGTGTCGACAGATGGCAGTGAATTTACTGTGCTTACAAAATTCACTATGACAGTACCGCTCTAGTATAAGTTACTCTATGCTATTACTAAGACGCGGACAGAATAACATCAGTGATTAACGCCACACTGCAGGCTAGCATGCACTGGGCCCAAGACAGAGCGGCCTGGAGAGCACTGGTGAAGAGTGTCCACACTCGTCACGTCCCTCAGCCATGAGGTTACGACAAAGAAGAAGAGATTACTAAGACTCCGCTGTCCGTCTGCCCGTCTGTCTGTCTGCCGTCTGTCTGTCACCAGGCTGTACCTCATGAACCGTGTTAGCTAAACAGTTGATATTTTCACAGATGATGTATTTCTGTTGCCGCTATAACAACAAATACTAAAAAGTACGGAACCCTCGGTGGGCGAGTCTGACTCGCACATGGCCGGTTTTTTTTACGAAATAAACAGGTTTTTTTTAGGAATTGACACTCCTGACTATGCAAGGAGTCTCAAAATTTTCTACAGGCTCCGAGTCTGTCAAAAATTACGAAAGGTTAAAAGTATCTTAAGAACATAATTTCTGTATACAATAAGGTCATGTACCTACACATATTTCTGACGTTATTCCATCTCGATATTTGAGACTTTGACTACATAGATCAGATGCACCGGTCCGTTTTTGACCTTTATAATTCACTAGCTTTTGTCCGCGACGTCGTCTGCGTGGAGTTAGTAAATTGAGTAGTGTATTTTTTATCTTCTTTTTATCGATTTCCCATACAAACTCCCCCCCCCCCCCCCGTTTCACCCCCTTAAACTGACTTCTGGGATAAAAACTACCCCATGTGCTTCCCCGGGACTGAAACTATCTCTATACCAAAGTTCACCTAAATCGGATCAGCGGTTTAAGCGTGAAGAGGTAGCAGACAGACAGACACACTTTCGCATATTTATAATATTAGTATTTCTAAATAAATGCAAAATAGATAAATGTTAACTACATCCACCATTTCTGGTACAATCCAATATTTTTAAACAAAACTTCAAACGCAAAACGCAAATAGGAGGGGGTCGGCAACCCCTTGGCACAATTATTATGGCCCTTCATTTAAATTAAATACTTGACAAGCTTCTGTTCATCGGAGCGAATAGCAATTTCGTTCTCGAAAGAAAAAGGACCAATGAATTTAAATTTAGAATTGTTTTCCCGTCTTCCCTTTCTGGATGGCTGTTGGATGCCATTTGACAGTTCGTGAAAAACAGCTTAAGATCATTCGTATTGCGTTATTCTCATTGCCTGCCAAGTTCAAACACGGCCGTAGTAAACAAGCATACGGACCGCTTGATGGTAAGGTTCTAGCCTACGGACGCCGAATAGAATAGAATAAAATTTTATTCGTATAAGCACAAACATTACATAATATAACAATAAAATATAGAATAAGATTAAAGTGCCACGAAATGGCCTCATCTCAGCATATTGCTACGCCGAAAGACTGCTTCAGATGGGTCTCTATTAGAATAGAATAGAATTATTTTATTCGTAAGTACAAGCAAGCGAATGATGAAAATAAAATATAGAATAAGATTAAAGTGCCAAAAAATATTGCTATTGCTATTGTTAATGGTGCTATTGTTTCCCATTAAGTTTTAAGTCATCATAATGTATTGTATGTCCGCATTTTCGTTAGTCATAATTTATTTGGTTCATAAATGCTTAACTTTTCAGGATTGCCATAAAACAAACCTAACCTATCTATACAGGATAAAAGTAACGGTTTCAGTTTTAGGACTAATGATAATATAGCAAACAATACATTATGACTTAAAACTTTTTTGCCGAACAAAGGGGGGGGCTTCAGAGATATTAAATGCAAGTTGCTGACTACGTGTAAAAAAAACCTGTTAAGTGTAGACTAATGTTTAGTTTACTTAGTTTTGTCATGTACGTCTATTCGTCAGGCCATCCGTCGCCATCGTCCGTCTGTCTGTCGGTCCGTTTGTCATCTTACTCGGAAACTATAGGTATTTACTAATGTTTTTGAGATTTACTAGTGAATATTTTTAGAGATAATCGATCCGAAAGTTCAAAATGATGTAATCCCATTATTTAAATTTGTTCTGGGGTATGAGAGGGGTGTATGAATCTGGAGGTCTTTTTACATCGGTACGTATATCGCCCGTGTTCTTATCAGAAACAGCTGAAAAGACATAGGCTGTTTCCTGATGGTGACCAAACGCATTTCAAGCTAGCATTGAATGTTGCTGACAATCGAAAAGGTAGAAATACGTTGCCTAAGACAACGGGACTGTTCTTAAATCAACCATAGAAATGGCATTTGCTAGTGACGTTTAAAATGCGCGGTGTTGCTTTGTTTGTGCTTTCATAGGAAATGTACCCAATTTCATTACACTTAAGTTTGTATAATTTAAGCCGTTTCTCCATTTGGTTGATTGCTCTTGCTTAAGAGCGTCTAATAAATGAACGAATTAAATTATAGTAGAACAGAATAGTTAGGTACCTACCCCACCATAAGAAAATGCCACGCACACAAAACGGCACCATAGAAAAGAAAGTGCTAGCGTCAGTGTGAAATTATAATTTCTAACACTATATTTATTATTTGTGATTGTAATTCTTTTCGCCTTTTCCAAATTTGCGAGGTCCATAACAGAACTAGCCAGAAAGTAACTCGGTAATTGCCTCTTTAGTTATGGAGCCTATTATAAAGCCGTTATTTTAGGTGTCTGGGGTTATTTTTTCCTTATTAAAATGAGCAGGTATAGAATATATTTTTATAAGTTCATGTCATCTCTAGTTTAGTAAAACTTGTTTTCAAATGTCACTGGCAAATCTTTAAAATAGTTTTCTTAAAAACTGTCAACGCAAACGAAAGAAGCGATAAGCAATCTCCGCTTGTTTCTATAAATTTAATATATGCTCTGACTCTGACATGTCTTTTATAAGGGTCCAAATCAATTTGGAGGTTAAAAATTCCTTTTAAAAAGTTCTTCGTTTCTGCTGTCGACAGCCATTTAACACGATTTTTATTTATTAAAAATATATTTTAAATATCCTTTAAGACTGCTAATTCCCGCAAATACCTCAAAGGCTGGTAATTTATTGTTTTCTTTAAGCCTTTGGGGGACGTGACTCTGGCATTAAAGGGTGCCTTCACCAATTGACGTAATCAAATCACTTTTAGGGGGAAAATAAAATTTGCTGGATTTTTCGCATTAATTTCTCCGCTTTTTCTGACAAGGCTGTTGAAAGGAATTGGGGCGTATTTTTTTTAAATTCGCAGCTGGTGAAAGTTGAATGTACTTTTCCTTCAAAAGATTTAATTGAATAGCAAACAAATAAATAAAACGACTAAAACGTAAACGACTATTTGAGGTGTAAGGCTGTTTATGACTTATGATTTTAAAAAATCTGAATTAAGACTATTAAATTTCTTTATACACAATATAAATTCAATAATCTAGGTACATATACTTACATAGATCTAAAGCGTTAAAACATCCAGCGATCTACTGAAGGAACTACATTCGTTATTACAATACAAAACCAACTGAAAACCTATCCGGTCTCAACAATTTGATATGGCTTTCATCTTATTTTGATTATACATAAGATGAAAAGCATATTATTATCAAATTGTTAAAACTTAAACCTCCATATTAGATTATTATAAATCGGGTCACTTACGTCGCGCCCTCGACCAGTGAAGACGTGTCGTTGCTCCGTGAAGACGGTCCTCGTAAATTGGACCGAAACATGTCGAGCTATTCGACTTAATAATACGTGAGTGACCCGTTTTAAAATATTCTAATGTTTGAGTCTTACGGGAGTTTTATAGTTAAACCTCTATATTTAAGCTTTAGTTTAACCTCAGGTAGCAAAATGACGTCAAATAACGTCAGTGACGTCGTAATGACGTAATAATGCTGTCATTATGACGTCGCTGACGTCATTTTACGTCATTTTGCTACCTGGGAACCTTAATAATCTAGTTTAACTCCCTTAGATTGTAATGTTTAGATAGTTATTTGTTCTCTGATATTTTTAACTGTAGCTATGATAGTTAAATTAACTTGTAACATTTCCGCTGAATTGTAAAACGTGCTGTATACACTTGTTTTGGATTTCGTGCTAGTTCTTAAGCCATAATGTGAATTGTATGTTTCTCATGATATTGTACGATATCTGATACTGTACCTAATAAAGTATAGGTAAATAAAATTTAGGCCCATTTAGACGGTTCAAGAATTTCATTCTGTATTTGTACTCTGTAGTTAGTCTTAGTCTAAAATAAATTTTCACGTTTTTCTGTAAATCTCTAGTAGGTACCTAAATATAATGAATCTCATTAAAAAAAGTCTAATAATTTTCTGCAAACAAGCTTAAGCGTTTCAAGTGCTCTTTCACAAGTACTAGTCTTAATTAGTGCCTTAGTAGTTAGGTTCTGCTTAGGTACTCAACCTCTAGACCTTCTTAACATAATTAAGTATCCCTACTTTAATATGGAAAATACGATATTAACTGACGGTATGTCTGTCTGTCTATCTGTTTACTTCTTTAAACCGCTAAACCGATTTAGATGAATATGAAGATAGTTTGAATCCCGAAGAAGGATTTACTTTTTATCACGGAAGTAATCATTCTACGCAGGCGAAATCAGGGGCAGAAACCTACCTACTTATGAGAAAGGTTGTGCACCTCTGAAGAAACGAAAATTTGCTCGCTGTACAGTATAATCTTTATTAGATTTTGGATTCACCAATTTAAAGTTAAATTTCAGTCATGACTGTATTGCGGTGCCGCGCCGCATTGCTGCTGCAGTTTTACCGCCGGAAACGTTATTATTTCTAGTTCGTTGGCCACACATGTTTATCTCAGCATATCCTTCGCCCTACTATTATATAATCTGTGCCTATATTCACACTTTTTTCATACTATGCTAAAATAAAACTGACAAGTACACTAACACTTTGTAAAAACTAGGTTTTACGAAAAAAAAAAACCATTGACAAGTTTACCATTGCCATTTATTTTTTATGTACAAATATATATTTTTTGTTAAATTAACCTAAACTATTTTTTTTTCCTTCTTTTGGACTCTGAAAAGTTTTCAATGTGTATCCATTTCGACTTAACCCTAAAACGTTTGCGTGACCGTCAGTATTAAAATTCGTAACACCAACTCAAAGAAACGACTCCTAATTTTATTCTGAATCATAGCCATTCGGCATGCCGTGAAAAACAATTGTTTTTATGTGTTTTAATACTTTAATTAAACATTGTACTAATAGTGTAAAAAAGAGTTTTGACATAGCTTTGGCATTAAAAACCATATGAGAACACTGGGATTAGAAAGTGTGAATAAAAACTTTAACATATGTTGATTTAAACTTACGCCATTTTTTTCCACACAACATTTTTTTAAACTGATTCGGGACTTGCTTTTATTACTCCACTACAGTGGTCACAGGCAGATGAACGATATAACACGTCCGAAACGTCGAGCTAAATAATTTATGTATTATATAAAGTTAGGTGGGGTATAACATACCTACTGTTAGACGCGAAAGTAACTACATACATATAGTGTCTGTTATTTCTTCACGCTTAAACCGGTGAGTGAACCGATTTAGTTTAAATTTAACATGGATATAACTTGAGGTCCGAGGAAAAAAATAGGATAGTTTTTATCAATCATAACCAATAAACATCAACATTCTGCGCGGGAAGAAGCTAGTAGTGGTACATAAAACGAATAGATAAATAGAATTGTGTTTTGTAGCCTTTACATTAATTCCACATAAATTGACCGAAAGAAAAAGTGCACTATTAAATAGGTCAATTAAGAATTAAACTGACAATTAAAATTTCTAGTCAACGCCGTGACAGTAGTAGGGTTAATTTATTACTTCGGGATCTTGCGTCGGACAGGTTATGCTATTTTTAGGGTTCCGTTAAATCATTTATAAAATGAATAACTATGGTGAATGCATGTTAGAGTAAATATAATCCATACTAATATTATTAATATTAACCAAGTATGACGGGTAACCCGTGGATTTTAAAGACCTCACGAGCGACTCTATCGACTACTTACGGACTGCTAACTTTAAGTTATGATTTGCATGTTAAAACTAAAAACACAGTGTATAATGCCATACGATAAATAAATAATGCGAAAGTCTGTCTGTCTGTCTGTGTGTTACCCCTTGACGCTTAAACCGATGAACCGATTTAGTTGAAATTTGGCATAGTTGAAGCTTGAGTTCCGGAGAAGCACATAGGTAGGATAGTTTTTTATCCCGGAATTGAGATTTAATGAATTGCCTGATAATTTGTGTGCATATACTCAAATTGAATGATTGAAAAAAAATGAAATGAAAAATGAAAAATATATTTATTTTGCACACAAAAATGGGAATTTGCAGATGGAGTATACATGAGGTCCAGGTTGCGCGCATTTATAACAGTATGAACAGGGGTCCCCAAACTAGGCATAGCCTGTATCTTGGGCGACCAGTTAGTGAATTAAAAACTAGATTGAAAAAAAAAAAAAAGTATGTCTAAAGATGAAGATAGGTGCTAGTGCTTATAACCTTAGCTACTAGGGATTTACGTTGGTCAGTCTGTCAGTCAAGTCTCTTACGGCTAAGTGTCTATACCTATAGGTTAAATGTCTAATTATGTAACATAGAGTACCACTACATATGGACAGAAATTGAGGCTTATGGCCGCGATATTTAAAGCATTATACAATTATACAATATAGAGCATTATACAATGTTTCCTTTCTCCATACAAGTGCGCCGTAGCGTCACTGCACTATCTCCTCAGTCTTATTATAATCGATAGTTAGCAACCAGTCACAAATAACTCGCTTTGCCTGTGAAACAGGGAGGTCCTTGATGTAACAGTGTTTTAGTATTGAATTGCCATTATACTTTATCGAGGCGCTATAATTAATTTAGATGCTGTTACTAAGTATACGCAGACGAAGTCGCGGGCAAAAGCTAGGTTAAAATATATGAGTCGGACTCGCGCACCGGTTCCGTACTTTTTAGTATTTGTTGTTATAGCGGCAACAGAAATACATCCTCTGTGAAAATTTCAACTATCTAGCTATCACGGTTCAGCTATGAGATACAGCCTGGTGACAGACAGACAGACGGACAGCGGAGTCTTAGTAATAGGGTCCCGTTTTTACCCTTTGGGTACGGAACCCTAACAAGAACCAATATCTTTAACCTGGCTCGAGCTTGGCTGTTTTTTCAAACACCGTCGGCGTTGATTGATGTCCCGACGATAGCTAATTAAATAGTTTGAATATTCCATTGTTTTGTACTAACATCTCTAACTGACCTTATATAGGCCTTATAACTTTGAAATAAGGCCCAAAAATAGTCAACGATATCTCCACCATAATGCCGAAAGGGTTGAGCTACTTTCATTGTAACTTACAAATGTATAAAAACGCGCACGCAACTTTAAGCCGTATTACGTAAGTTATAAAGGGATATAATCGTGTGGAAATAAATTGCTTTTAAGTCGTTTGTGTTGTTATATTTTATATTTGTTGATATAGTAAATTCTGTAACGTTTCAACGTTTTTAATATTCAATTATGAGTGGCCGGAAGACGTAAGTGGGGCCGTGATGATAAGAGGAAATAGTTTTGGTTATGGAATTAAATTAGTATGTTATATTAGAAAATAATTTTGTCTATTTGTTTGTAATATGTTTTTAAAAGAGCTTTGTCGATTTAGTGACGACCCGGTTCGAACTTTAAGATACGTCAAGTATTACATCTAGATACGATATGGATTAGGTAAGGTGCGTTCGGGTAAGATTTAAAGGGTTTTTCATGAGGGGTAAGACAAACAATCGTCCGTATTGTTTTCATCTTATCCCGCATGAAAAACCCTTTGGTTTAAAAAAGTACCAACTAATAGTTATTTACGATACAAGTGCGGAAAAGAGGAAATTCGAAACGAGTGGCGATAAATTAAAACACGACCGCAGTTTTATATCGACATGAGTTGCGAATTACCTTTTCGCACGTGTATCGTACAACGTTTTACAGTACATATGGTCCTTTAAATTTTTGACATAGTTGCGTAATGAGCATATTATCGCACTAGTGCGGTAAAGTAGCACCATGTGTACTGTATAATATATGCAAAATTAAACAGGTTGAAAAAAATGGCACATTTAGACGTTAAAATACCTTTGTGTATATTAGAACGTATTGATTTTATAAAAATAACCATAGAAGAATTTTAAGATCTATTTTTCTGGACCTACATCTACAGTGGCGCCAACTGGTAAGCAAAACAATAGCCCTCATTTCATTGTTTTTACCTTTAATTCCGACGTTTCAGCCGAGTTGCACCAGCTGTCGTCACGGAAAGACTGACGTCCCAGCAAAATGTCAACGGAGATCTAAGTAAACAACACTAAACTACCAGAAAGTTGTTTATAAAAATGTTAACGTTTATTGCCTAGTTTCATGTCATTTCAGCTCAGCTAGTCATTTTAAAATGAGAGCGTAACTTCGGTTGTATAGCGGCGACTAGGTTCGTGTGACTTTAAAGATCATCACGGGGACAACGCTGTCCTCGAAACGTCGGAGGTAAATTTAAAACTTATTTTACGCGATAGTCCCGCCGTTGTGAATTTTAAAGATCATCTTGCACCATCCACACCTGGTTGCTAAAATTACCAAACCATAACCACAGAATGACTAATAGTTCTATCGTACAGAAAATTCACTCCTTCACAAAAGTCAGATTTAGGTATAAAATTATACCTATACTCGCCGCCTGCAAGCAAAATTGAAACTTATAATCGCGCACGAACCGTGAATCTTCTTCGCGCGCCGCAGTTTTATAACCGAGCTGCGAGTGTCGGCACGGGGTTGTCACTTGACAAGTTTTTGTATATATACCTACCTACTGATTTATTATTTTTAAGATACATATATAGGAATTACAAACGTGAATTTAAGCAATTTGGAGAGCATAGGAAGCACCGGGCCCAATCAATTTATTGACCGTCATAATTGGTACAATGGCAAACACACCTTGGACACGCGAATATGCAGTTTTTTACTTGATACACTTGTTTGCGAATGTGGTAATTATTCCATTATACAGCTATATAGATGCAGCTTATAGATGTATGTTAGTTCTGTCTGGGCTTATGAACGTAAAATTGTTGATATTGAATATCTTTTTTTATTATTATATACATTTTATCTCTGACACCTAGAGACTTTTACATCTCTAAACAATTTTAGTACTTGTCTGTTGTTTGTATATTTTTTATTAGTTTTTTTTTGTGTAACTTGACATTTAGACTGGATATATAGTCCTCCTCATCGTTTTCGATGACGGCGACCCCAAATAAACATTATAAACAAATAAACAAACAAGACTGGATACATCTCTGACAAAGTATCAAATTTTTTATTGATTCCATGTTTTATTGTTTTTTGTAATTTTGGGTTAATTTTATTGCTTGAAAAATTGACATGTAAAAGTGCCACTATGGCCTATTTGCTGAATAAATGTTTGATGTTATGACAACATTCATAAATGACTGGACGATGAACTTTAGTGTGTGATATCTATTTATTCGCACGTGTTACACAAAAGCCTTTACAAATTATACACTAAAACCTTCCTCAAGAACTACTCTATTGATATGTGAAAACCGCATCAAAATCCGTTGCGTAGTTTTAAAGGTCTAAGCATACATAGGGACAGACAGCAGCGGAAAGCGACTTTGTTTTATTATACTATGTAATGATATAGTAGTGTGACTACTTTAAAAACACAAATCAAAATATTTCATAAAAATAATTTGCGGCATTTTCTATGAAAAGGGACCTTATTGTCGATGGCACTTACGCCGCTCAGCGCCGCGCGGCATTGTATTTATATCGGTGCATCGTTTATAATTTATAATGGCGTAAGCGCCATCGACAATAAGGTCCTTTTTTATAGAAAATATCACAAATAACCTTCTCCATCACTAGCCTACTCTTTGCCAACATCGAATCCAAACCTTTCAACCGATGGTAAACATTAAAACATAAATGTGAATATAAATGAGCCGTCCACTCCCACTCGCTGTACTTTCGGTAATTACCGGTAAATAATAACTAAATACCGGTATAATTACCAGTGCTACGTGTAACGAATTTACATACAAAATAAGGTTTACGTGGTATGTTTGAATAAAATAGTTTAGTTTCATTCAAGGTGCTATATTACGCCTATGGTTTTAAAGTTTTATGTTTCAATGTACACATTGTGACAGATAAATTGATAAATTACATGATATGGATAGTTAAAGGAAGAGTTATATTTTGTTTCCGATATTTTTTTCGTCTCGATAAAATTTAGTGGACAAAAGAGTTTCCTATTCTGTACAATACAGGATGTTCGGCACATGGTTGGTACTTTTTTATACTACGTTAGTGGTAAACAAGCATACGGCCCGGCCTGCCTGATGTTAAGCAGTCTCCGTAGCCTATGTACGCCTGCAACTCCAGAGGAATAAAAAGATTCGACAACATAATAAAAATCGGCCTTTATAATTGTCAAATCGCATGTCATTTTATATAAGTCCATTTCTGTAGACTTTACTATTTAAGTAAGAAAATACCTAATTAGGCACAAAAAATTAAATAAAAGAGATGTATTAATATAAAGTAGAAATTGATTTCAAATTGATTAAACCTATAATAGAAAGAACCTAAAGAAGATGTGATACTATCGAATTTATCATTATCGGTATAGTATGCGGTCTATCTACTGAGCTCGTTCACTTACCTGTACTGACAATGGCATTCTGTTAATCAAAAGCCATTATTTCTTTTGTGCCTGAGCGCGTGGCCTTTGTGTCTGAGCGCGTGGCCTTTGTGCCTGATCGCGTGACTATTGTGTGGGAGGCTCAGGCACAAAGGCCACGCGCTCAGGCACAAAAGACATAATGGCTTTTGTTTAACATAATGCCATTGTTGTTCAGTAGAGATAGCGTTAACTATAACTACGCTAATTGTTTAACAAACACCTTTTTTATTTATTTTTGTAGATACTTCCTTATAATTTATGATTATGCTCGATGCAGATACGTCCTTATTATTTGAAAGGAAATCGACCTTGAACAACATAAAATACGTTAGTATAGTTAACGCTATCTCTACTGAGCTCGTTCACTTACGTACTAACAATGGCATTATGTTAAACAAAAGCCATTATGTCTTTTGGGCCTGAGCGCGTGGCCTTTGTGCCTGAGGCTCCCACACAATAGCCACGCGATCAGGCACAAAGGCCACGCGCTCAGGCACAAAAGAAATAATGGCTTTTGTTTAACAGAATGCCATTGTCAGTACAGGTAAGTGAACGAGCTCAGTAGATAGACCGCATACTATAATGTTATAATTACGAAGTGTAGGTCAAAGATGCGTCAGTCAATAACCGAGTACGGACCTTATACATTTTGGCACTTATGTCATTTGGTACCAATACCACAATTTTATATGAAAAACCTTAAAAAGTCTTAACTGCATGTTGTCAAGGACTTTAGTGTGTATATAAAAAACGTGCATATATATCGTGATAAATTTAATTTATTTTTATTAAGTAGCACCTTTACGCTATCAGACTATCAGCTGAAGACATTAAACCCCTTTTGAAAATAAAAAGGTCGTATCTGCATTTTGAATTCATATGTCACTTGCGTCCTTATTAAATTAAAAAAATATACCCAAATGTATTGTTCACACATAAAAACCCAATTTAAATGCATAAGGGCCGAAATGCAAATGCGACTTTCGAATGCAGGTGTAGGCGTAATGTTTTTTTTAAAGTAATTAATTTAGTTTTGTAATGGGTTTTTAACACTGGCGTCATTAAATTGTCGACAAGCGTGTCCTTTTTTTGGTAATTTGTAGAATTTGAAGGAAATTACTCAATTTTGAGTTTCAGTGGTTGATTTTAGAGGTTGTAAAAACTAAGTTTTGTATGCAAACATATTATTATGCTTAAGTATGTATGCACAGGGGTCTATATCAAACGTTTTAGTAGTTGTTCTTTATCTATCTTATCCACATCATAATTTGTGACGTTTTCAAACAAAAGGTACCACTTTGTCGCTTACCATAACGACGAAATTAACTTGTATCTTCATAGGTATAGTACGAATAACCTGTCAGAGCATCCTTATGGCAAGCGACCTTTTGCTTGAAAACTACACTTTAAGAAGAGCGAAAAGTGCAAAAACGTTTCTACTTCTACGTAGCTATGTACTTACATTTTTGCTAAAAGATAGTGGGCATTCGCTTAAATTGCTTTCTCTGCTGCTATCTACTGCACAGGTGAAAATACCATAAAAATATATCCATAACTTTTATATTTAATCTCCTCGACTCCCTCGAGTACTTATGTAAGATGCTAAGATGTTAATGTAGTACGTAACCCTCGGTGCGCGAGTCCGACTCGGTTTTTTTAAAGGATGCAAGGGTCAAATTATATTAGAAATAAGTACACAACTCAGCAGGTTTATGAGTACGGCTGGTGAGACATAAAGATAAAGCTTAAGCACTCGAGTTAATGAAGGTTGCTCAATCGCTCATTAACGAGTTGTAAATCATCGGTTAAGTATAAATCATGGGTTATTTTTATGCGCAGGAGTTTGGTGCTTTCAACTTTGGCTTACTTTAAAAAAAAATTTTTTTTTTTTCTCTTTTTAGGGTTTTATACTCAAAATGGCAAAAACGGAGACCTTATAGTTTCGTCATTTTTTTATTTTGTAAAATACTTACATATTTTACTCTGTTATCTATTTTGTGTAAATTTGTTTGTGTGCAATAAAGTGACATACATACATACAAAATGTATTTTAGGGCGGGCTCTCCAAGACATTTTATAAGATAGTATGTATTAAAAAAATCCCTAATTTTGATGTTGCGCTCTTTGCGATTTTATATGTGACACAAGAGAGGATACCTAATCTAGAATAAATTATATTGATTTTTGTTGGAGAACATTTCAGTAGTATTGAGCAAAAATACATTTTGTTATGTGTAGTCCTAAAAGGAACAAACCGGTCATATTTGTCATAACATTCGATAATTTGTCAGGGAACTGTTAAAATGAGAAAGTCGCCATTACGAGCTTCTGTTTAGATAAGCTAAAACAAACCTTTATAAAATGTCACATGCCTGCTACATTCGAGTCAAAGAATAAGAAAATCAGACGCGGCGCGATAACTATAGATATAGTCTGCATTTTCTTAAATGATTTATACGCCTAAGATGGTAATCTATTAAACAAAAGCCATTGTTCCTTTTGTGGAGTGGTCGGCCATTGTTTGCCATTGTATCTGACAATGGCACGCGCCGTAGCACGCGCTCAGGCTTAATGGCACACAATTTCAATTTAATTTAATTGGATTTGCGTAGACACACTGGCACCGTCTACGTTTAAAAACGTAATAAATATAAGAGCCTCGGTAGAGAGTATCATTTCGTTTCATTTGGAGTTGAAACTCTAGGTCCATGGGGTCCCAGCGCGCATAAGTTGTTTGCAGAAATCGCGAAGCGTCTGGTTGACGTAACTGGTGACCGAAGAGCTGGCGGCTTTCTCGCACAACGTATCAGCATTGCGATACAGCGGAGAAATGCCGCCAGCATCCTTGGTACAATGCCTCAAGGGCCTATTTTAGATTTAAGCTAGTTATTAATTTCGTTTACGTAGTACCACTGTATATATCTTGTATGTATTTAATTTCAATTTATTTATTTAAAAGACAATGGCCGACGTCTTAGGCGTAAAAATCATTTGAGAAGATGCAGACTATAGCGATCTATAAAGGTAGCGATCGAATTCAAAATATCCGGGCAGATACTTCGATTTTGAAATAATGCAGTCGACAGTAATGTCGTGCTGCAATATGTTTTTATTTATTGTTTTCACTGAAAAATTGATTTAGTTTTATAACATTTGTTGATAAAAAACTTCTATGGTGGGTGAAGACTTGAAGAGACAAATAATCTTATATTGTTTTACATACCATTTATAACACATATTTGAACTGTCTGCATTTTGTAATCTTTGACCTTAAGTGTATTATGGTTAAACAAACTACAAACGTTAAGTTCGGCGTTAAAAAGTCTATTAACCTATTTTATTTTAAAGTTACTTCTATCTTAATCCATTTGCACATCAACCACACAATTTCAAACCTTGGCACCTCGTAAAAAGGTTGTTTAAAATCGTATTTGGATTAAGTTAAAATGTAATACGGGTAGTCGAATCAACGTTAAGTTTAAGTGGTTTCCATTGTAATTTTGAACCGAAGTTCAAATAGTAGGTGATGAAATGGCCCGTAGTAGGAACACGTAATTTTATTTTGAAAGAATAAGAGCGGATGTGAAAATGCTTCAATTGTCACATGCGACAAAATTACTACAAAAAGGCCTTTTAAAAATAATATACTTCGTTTCTATGAAAATGGCATAAGTATATATAATAAAACAATTTTTTTTAACATGCAGATACGTCTGCGAGCGATACTCCAAATTTTATATTATAAGATATATGTTAAATTATTAGGTACTTCTTAATATCACTTATGTCTGTAACAACGTTCGTGATAAAATTACTTAATTTGAGTGTTTGTTATATAAACATTTGAAAAAAAATCAGTAAATAAAGGTAACAAAATAAATTTGCGATAGACCCGATTGTACCTAAATGTGATTTAATATTTGGGTGTTTGTTAATCCAATTTATGAACTAGGTACCCAAATTTCAGCTAAAATCATTTATTGTGTGATCTATATGCTCAGATTCCAGAAAATAAATAATATTTTATTATTTGATTTTACAGATACATGGTTTGCATTTATGCAATGTTAGAATTTCATTTCTACACATTTTAGACCATGAATCCCTAAGGGTCTGAAGGGTACAAAACTTCACGCGAAATTCTAGCGAAACAACCCCCAACATTTTTTACAAAAAGCGTTGCCTGAAGCGAGAACAAATGGGGCATTTTCTATGAAAAGGCACCTTATTGTCGATGGCGCTTACGCCGCACAGCGTCGAGCGGCATTGTATTTATATCGGAGCATCGTTAATAATGGCGTAAGCGCCATCGACAATAAGGTACCTTTTCATAGAAAATACCACAAATGACGATCACAACTATCCCCTCAAACAAGTAACAAGTAAGAAGTCCCAATAACCGGGCGAGTACTCGTGCAAGTTGGAGAGCGAGGACTTTTAGCTTTTGAGATTTAATTGGGTGATCAGTGTTTTGTAAGTTTAGTTGGGGTTTAAGCTTAAAAGTCACACAAACCAGCCGCCAAAAAGCTGCTTCCGTACAATCTAAGTTATGCTCTTTTTATAAAATGATAATTTATCTTACATAAAACTTTAAATCAATCAATCAATCTTTAATGTCAAAAACACATGTCAAAAATTGCAATGCAAATAAAATTAAAAATACACAACACGAAATATAGTTATATATACAAATGTCAAAAATAAAAAACATTAAAAATCAAAAATACAAATGTCAATAAAATAAAATACACTGGGAATCACTTAGTATAAAATTCTTTCACTGTGAAAAACGCATGCATGAACGCATGCATATCTTTGCATGAACATTTAATATTAAAAACCGGCCAAGTGCGAGTCGGACTCGCGCACGAAGGGTTCCGTACCATTACGCAAAAAACGGCAAAAATATCACGTTTGTTGTATGGGAGCCCCATTTAAATATTTATATTATTCTGTTTTTAGTATTTGTTGTTATAGCGGCAACAGAAATACATCATCTGTGAAAATTTCAACTGTCTAGCTATCACGGTTCATGTGATACAGCCTGGTGACAGACTGACAGACGGACAGACGGACGGACAGACGGACATCGGAGTCTTAGTAATAGGGTCCCGTTTTTACCCTTTGGGTACGGAACCCTAAAAATGACCTAAATAAGTTCGCTTTTAAGAAATCTGTACGTGCTTCCTTTGCTGATAGAATGAAGGATTCCTAGTTTTAGTTTCATAATTTATATATGATATTGTATATATTTCTATATTAGGTGTATGTATTTATATTATAAGCATAGGCCAAACGAAAATCACAATAAAATATAGGTAGGTAATTTATTTTACACATTTCGGCGACTCGTATGTCGATGTCTATGAAACAGCAAATTTTTATTTTCATGGGCAACAATGAAAAAATCACCTAGAATTCTACTGAATATAGTTTACTTCCCTAGAGCATAAAGTTGACTTTTGTATACTGTTAAATAAATATCTTCATTGAGGTGTCACATTTATTTGAAAGTCGTAGTTCTAAGGCCCAAAATACACTTGTAAGTTTTACTTACGTAAGTAGGGACAAAGCTATTTGTTAGAATGAGATAATGATATTCATCTCTCATTGTGTAGTATAGCTGTGACCTTACTTTTTTTTTTACTAGCCCATTATGGTGTCCCACGGCTGGGCAAAGGCCTTTCCCCTTGTCTTCCACGACTTCCGATATAGGGCCTCCTCCGGCCAGTTGTTGAGAAAGGTGTCTAGGTCGTCCCGCCATCTCCGTCTGGACCTGCCGGGTTCGCGCCCCTCTTCTGGCATCTATTTGGTGGCTATGCTAGCCCATCTGACTGGATGCATGCGGCAGACGTGACCGGCCCAGTCCCATTTGAGCCTAGCAGTCTTCTCACCGACGTCAGCAATGCGGGTTTTTTTGCGCGCAGCGTGGTGTTCCGGATACGATTGGTCCTCTTCACACCTAAAATGCTGCGCTCAATAGCCCGTTGGCATACCTTCAACTTGGACTTCTGACTCTCTGTGTGACCTTACTTAAGTTAGTAAAACTTACAAGTGTATCTTAGGCCTCAGGCATAATATTTTTTTTAAATGGATGAAAATCTTCAGAGAAAATATATTATTAGACATAGACATAGACATAGACATCATTTTTGGTAATTGTAATATTACAGGTCAATTACTTAATTACATACTGTACTTGTGGACCCATAGTTGTACCTACATATTGGACTATAGTCGGGTCGTTTTACGGTACATCAAATAATTACAACGCATACGCTCTGAAACCCTACCTTTTCCAATTAATCCACCCATATTCCTTTGATGCCTGACACTGCTACTATAACACTGTAACTGAGATGCATCCAAACACAGGACAGGGCCTTTGTGTAATTAATATCTTCACAAAACCTGCTGTCCCTATTTGACCATGTCCTAGTATAAGTAGACCTCAAGAGTAGGACTAAGTGACTCTACTTCTTATATTTAGTTTTTATGGAAAACCCCAAAACAATATTTTTGTCATTTCCGCTTCCGCCTATTTCTGTAAATTTTATTTTATAACCAATGTGATAAAACTGTAACTGTAGGAAACAATTGTATCTATACCGTAAGGTCGGGGTACTTAAGCCCAAGGTTACTTTGTCCACCCATGAAAACCCATTTATTGAATTAAATTCTTAAAAACGACACGAAACGCTTACGCAAAAACTGATTAATCACATAATGTCGTTTTTAAGAATGTATCAATTTAATAAAATAGGTTTTCATGGGTGTGTAAAGTAACCTTGGAGGGCTAAAGTACCCCGATCTTACTGTACCTATTTTCTGTTAACTGGGATAATGTATATTCATGAATATTTAAACCCACTCCGCTTCTTTCCGCCATTTTCAGTTTCACCACTTCGATGGTTGGCGGTCCTCAGCTGTGCGTTTCTCCAGAAACTTCTTGCCTTGCACAGCTGAACTGTGGAATGAACTATCGCCTGCGGTATTACCGGACCGATACGACCATCAAACCTTGAAGAAAAGAGCGTACTCCTATCTAAGAGCCGGCAATGCACCTGCTGTACCTTAGTGTCGCAGATGTCCATGGACGATGCGTGCTTACCATCAAGAGATTCTTCTGCTCGTTTGCCTCCTATATGTATGTATGTCACTTTATTGCACATAAACAAATATAACTTTAGTTTTATATCATAAAACAAATTGATTATACTGGTTGGTTTACAAAGAATCGGTAAGATTTGTGATTAGCTCTGTTTCCGATGCCTTAGACTGGGTCCGAGTTTAGTGCAGTAGGTATACCAGCGTCTGACTATATTGTGTTTTACTATGATTGAAATGTTGTTTATTTGACCCTTTGGTTATAAATGAATCCCTTATAATTTCTAAGGTTTTCTACATAATATCTGTACTAAAGATCATTTAAAAATATATCTACTTTACTTTGGCCGCTATTATGAGAATAGGATCTGGTATTAAGCATATATTCTTCATTATATTCTTCGTTATAGAGCTCTACAGTAGAGCTAAGTAACTAAGCATTTTTTTTTTATTTAACTAAAGAAAAAGGTTAACCTCTATGATAACGATCCTGGTCCTCTACAGGTTTATAGGTACAGCATAACTGAGGTTTGACCCACGATTTTTGACCAACTCATAAATACATACTATGCAAGGCTAAGTTTTAAAATCTGTACGTGTCACTAGCCTTTTTATTTAGGCTTTCATCAAGGATTTGCTTGAATATAAATACCACTTCCCGTTCCTATGAGCGCCCATAATAACGCATATCCGCTTACACGCCCCGATCGTCAATAATTGGAAACGCATGTAACCCGCGGGGCGCTGGTTGAGAACGAAGCCTTGATATTTGAGCTACTAGTAGAATTTAGTTATGCATAGCCTTCATTCACGTAGAGCACGTTGAAGAAATTAACCCGATTTTCACCTTCAGGGACCGCAAAATACATATGCTTTTGGATTTAAATGTTAGACTACTCCTGCGTAGAAGTCGTAATAAACTATGAACTTGATATTTAGGAGTTAAAAATCCAAAAATTCTTCCTAGTAGAAATAAACAAATATAATAAAACTTACTATTTAAATACAAAAAACCTACATCCTACAGATAAAAATATTGGCCCAGATCGCCGTCAATGGGAAAGGTGCGCAGAAGGCTGGTCGTATTTCCTCGCTGTATGGCGATACTAATACGCTGTGTGAAATAGTGGCCAGCCCTCTGGTCACCAGAAGCCTATTAGACGCGCCGACAAGTCTCTCTGTCTGTCTGTCTATCTGGTAGATGTGTAAAATATATAATTAATGTCATTACCGGGTCTAACGCGATTAAATTTCATTATTTTACCTTTTTTCCGACGTTTCAACTAGGTTGCACTAGCTGTGGTCACGGAAGACTGACGTCCCAGCAAATGTCAATTGAGATATTGGTAAACAACACTAAACTACCCGACATTAGTTTATATAAATGTTCGGGGTAGACAAATACATTTTATCTACCCGTTTCTGTTTAATGTTTATTGTCCACGGCACGACACGTAACACTAACAATATTTATTTTTTATTAGCCTACTTTGGTGTCCCACTGCTGGGCAAAGGCCTCCCCTAGTTTTCTCCACTCGACCCTGTCATCGGCATTTTCCCACCATTTGGGGTAGAATGCGTCCAAGTCGCAATAACCGCGCAATATATATATAGTAAAATAGAGTTCGTATTGCCCTGTCAATGTCTTTTGCACACCACCATAATATAAAATAAGTACTAAAACAATCAAGTAACTACAAGGATATCAATGGACGTGGTAAATCTTATACGATTACGTATCCACATTAAGCGTAAACATAGTATTTAACGTAAATCTAAGTAATACAGAATACAGGATTACCGTAATCCTGTAAGCATCCAGTGAACCAATAAATCCGTTTAACACTCGGCTGCCGGTGAATCTATGTTTACATCGTCTATCTACATATATGTCTGGCTAGTTCTGTGGTTCTATCCACATATATGTCTGGCTAGTTCTGTGGTTAGCTAGTTTGACGTTATATTGCCAGGGGTAAACGTAGAGCTGTGTTCGTCAGATCCGTCAGATTTGGCGGTAGATCTTACACTTAATAAAAAAAGGTCACACGAACCCGCTTTGGCGGTAGATCTTACACTTAATAAAAAAAGGTCACACGAACCCGCTGCCAAATGCTTCTATTTTAAAACGATATGTTCCATTTTCAACCATTTTAAGAGCAGTTGTTACATGTATATAGTTGTTAATTATTTTTAAGGCTATAAATTGAACGCTCGAAACGAGCAACTGTTGATACCATTTGATATAATGAACACCTTCATGTAACTACACAGTTTACAATAAATAAATTACTTACTTACTTAAAGCAACCAAAAGGATACTTATTGTCGGTTGTCAATAAGGTGCTATTTCCATATAGCTTCAATTCGAAATCAACCTTATCAACAAGCGACAATGTGGTACCTTTTGGTTGAAAACGTCACGTTATGCTTAAATTACATGAAACTTGGCATGATAATTTGGGGCATTTTCTATGAAAAGGGACCTAATTGTCGATCGCGCTTACGCCGTACAGCGTCGCGCGGCATTGTATTTATATCGGAGCATAGTTTATAATGGCGTAAGCGCCATCGACAATAAGGTCCCTTTTTATAGAAAATATCACATTTATTAGCTTTATATCTTGTACGTTACGTCTGGTACTAGTTTTTGTTGCTAAAACGTCTTATACCTACTAGGGCTCCCGGTATCCGTGTTACACGCCGAAACGAATACCCGTGTTCTTAAGCCCGGCGGTACTAAGAACCCGGTTTACACGGAACCGCCGGGATTCGAAAACGTTTCGAAGGAACGTTCCCAAGAAACGTATCTCAGACACGTATCTCCGTGCACACGGGTACTTAAGACCGTTGCGAACGGGTCTGAATACTCCGAACCAGTTTGAGCCAATGTACAATGGTAACAAGGTCCACTTTCCACTATTATTATGTTGACTTCGGATGAATTCGTTTGTCGTACGATTTTTAAAAGTAAAACTTTTATTCTATCGCCCCAATTTATTAAGTTAACATTAAAACCGCGATTTTAATACCGTAATTCGAATTAATTTCCGAATTTTTTTAGATAAATGCCTACAATCCGAAAAAAGTTTCACTTGCATCGTGGTTTCATAAAACCGCACAATTACTTTTTTTAAATTGTTTTTAACCGTATTGATAAAACATAGGTACTGAGCCATCTTCCTATGTTTAATAGTAGGTATATATAATTTTTATTTTAAACTATTTATATCATTTAATAAAACCGATTGCTTCTAAGCTAATTACATAAATTTGATATCGATCATAGTTTTTTTTTTATAATTACATAATGGTATAGTATTTTTTCGTTAATAATAGGTGTGCAGACAGAATACAATATTAATTAAAAATAACAGTTTAATTATTTCGTGGTTATTTTTATCTCGGGTGTATTACTGCTTTGCGAAAACAACAAACCTGCCAACGGCGCAAAAAAAGTTAGGTACACAAAAGCGGGATTATCGAGTAATCATGCTCAAATGAAAAGCAGAATTTTACCCAAGAACCATAAAAACCTATACTACCTTGGATAACTTGCGATAATATTGCTAAATACATTAAGATAGATCTTTAAATTGGTAATCATTCATAATTCACTTTGGTCACTTTCTCACTAGCGTTCAGGTAATAAACTTAAATGGTCCATCCATCCATTGTTTTCCAATATCCTTTTGTTTGTCATCGTCGAAAACATGTAGGTTCCCAAACTATTATCACAAGTTTCACCGCGAATTATAAGCTTTATGTCGTTGTAATAAGGTCAAAACATCTGCACAAGAAAATGTTTTCCATTGTTTTGTAGCCGCGCCGCACTAAAAAGCGTTTTACTATGGTAAGAGGTACCTAGAGCAAAAACAATTAGAATTTATTGAGAAGGTGCAATTTTATCAAATTGATTTAAAGTGGTTATTAATAACTAGCGACCCGCCCCGGCTTCGCATGGAGAGTCAAGCATAATAAAATACATTCTGTAACAAGTATTCACATCGGAAGCCCAACAATACTAAGACTTCCATCCACCTGTCTGTCACCACTCACTAGGCTGTATCTCATGAACCGTGATAGCTAGACAGTTGAAATTTTTACACATGTATTTCTGTTGCCGCTATAACAACTAAAATTTAAAATTTAATTTTGTACGGAACTGTCGGTGGGCGAGTCCGACTCGCACTTGTCCGGTTTTTTTAGAAGTTAATAATGGGTTAATTATTCTCAAAATATAGACAGACAGCCATCGCGCACTTTTTTGTAGACTTTTTTCCACCATACATTGTGTCGTTATATCTCAAATAGATTGGGCAGCGTTTCCGATTAAGCTCCTGGCCAGCGTGATTTTTTCTAACTTCATTAGCAAACATCGTCATATTTAAACAAAACCTTAACAAAATATACACATAAACATTCCCAAAGAAAAACTTCATTCACAGGTGAGGTCTGGTTATCGCGAACATACAGACAGACATACGGACGCGGCGGGGGACTTTGTTTTATAAGGTGTACCTACACTACATTATATGACAAGAAATACAATTTCATATCATGTTCTCAAATTAAACTAAAAATAAAGAAGCAAGTTAAAAATATTTTTTTATAAATACTTACCTAATGCCAATTTCGAACATTAGTTTGACTTCCTGCCTACATACTGAACTCGATGGTTCTAATTTTTTTTTAAATAACAGGTTTTTGTACTAGCAGGTTTTTATTTTATTTTATTGCTAACCCGTAACGTAAAAAAAGTAGCTATTTAAAGTGCTATATAAAATACTACTTTGATAAGAAGCGTGAATACTCGTAATACCTATTGCAAGCAAAAACTACCTGCTCAAGAAAGGGTTTTCTAAACCGTTTATTGAATTTCGACTCTGACCCACGGAATAAGGTTAAATATGACAGAAACTCGTCATGAATCTTTTGTCTATTCATTTGTAGCTGGCGTTCGTTCCTTCGCTACTATCGTCAAGGACGTGTCCGGAGCCACGGATAAATAAGATACGTATCTTCGAATACCCGTTTATCCGTGTACACGGGTCTTAACTACACGTTTCTTAATTAAACGTGCGGAACGGGCCAGAAAACCGTTTACGTATTATTCGGAAACGGGTATTCGAAACGTGTAAACGAAACACGGATTCGACCGCGAGCCCTAATACCTACTACTGTTTTTTGCTGTTTTTTTTGTATACTTACGGCGACAATAAATGACTTTTTATTTTTTTTATAGGTACACAGAAAATACAGCAAGAAGACATTCATTCATAATGTGTCCATGCAATTTTGCTGCTCACTGTAGCTCCAAAGAGCCGCATTCGGCTCGCGAGCTGCGGTTTGCCGACCTTTTTCTGCTAGGCCATCAACCGCTTGACTACTTTTTAGGGTTCCATACCCAAAGGGTAAAAACGGGACTTTATTACATAGACTCCGTTGTCCTTCCGTCTGTCACCAGGCTGTATCTCATGAACAGAACAGCTAGACAGTTGAAATTTTCACAGATGATGTATTTCTGTCGCCGCTATAAGAACAAATACTAAAAACTTAAAATAAATATTTAAGTGGGGGTAAACAACAAACGTGATTTTTTTGTCGTTTTTTGCGTAATGACACGGAACCCTTCGTGCGCGAGTCCGACTCGCACTTGGCCGGTTTTTTTATGATATAGGAGGCAAACGAGCATAATCGTGGTAAGCAATTATCGTCGCCCATGGACACCTGTAATACACGAGGGGTTGCAAGTGCGTTACCGACATTTAAGATGGGAGTACCTACGCTCTTTTTTGGAGGTCTGAAGGTCGCATCAGTCTGAAATTACTGCGGGCAACAGTTTATTCCACAGTTTAGCTGTATGTGGCAAGAGGAATTTAATGAATTAAATGAATCTAATAAGACGCCTCCTAAATACAAGTTGAGTATTAAGGCCAGTCCAGACGGGAACAATTTTTCGCCAATTTGATTAAATCGTCTGATCAAATCAGGTGTTGCGAACGCAAACGCCAATCTGGCTCGCCGATTTTGACCACCGATTATGACCGATATTACCGATAAAATGGAGGTGCGGACGCAAGAATACCAATTTTTGACGATACAATTCGCGTTTGGAGGCATTTTTAGGGTTCCGTACCCAAAGGGTAAAAAGGGGACCCTATTACTAAGACTCCGCTGTCTGTCTGTTTGTCTTTCTGTCACCAGGCTGTATCTCATGATCCGTGACAGCTAGACAGTTGAAATTTTCACAGATGATGTATTTCTGTTGCCGCTACAACAACAAACACTAAAAAGTACGGAACCCTCGTTGCGCAAGTCCGACTCGCACTTGGCCGGTTTTTTATTTATTTTAGAGCGCTCTAATATATCCATAAATCTAAAATTGGTGAATTAAATTGGAAATTGACGCCAATTTCTTTTTTTATCAAATCGTTCGATTTAGAAAGCAAATTAATAATATTAATCAGTGTGTATAACTATATTAGTCAGTGTATATTAGTCAGTATTTTTTGCTATGTAACTTAGATTTAAATAGTTGTAAATATGAAATACTGTATTTGACAAAAACTATGTTTCATAAAGGAATCAATGAATGAATATACTGTAAGGCCGTAGATGAGTGTAATAGTCCCAATAAATGATTTAAAAAAAAAAAAGCAAATCCCTGTATTAATGACAGATACTATTTCATCGGAGTCGTAGCACGGTACGCTTATCACCATGCCTGTCACGTTCTAACAAGTATGTGAGTGCGAAAGTGACGGACTTATTGATAGGGGAAACCATGCTGCGCGGGCTGGTTTCCATAGACCAACAATAATCGAGGAAATGGTCACGCCCCGAGGTAAGCTCGGCCGGCGTTATTCTACAAACTGTATTCGATGTTACAAAATTATACTGAAATTGTATAGGTAGGTATTAGTCACTATGCTCGCTCGATTTAGGACGGTTTAGAGTAACATACTGTGGCAATTAGCGTAACACATTAATGAATATTATGTTCTTATTAGTGTTTGTGTATTTGGAGTTTTTTATTAGTGGGAAACAAAACAATATGGTAACAGTCCGGTTGCCTATTGACGGTTATATAACTTCAGGCCGCGTAGCCAACACGCCAATCGCTCTGTAGCGATCGAAACGCAACTGTCACTGTCTCACTAATATGGAAGAGTGATAGAGAGACACAAAGCGTTTCGTTGTCGAAGCAATAGCGATTGTCACCTTGTCTAGGCCGGCTGAGGTCTCAAAATGATGTGATTTTAATATTGTCTTCGGTTACCGCGATAGTTACTCATGAAATAAAACTATGAAAACGGATTATATCGCGTATATTGAATTTATAATACATCCCGACGTTTCGAACCCTTTACAGCGTTCGTGGTCAACGAACCCCGCTACCCGTTGACCACGAACGCTGTAAAGGGTTCGAAACGTCGGGATGTATTATAAATTCAATATACGCGATATAATCCGTTTTCATAGTTTTATTTCATGATGTGATTTTGTTATCATTCGCCGGTTCGCCCGTGTTACACTAGCGCCAACAAACGAGTAGAACAAAAACGATAAACAAGTAGAACAAAATGCACGCGAATGATAACGAAATGTTATATTATATTTTCATTTCCGAACGACTCCCCGGGTGTCCGGCAAACTATTATTTACGCGAAATGAGTTTCCTGGTCGCGTCATTAGCGAGCATGTATCGAGAAGTTTCGGCCAGTCGGGCCAGTAATAGGTTTGCGTTGGAAATGTCGCTTTAATACACGTTTTCTGGACGCTTAATTATTAAAGTGTCAGATTTTGGCACAGATTTTTTTTTTTTTTTTTTTTATTTTTTTTTTTATTTATTTAGAAACAAACAGTCTCTTATATTAATAACTTGTTACAATGTAGGGTAATAGACTTATAGACCTACAGTTTCCTAAAAAATAGTATGAAAACCATGTGACTTATATAAATACTAAATTAAACTAGAAATATAAATTCCAAGTTGTCAAAACAATGTTACAACAATACTCTTTCATTTTAACAAAAATAAAACAAGAATGGAAAAATAAAACAAAAATGGATAAAACTAAAATGGATAAATTGTAAACAAAACAAAAGTGCAATTAAAGTTAATTTTCTAATTAAAGCCTGTTAAAGCCTATTAATACACTTCAAGGTCAGGCGTTTGAAGGTACAAAACTTGTTATTGAATATATCTAAATTTTGAAATTTATTATCATACATCCTGCAAGCTCTTCTAATGAAACCGTTTCTCGCGTATGAAGTTCGACTATGAGGAATATAAAAGAGGTTCTTCTTTCTACATGCTCTAGATTTTGTAACTTACACAAAAATTAGGATTTGTTGTGTTACACCGGCTAACACGTCAGTTTGCAGTATTGGCCGAACGTAATTTGCAATTAACCATTAACCAATACAAATTGAACCGTAAACCGTAACGGAAGGTTACAGTTTACGGTTCAATTTGTACTGGTTAATGGTTATGCATTAACATTTCGGCCAACACTGTCAGTTTATAACAACATCGGTTTTAGGATATATTTTTTTTTATACCACGTCGGTGGCAATCAAGCATACGGCCCGCCTGATGATAAGCAGTTACCGTAGCCTATGGACGCCTGCAACACCGGAGATATTACACGCGCGTTGCCGACCCTAACACTCCTCTCCCTCGTTGAGCTCTGGCAACCTTACTTACCGGCAGAAACACAACACTATGAGTAGGGTCTAGTATTATTTGGCTGCGGTTTTCCGTAAGGTGGTTGATATTGATGATTTATTTCTATATAACTGATAACCGATTATGTGGCTTGCTCGGGTGCAGCCCTACGATTGGTGTCGATGGTCACACTACGGGCGCGTCCCGAACTGTCAGACGAGGATCGCTCGCCATTGCGGAGTCGGAGTGTGATTTACCTAAGCTATGCCTGTTTCCCGTGGTTTTATGTATTAAATACTTTATTTAATGATGTATGGTGATTTCTCCTCTAATATAACTTATGTTAGGTTTATTTATTTTTTAATTACTTAATGAGTTCGGCTTATTATTATTTTGCATGCATCAATAAAACAGACATTTGTGTCGTTTTCAAGCAAAAGGTTACACATTGTCGCCTACCATACGCTCTGACAGGTTTTTCGTATAAAGATACAAGCAATTTTCGTCCTTATGGTAAGCGACAATGTGGTACCTTTTGCTTGAAAACGTCACATTTTATTCGCGGTTTCCGAAGATGTATAATAGAAAAAATCTTTTAATTCGACCGAAAAAATTATGACGCACAGCACAATATAATTAAGTTGAAAGTTGAATAGATGAAAAATATCTTTAGGTTATGGTAACCTAATACTGCAAGTGTAGTATATAAAAAAGGGACCCTAAAAACCACTTGACTGCGTCCTTCCGATACTTGGAAACGGAAATTTCGCACGGGAAACGAGAAGCGTGGGACAGGGGATCAAATTATGAAGTTTTTTACGAAATTTTGTTTTACTTACGCCTAAAACCGGTGCCCGTTTTAGATATTAATTTCTTCTGGACCAGAAATGTCAAATTTACCCAGGTAGCAAAATGACGTCAAATGACGTCAGCGACGTCGTAATGACGTAATAATACCGTCATTATGACGTCGCTGACGTTATTTTACGTCATTTTGCTACCTGGGTAACAGCTGATAGGTGATCATATCTGTAACTTTCTTTCATAACAAAACAACTATCTATAAAAAGATTATACAATTTGAATCGCCCTCCAGATTTTGAGGATGTGACTGTATGAAATTTGTGGTAAGATTTACCAATGTTTCTTGTATTTTCTATATACAAAAAAAAATAGAAATAATGGGATAAAGAAACATACCTACTTATCCAACTCGGGAAATATTTTGATTTGTGTTTTTTAAGTATTAGACACTACACTACTATATATAAATTATAAACTGAAATAGATATAATACACTAAAGAAGTAGTGACCAAGTCCACCTGTCCAGTGGCCGAGGCGGGAATGGACCCACGTCTTCAGCTTACGAGACACCCACCTAACAGCCCACCCGGCCACCGCCGGTCGGTCGGTGTGGCAAGTGGGTTCGATTCCCGCCGGCGACCGGTGGACTTGATCACTTTTTCTTTAGTGTATGATATCTTCTAGTTTATAATACCTACTAGGGAATGTAAACCGGTTTTTATTTGTATGAAATTTCGGTTAATAACCGGTTATTAGCCGGTTTTTCCATACAATTAAAAACCGGTTTACATTCCCTAATACCTACTTACAGCCTACTTATCATAAACGTTCAGGTGTTTTTAACCGACTACTATTTCGGATTAAGATTTTAGCAGCCTTTGGTAACGATTAGATATATCTTTGGTATAATTATATTCCCTAAGAACGTTGACCCTAAGATTACCTAAAAACCTACGTTTATCGACAAGGCCCTTAATACTATTCCAACCTCAGGTAAAAACTACTCCAATACAATACTAGTTCTAGACTTTTTAATACTGTACAAAGCTGAGCATCCGTCGTATGACTGATTATTTCCTTGACATAAATCTCTTGTATTATCTATTATGTCATTGACAGTAATAATGACAGTTTTTATGCGTCTGCGTCGATTGTGATTGATGGATGTTAAGTGATTGTAGAATACTGGATAATACTACGATATTATTCTCTCATATGTCCTGGGTTACGATGGTCCTGGGTTCGAATCCCGGGCATCTATACTATTAAAGACATTTATTTGTGTGATGAGCACATATAAATAAATAAATATTAGGGAACATCTTACACAAATCAACCTAGCCCCAAACTAAGCAAAGCTTGTATTATCGGTTCTAGGCGACGATATACATACTCAAATACATACTTATATATGTACACTCAGGAACAAATATCTGTGTTCATCACACAAATAAATGCCCTTACTAGGATTCGAACCCAGGACCATCGGCTTCACAGGCAGGGTCACTACCCACTAGGCCAGACCGGTCGTCAAATATATTTTGTCCCTTCTACATGGGTGTTTTCAATTTTTTTTATGTATTTAAGTACATATTTGTATATTTAAATATCGTTGTCAAAGAGCCCACAAAACGAGTTTTCTTCAGCTTACTGTAAGACTTAGTCAATTTCTGTGAATTCCAGAAATCACCCCATAAGGGATTGGAACACGAGTACTTATTACCATCTCCACCTTAAAATGTGACGTTTTCAACCAAAAGGAACCACATTGTCGCTAGTCGATAAGGTTGATTTCAAATTGAAGCTATATGGATATAGCGCCTTATTGACAACCGACAATAAGTACCCTTTTGGTTGAGAATGGCACAAATGTTTATTGGATTCCAGTAAAAATATGAGCACTTATGATCCATTTAGCTTTATCCATACAATTTATATGAATGAGTATAATATTTATATAAGAATATACGAGTACCCAGGTAGCATTTATACGTCATTATGACGGTGACGACGTCTTTATAACGTCATTATGACGTCGCGGACGTCACTTTGCTACTTGGGTATATACTCATATATTCTTATATATTTATGTACTTAGGTATAATATACAGGATGATTTCGGGGTCGTGGTGCAAGGGATCAAGACATCATACAGAATTAAAAGATGAGCCTAATGATTATGTTAATTATTGTTTATCACCAATATTGATGATTATTTTTCAGATGAAAAGTAGGAAAAAGCATCACGCTGTATAAACCACCATTCTACTACTGCCTGACAAGGAATTAACATAGAAAACGGTCCAGCCATTAGAAGAGAACAGCGCCGACTGCGGCATTAAAAGTAATCAATGGTTGCCTGAATGACTGTGCGAGCAGTGAATAGTGATAGATTTAACTGCCATTTATAGTGTTTTGAAGGGCTATAGTTTCAATCTCGATGGTGAGATGGAAAAGATATCACGAGCAATACGCAAGAAGGTAGAGGTAGCGTTATGATTCAGAGTATTCAGTTCAGACTACACCAGAATTACTGCTGCCATATTGCAGCGCGATATTACTGCCGACTGCATTGCTGCCGCAAATGTCAAAATCCGGACAAAGGCGAAAATATCATTTTATCATCATTGGTATTTTTGGGACGAAGCATGTTGCTGAATTTGCATTTGTAGCCACCAGACGAAGCCTGCATTGCGGATTTTTTTAACATGTAACTAGATTATTTTTTAAGATTTTCTCAATGTAGTGTGCACGTTTTTATTGTTTTGTGTGAATAAATGATTAAATTTTATCGAGAAAATTATATTAAATTAGACATTTGCGGCAGTGATGCAGGAATGCATTACTGTATCAGTATTGCTGCGCAACATGTCAAAATATATGTGGCTGTCTGGATTTTTGACATTTGCGGAAATACTGCAGCCGACAATTCATTTTACAGTTTAGCTGTACGAGGCAGGGAATTTCTGGAAAAACGCACAGTTGAGGATCCAGCCATTAGCCATTTAAGTGGTGAAGATGGAAGTGTTGTCGCGTAGAGCGAAGCCGTTCCAAGCGGTCAAAGCGGTCTTTATGCCAATTGCTTTTCTATTCTGATTCTGATTCGTGGGGTTAGGGGTTACTCCAGCCAGCAGATCCTGCAACAAGGAAAGACTAGAGGAAGAGGAGACTACAAAGAGGAGGCGATGTTGATACAAAATAGCACTGTAAGCTCGCATGGCTCTGCTGATTCAAACTAAGCGCGCGGCACGGCAGCAAGTCGGTGGAGTATGTCCTTTATGTCAAAAAATGCTGCAATGCAACTGCAATGCAACTGCAATGCTGAGTGGAGACCATTTCAGCCTCACATCTTTGTCTTTATCTGTGTTTTGTATACTTCTTCTTTCACATTTTTGTTTAAATGCATTTTGTAATGTAACTAATGATGTGTTGCCTGAATAAACATTATTCTATTCTATTTTAAAAACAAAATGACTGTCGAAATCACTACTTGATCAACTTGACACTCCAGTTCACCTCGCTAGCGCGGATTGGTGGTTCGAATCCAGGTTTTAAAAAAGCTCCAAAAAGTTAACCAAAACCTAATTCCTCTTATAATCAAAACATATACATCAACAAATCGTGCCACTGCATCCTTCAGAACGTGAGGCTGTTGAAGAAACTCAAATTTCACCACACTAACATCATACTACCGTCAAATCCAAAACGTCTTAACTCCATACAAAATTCAAACAACATACTACCTTTTCAATTACGAACACGCTATAGACCTTATAAGCAGTGCCCTTTACGACTGGCCACTACAAAGTTAAACACAAGCTTCGCCAATCAAAAATGACCCTTAAGCCTTTGAAATTAAGGTGGTGCGCAAGCGCATATGACAGTGGTAACCAGTTTTTGAGAGTGGGTGTCCCACTACCGAACTACGCAGAATGATTTGGTCTTTTTGTGTCTTTTTTGCTTTCTGTTATAGATACGTTTAAGTGTTTAAAGTTTGTGTGAGCGATTTAGTAAGCTTGCAAAAAGTATACCTACGATTTTGAATAAAAAATATACTGCTTAAATTAAATTAAATTGGGATTGGTATCAGTGATTGATTCCAGAACCGGATTTCGTGGGTTCGAATGACAGATTTCAAATAAAATAAATTACATAATAGTAGCTATAGTATGCCGTCCCAATGGGTCAAAGTGTATCCGCAAGGGCCCCCGAAACTATAAGATAAGATAAGATGTCAAATGAAAAAACACATAAAATTATAGCGAAAATGGATAAATTGTAGACTAAGAAGAATAAGATAACCATTTCATCAAATGCCTCATGGCATTAAGTCCGCCTTTTGTACTTTTAATTTTTCTTTTGTCAATAAAGGTTAAATTATTAAATAAATGAAGTGCTGATTTTACATAACATTATCTACAATTTAATTTTTCAGTGTATATTATTATTATTAATCAGATAATTATTTTATCCATAGAATTGTTAGTTTGGCTTATGACTACGTTAGTTACTTACTACTACTAAATTATTTATTTATTCACACATGGTATAGTTATTCGTAAAGTTCGTAAAACAATTTAGGTTTTAAATAGGAAACAGGATAACAGTATTTTCAAGAACATTCATCAATTAATTTCCTATGAAAGCTTGTCAGATATAAAAATAAAAGCCGGCAGTCACAAGAAGAATAAACCGAAGTTCTATATTTAAACTCGTATTTATGATTATGGTAGAAAAGATCAGATTACGCATGTTTCTGATTATAAATTAAACATAAAACGAACTGCTCTAATTACGGAAGATAAAAACGATATAAAAGGTTATTCGGAGACCGATATCGTGACCTACATAATTATATTATGATCAGATTGACTTTAGTTTAGCTAACCATAAAGTTGTATTAAGTATGGAAGCGCCACTGGAAGCTTGTTTTGTGTTGATCATTATGCATAATGTAGATCTATAAAATGATCTACATATTAAATCTATTTTCAACCGGTTGTAGGAGATTATCAATTTGATTGTTTTAGATTTTATGTGGTTAGCTGTAAAACACTGATTTAAACTTTCACGATTTTTACTCATTATTATTTACGACGGGACTTAATCGCGTAAAATAAGTATTAAATTTACCTCCGACGTTTCGAGGACGGCGTCTTCTCCGAGACCACGGGGACAACGCCGTCCTCGAAACGTCGGAGGTAAATTTAATACTTATTTTACGCGATTAAGTCCCGTCGTTGTAAATAATAATGGTTAGCTGTAGTTGTAAAATAGGTGGCGTACAAAAATCAGTCTTATGGTAATATTGTGAAATAAAATTATTGTTGTGTAATATAGTTTTGAATACGTGAAAAAATATTACAAAATCCTCAACATACATCTTAAAAATGCGATAGTCTACATTCAAAATATATTAAGTATAAGGCCGCCTCACCCTTACTCGCCACTAACTCTGCAAGTTGTCCTCCATTAAGATATATATATTTTTTTATGTATTGTACTCTCTTGTACTGCTATATTAGCAGTACAAGAGTATTCGATATATACATAGAGTATATTACTCTATGTTCGTAGTGTTCGTACTTACGTAAAAGTCAAAGTTTTTTGCAATTTTGATAAAAGTAATTTTCTAACAGAAAACTTTCTCAAAGTTCACGCGAATGTATACAGAAATTTTCTTCAATTAACCGTATTTACTTAGAATTTTACAAGTTTCTGAAACTTCGAGTTAGTGTTTAGTTTATTTTCTTTAAGTTGCTAGCTTTTCTCATTGTTTTTTTTTTATAATGGAGATATTACGTACAAGTGGCATTAGTTTGTAAAATATCTATATACAATTATTAAATAACCTGTAGAAATACCTAAAGTTAAAGGCTATAAAGCTTATTTTCCTGATTAACCTGGACATTTAATATTTAGCATCATTATTTTATTATTTTACAAATTTTCTAAACGAACTTGACATTTAACGTTGCATAAACGTCGATAAAATATAAAGTTATAAATATAGATTTAATTGCTATTTGTATGAGATGCATGTAATTTTACCTAGACTTAAGAAAATTGAGTGCCCTGACAGGGTGTCATGTACCTACCATCCTCAAACTGTAACACCTAATGTATTATGAACATGACTGCAATACAATAAAGAATAAAGAATAAAGAATAAACCTGTCTAAAGGGGTACCATTTTTATATTAAACTATGTCATTGACATTACATTACAAGCTGTTAACATTTATAATATTAGTATGGAATATGAAACTAATATTCATTTATTATATACAAGACATAGTTCATGATCAGCAACGCAGGCTTCGTCAAGTGCTTACAACAATAAATCAGCTACAGGCTTCGTCACCTACTAACAAATGATATAATCCGCAACAGGCTTTGTCAATCTTAAACACTAAATTAAACTAGGCCAAGTCCCCACTTTGGACCGTGTAGCCGGTCCAAAAGTCCCCATGACACTGGCAGCGTTGCCCCGTTGAACGGGACTTTGCGATTTTACAATTTAATAATGTGTAGAAATCGTGAAAGTTTAAATCAGTGATCTATATACGATGTTATGCAGTAAGGATGCTCAAACTCAAACTTAAATATTTATTCATCAAATAGGCCACAAGGGCACTTGATACAGTTTATACATATCAAATTGTTTAGATATAGCAATAGAAATACTTACTTACTTCGCTGGCTCAGCGACCCGAAGTGGATCTTGGCCTCCGATACTAGGTTTCGCCATTCGTTCCTATCCTGTGCGATCCGACGCCATTCAGCCGCCTGGATGTCACATAGGTCCTTCTGGACCTCATCGATACACCGATGCAATAGAAATAAATCAACTAAAATTATAAGTCGATCCAATAAAAGCAGATCGATCAGATAATTGACACAAAAAAACTAGGTATAAAATAATGAATGAAAAAAATTAAATTATGATTCATTATTTTAATAAATATATTACAAATGGCGGATTAAGTCCGCCCGCCCCGCCGGCCTTGAGGCATTATCTACCAGTCAACCAATGGGCTAAAACAGAAAAAAATTGTAAGTGCAGTCTTTTAAGGCGCGTTCACATTTATAAAATATCTCAAAGAACGAATTAATTGCCCTTTAATTCTAGTTTAAGTACTGAAAATGGCATCTACCTCCATTTTACTTCCCGGGTTGCTAGGCAGAATATATATTTAGAAGCTTTTACGATATTTCAAGGTCTGGCGTAGTCTAGACTCCTGAAAGTAAATGTGTTTGAATCCCACGAGAGCGGACCATTTGCGGTTGGAATACTGAACACAGGCGTTCTAGAATCTAGACTAGATATTTATTTAGGTCTTGCTTCGCCTGGTCTCCCGTTTTTAAGAGGATATAACGCGGCCGCGCGAAATCGCCTTTTCATACAAACGTAGTCATTTTCCTCTCTGTATATTAACATTATTAAAAATGTTTTGGCACAGTTTGTTGTATATCAACCAAAGCTATGCCCCTATGTTTGATTTTTTCGAATCCTTAATTATTATGAGTTACTAGTAGCATTTAAAAACCGGCCAAGTGCGAATCGGACTCGCGCACGAAGGGTTCCGTACCATAACGCAAAAAACGGCAAAAAAATCACGTTTGTAGTATGGGAGCCCCACTTAAATATTTATTTTATTCTGTTTTTAGTATTTGTTGATCTAGCGGCAAACAGAAATACACCATCTGTGAAAATTTTAACTGTCTAGCTATCACGGTTCATGAGATACAGCCTGGTGACAGACAGACGGACAGAGGAGTCTTAGTAATAGGCCCCGTATTTACCCTTTGGGTACGGAACACTAAAAACGGCCGCTGTTTGACCGTTCTCAAAAATAATGCCGTTTTAGTTTTGATAAAAACATTGCAACGTAACCTATAGAGCAAAAATAATAATGAAAACCTCAAAAACTCCGTTTATTTAAAAATTCTCAGTTTCCTATCCAAAAGCTGGTAACAAAGCTTATCCAATGAACTATTTTTGCTGAGCTTGCCCAGGCCACTGCCATGTGCTAATAAAAATCAAACATTAAAGTGTTCTTTTTTAAGAACACTGGGCAGCGCGAGGTTTCGTTGGTTCGCTAACCAAAAGCTGGTAACGAAGCTTATCCAATGAACTATTGTTGCTGAGCTTGCTCAGGCCACTGCCATGTGCTAATAAAAACCGGTTCACAATTTTACACTGCACGATTTTTCAATTAAGTTTTAGTTTGGATACTCAACATTTCCATTTTCACCACTTAGATTATTGGCAGTCCTCAACTGTGTGCATCCAGTTCTGAAATCGGTCGCATAATAATGAGAGCTACCGCGTTCAATTTCGCCGCTAGGGGCGCTAGTGTAGATGGAGGTCTTTCAAAATGTCAAATGCTTAGAAGTTTGGGGGGTTTCAAGCTTTTTTATAGGGAATTTTCACTCCTACATAATTGTGGTAAATCTTTGTCCATCTTTGATTAATCATGGTAAACAGTGGTTTAAAAAGTGCCAACTAAAATATATGCAAAATTAAACAGGTTGAAAAATTGACACATTTAGTCGTTAAAATACCTTTGTGTATTATTATTTTTTTAATTCATGTATTTATTTAGGGACTTTTAATCTTAAGATTACGCCAGTCCAGTCCCATCGTACCTTAATCTAAATTACACTCACCTACGGCCTGTCAGTATACTGACTAATATAATCATACATAAATAAATATATCTCCTTTGCCTGTTCTGAGATTGGTGCCGCCAAGATGCTTTGAAAAGCGCCTACATCTAACCTATTAATATTTAGTGACTTCATCAACTTTGTGTATATTATAACTTATTGATTTTATAAAAATAAGCATAGAAGAATTTAGACATCTGTTTTTCTGGACCTACATCTACAGTGGCGCCGACTGGTGAGCACAAAAATAGTAACCCTCATTGTCGTATTTCCCCGGACCAATACGACCTTTAAATGTTTAAGAAAAGAACGTGCTTCTTTCTTACACAAGGACACACAACCCCTCTCAGTGTTGTGGATGTTCATGTATACGATGATAATCATCGACCATCAAGCGATTGAATAGTTTTAATATCAAGTCAGTGGTAAAATAGCGTACGTTCATATTTTCTACGTTTTAAAATTTGAACTTTATGAGTTAGTAGTAACTTCGAAGAGGATTCTGAATTCTTCAGGAAAATGTATTTCTTGAGTTGGGCCGATTCGATTTGTCTTTTGCTTGAAAGAGTATCTTCACAGATGGTCCGATTATCATAGGTCATAATCAGACGATGGTATCTTTGAAAACGAGGGAACTGGAACTCTACAAGTTCTATACACCTATATATTTATTTAGTTGATTTGAAAAAATTGCAACGAAACGTTAGAGTCCGTATCGGAGTCGTCTCGTCCTCTCTAAACACGCCAATATATTCGATCGCTACCGTATTACGCGAAACGTGTTTCTATTATACCTAACTATAGTATATCCGCGCTTACTTTCAACACATCGCATCTCAACTAATCGTGTCGTTCTGATACCAACGCAATTCTTCCGTAATAAGGATTATATTAGGATGGATTAATATACGGTAGATATTATGTTGGTGAATTTGAGTGTTTATATAAGTTTAATGTTCGCTTTTTGTCGCTGTAGCTACTTTGTAATGTTGTCACACGCGTCGGGACGAGTGTGGCAGCATGTACGATCTCCCTCGGTCCAGACGGGACCTCGGGTTATGTCTCGACAGCTCAGGGATGAGAGGACAGAGGGGTGAGTAAAGAAACACTGATTTATATCTCTACAATCTACGGGCTTTTATGCCGGTTTATTTATAATAGGATCAAACGGGTATGTTAGAGCCTACGCTAATGCGCACGGGACGGGATCCCTTATTCGGGATGTTAATGACGGGCGCGAATCCCTAATCTATCCGCGACAACCATACGGGGTTGTGCTGACCCTCAGGACGGTCGGCAGGGCCAGGCTTACGGTGTACGGAACGGGATCGGGGTTGTACCGAAGGGATAGAGTGCTAACGCGTAACCACACACTGCGCTGCTATTCCTTCGGGCGGAGTGACGGGTTCTCGGGGCAAGGACAGTGTGCTGGGCGTCTACCACGCTCCCGGCACTACTGTCCTCAAGGGTAAGGTATAGAATCCTCTAGCAAGGTACCCGGGCTGACGCGTGAACCACACACCGCTCAACGTACCGAGGAAGAGGGGGAGGGAGTCTCTAGGGAGCTGACGCGTGAACCACACACCGCTCAGCTAGAGTGCAGTGCCCCTAGCAGCCGATCCGCGACTGCGAAGAACACTGCCCGATCGCTGCGAGTGCGCGGGGTTATATACGGTTCGGCGCGCGGGGTGCGCGGCGCGGTCGGCGGTAGGGCGCGGCGCTCGGACAGGCGGCCGGTTCTGTGTGGCTGTGTTGTGGTGCCGCCTTGTATGTGTGCGTGCTGTGGCGCGTCATCACAGTCCCGTCCCGGCTGAGGAGATTTTTACCTGTAGGGGAAAAATCACCTGTAATCGTGTTTATTTATATTACTTTAGCTTGGTTAAAAATAAAAATTAGACTGGGAAAAAAAAGTGGGCTGTATTTTTTTTTACACACTGTATACGGGGTTGACACATGTCGCTAACGGCGACTAAAATATACTCGGGTGTCTACTAATTCCTGTTTTTATGTTCACTTGTAGTGATAATTATAATCCTCTTCATACCTTACTATATTTCTGGTTGCGGTTGCTAGGTCCCCTTACCAGTCCACTGATGGTAAGGTGCCATACTTATCGTCCTGTGCTAGCAGCCCGCGCACAGGTCGTCCGGTTCTGGTTCTGCCCTGGGGGCGGTTCCTGCGCTCCCATCGGGCAGCTGGGCTGCCGTTATCCTGGTTTCGCTGGTGACGGCTGGTCTGGTGTCGCGAGTGACGGTGGGTTTGTCGTTCCCGCTTCAGCCTCGCTACTGGGTCCGTGGAGTTCCGACTGTACTACGCCCACGCCGGGCCATAGCACTATATCGGCAGTATTCTATTTCTGAAATTTCGGATAATTTTATAGTAGGTCGTTAGGTTTCGCGCTTATGGTTTATGTTTTGTTTCTAGTTATTTCAATTTTATTTTATTTCTTGTTATGTTATATTTATATCGTTTATCTTTTTCGTAATAGTCCGTTTGTACCCTTTTGGAGACATTTCCGAGGTTGGGTTCACTTAATCTGTGATATTCTGGGTTTTAATTTTGAGTTTTTTTATTTTCTAAAATTTTGGTTAGACCTTATGCGGACTGTGTACGGTTCATTTCCGTGCGCTCGACATAGTTTGTTTACGAGTTGCCGTGTTCTACGCTCCCTGCAAGAAGCATTGAATGATCAGAGAGTTATTGTCGTTATTTATTTCGCGGTTATGGTAATTTTAGTATTGTATCTCGTTGTTGGATTTTACTCTTCTGTAGGTAGTTACTCCTATCTTTGGTTATAATATCTCTCGGTTGCCGGCTCTCGTGTGCGGTGCGACTTATAATGAACCCTATTCCTTTTAATGATTATGCCGGCTTTCGTTTGCGTTCTTGTATGCTATTTTGCATGGTACCTATACCCTATACCTAACTGCCGGTTGTGTGGTCACGGGACGGTTATGTTTTATTCAGTTGGCGTAAAGGTTTCATATTCTTTATATTATGCGCTGTTACAACTTTACGTTTGCGGTTTTTTTTTTCTTGTAGTAGGTATATAACTGGAGATTTCTATTCTAGAATGATGTATGGTCGGTCTTATGTACTTAGGAGCCAAGTTAGCGGAATAGCTTTTTTCGGCGTTCGATAATGTGAAATTTCTTCTTAATACTTGGTCACGTATTTTAGGGTTCCACGGGCGTTTGTTTTTGTCGTAATAACTTCTTTGTATTGTTGATGTTTTTTCTTGGTTTTTCCGTACTATTTCATGTCGTTTTTTAATTTCTTTAACCTGTGGTTCCGGGAATGAGTTTTGATTGTTCTGAGGGTTCCGTAGTTCTCTGCTATATCGTAGGAATGCGGGTGTATATTTTGTTGACGGTTGGACGGGCGTATTTAGGGCAAAATTAAATTCGGTTCGGTATTTATCCCATGTTGTATTCTTATTTTCGATGTATGTGGCTATGTTTTGCTGTTGTTTGGGGTTCCGCGGGTAATATTTCTGTTTAACTGGTTCTGAGTGGTTCCGTTTTGTATCCTGTAATTTGTTGTTGTGATTCGTTCTGGATTTTTCTGGAGTATGTCTTGGTAACTTAATATCTTCTCGTTCCGGCGGTTTTGTCTCATTATCGGTGTCGGTTACGTCGTGTTGCGGCCATCTTAGGGTCATTCCGAGCCGTCGTAGTACGTCCATGCCGATTATTATTTCGGTTGCTGTAGGTAACACTCGTACCCAGTGCTTTATTTTGACGTTTTTTACTTGTAACTCCACCAGGATACTCTTTTTGGCTTCCGTTCTGTGTCCGTTTGCTAACACGATCGGTATTCTAATATCTTTTTCTAATATTGCTTCGTCCTTGCACTCGTTGTATGTTTGTTGATTGATGTACGTGTTCGTGGAGCCGGTGTCGATTAATCCGCGGTATTTCTGTCCCATTATTTGTATTTTTGTGTACGGACGGGTGTCTTCCCTTGGGCTGTCAGACACGCCTAGGGCTTCGGTTTTCCCCCATTTCTTGCAGCAGTCTTTGCTAAGTACACCTAGCTTTCCGCACTTGCTGCAGAATACTTGCCGTCTGCCTCTGCATGCCTCCGCATCGTGTCCTGGCTTTCCACAAGACCAGCAACACGTCTTCGAGTCGTAATTGGGGTTTATTTTGCGGTGATCTTCGCAGTCCTGTGTCCTTGATTGGCACGAATCATGTGGCCTACTTGGGCCTGCGGTATACGTCGTTTGCGGGTTACTTTCTGGAGTTGCTGTTTCCCAGCATGTATCGCTGTCTCCCTCCGATGCTGCGGGCTCCGTTTCGGGTGTGTTTAGTGTGAAGCTTTCGTACTCCTTTGCGAGCTTTATTAAACTTGTGAGGTCCTTGAAATCCTGTTTTTTAATATACATTTTATAACTTTTCAACATGTTTTCATGTATGCGGTGTAGTTTCTCTGGTTCGGTGAGGCTTCCGTGTCTTCTTATTAAAGTTTGTAGGTCCGTCACGTATTGTGTAAACGTCTCCCTATTTTGTTGTTTTCTCGCGACTATCTTAGCGACGAGTTCTTCCTCGTAATTGCTTGGAAAATAATATAATTTAAAACAACTTACGAACTCTTCCCATGTCGTCCATTGCTCTGCGTTATTCCTGTGCCAGAGGAGTGCTTTTCCTTGCAGGATACGTGGCAGTGCGGGTAATATGTCTTTATTTTGAATGCCACTTGCCGCTACGAGCTCTTCTAGCCTCTCAATGAAGTCTACTGGACAATCGGTTGTTTTGAAGGAAAGGTTCCACTCTCTTATGAGTTTCGTGATTGTTTTCGCACTGTTGTCGGACATGTTTCTTGACTTACTTTGTTTCGGTGTCTGGAAAGCGGCTTCTTCTTTTAGGGTCTCGACTAACCCTTTTCGGATTTCTTCTACGGTTCTGGTTCGGCTCTGTCGGTAACTGCCTCTATCAGCTCCGAGTTTTTTAAGCGGTATACCCAAGCTGTTGCTTTGTAGCGGACTTGTGGTATCTGTCACGTTAACTTACCTGTGTTAACTATCGTGTGTCGGGACTGTATTTCGGGCGGGTGGGATACGCTATATTATGTTTTTATACGGATTTATCTTTTAATAAAAATAAAAACAACTTTAAGATGAAATAACCTGAGTCCTCTCGAGCGATTGAGCTCTTACGCGAGTTTTTGAGTTGGGCGCCAGATGTAATGTTGTCACACGCGTCGGGACGAGTGTGGCAGCATGTACGATCTCCCTCGGTCCAGACGGGACCTCGGGTTATGTCTCGACAGCTCAGGGATGAGAGGACAGAGGGGTGAGTAAAGAAACACTGATTTATATCTCTACAATCTACGGGCTTTTATGCCGGTTTATTTATAATAGGATCAAACGGGTATGTTAGAGCCTACGCTAATGCGCACGGGACGGGATCCCTTATTCGGGATGTTAATGACGGGCGCGAATCCCTAATCTATCCGCGACAACCATACGGGGTTGTGCTGACCCTCAGGACGGTCGGCAGGGCCAGGCTTACGGTGTACGGAACGGGATCGGGGTTGTACCGAAGGGATAGAGTGCTAACGCGTAACCACACACTGCGCTGCTATTCCTTCGGGCGGAGTGACGGGTTCTCGGGGCAAGGACAGTGTGCTGGGCGTCTACCACGCTCCCGGCACTACTGTCCTCAAGGGTAAGGTATAGAATCCTCTAGCAAGGTACCCGGGCTGACGCGTGAACCACACACCGCTCAACGTACCGAGGAAGAGGGGGAGGGAGTCTCTAGGGAGCTGACGCGTGAACCACACACCGCTCAGCTAGAGTGCAGTGCCCCTAGCAGCCGATCCGCGACTGCGAAGAACACTGCCCGATCGCTGCGAGTGCGCGGGGTTATATACGGTTCGGCGCGCGGGGTGCGCGGCGCGGTCGGCGGTAGGGCGCGGCGCTCGGACAGGCGGCCGGTTCTGTGTGGCTGTGTTGTGGTGCCGCCTTGTATGTGTGCGTGCTGTGGCGCGTCATCACAACTTGTTCCGCTAAGTTGGTAGGTATATATGTATATTTGAATTTGTTTCTCTGATTGTTAGTTTCTGACTCATTTCTGTTGGTTTTGTAATCGCCAGGAAAGTTTAGTACTGTATCATTGTTACTAATTTGACGTATTGTAGTAAGGCTGTATTGACAGCTATTGCGACAAAGTACCTATTGTAATGGTTGCAAAGTTGTGTTTATTCTCAAACTGAAATCGCGGATTTGAGCCCTAATACATACTTTTAATTTCGTGACAGATTTGAATGATCATTTCACCAAAAAGCGGTGGTAAATATTAAGTAACAAATGAAATTACATAATTTTAAAAACTAACAACGGGGTACGTTTATTTATGGCCTGACGTTTCGAACGTGACGTTACGTTCGTGGTCATAGGCAGACTGGCGAGGAATTGTATCAAAATCTTCTTGCCGCGCGGGTTTTAAACGGCAAGAAAAGCGGCGGGAAGAAAGGCGGCGGGGCGATTAAGAGGCCGGTGTCGATTTTGGAGCAAAAATGTAAAATTGATAGATTTAGTCGTTGAAATTATACACGTTTTGTTACGTAATATCTAAATAACAAGTATTGGTTTCTATTAGCACGTCTTCTCATCTTGCCTTTTAATAATGAGGTCGCGAGCGTGCGTCACCGGTAATATATGAAGAGAAGGGGCAGTTTTTAAAAATTCATCAAAAAATTATGGTGGTAAATTATACAAATTGATGTATAAAAATAGTTTCAGCAAATGTTGTAGATTGTTTAAGTATCAAAATTACGTTGAAATTAAGTCGATTTTCAGAGAAATTGTCACTTGTTTTAAAGTAATTTCTGGAGAAAATTGAATTCGTTTAACTTTCATTTCCTCGAATTCTAAGTCATATAACAAAAATGTAATCTGATAAAAGTCAAGTACAGAATATGTGTAATACAAATTTACCATTTTTAACAGTCCAAACTTTACAAAATTTACAAATAAGAGCGACAAAATCAGTGCTTTACGCGCGTTTACCTAAACGTCCATCAGAAAAAAAAAAACATTACTAATTTAGTGAGTCTGCTTTCAAAAAATTGATCTGATAAAAGGCAAGATAAGAAGACGTGCTAATAGAAACCAGTACTTGTTATTTCAATTAGGTAACAAAAGGTTTACAATTTCACAGACTAAATCTATCAATTTTACATTTTTGCGACTAAAATCGACACCGGCCTCTTAAGTCCCGTGTTAGTTTCATATTTTTTCATATATCTTTATTGCGTCCATGTTCATTTTACATAGGATGGTATTGAAACATTTAAAAGTCGGTACATGGTACCCTGTTAGGGCATTTTTTTAAAAGTTTTTAAAATTATGAGTGAAAATTGTGTTAGTTTAAATCAGTATATGAAATTACATAAGTTCCAAGAAAGTGATTGTAGGTACGAGCCGAGTCGAACCCTGACTTTTTTGAGAACCACACTTATCGGGAGTTGTATTGTAAAGGACTCTTCCACAAGTCAATACATTTAGAGGCCACAAATACGAGCGCTTTTTCAACGCGCGTTAAAAAAGCGCTTGAATCCGCCCGCACGCTAAATTCGAACACATGTATTCATTTTCACATCACCTATTCGAAAAGGGGTTTTTCTTCCCCGCTAGGAGGGATCAAAGTGGCACTTTTCTTTCCTGCTAGGGGGGATCAAAGTAGCACTTTTCTGTTCTAGGACATGATTTTTTTTCTTTTTTGCATACAATATTTTTAGGTTAAATAATATTTTGGAACATAGCAATTTCCTCATAGGTGATGTGAAAAACAGTATGTGTCACGTGGTAGCAAAATTATTTCCACCTTGGGCGTTAACACTTGAATCCCTCACTACGGTCAGGATTCCATTTTAGAATCCCTCGCTACGCTCAGGATTCAATTATAGAATCCTTTGCTTCGTTCAGGATTCAATGTACGCCCTCGCCGTAAATATGTCATCTTGCTCCCTTGTGACACAATCTACTATTGTGTCATTCAAAAGCTTTTTTAACGTGCGTCGAAAAAGAATGAGGCCTCAGGCTCAGAGTGACATCATATAGTGACATGAAAAATACAAATCAACATATCGCCGAGCGATACTGACGCGGCGCCGCTGTCGCTGCGACAGTGACGCTGCTAGTGACGCCGGAGCCGCTTTGCTCTGAAGTCTACCTTTAGTCAAAGATAGATATAACTCCGTAATAGATGGATACAGTCTAAGGAAAAAACGTGCCTCGAAAATCAAGAAAATTTGATTCTCGTTCAGAGGGCGCTACTAGTTTTGGCCTACAGTCGTATAGATGGCGTTGACGGTTTCGTTTGTTATTTAACAATTTTAACGCATATCAGTGAAAGAACATGGGTCAAAATCATCAAAATAATTAATGCAAATAAAAAAAAGCATTTATCTATATTTAAATACATTTTATCGTATTTTTACAAATCTTCAATTTTAGTTTTAAAGTGTGTCGACAGATGGCAGTGAATTTACTGGGGTTACAAAATTTACTATGACAGTACCGTTCTAGTATAAGTTACTCTATGCTTTAGTATACCAATAAAAAACAGATCCAATTATTACATAGAATCCTGTTAAGTTCGTGCGAATATCCAATAACATCATAATTAACAGTCGTTAGATCAACTTTATTGGTGATAGGGAACGAAATCGACCTTTTCCTATTAACGGTAACAGTACAACAAGCTTGTAACCACAATGTTGTAACTCAAACTGATTTACATAGCGCTTATGACTGCTTGAATCCGGGTGGTGCTTTAACACAATATCCCGAAGTAGAACCAAGAGGGCTTATGAGGGAGCAAGTTAATAGGTTAAGGTTTTGATTTGTTTTCTTGTATTTAAGCTTGATTACCTACTTTTGGAGTTTCTATTTTTGAAGTAAAACTTCTTTAAGCGCTACTAGATGGTAACTCAGATTTTTTTCCTGATGGAAGTAACGCTTAGTAGTGACACACGCTCGATACAACACGTCAAAGTGCCAACATAGCGATAAACGTTATCTTCAAAGAAGCTTTACTTCAGTCGCGCGTAAAGATTACACGCACACACTTTTTTTTGTTATTTTAGTATTTAATTTGTTTTATAATCGCACAATTTTAGAGACAGCAAAATAAATCCCTATCTAGGTAGGTACTTACGTACAGCTACAATGTCTGAAAATTACGCTTGTACAAAGTCTGTTTGATGTGATTTAATTTTGATTAATACTATATTTTATGAAAAAATATATGTGTACAATGTAAACATCTGACTTTTTATTCGGTTCCATGAGATACAGACAAATGACAGACGGACGGACTAATAGACGGACAGAGAATCTTCACCTCAACTAGTACTATTTAAGAATTCGTCTTGAATATTCGTCTGGAAACTATTCTAATTACGCACTAAATAGTGGCTCTGAGAGCTGTAGGTAAACCTCTCGAACCCTCGTGACTCCGCCACTTTGAAAAATCTATATCTATATAAAATATCGCAACTCAAAATTTCACGTGAATCCATCGAGAAATGCCACATGTAAGTAATAGAGAACATACGGAAACATTTTTGTAGAGCAGAAACTGAGATTCGCTCCTCTCAGTCGAGTTATTATTAGTAGAAAAAAATGTCGATTGATTTTCAGCAATTGAAAAGAAATTGTAGCTCCGCTAAGTTATCCTATCGCCGCCCATCGCATATCGAAGGAATGATTACAATTATAAAATATGGGCGAGAACTACGGAGTGCGGACCAACGGAGTAAGTCACCAGCAAGCACAAATTTATTTTTAGATTAATTTTTGAAAAATCGTAGTATCCGCTCCGTATTATCCCGTTCGTTTCCTCAAAATTCTAAGTCATTACGACAACCTTTATCATTTTGGTATGAAATTTTCGTTACGTTCCTCTCTTATAGGCGCTTTCGGCATTTTGAATCTCGATGGTTAATGTTTTTGCGTGATGGTAAGGTGTGTTTCGGTGTATTGATAGCTTTATTTTACTGATCTTGTTTAATGCGTATGTTAGTCTAATCAATGGGGAATCAAAAGATCCAAGGTAGGACAGGATTTATTTGTTGACTAGTTGCAACTTCAGACCGATGTATCTATGACAATTATTTTAGCAGAAAATTCATTTGCAAAAGAAGACAAATGCCTCTTAGAAGAAGACAAAATTACGTTATTAAATGTCATAATAAAATAATTTTTGAAGTGACAGGTGTCAAAATTAGCTTCAAAGCGGAAAGCAAAAGCGTTAACATGCGAGGAAGTAATTTTCAGAAACAAAATTATACTTTTTCTAACTAAATATCTCACTATAAAGCCTTAAGTGATGAATTTAACTGTTACACACAAAAGATTATTTTTAAGTTAGGTACTTCAGGATCGTACACGGACGGGAATAAATTAAAATACCAAATCTTCATTGAATAGTCTAAGTATTATTTTTGGATCAACATAAAGATAACAAGTGTGATCAATAAACGTTGATCGTTCGTGGGTGGTCGAACTTTTAATTGTACATTTTATAGGATAACTGACCTCACCTTTTTGTACAGACTCCATCAAATACATCGGAACGGCCAAGGCGCTCACAAATATCCGAACACGCCTTTTTTGTCAAGGCGTTAGATTGCGTGTGTATTTTGACCACCACGCCGCTCCGATATATCTATCTGATAGCGACTGTAGTATATAAATTATTCGACTAGATTTTAGGCGAACTATCCAGAAATTGTGTTCCTTACTTCACCTTTTTTACAAGCTTTTTATTATGCATGGCGTGATCTGGTGTCGGAGGCCAGGACTCACTTTGTGTCGTTGCGTCACCGTAGTAAGTACGGAATTACCGTGACCCATGGATACCTGCAACACCAGAGGTTTTGTTCAGCGTTGCCTGCTTTTAAGTTTTTTTTAATACTACGTCGGTGGCAAACAAGCATACGGCCCAGATAATGTTAAGCAGTCTCCATAGCCTATGTTAGTAAGAAAAAGTGTAAGTGTGTAAGTTGGAGTATATTATGCTCTTTTCTTGAAGCTTTGAAGGTCGTATCGGTCCGGAAATACAGCGGGCGAAAGTTCATTCCGCAGTTTAGCCGTGCGAAGCAAGAAGTTTCTGGAGAAACGTACAGTTGAGGACTGCCAACTGCCAACCATTTAAGTGGTGAAGATGGAAACGTCAATCTGGTGGAAATCTCAAAACTATTGTAGAAATATGACCTTAGCCTAGCAACGAATCGAACCAAAGAGGTAAGTATTATTTAACTATTATAGACATATATCCACGTAACCAGAAAGGCTCAAGTATTACCAAACTATTATAGAAATATTGCATATAAGTCTAAAACAGTGGTTTGTAAACAGCGCAGTGACTCATTTGGATGCGTACGCGCATTCGTATCAGCGTATCCAGCGTGAATAATGAGTTGCCATGCTATACTTACCTACAGTGAGTCACCGAGTTAGGTATTAGAAAACAGTAGTAAAAGGATAGTACCTATTTTAATGAAGGAAGGGTATGACTTTTTGAGCTGATTTTCATTAAAAAAAAACTATTATAGGATTATTATAGGATAGGATTGGGGTTTTCACTTCTTCTGTTTTAAGAGCTTTTCTGAGATCACTTGTCCAAAAAAAAGTTATTTATTTACCATTGAGCTACAAAAATACCATACACGTTCGTAATTCTGTGACTGTGTTGTTCAAACCAAATTGTCAGTAAATAAGAACAAAAAAAAACTATACTCATCCTTTTCTTTTTGTGCTAGTAGGTACTAGTGTAAGACAAAGATAGTATGATTCTCTCTGTCTATGTTTGAAATGAGAGTCCTTTGACAAACTAAGCATATGTCGTAGTACAGAATCAGGAACTCTATCAAAAAAAATTATCCAAATCTGGCGAAATAATCGACAACAAAACAAAAATAGTTTCTAAAAACCAATCGACTTTGACCCGGGTGAATCGAGGTCAAATATTATTATGATCAATTGATCACATAAGATCTGGACGAGATGGGACTTAGGTATAACTATATTGTTGTAATTTATCCGAACAACTAAATATGCCGGATGCCGCATTGACGGAGTCGCCGCCAACAATTACAGTTACGCTGACGACATGGTGCTGCTCGGCCCTTCAATCGACGCAATGAGGAGGCTGATTAAAATATGTGAATCCTATGCTGTGACCCATGGACTCAGGTATAATGTTAAAAAGAGCGAGGTGATGATTTTTAAAGCTGGTAGAAAAAGCTACCCGACTGTACCGCTAGTGACACTCTACGATGTCCCTTTAAACTTTGTCACTAAGTTCAAGTACCTGGGTCACTGGGTAACTGACGACCAGAGTGACGACTTGGATATTGAGCGAGAGCGTAGGTCGTTGGCTGTCCGATGTAATATGTTGGCCCGCAGGTTCGCGAAATGTACTGTACAAGTAAAGACTACACTTTTCAAAGCGTACTGTCAGTCATTCTACACATGCAGCCTGTGGACCAACTATACGCAGAGGGCATACAACGGCCTACGCGTCCAATATAATAACGCGTTCCGGGTGTTGATGGGGTTGCCGCGATTTTGTAGTGCCTCTGGTATGTTTGCGGAGGCAAAAGTTGACAGCTTTGCGGCGATAATGCGCAAGAGGTGCGCTTCACTGATGCGTCGCCTGCGCGGCAGCCCCAACAGCATTCTGGGCGTGTTCATGGAGCGCGAAAATGGCCCCATGCTCAACCGTTGGCAGGGGCTGCATGCACTCGCCGTCTAGTTTTTAGTTTTAGTTTTTAGTTTTAGTTTTTATGCGCTACTAACACTAGTAATAAGATTGAAATGTTTGCTAACCATGTATGGACCTTTTAGTCTGCAATAAATGATTTTTAATTTTTTAATTTTAATTTTTAATATAGCTATCGACATGGCACAGGTACGAGTATGATATAATTATTTCACATAATGATATATTGATGATCATCACTACACACACACTAAAAAACTAAAAAATATATAGTTTAAGTTACCTACATCATAATGTTCTGTGTTTTTTTTTCATTTCTGTATTATTTTAAATTGTGTCTGATAATAAACGTATTTTTATTTTATTTTTATTTATTTATTTATAACAGCTGAAAACGGAAAGAATTTTCCAAATCATTGTTTTCAAAATTTGTACTAAGGTATGTACTTAGAGTCAGACCAAGAAAAGTGCAGAGATTTTGACAGCGTTATTTATACGTCATAATTCTATAGAAGTTTGACTTTTAAAATAAAACCTGGGGCCCGTTTATCAAAAGCTTGTAACTTGTAATACAAGCGGATGTCACTTTTTGACAGCTTTTGTTAGAAAAAGACTTCCACTTGTATTACAAGCTACAAGCTTTTGAGAAACGGGGGCCCCTGCACTGCGTGTGCTGTCAAAATCTGCCGACTTTTCTTGGTTTAACTCTATGGTGGAAGACTGCTAGGCTCAAATGGGACTGGGCCGGTCACGTCTGCCGCATGCATCCAGTGAGATGGGCTAGCATAGCCACCAAATGGCGCGGACCCGGCAGGCCCAGACGGAGATGGCGGGACGACCTAGACACCTTTCTCAACAACTGGCCGGAGGAGGCACTATATCGGGAGTCGTGGAAGACAAGGGGGGAGGCCTATGTCCAGCAGTGGGACACCATAATAGGCTAGTAAAAAAAAACTCTATGGTATGATGCAATATTAATAACAAAACTTCCGTGAGACATAGGCATATTAAACATATTAATAACGGGTTTAAGTCGAAAAACGCTCGACATGTTTCACGGAGTGAGCGTTTTTCTACTTAAAATACGTGAGTGACCCGTTATTAATATGTTTAATATGATGCAATATGTTGCTCTGTTGCTATGCTTACCTAGAGTGACTCATCTGTGGTCAGCTAAACACACTAGTGTATTATGGTTACGCAAGAAAAAGAAACCGGCCAAGTGCGAGTCGGACTCGCGTTTCAAGGGTTCCGTACATTACACAATTTAAACAATGTATTTTTTATGTGAAACGTACGTGAAATGTCTAAAAAACCCGTATGGATTGGATCAAAAAGTAAATAATTAGGTCCGACTCACGCTTGACTGCATATTTCTAATTGGTTTTCCTGTAATCTATAGGTAAAGATCTATTTTGTGTATTTTTTTCAAAATTTTAGACTCGGTAGTTTCGGAGATAAGGGGGGAATGGTAATTGTTTGCCTTTTTTTTTAAATAACTTCTAAACTGTTTATCCTAAAATTGTAAAAAAAATATATTTGAGATTATCACAATGAGCTCTTTCATTTGTTATGTGACACGATATAGTTTATAAAACTTTATTTTTTAATGTTTTCATTGACCCCCCAAAAGTGGCCCCCATGTTTAAAATTAATTTGTTTACGTTACATGTCCGTCTTTGGATCACAAACTTACATATGTACCTATATACCAAATTTCAACTTAATTGGTCCAGTAGTTTCGGAGAAAATAGGCTGTGACAGACGGACAGACAGACAGATGCACGAGTGATCCTATAAGGGTTCCGTTTTTTCCTTTCGAGGTACGGAACCCTAAAAACACTCATTTTGTACACGCTATGCATATTTATTAGTTCCATGCTGAACTTAATTGCAGTGACTCATCTTGCACTAGATTTGGCTAGGATCTAACTCAAATTAAGTGGCAAAAAAGCAGCTTTTAGCACATGTAACTAATTGTTTGCCTGAGTGTTATTGTAATTTAACTAACAGGCTGATTCGAACGTACACTGACATCAGAACGACATCTAACTGATGTCAATCGGTTGTGGTGCATTTCGCCCGTACTTGTCCGTACATGTATTTGCGCGGGCGAGACGCACGACAACTAAATAAGATCATTCACATATCATTCTGATGTCAGTGTACATTCGAATTATCCTGTAAGTACAATAAAAGTTTGAAAAAGGGTTCACGAAGGGTTCCGTACCATTACGCAAAAAAACGGCAAAAAATCACGTTTGTTGTATGGGAGCCCCACTTAAATATTTATTTTATTGTTTTTAGTATTTTTTGTTATAGCGGCAACAGAAATACATCATCTGTGAAAATTTCAAGTGTCTAACTATCACGATTCGTGAGATACAGCCTGGCCACAGACAGGCAGACAGACAGACTTAGTACGGAACCCTAAAAAAGAAAATATAACTTAATTTGCAGTTAAAAAAATACACTTTCCACGAAAATTATGTTGAATAATATAATGATCGGTTGAGCCATACATGAGTTGTTTCCTAAAAATCTTATTTTATTATCTAAACGACGTAGGTGCCGCAAAAATACGCCCCGCCCTTTTGCTTGTGTAAGTATGGCTTTGTTTATTGTATGAAGGTCTGGAACCCGGTAATATGCATGGTGCGACACACACTTGGCCGGTTATTTTTCCTATGTGTCTACACACAAGTCATACTCTGGTTAGCAACTAGGAATAGGTACCCATTTCGCCGTCACATTAGACAGATACAAAAAAGACGTATCTCCATATTCTATTCAAAACACACTTGTCAGTTCTATATTAAAAGCAGTAACAGTGATTCATACTGTCTCGTCAGCGTGGCCTTCATTAAAAGCGGGTATCGGAAATAACATGAGACCAGAAAGTCATAATAATTATGGCGAGGGTGAATCATTAGAAACGAAGGTTAGATTGCTCGTTTTATATGCATTTTGTAGGTATATAGTAATGAAATAAAACTATGAAAACGGATTATATCGCGTATATTGAATTTATAATACATCCCGATGTAAACACAAAAACGTAACATCTTAACGTAGATGGATGAAAATGAAAAAACAATCTTATTTAAGACAAGTAGGATAGATAGATAAACCATTTAGTTTATTGCCTCAATACACTAAAAACGGCCAAGTGCGAGTCGGACTCGCGCACCGAGGGTTCCGTACTTTTTAGTATTTGTTGTTATAGCGGCACCAGAAATACATCATCTGTGAAAATTTCAACTGTCTAGCTATCACGGTTCATGAGATACAGCCTGGTGACAGACGGACAGACAGACGGATAGCGGAGTCTTAGTAATAGGGTCCCGTTTTTACCCTTTGGGTACGGAACCCTAAAAAGAGACAAGAGCAACACTACGTAAGTAACAGCGCAGCGTAACGTAAGTAGGTAAACCGTGAAATTATTTAATACTTGATATGATCCCGATTTTGTTTGCACTTTTGACATTTGTCAGGTAATTACTTACATTCTAGACTATACGGCCGCCACCATTTGGAACTGACATATTCGCTAGCGTGCGCGTAACTTCCTTTCTATGCATCTCGCTCGTACTAGCATATTAGTGCAGATGCGATGTATAGAAAGTGTTACGCAGACGTTAGCGAATATGTCGGTTTGACACTGCTAAGGCAGTCGTGGATGTCATGGTAACGCTACTGTAGTCTATGCAGACATTTCCAAATAGTTGAACTCCCTGAATAACCCTAAAAAACACTTAAAAACAACAAACGAAAGTAATCCCATGAATATGCACGCCCCAATAAAAGTTCGTAATGAAAGCTCGAACTTAAAGCGTTTAAAAGCACCAAAGTGTGCCCAGAATGAGCTTATGCTAATTCTAGAATTAAAGTTCCACTCCGAAGTTTTCCTTTACTTGAAACTATTGTCTTTAAAAACAGCCATTTTCTATCTTATTTAAAAAATGGAGTTACATTTTAGTGCTTAGTTGAAGTAAGTAGCGACGTTGAATGCTTAGAGTTCCACATCAATAAGTATATATTATATTATTATATAGCTATAAAATGAAATAGATGTGCTATTTGAAAACAATTGACCAAGACCTCCAGTATCCGGGGTTAGGTACAAACCAGTGTCTTTTACAAGTTTTTTATTGACTTGGAATATACCTACGTATGGTATGTTCGTACGGGTCAAATCTTGCAACTTAAATTTGACCCACTTCCCGATTTCCGATGAAGATGAAAATTTGCATACATATGTAAGTCGGGTGACAACGCAGTGTTATGGTACCATCGAGCTGATCTGATGATGGAGACACAAGGTGGCCATAGGAACTCTGTGATAAAACAACGAAACCTAATTGTGTTTGGGGTTTTTAGATTTGTCTCGATGAGTATTAGTTGCCTGTGGAAAGAAAAGTACAGTCAGCGATAAAAACTTGTACCGAACATGAAATTTTAGCCAAAAATTTTTGCATTAAATAATACCATTAAACTTGTTCTGTTCTCTAGTTATGTGTAGGTACCTACATGTTTGTATCATTATGTAAGTACCTCCTTTTTTATCACAAGCTTTCCTTACAATTACATAACATGTGATGTGAGCCCTATTATTATAACTTAAGGTTCAATAATACTCGTACCAACTAATATGACGATGACGCTTTATCTACAAAAAGTAAATTGTTACTAGATATATTTTAAATTTTATGGGATTCGTTAGAGCCGATCATGTTGATTTTTTGTGTCAATAAAGGGATCCATTTCAATATTATTAGATTATCAAGTACACTACAGGACAAAAACACAGTTAATGACTAATGGCGCGAAACGTGGGGTCACGGTAGATGGGCAGGACATACAATATGTTGACGAGTACACCTATCTGGGCCAGATAACATCCTTCGATAACAGGCAGTCCAAGGAAATCGATCGACGCATCGAAAACGCCTGGAAGAGCTTCTGGTCCATGAAGGCTTTAATGAAGGGCAATCTTCCACTGGCACTAAAACGCAAACTCGTCGACATGTGTATCCTGCCTATCCTAACCTACGGCGCCCAAACGTGGTCATTAACAGAAGCCCAAAAGTCCCGACTCAAGATTTGCCAGCGAGCAATGGAGCGCAGCATACTCGGAGTCCGTAGAACCGATCGGATAAGGAACACAGAGCTGCGCTCCAAAACTGGTATCGCGGATGTGGGTGTCAAAGCCGCCAAGCTCAAGTGGGATTGGGCGGGACACATCTGTAGGATGCACACGGACAGATGGGCCAAAATAGCGACCGAATGTGCACCACAGATCACCCGAGGCAGAGGCAGGCCAAAAAGGAGATGGCGAGACGACCTGGACTCTTTTTGTGGCGACTGGCGGGAGCATGCACAAAGCCGTGACGAGTGGCGGAAGACAGGGGAGGCCTTTGCCCAGCAGTGGGACACAATATAGGCTATTAAAAAAAAAAATTAAGTACACATATCAATAATTGCCCACGAATATTAATACTTGTTCAAGACAACATTATTATACTAATAGCCTAGGATTAATTTAATACTGTTTAACAAATGTGCCTTCGTAAAAAAATTGTACCGTAGTAGGAAACAAGTAACTGTCCAAAAAATTTTTTTGTGACACACTTTTATTGCTGACTGTACTTCTTCTCGTTTGCATGTCTATCGAGTACTTCTTGAGACCTTAATAATGAGCCTAAACTTGATGTGTTTGTGTTTTTCCATCGAGGAGTTCCTTTGGCTACCTACCAGCTGCATCATCAGAACACCTGCATGTTAGCATATTATTGCATTGTCACCAGAATTACGACAGTACTCCAAATTTCAACTGAATCTGATACCGGGAAGTGGTTCAAATTTTTGTTACAAGATTTGAAGCACTATATATACAAAGGTAGGGTATATACGCAGTGAAGCTAAATAAAAGTGTGTAAAATAGACGGAGATGTCCATACAGGTATGTTGTTAGGTACCTAGTAGTAGTATATATATTTTTGCAACAACTGAATATATATATTTTTGCGGGCTCGCTAGAAGCTTTTATGTTATTATTTGCTCATACAGCAGCCTTGGAAGAATTACGAAACCGTTTCCAAGGGATCACGTCACGTCACAAAAAAAATTTATAAATATAAATTACTAGATTTTGCCCGCGACTTCGTCTAGTGCATGGTGGTAATTTGGGTAGCTTACTTTTTATCCGATTTGCTTTTTATCGATTTTCCATGCAAATTTCCACCCCCCTTTCCACCCCCTCAAAGGATGATTTCTGGTATAAAAACTACCTTATGTCCAATGTCCTTCCCCGGGACTCAAACTATCTCTATATCGAATTTCAACTAGATCGGTTCAGCGGTTTAAGCGTGAAGAGGTAACAGACAGATAGACAGATAGACAGACAGACAGTAACACTTGCATTTGTAATATTAAGTATGGATATATTGTCATATTTAAAATTATTAGGGGGTAAATTAAAACTGTACCCGCGTATACCATATGAGTCACTTACAGTGTCAAAACTGACATATACATGTTTTCTCGCAATCCGTGGCTACGTTTCATAGCGATAGTAGTTTATTTTAATTTTTAGGGTTCCGTACCCAAAGGGTAAAAACGGGACCCTATTATTAAGACTCCGCTGTCCGTCTGTCCGTCTCTCTGTCACCAGGCTGTATCTCATGAACCGTGATAGCTAGACAGTTGAAATTTTCACAGATGATGTATTTCTGTTGCCGCTATAACAACAAATACTAAAAAGTGCGGAACCCTCGGTGCGTGAGTCCGACTCGCACTTGGCCGGTTTTTTTTTATTGACACTCGGCGCGCATGATCTTTCCCGTTCTTTCTTGCGAAATGTGACAGTGACAGCGGCAAACCGATGGAACGGCCTAAAAGCAGGTTTTCTATCGATGGTTATTAGACATGTTTTCTCACAATCCGTGGCTACGTTTCATAGCGATAGTAGTTTTTTTAAGTTTTTAATTGTATTTGTTACCTCGTACGTATACCAATAATGAATATAATCAGTATAATGTGATAAAGTATCCACCTAAGATACCTAAAGGAAATACCAATGGCGACAATGGAAACAGTGTCCACAACAGAAATTAAGTTGTCCCGTCCATTTCGGCGATTCTTCTTAAATCAAGTTACGGGCATCTGCCACTAATGGCCAGTGTTAACACAATAATGCTGTCTCATACCGTCTTATATTGGCTTGTGGGTGCTTTTGGCACAGAATATTAGTACTAGATACAGAAAATTCACTCCCTAACAAACCGCGACTACTACGAGTTATATATATATATATGTATTTAAACATTTATTTACCTATGTATATATATATATATATATATATATATATATATATATATATATATATATATATATATATAAATCATGTTATTTAGTTAACGTGCGTTTCGCCCGCGCCAATACATGTACGGACAAGTACGAGCGAAATGCACGATAACTGAATGTCATCAGTTACATGTCATTCTGTTATCAGTGTACTTACGTTAGAATTGGCCTGAAAGACAATCTACCAAAAATAAAATGTCATCTGCTACTCCAAGAAGCAGCATTACCTACTTGGAATTTTCCATCCCATTTCCACCCCTCAGCTTTAGCAGGCATGTTTTGGCACCCTAATAAACTAAATTAGGTAAAGCATATAAACAAACCCTCCTTTTACGAATCCGGCTAACTAAGTTCACGTAACCCTCAATAAGCTCAGATTTTTAATTTAGATAAAAAAAAGCAGATGCCATCTATTAACGCGCCTGAAGACTTGTGCCTCATAAAATTTACATTTTCGTTGAAAACTTTCCAAAAATCTCTACATATCGAACTTTTGTCATAAAAAAAACCTTAACGCGAACTATTCAAAGTTCACTTTTCAACAGCGACAAAACAAGATAAGAGCTTCTTGAAATAAGCTATCGTTTTTCACTTGTTTTTTCCAATCTCTTAAAACTGTTGTGTAATGTTAAAAGAAAGTGAACCTTGGGTAATAAAGTTAAAGTTGTTATTTCAATGGATAGGGTTTTGGTTATATGAGGTTTTTGTAGTAATTCCGAACTCACGTACCTAGTAGAATGTCAGTACGCATCAAAACGTGATGAGGTATAATTATAGATGTATGTATGCATTTCTAAGTTCTTGTGCAAGATTTTGTTTTTGTTTTATAGTGTTTTAAGCTTATTAAGTTTTTCTAGTTCAGTTACCGACGTTTCCGGATTTGTACATTCAAAATGTTTATACCAAAAGTTTTTTTTTTTAATGGCGGAGCCATGGCGGTTTAAGACACAGAGCCACCAGTACCACTACCACCAGTTTCGACATTGACACACTCGCTCACGTCTACTTTCTATGCATCTCGCTCGTACTCGCATATTAGTGCAAGTAAAAGTATAGATAATTTAATTTATCGATATAGGGTCTCCCTACTTATTGTCATTAAAGTTTGCTCCTTAGAATCCTAGAATTGAGAGGTCGAATCGCCTATAGTAATATTAGATTATTTTTTCGGTTTGGGCGGATGAAAATTCACCATAGATGAGATGCATTGGGATAACTTCGGAAGCGGGGTTATTTTGAAAATTAATTCAACTATAGCAACCTCAGAAATAAATATACCATAGAAGACGTAAATGCATCTACTTCGCGTGTCTGAACCCCGACCAAGCGTCGAGGTTGACCGTCGCTCTTTACAGTCCACGCGCGTTAGTTATTGCAGCCGGACGTCCGTGCTGTGGTCCGTGAAAACTTAAAAAATGCTTCGATGCATGATAATTAAATGCAACAGCCCAAAAATTGCAAACACCTAAAGGCAAGAACATATTTCCTATCACAGATAAGTCATTTTAAAATTATATTATGCGTATATTTTGTATGAAAATATCGGCACGCTTAGTTTCAAATGACTTTCAATACAAATCGTGATATTTGCGTCATCTCCCATGATAGCAACTTGAGTCCCATTGTGGACCCCTAAAAAAGTAAAATGGAGTTAATTTATTCAGTAGCGAAGTGCGGTGAGACCGTTTCTTATGGTAATTCAGTTATTTACTGCAAGGGCCGGCCACAAATAAATTTAATAGTTCCAAAAGAAGGGGATAATTTTTTTCTGGAAAAGATGTGTGGCCATCGCACAATAGGGTTTCCTGAACGAAATTAAAGCGTACAAATGAGAGTTTTGAATTAGCATTTTTAATGGGTTGACGATATAATGTAGTTAAGGGGAAACGTTAACGAATGAAAATATTTACAAGGACAAGTTTAGTTAAAATAAATAAAGCTTTTACGCATAACAACTAATATTTATCTTGACACTGGCTTTTGCCCGCGACTTCGTCTGCGTGGAATTAGTAATTTGGGTACCTTAATTCTTAAATAAATCTGCTTTTTAATCCACCCTTTTTTCACCCCCAAATTGGTCCACACTATACATTTCCAGCCCATTTTTTACACGGGATGATTTCGGGGATAAAAGTTATTCTATATCCTTTCCCACAGCTCAAACTATCCCCATACCAAGTTTCATCTAAATCGGTTCAGCGGTTATTGATTCCCCATACAAATTTCCACCCCCCTTTTCACCTCCTTGAGGGGTGAGTTCTGGGATAAAAAGTATCCTATGTCCTTCCCCGGGACTCAAACTATCTGTATACCAAATTTCAACTAAATCGGTTCAGCGGTTTAAGCGTGAAGAGGTAACACACAGACAGACAGACAGACTTTCGCATTTATAATATTAGTATGGATTTCTAACAAACTAAAACGCGTTTTTAGATCACTGATTTAAACTTTCACCGAATCCAAGACCAAGACGAAGACCAACACCGGTATCATGGTCGCGTTTTTGTCACTTGTCATATCATGCGTCACTTTCGCACTTACGTTCTTGTTAGAGCGTGACAGGCATGGTGACAAATCACAGACAGCCGTCCATCTTAGCCACGCAAGTGCGGGTAAAACTCGCGCGCCTAGATGCTGATGTCAACTTTAGCCAGTCTTCTCCGAGACCACGGGGACAACGCCGCCCTCGAAACGTCGGAGGTAAATTTAAAACTTATTTAACGCGATTAAGTCCCGACGTTGTGAATAATAATGAGTTTTCAGATAATACTTATTATTAATTTCGTCGAAATTATTTACGAGTAGGTACGCTTCATTCTTTAAAACAACTTATCATAAACTACATATTTAGGTACTTACTTAAATTGCTGTGACTAATTCACCGAATGATATTTCAAGGACACAGAAAGAACTAAATTGCCATTAATACTTTAACGGTATTGATCTACTTTTTTAATCCACTAGACTAGAACAACAAAATGTTTTCAGTTAAAAAACTTTTTAAAAGTTCGTCAAAAGCCAAAGGCAAAGTGACATCGAGAAAAAAACCGGACGAGTGCGAGTCGAACTCGCGCACAAAGGGTTTCGTACCATTACGCAAAAAACGGCAAAAAAATCACGTTTGTTGTATGGGAGTTCCACTTAAATATTTATTTTATTTTGTTTTCAGTATTTATTGTTAATGTTGTTATAGTTGCAACAGAAATACATCATCTGTGAAAATTTCAACGGTCTAGCTATCACGGTTCATGAGATACAGCCTGGTGACAGACAGACAGACAGACGGACAGAGGAGTCTTAGTATTAGGGTCACGTTTTTACCCTTTGGGTACGGAACCCTATACCACAACCAATAGAACAAATTACGTTTAAACCGAACAGTCATCAGATATATCGGAGCACGGGCCAGGGCGCGCACATTATCTGAACACTCCTCTATTGTCAAGGTGATAGAGTGCTTGTTCAGATATTTTTGAGCACCTCGACCGCTCCGATATATCTGATCTGATGGCGACTGTACAACTCAATATTGGGTAATTTAAGACATTTACCAACTTTCTAACTCCGCCTTAATTGATATAATGTCTTTGCCAAACGAAAGTAAAATAATGCCTTAAAGTAATTAATTTTCAGTTGATAAGTTTAAGTTAATTAATTTGGTACAAAATTAAAAGTTTACCTTAGCGTTTTATGTTTGGCATTTGGGACAGTTAAATTTAGTTAAAAGCGGTAAATTAATACACCATTAATTATTCTATAGAAAAACTCTTCGTGTGACAAACCTTGATGTTGCTAGGCAGAGTGATGGCAGGGGCCCGTTTCTCAAAAGCTTGTAACTTGTAATACAAGCGGATGTCACTTTTTAACAGCTTTTGTTAGAAAGGGACTTCCACTTGTATTACAAGTTACAAGCTTTTCAGAAACGGGCCCCAGGTGGACTAAAATGTTAACGGAATGGTGGACGCTTTCCGTTGGCTTGTTGGGTGGACGACATCCGAAAGATTGCGGGTCACGTCTGGATGAGATTAGCTCAGGACCGGGACAAGTGGCGTACTGGAAGAGAGGCCTATGCTCAGCAGTGGGCGATAAAGGGCTGATATGATGATGATTGATGATGAACCTTTCGTGAGACACAGACATATTAGATATATTAAAACGGGTGACTCACGTATAAGTCGAAGATTGCATGACATGTTTCGCTCCATAACGCGTGCTCCCGTTGAAGCCGCTCGTTATGGAGCCGCCCGTTTTAATACATAATATCCAATATTTTTTTTGCGTGGTTGGTGAAATTACCAATACTAGATGGTCTGATATAGTTTTTCGGAAATAGGGTTGATGTTTTAAAACGGACCATTTATTTGTATTTTATTGTAATTGTATTGTAGCGGTGTTTATACTGCGGCATTAATATTTTATTATAATATTTAATTTAGGAAGGAAAAATAAGCAACCATTATTTCCTTTGCCACTCAACCATAATAAAAAAGCAAGTAAATTAAAATCTCCGAAGTCCACAATCTGACCCTTAAAAAGTTCCCATACCCTTTTTTGTACCATTCAAATATGCACCGAAACAAAAGTGGTACGCATATGTACCACAATAGATGCAACTGGGCATTAAAATATTCAATCTCAGTTTATTTGACATCAAAAACTGTCGTTTTTGTGATGCACTCTAGTGGAATGAACGGAAAAATAGTTTTAGGGGTCTTTTTAAGTAAACTACAGGGTGCCTGTGGATTAAGGGTCCTTAAAATTTAATTTATGGAAAGTTGTAATGTATTGTTTGAGTGAGCTGGACCTGCGAAAGATAATCATTATTAAAAAAAGGTATTATTTGGTTTTCTATCACAATTTAAAGCAAAAGAAAATACGTCGAGATTTTTAACCTAAGAACAGAGAATATGTCAACTTATTTTGTTCCGTCCTTCGCCACTTGGAGGGCTTCGTCACTTTTTCTTTAATATATGACATCTATTACAGTTGGGTCTCTATCGTTTGACATAATTATTGAGTCATAATTTTTTTTTTTTTTTTTCAAATACAAATAATTTATTGAAAAAAGTATTGTACAGAGGTTCATCTTAAAGACTAAGAGTTGTTAGTAGAGGAAAGTGGTTTACGAACGCCTAAACTAGGAGTTCCTGTGTTTCAGGCAGCGAAGGACAAAATTAATCAATTTTTAATTATTCACTTAATTATAAATTAATAGTAGTACTTACACAATAGAAGTCTTATCGCCTTAACAAAATGGGTCTTAAGTATTAAGTATGTAATGATTGTCATGTAATGATTGTCATATTATCATTAGTCATAATTTGGTTTTTCTCAGAAACGCGTAACTTTTCAGGATTGCCATAAAACAAACCTAACCTAACCTATCTATAGGATAACCCGAGGAAAATCCTAAAAGTTAACGGTTTCAGATTTATGACTAATGATAATATGACAATCATTACATTATGATTTTCAATAATTATGTCAAACAAAGGGACCCCATTACAGTTTATAGGCATGATATAAGTTTGACCGCTATGTGCGTTTTTTTATACCACGTCGGTGGCAATCAAGCATACGGCCAGCCTGATGGTAAGCAGTTACCGTCTATGGACGCCTGCAACACCGGAGATATTACACGCGCGTTGCCGACCCTAACACTCCTCTCCCTCGTTGAGCTCTGGCAACCTTACTTACCGGCAGGAACACAACACTATGAGTAGGGTCTAGTGTTATTTGGCTGCGGTTTTCTGTAAGGTGGAGGTACTTCCCCAGTTGGGCTCTGCTCTAGATCTGGAATGACATCCGCTGTGCTGTGCCCTACCACACAAAGCGAGATGTCATTCACAGTGCCCATGCCTCTCTTTTGGACGTAGTTTAAGGACATATCCGGGTCCAAATGCGTGTGTCTATTTGTGACACTGTAGCTTTTAAACCTACTTGGATGGGTTTTTTTAAAGCACTGGCTTCTAGTCTAGCGCTGGTTCTTAGATATGTTTTTCCGTTTTGGGTTTCTTTTTTAATTTATATAAAGTTTTAATAATGAAGATATAAATCCGTATTAAAATATTATAATTTACAATATAATTGTTTTTATCTGCCGTGGTAATATAAAATGAACACCATTATGCTTTTCTTTGAAAATAGAATTTTAAATTGGAAAGCTGGATGACCCAGTGACTGAGTTTGAAATAAAAACACTTAAGTATAATTATAAAACAAGGTTAAACCGAACTTAGTAATCACCGCTTAATATACAGAACGACAGAACCCTTCAGTTATTGCCGACTCACGCTTACAAACCCATTTTTTTTTTCAATTTGGGGTTGTCATGTTTTCACGCTAGCCAGTTCTTTACAAACATAACTGTCAACGCTGCAATCAGAATTAAACCTTATGTCTTTTAAGGTAAGGGTGTTCTATACGGCATGATTAATTTTGTACAAAAATATTTTGGGTTTTCTAAAGGACACTGTTGATTCTAGCATGTCCCTGAATCGTGATAATTGTTTATTGTATTATAAAGTACTATTACGTGATGGCATTACTAATGGACCCTTGAGAGTCAGTTTCTTTGAACCCATGTTATTGTAGTTTATGTGGTTTTTATTTTAATTTAGTACTAGTTATTTTAAATGGTGCGTACGTGAATAGAAATGTGATCTAATTGTCTTACTTTTAAATAAATAAAGTTAATAAGATAATACTAGTAGATAAAGATAATACTAGTCTAGTGAAAAATGTTTGTGTAGGTCACGACTTTAAATTCAATTTTTTTTATGATACAGGAGGCAAACGAACAGACGCATCGCCTGATATGGTAAATGGGAATTTTCACTTTAAAAGTGTACCATTTACTTTTTTCGAATCACGAGTACTATCGATTTAAAAAGAAAAAAAATGTGTCCCCAAAAATATCTTAAATTCTATCTAACGGTTATTTTCGGTCATAATCATGCTCATCTACATTTCTTCATTACAAAGCATTTTGATGGGAAATGTTGTACCAATTTTGTCGTAATGTAAACAATTACATGCGTCACCTCTATTATCAATGAGTAGATTATTACTTTTTTTGATTAAATAACACAGCAATTACGCGAATAGGTATTATATACAGCAGAAAGTACTCGACAAATATAGTGATTAGCAATAGAAACTAGATTGTCAAGTCAAGCAGCCGCCATACGTTCTATCATTCTATGTGTTCTAAGTTCTAACTCGCGCCGCCGCGCCGCCATAGATTTTAATGCATTATTTGAGAAGATTATCAGGTTTTACTAGGTTTAAAGTGGATTTTAAGGAACCGTTATTGCTGTACATTACTTACTATACGAGGTATTTTGCGTCAGTTTTGTGCATTAATGCCACATTTTTATTTTCCTGTAGCTTAATATAATTCAGCGTATTTTATTTTTATTATACTACTTTGTTCTATACACTGACATCAGAACTATATTGTATAGGTATTATAGTTACAGTGATATAAGCCACCGCGCCATAAAACTTTTCGTTACCCCTGGTTTTTGGTCCGACACCTCTTCTATGGTTTTTTAAAGACGTCCACCACGTTTCACGTCATCATCATCATCATATATTTAAGAGTCTCTTGTCGGTGGAGCAATTTCCATGTTTCGTGGTCCTCTGCCTTTGACAGCCTGATACGACACGACGTTGAGTTTTTCCTTTATTTGATGCATGTGCGCTCTCCTTGGTCTTCCCTGCTTCCTCTTTGCTTCAACTTCCCTTCTATGATGTTTTTGATAAATTCGTCGTGTCGTATCAGGTGCCTAAGCATCTTTCCTCTTCTATTATCTATATTTCTTAACAAACTACTCTTCTCTCCTACTATACGTAAAACCTCTTCGTTGGTTTTCTTTTCAGTCAGATCTTTGCCATTCGACGCCAGCACCACAGCTCAAAAGCCTCCAGTCTCTTCCTATCATGTTGCCTCAATTTGCCACGTTTCGCTTCCGTACAGTGCTATGCTCCAGATGTACACATTTATGAGCCTTTTGCGTATATTGTCTGATATCCGATCATTAAATAACGTTTTACGTCAAAAGCTTTAAAACCCATTTAAACTTGACTGACAGGATACTGAGGTCTAACTAAGACAAAATAGCGCTTGTCTATCCCGAGCTTGTAAAGTCCTATACAAAGGACGAAGCTGTATAGCCTGTCTAGATGCGATCTACAGACAGGTGTATGTGCAAGCGCACTCTACTGCATTGTTTAAAGAACGATTCATTCGTTTCAAAATATCTTAACTACGTTTCAAGACAACCTTGAATTTGAGTCTTAACACTTGAAATTAAAGATCATTGTTGAATGAGTGTGAAATAGGATAAATGGTGTTTAGAAAAGTATGGAAGTCTCAATTGATTTAATTGGTTTAGTTAAGGTGCATGCTCATTAGTTAGAAATGTTTAGCGCCATATTTTTTTAAATAATTGCAACCAAATGACTTGAATAATTGTTTGTGGACATATATTTCATATATCATCCATATTCCAACCCAACGTCGGGCAGTTCGTATTGTCGGCAATTCCGAACTTACTGACGGCTTAGAACCTCTTAGTCTTCGGAGAGACGTTGGCTCTCTTTGCATGTTCTACCGTCTGTACAATGGGGAATGTTCCGAAGAACTTTTTGATCTGGTGCCATCGTCTCGTTTCTATCACCGCACCTCCCGCCAAAGGAGCAAAGCTCATCCTCACTTCTTAGACACATGGCACACCATGAATAAGCGGGCATCCCGCTCGTTTCTTCCTAGAACGTGCAGAATGTGGAATGAGTTGCCTCCTGAGGTATTTCCTTTGTGCTACGACATGGGATTCTTCAAGAAGCGGGTATTTAGGGTTCTCAAGGGTCGGCAATGCTTAAGTGGCTCCTGTGATGTTGCTTACGTCCATGGGCGACGATGACTGCTTCCCATCAGGCGGCTCGTCTGCTCGTTTGCTGAACATCACATAAAAAAAAAAAAAAAAAAAAAAAAATATCATATAATATAGGTACCTAGGTTATGGTACTGCATTTGAATTTTTTGAATTCGTTTTTTTTTAATACGGTGACTACTGCGGTGACTACATTTTCACTGCGGCAAACATTCGCGTATGAGAACCTAGATTCTAAAGGAGAATATTTTAAACATGCTTTGTTTTAGTTATTTAGATTCTAGTTTTTTTTTTTTTTTTTTTTAATACAATAAACATTTATTTACATACAAGATATATACAGTGGTACTACGTAAACGAAATTAATAACTAGCTTAAATCTAAAATAGGCCCTTGAGGCATTGTACCAAGGATGCTGGCGGCATTTCCCCGCTGTATCGCAATGCTGATACGTTGTGCGAGAAAGCCGCCAGCTCTTCGGTCACCAGTTACGTCAACCAGACGCTTCGCGATTTCTGCAAACAACTTATGCGCGCTGGGACCCCATGGACCTAGAGTTTCAACTCCAAATGGAACGAAATGATACTAGTTACTTTTTAATTTTTAATCACATTTTGTAAAAAACAAGAAGCAAAGAAAGTAATTTAAAAAATAAGTTTTTCAACATATTCTAGGCCACCCAGTAAAACTTTAAGAAAAGAGTATTTTACTCTCAGTCACTATTGGATCACATCATTCAATCCTGATCTGATGACAATAAGCACAAAAAGAAGTATAGTTTTCTTTTTGCTGTTGTATTTGTAGCACCGCCCACAATCTCTCTGCTTAGCATTAAGGTTGACTGGTAGAGAATGCCTTATGGCATTAAGTCCGCCTTTTGTACTGTAAGGTTTTTCTTTTGTGCAATAAAGATTAAATAAATAAATAAATACTATTACAAACCAAACAGTAATTTTCTAAATCGGTCCAGCAGCCTTCGAGAAATCAAGAAACATCAATAAGAAGATCCTAAGAAGGAGTCGGTAAACTATACAGTTCTTAAGGGTCCCCGGCAAGCTCGGTTCTCCATACAAACGTAGTTACGCTCTCATTTCAAAACGAGTAGCTAGTTTGCTCTAAAACATTATAGGATAAGGTATATCTATGTCTGTAATTAGTTTATGTAGCTTCACATTATAGGATAAGGTATAGCTATGTCTGATATTAGTTTATGTAGCTTCAGTAGGCCGAGCACATGATTGGCGCGACAGTATCTCGCCGCGTGATAGACTACCCGTCTTTTGCTAACTGTATGAATTAAAGAGGGACGGGTAGTCTATGTCGCGGCGAGATACTCTCGCGCCAATCATGTGCTAGCCCGGCTGATACCATAGTTAAAAAAAATACAGCGAATTTAAGTTTTTCAAACAAAACTTGTTTTTGCTCTATTTCGTTTGTTTTATAAACTGTACCTATATAAACTAATTACAGACCTAGATATTCCTCATGTAATTGTATGTGCAAAGTTTCATTACAATCGAACCCGTAGTTTTAAAATGAGAACGAAACTCCGTTTGTATGGGAAGGTGAAATTCGGCCGAGCTTGCCGGGGACTCTTAAGGACGTAGTAAACCAGCAGGTTACGGTTACTTGGGTACGTGTAGATGCGCAAGTCGCAAGTCCGCGTGCCCTAAATGTTGGCGCCGTGCACGCAAAGCTCTATATTACCACGCGCACTTACACTGCTACATACACTTCAGGTGTGCACAGGCCTTAGAACTTACCATTCAAGATGATACACTGACAGTAAACGTTTAATTATAACAAATGGCTATTCATTGTACGACTAATGATTAAAGACTGTAAAGATAGGTGCTTTAATGAGGGCTACCGTTTTTGTGCTCACCAGTTGGCGCCACTGTAGAGGTCCAGAAAAACAGATCTCAAAATTATTCTACGGTTATTTTTAGAAGTTAGAGAGCGAGTAGTTTTTTTTTTTAAATAGGAGGCAAACGAGCAGACGTATCACCTGATGGTAAGCGATTACCGCCGCCCATGGACACCCGCAACACCAAAGGGGTTGTAAGTGCGTTGCCGGCCTTTAAGATGGGAATACGCTGTGTCCTATGTCCATACATTATGCTAAGAAAATGTTCTTGCCAAGTTTCATGTTATTTATTTATTTAATCTTTATTGCACAAAAGAAAAACTTTTCGTAAAAGGCGGACTTAATTCCAATGCATTCTCTACCAGTCAACCTTAAGGCAAAGCAGAGAGATTGTGGGTTATGTCCGAATGGCGTTTTGAAATGAGCAAAAACTTAAACTTCGATTGTATAATAGCGGCGGCAAGGTTCATGTGACTCTTAACCCATATATGCCCATTGGGTAGTTTTCGACCCACACTCTTTAAGGTTACAGACTCACTCCCCTACTAATTTAACGTGTCATCATTCGTTTGCCCTTGTCCCATTCACTTGGGGTCAGCGCAGCATGTCTTTTTCTTCCATACATCTCTGTCACCCGTCATCTCATCATTCACTTGCGTTAGTTTCATATCATCTTTCACACAGTCCATCCACCTTTTCCTCGGTTTTCCTCTCCTCGTACTTCCCTCCACATTCATTCTTAATACCTTTCTCGTCACATGACTTTCATCCCTCCGCATCACATGCCCGTACCATGCTAGGCGATTTGCCCTTACTTTTTCTGTTATGGGTGCAACTTTCAGGCACAAATTTAATTTAACGTGTAGGAGCTTGTTTTATTCATTAGGTTGAAAACGACAAAATGGGCACATATGGGTTAAGTGAACCACCAACTTTCTTTATACCTGTTTACTAGGTACAGTATGAATATCAACAATATACATAATACGGTAAATAATGCCTTTTAATTGTACTTTTTATAACGTGCAATAAATTAATAATTTATGTTAAATAAAATAATTAATAATAAAATTAATACATTTATTACATTTATTTTATAGTAAATATTCCGTTAGTAGTAATATTTATGATATAAATGACCATGTTAGCTTGAAATCATAAATTAATTATATGCAGGTAATTAATTTTAATAATAAAGCATTAACGTAGCTATAAAATCTTCGAAGTAAGACCAATAGCGTGCTCTACCAGATAATGATTCTAAGTAATTTTTAGGGTTCCGTACCCAAAGGGTAAACCGGGACCCTATTACTAAGACTCCTCTGTCCGTCCGTCTGTCTACCTGTCCGTCTGTCACTAGGCTGTATCATGATCTCATGAACCGTGATAGCTAGACAATTGAAATTTTCACAGATGATGTATTTCTGTTGCCGCTATAACAACAAATACTAAAAACAGAATAAAATAAATATTTAAGTGGGGCTCCCATACAACAAACTTACGTAATGGTACGGAACCCTTTATGCGCGAGTCCGACTTTCACTTGGCCGGTTTTTTTTTAATTGTTGTTTTATATTTTAATGACATTTTCAGAATTCGAAAAATCATCGAAAAATTTCAGATTAAGCTGAGTGGCAAACAGGTAAAAAGGTCTAAAATGGGAACTAACAGGGTTAGGGTTTAAGTTATTCGTCCTGTTTCTTGACCTGACCGATCAGAATTTATATCGGAAACAGATCAAATAATTAAAATTCGAATTGGCCTGTAAGTAGACATCTCTTATGGGTGCTGATCCAGAGATGTCAAATAGGTGTTGTCAAGCTTACTTCTCTTAAACTTACTTACTACGGTCTACGGTGACGCAACGACCCAAAGTGAGTCCTGGCCTCCGACACCAGATCACGCCATGCCTCTTTGTCTTGCGACAGCTCTCTCCAGTCGCCATGGCCGAGGTTGAGCAGGTCTTGAGCAACTACGTCGTTCCAGCGGTACCTAGGACGTCCTTTCTTTTAAACTCCACTCCACGGAAGACCAGCGCTGTAGCATATACCTATATCTTAGACTTCTTAGAGCACATGCTGAGTATATTTGTAGCCTCTATAGCAGCATCAATATTGTAATTATTGCATGTTAATATAAGCTACTTGTAATTTTACGTGTTAGTGTATAAGATCTTCTTCTTTTTTTAAGCTTGTATGGTGCTGTATGTAGATTTTTACGATAAACGTTTTCTATTATATTCTAAAAGTCATCTTTAAGAGAAACTTCTTGTAAACAATGTACAAGGAAGTGTACATGAAAGGGTTCTTTACGGTTACGTTCTCCTGGGTCACTTTTAAAATTCTGATTTTATGATTGAATTAGACAAATATGCACTTTGGTAATTATAAGCCCTTTCTATAACGGGTCAATTACTGAGCGTAGTAGAACGTATAACACTTCTTCTAACAAAGTCCGTTACTTTTGTCCTCAAGCTGAAGGGACTGAATTAGATATAGTTGATTCACCCACAAATGTAAAATAATTCTAAGTTTTCATCTTCATTCAAACTAAGGTAAAACTTGAAATACATCATAATGTCAATACCCCATGACTCCCAACTTCACCAAGCGTAAATTCAAACATCGTTCCAAAGTTAAGCTGTAAAACCGTACCTCCATTAAAGTTTTCATTTCACGTATCAAGTCATATAACCCAAAGTAATGCTTCAAAACATTTGAATAGCCTGGCCATATTATGTTTCATAAAGGGAATCAATTCAAGTTAAACTTCTAACATAGAATAATCCTGCTAACGTAACTTCTATTCGATATTGGTTTTGGTACTACGAGAATACGAGTATTAATGTACATACATGTTTGAGTTTCTCTTATACGCCATATTAAATTCTGAGTTTTGAACTTGTTCATAATATGAACAATATTCAATATTTAAAAAGTATTGTTTCAATAAAATCTCTTCGTAACGTTTATTTTTTAAGACTTAATTTGTACAATTTGTAAAAGGTAATAACGAGACATGAATTAGGCGTGTTAATTACTTATTATATATACAAATCAAATCATATATTGTTAGAAAGTGAGTAATATAAATGATGTTTATATTACATAAAGTGCGTCACAATCAGCCAGTATTTGTATATTAAACGTTATGGTAAATGCAGGTCAAATTAACATTGAATAAGTTTCATTTTTGCAAAGATAGATATAAAGATATGTTCAAAAATAAAAAGGGACATATGACTGACCCCCGGAGTACTCCTAAAATCAACTATACCATTAAATCCTGTTTAATTTATTATATTTGTTTGTTTGTATTATATCACTTAAACATAAAATACTATCTCATCATATCAGCCCTTTATCGACCACTGCTGAGCATAGGCCTCTCTTCCAGTACGCCACTTGTCCCGGTCCTGAGCTAATCTCATCCAGAAGTGACCCGCAATCTTCCGGATGTCGTCCACCCAACGAGCCGATGGACGCCAGGGGCTTCTTTCATTAGAAAAAAGCCACCATTCCGTTAACATTTTAGTCCACCTGCCATCACTCTGCCTAGCAACATGTCCCGCCCAACTCCATTTTAGTTTGGTAATGACGAAACCAACGTCTTGCACCTTGGTGCGTCGACGGATCTCGACATTCCTATCTCGATATTCATAAATACTATCTACAACTCCTAAAATATAGTACATCATAAAACTGGCTATGGCGTGTTTCATTTCAAAATAAACATGTCTCACGAGCATAATCAAATGCTTTTATAAGATCACAATTGCAAACATTGTTCAACAATAAGCTATTCTCTGTCATATATAATATTAATAATCTCTGGAAAAATATAAAGCAAACGTAAACCCTATCTAGCATTCACAGACGCCTTTTAGAATTTTAAAACAGCAATATAGAATTGAATTCATAACAAGGCTGAAACACTGTAATGCCTGAACACAGACGGGTCCAATTAGTTTCAGAATTCGAGTCCCGAACTGAGGCAAAGCTAAGTCCGATGAAATAAACCTGTACCACTTTATCTACGTACTGGTATTAAAGCCCGTTAGGAGTTGGTGCGCTGTGCAAGACTGCAAGTGACTAACTTTTTGACCGACGACGGCCTGTTTCGAACTTTAAGATACGTCAAATATTAGGTGTAGATACGATATGGATCGTGTTTTTCAATGTCAAAAGCGACGTTTTTGTTTGAAGAAACGTCACTTTTGACACTGATATATCCGATCCATATCGTATCTATTAGACCTAATATTTGATGTATCTTAAAGTTCGAATCAGGCCGCGAGTAGATTCAGCAAAGCCGAAGGAAGTATATTTTTACCTCACCGGCTCGTAAAGGCTCTCTTTATTCTTCCAAAACTGATGCGAAAGTTGCATTTGATATTGAGAATGGCAAAGTAATTTGATGAAAATTTTGAATTCGTCCTCGGCTAGTAGAATTGACTTTAAAGTGATGATTTCGAATGATAAATATTTAAAAGCATTCATTTGGATTTGGGATTTAATGTTTTACAGTTAGTATTTTCCTCTTTCCTCGCGTTGCTGTGAAAAACTTTGTGGTGCAAACCCTTGTGCGTTGAAACCCTCGCAACGCTAAAATTTCACTTATTAAACCACTCCCTACGCTGGTGGTTCAATTTTGGAATCTTCCGCATGCTTGGATATGAATATTAGCACGATGGGTTAAACTGGGCAAATTTATCCCCTTATAAAATAAATAACTAAATATTTTATATTTTTATGACGACAGGCCTGGCCTAGTGGGTAGTGACCCTGCCTGTGAAGCCGATAGTCCTGGGTTCGAACACAGATAGGTGATGAACACAGATATTTGTTCCTGAGTCATGGATGTTTTCTATGTATTTAAGTATTTGTATAAGTATTAGCCTTCTTGAGCTTACCGTGGGACTTGGTCAATTTGTGTAAGAATGTCCTTATAATATTAATTAATTTATTAAAAAAAAAATATTTTTGTAAGTCCGCTCCCGCTCCCAACTTGACGGTACACAAAGAGCGATGGAGCAACGCATGTCTGACATCCCTCGGGCCAATCCTGAGCCAGCACCTGCTATTATTATAATAGATATAGCTCTGCAAATGATGCTGATACCATACTAGTTTTGTTATGAAAACTACACTCATGTATGGCTTCTGTGGTTAGGAGAGAGTTTAAATAAGTTTTTGGCAAAAAAATCATTTTTGGTACAAACTATTATAGTTGACTGCACTTTTCTTTCCACGGGCAATTAAAACTCATCGAGACAATACAAAAAACCCCAAACACAATTACGTTATCACAGAGTTCCTATGGCCACCTCCTGTCTCCATCGTCAGATCAGCTAGATGGTACCATAATATTGCATTGTCACCCAACTTACATATGTATGCAAATTTTCAGCTTCATCGGAAACCGGAAAGTGGGTCAAATTGAACTTGCAAGATTTGATTACAGACAACCGGACAGGTAAAAGTACCTAAATAAAAGCTTGTAAAAAGTAACATCATTAGGCATTTCAAGGAGTTTTCTGCCTTTATTTCGGCAACTAACATACAATATTTACTTGAAATTTTCCTTAGCCAAATCATTGCCAAATTGGCAATATATATTTATTAAAACAATAACGTCTAGTCATTCGACAGAAGCAACATAGGTGCGACGACGAGAGAAGCGAGTTCATTGCTTTACCATCATCGACTCGTCTGCTCATTTGTCACATCATAAAAAACCGGCCAAGTGCGAGTTGGGCTCGCGCACGAAGTACGCAAAAAACGGCAAAAGATCACGTTCGTTGTATCATGTATGGGAGCCCCACTTAAATATTTATTTTATTCTGTTTTTAGTATTTGTTGCTATAGCGGCAACAGAAATACATCATCTGTGAAAGTTTCAACTGTCAAGCTATCACGGTTCATGAGATACATCCTGGTGACAGACAGACAGGCAGATAGACAGACAGACAGGCAGACAGACAGACGGACAGAAGGACAGAGGAGTTTTAGTAATAGGGTCCCGTTTTTACCCTTCGGGTACGGAACCCTTAAAACTAGTAAAATACACTACTGTATCACTGTTATTTTACTATACACATGAAAAGTCCAAAGTGAAATGACCAACAGCCATTGTTTATCAAGTTTTGATTTATCCTTTACTATAACCATCATTGGCACGAACACAGCATCCATTTAACATTTCAGTCTATATTTCCAAGTTGCAAAATCCATTTTCTATACCACTCAGTGTAATAAATCAGCGTGGTTGGAAAATAAAAATAGCACCATAAATCCAATAGCAGTGCGGGGCAAAATAAAGGGTACAATTAATAAAATTTGATCGAATTTAAACTGCTGTGAGACATACTAACATTAAATAATTTCACGGTGTAGACTCACTTGTTTTAGTCACTCGCGCGACATGTTTCGGAGAGCCTAGGTTTCCTTTCTAAAACACTAATAATCACATGTCGTGCGAGTGACTAAAACAAGTGAGTCTATCACTTGTTGTTGTGTATGTGACTATTAGTGCTTGAGAAAGGAAACCTAGGCTCTCCGAAACATGTCGCGCGAGTGACTAAAACAAGTGAGTCTAAACCGTGAAATTATTTAATGTTAGTATGTCTCACAGCAGTTTAAATTCGATCACATTTTATTAACCGTGAAATTATTTAATAAAATGTGAATTAACACGAGTATACCCTGACAAAAATTTATTTGGCCGCCTTGTTGCGGATTTTCTGTGGTACTCATTTATTTTTCTGGCAAGGATACTCTTTGACAAAAGACGTTGAAAGTCATCAAATGTCACTGAAGAAAACAAGAAGAAAAGGTTTCGCAATTATAAATGATTGTACCACAAAAATAACAAAAAAAAACAAAAATGCAAGAAAAAATATTTTTTAATACAATGAAACATTTACGGCAATGAAAGGACGAAGGATTGCGTAGTATTTCAATGAATAATCGACCTGATTCGAACTTTAAGATACGTCAAAAATATTTGACGTATCTTAAATTTCGAATCAGGCCGAATGTTTTGAAAGTTGTCGTTGACACGACAGGTAAAGGACAATAACTGCCGCGTGTAAGGCCAAATATAAATTTGTCAGGCTTTACTATAAAACGTGAAACCGAAGTCTTTACTTTAACACTTTTTTTGGGCAGATGTAATTATGAACCAGCAACTATAGGCTTTCAGACCAGAGATCGTGAGTTAGAATCCCTATTCCTGCCACTGAGTTGAGATGCAACACACCCTTAGAACTAGTCAGAACCTTACAGCTATAGAGTTACAGTTATCCTTTCTTGGTTAAAAAGTACCTTCTCTCTTACGCAGCGTCTTACGTAAGCGAACAACTCGATAACGCGAAGCGAAGCGGCGCGGCGCGGCCCGGCGGGCCCACGGCGTTCGCGTTCGCAACGAGATCGCCCACGTAGGACACTTCTATAGGTATCAAAGGATTGATTCACACCGCGCCGCATCGCTTCGCTTTGCGTTCGCGTGTTGTTCGCCTACGTAGTACGCTGCGTTAGACCAGCAAAGTATAAAATAGCAGTCCAAATTAGGAGGTGTATCATTTCGTGTGCATCGCAGTGTAATCGCGCGCCGTATATGACCGACGCAAGTGTGGAAATGCTAAAATTGCTTCATTTTCGTTACCGTGTTGCGCTCAGGATTTTATTTTGAATCGCTTTTTTTTGAAGATGTGGCAATTCTTTAATGTTAAAAATTAAACTTTAATACTTTAAATATTATTTATTATAACTGACACATAATCAAGTTTTGAAACTGCAGGTTTCGATCTCATGGCTCTTGGATACTTCATCATCATCATCATATCAGCCCTTTATCGCCCACTGCTGAGCATATGCCTCTCTTCCAGTACGCCACTTTGTCCCGGTCCTGAGCTAATCTCATCCAGAAGTGACCCGCAATTTTCCGGATGTCGGATGTGTTTCGTGTCTTGAATACTTATTAAATCCATCCATTGGTTTGCGACTCGGGGTTTCGGTGTGTACGCCACACATATGCTCTTGTGGCACGGACGTGGACCGACTGGGACACCATGGATTATCTTGTCAAAAAAGTGCCGGCCGTTTTTCAAGACATGCGTCGCTTAATGACATAATCCGTCGGTCTCTTGCCACCATCAATGTACCCGCTCTTCTTGAGCCGACTGGCATTATCAGAGATGATGGCAAGAGGCCCGATGGGATGTCCTTGGTTCCTTGGAGCTTGGGACGGATGTTGGTGTGGGATGCTACCTGCGTAGACACACTGGCACCGTCCCACCTCCAACGGACTAATGTAAAAGCGGGCGGAGCGGCGGAAAGCGCCGAAATTTTAAAACGTAATAAATATAAGAGCCTCGGTAGAGAGTATCATTTCGTTCCATTTGGAGTTGAAACTCTAGGTCCATGGGGTCCCAGCGCGCATAAGTTGTTTGCAGAAATCGCGAAGCGTCTGGTTGACGTAACTGGTGACCGAAGAGCTGGCGGCTTTCTCGCACAACGTATCAGCATTGCGATACAGCGGGGAAATGCCGCCAGCATCCTTGGTACAATGCCTCAAGGGCCTATTTTAGATTTAAGCTAGTTATTAATTTCGTTTACGTAGTACCACTGTATATATCTTGTATGTAAATGAAATCCATCCAAGTTATACAGCTCATGGGCGTAATGTGTATTCTTCCCATCCTGACCTACCGAGCACAGACTTGGTCCTTGACAAAAGTTCAGAAATCCACCCTCAAGGTTTGTCAACGCGGCATGGAGCGTAGTATTCTCGGCGTGAAGCTGACCGATCGCATTAGATACACTATACTACTCTCCAAAACCCAAATAGCTGACGTGGCGAAACAGCCGCCAAGCTGAAGTGGGACTGCGGGACACGTTTGCCATATGCCGGATGACTTGTGGGCTAAACCACCAATTGGGGCCCACAAAATCGAACCCGAGGTCGCGGCAGACCTCGACGGCGTTGACGAGATCACCTCGACGCCTTTGACAGGAACTGGTGGGAGACGGGTCAAGGAAAGGGGTGGAAAGGGGGGAGCGGCCTTTGCCCCGCAGTGGGACACTAGGTTCATATAGATAAATAAATATAAATAATGTTACACATCTTTCACAAGACGTCACTAAACATTAAAACTAACAACTAAAACAAAACGTTATATTATCTTCAAAATAATTATACTACTTTAGCATAGCAAAACACGCAAACCACCACCGTGTAGGTAGACCCCCACTTTATAGAATTCCGTACCCAAAGGGTAAAAACGGGACTCGCTACTAAGACTCCGCTGTCCGTCTGTCCGTCTGTCTGTCACCAGGCTGTATCTCATGAACCGTGATAGCTAGACAGCTGAAATTTTTACAGATGATGTATTTCTGTTGCCGCTACAACAACGAATACTAAAAAGTACGGAACCCTCGGTGATCGAGTCCGACTCGCATTTTTCCGGTTTTTTGGTCCTTTTTTTAAAACTCCGTTTTTGTGAGAATCGGTTTTCTAACATGAAATCGATTAAATTCCAATATTAAACGTCAAATTTAAAGCAACGCCCACGCACTAATATCTAGGTCTTAGCGTCAACGCCTGATTTTCAAACCCAAACAGCATCCGCATTCTTGTATTTCTTGATGCCTATGCGCATCAGAAATACGCATCCATTGCATCACATACGTGTTGGTTTTAATTTTAACAACACGGGTGACGCGTAACGGTTTCATGACGTATGTATGAGTAACTATGAGGTTGTGGTTTACGGTTATAGAGTACGTCAAAATGACGCCACACGAGAGAGTCCCTCAATCAGAAATAACGAAAGAGATAGCAAATCTGATCTTCTGATTTGATATATTTCTGGCGTCCGTTGGCTCGTTGGGTGGACGACATACGGAAGATTGCGGGTCACTTCTGGATGAGATTAGCTCAGGACCGGGACAAGTGGCGTACTGGAAGAGAGGCCTATGCTCAGTAGTGGGACATAAAGGGCTGATATGATGATGATTATGATATTCTGATGAAATGATCAAAAATTAAAATTGACAGGTGCCTGTGCCTGTGCCATTCGGCCAGTGGGCCACAGCGGCATAGGTCGAAATTTACCAAGTATATGCACTTGTTACTGAAGGCTATCCCAGGTAGCAAAGTGACGTCAGCGACGTCATATTGACGTAAAAATGACGTCATTATGAGGTCATAAAGACGTCGCTGACGTCATAATGACGTATAAACGCTACCTGGGATGGCGCCCCCAGGCCATCCCTAAGGTAACAGTATGGTTCGACCTTCTAACTGAATCAGCCATGTGATTCCGAGCTATGCCGCTGTGGCCCAGTGGCCGAATGGCACAGGCACCTGCCGCGATAGCAGAGGACGCTGGTTCGATTCCAGCCTGGGGCACTGGAGGCCTTGGTCACTTTTTCTTAGTATATGACATTTATTTCAGTTTATAATTCATAGTATTTTTTGAATGAACTTTCAATTAATAATTTAGGTAGAAGTATAGTTATTTATGGAATGGACAGTAAAATATCAGAATGGAAATAAAATTGTATAACATATCCATTTAAAACCGTGGTCTGCCTGTGACCACGAACGTAACGTCACGTTCGAAACGTCAGGCCATAAATAAACGTAAGTTTGTACGCGATTAAGTCCCGTGTTAGTTTTAAAATTATATCCATTTAAAACCAAAAAAATTCAAGTTACATCGCAAAAGAAATGAAAAACGTACTTGGAAAGTAAAACGCCCTAGAGCAGAAACATATCACTTTATGACTTCATAGATAATAACCTACTTTCAGAAATCCCGACCCTTACATAATTTATACAAACCCGATAAGGACTTCGTTAGCGAGATGTATATTATACTGATAATACCCCTAGTAGCAAAGTGACGTCAGCGACGTCATAATGACGTCATTTATACGTGTGTAACGGACGTCACAATGACGTATAAATGCTACCTGGGACGAATCGACGCGCCCTGTTCAGCGGCATCTAACTTGATATTTGGTATACATTTTCATATGAAGTCACTATACGGACGCGAAAAAATCCATTTTAATAATTAGTTCATGTAAGGTATAGCTCTATAAAATATTCAATTCTTTCCCTTCCAACGGTCCTGAATAACTAGCCAGTATATCTCCTAAGTTTACGATACTTATATATCAACAAGTTATGGTTGTATATTTCATTCCTTAGCCCCGTATTTTCATACGAAGAATGTTTTGCTTGACTGAGTAATGGGTGCAGCTTTGCTTGCGATGATTGGATTGTATTCTATATGTATTCTCAATTCGAGTTGAATGACATTTAATTTTTGCTTCAAATGTCTGTTTAAATAACAGTAATATTTAAGACAGACGGTCAGTAAGTGTGACATACTCTAATCGCTATATTTCTTTATATAACAATTTTTAGCAACGAAAACGGACCATTGTAATCTGTATGAAATGCCACAGGGCGGACACGCTATACATCAAAAATCACCTGCGTTTCTATGTGTGAACGGCACGTCTGTACACGCGTCATGCGTCATAGTGTGAGTAAGTTGCTTAAAAATAGTACTGAGCGGCCGGCAAACGGCCGTCAATCTGCTGTCGCGGGGCGAGGTAATTCGAGGTGGGCGGGGCGGTGCGTGGCCGTTCTGTGTGATAATACTATTACTTATTCTGTGGAAATGCTTAATATAACTAACGTATTTAATTTGATAATTATTAATACTGTATTCGTGTAAACAGCTTTGCAAATATCACATATTATGAAATCTCTTTGTAGAAGATAAGAATGGGTAGTACGTTATCCTTAAAAGATAGACATACACCATCGCGGACTTTTTTGTAGACCAATGAAAGATAGACCATTCCACCATACATTGTATGGTTATATCTCAAACGTGATTTTTTTCTGACTTCATTAGAAAATATCGTCATATTTCTGCCAATTTACAGAAAAACTAACAAATTATACGCCATAACCTTCCTCAAGAATCACTCTATTCATAGGTAAAAACCGCATAAAAATCCGTTCAGTTTCACTGAAATTATTACGATTTCCTTACTTCTCGTTTAAAAGTTGTGACAAAATACAGGCTTACAGTTGCAACCGCTGTGTGGCGCTGTCGTCGTGCACGGTCGTACCAGAAGCGACGCGATTGGTTGTACATACAATACGAGCCTTGATTGGTTGTTACCATAGACATAGTATATACAAGTAGTTATAGACGCGCCAGCGAGCGACCGGGGGTAAGAGAAAGAATATTCATATAAAATTTAGGCAGCATAGAATTTTTCTCTTTCACTTATAAATTTCAGTATTTCGCCATCGCCTCCTACCTATGATGCCCGGTCGGTGATAAGGACAAAGCATGGCAATTTTCCATTTCCTCTTATAGGGATCGCAATAAGACTATCTTTCTCTATCAAAGAGTGTTAGGCCCTTAGTTGATACGCATTGGACTGATAGAACAAGGAAATGTTGTAAGGTTACTGTGACAACGTATAAAATATCTAATAAGAAAGTAAGCCAGGCTAAACATGCAAAAATATTTATGCTGCTAACTATACTTACTTCGTACAGTCGCCATCAGATATATCGGAGCACCCGAGGTGTTCACAATATCTGAACACGCACTCTAACGCCTTGACAATAGAGGCTTGTTCAGATATTTGTGAGAGCCTTGACCGCTCAGATATATCTGATGGCGACTGTACACAAACACTACAAAAAATCGATCGTTATTTAATAAAAATTGATACTTTATGTAAAAACTAGTAATGGAATCACTCAATCGAACTAATGTAGGGATAAATGGTGATTTATTGCTGTTCGGTTAAGAAAAATGACTGCAAATACGGAAAAGCGTTTAGAGGGTGCGGGACGGGAACGAAACGAAAATCGCGATGTTGTTAAGCGGGTCAAACCCGTTTTAGATAAAGGACACTTCTCTGAGCAATACAATGACTTAGGAAATATTAATTCTGTTTCTCCTATTTGAGTCTGAAATACTGAAAAAATGTATCTCGTCTGTAAGGGAGCAGCGAAAAACTTAGCTTTAAATTCCCTTAACTTTGCGATGTCTACAGGAAAGACGCGAACGTGTTAAGCATACCTACTTACTATAACACACTTTGCTTTATTTGCCATTTTTCCTTGATATCGTAAACTAAAGAAGCTCTCGGGCCCATTGACACTGTGTATTGACTATGAGATTCGAAAGGAGCATAGCTGCGATATTAACATTATCTATAATGTTCATATGCAGAGAGAAAGATGAGGACCAGGTACGCTTGTATGAAAAACCCGGCCAAGTGCGAGGCGGTCTCGCGCACCGAGGGTTCCATACTTTTTAGTATTTGTTGTTATAGCGGCAACAGAAATACATCATCTGTGAAAATTTCAACTGTCTAGCTATCACGGTTCATGAGATACAGCCTGGTGACAGACAGAAAGACGGACAGCGGAGTCTTAGTAATAGGGTCCCGTTTTTACCCTTTGGGTACGGAACTCTAAAAACGGTTTGCGCGCGCTCGTCCACTTTCCTCTTGAATCTTTGATCCTTTAGTTTAAAAACTCAAAATTATATTTGAATTGTTATCTATTGTTCCAAATTTCAAACTGTATATTTAAAATTGTGCTTGTTATTTTTCAAATTCTAAATTATGCTTGTTATATTTTGAATCTTGCTTGTGGAATATCTTATTTACTGAATGTTACTGTTAAATTTAACTTTTTTTTTATTCGTATCATCATATAATACAAATGCATAAATATTTTCACCTCTAAATTAAATAACTAACTTATAAAACTTAAAAACTAAAACTAAAACTAAATAAAACAAATATTAAAATAAATTAATATAATTATTAAAATAATTCAACTTTTAAAATCAAAATACCTAATAATTTTACTTTTTTTTTCGGAGCAAAGGAATTTTGTATTAGCTACAAATAGAAACTGTTTTAGATATATTTTTTACCTTATTGTATTATTATATGCTGTACGTTTCCCAAAAAAAACCCTGTGAATATAATGGTACCTCTAATTGTCCAGGCGGACAATAACAAACCCAGCAATACTTTATACAGTTTGAATTAAAGTTACGAAAATACAGAAATTGGCTCTGCGCAGCGTGCGCCTGCTTTAGAGTATGCCCGTCGACTGACTCTGCCCGTTTTTTTTATTTTTAAATGTTAAACTGAGTTGGAAGATTCCTTCCGTTACTACTGCTATGACGCCCGGGGGTCCCGGAGGGACACCCCGGGGAAAATATGACTCTGCCCGGCCGATCGCTCGCGCTCTTATAGCCTCGCGTGCTGCGTCCCGCTCTCGCAACCGATCGCGGCCGCCGGGCGCTCGTACACTAATAACGTTTGAAATCGCAAGTTATAAAAGCGATTTGGTAAAAAAGCCTCTCCTTAACAGATTATCGACAGAGATGTTTGATTTAATGCTTTTTTGGGTAATGAGGCGGGAGCTTTATGTCTGGATCGAGCGATTTTTCTTAATACTCCGTTTAAGACTTCTCCCCACGTAGTTCCCATTTTCCTCCCTGAATATTGACATAATGGAAAATATGTTTACGTTATTTATTGTTTATTAATCAATTAATCATAGCTATGCCCCTTTCGTTTGACTTTATTATATTTTTTTACCATTACTTTAGTTAGTAGTAAGATAGGGAGTAGTTAGACAGATTTTTCCGTCATTTCGTTTTTAGGGTTCCGTACCCAAAGGGTAAAAACGGGACCCTATAAGACTCCGCTGTCTGTCTGTCTGTCTGTCTGTCCGTCTGTCACCAGGCTGTTCTCATGAACCGTGAAAACTAGACAGTTTAAATTTTCACAGATGATGTATTTCTGTTGCCACTATTATAACAAATACTAAAACCAGAATAATATAAATATTTAAGTGGGGCTCCCATACAACGAACGTAATTTTTTTGCCGTTTTTTGCTCAATGGTACGGAACCCTTCGTGCACGAGTCCGACTCGCACTTGGCCGGTTTTTTTTGTTACCTGTCGTGATTGTTTCACCGGATGGTCTCACCGGGAGATCAGTGCTAGAAGTCGCCAGCAACATGCTGAGGTGAGACCATTTCGTGGCACTTTTTCTTTTTCATGTTTCTCTGTTTTGTATAATTTTCTATTTGTGTGTGCTAACGAATAAATTATTTCTATTCTATTCTATTCTATTCTATGGCACATAATAATATTCTATATGGTCGCCAAGTGTCAGTTTTGATCGAATTTTGTAGATTTTTATTATGTATAGTTTTATACTGGTATACCGGCGCACGTATCGGCGTAGGTGCAAACGCCTCGGGTCTCTCGTGATGGAATATCAAACTACGGGGCGGACGATTTGTGGTTACCGCTCACACCATACTTAAGTTTATCTACATACATACATACATATAATCACGCCTATTTCCCGGAGGGGTAGGCAGAGACCACGTATTTCCACTTGCTATGATCCTGACCTGACATACCTCTTTCGCTTCCTTCACTTTCATAGCATTCCTCATACACGCTCGCCGGTTTAGGGTGCTCTTGACCTGGCCTTTCTTTCTTTTTTTTCTTCTTTCTTTTTTTTCCAATTAATATAAATATTTTATAAATAAATAATAATAAAATCATTTATTATATACAACACATAGTTCATGATCAGCAACGCAGGCTTCGTCAAGTGCTTATAACAATAAATCAGCTACAGGCTTCGTCACCTACTAACAAATGATATAATCCGCAACAGGCTTTGTCAAAAAGGCTTTTATAAATTCGACTTGAACAGGCCTGACCCATTTTTTACTTTTGATTACTGATTCGGGTAGATCTTTTATTATCATTAATTCAGTAAAAAAATCCGATGGTTTTTATATGCCCACTGCCCGTTAGTGGTACATAAATGCCCCAGTAGCATTTATACGTCATTATGACGTCAGCGACGTCATTATGACGTAATAATGCCGTAATTATGACGTCGCTGACGTCATTTTGCTACCTGGGTGGCCACTGCCTTGTTGACCATACAGAGTAGTTTTAAATGTAAGTCACGTCTTCCCATGTAACCGATGAAATAATAATGCTGTCTGGAATTTTGACATTTGCAGCAGTAATGCAGTCGGCAGTATATCGCGTTGCAATCTGATTCGGCACGTCACATTTTCACTTGCGTCACAAAATGCACTAACTGGCTTGGCTCGCGCGGATGTCGTGGCTCGTAAGATTGACCGTTGAATAAATATTTAATTTATAAACCAATGGAAAATATATTGTTATTGTAATACATTTTTCTTAACTTAAGTGATTTTTTACTATCTATAATGATATTTCAGAATGTAGTTTTGAAATGAGAGCATAGCTCCGATTAAATAGGGGTGGCTGTTGGCAAGTCCAACAGAACATAGTCGTAATATTATGTATTAACTCCTTTTTACAGTGCTTTGCACTCTGTTATTTTACCTTTTTCTGTTGCCATGTAAACGATATAACAGTAGTATCTATACTTCACATTCACCTTATAGGTGCTTAAAATATTGTGCCTTAAATATTATAAATTGTGACCACAAGACGGGCTTTCCTTCCTCGCCTTACTGAACCAGCCATTCCACCTCACCGCTGAACAGTGGCTAGGTTCATGTTTCTTCAAATCTTTACTAATAAGATACTGAGACTACGGTGTGAGTGGCGGCTCCACCCGCTTATTTGTGTCTGCACGTACGTAGATTTTGTTAGTCTAATTCCAGGCAGTATTGTTTGATCTGTTTATAATGGAACTTGCAACTTATATTTGCCCTGGGAGAGTGCTTTGCTGTGTGTTTTTGTAAGAAAAACTTTCTTACTACTTTGATATGTATAGTGTATACATATGTTTGTGTATTAGGAATGAATAGCATAACTTCAAGAAGAAATTCAAGCTACTTTGGTTGTCAATACTAACGGTATGAAATGTCCAATGTAAAGTAAACCCTAAATAATATTGTCTTCGGTTACCGCGATAGTTACTCATTAAATAAAACTATGAAAACGGATTATATCGCGTATATTGAATTTATAATACATCCCGACGTTTCGAACCCTTTACAGCGTTCGTGGTCAACGGGTGACTGAGGAAAAATTACAAAGTGCAAAAATACCCACATACTAAAATAATGAACAATCATAGACTACAAACTTTAAGGCTGGTTGTACATGCAAAATCGGTTCATAAGGCTAGTTATACACTACAATTATTTTCAAGTAAAGATAAATATATACGCGATAAAAACTACGCCGGCTCCAACCCTACACCACGGACCCGAGAAGATTTAATTCCCTCCTAAATTGTAGGAGGGTATCCCATAGGACCGGCAACAAACTCAGCGGGACACATATTTTCAAAACATCAGAATGTCCAGCATCATCCAACACTAAGGTTTCACAGTCTATGTCTCGCTTGCTCCTTTATCAGATGGACTACAGGATCCCAAGCTGGTGGTAAACCCTAAATATTAGCTTAACAATTAAAGTAGTAGTAGTAGTAGTAGTAGTAAATCACTTTATTGTACAAAACAAAAATTGATAACATGAAATTCATATAAATTTAGGTACAAAGGCGAGCTTATCCCTATAAGGGATTAAAGTCCGTGACTGTACAAACTACATTATATTCTACTATGATTGTTGACAATTATAACGAACGTTCACGTTTGTTTATCAAAGCTAAAGAAGAATATGTTGATGATTATATGATGTGTTTTAGTTAAATGATTGTAGTTTAAAGACATTTTGAAAAATATGTGTATCAAAAAAAAACTTTTTTTTGCGCCATCCTATAAATTAAAATAAAATTAAATATATCTTTATTTCAGACCCACAAGTTTTTTTTTTTTTTTAACTTGAGCTTGAGTTTGAAAGATATTTGTCACTAATATAATATTAAAGTAGTAATACAGTGAGTTGACAGACATCCTTAACCTATTAATGAAAACATAGAGTAACTTATACTAGAGCGGTACTGTCATAGTAAATTTTGTAACCCCAGTAAATTCACTGCCATCTGTCGACACACTTTAAAACTAAAAATGAAGATTTATAAAAATACGATAGAATGTATTTAAATATAGATAAATGATTTTTTTTATTTGCATTAATTATTTTTATGATTTTGACCCATGTTCTTTCACTGATATGCGTTAAAATTGTTAAATAACAAACGAAACCGTCAACGCCATCTATACGACTGTAGGCCAAAACTAGTAGCGCCCTCTGAACGAGAATCAAATTTTCTTGATTTTCGAGGCACGTTTTTTCCTTAGACTGTATCCACCTATCTATCTTTGATGAAAATAATTGTTTGCGTTTTTATACCAAAAATGTGTAAAAAGCAAACTATCAAAAATACGTGGACGTTCATTCCTTTAATACTTATTAAGTTTGTCATAATTTTAGAAAAAATCTATGATTTTTGTTTTTTTTTATTAGCGATAATTTAATGTCTACATGTTTATTGACAAATTTTTTCAAGTAGCTAAAATTATCCTTTTACTGAAACGCTCTAAAGGCGGACTAATAAAATAAAATCTCAAAATGTTGATCGAGTTGTTAGAGAACATGTTCCGTTCTATTTACATTTAATTTACTTACCATGTCCCGGGCAGTAATTAAAGCTCAATATTTATTTGCTAAGGCCGATTGTGTTTTTAAAATTTGATATGGTTTTCATAAATTTGATACGACAGTGACCGTGACACACATATTGGAGTTAGACACAAAGATCAAACATCGATGGAAAGACACCTAAGATGCATCACAGACATATTACACAAATGGTTTGAGTGTAACGGCATTGTTTTAAATAAAAATAAAAGCACATTTGTAAACTACAAAACACTTTCAAGAAAAACCAATGTAACAACCACTTTTGAGTACACTCAAAATACATGTTTCTTGGGCTATGAAATTGACAGTCAACTAACACATAGCACGCATATTGATAAAGTTTGTAATAGAATAGCATCGGCCAATTACGTATTGTTGAAACTAAAGCCTCTAGTTAACCTAAAAACTTTAAAAAGTGTATACTATGCCTATGTTCAAAGTGTACTAACTTATGCGATTACCATCTGGGGAAATGCAGTAGATGTAAACCGGGTATTGATTCTACAAAAACGCTCGATTAGAATAATATGCGGGGTTAATTGGCGCACATCTGCGAGGTCCTACTTTGTTAAGCTTGAACTGATGACGGTCATATCATTGTTTATATACAACTCTGTGTTAGAAATTCACAAGAAAGCAAGCACTCTACTTAAGCGTTCGGATTGCCACAATTATAATACAAGGAACAAAAGCAAACTAATACTTCCATCACTAAGATTAAAAAAGTGTCAAAAACAGGGATTTAAAAAAAAAATAAAGTTTTTCAATAAACTGCCCACAGATGTCACGGATTTACCTTTTAATTTATTTAAAAACACAGTCAAGACATTTTTCCAAAACCATGCCTTCTATTCGAGTACTGAATATTTATCATTAAAACATATTTTAATTGACGCAAACTGTAAATCTTAGATTTCAATTATTATTAAGCGTATTTACCTTGTGTAAATCCATAATGCTCTCTCTATAAGTATAATATTGTATGAAATGTTGACTTACCATGTAATGATCATATTACGTTATGGTTAATGAATAAACTAAACTAAACTAAACTAAACTGACCACCAATCACCGTTAGCGGCTCACGCTAACGCTATAAACGCACAGTATAAATAATAGTACTAGGTACAGAAGTTTCTCTAACAAAACGTGTCTATAACGACAGATATGACCGCAAGGTGGCGCAAGTGCGAGCAGGCATCCGTTCCGTAGCGGTGCGCGGCAATTACTATGGCTAGACACCGAAATTGGTGTAGGCCGCGTGGGGCCGCATGTACTTGTAGCGACGCGACGAAATCGCGGAGTTAGCCACGCCTGCTACTAGTTCTGAAGAAATGCAATCAGGGCGGTTAGCCAATATGACAATCGTTGATAGAAAACGCCAATCGAAACTTAAATAATGTATGGAAAGTCACGTGACTTTTCGTAGCATCTATCATCCCGATACTTTTTTCTTTTCGTGTAGCGTATATCTGTGAACGACTGTCATCTTGGCTAGGCCCCCAGGAGTAATCTTTCTTCGCTCTCACTTATTAGTTCACATGAAATGCCAGGCCCCTTTTTCACTTGCTAATTCCAATTCGCCGGTTGTACCTTGTTTTGCAAAAAAATGTTTCATAGAATGTAATGTTTCGCAGAATTTTCATTTCATACAAAACATATTTTTTTACAAAGGGTCGGAGTTCCAACCTAAATTAACCTACTTTTCTATTATACCCAATGGCTTCTACACAATGACCTTTTAGCTGTACCTAAAAGTACGGTTTTTGAAAAAAAAGTTTGTATGAAATGAAAATTCTGCGAAACATTACATTCTATGAAACAATTTTCTGTGAAAGAAGCGGACATCACCCAATTCGCCGTACATTGCTGGTCCATGGACCCGGAAATGTAAAAAAAATGGCAGTTTCAGGTGTTAATTTTCAGCGTGGTGAAATAGGCGATGACGGTGAAGATCGAACTCAAGGTCGTTTCAGAACGTGATGAAAACCATGTCAAATTGTAAACACAGAATTGGCCTCGCTATAAAGTGATTGCTTAGGACGGGTCACTTATTTTGATCCCGAGGGCGGAAAGTAAGCAGAAACAGCTGAAGCAGACTAATTGGGATAAACTAATACTGACGTGATATTTTGCAATGTTTCAACGGGCTAATTATTTACACGAGAGTAACGAAGGTATTAATTTATCATGAAGAATTTCAGTATGAGGAAGTGGAAAATGATATCCTTGGCTCTGTATTTACTTTTACAGTTGGTGAATTATTATTTTGCTAAAACTTTTACAAGTACTAATTTAGCGTAGTAATTTAAACATCGTTTTAGTCTCTAAACTGTACATTTCAGTACAAAATGAATGTTTTTCCTTATGGCATTCCGGACACAACAATTTTCGATTTTTTGTCTTGTCTTAATGTCAAACTTATAGCCTGTCCGATTTCTAAGATCAAGTTAGCCATAAATTTACTATGGCGCACTTGATCTTAGAAAAGCAGACATACTATACTCGTACGTATCAAAGAATTTCACTGTTTGATTTAATTTCTAACCGCCTTTTTCTATGTACTATAATTTAGCCTAAACCTACTACTACTACTTAAAAAAATCACGGATAGGCATTCAAATTTAAGAAATACATTAAAATTCAAATTGACTTCTTTGATAAAACCTATAAAATTTATTTATAAAGAAAATCTTAAAAAAATAATATTTAGTTACATGTAAAAAATCCGCAACGCAGGCTTCGTCAGGTGGCTACAAATGCAAATCAGCAACATGCTTCGTCCCAAAAATACCAATAATGATATCCGCAACAGGCTTCGTCACTTTTTTTTTGTTTAAATAAAATAACCGTCACGAATCGCACCTGGCTCAAATGTCCCCATTACGCTGGCAGCGTTACCGCGCTGAATGGCCAACGAGATTTGTTGGACCAGGTACGATCCGGACCGAGGGTCGCACCCCCTGTCCCTCAGCCGCCGACCCAAATCCCTCACAAAGTCCCTAGCCTCCACAGCCCAAGGTCCCGCAGTCTCGACTGCAACCGGCACAAAGTCGTACGTTGGTTCCAGGGCAGAGTATTTGGCATGCTTCATTTTGGCGGCATACTCCGCGGCAGTACCAGCAGACCTGACGGTGAGACTCAAGTGGGACGGCGCAAATGTACTCACGCACGTTGCATCCCACAAGAGGCTTCTTTGATTGCATCACACTCGTCTTTATTGATGCGATATTTACTTCCAGTGACACTAATTTTCTGAAATTCTGATGCTGCTGTTGCGTTCGCAAATATTGTCCCAACAAACGCATCGTTGCACATAATTACAAATTTACGGCCAAAGTTAACGCATCACTAACTGCCAGACACACTGCGCATCACTGTATCCATTCAAAGCTAACATTCATAGCCGAGGCCATGTCGCTTAATGCAATACATTATACTAGAACACAGTGAAAAACCAGTCTATAAATACCTTCCGTGCACCCTTTTTTAAACCTAAAAGCGGGTGAGCTACAAGGGACGTGCTAGAGTCAGGAGAGCCGTGTTATACTGGCTGAATTCTCTAGCAACGTGTCGGCCATCCAGCTTTGGCACATCTCTTCGTGCTCAATTCGTGCAAATCCTAAGCTTCAAAGAGCGTTGCGGAATCAAAAGGGGTCTCAGTAATTTGGACGTGTCAATGGCGAGTTTGATTAGCTGTTCGATGTATAAAGCCGGGGAGATTTTGGATTAGAAATGTTAGGTGAAATTCGAATTTAGAATACGTTTTCGGCCAGGTTCTGTATATTAGGTATTTCGTCCGCCACCCGTGTCAGGTATTTCTCGGTAATTTCATTGATTACAGTGTTATAAATATAAAATAATTAAAATTAGGAAAATTGCAGCAGATAGAAAAAAAAATCCATTATTTGTGATTTTTCATAAAATTATGAATTACATGCAGTGAAATCTGAAAATAAAATATATTTAAGTTGTAAATAAATTTGAATTCACTGTAATTATAGTATTATATTTATGTACATACTTACATCTGGGAATATCAGTTCATTCTAATTCTGAATGCAACTTATTAAAAAATTGCACCATTTTGAGTAAGGCAGACAAAACCCTTCTATTCTAATCAACACGATAGCATACATGCATACATGCATTCATGCATAGGTACCTAATGAAACAGAACGAACAGAACGACGTGCAGTTTTGTAAATCAATGAAACTATATTTTATTTATTTTTATGATCCATAAATGAATATTTTTATATCCCAACGATCACTTACAAAGGTGTATGAATCAAAGAATCAATAAAATATCTTGCTCGCTCTATAAAAAAATAGAGTACCTACGCACAAAACATAATTTGTCGTCTAATGCCTTATAAATCTTTCTGACGAAGTGAATAGTTGCTGCAAACATATTTACTGCCAATAAACCACGAGATCAAACGAATTTGACTCTTAAACCAAACCAATAAGAGATAGATTGGAAACAAGCAACTGTAAAAGTAGTATGGTCTAAGATAGTTTTATGAAAAGAGGCTGCTTTATGACTATAACGCTTTCGATACTCGGACAATTTGTAGAAGCGTTATGTCAATGGATTTTAAACTTTATCACTAATGCATTAGGTTTATTTAGCTTCGAGAAATCATGGATTCTGAAACATTGTTGCTTTCAATGGATTTTAATCTCTATCGTTAACGAATGAGGTTTAATTTGCAGTGAGAAGTGAAGCTCTAGGTTTATGTCAATCAATTGACGTTTTCGATATAGCAAAGGTGGCAAACGAACGCTGATAGATAGAGTAAAAAGGAATGATCATTGATAACAATTTAAAGGCAAGTTGTGATTATTTATTTGTAAGTAGGTATTTTAGCTGATATATGAGGCTTTATCTATGAAAAGGGACCTTATTGTCGATGGCGCTTACGCCGCACAGCGTCGCGCGGCATTGTATTTATATCGGAGCATCGTTTATAATGGCGTAAGCGCCATCGACAATAAGGTCCCTTTTTATAGAAAATGCCCCATATGGTGATGTGTCCGGTATTAGTTGCTTTCTTCAGATTTTGAAGGTTTCGTTATCCTCATTAGAATAATAATGATTCAGATAATTTTAAAACGTGCATGTGGATATTCCATGACTACAGTCCGAAAAAGAAATTGTAGAAATTAAAAAGTGGCAATACTGTAGTGTCGTCCCGTTTCTGATTGATTTGAAAGGGACGACACTACAGTATTGCCACTTTTTAAATAAATAATTACGTATTTTAAATCTTTGTTAAATTGGTAAAAAAAAGCCCCGAACTAAACAAAATTCTTGCGTTTTGTACACATAATTAAAAATCTAATAAAATTTTAAAATTTAATCGCGTTAGACCCGGTAATGTCATTAATTATGTAAACATAATTGTAAAGTATATTTCAATACACCCAGAACTCAGGAACAACCCCCAACAGCATTTATACGTCATTATGACGTCAGCGACGTCATTATGACGTAATAATGCCGTCATTATGACGTCGCTGACGTTATTATGACGTCGCTGACGTCAATTTGCTACCTGAGAAAGGCCCTAATAAATTAAAATATATACTATTTTTATAAAACACTATCTCACGCAACATAATATTATTTCGTTAAAATACTCGGTAAGGGTAATTTCGATAAAAGTTTACAAAACCTTAAAATTCTGCACTACTTAATTTAATACTATCCTTTGTATCCTTTCGTCTACATCACCAAAGATAAGATAACTGAACCGTCCCATTCTACCAAAACTCAATTTCTCCAAATAGTGAAAAAGAAATACACAAAAAGTGTTTAGGTAAGGGGTCCGATCTGGGGCACATTTGAGTGATAGCCGATGTAGCGTCCGCAAAACTGCTGTAATAAGGGCATACCTTACGATAGATAAGTGTGGGGTGGAGCGTTAGCAGAATAAGTTGAGAAATGAAATAAAAGTATCATGATAACGGATTATAAAAAATAAATAATAAATAAATAAAAATCATTTATTGCAGACTAAAAGGTCCATACATGGTTAGCAAACATTTCAATCTTATTACTAGTGTTAGTAGCGCATAAAAACTAAAACTAAAAACTAGACGGCGAGTGCATGCAGCCCCTGCCAACGGTTGAGCATGGGGCCATTTTCGCGCTCCATGAACACGCCCAGAATTATATCGCGTATATTGAATTTATAATACATCCCGACGTTTCGAACCCTTTACAGCGTTCGTGGTCAACAAGTGACTGAGGAAAAACTACAAAGTGCAAAAAATAATGAACCATCATAGACTAAACTTTAAGGCTGGTTGTACATGCAAAAACGGTTCATAAGGCTAGTTATACAATACAACTATTTTCAAGTAAAGATATAAATATACGCGATAAAGCCACCGAACCGAAGACAATATTAAGTTGGGAAATGTTACGGATAAATGTGGTATTTTCTATAAAAATCGCGACAACAAGGTGTCGATGGCGCTTACGCCATCATTAACGTTGCTCCGATATAAATAAAATGCCGCACGACGCTGTGCGGCGTAAGCGCCATCGACAATAAGGTCCCTTTTCATAGAAAATGCCCCAAATATCGAAGTTTGTAAAGAGTTTGGAATACCGATTTGAATAGGTACGGTAGGTACGTCATGTTTTTAAGTTTTCTTGTTTATAACTTTCGTCCCCAAACTTAAGAAATATTTTAGTTTTAAGTAGATAAAGACACTTTTTTCTTGACATTTTTTTTTAATTCGTGCCTTGACTACCTACAATTGAGATATGACAAATCTCGAAATCTTTACAACAGTCCTGAAGTGTTGGATGTTTTGGACATGAAAACAGGACCTTTTATAATGTACATACCAAATTTCAGGACTCTTCTAGAGATTCCGACCTTTGCCCTATTTCGACTTTTCCTGATTGAACATCAGCAAGATGCAATATTAATATGGTACCATGGTACAAGAATAAGTAATAGTATTATCATACAGAACGGGCAGGCACCGCCCCGCCCCAATTCTAATTACCTCGCCCCGCGACAGCAGATTGAAGAGCTTATGGCGACCGCTCAGTTCGATTCTTAAGCAACTTACTCACACAATGATGCATGACGCGCGTACAGACGTGCCGTTCACACATAGAAACGCAAATGATTTTTGATGTATAGCGTGTCCGCCCTGTGCCATGGTACAGTCAGCTGCAGAAAAAAGGTACCCCACGTCCATACAAATTTACAGAAGTTTGTATGCAGGACGGGTGCCTTTTCTCTGTACCAGGAGGTGACAATAGAAACTCGGTGATAAAACAACGCAACGTAATTGTGTTTTTTTTTATTGTTTCGACGAGTTATAGTTGCCTGTTGAAAGAAAAGTACAGTCAGCGATAAAACCTTGTATCAAAAATGAGATTTTTGACAACAAACTTTTTTGCTACCAGTCCCCATAGGGCGAGCTGACCGCCCCCAAGTGAGATATCCCGCGCCCTGCCCTAGCGCACATAAATCTGAAAATATGAACCGACTGCGTGACCCTACACACATACACACATACACATAATATATTATGTTAGTTTATGTGTCGGTGTTAGTAAAAAGTAAGATGACTTCTTTCATACGAAGATATTTAAAAAACCGGTTAAGTGCGAGTCGAACTCGCGCCCCAAGGGTTCCGTAATCTCAGATTTTTTTAACAATATTTTGATGTGATACGTGAGTAAAAGAAGAGAAGAAGGGGTCATATTAATAACCAGACAGTAACAAAGAGTGTTAAAGCGCGGTGGCTTAAATAACTGCAACTGTAATACCTATAAGCAATTTTTATTTCGATACTTAGAGGAAAGTAGCCATACTTGGAATTAAATGGACTGCTGACATAGGTGGCGTTGCTTTTGCACCAGAACGTACGAAAAAAGTCAAATCGATACCATTAATCGTGCACATACTAGCCATGCACGCACGGATTTGTCCGCCCAACACGTCTCAGATCTGATCCGCGACTTCGCCACAGGCATTACTCGTATTTTCGTTCGAATTGCCCTTCAATTTCTAATTAAGTTACTTACATACTTGACGATAGTAATGCTTAAAATACATAATTAAAGTTAAAACCTAGGACTACCAGCTTCGTTGGCGGGTTGCCATTAACTAAAATGTGGCTTTTCATCAGAGAAGAGTCCTTATACTTCATGTGAAATTAGGACCTTTATATCAGAATTCCTGTTGGAATTTCAGATAGAAAGGACCTTATTGTACTTGAAGCATAAGGACCCTTCTGTGATGGAAAGCCACAAATAATAATTTCAATAATGCAATGCATTATTAATGCTATTCGCTTATCGACCTTAAATGAAACATTACATTGTGAATTTTTAATAACCTGACATTTAGTTGATCCCACTTTTCATACTGTTCGCATCTCCACCATTAATCTCAGATCCGTATCTGGTAAGTGTGTATCAAGGTCAGATCTTACGGACCTTTTTATGATTTGGATTTTGTGAAGATGAAGATAGGATGTTCACGATTAATGGTATCGATTTAGCTGTTCTTGACATAGTTTCAAACTTATATTTAGAAATTAGGATGTGAATGAGCTCCCGAGACGAATTCTACGGATGGAAGTGTTTTTAGGGTTCCGTACCAAAAGGGTAAAAACGGGACCCTATTACTAAGACTTCGCTGTCCGTCTGTCCGTCTGTCCGTCTGTCCGTCTGTCCGTCTGTCCGTCTGTATGTCTGTATCTCATGAACCGTGATTGCCGCTATAACAATAAATACTAAAAAGTACGGAACCCTCGGTGCGCGAGTCCGACTCGCACTTGGCCGGTTTTTTCTAATTGAAAAATCGGCTATAATTGTTTACAAAACATTAGACAACCGGTGGTCGGCACCATCGATCGTTGTCTCCGTGGGCACACAAATTACCAGTTTGTCTGATGATATTTGTCTGTCAGTTAATCGCAAAATCACACAGTCACACACTAACAGTTCCATTTCAGGTTTTGGCCTGACGACTAATACGAACCGAGAGTGTGTGGCCGCTTGACGATTTTTTTATAGACTTTATTTGCTGCCATTCCTCAACCCACCAACGGAGCGGCAGCTGACGTTCACGAGGGTTCATCATACATAGCCGTTAACCACTATACGAGTTTTCGCCCGGGAGGCGATTGGTCATGGAAATCTATTCCTGGCCCGCGGTCTATCAGCGTCGACCGACAGACACCATATAGCGACAGACGCAGGCGGAATGGTAATGGGTGGGACCCTTTATGATGATATGATCAGATATGATGATAATTATTACAGCATAGTTTAGCAATAAATAACACGCATAAGCATGACGTTATTTTATCCTAGTCCACAGCAATATAAATTTGCGATAATATCATCCGATTGCAACCATGCTGAGCCTATAAACCATCAGGTGGCCCATGTGCTCATTTACCTACAGCCATAAAAGTTTCTATATCGATATCTGTAGAGTAACGATATGGTTACAATCACGATTTGAACCGAGGTTCAAAAGATCGCACGAGACATCGTTAAAAAAACCGGTCATGTGCGTGTCGGGCTGCGGATAATGGAGGGTTCCGTTCCGGACCATCATAGGTACGCTACAAAAAAAACATAAGCATAAGGGTGTGTCATCGCGGCATTACCTACGTAGGCTCGGGGTGAATCAATCCTTTGATACCTATAGAAGTGGCCTACGTGGGCGATCTCGTTGCTTCGCTTCGCGTTCGCGAGTTGTTCGCTTACCTATGCGAAGTATGCGTAATATGGAAGAGTGATGGTAAAGACTAAGCGTTCCGTTTTTATGATTTTGGTTACGGAACTCTAGATAGTGTTCCGAAGTAATTGACTTATTTAATGGGCTTTTAAAATGGTCTATAAAAATTTAGTATTTGCTCCGTCATATGGAATGCGTGTAATTGTGCATTTTATTGTTTTTAGTAGGGTAAGTAAGGACAGTAAAATAAATGTATGGAGCAGTGTATGGACTTTAGTCTCAGGCGATGCCGCTTGGCACGATTGTGCCTTAGGTCAAACAAAGCTGATTTGGCCCGGGGCCCGGCAGCCACGAGATCGTACCGTGCATACCCCCAAAACGGGGGTGAAAGGGTCGGCTCCCCAGGCCCAATCTTTGATATATTTCTTCCTGTTCTTAGCTGAGCAACTAGGGCAAGTTATATATGATATATCATTTTCGTATAACTTATGGACGAGGAATTCATTTTTGAAATAATAATTATAACTTTTCATTCAAAAAACATATTTTTGTGCAAAAAAATGGAAATGTTATGCAATTTTTTGTGACAATTTTGGCTTTTACAATCAACATCAACAGTGTGGCGATTTACACTAAATTGGACAATTTATTCTTTAATCTGAAATACATCACTTCAAGTTTAAAGTAGGCATTTTGTAAGGAAAAAATAATTTATAGCGCGTGGCGGTGACGATTTCCATACAAATGAAACTCAAATGGACCAGTCAAAGTTAAAAATGATTATAAAACCACTGAAATTTTCGTTTTTAAAGTTTGATTATAATGTTTTAATTTTAATCCTTGTTTCATGCATTTGTGCCCTTTATTGGTACGAATTTGATGTTTTTACTTTCATTCCATACAAACTTTCACCCCCCAAATCACCCCCTTAAGGGTGGATTTTATATAATTTTTACCTGTCGTATTTAATTGATTTTGAAAATTTCAGCTTCATCTACAGTGGTTTAGATTGTATGGTTGTGTTTTTGTTTCAAAATACGTCACTTTTGACACTGACATATGTATACGATCCATGTCGTATCTTTAGCAAATTTTTTAAGTATCTTAAAGCTCGAATCAGGCCGGTAGACTGTTCATATCATAAGTTCATAACCCTTCCTCTTTTGCGCTAGTCTGGTAAAATAATACTATAAAACCAGTTGAAACTTATGACTGCGTGTTGACATCGTTCGGTGACGTACCACAAAAAGGTGGGCGGGCGTCAACACGTCACGACTTGCACATGCGTACGCACATGCGTGCTATAGTGGACGCATTTACGGACTATTGTGGTTATTGACGCCATCTTTTAAGACAAATGATTAATTATGGGTCATTGGAAAGGGTTAAAAACGTTCAAAGGAAAACCGTGGACATTACCGAAGCTAAGGATTTTGTTATCCCTTGAAGTGGCAGGAACCGCCTCGCCTGGAATTTGATTAATTAAAATAAAATAGAAATTCCTTCAACTCTAAAAGACGTTTGAATGAATGAAATGAATGAATGAATGAATGAAATCGTTTATTCACAATGAACATATGGTAACATAAGATCTTAATTTATATACATTGCTTCCCACTATACATTCAGTCAAGATAGACATGTGAAAATATTTGTCAGTGAGTTTGCCACTTGAAAGGTTAATTTTTTTTATGAAATATACGATACAAATTGAAAGAAGTAGGTTTTATCAAGCAGATAAGACTAAAGTACGAGGGGTTTTAAAGTCCATTTACTTTATAACGCCTACAGGAATGTGCGTAGCCTTAGCACATAACTAAAAATATTTAAAAACGATATTACCTCATTAAACTTTCCAAGACAAATGCAATTTTGATTTGTCAAAATATAATGTATAATATTGTCTTCGGTTACCGCGATAGTTACTCATGAAATAAAACTATGAAAACGGATTATATCGCGTATATTGAATTTATAATAATTATAATACATCCCGACGTTTCGACGTTTTTTTTTATCGCGTATATATATATATATCTTTACTTGAAAATAATTGTAGTGTATAACTAGCCTTATGAACCGATTTTGCATGTACAACCAGCCTTAAAGTTTATAGTCTATGATTGTTCATTATTTTTAGTATGTGGGTATTTTTGCACTTTGTAATTTTTCCTCAGTTACCCGTTGACCACGAACGCTGTAAAGGGTTCGAAGCGTCGGGATGTATTATAAATTCAATATACGCGATTATAATCCGTTTTCATAGTTTTATTTCAAAATGTAATGTAGTTGTAGTTTTATCCAAAATAAAATGGGTTTTATAGGCCTCGGCGCGGCGGCTAGAGGATGTGGAGCGTTGACACAAAGAAATGTATTAAGTAAATTGACACTAACATTGTCCATGCCCTCCAGTTGTGTGGTATAGACTTAGGTCAAACATTAAAGTTTCTGAACTATAGCACTCCCAAATTAAAACAATTTTATAACGGGTAATATATATGCCTCACGCAAAATAGGCGCCAGTCGTCGATTTGCGGAAAATCGCCCGAACTACAATACAATAACGGGTAAGATATGCCATTTTGGTTTAATTTCGCTCCACATTAAAACTCAACCAAAATCGCGTGAGTGACTCGTTCAAATTATATTTTCAAAGTTTTAAAATTGCATGAGACACATTATAAATATTTCTTTAATAACAAAACTTCCGTGAGGCACTGACATATTAAATATATTAAACAAGGTCACTCACGTTTACATGTTGAGCGATCATCGACTGTATAAACGTGAGGGTCACTCACGTTTAATATATTTAATATTCTTTGAACTACATTTTCTTCTTTGAAATCGGTTAAAAGCTGCAGCCACTGTAGCGGCGCCGCGTTGGTCACGCGGGGACATTTCCTTGTAAGGCTTTATGGAGTTCAAGGCACAGGCGTTATTATTTAAAGTATATTAAATATTGTTATGTTAGAATGTTGTTAGTTGAATATAGTCCATAAGGCAGGTCAGTTAAGACACATAATAGTTGGCACGGCATCGTGTGCCGAAGTTGGTAAACTATTTCGACCAGTCTAATATCTCCGAAAGGGGTAAGTGCTATGTATAAGAATCTTGGTACAGAGAATTTATCAATCTCATTAATGCGCGGCTAAGTAATGTTATTTATTTCATTTTAGCCTACCGAAACGCCCTTATAGTACGGATATGATAAGTTATAAGCAGACATAGACTGAGCTAGCAAGTCTGGCAGGGATCGGACGATTCCCCGTCGAACAACCGACGAAATTTCTCCTGGCGCCCACTATTTATAGTTTAGATTTATTCTTTAGTTTTATTTAGGTTTAGTTGTTAGTTTTGATCAATAAAACAATAATCTTCTTTAGAACCTTAGTGACCGTTGTTTCAATCACCATAACGACACGTAACAATATATTAATAACGGGTCACTCACGTGTTTTAATATATTTTATATGTCTGTGTCTCACGGAAGTTTTGTTATTAAAATTATTTAAAGTATTTAAACTTAAAAGCACATAAGTACTCTAGTTTTATATAAAGGCCTATTATTATTTTGATTTTAGGGTTAGGTACCCAAAGGGTTAAAACGGGACCCTATTACTAAGACTCCACTGTCCGTCTGTCTGTCACCAGGCTGTATCTCATGAACTGTGATAGCTAGACAGTTGAAATTTTCACAGATGATGTATATCTATTGCCGCTATAACAAAAAAATATATATTAAAAACAGAATAAAATAAATATTTAACTGGGGCTCCCATACAACCAACGTGATTTTTTTTGCCATTTTTGTGCGTAATGGTACGGAACGCTTTGTGCGCGAGTCTGACTCGCACTTGTCCTGTTTTTTCGTTATATTTGAGTATATAATTTGGCTGGTTTGAAGAGCTCATCACTATGCCAATTTGGGACACAAAATTACGTTTCTTACATAAATGAAATTATTATAAAAATCTATTGCCGGGCAATATTTGTCATGATCTACCTACCTAAACTACTCTTCTACCAGCCTACGTGGAATCACACTCCTTATATAAGTAAGTGACGAAAAAAAGAATATTTCCCCTCACTATAGCGAGGAAAGTGCAACATCCACAGGCGTTAGATCATCTTCATCAACTGGAATCGCTAATTTTTTTACGATATTATAACAAAAAACTCTGGAAATTCTGTACTTTTACGTGAGGTTTTTAAGTAAAATTTTTGTTGACAATGTTGACATTTCTGACGTATGAAATGTCAATGATGCGTTTTGAAATTGCATCGACTTAACTTGTGCGTTCAGAATTATGTTTAACATAATTATTAAAAAACAAACGTTTATTATGGAATTTTAAGGTTTATGACTTAAAATCATTAAATAAAACTAAATCTGGTATTTTTTATTAGATTCTCAAACCATTTATTTAATGATAATTAATATCGAACGAACCATTATTATGAGCGTTTTACGTTTTGTTATCTGTCAAGCTACTTAAACACGCTCCATCCAAGGTCAAATTACTTTCGCCACTAGTGGATAAAATGCGTTTTTCCCCGCTTGTATTAAAGGATAAAAGACGGCTTTCCGAGCTAGTGAGGGGAAAAGAATATTAGTTTTCCGCTCACCGCCTTCAACTTGCGACATAACTGTCCTGAGTAAATCGGCCCTAAGATTTATACGCGTGATCTTCCGCGTGCAGCTAACTATACTCATATTATGCCCTTATCTGTGGCTTAGTGATGACTCGGTGAACTTAAGGCCTCAGGTTCGAATCTGGTTAAAAGCTGTTTATATTTACGATCTGAAATATGAGGCGAATTCGTGCGTGAGTCGTAAGATTACGTTGTTTATTAGTATTTTGTTTTTATAAAACGTTTATTGCGTTCTTTAAGGGGCCCATTGACTATCAGTCCGCCGGGCGATATCGGCCTGTCAGTTAGAACAACAGTTTGACAGTTCCGAACAACTGACAGGCCGATATCGTCCGGCGGACTGATAGTCAGTGGGCCCCTTTAGAATTTAGAACGAGTACGGCCGATTTTTATTTTGCTAACGATTTTCGTCAGATTTATTTAAATTCGCTTGTCTCGCCCGGGAATCGAACTGACTAAAAATTTAAAAATAAACACTTCGTTATTTTATTCTACTAGTCGATACAGTTAATGTTAATGATAACATTTCTCCAAGAAAACGTAAGACGCAGCGCTAGTGAGTCATGTGTGTCAACATCAGTTACTTCAAATAAATACATACTCTTTAAAATGTGTAAGGAGTTTTCCGTGTTCTTCATGTATCATAAAATGGTAAATAGGACCAATCTGTAAAATGCTCTATTTTAGAAATGATGGATTGCATATTCTTCATATCATCTTCATATACCTAAATATCGAAAGCGGTTATAAAAGTAAAGCAATTTACCTGCCTAAATGCTATTCAAGACATTTTTAGTTTAATTGTGACACTTTGTAAAAGTGTACACAAATAACCAGAAAACATGATATTTTAATGCAAATAATTTAACTGTCAAAACGTCAAAACTTTTGACTCAAAAGACACCAAACACCAAAAGCGGCCAACTCAAGAATTCCAGAAAATCGACACGCGAAATTGTCCCGAATTCTTTAACACAATAACGCAGTTTTACATTCCACTGTAACACACCCTTTAGTTAACATTTTGGACCTTCTGTCTTTGGAATAAGGTTTAGGATTGTCAGTTAACAACTTAAGTGCGGACGATGGTACAGTCGAGTTCACAAACCTCTTTACAAGTCACGGTTGGAACGTTTGTCATCATCATCATATCAGCCTTTTATCGCCCACTGCTTAGCCTTTCTTCGAGTACACCACTTGTCCCAATAGTGATCTCTTCCAGGAGTCGTAGCACGGTACGCTTATCACCATGCCTGTCACGTTCTAACAAGTATGTGAGTGCGAAAGTGACGGACTTAGTGATAGGGGAAACCATGCTGCGCGGGCAGAAGTAACCCACTCTTCTGAATATGACAATGGACGCCAGGCGCTCCTCTCGTCCGAAATCGTCCACCATTCCGTTAACTTTTTGGTCCACCTGCCATCACTATGCCTGGCAACATATCTCCCAACTCAAATTGAGTTTGGTAATGACATGTAATGACGTCTTGCACTTTGGTGCGGCGTTACAGAATAAATATTAGTACTTGCAGTACGTACAGACGATTCACTCTCTAACAAAACGCGTCTATTACGACAGATATGACCGCATGCGTCCGTACCGTAGCGGTGCGCGGCACCTACTATGGCTAGACACCAAAATTGGTGTGGGCCGCATGTACTTGTAGCGACGCTACGAAATCGCGGAGTGAGCCACGCCTGCCGGCGTCGGTTCTCGACATTCCTCACTCGGCCCGGCTCGCATGATCTTTGTGCCACTCGGATTTTATTTGTATATCTATAATAATTCAATGTTTTTAAGAATAATAATAACTGCATCAATAAATTGCTCTTGTAAAACTTGACAATTTAAAAGTGCTTGTTGCTAGGCCTATTTGAATATTTTGAATAAAGAATATTTTGACTTTGACTTTGACTTTGAAACGTAATAGGCTTGTAAAAGTGTTTGTGGACTCAGCTGTACACAACAATAAATCAGGGAATGTCATAATTCCCACTCGTGACTTCAATTTGCGGCCAAAAAATGAATTTGCATAATTTACGTAATTTTTGGAGCCATTGAAGATTTTAAAATCAGTCCTTTTTGTTTGCTAATTCAGTGGTTCAATGGTATGTAACGAAGTCATTAACTAGTTGTCTTTTTTGACGACAATGTGATACGATCAATACATTCATGCAGTCTGTAATATAATTTGGTGTTGGTGGATAAATAGAGTTTTCTATTCTGTACAATACATATGCGCAATTTTACGGTTAATGTTCTAAAAAAAATTCGCGTGAGTGACGTTTTTGGTCGAAAAAATTACACTTTTGACACTGACAGATCGGTATCGTATCGCTGTGACTTCTTATAAGCATTGTTCAAATCGGGCCGTTGATACAAGTATTGATTTCGTATTCATTCCGCAATGAAGAACTTTTGAAAGTCTTCAAACCAGTGATTTTATCTAAATCTAACGGAAAAAATCGACAATAAAATAACATCGCTCCTGTTATTTTTAGACATTTATATATGCGACTAAAGGGGCCCACTGACTATCAGTCCGCTGGACGATATTGGCCTGTCAGTTAAAACAAAAAATTTACAGTTCCGCACAACTGACAGGCCGATATCGTCCGGCGGACTGATAGTCAGTGGGCCTCTTTATGATTCAAGAGTTTCAAGACCAACAAAGTGAATAAAATCTAAATTACGTAAAAACCTTATTTTAATTTAAATTTTTGTTTTACTCTCAACAATTTTGGTCACATTGCACGTACTATTTTATTTAAGGTCAGCCATCGAAAACATTATCGATGCAAAGTTATTAAACAAAACAATGTAACGGGAAAAGTTTGATTAAAATTTCACTGTTGCAGCATTCACTTGATTGGCAATGAACTCAGACCAATAACTATTCAATAGGCACACTATTAATACAAACTTGATGAAAAATATCGGAATTGAACTAGCAGAGAGACTGATTTATTTTTGTAAAATAACCAAGGATGAGGATATAATAAGATAGAGCGGTACTGTCATAGTAAATTTTGTAACCACTGTAAATTCACTGCTATCGACACACTTTAAAACTAAAAATGAAGATTTATAAAAATACGTTAAAATGTATTAAAATATGGATAAATGATTTTTTTATTTGAATTAATTATTTTTATATGATTTTGACCCATGTTCTTTCACTGATATGCGTTAAAATTATAAATAACAAACGAAACCGTCAACGCCCTCTATACGAGAGTAGGCCAAAACTAGTGGCGCCATCTGATCGAGAATCAAATTTTCGTGATTTTCGAGGCACGTTTTTTCGTTAGACTGTATTCATCTATTACGGAGTTATATCTATCTTTGGTAGGTCTTTCACAAAGTCCTAAAATGGAAAAATATACCTACACTTGCGAGTTGCGACCAATAGAACACCGGTCCAATCACTACTACCAACTGAGCTACGGAGGCTAACCAGATGTGTGCGAATCTTTCCATTCCTTCCCTTATACCTTCCTTTCGTAGCTCAGTTGGCAGCGATTGGATCGGTGTTCCAATGGTCGCAAGTTCGAGTCTTGCCGGAGGTGTATTTTTCTATTTTCCTTGAGAAAGTGAAAAGAGGGTGGCAAATGCAGCAACATGCAGATACTAGGTCCTCGAATTGATGGACTGCTCCTAGTTCTGACAGAGTTTATGAGTTTTTAGGGTTCAAAGGGTAAAAACGGGACCCTATTACTGAGACTCCGCTGTCTGTCTGTCCGTATGTCACCAGGTTGTATCTCATGAACCGTGATAGCTAGACAGTTGAAATTTTCACATATGATTTATATCTGTTGCAGCTATAACAACAAATACTAAAAATAGAATAAAATAAATATTTAAGTAAGTTTTTTGCGTAATGGTACGGTACTCTTCGTGCGCGAGTCCGACTCGCACTTGACCGGTTTTTTATCAATTGGACCATAATGTTAAAATTTCATTTCACTTTCACATTCCTGAATACATTTAAGTAACTCATATATGCACCTGCCTAATTTGAAATATCCTCTCGATATATTTCTATTCCTTATCTTACCCAACCTTGTATCCCTAGGTAAATAAATAACAAATACACGAGTCATCTAAAACACAACCCTCTTTCGCACAGCCGGTAATGTTCGGGAATCGGCAGTTTCCGCGGGTCCGAGCTGGGGGCAGTTTTGTTTACTTTCATCGTCTTTAGGGACAGGGTGGTTAAGTAGAGATAAATATATACAGAACTGAATTTAGTGGCATAAATTGAAGCTTCACCCACGATTCAGTCACCTTAAAAAAAAACGATGAAAATTATACCAATTATAAACTCAAATAGATATCATACACTATAGAAAAAGTTACCCAGTCCACCGGTGGCCGAGGCGGGAATAGAACTCACGTCTTCAGCTTACGCGGCTAACGTCCTGACCACTAGACCACCCGGCCACAGTGGTACCCATCAAATTCTCTGGTGTATGCTATCTTTGAAAGGTTACTAAGTTTTCCTTAGTAACCTTTATATATATATATGTGTATATATATATATTTATTTATATGTATATATTTATTTCAGTTTATAATTTATATATAGTAAGGTGACTACTTAAAAAACACAAATCAAAATATTTCATAAAATAATATGATTTGTTCCCTTGCTGAAAATTATACCAAACTTTATTCCAAATTCTAAATGTTGAATAGGTACGCCCATGAATGCCATTATATCATTGGAATTATTATTTCATGCTAGTTAAGGCGAAGTTATGTACTAAAGGCGAATTTAGGGTATATATTTTTGCCAACCTCTTTTCTTTTAAAATGAACTTCAACATTGATAACGTTATTTTACACGTTTCTGTTGCCAAGTTCAAGTTCAAATATACTGTAATAATGTAGGCCTAGCAACAAGCACTTATGAATTTTGAATAATTTGTACATATACATATACATATAATCACGGCGGTTATATGTATGTACATATAATCACGCCTATTTCCCGGAGGGGTAGGCAGAGACCACGGATTTCCACTTGCTACGATCCTGACATACCTCTTTCGCTTCCTTCACTTTCATAACATTCCTCATACACGCTCGCCGGTTGCACATATATATTATCTTAAGCTTATTATCAGAGCAATTTATTGATGTTAATTTAATAATATTGAATTATTATACAGATCAAAGTTGATACTAAGAATTTCACAAAAAGATCGTCTAACATAAAAAAGTGTATAATAAATTACTAGTCCAGAATGTTTTTAGAATCAAATCTAAATGTCAAAAAAACACAACAAAAGAAGTACATACATTGGAATATCCATTTCCTAATCGTTAATCAAATATACCTAACTAGCGACCCGCCCCGGCTTCGCACGGGTGAAATGCTGATGTAATATACATATAAACCTTCGTCTTGAATCACTCTATCTATTAAAAAAACCGCATCAAAATCCGTTGCGTAGTTTTAAAGATCTAACCATACATAGGGACAGACGTCTGTGTTCGTCAGGAAGAGACTTTGTTTTATACTATGTAGTGATAAATAAATAATAATTTCGAATCACAATTACCCGTGTCTATATCTTAAATAGCTCTACGACCCTCCGTGCAATGGTCATATTCCGCAGGCGGCAGTATCCCGGCCATATCATAGCGTAGTATCAGCTGCACTGACCAAAGACAGACCTTATAACTTTGCAATAAAGACTACAATCGATCAGTGAATACCTACGATAAATACTAATCGTTATTAGACCTTAACTCAATGACACAAGGTTTAGGAAAGATAATGGTGTTTATGTTGGTTGGTACGTCTAATATACGAATTATCTGGTGGACGGTGGTAAACATCGTAAAGAAACCTGGCTGGGAGCGAAAATTGGTATGGCGATTAAATATTGTGGTTGGGGAAATGTAATAACCCAAGAACGAGACTTAGTCGAAATATGGGGTACCTACAACACATATTTGGACTAAGACTTGAACTAAGCTAAGGTCTTTAACTAAGTGATAATGTTCCTGGACGGTCACAACAATTGATAGAGTGAGAGTTTTGAATGATTCACGGTTAGTTTCACTAGACTTATATTGACCGGGATATAGACCGTGATTACCTTTTGTATCACGGTCTATATTCCGGTCAATATAAGTCTAATTGACAGAGTACCAATAGTCTAGAGATGTCGAAATGTGGGGTACCTACAACACATATTTCGACTAAGTCTTGAATTGAGCCGAGTCGATAATGTTCCTACATAATGGACAGTCACAACAATTGACAGAGTACTAATCGTCAAGAGATATTTCATTTTATTGCAAAATATAAATATAAAAACCGGACTCGCCCACCGAGGGTTCCGTACTTTTTAGTATTTGTTGTTATAGCGGCAATAGAAATACATCACCTGTGAAAATTTCAACTGTCTAGCTATCACGGTTCATGAGATACAGCCTGGTGACAGACAGACAGACGGACAGCGGAGTCTTAGTAATAGGGTCCCGTTTTTACCCTTTTGGGTACGGAACCCTAAAAATGATGTTTATAAAAGGCATACAATATAAATTTATGTAGGTACCTAAGTTTTTCCTAACTTAAATTTTAACAAAGAATTTCCCTGAAATATTTCCACATTTAAAGAACAAAATTTCCAACGCACAAACTTAGAACCACCACAGCTCATATCGTGTAATGAAAGCCATAAACAAACCGACATATTATACATGTATGATAATGCCGGCTTGTATATGCGGCGTGTTTATGTTATGGCTCGACCATTTTAATATATCGTATTCCCCTTTGTTGGGTATACTTTATAAGCACATTTCGAGATTATTTATTATTAAGGAGCGTCGGTAATTAGGCGTAGTGCTGATGATGGTTTCAAGTGTAAAAAAAAAACAGGCCGAGAGCGAGTCGAACTCGCGCACGAAGTGTTCCGTACCATTACGCAAAAGACGGCAAAAAAAAACACGTTTGTTGGAAGGGGCTCCCCTCCCCTCCTCCCCTTAAATATTTATTTCATTCTGTTTTTAGTATTTGTTGTTATAGCGGCAACAGAAATACATGTGTGAAAATTTCAACTGCCTAGCTAGGGTTCATGAGATACAGCCTGGTGACAGACGGACAGACAGACAGACAGACATACAGCGAAGTCTTAGTAATAGGGTTCCGTTTTTACCCTTTGGGTAACCCTAAAAATATAGGTGCATTAGGGCATTCCACGAGAATGTCCCTTACGAAATGCTTTTGCTTTGTATGGCAGCTAATTCAATCAAATGCGTAAAGCTCAAGAAAATACTGCCAATTTGTTAGCAGTCATGAAATATTACCAGACCCAATATCATTTTCTCAGCCTTTTCAGAACTATTAGAAGAACGACGTTTCGTAAAGGACATTCTCGTGGAATGCACCATTGTATTCAACTTACTCAAAAATTAATATGCCACATAGTTCTTAATTCGCTGACATAAGAACTATGGGACATATTTTGAGTATGATGAGTGCAACCATATTTTTACACGACTGTACCTGCCTGACATAAAAAGGTATCTTTTGGATCGTTGTATGATAAAATAAAAAAGGAATTTGGTGAATGTTAAACGTACCGTAAGGTCGGGGTACTTTAGCCCTCCAAGGTTACTTTGCACACCCATGAAAACCTATTTAATTGAATTGATAAATTCTTAAAAACGACATTAAGTGATTAATTTGTTTTTGTGTAAGCGTTTAGTGTCGTTTTCAAGAATTTATTAATTCAATAAATGGGTTTTCATGGGTGGAAAAAGTAGGTGTAAGGGCTAAAGTACCCCGACATTACGGTATAGTGTTTTCGAAATAAAAGATGGGTAAAAAAAGCTTGAGGCATATGCCTATGGTAATATCAAGTTATAAATTATTTTATAGGGTAAGCTGGTCTAAGAGTACGCATCCAATAAGAGTAAGCTACAAAATCCAACCCGCGCTTAACTTATGCCGTATTTCGAAGTGAACGGTTAGAAGTACTAACTACAATGGAGGTAATCGCACTTAAACTATCGTGAGACATATTTCAAAATATTCATCAGTACGGTTTTTACTCACTATTATTTTTAGTCCCTTTTTGGCGACATGTTTCGGATTCTTTGGTTATCCATCCTCAGGCACGAGTGTCCGCGGCGGTTGTACGTCGTGCACCGCCGCGGACACTCGTGCCTGAGGATGGATAACCAAAGAATCCGAAACATGTCGCCAAAAAGGGACTAAAAATAATAGTGAGTAAAAACCGCACTGATAAATATTTTAAAATGGAGGTACGTATCTATAAACACATCAAAAACACCAGAAGTATGACTGATATTGTTTTATATAAATTATAGATCTATATTTTGGGATAATCCTACACAGATCCACATGGCCCCAAAGCTTGTACTATGGTTATTAGGCACTAAAATACATAGATAACATCCCATAACTCAGGAACAAAAATAAATAGCCAGGTTACAAAAAAGTACTCTAATTTCGTTCCTTTTAGCTTTAAAAATACCATGTTTTTTTAAAATTAAGTCTTGATTCTTAAATATGACATTTTAAAGTGAAGGTTTATACCTATATGTACATAAAAATATAGATTTTTAGTATTTACTTAGTCAATGCCGGTTGTAAATTTCCGCTAAGAGCCTTTTCACATACAAAGTAGGCCTATATACATTATGTATGAATCCTCTAATTTATAGAGCCGTTACGTTTTTAATAATATTTATAAAGGTGTGATGGTAGCGTGAAAACAATACAAAATAACCTCTCTACTTATGGTGGGTACATACTATAATAGCCTTGTAGTTAATATTTCTCCATTCTTATATCTGTAATGATCGCATTTATTAGAATAATTATTGGTAGAGAATGCCATTTGGCATAAGGCCGCCATTTGTACATACCCTTAGACTTACCCGTACAGACAGACGGACAGTGGAGTTTTAGTAATAGGGTCCCGTTTTTACCCTTTGGGTACGGAACCCAAATTAACACATGTTTTTCGTGACACAGGTAAGGCTCCTAACGCAGTTGCTTAACATAACCGTTACTAATAAAACTGGACTAATGGCTACTTTACGACCAATTCTTGTTCCACTGTCCCCTATTGATATAACAAAGCGTTCCCACGATTAAAACACTTAATAATACAATAGCTATCAGATAATGTCCTTTGAGATGCATAAAATAATTTTATTCTACTGTGTCATAAAATTTCCAACTAGCAATAACGTGGTAAGTCTAAATAGTTTGAATATAGTTACGCTGTTTTTAAGAAGTTTAGTTATGGGTTTATAGCTTGGTCCGTAACCCAGTGGCTGGTAGGGAGACAATATAATGATAATAAAATTAATAATCTGTGTAACTAGCATAATACCAATATTAGTTTAACTTTATTTATTGTCAGTAAGGGAATACTTTATATATTTGTGAAAACCATGCTAATTTTAAATAAGTATAAAACTCCGGCGAAACTCATATATTTTACGGCTACACGTATATGTATAATTACATTACGATACAAGTGCGAAAAATAGGAAATTCGCAACGAGTGGCGATAAATTAAAACACGACCGAAGAGAGCGTTTTAAGTCGACACGAGTTGCGAATTACTTATTCGCACATGTATCGTACGTTTTACAGTACATATGGGCCTTAAAATTTTCGACATAGTTGCGTAATGAGCTTATTATCGCACTAGTGCGGTAAAGTAGCACCATATAAACTGTATAATAGTTATTTACGATACAAGTGCGCTTACCGTGGGACTTAGTCAATCTGTGTAAGAATGTCCTATAATATTTATTATTTATTATTATTATTTATAAGTGCGGAAAAGAGGAAATTCGAAACGAGCGGCGATAAATTAAAACACGACCGCAGGGAGTGTTTTAAATCGACACGAGTTGCGAATTACTTTTTCGCACGTGTATCGTACAACGTTTTACAGTACATATGGCCCTTTAAACTTTAGACATATGCACGAAAAGTGCTCATTCCCTCACTACTGTAAAATATAATTTATAACGGGCCACTCGCGTAGGTACTAGTCGGACGGATCGAAACATGTTGAGCGCAATTTGACCAAAATTACGTGAGCACAAAATTGGTCTAGTTATTGTCTATAGTAGGTATCTATTTCTATTGATGTAGGTATATATGTGACGTTTTCAACCAAAAGGTACCACATTGTCGCTTGTCGATAAGGTTGATTTCAAATTAAAGCTATATGGAAATAGCGCTTCTTGACAACCGACAATAAGTACCCTTTTGATTGAGAATGGTACATATATATATCGTCGCCTAGTACCCATATTAGGTACATATTAGCTTTGCTTAGTTTGGGCGTTTGGGGCTAGCTCGATGTATGTAAGATTGTTCCCAAAAAAAATTTTTTTATAGTAGGTACAGTACAGGGCGTTGGCCGTTTGCAAATTGGTAAATGTTGATCTTAAAAAAAACCGGCCAAGTGCGAGTCGGACTCGCGCACCGAGGGTTCAGTACTTTTTAGTATTTGTTGTTATAGCGGCAACATAAATACATCATCTGTGAAAATTTCAACTGTCTAGCTATCACGGTTCATGAGATACATCCTGGTGTCAGACAGGCGGACAGACGGACAGACGGACAGACGGACAGACGGACAGACGGACGGACGGACGGACGGACGTACGGACAGACGGACGGACGGACAGACGGACAGACGGACAGACGGACAGACGGACAGACGGACAGACGGACAGACGGACAGACGGACAGACGGACAGACGGACAGACGGACAGACGGACAGACGGACAGACGGACAGACGGACAGACGGACAGACGGACAGCGGAGTCTTAGTAATAGGGTCCCGTTTTTACCCTTTGTGTACGGAACCCTAAAAAACTACAAGAACTCGTAACTCCCAAATAAAAGATTATACATACGGGAATCTGTGTAACAATAATTCGTGACACAACTGACACTAACATTCACTTTTACGACTTTTCGTTAATATAGCTTGATCCCTACACAACGTATTGTCAGCGAAATAATAGGTTCATAAAATGTTATTTAGTTTTTAGATTTCCTGCTTTAGGGCGTGGTTGAAAGATAAATAGAATAAATAGTAAGTTTTATGTTTAGAAAATAGTTATAGTAAAAGTGGTTTTGTTTAGCAAGTTTATTACTGGGTGGAGCTTTTAGGTAATAAAATTACTGTAACTAGTACTACGAAACCGTTGCCGTCGAAATATTTATTTGTATAATAAATTATCAAATTCGCAAGTGTAAATATAAAATATATCATAGTTGGTTTGGGAAAATCATAGGGAGCAAAATAGTACTCAGTAGCAGCTGAAGACAGGCAGGGTCTACCGCGAAAACCGAAATTCGCAAATTGCGGGGATCTTTCTTTTTTACTCCAATAAAGGCGTAATTAGAGTGACAGGGAAAGATGCCCGCAATTTGCGAACTTCGATTTTCGTGGTTATAGCCCTGTTATAAAAAGAGAACTGGTTTTCACCGGGATGACTCCGGTTTCCTCACAATGTTTTTTCATCATCCCAATTTTCAGCCAGCGATCAATGTCGAAAGCATTTAAGTGTTTATCTGCTTGAATTTAGCTTACATTGTCCGTCACTGTGTTAATCTGTGGTCCCTGATTCACGTGCGTGCGCGCAGCGAAGTTGACATTAAAACGACGCATGAGTATAAATTACTGCCGTAACATCTTTGAAATGCACTTGCGTGATATACTGAGGGATTTAGAGATCCAGAGGCAGAGAAATATTATGAAGGGTAAAAGTATCTTTGTAATAACAAAGATTCATTTAGGTATTTGAAGTCTGAAAAAAACCGGCCAAGTGCGAGTTGGACTCGCGCACCGAGGGTTCCATACTTTTTAGTATTTGTTGTTATTTCTGTTGCCGCTATGGCAACAGAAATCCATCATCTGTGAAAATTTCAACTGTCGAGCTATCACGGTTGATTAGCTACAGCCTGGTGACAGACGGACAGCGGAGTCTTAGTAATAGAGTCTCGTTTACCCTTTGGGTACGGAACCCTAAAATATGTTTAAACCTTTAACAATACAGAACCATAAGAAAAATCCAGCATTTACCGTCACTTTTTGCTCGTAAATTTATTTCCAAAGCGCTCAATCTCATTGTGCACTTCTAAAGAAGTTTTATTTCCTTCTCTGAATTGTGAGTTTGGTATTAAAATTTTATGGTTCGAACCTTAATGTGCGATTGTTGATGTGAGTAAACAGTCTGTTCACGAATGTTGACCTGAATGAGTTGTTTCGAAGTTCCACTTAAATGATTAATAGAATAAGGTGTACACCGTAAAATGGGGTGAGTAGGGTTCGCGGGAAAAGTTGGGTTACGAGTGGGGAGAGAAGGTATGAAGGGGGGTGAGATGGGTTTTTATTGTTTTTAAGGCTACTGCTACAAAAATAATGTATTCCAATTTAAAATGGAGCTATAGTAATACTCATAATTAAAAAACAAACAAACGATCCAACAATCTTCCAAAATCACCTTTGTATGAAAACCCATCTCACCCCAATTACGAGGGACTACGGGGTGAGGTGGGACTTCCTGTTTATCGTCAAGGTTATGAAATGAAACTACCCAAAATAAAATAAAAACTAAAATACAAACGTCCGGAACACTTATAATATACACCATTTAGTAAGTAAGTAAGTAAGTAAATATTCTTTATTGCACCAAAATTATACATCAGTTCAGTTTGCATATGTAAAAATAAAATGTTATCGAGGTTTGAATGTCAGTTTTGTTCCTGCTCACCCCATTTTACGGTACTTTGCTAATCCGCCAAATCCTCGTTTCTCCTGATGATGCATCGTAGAAGCGAAACACCTTGCTCCCCTTGGCTATACTTATTCGCAAATTCCCAGGAGATTCCGCTAAGCAGTTTTGGTTGTAGATGGAACTTGGCACGGGTTACACAGTCATCAAAAATGAGATGCTAATGAAGCCGCATCTCCTGGGAATATGCGAATAGATTGACCAGGGGGCCGAGTTTTGAATTTCGAGCACTCGATTTCGTCATTTAAATATCTGTGGAAAACGGCGTTGATATTTTTGAAATACGAGCAATAGAAATTGGGAATCTAGTGGTATTGACTACTCGTTTTCAATTATATTAGTAGAATTAAAATGCCTAGCAGTGGAGATATATTGAAGGGAGCTACACGAAATTGAGCGCTCGAAATAAAAATCGGCACCCTGCACGTTATTTCGTGCATTAACCAGCACAATCCGCTTGCCGCAGCCGCTTCTTTTCGCCATCGCCCTACGCGACAACATTACCATCCTCACCACTTAGATGGTTGGCAGTCCTCAACTGTGCGTTTCTCTAGAAACTTCCTGCCTCGCACAGCTAAACTGTGGAATGGACTGTCGCCTGCGGTATTTCCGGCCCGATATGACCTTCAAACCTTCAAGAAAAGAGCGTACTCCCATCTTAAAGGCCGGCAACGCACTTACAACCCCTCTGGTGTTGCGGGTGTCCATGGGTGGCGGTAATCGCTTACCATCAGGTGATCCGTCTGCTCGTTTGCCTCCTATTTCATAAAAAAAAATCGGCGACTACAAACATTTTTTTAATCACCGTCAACCGTTGTGAATTAGGTATGGCGGGGTGAGTAGAGAAGACCGATCGTACCCACACAAATTTTAATGCTATAATTACTGTTACCTATTTTCAATCGCATGGTAGGTACAGGTACTTGTAGGTATATTTTATATAGAATGTTTTTAAGAAATTATGTAAATGTCATTTCTGGGTTTAAATAGCAATAGGGATACTTATTACTATTTGTGACGTTTTCAATCAAAAGGTACCACATTGTCGCTTATCATAAGGACAAAAATTGCTTGTATCTTTATACGAAAAACCTGTCAGAGCGTCATTATGGCAAGCGACAATGTGGTACCTTTTGATTGAAAACGTCACAAATAGCAATAGGGATACTTATTACCTATAATACATTTTCTCTTTAATGACTTATCAGCTTTTATAACTTTATATGGGACATTACTTCAGTCTCTATAAATTAGGTACGTAAGTTATATTTATACCAATTTAGTTCAAGTACCAATGGTACTTAAACTTCATTAGGTACCTACTTCGCTAGATCATTATATCATATAATTAACTGAGCTCATAATGTATACGAAAAGATAATGAATATGGGGCATTATCTATGAAAAGGGACCTTATTGTCGATGGCGCTTACGCCGCACAGCGTCGCGCGGCATTGTATTTATATCGGAGCATCGTTTATAATGGCGTAAGCGCCATCGACAATAAGGTCCCTTTTTATAGAAAATACCACATATATGCAGTGTTGGACGATGGCCTATTTCTCCGTGCACTAAATATGTTTACTTATGGCTGTCGTTTTAAAGGTCTTCGGGTATTTAATCGATTTCTTATGTTTTATAAGATAGGATTACATACTATAGATACCGCATTATGACGGACTTGTTTTTACTTGTCTTTATTTACGGCCTCCTAGCCCAGTGGGTAGTGACCCTGGCTATACGAAGTAAGAGGTCGCGGGTTCGAATACTGGTCAGGGCATTTATTTGTATGTTCATCACAAATAATAATTCACAAATAATTGGTCCTAAGTTATGGATGTTTTCTATGTATTCAAATATTTATCTATCATCTTCCTCGCGTTGTCCCGGCATTTTGCCACGGCTCCATGGGAGCCTGGGGCCGCTTGGCAGCTAATCCCAAGAATTGGCGTAGGCACTAGTTTTTACTAAAGCGACTGCCATCTGACCGTCCAACCCAGAGGGGAAACTAGGCCTTGTCGGGATTAGTCCGGTTTCCTCACGATGTTTTCCTTCACCGAAAAGCGACTGGTAAATATCAAATGATATTTCGTACATAAGTTCCGAAAATCTCATTGGTACGAGCCGGGGTTTGAACCCGCGACCTCCGGATTGCAAGTCGCACGCTCTTACCGCTAGGCCACCAGCGCTCTATTCAAATATTTATCTATATCTATTTATAATATACAGTGTGGAAAAAAATAATGGGCCCTGAAGGGAAAGTGCCTTAAAACTTTAAGTCAGCTCATTTTACTTATAGGAAACATTCTTTTATTTTTAAAAAGAAACAAAACTTACAAAGGGTAAAAACGGGACCCAATTACTAAGACCCATCTGTCCGTCTGTTTGTCTGTCCGTCTGTCTGTCTGTCCGTCTGTCTGACACTAGGCTGTATTCATGAACCGTGATAGCTAGACAGTTGAGATTTTTACAGATGTATTTCTGTTGACGCTATAACAACAAACACTTAACATAATAAAATAAATATGTTCCCGTACAACAAACGTGATTTTTTTGCCGTTTTTTGCGTAATGGAACGGAACCCTTCGTGCGCGAGTCCGACTCGCACTTGGCCGGTTTTTTATGATATGAAAGGTTAACTAGCAGAGGAATCGCCTGATGGTAAGCAATCATCGCACCTCCAACAGCACCAGAGGGGTTGCAAGTCCGTTGCCGGCCTTAAGATGTGGGTAGAGACTTTTTTTGAAGGTTTGAAGGCCGTATCGGTCCGGAAATACTGCGGGCGACAGTTCATTCCACAGTTTAGCTGTCATCATCATCATCATCATCCTGCCCTTTTCCCAACTTCATTTGTTGTCAGTGGTGGGATGTTTTGCGTCTTCAGGTCTCTTTTGACAGTGGACCACCAGGAAGCCGGAGGTCTACCCGATGCTCTTTGCTTGGTGGTGATATTAAGCACGGTTTTTACGGAATAGTTGTCGTCCCGTCTCATCACATGACCGTACCATCGGAGTCTGCCCTCTCTGTGTTTTTCGGTTACAGGTGCCACCTTGAAGGATCCTCGTACGTACTCGTTCCGCACTTTATCTTAGCGCGTTACGCCACCTGCCCAACGAAGCATTTTCATCTCCGCTGTATGAAGTTGTTGCTCATGTTTCTTCAAGGCGGCCCAACATTCAGAGCCATACAGCATAGCTGGTCTAACGACCGTCTTAAATATTTATTCCACAGTTTAGCTGTGCGAGGCAGGAAGTTTCTGGAAAACGCACAGTTGAGGACTGCCAGCCGTGGTAAAGATGGAAATGTTGTAGCGATGGCGGGAGCAGAAACGTCTAAAATGCGTTGTATTTATGTCATAGAATGCTGTATCTAGTGGGTGAATCATCTCAATGCACTAGTAATAGATTTTATGGTAGACATGCCTTAAGTAATAGACCCTAAATGTCTAGAAAACAGAACACTCTGAATCAATATGGCGCAATGATACTGTTAAATTCTAGTTAAGTTTTATTGTAACTATATAAGGGGATATATGTCAACGAGTATATATATTTGGGCCAGTTAGTCTCTTTCTGCGACAGGCAAGACAAGGAAGTTGAGCGCCGTGTTCAAAACGCCTGGAAGAGCTACTGGTCCATGAAGGAGCTAATGAAGGGGGACCTTCCAATGTCACTAAAGCGTAAACTCGTTGACATGTGTATTCTGCCTGTCCTAACCTACGGTGCCCAAACATGGTCGCTCACCGAGAGTCAAAAGTCCAAATTGAAGGTTTGCCAGAGAGCAATGGAGCGCAGCATTCTAGGTGTCACAAGGATGGATCGCATCCGAAACACTACACTGCGCTCCAGAACAGGCATAGCTGACGTAGGGGAGAAGACCGCTAGGCTGAACTGGGACTGGGCAGGTCACGTCTGCCGCATGCATCCGGATAGGTGGGCTAGTATAGCCACCAAGTGGATGCCGCAAAAGAAGCGATGCGAAAGAGATGGCGGGATGACTTAGACACTTAGACAGTTATTAGTGAAGAATAACTGGCCGGAAACAGCTCAACAACGGGAGTCATGGAAATCAAAGGGAGATCCCTTTGCCCAGCAGTGGGAGGGTTTGAACAAGTTTAGCAACTATTTTTTTTTTTTATTAAGAAACAAACAGTCTCGTATCTGTAACATTAGGTACAATTGTAGTTACGTGGTAGTTGCTAATGTTGTAGACTTACAGTTTCCTTATGTATGTAAACCTAAACATTAAAACAATTATATTATCTTATACCTTTAAACGAGCAATTCTTGTATATATATTTCGGGGATCTTGGAAACGGCTCTAACGATTTCGATGAAATTTGCTATATGGGGGTTTTCGGGGGCTAACAATCGATCTAGCTAGATCTAATTTGCAACACCCTTCTGGGGTCCATGTGATACTTACTTATATACTCTGTATTTTTTTGTAAAAACTTTTTACCATATTATATTATGATTATGATTATCTCCCGGGAAAACGCGCATTTTTGAAGTTTTTATATGTTTTCCGAGCACAGTTCGGTCTCCCAGATATTATTTACTAATTTAGTAGTAGAAGTAGTAGTAGTAGTAGTAAACTCTTTATTGTACAAATATACATATTAAAAATTACATGGTACAAATAATAAGATGTACAAAGGCGAACTTATCCCTTTGAGGGATCTCTTCCAGTTAACCTTTGAGTAGATGAGAGGAGAAAGTGAAAAGAGGGTGACAAATGTAGCAAAATGTACAACAAGGTACCAGAAAGATAAAGGATATAAATACATACAAAATTAATAGGATAAACATATAATGTATTACACAAAAAAACTAATTTAAGTTCTAATAATAACTATCTGTCGATATAATCCTGCGTAAGTACGCACGTCAATGATCAATACGTGCCGATACATCGTCAGGTGTGCGTGCGCCGATTAACTTAGTACACGCAATTATGAAGCCTATTCTAAATGTATTATGGTTTGAAGTAGTGTGAATTTTTAAGCGGAGGGCGTTGGGCAAATAGATTTGTGACACGTGTAAGAGTTTTTAAAACGATGTCTTAGGTGAAGTAGATCATAAAATGGTATAATTAATTAATTATAAATAGGTACACTTAGACATATTACAGGATTAGTACCTACGCAAGTACCCATTACATAGAACTCGATTCAGGCGTTCCTCATTTAGCTCGCCTACAAATATTTTCGCCTCTATAGGGAGCGTGCATAAACTGTAGGGGGCAGCACAGATGACGTCAGATTTTTGGCGCGAGGCATAAATGTGTAGTTTATGCTTCCAAAGTAGCCCACAAGATGGCAGCACTTGCTTTGGCGTGAAGTGTCAACGTACATGTGATGTACATGTTTATGGTTCCGATTTAGGCCACAAGATGGCAGACCCTCCAACGCGCACGGTCTCTATCTTTTAGTCATAAATTGTAGACTCTAAAATCTCCACAAGCAGATAACAAATCTTCCATTTTATCCAAAAACAAAATTGACTTGATGTATGGAAAAGTAACAGATAAAAATTTAAAATTTAAAAACTAGATATATAGTTATAGTTGGTCAAACCAAATTGGCAGTAAATAAGAACAAAAAAAATTATACTCATCCTTTTCATTTGGGTGCTAGTACTAGTGTAAGACAAAGATAGTATGATTCTCTGTGTCTATGTTTGAAATGAGACAGTCCTTTGACAAACTATATAAAGATGTTTGGTCACTAAATAAATAAGGAAATTATAAATATGTAAATACTAAACCTTAACTATAACCTAAACATCTATATAACTATAAATCTATATATTTATATATCTAGTTTGCGATCTAAGTAACACAATATGGATTTTAAAATTTAAAATAAACAATTTTTTATTTTTTCTATTTGTTATAAATATGGATGGTATAGAAAGGATGCCAATCTCTTATGGCAGAATTGTTGCAAAAGTGACCGCTTTCAGCTTTAAATAATAGTTCCTAATCTCTCCGGTGGCGCTAGTCAGGCTCTGGGACATGAGTACAACATGAACCATATAAGGCAACAAATAACCCGACCAAATTACGTAGGTTGTTTTTGGTAGTATTTCGGTGTATGGTGGAGCCGCCTGATTACTGTTTTTTGATTGACACTTTTCAATATATAGAAATTTGGCTCCTTTATATAGTCTCCATGGTTATAAAATTCAAAATGTGTCATCCGGCCTGATTCGAACTTTCAACGTTTTCGTTTGAAGAAACGTCATTTTTGACACTGACATATCCGATCCACATCGTATCTTTAGCAAATTTTTGACGTATCTTAAAGTTCGAATCAGGCCTATCATTTCAATTCCCAAAGCATAACAATCATGTTCTTAAAAAGCACTACTGTAAGTAAGTATAGGTATAAGAAGTCCGAAACATTTCCTTCCCAATCAGTATCCTAAATCTAAAACCAAAGCTTTTTAAATTAGCCGAAACTCCAAACAATGTATCGACAAGAAGATTTATAATGGCAACTTAGTTCCGTTGCCAAAGTAGAAAAAACAAATCAAACGTAACAAGAGAGGCTACCGGATCACGGAACAATTGACCACTGGAGGTGTGGAGTAAGTTATGAGATATTGTATTTTTATAGCATTAAGCAAAGTAACATTTTCTGTTAGTCTTCTTCCTCCTTGCCGCATCCGGCAATGGCGACCCCATTAACAATTCTTGTCCGGATTATGAAATGCCCTAATGTGATAAATTGAAGATGCGGTCACAGGATGCGCAATGGAGTTGTCCAGTCGAGTTGCGGGTGTACGTGTAGGAGGGCTTAGGTCGTGTCTTGCGGATATGATTTTCTGTTATGTTACGTTCTGGCCCCAATTTCACATCGGTGACAGGTGCGACAATTGTCACAAAATATGACATATGTAGAATTATCGGTTAATTATAAAATTGTAATAGTCACGTGTCGCTAGACAATAATTGTTGCTCGACATATTTTTTTTCACTGATAATAGTAGCCGTGGTGAAATAGGGGCCTGGTCATGACACCTGCAGCACCAGACGGATTGCAAGACAGTTGCCGGCCTTTAAGATGGCATACGCACTTCTTGAAGATTTTAAGGTCGTATCGGTCTTTCCACTGAGCTTGTCTATGTTGACCATCTGCCTGATATTATACTGGTATAACTTGCCTAAAACCCGTTAGTCCGTTTGGTGGACGCCATTCGGAAGATCGTGGGGCACTTCTGGATGAGACTAGCCCACACCGGGATAAGTGGTGTACACGAAGAGAAGATATGCTCAGGAGGGCGCCAGCTAAAATGATGAACTCGCTCACATCTTATCGCTTGTAAAAAGCACTCGACTCATCGGAACCTGTGTTACGATACCCAGCTGAGTTTAATACGGTCCGGGCTACAGCCAATTCATGAAACTATTCACAAGCGTATAGTCTGTCCGCTTTTATATGATCAAGGAAGTTCGCCATAGTAAATCTATGGCGAACTTGATCTTAGAAGTCGGACAGGCTACTGGACTGGATATCCTTCGATATCTCCCCGAAAGGGTTCATCCTAATGGATGGATTGGATGGATGGGTGGACGTAATTAACATTACGTCACACGAATTTTGAGTTTTTTTGACCCAGTCATTAGTAAGTGTAAGCGAAACCAAATATCGAAAGTTGAAAAATCGAATATTGTGAGTGTTGTGTGTCGACCCGGTAGCATCCCTAGTGCGCAAAACGTTCAAGTTAATAAACAAGACCAAGTGCGGGTAGTTCGAAAAACTCGCGCGCCTAGAAGATGTTGATGTCAACTTTAGCCAGTCTTCTCCGAGACCACGGGGACAACGCCGTCCTCGAAACGTCGGAGGTACATTTTAAAACTATTTTACGCGATTAAGTCCCGTGGAGATAAATAATAATGAGTAAAAATCGTGAAAGTTTAAATCAGTGAATTTTTCGGAACTTATTATTATATGAACAAGTTTGGGAACAAATCAAATTATTTTATTAAATATTTTGATTTGTGTTTTTTAAAGTAGTCACACTACTATATATAAATTAAAAACTGTAATAGATGTCCGGCCTTCACCACTGGAGGGCTTCGTCACTTTTTCTTTAATATATGACATCTATTACAGTTTTTATTATTATATATTATTATATTGTTTAATACACTAGCAGCTGAAAGCGCTTGTTTTTTTAACAATTTTGTTTTGTTTTTTTTTGTTTCGTTCTTGTTTTTTATGTACGAAATATCATTTGATATTTACCTACCACTCGCTTTTCGGTGAAGAAAAACAGCGTGAGGAAACCGGACTAATCCCAATATAGCCTAATTTACCCTCTGGCTTGGAAGGTCAGATGGCTGTCGCTTTCGTGAAAGCCTACGCCAATTCTTGGGATTATTTGCCAAGCGGACCACAGGCGGATCAAACATTCTAATCTGGACAGCAATGTGGCAATGAAAATATCGCATTTACGATGATGTCGCCTACTTTAGGCTGCAGCAGGAATGGTGCTGCATCTTGATATGAAGGGTACACGGAAACCGCCCACTTTAGGCTGCAGCAGGAATGGTGCTGCATCTTGATATGAAGGGTACACGGAAACCGCCCACTTTAGGCTGCAGCAGGAATGGTGCTGCATCTTGATATGAAGGGTACACGGAAACCGCCCACTTTAGGCTGCAGCAGGAATGGTGCTGCATCTTGATATGAAGGGTACACGGAAACAACATGTTAGTCACTTAAGTAACATTTTGAGTAATCGCGGTTTAAAAATTTGGAACCATGTCAAAATGTATGGTAATTCCGTTACCAGGTCTTTTTTAACAAAAAAAAAGTTGTGTTACATATATTATACAGTGGTAGCAAAATATACAACTAATAGTTAATTAAATGAAAAATCTAATCTCATTTTCCGAAAAAAGTGACTAGACATGTTCTTTCCGTGTACCCTTCATAATTATAACCTTAAGTTATGGCCGAATAATCTAAATGTGTCGTTGCAGAGGTCAAGCCAAAAGAGATATAAGCTGATAGATAAGGAAAAATGGTTTGTGAATAGTGTTGGGCTCTCTGGGTGTAACTGGAACTGCACAAACGCTTCTGTAACACTATCTAGTTATCTAAAATTCACGGTTCACAGCTTCCTCCGAGACTCAAGACATGAAGACATCAAATCAATACACACATCATACAAGTTGAAGATGGCGAGCCACTGGACGGCTAAAGGATGACTCACGTTAACCGGGCCGTGTCCTGGCCGGAGCTTCCGGCGCTTACTTTTCTATGACATGACAGGTGATCACGTGGTGCTTTCCATAGAAAACGAAGCGCCAGAAGCTCCGGCCCGGACACGGCCCGGTCTAACGTGAGTCATCCTTAAGTCACACTTTCCTTAGTTAGTACCTCTATGACGACTATTTTGGTTTATAAAATTCAATACTTTTGAATTAGAGAGGCCCCAGCAATGATTAGTTCAGTCGCTGGGATAAAAATTAGAGCAAAACCGGTCGTTGTGGGGATCTTTGTTTCTCCCAAGGATCTAGTCCTCTCCCAAGATCTAGCAGTCTGTGTGGACTTCTGTTAGCTGTTGTTATGATGATACCTACCTACTTCATCATCATGTCAGCCGATAGACGTCCACTGCTGGACATAGGCCTCCCCCAAGGCTCGCCACTCCGATTGATCGTATGCCGCTCGCATCCACCGAATTCCCGCGACCTTCACCAGGTCGTCGTTCCATCTTGTTGGAGGCCTACCGGCAGTTCGTCTTCCGGTACGCGGACGCCACTCCAGAACCTTCCGGCCCCACCGGCCATCAGTTCTGCGAGCTATGAACTTATACAAAAGTATTATTAAACCGTATTTACTCTTCCATATTACATTCAAAGGCATACGAAGCGTTTGCACAGAGCAACATCCTTTAAGCTGCAAATAAAATGCAAAGATAAATAGCTAACAGATAATCCTTCCCAATCTTTTAACAACATCAACATTTACAAAAAAAAATAAACCCTGTTACAATGAGTTAAGGTAGTTGTTAAATTGCAAAATTGAGAGCGATACGAGGTTTCATTGTTTAAATACTAGAGCTTTGAGCAGCATTCGTGTAACTTATGTGGACCACTTACAAATGTTAACCCGTAGAGCGCCCCAGTATCAGTATGGAACTCCTATACTAACTAGTATAACACGTACAAGTTTGGGAACAAATCAAATTATTTTATTAAACTTGTTCATAGATGGCAGCACCAGTCTCTCTCGCTAATTCGTAAGGAGTTCGTTTAGGTGCAAGCGCGCACTGCTTGCCCTTAGAGCTGGTCAAAGACGCCTAGTCTTACTTAGATGGCATATAGTCGAGAAATTCGGACGGGCATCGCCGGGGTGGCCTAGGGGTTCATGGTATTAGCCGCGATAGCTAAAGACGCCGGTTCGAATCAGGCCTTCACCACTGGAGGGCTTCGTCACTTTTTCTTTAATATATGACATCTATTACAGTTCTTACTATAACACGTGTTAGACTTATACTAGGGCGCTGCACGGGTTAAAAATGGGTTCTAAATTGAGTTTTTGCGGTCAGTATACAAATTCAATGGAGATTGAGCGTGCCAAGCTGAAATATTTGCAAAGGAAATGTCTGAACTTATAGTACATTGTGATGTGGTCAAAATTGTTAATGAAAGTTTAATAGACACTCGAATTTATTCAGATTGTAACTAGGTATGGCTAAATAGAGTTTACAATTCTATATATGCAATACAAATACAAATGCATGCGAGAGTCCCTGACTTCATCGCCATTCTGAGAGCCAGGTCGGCTGCCTTCCGGGCGAGACTGCTAGCCTCTAACAATGAAATTCTGCCACTGGTAGCTAAAGACTACAGTGACGAATTTAACAAATTGGCGAAAACTGCACCGGTCCGAGAACGGCCATTTTTAGTGCATAAGTTTGTAAATGTTTTATTTCATTGTTTTTGTTTGTAAGTTTTAGTATTTTGTTCTGTATTTTTTTTGTTTATTTGTACACCTTTATATTAGATTGTAAAAATTGGGTTTCTTGCCTGCCAAATAAAGAATTTATTTATTATTATTATTAAATACTCTATTGCACATCTCAATAAAAGAAAACAATACAGAAATAAAACAGCAACAAAAGTAGACACCAGGTACCTAAACAACAGGCGGTGCTATCGCTAAAAAGCAATCTCTTCCAGATAAGACTTCCAGTCTGTGTTATTCACAATATTAGTACACTTTTAGGCTTTTCGAAAATGTATGATTAGTACAAAAAAAAACAGGAACAATTTAAGAAATAAAACTATGAAAACGGATTATATCGCGTATATTGAATTTATAATAGCTATAGTTTTCATGTGTTACCAAGTTTGTAAGTAGTTGATAAGAAAATAAAAAGGCTTTTTATTATTATAGTTTTCATAGTTTTATTTCATGAGTAACTATCGCAGTAACCGAAGACAATATTAGGAACAATTTAAATTTAGGTATTTAACCAAATATTTATCAGTCGCTCGCAGCGAAGCCTTCAACTAGTCCATAATTTACCACGATAACTTACCACCGTCTCAGTTAAGTAGACCTATAAAGCTAGCATACCTTAGTATAAACCGTAACTTAGTACCTTAGTAAGCGAAACATAATTATCTGGGCAATTAGCAGTGCGTATTAGCGAGTGAAAACATGCTTGAGTCAAGTGGTGGAGTGAGGCAAAGTACGGACAGAGCTGAAAATACTCCACATGCGGACTATTAGCTGCTGTGAGTGGGTCTGCCTGTATTTTATAATAGGTGAGTACCTACTACGCACTTGATGGTTTGTAGGCTTTAAGTCATTAAAAAAATAAGAAAACTTCTATGAGACTGAAATATAAGTACAAATTTTTGTATAAATACAAAACAAAAACAAATGCAAATGTGTTTTCGTTGATATAAATCGTAATAAAAACAAATTTGATCGCGTAGAAGTTTTGTATGTAAAATGAATTTAAGTTTTGTATGTGACGTGTTCGATATCGATATCGATAAATAAAAACGTACCTAATATATAAAATAAGGTGAGTTCGGCAAAGTTACGGACATCGGGTAAGATCGTATGATTCAAATTTCCGCCTATTGTGGGTTATTTTTTTAATGCTGGCAAGGTGATGCGATGCGCCATTTTGTTCCGCACCCCTCTTCAGTCCGCACTTGTTGCTCTGACAGACTAGACGCGTGTTTTGTGCCGTTAAGTAAAAAAGTTCAAAAAATGTGTTTTTATTTTCCATCCGGATATACCCTCCGCCAGTTTTTTTGGAATAACTGGTAAGTTTAAGCGTTATTTGTTTCTTTTACAGATTGCATGTTATTTTTATTAAATTTGTGACAAATCTGTATATTTGGAATTCTGATACGATGCCTGTAGGCAAAGATCCGGTCTTACCCGAAGTGGTAAAAGATCGGATGCAAATCATCCGATCTTAAATTCTCAGGAATGCTCAAACTTTTTACGTGTCACCACGATGCTTGATTAAATTTCTCTAACAGACGTATATAGTGGTGTTTTTTTTTACATAACCGCAAATTACAATCTAAGCGTCTAATATTGCACACTTAAGTAGGTAACTGATCTCTTTATGAATAAATAATTATAAATATTTTTATTTACCTATCTGCTGTAATTATGAAGAGATAGGTTTATTTTTTTGTTGATTATTATTATTATTTTAATAATGTTAAAGAAATATAATGGTTTCTTGAAATATTATTGTTGTGTTGATTAATCAATTCTTACTTGGTTTAAAATGTGTGCTTATCAAAGCGAATTGGCCTGTTTGTAAGATTGAGAGATGTTTTCTTACACGAAATCATACTCGTAGTTATGTGAGATGGCGTTGGAAAGTTTATTAAGTACCTATAGACTGATATTACTGCAATTGATTAAGCTTTGGTCGTATTAATTCCTCCACTTTCATATTATTTTACCCTTATGTCCTATTTTATCACCCTCTTTCAACCTACCGCGCTTAAGGTGTCAATGAACCTACGTGGTTCATTGACCCACATGGGTTCATTGACCCCACACCTAAAAGTTTGACAACCATAATTTCTTGAAAATTGAGCGCATGGTGTAAGATCGGACGGAAAAAATGCAAAAAAAAAAATTGGGTCGGATATGATAGCCCGAATTACTGCTAGGCCAATTCTTCTATATATGAATCGGTGAGTAAAACCGGTTATTTTGCAATGGTAAACTTTATGGTACCGGCAATAGGGCCGAACTTATAGGCCCGTCCGTTCTTACACCACCAGGTAAAAAAAGAATGCTGTCAATTTATTTTGTTTCCTATATTTAAACACTCATTACACGCTCACTATGACGTTTAGAAAGATAATAAAATTCAATTATATAGAGCATTTCATTATTATCAATTCTGTACTTAAATCATGTCCGTACCCTATCCAAAAGCTGAGAAAAAAAAAAACCAACATCATCTCAACCCACCTAAAATCGTCCGAAACTTAGCCGAACTCACCTTATGTAAGTTTCGTCCTAAAAAATGCTAATGATATAAACATATTATTATTTAGTGTCAATATTAAATGAGAGCAATAGTAAAACTGTTTTTAAATTCAAATCTCCTCTAAAGAAAGTATTGACAAAACACTTAAACGAAACCTAAAACGTTTCAAAAAACCTCCCATTAATCCAGCTACTTCAAGTGCTAATGTGGCTCAAAGCTTTTCTAAAATCAACCTTATATATTTAACTCTAAAGTTGAATGTTGTATTTTCACAGATGGCCTTTGACAAAAAACTTTTTAACATTTTCAATCGCGCTTTAGAGTGGGCAGTGGCCATTGAAATCGCAGAGCGAAATGTGGAGTTTAAAGTAGTGATGTCACGAATATCTTCTTTTTGAATACGAATACGAATATCACTAATAATTTTATGAATACGAATATTGAGGTACAGTAAAGGACTTTAATTGTTCAGCCATTTATGGTTTACTATGTTGGAGAATTTATAGTGCAAGCACCTACTGAACAAACAATTTAGCTTGAACTCTAAATGGATCATCAATAAGTCCGTGGCCGTACGAAACTTAACCATTGACACGATACATTGATGCAAAAACAAAAATAAAATTTGTAACTCATATTTGCACACTGCATACTTTTACATTTACTTGTGCATAGTTAATTTCGTTGTTATGAACATAACATATATATTAATGTTATAAGAACTCTGTCATGTGTGTTAGAAGAACTCATCGTGTATTAACACGATGAGTTCTTCTCCTCTCCTATCTCCGTGCCTCTTCCCATTTATTTGGGGTCGGCCCTTTGAATATGTTTTCGCCATTTGGCTCTTGACACGATGAGTTTTTCAATGAGCAATAAATTTGATAAAAATTGAAAAAGTACACTTACACTTAGAAATAAAATTGTATAAAGCAAACTAACAAGTTGCTTAGTTATTGTTTTAAACACACATTTAGTTTATGTGATTAACCATGAAACCATCGCAACAATCACCTTTTTAGAAAGACTCGCGACTCTCGCGAGTCTTTCTACAAAGGTGATCGCGACGTTGCCTAGTTTTCCATAAAATTATAAGATGGTTTATTTAAATATGTTAGAATTTTAAATCATTTCTAAAAATGATACAAATATCATTTTAATATTCGGCGAATACGAATATTCGTATTTGTTGCATCACTAGCGTACCTAAAGCATTTGTATTGAAAACTGGCGAAAGCAAAAGGTTGCAAAAGTACGTTTAAGTGGTTAATGTGGGGTTTATATTTATTCATGCATCGTGTATAGGTCAGTGATTTGTATGCAAGTTGTTTGATTGTCCTTTTTTATTGACTACTGATGTGTGTATATTTTAAACGTTTGGCTACAGATGTAGGTATCGTTCCTAGCGTTTTCAACGTAATCATATTAATGCCTTAAATATCATTATTTGTTTTACGAGGGAGCAAAGTTGTTGTTTAACCTCTCGTGCTAATATTGATACCCGAGCAAGCGACAGATTCCAAAATTGAACGACGAGCGTAGCGAGTTTTACGAAGAAAGGAATCTTGAGTGTTGCGAGGGTTTCAAGGGGTTAAGCAAAATTTGCCACCGAGTAAAAAACAAAAATTTTCACTACACCAACACAAGGAAAATAACCTATTCTGTAAAATATCAAACAAAATCAAAGCAAATCGATAAAACAATAATGATATTAAGTATTTAGCATTCAAATTCATATTAAACATATTAATAACTGGTCACTCACGTATTTTAAGTCGAAAAACGCTCGACATGTTTCACTCCGTACACATGTCGAGCGTTTTTCGCCTTAAAATACGTGAGTGACCCGTTATTAATATGTTTAATATGTCTGTGTCTTACGGAAGTTTTGTTATTCAAAATCATCATTTAAAAGTCAATTTTGCCAGCCAACATAAGGAAACAACTCAAAATTTGCATTTTATTACTTTGCCCCACATGTGGATAAAATGCAACTTTCTCATCAGTTTTTTAATAATCAAGAGAGCCTTTACCAGCTGGTGTGGTGAAAATTTATTTTTGTTGTCTAGTTTGCGAGTTCATACATTTGCTACTTGCGTTTAGTGGAAAAAGTGGAAAAAGTTTCGATGCGGTTTTTTTTACGCAAGACTAGTTTCCTTGCGGTGGTTGTTAGCTATGTTTGATAAAAATCTACCCAGCAGTTTAAAGGATGACTCACGTTAGACCGGGCCGTGACCGGGCCGGAGCTTCCGGCACTTCGTTTTCTATGGAAAGCATCACGTGATCACCTGTCATGTCATAGAAAAGTAAGCGCCGGAAGCTCCGGCCCGGACACGGCCCGGTCTAACGTGAGTCATCCTTAAAGACTATCACCTCTTATCCAACATGATGTAAGTGTAAGGTATATATAGTATAAAATGGATTATTTGGCATAATGCGTAGAGGATTTTAATTTTTTTTTTAATATTTATTTATCATCTTTTTTTTTATACCACGACGGTGGCAAACAAGCATACGGCCCGCCTGATGGTTAGCAGTCAACGTAGCCTATGGACGCCTGCAACACCAGAGATATAACATGCGCATTGCCGACCCTTTAAAAACCTGTACACTCCTTTTTTGAAGAACCCCATACTGTAGCCCCTCGGGAAAACCTCGGCAGGGAGCTCATTCCACAGCCAAAGCGTACGCGGAAGGAAATTCCTCTTAAACCGCACAGTACGCGACCATTTAGGTGCTAGGGTGTGAGAATAAACGCCCTGCCGATGGCGAGCGGTGCGGTGATAGAAAGCGGCCGTTGGCATCATGTCAAACAATTCTTCAGAGCACAGCCCATCCTAATCTAGCGGCGTTCAATACATGTCAGCGACCTCTTTTTTGGCTGAAGTTTGATCGCACACAGCCTTTTTGCGTCGGAACTAAGCGCCGCCAACGATCAAAACCGTTTAATTTGGAATACCGTGAGCTCACTACGCATACCAGTCATACCAGACAGGATATCGTCGCTATACTTATTCAACCTCATATCTGCAACAATCATTTGATGGAAATGTCGCTTTTCTTTCATTCAGAATACGGGTGTTTTTGTCATCAAATGAGTGTTGCAGATACGAGGTTGAGTAGGTATAGCGGCGATATGTGCGAACCTAGGGATAGCTAGGGAACGAAAACCAACGAACAAAAACTGACAGATAAAGCTGCAGCAACAACGCAGCAACAGTAACGCAGCTGCGGTTGACATCCGAATCAAAACTTGCCCCAACTTAATAATGCTCTCTCTCTTCTTCCTTGCGTTATCCCGGCATTTAACCACGGCTCATGGGAGCCTGGGGTCCGCTGGACAACTAATCCCAAGAATTGACGTAAACACAAGTTTTTATGAAAGCGACTGCCATCTGACCTTTAAACCCGGAGGGAAAACTAGGCCTTATTGGGATTAATCCGGCTTCCTCACGATGTTTTCCTTCACCGAAAAGCAACTGGTAAATATTAAATTATATTTCGTACATATACCTATATATAATAGGCTTTTCATCTGTGCCAGATGTTTTAAGCAGCATCCCGGTAACGACACTTGCGTTCGTGGCTGTGTAGCCCTATGCGGGAGAGGATCCCTCGTCCACACACGCGGCAGGTGTATGCTCCCCCAGGTGGGCGGGGGTTGGAGGTTACATAAGTTCCGAAAAACTCATTTAAACCTGCGACCTCCAGATTGAAAGTCTGACGCTCTTACCGCTAGGTCACCAGCGCTTACCAACTTAATAATGCAAATTAAAAAAATAAAGATTCAAAAAAGAATGGAACGGGAGACCTTGTTAAAGGCGTCTTCTTAAAGATAGCGGGGTCGGCCTCAAAGCCGCGTCCTCACAATTTTAAACTTTTAACCTAGCAACATAAAACAAATTCATTTCAATTTCACAGCAATTAAAACACACGGAACCCTCATAGCCTTCGGATGTTAAACAATGGAGAGATTTCCACTATTGCCAATACGGGCAATATTTTTTTGGTATTTCGACATTTTTTCCGGAAAAGAACTGAGCTTTGTAAAGCCCGAATAGAGTAAAAGCATTAGGGATGTCAGTGATGAAAAAAGCTTCGATTTCAGCATGAATTGTTATGCTTTTGTTAGAATTTTTAAAACTTGGTGTAATGTTACTATTGTTAGGTTTTAGCATGGAAACTATATAAAGGAGCTCTATGCATGAAAAGTGTCCATCAAAAAACAGTAATTAGGCGGCGCCACCATACACCGAAATACTACGAAAAACAACCTACGTAATTTGGTCGGGTTATTTGTTGCCTTATATAGTTCGTGTTATACTCATGTCCCAGAGCCTAACTAGCGCCACCGGAGAGATTAGGAACTATTATTTAAAGCTGAAAGCGGTCACTTTTGCAACAATTCTGCCATAAGAGATTGGCATCCTTTCTATACCATCCATAGGTTTTAGATCAACTTGAAATCTGTCGATAATAAATGCCCATTGGAAATTTAGCGATGTTTACAATAATACAGCAATTTTATTATTCATTTATGTTTAATGATGCTTTATGTTTATTGCAATTTTTAAATGTATACAATAGAAAGTAATGTTGATAATTGATGTGAGTAATATTAACAACTTTGTTATCCTAACCTAATTTAGTGTTAAACTTACTTATATAAAAATATTTTAACCGGCTATTCTCCAATACAATTAACAATGATAATTTTATAGTAAAACACACTATTACTTTACTTTGGCGTTCCACAAAATATAATTAATGCATGACATTTTTTTGTTTTGGAAATATTATTCTGTAACAATATACTCCTTTGAAAAAAAAATAAAACAAACAAGAGCAGCAACCCTAATTTCAACAACCCAGAGCCTGCGGCATTCACATAAAGTAGACGAACGATATGCCCTCGACGTTTCGATGCCGTGGACGTGACACAGAATCGAGCCGGGCTATTTTATGCGTGGGGTTGTATGGTAGTTGACAAATAAGCAGTTTTTGGGTTAAGGCACGTTAAGGGGTAGGGATGTGCCACTTGGGAATGTTGTCTGGGAACATTTTCTTTACAATATCCTTTGATAAAAGATATTTTATTTTCACAAGCTTCGTAAAAATATTTGTGATGTTTTGAAGCAGTAGCATTGCTTTTGGTTTTGTTATTGTACTAAGTTAAATTATTGCTTCTATTTCTTGGTATGTATTTGAGTGGAATGCTATGCATGTTCACTGTTCGGTTTGGCTTTTTTAATTAGTTACATTTGTAATTTAGTAGATGATTGTTATTAGAATTGTATTATAAAAGTAATTACATGTAATAGTTAAATTTTAGGTTAATTTTCTTTTTTATATTAAATTTTGTTAAAAAAATCATAATATTATATTGAATCATTGCGAACAAACAGGTTAAAAATGTTTACAAAATAATTACTTAATTTGATATAAAAACATATTAAAGTTACAAGCGAACTATACATATAGGTATACTTATATAAAACTACTTACTTGTAATGACAATTATAAACTAATCTAAATTAAAACACATTTAAATAAGGCCCCCGCGGCATTTTGTGCCAAAGATGCTGGCAGCATTCCCTCGCTGAATGGCAATATTTATGCGCTGCGAGAGAAAGCTGCCAGCTCTTTGGTCACCGGTAATATCGACACTATCGACGAGCTTTTTGCTTAGTTTTTTGCTTTCTTATAATAATACCGCGCCCTAAAAGTAAAAAAATAGACAATACGGCCGAAAATGCCGCCTTGTCTAGTCGGTAGTGATTACTATTCTCAGCGTCCATATTTAGTCTTCACTGGCCACCTTTCATAAATAAGCCGAGCCGTATACATAGTTATTTACCATCACCATCAGGTTACTAAAAATCATTTCAATATTCCAATATTTCTTTATATACTGTCAGTACTGTGTGTAAAAAACTGTAATCCGAGTATTACGCTATTGGTTATTTTTGCATTGCTTATTGGAAAACTCAAATATCTCATTTCATTTCCCTTTAATATCAAAGGGGTTGTTCAAAAACAAATAAACTCGTATCCGCCATTTTATTCAGATTCAAACAAAATTGAATCAACATACGAAAAAAACACATTTAGCTGCAATACGTTACGTTTACATTAAAATTTAAAATAAAACAATGAATAAAAACCAATAGTTAGTTCACTCAATGCACGGCCTGGGGCCTTATATTCATGAAAAATCTACTTAAGTTCAAAACGGCTTAACTAACTTTCTTGTTATTCTAAATTAGACTTAGATGTGTTAAAATAAAGTCTTCTTTACCTTAATATATCCATCTATGAGGTTTGACTGAATATGAATAAGTACTTACGTGTATTTAATAAAAATACGATTATACTCTGTTGCGACGCAATTTGCTGTTATATTTTTTTGTAAATGAATGAACGAATGAAATTATTTAATCCAGAAAAAAAATCCATATGAGTTTAAAACATTTAAAACGAATTACATAATGATATATGAATAAATTAAATTAGATTAAGACATACACAAACACAAAAACAAATACACAAAAATCTTTAAATAAGGACCTGCGTCTCGGGTCACCCCGACCCCGATTCCACAGGCTTGTGGTAGGCCCTCCAGCGCTCGTGCAGCGGACTGGCATCCCACTCTCTGACCGCTGACAGCAGCGTTGGAGGAGACGTAGATCGCCTTTCTGGCGGTGGCGCTCCTCGAACGCAGCAGCGCGGCCCAGCCCGGCGCGCGCCCCTCCGCGAACATGGCGCTCGCGCTGCACCAGGGCGGCAAGCGAAACAACGCCCGCCACGCGTTGTTATACTGCATGCAAGTCACTGATCGCCGCACAGGTGTAGTCGGCCCATAGCTCCACTGTGTAGACGCTTGTACAGAAACTGAGGAATAGTTGCCTTTTTACGTCGTTGCTACATTTGGCGAATCTTCTAGCCAGCATATTCGCCCGTACCGCAGTAGCTGTAAAATAAGCTATCTATTGTTTAGGTACTAAACTTAACAAGTACATACAGTAATAAATATATGTAAAGATTGATTTTATAAATGAAAATAAGATCCATTTATTTACATACAAAATATATACAGTGGTACTACGTAAACGAAATTAATAACTAGCTTAAATCTAAAATAGGCCCTAATAGGTACCAAGGATGTTGGCGGCATTTCCTCGCTGTATCGCAATGCTGATACGTTGTGCGAGGAAGCCACCAGCTCTGATAAAGATTGATTAATATAATTACATATTTTGTTTCCCGAAACAAAATAGTAATTTTAGACTGGGATTAATAATTCTAATACAAAAAAAAACATACAATACAATGGTAAAAATTTAATTAAAAGACATATTTGAATCTCTGTTATAATTTACTTCAATGGGCTTTTTAATGGATTGTAGCGTAAAAATGGCTCCCGGGTTTGAAAAAGCTGAAGTGTTTATTTTGTTTTGCTGATTGTGAAAGATAAAAAATTGCATTTATATACTCGTAATTCTGATAACGAGATTAAAAAATGTTATTTAGAACGATGAATGACAATGAAGGTTCAAAAGGTTTGTTTAGAAATTCGAAATTATAATGATGAACTTTTCACCGTGTTTTTAAAAAGTTTTTTTTTATTTATTATTTTTTTTATTATTTATTTACATACACACAACCATCAATTACAGGAAATCCTAATTCGACAGTATGGAAATTGACACAAAAAATAGGTACAATACATTAGCTTACAGATTACAGTAGCACAATACGTAAAGCGTAGCCCTTGTGAATTCGTTCAGAGAACAAGAGAACAAATCTAACTCGATCGCTACTCTATTAAGGGTCCGAATTGCGCGCGTAAAGGGGGCCTGGCGAAGGAGTTGCGTTCGAGCGAGCGGCTCGGCCAGCAGGCTCGGCCGCCGCCGCCGCCACACATACCGATCTGGTACGTTCAAACGCACCTCTGCCAGGACTCCAGGGTTGCACAACTTGCCCCGCACCAACTTAAATATATATGAAGCTAGCCCCAGCTCCCTTCTAACTTCTAGTTTATTGTATCCTACCATTCCTAACACGAACAATGTAGGATACTTTAACGGATAAAAAGGGTATACTCCGTATAATTTTAAATATATAAATCTAATAAATTTATTTTGGATGCGTTCCAACATTAACCTATATTTTGACTCGTGTGGACTCCAGATTGCCGCATTACCCTCCAAGTGACTCCTGACTATTGCCTCGTACAAGACACGTATCGCGTTAATATTAGTAAACCCATGAGCCTGCCTCATTACAAACCCCAGATTTCGGAAAGCCTTCTTACATACTGGAACAATATGGTCTCGAAAGGTGAGGTAGGACTTCAGCAGCACCCCTAAGTCCTTCACTTCGCCGACGCGCTGCATCGGTGACTCTCCTAACACATATTGGTAGCAAAGTGGATTCCGAGATCTGGTGAATGAGACAATGGCGCACTTTGACACGTTGAAATTTAACCTATACGTTTGACTCCATTTGACCACTCGGTGTATGTCCTCTTGTAATTTAATACAATCAGAGCTGTCATTAACTCTGCGGACAAGCTTGAGGTCATCAGCAAAGAGTAGACAAATGGAATCTTTAACAACGTCAGGAAGGTCATTTATCATTAAAATGAACTCTAAGGGGCCCAAATTGCTCCCCTGACTTACGCCAGACCTCGTGAAATATGGTTCTGACACGTGACCAGCACAGTCCACATACTGGCGCCTGTTACTTATATAGCTGGCAAGGAAAGTAAGAGTATGTGGAGTGAAACCCGCGCTTGCCAATTTCACGAGTAAAACATCATGGTCGACGGTATCGAATGCCTTCCGGAAGTCGAAGTATGCCACATCCACCTGGTCTCCTGCATCCACTGCCGGCACTATATTGACCATGAGATGCAATAGGTTACCTGTGGTACTGCGCGCCTTCCGGAAGCCATATTGCGCATCAGACATTATGCAGCTAGCTTGGGCCTGAACCGATTGGTAAACCGATTTGTTATTTGTTAATAATTGAATGCAACAAAAAGCTAGTTTTGGCAAAATACTTATAGAAGAATTATAAACATGTGGCTACTTTTGGGTAGTAAATAAAAAGAAACAAAAATTTAAAGTTTTGCCAAATGTATCATAAATATTCATAATACATATTAAATAAAAGTGCCAATTTTAACTATTTATTTCAAATTATTTTATTGGGTCACAAAAATAAAATAAAAATAAAAAAGTGCAATACGACAAGGAATCTAAAAACTAAATCGGACTATAGTTTAACTAAAACCCAAATCTAAACTAAACGAAGACTATCAATTCTTCCTAACTACTCCAACAAACTCCGCATTGTTCCCGACGTGGGGGTTTGAAAAATACGTAAATAATTGGCAAAAATTAACCATTTCCAACTAGGGAACAAATCAAATTATTTTATGAATTTTTTTTATAAGAAGACATTACTGACATGTTTTTATGATTTTGATTATTGACATGTTTTTATGATTGTGATACTAGTCAAATTTTAAATTTTAATGTAAATGTTTTACGTTATGTAAAAGTGTACGGCTCACCCGGTATTGTATTGTCCTAGTCCTAGCTCTAAGTATATTGATTTGCATGGTAGGTTTTAATTAATTGTACTGTCTAACATTATTATTTAAGTTTTTGTTACTAACATTGCTATGGGCAATGCCTGAAATAAATGATTATTTAATTTAATTTAAGTACTAGGTGTATATAAATTATAAACTCAAATAAATGTCATACAATAAAGAAAAAGTAACCAAGTCCACCGGTGACGAGAAGCTGACGACGCGGGTTCGATTCCCGCCCCAGCCATCGGTGGACTTGGTCACTTTTTCTTTAGTGTATGATATCTATTTCAGTTTATAACCATTTCCTCCTTTATCTCAGAAACTACTGTGCTAAGGATTTTGAGAAATACAAAAATACATTAATTTCAAGATTTCTCAACCCCTCAAAACCTTTTTAAAATTAACGCAACCCCAACCCCACTAATGGTTACGTTCCCGAAGGACACCTAAACCCCGAATTGGGTCACCAGGCATTAAGCAAATACTGTATAAGAAAATAGTCGGGTGACAGGACAGACGTATTATGGGAGTGTGTCACGCTAGACTGGGTCACCCTGTATAGTGTGAGGTTAATCATGAAAAAAAAATTCTGTTGTTTCATTTCAAGACATGCATTTATCGCTTGATCTTCATTTATTTTCATCATGAAGCGTTTAAATCCCAGGTCAATCGGATGTACAGAACTGGATGAAATGTTGCTTGCCAGACATTGACGATAAAAAAATATTTTTTTATTAATTTATAGATTCGTTATTAATTAATTTGGTATTGATTATTGAGATACAATACGTCGTGATAGCGGACATGCAAGAGAACAATCTCACACCCGAGGATGCCGAAGACCGGGCAAAGTGGAGAAGATTGGGAAGGAAAGCGGGCCGGGAAAACGCTAGGTCAAAGAAGAAGAAGACAGCTAAGCCCGCCTGCGCTGTAAATAAATATGTCATTAAACAATAATTAATAAACTACCTATGTATTCTCCAAGACCACGGGGACGACGCCGTCCTCGAAACGTCGGAGGTAAATCTTAAAACTTAAATACGCGATTAACTCCCGTTTTAAAATTTAAAAATTTACCGTTTCGGGCAAGACTCGAACTTGTGTCATTTCAGAACACTTAGTCTGTCCGATCGCTCTTAACCAACTGAGCTACCAAAGCATGTCAGGACCGTCCAAATATTCCTTCCTTTTTTTCACGCCTTAGGGAGGCGCATAAACTTTTCTCTTAAATAATTAAAATAATTATTGTTTTAATTATTATTTTATTTAAACTTTGAAGTAAAAATGTGTGTTTCGTGCCAGTGCCAGAGCAATTTCAACAAATTTCCACGAAAAAAAATCACAAAAATGGCCAAGTCCCCGTATTTCGTGTTTGTCACCATAGGCAGCAACATTAAAAAGTTGAACGTTTAATTCTAGGTTAAACCTCGTTCGTGTCCGAATTGAAGGGAAATGACTTTTCTTCACCAACTTTAAGTTATTTTCGATCGTAACCCAAGTTTGAGGAGAAAATTGAGGTGTTTGCTAAAGGTTTAGGTAAAAATTGTTGTTTTTGAACACAAATGAAGGGTACACGGAAAGAACATGTCTAGTCACTTTAGTAACATTTTGAGTAATCGAGGTTTTAAAATTTGGAACCAAAATGTATGGTAATTCCGTGACCAGGTCTTTTTTAACTAAAAAAAAAGTTGTGTTACATTATATTATACAGTGGTAGCAAACTATACAACTAATAGTTTCATAAGAGCTCTACATTTTGAAATGAAAATCTCATTTTCCGAAAAAAGTGACTAGACATGTTCTTTCCTTGTACTCTTCAAATATAGTCGGGTGATTCATACTTAAATACTTATTTATTTAAGAAACAGGCAATCATAATTTTAAACTAACGCGGGACTTGGTTTGTCACTTTGCCTACACACAACACACGACATCCGATGGTATGTGATGGGATTTATTTTCCCCCTTACATTTGCTAATCACTGGATTCCACGAAGACGAAATCCGTCCCTCATTTTGATTGAAATTTCGATGTTTTTTGATTTCAATTGCTTCACGTACTTTCCTGCTGTAGTAAACGTCAGGCCATATTATAAACGTAAGTTTTTACGCGATTAAGTCCCATGTTAGTTTAGAATTATGAGTGAAAATCGTGTTAGTTTAAATCAAAACAAGCAGTCGTTCAATTAAGACCTTAAGTTTCCTCATCCATACTAATCCATACTATATAATATTATAAATGCGAAAGTCTGTCTGTCTGTCTGTCTGTCTGTCTGTCTGTCTGTGTGTTCCCTCTTCACGCTTAAACCGCTGAACCGATTTAGATGAAATTTGGCAAAGAGATAGGTTGAGTCCCTGAGAAGGACATAGGATAGTTTTTATCCCGAAAATCATCCCTTAAGAAAGTAAAAAGCGGGGTGGAATTGAGATAATTAATGAAGTGCCTGCTAATTTGTGTGCATAATATGCTCAAATTTAGATTGCTATGAAAATTTTTCCAGGCGCTATTCTTACTCTAGCTGCGGTTACTAAGTCCACGCAGACGAAGTCGCGGGCAAAAGCTAGTTGTATATAAATTGCAGTCTAAACACTGATTTAAACTTTCACGATTTTTACTCATTATTATTCACAACGACGGGACTTATTACTTACTTTACGCGATTAAGTCCCGTCGTTGTGAATACATGATCAAACGAACTTCAAAGTGAAGTTCGATCAGTATTATATGAGTAAGCTTCATTCGAAGATATAAAAACCAGGTAGTCCTTTAACCTACTAGGCAACTCATCGCATGTTTAAAGTAGGTAGCAAAAACTTTAACTCAAACAGGTCTATCCCTACTTTTTCACCCAGTCTTGATGGGGCGCGCGGCTTGCCGCCATTGCTCATTATTTTTAGAGACTTTACTTTCTAAAGCAAAACTTTCTTTCCGGGTATAGGGGAGGGAGGGTAGTTATATCTTCGAATGAAGCTTACTCATATAATACTGATCGAACTTCACTTTGAAGTTCGTTTGATCATGTATTATATTTCTCAAGCTTCATTCTTCAGATATAAAAACCAGGTAGATGTTAAGAGTTGAAAGTTTTGCTGCATTCTTTCCCATTATCAATATTATCATAGCATATTTATTTCTGAAAACATATTTGTAGGAATAATTATCTACCATGTACATATGTGTATACACAAGTTTACTGTTCCAATTGAGTTATAAGGCATTGTTAAGAAACACGGGAAAGTTTAGCAATGCAGGTTCAAAAAGGTATACATATATTAGGTATAGCCAGGTTGTATATATATATATACTTTTACGTATTAGGATATTTAAACAAAATCTAATTTGTTCTTCATAAAACCTAATTGACTAAGATTCCATACAATTTGTGGTCAACTTTGCATTAAGTTTAATTCGATTTGAAAATGTTTAATACGAGTAAACTCATAAGACATATGTCCTTTTGTGAAATGTATTAAAATTCACTAGCAGTGCTTGTCCGCGATACGGAATTTTTGAAGGCTCAGAACAGTACACTATTGATGACAAGATTCAGGCTCGTCTAAGTGTAATTATCTACGAAGATAAGACGTAATTTAGGCTAACGATACAACCCAGCGTTACCTCCAGACAGGGTGGGGTACGCTGTGGCTGTGATGTCTTTCCCCGCGTCTTGACGCTTATGACGCGTAGGCCGTGTGATGTCTGTCTCACGACGACTCATCTTGTTTACGATGATCTCTGAGCAGACGACGACAATGAGAAAATTCAGTTATTAGGCGCGTGCACGCGCAAATCGGCTTACAGCAGCTCCTGATCAACGAATAGTGACACGACGTGCAATGGACAAAGACTCACGCGGCCTAGCGCGTTTTCGAGAGCTTCAACTTAACAAAAAAACATGTATTTGCTCGAAACATGTCTAACGTCGTTTTTAAGTCCTTTGATTTACCCAAGAAGAATTATATTTTGATTTTTATCAAATTAAAAAATCCACCACGTTCCTGAAATCTAAAAAATATATGAACGTGCATAAATTATGCTTTCTGTTCAGTTATTAAGCATAAAGCATGTCATATGTGTGGCATCACCAAAGGTATTCTAAACAAAAATAATTTATAAGACTAGGAGTCTACTCAGCTTTCGAAGTAATCTTTCAAATAAGATTGTAATTTACTCAAACTCAAATGTTTATTATTGCGCTCATATTACATATAATGAATGGGCCAAGGTCCATTAATGGTAACAGAATATTTATTTATCATTTAATTATATATACGTACCTAATGTACATATATTCGAGCTATTAAAATGCATAATAATATCCAGTTAAACCTGAGTAGGTAAAGTCAGCGTTTAACAAACATCATTAGGAATTAATTTAGTATACATTTATAAATGGCTGCATGTGACGAGTACCTTTAAATAGAATATATAAATGATATGAACCTTTTTTATTTTATTTAAATTACTCTTATTGACCGCAAGGCGCGATTGACCATATTTTCACAAATATTGGTGTAGCGGCTTCTATTCTCGCAGCGCGAACGGGACAGCACAGCAATCAACCACGCAATCAATGAAATGAAATGAATATCAATCCACAGAAATTCAGATATTAAGCATCAAATCTAAAAACTTATGCCCTCCATTCAAGTATTCGCTCTGCAAGGAACGGAAGACTGTGCGACGTAATGTTGTATATTTTTAAAATGTAAACATTAAAGCCGGAATAATAAAAAAAATTGCCTTTGCTGTATTGCTACTATGGTTGTATTGAGAGTTCAGAAAACAAATATTATATTAAGTGGATTCATCTTATGTCATGAATGTGCTATATTAATGACATAGCGGTATTGCAAGTGGTGGGTCCCCACCAACTACAGTTACTAAACTTATAATATCAAGGTACATATATTTTAAACTTGGCAAAAACTTATTGCATGGTACCATCGTATTGATGATGGCTGAAAGTGTATCGCGACCGACACATGAGAGTTGAACCATAGGTGCATTCGTCATTTATTGATTTTTTACGGTTTCTATTAATTTCTTAATTATGTATTTATATTTTTAGGTGCATAATCTGAGGGTGATCCTTTAAAAGATAATCGGAAGGTAATCGTTTTGTAGTTTTGATACAGGTTAATAGGTATTTACCTAGTTACCCATTATTTACGACCATAAAAATAAATATTAAATATCTGTGAGAGATGCGAACAAATATATTCGTGTGTGTATTTAGCCAAATTGTACCGAAACCGCTTTATCATTAACTCAGTTAGATGGTACTCTAATGGTCACTTTGTCAGGCTTCGGCATGAACTTGTATTCATGAAGAAATAAGCGTAAAACGTGTTTGCGTTTGTTTTTTAGCTTTAGTTGTAAGTTTAGTTTTTTGCATGCCAGATGCTGGTGAAATATGTGTTACTTATGTATAATATTGTCTGACCACCTTTTGTACCATATTTCATGCAAAATAAAGTTATTTTCTTTCTTTCATATTCAGTACTCACAAATTGTTTCATTGGGTTTATTAGATAGATAATGATGAATAAACCCATTTTCCTGTAATTCAATTCAGTTAGGTGTCTTTGTTACAATTGGATGATTTAAATTATTTAATTATTCAATATCACTTAAAAAAGTAAAATCATATTTTTAAACAGACACAAGGTACTTAGATACTGACATCGCCTACGGTATTATAAATATATTCATATTTTTATGTATCCCATAACAATATTGGCGTACGTATCCCGATAATTTGTATGGTTATATGCATATATAAACATTCAAAAATAGTCACCAAAATATATGCATTGTGCAGGGTATTACCACTTAGTTTATTCCATTTAATTTGTGGTAAAAGAGATTTTATCCAGCTTAAGTTTAGGAATTTCGATCAGATTCACATCACGTGACGTGACGACCTATTTAGCAATTCCCACTTTTAGAGACAAGTTATACTTATGTGGGTAATATAAAAACAATATAGGTACTATTGTATTGTTTCAATTATAAATTTACGAGGTAGTCTCGTGTTTATTCAAATTCAACCTCTGGGCGGATAAAAGTACCGTACTATGGGTTAGGTGTGAGTAAAATTTATTCTGTCACCTATAATTGGATATTAAAAATCCAAATATATTTTATATGTAAGGATTTATTTTAAAAGGCAATGTAGTCTTGTGCCGAACATTTCGGCAGCTAGACCGACGTGTCTCTGACACGCACAAATCAAAAATGAACCGCGGAGCGCTGGTGAAAAAATTTAAAAGAAATATTTTTAATTCGAGGGTAGACTTCGAACGTTTTTCAAAATAAAACCCGTAAGGTTTTAGATTACATAAATAGGCCTACATGAATAAAGTATATTTGAACTTGAACTTAAAAGATAATTCTTTATGCCCATAGAAAAACTTGAACTTGGTGTTTTAAAATGTGCGTGGTTTTGATCGAGAACCGCTATAGATTTATTAAATTGTGTTATGCATTGCTATCGTGTTGACTCACGGCCAACCCCAAGCAAGTTCTATCTTCGTGACGACTCTAGGCCGCCCCCCAGGTTTATAGTTACCAGTCGTGGACTCACGGCCCGCGCGGTACTAAGTAAATGCAAGGTATTTGATCACCAAGTGTAAGTTTTTTACAAAAATAGTTAAAATAGTTACACTTAAGTAAGTATCAGATTTGTGTTTTTTTTTTTTTTTTTTTTTTTCCGGATCTGAAGGATCTATTATCACTCGGCAATTTTGCTTGAGTTTTTTCTGTTGGGCCATCTAAAACCTAATAAAAAGAAATCCTCCCTCGTCTCTTTAACACAACACAATATGATTATTTAGGGCCCTTTGTTTCGTTGCGCGCTGTCCGATCTTAATTAAACCTTTGGTTGGTTCACGACCAACCCCCGGGCGCAATCGGTGTTCGAAGTACGAACAGACTTTCCATCGTGTTGGTTCACGACCAACCCCCAAGATAATTTTTTCCTTCGTGTTGGTTCACGACCAACCCCCAGGATGATTTATTCCTTCGTGTTGATTCACGACCAACCCCCAGGATGATTTATTCCTTCGTGTTAGTTCTCGACTAACCTCCAGGATGATGAACAATTTCAATAACAAATATATTTTATATTGCACAACGAATACGAAACGAATAATCCCACAGCTTACATCTCGTATAAATCGTATAATGTCTGCACTAAGTGCACTACGTATAGGCATTTTAAACGACTTTGAAACAAAATTATGATTTTACGTGCGTTCGTTGCCTCGCAAGAATAAAGAATGAGCAATGGCGGCAAGCCGCGCGCCCCATCAAGACTGGGTGAAAAAGTAGGGATAGACCTGTTTGAGTTAAAGTTTTTGCTACCTACTTTAAACATGCGATGAGTTGCCTAGTAGGTTAAAGGACTACCTGGTTTTTATATCTGAAGAATGAAGCTTGAGAAATATAATAATAAATTGCAGTCTTGTTTTGCAGGTAGTTATAGTTTGAGGTTATTGGTACACACGAAAGCCGGCGCAAGATTTGTACTGAACTGTCAAAATTATATAAAAAAAATCCTCGGCAATTTTCGTGAATCGATCCATAGGTAAGTTACATAGTACATAAGTATCACTACATAGTATAAAACAGTCGCTTCCTGCTGTCTGTCTGTCCTTATATATGCTTAGATCTTTAAAACTACGCAACGCATTTTGATGCGGTTTTTTTAGTAGATAGAGTAATTCAAGAGGAAGGTTTATTGTATAATACATCAGCATTGCAGTCGTGCGAAGCCGGGGCGGGTCGCTAGTAAGTAATAAAGCTTAAGTGTAGAAATTAATGAGTAGTGACGTAATTACCGAATGAAAAATTTACATAATTAACTACCGAAAAGCACATTTAGTTAATTATAAATTAATTTTGTGCATAGCATGTTCTACTATAGGGAATGAAAAATATTTTAAGGGTTCCGTACCCAAAGGGTAAAAACGGAACCCTATTTAAGACTCCGCTGTCCGTCTGTCTGTCACCGGGCTGTATCTCACGTGATAGCTAGACAGTTGAAATTTTCACAGATGATGCATTTCTGTTCATAATCATAATCATAATCATTTATTTGCACATAAAAAGGGTTTTACATAGATATTATAAAAGTTACATTGGTCTAGCCTTTTTAGCTGTTTTTGGCAGCATGCAAATGGGTCCTTATAATACATTAAAGTATTACATAAATGTTGCCGCTATAACAACAAATACTAAAAAGTACGGAACCCTCAGTGGGCGAGTCCGACTCGCACTTGTCAGGTTTTTTTTATTACATCTGGAACTTACGCTTTCTTTCTTAATGGTTTGGTGTACCACTTATTCCAACCTAAGTAAGTGTACATCTAAAATTATCAAAATGCTTGGCATTAATTTCTATTTTCGTACTTTAAATTAGCGACGCAATAACACTTTGATTAAATATTACACATGCCTATGAATATAATTTAATATTCGTGAAATTATATTATTATACATATGTTTTCAATTTAACTACATATTGTGACCAACCTGCAGGTACCAGTTAATTGTATTCCGCACCTATAAAATAATAGCGGCCATTCAATTACCGTGGACCAACACGGCGTTAAACGTGCGGTCAGGTGGAGATTCATCAAATTAATGCTATGGTGGGGACATAGTGCGAGAAATTGCGATCAAATAACTAGTAGCTCTGTGAGCTGCAGACCTCGTGAATCTACCATTATGAAAAAAACAAAAGATATTATTATCGAATCTACTCATAAATTTCGCGAGAATAGGTTGAGATATGCGACCTGTAGAGAACGGGCTACCCGAACCACAGAATAAGTAAAAGTATTATCATACAGAACGGCCACGCAACGCCCCGCCCCGACTCGAATTACCTCGCCCCGCGACAGCAGATTGACGGCCGTTTGCCGGCCGCTCAGTACTATTTTTAACCTTTTCGACGTCGTGTCAACTCGCTCCGCCTATCACTCCGCTCGAGCGTCGCTCAGGCGTGTGCGATACTGACGTGAAGACAGACAACATGTATCGCGCTGATAATACAGTTAGTTTATCTTGGTTAGCGCTTGTTGCCCGCTCCTCTTGTCTCTCCGTTGCCCGCTCCGCCTATCACTCCGCTCGAGCGTCGCTCAGGCGTGTGCGATACTGACGTGAAGACAGACAACATGTATCGTGCTGATAATACAGTTAGTTTATCTTGGTTAGCGCTTGTTGCCCGCTCCTCCTGTCTCTCCGTTGCCCGCTCCGCCTATCACTCCGCTCGAGCGTCGCTCAGGCGTGTGCGATACTGACGTGAAGACAGACAACTTAATCGAGCCCTTACGATGTATCGCGCACCTGATCTAAATTAATGCAGTTAGTTTAGATTACAGATGTCGGGGGCGCTGATAAGGCTAAGTTAGCCGTTAGACGAAGGTTTACGGCAAATTAAAGTAGACAGCACTGGCTAAATGTACACTAGTTTACGTAGATGAAGGGATATAAAGTACAATACAAAAGAGTTGTAGGTTCAAACCTAGGCGGATATAACCAAACGGAGACACCACGTCTGTAATGTTTTGTACAAAAAAGTCTGCCGATTTTTGCGGAGGAGGGGTACGTCAAATGTATAGGGTTAGGTTGTAGAACATTGAAACACCAAAAGTTCAAACCTTACTATCTCTGGTGTTTTTAAAGTTATGATTGTGATATTTCGTATGAAGATAAACAATTTAGTTGGCTATCGTATAGCATTCTTGGTTTCTTCCTATCTTTAACAGTTTTTGTATTATAATACTTTTTCTAAAAAATGAGTTTTGTTTCATTGTGTATTTATGCTTGTTTTAAATGAAACAGTCTAGTTTTTACAGTGAAACAAATGTAATAATTATAGTCTACCATGAAACATGGTCAATAAACATTGAAACGGTGTAAAAATAAGTGACATTAATACATATATGCTTTTAATCAATTAATGAGAAAGGAACTAAGAAAATAGTTGTAGGCTGAAATTAGTTATTTAAAAGGTTTCCGACTTATCGAATGATTATAATATTGATGAAATATATTAAAGCGAAAGAGTCGTTTCATTGTACACACACCAGAGTTTCATTGTGAATCGAAAATCTGGTCGGCACGTACGGCTTGCTGCGAGAAAGCTACGCCTTCTATGTCCACGGAGCATGATTGCCAACTAGGTGGACGCGGGAGGGTTTTGAGCATCTCCATGCTTGATATCATATACTTTCTAGCAACATAGTGTTTTATAAATATCGTGATGTTTCATTGTGTACGACTGTTTCAATGTTCGACATGTGACCAATACCTTGCCATCAATGAAACATTCAACATATAAACTATCATATCTCAGCCATTTCTAAAGTTAGTATCTTATGTTTTGCCATATGATATTCAACTTATTATCAATTTTCATGGTAGTTTACTTTCACAAATGTCTCACATATGCTTTAATTATTTAAAACAAAAATAATGAGTTTGTTTAATTGTGTACTGGTAAATGGTATTCAGTGAACATCATGTTTCATTAAACATGAGACCTGTTTCATTGTATACTGGATACAAATATTTTATTGTGAGACTTGGTGTTTTTTTAAACAACTAAAAAAAACTGCACCAAAGAGTGAACGAAATTTAAAAATCTTTAGCTCCAAATAAACTTTAATACACATAGAACACAACACAAAATTAAATAACGCCAAACTCGATTCTATATCTTCGTTAAAAATTGCGAAACATACATGAAAAAATTTACTTTTGCCGCACTAATTCACAATAATGCTCGTAGCAACGTGCTCCTTCTCCGAGGCGCGCTCGCGTATTGGGGAGGTGCTGGGGGTCCCTAAGCCTGCCTTTGCTTGACAGACGGCACTAGCTAACAACCGCTAGTTTCCGAGAAATTGCAGTTTCATTGCGTACGATTGTTTCAACGTTGGACAACTCACCCTACGTAACGTAAAAATAGCCATGTCAGATAAACGTCAGTCCATACATCGTGTATGACCATTGGCCGAAATATTTTCGACAGAGGGGAACGCCTGTTAATGGCTACTCCGTTTGGTTATATCCTAGTTTCAAATATTAAAACAGGCTGTAACAAAAAATAAGTAAAAAAAAACCGGCCAAGTGCGAGTTGGACTCGCGCACGAAAGGTTCCGTACCATTACGCAAAAAATGGAAAAAAATCACGTGCCAACTACCAAGCGTCTAGTAAAAAAAAAGTATTAAATTGCCGTAGGTATATACATAGTACCTAGATTTATCCTTTTTTAATAACAAACAAAATGAATGACGGTTTACCGTGAAAAAACATTCAAATGTGCCAAATCTAGCCTGTCACAAGCGTCCCGTATCATAAAAATCCGGACAAGTGCGAGTCGGACTCGCCCACCGAGGGTTCCGTACTTTTTAGTATTTGTTGTTGTAGCGGCAACAGAAATACATCATCTGTGAAAATTTCAACTGTCTAGTTATCACGGTTCATGAGATACAGCCTGGTGGTAGAAGGACGGACAGACGGACAGCGGAGTCTTAGTAATAGGGTCCTGTTTTTACCCTTTGGGCACGGAACCCTAAAAATGAATGCAGAATCATACAAAAATGTATGGGCAGGGGTGGAAGAATGATCTTTTAATTTCAATCGTACCTAAATATACGACACAAATGCCTACAGATAGGTAGGTAGTAAGTATGCTGTGATTTCGTTGGGATAATGAATGCAGCTGATATCAATTATTATTCACAATTCCCTTTCCCCGACAACTTTAAAATTCACAAAAGCAGGCTTTCACGGTATTTAATCCAACGTTTTTAGGGTTCCGTACCTCAAAAGGAAAAAACGGAACCCTTATAGGATCACTTGTGCGTCTGTCTGTCTGTATGTATGTCTGTCTGTCCGTCTGTCACAGCATATTTTCTCCGAAACTACTGGACCAATTAAGTTCAAATTTGGTATACATATGTAACGTAAACAAATGAATTTTAAACATAGGGGCCACTATTGGGGGGGGTAAATGAGAAAATTAAAAAATAAAGTTTTCCAAACTATATCGTGTTATATATCAAATGAAAGAGCTTATTGTAAGAATCTCAAATATAATTTATTTATAATTTTAGGATAAACAATTTAGAAGTTATTTAAGAAAATATGCAAAAAATGACCATTTCCCCCTTTATCTCCGAAACTACTGGGTCAAAAATTTTGAAAAAAAATACACAAAATAGATCTTAAAGACATTTCACTCACGTTTCACATAAAAAATACATTGTTTAAATTGTGTAATGTACGGAACCCTTGGAACGCGAGTCCGACTCGCACTTGGCCGGTTTTTTTCGTATTTTTACAGCGTACAAAGTATTGATTAAGGCCAGTATCATAGCGAGTAATAAATAAAAATAAAAATCACTGTACTGCATTGCCTCTGGGCGCTCTCAACATCTCATATATAAAGTGAAAACATATATGTAGAACCAATTTAAATTGATCCCATGTTCCTCTCTAGGGACACACAATTTGTGCTAACTTTTCGGGCGTATGTTTGAGGTTGAAAGTTCAATTTAAATTGGTTACATATCAATGTAGATGAATTTTATTCGGAACGGATGTGTTGTGTGGGTAAAATAAATATATTTTAAAATCAAGCACGAGCGATTTAAGTAAATCCAGATTTTTTGCTTTTAAATGTATCCATTAAGCTGTTGCTTCGGGCGATCTCGTCTAGTTACCGATACGATAAATAATGAGCGAAAGATTAATCCGTTCTTATTTTTACCATGCTTTGTTTATAGCAGAATAAGCATTTAATCTTTGTTTACTACATTCGTTTGGCAGATGAAAGATGATTTATGCAGCGTCTGTCTGCGAGGGACAACCTCTCTCGTGGCTGTAGTGTAGTGGCAACTGCTGTGGATATTCACGTGAGCGCTGTCCTAGAAAAAACCCGCCAAGTGCGAGTCGGACTCGCGTTCCAAGGGTTCCGTACATTACACAATTTAAACAATGTATTTTTTATGTGAAATGTCTTTAAAAAACCCATAGGGGTGGGATCAAAAACTAAGTATTTAAGTCCGATTCACGTTTGATTGCACATTTCTAATAGGTTTTCCGGTGATCTATAGGTAAAGATCTATTTTTGTATTTTTTTCAAAATTTTTGACCCAGTAGTTTCAGAGATAAAGGGGGGAATGGTAATTTTTAGCCTATTTTCTTGAATAACTTCTAAACTATTTATCATAAAATTATAAAAAATATATATTTGAGATTCTCACAATGAGCTCTTTCATATAGTTTGACAAACTTTATGTTTTAATTTTCTCATTTACCCCCCAAAAGTGGCCCCCGTGGGTTAATTTGTTTACGTTACATATCCATCTTTGAGGCACAAACTTACATATGTGTACCTCAGCTTAATCGGTCCAGTAGTTTCGGAGAAAATAGGCTGTGACAGACGGACAGACAGACAGACAGACAGACAGACAGACAGACAGACAGACAGACGCACGAGTGATTCTATAAGGGTTCCGTTTTTTCCTTTTGAGGTACGGAACCCTATATATGAGTGACGTTCGTAGCAGGATTACTACCGCGATTATATCAATATCCCTATTAGCACACATACACAATTACGCCTACATTTAAATAAGACGATACGTTTACGTGTACTACATATGTAGGTATTTATGTACCCACATATGTACCTACACTGTTTCTTCATGGATAACTATTCCGTGTATCCGTTTACAAGGCAAATGTTGATCGTTGTCTGTTTGCGCTGCAGTTAGACTGCAATTACCGACTGCCAGACTGCAGTCTTCATGATTATTATATCAGGGGTAAGCCAGAATAGGGTTGCTTTGACACATGTTGAATTTTATAAGTAACTAAATCTAGTTAAATAGATAGAAAATGAGCAATAAATTAAAACCTAAAAAAATTATGGCAATAAAAAAAAAATACTTCCAAATATAAGGAAAATAATGATACCATTCGATTCCTGACATTTTATAAAAAAAATGTATAACAACAATATACGTAAACGCAACATTTCACCAACAAAATCGCAATTTCCTTATTTTCCATACATCGAAACGGCTTCTAAAGCGTGTGCTTAGACGGTCGGTGACAAGCCTTTAGACCGTCTGACCTTGGTAGTGTTTCTATGAAATTTTCTTGGAAACAACTGTCGATACGGTCCGTCCAGACCAACCCACGCGGTCCGATGGGCTTGTCGGCGACCGTCTAGCAAGGGCTTAAGCAATAGCGACGTTACATACATGGTGACGTCACGATGTATTGGCATTTTGTTATAAAAGTTTCGTCATGGTTTCGTCAGTGAAGTGCGGGTGCCAGACTGACCATCCATTTGTGAGTTTTGTATTGCTTTAAGCCCTTTAAGGCAAGGGGTCCCATACAGACATTTGATCCTCAAAACGGACCTGATCGGCTGATACCATTAATAAAAATTTGTCTAATAACCTATAGCGTATTAACGATAAGTTATTTTTTACACAATGATCATGATTTGCGGAAATATACTGAAAACACAAAATCGATCATGGCTTTGTGCTTTCAATTATTTTATCTAAAGAAGGCCGATGTCGTCTCAGATACAAGCACTTATTCTCCATCCCATGTAGTAGAACTAACTATTCTAAAAATATGTTTATTAAGCGAGCATGTGCACTTTATAATGATAATAACATTGTAAAAAATGTAGACATATTTAATTGTACCATAAGCTCAATAAAATTTTTATTCAGGACTAGTATGTAAATCTAGCCGCGATCTGTCAATATCTAAAAGTGTTAACATACCTATTATGTCATGTTTGTCGATACCTATTCGCAAATTCTGTGTAACCTTTTACTAATCTGCTGAACTTAAGCCAAGATAGGTACTTTTTCGTGCTATATATAAAGATATGTTTAATAAAAATGGAAACTATAGGTCTAGACTAAGAGAAGAAACTGAAACAATATTTTATGTATGACCGTTTGTTTCATATTTAAATAAATAAAAAAAAATAAAAAATCTACATTCTTACTTACTTACTGTTGTGGCGCGACGACCCTAAGTGGATCTTGGCTTGACTTGGAGAGACGAAGTTCAGAAAGACCTCAGCGAACTCGGCGCCGTCGACTGGACAGAAACGGCTTTGGACAGAGTAGCATTTTATCTACATACATATCATAAAGGATTTGCCACACTGGATGCGTTCTGCGGGCAGTCGGTCAGGTCAAACTTCAACTTCAAAGGCTGCTGTCAGTGTTGCGGGTCAACCTGACCGCTGACCGCAGAACGCATCCAATGTGGCAAATCCTTAAACCCTATATTGATGCTTTCAAAAACCGCAAATTACGGACAGAATAAAGACAAACTGATTTGTTGACCAATTTCTTATCTGTGAAAATGTTTTATTGCGTAATAATAACCTCGATTTTGATTTAAAATGACACTAAGTTTAAGTTTTGTAGTTAAGTAATTTATTGGAGACTAGCGTCCCGCTCCGGCTTCTCACGGGTAGTTCAACTAATTTGCACAAAACCTTTACAAATTATACATATAAACCTTCCTCTTGAATCATTCTATCTATTAATAAAACCGCATCAAAATCCGTTGCGTAGTTTTAAAGATCTATAAGCATACATAGGGACAGACGGACGGACAGACAGTGGAAAGCGACTTTGTTTTATACCGTGTAGTGATGTGTTAAATTTGTATGTTAATATATGTAAGTAAATAAAGCTCATTTAAGTGTAAAAACAAATAAATTTAATTTGCCCCATTTTCAGTATCAGTCAAGATGACGTTTTATCAAATGCCGCAATCAAGGGCCTGACACTCTTTGATAGAGAAAGATAGTCTTATTGCGATTCCTATAAGAGGAAAAAGAAAATAGTGCCATTGTCCTTATCACCGACCGGGTGGCATGATAGGTGGTGATGGCGAAATACCGAAATTTATAATAGTAAAGGGAAAAAATCCTATGCTGCCCAAATTTTATCTCTTACCCCCGGTCGCTCGGTGGCGCGTCTATAACTACTTGTATATACTATGTCTATGGCCGCAATGGTGGTCGTAATATGCGATTGGTAATAAAATTAAGGTCTTGCATTAACTTCATGACTTCTCCCACGTCCAAATGTTCGGAACACCATTGTTCCGTGTACGGGAATCCATACATTACCTAGTGACAAACAGACTTAACTCTCAACAATTATGGAGTTTAAATCCTTTCAATGGTGGATTACTCAATAGCTGTGTCATTCGTAGCACGTGTCTTTTGCAAAATAGTCTGTTTAGGAAATTCGACTTGTGACTCGGTGATTACCAAACTCACTTATTAATGTTGCGATTCATTGAAAATAAGTTACCAAAACTATGTACCGTAGGGAACCCTACTTTCCCTTATTAATATTTTTACGTTCAAAGGCGTATTAGGCTAACAAAAGTCAGTAAACCTTTATTCAAAATCAAAAAATCAAAAATCAAAATATCTTCTTTTGCTAGAATATGAAAACAAGGCAAAGGATCTTATGGTTAAGTCGTCCATGCATATTCGACGGGATACCGCCGTTTAGCCAAAATATTTTTCGCCAAATTTCACTTCCCAACAAACTTATGGCATCAGTTTCATTTCCCAAATGAAATTTTAGCAAGTTTTTTACTTCGCAACTATTTCATTTCCCAACCCCATATTGCGAAATGAAAATGACGTACTAGGTTAGGTTAGGTTAGGTTGGATTATGAAAATTTGCGAAATGAAATTTTGTCAAATGATAATTTGCGTAAACTAGTTTGGGAAGTAATACTTTGGGAAACGATTTTTGGCAATACATTAGTAAACCATATTCGACCTGCAGGCGTGCAAATTATATACACTTTAATTATTATATATTACATTAGAAATTCTAGAACTAAAAACATAATATTAAAATGATCAAGATTAATCAAAGATGGACAAGGTTTACCACAATTATGAATGAGGAGTGAAAATTCCTGATAAAAAAGCTTGAACCCCCCAAAACTTCTATGCATTTGACATTTTGAAAGACCTCCATCTACACTAGCGCCCCTAGCGGCGAAATTAAACGCGGTAGCCCTCATTATTGCACTAGTGCGGTAAAGTAGCACCATATGTACTGTAAAAGATGTATTTCAACTATCATCCAAAAATTACGTTTGTCATTTTTTATCGACAAACATTAAGTATGTAGGAATGCATATAAACTAAAAATTTCATAATTAATTCTAGAAATAATTATGTAACTTAATTGGAGTTTTCTGTAATCACACTTAGCCAGACTTACTGGAACACTATCATTAAGTATTATATAAGTTACACTTTTGAAGATCAAAAACGTTAATTGATTTAAATATCAGGTTACCTAAAATAAAAAACCGGCCAAGTAGAGTCGGACTCACGCACCGAGGGTTCCGTACTTTTTAGTATTTGTTGTTATAGGGCAACAGAAATACATCATCTGTGAAAATTTCAACTGTCACGGCTGATGAGATACAGCCTGGTGACAGACAGACAGACAGACGGACAGACGGACAGCGGAGTCTTAGTAATAGGGTCCTGTTTTTACCCTTTGGGTACGGAACCCTAAAAAAGCAACCATGACGGAGACGTGACGGAAAGTTACGTCGGTCAAATTCGTTCCGCAATTAGGCTGCCACCTAAACGTACAAGCAGAAGTTTAACCCAATTCGCAACTGATAACGTTTACGTACGTGACGATAAACCAATATGACTAAGCGGAGATACTGTTAGACGGCGGTGCAAGTCATAGGTAAGAGAAGAAAGAGTTGGTTTAAAGGTTCCATTTGGATTGCAACTACGAGCTACGGCAGCATTGATATAGCAGCATCACTGCTGCAGTGCTACGTTTTAGCATCGGCAAACGGGCGATGTGAATTTAAATTGACTGACGGCTTGAACGATCTGGCCCCTATTTCACCACGGTGACAGGTGCGACAATTGTCGACATCACTGTTACTGACGTCACAGGCCTCTATAGGCTACGGTAACCGCTTACCATCGGACGGGCGGTGTGCTTGTTTGCCACCAACATTTTAAATAAATAAATAAAACATATAATATCGCCAATAAATATGTACTTATTTTGCGAAGCTAATGACAATTATCACAAGTAACACGACCATTGTCACGAAACTCCGACACAGAACTCATTTCTTGACAAGAACTACCGAAAATTCTTTTTTAATACAGTTGCTCAAAAAGTGCTACTTTTCGTGGCTGTTTAGCGTGCGGAAAGTTGGTTTTCGCGAACTAGTGCTTTTTACTTTTCCAATTTTTTTAAATTTTTACTTGTTCCAATTCATGACTACTTATTGATGAGTGTTTCCTTTAAACGTCGTAATCAACATAAAAACCTACTGTTAATGTAAGAATACGAAAAATATGCATATTTCATATTTTATTACTTACCTCTTCATCATTATAAGTATTATAACACGTTTATTTTTTAATGTTGAAAAACCGTTCTTAATAAGTTGTCTGAATGGAACGGAACGCCTGTCAAAGAATAGGCGTATTTTCTTACTGCAAAAATGTTTTAAGTTTCCAAAGGCAACATTCGATATTGTTTTTATAAATATACGATACACAAATAATCGTAAATATAATGATATTTAGGTAATAATAGTATAATGTTTTAATATTTACAAATGTTTCTGTCTTATAGAACATGCATTTGAAAAAAAAAAACTTTCATTGAAGTGGGTTCAATAAAAATCTATTCTAGTCGAATAAAAGCTAGAAAAACACCTCTTCATAATGTCAATGTCAATGATGTCACAGAATTAATAATATAAAAGTTTCGAATTCCATTCCTTACTTGTTGCTTTTCTTATTTTATCGCAACTGTATTAAAAAACGTCGTTCGAAACACGTGCGGAAATGTCATTACTTCACGAGTACCGAGATATCTTGCCACGAGCCGTAGTTGATACTTTCCGCACTAGTATCGAAATGTACTATTAAATCTTGTGACAATTGTCATCATCATCGTCATAAACTTACCTGTTTTGCCGATATAATAAAGTTTTGTTAAAATAATACAATGATGGTGGCAAACAGAAATATGGCCCGCCCGATGGTAAGCGGTAGTCGTAGCTCATGGAGGTCTGTGACGTCAGCAACAGTGATGTCGACAATTGTCACACTTGTCACCGTGGTGAAATAGGGGAGATGGCAAAAAAATTTGACATTGTCGGCACAGTCGCCATTTGAATGTCACTAGCTGGTACCGCATTATCAGCGCCAATCTATAAAATACATACGGGTCAAACTGAGAACCACCTTTTTTTTGAAGGCGGTTAAAAACACACACAGCTTCAAAAGCGTAGTCCGGCCGATATAACACTACGCACTACGTTACGACGTCAGGACAGTCAAAAGAAGCCTACGCATTGCCCACAAGGGACTCATTATTCTAGCAGATATATGAACTGTCCGTATAGTAAAATTTTAGTGAAACGTTATACCTACAAACGTTTGCTGTTTTGCAACAGGCCATAGCGATAGCTCGATGTTCGCTTGTCACTTGGACCAATCAGCGGTAAGGACTGGCCGTGCGCATGATTCACCAGTAATCTGCGCATTAGCCACGCTCGTTTCACAAACCACTTTAATTGACTTTACTCTCGAAAATCCGGGTGAAGAAAACCTTCAATATTTAATATTATATGTATACCATACCTACATATGAATCAATTTAATTTAGGCCAGGTAGTTTCAAACACATTTATTCAGTAAATAGGTTACAGTACCACTTTACATGTAAACTTTTTGAAAGCCATTGTAAAAAGTTGTATTTTGGAATTTTTTGTTTATTTTTAAACAAAAAATTCCAAAATACAATTATAAATATGGAATAAGTGAAATATTAGATATTTTATTAGATATGTTATACGGTCTCTAAATGTCGAATTACACAAAAAAATATATAATAAAAATACAAACAGCAGACAAATACTAAAATTATTTAGAGATATTTAAAACTCTCTGTCAGAGATAAAATGTATATAATTTAAAAAAACCGGACATGTGCGGTTCACGGCGTTCGCGTTTGCAAAGAGATCGCCCACGTAGGACACTTCTATAGGTATCAAAGGATTGATTCACCCCGCCCCGCATCGCTTCGCTTCGCGTTCGCTTGTTGTTCGCCTACGTAGTACGCTGCGTTAGATACGCTGAACAGGTATATTTTGACCTTGATAAGTTATTATGAATTCCATGACGTCTGTAACACTAAACAGGGCGATTAAACTTTTGGCGTGTAAATAGAAAGCATAATTAAATTAAATATTAAAAACCGGCCAAGTGCGTGTCGGACTCGCGTTCCAAGGGTTCCGTACATTACACAATTTAAACAATGTATTTTTTATGTGAAACGTGAGTGAAATGTCTTTAAAAACCCCGTAGGGGACGGATCAAAAACTAAGTATTTAAGCCCGACTCACGCTTGACTGCAATTTCTAATAGGTTTTCCTGTAATCTACCGGTAAAGATCTATTTTGTGTATTTTTTTCAAAATTTTAGACGGAGTAGTTTCGGAGATAAAGGGGGGAATGGTCATTTTTTGCCTATTTTCTTGAATAACTTCTAAATTGTTTATCGTAAAATTATAAAAAAAATATATTTGAGATTCCCACAGTGAGCTCTTTCATTTGTTCATTTTATATATAACACGATATAGTTTGAAAAACTTTATTTTTGAATTTTCTCATTTACCCCCCCAAAGTGGCCCCCATGTTTAATATTCATTTGTTTACGTTACATGTCCGTCTTTGGGTCACAAACTTACATACGTATACCAAATTTCAACTTAATTGGTCCAGTAGTTTCGGAGAAAATAGGCTGTGACAGACGGACAGACAGACAGACGTACGAGTGATCCTATAAGGGTTCCGTTTTTTCCTTAAGAGGTACGAAACCCTAAAAATGATCAATAAAATAACCTAAGAGTATTATCCCACCCCTTAGCAAAGCCAATCCTAAAAACCGACGATAAAATTAGAAAAATAATGTTTTACAAAATAATGTTTTCATAATCCGGCCGTTATTTAAAATAAATTATTCAAAACAGTTTCAATGGGTGTTTTTCAAAATACAAGGGGATTAAATCCTTTTGAAATTCGTCTCCCCTTTTCCCCCTGAAACATGTGCATAGATTATTTCATAGCAGATTCGCCAATAAAAAATCGTTTTAAAGCTTGGCAAGATTCTGTTTGGCCCTGACATAGTGTCGCTACAAGCAGGTTATATATGATGGCAGTAATGTGCGTCGTGTCCTGTCAAATAAAATGTCAGTGCGTCATGTCAGCGACTAATTTCAAAAAAGTTAGAAATTCTACCTTCGACATCTTCGTCCATAGATTTGATGTAAATGTTTTATCGCATTTAAAACTTTTTTTCTCGCATCTTTGGTAACCTTTTTTGGCATTTTGTGGTAAATCGTTTTTAACTGCGAAATATTTCGTTTTGTTTCCATCGGTGACATTAGATGACTTTTAACGTCAATTTACTTAGTACCACTGAAAGTAATCAACACAGTGAAGGCCAAATAAAATATTGTCAGGTATAGATAAATATTGTTTGGTAAATAAAGTCACGCCGGCTTCTAAGAAAACAAAATCGCTGAAGTTTCACATGTCCCTTTTTATTCTAAAGAGTTTTTTAACCAGTGGTATTTCGGCTGTTGAAGTAATCTATGATGGAGGCTTCGCGTTACGCGTGAAAACCGGATCTGGTCGGATTATAACCGGTTTTTTACCGGTTTTTACTGGTTTTTTACGCGTCCAATTTTATTTAATATTCCCTTTTCGCTCTGTTCGAACGAAAACTACTTGAATGGTATTCGGGATATTTTAAAATGAGAAATAAAATGCGATATCTCGATATTGAATTACATTGGAATCGAATTACTCGTTTGATCGAGCAATTATACTACGCGTCTCGTTCTCGATGATAGCTGATAACATGTAGATCTTTAGAGTCTGTGATAGAGCTTTGTTTAAAATATTTGTACTCTTTAAGTATGTATAACATTTAAATTAAATGATACAAATATTTTACAACTTTGGCACAGTATTTATTAATTATTCATAATCAACAAAAAAATAACAATTACAATATTTATATGACATGCATATAATTAACACAGCCTTAATTATCTTTAGTTAGAATACTGATAGCGAACTTATTATTTGTTTCTATAATAGGTCTGTTATAGAAACGTGCGAAAGTAGTTGACCCCTCTGTCCAACCTGCAGTTCTTCTAATAGTATCAATGTCTATACCTCTCCTATAGGCAGTAGACACAGAGGCATGTTTAGTACTATATGCACTAAATTTTTCAGTATCAATGCCAGCCTTGCCGAGCAAAGATTTGATCCAATGACCAATTGTCTGAGGACTGACTGGATTGTGAGGCTTCACGGATGATAGAAATAGTCTCTTATTTCCAGCTCTAATTTTTTCTGTTATTTTTAAATAATGAAGGATTATGGTGGCTACACAAACTTTTGGTCGTTCTCTGAAGAAAGGAATCATGAGTAGGGGTTGATTTTTTTCAAGTTTTGATGTCTTTATCCTATCAGGAATTTTTATTTGAAGCCCTGATGAACTCATATTTATCTCATCTATATTAATCAAGCCTATTGTTTGTAACCTATGGGCTGTAACCAGAACTAACAATGTTGTCGCAATCTCTGATATAATTTTTAAGTTTAGATTCTCCAACTTATCTTGGTTTTCAATATATTCTAAAACTTGCTCGATATTCAATGTTTCTGAGTATTTAGGTGCAGAAGGACGTCTCCTGAAAATGCCCTTAAAAAATCTGGATATAATGGCATCATTGGATATGTCTCTTTTTGCTATGAGTGAGATTGCTGATCTTGAAGAATTTAATGTACCATAACTTGCATTCTCATTGAATCTCATTGTCAAAAACTCTATAACATTGGCACAGGTAGGATCAAATATATCATATTTATTAGTTGTAGCAAAATGTACCCATTTTTTGAGACATCCTTCATATTGCTTAAGGGTGGATTGTGCTATTGAGTCTATAATAAAATCAACCGACATCTCGGGAACTCCTTTTTTCAGGTACGCCTCCCTGATAATTTCCCTACCACTAGAGAAAGTTTGTGTGATAGAGGATGTATTCTGCTCCTGCAAGGAGAAAGTAGTAGGTCAGTAGAAGGTTCAAATATTATAGGAGATTCACATAAAAGTGATGTAAACATTGGATACCACGCCTGTGTGGGCCAATTTGGTACAACTACTACTCCTGTTGCTTTATCATTAATTATTTTTCTCAATACTGGCAATATTACAGCAAAAGGGGGAAAGGCGTAGAAATGTTCTTTTTCCCATGAAATCGTGAAAGCATCTACTACTGATGCTTCTGGATCAGGGTAACGGGAGCAAAATGTTTTGCACTTGGTATTAATTCTGGATGCGAACAGATCAATACTACAGTTACCAAATTTTTTCACAATTTGCTTAAAATATTTGCCCGCTAGCTCCCATTCGGTGTCTAAGTTCGTATCGCGCGAAGCAGTATCTGCGTCGACGTTATCTTTTGACGCAATGTATGAAGCTACTATCCATATTTTTCGGCTTTCACACCACTGCCATATTTTACGGGCTAATTCACTCAAGTGGGGAAATTTGACACCTCCGGCCGTATTGATGTAAGAAATAGCTGTAGTATTATCTATACGCATTAGAATTTCACAGTTACTGAGTTTAGAGGCAAAACATTTTAATCCGAAAAAGGCGGCTAGGAGCTCAAGATAATTTATATGAAATTTTTTATCATCCTGGTTCCAGAATCCACGGGTAGTTATTGAATTGGATTCTGCGCCCCAACCTGATCTAGATGCATCTGAGGAAATAATTATTTTGTATTTCTTTGTGCATATGGGGTTAGAACCAGTCAAAACATTTATGTGCCACCAAGTAAGATCTTCTTTTACATAATCAGTCATTTTCATATAACTATCAAAATCATCATTATTTACAGTTAACGCTAGCCATTTAGCTCTCTCTAGTCTCTTACAATATATTTTACTATATTGAACTGCATGCGATGCTGCAACTAAAACTCCTAGTAGTTGCGCGAAAAGGCGGATTTTGTACTGATTTCCTACTTTAAAATGGTTTATGAAATTTATAATTTGTTTTTTCTTATCATCTGGTAAATCAACAGAGTATTTTTCTGAGTCTAAAAAGAAACCAAGGTATTTGCATCTTTTACTTGGATTTGTATGGCTTTTCTTATAATTTATAATAAATCCTAGTTTTTCTAGAAGTGTGATAATATTTTTTACATTATTTTTACAGGATTCATATGTATCACTAATGCACAGTAAATCATCTAAGTAAACTAAGGATAACCAGCCATTTAAGCGTATATTATTCATAACGGGTTTCATGATCTTGGTAAAAATATAAGGACTAGTTGATAACCCGAATGGGAGACATGTGAACTGATATAAAATACCGTCAAATCTAAACCTTAAGAATTTCCTGCTATTTTTACACATCGGGACTAAAAAATAGGCATCTTTCAAGTCTAATGTTGCCATATACATATTTGGAGAAATTAAGTCTCTGGCTGCTCTAAGATCCTCCATTTTAAAATGAAAAGTTTCTATGAACTCATTTAATTTTTGCAAATTAATAATAAATCTATAAGATCCGTCTGGTTTTTCAACTAGGAAGTAGGATGAAACAAATTGTCCCTCGCAATCTGAACATATTTCAATAGCCCCTTTAGACAGAAGTGTGGAAATTTCTAGTTCTATCTTTTTAAATTCACCCGGAGGCCAGCTGAGAGTTGGCTCTCTGACTTGAAAAGGTTTATTTTTAAAAATTATACCATAACCTCTGATACAATTTATAATGAAGTCATCAGTTGTAATAGTTTTCCATATTTCCACAAAATGTTGGAGGCGACCTGCACTATAATTTACCTTTACTTCTTCGATGCTGGACGGCTTTGTTTTTGTGATGTGGAGCGTCCTGGATTCTGTGAAGACTTCGTCTGGAATGGCTTCGGTTTGTATCTCACATTGGTGAATTGCCTCCGTGGATAATAGCCCACCTGTCTGGGTCTCGCAGGTGGGCCTCTCCAGTTTACCTGGTAGGGCTGATAGGAGTGATAGGGTTGTAGGTATGGCTTCTTGGCTGGTGGTTTTTCTGGCGCCTTAAGTGAAGCTGAAGCCTTCTTAATATTTTTGGCATCTTTTACTTGCTCATTCAGTTTGATACCATAAAGCCATTCATCAGAATCTGTCGCTTCTAGGGTAGATTTAATATCCTTATCAAGATTTGGTGTAATGAAAGACTTTCTTGCAACTGAGTGTTGATGAAATACGTCTGTCATAATTTTTCCAGTGTCCCAAAGATATTTCATAAGTTGCATGTGGTCAACTTCTTCTTCAGGATTTTCCATTAACATTGATATAGCTGTCCCGAGTGAAATCAGGCCCGTACCCACACAGTTTTGGGTGTTGGCAAAGTGCTGATCTCTCTTTTTAGCAATTTCTGTTAAGTGGCTCACTATCTCCATGTTTATTTTGGGTGCTTCAGTGCGAAGAGGCCCTTCTCTAGAATATTTTTTGAGAAGACCCTTTCGAGTCTCCTCTGTAAGACCCTTTGTGATCCAGTGAGTCCACTGTTTTTGGATAGTCTCGTCAATATTTGTGATTGCATTAGAGGAAGGTAACTCCTCCCCCATCATTTCTAGGAATTCCTGATTCCAGTCTTGTGGAGCCTCAATTGATTCTTGAATATTATCCTCGGGTGCAATAATATCCACGTCCGATGAAGGGGACAGTTGAAAGTTACTATTATTTGTAGATAACTCAGAGTCTTTATTAGATATCTCTGGTATATTTTCTTTATTAGCCTCCAAAACATCTGTAAACGAAAATATATGTATAATACATATATATTACGTATTACGATATTACACTTGTAATGACGCAATTCTTTTAAAATTAAGTACTTTTTGTACAAAACGAACAGGTTCTTGTTGAACTTCGTCCGATTATAGCAATAGTTGCCATCTTTTAATATAAAGAAATTATGCTTGCATTTGAAATGGGAAAATGACAAGCTCATGTTCGTATAGAACTGAGCACGCTCGTGTGGAGCTGCCCAAAATATGATGTTCGCATAGAACGTTCATATTTAGTAACTTTTTGATAGAAAACACTATTATTTTCCTTACCTGAAGTATTGTTTTCCTTTTTTTGACTTTGTATAAACTCCGTCATACATTTTGTTAGGTTATCAATTTGTTCTTGCATTAACTTGAGTTTTTTACAAGTTTTTCGATCTTCCCGGTCTCGTTCTTTAGATCGCGAACGTGACCTCTTTTTTGGCATTGTTGAAACACAATATTAGCACGATTTTAACGATATAAACAATTAATTTAGTTTATTGAAAATTCTCAAACGTCAGAAGCTGTTTGCACAACAAAACAATATATGGCGTCCGGCATTGGCGCGCGAGACGTCGTAGCGTCGGGCGCGGGAATATTTTTCAAATTTAAATCTCTAAACGTTGTGAAGTTTAAGCATACTTAACAGTACTACATGTTATCAGCTATCATCGAGAACGAGACGCGTAGTATAATTGCAGTCATGTACAATGAATTATGTCTAGGACTTTTGTCATTTCGTGGCATGTTTTCCTTCCCGTTTTTTCTATTTTTTGTATAAATTTATTTTCTGTGTCCGTGCTTACGAATAAAGATTTTCTATTATCTCCATGTTTAACTTGCACGGTGCACGCTGTACATACCCATTATTTTTAGGGTTCCGTACCCAAAGGGTAAAAACGGGACCCTATTACTAAGACTTCGCTGCCTGTCTGTCTGTCCGTCTGTCACCAGGCTGTATCTCATGAACCGTGATAGCTATACAGTTGAAATTTTCACAGATGATGTATTTCTGTTGCCGCTATAACAACAAATACTAAAAACAATAAAATAAATATTTAAGGGCGCTCCCACACAACAAAAGTGATTTTTTTGCCGTTTTTATAGATACGTAACCCTTCGTGCGCGAGTCCGACTCGCACTTGTTTCAAATTTTATGAAACCTCTGAATGTCAACAGTCTTCATTTACTGGTCTCTACCTATAAATTCAAGATGGCCGCATCTGACACACCTTGCTCGACTTACGGAACTTACCAATTTAGTCCTTATTACAACAGCCTACGTGTCAGATTGGAACGCAATTTAATTCAATAATCTCAAATTGACCACGATCGTAATTTGTTTCGACGAAAATTATCGAGCTTCTGCGGAATTGGGATTTGTATGGAGCTGTTGAATCACCCTTTATTTTATGATGGGGTCAATTCTGATTTCACAATTTGTTACGGTGTTGATACGAACTTGACGACGAACTCGCGCTGATTGGTGAGAGTGAAATGCACTGGAAGTCGTGTCATTCTCATTAACAAATTGGTAAATCAGAATCAACCTCTTGAACGATTAAGGCAGTGAATGCCTTTTGTTTTGTGCTTTTGGTAAATGAAGACAAGGCCAAGTGACCTTTTTTAAATTATAAAATCCAGATTTTATTAGTATGATATTTGTTTTTGGAATGATCTGAAATCGAAATGTGTAAAAATTTAGTGTGTTGAGAAAATTTTAATTGATGCAAGAAACAGTTCTCTTATTAGCTACATTTGGTGGTGTTGTCATGGTGTGTCCTTTTTGAACTATCAGTATTTGTTGAACAATAGTTATTTGTTTTACTAGGGGGCAAAGTTGTTGTTTAACCTCTCGTGCTAATATTGATACCCTAGCAAGCGAAATATTCCAATATTGAACTACGAGCGTAGCGAGTATGTACGAAATATCATTTGCTATTTACTAGCCGCTTTTCGGTGAAGGAAAACATCGTGTGGAAACCGGACTAATCCCAATAAGGTCTATAGTTTACCCTCTGGGTAGGACGCACAGATGGCAGTCGCTTTCGTAGAAACTAGTGCCTACGCCAATTCTCGGGATTAGTTGCCAAGCGGACCCCAGGCTCCCATGAGCCGTGGCAAAAGCCGGGACAATGCGAGGAAGATGATAAACAATAATAACCACAAAAATAGGGGCTTGATAAATTTTTGGGTAGTGTGGTTTTAACCGCTCCCTGAAATTATTTTCTGACTTGGCCTATAATAAATATAAATATATAAATACACATTATAGCCTATGATTGATAAGTAATTTTCTACGTTTTAAAAATAGTAACAGTCGACACAAAATAAATAATAATATAAAGAACATTACAAATCGAAAACAATACTTGGGAAAATTTATCATTATTCTTTACCCTTTGAGCAATAAAAAGATTCACTTTCTATGGAATATTCGATATAAAGCGACCAACGACCAATGCTCCTAAGTGTAGTAAACTATCATTTGTCAAATATCAATGCTAATTGCGGAATCAAGTATGAACCAAGCCCCTTATTACAGGTACAATCGGCTGAATAAATCATACTCAAACGACACTGACAGTAGATTTTTCACGCCGATTTTGACGCTAATTGTACCTTTCGCGTTTTAGGGTTGGGCAGGTTTTGACTGCGGCGATGGCAGAGGGTTATACCTATGTTTGACCTGAGGTAATAAAAGCATAGAGTAATAAGTAAGGATATTAGAGATATAGTAATAACTCAATGGGAGAGGGTTCCGGGAAATTTTATTTATGTATTTCGAAAGCGAGGTATAATTTAATTTAGTCGCTAATAGGTATTAGCGATTAAATTATACCTAAATGATATATATCTTTTTTGTTGTGGGACGTACCACATTATTTATTACAATCTATAAATTGTCACATTATCACAATGAAAAAATCAACGATAATCATGCCAACGTGGGACTCAAACCCACATCCTTGGATCGCCGATCCAATGCGTTACCAATTCCGCCAGCTGACCATCCGTCCATCAACGCAAATTTAGTTATTGCAACTGTGCTAACGTCACTAGCGACATCTTAATTTTAAGGTTTACAACAAGTTAATACAAGTTGATCATCGTTGATTTTTTCATTGGGATTGACATCTGTTTATACAACATATTTATTTTCTATAATGTTGATATTAACATTTGCATTGAAAGGCGATCTTGCACATAACCTCGATTGTATGAGAGCGGCATTTTGGCGGCGGGTTCGTGTGACTTAAATACCTACGTCGCTATCAGAGTGCATCATTTCGCCGTTAAACGCAAGTTTGGCGAACCTAGTATAAGTTTAAAATGTGTTATACTTTTTTGAAAAAAAAAAAAAAAAAATTGTTCAAAGATTTAAAGATTTATTTGTTCAACATAGGTTGTAAATTACAAGATGTTAAATAAATATTTCAATGTCACTATGTCGTGCCTATTGGCAATTTGGCATACAAATTCAATAAAGATATGAAATAATAATCGTCTAGAAGAGTAGTCGATAACCGTGAAACAAAGATCAATTGATGAGTTCCACTAGGTACAGCCAGAGTTCAGCATCAGCTCTATCTTGGGTACTGCTCTCCCAAGTCCTCATCAAGGCCTGTCAGATGTAAGGTACCAAACATTTTTCATTCCGATAGATTACCAGCTAACCTTGCGTCATAGTGCGTTTGGCTGGCCGCTGCGTCTTCTAAGCCGTATCATAGAGTAACTTATACTAGAGCGGTACTGTCATAAAAAAATTTGTAACCCCAGTAAATTCACTACCATCTGTCGACACACTTTAAAACTAAAAATGAAGATTTATAAAAATACGATAGAATGTATTTAAATATAGATAAATGATTTTTTTTATTTGCATTAATTATTTTTAGATGATCAAACGAACTTACCTGAAGTGAAGTTCGATCTTAATTATCCCGGCTTCGTCGAAGAGATTTAAATTTACCATGTAGTAGCTCCGCTACGCGCTATTCCACTCGCACTTTAGCTAATTAACGTTAGAGTAAGAAAGACAAAAAACAAGTTTTCCCACTCCAACTACCCAGTACGGTAGGTTCACTCCGCCGCTAGTCTGGCCCGTCATTATATTTAGAGTTAAGTACATGGACAACATTGGACAGATTTATGGGTACTGGTTAATTGTCAACATTAGCCAGCACGGGAGGGTTGGGACTTTAAATCTCTTCGACGAAGCCGGGATAATTAAGATCGAACTTCACTTCAGGTAAGTTCGTTTGATCATCTAATTATCCCGGCTTCGTCTCGAGATTTAAATTTACCATGTAGATGTTTGGAGGTTATCAATGTTGTCGATGATAAGCAAAACAAATATATCAATCATAAAATAGGTTTTTTTATTGTAAATGGAAACAAAAATATAGTTATCCTTATAACTATTACATAATAAATACACCTTATAATCATAACTCTCTGAATACCGATTCGGTAAAATTATTATGATTTATGATCGGCCTATTGTAAAAATTCGCAAATACTGCGGACTCGCCCGACCAGCCAGCAGTTTTTCGAATGATATCTACTGAAACACCAGCAAGGCTAGCTGCCGACGTGGCCGAGTGACGCGTGCTATGTGGGCGGAACATATCGACATCGACTCCGCTCTCTTCCATAGCCTGCTTTATCCACCGTCCGATTGTTTGGGACGATGCGGCATGGTAAGGTCTCTTATAAGTTAGTATAAGCTTTGTTTCATTTATAGGCCGATTATTTTGAGTAACATTAATATAGGCTAGAAGTGTTTTCGCTGCACAAATACTACATTTTTCATCAAAAAATGGCAAATCAATTATAGGTTGAGATCTTCCAACGGCAGACGTTTTGACCATGTCGGTTATCTTAATAATAATTCTATTATTAAATCTTTGAATATTGTTTAAACGAATCAATGATAATGTTTGCGTTCTCTGACCAGTTGCTAAAGCTAACAAAATAACAAGTTTTTTAGTAATATGTTCAATCGGCAAGGTTTCGTTAGGAAATAAATTTGAAAAATAATTTAATACAATCATAGGATCCCATGTAACAGTGTATCTTGGGAAGGAAGGTTTTAATCTAAAAACTCCTCTGAAGAATCTTTTAAGACAATCATCTTGACTAATACAATTAACTGAAATTAACGAAATAGCCGAACGATGGTTATTTAACGTACCATAAGATGCACCATCTTGTAGGCAACGATTAAGAAAATCTATTAAGTTATTGATTTTTACATCAAAAATATCATTAATTTCATTAATTTGGCAATATTGCCACCACAATTTTAAGCTGGACGAATATTGCGATAAGGTATTTTTTGATAAGGACGATACCATCACTTGTACGGCTGAATGAGGAACTTGTCTTCTCAGGAACGCTTGCCTGACAATATAGTCACAGCCAGGGAAAGCTGGTGGTGTAGGGGATGAATTTGCCTGAAAACAGATGAAAGCAGATGCTTACTAGGTGGAAGTATAATAATTTCGCTAACTGAAAGCGATATTAATAACGGATACCACGCCTGAGATGGTCAGTTAGGAAAGACAAGTATGCCGGTGGCCTTATCGGTTATAATTTTTTGCAACGTTTTTAGTATAAGAGAAAACGGTGGGAACGCATAGAAGAAATACCTATTCCAGTTAACTGTGAAAGCATCTACATTAAAGGCATACGGGTCTCTCTTCCATGAAATATATTTATGGCATTTTGCGTTAATTCTGGAAGCAAAAAGATCTATTTCCGGCTGGCCAAATGATTTAACTATTTTGTCGAAGGCTTGAGAAGACAGTTCCCATTCTGTATCAATATTAACCTTCCTAGATTCAGAATCAGCATCAATATTACGTGTAGACTTTATATAGGAGGCATAAATAAAGATTTGATGCTGTTCACACCACTGCCATATATCACGTGTGATTCTGTTTAAATGCGGGAATTGGACACCGCCCATTCTATTAATATAAGAAATGGCAGTGGTGTTGTCGATACGTAATAGAATTTCACAATGATTACATTCTTTTGCAAACGATTTCAAGCCGAAGTAAGCCGCTAAAAGTTCCAAGTAATTTATGTGTTGTTCTCTTTCTGCAGATGTCCAGAAACCCCCAATTTTCTCCTCTCCACAAGCGGCTCCCCAGCCAGTTGTGGAAGCATCCGTAAATATTTCTAAAACATAATTAAATGTACGAATAGGGTTGTAAATATTAAGGATATTATTCTCCCACCAGTTTAGATCCTCACATAAAAACCTTGGAACTTTCATGACTCGATCATAATTATCGAATTGTAAGAGAGCTAAATACTTAGCTCTTTCTAAAGATTTCGTATAAACCCAGCCATATGAAACTGCTGGGCACGCTGCTGTTAGTGTACCTGTGTACCGAGCAAAATCTCGAATCCGTATCTTATCTATTTTTTTCAATTTTCTTGTAAGCTCTATAATAGTCTGTCTTTTTTTTAAAGGCAGTTCTAATGTCATATTTCGTGAGTTTAAAATGAAACCAAGAAATTGACAAGTTTGACTCGGAATCAAAACACTCTTTTTGTAGTTAATAATAAATCCTAATTTGGTAAATAGCTTAATCGTTTCTGTTGCATTCTCTATGCACTCCTCGAATGTATCTCCGATACATAGTGTGTCGTCTAGATAGGATACGGATTTATAACCCCTCGATCGCAAATAAGTCATTACAGGTTTCATAATTTTAGTGAATATGTACGGCGCCGAACAGAGCCCGAAAGCGAGGGCACAAAATTCATACAAAATACCATTAAACGAAAAGCGTAAATATTTACGATGTTCAACATCAATCGGTACCAAAAAATATGCTTCCGTAAGGTCCAAATTAATCATAAAACAATTAGACGTCATAAGCTTTACGGCCGTTCTCGAGTCTTCCATTTTAAAATGATCTGCGAGTACAAATTTATTAAACTTTTTAAGATTTAAAATAAATCTCATATCTCCATTACTTTTTGGCACTAGAAATATACTTGATATAAATTGACCATTAACCGGCTCGCAACGTCTAATTGCTTGAATTTCTAGCAAATGTGATATTTCTTTTCCAATAGCCGAGGATTCGCTACTACTAAACGATTGTTTAGGGTACAAAGCGGGATCTTGATGTGGTATTTCAATAAAGGGAATTTTGTAGCCCGAGATAGTATCTAAGACGTTACTATCGGAAGTAATAGTACGCCAAGCATCAAAAAAGAATCTCAGTCGACCTGCCTGTACCTCTACGTCGCACGCCGGTACGGGGATCTCGACCGCGGCGCCGGCCGTCGGCTGGATGCGGGCGGTGCTCGGCGCGGGGCGCGCGGGGGAGGGGCCGGCGCTCGGCGCGGCCGCGGCGGCGGCGGCGGCGGGGCCGCCCGCGGTGCTCGCTGCCCGCCGCCGCCGCCGCGTTGTACTGGCGGTCGGTTGACGCGTTGCTGGCGCGGCAGGCCCGCCCAGTTTAAATTAGAGGATGAAGTAGATGGTGCCGTGGGCGCGATCAGCTCTCCTGTCTTCTTTATGCCCCTTGACGACTTGATGAACTCCCCCAAGTTCTCCCCGAATAGGAAACTGTCGCGTGGCCGCTCTTTGAACAGGGTGACATATGATTTATCTAATAACGGCATAATTAGTGATCGCCGTGTGTCTGTCTCTAAGAAGTGAGAGTCGGCGAGAAGCTTGCCGGCGTCGTTGAGTATTTTAACAACCTCCGAGCCCTTCATAGACTTTGTTAGTATGCCGGACATAGCTTTTCCTAAGGCTGCGATAGCGCGACCTATTTGATTCTGCTTGGAGGAAACGCGGGCATCTCTGCTCCGGCACGTTTCGGTTAGCATGGCAGACACTTCTGGGTTTAGCACTGGGGGCTTTGACATGGGGACGTTTTTAGGAAACAGATATTTCTTTAAAAGGTCTTCCTTGATTTCCTTTGCAAGACCCGTTTTAAGTATGGGCTCCCATCGCTGAGATATATCTTGCAGAATATCGTCTCCCCACTGAGGGGTATCCGTGACGGAATCCCCAAGTGCAAGAAGTAAATCAGGGTCTACATTGGGTACCTGGCCGGCTGATGATGATGTTGGATCATTCATTTCCTCTACTTGTGTAGCTAACTCGGTGCCAGGTTCTTCAACCACATTATTTTCATCCGTGTACAGCTCAGTCTGGACGACGTCGTTATTGAGATGTTCTGGAAACATCGAATTTAATTGAACATATTGAAATAACACTACTTTCCTGCGGAGCGGAAAAAATAATTACAAAAGAGGGTACATTTGGTACAATCTTTAATAAAAGAGGGTACCATCTCTAAATTATTGTAAAAATAAAAGTTGGTTGCACTTAACTCGAGCGCAACATATAAAAATTGGTTAATATCTCGTATTAACTCGAAATAAATATCACTGGTCAATATCTCGTATTGACTCGGGAATAAAAAGTCTACTGCCTAACATCTCGTGTTAGATCGGAGACAATAATAACGACAATTTAAATTCCGTAGATACTAACCTTCTGGTTGTACATCTATCGCCTCGTCATCGCTCGAATCGCTTCCACTGGAGTAGATCACGCGACGCCTTCGTTTTGTTGTCGCCAGCTTAGCTTCATAGTCCTTTATTTTTCTTCTCCAACGGTCTTCATTGGTTTCTTGATGTGACCGTTTCGACATTTTTATTTAAATCACTATTTATGTATGTATTTTTATAGCCAAGTGCGTAGTGCACGCGCGCACGAAAGATAATGACGGGCCAGACTAGCGGCGGAGTGAACCTACCGTACTGGGTAGTTGGAGTGGGAAAACTTGTTTTTTGTCTTTCTTACTCTAACGTTAATTAGCTAAAGTGCGAGTGGAATAGCGCGTAGCGGAGCTACTACATGGTAAATTTAAATCTCGAGACGAAGCCGGGATAATTATGATTTTGACCCATGTTCTTTCACTGATATGCGTTAAAATTGTTAAATAACAAACGAAACCGTCAATGCCATCTATACGACTGTAGGCCAAAACTAGTAGCGCCCTCTGAACGAGAATCAAATTTTCTTGATTTTCGAGGCACGTTTTTTCCTTAGACTGTATCTATCTATTACGGAGTTATATCTATCTTTGGCCGTATATACGGCTAATACGCACTAATCATTATATCACAGACAAACAATAATAGTCAAAACAGGGTTATCTCATGCAATAAATCTTAATTAGGTAATTCAGTCAAAACAATTGTATAGAAAAGAACTTATGTTTCCAAAGAGTAAAAATCCTAATAAACAGTCTGGAACCCTCTGAAAGCCAGCGGCTCGCACCTTTTAGACGGCGGTAATTGCTCTGCATATTTCATGGCGTCGATCGATGTTGCAACCGTCACACGCGACCGTAGGACGGGTCCTATCAGTGTTTACACGACTGAAAGGATTTCTATATTTCATGCTTTTCTACATTCATCATCATTAACATCATATTTTTTATCGCCCACTGCTGAGCATTGGCTTGAGTACGCCACTTATCTCGGTCCTGAACCAATCTCATCCAGAAGTGACCCGCAGTCTTCCGAATACCGTCCACCCAACGTGCCAATGGACGCCATAGGCACCCTTTTCGTCTGAAAGCGGCCACCATAAATAAATAAAATAAATAAATATTATAGCACATTCTTACACAGATTGACTAAGTCCCACGGTAAGCCTAAGGAGGCTTGTGTTATGGTTACTCAGGCAACGTTAAATATGTTATATAAATACTTAAATACATAGAAAACACCCATGACTAAGGAACAAATATCTGTGCTCATCACACAAATAAATGCCCTTACCGGGATTCGAACCCAGGACCATCGGCTTCACAGACCATTCCGTTAACATTTTGGCCCACCTGCCATCACCTGGCAATATGTCCCGTCCAGCTCCATTTCAATTTGGTAATGACGTGCCCCACGTCTTGAACCTCGGTGTTTTTCCATATTAGGTTTTTTTTTATTAGCCTATTTTGGTGTCCCACTGCTGGGCAGACAGGCAGACAGATAGACAGACGGACAGATAGCGGAGTCTTAGTAATAGGGTCCCGTTTTTACCTTTTGGGTACAGAACCTTAAAAACGTATCTAGTCATCATAAAAGGCGGATCTGCAAGTTGGAAACCTAATTACCATATTGAAAACCAACAAAACCCTTTTGGTAGGATGTTTTGGTTACGGGTGCTAGGTACGAAGGGGTTGGAAACGAGACAATTATTATTCAGGATAATATCGCTGACTGTACTTAAACAAGTCAATGTGTAAGACGCCTGTACGCGGGATGATAGAGTAAGCAAATATTTATTTAGGGGCTATGTAGTTTCATATGATGTGGGAATAATATTAAAGCTACCGGTTGGGTTGGCGTCTTGTAAGCATTTGCAGGTTATGCAAACCTTATTCACGATCAATAATAGTAGGTCACATTTGTATAAGTAGTTTCTATGAAATAGGGTATGTAATTTACCAGCTTATGACCGTTTGTTTGTTTTGTCTACATGTGACGTTCGGCGGACAACTGCAGCGACATTACTGCTGCGACCTTCACGCGAGCGCTGTATCTGTCAATTTCCTTGATAAAATGAATGATGCATGACTATCGCGATAGGGAGCGTGCATAAACTGTAGGGGGCAGCACAGAAGACGTCAGATTTTTGGCGCGAGGCGTAAATGTGTAGTTTATGCTTCCAAAGTAGCCCACAAGATGGCAGCACTTGCTTTGGCGTGAAGTGTCAATGTACATGTTTATGGTTCCGATTCAGGCCACAAGATGGCAGACCCTCAAACGCGCACGGTCCCTATTACGACGTTCGATCCGTTACTTATTTTGTCAAGGATATTAACAGATATAGCGGCGGCATCAACGCAGCAGCAGTAATATCGCAACAGTAACGCAGCTGCAGTTGACATCCTACAGTTAAGTCCTTTATTTTGTAAATTAAACGTGATATAACTCAGTTTCGCCAGTTGCTCCTAAATCATCCTAATTCAAGAATTGGCGCAGGTACTTTAAGAAAGTGACTAACATCTGATTGGTCAACTCAGAGGTGAACTAAGCCTTATTGGGATAAACCCGGTATATTTTCCGTCAACAAAAGTGGTAATTGGTGGTTTTAAGAAACGCATAGGTCAAGGAGGCTGGGTCCGAATCTTCGATCCTCGAAATTCGCACTTTCGGCGCTTCCGTGGAAATTTGCCGAATCCTACACCAGTCACCAGAACAGGTGATGAAGCAAGAAACTATTGTGTCGCTAAAATTATTTATTAGTTTGTAAGATTATAATTATTGTATGTATGTTAGCAAAGATAGATATAACTCCATAATAGATGGATACAGTCTAAGGAAAAAACGTGCCACGAAAATCACGAAAATTGGATTCTCGATCAGATGGCGCCACTACCTTTGGCCTAATCTCGTATAGAGGGCGTTGACGGTTTCGTTTGTTATTTAACAATTTTAACGCATATCAGTGAAAGGACATGGGTCAAATCATATAAAAATAATTAATGCAAATAAAAAAGTCGTTTATCCATATTTAAATACATTTTATCGTATTTTTATAAATCTTCATTTTTAGTTTTAAAGTGTATCGATAGATGGCAGTGAATTTTCTGTGGTTACAAAATTTACTATGACAGTACCGCTCTATCTATAATCCCTCTTTGATGTTAGTCAGTAAGGTATGTATCTTTGGGGTCCTTGTTGCCTCTCAATAAATTATTTTTGGTTTTGATTTGATTTTGATTTACGGCTCGGACACCAACGTATAAACGTTGTGTGATAGCTACATACGTAGTAGGTATCTAGGTATTTCATCCAATCTACGTATTAGGTACAAACGTAATACCTAGTGCGCACTAGAAATGTTTAGAAAACATGATTAACAAATAAATCTCCAATTGCGTAGTATTATTACAGTAACAAATGTAACAATAACACCATTGTCTGTTCGACTGAACTTTGCTTTTCTTTGTTTTCTGTTTAGAAATATGAGTATATTATGTAACGATCATGTTACATACCTAGTTTTGTTATTTTAAATGAGTTAATTGTAATTCTAACAAAGGTAAGATTTCAGTGTAAAGGTTTCAACTTGGGCAAAACTTCTTTAATATTATGTCTGTCCGGCTGTTCTTCTCTACATGGCCTGGGATATAAAATGTAGGTAACATCCGTTTACATCGCTCTCAACTCAATGCAGCTAATATTATAGGTATTTGCGATATTTCATTATTTCATTTGATATTTACCAGTCGCTTGTAGGTGTAGAAAAACGTGAGTAAACCTGCGTACTTCTGTGAAAAAAATCAAAGTTGTATCTATGTGTACTCCCTAACTTATATAGTTCCTAAGCCGCATTAGGATAGCGTGGGGAGTACAATCCAAGCAAGCCCTCTCGCGCGTGAGAGTCTGTGCGAAGTGGAACGTAAGTAGGCTGAATGATTATTAATACACGTAAAAATATTAATGTATAATGAATAAATGAATGAATGAATGAAATCGTTTATTCACAATGAACATATGGTAACTTAGATCTTAGATAATGTATATGAGCGATTACCTGAAGAAATAAGTACGGAAACATCCAATACAACATTCAAGCGTCGATTGAGAAACTTTTTACTGTACAACCCATTATATTCTATAAGTGATTTTTTGGACATAAGTGTATAATTTATAATCGCATAACTCGCATACCTATTTTTGACATTTTCTTTGTTTATTATTGTTATTATTTGACGATCCTTCACAGGGGAAAGTTTTTATATAAGGCGGTTCCCTGACCCAGAAGGCGAAAAATCTCCTTATATGATCATGTTTTTCTAAGAGGCGTTGATATTTGTAGACGTGGAAAAAATATATGTAGTTCTTGACTATATTATCTTTAACATCATAGCTTCCGATACACGAATTATGACACTTCGCTCGATACAATTATTTCCCAAAGTAACCTCTAACTCGGACTTTTAAACCTACTTTACTCGGTTATTTATTATGTGATAAGTACTATAAACAAAAAAAGAAGAAAAACAATCTTAACTTAAATAGTAATTTCATAGCTTTCGAATTTCGACATTGTAATGTAACGTTTTTAAAATAAATAAGTCGACAAAATTCGATCAAAATTGACACTTGGCGCGTATGATCTTTCCCGTTCTTTCTTACGAAATGTGACAGTGACAGCGGCAAACCGATGGAACGGCCATAATGTATAATTAATTAAATGAATTTTTATAAATTGACATTAATGTAATTTGTACTGTAATCATAAATTGTAAAATAAATATATCTAATCTAACCTATAATAATAAGTATGTGTTGACTGCAAGTCTGCCTGTAAGTCTGTCTAGACAGCCAAAAGGACGTCCTACACGTTGCGCGTTGTCAATTTGATAACATATTTTATAAAATACGAGACGAGACACATGTATGTGTCTTGTCTCGTCCCATGGGAAAATTATTAATTTTTAACTTTTTACATTTATTTTATTTTATTAGCCTACTTTGGTGTCCCATTGCTGGGCAAAGGCCTCCCCTCGTTTTCTCCACTCGACCCTGTCATCGGCATTTTCCCACCATTTGGGGTAGAATGTGTCCTAGTCGTCCCGCCATCTTCTTTTCGGTCTGCCTGTACCCCGGCCTGCACCATCTATGGTGTTCCGTGGGTCCCACTCAGTAACCATTTTGGCCCACCTTTCCGGGTGCATGCGACAGAGATGTCCCGCCCAGTCCCACTTAAGCTTAGCGGTCTTGACGCCTACATCTGCAACTCTAGTTCTGGAGAACATGACATTAATTTATGAAAATTATTTTCAACATGCTACATAAAGTCACAATCACAAGTAAGTAAATTGAAAGCAATTATAACGCTAGGCTTGAAAATATCAATTTACGCATTGATTAAAATGACGTCACAAATTCGTTTAATTAATATTTGGATGGGCTCCGAACTATTGTTCTGAACGCACACGCGTAGTGTATGGCGGCGAAATGAGATAAAAGGGAGGGGCAAGTGTCGATGATAATATCGATAATTCTTAATTCATAATCTAATAGAGTCGATCGTTATATTAACTTTGTATCGATTTAAACAGAAGAAAGTGTGCGGGTGTCATAAACTTCATCTTTTCATAGAAACTTGACATTAATGATGACATTATTACACTTTGTCATTGCAAATGCCATGCAGAGTAAAGCTTGTGCTGTAATAGTTTGAAGTTATGTTTACTATGGCTAATCAACATAAGGAAATAATTATTACTTCCTTATGTTTTATGCATGTTACTTGTCTTTGATCTTATAAGGTCAACATGCTGGTAAACCTAGCGAAGTAAAGTTTTAAGCTTCAGTTTAACATAAGTAACTAATTTGCTCATCTGATTATCTGTAGATCTTAACACCCATTAAAATGATTCACTTTAATTTTCACAATGGGATAACATGTTTTAAACCACTTGGCAAGAATGGTAAATTATTGCAACAGAAGCTATGGGACAGGACAAAAAAGTTAAATATAGTTTCGATTATGTTTTATTTAGAATCAGTTGCCTAAGTTTCGAGGTCCAAGTAGGATTTGTATATTTATATTTTTACTGTCACTTTTTATAATGCTTTTGTTTTCTAGTGGTCATAGAGATATTACTGTAAGTGGTCGTTTCGTTTTGTGCTCTCTTTAGCTATCCCAAAAGTGTACTATACTAACTCTATCGATAATTTGTCGACACTTCCCCGCACTATTTATTAGGTCGCACGTGTCGTTCCAGCCTTAACAAATTTCAAGGATTCAACATGTTTATTTAAACCAACTACTTTTTATGTACATGTTCATGTTAACTATTAATATTTAACATCTTAGGTATAAGGTGAGCTTATAGGGGAGAGTGGGGCATGTACTTCACGTAACGTTTTTAAGGTTTTGTTATTTTTATTTTTATATTTGGTACAGGTCACTGACGTATTATTAAGTCGTATAGCTCGACATGTTTCGGTCGAATTTACGAGGACCGTCTTCACGGAGCAACGACACGTCTTCACTGGCCGAGGGCGCGCAGTACTGTACTGCACAAGTGCACACGCGCACTGCACTGCGTGTGAGCTATTCGACTTAATAATACGTGAGTGACCCGTTTTAAAATAATTTTATATGTCCTATTCATCCTTTATGTTTTTCATGTATTTTATTCCACTGCAATTGGTTTTAATATTATTAACAAATTAAAACTATATTTTTGCTCCAGTCATACGACGTATGGAAATTAAATTTAAAACTAAAAAAAACTATGAAAAATAAAACTTATTAAGCATCTCTATAGCTCTCGTTTATGGCACAATGTTGCCAGTGTTTAAAAACTGATGATAAATACTTATTTTACAGGATTTGTCTATACCATCCCAGGTGCTAGTCCCATTGTACGGGATAGTACTATAATAATATACTATATCTACACCTCATCGTAAACTTTAAAATAACTCTTATTTCAAAAGAAACGTTTATATAGTTCAGATTTATGTCCTACGCCGCTAGCACAGAAATGCTTGCACAAATGTGGTCTATGTGGCCGCACCGCAGTTACTATCCAACTTACCCTGACATCCCCTTTGTCCCTTTGGTTATACATTAGTATAACCAAGCGGGGGTTGTGTTTGAATTTAAAGAGGTCATATTACAATGGTTTAAGTGTAAGCTTTGACGATTTACAACACACTTTGATTTACTTTTAATGGGTCCTGCCGAAATTTACGTGGTAGTAAATCAATATGGCACGACGGCTCGTCTTTAATGAAGTGTTGTGTTTACACGTTTCAGAATGGTCCGGTTGAGCTTGCGCAAGTATTGATGAAAAAGTACCTATTTCAAAAGTGGTATTTAGTTTAACATACGATAAGTTCTTCAAAATCGGCCAAGAAAGAAATAAAGTATAAGGTAAGTACCCCTATTAACGAGGGGGTTTTTAAGCAACTTTTAAAAAGAGAACCAAAAAAAAGCATAATCTGGCTCTGTATGAACAGACATATTTTTTTAAGATAGTTTGTATCTCGAAATTTATATTATATTCGTTTTTGAACTTGTTTTGGGCAATTATATAGAAAAAAAATATTATTGAAACCAAAACGTCGACATCGCCTATTACCGTGGTAATTGATCACTGTTACCCAAATACCGCGGATAAGGGTTCCTCTCGCCGATAAGACTCCGCTGTCTGTCTGTCCGTCTGTCCGTCTGTCTGTCACCAGGCTGTATCTCATGAACCGTGATAGCTAGACAGTTGAAATTTTCACAGATGATGTATTTCTGTTGCCGCTATAACAACAAATACTAAAAAGTACGGAACCCTCGGTGCGCGAGTCCGACTCGCACTTGGCCGGTTTCTTTTTCTGCTTTTATCGAGTTGTGCTGTAACAACCGAGGGTTGAACCTACTATTTATCACGACCACACACATATAAAAGGGTAAAAAAAGCTCTTAAATTTTCCTTCACAAAATATATGTTTTGAGTATGAGTATGAGTATGAGTAAGCATAAATAGGTAAATAGGGAGCCGCTGTTGCTGACTGTACAAATAGGGGTACCGTCGGCAACAGCAGCCTATTTACCGACGACTATTAAGTACAGTCAGTGCGACAGGTATTTTCAATTAGCACCGCCACGGGCTGCGACCGAATTGGTGGTTAAATCATTCATGTCTTTTAGTTCCTGTTTCTGGTTAAAACGGCATTTTGAGGAATAGGCTTGACAAGTATTTTACTTTTATGAGATTATAGGCCTTTATTTTAAGTTTATTTTTAAGCCTATTTGTATTTGTCAAAGATAGATATAACTCCGTAATAGATGGATACAGTCTAAGGAAAAAACGTGCCTCGAAAATTACGAAAATTTGATTCTCGATCAGATGGCGCCACTAGTTTTGGCCTACACTCATATAGAGGGCGTTGACTGTTTCGTTTGTTATTTATAATTTTAACGCATACCAGTGAAAGAACATGGGTCAAAATCATATAAAAATAATTAATGCAAATAAAAAAATCATTTATCCATATTTAAATACATTTTATCGTATTTTTATAAATATTTATTTTTAGTTTTAAAGTGTGTCGACAGATGGCAGTGAATTTACTGGGGTTACAAAATGTACTATGACAGTAACGCTCTAGTATAAGTTACTCTATGGTATTTGTATATATGTAACCCTAATTGCTGTTTAAAATAAAATAAAAAATCCCTGAGATTATAGTGTCTCTGTTATTATATGGATATTATTTAAAATTTATTGTAGTTCATATCCGAACCTAAACATTACTGTAAAATATATACACGAAACACGTGGGTAATAATATAATATAATAGTTAAATTAAAAATTGATATTTCATTTGAACTTACTCTTCAAAATATGTATTTATAGGTTCACTAGACTTGGCGCTGGTGGCCTAGCGGTAAGAGCGTGCGACTTGCAATCCGAAGGTCGCAGGTTCAAACCCTGGCTCGTACAAATAAGTTTTTCGGAACTTATGTACGAAATATCGTTTGATATTTACCAGTCGCTTTTCGGTGAAGGAAAACATCGTGAGGAAACCGGACTAATCCCAACAAGGCCTAGTTTTCTCTCTGGGTTGGAAGGTCAGATGGCAGTCGCTTTCGTAAAAACTAGTGCCTACGCCAAATCTTGGGATTAGTTGCCAAGCGGACCCGAGGCTCCCATGAGCCGTGGCAAAATGCCGGGACAACGCGAGGAAGAAGAAGAGGTTCACTAGACTTATATTGACCGATCAAAATTACATAAAATATGGAAATGATCTTGTGACTTTTCTTTCGCATCTGTCAACATCGATGTATCGGGACGGGATACATTTTTTTTTTGATTGACGTTTATCGACATAAGATTGTCGAAATAGCCAGGGCCTCAGTATAAAATGACAGGAACGATATTTCATTGTAAAGGCAGTATCGACAAGTCTTTCTCAGTTGTAGTACAAGGAGATGTACCGACAAGCGCACACTCGGAACTATCACGACGTTAAGGGGTTAGGTTAATTGAAAACTGGCTCGCGGACGTCCAATACTTTTGTATAGGAAGGCTGAAATGTTATTTTAGATGAATTTGCGGCGTAGATAAGGTGTACCCCGATTTGACGGGTGCAATTTGATTTGAGGACCTACGCCAACGCGAAGCGAAGCGGTGCGGCGGGCCCACAGGACACTTTTTTTTATGAAATAGGAGGCAAACGAGCAGACGGATCACCTGATGGTAAGCGATTACCGCCGCCCATGGACACCCGCAACACCAGAGGGGTTGTAAGTGCGTTGCCGGCCTTTAAGATGGGAATACGCTCTTTTCTTGAAGGTTTGAAGGCCATATCGGTCCGGAAATACACTTCTCTAGGTATCAAAGGATTGATTCACCCCGCGCCTCATCGCTTCGCTTCGCGTTCGCGTGTTGTTCGCCTACTTATTTAGTACACTTAGTGAAACTTACTATAAGTTGATGTCAATAAAATTAACATAAGACGGTATCGTTATGTTATTTTAAAATTATTATAATCCCTTTTACAATAAAATGAACTGGATTATCATTCCATGTAACTTTAATATATTAGATAATAAAGGGACTAACCCTCTTAATTAATATTGTTTACTTCAAGGACAAGTTACATTTGTTGTTATGATTTAGAAATTACTCAATTGCTATCGATATCGGTAACACTTGAGTCGATATTTCACTCACTAACATTTAGTACGTTTTTGCACCCAAAAAACCGGACTATGACAATAATAGGGTAGTTGACTATTTAAAATAAATTATTTTACACCATGCAAGAAATAAAGCACCAGAAAATTAATAGAGAAATGTTGACAGCAGTTATTTTTAGACACAATTTACATTTTAAAGAGTAGGCAATTTGATCGTGACGTCACATGCTAGTATTTCATATGAATTCCATAGTAGCAAATCGTTTTGACAGTTCGAAACAATAAACTGATTTGACCCTTAATCAAATACCCCATAGCCATCTAACCACTGAAGAGTCTTCATTGATCAATTTGGGCATATTGCAATGCACTTATGAATGTCCAATAGCCCGGATTTTGTTATCGATCGCATCTAAACTGGACTGTATCTATCTGGAAGAGCTTTTAAAGCTGAAAGTTAGCGTATGAGCTGCGTCTGACAGCCCCATTATCAATTAAACACGTGCAGCATTAATCGAAGTTATTGTTTTAAAACAATATCCGAGTGATCGGGTTGGTGATTGGATTTTTTTTTCAGCATTAACTTGTTTCTGTTACAGGTATCTAGAAGATTTGCTGACTATGGACAAATATAGATATAACTCCGTAATAGATGGATACAGTCTAAGGAAAAAACGTGCCTCGAAAATCACTAAAATTTGATTCTCGATCAGATGGCGCTACTACTACTACCTTTGGCCTACTCTCGTATAGAGGGCGTTGACGGTTTCGTTTGTTATTTAACAATTTTAACGCATATCAGTGAAAGAACATGGGTCAAAATCATAAAAATAATTAATGCTAATAAAAAAAGTCATTTATCCATATTTAAATAAATTTTATCATATTTTTATAAATCTTAATTTTAAGTTTTAAAGTGTGTCGATAGATGGCAGTGAATTTACTGTGGTTACAAAATTTACTATGTCAGTACCGCTCTATCCTATTATATCCTCTTTGCTATGGATGAGGTCTCGGTGGCTCAGTTGGCAGAGCGCTGGAGTATCGATCCGGAGGCCGTGAGTTCAAGTCTCACCCATGGCAGTAATTCTTCCACTTTTAAATTAATTCTAAGCTTAATAGCATTGTTTGCAGACGTTTCTGCTTGTTGAAATTTTATCTGAAAGATATTATATTATTAAAATATTAAAGTTAAAATGACTTACATATTTTAAAACTTTAATTAAGTAGATTTTATCAAGTACACGATAGACGTGTACTTGATTAAATCTACAAAATAACTACACTAATAACATTTTTATATAAAATAAAAATTTAATATTACAAATAAGAATTTTAATTAAATATTAAAACTAAAAATTAAACTAAAAACTAAATTAAATCTTAAAACAAAAAAATGAACTAAAAACTAAAAATTTACACAAACAAACAATTTGTTGTATTTTCAAAAATTGACTACTGAAGCCTGGCGCACTGCGATATTAATTTTTGCGACAAGGTTCTAGAATCGCGCTGTAATACATATTTTTTTGTCGTATATTGCGCGCACTGATAAAAATTATCGCACGACAAATTATCGTAGTGCGCGCTTGGCCTAAGGGATGAAACTGTAACTGACTTTTTAACAACTTTTGAAGGATTAAGTCGTAGCTGTAAGTTGGAATATTAAAAAAATAAAATAATGCTATAAATAACTATGTATTCAGTCGGTACGCACGCCGGTCGCCGGTCGGTCGGTCGCCGCGCACTACGATTTTAATTTTTGCGACACGATTTTAAAATCGCGCTGTAATACATATTTTTGTCGTATATGCGCGCACTGACATACAAACACGTTGCATTTCTGCGACAACATTATCGCTCGACACAAAATCCTAGTGCGTGTTTGGCCTTGTGGGTGTGAGACATATTGCTTATTGAGTAGGCATCTGCCAAATAGTATGAAGATGTCGTCGCGTAAGCATAAAAATGATAGGTCTGTGATGTCGTCCCACGAAAGTTCATATTTTCACCACGTCGTGCGTTGGGGCTGCTTATGTTATGGGTAAGGAGGCTTGTGTTATGGGTACTCAGACAACGATATATATAATATATAAATACTTAAAGGTTGACACATGTTTAACTTTATTAACCAAAAAAAAGGCATACCATCAGATCCACACATCCATACTTAAATACATAGAAAACACCCATGACTCAGGAACAAATATCTGTGCTCATCACACAAATAAATGCCCTTACCGGGATTCGAACCCAGGACCATCGGCTTCACAGGCAGGGTCACTACCCACTAGGCCAGACCGGTCGTCGCTGCTTGTATTTCCCCATCACCAACTTCGCACACAGCCAATAGCCACGTAGGTACCATTTTCATCTTCAGTACCACAGTCATATTTATACTTCACATCTAAAGAAAACCCCGTTTAATTTAAACTAAAACAACATTCAAGTTAATTACTAGGTGCAACAAATCTCTTAAACAAATTGCATCATTCAGTGCTGTTTAACTGTTGGTTAACTGGTTATCTGTTTAACTTGTCTTAATGTTGGTCGCATTGTCAAAGATTAATGATTATAGAGTTAGCTTTGCGCGCGTGGCTAATAGATGTGGTTTGAGAAGAGATAGATTTGGTAAAAGTAGCAAAATTTAAGCATAAAAACATAGCTCCATCCATACTATCCATACTTCCATACTAATATTATAAATGCGAAAGTCTGTCTGTCTGTCTGTCTGTGTGCTACGCTTAAACCGTTGAACCGATTTAGTTGAAATTTGGCAAAGTGATAGGTTGAGTCCCTGAGAAGGACATAGGATAGTTTTTATCCCGAAAATCATCCCTTAAGAAAGTAAAAAGCGGGGTGGAATTGAGATAATTAATGAAGTGCCTGCTAATTTGTGTGCATAATATGCTCAAATTGAATTTGCTATGATAATTTTTCCAGGCGCTATACTTACTTTAGCTGCTGTTACTAAGTCCACGTAGACGAAGTCGCGGGCAAAAGCTAGTTAAATAATAAATGCATAATTTCTGCAGCGACATCCATACTTAATATTATAAATGCGAAAGTGTGTCTGTCTGTCTGTTACCTCTTCACGCATAAACCGCTGAACCGATTTAGTTGAAATTGGGTATACAGATAGTTTGAGTCCCGGGAAAAGACATAGGATAATTTTTATCCCAGAACTCACCCCTCAAGGGGGTGAAAAGAGGGGTGGAAATTTGTATGGGGAATCAATAATCGTTGAACCGATTTAGATGAAACTTAGTATGGAGATAGTTTGAGCTGTGGGGAAGGATACAGAATATTTTTTTATCCCCGAAATCATCCCTTAATGGTGTAAAAAATGGGGTAGATATTTATATAGTGGACCAATTTCAGGTGAAAAAAGATGGATTTGAAAGCTGATTTGTTTAAAAATTAAGGTACCCAAATTACTATTTCCACGCAGTCGAAGTCGCGGACAAAAGCTAGTATGTTTATAAAATGTGCATTCGTAGCCCAATTTTAGCCTATTTAAACGGTTCAATAATTTACATGCGATTTTCGTTAGGTTAGATAGGGTAAAATGTAATATGGGGTGAGTAGGTTTCGCGGGGAGAGTTGGGCTATGAATGGGGGGAGAAGGTTTGAAAGGGGGGTGAGATGGGTTTTTAGGGCTACTGCTACAAAAATAATGTATTCCAATTTAAAATGGAGCTGTAGTAAAACTCATAATAAACAAAATCGATCAAACAATCTTCCAAAATCACCTTTGTATGAAAACCCATCTCACCCCAATTACGAGGGACTACGGGGTGAGGTGGTTTTTCCTATTTATCGTCAAGGTTAAGAAATGGAACTACCCAAAATAAAATAAAAACGAAAATACAAACGTCCGGAACAATTATTACATACACCATTCAGTTTGCATATGTAAAAATAAAATTTTATCGAGGTTTGAATGTCAGTTTTGCTCCAACTCACCCCATTTTACGGTACATCGCGGCATTTGGTCGATCGACTGAATTTATTGTACTTTGTAGTTAGCAATGTATCGAATTCTTGAACAGTTTAAGGGTATTATCACACCAAACGAGCCGTTTCATGTCGACTTCGATCGATTTGTCTAGGTAGACACGTCGTTCGATGTTCGATCGATTGGTGTAGTAACACCCTAAATGGGACTTAAGGATGCCCAAAGGTTGTTTAAGAGATTGCTCTTTAGCGATAAGACCCCCTCTTGTCTGCCTTTATCATTATTCTGCTGTATCTTTTACTGAGTTGTGCCAGTAAAGAGTACTGTAAAGGTTTGTAACCTGTAAAAGCCTTCTTTATCAGTAACTGGCAACAGCCACATTTAGAATCGTATCGCCCTATCAAATGGAACGGGGGTGCGTGATCGCCATTCCTGAAGAGGAAGTCATTCTGTATAAATGATTTGTCAATTAGCTAACCTGTGAGAAAAAAATATATATTGAAGATCAATCCTCTATGTTTAAATACCACATCTTCCCCACTAGGCGTATCCCCTTTACAGTACCTACCTATTCTATTTATCAATTTATATCGATGCAAATTGATACATACATACATACATACATACATACATACATACATACATATAACAATACAGCATAACATATAAGCAATTTGAAGCTCGTATCGATGCACGCGGGGTCACAATTCGCACAAGACTAATTGTGTAGACAGAGGAATTCCATTGGATGTATTGTTTTACACCCGTGCTCTAAAACCCTCGTGTGAGGTATGGTCTCTAGGCAAGCGACTAGCGGAAAAGGAAGTATAAATTTTATGACTAGTGAAAAAGGTACTAATGTAAACAGGCCAAACAGGGTAAAAATGTTACACGGAACTTATATCCTTTTTCATCTGAGCTTTGCAGGATTTGTTACCTTTTCAGTACAGAGGAAAAAATAAACATCATTATTTAGCGCCTGTCATTTCTGAATAAGTCACATTTTGTTCACCTGCTTAGCCACATTGCCCATCCAGAAATCCAACTGTATTAGGGACATTAACTTGGTTTTCAGGGAAAAGTGGTGAGGTACATCGTGTGAGATGTGGATGCACAGAAAAAATACCATGTTGTGAAGGTTGCCAACTATACTCACAATGACAACCACAAGCACTCTAGGAAAAAATTGTCGCGTTCTTGATACTGACTGACGTTGTGAGATCGGGGCGGAGATGAACAATCGCATGCTGGCCTATTAGCCACAATTGCTTGGCAACTGGTTGCCAGTGATTCTAAACATGGTGGAGGGCGAGAGAAGCAGATCCTACAACGCCGTTACGACCACAGCGTTGCTGCTGAGGGCGCCGTCACAAACGTTGAAGCTACAAGTCACTTAGTATTTAACCAACATAAAAATATTAGAATAGAATAGAATAAAATAGGTTTTTATTCGTAAACACACAGACAATAGACATACATGAAAATAACATAGTGAAATTAAAGTGTCACGAAATGGCCCCATCTCAGCATGCTGCTGGCGACTTCCAGCGCTTATCTTCCGATGAGATCATATTATCTCTGGCACTCACAAAGAAGAAAGTTTTCCAGAAAATATTCTAGCTACCGCTTCGCGCTTCTTCCTCAACTCTCGTCAGTCGGTTTATTATAATTTCATGGCATGCGTCGACATGAATATTTCGCTTTGATTAATCTGCGCGAAGCCTATGAACGTCGTATTGCTTCATTAGCTAACATGCTTTGTAGCTTATTAAACTGAGATGTCGTCAGGTCATTTTATAATATTATCATCATATATGATCTTGTCAATTTTTTTGAGAAGAGCCGTCCGCAGTATAAAGCGGAATTTTTAAAAACCACAAAGTTCTCTCCACAAAACCTTGATAATTAGTTAACTTATGTAGTTATTATAACTTCGGGTATTTCATAACTTTAAACTTTGTTACCAAAATTATTCATTCAACTTTGCTGGAATAATTTAAGACCTCTAAAACAATAACTAAAAGAAAACGAGACTCCAAAAGTATTTAACTCAGTGACCAAAAGAATGGCATCATTGTTTTAATGTGAATTCTCTAAAATGTTCTCTTTATTTTGCTAAGTCTATAGTCTTGAACGAAGCTAAGTCTTTACTATTTCTAAAAACAACTAAACAAGGAATTTTCTATCTTATTCGTATGAAGTTAAATTTCGTAGTGAATGCTAAGTATAGTTGGTCCGTCTGTCCATACAACAGATGTTACTAGCAGAAGGTTTATGGTTGTTGAGTTTAGAAGTTTTGCAGTGATGTGTAGTTTTCTTGAACTACAAGTATTTGGAACTTTCTCGTGCCTAAATACATTCACTAGCCTTTTGGAATTTTCAAGAGAACTTTAATACATTTGGTAAGGTAAGAATCTTCTTTATAAATTGGTTTGTATCTCTTAATTAGTTTTTGGCTAAGTTTCGCGTTGGGAGAAGTTGCACTGATTTTGTACTGGTACCTGTCTTGCTCGGTTCCAATCATTGAGAAGACAGAAACTTTAACGTAAGTACTGCATACAAAAGTTATTTAGTCTCGTAGAACCAAGCAACGCGGTTCCTAAACTTCATTGGTATAATTGAAATTGATGGAAAATTCTAGTTTTTTCTTCAGGTTAGCTGGTAGGATAGACTTAATGATATGCTCTTTAAGATAAGTACTTACATTTTGGATTGGATTTGTATTTATTTAAAAGCTAATATTATTCCCGCGGTGGTGAGAAACAATTTTGTTTCACTCGGCAGCAAATTTTATTACCCTCTCATTCCATGAAACCTTCGCATAGCTCAACATTTTTGAATAATTTATTTTTCAATCTTCAGCGTACACGTGTCCCAATGGAAGGTAAACAACAGCTTTGCTCCCTTGTTAAACAAACAACTAGTAGGAACGTTAACCTCAATTTGAGTGGCCACCACAGCATCGTCTGTTGTTACTTTGCTGCTGCAGCGTGGAGACGATCTATGTCACTGTCATTTTTCTTGAGTTGCGTTGCTGTCGTTACCGCATTGCTGTCGCTATTAAAACGTTTAATCCTACATTCAACTTATTAAGGAAAGTAATCGCCAATTCCACGCTGCTTCAAATGCTGTATTACCAAAGCTGCAGCATTAAGAGGGCGGTGTCGATTTTGGAGCAAAAATGTAAAATTGATAGATTTAGTCGTTGAAATTATACATGTTTTGTTACGTAATATCAAAATAACAAATATTGGTTTCTATTAGCACGTCTTCTCATCTTGCCTTTTAATAATGAGGTCGCGAGCAAGCGTCACCGGTAATATATGAAGAGAAGGGGCAGTTTTTAAAAATTCATCAAAAAATTATGGTAGTAAATTATATACAAATTGATGTATAAGAATAGTTTCAGCAAATGTTGTAGATTGTTTACGTATCAAAATTACGTTGAAATTAAGTTGATTTTCAGAGAAATTGTCACTTATTTTGAAGTAATTTCTGGAGAAAATTGAATTCGTTTAACTTTCATTTCCTCGAACTCTAAGTCATATAACGAAAATGTAATCTGATAAAGGTCAAGTACAGGATATTTGTAATACAAATTTACCATTTTTAGCAGTCCAAACTTTACGAAATTTACAAATAAGAGCGACAAAATCAGTGTTTTACGCGCGTTTACCTAAACGTCCATCAGAAAAAAAATCATTACTAATTTAGTCTGTTTTCAAAAAATTGATCTGATAAAAGGCAAGATAAGAAGACGTCCTAATAGAAACCAGTACTTGTTATTTCAATTAGGTAACAAAAGGTGTACAATTTCACCGACTAAATGTAGCAATTTTACATTTTTGCGACTAAAATCGCCATCCAAATTTCACCTTTACAAGTTCCACGTGGACAAAGTCGGGCGCAAAACCTAGTTTTACAATACAGTGGCCAAATACTAGAGATTCCTAAATCACAGCCCCTCACTATGAAAGTTTGGCAGTTTCGACGCGTTCGTGAGTTGAAATTTTATTTAGCAAAACCTTTTTTGAATATTTCAAGTTTGCTCTATTGACTTCCAAGTTTGTGTTTGGCGGTTATTGATTTGAAAACTATTTGGTGTACCTTCTTGTCTGCGGTTTTGGAAGTTTTACGTCAAGTTGGCTTGAGTGATATTAAACTTGGAGATTTTAGTGTGAAGTGTTTACGTAAGGATGAATAAGTTTCATAAGTAGGTACTGATCCATGTCATGTACCTACGCCATCGTAATGATGTACAATAGGCAGGTATAGTCATTATCAAACGTAGTTTAGAACGCGAGCTGTAGAAATTTTAAAAGCTTTTATTTCACTTGCAATGTAACTATGTTTGTACGGGTCAAATCTTGCAAGTGAAATTTAACCCACTTCCCGGTTTCCGATGAAGCTGAAAATTTGCGTATATGTGAACGTTACTTATTTTATAATTTAGTCACAAGACGTACTTTAAAATCCACTCAATCGAGATAGATATTATTTCATATTCAGATATATCATATTTTACGTTATTGTTATTATTATTCAGAGCACACTGTGTCCCACTGCTAGGCAAAGGCCTCCCCCCTCTTTTTCCACTCGCCATATCTATGCTATATCTGGCCAGCCTGTCAAGAAGGAGTCCATTTTACGTGCGTGACCGATATTCAATTCAACGTTGTATCAAAACCAGTTAAAACCATAACAGATTTCCCTTCTGAATTTTGCTCCTAGATTATAGAATTGTTTCGTACTTTGTACTACGTCAAGCCTTACGTATAAATTGCATTGATCCAGTTGTCCAAGCATACTCAATATAAATCGTGATCTTATTGAATAAGAATCCGCACGATGATTGCAGACCGTTTTTAAGATGATTTATACGAAATAATACTCGTAATAAAAATACAGAATCGTGATATAGATGGGTTCAGCAGTAAGAGTGTTAATATTACTAATGTTTTTTTTTAAAGCCAAGCAAAGGCATATTAGTCTATTGTCATTACGCAGGCTTGATGACAATTGACTAATATGCCTTTGCTTGGCTTTGCTTCATTATCATCACCGTCGTCCTAATAATGATGATTATAATTTGTCGGAATCATATAATAGAATGTTGAGTGTTATCAAAAACAAGTTTTACACCATGCATGAAAAAAGTTTGGGGAAATTATATTAAATCTTTGTATCTCTTTTTGTATTAGTTTGTGTAAACGATGTGTAATTTTATTTTTCGCCATATTTTATGTCTCTTTCTTTTATGTTGCTTTCTTTTTGTCTGTTACCTTCCGTGATTCTCACCTGATGGTCTCATCGGAAGATCAGCGCTGGAAGTTGCCAGCAGCATGCTGAGATGGGGCCATTTCGTGACACTTTATTTTCATGTTCTTTTAATGTATGTCTATTGTCTGTGTGTGTTTACGAATAAAGTATTCTATTCTATTCTATTCTAAATAAAACCAAAACTACAGCTATTTTAGAGTTATTCCCAATAGTTATAATATCACAGTGATGAATGACGTTTTATCATTGGAATATTACTTTTAAAAACTAGTGCCTACGCCATTGCTCGGGATTCGTTGTCAAGCGGACCCCAGGCTCTCATGAGCCGTGGCTAAAAAGCCGGGACAGCGCGAGAAAAAAGACTTTTTGGGAGCCTAAAGGCTTCATCCAAACGCTAAATTTTCATTTTCACGGGAACTAAGGCAGTTAACAAGAAATTATTATGATCACTATGATCAGCTACGGACTCTTTAAGGGCTTGGCTTTATCAAAGAGGATATAATAAGATAGAGCGGCACTGTCATAGTAAATTTTGTAACCACTGTAAATTCACTGCTATCTATCGACGTACTTTAAAACTAAAAATGAAGATTTATAAAAATACGTTAAAATGTATTTATATATGGATAAATTATTTTTTTATTTGCATTAATTATTTTTATATGATTTTGACCCATGTTCTTTCACTGATTATGAGTTAAAATTATAAATAACAAACAAAAACGTCAACGCCCTCTATACGAGAGTAGGCCAAAGCTAGTGGCGCCATCTGATCGATAATCAAATTTTCGTGATTTTCGAGGCACGTTTTTTCCTTAGACTGTATCCATCTATTACGGAGTTATATCTATCTTTGGCTTTATGAACCTAATTTAACGTAAATATAAAGTAGTTTTAGTCCCAAAGCTCAGATACCTTCTACTATAAAATCACCTCGCAACTTCTGTACCGAGTACTACCAACCGACTGAGATAATTAACTACGTACAAATTTCCTTCAATGAAATTTAAATCTTAATGAAATGAAACAGTTTCTTCTATTTTGTTTCGTTCTATTTTAAAACAAAACAAATTCACCTCTATTTTCTAATACTCAGCCGAATATTCGTATTCGGCAAAGTCCATATTCGGCCCATCTCTACTATCTCAAGCCTACACCTATAGTCGTATTCTTGCCTTTGATGTGTGTAGTCTTTCTTGCACACGAATCATCTCATATCTCTTCTCATCCGTGACTAATACAAATCACTCCTTATTATTATTTACCATAATAATAGTGAATAGTAATAATAATTCAGGGTTATGCCAAAACTGTTCCAAGAAATCGGCTGCCTCTTCTCAGAACTACCTGTTGCTGGACAATAAGCCTTCTTCCAGTCATGATTTTGGAATAAAACGTAACAACTGCACGCAAAAAACGAAAGGATAATAAGCTTTATAGACTAAAACTTACGACTCAAATTTGAACTATCCGCAAAGCGCCGATAGCATCTTTTACTTTTAGGACGAGCAATGTAAAAAATAAACGCATCAAACTTTGAGTTGCACAATTTTGAACTCTTTACACTTTGAATTAAGGTTGAAATAGGTTTGAGTAGAAATAAGGGATGCACAAGTGAATAAAAAATGACACCGTTGGGAAGGTTGTCCATAAATCAATATTGAATTATTAACATGAAGCTTTTGGTAAAAAATGGAGGTTGTTTTATTAGAGAGTAATTCTTTAAAATGCTATTAGGCATGGTTACGTTTTTAGTTAGTGATTATGCTTATATGAGTCCCTGTCTCTGTTCACATATTTTTCTTAAATGGTTTTCGACCCTAATGAACTCCCTTTTGAGGTTTTGAACTTCAAAATATTAAACCCTATGCTATAAACCGCGTCTTGCAAGGCATTTATTCTAGCATGATTTATTTTTAGGTATCGTTTCTTTCTCCACTCTCTAAAGGTTGTCTGGAAGAATTCGCTCTTTAGCGATAAGGCCGCCTTTTGTTTACCTCCGTCTTTATGTATTAAGCGTCTTTCATTGTAAATTTATTTTAAATGTACTTGTAGGCACAATACAGAGGGTTTGTATTGTATTTCTGTTTTACGATTTGAAAAATTAAAGTTTACCCTAATATCATGATAAATCAAGAAAAAAAGAAAAACTAAAGATATTGTTAGAAGATCAAAGAAGTATGTTAAACGATTTGTTTAATTCCCTCTATGTCCTATGTCTCGAAGTTTTTAAAATACATAGTTATACTTATGGGATGCATGGCATGTGAAGTTCATAACATAACAATATAAAAACCATGGAGACTATATAAAGGAGCCAAATTTCTATGTATGAAAAGTGTCCATCAATCAACAGTAATTAGGCGGCGCCACCATACACCGAAATACTACCAAAAACAACCTACGTAATTTGGTCGGGTTATTTGTTGCCTTATATGGTTCATGTTATACTCATGTCCCAGAGCCTATCTAGCGCCACCGGAGAGATTAGGAACTATTATTTAAAGCTGAAAGCGGTCACTTTTGCAACAATTCTGCCATAAGAGATTGGCATCCTTTCTATACCATCCATAATCCTGTAGTCAATACGCTGCGAAGGTCTACCGTAGAGGAATAAACAATGACTTTTTGAATTACTTGGATTTTTTCATTGAAACGGCAAGTAAGATTACATTTTATAAGACTTCCGGAAAAAGGAGGATAAAAATTGGTTCAGATTTGTTCCCTAGTTTATTTTACATTATTAGGTACAGTAAAAAGATATCGTACAATACCATGAGAAACATACAATTCACATTATGGCTTAAGAGAGATTAGGAACTATTATTTAAAGCTGAAAGCGGTCACTTTTGCAACAATTCTGCCATAAGAGATTGCGATCCTTTCTATACCATCCATAATCAAAACTTTATAAAAAGTTGTCAAATCAGATGTAAAAATCAGAACGCCATCTTGTTTCCAAGCTATACTGTTAGAAGCACCTACTGTTACTGTGTGAAGGTATACTATAGTATCTAGTAGTAGGTATACTCTAGGCCTTGGTCACTTTCTCTTAGTATATGACATTTATTTCAATTTTTTCAGTTTTGTTTCGTAAGCTATCGTAAATATACATTTCCTTTTGTAATTCAGAAGCCCAAAAATCTGTAATGATATGACCTTTGTAAGTTATTTGTAGCCAAAGGACACGTGATCATAAGAATGAACCCGAAATAGATTTAAGACCTTCGCCTACAGGCATTGGGAGTGAAAACCACTAAAGACGAAGTTTGTTGAAGGTACGGTAGCAACAGTTGCTAAGTAGAAGAGGTGTTAAAATCAACAGAGCACAACCAGATCAGTGCTATGAAGTGAAGGCATTTAAAATAATATAATTAAAGTCTGACCAGTAATATATGATCATTGTCAAGAGGGCACTGTTATTTTCATGTAAGGGTAACAGTTCAGTATGAAAAAATTAGTTCCAGTGAAATTCCGCAACATGGCGCGTGATCATATATTCCTTGTCAGGCTTTATATATACTAGTTTTAAGGAAATAAATCATTAGTTGTGACTTTCTAGTTCAATCACGAAATATATCCTTATAAATAAGTTGATATGGCCAAGGGTAGTTGGAAAGGCATACATTTAGAAATTTTATTGTCTAGGGAGTTTAGAGGAGGGGGAGGCAGCGTCCCCCTACCCCTGGCACCCCCTGGCGACGCCCTTGTTGGTGTCCAATGATCATGTTTCTGTATGGACCAAAATTAAATCCTCTGGCCATCGCTCCATCATTAGATCAGCTCGATATATCGATATTAACAATCATCATCATTCTAGCCTTCAGTCGCACTGTTGAGTAGCCTGTCTTCGTGTACATTTATCCCGGTCCTGGACTAGTCTCATCCAAAAGTGCCCCGCGGTTTTTCTAACGTCGTCCATCCAACGAGCCAACGGACAACAAATGTGAACCCAATGTCATAAAGTGGTTTTATTCACATTCCGAGATTTGAAGGTGACCTAACACTAACACGGCAATTTAAATAGGAGCTACAACTAGTTGGAATATGTTTATAAACAATAACAATAGAGTATTTATACCTAGGTATAGCTCAACCTCAACTAAACACTACCTCTTGACTTCCACTCGATTTCTAAGCAAATCTATTATTCCCTTTAATGTTTGCTATTCACTATTCACCAAAGTCACCGACCTCCAGTCCTCCACCCCACTCGGATCACGTGGCGAGTACCGGTTGTCAAACAATGGTCCTATTTTGTTCCCTCCTGTATTGTGAGGGTTCTAGTGATTTCGAATGAGTTATGTTCTATTTAATACTTTTAGAAAATATTTAATCCGGAGGGGACGTAAGTATGTTGATGGCGATGTCAATTAGAGGTACAATTGAAACTACATGGTACTTACGTATTGTTTGAATAAGTATACATGTATACATTAAGTATACATACAATAGGTTAGGTATACACTGTATATTAATGTGTAAACTAATGGGCCCTGGAAGGAAAGTGCCTTTAAACCTTAGCTTAACTTAACTGTATCGACTAGTAGAATTAAAATAGCGAGTGTTTATTTTTTGCAATTTTTAGTCGGTTCGATACGCTCCCGGGCGAGACAAGCGAATTTAAAAAATCTTTGAATGCAGTTTTGTTTCTTTTTAAAATATAAGAGCTGAGCTTGTGGCGCGTTATTGAATAACTCCATTAAAAAGAGCCAAGTCAAGAAATATAAAAGCTTAGCAAGTTGATAAATCTACACCTTTGAATTAATTGTAGAGTTTTAAAAGTGAGGGCTCCGAAGAGTCCGAAGCTTCGCAGTAATTTTAATCGCATCATATTCAAAGCCCAAACTTTGATATCAACATTAAACATGAGAATAACTCTCAATTTCACATTCGTAATTGCAAAAGACATTTAAATTTTCAACATTATGTTATTCTATCCCAAACAGGATACAACAACTTACATAGAAACAGCGAATTCTCTCTTAACGTAACACATACGCAAACACACATTTAAAGGGGAGTGCTCTTGCTGTATTTTCTGTTCCGCTTCTTTGCCCTTTCCGAAACTCGTCCTAACAGCTGATAGTTCTTTACAAACATATCTCCTCAATCAAATTTCAACTCTGTGAAGTTTTCTTAAGACTGGAATTAGCTTGGGGAAATCTCACAATGCATCGTAAATTGTTTTTTTCTCCGCTCGGGGCCATGTGTAGTCTTCGTTTGTGTTACCCTTCAGAGGTTTTAAGACCTTGCGTTTTTACTTGAACAAAAAGGTCGTAAGTGCCATTGAATTTGTAGTAAAGTTAAGACGTTTTTTTGTGAATCCGTTCTTGGTGTAGGGTCATTTTAAAAGTAGGAACGATGTTAGAATTTTTGTTTGTGCGTTTAATTTATTAGAATTTGGGATATTATTGAAACTAAAAGCCGCAGAGATGTTAGCGATGTCTTAAATATATTTGCTACATGAATGCTGTGAAAAAAAATATGATTATCGGAGTGTTTATTCCATAGACATAGTATAGTAGTTATAGACATGAAGTCGAGCGACCAGGGGTAAGAGAAATACATATTTATGTATTGACAGGTTAATGTATGGCAGCATAATCCTTTTCCTCTTTCACTCTTATAAATTTCAGTATTTCGCCATCGCCTACCTATGCTGCCATAACCCGACCATTAAAAAAAACCCGGTCGTTGATAAGGACAAAGCATGGCACTATTTTCTCTTTCCTCTTATAGGAATCGCAATAAGACTATCTTTCTCTATCAAAGAGTGTCAGGCCCTTGGTTGATTCCGTAAATGTGACATTCAGATGACGACTACAGCAACATTAAGGTGACGTGCGGATCTCAACTGCAGCTGTATTACTGTTGCGGCGTCATTGTTGCTGTCGCTGTGTCAATTTCTTTGATAAATTGAGTGACGTCTGCCGCCGCATTACTGCCACGATTATGACGTTTATTCCATCACTCTTTTATCAAGGTAATTGATAAACATAGCAGCGGCACTAACAGCAGCAGTAAGGTGACTGTCCATTTTCAACCGCAGCTGCGTTACTGCTCCGACACTACTGCAGCGGCCTGAACGCGTCGGTGTTATTGTCAATTTCCATAGTAAAATGAATGACGATATCGACTGCACGTAATATGGTGATTTTAACGTTTTCCCAACCGCAGCTGCACTACTGCTCCGACACGTCGGTGTTATTGTCAATTTCTATAGTAAAATAAATGACAAGGCCGACTGCACGTAGCATGGCCATTTTTGCGTATTTAGTGTATTATTGCAACTGCGGCTGCAGACCGCACGTCAAATCTGTCACCTGCACTGAAATGTCTTTGGGTCACAGATATGAGTAGTTCTAAGCAAAGAGGATATAACCACTACGTTCTAAGGAACACCCACGGATAAACAACCCCGATGGTACCGTCGCCATATATCGCAGATATATCGGGGCGGCCAAGGAGCTCACAAATATCTGAACACGCCTTTATTGTCAAGGCGCTAGAGTGCATGTTCAGATATATTTAGCACCTCGGTCGCTCCGACATATCTGATGGCGACTGTAGTACTACTGTAAACTTTTTTGCTAATCTATATTGAGCCATACGAGTATCACAAAGCCAGTTAGGAAACTAGAATGATAGGTCCGAAAAAGAGAGTGTCAAATTCGGAAGTTAACTATAGTCTGGCAAACCCTTCGAGCAACACCGGCTTCCGACACGTCGGAAGGGAGGAGCCCAAGTGATATCTTACCGTACAAATCGTTCTGCCATTTTTTGCGGGGGAAAACGTGCACACAGTCGCACTTCTCACTCACTACTTGCAAAATCCAATCTCTAATTAGGATTGTTCATTTTTTTTAATGTTCTATTTCGAAAACCATTTCGAGATATTAGGTTTTTAAACAGTTTCCGACATTTGCTGCGATATAATAATCGAGGATTGAAGATATTTCAACAAATATACTGATGACCTTAGTTTGACCTTCTCGCGAGGCTGAATATAATAATGTCATCGTATAGTAAAAGTTATCGAACCATAGTAAATAAATCCGTCACTCACGTAATTGTCAAAGATGTCATTGTCATCAATTGTCATAATAAAAAAATTCAGTTAAACCGCTAGTTTCTTACGATTTGATTTATAATTTTTAATACCTAAACAGTAGATTTTGATTGCTTAATATATCAAAAACCTTGTTTCCACTTGTGGGAATGATTTACAAAAATTATAGTCCGCGAAGACCTACGTGAAAGACGGTGTTGTCGTGAAGTAAATGTGGAATGGAATACTTCAAGTGTTACACACAATATTGCTGTGAGGATCACGTCGATGTAAGTATAAAATTAATATTATTTTACTACGAATATTTAAAAGTCCATTTTGGTGGTCGGGTCACTATTACCTATTTATTTTCTGTGATGATGTGGCCAGAATATCTAAAGACAAACCGTTTAACACAGCTTGTCCGCTACTAGCTCCGTTTTACTGATTTGAAGTTAAATTCAACAAACAGACATACATATATGTAACTTATAACCATCTTGCAAGCAATAAATCATATACATACAAAAATACATAGTTATATTCAAAATACAACATGAAACTGAAAAGATAATTTCTAATTTCCAGGTACCTACAAGTTGTAGTTCAAGGCTCAAGCTGCTGATATCACGACCATGGCGGACAAAACTAAAGTTAATAAAGAGTTGTGAAAAATAAAACATGTCTTATTTTTTACTTTTTTATTAATTTACGAAAAACCTGTTTCCCAAAAAAGTGTATACATTATATGTTCAACATGTTCTGCACGTAAGGTTGACATTGAGGGCTTTGTTTAGTAGCATTCAGTTGAAGTTGATTTAGGTTCTACTCTTGTTGATCCAGAAAATAATTGTATAGTTTATTATTAAATCTATGCTCACGCCCAGGCACTATTCTTGCTATAACTTTACATTCTCCGCCTTCTCTAGAAATTTGTACATTATATACATCCAATAAAACTAAGGTATATAACTTAAGGCAGATTTATTTATTTATTTTTATTACAAGGGGCAAAGATGTTATTTAATACCTCATGGTAACATATTGATATCCAAACATACGAAACGATACAAAATTGAACCACGAGAGAAGCGAATGGTTTAAAATTTAGAATATTGACAGTTGCGGAGGTCTCAAGGCATGAGGGTTAAACAAACTGTGTTACAGTGCAACACGTAATTCTTCACACCAACACGAGGAAACCATTTATTATTCAAATTAATTTATTAAAAGTTCTTTCTATCGGCCAAGGTGAGGGAAATATCTTTCTTCATAAAGGATTTCTTGTCTCGCCCGTCAAGTTTTATATGGATGGTGCGGTCATATCATAGAGTGCCGTCGCCCATTCACACCTGCAACTGGACAATATGAAGTGTAAATTACAAATTATTTTATTCATCATACTTCACTGTTTGGTACCTAAAGAAAGTAAAATTGGCTTAATATGGATACTTAGAAAGATAAATCTGTAATATTTTGCTAACACCGAACGACTGCCTGCCCACCATTGGATAATTTTATTCTTACGTGTCGCATCGTCATCTCCAGAACCCACGAATCACTTTGCAGAAATCAATAAAAGGCCTGCTAAAAGAGCCTACCTGGCATGGTTTTGAGGGGACGTTTATTACAGACTTCTAAATCCAGCCGCACGTTTCTGACGGCCGAGTACCTATACGTGATGCAGGTGGATCAAGTGCGCACTCCCCCCGTATATATCACGAACTCCATGAGTCCCGTTTCCGTCGGATTGCTGTGTGCGGTGGTTACGCATTTAGGCAAGAGGATGGGGAAGAAAATTTCACATTGTGAACTTACCTTAATGTTAAGAATAATTTTTCCTCTGCATTAATTTTATTTGAGTAATTTGATTGTATTTCGTCAATTATTAAGTCTCATTCAATGTTGAATTGCTTTTCATTTAATCGGCAATATTATCTGAATAAAGGATCACCATTAAATATCAGATTTTTTATTAATATTGCGTAGCTGCCTTCGTCGGACTCTGACTATTGTAGAAAGGCAAACTGGTCTTCTTTTTCATGTAGCATGTAGCATTATCGTCACTCGCTTCTTCACGTAAAAAATACAAAAGTAAATTAGTATTTTATTTGTACGGCTGACATTATATGACTTGACATTGACAAGCCATCAACGAACGCTGTCGCGACTGCACGCCGCAACAGCCGCAGTCGTGCTGCTACAGTAGTGCGGCACCGCGTAACGTCGCAACTGCAGGGCAGCGGTAGTTACAAATGGACAGTCACCTGTAATGTCACAACAGTAATGCAGCTGTAGTTAGAATCCACAACACACAACACAGAACACACACACACACACATTCTACATTCGGAAGATCGCGGGTCACTTCTGGATGAGATTACCTCAGGTACGGGATAAGTGCCGTGCTCGAAGAAAGGCCTGTCGGCGATGAGCGATAAAAGGCTGATATGATAATGATGAGGTAAAACCCAAACGTCACCTATAACTGTTTTAAAGTTGACGCGGACAATGCCACTGCCAATGCAATGCCAAGTTCTATGGATGGTATAGAAAGGATCGCAATCTCTTATGGCAGAATTGTTGTAAAAGTGACCGCGTTAAGCTTTAAATAATAGTTCCTAATCTCTCCGATGGCGCTAGTTAGGCTCTAGAACATGAGTATAACATGAACCATATAAGGCAACAAATAACCCGACCAAATTACGTAGGTTGTTTTTGGTAGTATTTCGGTGTATGGTGGCGCCGCCTAGTTACTGTTTTTTGATGGACACTTTTCATACATAGAGATTTGGCTCCTTTATACAGTCTCCATGCCAAGTTCCTTGAAAAATGAGTGACAGTCATTGCCGTGTTACCTATAGGTAATATTAGGCGAAACTATGCGTAGGTGGCACAATCTGAGGCTCTATAGCGAAACAAGAAAATCGAAGTTTCGTTATCTAACATCTCTGTCACTTGCATATTCGAGCGACAAAGAGGCAGATAGCGAAATTTCCGATTCGCGTTTCCCGGTAGATCCTCTACAAACCGTCTTGATGCCTCAATGTCAGATTTTATTATCTTTCAAACTATGGATGGTATAGAAAGGATCGCAATCTCTTATGGCAGAATTGTTGTAAAAGTGACCGCGTTAAGCTTTAAATAATAGTTCCTAATCTCTCCGGTGGCGCTAGTTAGGCTCTGGGACATGAGTATAACATGAACCATATAAGGCAACAAATAACCCGACCAAATTACGTAGGTTGTTTTTGGTAGTATTTCGGTGTATGGTGGCGCCGCCTAGTTACTGTTTTTTGATGGACACTTTTCATACATAGAGATTTGGCTCCTTTATACAGTCTCCATGTTTCAAACCTTGTCAAAAACCTGTTAAAGGTACAGTATGTAAGTTACTCTATGGTTTACTAAAAAGGCTAGTGCTGCACTGGTGGCAGAACATTGCAGTAATATCCCCTATTGCCGCGACTAGAACGTTCAATGCTCCTGCTTGTAATTTCATTAATACAGCTATATGAAACCAGATCAACAACAACCTAATGGATATACCTATTCTAGGCCTATATATGGGGCATTTTCTATGAAAAGGGACCTTATTGTCGATGGCGCTTACGCCGCACAGCGTCGCGCGGCATTGTATTTATATCGGAGCATCGTTTATAATGGCGTAAGCGCCATCGACAATAAGGTCCCTTTTTACAGAAAATACCACATATTTACCAAGCTAAACCAATACATCGTTTTAGAATTACAAAAACGATTTTTAGGTCATAGGTTTTGTCAGCGTGTACGGATACGGAACACTCAAAGCGGGTTTTATTTAAACAGTCAGTCCTATTGCTGCTATTGTATTTCATTTTTATCAATGGGTAAAAACGGGACCCTATTACTAAGACTGTCCGTCTCTGTCTGTCCGTCACCAGGTTGTATCTCATGAACCGTGATAGCTAGAGAGTTGAAATTTTCACAGATGATGTATTTCTGTTGCCGCTATTGCAACAAATACTAAAAAAGTACGGAACCCTCGGTGAGTGAGTCCGGGTTCTAAGTCTAATAAGGTGGATTAAAGTGATTAAACTTCTTTTCTCTTCCCTTCTAAATATATTAATATATGTAATAAGGAATTTGCAATAAGGCATAAACATACGGCTTATCCGAAATAATTACCTTCAAAACTTCTCCAAAAGCAATCTTGCAAATCAAATAATACAATTATTCTCGTCAAATCTTAGTCGAGACGAAAGGAGTTGGCAAATTAAATAAATGTACCTACAAAACAAATTTCATATAAAGTTGTGTCCTGAGGACGATGTGAATGTAGCGGGGAATGTCAGCGAAATTACATTGAAACTCTTATAGACAGACGTACCCAGTTTTCCTTTTGAAATACCTAAAGCGTATAAAATATGTTTGAAGTTATTTCAATACCTTTCGTACGTGTGAGATTTTTTTTTTTTTTTTTTTTATGAAATAGGAGGCAAACGAGCAGACGGATCACCTGATGGAAAGCGATTACCGCCGCCCATGGACACCCGCAACACCAGAGGGGTTGTAAGTGCGTTGCCGGCCTTTAAGATGGGAATACGCTCTTTTCTTGAAGGTTTGAAGGTCATATCGGTCCGGAAATACCGCAGGCGACAGTTCATTCCACAGTTTAGCTGTGCGAGGCAGGAAGTTTCTAGAGAAACGTACAGTTGAGGACTGCCAACCATCTAAGTGGTGAGGATGGTAATGTTTTCGCGTAGGGCGATGGCGAAAAGAAGCTGCAGGGATTAATCCGAACAATTCCTCGGAGCACTCCCCGTTATACACGCGATAGAAAATGCAGAGCGAGGCCACATCTCTACGCAGCGCCAAGGAGTCAAGCCGTTCCGAAGTACGCTGGCAGTCGACAATTCGAGTCGCTCTTCGCTGGATGCGGTCCAGAGGGAGAAGCTGGTATTGGGGTGCCCCTGCCCATAGATGAGAACAGTATTCCATGTGTGGGCGAACCTGCGCTTTATACAGCTGTAGGCGGTGGGCCGGCGTGAAATACTGTCTCGATCTGTTGAGCACACCGAGCTTTTTTGAGGCTAATTTGGCCTTACCCTCTAAATGGCCGCGGAACTGGACTTCACTCGAAATGTCGACGCCGAGGATTCCGATACTGGCTGCGGCAGTCAGGGGAGTGCTCTCAAAACGAGGTGATACGACAAATTCTAACTTTTTTGCGGTAAACGCGCAAACCTGTGTCTTGGCAGGGTTAAAACGGACTAAGTTTAGTCGACCCCATTCAGAGATTTCTTTTAGGGAAGTCTCAATTTCAGACACAAGTTTGTTCCGGCTCTCGATGACGTTTTCCCGAGAGATATTGGTGCGGCCGGTGTAAGAGGCATCACCCGTACTATCATCAGCATAACAATGAATTCCGCTGATTTGCAGCATGTCATTGATATGCAGAAGGAATAGCGTGGGTGATAGCACACAGCCTTGGGGGACACCAGCATTCACAGACATGGAGTCTGAGCATTCGCCGTCAACTACGACCTTTATGCTTCTGTCTGCTAGAAAGCTACTGACCCATACACATAATCTCTCGGGAAGCCCATAAGATGGTAGCTTCGAAAGAAGTGCTTTGTGCCAGACGCGATCGAAGGCCTTCGCTATATCCAAACTAACAGCCAATGCTTCACCCTTTGTCTCGATTGCCTGTGCCCAACGATGTGTCAGGTAGACTAGAAGATCACCAGCCGAGCGGCCTCTACGGAAACCGTATTGTCGGTCACTAAGCAACTGGTGGTCCTCTAGGTACCGAAGGAGCTGGCAGTTGATAATGGACTCCATTATCTTCGAGAAAAGGGAGGTTATAGCTATTGGCCTGTAGTTGGATGGATTTGAGCGGTCGCCTTTTTTAGGGATCGGGTGCACCAAAGCTGACTTCCACGAGGTCGGGACTACGCCGGAAGAGTAAGAGAGCCGAAAAAGACGCGTTAAGACCGGTGCCAACTCGGGAGCACACATCTTCAGCACAACCGCAGGGATTCCATCGGGCCCACTCGACTTATGAGTGTCGAGGGAAAGAAGTGCTTTGCGCACCGAGCTTTGTTTGAACCGGACATCCGGCATATAGCTCTCGCACCGCGGTATGGTCGGCGGCGCGTTTCCCCCGTCATCCAAAGTCGAGTTGGACGCAAAGAGTTTGCCCAGAAGATCGGCTTTGTCTTTTGCGTCGTGGGCCAATGAATCATTCTCCGTGTGCAGAGGTGGAAAAGATGGCGTGCAGAAATTCCCCTGGATAGCTTTGGCAAGAGACCAGAACGCACGATTTCCCGACGGGAGGCGCTCTAATTTCTCGCCAATTCTACCAATGTGCAGCGACTTTGCTCTGGCAATAACTCTTTTGAAGGACCTGGAGGCAAAGTTAAACTTCTTTTTTAATGCGCTAGTCTTTACATGAGATGGTCAAAAATCGTAGGTTCAGACGACGCTTGTGATGTATAAATCAGAAAAAAACTCTCGTAAAAAGTGCAAACAAATAAATAAAAATTCGGGGACGTATAAAATGTTAATAAGCTACCTTATTAATTTGTTCTAAATAACGAGATTGTTTTTGAAACGGTTGTTATTAGCGTAGATTTCCGGTATAATACACGTAATTATTTCTTAGAATAAAATATGTTTAGTAAGAAAAGAATACTAGGTTTTGTAGCACACAGCTAGCGCCATCTTTGAGTTACTACTAACATCACATTATGTGTACTGTCTACCTAGTATTTACAGAATTTCGAACCAGTTCACAGACAGACAAACATTTCAAGTGTTCAGTAAAGTATTGTGGAAGTATCCCGAAGAATTTTATCTTAGATAGATAATTAAATAATATTCTAGATTATACATTAAACAGATACAAATAGGGTACGTGAATGTTAATGCTAAGTTTCATGTAATTGTGGTATTTTCTATAAAAAGGGACCTTATTGTCGATGGCGCTTACGCCATTATAAACGATGCTGCGATATAAATACAATGCCGCGCAACTTTGTGCTGCGTAAGCGCCATCGACAATAAGGTCCCTTTTCATAGAAAATGCCCCAATTTATGCATGTCCTTTTTTAAATAGAGCGTACTTACCTTCGATTGTATAGGAGCGTCTTATTGGTGACGGGTACGTGTGACTCTTAAAAGGCTAATCTAATTAATCAAGCCATATTAAACATGAATACCAACAGAACTTTAATTTTAATCCATAATCTCCTAGTTTAAACTTTCACGATTTTTACTCATTATTATTCACAACGACGGGACTTAATTGCGTCTTATTTTACGCGATTAAGTCCCATCGTTGTGAATAATAATCTCCTAGTTCTTTTCTAATCATGTGATCTATTCACAAAAGCTTCTTACTTAACAATTACGTGCATCTATACAAAAAAAACCGGCCAAGTGCGAGTCGGACTCGCGCACGAAGGGTTCCGTACCATTACGCAAAAAACGGCAAAAAAATCACGTTTATTGTATAGGAGCCCCACTTAAATATTTATTTTATTCTATTTTTAGTATTTGTTGTTATAGAGAGAAATACATCATCTGTGAAAATTTCAACTGTCTCGCTATCACGGTTGATGAGATACAAGATACAACCTGGTGACAGACAGACGGACAGTAGTCTTAGTAATAGGGTCCCGTTTTTACCCTTTGGGTACGGAACCCTAAATATAGGTACATTTCGAAACCCCTTATCTTTTGTTGCACCATTACGAGTTATGTTTTTATTTCAGTCCAACTGGTTTTGGATAAAAAATACTACCTGCTCAGTTGCTACTGACTTAAGGACGGAAAGCATGGGGTCTATGGAATCTTATGTAGGACAGAATGTTGGGACTTGGGATACCTATGCGCATGAGTACCTATAGCATGAAGTAGGTATGTATCTACCCGTAGGTTTGTATTATAGCAAAGAGGATATAATAGGATAGAGCGGTACATAGTAAATTTTGTAACCACAGTAAATTCACTGCCATCTATCGATACACGATTAAAACTAAAAATGAAGATGTATCAAATACGATAAAATGTATTTATATATGGATGAATGTATTTTTTATTTGCATTAATTATTTTTATATGATTTTGATGAATTATATGGAAATGACACCTGTCACCCTACCCATCGAATTTGAAAAATACAGTGAATAGCAGTGAACCCTGTATAAATCTCGATTCATGCCAATACCTAATTTGAAGGGATTGAGATACCTTATGACTGTTATCAGCTCGATGTTACCATAATATGTATTGGATTGTCACCCAACTTACATATGTAAGTATGTGAAGTTTCAGCTTATCGGACAATGGAAATGGCAGCAAACATACCTGCATAAGTACTAAGTACATTCTAAGTTTAAAATAAAAGCTTTTAAAAATTTATTTTACAGTACATACTTATGATGCTACTTTCTCGCACTAGAGCGTAAAAGAGCACTTTTCGTGCATATGTCTAAAGTTTAAAGGGCCATATGCCATATGTACTGTAAAACGTTGTACGATACACGTGCGAATAGGTAATTCGCAACTCGTGTCGGTTTAAAACACTCCCTGCGGTCGTGTTTTAATTTATCGCCACTTGTTTCGAATTTCCTCTATTCCGCACTTGTATCGTAATACGATATACCTACATATATTGATATATATGTATATACATATATTGTATTTACGATACAAGTGCGGAAAAGAGGAAATTCGAAACGAGTGGCGATAAATTAAAACACGACCGCAGGGAGTGTTTTAAATCGACACGAGTTGCGAATTACCTATTCGCACGTGTATCGTACTACGTTTTACAGTACATATGGCCCTTTACACGTTCGACATATGCATGAAAAGTGCTCTTTACGCACTAGTGCGAGAAAGTAGCACCATATGTACTGTAAATAACTATTTCATATGGCACCTACGTTTGAACAACTTTGGGAACAAATCAAATTATTTTATTAAATATTTTGATTTGTGTTTTTTAAGTAGTAACACTACTTTAAATAAATTATAAACTATAATAGAAGTCATATATTAATAAAAAAGCGAGTGGCGAGTGGTGGAGTGCTGTGGCGAGGTGGCCTAGGGGTTCATGGCGTTAGCCGCGAGAGCTAAAGACGCCATTTCGAATCCGGCCTACACCACTGGAGGGCTTCGTCACTTTTTCTTTAATATATGACATTTATTACAGTTGACACGTTTGTTACGCGTGTTGGAGCGGTACAGGTAGCAAGGCAAAAATCGCCGTAATGACGTTAAGGTTTTGATAGAAAAGGCACCAGAAGAAGTATTCAATATTCATACAATAATTTGTGTTCCTTGCCTTCAAACCAGCAAGTCATGACATATTGACATGACAATTGTAACGCAACGTTGTCGTTGATGGATCAGCCCATCTGGGCTCTAGGGTGTGATTAATTTTGTCGATTTGTCAGTTTGTCACATGATTTTAAACGATTTGGGGAGACTGGGGTAAGTTGAAACATGGTAACTGAGAATACTAAAACTTGCTCGAAAAATGCGATTGATTTCTCTAATTTCGATATTAATTATCCGATGAGATGTATTAGCACGATCTTCAGCCCTGCCACTTAAGGGTCCAGCTCGGTTCTCCATACAAACGTAGTTCCGCTCTCATTTTAAAATGACTGGCTAGATTGCTCTGAAACTTTGTACTTACAATAGGATAAGATATATTTATGTATGTAATTACTTTATGTAGCTTCAGATACCAGTTAAAAAAAATACAGCGAATTTAAGTTTTTCATACAAAACATGTTTTTACTCTATTTAGTTAGTTTTATAAACTGGAGCTATATAAACTAAGTTCAGACATATACCTCATGTCATTGTATGTGCAAAGTTTCATTACAATCCAATACGTAGTTTTAAAATAAGAGCAGAACTACGTTTGTATGGGAAGGTGCAAGTCGCCCGAGCTTGCCGGAGACAGACGGCTTGTGAGATAAGAAGGTACTTTCACAGTAACTAGTTTTTATCAGTAGTAAGTCATAATCATAACCAGTAAACAACACCTTAATTAAAGTCTCAAACACACTACTTTCACAAACGTTCATATTCTTCCTATAATTCAAACACCCATACAATACCGGAAAGTTAAAAAAACCTAAAACTCCAGACCATTCCACACATACCTACATTTTAAAATTAACCTTAACATTTACTACTAAAGTTATTTTTTACTTGACACTAGCGACAACCCTATTTTACCTATAAACTACACAAACCATACTTCAATATCTATATACAAAATAAAACCTTACTGCATTCAAACAGAGTTCAAAATCTCTCTCTCGATACCCATCACGAACACATTCAAATATAATGCGTGCGGATAAGCGGAACATTCCAAAAGCAACTTTACTTCTTATAGCATAGAGTTTAAGTTTGTAAGGCTGTCAATATCAGATGTGTGTGTGCGTGCCCATACCCAGTGGCCCCAGTGTCAGGTAGCATCAGCTGTTGCGTTGCGCCCGCGCCCATATGATTTCAAGGACGGCCTGTGGTTTTTTCTTCCTTTTTTATACGTGTGACGTCTGCCGTCTCGTGGTGATTATCGTGATAATGTGATATGGAAAGTAAAAATATCTTAGAACGTATAAATTTGTAGGGTAAATAATTTAAAGGTACCTATATCACCTAATTATAAAATAAATTAGTGTTGGAAATGTCTGCTACTTACTTATTATAAATGCGAAAGTACTTCTGTCTATCCATCTGCCGTCACTTAAACCGTTTGAGGTCCGGTGAAGGACATACGTTAGTTTTAAACAATCTTCATCAACATAATCCATTAATACTGGTGCATTATGAACCCGATATCAACCGTATTAACTATTGAGCATCTCAACGCCATCTACAGTGAAATTCGCACAAACTAATCGTATCATCATCTTCCTCGCGTTATCCCGGCATTTTGCCACGGCTCATGAGAGCCTGGGGTCCGCTTGACAACTAATCCTAAGAATTGACGTAGGCACTAGTTTTTACAAAACTAATCGTATGTTACTTTATTTTTATTTTATAGCCTTTTATCAGAATATGTGGTATCGTTTGTTTGATTATCTTCCATTGCTAATTCTGTGTGCCCTTTGGCAAAGGCCTCCCCCAACATTTTCCATTCTTCTCTCTTCTGTGCCAGTCTATTCCAGGGTTTGCCAGCTGTCTTTACCAGATCATCCTCCCATCTTCTGAAAGTATTCCTCTCTTTCTCTTTCCCTCTTGGGTACCATAGTGTTGCTGATTTATTCTATTTGTCTTCTCTAATTACATGGTCCATTTCCACTTAAGTGTTCTTAGTTTTTGCACCACATCTTGGGTCTTTGTAGCTTTCCTGATTATGTTGTGCCTGATTTTATCTTTTTTTTCTGGCTAGCTTCGCTCGTGGTTCAACTATAGAATCCTTTCGCTTGCTCGTGTTTCAATTCCACACTCGCGGGTAAAATACAACTTTGCACCCTTGTATAACAAATAACTATTATATACATTTTCTTTTTATAGAACATTTATATATTTTCCGTATTTCATAGTTAATTAAGTACTTGTAATACGCTTTGATATAATGCCCGTGAACGGTTCCGGAAAATCGTAATTATTCAGAAAATGGATCCCTTTGATATTGCCGCTGTTAATATAATTTGACGTTTGGTTAATTAGCGCATATGTTTGTTTGTATTTGCAAAATTTCGAGTAATGAAACTGGTAAATTGCAAAAGCATTTTTTTTAAATGATGCAGTAGAAAAAATGCATAGGTATTTTTAACAAATCTTCACTAAACGATATTAACTTATGCTTATGGTTGACTGGTAGAGAATGCCTTTTGGCATCAAGTCCGCCATTTGTACATACTTGTATAATATTAATAAATAATACATATGTATTTTTATTGTTGCCGAATTTTAGTTTTCGTTAGATTTGGATAAAATATGGCTGGTTTGAAGAGCTCTTTATTCGTATCTAATAGCGCCATCTAGTTTTAACATTTATAAAAACTCCTTAATAATAATAATAATTTAAGCTTAATTTAAGCTTGTACCTACTACTGTTTTTTACTGTTTTTTTTTTTGTATACTTACTGCGACAATAAATGACTTTTTATTTATTTATTTATTTTTAATTATTTAAGACTTAAAATACTTTATTTATAATTTTAATCTACTTATATAACAATTATAACTGTAACTCAGTGAAGTCCAATTTTACGTTTTGAAATAACAAATACACAGGATGGCAATTTTTATACGAAAATAACTAAAATGTTGAAATACCTAATACTCCTTTACAACATCGACGTTTCTCGCGACGGTGTATCAGGTGTATGTATGGGGACTTTTAATCTTCTTTATTTATATGGGCCAATGTAGATAACTGTCATTAGATATTTAAGAAATTTTCTTCTCCAATGCAAACATTACCAACTCCTAAATCTGTAAGTGCGAATTCGCAGCCAAAACTAGTCCATTACTAACTCAAAACCAACTTGGTAACTAAATAAAAGCCCTCAGCAACCTCCAACCCGCACACGTAACGCGATTCGTTAGAAAAATCACATCAAACTTAGTTTTTTTCCGTCTGTTCCAAGTCGCAACTACAATAACTAAACAAACGTGCATGTGTGTGTGTCGTGTTCCGAAAGCTTACATAGATCGGGTCAAGTCGGCGGCGGGTTTCACTCGATACCCTTTTGGAAGGGTGTGAAGGGATTCTTCCGCATACCTGCTTTGGAGCCTGTTTGATTGGAAGTATTGAATTCAATGCGACTTCGTAAATTAATTGCTTTTGTAAGAACGTTTTTACATTGTCCAATCCGATATCGGATGTAGGATCCGACATCCGCGTAGTCAGGCCGCGGGGGCGCGCCCGGACGCCGTTTTTAGCGCACACTCCAACAAGGATCATCCCTACACATACGCACACAAACAAATATTATCCGTCCGACAGCTGACGGGGGGCTCCGACATGGCTGAATTTATCGGAAGCGCCTTTCCGATACGGATGTCGGAATACGCCTATGACAAAAACAGCTGCAGGAGAGTGCCATTGGCATTAAGTCCTCTTATTTGCGTTATTTATCGTTTCTTAGTAATAATGATTTATTAAATGCATAAATAAATACAGAGAAACTCATATATCTTACATCTTACTTCCTTCCGACATCCGATACCGGATCGGAGAATGTGAAAACGCTCTAACGGTAAACTCCAGGATATAATTACTTCCAGTTTCCAGTCAACTAACCTTACGATTTGGTAATACATTCTGTCTGTCTGTTACCTCTTCACGCTTATACCGCTGAACCGATTTAGTTGAAATTTGGTACAGAGATAGCTTGAGCCTCGGGGAAGGATATAGGATAGTGATAGTTTTTATCCCAGAACTAACCCCTCAAGGGGGTGAAAAGGGGGTAGAAGTTTATATGGGAAATTAATAAAAAGCAGATTGGATAAAAATAAGCACCCCAAATTACTTATTTCACGAACGGGGGCAAAAGCTACTTCTTTAAGACCAACTTAAATTGGTTTACTCACTTTCTCTCTGCAAGCGTTCGAAACCTCACCCCTGTTGAGAGCAACGTAATCGGGGGTATAAAAAAAAGATCGACAAGCGAGACGCCCACATACATGTAAACTCGAGTGCGAGCGGGACAGATGCTGTGTTTCGTCGTCGAATTCTTTTTTTCAAAAGCGCAGCGGGAGGCAAGGTGCAGGCGGTGACCTGAGTCCTGACTGATGCGTGATGGAACGGCCATTTTACCCTGTATGTAGAAGGTAGGTTATATAGTGCAGAAGTAAGAAAGCGGGCGAGGTGGTCAAAATTATCTACACACGCTCTTACATCTTCAGTAATTATAGAAGGGCTAGATTTAACCTTTCATTAGTACATATGTCGTCAAACCCCGGTTATATGGGCATTGCGCTAGTTTCCGTCCATGATCTAGTTTTCGTCCAATTGACGGATTAGCAAATAAAATACCTTTTTCACTTTAAAGTAGCTAGTTGCAAAATGTAATTTTTATGTGGATAGATTCACCTCCTCCTCCACCTTACAGAAAACCGCAGCCAAATAACACTAGACCCTACTAATAGTGTTGTGTTCCTGCCGGTGAGTAAGGTTGCCAGAGCTCGAGGGAGAGGAGTGTTAGGGTCGGCAACGCGCATGTAACTCCTCTGGAGTTGCAGGCGTACATAGGCTACGGAGACTGCTTAACATCAGGTGGGCCGTATGCTTGTTTGCCACCGACGTAGTATATTAAAAAAAAAATTGTTTAGACATTAATGATTGAAATAGCCAATAAGTCCTAATTTCTGCAGCAATATAGGTTAATATAATCGTCAAGTGGACGAAACCTAGAGCTGGACCAAAACTAGGGCAATGACCCTATGTAGAGCAGAAAAAAAGATGACTAAAAATTCGGTCAGGATCAGGATCCGTGTTAAGGGGCCCACTGATTATCAGTCCGCCGGACGATATCGGCCTGTCAGTTAGAACAAAAATTTGACAGTTCCGAACAACTGACAGGCCGATATCGTCCGGCGGACTGGTCAGTGGGCCCCTTTATACACAGAATGATACAGACAAGAAGTTAATAAGTAGTTTAATTATCTAATTTCATTAATTTGTATTTTTCTATTATTGCCATATATTTTTAGTTTCCAATTTATTGTGATAAATTGCATATTTTCTATCTATTTAACTAGATTTAGTTAAATAGATAGAAAATATCTATATATATATATATATATATATATATATATATATATATATATATATATATATATATATTTTTTATCGCGTATATATATATATATATATATATCTTTACTTGAAAATAATTGTAGTGTATAACTAGCCTTATGAACCGATTTTGCATGTACTCAACCAGCCTTAAAGTTTATAGTCTATGATTGTTCATTATTTTAGTATGTGGGTATTTTTGCACTTTGTAATTTTTCCTCAGTCACCCGTTGACCATCATTGGCCACATCATCTGTTGTATCCGAACGCTGTAAAGGGTTCGAAACGTCGGGATGTATTATAAATTCAATATACGCGATATAATCCATTTTCATAGTTTTATTTCATGAGTAACTATCGCGGTAACCGAAGACAATATTAGATTTAGTTATTAAATTCAACATGTGTCAACAACCCTATACTGCTATTGTATTAATGCTAGTATAGTCTGAATCCGAATGGTTCCTTAATGCCCCTTGCTTTTACATTCACGACCACTAGCGCCATCTCTCGAAAAACCGCCGCACTTCACTTCAAGCACTGCATTAATTACAAAGTTAAGACTAATAAGGCAGATAACTAACTGTTAAGTTACTGAGGTAGATAACTGTTGTTGGGTACTTTATTACTGTACTTTCATAACAATTTTCCAAGTTATGGGATTCCGTTACGTCCTGCTTTCGTAGAAAAGCGTAAAACTATAGGTACTTTTGACAAGTCATGGATAGATTTAATTAGGCGACCTCACTGAGTAATTTAAAAAGTAACAGAACTTTAGTAATATATTACTAAATTTTGTATTTTTATATATTTATGTTTGTTTTAATAATATTTAACCAACAATTTTTGATTAATATCCTTAAACCGATGTCCCAATTTTCGTGTTAGTAGTTAGTAAAAAAATATTTTTTTAACAATAATGATTAGCTACAACATATTATCGGCATATTATTCGGCATTTAGGGTAACTACTACTCACTTATATTAAAAATAAAAATAACTTATAATAATAGGCAATTTATTTATATTTATAATACAAATAAAGGCGATGATTACCAATTACAAAGTTATATTTTTGTACTCTACATTCCGAGTGTTTAATGCCTTTTAATGAAATATTGTTGGCATTATTAAAGGTTTTAATAGTAACAGTTTTCAATACTCATTTCTAATATGCAACCAGAAAGGTAAAGGTAAGGCCATGGTTTCCGACTAAAAGCGTATGCTGGACTAGTTTCACATTCTATTGGAAGACAACTTATTTTAAACATTTCTATATTACGTACAAGTATAATTCGTATAGATATTGTAGTAAACACCTTACCTAAAAATGTACTGTATGATCTCATTAACATTGTTGAAAACCACGGCAGATGTATGCCAAGACTAAAAAAATACTACCTAAGTCTAGAGTAATGTATAAAATAGATGCAGAGATTTGATGTGTATAGATTAGTTTTATATATATATAATAGTATAATATAATTATATACCTAATAGTATTAAGCAAACGCGGATCGGACCGCGCGAACTCGCCAACTATTACATAAACCAAAGAGGTTTACAATAGTGGCATACTGGCAAAAGTTGTATGAATATTTAAAGTGAATAAATAAATTAAAAAAAAAAAAAAAAAGTAATAGTCAATCATGTTGCGTTCCGAATGATTCTTACAAACAGACCATCACCCACATTCCCTTATCTTATAACCTATTTTAACAACACAGCTGCCTGAGCTGTCCGCTCAGCTGATCACGCACACACGCGCGTGCTTGCGCTTGTGTGCGTGTGCGCACGAGTGTGCGTGAGGGCAAAAACAGGACTCGTTTGACAAGGCGAGCTTTTGTGCGGCATCCGCTGGTGGGACAAAGAGTAGGGAGGTAGAGAGTTACAGAATAATTGAGAGTGAATACCTTTTAGGTAAGCATGCATCCTCAGTGACATTTAAAATTAAATTAAAATTAAATTAAATTAAATAATCATTTATTTCAGGCATTGCCCATAGCAGTGTTAACCACGTACTTCTGAAGCAAAAAAAAGAAAAAATGTCATATGACATATGACGATCAATTTCGCAAATAAAAAAAATCTTTTTTATATTTCAATGTACATATTTGTACATATAAATTAAATGTTGTTTGGTAAAACTATCTAAACGTATTTTTTTTCGTAATACCTAGTTTTTGCAAAATGGTACCTACTTGTCACTTTTCGATAAATGATGATTATGACAATAAAAAAGTTTTTTTTTAAATTGGTATTAACTGAAACTAGGCGAATCCCAGAAAAGTTTATAGGACATTTTAGTCTTTACATATGAGCAGGAATAGATAGGTACCTATATATACTGTTAAAATCTTTCGGGTTCCTCGTGGGCACGTGGTTGTATACAATTTTATATAAAGCTTAGAATAAATTTAAAAGTGGAAAAATTACTGCCTTGGGTGAGACTTGAACTCACGGCCTCTGGATAGATACTCCAGCGCTCTGCCAACTGAGCCACCAAGACCTCATCCATAGTCAGCAAATCTTCCCACTATATGGGTCTAGGGGACCCTAGCGACATCTACCGTAGGAGTGTTACACTTCTTAAACGGCCACCGGAGTTCCAAGTCATATTGGAAATTCACCAGTTACGATGTGCTACCTATTCTATATTAATTTTTAACAAGCAGAAACGTCTGCGATCGATGCTATTAAGCTTAGAATAAATTTAAAAGTGGAAAAATTACTGCCTTGGGTGAGACTTGAACGCACGGCCTCTGGATAGATACTCCAGCGCTCTGCCAACTGAGCCACCAAGACCTCATCCATAGTCAGCAAATCTTCCCACTATATGGGTCTAGGGGACCCTAGCGACATCTACCGTAAGAGTGTTACACTTCTTAAACGGCCACCGGAGTTCCAAGTCATATTGGAAATTCACCAGTTACGATGTGCTACCCATTCTATATTAATTTTTAACAAGCAGAAACGTCTGCGATCGATGCTATTAAGCTTAGAATAAATTTAAAAGTGGAAAAATTACTGCCTTGGGTGAGACTTGAACTCGCGGCCTCTCAAGTCTCACCCAAGGCAGTAATTTTTCCACTTTTAAATTTATTCTAAGCTTAATAGCATCGATCGCAGACGTTTCTGCTTGTTAAAAATTAATTTTATATAAACTAAATACAGATGTCAGCCTAAGCAAGATGCTTTCTCTAAGGGTAGGTAAGCATCACATTTTATTTTCGTCGATCCAGAGATGTAGCGCTTTTTCTAATAGTAATATTAGGTCCATCCTTTAAGTGATCCAGATTTGTAACTTTCGCTTTTCCTTAGCTTTTGATAAGGCTTCTCATAGAACAATATATGATTGACTAGTGACCCGCCCCGGCTTCGCACGGGTAGTTTAACTAATTTACACAAAACCTTTACAAAAGCTTAGCTGGAAGAGATCCCTTAAGGGGATAAGTTCGCCTTTGTACACATTTACTGTATCCTCTCTGTGTTATGTACTTGTTTTGTGCAATAAAGTGTTTACTACTACTACAAATTATACATATAAACCTTCCCCTTGAATCACGCTATCTATTAAAAAAACCCCTCAAAATCCGTTGCGTAGTTTTAAAGATCTAAGCATACGTCTTAGGGACAGACGGCGGAAAGCGACTGTTTTATACGATGTAGTGATAAGGACTGTCCTGTCTCTTCATGCATTATTCTTTGCCGGTTCCGAGTAATATTAACAAATGCACTCGTAAACTGTTCGTGCTCTTACATTTCACGCGCGTTGTCATCCATTTCGGTGCAACTATGACTGATTGCACTCAATATTGGGCATATTGCACCGCATTCCATCGATTTTATGAGAATTTAAGTCTCCAGCAAGCTCGGACAAATTTCACCTTCCCATACAAAAGTAGTTTCGTTCTCATTTTAAAACTACGTGTTGGACTATACGTATGTTATTACGTGTCTTGCTTTCTGTAAATCCTTGTAAGCAGTGGCGTAGCTAGGGGGGGGGCTGGGGGGGGGGAAGTGCCCCGGGCGTCATCCAAGAGGGGGCGCCAAAATGGGCAAAAGGCAGCAGCAGGGAAACTTTTGTCAGTAGTCAGGGGGCACAAATTTGGTGACTGCCCCGGGCGTCATATCCTCTAGTTACGCCCCTGCTAGGGACTCGGCAGGACATGTTCAGCCTAGTCTCAGAGTCACTGTGAAAAATTAGTTAACAATGTTTTCTGGCAATAAATATTTTTGTATTTTTTTTGTATTTTTTGTAATGAAACTTTGCACATACAATAACATGAGGTATATGTAGACTATGTAGTCCTGTAATTAGTTTATATAGCTCCAGCTTATAAAACAAACGAAGTAAAGCAAAAACAAGTTTTGTATGAAAATCTTTTTTTTTTTTATAATACGTCGGTGGCAAACAAGCATACGGCCCGCCTGATGTTAAGCAGTCTCCATGGCCTATGTACGCCTGCAACTCCAGAGGAGTTACATGCGCGTTACCGACCCTAACACTCCTCTCCCTCGAGCTCTGGCAACCTTACTCAACCTTAAACTTAAATTCGCTACATTTTTTAAACTATATTATCTGAAGCTACATAAACTAATTACTGTCTGTCTGTGTGTTACCTCTTTACGCTTAAACCGCTGAAGCGATTTAGTTGCAATTTAGCATAGAGATAGTTTGAGTTCCTTGGAAGGACATAGGATAGTTTTTATCCCGAAAATCATTCAATAAGCGGTGTGATTTCTGTAAACAATATGCTCAAATTTAATGATTGCTATTAGACTATCCAGGCGCTATACTTACTCTATCTGCGGTTACTAATTCCACACAGACGAAGTCGCGGGCAAAAGCTAGTTATATTATAATATGCTTACATTGAAGTCTCAGCTTCTACGTACCTTGAATAATACACTGTACGTCTGTCTGTCTATATGCTTTATTCCCAAGTGAGTAACTGAACGGCTCTAATTGGTCTTCAATCCTCGCCAGACACGAATAATACCTGTAGGGTTGTCAATGTTGTCACGCAATAAATTTGGAAGTAAATATATTGTGTGTAGTGCAACACGTTACTCTTTTTTTATAATTATATAATAGTTATATTTAGATCAACTAATAATTTGCATTATTATTATCTAAAAAAAAGCGTGAACTAGTATATCATGTATTGCAAACTGTAATGGTTAATATTTTTCTAATTAGTATAACAAACACAAGACAAACTACTGTGTAGTCTAATAAGACATGAATTATTTTTTGATAAGCTAGAAGTAGGTTAGGCTACGATCTATCACAGAAGTCATACAGTTCAGTCAATGATTTTGGCTTCTTAGATACAAATAATATACATGCAGGTGTAGATATTATTAAAGTAAAATTCTGCAAAAAGTTTGTAAGTATAATAAAGGAATGACGTATGCAATAAACATACCTTGTGTTCTAAAATTACTGAAAAAAAAAATTGTGTCTAAAACATCTCCCCGTTTTACGGTTAGTTTTCTATTACATCCTAGGTTTTTCTAATTAGATAATTAGCACACGTCTAATAATATTAAAATACATATTCCAAAAACTGAAAGATGTCATATTCTAAAAATAAGAGACCAAGCCCTGCAATGGCGGAGACCGTATGAGAACCAGCATCTTCAGCTTACGCCCTGGATCTCTTCTCCCCCGTCCATAGGCTACCCCATCACGTCACGTTAAAAAAACATAAATCAAAATACATGCTGAAACATCTTTCATCATGTAGTGACTTTATAGGTCATACTGAACAACTTTTATTATGGGACCAATGCCGAAATCACGAAAAAAAATTTGGCTGTTTTATACATTCCGGCTGATGTGATGCCGCTGATTTCTTTGGGACAGCCAAAATTTTTTTCGCCATTTCGTCATTGGTCCCATAATAATTGCTCGGTATGACCTATAAAGTCACTACGCAGAGTTTCAACGGTGGTTAAAATTTCGATAATTTTAATAAAATAATTTGTTTTGTTTCAAGCAAGGCAAGTTGACAGCCCTGCAGATCGATCTACTGCTTCATGCTGACATTTTAAATAATTTTAATCCAGTCCTAAGCCGGAGGATGCATAAAGAAATTGATAGACTCATAATATAAGCCTATCAATTTCTTTGCGCAGGGTTTCTTTAACTTTTTGCAGTCACGGACCATTTTCACAATTTAAATATTTCCACGGTCAAAAAATATTTTAGGAAAATAATAAAAACCCTTATCTATATTATTTTTAAATTAAGTTTCATTACACTTAGATATTATATTTAAAGTAGATAACTGACTTACTGCGGACCCCAGATAAACATGCTACGGACCCCTAAGGGGTCCTTGGATCCCACTTTAAGAAACCCTAGTTTAGCGTGAAAATCGAAATTTTGAGAATCAAATCGAAATTTTGAAATTTCGTTATCCTTTTCGTTCGTGTTCCTTGTATATTCGAGCAATAGAGAGGCTGAGTCGAAAGAACGAAGTCTGCTGTAGGCCCTCTGCTTTTTTGTTCATTTAAAGCAGTAATGTTTAACCTTTTCAACATCGTGACCTCTTTGACTTAAGAAGATAGATTACCTATCCCATTTTAAAATGATTTTGGGCAGTTAATTCTTTCGCAATATCGAGTCTTGCCTGAAGCGCTGAACTTTTTAATGTTTTTCTTTAATGATACTTAAAAAAATAATGTTATGAATATGACACTGATGAAACTAGGATTTTACATTGCAATTTGACATTTTTTTCTACCATTAGCCTACTTATTATTATACGACATCAATAAATTAAAATAATAACTATTAATAATAAACTGACAAATCAATTCAATTAATCATTGACCAATATAATTATTTTTGACGATATATTCTTAGATTTAGTTTCAAGATTTGCGGTCATTTATTTTATTTTAATTTTAATTGATTACTAATAAGTAAATGTAATTAGCCTAGAATAATATTACTATTGTGTGCCCTTACAGGGTGTCATGATCTGACTTTATATTATGTAACACCTATTATGTACATGACAATACAATAAATAAATGATAAATAAATGATAAAAGATTTATTTTTGACTGCTATTATCGAGTTCCTAGCGAATAAAGTCACTGCAATAAAAAAATAACTAAAAATTCAGCTACAAAGCATTCTATTGCGAACCTGACTCTTTCACCCTTTTGGCCGAAAACTCGTCAAAGCGTACTCGACGACTTGTGACGCTGAAACTATTGACGCACTTTGATGAATTTTATACGGGAAACAAAATCGGGAGTATAAAAACCGGCCAAATGCGAGTCTGACTCGCGCACTAAGGGTTCCGTACCGTTACGCAAAAAACGGCAAAAAACGTGCGTTATATAGGAGCCCCATTTAAATATTTATTTTTCACCTCAGCAGCTCGAACAAGTGGGACTTTCCTCACTCCAGGGAGTGAAACAAAGTAGGTTTTTAATTTAGTGAAGGCCATGAACTGCCACTTCATACTTTTTTTTGTTTCTCTGTAATCTAATGTTTTGTTTTGTTTCTGTGTTTTTTTTTGTCTTCTGTGTAATTCGAAATACGTTTTAACCTTTAATATGTTCTCACTACTGAGGTAAAAATTATGTGTGCAACACGAGAGCAAAGTTATTTTACATCTCGTGTTTTTGAGTCTTTCGCTTTCTCGGGACTCAAAATAAACACTCGCAAGAAAAACCAACTTTCCTCTCTTGTTGCACAAATAACTATTATTCTGTTTTTAGTATTTGTTCTTATAGCGGCAACAGAAATACATCATCTGTGTAAAATTCAACTGTCTAGCTATCACGGTTCATGAGATACAGCCTGGTGACAGACGGACAGACAGACAGACAGCGGAGTCTAAGTATTAGGGTCCCGTTTTTACCCTTTGGGTAAAACCCTAAAAATTGTACACGGGTATGAGAAAATATTACCCATCCACCTAGGTACATGAGTTGAGTGAAGCTTTAAGTTTAAGGTTAGAAGCTGAAGCAGCGTAAAGGTGACGTTCGTTACTGTTAATTTCCTTAATTTTGCAATGTTTGCCATATACACGAATGTTATATAATACACGTCACTCATTTTCTTCCCCGAACGCTTTGACTATACCTATACATAAGAGTCGCGGGCAAGCTCGACCGAATTTCACCTTCCCATACAAACCGAGTTCCGTTCTCATTTTAAAACTACGTGCTGGATTGTAACGAAACTTTGCATATACAATGATGAGGTATATGTATTAGCACAGATTATATAATACTATACGTATTAGTTTATATAGCTCCATCAGTTTATAAAACAAACGAAATAGCGCAAAAACAAATTTTGTATGAATAACTTATATTCGCTGATTTTTTTAACTATGGTATCTGAAGCTACATAAACTAATTACAGACCTATATACCTTACCTTATTGTATGACTCTAAATTATGTGGAATAAACTCTGTGGGGTTACAACTTACAGTCTGAAATAGGAGTGTTCATTGTCATTTAACGGGTTGTCAACGTGCATGTGACAACTCAAGAGACTACAGTAGCCGACTTGGTACATAATTATGTAATAAAAAAGTTAACCAATATCCATGTTTCCACATTTTCACGATTCGTGACCAACTGTACATTGCTCATGCATTTCGCAATTACATTTATGCATATATTATTATGTGATGCATTTTTTTAATGCACGCGACCTGTCCGGTATGAAGTGCTCAGGGTTTGGTCAATGACTTTGAATAAATCACTGAAAAAATAATTACCTATCCGAACTCATTGTAATTCAAAAAGTAACCAATAATTAATAGTAACTTTAATATTAATTTCTCTATATAACGAATATTTTGTTATTTGTATAGTTTGCACTGTATTTAAATTTTATTGCTAAGCTAACAATATTAACGCCATACGAAGCGATTAGTAGCAAGGGTATAAAATAAGTTTTATGTAGTTGAGGGCGGTTATTAATTGTCGGTATTAGCATAATGTAAACAGTTTCTATGATTACTCAGCGTTTCGTGCAATCAAGATGCAAGCAGAATGCTACTTGGTGTACCAATGTTTTTGGTACGGTTAGGAAAAAACCCTTCAATATGAAGATTACCTATTAGAAATTATTATTTGTCATCCTCGCGTTTTCCCGGCATTTTTGCAACGGCTCATGGGAGTCTGGGGTCCGCTTGGCAACTAATCCCAGGAATTGACTAGTCTTTACGAAAGCGACTGCCATCTGACCTTCCAACCCAGAGGTTAAACTGGGCCTAATTGGGATTAGTCCGGTTTCCTCACGATGTTTTCCTTCACCGAAAAGCGACTAACTCATTGGTACTTGGAGTTTGAGCCCGCGACCTCCGGATTGCAAGTCGCACGCTCTTACCGCTAGGCTACCAGCGCATTAAAAGTAAAATAACTTAGATTATTTCAGAATAAGAATCAGAATCAGAATAGCCATTTATTATGGACCGGATAGCCGAGCGGTTCAGGCACCTGTCCGGTAAACGGGGTACGCTGGTTCGATTCCAGCTCTGGACACTGGAGGCTTTGGTCATTTTTTCCTTCCTATATGACATTTATTTCAGTTTATAGTTTAAATAGTAGTGTGTCTACTTGAAAAACCACAAATTAAAATATTTTCATAGAAAATAATTTAATTTGTTCTTAGAGTACTATAAAATTATAATTATTAGGAACCGGTGCACCAAACCATTTATTTAAGTTAATTAAAAGTTGCTTAAGGTGCTGTAGGTTCAGAGAACGGAGTTTTTGAAATGTCGTAGCGCTTTTTGACATCACAATACAGTTGTCAAAATAACAATGTAATCAGTTAGCTGCGACCATGACCAGTGGAACCTGTGTCGAAATGTCTGTAAATAATGTTAATAAAATAAATTCGTGATAGATCGGAAGAGACGGAAGATCGGTTATAAATGTGACTTCATAAATACAGATCAAATTCATTAGTCTGTAAATAATGGTAATAAAATAAATTCGTGATAGATCGGAAGATCGGTTATAAATGTGACTTCATAAATACAGATAAAATTCATTAGTCTGTAAATAATGGTAATAAAATAAATTCGTGATAGATCGGAAGATCGGTTATAAATGTGACTTCATAAATCCAGATCAAATTCTTTTATTACAATCAGAATTACGCGTCCTATGCTAACTTGTCGCCATTTCAAACAACAAAATTATTAAGACGAATGTTTTATGATAGTAAAGTAGCCAGAATTTATCCTAGATATTTTTGCTGACGCTACCTTCTTTTATTTTCTTATGAGAAAGTTGACAAATGCTTTGTAATTTGTACCGCTCCGCGTCATCGCCGCTTATCGTTACATCGCTATACGCTATACTCGTGGCCCTAACAGCAGCGGGTAGACAAACATTATTGTTGGCTGCAAACGAAAGTAATATTTACTTGATGTAAATTTTAAAATAAAATTCCTTAAAAAATAGTTATTGCCATCACTTTGTGGTATCTATCAGCAGTTACCTACACTAAACAAGTACCTATACAGGGTGACCTTAGCCATTGGACAAACCCTGAAATCCCACGTAGGGTTACTTCTCAGGAATGCTCTCAAATATACCAGTCGCTTTTCGGTGAAGGAAAACATTGTGAGGAAACCGGACTAATCCCAATAAGGCCTAGTTTTCCCTTTGGGTTGGAAGGTCAGATAGCAGCCGCTTTCGTAAAAACTAGTGCCTACGCCAATCCTTAGGATTAGTTGTCAAGCGGACCCCAGGCTCCCATATGCCGGGATAACGCGAGGAAGATGATGAATTTTCTGAATAGCAACCACATAAAATAAAGTATAATTTTCTAGTTAAAATGCCTAATTTAATAACAAAACTTCCGTGAGGCACTCACATATTAAATATATTAAACCGGGTCACTCCGGGTTTATATATTTAATAAAAAGCTTAATTTTAAACCACAACACCTTCGGCATGCCACTGGTATTTTACGGATTTACGTGTACGGGTTGCAGTTACAGCCGCATAAAAACCCTAAATCCTCCAAATGCCTTAAATAATAAGTAGTTGCCGATTAAACAAAATTAATCCTAAATTAATCAGCTAAAACCTCCTGGCCCACCGCTATTAGGGCCGGTAAAACGGACTGCAACCCGACTGCAACTTCTATGGGAACTGCGCCGACGTTGCAGTTGGCGTGGAATCAGCGTGCCGTTCCCATACAAATTACAGTCTGGTTGCAGTCCGCCTGTATCGGCGCTGATGCCACCTTTGATTCCGACTCGCGTGCCATCTGTTTGAGTATTATTGCCTTCGCGAGCAATGGCTTCTACCAGTAGGCGACGCGTCTGTACGTAGTACAATAGAAATTTCCCTGACTACCCGTGCCCTGGAGGAGGCATGGATCGCAGAATGGGAAGCCCTCAAAGACCAAGCGAACCCCTCCTCTGCTCTAAGCGGCTTCAAGGAATCCCGCTGGGTGTGGTCCGTTAACCACCTAAGAACATGAGTTGGCAACTGCGGCCACCACTGGTACAAATGGGGCTGCAGCTGCCACCTGTAACTGCTGGCGCCCAGATCAGACCATCAACCATATCATTCTGGAATTCCCCCTTACCACACACACACACACACACACTTACACAGGCTCTACGATAAGATCCTGTCAGAAGAAGCAGTCGCGTACCTGGGTAAGGCGAAATTCAGCTCTTTTCCAAAATGATATACTTAAGACATTTTTGGTATAAAAATAACTTTTTTGGCATATAACGTACAGGTTTTTTTTATTGTTAACTTAATAGTTTAATCATACCTAGCACTGACTTGTGACTCAACACCGACGCTCAAAGACGCTAGTACGGAGATCTCAAATAACAGATTGGAACAACACTGCCCAGTTTTTAAAAATATTTAGCAACCGTTCATATTTCACACGTATCTTGATCAGAGCTTCGAAACAAGCTGATCATAAATGTGATAATTGTCGTAGTCAGTGTTTAGAAAACTAATTGCACATTGCTGTGTATGTATTTTTAACACGCGAAAGTGGGCCGGTGGCAGTGTGTTACGTTAGGATTACTAAGTTTTTAATGATTCACGGTTAGTTTAACTAGACTTATATTGACCGGGATATGGACCGTGATTACATTTTGTATTGTTTATGAGCTCCCGACCAACCATCACCAACCAACCACCAACCCTGACCAACCTGGTTGGCTGACCAACGAGTATGAACGCGACCAGACGACCAACGAGTGTGAATACGACCGATGGTAACGTTGAAAGCGAACGCAGCCGACGCGCACGAATGAGGGTAGACCGAGCGCGGTCTACACAACTTTGACACCCACCCGCTATCTTCAGTCACCCGTGAATAAGATGCATGTAACTGCGTCGAAATATCGGGAGCTCAAAAAGAATACAAAAGGTAATCACGATCTATATCCCGGTCAATATAAGTCTAGGATTACTAAGAGACACGTGAGTGAAAGAAGGCTAACAAAGGGAGTGTATAAGGGAGAAGTAGAAGCGGGAGTTTTAAGGGATAGACCTCGGCGGACTTTCTCTGATCGGGGAAATCCTAAAGAAAGGCCAGGTCAAGAGCACCCTAAACCGGTGAGCGTGTATGAAGAATGTTATGAAAGTGAAGGAATCTAAAGAGGTATGTCAGGATCGTAGCAGTTGAAATCCGTGGTCTCTGCCTACCCCTCCGGGAAATAGGCGTGATTATATGTATGTTGTACGTAGCAATGTGCAAGTTACAAAACACTCAAAATTTCGTCAATTTCTGGAAACTTTTATGAGAAAATTCTCATTGTATGTTTCTGCTTAGAAAGTTCTCGTTAAGATTAGGGATTATTACTTAATGCTCTTAACTTGTGGAGCGCCCTACGGTCACACGTGTGTCCTTAATTAGTATAGAGTTCCATACTACTGTGAAACTGGGGCTAACTCCCGTGACTTAAAGAGATAATCACACAAAAGTCACAAAACTACTTACTTACTTCGCTGGCTCAGCGACCCGAAGTGGATCTTGGCCACACAAAAACAATTCCTAATTCCTTTGTACACATTTTTTGTATTTTTTCGGTGTTATGTATTTGTTTTATGCACTAGTGTTTTTCTGCTTACTATTAGATTTTAGAAAACTTATTTTCACACTGTATTTTGTATAATAACCAAATTTTAAATTTTGTGATCAAAATTTAATAACAAGTTATTAACCATCATTTAAAATCCATAAGTTTCTATCATTGAAATAGCCATAAGCTCAGTTTTTTTTTAAATTAAAGGTTAGTTAAACTTTGTTCCACCGGGCCGAGTATTAGCATATTTAATGAGACAGTAAAAATGGTCGGAATTAGGGCAGCAACATCACATGGATGGCAAGTACTTTGCTCGGTGCTAAATAGGGTGCTTAGTTATCTTTTGATTACTGTATAAACTGTATTCACTTGCCAAAATTAAATAATAGTCTTATTTTATTAGCAATAGTTAAATAGGTACCGAAGCTCAAAATTAAAAAAAAAGTTAGTAAAACATGTTTTTTTATGATATGATTTCTGAAAACTTGTCAAAAACCTGTTAAGGTACAGTATTTATATTTTTTTACACAAATTACCGACATGGGCTTGTAGGCAAGGTAGGTACAGTCAAGTGTAAAAATATGGGTGCAAAAACATGTCCTAATTCGCTGACATAAGAGCTATGGGCCTTTTTAGGGTTCCGTACCTCAAAAGGAAAAAACGGAACCCTTATACGATCACTCGTGCGTCTGTCTGACTGTCCGTCTGTCACAGCCTATTTTCTCCGAAACTACTGGACCAACTGAGTTGAAATTTGGTATACATATGTAAGTATATGACCCAAAGACGGACATGTAACGTAAACAAATTAATTTTAAACACGGGGGCCACTTTTGGGCAAATATCAAATGAAAGAGCTCATTATGCGAATCTCAAATATATGTTTTTATAATTTTAGGAGAAACAGTTTAGAAGTTATTCAAGAAAATAGGCAAAAAATTACCCCCCCCCCCCCTTTATCTCCGAAACTACTGGGTCTTACTAGATTTCACTTAGTTTCACATAAAAAATAAGTACATTGTTTAAACTGTGTAATGTAAAGAACCCTTGGAACGCGAGTCCGACTCGCACTTGGCCGGTTTTCTTTAGTAAGATGCGTGCACCCATATTTCTACACTTCACTGTACCTCTACGGGTTACACGCACATCAATATTAGGTACTGACAAAACCCGATAAGTCCTAACAAACAACCCTACAATATCAATAGAACGCACAAACAGACGGATCTAGAAATTATTGGCGTATGAACGGAAATCAGTGATTGCCGAGCGGGCAATATCCGGGAATGCTGCGCTTTCCTGCTTCCCAACGGTGGGCAGTGGGCGGAGTCATTAGTAGGTAACTAGGTATATGATGTGAGGGATCATTTATGCTTTTATCAGCGATCAATCGCTGGTTTTGAGGCAAAAGAAAGGATAAGATAACCGGACAAGTGCGAGTCGGACTCGCGCACGGAGGGTTCCGTACTTTTTAGTATTTGTTGTTATAGCGGCAACAGAAATAAACAATCTGTGCAAAATTTCAACTGTCTGTCAACGGACGCCTGGCCCCAATTTCACCACGGTGACAGGTGCGACAATTGTAAAACATCAATGTTGCTGACGTCACAGGCATCCATGGGCTACGGTTACCGCTTACCATCGGGCGGGCTGTATTCCTGTCTGCCACCATCATTGTAATATTTAAAAAAACTTTATTATATCGGCAAAAAACAGGTACGTTTATGACGATGTTTATGACAATTGTCACAAGATTTATAAGAATTTTCGGTAATTCTTGAAAGGAAATAAGTTCTGTGTCGGAAATGTCGGAATTTTGTGACAATTGTCGTGTTTCTTGTGACAATTGTAATTAGCATCGCAAAATAAGTACTTATTTATTGGCGATATAATGCAGTTTTTTTATTATTAAAATGTTGGTGGCAAACAAGCACACAGCCCGTTCGATGGTAAGCGGTTACCGTAGCCTATGGAGGCATGTGACGTCAGTAATAGTGATTTCGACAATTGTCGCACCTTTCACCGTGGTGAAATTGGGGCCTGCTCGCGCTTGCTTGGACCTTGCGGTCAAATCTGTCGTAATATACGTGTTTTGCTAGAGTGAACCATCTGTACCTAGTACTATCATTTATTCCGTGAAGTATGTAATAATAGTTATTTACGATACAAGTGCGGAAAAGAGGAAATTCGAAACGAGTGACGATAAATTAAAACACGACCGCAGGGAGTTGCGAATTACCTTTTCGCACGTGTATCGTACAACGTTTTACAGTACATATGGCCCTTTAAACTTTCGACATATGCACGAAAAGTGCTCATTCCCGCACTAGTCCGGAAAAGTAGCACCATATATACTGTAAAGGAAGTTTCACATTTGTAAATAGGAACTTTGTGTTCGTTACAAAAATGTGAGGATAATATACATATGTGAGGTACCTACATACAAATTATTTTCATCTGGAAAGTTTTGCAATTATTAAAAAAATCCGTCGGCACATCATCACATGAAGATGAATTCAGTAACAGTTTTGAACTGCGTCGAAATATCGGGAGCTCAAAAACTATACAAAAGGTAATCACGGTCTATATCCCGGTCAATATAAGTTCCATAGTCTATTTATTTTAGCATTTTTGAATTTGGAACCGTCTTTTATTCCATTATAGTTCAAAATTTGATTTCAATTTGTCCTTTTAAAACAGGGGCTTTTTAGGACGTAGGGGCATAATAGGTTAAATAGAAGGTGGATTGGTATAATAGGTATCCGAATCCCACTTACCCGGGGACCTGTTAAACCGTTAATCTAGTGTTAAATAGTACTGGTAACGATGGTAACTTCGGGTTTAACCGGTTAACCTCGGATTAGTGGAATGGTGCAAGTGGCGCTAAGTAACCCGAGTGTTGACAACATATCAAGGGACAATAATATGTCACCGACTCCATTATTCCTTTTATATTCTCACACCCGGTAATCCGACGCACGTGTCTTCTGTCTGTCGGAAAATAGGTCGAATGTGCTGTGGGGTAAATGTGCGTTGAGTTGATACACTAAAACTCTGCAATAAGTGACGAATATGTGTAAAGGTCATATTATCAACGGTTTTAAATAAAATTGAGTAATAATGAATAGTTCATATTTATCAAACTACTTTTTTGTAATTTTGTGATTTTTATCCATCAAAAATATTTTTAAAAAAAGTTCTTTAGTCATAGAAAAATAAGAAATAAGTATACAAAACAGAAAAACATAGGAAAAAGTGCCACAAAATCCGGCTGAAAAATTATGCTGGTTTTTTAGCGTTGATATTCTAATGAATAGTTTTTTAGATCGGTACTGTCATAGTAAATTTTGTAGCCAAAGAAAATTCACTGCCATCTATCGACACACGATTAAAACTAAAAATGAAAATCTATAAAAATACCATAAAATGTATTTATATATGGATAAATGATTTTTGTGACTGTCATGCGTTAAAATTGTTAAAAAACAAACGAAACCGTCAATACCATCTATTCGAGAGTAGGCCAAATGTAGTGGCGCCATCTGTTCGAGAATCAAATTTTCTTGATTTTCGAGTCACGTTTTTTCCTTAGACTGTATCCATCTATTACGGAGTTATATCTATCTTTGGGAGTAGGTAAACCAACACATGTCCTGTATATAGGTAAGAGGTATCCGTAGCGTATAGACGCCTATAACTTGATATTGGTATGGTCAAAGATAGATATAACTCAGTAATAGATGGATACAGTCTAAGGAAAAAACGTGCCTCGAAAATCACGAAAATTTGATTCTCGATCAGATGGCGCCACTAGTTTTGGCCTACTCTCGTATAGAGGGCGTTGACGGTTTCGTTTGTTATTTAACAATTTTAACGCATATCAGTGAAAGAACATGGGTCAAAATTATAAAAATAATTAATGCAAATAAAAAAATATATCCATATTTAAATAAATTTTATCGTATTTTTATAAATCTTCATTTTTAGTTTTAAAGTCTGTCGACAGATGGCAGTGAATTTACTGGGGTTACAAAATTTACTATGACAGTACCGCTCTAGTATAAGTTACTCTATGGTATGGTATACTTATTAACCAAACTTGAGATCACACTCATCATCTTCTTGGAGCTTGGGATCCGCTTGGCAACTAATCCCAAGAATTGGCGTAGGTACTAGTTTTTAGGAAAGCGACTGCCATCTGACGTTCCAACCCAAAGTGTAAACTAAGCCTTATTGGGATTAGTCCGGTTTCCTCACGATGTTATCCTTCACCGAAAAGCGACTGGTAAATATCAAATGATATTTCGTACATAAGTTCCGAAAAACTTATTGGTACGAGCCGGGGTTTGCGCCCGCAACCTCCGGTTTGAAAAGCGCACGCCCTTACCGCCCTTAAATATTAATACTGCAAATTCTAAGCTTACAGCCGCAATATTATTCCCTACGCAATCATACAGCCAATATAGCAGTGAAACTCATATCCGGCCATAAGCGAATACAACCGGTTCATTAATTATAAGTAAATACGCTATATGTGAAACCGACGGTATTCAGATTCTAAAGCCTTATCGTTCGTGCGATTTGCGAAAGATATTCGATAACTCGGGCGAGAGATATTCGATAAACGTAAATTTTATTTCCCAAATGTACATTAAAAACATTAATTTTACTTCTCATGTCGAAAGATGGCTTTGACAGTTCTTTCAAGTCTGTTTTGGTTGATTACTATATAAAAAAAATATATTTTTTTTCATATTTTTTGTAACTTTTCGAAATAAATGAATGTGCTAAACGTCCGAAAAATGTCTACAAACATTTTACGTAACAGCTATTTTATAGATTAATTTCTGGGTCACGTTTTCTGACTGTGAATGATCCACGTTATCATATGATTAAAAGATAATGAGTTTATTTTTTGAGAAAAATTAATCTTAATACTAAGTAATCATGGTCATTTGACTTTTGACATACGCTGTATGGAAAGCGACAAGACGTCACATTTAGTAGTGACCAAATTGTAGGCAAAAATGCTTTTTTCTACTTGTCACCTGGAAAATAATCATCATTATAATGATAAACGATAATTAACAACATCATTAGGCTCATCTTTGAATTCTGTATGATCTCTTGTTCTATTGTTACGCGAACCCGAAATCACTCTGTTTAAAAAGCGTGTAGGTATAAATTCTTGATATTATATCGTGAAAAAAAAAAGTTATATATAAAGTATATATTAAAAAAAAATTACGATATAATATTAAGAATTTACCTCCGATAACCTCAAGGATGACATGGACATGGAAAGGGAGCGCAGAGCATTGACCGTTCGCTGTAATATGTTGGCCCGTAGGTTTGCACGGTGTAATGGGGATGTCAAAACTACATTATTTAAGTCGTTTTGTCAAACCTTTTACACGTGCAGCCTGTGGACTGACTACACTAAGAAAACATTTAATGCTCTGCGTGTCCAGTATAACAACGGATTCAGGTTACTGTTGGGGCTACCACGCTTTTGTAGCGCATCAGGTATGTTCACCGAGGCACGCATGGACAGCTTTATATCAATAATACGCAAGAGAACCGCTTCCCTGATGCGCCGCGTGCAGGAGAGTACCGACAGTCTCCTGAATCTGGTGTCACAGTGCCCGACTAGTGCAGTCTGGCGGCACTGGAATTCCATTCATATGGAGTCAAGAGGTACTGTATATAACATATTTTAAGTAGTCTGTAAGTTGCTAACGTATAAAATAAGTTTTTTTTTGTAACTAACATTTCTATGGACTAATTACTTATGTCTGATACAAAATAAATTGAATTGAATTGAATTGAATTTACACTTGATGGTGTGCGTGATACTGCGAGTCATAACAATATTATTAGAATATCAAAACCATAATAAGTATAATAACTCGTGAAATCTGAATACCTCCGGGTATAATTGCATTTGGTAATAGTTGAACCTTATTGGAATTGTGTTTGATGTATAATTAACATAATTATTATACGATGATTAGCGCGCTAAAATCTGCACTTAGAGTAATGTATTAATCAATGTTATGATTACATTTAGTTATTATCTGGGTACATTAAGTTTCAATTAATTATTATACATATACAGTATAGTTACACTACTGTATCGTTGTACTTACAACAATTAGCTCCATGCATGAATTTATTTTTATTTTTGGATTCATAATTTATATCGTTGGAACACCGGAAATGATAAAAATACTTTTGTAAACCTTAACATTATTTTATTAAAAAATATTTAAAATGTTGAAATTTTTTGAGCGGTTGAAATGCTCAAAATTTTTGGCGCGAATTCGACAGAGCGTGATGACGTCACACGTTGGGCGGCCGAACTGACGTTTGCTACTAATGACACTAATCTGTCGAACGCGTGACGTCACGTGGCGTTTCGAGCGTTTCGCTCACTAGCTTTTCGCGGGAAAATTTTCGTACTTTTTATTTATAATTTTAAGTAATTAAATGGTATTTAAAAACGGGAATGCATTTGTAACATGATATAACGGTAACAAACATCCGAATAAAACATATTTCGTTCAAATATAAACTTCATGCATGAGGCTAATTACAAGTAATTAAGTCATAAATATACTCGTTATTTTTTCAATTTACAATTTATATGTTTACAAAATGTGTAAAAAAAAGTATTATTATTAATAAAAAAACTAGCTAGCCCAAAAACGACTTCTTAATTTTTTTATAATATTAGCGACACCTCTCTTGGTATTCAAGCACCCATATGCTACAATCTACAATGTACTAGAGTCGCACCAACTTAACTCTGCATGACATTTGCAATGAAAAAATGTGTGTGTGTGGTGTGTGGTGTGGTCATCTATAATGTCAACAAACCACTCTGTGGTTTAGCAGATTTTTTTAAAATCTAAAAATTATGACATTTGTCATGACACTCCACTTTGTTATGTTCAAGACAAACTATCTAGTTTCTATATACAAGTACATTAAGGTCGGCTGTATTGTTTGATTGGAGTCATCCACGTATAAAAGTTTTCAATGTGTCAATATCAGGCGCTCGTACCCTAACCTAACTCCTCTAAAAGGTCAACGACCTTGTTGTCCGATTTAAGGATTACGTTAATCTTCATGAAGTTTACCGTAATCCGTAAATGCGGTTAATGCGGTTAACATGATGACATGATGGGTATTAGTTACCAGTTTTACTAATTATTTACTAACGACTACTAGACGATTTTCACCGCTTTATATAATACTTATTAGTAAGAGCAAAGATAGATATAACTCCGTAATAGATAGATACAGTCTAAGGGAAAAACGTGCCTCGAAAATCAAGAAAATTTGATTCTCGTTCAGAGGGCGCTACTAGTTTTGGCCTACAGTCGTATAGATGGCGTTGACGGTTTCGTTTGTTATTTAACAATTTTAACGCATATCAGTGAAAGAACATGAGTCAAAATCATAAAAATAATTAATGCAAATAAAAAAAATCATTTATCTATATTTAAATACATTCTATCGTATTAAATATATTAATGACGGGTCACTCACGTGTTTTAAGTCGAAAACGCTCGACATGTTTCACTCCGTACCGAGGAGCGTCATCAGGAGCTTGCGTCGACGGTGACGGACCGGCGCAGACTGCGGGCCGCAGCCCTCCGCGCCCGATGACTCGGCGCGGGCGCCGGTGGCGGCAGGGGGGGCGAGAAACTACCCTCGTTTACGGCATTATTGTCAAATGATGGGTTGCACACAACACTCACTACGTCATTCGCTAATGGTTCGTCCACACTGTCCGTCACCGTGTTGCGTCACCGTCGACGCAAGCTCCTGATGACGCTCCTCGGTACGGAGTGAAACATGTCGAGCGTTTTCGACTTAAAACACGTGAGTGACCCGTCATTAATATATTTAATATGTCTATGTCTCACGGAAGTTTTGTTACATTCTATCGTATTTTTATAAATCTTCATTTTTAGTTTTAAAGTGTGTCGACAGATGGCAGTGAATTTACTGGGGTTACAAAATTTACTATGACAGTACCGCTCTAGTATAAGTTACCCTATGGTAAGAGCTTGTTTACAATTTAACCCTGTGTTACGGCCCGGCCACGACATCGCGCGGCGGCGGCAGCGGCGAGCGACGGCCATAGGTTGGAGCGAGACACAGGGATCGGACCTTTCGTTCCCACCTATGGCCGCCGCTCACCGCTGCCGCAGTCGCGCGATGTCGTGGCCGGGCCGTTAACGGTTAACTTCGATTTAGTAACCCTGAATTGGTGCAAGTGGCCCTAAGTAACCTAGCTGATAATTATAGGTACACCAAAAATGAAGAAATCGAAGATGGCGGCCCTTTTTTAGAACTTCTACCACTACAGTCTTCCAACCACCGATTTAGAGCAAGACATACAGTCTAGATTGAGAGCGAGAGACAGGTATAGAGTTATTTAGTTAGAAAAATTCCTACGGCTACATTTTTTTACCACTTCCTGGCAAACAAACATACGGCCCGCCTGGTAAGCGGTTAACGTAGGCCATGCATGCCTGCAACTCCAGAGGTGTTACCAGAGTCTTTCTCCATAATTTAATCTCGCGCTCGAAACGTCAAAGGTTTTCAAGCCTATTTTATACGCAATTAAGTCCCGTTTTACTAAATCATACCTGTAAGTTTCAAATATGAGGCCTAAACCTTCCCTCACATTTTTGCCTCTACAACTCAGCTATAATTGAGCCATATTTCAAACGCACAATACTCCCAGACAATGGATCTCAGAAACAATTAGAAGATTTAGCTGTAATGGATTATTTATTGCTATTTACCGCATGTTCGGGGTTGTGATTCAAAGGTACAGGTGGGAAAGCCTTCCATTCGCCTCAAATAATATAGATGTAGTACATAATTGATTTCCATCGTATTTTCTCGGAAACGTTCGTATTTGTCATGCTAGTTCAATCATTGTCAGTATTTTTTGTAGCAAGACTGACTGAAATAGCAAAGACACGTTCGTGTTTCCATGAAAATACAATGGAAAGTAATTATTAATAATTATCGTACGCAAAACTACAAAACAGTGGTCCACAAGCTCCCATTTATGATCCAAAATTATCTTTTCGCATCACCTATTCGAAAAAGGGCTTTTTCTTCCCCGCTAGGAGGGATCAAAGTGGCACTTTTCTGTTCTAGGATATGCTTTTTTTCTTTTTTGTATATTATTTTTTTAGGTCTAACAATATTCGGGAACATAATAATTTCCTTATATGTGATGTGAAAAACAGTATGTGTCACATGGTAGCAAAATTATTTACACCTTGGGCGTTAACACTTGAATTCCTCACTACGCTCGGGATTCTATTTTAGAATCCCTCTCTACGGTCAGGATTCAATTATAGAATCTTTCGCTTCGTTCAGGATTTAATGTACGCCCTCGCCGTAAACATGTCATTTTGCTCCTTTGTGACACAATCGACTATTAACACATACCGGCCGATAATATCACCTTCAGGTTTTTACGTGGTTTTTACGGCGAACCTTTTTAGGGTTCCTAGTTGACTAACGAAGTTATTTTGAGGGCTTACCGCGAAATACGCAAATTTCGTGTTTCGCAGTAGGTTCTCTGATCACTGAAACTCGAGTTTGATAAGTTTTGTTGATTGGTGGTAGTATCTTTGGCAAGGTCTCCTTCCGCATAGTTAATTATACTCGTATTGATAACCCTGCCTTATCTTATCTGCAAACACATTATCTCTTCGTAATCGAGCAAGTGGGGTCACGGAGGGAATTAAGGCAATATTCGAAATTAAGGTAACGTTCGGATGTCAACTGCTTTACTGTTGCGGTATCGTTGTCGTCTAGGCTAATGAGTGACAATTGCCCCCGCATTACTGCCACCGCCTGCCACCGCGCGATTACGATGTTTATTATCTGCCTCGTTTTATCAGAACTACTTGCAATTGACGCCCAAACGTTACCTTAAAGGTGACGTTCGAATCACGTTGCGCTGTCATCGTTGCCGCCGCTGTATTTGCCAATATCTTTGGTAAAATGAGTGACGATCGCCGCCACATTACTGCCGCAATTATGACGTGCATTCCGTCCCTCATTTTATCGAGGAAATTGACAGATACAGCAGCGGCAAACCGACGCCGCAACAGAAATGCAGCTGCAGTTGACATCTAAACGTCACCTTTAAGGTAACATTCGGATTAAGACTGCATCAACCTTCTGTTGCAGATGCAAATGTCAGAAATCATATTTTGACACTTGCAGCAGTAATACAGCCGGCAATACTGCAGCAGTCATGCTACCGACTGCATTAATGCAGGAAACCTCAAGTTTTATATGAATGATTAGATTAGATTAGATTAGATATTTATTCTTATAATATGAAATTACGTTATAAATTATGCTAGACTAATCTACATGAATTTATATTATGATCGTCGTTGACTAGATATTTACATAACATTATTTAATAAATTAATAGATACAAATCAAAAAAAAATTCTTACAAATTTTAAATTAAATTTAAATTTAAATTTTATGCATTCATGTCAAAAACAAAACACGGGATTATTAACTAAGTATGAGTATCTCCTATTGATCGTCATGTTCTAAATAATAACTAGTTATATACACATTTCGTTAAGAATTAATAAATGAGAACATGTCAAGTTTGAATGTCATGATAAAAGTCATCTTATAAAAAATATCACAGCTTTTTTGACGTTTCTTGTTGCGTTATCAAGTTATCATGCCTCGTGCCGCAGCAGAACGCTACACTAGTGCAGTTTGAATCTAAATGGCACCTTAATCGAGCAAGTAGGGTCACGGAGGGAATTAATATCGCACTCTCAAAGGAAGTCGACATCATTACGGGGATGTGTACATGGCCCAAACGGAGGTTCACACTGAGTTACTATATTTTTCACTGCACTAGCTCGTAAAAGCTTTCTTTATTGTTCAAAAACTGATGAGAAAGTTGCATTTAACACTCGTGGCAAAGTTGATGCCAATTTTGAGTTGTTTTATGTTGACTTCTTAATGATAAATATTTAATAGCAATCATTGGGACGTGATTTGATATGTTTCACAGTTAGTACCGTAAAATGGGGTGAGTAGGAGCAAAACTGACATTCAAAACTCGATAATATTTTATTTTTACATATGCAATCTGAATGGTGTATATAATAAGTGTTCCGGAAGTTTTATTACACGACGTTTTTGTTTTATTTTGGGTAGTTCCATTTCATAACTTTTATGATAAACAGGAAAAACCACCTCACCCCGTAGTACCTCGTAATTGGGGTGAGATGGGTTTTCATACAAAGGTGATTTTGGAAGATTGTTGGATCTTTTTTTTTAATTATGAGTATTACTATAGCTCCATTTTAAATTGGAATACATTATTTTTTGTAGCAGTAGCCCTAAAAACCCATCTCACCCCCCTTTCATACCTTCTCTCCCCATTCATAACCCAACTCTCCCCGCGAACCCTACTCACCCCATTTTACGGTATGTTCCTCGCGTTAGTATGGTGAAAGACTCCGTGTTTCACTCGAGAGCAAAGTTTGTTCAACCCTCGTGCCTTAAAACCATCACAAAGCTTAATATATCAATTTTCGAATTTAATTTTGGAATATTTTGCATGTTCGGGTATCAATTAGCACGAAGAGTTAAACAACAACTTTGCCCCCTTGTAAAAAAATAGTAGATTATACAACAGGGGCATAAAGCGACCCATTTTTATCCGAGCGCAGCGAGGACCAATATAATCGAGGATAAAAATGGACATTTATGCCTGAGTTATGTACACTACTCTACTTTTACTTAGATTGTGAGTAAAATATACAAAAATATTCAATGTTGTAGGTTATTTTACCGTATTTATTCAAAACTAAAGAAAATTGTACTAGGGCCGGTCTGGGGCGCGGGGCACGCCGGTCGGGAGCGCGCCGGCAGGGCTAACAGTTTGTATGGCAGATTTTGGACTTTATTGCTAAGTCAATAAGGGTCGTAATAGATGATTTTACTTTATGCTCTAGAAAATAGTATTTTCACTTCTCATGCTCGTGAAATTCGACTTTAAGTCGTGCGTGGACGGCATAAAGTTGCTTGTTATGTTCTAGAGCATAAAGTAAAATCAAGTATTACGACCCTTATTGACTTAGCAATAAAGTCCAAAATCTGCCATATAAACTGCCAGCCCTGCCGGTGCGCCCCCGACCGGCGGCTCCCGACCGGCGTGCCTCGAGCCCCCGGCACAACCGAGTACAGTTTTCTTTAGTCTTGAATAAATACGGTAATTTAACCTAAAATATTGGATAGTTTTGTATGTATATTTTACTCACAATCGAAGTGAAAAGCAGAGTGTATAACTCTGGCATAAATGTCCATTTTTATCCTCGACTATATTGGCCCTGGCTGCGCTCGTACCAATAAATTTCCTCGGATAGAAATGGATCGCTTTATGCCTTTGTTGTACAATCTACTATTTTTGCTTTCTTATAAAAGTAGTAGCCAAGTGAGAGCACGCCCCCGAAGTCACCTTACAAATCCCGGCACAGCCCCTCAATTTGTGATGGATGGGACGATCAGCTTTTTGCGTTGTATAAGTAGGTTCAGCGAATGTGTTCGCGAGCGAGTATTCTCGGGGAACCAATGTAGCGTGGTCTTGAGATTTGCTAACATACAATTTAATAAAAATAATAAAAACCGACTTCGTCGAGTCATCTTTAACCTAAGGTTTTAGTTAAATTTCGCCCTAGTCTTAGTTTCCGTGTGAAATTCTACATAAATAATTACAAATTGATTAAAACGTGTTACAATGCAATATAAAAAAACTAATTTTTTTGTAGAACAGGTATTTTTTTATGTATAGGAGGCAAACGAGCAGGCGAATCGCCTGATGGTAAGCGGTTACCGTCTTCCATGTACACCTGCAATACCAGAGGGGTTGCCAGCCTTTAAAATGCTCTTGGAGTGTTGAAGGTCGTATCAGTCCGGTTCGGAGACACCGCAGGCAGGCGTGGCTCACTCCGCGATCTCCTCGCGTCGCTACAAGTACATGCGGCCGACACCAATTTTGGTGTCTAGCCATAAGTTGCCGCACGCCTGCGTTGCGTGCCTGTTCGCGCTTGCGCCACCTAGCGGTCATATCTGTCGTAATAGACTCGTTATGTTATAGAGTAAATCTGGGCGACCGTTCCGTTCACAGCTCAGAAATTTTCTGGAGAAACGCACAGTTGAGAGCATCTAAGTGGTGAAGATTGAACATTTCAATTTGAAATGTTGTCGCGTAGAGCGAAGGCGGAAAGTTAAAAAAACCGGCCAAGTGCGAGTCGGGCTCGCGGACCGAGGGTTCCGTACTTTTTAGTATTTGTTGTTATAGCGGCAACAGAAATAATCATCTGTGAAAATTTCAACTGCCTAGCTATCACGGTTCCTGAGATACATACGGACAGACGGACAGACGGACAGACGGACAGACCGACAGACGGACAGACGGACAGACGGACAGACGGAGAGACGGACAGCGGAGTCTTAGTAATAGGGTCCCGTTTTTACCCTTTGGGTACGGAACCCTAAAAATGAACTGGTCTGTCTAAGCCTCGCGCATGCGTTTGGAATATCGCCCCATGTTGTACAGTCAATGTGAATATGTTACGTATAATTTGTATGCGGCACGAGTTTTTTGTCGATTAAGGTGCACCTTAGCTTTGTGGATTCGAATTTGATAGCGGTTCTGTTTTGACAGAAAAATACGTGTCTTCTTTTTTGAGGTTTTACTATATTTTGTGTAAGAAAATATTTCAATAACGAATACGTAACGAAGCTCACAAGAAACAGTCAAAGTCATATTTAGAAACAATTTTTTTTGTAGCGTGTCTGGAATACATTTCCAACGAGATAAATCTGTACAGTTCGCGATCAAAATAAGTGCATTCCCTTTGCCAGGTAGGTTTTAGGATTATACGGATAAAACTTTTACTATGGGACCAACCATGAAAGCGCGAATAAAAATGTACGCACATACAACCCCTCTGGTGTTGCGGGTGTCCATGGGCGGCGGTAATCGCTTAACATCAGGTGATCCGTCTGCTCGTTTGCCTCCTATATCACAAAAAAAACCCTCCCATAGAAAATGGCCCAGCCAATATATAAGAAACGGGATTGCACTTTCCCGTTGCCAGGGAGGTTTTGGGATTATACTGAGCAATTTTTACTTAAGGGCCAACCCCGAAATAGCGAAAAAAAATTTGGCTGTTTCATAAATTTTGGCTGGGCCATTTTCTATGGGAGGGTACATTTTTATTCGCGATTTCGTGGTTGGTCCCATAGTAAAAGTTGCTCAGTATAATCCCAAAACCTCCCTGGCAACGGGAATGAACTTATTATTTAGCCACTGTGTATTGAATATAGAACCATCACTTTTTGTCAAGCTGTTACAGAGTGGTAAATACTTTGAAAAGTTGTTTGATGCGCTACTGTTGATACTGACTATCCATACTAAACCGCTGAACCGATTTAATTGAAATTTGGTATACAGATAGTTTGAGTCCCGGGGAAGGACATAGGATACTTTTTATCCCAGAACTCACCCCTCAAGGGGGTGAAAAGGGGGGTGGAAATTTGTATGGGGAATCAATAACCGCTGAACCGATTTAGATGAAACTTGGAATGGGGATAGTTTGAGCTGTGGGAAATGATATAGAATAACTTTTATCCCCGAAATCATCCCTTAAGGGTGTAAAAAATGGGGTGGAAATGTATAGTGTGGACCAATTTGGGGGTGAAAAAGGGTGGATTAAAAAGCAGATTTGTTTAAGAATTAAGGTACCCAAATTACTAATTCCACGCAGACGAAGTCGCGGGCAAAAGCTAGTGTATCTATAACATAGCATTGTCACCAATTTTACTGCACTTATGCGGAATTATAAGATTCGATAACGTACAGACGAAGAGACAGGTGGAACTAAATAGGTAAAAGCTCGTAAAAAAAATCTATTTTAAAACCTTTTCATAACTAACTCCTTACCTAAGATGGACTAATCACCTACCTAACCCTTATAACTACGAACAGCTGTAAAAAGTAATGAAATAAATTCATTTGTATTTGTAATAATATCAATTACAACTTTCTTTTATTATACAATTATTACACTTTTTCTAGTTAACTCAAGATGCAAATTAATAAACTATTGCAGGTGCGACACCAATTGCCTTTCGATAAATTGCCCTGAATATATCTAATGACAGCTATAAATGTTATTTCTTTTATGCTCTAATGATCCTTTCTAACTATAACACCTGCAGATAAGTGATCTAGTACTTTATTTCCAAGATGACCTAACTAAAAGAGACTAATATAATTTTTTTAAAAGCAGAAACGTCTGCGATCGATGCTATTAAGCTTAGAATAAATTTAAAAGTGGAAAAAATTACTGCCTTGGGTGAGACTTGAACTCCAGAGGCCGTGAGTGCAAGTCTCACCCAAGGCAGTAATTTTTTCCACTTTTGAATTTAAAAGAGACTTGCCTCTAAACCCAACTTGTTGCTAACTACTCGAGTTTTTCAGGGTTCCGTACCCAAAGGGTAAAAACGGGACCCTATTACTAAGATTTCGCTGTCCGTCCGTCCGTCTGTCACCAGGCCGGCAGTCTCGTAAAAACGAGTTCTTCAAATTTAAACTCAAAAAACCGCCCAAGTGCGAATCGGACTCGCGCACGAAGGGTTCCGTACCATTACGCAAAAAACGGCAAAAAACACGTTTGTTGTATGGGAGCCCCACTAAAATATTTATTTTATTCTGTTTTTAGTATTTTTTGTAATAGTGGCAACAGAAATACATCATCTGTGAAAATTTTAACTGTCTAGCTATCACGGTTCATGAGATACAGCCTCGTGACAGACAGACGGACAGAGACAGACGGACAGCAGAGTCTTAGTAATATAGTCCCGTTTTTACCCTTTGGGTATGGAACCCTAAAAATCACTTGCGTTATATGTGTGAACGGCAAGTCTGTAAGGTCGGCAATCTGCTGTCGCGGGGCAAGGTAATTCAAATCGGGGCGGGGCGGATTATTACTTATTTTGTGTCTTAACCAACACTAGTTTTATTAGGATAGAAAAAGGAAAAGTTGCTAACAGATTTTAAACCCCGTGGCTATAGAACCCTAAAGGGGCCCACTGACTATCAGTCCGCCGGACGATATCGGCCTGTCAGTTGTTCGGAACTGTCAAATTTTTGTTCTAACTGACAGGCCGATATCGTCCGCGGGACTGATAGTCAGTGGGCCCCTTAAAACAAAAGAGCGTACACATAGTTCTATTGCAATCTACAGATATAATCAAGCCATTTACCCTTTTCGTTCCAAAATAGCCTCAAGTACTAATTCTACTCAAAACTAAACAACCTAACTAGAAAATAGTTAAAAATATAATTCGTCCCACAACGTATAATTTTTTTATTACAATTTGAACCTTCCCGCTTACAAAATAAGGTCAATTTTGAATGGATCGTTTGGCTTGAACTTAGTAAAGTTAGAGACACACTTACGTTCTTTTTTAAAGTTATTCTTATCAGAATCTTGTCGTGACACGTTGCGTCGGACAGACGGACGGACAGATGTGCGTTGCATGTAAATTGTCTATGGAATTGATATGATATCACATGTATCATGTTACGTGTCAAATGGTTTACTTTGAACGCTTGAAGCAGGTTCGTTTTTTTTTTTTTTAATTTATTGAATAAGGAAGCAAATTACAGTTTTTTTTGATCATTACAAGACCCATCGTAGGCAAAACCTTATGGAGGTTTGTGTGCCGATGGGGAGTTCGAGAATAACATAAAGAAAAACAATATTATATCCTATATCTTATCATAAATATGATTCTTAGTATAAGTTAAGTTATAAATAATATAAGGTTTATACATAGGTACCTATGTGTATAAATACCTCGCAATTCAAACATACGTATTATGCGTACCGAGTAAGCTAAAGAGTTACTTACATTTACCTACTATTAGCTTTGCCCGCGACTTCGTCTGCGTAGAATTAGTATTTTGGGTAGCTTCTTTTATTATCCAACCTCCTATTTATTGATTCCCTATATCAACTTCATTATATCCTTATTTGAGAGACAATTCTAACTTCAAACTTTTAACGCCTTGATAAAATGTAAAGGCAATGATTTAATTTGAGCATAATAGTTACGTCATTGTCAGGCGATGCATCAATTATCTCACTTTCGGGGTGGAAGTGAGATAATTTTTACCCTCTTAAAGGATGATTTCCGGGAAAAAACTATCATATGTCCTTCCCCGTGACTCAAACTATGTCTATGTCAAGTTTCAACTGAATCGGTTGAGCGATTTAAGCGTGAAGAGGTAAGACAGACAGACAGACAGACAGACAGACAGACGGACTTTCGCATTTATAATATTCATCATCATCATCATCATCATGTCAGCCGATAGACGTCCACTGCTGGACATAGGCCTCCCCCAAGGCTCGCCACTCGGACCGATCCTGTGCCGCTCGCAACCACCGAATTCCCGCGACCTTCACCAGGTCGTCGCTCCATCTCGTTGGAGGCCTACCGTTACGTACGTTTATAATATTAGTATGGATATATTTTGATTTGTTTTTCAAGTGGTTACCGCCAATCACCAAGACAGTCGTTGAGGTCGTATCAAAACCAGTTCACACCCATAAACATCGTTGTATTAGAATCGGCCTCCTAGTTTTAAACAAAATAATCCGTGAAAATACAATAAAATAATGTCCTTCTATATATATCTGATGCAATTTCACAAGTATAATGTAAATGGACTCAGCAAAGTCGATGTGAAAGTAGGCAGCTGTCGTAAAAAGTTGTCATTTCATGCTGATTTGGCGGAAAAATGTGACGTTTTCAACCTAAAGTTACCACATTGTCGCTAGTCGATAAGGTTTATTTCAAATTGAAGCTATATGGAAAGAGCGCCTTATTGATAGCCGACAATAAGTACCCTTTTGGTTGGGAATGGCACAAATATGCATTAATCAGCACCTGCTGCTACTTAACTTACTTCGATTAAATTACCTACTTAGTGACCTCATAAGATGTCACTATATTTTATACTTTTTATATCATTAAATATAACAATTTAATGTTTTTTTATTAACATTAGATAAGGCGAGGATTCATGCTCATATGTATTATATTCTGTTTATGAAATTAGGATTTAGTTTAGATACAACCTGGTGACAGACGGACAGACAGACAGACAGCGGAGTCTTAGTCCTTAGGATGCTGTTAAGGCTGCCGAGGCACTGTAGTGCGTCAGGCATGTTCGCCGAGGCGCAAACGGACGACTTCTATGCCATTAGACGGAAGAGAGTGGCTTCATTACTCCGACGTGTGCGCGGCAGCACTAACACCATGCTAAGGGCGTTAGCCGAGCGTCTCGACCAGGGACCGGCTCGCTATCCCTTATCGGGGTTTTATAAGGGTATTGCATAAGGCTTAACTCACCATACCCTTTGCCAAACGAAACCCTTTGTTTTGGTTTTAAAAACCCTTATATAAAGCTACCACATTTGAGTAATCGGTAGCCCAAATACCCTTACAAAACCCTTATCATCCGCTCACCAACACCTTGCATATTGCTTATAAGGGTTAGCCTTATAAAGGGCTTCCCTTTTAGCATATAATCGTGCTAATTTAAGTCGTCTACCTTGTTCATAAAGCACACATTACTTCGAATCCGAGCGATCGTCGGCGGCGATGGCGGCGTTCTTTGACTAGGCACGTATTTTCTTTCCTTTTCATACACTACCGTAGATATATACTAATCCTTTCTCTTTCACGCAAAGGGAAACCTTTATAAAAAGCGCTTAAAGATAAGGGTAACCCTTATTAAGAGCTAGCCTTATTTTTGGTTAGCTTTTCGGTAAGGGTTAGTCAAAGGTAAGGGTATGAATGGGCTTGCAGTTCAAAAGGGAAAGTCTTTCAATGTGTTAGCCGTGTTTAAGTGTCGCCCATTGAAAGGGTTTTATCGCGGAAAGGGTTGTCCGGTCCCTGGTCTCGACTTGACTGCCCGCTCATTAGGTACTGGACAGAAGTAGTCATTGGTAGGTCTAAGTAGATATAGGTTACTAACATAGTATTAAGGCTGAAATGTTACTAACAAAATATGGATCGCTTTTGATCTGAAATAAATAATTTTTATTTTTTTATTTTATTAAGTAATAGAGTTCCGTTTTTACCCTTTGGGTACGGAATCCTAAAAACGAAGCTTCAGCCACAGATAAGCAATAACGTATCCAAGTGCAGGTCTTTAGTAAACTAAGTTAGTAAGCTGCCGCCACCAGCCCTAAAGTTTTACTTCCGGATCTGTCGTAGACTCACACTAACAGACTCCGCTTGCCTCTACTCTACGCACGACTTGGTGTAGAAAGCGTTGATCTGTCCTTTACCTTAACTGCTTCCTGCCTTAACAGCAGCTTACTGTTTGAAACACTGATTTAAACTTTCACGATTTTTACTCATTATTATTCACAACGACTTTACGCTCGAAACGTCGGAGGTAAATTTAACGCTTCTGTTGTGTTCTACCGAAATTCCGGAATTCCTAAATACCAGTATTAAAGTAGACCAATATCGGAATATCTAAATTCGTATAGAAATATTAACTTCCGTTTATTAATAAAAAAATATGAAAACACGACTAAAACTATCATTTCTGTAATTACATATTTCGACCTAGTCATTATTCTCTGAATGAAACTTATTATAAAAACTAAAATTTTGTGTATTTTATGAAACGCAAATACCAACAAAAATTATCTAAACAAAAAAAAACTTTTAAATGATCAATATCAGTACGTATTTCAATACCGGTAAAGAGAATTGTCTGATTGGATGCCACTTCACTCTCGCTTTCCCACCGGAGCGGCGGAGTGCGAATTCGCATCCGTCAGATTGCGCAATATTCGCGTAAGCGTAAGTCATCTAATATGTTGCATCTAAGTAAGGTGATCTGTGGGTTCCGACCATGTTAAGCATGCATAATCTGTGGTGGTATCTACTTATAGCTGGTCCTTTGACCCCCAGGAGGTTTGTCTCCCTCCACATTCCTTAATTACCCCCCACTCTTTCTAATTAAGGAATTAAAATTAACAAAAATTGCGCAATTATAATGACTGTGTCCTGTAAAATAATCTGCTAACTTACTAAAAAGTTTCTCTCGAAGAAAAAATATAGCCGTAATTTTGGCGTTTATATTATTTACCTCTCTATTACATTTTTTTTATTTGTTTTACCCCTGAAAACACTCGAAACCTCTTTAAGACGAACAAAAATCTAGAATATCTATAATAAGACTAGTTAACATGACTTTATTGCAATATGCTAACTGTACAAATCAAAAGCACGCTAAAACATACTTAAAATTGAAATATTTATATTATTCTGTTTTTAGTATTTGTTGTTATAGCGGCAACAGAAATACATCATCTGTGAAAATTTCAACTGTCTAGGTTTCGCGGTTCATGAGATACAGCCTGGTGACAGACAGACAGACGGACAGACGGACAGACGGACAGCGGAGTCTTAGTAATAGGGTCCCGTTCTTACCCTTTGGGTACGGAACCCTAAAAAACCACATTTATACTTTAAATAATTTCACGGTTTAGGCTCACTTGTTTTAGTCTCTCGCGCGACATGTTTCGGAGAGCCTAGGTCTCCTTTCTCAAGCACTAATAAAAAAGAGACCTAGGCTCTCCGAAACATGTCGCGCGAGTGACTAAAACAAGTGAGCCTAAACCGTGAAATTATTTAATGTTAGTATGTCGCACAACAGTCTGTCAAGCCATTTCCGTCAGTAAAAAAGAACGGCAAATTTAAAAAATGTAAGCGCGAAGTTATCGTCCCATAGCAAATTTGAATTTCGCGCCATTTTCTACTGACAAACTTGTTTAACCGGCTATATTAGATAATATAACTTTCATGGAGACTATATAAAGGAGCCAAATCTCTATGTATGAAAAGTGTCCATCAAAAAACAGTAATTAGGCGGCGCCACCATACACCGAAATACTACCAAAAACAACCTACGTAATTTGGTCGGGTCATTTATAGCCTTATGTCCCAGAGCCTAACTAGCGCCACCGGAGAGATTAGGAACTATTATTTAAAGCTAAAAGCGATCACTTTTGCAACAATTCTGCCTTAAGAGATTGGCATCCTTTCTATACCATCCATAATAATTTTATTAAAGTATCTCCAAAGCACAATACTGGCACATTACGTCACCAGCACACGTGAACTATAAAAAAAAAACTATTACCCCTCAAATTTAAATATCCCTTTCATACAAGACATAGAGAGATTGATGCGTCACATTAAAATATGTGTGGTAATAATTTATTTTGTACCACAAAACTAATGCATTCACAACAACTTTTAACTCACTGTTATAAAATCAAAGTTCCCGTATACCAACCGCAAGTGTAATATTGTTTTAGAACTTTTACAAAGTTAAGTAACGCAGTTGAAATAGACTTTAAGTGAATGTAGTAATGTTGATTTTGGGTTGGGTTGGTATGGTTTGTATTTATGGCTTAAGAAAGGTGACGAGGTAAGAAAGTATTTGGCTTGAGATACATAGCTGTTGAGTGATAGTGCGTGACAAGGAATAGGGTTGCCAAAAGCCGTTTTAAATGTAGGGTAAAATCACCAGTACCAGTACCACTATATGTTCCACAATTTCAATATACTCATGAGTCATACTCATTCATACTCATACTCATACTATACATAGTCCTTTCCTATTGCACGCCATTGAGTACGATTTGCGGCAACTCTGATTCAGCTCTTGTTGCCACAGATTTAATATATACGCTAGATGACGCAAATACCACGATTTGTATTGAAACCAAGCGTGCCGATTTTTTCATACAAAATTTACGCATAATATAATTTTAAAATTACTTATCTGTGATAGGAAATATGTTCTTGCCTTTGGGTGCTGGCAATTTTTGGGCTGTTGCAGTTAAATATCATGCAATTTTCACGGACTTCCGGCTGCAACAACTGACGCGCGTGAACTGTAAAGAGCGACGGTCAACCTCGACGCTTGGTCGGGGTTCGGACACACGAAGTAGATGCATTTGCGTCTTCAATGGTATATTTATTTCTGTGCTTGTTGCTCAAAATTGTATTTGGTACAAAGAAACCTACAGTAAGTAGCAAATGTTCATGCCAAAGTTTCATGTAATTTAAGCGTGTCATTTTAAAATGAGAGCGTCACGACGATTGTATGGGAGCGGCTATTTGGCGGCGGGTTCGTGTGACTTAACTTTTGTCTAATGTATAGTTTTGGTTTGTTAAGTTGTCATTGCAAGTATTGCAACCTTGTCAACCCTAGTACTGCGTACGCACTGAGCGGAGGTGCGCCCGCGCATCGCAGTGATTCAAGAGTGAACGCTTATTATAGTTATTATTACTCGTCTCATGGTAATTACGAGAAGATATTTCATATTTCATCCAATATCTAGAAGAGGGAAATGAGGACTACATTTGTATGAAACGGTCGTCCACGGGTTACCCTCATCTGGCAGAGTATTATTTGTCAGAAATATACTTCGCATAACACGTATCGCAGAAAACTTTTAGTCGAATGATACTTTCGCATAAATATATACTTGCCATAATAGTCATTTCGCATAATATTCATTTGGCAGAATTTTCTATGTGGGTTTAGGTTAGGGTTTTCTGCCAAATAATGTTATGCAAAAAGAAATTCTGCGAAGTAATATTGTGCGAAAAGCAGTATGCGAAAGTCTGCCAAACGACATTTCTGCCAAGTAACATTATGCAATACAAAAATATTTGAATTTAAGCTGTTGTGAGACATACTAACATTAAATAATTTCACGGTTTAGACACTTGTTTTAGTCACTCGCGCGACAATTTTTTTTTAATGATGAATATAGGCAACAATGTGTTATAAAACTTTCTGCAACACAATAGGGAACCGGTCGTCCACTATTCTCTTAAGTTTTGTGTATTGTATAGTTTTGGTTTGGTAAGTTGGCAACCCTATTTTACGCACCGAGTTGCGCTGACGCACCGCTGTGACTCACGCGCACGCTTATTATAGTTATTATGAACGCTAATTATTTCGTCGTAAAACAGAACGGACTGTTTACTGCTTTTTTATTACAATCACTACAAAAGTTATCATTAGTTCTACAGGAAGAGAGGTAATTGGAACATTTATTTTGCCTAGTTTAACGGTGACATTCGTATGTTAACTGCACATGCATTAATTAGAAAAAAAAAATGCCAAGTGCGAGTCGGACTCGCGCACCGAGGGTTCCGTACTTTTTAGTATTTGCTGTTATAGCGGCAACAGAAATACATCATCTGTGAAAATTTCAACTGTCTAGCTAGAGCAGTGGTGTAGAAGCAGTCTTACTATGGGGCTGGGGTCGATCTTTGGAAAATTGTTCTAAATTTATTCATAAGTACCTATTTAAATAGGTGCCTACTTACTTTTAAAGATATTGCATTGTATAAGTACCACCTACCACTACGGGCCACGTTACAAAAAACTCGATTGAACCATTTAAGGTAGGTAAGCGATAAGTATAATTATGGAATACATTAAAGATCCGTTATCATCACCTTCGGCCATGATCGTGGTTTTACTAGTTTGTGAACAGAGAAACCTGGGTAAAAGGGAACCGGACAGTGTATTTTTTACAATTAGTAACCATTGTTACTAGCTTACTAGTTTCTAGGCTCAACGAATGTCATATTTTTGGAATATATCACCTTCGATGTCTGCTCTTACTTTTGTAGTAAAACCTAACCTCTTTTGCAAGAACAAAGTTTTATGTTGTGATATGATACAATAAAATTTGAAAAGGCTTGAGTAGTGAAATAATCTGAAATTCTACATGTTATATGCCCTACAGATAAAATCGCTAAATTAGCCGAGGGAGCGCGAAGCATCTCCGTTTTATCTTGAGCAAAAAGGCATTCGGGCTGTTTTCCTGTAAGGTTTGCTTTTTGTAATCGATTCTCGTAAATTTGATAAGCAGAATTCACTTTTTAAATTTTTTTCAAAATGGTGTGCCTTTTATTTATCCAGTTTTAAAAGTTATACCACCAAATGGATGCCAGAAGAGCGGCGCGGACCCGGCAGGCCCAGACGGAGATGGCGGGACGACCTAGACACCTTTCTCAACAACTGGCCGGAGGAGGCACTATATCGGGAGTCGTGGAAGATAAGGGGAGAGGCCTTTGCCCAGCAGTGGGACACCATAATGGGCTAGTAAAAAAAAAAAAAGTTATAAAGACTCGCAAGAGTATTCAGCTCACAGGGCCAATAGTTTCGTTTAGTAGTAAGGCTATGTAAAAAAGTAACACGATGACTTGTAAAAACCTACATCTTTAAGCATGACATAACAGTCTCTTTAGATTCTATTTACCCAGGTTCCACTGTATAATAATCGCCACATTATAACATACATATATATTGTATATTCAACTGCATATATTGCGTAGGCATCTTCATTGCCATAATACTACGATGTGCTTATTATCATCTCCAGACACATTTTGAAACACTTTGAAAACACCCTTGTTTACCTTAATATTATAATACCTACTCGTGCAGTCGGCATCAGATATATCGGACGGGCCAAGGTGCTCACAAATATCTATACAGGCCTCTATTGCCATGCCGCTAAAAAAATCTGTTTATTTAATAGAAAAGCATGCATTTTTACAAACTTATTATATTTATAATCTTTATATTGTCTTCGGTTACCGCGATAGTTACTCGTGAAATAAAACCATGAGAACGGATTATATCACGTATATTGAATTTTTACTACATCCCGACGTTTCGAACCCTTTACTGCGTTCGTGGTCACCCAATCATAAATTAAAAATATTTTTTTTTGTTAAGGAGTTCATAATTATTATATAGAGTCTAGAGTGCGTTTTCAGATATTTTTGAGTACCTCGGCCGCTCCGATATATTTGATGGCGACTGTACTATAATAACTAAGTATAAAAGTCATCATTATCATTAAGCTGTATAGTTATGTCTCATTAGTAGGCAGCTGGGCACTGATAGCATATTTGGCCACAGTTTTACAGGTGTAAAAAAAAAATGTCTTCGGTTACCGCAATGCGTTAAGTACTAATGATGTTTATACGCGATATAATCCGTTTACATAGTTTTATTTATAAAAAATCGGCCAAGTGCGAGTCGGACTCGCGCACCGAGGGTTCCGTACTTTTTAGTATTTGTTGCTGCAACAGATATACATCATCTGTGAAAATTTCAACTGTCTAGCAATCACGGTTCATGAGATACAGCCTGGTGACAGACAGACGGACAGCGGAGTCTTAGTAATAGGGTCCCGTTTTTACCCTTTGGGTATCGAACCAACCAACCACCAACTTATTATTAGTTTTTTTAACAGGAATAATTACCTACTGTTTTCATTTCTGTCGTAATATTTTCTATATTGTACTTTTATTTTATGTTAAAATTATTAAATTGTCAATTATTTGCATGTCGTGTCCTCGACTGAATACTGATACATGTAAACCTTTTCTGTTGTCATCTTATACACGTATTCTGGCAAATAAAGAAATTCTATTCTATTCTATTCTATTCTAAAAACCCTAAAAAGCACATTAGGTACTTATCTTATTTCTACAGGGCTGTATTTTCGTATTTTGTATGTACCAAATTCTCAAAGAAAGTTGTTAAGTACTTGTCTTTAACTGAATCCCGTAAATTATTCGACAACCACAAGGGAGAGCATAAAGTAAACCTGTATTAAAATAACAAAAATTGTGGTTCACACCGAACCCCAATGCGTGCCGGCGGTTCTCAAACTATTTTGGCGACTGACCTCTTTTTGAGACATTTTTGGATGGAACCCCTTAGCAATTTGAGCTAATTTTTACTTTGGAAGTAAATTGATGGATTTATTGTCCAAAAAATATGAAACAAATTATGTAATTTTCTTAAAAATAAAATAAATTTAACCAAAAAATAATGCTGATACTGTTTAACTAATCTGCACTTTATATTATTTCCCTAGATTGACGATGAGAATTCTCCCTTAAGTATGTAATTTTTTGGCTGAACTCTAAACCTTCACTAAACTAAACATTTTGATATCAAAATACATAATAATAATATATAAATGATGTCATTTTGTTATCAATCGCCCGTGTGCCTCGCTCGCGCCAATACATGTACGAAAAAGTATTAGCGAAATGCACGTGAGCGAGTGATAACTCAAATGAGATCATTTTGATGTCAAAATGTAAGTTCGAATTGCCCTCCAGGCATGAATCTAGTATAAAACTGGATTAGGCATAAGTGGTGGGGGTAGTCTTCGAAAAAAAAATGTATCTTCTTTCAGTAGGAGTAGCAGAGAAAGCGTTATTATTGTTTGTCCTTGTTTATTGTTACAATCTCACTTTTTTTTTTAATTCCCCACCGTTTTGTAAGGTTTATGGTGGGATACGTACTACCAAAGATAGATATAACTCCGTAATAGATGGATACAGTCTAAGGAAAAAACGTGCCTCGAAAATCACGAAAATTTGATTCTCTATCAGATGGCGCCACTAGTTTTGACCTACTCTTATAGAGGGCGTTGACTGTTTCGTTTGTTATCTATAATTTTAACGCATACCAGTGAAAGAACATGGGTCAAAATCATATAAAAATTATTAATGCAAATAAAAAAATAATTTATCCATATTTAAATACATTTTAACGTATTTTTATAAATCTTCATTTTTAGTTTTAAAGTGTGTCGATAGATGGCAGTGAATTTACAGTGGTTACAAAATTTACTATGACAGTACCGCTCTATCTTATTATATCCTCAGTACTACTCGACCAATCATATTGTCGCATTGCGTATGTTGTCCTCAAACTTTGAGGATAACTGTCGTATACAATGTTGCAACCCGACTTTACTCGCAATTTATTTATTTTTTTATGCACATGTGGGTAATAAAATGCCGCTTGTGTAACACATGGCATAGGAACAACCTACTATTACATGTTTAAACTACTGTCTCATTATGGAATGATGATTTATATTCTTATTGCTATCGTTATTGCTATTAATCAAATACTGCTAGCTGAGCGAAAAGTTGTTTTAAGCGAGCATGACATGTTGGCATGTTTAAGTTGCCGGGCTGTATTAATATAAATATAACGTAAATTAATTCAGTGAGATACAACATTTGTGCTCGTATGTTACATTAAAGACGGCATAGCGCCACATCAAACAATGCATAGAAAGAAAGAAAGAAAGAAAAAGCATTTATTAGCACAACATAACAAGACTAAAACTAGAAATAATTAAACAGAATGAGGTTGCGCTAAATGGTCCTTACTCAGCTTGGTGTCACGGTGTGAGCCAACATGGCACACTCCGTGACGCTGATTTTCAGTAAGGCCCAGTAGATGGACTAGTAAACACAATGTAAAAAATAAATAAGGGAAAGCTTAAATACAAATAACAATCAAATTACTTAACTAAAATGAGCCTATACCTAAGTCTTATGAATGTTCGTGTTTATGTATGTATGTAAGTGTCTATGCGATTTGTGTGTGAGTGACTGAGTGTGCACGGTTGCCTAAGTGTTGCATTTTTGCTTAGCCAGTATGAATTTACGGAGGTGAATTTTAAAGGTGGACACGGTTTTCACGGCATCATGGCAATCAATAAAAATATTCCAATCTTGTCAATATAAATATTAATAGCAATCACAAACACGTAATACCTCACTCACTTTGAACATATGTGCGTAATTAAACATTTCCACTGCTGAATAAAAACAATCAAATCAAAGCATCTCACTTTTGAACTAAACACGTAAACACCAACTTATTTCCCTCTTCGAAATCATACATGACCCTTATTTTGTAGCTATTAAAGTAGATTTTTGAGGATTTGTTGTTTAAAATACGGTAAATACACATGCGCTCGCGCACATTTGACACGCGTCGTCAAGCTTGGGTCACTGACCTTCGACTTTTGACTATTGTCGGTTGAGTGAGTAACAAGTTCAAAAGAGTTAGTTCAATATTGTTCTAAATTTAATTTTGTATGCGAATGATAATGTATATAACTTTGTTTTTATAAAACTCGTGATATGACATTACGAATGTAGCTATAATAATTATCAATCACTATACCAGCTCTTAAAGGCTCTTTTTATACTTTGAAAATTGGTGAGAAATAAGAAAATTGCATTTTATTCACTAGAGTGGCAAAGTAATCTGATGCTATTGAGTTGTTTGCTCGTGTTGACTGGTAGAAATGACTTGTTTTATTAATTAATTTAATAATTTGATTTACTTTCGAACAAACAGAAATTATACTAAATTAAACTAACTAAAAATATCTACCTATGTACACATATTTACAAGTAAGAAATGGGAGCTAGCTCGGCGCCGGGTGGCAGGGTGCCCAAAAGGCTGGTAGCATTGCCGCACTGAATTTATATATTTATTTAAACTTATTACTTATTATATTAAATTATTTTAAACCGGGTCACTCACGTGTTATTAAGTCGAATAATACGTGAGTGACCCGGTTTAAAATAATTTAATATGTTTGAGTCTCACGGGAGTTTTATAGTTATTACTTATTATTACTTATTGCGCAAATAAAGAAAAATGTACAAAAGCGGACTTAATGCAAAAAGGCATTATCTACCAGTAAAAAACAGGTTTTTAAAGTTAATTTTGAAAGATAAATAGCAGCAGCTCTTTAGATCAAGTGAAAGAAAAAGTAGGGGTCGTGTCGTATCAAAAAGTCAAAGAGCTGGCTCAGAATAGGGAAAACTGGAAGATACTCCACCGACAAGAGAATAACTTTTAATTTTAAAACCAACACGGGACTTAAACGCGTACAAACTTGCGTTTATTTATGGCCTGACGTTTCGAACATGACGTTACGTTCGTGATCACTGACTGGCGAGGAATTGTATCAACGTCTTCTTGCTTGTTCTTGAACGTAACGTCACGTTCGAAACGTCAGGCCATAAATAAACGTAAGTTTGTACGCGATTAAGTCCCGTGTTAGTTTTAAAATTATGAGTTAAAATCGTGTTAGTTTAAATCAGTATAATAACTTAAGTGAATGATGATGAAGATAATGAAAGATAAATAAATATTTACTACCATTCATTTAAATTCGATTTGCAATGTTTTACAGTTAATACTTTTCTCGCGTTGGTGTGATGCAATTTTTTTTATTTCACTGTAGCAGTTTGTTTCTCGTGCCTTGGAACCCTCGCAACGCTCAAGATTCCACTTTTAGAACCACTCGCTATGCTCGTGGATCAATTTCAGAATCATTCGCTTGCTCAGGTGTCAATAACTCAATAATTAGCTCGAGAAGTTAAACAAAAACTTTGACCCCCTGTTAAACAAAACTATTGAATTACGTTATTACACACATAAATGCAACATTGTTATTTGTATCAACTGACATGTCAGTATAGTATTTATTTTAGATTACCGTAAAATGGGGTGAGATTGATTTTTAGGGCCACTGCTACAAAAATAATGTATTCCAATTTAAAATGGAGCTGTAGTAATACTCATAATAAGAAAAAAATCGATCCAACAATCTTCCAAAATCACCTTTGTATGAAAACCCATCTCACCCCAATTACGAGGGATTACGGGGTGAGGTGGTTTTTCCTGTTTATCGTCAAAGTTATGAAATGGAACTACCCAAAATAAAACTAAAATACAAACGTCCGGAACACTTATTATATACACCATTCAGTTTGCATATGTAAAAATAAAATGTTATCGAGGTTTGAATGACAGTTTGGCTCCTACTCACCCCATTTTACGGTACAGTACTAGTGAATTTGATCTGCGACTTCTGATAGGCAAGATTTATGTGCAATTGAACATACAAAGTTGCGTCTTTTATTACATTAGTTATTACGTTCAAACAGTAATGTGATTCAGGTTACACACTAGTCCGTTGACTACGACCTATTTTATAAATAATTTCTTTGTTGTGAAATAGTAAACAGATATATTTTTAAATACAGTAATAAAATTGTCGTCAACAAACTCGGTGCTGTCGACTGGACATAAACGGCTTTGGGCAAAGTAGCATGGCGGTCTTTGGTGTCGGAGGCCAAGATCCACTTCGGGTCGTTGCGTAAGTAAGTAAGTAAATAAATTGTCAAAATTGTGACGTAATTTCCTTTAAGGTAAACGGTTGCAATTGTATGAACATTGGTAAGAAATGCATCATCTTTCTCGCGTCATCTCGGCTTTTTTCCACGGCTATAGGAACCTGTTGGCAACTAATCCCAAGAATTAGGTGTAAGTATGCACCGTACTGCCATCTTACTTACAAACCCCGAGGGAAACTAGGCGTTATTAGGATAGTCCTGTGTCCTCCGATGTTTTCCTTAACCGAAAAACGACGGGTGAACATCAAATTATATACAGGGTGGCTAAAAAATAAGTGCATTCCCGTTGCCAGCTAGGTTTTGGGAGTATACTGAGAAACTTTTACTATGGGACCAACCACTAAATCGCGAAATAGTTATTTGTTATACAAGGGTGCAAAGTTGTATTTTACCCGCGAGTGTATAATTGAAACACGAGCAAGCGAAAGGATTCTATAGGTGAACCACGAGCGAAGCGAGTGGTTCTAAAATAGAATCCTGAGCGTAGCGAGTGTTTCAACACACGAGAAGTAAAATACATTTGCGCCCGTGTGTAACACAAAACTTTTTACCTCACTATAGCGAGGAAAGTGCAACATCCACAGGCGTTAGATCATCTTCATCACTGGAATCACTCATTTCTTTACGATATTATAACAGAAAACTCTGGAAGTTGTGTATTTTTACGCGAGTCGGTAAGAAAAGGTTTTAAGTAAAAAAATTGTTGACAATGTTGACATTTCTGATGTATGAAATGTCAACGATGCGTTTTGAAATTGCATCGACTCAACTTGTGCGTTGAGAATTATATTTAACATCATTATAAAAAAACAAACGTTTCTTATGGAATTTTAAGGTTTATGACTTAAAATCATTAAATAAAGCTAAATTTGGTATTTTTTATTAGATTCTCAAACCATTTATTTAATGATAATTAATATCGAACGAACCATTATCATGAGCGTTTTACGTTTTGTTATCTGTCAAGCTACTTAAACACGCTCCATACAAGGTCAAATTACTTTCCCCACTAGTGGATAAAACGCGTTTTTCCCCGCTTGTATTGAAGGATAAACGACAACTTTCCGAGCTAGTGAGGGGAAAAAATTTTTTCGACCCTCCCATAGAAAATGGACCAGCCAAAATGAATGAAACAGCCAAATTTTTTTTCGCGATTTCGGGGTTGGTCCCAGAAAGAAAAGATGCTCAGAATAATCCCAAAACCTCCCTGGCAACGGGAATGCACTTATTTTTTAGCCACCCTGTATATCGTACTTAAGTTTGGACTCCGGATTGAAATGACGTATTTATAAACAAGTTCTTGACGAGTAAAACCCGCATTACCAATTACAACTACCTGAACTACCCTACGCTCTCACCCCTAAAATCGCACAATAGCACATTAAGTATGCACATTCAAAACGCACGTGCGTTGCCGTCCCATGTGAACTCCCCTTTACCTGTGGAATTAAGTCATCAGCCTATGTAGTTCCTGTTGCATAGCGAGCACCAGTCGGATTTTTTGTTTATGTTTACCCACGTCGGTGGTAATTATACATACACCCAAAAACTATGGCCACAAAATTAGAAGTAAATTAAAGGTCACGTTCGCATGTCAACTGCAGCTGCATTACTGTTGCGGCGTCGTTAACGCCGCTGTACGTACGGTACGGAGTGGAGTGAAACATGTCGAGCGATTTCGACTTAAAATACGTGAGTGACCCGTTATTAATATGTTTAATATGTCTGTGTCTCACGGAAGTTATGTTATTAAAATATCTGTAAATTTTCTTGTATGTAAAACCTCTAATATTTTTGTATTATAATTTCTAGCAAGTACGTCGGAAACAGTTGCCGCAACTTCACTGTCCAAGGCCCTAGATCACGTGGCCGCGGTAGGCCTAAGAAGCGCTGACTGGACGTGGTGATCATGGAAGAAAACAATCTTACACCTGAGGATGCCGAAGACCGGGCAAAGTAGATTGAGTAGGAAAGCGTACTCTGGCGCTAGGGCGGGAAAACGCTAGGTCGAAAAGATGAAGAAGAATTTCTAGCAACGAAAACTAGCACCAGATACTTGAAGATGGTAGATGTTACTTGAATGTTTATGTCACATGTCATGCTCTATTACTGTTAGGTTAGGTTAGGTTTGCGTGACTTAACGTCAGTGTTTGATATTCCAATATAATGATGCTTTTAGAATGCTGTTGGGGCTGCCGCGCTATTGCAGCGCTAACGGTATGTTCGCGGAGGCGCGCATCGACGGCTTCCACGCTATGCGCAAGCGGGTGGCGTCGCTGGTGCGGCGCGTACGCAGCTGCACCTACAGCATCCTGCCACAGTCGCAGACAGGATAGATGGCGCTTTCTGGAAGTACTGGAGTAGCTGTTTATAATAAATAGTTAAAGCACACATAGATTACATTGTCCATAATATAGGTTAAGTTATAACAATAAGTTACTAATATATTACCTATGGCAATTAAATTTCCGAAATATTTTTTATTTATTTTATTTAATTTACTGATTTAAACTAACACCATTTTCACTCATAATTTTAAAACTAACACGGGACTTAATTGCGTAGAAACTTAAGTTTATTTATGGCCTGACGTTTCGAACGTGACGTTACGTTCGTGGTCACAGGCAGACTAGCGAGGAATTGTATCAACATCTTCTTGCCGCGCGGGTTTTGCGAACTACCCGCACTTGATCTTGATTATTAACTTGTAGGGTTGTCACTTTGCCTACACACCACCACGAACCACCACCACCACCCCACCGACCACGCACGAACCACGAACCACCACCACGAACGTAACGTCACGTTCGAAACGTTAGGCCATAAATAAACGTAAGTTTGTACGCGATTAAGTCCCATGTTAGTTTTAAAATTATAATTTAATTTAATTTGACGGATTGTTCGAACGGCCAAGTTTGGCCCCTGAGTGATCGACTTCGTGTTCATTTGGAATACCGCCAGGCATTAAAAAATTGTTCGTAATAATCCTCAATGGTAGTACGTGGTAGAATGCCTTTAATTTTGACTACAAAACTTGAAAGACTTATTTCATACTTAACCTTTCACTTTTAATAGGTTGAATAAGTGACTAACTACTTAGAAATGTGTCGCACTCATATAGCATTTAAAAAGAAATTGCCAATGCGAAGTTCTGTATAAAAGTAATTGAAATTAGGAAATTACTTACCTAGGTACGGAAACGAAGTGCCGAAATAAAGGTTCTATTTTTGCCATTTTGGAACTAAAGACTCGACTGTGGTACAAAACTGTCCCTACAGTTTTTGGAGATACGATTTCATAAAAAAATATCAGATTTTTAGGGTTCCGTACCTCAAAAGGAAAAAACCGAACCCTTATTTATAGGATCACTCGTGTGTCTGTCTGTCTGTCTGTCTGTCTGTCTGTCCGTCTGTCACAGCATATTTTCTCCGAAACTACTGAACCAATTAAGTTGAAATTTGGTATACATATGTAAGTTTGTGACCCAAAGACGGACATGTAACGTAAACAAATGAATTTTAAACATGGGGGCCACTTTTGAGGGGTAAATGAGAAAATTAAAAAATAAAGTTTTTCAAACTATATCGTGTTATATATCAAATAAAAGAGCTTATTGTGAAAATCTCAAATATATTTATTTTATAATTTTAGGATAAACAATTTAGAAGTTATTTAAGAAAATAGGCAAAAAATGACCATTCCCCCCCTTTATCTCCGAAACTACTGGGTCAAAATTTTTGAAAAAAATACGCAAAATAGATCTTTACCTATAGATTAAAGGAAAACCTATTAGAAAGCAGTCAAGCGTGAGTCGGACTTAATTCCTTAGTTTTTAATCCGACCTCTACGGATTTTTTAAAGACATTTCACTCACGTTTCACACAAAAAATACATTGTTTAAATTGTGTAATGTACGGAACCCTTGGAACGCGAGTCCGACTCGCAATTGGCCGGTTATTTTATGAAATCGCTTCTCTAAAATGCTTTATTGGCTATGTGCGCAACATTGGTGCCCACCTCACACCCATTTATTTTTATTGTTTTTATTTATTTTTCTCATTTCTGCCACTTCGAGCGCATTGTATTTCAATCGCTTGTATTTTCTCCCAAGTTCCCAACACTCACTATATAGGTAGTATAAATTGAATAAATACTTTAGTTCTTTTGACAAAATATCATTAAACATTACCAAACTTGACATATCGAACCAAGAAATAACTATCTTAACTACCTTGAAGAACTTTTATGTTCATATAAAGGTGTAAATAATTAGGTACGTCTAGACAGAATATTTAGACACGTTATTTCCCAAGTTACATCAAAACGTCATATCACCATACTAAATTCATAGCGAGATACGACCTTTTGAACGCCACTTTGTTGATTGTTAAAAGGCCGTAAATTTATACAATTTTCATGGTGAGATACGGCGTTTTGTGAGGTACGTGTCGGAAATTTGTATTGTTTCGTATTTACATGGTGTTACAATTCCGATCATGATGGGCATTAATTGGCGAAAGTTTCATAAAACAGGACGTGAAGGTCAAAGGGTCTAGTTTTGTAGTACAAATAACTTTATATCTAGATAACCACAATCACTTAGTTACCTAATTATGCAGTAATTAATTAGTTAATCTTGTCTTGTTAAAGTAAGTTTAATGTGTAGCTCCTTAATGTACCTAATCAATAACTTAAATCTTTGGTATATCTCTTCTTCTTTGTCGTAACCTCATGGCTGAGGGACGTGACGAGTGTGGACACACTTCACCAGTGCTCTCCAGGCCGCTCCGTCTTGGGCCCAGTGCATGCTAGCCTGCAGTGTGGCGTTTGTCACTGATGTTATTCTGTCCGCCCAACGCGTGGCCATACGTCCATCCCTACGCTTCCTTGCCATGCCTTGGTATATCTATTAGTGTAAAAATCCATCCGTTGTATGAGTCTGAGTACCCAAAGGTGTATCGAAATGTGTACTATCAATGGTTTACAAAACCTACAAGCGTCAATAGTGCACTTACCACCTTTTACATAGGTACTTCATACAGCACAAATATCAAAATCAGCTGATACGACAGATGCCAGCCCGTTATTAAGAGGCCGGTGTCGATTTTAGTCGCAAAAATGTAAAATTGATAGATTTAGTCCGTGAAATTCTACACCTTTTGTTACCTAATTGAAATAACAAGTACTGGTTTCTATTAGCACGTCTTTTTATCTTACCTTTTATCAGACCAATTTTTTGAAAACAGACTCAGTAAATTAGTAATGTTTGCTTTTCTGATGGACGTTTAGGTAAACGCGCGTAAAGCACTGATTTTGTCGCTCTTATTTGTAAATTTCGTAAAGTTTGGACTGCTAAACATGGTAATTTTGTATTACACATATCCTGTACTTGACGTTTATCAGTCTACATTTTTATTATTATGACTTTGAAGTAGTGTAAATGAAAGTTAGACGAAATCAATTTTCTCCAGAAATTACTTCAAAACAAGTGACAATTTCTCTAAAAATCGACTTAATTTCAACGTAATTTTGATACTTAAACAATCTACAACATTTGCTGAAACTATTCTTATACATCAATTTGTATAATTTACCACCATGATTTTTTGATGAATTTTTAAAAACTGCCCCTTCTCTTCATGCATTACCGGTGACGCACGCTCGCGATCTCATTATTAAAAGGCAAGATGAGAAGACGTGCTAATAGAAATCAATACTTGTTATTTAGATATTACGTAACAAAACGTGTATAATTTCAACGACTAAATCTATCAATTTTACATTTTTGCTCCAAAATCGACTACGGCCTCTTAATAATTGGTTATCTATTAGGATTTCCGGTTGAACTGCAAAATGGCGAATTCATTTCGAGAATATTTTATTGTCTGGTTTATTAATATAGTCTATTCTTTAGTAAATACTTTGCAATCCATCGTGGCTAATGCAAAGTCCAGCTATCACTTTGCTCTTTACTAAAAGAAACGAAACTAAAAAGAAACTGATTTAAGTGAAAGAAAAATAAATTCATTGTCTAATAAAAGAAAAAGAAACCAGATTAATTGCTCAAACTAAATAGCTTGTGAATAATAAACACATTTTTACTCACTTATGGTAAGAATAGGCAAGCATTGAAAAATATTGAATATAGATAATAATAATTATATATTTGGCGTAATACAGATACATAAAAATATATTTTACGTGGAGCTCATAAAAAACACTTTAATATAGATATATAGGTATTTTTAATTGAAAATTAACATAGTTATATTATGCGTCACAAAATAAAATACAGTCACAACAAGATCCTCACACATTTTATTTAAAAAACCGGCCAAGTGCGAGTCGGACTCGCGCACCGAGGGTTCCGTACTTTTTAGTATTTGTTGTTATAGCGGCAACAGAAATACATCATCTGTAAAAATTTCAACTGTAGCTATCACGGTTCATGAGATACAGCCTGGTGATAAACAGACAGACGGACAGACGGACTTAGTAATAGGGTCCCGTTTTTAATCGTATGGGAACCCTAAAAATAACACAATATGTAGTAAAGTATGTAATGCACATTGATTGTAATGTGTGGCAGTCATCATTCGCTTGCCCTTATCCCATTCATTTGGGGTCGGCGCAGCATGTCTTTTTCTTCCATACCTCTCTCTCGCCCGTCATCTCATCACTCACTCGCATTCGTTTCATATCATCTCTCACACAGTCCATCCACCTTTTCCTCGGTTTTCCTCTCCCGCTACTTCCCTCCACATTCATTCGTAATACCTTTCTCGTCACATGCCTTTCATCCCTCCGCATTACATGTCCGTACCACGCTAGGCGATTGGCTCTTTTTCTACTATAGGTGTGTGGCAAAGTATTGTATACAATAGTGATATAATCAAGCTTTTCAATCTCGTACCTTACCTTAAGCAACTCAGCAAGCTTCGTTGCTTAAACACGGTACTCGACTGAAAAGCTCTCTATTATATCACGATTGTATAAAATACTAGTAGGTACCTGTTTTGTTACGTGTAAAAGTATTATCTTATCCAATAATCTACTTATTATACGGTCATTTTCATGCTTATACTAAAATAGGTTGAAACCTAGTATGGTTATATCAACACAACCTGTCTGTTGCAGCCGGACGTCCGTGAAAACTTAAAAAATGCTTCGCTGCATGATAATTAACTGCAACAGCCCAATAATTGCGAGCACCCAAAGGCAAGAACATATTTCCTATCACGGATAAATAATTTTAAAATTATATTGTACGTACATTTTGTATGAAAAAGTCGGCACGCTTGGTTTCAATACAAATCGTGGTATTTGCGTCATCTAGCGTATATATTAAATCTGTGGTTGCAATAAATAATTATGAATGAATATATAGCCCATATATTCCCTATTTACAGAAACACACTTAATAAAATTTGTACTTGATGTTATTGACAACTACTTATATTCAATATTACTATGATAATTGAAAGTGGACAGGATTAAATAAATTTCCTAGATAATAATCGGATAATAATAGAACAGGTTACTACATTATTAGTTTTTCTTTTCTGATACTTTACCAGTACCTATCATAATAACACAAATTCAAATTAGAAGGGTTTTTAGTTGAGTTTTTTACATGTACAGTGTACCTACATCAGTCACGGAATTTATGTACTTTTTCGTACCTTGTCATGGTGACGATACAGTGTAAAAAGTATACAGTAAACCGACGACTTTGACGTGTACCGAGCTACTACAATGGCGAATGTATGCAGCTCGGGTGCGCTACACCCCTCGCCCCTCGCACCCCGCACGATTGCCCTGTCTAGACGGCTTCGTCGTATGACTGTCTTGTTTTATATAGGTATACTGTGGTGACGATATCAAAGACGCCAGAGGTCTCGTTTTGTTGACACTATGACAAGTTATAGTATAGTACAGATACGTATTTCCTCTTTAAATCATCTCTTTCTGTAGGTAAAAAAAAAGGACAAGTGCGAGTCGAGTTTTTTTTTAGTATTTCTTGTTATAGCGGCAACAGTAATACATCATCTGTGAAAATTTCAACTGTCTAGCTATCACGGTTCATGAGATACAGTCTGGTGACAGACGGACAGCTGATGATGATGATGTATTTCTGTTGCCGCTATAACAACAAATACTAAAAACAGAATAATATAAATATTTAAATGGGGCTCCCATACAACAAACGTGATTTTTTTGCTGTTTATTTGCGTAATGGCACGGAACCCTTCGTGCGCGAGTCCGACTCGCACTTGTCCGGCTTTACCTTTTGGGTACGGAACCCTAAAAAACAACAGAGTACTAAACTTCTCAAACTTTTCAATAACCAACTGTAACGCCAATTCCAGTATCGAAATGTGCAAACGGCCATTATCCAGTTTAGAGTGTAGTGCACAAATGTCAAAATCAGCTGTTAGCCAGATGCCAGCCCGTTATGACAGTTAGCCGTTATGAACTTCATTCACAAATATGTTTTTTTAATTGGCCAAAATGTAGCCGGTCTGAGGTGCGTACGCGCTTCGAGTAAGGGGAGACTGGGGGAAGATGGTTAAATATTAACGATGTTTAGTTTTTCATCATGTATAAAGTTTTAGAACATTTAATTATTAAATCGGCTGTACTGCCTGGAAAAAAGAAAACTGAATTGTTTGTCATTTATATTAAGAACCGAACTAAATGTAAGAACTAGAAAACTAACAAGTTATTTGTAAATAATAACAATATAAAGACAGTATTTTAGCACCTTAAAAAATATAGAAAGAAAATATAAAAAACTGCCAAATACAAGAAAAGTTTATTGTTAACAACCCATAATTTAACATTAAACATTTACGTACCTGTAAAATAACGCATTTTTATTATTATTTTAAGGAGGTTCCCTGAGCCAGAAGGCGAAAAATCTCCTTATATGATCATGTTTTTCTAAGAGACGTTGATATTCGTAGACGTGGAAAGAATATATGTAGTTCTTGACTATATTATCTGTAACATAGCTTCCGATACACGAATTATGACACTTCGCTCGATACAATTAATTTCCAAAGTAACCTCTAACTCGGACTTTTAATCCTACTTTACTCGGTTATTTATTATGTGATACTATAAACAAAAAAAGAAGAAAAAACAATCTTAACATAAATAGTAATTTCATAGCTTTAGAATTTCGATATTGTAAGGTAACGTTTTTAAAATAAACAAAAACCGACAAAATTCGATCAAAATTGACACTTGGCGCGTATGTTCTTTCCCGTTCTTTCTTGCGAAATGTGACAAAGACAGCGGCAAACCGATGGAACGGCCTTAAGTATAGGTAACTTGTTGAAGTTGTTTCTTCAATAAAAATGATAAAAGTGTATAATCCTTTAAACTTACTTGCAAATAAAATCCTCCTGATCTATTCTTACATCTTAAGACCAATGGCTATTTTGCAAAATTAAATACAAAAAGTAAAATAATACCGATTCGCAATTTAAAATTCCAAACACCATAAATTCCTTTAAATAATTATATAGTAAGTAAACACAGTAAATTGACTAAGCCCCATAGTATGCTCAACAAAGCTTGTATTGTGGGTACTTAAACAACGATAAATATTTATACCTATAATAGTTAAATACAAACTATGAAACTATGGGGCCTTGGGGGGAAAGTGCCCATAGAGTTTTTAAGGAATGTAGCCGCAGGTTAGTAGAGTTGACGCGTGACCAGAGGGCTGGTTCATATCTAGCACAGCGGATCAGCATTGCCATACAACGTGGCAATGCTGCCAGCCTTCTGGGCACGCTGCCAATAGACGGTACTGATTTGGGGCAATTTTTTTATTTATAGTTAATTTTTAAGTTTAGTTTTTAATTTTAGTTTTTAATTTAGTTTGTAATTTTGATTTTTTTATACTTAGTGTTTAATAAAATGACCATATACTATTGTACAATAAGAGTAGATATCAACCTAATTGACTTAAATAATTATATTATTGTTAAATACATATTTATAAATACTTGGATATAAAGGAAACCCATTAAATAGAAAGGAAAAACCCATGACTTGAGGAACAAATATCCGTGCTGATAACACAAATAAATGCCTTTTGCAATACCCAAAACCATCGGCTTCATAGGTAGGGTCACTGTTGTCAAACCAACCAAATTATATCAGGCTTAAAACTACTTATAATGAATCCAACTCTCCCCAACCTCCCCACACACACTGCACTTGTCACACGCACCTGGTCCAGATGATCGACTCACGCGCATCAGCTGTGAGCTGTCAGCTGCGACCCCCACCAAAGCAAAATCAACCTTAATCTATAGTAATAAGATCTCTTATAGCTTGAAGTATGTAAGCTGTCAGCTGCGGTTTGGGGCAAATGAAAAGGAACTTTATATTGTTACACATAAAGTTAGTTTTAGAATGAAATATGTTTGTTGGCCTCGAGCTTTAAGCTCTAATTATTGAACATCGGCTTCTGTTAACGTACGCAATGGTATTTAAGAACTGAGAGTTGTATGGTTACCGTTTTATATGTAATTTATAAGGGAAAGTGGCTTTGTATTTATGAGTGGATATATTTTAAAGGGTACACTACATATGTTAAAATTACTTTCCATATAACTATTGTTATGCTATTTTGAAAAACATATCGAATAAAAGGCATAACCTACTATATTACATAGTCTAAAACATATTTGTTCTATAGTGACGTGAGATAATTTTTTCTAGGCCTCAATAGAAATAAAAGGCACCCAGAAAAGGGAAAACAATAAAAACACAAGTTTAAACGCAAAACGTACCTATTGTCCTACGGCCCTTAACAGTTTTAGACCTAGTTTTTATAAGTTTTATTAAACAAATAACACGTCTAGGTATTTTAGAATCCGGAATAGATGTAAGATAAGTGCGTAATTTATCCTTTGAAGTGCTTGAGTCAACAGCTGCCTAGTGTTGGGAGACGTGAGTTAAAGATATCGATAATTTAACCTACCTACTTATCAGCCACGGACGTCCACTGCTGGACATAGGCCTCCCCCATAGACCGCCACCGGGAGTGATCTCTAGCACACTGCAGCCACTGCACTGGCTCCCAACGACGCGTACAAGATCATCCGTCGATCTACTCCATCTAGTTAGTTGAAGTGGCAATGGATGGGCAGTCGATGGCCGCTGGGGCAGAAAAGTCCTAGAGTGGCGGCTATGGGTAAGCGCAGTGTCGGACACCCACAAACTAGATAAGTAGGTAATTTCAATCACACAATTTTGAACTACCCTTATGACTCCCATTAGCGTAGGCAGGTAGGAGCATAGGAGGGCAGCCCCCCCCCCTAGTTCACTCAACCGTGATAGCTAGAAAGTTGAAATTTTCACAGATGATGTATTATTGTTGCCGCTAACAACAAATACAAAAAATTTAATTTGTACGGAACCCTCTGTGAGCATAAGTCCCTGCGTACCTACTTGTACAAGTAGGTACAAATTATTACAAAAAATTGTGTTTAGATTTTTTATAGAAACAAAATAAAGTTCCAAATACAAAAGCACTAAAATTCTATCGTCATTCTCGTCGACACTGTCCCAGCACTAATGCCACCATGCGTAGGTACCTACCCGGTTCGATTCCCGCAAATTAAATACCCATAAACAGTTGCTCGTAATATTGACACGTTGCACACATCTGCCATCTTTTGCCAGTCGTTGAGGCGTACTTTCATTTAAAACGTATAAATCTTCATGTCAATAATTTTGCCGACTGTACTTTGAAGTTTTTAGATGGTCGTAGTTAGTCAAAGATAGATATAACTCCGTAATAGATGGATACAGTCTAAGGAAAAAACGTGCCTCGAAAATCAAGAAAATTTGATTCTCGTTCAGAGGGCGCTACTAGTTTTGGCCTACAGTCGTATAGATGGCGTTGACGGTTTCGTTTGTTATTTAACAATTTTAACGCATATCAGTGAAAGAACATGGGTCAAAATCATAAAAATAATTAATGCAAAAAAAAAATCATTTATCTATATTTAAATACATTCTATCGTATTTTTATAAATCTTCATTTTTAGTTTTAAAGTGTGTCGACAGATGGCAGTGAATTTACTGGGGTTACAAAATTTACTATGACAGTACCGCTCTAGTATAAGTTACTCTATGTAGTGAGTATTTGGATTGTGATTTATTTTCTAGCTTCCAATGTGGAAGCTTCAGGATATTTTCAAAAAAATAAATTATATACCACGACGGTGGCAAACAAGCATACGGCCCGCCTGATGGTAAGCAGTCACCGTAGCCTATAGACGCCTGCAACACCAGAGATATTACATGCGCGTTGCCGACCCTTTAAAAACCTGTACACTCCTTTTTTGAAGAACCCCATACTGTAGCCCCTCGGGAAAACCTCGGCAGGGAGCTCATTCCACAGCCGAAGCGTCCGCGGGAGGAAATTCCTCTTAAACCGCACAGTACGCGACCATTTAGGTGCTAGGGTGTGAGGATAAACGCCCTGCCGATGGCGAGCGGCAAAAATATTTAAATAAGGCGCCTTTTGATTCGGTCGTTATTTTCTAATATATGTGGAAGACAAATAAGTTATAGCTAGCATTAAATGAATGTAGTACTTATTATTATTATTAGTAGTAGTCATTTACAAAAAAAAATGGTTAACATGGTTAAATGGTTAATGGTACTTATTATGATACCTTTGTGTATGGTGCTTTACGCACACTAGCGCAGCTAAAACCACGCACGTCGGAGCGCCGGCCAAGTTAAGCCATAATTGAATGCAAAGAATATCATCGATATAAAAGTTGGCGCTTGTTTCCCGTAATGAGAGTTTAGGAAATAAATAAAAGCCCACACTCGTCTGGCAATTACTTGAAAATTTAACGAGTGCTTTTTACTAATATAAAAATCTTTCCTCTTTCGGGCCACAATAGTAGCGGTATATTTAGTGATGCATGATATAAGTGAAATGTTACTAGTTAACAAGTAATTAATATTTCAATTATTTGATAATACACGGCAAACCCTTGTTTTGGTCCAGCTAGTAACACTTATTTTGTTTCTTAGAATTTTTAACTTTTTAAATCCTAATTTTTTATAATTACAATATCATTGAATCCGAATAATTCCAACTATTACATAAAATGATTGCTATTTTTAATCTATATTTAAGTAGTCGTCGATAATATTCCATCACAGTAAATTTAGATTTTTTGGATCTTCCCCTCCCCCCTTTGTCACGGTTTTTCTTATCTCTTTAACACGTACTGTCATTTGGCATGACCCCCCTCCCCCTGTTGCTGTGACGTAATATGTAGATGACCCCTAATATGAGGAACACTATAACTTCACAAAATCACATATTATAACCATACTACAGGTTTCTCTCGGCTAGCAACCATCAGAAAGTCCTTCTAAGTGTAAAGCCTGAGTGGACGCTCGAAGCGGAGCGTTCGGCGGGGCGGGCAGCGTCGCGTCGGGTTCACAAAGTGATTTGAGCAGCGTGCACTAAGGCCGCTCCTATACGTTTGCATTTGTTTAACATGCACGCCGCACGCCCCGCTCCGCTGCACGCCCAACTCGAGCGTCCACTCAGGCCTTACACTAAAGGTGTCGTTCGGATGTAAACTGCAGCTGCATTACTGTTGCTGCGTAATTGTTGCCAACAATTTCCAAACAATTTCCTTTATGGAATGAGTGCCATAATCGCGGCAGTAATGCAGCGGCAAACGTCATTAATTTTATCAAGGATTGTGACGTGGCGGAAACAACGATGCAGTATCGTCTATATCTTTTCAAATGACTTTTTCGTCTAAGACGGTAATCTGTTAAACAAAAGCCTTTGTTCCGCTATAGCACGCGCTCAGACTCGATGGTACACAATGGGCGGCGACCGCACACTCAAAAGGAACAATGGCTTTTGTTTAACAGATTACCGTCTTAGACGAAAAAGTCATTTGAAAAGATGCAGACTATAACAATAATGTAGGTGCAGTTGACATGTCACATTTATAGAGTATCGCCGCCAAAATCGCTTCCGCTTCTTTTGAAGGCCACCCTCTCCGCTGCTTCTCTGGCCACGCACCTAATATTCGCTGGGAAACGATTTCAGCAGAATTGCCACTTGTGTCAGAAGAGGCGTTTTTTTAGATGTCAGGCATAACAGCGACTTTCTCAAACTTGTACCCCTCTCCCGCGCATCCTTTTACTATAAACCTTTATAATTTAAAATAAGGTCGTGATTTCAATAGCAAATGTGTTTAAGATAGGAGGTTTTAGTATTTTTTTTTTTGTTTTTCAGTCCATTTTGCTTATTCGTTGAACGATATTAATTTTTACACAATCGTAGAATCGTACAGCGCTTTAATTGAGTGGGGCTAAAGAGGTCAAAAGGTCGATAATAAGTTTTTGGGTTTATTTTTCTTTTTAATAAATATAAAAGATTGGGCCGAGTGGCGTGGCCGTGTTTTGAAAGGGATTATTTGGAGGGCCAATTTGATCACATCAAATCACATGGAGGGGTCGTTGGGACGTTGTTATGGTTCAAATTTAAGTACATAGTAGGAATATTATATACATTTGTCTGATTTCATTATAGAAGATAATGTTTTGGAGATAGCGTAAGTATTGGAGGGTTTTGCTGTTTGTTCGTTAACTAATCAGTTAGGTGATTTTTTTACTTAAAATATTAGGTTTTTTTTTGGTTAGTTTTTTCTTTGTTTTGATAGTTTAGACATAGAGTAACTTATACTAGAGCGGTACTGTCATAGTAAATTTTGTAACCCCAGTAAATTCACTGCCATCTGTCGACACACTTTAAAACTAAAAATAAATATTTATAAAAATACGATAAAATATGGATAAATGTTTTTTTTATTTGCGTTAAATATTTTTATGATTTTTTTTTTTTTTTTTTTTTTACTTTATTTAGAACACAAACAGTCACATATACAAATGGGTTTGAAGTACAAATGTACTTAACATACTTAAGAAAACAGACCTGGAGGTTCATTAGTAAGTACATAATGTTAACATACACACTAAACAGCAAAGATAAAAAGGAGATAAAAGAAAAACATGAGCCTACGGTTGTCCTACCGGAAAGCCGGAAAGTTACATTTATACATTTACTTATTTATATTTATACTTGACATATTAAAACAACTTATGTCTAAGTTTCATTCTAAGACTAGACAGGGAAGTGTGAAAAGGATCAATGTCATGTAGGTGCTTATTATAATAATTTGGGACTCGTCTGAAAAATGTGTGCCGAGCGTAATTCTTGCGGGCAAAGCTGATATGAAATAGAGGTCTAGAACGTAGGGGTTGGTGCGGACAACTGAAAGTGACTAATTCTAAGAGATTCGGACATTTTATCACACCTTTAAGAATTTTAAACAAGAACATTACATCTAAGTAGTGTCTTCGGTTATAGAGGGAAGGAACACAAAAATGCTTCGCTGCTGACGAAGTGCGTTCGAAGTAATTACCCGTCCTGTAACAAAGTGATTTTAAAAAAATATTTTGGATCCTTTCCAGGCGATCAATATGGACTTGGTACTGAGGTGTCCAAACAACACAACCAAATTCTAGTATACTCCTAACAAAGGAATAGAAAAGTAGTTTATAGGTATTGGGGCGCCTGAAGGGCTGTCCAATTCTGAGAATCATCCCCAACTTCTTATAAGCTCGCTTACATATATTATCAATATGTAGACTAAAATTCAATTGCGAGTCTAAGGTAACACCTAAGTCCCTAATGGAATATACCCGGGCTATATTTCTTCCAGCCAAAGTGTAATTGAAAATTAACGGGTCATTTCTACGATTAAAACTGATTATGAAACATTTATCAGTATTTAAGAAAAGCTGATTATCTGAACAGTAGAGTAAAAAGTTATCTAAGTCATGCTGTAATGCACGGCAATCTGCTTCCGAGGACACAGCTTTGTAAATCTTTGTGTCATCTGCATAGACGAGGTGCTCAGAGTTCCGAAAACAGGATGCCATGTCATTGACATATAAGATAAACAATAAGGGACCAAGGTGCGATCCTTGGGGTACTCCGGAAGGTATAGGAAGAAAGCATGAAGTATAACCCTTCAAGGCAACCGCCTGACTGCGATTGGACAGGTAAGACTTTATCCATCTAAGGAGGTCGCCGTGTATACCGAGCTCAAAAAGTTTCTTGATTAAGTTATTGTGATTAATTTTATCAAAACATTTCGAAAAGTCAGTATACACGACGTCCACCTGACAGCCAGAAGATATCCTATTGATAATGAAATCGGTAAACGTCAGGAGATTTGTATCAACGCTACGACCCTGACAAAATCCGTGTTGGCTAGGCGCAATGTGTTGAGAGAAAGCAGAAGTAATTTTGTTGTAAACGATTTTTTCAAAGATTTTAGCAAATATGTTTAATTTACTAATGGGCCTGTAATTAGTAACCAGGTGCGCATCGCCACTTTTGTAAATTGGTGTTATCAAGGCTTTTTTCCAAGAGGAGGGAAAGTGACCATGAGCTAAGGACTTAATAAAAATTTGAGTTAAAGGCATTGCCAATTCACGGGCGCACATTTTGATAAAAAGGGGGTGAATCAAATCAGCACCACTGCCCTTTTTAATATCTACTCTTTCTAAAAACTTGAAGACGCAATCCTCGGAAATATCAACGGTATTAAGATCAATCAGGGAATCATTAGCTACATGCAAGTAATCGGGTAAGACAGAAGAATCAGTAACAAACACAGAGTTAAAATATCTATTAAAAAAATTACTAATTGTGTTACCATCTTTAGAAATTTCGCCAAGGTAAGACATTTGGTCGGGAACACAATTACTAGGGAATTTTGACTTCATAAATGACCAAAAATAAGTAGGATCACTATGTATTCTGTCTTCAGCCAATGAAATAAAATTATTATAGCATTCGGTGGCTAATTTGTGCTCCCTTTTTCTCAATAATGTAAATTCCGCCCTGTCAAGAGGATTACCGTATATTTTCCACCTTTTATGAGCCGATAGTTTTTGTTTGCGAACTTTTATTAGTGCACGAGAAAACCAAGGAGGATATCCAGTGTTACTGTTAACGCTTTTATGTGGAATATGACTGGCAATAAGTGTTCTAAGAACCGAATAAAAATAAGTAACTGAATCCTCAACATTCATGTTATTCAGACACGACCAACCGGTCTCAGATAATTCCTTGCGGATAAGGTCATAGCTGCCGCGGTGAAAAATCGGTCTAGTACATTGATTAGGCAACAAGCGCGGTAAATAACTCATTAAGTTTAGGGCCAGTGAAATATTCAAAGCCTTATGTTGCGGATCCTCCCGCGTAAGCGGTGACGAGCAGGCACTAACCGTGCAACCGGCATTGGCCATTACTAGATCCAGCACACGTCCATTTATATTAAAACAATTGTTATATTGGTTTACCCCAGTTAGAGCGATGAAGTCGGAAAGAACTATAGCAGTTGGATCTTCACTAGTCTCAATATAGAGGCGATTTGAATCCTCACACAAGGACCATGAAGCATAAGATACATTAAAATCACCTACAAGGACGAAAATATCTTCTGGGTAGGTATTCATTATCCTAGCAGCATTGTCGAAAAAGCAACGAAGAGAACTGATATGATTATCATTATGTGGAAAGTAAACACAAACAATATGCAGCAGCGGCCCACGTGCCCCCGGTCGGTCGGCCGGCTGGCGGCGCGAGGCGCGCGGGGAGTGGGGCGCGGCGCCGGCGCAGGCCCGCGGCTCCACGGTGAGCCACAACTCCTCGTGTCGTTGCGCCGCGCACCACTCGTCCCGGCGCGATACACTGAGACCGCGCCGCACCGCCACAAGCACGCCTCCGCCGCGCTGTGCCGATCGCCCCGCTCGATCCCGTCTGTACACCTCATACCTGCTATCAAAATACTCACTACTAAAAAAGTCAGGGTTCAGCCATGTTTCAGATAAACAAATGAGGTCATAGTTCGAATTAATTACACTAGATAAAAAGGAATGCGATTTTGTCCGCAATCCCCTTACGTTCTGATAATATATTGAGATGCTATTATTATCTATTATTGATGTATAAAGAACTACAATAGTAAGAAAATATTACTTTATTATTTTTATTCAGACGAGTCAATTCAGGTATTAAAAATAGAAATGAGATCCTGTGAAATTCTAAGCTAGTTTCCTGCCCATAGGGTATACAATGTAAAAAATGGCCTAGTACACGACTTACGTAATTACTTTTTATATGAACGCATATCAACACTAACATCGAAAATCTGAGGCAAATGTTATGGATATGCCAGTTACTGTTATCAAACATAAAAAGTCATTTTAATTTCTTTAAGTCAGCTTCGTTTGTTATGACATAAACTTTGGAACTATCACTCTTCCGCATGTGTATTTTGCACTGCTTAACCCATAGGTAACTGAAATTTAACTCGGCTTTCCTATCGCGGGCCTGCCTAAGTAGGATCTTGTTTACAGCCGTAAGATGTTCGTTCACGTAGACGGGAACCGCCGGTCCCAGGAGACCGGCATCGGCGCTGGTGAGGCCGCGGCGCGCGCGCGCAGCCGCCACCAGCTCGTCCTTGCGACGTCGCTGGCAGAAACGCACGATGATCGCCGGGGGCCTGGGGTCCGCACGGGTTCCGCTACCCACGGATAACGGGAAACGGCGAACGCGATGTATTGAGTCGACATCAGTTTCAAGCAGACCAAAACCTACCTTCAAACATATATTATTTAAGATCGACATTAAATTCTCGTTATCTTTTTGAGGAACGCCACTAATTTCGACATTGTTCAGCCGGCAAAACTGGTCTCTGTCACGTTCGTTGGCTTTTAAAGTAGCAAACTCAGCCTCCAGCTGTTTTAAATTGGCTTCAATAGATGGGAGGCGGTCAACTTTACTCTCTGTGACGGTAAGCCGCACATCGAAATCCTCTAGTCGACTTTCAATCAAGTCGAACTTTCCCTCGAGATTGGCAATTCCCTGATTTGCTTGGTCAAGCCCACTCTGCATTTTTTGCATTTGCACCTTAAAACCTTTGAACTCCTTCACAAGTTCAGAGAGTGAGTCATTGTTTTCCGACTGACGGCATGGGATGCACCTCCAATTGGATTTTTTATCTGCTGTCATCTTCTTATAGGTGTTTTCTAGCATTCCGGAACACCTATAGTGATAATACCCTCCACAAAAGGAGCACGGTACATCACCATCACCAATAAAATTATCACCACACTTATTACACGATGACATTTTGGACTCAACCGTAACAGGTCGCGGATACGGCTCAGATTTCAATGGCAAATTAAATTATGCAGTTAAGCGCGCAAGTTAACAATAACACATAACCGGTCGCTGGCGCGCTCGATCGATGACTGTTATCGATGATCGAATATTATCGGATGTGGTCATCTAACAAGTTATCATTTAAACCAAAGATAGATATAACTCCGTAATAGATGGATACAGTCTAAGGAATAAAACGTGCCTCGAAAATCAAGAAAATTTGATTCTCGTTCAGAGGGCGCTACTAGCTTTGGCCTACTGTCGTATAGATGGCGTTGACGGTTTCGTTTGTTATTTAACAATTTTAACGCATATCAGTGAAAGAACATGGGTCAAAATCATAAAAATAATTAATGCAAATAAAAAAAAATCTTTTATCTATATTTAAATACATTCTATCGTATTTTTATAAATCTTCATTTTTAATTTTAAAGTGTTTCGACAGATGGCAGTGAATTTACTGGGGTTACAAAATTTACTATGACAGTACCGCTCTTGTATAAGTTACTCTATGTTATTATTAAATTGTAAAACGGGACTTAACCGCGTATTTAAGTTTTAAAATTTACCTCTGACGTTTCGAGGACGACGTTGTCCCCGTGGTCTCGGAGAAGACTCGAAACGTCGGAAGTAAATCTTAAAACTTAAATACGCGTCCCGATTTACAATTTAATAATGTGTAGAAATCTTGAAAGTTTAAATCAGTCTTGTGCTATTATTTATTTTATCTATGTATATCAGGATTTATTATATTTTAATATTAATGATTTGCTCTAGTTATATTAAATTTGCTATAATTACAAATCGACTATAAAACACATACTAACAGTATATGTGGCTTTCCATTACAGAAGGGTCCTTATGCAAGTGCATAAGGACATTTTTATTTGAAATTTCAACAGAAATTTTACAGTTACAACGGATATTGGAATGATTATCAATAATTTTAATAAAAAAAGTATATAACTGACAGGCCGATTCGAGTTTGAGTTATTCGATCTGTTTCCGACATGATACTGATCTGTCAAATATCAAGTACCGTTTTTGGTTGAAGAAATAAGACGACAAATATCGGTTTTGACGTCAGTGCCCACGGATTGTATCAAAACACTAGGTTCTAGCAATAAATATATTTCATTTCATTTCATTTCACCGTCGAATTGACCTGTATGTCCCATAGCGAACTAACCCTATATATTATATCCATCGTGTTTCGACGGGCCTCAACAATAATTTCAATTCCGATCCGTCACGGGTGTCACTTCGTCTGTCTGTCCGTGTATGGTGGGGTGGCTTGGATGAATGGATTTTTAGCGCTTATTAGTACAGTGGGTACATTATTCATAAAATATCGTAAAAATAAACAATTCTTTTCGTGGTAGTGTATTCAACAGTTAAACCTGGCGAAGTAATTAAATTAATTAAGAGTTAGAAATATCAAGAAATGTTCTCCTCATTAAATAAATAACACAAAGTTTTTTTTTATACCACGACGGTGGCAAACAAGCATACGGCCCGTCTGATGGTAAGCAGTCACCGTAGCCTATGGACGCCTGCAACACCAGAGATATTACATGCGCGTTGCCGAACCTTTAAAAACCTGTACACTCCTTTTTTGAAGAACCCCATACTGTAGTTCTGTAGATACCACAAAGTAGGGTTACGTATGTACACAGCGCAGCCAAAATTTATTGATATTCTCTGAAGATCTTATAATCTTCATATTCACAAAACGTATGTAGGTAACACAACTGTAGTAAGTAGAAAGGAGAAATAGAGAGTACTCTCTCCAGGTGGGTGTTATGCCTGAAGACCGAATTAAGTCCATTGAGAGTTAGTCAGAAGTTGTACTTATAGTAACTCATATTAATTGGAACTCCGTAAGCGCGAGGTAGGCTATTTACGTTCTAGGTAGCCAACGCCATCTGTTAGAGCATTGTGGCACGACGTCGACAGTGGAGCCACGGTTTACTAATGTATTGCCAAAAATCGTTTCCCAAATTATTACTTCCCAAACTATTTTACGCAAATTATCATTTGGCAAAATTTCATTTCGAAAATTTTCATAATCCGACCTAACCTAACCCAACCTAGTACGTCATTTTCATTTCGCAATATGGGGTTGGGAAATGAAATGGTTGCGAAGTAAAAAACTTGCTAAAATTTCATTTGGGAAATGAAACTGATGCCATAAGTTTGTTGGGAAGTTGGCGAAAAATATTTTGGCTAAACGGCGGTATCCCGGAGCCACACAACTTTAGTCAAGTAGGCAAGAGTCTCATTTGTATTGTCTCAGTTACGTATATCAAATATGGAACACAAGCACCTCTTGAAACATCAAAAGCAGACTAACATTAGGACAGTCATATTATTGTTCTCAAATGTACATAGAATCATCATATCACCGCACTCAAGCTTGAAACATTGTACTATATCATCTTTAAGCACCCTCAACTCGACATAAAATTATATGAAAAACCCCATACAAAACAGACTCAAGGAACCACTTATAAAAAAATGTCCACTCATTTTTAAGTAGGTATCATTGTAAAAAAAGAAACCTTCATATATACTTACCACTTCTTTTTTAATTCGAAAAAGAAATAAAACTATCAAATAATGCCAGCAATGGATGTAATATGTGAATTTAGCTCCGTCGATGCAAATGAAACATTTGTATACACTGACGCATAACGTTGCACTGATATATTTTTTACTTAAAGATAAACGCAATGGAATTAAAACTAAACAGATGCAATGCACCTCAATAGTAGAAGTCTTATTTCCTTGTACCAAGTTGATATACCTGTAATGACTAGTTATAAATGTTTTACATTCATTGCTGCGATGCCGCGTCACTTCTTATACCAACTATCTTATTAAAGCAGCAATGGACATCAGTTGCTAGAACTAAACTGCTTTACATTAAAAGGTAGATCATGATAGGCACGTGCACTCTCTTAAGCATAGGGTTGACTAATTTCTTTTGGGCAAATATTTGTTTCATAAGTATATCACGAAATTTCTGATACTTTAGTGTAAGTGGATATTCGTAATGGTTTGCGTGTGCTTTTGATCCCAAAAAGTCATGTACGGTAGTACTTTTAGAGAACTTAAGATGCTTACATAAGGTGATAAGGCCGTTCCCTGAGCCAGAAGGCGAAAAATCTTATATGATCATATTTTTCTGAGACGTTGATATTCGTAGACGTAGAAAAAATATAAGTAGTTCTTGATTATATTATCTTTAATAACACAGCTTCCGATACACGATACAATTAATTCCCAAAGTAACCTCTAACTCGAACTTTTAATCAAACTTTACTGGGTTATTTATTATGTTACACTATAAACAAACAAAAAAAAACAACAACCTTGACTTAAATAGTAATTTGACAGCTTTCGAATTTCGATATTGTAAGGCAACGTTTTTAAAATAAATAAAATTCGATCAAAATTGATACTTGGCGCGCATGGTCTTTCCCGTTCTTTCTTGCGAAATGTGACAGAGATAACGGCAAACCGATGGAACGACCATAAGTGATAAATCAGAAAAAAAATTGTCCTTATCTAAATACTTTTATATTATTCATGGTACAGACTTTCGGAACTTGTTTCACCCCTCCCATACAATCTAAATTACCCTCTTATTTTAAAACTACCTACTTAAATAACATGCACATTTACGTAACATATATCTGTCAGTTACTAGTTTTTGTCGTAAAAAAATGTTATAAAAGAGAATAGAGAGAAAAAGTTTAGTTTGAAGTTCTACTCGCTCTGTTTTTTTTTACTAGCGACCCGCCCCGGCTTCGCACGAGTGCAATACTGATGTTTTATACAAATAAACCTTTCTCTTGAATCACTCTATCTATTAGAAAAACCGCATCAAAATCCGTTGCGTAGTTTTAAAGATCTATACTTATAAAACTACCTATTACATAAAAACATAAAAATACATATTTCCTAGGTCGTACGACATGAAGGTCGATATCGGCGGAGGATATCCGAGTCCCACCTTTCTGCTATTCATTCTCTAATATGTATAAATCAAAATCTCAAAATATGTAAGCATAATGTCTGGTAACCCTAGGTCTGGTGCAGTCTTAGGGCATTGTGAGGCCCTGGGGGCCGCGTTAACGACTGCCTCTAGTCTCCTCGAGCGCGCATGTTAAATATCCGGATGGTATTCTGTTCACATGCCGATATTTGGTTAAGTTATTAAGGGCAATCTTACACATATCGACCCAGCCCCAAACTAAGTTTGTACTATGGGTATCAGGCGACATAGTACCTACATACATACTGTGTAGTATTCGTGATAAACACACAAATAATGACTTTTACCGGGATTTGACTGGGCTAGGAGGCCTAAAGGCTCAACTTTCATGAAAATCAAAATTAATTTTTATTTACGTTTAGATTTGGGGTGCCAAGTTTTATAATTACATTTTATGTTTTCTAATTTATAATAATGTGAAAAATTTTAAATATCACATTTACAAACGGGTCTATCGCGAATCTATTTTTTTACCTTTATTTGACCGACGTTTCGACACAGGTTTCACTGGTCGTGGTCGCGGCTAACGACCAGTGAACCCTGTGTCGAAACGTCGGTAAATAAAGGTAACAAAATAAATTCGCGATAGACCCGTTTGTAAATGTGATTTAATATGTGTTCAAACCGCGAAAGTTTAAAATGTTATAATGTGTAAATGTGTATAAAACTACCTACTAAAACTCGTCCCGGGCTGTCCCCGACGCAAAGGTGCCCATCACGCCCGTTGCCACGTTAAAAGGTTTATATTTTAATTATTTAATTCCGTAAAGTTCCGTCTTAAGCGCTACATTTAAATTAATTTAAAAATGAAAATGAAATGCACTGTTTTTTTTTCTCTTCAGGTACTGTTACTTTTATCTTGTTTCTTTTTTCCGGATCGTACCTGGTCCAACGGATCTCGTTGGCCATTCAGCGCGGTAACGCTGCCAGCGTAATGGGGGCATTTGAGCCAGATGCAATTCGTGACAGTTATTTTATTAAAAAAAAAAAAAGACGAAGCCTGTTGCGGATATCATCATTGGTATTTTTGGGACGAAGCATGTTGCTGATTTGCATTTGTAGCCACCTGACGAAGCCTGCGTTGCGGATTTTTTACAAATATTCAGCTACCATACAAACTCAAACTTTAAAACAAATGCCATATTGTGGTTTGTCTAATTTAACAGAGAGACGTCGGTAATTTTTAGGGTTACCCAAAGGGTAAAAACGTGACCCTATTACTAAGACTCCGCTCTCTGTCTGTCCGTCTGTCACCAGGCTGTATATCATGAACCGTGACAGCTAGACAGTTGAAATTTTCACAAATGATTATTTCTGTTGCCGCTATTACAACAAATACTAAAAACTAAATAAAATAAATATTTAAGTGGGCCCATACACCAAACGTGATTTTTTTGCCGTTTTTTGCGTAATGGTACGCGAGTGCGCGAGTCCGGCTCGCACTTGGCCGGTTTTTTCGAGTCTAATTTACTCTAGTATCAGAAATTATAGTGGTACCTACACTAAAACGGGTCCATTAGTGCTTGTACAGTCGCCATCAAATATATCGGAGCGGCCTAGGTGCTCAAAAATATCTTAACACGCACTCTACCTCCTTGACAATTGAGGCGTGTTCAGATATTTTTGAGCACTTCGTCCGCTCAGATATATCTGATGGCGACTGTATACCACTAACACGAACACTTTCTAATATCAAGAGTGTTGTTTGCTCTAATCACTATACCTTATATAAAACAAAGTCCCCCGTCGCGTGTGTCTGGCTGTCTGTATGTCTGTATGTTAGCGATAAACTCTAAAACTACTGAACCGATTTTCATGCGGTTTTCACTTAACAATAGAGTGATTCTTAAGTGGTTTAGGTGTATAAGTTGTTAACCCGTGCGGATTAGGGCTCGTCGCTAGTAAAATATAATATTGAAAAAATAATCACGAAATGTACAGAATAGCATCCCTTCTCTATGTCAACTAATGGCGGCGCAACAAGAGTCCTTCATACGCGGACTATTAATAATTGAGCGGTGAAAATAGTAGTTATTATGTTACTATGTATAGGTATTATTATGAAAAAACAAAACCTGACTAATTCCCCTCTTGACTTGTTTTCGTTTATTCTAAAACGTTACATACTTATTTCAAAGTAACATGAAGTAGGTACCTAATGTTTGTTGACTCATTATTTATTATGCTAAGTATATAATTTTTATATTTTTTTTAATAACCTGTAGTGTCCCACTGCTGGGCAAAGGCCTCTCCCTTTGATTTCCATGACTCCCGTTGTTGAGCTGTTTCCGGCCAGTTATTAGTGAAGGTGTCTAAGTCGTCCCGCCATCTCCGCCTGTGGGCCTGCCACGTCCGCGCTTCTTTTGCGGCATCCACTTGGTGGCTATACTAGCCCACCTATCCGGATGCATGCGGCAGACGTGACCTGCCCAGTCCCACTTCAGCCTAGCGGTCTTCTCCCCTACGTCAGCTATGCCTGTTCTGGAGCGCAGTGTAGTGTTTCGGATGCGATCCATCCTTGTGACACCTAGAATGCTGCGCTCCATTGCTCTCTGGCAAACCTTCAATTTGGACTTCTGACTCTCGGTGAGCGACCATGTTTGGGCAAGTATATAATATGCCACCAAAATCATTTTTATGTAAAATGTTGCCAAGAAGAAACCACAAGGCTCGCACTGTCAAAAAGTTATCAGATCTCTAGTTGTACAGCCAAGCTTCTAACTCTACAAGCCCTAACTTCACAAACTCTACATCTTAGTCAAAATATGAGGCATGGCCGTTTCGCTATCTTCACATGGGCGTAAGGTGAAAAATGTATTCATTATTTATTATTTTTTAATAGACAATAGTTCTTGTAGTAACGAATATCAAGATACTTTAAACTCACGTATTTTAAGTCGAAAACGCTCGACATGTCCTGATGACGCTCCTCGGTACGGAGTGAAACATGTCGAGCGTTTTCGACTTAAAATACGTGAGTGACCCGTTATTAATATGTTTAATATGTCTATGTCTCACGGGTTTTGTTATTAAAATCAAGATACTTTGGTAAGGGTTGCAGTAGTGTTGTCAAAGTATGAAATGCTACCTACTGGTTTAGTATATATTAGTAAAATTACAAAATTACCCCTATTACTGAAGTTACCCCAATGCACAGTAGATTATTTTTCACGAAGATTCAACAGGAATAGTTGTTACTGACAAGGTAATTTATTAAGGTACGAATTTCAAGTCAAAAAATTGTAAATTGTAAAATGTCTCGCCACATAACATGTCCATATGAAACAGTATCCGCGTCGCTTACGAGCGCAAATTGCTATCGGGTGACGCTTTTAGCCGCTGCAATTTGGTATACGCTCACTTTGGGAATTTCATAACGCGGGATGTGTTTGAAGTGGAAATTGTACCCTGCGTTAGGAGTTTTATGTGTAACGTAAAAGAATTTTACTAATGAAATACTATTAATTTGTTTAAATAAATCCTCTATTTTATTTATTTAGTCAACACACATTAATAAAGTACAATACATTAAAAAAAATCAAAACTTTACTAATTAAACCTAGACAAGCTAAAACTAAAACAATACAAATTAAAAACTAAATATAGATAATTTCCCTTAAGTCCCCCGCTTCCGGGAAACTCCCCAAAATGCTTGCGGCATTCCCCCTCTGAATCGCCAGGCCCAGCCTCTGCGCAAAGAAGGAGCCCGCCCTATGGTCGCCTTTTTTTTTCCCTATGCCCCTATGGCCCTATGGTCGCCTGAAACGGAATACTATTAATTTTTTTGCTCCTGTTATAAATTACTATAAATCTCGAATCTGTGATTTGGTAGTAAGGTAGACTGCGGGCGGCCGCATCGCGATCGTGATTGTACTCAAATTAATTTGTTAGCTGTATCGGCGGATCGTATTTCGTCCAGTCGTCTTCTACGCAGTTCGTGCATTTCGTGATTCGTTAATATGCAGTTCGTCCATTTCGCGATTTGTCACTCCGCATTTCGTCAATTTCGCGATTCGTCACTACGGAGTTCGTCCATTTCGCGATTCGTCACTACGGAGTTCGTCCATTTCGCGATTCGTCACTACGGAGTTCGTCCATTTCGTGATTCGTCACTACGGAGTTCGTCCATTTCGTTTTTCGTCCATTAAGAGCCAACAGGAGCCGAGACCAAACTCAATTTTGAGATTTGAAAGAGAATATCGTCGTCGCGCTGACGGGGGCGGTACCGCGTACCGAGGGACTATCCCAGTGTGTGTGGTGCACGCACACCGACGCGCACGTTATTTGCGCTCCTCGCCGGCCTCACGCCGCTCGCGTTTTTAGTAACTAAATTCAATATCCTTCTACAACCTGCAATCTAATTAACATTTCGAGTTACAGAATAGTAAAAAAACATAACATAACATGGACATACAAGAAAACATTGTTGTATAAAAACATACAAGATAACGGCTGTTAAATTAATCCAATTAAATATTTTTAAATATGATAAACAAAAATATTAAATTATAGTCGTGAGTATTTTAAAAGTAAAACTCCCTTATACCTTGATTTTAAACAAAGTATTTTACTTATAACTTACTTGGTTCGTATGAATTAGTGACATACCTAATTAAAAAAGAAAGCTATAACTCCCGCGGGAACAATATAGGCCTTTTCCCTTCAGTACACCTGCATGAAATAAGATCTTTTCGAGCAAGCGTCTTGAAAAACAAATTTGCCGCTCTCCGGCTCCGTTGAATAGAAAAAAAGAAAGCCTCAGGTTAGATAAAATTATCATAATAAAGAAACATGTGACATGTGATATTTCTTACTTTGATGTAATTATACAGTTTTATTGATGGTCCGTTTTTTTATTTATGTGTCAGATTTTGATAAAAATAGGTATAAATTGAAGAGCTCCTAATTCTGATCGGAATAAATATGAAACCCAATAAATAAATAAATAATAATAAATATTAAATCAATATTATAGGACATTCTTACACAGATTGACTAAGTCCCACGGTAAGCCCAAGGAGGCTTGTGTTATGGGTACTCAGACAACGATATACATAATATATAAATACTTAAATACAAATAGAAAACACCCATGACTCAGGAACAAATATCTGTGCTCATCATATCATATCATCGAACCCAGGACCATCGGCTTCACAGGCAGGGTCACTACCTCCTAGGCCAGACGACCGGTCGTCGCCCAATATTTTGGGACAATAGTCTAGTCTACAAAAGGTTCAAGGTGGTGAAAAAAATAGTGTAAGCTGTTCGCATAAAAAAACCGCAAATCGATGTACAGGTTAGCCGTTTGGTACACGTATATACTAGTCAAAACAAAAATTTTGACCCGCAGTTCCTAAAAAAAATTCCCTTAGGAGGGGAGTGCTGAAACCTTTTTTTGTATAAAAAAAAACTTTTTTTTTAAACCTATCGTATACTTCTCATCTATCATACGAAAGGGCTTTTTGAAGCGATTCTGAAAATATACCACATCATTGCATTTTAGCCATTTTTAGGGTTCCGTAGCCAAATGGCAAAAAACGGAACCCTTATGGATTCGTCATGTCTGTCTGTCTGTCGTCCGTCCGTATGTCACAGCCACTTCTTTCCGAAACTATAAGAACTGTTGAAACTTGGTAAGTAGATGTATTCTGTGAACCGCATTAAGATTTTCACTCAAAAATAGGAAAAAAAAAATTTTAGGGGTTCCCCATACTTAGAACTGAAACCCAAAAAATTTTTTTTTTCATCAAACCCATACGTGTGTGGGGTCTATGGATAGGTCTTCAAAAATGATATTGAGGTTTCTCATATATTTTTTTTCTAAACTGAATAGTTTGCGCGAGACCGAGAGACACTTCCAAAGTGGTAAAATGTGTAACCCCCCCTCTAACTTCTAAAATAAGAGAATGATAAAACTGAAAAAATATATGATGTACATTACCTTGCCAACTTTTACCGAGAACTGGTTTGAACGAGATCTAGTTAGTAGTTTTTTTTTAATACGTTATAAATCGTAAACCGCAATTTACCTTTCACTCACGTTTCACATAAAAATACATTGTTTAAATTGTGTAATGTACGGAACCCTCGGCGCCCGATTCCGATTCGCACTTGGCCGGTTTTTTCTTAAATTGAAAGAAAAATAATTTTCAAAACATACCAAGTTTGGGCTCCTCCAGATACGATATGGCTGATTTTTTTTGTACAAATGATACGTGATATCCTCATATGTAACCCCAAAAAAGCAATAAAAAATTTATTTAGTTTTTTTTTTCAATACAAAGTGACACAGTTCTACTTAACCCTTTAACTTGACCCCAAACTTGGTGTGTTTTGAAAATTCTATTTGTTTTAATTTACAAAAAAATGGCTAAAATGTAATGATGTGGTATAATTTTAGAATCGCCTCAAAAAGCCCTTTCGTATGATACCACACACGATAGGTTTTTGGAAAAAAAATATGTTTTTTTTTTTTCATACAAAAAAAATGTTTCAGCATACCCCTCCTAAGGGATTTTTTTTAGAAACTGCGGGTCAAAAATTTTGTTTTAACCTCTTAGTATGCGTGTGCCAAACGGCTAACCTGTACATCGATTTGCGGTTTTTCTTTGAAATTGGGCTTGTACGGCTGCCACTAATAGAAATACTAACTCCTAAAAATACGTATGATACCTCATTGGATTCAGAATGATGTCTAGAAAAATGTATTCGAAGCGTTTATTCCCACATAAAAAAAGTTCAAAGCTATTAACAAAAAACGGCCAAGTGCGAGTCGGTTCCGTACCATTACGCAAAAAACGGCAAAAAATCCCGTTTGTTGTTTGGGAGCCCCACTTAAAAAAATATTTTATTCTGTTTTTAGTATTTGTTGTTATAGCGGCAACAGAAATACATCATCCGTAAATATTGCAACTTTTTAGCTATCACGGTTCACGAGATACAGCCTGGTGACAGACGGACAGGCAGATTGGCAGACAGACAGACAGATATTATTTTAAAGGTATTAAATATTCTTTTAAAAATTAGGAAATAATATGGTGTATTTAAAACATATCATGGAATATACTACGGTTATAAATTGATATTATGTAAAGTAATTTTTTCAACAAGTTAGGTTATTAAGTAACCACATTTTTTTCGAACTTTCGTCTGTTGTAAATTTAAAAAAAAAGAAAATAATTGGCGTAAAAAGTATTTCGCCTCGTGGAGCCCCTTTCATGAGATCACGTCACAAAAGTTTTAATAAAATTAATACTTTGTTGTAAAATATAAAGCAATATAATAATACGTACTTAGAACTGATACTTTTCTAAATAAAGAATGAATAAACTAAATTGTGTAATTAATTTTTAGTGCAAATCACCACAATTTGCTTCTAAAGAGCAAATCTGTGACCAAAAATTATATATAGTTTTAATTTTTCGTTCGTATATTCAGATTTGTGTATGAAAATGTGAAACTATTATTTCTAAAATAAATTATTCGTCCCTAATTTACACAAAATTTATACCAAATTTGATCTCATATCAAGAGATAGGTAGAAATAGTGGACCGCAGAAGCCGACTTTTCCCCTCCCTTTTTGGGGGGTAGCCAGGACTTAATCTCGTAGCTAGTGCGTCAGCTCAGCTTTGTATGAACCAAGGAATAATAAATAGTGTTAAACGATATCCCCTGAGGCCAAAGTGCATACTCACTTTACTTACTTCGCCTACTAAGAGGCAAATCGCGACTTTGTTATGGTTTATCGATAACTTATCACATCACTAGATTATCGACTTTCAATGTCGACTATTGCCCATCACTTTTCTGTCCGTGTACGTATTTAGAAACTTGACCCCGCCCCTAAAATTAGTGCGATAAGGACAACTGCAGCTTAGGCGAAAAATCCTGCGTAAAAATCTCAAAAATCGAGGTTTCGTACTCGACTGTTTCCTCCTCCAAAACTTAAGCAATCGTAACCAAATTTGGAAATCTAAATGATTATGAAATTGTCTGTGTCGGACTGTTTTGATTTTTTGGCTAATTGATACCAGTTTTGAATACCACGCCTCTTATTGCGGCATAGTCAGTGAGGCCATTTTTGGCCATGTTTGAAGGGCTCTAGCGCCTTAAAAAACAAAAATATCAAAAAAAGCAAAACACACCGACACAGATATTGACAATATTAATCTGTGTTGAAAAAATCATTCCTCTAGCTTCAAAAACCACGGAGGAAACAGTCGAGTACGTTTGTATGGAGAAATGACCACTCCTGTTGGCTCTTGCCTTAAGAGCCAACAGGAGCCGAGACCAAACTCAATTTTGAGATTTGAAAGAGAATATCGTCGTCGCGCTGACGGGGGCGGTACCGCGTACCGAGGGACTATCCCAGTGTGTGTGGTGCACGCACACCGACGCGCACGTTATTTGCGCTCCTCGCCGGCCTCACGCCGCTCGCGTTTTTAGTAACTAAATTCAATATCCTTCTACAACCTGCAATCTAATTAACATTTCGAGTTACAGAATAGTAAAAAAACATAACATAACATGGACATACAAGAAAACATTGTTGTATAAAAACATACAAGATAACGGCTGTTAAATTAATCCAATTAAATATTTTTAAATATGATAAACAAAAATATTAAATTATAGTCGTGAGTATTTTAAAAGTAAAACTCCCTTATACCTTGATTTTAAACAAAGTATTTTACTTATAACTTACTTGGTTCGTATGAATTAGTGACATACCTAATTAAAAAAGAAAGCTATAACTCCCGCGGGAACAATATAGGCCTTTTCCCTTCAGTACACCTGCATGAAATAAGATCTTTTCGAGCAAGCGTCTTGAAAAACAAATTTGCCGCTCTCCGGCTCCGTTGAATAGAAAAAAAGAAAGCCTCAGGTTAGATAAAATTATCATAATAAAGAAACATGTGACATGTGATATTTCTTACTTTGATGTAATTATACAGTTTTATTGATGGTCCGTTTTTTTATTTATGTGTCAGATTTTGATAAAAATAGGTATAAATTGAAGAGCTCCTAATTCTGATCGGAATAAATATGAAACCCAATAAATAAATAAATAATAATAAATATTAAATCAATATTATAGGACATTCTTACACAGATTGACTAAGTCCCACGGTAAGCCCAAGGAGGCTTGTGTTATGGGTACTCAGACAACGATATACATAATATATAAATACTTAAATACAAATAGAAAACACCCATGACTCAGGAACAAATATCTGTGCTCATCATATCATATCATCGAACCCAGGACCATCGGCTTCACAGGCAGGGTCACTACCTCCTAGGCCAGACGACCGGTCGTCGCCCAATATTTTGGGACAATAGTCTAGTCTACAAAAGGTTCAAGGTGGTGAAAAAAATAGTGTAAGCTGTTCGCATAAAAAAACCGCAAATCGATGTACAGGTTAGCCGTTTGGTACACGTATATACTAGTCAAAACAAAAATTTTGACCCGCAGTTCCTAAAAAAAATTCCCTTAGGAGGGGAGTGCTGAAACCTTTTTTTGTATAAAAAAAAACTTTTTTTTTAAACCTATCGTATACTTCTCATCTATCATACGAAAGGGCTTTTTGAAGCGATTCTGAAAATATACCACATCATTGCATTTTAGCCATTTTTAGGGTTCCGTAGCCAAATGGCAAAAAACGGAACCCTTATGGATTCGTCATGTCTGTCTGTCTGTCGTCCGTCCGTATGTCACAGCCACTTCTTTCCGAAACTATAAGAACTGTTGAAACTTGGTAAGTAGATGTATTCTGTGAACCGCATTAAGATTTTCACTCAAAAATAGGAAAAAAAAAATTTTAGGGGTTCCCCATACTTAGAACTGAAACCCAAAAAATTTTTTTTTTCATCAAACCCATACGTGTGTGGGGTCTATGGATAGGTCTTCAAAAATGATATTGAGGTTTCTCATATATTTTTTTTCTAAACTGAATAGTTTGCGCGAGACCGAGAGACACTTCCAAAGTGGTAAAATGTGTAACCCCCCCTCTAACTTCTAAAATAAGAGAATGATAAAACTGAAAAAATATATGATGTACATTACCTTGCCAACTTTTACCGAGAACTGGTTTGAACGAGATCTAGTTAGTAGTTTTTTTTTAATACGTTATAAATCGTAAACCGCAATTTACCTTTCACTCACGTTTCACATAAAAATACATTGTTTAAATTGTGTAATGTACGGAACCCTCGGCGCCCGATTCCGATTCGCACTTGGCCGGTTTTTTCTTAAATTGAAAGAAAAATAATTTTCAAAACATACCAAGTTTGGGCTCCTCCAGATACGATATGGCTGATTTTTTTTGTACAAATGATACGTGATATCCTCATATGTAACCCCAAAAAAGCAATAAAAAATTTATTTAGTTTTTTTTTTCAATACAAAGTGACACAGTTCTACTTAACCCTTTAACTTGACCCCAAACTTGGTGTGTTTTGAAAATTCTATTTGTTTTAATTTACAAAAAAATGGCTAAAATGTAATGATGTGGTATAATTTTAGAATCGCCTCAAAAAGCCCTTTCGTATGATACCACACACGATAGGTTTTTGGAAAAAAAATATGTTTTTTTTTTTTCATACAAAAAAAATGTTTCAGCATACCCCTCCTAAGGGATTTTTTTTAGAAACTGCGGGTCAAAAATTTTGTTTTAACCTCTTAGTATGCGTGTGCCAAACGGCTAACCTGTACATCGATTTGCGGTTTTTCTTTGAAATTGGGCTTGTACGGCTGCCACTAATAGAAATACTAACTCCTAAAAATACGTATGATACCTCATTGGATTCAGAATGATGTCTAGAAAAATGTATTCGAAGCGTTTATTCCCACATAAAAAAAGTTCAAAGCTATTAACAAAAAACGGCCAAGTGCGAGTCGGTTCCGTACCATTACGCAAAAAACGGCAAAAAATCCCGTTTGTTGTTTGGGAGCCCCACTTAAAAAAATATTTTATTCTGTTTTTAGTATTTGTTGTTATAGCGGCAACAGAAATACATCATCCGTAAATATTGCAACTTTTTAGCTATCACGGTTCACGAGATACAGCCTGGTGACAGACGGACAGGCAGATTGGCAGACAGACAGACAGATATTATTTTAAAGGTATTAAATATTCTTTTAAAAATTAGGAAATAATATGGTGTATTTAAAACATATCATGGAATATACTACGGTTATAAATTGATATTATGTAAAGTAATTTTTTCAACAAGTTAGGTTATTAAGTAACCACATTTTTTTCGAACTTTCGTCTGTTGTAAATTTAAAAAAAAAGAAAATAATTGGCGTAAAAAGTATTTCGCCTCGTGGAGCCCCTTTCATGAGATCACGTCACAAAAGTTTTAATAAAATTAATACTTTGTTGTAAAATATAAAGCAATATAATAATACGTACTTAGAACTGATACTTTTCTAAATAAAGAATGAATAAACTAAATTGTGTAATTAATTTTTAGTGCAAATCACCACAATTTGCTTCTAAAGAGCAAATCTGTGACCAAAAATTATATATAGTTTTAATTTTTCGTTCGTATATTCAGATTTGTGTATGAAAATGTGAAACTATTATTTCTAAAATAAATTATTCGTCCCTAATTTACACAAAATTTATACCAAATTTGATCTCATATCAAGAGATAGGTAGAAATAGAGGCAAACTGGACCGCAGAAGCCGACTTTTCCCCTCCCTTTTTGGGGGGTAGCCAGGACTTAATCTCGTAGCTAGTGCGTCAGCTCAGCTTTGTATGAACCAAGGAATAATAAATAGTGTTAAACGATATCCCCTGAGGCCAAAGTGCATACTCACTTTACTTACTTCGCCTACTAAGAGGCAAATCGCGACTTTGTTATGGTTTATCGATAACTTATCACATCACTAGATTATCGACTTTCAATGTCGACTATTGCCCATCACTTTTCTGTCCGTGTACGTATTTAGAAACTTGACCCCGCCCCTAAAATTAGTGCGATAAGGACAACTGCAGCTTAGGCGAAAAATCCTGCGTAAAAATCTCAAAAATCGAGGTTTCGTACTCGACTGTTTCCTCCTCCAAAACTTAAGCAATCGTAACCAAATTTGGAAATCTAAATGATTATGAAATTGTCTGTGTCGGACTGTTTTGATTTTTTGGCTAATTGATACCAGTTTTGAATACCACGCCTCTTATTGCGGCATAGTCAGTGAGGCCATTTTTGGCCATGTTTGAAGGGCTCTAGCGCCTTAAAAAACAAAAATATCAAAAAAAGCAAAACACACCGACACAGATATTGACAATATTAATCTGTGTTGAAAAAATCATTCCTCTAGCTTCAAAAACCACGGAGGAAACAGTCGAGTACGTTTGTATGGAGAAATGACCACTCCTGTTGGCTCTTAATAATACATATATAATATGTATATATTTATCCTAAAGCAGGCATAGATAAAAGTATGACAGCAGACCGCATAAAGTGGCGTAATGGTATAAGGAGGGCCGACCCCAACTAGTGATGGGAATAATAATGGCCAGGAAGAAGAAGAAGAAGATTTATCCTAAAGCTGGATACCCGTTGAGTGTTTTTCACATTTTAGTCTTCCAATATTCGTACTATTTAGTACTAGCAGGTAGATATACTACAGTAACAGAAAAAGCTAATTAAAACCTAATTTTAGATTATCTCACCGAGATATAATAATAATATACCTACGTATATATCCGTATCCGTATATATCCGCTCGTGTAGCTTTTGCTAATTCTAGTTTCCGTATTAATATGCTCGAGTAACTGCTGGCTGGAACTGAGAGTTATTACATTATGTTATACCTACATATCTTAATGTCTGAAACTTATTATAAAATATCTAAACATATGAATAAAACTTCTAAAACTTCCTTTGAATGTGTAGACTACTTTGACTGACAGAAATTTCACAGCCAAATTTGAAATATACTTAAATATATCACTCAAAGCAGTTCTTCTAAGACAATATACGATTATGATATTCACCCTACAGGCAGCGTCATAAAAAGCGTCATTCGAGATAGCATACGAAACGATGAGATTTCATTACATGACAATAGACCCTACTCATAGTGTTGTGTTCGGGGTTCCTTTGTTTGACATAATTATTGAAAGTCATAATAATGATTGTCATATTATCATTAGTCATAATTCTGAAACCGTTAACTTTACAGGATTTTCCTCAGGTTATCCTATACTGTCCTATAGATAGGTTAGGTTAGGTTTGTTTTATGGCAATCCTGAAAAGTTACGCGTTTCTGAGAAAAACCAAATTATGAAACATTAGAGACCCGTTGTGTTCCTGCCGGTGAGTAAGGTTGCCAGAGCTCAACGAGGGTGCGGGGTTATAGGGTCGGCAACGCGCATGTAACACCTCTGGAGTTGCAGGCGTCCATAGGCTACGGTGACCGTTTACCATCAGGCGGGCCGTATGCTTGTTTGCCACCGACGTAGTATAAAAAAATACACAAATCTACTTACTATACAAGTATTAGGATGGCGACTGCAGTAACCTTACTGCCTAGAAAAATCGCTTCAATACCTTGAAGCGTATTCAGATTTCAGATTGTAATAACAGTTTATGAATTTTATCTCAACTTGTTATGGATATGATCTGTCAGTGTCAAAAGTGACACTTCTTCAACCAGAAACGTGGCTTTTTACGCTAAGACCGCTTCCCCACTTAGCGGCGCGGTATCGGTGCAGTACGCAGTATTTCCTCCTGATTGGCGCGGATTCGCGGGCGCGCCAATGGAAGAAATACTGCGTAAGTACTGCACCGATACCGCCCCGCCAAGTGGGGAAGCGGCCTAACAGACCATATTCATAATCATAACAAACCCATATCCAATTCATAACCTGATACTACAATCAGAATACGCCTCCATGCCTTTATTATAATTTAGCATTGTGATAAAAAGACCTGACGTGCAATGTAAACTCGAAGACAGAAATTTCGTCTAGTTACATATGCTGAAATAGCTTCAAGAAACTGGTCTGAAATGGAGAATAAGGCCGTTTAAGGCTTTTAAAGTTAGCCTTCAAAATAACACGGTAAAAACACAAGGTGAGTTGAATGGACTAGACCGCGCGAACTTTGAGGCTAATGTTTATATACCGCAGGCGCTAATTTCGTCAGTCATCGCATCCCGGGCGATAGCTCGTAAAGTAGTTATAGGCGATGTGTAATGAAACCTCGTGGACGTCAGCTGCCGCTTCGTTGGTGGTTTGAGGAAGGCAGCCATCCAAACACTTAAAAATTAGACCATGGAAGAAACTAATTGCTTACCATCAAACAATTAATCTGCTCGTTTTTCTTTTATATCATAAAATAATATAACAATGTTGTCAACTTGTCATCTCTCCCCATTTCCCACCCCTTAGTTAGGTGCGTACACAACAGATAGAGTAATGTGCGCTAAAGTGATTCATCGCCTACTTTAGGGGAAGCGGGGTAGAGATGGGGTATGTAGAAAAATATCATTTTGCGTATTTTTACCGAGGGATAGTCTCTCATGTGTAAAGTTATGTTCCACTGTGTAAGAAATGTTTACATACATAGTACATGTGTTTTTAACTCTGTTATGAATAAAAGGTAACTTTTATCAATTACCTTTTATTTCCTGCTACGTTCGAGTAGGCAGTCTCTACCGCTAGAAGGCCGTCAAATAAAAAAACAGACAAGTGCGAGTCGGACTCGCCCACCGAGGGTTCCGTACTTTTTAGTATTTGGTGTTATAGCAGCAACAGAAATACATTATCTGTGAAAATGTCCACTGTCTAGCTATCACGGTTCATCTATCAATCTATATATCTATCTATCTATATATCTATCTATCTATCTATCTATCTATCTATCTATCTATCTATCTATCTATCTATCTATCTATCTATCTATCTATCTATCTATCTATCTATCTATCTATCTATCTATCTATCTATCTATCTATCTATCTATCTATCTATCTATCTATCTATCTATCTATCTATCTATCTATCTATCTATCTATCTATCTATCTATCTATCTATCTATCTATCTATCTATCTATCTATCTATCTATCTATCTATCTATCTATCTATCTATCTATCTATCTATCTATCTATCTATCTATCTATCTATCTATCTATCTATCTATCTATCTATCTATCTATCTATCTATCTATCTATCTATCTATCTATCTATCTATCTATCTATCTATCTATCTATCTATCTATCTATCTATCTATCTATCTATCTATCTATCTATCTATCTATCTATCTATCTATCTATCTATCTATCTATCTATCTATCTATCTATCTATCTATCTATCTATCTATCTATCTATCTATCTATCTATCTATCTATCTATCTATCTATCTATCTATCTATCTATCTATCTATCTATCTATCTATCTATCTATCTATCTATCTATCTATCTATCTATCTATCTATCTATCTATCTATCTATCTATCTATCTATCTATCTATCTATCTATCTATCTATCATGAAATACTGGTGACAGACAGACGGACAGCGGAGTAGTAGGGTAGTTACTAATAGGGTCCCGTTTTTACCCTTTGGGTAAAAATATGTTATTGACGGTGAAAAATTCATAATAAAAAATAAATAAGAGGCATGTTCAATTCAATAATTTAAATGTTAAATACGGAAGCAAAAATATCAAACCAGCCAATAATTGGGTCTTTAACGAACCTTATTTGGAATTTGATATTGTTTTGAACGAGTGAAGCCAGAGATACAAACCTTATTAGATTTGCATTAAGTACCGTAGAAATTGGGACAAAATAATAGGGAGACGTTTTTGATGTTTGTCGTTTAAGGGGGTTGTATTTTCAACATCTCTTATAAATGCATAATAAGCCATACTTTGTTAAAGTGTATACAGGATGGCTGAAAAATAAGTGCATTCCCGTTGCCAGGGAGATTTTAGGATTATACTGAGCAACTTTTACTATGGGACCAACCACGTAATCGCGAAAAAATAATTTACCCAAAAATGGACCAGCTAAAATGACTTCAGCTTTATTACCCCACGCCCAGGCTGCGAGCTGCGCGCTGCCCGTTCTCTTAAACTCTCTGTTCTCCCTCACCATACCGGTTTTCTCACGTCTTCTTTCGCTGTTCAAGCAATCCGTCTTTGGAATTCGCTCCCTCTAACGATTAGACAAGCCCCAAACAAGCTGACTTTCAAACGAATGCTACAAGCACCTGCTAGATACTGCCCCCCCCCTCTTCACCCTTCCCCGCACATGCAAATATATATTTATGTATATTATATGATAAATTTGTATATGTATTTATATTGTTTATTTATGTAGTTTATAAAGGTATTATAGTATATAAATATTACTAGTTTGTATATTGGCGTCAGTATTAGAATTTATATTTAGAAAAAAATTTTTTCGCATCGCACTGCACCCACCTTAACAATTTCTGTTTGGCCCAGTGGTTGACTAGTAGAGAATGCCTCAAGGCATTAAGTCCGCCTTTTGTACTTGTTCTTGTGCAATAAAGTTTAAAATAAATAAATAAACAGCCAATTTTTTTTGTGATTTCGGAGTTGGTCCCATAGTAAAAGTTGCTCAGTATAATCCCAAAACCTCCCTAGTAACGAAAATGCACTTATTTTATTTAAAAAAATGTTATCCTTCACGGACTGGATCCCGCAGGAATCACAGGATGGATCTCGGGGCAGAGGCAGACCCAAACGCAGATGGCGGGACTACCTCGATACATTCAGTGTGGAGTGGCGGGAATGTGCATTGGACAGATGTCTAATTCTAATTCTAACTATTTATCTATACAATTATGTATACCGTCGTCTTGTGCCCATAGTACAAGCTTTGCTTAGCTAGGGGGCTATGTCGATCTGTGTGATTGTCCACAAATATTTTTTTATATGGATTTTCTCTTACAGTTATCGATGAAAATGTAGCTCAAACTAGGTATGTTTGAAGCGTCGCCACTGTGTTAACATATTTTTTGCCACTCATTCATATTTGACATGATGACATCTGTCAGCTCCGATCCCCGAACTGTCAGTGTGGTAGATAATTGCTCGCTGGTGTAATTTCCGCCTCAACGGTTGAGTTACGCCATTAAAAGTTTCTAAAATTCTCATTCGAGTTGACGTGGATGACGCGGCCACGCGCCAATGTTAAGGATCGAGATTATACACAAATTTACACAATAAATAAAATTAATAAATACTCATGAAATAAAACTATGAAAACGGATTACACCCGTTTCAGTCACCCGTTGACCACGAACGCTGTAAAGAGTTCGAAACGTCGGGATGTATTATAAATTCAATATACGCGATATAATCCGTTTTCATAGTTTTATTTCATGAGTAACTATCGCGGTAACCGAAGACAATATTAATAAATACTATTATAGGACATAATCCTTACACAAATTGACCGGGACAATTATCTTCAAGAAGACTTTTTACAGTAGAAGAAGAGTTCCTACAAGACAAATGAATACAATTTTATTCATTTGTCTTATAGAAAACCTAATTTGTATAATTTTATTCATTTGTCTTATAGAAAACCTAATTTGTAATATAGAAATTTTTGATATAATGTACTTATTTATATACATTATGTACGAAATATGTTATGTATCATTCGATATTTACTAGTCGCTTCGGTGAAGGAAAACATCGTGAGGAAACCAAACTAATCCCAACAAGGTCAGATGGCAGTCGGTTTCGTAAAAAGTAGTGCCTACGCCAATTCTTGGGATTAGTTGCCAAGCGGACCCCAGGCTCCCATGAGCCGTGGCAAAATGCCGGGACAACGCGAGGAAGATGATGACTACAAAGAATATCAATTTAGTATCAAGATTAGGTAAATAATAGAAGATATTCTCGGTCTTAAACCGTTTTCCCAATCACCGCCATTTCATCGCCACGATATCGCTCCAGTTGACAATTTAAGTTTTTTTTTCATGGCAACGTTTTGCATGTTATCATATCGAAGGCACGCAATTTTTTCATCCGTTACAGCGCGTCAGCACATTGTCACGCACGGCTGAAAAACGTTGTGGCTTTTGACGCTCTGAAAAAGTATTTGCTTGCGCTATTTACTGTGAATTGGTGGATTGTGAAATGGTAGGCGTGTAAGCTAAAGTTAGCGAAATATTATGGGTTGATTTATTTTGCTGACGATTTTTTGTAGTCACTCGACAAAATTTGGTGGAAATTCTGTATTCTCTTAATTCTGTAGTTACTACCAATTCGTACCAACGCAAGCTTTACCCCAGTTTAGTTTAGTCTTAAGCGTGAGCGTGAGTCATCGGGCCAGGGCCGGGCCGGAGCATCCGTCATCATCATCATCACCGATCAGCCGTTATAGATAATGACATTTCAGATGCCTCGGCCCGGGCCCGGCCCGGTCTGGCGAGTCATCCTTAAATCTTAAGAGATCTTCTCGGTAACCTTATCTCAAGAATTGTCGCACGCAGTAATGTTTGTTTTGTCCTTGTTTGTTTTGTCATTTTTATTTTTTTTTGTTTTATACCCTGGCAGACCCACTTTGTCAGTAGAAAAAGGCACAGAATTCAAATTTTCTATGGGACGACAAACCGTCGCCTACGTTTTTAAAATTCTACTGAACTGGCCATTCCAATCCAAAACGCACATCAAAACTAAAATAAATATGAAAATGACGATATTTACTTTTCAAATTTGACAATTTATCATTGCGACGTCTTCAAAAGTTACAAAACATTAAAATCCCTTCCAAAATCACAATACGCCAGTCGACATGTCTGAAATTACGGAGCGGGTACGTGCCTGGCGTATGTTATTGGCTCAACAATTTTCATATTAGCCTCATTAATAATGTTAGCTCAGACGTACGCGGTTTTAGCGGTGGGCTGAGGCGGGTGCGTTACCTACTTTGGATAAAGCTTGGATTTAATATTTGGGTCATACACGCATTTAGGTTCATTTATCTTTTCTGTTCCGTTAGGTGAAATATATGTCTGTAATCGAAATTATATCGTGAGACATCAAAATATTTAGATTACTACGGTTTCACTCACTATTATTTTACCCGCCGCGCCGCGGACACTCTTGTGCCTGAGGAAGGACTCCCGAAGAGTCTGAAACATCGACTAAAAATAATAGTGAGTGAAGTACATACACACGACAATGCATTAGGAACGGATTGATACGGTATACGACAACTAAAAATTAGGCTCTGGTACCTTTGGGGATACTAGAGACATACAGGGTGGGCCAATGAAAAATGCATTGAATTTTTTTTTATAAATAATCATTTTTTAAGTTTTTAAATAAAAATTATAATTAGAATTTGGGATAAAGAAATAAATTTTACGTTTTAAAAATTAAATTATCAAGATGTCGTCCGTAGCGATTGCGGCACTTCCAGTCTTGCTTGTAAATTTTGAAAGACTTCATTGGCCCACCCTGTATTTCTCTGAAATGAAATGAAATGAAATGAAATGAAATGAAATGAAATGAAATGAAATGAAATGAAATTAAATGAAATTAAATGAAATGAAATGAAATGAAATGAAATGAAATGAAATGAAATGAAATTAAATGAAATGAAATGAAATGAAATATATTTATGCAATGCAATCTGTGTGCAATTAACCCATTTTGCACTTTACTTAAAGCTTGTAAGCATTAGGGTCCTAGATAGATAGAGAGATTTATTATTCCAAAATTATACATACAATTTATACAGTTTCCTGCAAAACTGTTGTTCACAGTTTGCCTGCAGGTAAGATAGTTAACTAAATTATTCTACTTAACTTATTGCTTGTTATGCTAAATGTTAATTATAAGCCGCTATATCTTGTAACTTGTGGTACCCCGAAAACTTAAAGCGATCCTTAGCGCAAGTTTGGGCGCGTATGCTCTTTACCGCTGCATCCCACCTGTATTGTAATTACTTTAACTGCTTCTACGTGGATAATGCGTCAAGTTTGCCCTCCTACCAGACTAATACCTTCATACTGTATTATATCTTTTAAATATATAAAACAATCGCATAAAATAGACATTGGCAGACTAACGCGCAGCCATTGGAGATAGGACCTTAAAATTTCACAAAAGTGTGTAGTCTTAAAAAGTTTTTTAGGAAATTGGACCAATAATGAGGTGAAAATGGGGTTAAACATTTTTTACGACTTTTAGCAGAGATTAGGTCCTAGATTCCAAATAGTTTGATGCCAATTAGCAGCATTTGATCATACAAAAAAGATTTCTGAGATGAGATACAATTATGGAAGACTGTTCGAGCTTTTTTACCGTTTCAACCCACATATATATTTATTTATTTAATCTTTATTGCACAAAAGAAACTACAGTCGTACAAAAGGAGGACTTAATGCTATGAGGCATTCTCTACCAGTCAACCTTCGGGCAAAGCAGAGAATTTGTAGGCGGTGCAACATAGTGATTACATATATACAAGTATAGTTAAATAATGCATAGGCATAGACATACATACATATATCTGTATATATAATATTCATATAAATACATACAATATACATACATACAAATACATAAGATATTAGATAAAACTTTCAAAACAGAAACACTAAGAATTCATCGTTCTGCCAGCAAAGTACTCACGTAAGGATTGTAATTACTTCAACTGCTCCAACGTGAATAATGCGTCAAATTTGCCCAAGTATTAGACTATGACATATGGACATCCATACTAATATTATAAATGCGAAAGTCTGTCTGTCTGTCTGTCTTTCTGTCTGTGTGTTCCCTCTTCACGCTTAAACCGCTGAACCGATTTAGATGAAATTTGGCATAGAGATAGGTTGAGTCCCTGAGAAGGACATAGGATAATTTTTATCCCGAAAATCATCCCTTAAGAAAGTAAAAAGCGGAGTGGAATTGAGATAATCAACGAAGTGCCTGCTAATTTGTGTGCATAATATGCTCAAATTTAGATTGCTATGAGATATTTTCCAGGCGCTATTCTTACTCTAGCTGCGGTTACTAAGTTCATGCAGACGAAGTCGCGGGCAAAAGCTAGTATTGTATAATGCTACGTAAGTACGTACGTACCTTCTAAAAATATATTGGCAGATAACATACAGCATAAGGGTGGATTTTTTTGTTGTAATTTCTTTTTTGTTACATTTTGATAAAATTTGTTGCGTTTAAAGATCTCATTAAAAACAATATCGAATTTTGCCCCTGCTGGGCGATCCTTTACGTTTACGCATAGAGTAACTTATACTAGAGCGGTACTGTCATAGTAAATTTTGTAACCCCAGTAAATTCACTGCCATCTGTCGACACACTTTAAAACTAAAATTGAAGATTTGTAAAAATACGATAAAATGTATTTAAATATAGATAAATGATTTTTTTTATTTGCATTAATTATTTTGATGATTTTGACCCATGTTCTTTCACGATATGCGTTAAAATTGTTAAATAACAAACGAAACCGTCAACGCCATCTATACGACTGTAGGCCAAAACTAGTAGCGCCCTCTGAACGAGAATCAAATTTTCTTGATTTTCGAGGCACGTTTTTTCCTTAGACTGTATCCATCTATTACGGAGTTATATCTATCTTTGGTTTACGTTAATTCAACGAAATCCACAAACTCATAACATTAACAATTAATTATTATTTTCAACTTAAGAATACTATTAACAATATAATATGACATCCGATTGCATCATTAACTAAAATACCTTACAAATGGGTGAATTGACAAAAAACATGCGCGCGCAGCGGGCGTCTGTCACGCGCTTTGACAGAGCCATAAACCATTTCAAACTCTCATTATGTCATTCTACACTATTAATTATTTCTTAGTTTTTCTAAACTAAAACCAATGCTTCGTCATTGCAATACATCACTAGCACCAACTTAAATAAACTCCATCTTAAGCTATTTTAAACCTTATATGTTTAACCTTAAGGATGTTATAGGTGTATTATTAAATTGGTAATGGAACAAATGTTTGACTTCAAATAGTATTAAGTATATGTAACATATAGTTTTGGATGTATTGTTTGTACTAATTATAATTCGGGATTTTCGTCATTCGGTTGGAATTTGGAGTTAAATTAGGGGGGCTTAGTGTTAGGTATTTGTGGTAAGGTAAGAAGTAATCAAGGATAAATTTATTGTAAGAGATACATTTTCATTGCAAATCACTTTCACCTTCAGTAATTGTGTGTACTTTTATACTTATATACATCATCATCATCATCATCATGTCAGCCGATAGACGTCCACTGCTGGACATAGGCCTCCCCCAAGGCTCGCCACTCCGACCGATCCTGTGCCGCTCGCATCCACAGAATTCCCGCGACCTTCACCAGGTCGTCGCTCCACCTCGTTGGAGGCCTACCGGCAGTTCGTCTTCCGGTACGCGGACGCCACTCCAGAACCTTCCGGCCCCACCGGCCATCAGTACAATGGTACTTATATACAATGTATATTAAATATGTTATAGACATATATGTACTCCAATATCAATGTAACAGTTCATTGACAATAAGGATGAGCAAACCTAAAGACTAATTAGTTGTACATAACTTCGCCTTAACTAGCATTATCATAATTCCACATTAAGTTGGCGCATAGTAAATCAATGTATGTTTTAAGGTTTGGAACAAGTTTTAGTATATTTTTCACAAATTATTAGGCGAAATTGGGGACGAAAGGCGAAGTTTTGTTATTTTAAGAAGTTTATTTTTTACTTTTCAACACACTAGCTCGTAATGTGGAACTTACTGAACCGCTTTTAGGCTCATAATCCTAGATATTAAACCCGTCTGCTTTTTTCATTATAATAATTATCGAATTTGTGCAGTAATGTTATAATTTTCGGCTAGTGCGGTAATGTATGATGACACTTTTGTTTATTGTCCTTGTACTTCTTCTCATTTCCCGTAGACCTGTAGTCCCATTTACTCCACTGAGCACGATTTTATTGTACTTTTACTGTTTTAATAATTAAAATTTGATTATTATAGGTTTTGTTTTTCTCGCAAGTGTGTTGAACAACGTCGTATGAAACACCTGTGCTTTGGTCATTAGACACATCGGCTTTGTTGTTGCGCGCTCTTGTCGAGTGTAATGACCAACGTAGCACACTTGTCTTATAATGTACTATTAAGCAATTTTTGCGCAGCTTTATTTATTGTATATATCAATGGGTATTATATTTCTTAGTAAAATTATTACTTTAATATTTCATCATCATCATCATCATCATGTCAGCCGATAGACGTCCACTGCTGGACATAGGCCTCCCCCAAGGCTCGCCACTCCGACCGATCCTGTGCCGCTCGCAACCACCGAATTCCCGCGACCTTCACCAGGTCGTCGCTTAACTTTAATATTTTACTCGGGGGAATTTTAAGGTATAGTAAGGGGTAAATTTAAGGTACCCTATGGTAGCTTGTTTTACCAACCCTCATTTTCAAATAATTACAATGTTGATAACGGCATTAACGGGTTTGATATAGATAACCTGGCAAAATTGTTTAGTCCTAAACATTGGAATGTAAGAAAGTCCAAAACAATAGGTACTTCGTCCGTATTATCAATATGGCGGTTTTTAGTTAAAAGATGTTTTGACAGTTCGAAACTACCCATTTACGGAATAATCCCCTGCTCCTTATAAAGACTGACATGTCACTATTTCCTTTCGGGAGACAATTTATCATAGTTTGGGAGGTCCAACTTTTCGGAGCACTTAATGGCCCATTCGGTTCGGTTCGATGTCGGCTTAATGAATGATTACCGAAAAGAGTTGTCATTACAAATAAACTAGGATTAACCGCCAATCTATTGGTACGGCTCCGGGCCCTATTAACTAATTTCAAAAGGATAGTCTTATTCAACATTTAGGATAAGTTTGATATAAAAACACTGATTTAAACTTTCACGATTTTTACTCATTATTATTTATCTCCACGGGACTCATAGAAACGGGAAACATAGAAATTTCAATCGAGACGAAGGTTTTAAGATCTCATCCACATGGAACCCAGTCATTAGTAAGTGTAAGCGAAACCAAATATCGAAAGTTGAAAAATCGAATATTGTGAGTGTTGTGTGTCGACCCGGTAGCATCCCTAGTGCGCAAAACGTTCAAGTTAATAAACAAGACCAAGTGCGGGTAGTTCGAAAAACTCGCGCGCCTAGAAGATGTTGATGTCAACTTTAGCCAGTCTTCTCCGAGACCACGGGGACAACGCCGTCCTCGAAACGTCGGAGGTAAATTTGAAACTATTTTACGCGATTAAGTCCCGTGGAGATAAATAATAATAAGTTTGATATAATTATCGTAATAAAAAAATAATAAGGCGAAGCTGGGGACGGGTGGCGAAGACAGGATATTTTAGTATTTTAATTTTGTTTAATTTTTTATTTTTACGAAGCTCATTTTATTTTGAATTTAATTAATATTTAATTTTATCTAATATTTTACTTGGGCGTATTTGGGCACCCACGGTGAAATTAGGGTTCAGTAGTTTACCAATCCTGATTTTAAAATTGCAATGATAACGGGGTTCGTTAAGAAGTTCTAATATTGTTATAAATAATTTATAATTCAACTTGTTATAAGTATTAAGTTATAATTCAACTTGTTCCACTGCACGTACAAATGAGATGCATTCGTGCATTGTGCGAGTTATTATATACGGCTGATGCAATCATCTGAAGTTAGCTTTGGAGATGTTGCGTCTTTGTACGTGGCATAATGTGGATGCACAGATCACCTCACTGGATGGTACATATGTGGCAATATCCATGAAAAGGGACCCTAATAATCTCCTACACCTACGCTGCACTGCGTCGCGCGTTGTATTTATTGAAGCATCGTTAATAATGGCGGTAGCGCCATCGACAAGAAAGTCCCTTTTCATAGATAACGTCATGTATTGAAGGGCACGCCGTCACTAAAATAATTTACCTATAACCTACAATAGCAAGACCAGATTGAGAAGTATGCCAAGATTGTTATTTCCAGTTCGCTACTATTTTCAATAGACTTTTTATGAAGGTAACGAAATAGAAGGAACGAAAAATGTATAGAGGTTTCAGGACACATTTTTTCTCCTATTTGAACCGAAAGAGCTCGTGATTCTACGTAGAAATAAAATAAAAATAAAATGGTCATAATAGTGTTTTCTTGTGCTTATTTTGGTGCACGAAAAATACGCTGCGATTTAAAATCGAAATATTGCTCTTAACGCACTTTTCATTTACTAATTATACCACTCTCGCGTCGTATTCTAGGCCCCACATAACAGTTCTTTCAAGTCTCTTTTGATTAGGCTCAATCTAAAAAAAAAGAAATAATATTTTACCGTATTTTTATTACCTGTTGTTACATTTCTAAATATATTAATGTGCAAATTTTTCAAAAAATGTCCAAAAAACATTTAACGTGACACTAAAACTACTCCATATAAAAATTTACTATTGTAGGGATCATTATTACCCTATGTTGTGATCACTTAATTTCGAAAATGCTTCACTATGCGCAGTCTAACGGAAGTTATCTATATTTCAGGATAATCGCACTAGATGGCGAATTCAGAAACTAAATTGATGTCAAAACATGTTTTACGTGCCTCGCGCTCAATCAAAATGCAATAATGAGTTATATATTACGTGTTTAAATATAACCCTAGAGAAATTGTGATACTATGGTTTGGTTTAGTATGCCATTGTTACCCAAATATAAGGAAATAGCTTTAAGGCCGTTCCATCGGTTTGCCGCTGTCACTGTCACATTTCGCAAGAAAGAACGGGAAAGATCATACACGCCAAGTGTCAATTTTGATCGAATTTTGTCGATTTTTATTTATTTTAAATACGTTACCTTACAATATCGAAATTCGAAAGCTATGAAATTACTATTTAAGTTAAGATTGTTTTTTTCTTATTTTTTTGTTTATAGTATCACATAATAAATAACCGAGTAAAGTAGGCTTAAAAGTCCGAGTTAGAGGTTACTTTGGGAATTAATTGTATCGAGCGAAGTGTCATAATTCGTGTATCGGAAGCTATGTTGTTAAAGATAATATAGTCAAGAACTATAGGTACATGTATTTTTTCCGCCTCATAGAAAAACATGATCATATAAGGAGATTTTTCGTCTTCTGACTCAGGAAACCTTAAGACTGCGTCGATCATCCAGTATTCTCATTAGAGGTATGTATTGTGTTTTCTAATAAACCAATTAATTTATGTATAAAGCAGTGTATTAATACTGTTGATTCCCTCATTGTTGGTCTTTGTCACATAGTTTCATTTTGCTTATTTTTTGCTTTATCACTTAAACGGAAAAAGTGGCTACCATTTGCCGTTGGAGCAAAAAGCTCATACCTAATTCTGAATGGAAATAAAATAAAAATTCTCAAAAAACCGGCCAAGTGCGAGTCGGACTCACGCACCGAGGGTTCCGTACTTTTTAGTATTTGTTGTTATAGCGGCAACAGAAATACATCATCTGTGAAAATTTCAACTGTCTATCACGTTTCTTGAGATACAGCCTGGTGACAGACAGACAGACGGACGGACAGACGGACAGCGGAGTCTTAGTAATAGGGTCCCGTTTTTACCCTTTGGGTACGAAACCCTAATAAAAAAATGTTGAAATATTGTTATTCGGGTATCAATAACGAAGGGTTAAACGAAAACTTTGGCCTCTTGTAAGATAAATGATTATTGCCTAACGACTTCCGTGCGAACAAAGTCGCAGGCGTATCTATTTTTATCATAAAGTCAATCGACACCACAGATGTAATTAAAATCACCCTACAAATACCTCGTTAGAAGTGCAACCGTATTGACTTATATGGCATATTCGACATATTTTATTGCGCGTAGATACATTGACGTTTGTTAGGGGGCTATTAAAATTTTACTAAGGCACACCATTTGTTAAATGTCACGCATTAGCTTTAGCGGACATATTTATAGAGATGATAACACCGCTATTTGCATCTTGTGGCCGCATAAATTATGCGCGTGACTATATTTGGTACTTTAGTTCTTCTTTTGCCTTTGTAAATATTATGGTTGGTGGTTAGCCGCGATAGCTAAAGACGCCGGTTCGAATACGGCCTTCACCACTGGAGGGCTTCGTCACTTTTTCTTTAATATATGACATCTATTACAGTTTTTATTATGGTCTTAATTAATGTAAATTTATTTTATTACGACAAACTGTAAGGACATTTTTAGGGTTCCGTTCCGTACCTCAAAAGGAAAAAACGGAACCATTATAGGATCACTCGTGCGTGTCTATCTGTTTGTCTGTCACAGCCCATTTTCGCCAACTACTGGACCAATTAAGTTGAAATTTGGTACACAAGACGGACAACTTAAACAAATTCTTGTATTAGGGCCACTTTTGGGGGGTAAATGAGAAAATTAAAAAAATAAGTTTTCAAACTATATCGTGGTAAATATCAAATAAAACACCTTATTTTAAGAATATCAACTATATTTTTTTGTAATTTTTAAATAAATAATTTAAGTTATTAAATAAAATAGACAAAAAATTACCATTATCTACGAAACTACTGGGTCTAAAGTTTTGAAAAAAATACACAAAATAGTTCTTTACCTATAGATGACAGAAAAATCTATTAGAAATGTGCAGTCAAGCGTGAGCTGGACTTCATTATTTTTGATTCGACCCCTACGGGTTTTTTAAAGACATTTTACTTACGTATGACATAAAAAAAATACATTGTTGAAAATTGTGTAATGTACGGAACCCTTAGAACTCGAGTCCGACTCGCACTTGTTTTTTTTTTCGCCAGTTTTTTTTTTTTCAACCAGAAACGTTCCTTTTGCCAGTGACTAATCATAATAACAAATCTAGTCATAAGTAGTCATAAGTAGTCATAAGTAGTCATAACTGAAGAATATGCCTTCATAAACATACATAGGTAGTTAGGTACCTACTTTTAAATCACTCCAGCATTACCTGTTGCAGTAATGTGGCGCAACATTCGCAATTTGTCGAAATTTGTCGCAATTGTTGCAATTTTGTCGCAATTTATGCCGCCCGGATATTTGGCATTTACGGTAGCAATGTCGCGCTGCAACCTACTGCAGCATTGCTGGTATAGTCTGAATCCAAATGGTACCTTTAAAAATCCTTTACAGTACATATGGTGCTACTTTCTCGCACTAGTGTGTAAAAGAGCACTTTTCGTGCATATGTCAAAAGTTTAAAGGGCCATATTATGTACTGTAAAACATTGTACGATACACGTGCGAATAGGTAATTCGCAACTCGTGTCGAATTTCCTCTTTTCCGCACTTGTATCGTAAATAACTATTGTGTCGAGCTTGCATGAAATATTGAACTGAATTGAATGTGAGCAAAACAAAAGTGAGGACATGTCACGGCCAGTTCTGGAGTGAAGTGTTTTTTTTGCTAACTTAGGTTTGGCTTCATGCCAATTGCAGCAATAGTGCCAGTGGCAGGATGTCGAGTGGGATTAAAATATGAAAATGAAAAAGTCGCAAAAAATGTGTTTAGTAGGCATATTTCATACTTGTCTAACTAAGTGTGTATGTAAAGTTTAATGGTTATTTAATAAAGTGTGAAGGTTTTTTATTGTATATTTGATCAAAGATAGATATAACTCCGTAATAGATGGATACAGTCTAAGGAAAAAACGTGCCTCGAAAATCAAGAAAATTTGACTCTCGATCAGAGGGCGCTACTAGCTTTGGCCTACTGTCGTATAGATGGCGTTGACGGTTTCGTTTGCTATTTAACAATTTTTACGCATATCAGTGAAATAACATGGGTCAAAATCATAAAAATAATTAATGCAAATAAAAAAATCATTTATCCATATTTAAATACATTTTATTGTATTTTTATAAATCTTCATTTTAAGTTTTAAAGTGTGTCGATAGATGGCAGTGAATTTACTGTGGTTACAAAATTTACTATGACAGTACCGCTCTAGTATAAGTTACTCTATGATTTGATTAACCTTTTGGACGCCAATGACGTATATATCGGCACCGCAGGTCCAACGTTAAAGACGGATTAATCGGTGAAAGACCACAGAGTGCATGTACGTGCATGTGCATAAAGTTCAATTTCAGTTTAGACACTTCGGTGACGCGGCGTAAGAATGACAGCTTTTGTGTTTGAAACGGCGTCGAAAAGGTTAAAGGGCTGTAGCCTAAATGGCAACCGTTTATCGATAAATGCCAATTGAAAAGTAAAAATATGGCAGGATGACAGTTGCGGACGAAAAGTTTCGCCTCGTTATGCGTTTTAATAAACCTTTCTTTTGCAGATGCAGATTTTGATATCTACCATGTATGTTATGGAAATGAATCAAGTGTTCATCTATCTATCTGTCTGCCTAAATGTTACGTGATCGTTTCCAAACACTACCTATTCCAAAATTGATTAACGTTTTTTATAAACATTCGTTATTCAACTTAGGTAGGCCCACAGGCCTCCCTGGTAACACCATCTCCGTGTAGATCTGCCCTAGTTGCGCAAGACCATCAGGATTGGTGCGCATCTGGTGCGCGCGCGCAATTAGTCGCTCCCGATACAATTACCCACTTACGACAGTTACTCTCTTCATTGCTGCTTTAATAAGTTTGAGTCAAACTTATTAAACTGTGATGCGCCATCGAAAAGTTTTTAAATTTCGAATTCTTCTCATATTTTTGTATGATAATTGAAATTTTAAATTTCTTAAATGAAAGCTTATTGTTTCGAGTGAAAGTTTCCTCAACTGTCCGAGAATGTTTTATCATGTTTTTGCAAACTTTTCGCATCTTAAAAACAAAAGTAGAATAATCTTGAAAATATATTTTACAGTACATATGGTGCTACTTTCTTGCACTAGTGCGTAAAAGCACTTTTCGTGCGTTTGTCGAAAGTTTAAAATGCCATATGTACTGTAAAACGTTGTACGATACGCGTGCGAATAGGTAATTCGCAACTCGTGTCGATTTAAAACACTCCCTGCGTGTTGTTTTAATTTATCGCCACTCGTTTCGAATTTCCTCTTTTCCGCACTTGTATCGTAAATAACTATTACGCACTAAGTGACACGTGACGCGTTACTAACACTTATCTATAAGGATTTTTACACCAAAACAAGAAATTACAAATAGTACTCGTTTTACTACAATACTACATCTGACATGTCAGTGCAGTGGTATTAGATTCTAACTCCTGAGCTACCGGCCTGTCGGTAATAGTGCACGAGCGCGTGCGCTAAAAAGTTGGAGTTGGAGCGTTGCACACTTGCGCACACTTCACGGAAGCGATGTGCCGTCTCTCATAAGAATCTGTATATTACAACACGCACACGTATCCATTGGCCATAATATATGATTCTACTGAGCTGGCCCGTTTTTAGGTCGAATTTTTTTTCGTTAGATTTGTATACAACTTGGGCGATTTGAAGAGCTCATTCTGGACGACATAAGTACGAAATCAAAACTTGTCTCGAAAAAAAAATTTAATCTTCCTGAGAGCTACTAAAATAGCATAAAATATCGTGAAATTGAGCATGTATTGTATAGAATAGAGAAAAAACAAAAAAAGTTGTGTGTGCGTGTAATCTTTACGCGCGATTGAAGTAAAACCTCTGACGATGACGTTTATCGCTATGTTGGCACTTTGACGTGTGTCCTATTGTGCGTGTGTCACTACTGAGCGTTACTTCCGTCAGAAAAATAATTAGTTACTAAAGTTTTGCTTCAACAATAAAAAATCTGCCCAAATATGGCTAAATACGAATCGCGCAATGGACTCGCTCCAGCCACACGTGCACCCACACAACGGGCCCTTCTTCATAGTTTCGTCACCGCTATACTAGCAACACTTAAACTACTACTGATAGACCTTGTCGAGAAGTAATAAGGCTTATATTCGTAAACCAGATAACAGACAACGGTAGTACCTATATGGGCAATACTGAATGTTTCTATAATGAGCCACTTATGTAAGAAAACGTTTATTGTTTTGAGATATCACAGTTTTTACAAGTAGGTACCATTTATTTGGTGTGTTAAGTATTATTATAGGAATGCTGGCAGTTTGATAATTGTATCTTGCGTGTTTTTTATCGTTTTAACCCGAGAATTTTTATAGATTTTCGTAAATAATTTTTAAACGGTGGCCTATAGCAAAAAAAAATCTATTACATAAATAATCTACATAAAATTTTCTATAAAAAAGGTTCAGCACATTTTTTCGCTAGGATCAATATTTCAAAAAATATTAAAGTGGGAAAGTTACTTATAATTTGTTCTGTCGTTTTTTTTTTTAGTTTTTCGTAAATAACCCGTAAACGGTAGCCTACAGAAAAAAATAATCTTGTACGTAAATACGAGTTACTTACGAAAAACTAAAAAAAAGACACGAAACTTTGGGTACTTTTATTATCTGGTTTAATACACCATTCAATACAACTATGCCAAAATTTGCTACGACCTAGCAAATAAGGCTGAAGTATGCTCAGTTTTTAACGTAACCTATTTCGATGACTGAAGAGGCGCCTGCCAACATCATGAGCGCAATTAGATAGCTATATTTGGAAAAGGGAATTAATTGGCTGTAGCTGATTGGCTTTGAAGCGATTTTAAATCTAGGTTTGAGTCCCAGCTCGTAACGGGGTTAGGTACATTGATTAATCATGAAAATCGCGTTATCATGTAAAAAGATTGGCCAAAAAACACTCAGTGATTTGTCTTACATTTTAATCCCAGCATTTTCAAAAACGCGACACGCTACAATAAAAAAAAGAAACAAAATAGACAAATTTTACCTAAAAATAAAATTTATATTAAGTTACTTACCATAAAAGCCGGTATTGCGCCTGACGTCATCGTAACTGTGGTGTTGCCAGTAAGAAACGAATGTTGCCATATCAATAGAATAATATAATAACTAAATAGAATTCATAGAATAGAATAACGATTTATTGCCACTCACATAGTCATACACAATACAAGAAGATAATAATAAAAGAAGAAAACATAAAAAATAATCAAAAGAAACAGGGTTTTCTAAAACTAAACAAGAAAATAACAAGCATTTAATCTTTTCTATGGACGAGTTTTGAGTTTTTATTACCTGCTAATCTGCTATTCAAGGCTGTTCCATCGGTTTGCCGCTGTCTTTGTCACATTTCGCAAGAAAGAACGGGAAAGAACATACGCGCCAAGTGTCAATTTTGATCGATTTTTGTCGGTTTTTATTTATTTTAAAAACGTTACCTTACAATATCGAAATTCTAAAGCTATGAAATTACTATTTATGTTAAGATTGTTTTTTCTTCTTTTTTGTTTATAGTATCACATAATAAATAACCGAGTAAAGTAGGATTAAAAGTCCGAGTTAGAGGTTACTTTGTGAATTAATTGTATCGAGCGAAGTGTCATAATTCGTGTTTCGGAAACTATGTTGTTAAAGATAATATAGTCAAGAACTACATATATTTTTTCCACGTCTACGAATATCAAAGCCGCTTAGAAAAACATGATCATATAAGGAGATTTTTCGCCTTCTGGCTCAGGGAACCGCCTTAAAAAAAACATAATAAACGACTATTATTACTTACTAATCTAAAATTATTTTAAAATCTACTTTTATGTCACATAAAAACAAATGAATTAGGAGAGGGAGTGCAAAAATCATGTCCAGCCATTTTGCAGCAAAACCAATATGTGGTCGACTGTACATTCGATAACAAAAGTCTTTAAATAATAGGTAGCATAATTATTTTTGTCGGCGTAAATGCCTATTAATGTTTATTATTGTGTAAATTGTGTAAAATTTTGCAGACATTTGAAGAGAAAATTGGGTTTTAATGTTTTAATGCTTTTGACATGCTTTTTACAAAAAAGATCTATCATCATCATATCAGCCTTCTATCGCCTACTGATGAGCATAGGCCTCTCTTCCAGTACGCCACTTATCCCGGTCCTGGGCCAATCTCATCCAGAAGTGACCCGTAGTCTTCCGAATGAAGACTATCTTGAAGATCCAAAAAGATCTATATACATACCTAAATACAATTTTATCGCAAACAATAAAATGGGTCCAAAATAATATAATTTTATATTATTATTATTATTTGGAGCCTTACGTGTCCCACTGCTGGGCAAAGGCCTCCCCCCAATTCCTCCACAGATCTCTGTCCAGTGCTGTGTCTGGCCACTCCTTCAAAAAGGAGTCTAGTTCATCCCGCCATCGCCGGCGGGGTCTGCCATGTCCCCGATTTGAGTTTTCGGGCTCCCACTCTGTGGCGATTTTGCCCCACAACTCATTCGGCATTCGACAGACGTGACCAGCCCAGTCCCATTTTAGCTTGGCCGCCTAAAGTTGACCAGAATGTAACAAACACTTTTCTGAAAACCGAATCAAAATCGGTTCAGCCAAACGCGAGATAATCGCGAACAAACATACATACATACATACATACATAGATACAAAGATACGGGTCAAACTGAGAACCTCCTTTTTTTTGAAGTCGGTTAAATATATGAGCGTTCGATGATATATTCTATTTCTTTTTGTCTGTTACCTTCCGTGATTCTCACCTGATGGTCTTATCGGAGATGGGGCCATTTCGTGACACTTTATTTTCACTATGTTCTTTTAATGTATGTCTATTGTCTGTGTGTTTACGAATAAAAACTATTCTATTCTATTCTATTCTATAGTTTTTGTGTCCAAGCTGCATTCACACAAAGCCAACACTACCACTTCCGTAACCGCCTGTACCGCGTCGAATTGGTCCCCAGCGAATAAATCATGTCATTGGCTCGGCTCATTCGTCACGAGTGGGGGTGCATTTAGGGGCCCCTCGGGCGAGGATGTGTTATATGGTCTAGACGGTGATCTGGGGGCCTGGCCAAGGTGACAATCGTACATCGACAAATGCCAAACGAAAAGAAAAAAACCTGCCAAGTGCGAGTCGGACTCGCGCACGAAGTGTTCCATACCATTACGCAAAAAACGGCTAAAAAATCACGTTTGATGTATCGGAGCCCCACTGAAATATTTATTTTATTCTGTTTTTAGTATTTGTTGTTATAGCGGCAACAGAAATACATCATCTGTGAATGTTTCAACTATCTAGCTATCACGGTTCATGAGATACAGCCTGGTGACAGACGGACGGACAGCGGAGTCTTAGTAATAGGGTCCCGTTGTTACCCTTTGGGTGCGGAACCCTTAAAACGTATAGGGTTCACAGATCAACAAGACGACAAGGTGTCTGTGACGGCCGGCATTTGCAAACTAAGATAAGGAATCCAAAATGCATCCTAATTGGTATCTTTATGGGGAGGCGAAAGCTTAGCCAAAACAACAATAACTATACTGTCCTTACCACCTATTGTTTGTCTCATTACCTGCTTTTACCATTTTTATTATTAAGAAAGAATCCTAAATGCATCGTAATTGGTTATCTCTGTGTGAGGCGGAGTTTAGCTCGCTCGTAAAGATCGAGGTAAAAAAATTCTGAAGTAGTCCCCGGGAATGTCCTCAATTGTACATTGTACAATATGAATACCTAAAGTGATGTTCATTGAATTTCCCAGTCAATCGCTGCGTCCTGACAGACAGACAGGCGGAAACTCGACGGGAGAATATTCGGAAGATGCTCAAATACAAATGTAGGTACGTAAATTATGTTGCAAGCTTATTTATGTAGTACAAGTACGTACATAGTACATACATAGATTCTAATTTGTACCTACGAGCCTGCTAGTGTTTCCATAGTTAAATCAATTTAGATAAACTGTCTTATGGAGATATAGTGTGATCTCGAGAAAATACACAGCATAAATTACGGGAATCATCATTCTACACGGACGAAGTCGCAGGCAAAAGCTACCATACAAATCGTACCTATATACTATCCCTGCACCAAACCCTTACTTCCCGATTTCCTGACAAAAAGATTTCAGCGATCACAAGTAACTTCCCACTTGCCACTTGCCCGCGGCGGTCGAGCTACTTTCCTTCTACAACTTTCCGAAAACTACCATTTTTACAAGCTTTTCTTTTCAACTTGAGATGTTTGAGCTTTTTGTTAGTAGTTGGAGCGAAGTTGAAGTGGCATAAAATGATTAAAATTTTAGGATTATTAAAAATCAGAAAGGTGTTTTAATTATTACTATGATACTTTGGATTAAAAAGTTTTACTTACTTTATACTTTTTTCATATAGAATATACATAACTGTAAGTATGGTAATTTACTAACCTTTTAACCAAATCGAATGCTTATAAATAGTATATTAGTGTATACCTTCGCTTTCGCTCAAAAGGTTTTCGTTTTTTCTCTCAGTGCACCCACCTTGACGCTTTTCCGTTTAGCCCTATGGTTGACTGGTAGAGAATGCCTATAATGGCATTAAGTCCGCCTGTTGTACACTTTATGTGCAATAAAGTTTAAAATAATAAATAAATATACCTAATAACTCTGCTAAGAAAATACTAAAAAATATCGATAAATAGATAACACATCCTTCACAGACTATAAGAATTTATCAACGTTAATAGAGAGAGATATATATACCATATGGCGTTATTCATGAATATATGTTGAATGTAACAATGTGTTGAGAATCGTTTGTCTCTATCTGTCATTCAGTCATTTGTGTTTGCGAGAAATTGACAAAATTTAGCAGAGCTTAACTAAGTTTTCGAATTTTTTACTTTTATTCAGAGCCCACTGTGTCCCACTGCTGGGCAAAGGCCGAATAAGGGGGTTATTCTTTATTCCAAAATTATGTATGCCTCTAGGTATATGGGCACTTGAGTTGAAGTCACGCATACAACAACAAAATCATAAAACGATAGGGAGTTGTTTAATTAGTATTCTTTTTTCTTAAACCGATATAAAGTTGAGTTGAACCATTGTACATGGTCCTAAACGGTAGTACACGTATTTTCATTATCTGCCTAACGATTTATCCATTCAAGTTAAAATCAACAAGCCCCAAGACGAACAACCGATTCCGGATTGATCAAATTATATGCAGTGAACCTTTTTGTTTGATAACTCGGTAATAGATTGAGTTAAAAACTTGGCGAGAGCCCGCGGCGATGGTGCCAAGCTCAAAAATCGAGTCTATGCCCCTTTCTTTCTTATTCCAATAAAGATACGACTGAAAGAGATAAAATAGGGAGATTCAATTAGGTTTGGGTCGTCGATGCAAATTAGAAGGAAGATGTTTTGATGGTTTTAGAACATTGCGGTCTTTTCTTTTGATTTAATTAGGGCTCTGAGAGGATCAGGGGAAAAGTCAGGGTATTGTCATGTATTTAAAGAAAGTTTTAATGGATCTTAAATAGTAAAGCTCATTCATTAAGAGAATATGTGAAGTATCGTTAACTGTCGAAAGACGCGCAACAGATTTCAATCAAACATATTTAAATTAAGTAAATAACTACCTAGTAGTAGTATCTAATAGTAGGTAGTACTTACAATATGGGGCAAAGGTTTTCAGTTTTCAGTTTCAGTTTAGGTGCTGGTTTATTATATTTATTTACGTTTTTTTTTAACGTTAACATTATTTGCATGCAAATAATACGCAAGTAGACATTACGTCCTCCTTTTGTACTTTTTTAGGGTTCCGTACCCAAAGGGTCCGCTGTCCGTCTGTCCGTCCGTCTGTCCGTCCGTCTGTCCGTCTGTCTGTCTGTCACCAGACTGTATCTCATGAACCGTGATAGCTAGACAGTTGAAATTTTCACAGATGATGTATTTCTGTTGCCGCTATAACAACAAATACTAAAAAGTAGGGAACCCTCGGTGCGCGAGTCCGACTCGCACTTGGGCGATTTTTACTTCTTTTTGTGCTATAAAATTAATAAAAAAAGGCTTAGCATAAATTGACTACCACGTTATAAATATCGCAAATTACCAAATTTATATTACTGTTTGAATTCACTAGCAAACGTTTGGGAACCTAGGTAGTTTGGGACTAAAACCGAGCAACATATATATACCTATGTTTTGGTAGTTGTGTTTACATAATATGTCTATGTGTACGCATCGGCAATATCTGTATCTTGATAGGGATATCAACCCTATAGAGACCGCATCGCCTGCGGCTGTGTCAGTAACCGCTCCGCTTGGCCACTATAATGTACACACAGTACATTAACAGTCTAGGGCAGTAACTCAACTGAGGAATTACTTTTCAAAAGGGCTTATTTCTGTATGAAAATCATACCAGAATTAGCCCTTTTGAAAAAATTCTCCTCAACTTACCTTAGGGAACAAATAAAATTATTTTATTTAATATTTTGTCGTGAGTCACTCTTGTTGTTCTCTGATTTGCAATTCATCTTGTTCTTTTTGGGCACAAGTCCATAATCAATATAATATGTATTTATTTATTTGTACTTTATTGCACCAAAGGAAAACTTAGTGTACAAAATCCGAACTTAATTCCATGAGGCAATCTCTACCAGTTAACCTTAGGGCAAAGCAGAAAAGATTATAGGCGATGCATTAGAGAAGAAAAAGTTTTTTTTTACAATGCATACAATACACATAAAAAAATTATATAAGATCTACTAAATACATACCATCGTTACATAAATATAAATAAATTATATCTATATACCCATATATACATATATTAACCATGTCAGATAGATGCTTAATTCTTCTTTGAAAAGCTATTTTGTTGGCTATTTTCCTAATGTTAGGTGGAAGAACGTTTCAGAGGCATTTAATAGGTAATAAAATTACGAGTGTGACTAAAATCGATATTATAAGATAAAAAATGAAAGATATGAGACACGGATGAGACTAAGGATGACCATGACGAGAAATGAATAAGATTTATTACGAGAGGGACAAGTGTGCAGACTTTGATCAAATAATGTAATACAAACACAAACAAGACTAATAAAGAACGAGTGATAAATAAGAAATGATACTAAGAAATAAACGAATACCTACCGAGACAAGTAATGCTGATACTATTTCTTAATTGTTTTATTGTTGTTTTGAATTTGTTAATTTTAGTTTTAGTTTATTATAATATTGTAGGCCTGAAATGGGCAAACTGTTGAACTTTTTTTGTATATTTTGACATGCGTTCTCACTGTACACAGTTATGACAATAAATGAAACTTATCCTATCTTAAAAGTTTTAGTTGAGTTACTGTCTCACATACACACTGTGCCTTTTCCTGCCGATCGTACGGTACGGTCAAAACACTCAGAACATACCCTTGAGGGTGCAGCGAGTGCAATGTGCATCATGCAGAATGGATATTATAATGAGGTGAGGGTAATAACAGATAATTATATAACTACCAGCTTTTGCCCGCGACTTCGTCTGCGTGGAATCAGTAACAGCAGCTGGAGTAAGTATAGCGCCTGGATAAAGTGTCTTAATTGTTTACATCAATTAACAGGCAATTCATTATCTCAATTCCACCCCCCTTTTCACTCTCTTTAGGGATGATTTCCGACATAAAAACTATCCTATGTCCTTCCCCGGGACTCAAACTATCTCTATGCCAAATTTCAACTAAATCGGTTCAGCTGTTTAAGCGTGAAGAGGTAACAGAGAGATAGACACACTTTCGCATTTATAATATTAAGTATGAATAGGTAATATGATCAATGATCACTTTACGCAGTTTACCTACCTATGTAATGTTAGCGAGGTTCGGAACGTGCCCTAACTGACAGCGCGGCTGTCAGTGAAGCGAGCTGCACATGGAGACTGTATAAAGGAGCCAAATCTCTATGTATGAAAAGTGTCCATCAAAAAACAGTAATTAGGCGGCGCCACCATACACCGAAATTATACCAAAAACAACCTACGTAATTTGGTCGGGTTATTTGTTGCCTTATATGGTTCATGTTATACTCATGTCCCAGAGCCTAACTAGCGCCACCGGAGAGATTAGGAACTATTATTTAAAGCTGAAAGCGGTCACTTTCGCAACAATTCTGCCATAAGAGATTGGCATCCTTTCTATACCATCCATAGGCCTGACACTCTTTGATAGAGAAAGATAGTCTTATTGCGATTTCTATAAGAGAAAAGAGAAAATAGTGCCATGCTTTGTCTTTATCACCGACCGGGCATTTTTTCATGGTCGGGTTATGGCATCATAGCAAGGAGGCGATGGCGAAATACCGAAATGTATAAGTGAAAGAGAAAAAGGGATTATGCTGCCATACATGAAACTGTTAATACATGAATATTATATATATACTTTCTCTTACCCCTGGTTGCTCGGTTTCATATCTATAACTACTTGTATATACTACTAGCTTTTGCCCGCGACTTCGTCTGCGTGGACTTAGTAACCCCAGCTAGAGTAAGAATAGCGCCTGGAGAATGTCTTATAGCAATTATTCAATTTGAGCATATTATGCACACAAATAAGCAGACACTTCATTAATTATCTCAATTCCATCCCGCTTTTTACTTTTTTAAGGGATGATTTTCGGGATAAAAACTATCCTATGTCCTTCTCAGGGACTCAACCTATCTCTATGCCAAATTTCATGTAAATCGATTCAGCGGTTTAAGCGTGAAGAGGGAACACACAGACAGACAGACAGACTTTCGCATTTATAATATTAGTGTGGATGTCTATGGTCTGAAGCATTGTTGTGTATCCAGTTCAAAATAAATCATTTACTGAAGACCTAGTGCGTTTTCCTGTTATTAGTAAGTAGTTTGAAAATTAACAAAGATTTATTCAGAAAGGTACAAATTTTCTCACCTCATTACTTAGGACCTATGTCACATTACAAACTGACTTTACTGACTAACCAAAAAAAACACAAACTTATTAATACAAGTTTAACGCGTTACAAAAATATAACGTAATGAAATCTTTCTTAGAAAAGGAATACATGACATACTACCCAAAACATGCACCCAAAGGTCCGGTTGGACCCCAAGCCCTGCATATCACATATTGTCAGCCCCGCCAATATTTTACCAGTCCCTTCTGAACCGGTCACCTCGCCTTAATTAATTTCCCACATTGACAAACGGACGGACGATAAATCTAAGGCTAATATAGTCCTGTTCCTATTGTGTTAGGTTTGGAAAGGTTTCCTTTGGTTTATTAACTGGTTATTTAGGGCAAAAGGGCTTGGATAAATAAACTTAACATTTTAAAATTTGCTGGATAAACTTCGTTTTATAAATGCAAAAAGGTAAGACATTTGTCTTTAAAAAGTCTAAGTCAATGATGACTCACGCTAGACCGGCCCGGGTCCGGGCGATCCTTGATTTCCTATAGAAAACTGTAGTGTCAGACGCCTCGGCCCGGACCCGGGCCGTTCTAGCTTGAGTCATCTCTTAATAGTTAACGATTTAAAGAATCTTTAAAGAAGATTGCTGTAAATGTTAAGGGGCCCACTGATTATCAGTCCGCCGGACGATATCAGCCTGTCAGTTAGAACAAAAATTTGATAGTTCCAAAAACCTGGTCCAGGAAGAAAATTGGGCTTTTCATTTTTTTTATGATGTCCACAGGAAAGAAACTTTAAGCTTAAATCATACTAAAAAAGTTTTGAACCTAAATACTTAAAACAAACAAATATTTTTAACAGCATTCTAATCTCGTAATACCCAAGACCGTTACTAGTTACAAAATGGTTTCTAGGGAACTTTAAATATTGTTAAAGATTAATCGAAAAAATTACGAAACGAAAAACTACTTTAACTGTTTAGTTAAAGTATTAGTTTCCTTTGAAACGAAGTGAAAATTGTAACGTACATTGAGTCCTACGAGATTTAAATACATACATAACATAGGTACCTGATAGTTTTTAATAACAAAGCATCAGAGACTCAGATATTTAAAAGAAATCTAACGGCTCACTCACGTATTTTAAGTCGAAAACTGCTTGATGACTCGATTGTCCCTCTCGGTGGCGATTTTGAAGCAAAAATTAATAGATTTAGTCGTTGAAATTATACACGTTTTGTTACGTAATATCTAAATAACAAGTATTGGTTTCTATTAGCACGTCTTCTCATCTTGCCTTTTAATATAGGTAATGCGGTCGCGAGCGTGCGTCGCCGGTAATGAAGAGAAGGGGCAGTTTTTAAAAATTCATCAAAAAATTATGGTGGTAAATTATACAAATTGATGTACAAGAATAGTTTCAGCAAATGTTGTAGATAGTTTAAGTATCAAAATTACGTCGAAAATAAGTAGATTTTCGGAGAAATTGTCATTTGTTTTGGAGTCATTTCTGAAGAAAATTGAATTCGTTTAACTTCCATTTCCTCGAACTCTAAGTCATATAACAAAAATATAATCTGATAAAGGTCAAGTACAGTATATGTGTAATACAAATTTACCATTTTAAGCAGTGCAAATTTTACGAAATTTACAAATAAGAGCGACAAAATCAGTACTTTACGCGCGTTTACCTAAACGTCCATCAGAAAAATATCATTACTAATTTTGTTAGTCTGTTTTCAAAAAAAATATCTGATAAAAGGCAAGATAAGAAGACGTGCTAATAGAAAGCAGTACTTGTTATTTCAATTAGGTAACAAAAGGTGTACAATTTCACAGACTAAATCTATCAATTTTACATTTTTGCGACTAAAATCGACACCGGCTTCTTATATTGTTTGTTTGCGGGGTGTCTAGAGGTCAGGACGTCAGCCGCGTAACCTTCAATTAGAGAAACCTTCGCTTCGTTCAGGATTCAAAGTACTCCTACGCCGTAAATATGTCATTTTGCTCCCCTGTGATACAATCTACCATTATATTTTTCCTATGTTAAAAGTTAAGCTCGGCAAATAAGTGTTGTTTTTTATTTATTTATATCCTCCGTCATAACACAATTAAGTACCTAAAACTCCAAATAATTCAATACCCCAAGTAAATAAACAAAATGAGCATAAATAAAGCTGATAACGGCAAAAAAGGCCAATCAATGGGGTAATCTGGGGATGAAATATCGCGGAATAGCGGTTATCTAAATAAAGGCATTCCCATTCAAACGGGCGCTGAAAACTGTGGAGCCCGTTTATGCTGGACCTTTGTTGGGGTCCAAGTCACAAGAGGAAAGGCGGATTAGAAATCCAATTAGCCTCTGCTCTGCCTGCGACTTCATCTGCGTAAAAGAGTTTTCACATTGTCCGAGCCGATATCGGATTTCGCATGATGCTTGGAAAAAACAGCTGTAAAATATTGCTCTAAGGAGTCTTAAGGGGCCCACTGACTATCAGTCCGCCGGACGATATCGGCCTGTCGGTTGTTCAGAACTGTCAAATTTTTGTTCTAACTGACAGGCCGATATCGTCCGGCGAAATGATAGTCAGTGGGCCCCTTAAGGCTTCGATTCCTTTTATTTTTGTAGAAATGCTTTCTTTTTAACAGTAAACATTTCTAAAATGAGTAGGTAATTAGAAATAAAAGGCTTTTTTATTTTGTTTCTTTGGGGTCGTATCCGACATCCGATATCGGATTGGATAATGTGAACAGGTTCTATAATTTTTAAACTGTCAAAATCAACTAACTATAGATTCTCTTTAAATTTAATAAATATACTATATTTAATAAATATACTATATTTATTAAATTTAAAGACTATATTTAATATAGTTACATACAAGCAGAAGTTAGTTTTTGAGCTGAGGATGGAGGAGCACGGGGTTTCACTATAATTCCAAGAAGCTTTACTGTTCTTGCTATCACCACACCGCTCGCCGTCAGCACGGTGTCCATCCTCACACCTTAGAACCAATGTAGGTAAATGGTAGGTGGTGGAATGAGCTCCCTGCCGAACGTTTCTCGAGGGACTACAGGGGTTTTTCGTAAAAGGAGTGTACTGATTTAAAAAAAAATGAATTTATATCAGGCAATCACCCATATAAAACAAAGTGATACGCAAAGAATTACCTATAAAATATAAAAATTACACAAAAGTGTAAAAATCTATAAATTGTATATACAGATGTCAATCACAATGAAAAAATCAAACGATGATCAACTCTGCTCAACGTGGGACTCGAACCCACATCCTTGGATTGCCGGTCCAATGCGTTACCAATTGCGTAAGCTGACCATCCGTCAATCAACGCGAATTTTAATCATTGCAACTGTGACGACGTCACTAGCGACATCTGCATATTAGGGTTCACAACCTTGACCACCTCTGAGGACATGCGTTAGCGCATGACTTACCTCCCGACCACACAACATGGTTGTATAAAGCCGGCGCGACATCTGTATATACAATTTATAGATTGTAATAATGTGGTACGTCCCACAATAAAAAAGGAAAAATATATTAACATTAAAGTGTAAAAAGTAAAATAACTGTTAAAACAATAATTAAATAAATAATAAAATATAAATAAAATTTAAAATAAAATGAAACTACTTCCGGTTCGCATCTTGATGCAGAGACAGCCAAAACCGACATATTGGATTGTGCAAATACTCACTAATCATGGCAAGGATACAGTTCCCAGAGCTCCGCAGCCTACTCCAAAAGGACGCCACTAAACCGAATTACGGCAAAGAAATCGGGGACACGAGCCTCCGCAAACATATTTAAAGGGTAACACTCCTGGAGTTGCAGGCGTCCATAGGCTACTATGATCGGTTATCATCAGGACCTTACGCGCGTTTGCCAACGATATAGAGTATTTAAAGAAGCTTATGCACAATAGGGATACTGATTCCGCTCCCGTTCCTAAATCGCACCAGATTATTCCTCAGTATCCGGACTACGTATGCATTCGAATGTGTATTTGAAACTACCAGTTAAAACTCGCTTACGGTATCACACTACTCGAAATGACCGAAAAATAAACGCCATTGCGAACGACGGCCATTTTTAGAGCTCCGTAGTCAACATCAAACCCTTTTATTGATATGTGGAATAGGGTGGTTCAAAAAATCTTTTTATTTTATTTTCCAACGACACCCGAATTTGGATTTGGATTTCATACAACGTTGAAACTTTCCGAAGTGGTTAAGCACCCCCTTGTAGTTGAGAAGGTTACAAAACTTGGCGTATTCTATCAACATAATAAGTGAAATTAAATAAGGGGGTGCCGCTTCTAGCTAGTTTTAAAATTTTCCCATAAAACCGTGAACGATCCTAATGTGAAAGAGCTCTTGATATGTCTACTTTTGTCATATTATGGTGCACATGTCAACTGCAGCTGCATTAGGTACCTAATGTTGCGATGTTACTGCAACGGCGTTGACATCGCCGCTCTATCCGTCAATTGACTTGATAGAATGAGTGACGTTCGTCGCCACATTTCTGCCGCGAGTAACTTTTTTAAAAGGGAGAAAAGTTGTTGTTATTTGTTATACCTCTCGTGCTATTGATACCCGAGCAAGCAAAAGACTTCAAAACTGAACCACGTGCGTAGCGAGTTTGCAAAATTGAACTTTGAGTGTTGCGAATGTTTTAAGGCAAGAGGGTTAACAAACTTTTTGAAACACAAAAATTTTCACCACACCAACGCGAGGAAAATAGTAACTGTAAAACATTACAAATCAAATACCTATATACTTTGCCACTGTTGTGTATGAAATGCAACTTTCTCAACAGTTTTTGAAGAATAAAGAGAGCTTTAGCCTGGTGAGGTGAAAAAGATTTTTCCTATGATGTTATTTTACCTAATAAAATATCTGCTACTGAACCCCTATAATATTTTTAAGCATAGCCCGATATGCTCTCCGCCAGTTTTTTATTATTCTTTAGCGAGATCCCTTTTAGGTTATTTTCTGTTTAATCAATCTCTGAATGCATCAAAGGATTTTACGCTTTGAAACTGCGTTTTTTTTTTAATGGAGTTTGTCAATACAGTTTGCCGGATTGAGTTTGAATGATGAAAATTGTTGTTTTTAATTGGTTCACACAGTTTTATAAATTGGATACCTATAGACTACAGCTGCGCGATGAAAGAATTAATTGTGAACGAACATGGTGGTTGCCGTGTGTGTAGTACGCTGCGTACAAGGCGACTAAATCTACAAACGAAGCAAGAAGCTATTTCATCACGTGGGAGATGGTTCTCTTAGCATTGGTTTGCAATCCATCTAGGAGAAGGATCAAAATAAAACCCGGAATGAAGTATCACAACCCGGAATCAAGTAGCCTTAGCACGAGTAGGGTCCAACCTGAAATAAGCGGCAGATTCCTGCAGCCGACCTGTCTCCACACGTATTGGCTCGCCTTTCCTGTGGAATAAGACAGTGAAGCCGAGAGGGTAATGCAGGTGCTGGGCATCCCTGCGTTTCCTTAATTCCATCCCAGGCAGTGTAATGTAATAAATCTTCTGCAATAGACGCAAAGGCCAATGATGATGACATGGTGATTATTCAAGTGCTGTCACAAGCGCATTGCCTAACATTTACATACAAAAACATTTAACGATTATTCGAGTACTTCCGAATTACTTCGAATCCGAATTAATTGTCTTTCGCCTGTTATTGTTTGATCCTTTCGCATTTTCTCAAAGGTTAGCTGGAAGAGATCCCTTTTAGGGATAAGTTCGCCTTTGTACATAATATTTTTTATTTTTATTTTGTTTTGTCACTTATTATACCATACTTCGAACGGGTGGGTAATTCTGAAAAAATCGCATCGAATTCTTCAAGTCCTGCCTCGCGCCTTACATCTAAACTGTAGAATGAACTGTCGTGGTATTTCCGGACCGATACAATCTTCAAACGTTCAAGAAAAGAGCGCACTCTCATCTTAAATGCCGACAACTTATTTGCATTCCCTATAGTGTTGCAAAAGTCCATGGGTGACGGTAACTGCTAATAGGGAATATTACGCGAAACTGCGTAGGGGGCGCCACTACTACAAATACTACAATCCATCACAATTTCGTTATCTAACTTCTATCACTTGCATATTCGAGCGATATATAAAGAGGCAGATAACTAAATTTCGATTTTTGCGTTTCCCGGTAGGCCCTTTGTAACACCTTACAATTAATGTCATATTTTATTATCTGTGAAAACTTGTCAAAAACAATTTAAGACATAGTATGTATAAGTTACTCTATGGTGTACGATAGGCGCTTAGTGCTGCACTCTGGCGGCAGAACATTGTAGTAATACCCCCTATTGAAAGATAGTACAGAATTATATTAAACATATTAATAACGGGGGTCACTCACGTATTTTAAGTCGAAAACGCTCGACATGTTTCACTCCGTACCGAGGAGCATCATCAGGAGTTTGCGTCGACGGTGACGGACCGGCGCAGACCGTCACCGTCACTCTCTATTAATATGTTTAATATGTCTGTGTCTCACGGAAGTTTTGTTATTAAAATAGTACAGAATTGCTTAGCATAAGGCGATGAGTCTGTTCGCTTGCCTCCCATAACTGAATTTTTTCATTCTTAAACAACTACAAACTGTTTCGTAGCTGCTTTCAATACATTTCTAGCAGCATGACTAAACTATCGATTTAGTTAATCTTGTTAAAACTGCACCGTAAAAATGACTCATACAAACAAAGGTTGACCCACTTATGACTCACTAACACAAACATATGTACACTTGTCACTAATCTAAAACCATGTTTATTTTGCAGTTTAAAAAAAAAGCATGTAGACTTTGTTAAAAAGGGATTGAGTTGAAAATTTATTGACAATCGCGGTGTGCGGCGGCAAAATAATTTAGCAGAAGATTTTCTTTGATCAGTCAATAAATAAAGTTAGTGGGATTTGTAATTGTATATCCAAGCAATTTTAAAGCTTATCCCCTTCATTTAAGGTCAGTTTTCCGTTGGTTTAAACCGCTTTTGAGATATCGCAGGTGACAAGATTTTTTAAGACTACAAAGGCGATAATATTATGTTTGGATTCAAAATAAGATGTCAGAGTGACCTCAATAAGGAATTTAAACTCTGATTAATGATACACGAAGAATTAACTAAATGATCTTGTTTGGCTTGTATTAGGTCATTTAACATATTTTTAAACGAAAACGGTGGATTTTAAAAGAAATTTCTGGGAAGTTAAGCTATTGTTGAAAGGCGGAGATCCGGAGATGTATGATGTCTTTATGTTGCAGCAATTTATTATGTTGCTTATTTAACGCAGCTGTTTGATGTTAAGAATAGATTAGATGATGTCATTATATTGTTATAGTTTGAAACGAATGAAAATGTGATAAAGACTTTACTACTGTAGAATAGTCTTGCTTTGCTCCAATGCCTAGCACCCATAGTACAAAACACTGATTTAAACTTTCACGATCTTTACTCACGATTTTTACTCTCTATGAAGGAGCGGTGTCTCTTGACACAGGTATTTTTTACTTAAAAAGAGGCACCAACCTGATTCCTGTAAAATAACTTGTGCTACTGAATAAATCATTTTTAATTTTAATTTTTTAATTTATTTGATCAAGTGCGGGTAGTTCGAAAAGCTCGCGCGCCTAGAAGATGTTGATGTCAACTTGAGCCAGTCTTCTCCGAGACCACGGGGACAACGCCGTCCTCGAAACGTCGGAGGTGAATTTAAAACTTATTTTACGCGATTAAGTCCCGTCGTTGAATATACAAGCTTTGCTTAGTTTGGGGTTAGGTTGATCTGTGTAAGACGTCCAAAAAAAATGGATACATACACGTTGATTCATCTTATTCTCCTCATCCGACCACTGGATAAATATATAAATATAAAGAAATGGTACGGTACCTTCAATACCTAGTGCTTATTGTTAGCGGTTTTAGGATATATTTCATAATATGTATGCTAGTTTTAAGGTCTATGGGTCTATGGGTCAATAGTTGCCTAAAAATAAAGATGTTGAAATTTTTTTTACTCACTTTTGGTAACCTAATTCCTGAATTAAAGCAGTACTTAACTGTTTTTTAACTCACCTAATTCCTGAATTGAAGCAGTACTTAACTGGTTAAAAACCGTCTGCCTTATATACTTCCAACGTCATTTCCAAGAAAATTATTAGGACAAGATAGAATTTAAATTTCAACTCCGATTTCGTATCCGTACCGCTAGGCTTATTTTATATCAACCACAAATTTAACAGGAAATTCTACTTCACTGACTCTAGAAAGGAGGGTTAACCAAAATAACAAGGCACACACTGCGCCCAAAGTCGGAACATGCAGCTCCATTGTAATAATATTCAGCCCTGGGCCGTGGATCCGAATGATGATATTAATTAGCACCCGTTTGGTTGGGGGCGACATGCGGGGAAATTTTTGGGGTGTTGCCGCCTTTTGTATCTATCCTGTCTTGCGTCAAGAATCGTTTCGAAATATCCTTTGATATTTACCAGTTGCTTTTCGATAAAGATTAAAACTGTGTGTAAAGTGTCCAATATGCAAGGCTATAACCTCCAAAAACTAATATTCAGTCATGCCGAGAATCTACCAGTTTGGCTGGGGCGACATTCGGGGCAATAATGCAGCCCTTGGTTGTAGTTCGTCTAAGGGCCACTTGCACCATTCAATAACCCGGGGTTAACTGGTTAAACATGGAGTTACCATAGTAACCAGTACAATTTGACACTGGGTTAACGGTTTAACGGCTTAACCCCGGGTTAGTGGGATGGTGCAAGTGGCGCTAAGCTGACTTTGCATCAACTTGCAGCCGTGTAGTTGGCACTGCTAGTTTGTCCTTGTTTCTGGTATTAATGTTATGAATGTCACAATTTCTTTTAAATAGTAGTGTATCTACTTGAAAAACCACAAATTAAAATATTTTCATAGAAAATAATTTAATTTGTTCTTAGAGTATACCATATCTGGTTCCAATTGGAACAAATATAATCTGCGGGCTTTTAACCTCATTGTAACCTAATACATAATACTATTATCTTATTGTTTCGGCAGCTATTGCGGACACACTTCGACCCATCGGGATCTTTTGTCAGCTCTAGGGCAGCGCTTTAAATTCCTTCGGTTTTAGATAACCTGCTCCAAAGTCCTTTATTCTCCGTCTGTCGAGGGCGTGACATTCACACATTAGATGTATTTCAATTTCAATTTATTCAATAAAGATAACATGATCTTAATTTTTGTTAGTATATTCTTAAAAATAATGTTAGTACTTAAAAATTAAATTCGATTTTACATTTAATTATTTCATTAATTACAGGACAACACACATGATCAGCAATCATCTTTAGGATGCTATTTAGGCTGTCCCTCGTTCTGCTCAGCAGAGACGCTGCATTTTTGCGCAAGATTGCTGCAAACCCATCGGTGCGTGACTCCGCGAACATGGTGGATGCGCTGCAGAATTTGGGTAGGCCAATCAGCATCCTAAAAGCATTGTTGTACTGCACCCTAATAGCATTGTATGACTTTTGGGTATATCGGACCCACAGGCTGCCAGTGTAAAAAGAAGAGCAGTATGCCTTGAAAAGCGTAATTTTCACTGCTTTTGAACACCTAGCAAACCTGCGGGCCAGCATGTTCGCCCTCACACACAATGCTCTTCGCTCTCTCTCCATATCGGCATCGTCCTTCAGATCATCAGTAACAACGTGGCCGAGATATTTGAAGCGAGTATGTATTACTTAATGACTCTTTTTCTTCGTCAGTGTCTCATATTGGCCAAAACGCCTTTTATCCCGTAGTGACCTGTAAACACCGTTACTACCAACGTTACCGTTCGTATTTTGCCCCCGTATATTCCCTACCCGCTTTGAGTTTCCATAATGGCTGAATTGTTTTCTGAGTACACAGTGCAGGTTTAAGGCCTCTTAGTTAATTTCATGGCAAATGCCTCCCAGCGGATGGATGAAATTCATTTGCCCCAAATAAATTCGGACAAGACAAGGCTATTGAGGTTTTAGGAACTTTATTAAACATGGCCTTTCTTGCAATTTATGGACGGATTAATGTATTAGAAAATAGGCCTTAATACGAACGGATAAGGTTGAAGGTTGCAGTGCCTTGAGTATTTTAATTTGGATATTAATGAATATTATTATTTTGAGTGGTACTTTTATTGCTTAAAGGGTTGCGTTGAAAACGACTTTTAGCTTTTGCTCGGTAACTTTGTCGGATATAAATAACCTGATAATTTGACGGAAAAGCAGCAAATTTCTTTGGCCCTTAAGGCGTGATCTCAAGTCAACTTAAATCTATCTAGAGGTATAAAAATAGTTCCCTTTCTTAGATGCAGATACAGCTTGCAGTTAGAAAATAGGCGAAACCATTGAAAATAGGTACTTGAAAGAAACAACTAAGTATAACACTTTTTGACGCCTTTGGCAAGATAACATATGCCACAAAGTCCCTTTTGGCTTTCTACCTTTTGGCGTCAACGCAACGGTTACATTTGACGTCATACGCGTCACGTCTTTCCTGTACACACAAAGTTAAGGGTTTTTAATCCTAATTTTCGGATTGGACCCTTAGGCCTTAACTGAACTCTTATCTGAATAAGGGTCTCCTTTTTTCCGACTATGTGATGTTTTTATTTATTGACATATTATGTGTTAAAATATTACTTTAGTACCTATTGTTAGGAACAGAATAAGAAATGGGCTCGAAAATAAGGGTTTTAAGAGACAGTACCTTGTCGTGAGAGAAAGTAACCTGGTAAGTCTTCTTGTGCTCTTCTTCTCTTCTTTCTCTCAGTTTACGTCTGGCACTCTCCACTTATGAAACTATGGAATTCTCTGCCTTAAGAGAAACAGTTGATATTCTTAATTTAAATTAATTCAACGCGGAGGCGCGTTCAGGCGGCCATTATGGTGAATGTCGAAGTTATGGATGGTATAGAAAGGATCGCAATCTCTTATGGCAGAATTGTTGTAAAAGTGACCGCGTTAAGCTTTAAATAATAGTTCCTAATCTCTCCGGTGGCGCTAGTTAGGCTCTGGGACATGAGTATAACATGAACCACATAAGGCAATAAATAACCCGACCAAATTACGTAGGTTGTTTTTGGTAGTATTTCGGTGTATGGTGGCGCCGCCTAATTACTGTTTTTTGATGGACACTTTTCATACATAGAGATTTGGCTCCTTTATACAGTCTCCATGGTCGAAGTGTTATTTTTTGTCTAAAAGTGACTGAATGGAATTTAAATGACGGATATCCGGGAGAACGAAAAGAATGTAAATTTGACATACAATGTTGCTACATGAAAGAACATATTCCTAAACACCTATATTATGCACACAAGCTTATAACATTTTTTTACAGGAGCGACACCTATTGTTTAAATTCTGTGTCTCTTTTACTATTTGGCCATGGTCATGAAGTGTCGCCTGTGTGTTAAAAATTCGCCACAATCGCAATTTTTTAGCAAAAGTAATTAATTCCAACGCTTACTCTTGTAATATATCACTCGCCTTGGCAATGTGTGCACCACGTATTTGCATTATGTTGTGAGAGTAGGCGAGTCCAACACTCAGGAAAACCAATATAACAACTTTATAACATTGTTTTATGGTTTTCATGATCAATAACGGATTACAATTAATAAAATATTAGATTCACTCACTTCACTTCTATATTTATGCTTGTTTGTCAATTCTGTCATTGTCATTGAATTTAATGTCATGTAGCCACCACTGGCGCTAGTTATGCACGCTTAATGTCGCGCCACGATATAGTCCGTCCGGACCGGCACATGTTCGGTCGGTTGATCCGTGTAACTTAATGTTATGTACTTATGTTATGTTCTTATGTCGTCATATTGTATCTCTTTTTGTATTAGTTTGTGTAAACGATGTGTAATTTTATTTTTCGCCATATTTTATGTCTCTTTCTTTTATGTTGCTTTCTTTTTGTCTGTTACCTTCCGTGTTTCTCACCTGATGGTCTCATCGGAAGATCAGCGCTGGAAGTCGCCAGCAGCATGCTGAGATGGGGCCATTTCGTGACACTTTATTTTCATGTTCTTTTAATGTATGTCTATTGTCTGTGTGTGTGTTTACGAATAAAGTATTCTATTCTATTCTATTCTATTCTATTCTATAAAATCTTTTATCTAAAATTTCGATTCGATGTCCCGATCGGCGAACTCGCTCCACAAACCTTTTTGCAATTCACTTTGGTCGTACTACATATGCAAGAAATAGGTTCTTAGCTAGAGCGTGTAGAACTTATAACGAAAAATTTTCTGATATAGATATATACCATTTATCATTGCAACAGTTTGTTTCTGCAATAAAAAAAACAGCTAACAATAAAAATAATACCCATTAGTTCCATTATCATCTACTTGCCAACGTTTAAGTTTAAATGCTGTCTTCAACAATTCGAGTTAGGTATTTAAGTTTTGCATGCTTTAAATTGTATTAATGCTAAATTAAGTTTAAATTGTATTATTAATGTTAGTATCTGAGCAACATAACTGTTATCATTCATTAGTGGAAACTGTGTGGCTTGTGAATGTGTTATCTGATTTTCTATGTGTGTTGTTTTTGGCTGTTTGTTTCCCAAGGGTTTAAATAAATAAATAAATAAAATGCAGGTGCTGGTGGGAAGGCTTTTCCTTCGAGAGCTCGCTTGCAAGAAAGGGGCCTTGGGCCCCGCTCCGAGTTCATCTTATGCAAAGGCTGTCCATCGCAATCCAAAGTGACAACGTAGCGAGCGTAATCGGCAATTTTGCGTCGAGCGGTAGGTAAGTAGTTTATACGTGTTTAGTTTATATTTAGTTAAGATAAATTTAGGGTTAGTGATTAAGTTTTACTTATATGTAATATATACACATTTTACCTACATAAAAAGCCTAGTACAGTCCTACTTGTAAGCGGGAGTTATTTGCTACAACTAGAAGGAAATTCCATTTTTTCTTCTAGCAGATAACTGCCTGTTATTGCAGCACTGCAAGTCACTGTTGTTTTAAAATTACAGGGGGCCTAGGTAATATTTGTTAAAAAACGCGTTTTCCCTAGTCAAAACTAGTTTTCCGTATCGCCTCAGTGAAAACGCCTTTTCACTAGTTAAAACTAGTTTTCCGTAAGGCCTCGGTGAAAACTAGTTTTGACTACTTGTTCAAAAACGTCTTTCAAGGAAAACTAGTTTTGTGCCGATTATAACAGATGACCAATCGATTTAGTAGTAATAGTGGTAGTAAAACTCTTTATTGTACAAAAAGAAACATAAAACAAGAGAAAAACGGGCGAAGAAAGGCGAACTTATCCCTTCGATTTATTTCTAATAATAAGCAATAATGTTATTCTATACAATCGAGGTTCTATACAATACGAATAATATCGAGATCGGCTTCAAGTTTTTCATACTTATAAAAATTAGAACGGTGATTGAACATGAAAATATGTTCTTTGTTTTGTTTAAATTACTAATTGATCTCGCTCGTTAGTATATATAGTCGTATTTATTAACCTTAGTAATATAAGGTTAATCGTTAAATTTAGATTAAGGTACTAACTTGAAAATGAAGAAAATGAGTGCATCATTTCGCCGTTAAACGCAAGTTTGGCGAACCTAGTATAAGTTTAAAATGTATTATACTTTTTTGAAAAAAAAAAAATATAAATGTGGACGAAAATTTATACTTAATCAAGATCAAAATGCCGCTTCAATTAACTTATATACCGGTTCGTCTGGCCGTATGACTCACCCACATTCTAAAGCATTAGTAATAATTCCCTGTTTGGAAATCAAATCGTCATATCCGGTTGAGATTGCGAGCGGGCAACGATCCAATATGGCGGCCGGATGTTGTCGTTGCTGTGTAATGAATGGTGAAAAAATTGAAAATTCTTTATGGTCGGACTTGGCTGGCGGTTTGCTTTGCCATGGTTGTAATTAAAGTTTTATATGGGAGAACTGGGATTATACTGGGACCAGATGGCCTGGACGGAGGGGCGGAGGGTGCCATGATTTTATGTGTCACTCCTACAACAGAACTAGAGGCCTACCGTAAAATTATCCAAATATTCCTCTAATAGTCCATCAGCATCGTCACTACATAATATAAAACAAAGTCGCTTCCTGCTGTTTATCTGTTCCTATGTATGCTTAGATCTTTAAAACTACGCAACGGATTTTGATGCGGTTTTCTTTAATAAATAGAGTAATTCAATAGGAAGATTTATATGTATAATACACCAGCATTGCATCCATGCGATGCCGGGGCGGGTCGTCAACTATAAAATATAAAATTAACTCGAATAAGTCGAATATATTGCAGTTCTAAGGAAAAATATACAGCAAAAAGTAGTTTTTCAAAAAACTATACTTATGTCTAGGTATACAAAAGTGTCGCCAAACTGTAGACAGTTTGTTTGCGAATAGTGCGCTCTCAATTATATTATAAATAAGTATTTATTTCATTTCATTTCATTTATTTAGCATATATAAGCATTATATCTATACTGAGTACACTATCAGTTATTTTGTGACACTATCTACTGAGATTGATACTTAAATTTCGTGTTGAACTTGTGAACCATGGTTTTTTTGTAATTTTTTGGTTGTAGAACTAGACTATAGTTGGGTATGTGTTACAGTACTTATTCTGTGCCGGAGGTTAGTACATTGTGGGCACGTAATCATGAAAATGGCAGACACCAGAGTTAGGTAACTGATGAGCCAGCTTCGGGTGACGACAGCTAGTGACGTGCGTTTCTACATACTCCCTGCCTCGCACAACTAACCCAAACTGAGCCGGTACGCAACGTATGCAATGCGTTACGAAATCTGGACCCTGAAATTTGTATGATTAGAAACATACCTGTCATACGCAACGCATGACAACTGACTGGTATGTTTCTAGACGTACAAATTTCAGGGTCCAGATTTCATAATGCATTGCATACGTTGCATTGCGTGGGCTTAGTATGTCCGTACCTTAACTATCGCCCGTGGTATTTCCGGACCGATACGACCTTCAAACCTTCACAAAAAGAACGCACTCCCATCTTAAAGGCCGGCAACGCACTTGCAACTCCTCTGGTGTTGCATCAGGTGCCCATGGGCGACGGTTATTGCTTGATGTGATTCGTCTGCTCGTTGTCTCATATGTCATTAAAAACCTTATTATAATATCACCAGGGAAGTGTCAACTTAATACAATTTTCAAGTTGATATTTAATAGGGGGTATTACTGCAATGTTTTGCCACCAGAGTGCAGCACTAGCCCCTTTAGTAAATCATTTAGTTTTTTGACAAGTTTTCAGGGGTAATAAAATATGACATTTAAGCATCAAGGCGGTTTGTTTACAGAGGACCTTTTTTTTATTTATTTTTTACCCAGGGGAAATCCGTTAGGGATCCCACCCGGCCCGGGAGAAGCCGAGTGGGTATGTCCGACTCACACGGACTAAAACCCCTGGGGTGTTCCGACGCTCGCTTTTGGGCGGGGTTGCGGGAACAACATTGCGGACCTCCGAGAAGTTTACAGAGGACCTACCGAGAAACGCGATCCGAAATTTCGCTATCTTCATCGCTCCAATATGCAAGAGTGACAGAGATGTTAGATAACGAAATTTCGATTTTCTTTTATCGAGATAGACCCTCTGATTGTGGTAGTGGCGCCCCCCAGAGTTTCGCGTAATATTCACAGTAATCACAGTAGACAATATTCTTAGAAAGCCCTCGAGTTATTTGGTTTTCGTCAGCAATTTTATCAAACGTTGCCAAATCAGCTTATATTGAAAACGCTATCTAATTTCAAGAGGTTCAAGACGGAGCCAATTGAAAACGAAGGCAATTTCTAAAAACAGAAAAATTACAATTCTAAAATATACCAGCGATGTAAGGTAAAAAGTGTGTAGATATTTATGATTGCTCATTCTTACCTATTCCCTTCTTATTGTTGTAGACAGCCGTACAGGGGTGTTATTGTAAACGCTAACCTGGAGCCCGACTCAGGATCCCGATATAGACTTACCCCCTTATTCATAAAACTTTACGGGCCTGATTTAGTTAAATTATGTTTTATCCCTTTCTTACACATAAGTCAAAATAACACATAAAGACAATTTTATTCTCAAAGCAATCATTCAACTTGAGCATATTATGCACACAAATTAGCAGGCACTTCATTAATTATCTCAATTCCACCCCGCTTTTTACTTTCTTAAGGTGATGATGATGATGATTTTCGGGATAAAAACTATCCTATATGTCCTTCTCAGGGACTCAACCTATCTCTATGCCAAATAACATCTAAATCGATTCAGCGGTTTAAGCGTGAAGAGGGAACACACAGACAGAAAGACAGACAGACTTTCGCATTTATAATATTAGTATGGATTTGTTTGACTTCATGTGCACTTTCGAATTAGCCTATTCATAATAGTATTCAGCCCTCTGAAGCGATGTCCTTACTAGCAAGGAGAACAGGAGTAAAGGAGTGCTACACCGCCGTAGAAAGTTATAATTCGCTTCGAGTACATTTGTGCTTCTCTGCGCTTTGCTGTTTCACACTTGCGTTAAAAACCGCAGCTTTTCAATACTTTTAAAATACCAAACTATACTTATATTGACCGGGATATAGACCGTGATTACCTTTGACACCCGTGAACAAGATGTCCCTGCGTCGAAAAATCGGGAGCTCAAAAACAATGATTTGACATCCTACATTCACATTTCAATCCTAATTCCCATTTTATTAATTTTCGTTTCTTTTATTTATGTTTTAATATTAATATTAGTTGCATGTTTGTTTGTTGTTGTGTTCATGTAGTTTTAAGTAATTTATAAATTCAAACACAATGTAAAATTGTTTTATAAATAAATGATATGATGATATGATATGATACAAAAGGTAATCACGGTCTTTATTATTTGCAATGGCTAAGATCATATCTGGAAAATAGACAACAATGTGTAGAAATTAAGTGCGTAAATGGTTTAGAGGAAACAGAGGTACATCAATCTGACTATAAATTTAACCATTACGGAGTTCCTCAAGGGAGTGTTTTGGGCCCACTACTATTTTTGGCCTATATCAATGATTTACCGAAAGTGACTTCCCATAAATGTATTCTGTTCGCCGACGACATTTCGATTATTGTCACAAATAATAAGACAGACACTATATCAGATCATGAATCTAATGTAAACAACACTATTGCTGCCGTAATTAACTGGATGCAAAATAATAATATACAAGTAAATTTATCTAAGACTTATTATATGAATTTTAATAGTTTAAACTTGACATTGAATATTAATTATAGTGGACGTAACTTGGAAAATGCTAATGTTATAAAATTCTTGGGCCTGATTGTTGATAGAGATTTAAAATGGAATGGACATATCGAACATGTATGTAACAAAATTAATAGATTTGTTTTTGTTATGAACAGACTGCGCTCAACGGCAGATCAAAAAACAGCATTGATGGCCTATCACGGCTACGTGGAATCAGTGCTTCGATATGGACTGATTGTGTGGGGAAATGGGGTTGATGTTCAAAGGGCTTTCATCTGTCAAAAAAAATGTATTCGTGCCATATGTGGAGTGTGCCCAATGACTTCTTGTAAACCTCTTTTCTCTGAATTAAATATTCTCCCTTTACCCTGTCTCTATGTGTTTGAAGTCTCTAAATTTGTAGAACTAAATATTAACTTGTTTAAGACAGCCATGGAGGTGTTTCCTAGAAACACTAGGAATACAAACAGGCTTATTGTACCCAAACAGCAAAAAACTGCTGCTTTTAAGAAAAACTGTTACTGTATGGGTGTCACTACCTATATATACAATAAACTACCACAGCATATAAAAGATCTGCCATATACTAAATTTAAAACAGCGCTTTTTAAATGGCTACTGACAAAATCATTCTACTCTGTTAATGAATTTATTGCGCATAATAATGTTTAAAATTAATATTAGTCAAATTTGTATTATAAATATTTATTACCTGGACATTACATATGAACTTAGTTATTTTATTATCAATTGCTGGGACTGTATTGTTATTTGTATTGAATTGTAAAGTTAACTTATTGTGCATCCTATTCTAGTTTAATTTAAGTTAATGTAGTTAGTAATTAATTAAGTTAATTTAAGGTAGTCTTATGTAATACAAATTTAATGTATTATAAGGACCCATTTGCATGCTGCCAAAAACAGCTAAAAAGGCTAGACCAATGTAACTTTTATAATGTCTATGTAAAACCCTTTTTATGTGCAAATAAATGATTATGATTATGATTATGATTATGATTATGATTATGATTATGATTATCCCGGTCAAAATAAGTCTAGTAAAACTAACCGTGAATCATTCAAAACTTACCAAACTATAGTCCAATGTTAACTATGGCCCTCATCATCATCATCATAATTTAAGAGCATGGCTTTTGTCATGCGCCAGTTTTCGCGGTCCTCGGCCAGGTTCTTTAGGTGCCTGTAAGACACGACATTTGCTTTTGCTTTTAGTTGTTGTGTATTGCTTGCACGGGATTTTCCTCTTCCTCTTCCCGCTTCGATCTTGCCTTCCAATATAGTTTTAATAAAACTATGAAAGAAAAGAAAAAACCGGCCAAGTGCGAGTCGGACTCGCGCAGGAAGGGTTCCGTACCATTGCGCAAAAACGGCATTTTTTATTATTTTTCTGTTTTTAGTATTTGTTGTTATAGCGGCAACAGAAATACATCATCTGTGAAATTTTCAACTGTCTAGCTATCACGGCTCATGAGATACAGCCTGGTGACAGACAGACAGACGGACAGTGGAGTCTTAGTAATACGGTCCCGTTTTTACCCTTTGGTACCCTAAAAATGAGCGTTTTTCGACGCTAGTGCATGTATAACTCCTGTAATAAGCGTAGTAGTTTCGCTTATTGCGCGAGTTGTGCGCGCGCAATCACTAGCACCTAGCTCAAATGTGATTGCAGTTTTCAAAATAGGGTACTTATACATATATGAAATAAAACAATTTAAATAAATTAACCCTAATAATGAATTACACCAAGAATAAGCGGGCAGCTCGCTCGTTTCTTCACAGAACGTGCAGAATGTGGAATGAGTTGCGTCCTGAGGTATTTCCTTTGCGCTACGACATGGGATTCTTTAAGAAGCGGGTAGGGTTCTCAAGGGGCGGCAATGCTTAAGTGGCTCCTGTGATGTTGCTTATGTCCATGGGCGACGATGACCGCTTCCCATCAAACGGCTCGTCTGCTCGTTTGCTGACTATCATATACAAAAAATAGATCCCGGTGTGTTCCAGCACTTCAGTGATAATCGTTTGTAGAAAATTATTAATTAATAAATTACAATTTTACACGTAGTAATTACATTACAATACTATTCTAAATTGACATCATTTTTCATATCCTTACATTAAATTATAAAAATTACAAATATTACAATGCATTCAATGACTATTCATTTATTATGTTTTTTTATATATATTTATATACATCTTATTAATATTTATATGTCACTCCCTAAGGCCTTGGCAGAATAACAGCGTTGGAATTTGCCTCGCTTGCAAATTGCAACAATATGCTGAGACAGGGCCTCTTTCCTACTACACACATTGCTGGACCCGTGTGTAATTTTTATGTTTTTAATGTGTAAATAATTTAATTTTTTGTTTTGTTTTTTTTTTCTGTTTTTGTTTTTGCTATTATTTTTATATTCCCTTTTTTAAACATCTTTTTTCTTTCATTGTATTGTCCTGTGTATGTGTGCTTTATGGAATAAATGTCTTTCTTTCTTTCTTTCAAAATACTAACTGAAACTTGAATAATTGGCCGAGCGAAAGCGAAGGTCTAATTCAGCTTGAGCAATAATTCTTTCGTATGTAGAAGAACATTACAGCCTGGTTCTCCTCTACAAGTTGACATTTCTCAACCGATTCTTTTGAAATTTTGAGAAAATTCGATAATTACATAGAGTTATATTTTTTTTATGTTCAGTGACGGAAATCCGCGCAAAGGACTTCAGCGCCATTAGGTATACATGAGCCATTGGACAAACCCAGAAATCCCACGTAGGCTTACTTCTCAGAAATGCTCTAATGTTAATATCTTTTTAATTAGAACAAAAGATAAAAAAATAAAGTTTCAAACAAAAGTTATTTCCAATAATCAACAACAAAAAGAAACATACTGTATTTGGCAGTGCTTTTGACAATTTGTTCGAAAATGTGCGGCAATGATGACATTTGTCAAAAGTCAGAATCGTATTAGTGTCATAAATTAAAAAGATAATCAATAAGATCGAAAAAGGTTTCATACTATTTATTACCTCAGGAGCTACTAACACATACAGGCTGCTCCCAAGTAAAATGTCATAATTTGTTAATTTCTTCGTAACCGCTACACCGGTTGTTATGATAATTTGTATAATGGTTCTACCCTAATGCATATGTACATTTCGGCTGTGTCCAATGACTAGGGACACCCTCTATAACGGCAGAGACAAAAGCCACATTGCAGGCTAGCATGAACTGAGCCCAAGATAGAGCGGCATGGAGAGCACTGGTGAAGAGTGTCCACACTCGTTACGTCCCTCAGCCATGAGGTTACGACAATCCCAGGTAGCAAAATGACGTCAGCGACGTCATAATGACGGCATTATTACATCATAATGACGTCGCTGACGTCATAATGACGTATTAATGCTACTGGGGATGAAGAGAGGTACATAGCGCCGTGACCAGTGGCGTAACTAGGGGGGGGGGGCAGAGGGGGCAAGTGCCCCGGGCACCATCCAAGGGGGGGCGACAAAATGGGCAAAAGGCAGGGAAACTTTTGTCAGTCGTTAGGGGGCGCAAATTTGGTGACAGCCCCGGGCGCCATATCCTCTAGCTACGCCCCTGGCCGTGACGATACTCCCAAATCTTGTATCGCTTACTTTTTACTAATGCGTTCGCCTAAAAAGAGAAGCACTGAACATGAAAGGGACAAAAGCACCTCTCCCCAGTCACAGACATGTCAAAAGACAGACCTTTAGCACAATTAGAGAACTTGTGTGATGATCATCGCACTAAAGAATACACGCCGGGACATTGGAAACGGCATACTTGGAATATATTCAAACCAAGTTAATTAATTAAGTTATACAAATACAAATCATTTATTGAAAAAACCGGCCAAGTGCGAGTCGGACTCCCGCACGAAGGGTTCCAATTATCTATAAAAACGACAAAAAAATCACGTTTATTGTATGGGAGCCCCCCTAAATTTGTTGTTATAGCGGCAACAGAAATACATCATCTGTGAAAAATTTAACTGTCTAACTATCGCGGTTCATGAGATACAGCCTGGTGACAGACGGACAAACAAACAGACAGACAGCGGAGTCTTAATAATAGGGTCCCGTTTTACCCTTTGGGTACGGAACCCTAAAAAGTATTTTACAGTAGTTGCTCATAAAGACTAAGAATTGCTATTAGAGAAAAGTAGTTTACAAATGCCTGAACTAGGATTTCCTGTTTCAGGCAGAAAAAGGACAATATATTTTTTTTTTTATTATAAATTATGAGTAGTTCATAATAGTTAAAAGTCTTTTCACCTTAAAAATAATGTATGTTCTTAAGTACCTAATATTTAAATAACAAAGTACATTTTACGGCTATCAGTATAAGTTATCTGTATCATCGTACGCCATATTTTAATTGTTTTCTCCTAAAGGAAGAACTCGTGATTATAAATAACATAAAAATTGCCAAATTCGAAAAAAAGTGTACCTTCTTTAAACAACATGGCTTCTTCGAAGAACTTTAAAAAAAGTGTTTATATGTTATTAGGTACTCGCACGGCATTTTGTTCGCACAATGAAAAGTACGAGCGAGATGCATGGCCGATGTCAAATTAAAAATTGACATCAACTTTTGGTCAGGACCCGGTCATTTTAGAAACAAAATTTACAGATCGTGTTTTTATATCTACATGAAAATTTTATTTTAAATACTACTCTGTCGACCGATGAAGGTAATTTAATCTTTTCACATTAGCTCTTGATTTAAGGTACAATTTTTTGTAAAGAATCTTTTGTTGAGATTTGTAGCATAATATTTTAGATATATGCAACTGTAAAGACGTTATTTTAAAAGTAGAATTTTATTTTTATTATACTTATATTTTTATTGTCCGCCATTATACACACAAGTAATGGGTGTTCGCACAACCGAGTTCCCAAACTGTCCGCGTCCGCACCCGCGTCGCTAGAACTTTGACAACCATAGTCTTCATGCATGCATCGTTACTTATAGGTACCTACTTATGTGAGTGCTTTGAGTTATAAAAGATGGGACACGAACAAAAATTTAATTATTTCATACCTAAATCCATACTAATATTATAAATGCGAAAGTGTGTCTGACTGTTACCTCTTCACGCTTAAACCGCTGAACCGATTTAGTTGAAATTTGGTATAGAGATAGTTTTGAGTCCCGGGGAAGGGCATAGGGCATTTCATTCCAGAAGTCATCCTTTAGGGGGTGAAAAAGGGGGGGGGGGTGGAAGTTCAAAACCGGCCAAGTGCGAGTCGGACTCGCGCACCGAGGATTCCGTACTTTTTAGTATTTGTTGTTATAGCGGCAACAGAAATACATCGTCTGTGAAAATTTCAACTGTCTAGCTATCACGCTTCGTGAGATACAGCCTGGAGACAGACAGGCGGACAGACGGACAGACAGACAGATCGACAGACAGACAGACAACGGAGTCTTAGTAATAGGGTCCCGTTTTTACCCTTTGGGTACGGAATCCTAAAAACTGCATGCTTACTTCTGTGGAGTTCTTTCTAATGCTGAAAAACGAAGTATGTATAGGTTTTTCCAGATTCAAGCGCTAACATGACGCCTCTTTAGCTATGGCATTTTGGTCACCATTTGCCGACGCCATCTGTCCGTCAACATCGCCTGATGCGTGTTCCATTGCTGCGTAAATCAGTCGCCGACTGCTAATCGCCTCATTGCACAGCGGTGGAGCGTGCTAATTATTAAATACCACGGATTTGTAGAAAAGTTGCGTAATCTTTGAAAAGTCCACTATTATTAGAAAACAAATTAAATTATTTCATGAAAATATTCTAATTTATAAAAAATTAGAATAAATGTTGGTTTTATAATGTCTGTTACTAGGCGAACTTCATATCGGGGCTCACTCACAATTATGTACGAACGAATTACTTTTTACACGACTGCCCAAAAAAAAAGAGTGTAATGTTTTCAGCGTTCATGTTTGTATGTATATATGTATATATATATGTATGTGAGTTTCTTTATTCCACCATAACTTCTGAATGCCTTAACCGATTTAGATGTATGATATATCATTAGAATCCTTACGTCATCCCGGGTGACATAGGCTATGTGACGTCATTATAAAAACAACATGGCGGACGTAATACACAATAACGCGCGACATTTGGAAAAAAAAATCTTACAAACTTATCGAGTGGGGTATCAAAATGAAGAGCTTTGAGAGACGATTCGAAATATATATGCAACATATGCGTTTGATTCTTACTTTAGTACAATAAGGATTTTTAAAATATGTTAAGAAATTAAATCCTTCTATCTTATTTAGTGACGTCTTAAATTTAAAAGAATTCTACCGCTGATCATAAAAATATACGTACATAAAAAGATAATATGGTATAATGTAAATTTTGAAACTAAACACTAAGATTTTAAAATCGCGCTATTGAAATATTTGAAATCTAAAATTTGTGTGAACTTCGATTTAAACAATGATATTCGTATTACTTATAAATTTTTACTTGTCTACTGATTTAACCCGGTTGTAAAGGAAAAAAAAAACAGATTTTGTTTGAACTCGTGCATAGGTGCCACATAGGTACCACAGAAAACCTACTAACTCCATTTCATATTAGCTTTAGTACTAACCGAATTTTCATGATTGTGAAAAGTGTTTAAGTCACAATGTTTATACTATGTGTATGTTGATTTAACATGTATTGTAGAAAGCTCGCGACATGAAGTCGACTGTGTATTAATCTAAGGACTTAATAAAAGTGCCGAAGCGTCCGAGAGATTGGATGTAGCCTTTAATAATTTGATGTTTAAATTCAAAGGCCGAAGTTTGAAATCCCCGTAGGGCCGGAGTGCGCGTTTTCCGCAACTTGCCCCTAGTATCTGAATTGCAAAGGCCGAAAACCAAGTGTAGTGCTCAAACACAACAATAGTAAAATTGTCTAAATGCGAAAGCCGAGCTCCACGTAGAGCCGAAAGCCTGGAGCGTCCGACAGGTACCGTAAAGTAGGGTAACTGAGGACAGATGGGGTAACGGGTAACTATTGTAGATTTTTTTTAATATATGATATAATCCGTTTTCATAATTTTATTTCATGAGTAACCATCGCGGTAACCGAAGACAATATTAATATGTTCTAATTGAATTAGATAAAAAAATCTACCCTGAGACTGTTAAAACATGACTCAAAGAATGTAAAAGTAAACTATAATTGGGACATATTTCCTTTCTCTAATGTTATAGCTCGACGTCAGTGAAAGCTGGCGTGAATCCGCACAGGACAGGGCAAAAATAGCTTGCTCTTGTGTCGGAGGCCAAGACTCATTTTGGGTCATCGCGCCAACCAAGCAAGTAGTAAGTAAGTTAGTAATGTTATCCCACCTGTCCCCAGTTAACCCACTTGACTATACAAGCTTGCTGTAATTTATCCTACGCACATAGCCGAACGCCCGAAGAGTGCGAGAAAGACGCGCCTTTCTTTTATTTAGTATTCAGACATAGAACATTATTATAGTACAAGTATCTAAATGCGAAGGCCGCAGGCCCGAAGCGTTCGTGTTCGAGAGTAGCGCACTTTTAGTATTCAAACACAGAACAATGTTACAAGTGTCTAACTGCGAGGGCCGTAGGCCGCGCTCCACCTAGGGCCGAAGGCCCGGAGTGTCCAAGAGGTACACGCTTCCTGCAATTTCCCCTAGTATCTTAATAACGAAGGCGCGCTTAAAGACCGAGCTGCGGGACTCGTGGAGCTCGGCCTTCGGCCTTTGCATAGTTATAAGTCTTACGCATTTCTATACTTGTACAATGGTTTTGTGTTTCAGCACTAACCTCCTGCAGCTTGGCCTTAGGCTTTTCATAGAAGCGCGTCTCTCTTGGAAGTTTTGGGCCTTCGGCACTACGCTGAGCTTCTGACTTGTGCAAGTATGCAAGTGTTAATTATACGTCATAATTTCATAGAAATTTCCCATTTAAAATAATACTTGCACAGTCTGGACAATCAAAATCGCTGCATACTTATCTTTGTCTAACTCTATCAACCTGCTATTTTGCCGAAGGCCATGCGTGGGCCGCACCAAAGTCGCGTCAAAGCGGTCAAAGATAATTTAATAAAAATCTTTTTTAGTAAAAATTAAATTTATGAGACTATGAGTCTTTCCTGATCTTGAGCCTCTAACATTCAAAACTACTACTACTTCTTAAAAGCTGTACTTATGTAAAGATAAAGATGTGAAATGTCCCAAACCGTGAACATATTGCCCACAGAAAAGATGACCGTATATATTTCGATTCCGGAACGTTGAGCTAATTAAAAGGTCAAATTTAATATCCACATTTAAAAATTGCCTGGATTTTTTTATAAATCATAGTTTTAGTTCGTTTTGTCACTAAAATGAATAAAATAAAATAAATTAATTAAAAAATTAAAAACACGACTGCGGAATTTTAAGCGAACTGAAAAGCTAAAAATAATTTTGATGTTACTTACATAACTTTATAAATTTCAATTGGAATATAAATGTACACTTACGGTCATTTATAGTTAATACAAAGGTTTATGCACATTTATGACGTGACTGTCCCTGTGTATTTTATTTCGATTGCAGTCGGGGGACCTTGATGTAGTGCATTTTCCCATTCAAAAGGTCCCCCGACTGCAATCGAAATAAAATACACAGGGACAGTCACGTCATAAATGTGCATAAACCTTTGTATTAACTATAAATGACCGTAAGTGTACATTTATATTCCAATTTAAATTTATAAAGTTATGTAAGTAACATCAAAATTATTTTTAGCTTTTCAGTTCGCTTAAAATTCCGCAGTCGTGTTTTTAATTTTTTAATTAATTTATTTTATCTAATTTAATTTGTCCATCTATAACCGCCCACTGGGCGCGGCCGTAATTTAGATTAAACATGGCGCTGACAGATTGACAGCCACGTCAAATTATAGATAATTATAGAGTAAGCGCGTGAATGTAGATTATACAGGGTGGGACATGTAGCAAGAGGAGATATTGAAACAGACAGGACGGAGGATATTATAACATTGAAGCGCACGGTTGTTTTATGCGATAAACGGAATGTATGAAATTTTAATAACAAAACTTCCGTGAGACACAGACATATTAAACATACAACACAACATAACACATGTTGAACATGTCGAGCGTTTTTCGACTTAAAATACGTGAGTGACCCGTTATTAATATGTTTAATATGGAATGTATGAAAAATGACAATGCGCTTACCGCTGCGTTTACCGCGTAAAACAATATACTTACCGATCAATTCGAACAATGTGATAATTACTAGATACGAGAACAATACGAGATCCAATGGATACGTTATAGTTTAGTTCTCAACTAGTTATATTTTGCAGTTCGATTCAAGAAACCAATTCTCATTTCACACACAATTATTGTGACGTTTTGGGATATCCATTAGATATTACTTAGCAAATCTTAAAGAGATCGTTCATGAGGTCATTCGGAATCGAGGTAATGTCTTTCTTAAATATCTCGTTATCGTTTCTGTTTCATATCTAGTGGATATCTAATCCTTGTTCGAATTGGCCCGTTAGTATCATTAGATTATCTAATGTAAAATGTCATTTTTAGGGTTCCGTACCTCAAAAGGAAAAAACGGAACCCTTATCGGATCACTCGTGCGTCTGTCTGTCTGTCACAGCCTATTTTCTCCGAAACTACTGGACCAATTAAGTTGAAATACACATATGTAAGTTTGTGACCCAAAGATGGACATGTAACGTAAACAAATTAATTTTAAACACGGGGGCCACTTTTGGGGGGTAAATGAGAAAATTAAAAATTTAAGCTTTTCAAACTATATCGTGTTACATATCAAATAAAAGAGCTCATTGTGAGAATCTCAAATATATTTTCTTTTATAATTTTAGGATAAACAGTTTAGAAGTTATTCAAGAAAATAGGCAAAAAATGACCATTCCCCCCCCCATTATCTCCGAAACTACTGGGTCTAAAATTTTGAAAAAAATACACAAAATAGTTCTTTACCTATAGATTACAGGAAAACCTATTAGAAATGTGCAGTCAAGCATGAGTCGGACCTACGGGTTTTTGATCCGACCTCTAATCTACGGGTTTTTTAAAGACATTTCACTCACGTTTCACATAAAAATTACATTGTTTAAATTGTGTAATGTACGGAACCCTTGGAACGCGAGTCCGACTCGCACTTGACCGGTTTTCCTATATTTCGTTGATCGCATGCGTTCAACGCCGCGTTTATCGCATAAAACAACCGTGCGCTTCAATGTCATTATATTCTCCGCTTTCTAGCTTTACACTCAAACAAAATTTGAGAACTATGTTGGTTCTGGGAATTGTAGACCTCGCGAACACCCTGTATTCGACACTTTGAAAAAATTCCAAAAACTAATCGATAAATATACTAACAAATTTCACGAAAATCGGTTGAAGGATGCGATATGAAATAATTTGTGCCCAAGCTGAAACGTAGACCTTTGCTTTCGCTCGGTCAATAACAAGAACCCGCTGTACATTTTCCTTGTTATACATTTTGCTGCATTTGTCACCCTCTTTTCACTCTCTCCTATCTACTCTCTCAGTTCGCTTTTGTACTTCATACTAATTTTGTTTCTTTTAATATGTCTTTTTGTACAATAAAGAGTTACTAGTACTATTACTGAATCTTATATGATCATGTTTTTCTAAGAAGCGTATTCGTAGACGTGGAAAAAATATATGTAGTTCTTGGCTATATTATCTTTAATAACATAGCTTCCGATACACGAATTATGACACTTCGCTCGATACAATTAATTCCCAAAGTAACCTCTAACTCGGACTTAATCAAACTTTACTCGGTTATTTATTATGTGATACTATAAACAAAAAACCGGCCAAGTGCGAGTCGGACTCGCGCACGAAGGGTTCCGTACCATTACGAAAAAAAACAGCAAAAAAAATCACGTTTGTTGTATGGGAGCCCCATTTAAACATTTATATTGTTCTATTTTTAGTATTTGTTGTTATAGCGGCAACAGAAATACATCATCTGTGAAAATTTCAACTGTCTAGCTATCACGGTTCATGAGATACAGCCTGGTGACAGACAGACAGACAGACGGACAACGGAGTCTTAGTAATAGGGTCCCGTTTTTACCCTTTGGGTACAGAACCCTAAAAAAGAAGAAAAAACAATCTTAACTTAGATAGTAATTTCATATCTTTCGAATTACGATATTGTAAGGTAACGTTTTTAAAATAAATAATAAAAATCGACAAAATTCGATCAAAATTGACACTTGGCGCGCATGATTTTTCCCGTTCTTTCTTGCGAAATGTGACAGTGACAAACCGAACCGATGGAACGGCCTTTATTTAAATCGCCCAAATCAAAAAACTCACGCAGTCTGCTCCTCACTGTACGCATCGCACATAAACTGTGTTTTCCTGGCCCTGGCCCTGGCCACACCCTTCCAATTACCATTACGCTCGCACCGACCTGGAAGAAACTCAAATTATTGTTAAGTCCGTCGCACAGTGAAAGATTAGGTGAACTTTACTGGGTATTTGATTAAAAAAAATATTGTTGTTCAATTATCAAGTAAGGAAGAGCGGTGCCTCTTAACACAATAATAACTAATTTTCCCCTCACTAGCTCGGAAAGCCGTCTTTTATCCTTTAAAACAAGCGGGGAAAAACGCATTTTATCCACTAGTGGGGAAAGTAATTTGACCTTGAATGGAGCGTGTTTAAGTAGCTTGACAGATAACAAAACGTAAAACGCTCATAATAATGGTTCGTTCGATATTAATTATCATTAAATAAATGGTTTGAGAATCTAATAAAAAACACCAGATTTAGCTTTATTTAATGATTTCGCTTCGCTCGTGGTTCAACTATAGAATCCTTTCACTTGCTCGTGTTTCAATTCCACACTCGCGGGTAAAATACAACTTTGCACCCTTGTATAACAAATAACTATATCCTACCAACAAACCGTATCCTTTTCCGTTTTGAGCGAACATGCGCACTAGGGAATGTAAACCGGTTTTTAATTGTATGAAAAACCTGTTAACCGAAATTTAAAAAGTGACGTTTTTGTTTGAAGAAACGTCACTTTTGACACTGACATATATCCATATCGTATCTAGACGTAATATTTGACGTATCTTAAAGCTCGAATCGGGCCGTAAGTGTACTCTAGTGATGATAAACTGTTATTAGTATATAAATACAGATGTCTTTTCAGATAGTATTTCATTGTTATTAATTTGTTATGGATATTTATGGCAAAAAAAATGGCACTGTTGAAAGCGATTTAAATAAAAACCGGCAAAGTGCGAGTCGGACTCTCACACCGAGGGTTCCGTACTTTTTAGTATTTGTTGTTATAGCGGCAACAGAAATACATCATCTGTGAAAATTTCAACTGTCTAGATATCACGGTTCGTGAGATACAGCCTGGTGACAGACAGACGGACAGACGGACAGCGGAGTCTTAGTAATAGGGTCCCGTTTTTACCCTTTGGGTACGGAACCCTAGAAATCTAATACCGCTCCCAGTCTGTAGCACTGGTACATTTTTGCTGTAATTTTGTTTTTTCTATGTCATATCTCCAACTACACACAACCCTACTCACCCCCGTTTCCCGAGGGGGATATTTTTATCCATGACGTTTAATAATAGAGGAGAGAATCGATGCCTACCAACTACGCCATATGCGTCGCCATAATCATCAGTTTTGCCATAAACGGGTTTTTTTATACACCTGTATATCTGTGTTTGGTTTTATATATAAGATTTCGTAGTGTATGATTTAAAGATATTGGTAAATAATAATGTCCAATAGTGTATGCTTCACCGTTTTTTTAGGGTTCCGTACCCAAAGGATAAAAACGGGACCCTATTACTAAGACTCCGCTGTCCGTCTGTCCGTCCGTCTGTCTGTCTGTCACCAGGCTGTATCTCATGAACCGTGATAGCTAGACAGTTAAAATTTTCACAGATGATGTATTTCTGTTGCCGCTATAACAACAAATACTAAAAACAGAATAAAATAAATATTTAAGTGGGGCTCCCATACAACAAACGTGATTTTTTTGCCGTTTTTTTGCGCAATGGTACGGAACCCTTCGTGCGCGAGCCCGACTCGCACTTGGCCGGTTTTATTTTATACCCATTCAGCGCTATCACGACACGTTCGGGCCAATTCGAACAATGATCTAGATATCCACTAGATATGAAACAGAAACTATAACGAGATGTTTAAGAAAGACATGTCAAATTTGACATTTCCGCGTTTTCGAATGTCCTCTTGAACGATATCTTTAAGATTTGCTTAAAATATTACTTAACTTCCAATGGATATCTAATGGATATCCCAAAACGTCACAATAATTGTAGCGTGAAATGACAGTTGGTTTCTCGAATCGAACTGCAAAAGATAAATTAACTAGTTGAAAACTAAACTATAACTATCTATTAGATCTCGTATTGTTCTCCTATCTAGTAATTATCACGTTGTTTGAATTGACCGGCGGGTTGTCGTTTTGTCTCTACGAAGTATTTCCGCTACATACCGGGAAACCCATGTTATCGGCTACGACGTAGCGCTACGACCGTAGGGCATCTACGGCGTAGCCCGTAGCACGTCGCCTGATGCGAACATCGGACAGTGGAATACGGCCAGATTCGGACTGAGTCCCCGCAACCTCGGCGCACCTTTTCATACAAACGTAGTTCCGCTCTCATTTTAAAACTACGCGTTGGATTGTAATGAAACTTTACACATACAATGACATGCGGTATGTCTAGGTCTGTAATTAGTTTACATAGCTCCAGTTTATAAAACAAACAAAATAGAGCAAAAACTAATTTTGTATAAAAATAAAATATTCTGTTTTAGTATTTGTTGTTATAGCGGCAACAAAAATACATCTGTGAAAATTTCAATTGTCTAACTATCACGGTTCATGAGATACAGCCTGCTGACAGACGGACGGACAGACAGACAGACAGGCAGACAGAGAGACAGACAGACGGACGAACAGCGAAGTCTTAGTAATAGGGCCCCGTTTTACCCTTTGGGTACGCGGTACGGAACCCCAAAAATAGGGCTTAATTTGCGGTCGTCGTGTTTCACCTCTTCTCCACTCCGCTTGATTACTACCAATGCTATTGATTGATTCCCGCACATCTCTTCTCATCTCCCAGGTAGCAAAGTGACGTCAGCGACGTACAAGTGACGTCATTTATAGTTCATAATGACGTAACGGACGTCATAATGACTTATAAATGCTACCTGGGCTCCGGCTCAGCGGAAAGGCAGCCAAAGGCAAAGGCAAGAAAAAGAACAAGAGGCCTATTCTGACTTGATAATTGTTTATACTTTTGGTCTTATTAAGATACTATTCAAATGTCCTTGTTGAATCACTACATAGTATAAAAAAAAGTCGCTATCCGCTGTCTGTCCGTCTGTTTTTTTTTAATAGATAGTGATTCAAGAGGAAGGTTTATATGTATAATTTGTAAAGGTTTTGTTTAAATTAGTTGAACTACCCGTGCGAAGCCGGGGCGGCTCGCTAGTAAATTATATTTGAACTTTGATACGATCCGGACCCGGGCCGTTCTAGCGTGATTCGTCCTTAAGATAGAACATCGTAATCAATTATATTAGGTAAGTACCTATCTACCTCATTCATTGTGGAAAGAAATACAATAAAATACATTACGCGGATTACTTTAGAGGTTAACAGCATTTGCGTAGAGTAGAACAGCGGATGTGATGGGAGAAAAACCGCTATAAATAATACCTATTCCCTCTTTATCCTTAGGTTAACCTTTTGGACACCAATGACCGATATATAACCACCGTAGCACAGGGCGGACACGCTATACATCAAAAATCACTTGCGTTTCTATGTGTGAACGGCACTTCTGTACACGCGTCATGCGTCATAGTGTGAGTAAGTTGCTTAAAAATAGTATTGAGCGGCCGGCAAACGGCCGTCAATCTGGTGTCGCGGGGCGAGGTAATTCGAGTCGGGACGGGGCGGTGCGTGGCCGTTCTGTATGATAATACTATTACTTATTCTGTGACCGTAGGTTCAACGCCAAAGACCGATTATTCGACCACAGAGCAACATAGACCTACGTGCATATGCGTAAAGTTCAATTTCAGTTTTGAGACTTGGGTGACGTGGCGTCTGGATGACAGCTTTTGTGTTTGACGAGGCGTCGAAAAGGTTAATATTCGCTACTCAATTCTATGTTTGGCCATCGGTAGTAGTAAAGTGGAGTTCAGTAGAAATAATCTAATTCTTTGTAATCTCGCACTTTTTGTGGACAACGATGATTTTATCAACAGTTTATATACTTTTATTTATATCAATACCCACTTAAAATTTAATATATGTTAATTATTAATATTTCAATGAAAACAACCATCGTAAAACTTTTAGGTTATACGTCAAATGCTAACAAAATCTGTCTTATTTGTTCATATTGTTTGTATTTTCTATTGAACTCCATTTTGGACCCTAAGTGGTATAATCTAGTTTTTAACCGACTTCAATTTCATAGAAGGAACGACTTTTTTATGTCAAAGTGAAGTACGAGGATCCTCACGCTATTGTCAAAAAAGAATGTGTTTCTCAACCAACGTTTTTTGTTTAAATGGCTTTGCTGTAGGTATCAATGCGCTGGGATTCGTAGGCTTACGGTAATGTCGAAATGAAATGTATTTCAAAGTAGGTGTTTTTTAATCAATTGGCTTCGCTGTCACTGATCTGTGGATGTAATAGTGATTTTTTCAAGAAAGGTCATCACTATCTCATCGTTTTTCTAAGTAGCATGTGTATGTTACAGTACTAGTGAATCTCCAAACAGGTATTTTTGGTCCAAGTGGCCTCTCTGTAGCTATCAATACTCTGTGCATGTTACAGTGAATTCGTAGGCTTAAGCTAATGTCGAAAATAGTCAAAATAGAGTGCCCGCGGCAAAGCCTTATTGAAAGCGGAACTGAATGAAAATTATTGAACCATATACTTCAATATTCAATGTTATTCACTGTGTTATTTTCAAATTCAAATTCAAATTCAAATCACTTTATTGCCAAAACATGATAGTACAAAAAATTGCAATACAACAATACAATACAAAAGTTCTAGTTTAAGTATAGTGTAAACTTATTCTAGATTAAATACTAACTTATTGTCTAATCTAATAGATAATCAAATTTTGCAATACATGTTGGCCATGGGTACCAAGCTCAGCATGTGCTAGACTGAAGTCCAGCGCTGGTTTTCAGGTTGGCCTTTTTTTTTATTGAAAAATCGAGTATAGTTTTGATTGTGATATAAAAACGGTAATCCGGGCATAAACTGATGTATGATAGAAAAGTTATTAGCTTAGTTACGTCCGAATTAGTATGCAGGGGTGCTAAGCTAATAGTTTACCTGACTATACAATATACAGGTTGGAATTTTTAAATGTGGCACTGCGGACAGCTTTCTGATCCCGAAAATGGCATGCCCTAATATATGAAAAGAAGAGGCAGTTTTTAAAAATTCATCACAAATTTATGGTGGTAAATTATACAAATTGATGTATAAGAATAGTTTCAGCAAATGTTGTAGATTGTTTAAGTATCAAAATTACGTTGAAATTAAGTCGATTTTCAGAGAAATTGGCACTTGTTTTGAAGTAATTTCTGGAGAAAATTGATATCGTCTAACTTTCATTTACGCTACTTCAAAGTCATAATAATAAAAATGTAGTCTGATAAACGTCAAGTACAGGATATGTGTAATACAAAATTACCATGCCGTCCAAACTTTACGGAATTTACAAATAAGAGCGACAAAATCAGTGCTTTACGCGCGTTTACCTAAACGTCCATCAGAAAAGCAAACATTACTAATTTAGTGAGTCTGTTTTCAAAAAATTGATCTGATAAAAGGTAAGATAAGAAGACGTGCTAATAGAAACCAGTACTTGTTATTTCAATTAGGTAACAAAAGGTGTACAATTTCACCGACTAAATCTATCAATTTTACATTTTTGCGACTAAAATCGACACCGGCCTCTTAAATATCACCTAAGCTTGGGCGAATGTAAGATACAGTCCCTACACTTTGTGGCCCTGGCCAACCTTGTTTAACACATAATTCAGAGTTAAATATGTGTATCACATGTACGCTTATTCGGTTTAACCATCACATCATATTAAAATAACTTACTAAAGTTTGCTACATATCCGCACCCAACCATGCCAATGTTATTATTTAATTTCAAACTTCGTCAGCATAACTGAAATGAAGTGAAATGGCCGTTGTATGTTTAAACCCAGCAGTGGCATTCGGATTTTTGGAATAGGTATACAATTGATTTTGATACGAAATTACACACTATAACAGATATTTATCAGTACGGTTTTTACTCACTATTATTTTTAGTGCACGACGTACAACCGCCGCGGACACTCGTGCCTGAGGATGGATTCCCAAAGAATCCGAAACATGTCGCCAAAAGCGACTAAAAATAATAGTGAGTAAAAACCGTACTGATAAATATTTTGAAATATGTCTCACGATAGTTTAAGTGCGACTATAAAAGATCACATTCTCATGATATGTAGGTACGGTATTGACCTTACCTACATAATTTCTGAGGTGTAACTCATATTGACGAGTTACACCTCAGAAATTATTCGCAGATGTATGCAGGTTTCCTCTCAATGTTTTCCTTCACCGAAAAGCTAATGGTAAACATCAAATGATATTCCTTAGGTACATAAGTTTCGAAAAACTCATTGTTACTAGCCAGGTTTTTTTATGACATAGGCGGCAAACGAGCAGACTAATCGCCTGGTGGTAAGCGATTGTCGTAGCCCATAGGCAACACCAGAGGGACTTAAGTGGTAGGAGAGCTCGAGGGAGAGGAGTGTTAGGGTCGGCAACGCGCATGTAACTCCTCTGGAGTTGCAGGCGTACATAGGCTATGGAGACTGCTTAACATCAGGCGGGCCGTATGCTTGTTTGCCACCGACGTAGTATAAAAAAAAAGAAAAAAGGATCAGATCAAATCAAGGATTTTGAAAATCTGAATGCTCCAGGCTTACACTCCGCCATAACTTAGGGCCTGAACCCAGATAAACCGGCTCATTTTTTGGCATTTTCCAGTGAAAAGTCCGTTCGGCCATATTTCAGTAGTTTTACCGAAGTACTAAATAATGGATGCTTGTTAAAGAGTGCACTTCGGACTTGGGATATATTGTAAGCTTGGTGGGATATACAGGGACTTTATCTGAGATAGATATTCGCGTTGTTAGCACAACGGCAGTGGCAGTGAAATAGGAACCCCTATAGTTTATGTCCATCTGTATGTCTGCCTGTCCGTGCGCCTGTGCGGCTTTGCTTCGTGATCTAGTGCTAGAAAATTGCTATTTAGTATGGATATATAAACCAATAATGCCGATAAAGCTGTATTATAAAATGTCGAAAAAAAAACTCCGTACTGCCCTGAACGTAGTAAACTGGGGATGATTTTTTTTCGTTTAACCCTATGGTGTGGGTGTGGTGTGGGGTGGGTATGGGGTGGGTGTGGGTATGGTGTGGGGTAAGGTTTTTCAAATACTATTTTATGATAAAGTGAATATTTTTGATAAAAACATGTCCCCCCCCCCCAAACTTTTGGACCCTGGGGCCAAAAAATCGGAAAAAACGTGAAAGTGCAGCTTAATAAAAAATTCAGTGAAAATACCGAACATAATCGGTTTAGCCATTTTTGAGTTGTCGCAAAAAGTTTTCCGTTCTTAGTAAATAACGTACAAAACGTTGCAATGTTTGTAATGGACCTACATACATACATGGACTTAATAGACAGAAAGATAACTACAAACCCCTACACAGCGCACGGTCAGATTTGCTCTCGGCCGGCTTTTTTAGCAATCGAGTATTTTTTTAAATAAGTACCATTTTAAATATATTCTACAAATATATACAACGCACTCATTTTGCCTTTATTCATTTATAATCGAACCGCTTTTACTGTGGATTAAAACGTATCCCCAAATATAAAGAGAATAAAGCGCAGGACGGAGCGTGCTATGAAAAATCGCGTTTTCAGCCTGCGATATATCGCATTTATCGCGTTTCAGCTCAACGACGCCTATTTATCTCCCTTTAACTATAAAGAACGTAAAACGTGAATATACTGCCTTTTTGCCTCTTTATCTGACTAAATAGAGACGGGTTATGGGTATCCATTTATAGTACATATTATTTATTTTCTTGGATCCATAAAGGGGCCCATTGATTACTATCGGCCTGTCTTGTTCGGAACTGTAAAAAATTTCTTCTAACTGACAGGCCGATATCGTCCGGCGGACTGATAATCAGTGGGCCCCTTTAAATCTTACATTTCACAATGCTATGTAAATAATTGTATCGCATTCCAAACATGAAAAATATAGTTATGTTTGAAATTCGACGTGTCAGATGGTCTAGACATGAAAACAGGATCTTTTATTTACATACATATATACCATATTTCATGCATGTGAGCGTGATGTGAGAGCTTCAATATTAAAATGATATCAAGTTTATATTGGCCTCCGCCCTTCAGTACATATGCCATCTTACTCATTCAAGGCTGCTCATCTCTCCCGTTCATGGCATTTTTTTTTTTATACTATGTCGGTGGCAATCAAGCAAACGGCCCGCCAGATGGTAAGCAGTTACCGTAGCCTATGGACGCCTGCAACACCGGAGATATTACACGCGCGTTGCCGACCCTAACACTCCTCTCCCTCGTTGAGCTCTGGCAACCTTACTTACCGGCAGGAACACAACACTATGAGTAGGGTCTAGTGTTATTTGGCTGCGGTTTTCTGTAAGGTGGAGGTACTTCCCCAGTTGGGCTCTGCTCTAGATCTGGAATGACATCCGCTGTCCTGTGCCCTACCACACAAAGCGAGATGTCATTCACAGTGCCCATACCTCTCTTTTGGACGTAGTTTAAGGACATATCCGGGTCCGGACGCAGTTTAAGGACATACCCGGGTCCGAAATTTGGCCTCCGCCCTCCAGTACATATGCCATCTTACTCATTCAAGGCTGCTTATCTCTCCCGTTCATGGCGTTTTTAATTTTGAATTTGGCAAATCAAAATTGCATTTGTGTTTGGGCTAAGGATATCCTTAGCCGCCCATGAATCAAGAGACAAATCTCAAATCTCATGTCATATGACATGAGATTTTCTGATGCCGCTATATTTGACATTGATCAGTTCGTTATACTTCTCGCGTCTTTTTCTATCAAGTTGTAATTGGAATCTGGAGCAATTGAATTAGTCACAAACGACCTGCTCACGAGGGGTCGCCGGCTCAATGCTCGATCAGGTCAATTTAACGTTACGCATGTCAATGACATATTTAGGCATCGTTTGATTACTATCTGTACATCTTAAGTGCATGTTTATTAGATTATCTGATCTGTAGGCCGAGCACATGATTGACGCGACAGCATCTCGCCGCGAGATAGACTACCCGTCTTTTACTAACTGTATGAATTAAAGTGGGACGGGTAGTCTATGTCGCGGCGAGATACTCTCGCGCCAATCATGTGCTAGCCCGGCTGTTAATAAGTGGCCGGGAATCGAACCTGGGCAGATACGTTATAAAGATGTCATCAAGATTTCTCGTCTTCCTAAAAATATTAAAAACAGGAATAAATAGATTTGAAATGTTTGATCTGAGTAACAGTTAAGAAGAAAACAGCTAGGAACATGGAGACTATATAAATGAGCCAAATTTATTTTTTATTTATTTATTTAAACTTTATTGCACGATATAAAATTGTACAAAGGCGGACTTAATGCCTTAAGGCATTCTCTACCAGTCAACCATTGGGTCAAACAGAAACGTGTAGTAGCCAAATCTCTATGTATGAAAAGTGTCCATCAAAAAACAGTAATTAGGCGGCGCCACCATACCCCGAAATACTACCAAAAACAACCTACGTAATTTGGTCGGGTTATTTGTTGCCTTGGTTCATGTTATACTCGTGTCCCAGAGCCTAACTAGCGCCACCGAAGAGATTAGGAAGTATTATTTAAAGCTGAAAGCGGTCACTTTTACAACAATTCTGCCATAAGAGATTGGCATCCTTTCTATACCATCCATAGCTAGGAATAAGCAAAATTTACATTTAATTGTTTTATATTTTTATCCATAAATGATCTATCTATATATCTAGCTTGGGTGGCACTATACATTAAACATTTTTTTGAGAAATAAATGAACCGAACTATATTTAATTGGTTAGATCACCTGGATCGGTGTTCCAGAAGTTTGCGAAAAAAAAACCATATTGCTTTAAGGAGCCCACTGACTATCAGTCCGCCGGACGATATCGGCCTGTCAGTTAGAACAAAAATTTGACAGTTCCTAACAACTGACAGGCCGACATCGTCCGGCAGACTGATAGTCAGTGGGCCCCTTTAAATTTAAAAAGCTTTCTCGTATACATTTCTTTTATATTAAAAAAGAAAAAAAAAAACAAAGTAAACGGAACTCGTGTGACTTTAATTAAAACAGAAAAACGCCAAAATAGTGTTACTTCCTAATTCGCAAAGACATTCCACCAATTTTCGACCAATTCCACCGTTTACCTAACACCCATAGGAGTTTTAAACTTATTTTTTGTCACACACCACTTTCATTAGATCCATACCACTGTTACTCTCATCCCCGTTTCCCTCTATTTGTATAGGAAATTCAGGGGGGAGAGCGGGTCTAGTTGTGCTGGTAGTTTTAAGGAAGCATGTCACGTCGCTACTCGCTACGTTCCCTTGATCTCACGTGCTGGGTAAATTGGTGAACCGAACGGAAGTGTAGCAGGAAAGGAAGGCTAGAGCGTGTCGGCGATAAAACACCTGCAGAATTTTACACATTCCAAATACGAATGTGTGGTTATTGTTTTTGTGGAGTTGGGAATAGGTCTTAATACAGCGTGTATTTTTAACACAGCTGCAAACTACGTCGGTGGACAGTGTGGACGAACCATTAGCGAATGACGTAGTGAGTGTTGTGTGCAACCCATCATTTGACAATAATGCCGTAAACGAGGGTAGTTTCTCGCCCCCCTCTGCCGCCACCGGCGCCCGCGCCGAGTCATCGGGCGCGGAGGGCTGCGGCCCGCAGTCTGCGCCGGTCCGTCACCGTCAACGCAAGCTCCTGATGACACTCCTCGGTAAGGAATGAAACATGTCGAGCGTTTTTCGACTTAAAATACGTGAGTGACCCGTTATTAATATATTTAATATGTCGGTGTCTCACGAAAGTTTTGTTATTAAAGTTAATTTCTTTGGGCATATACTAACTAACTTTAGAATATGTGGTATTTGTAGTATTTAAACTTTCACGATTTTTACTCGTTATTATTCACAACGACGTAAATAAGTTTTAAATTTACCTCCGACGTTTCGAGGACGGCGTTGTCCCCGCGGTCTCGGAGAAGACTAGCTAAAGTTGACATCAACATTTTCTAGGTGCGCGAGTTTTTTGAACTACCCGCACTTGGTCTTGATTAAAACTTATATTACGCGATTAAGTCCCGTCGTTGTGAATAATAATTTATAGTAAGTAAGTAAGTAAGTAAATATTCTTTATTGTGCACCATAAAGTTAAAAAAAATACACAGAAATCGAAATACAAGCTTAAGACAAGCTTTTGACGACCGGCCTGGCCTAGTGGGTAGTGACCCTGCCTGTGAAGCCGATGGTCTTGGGTTCGAATCCCGGTAAGGGCATTTATTTGTGTGATGAGCACAGATATTTGCTCCTGAGTCATGGGTGTTTTCTATGTATTTAAGTATTTATATATTATATATATCGTTGTCTGAGTGCCCATAACACAAGCCTTCTTGGGCTTACCGTGGGACTTAGTCAATCTGTGTAAGAATGTCCTATTATATTTATTTATTTATTTAAGACTAGGTAACAACAGGCGGTTTTATCGCTAAAAAGCGATCTCTTTCTGAGTAGTACCTCTCCTTACCCTGTACCTTAGTAGTAGTTGGTTGGGACTTGAACTTGGGTTATTCAGACAGACAGATTTTTTTTCAGTACTACTACATTCAAATAGTAGTCATACCTGAACGAACCATAGTTGGGAGCTAATTTTGGACTATACCTAGGTGGTTTTACGGTTTATGATTTTCAAGTATTTACTGAATACATGAACGTGTTTATACGTCACACATATTTTAGAATAAGAATATATATTTAAAGAATATTTATTTAAAAGAAAAAACCTTAATAACATTAGATAATTTTAAAGGGGCCCACTGACTATCAGTCCGCCGGACGATATCGGCCTGTCAGTTAGAACAAAAATTTGACAGTTCCGAACAGCTGACAGGCCGATATCGTCCGGCGGACTGATAGTCAGTGGGCCCCTTAACAAGCAATAAAGGCAAAACCTAATAACGGAATAAGAATACAAAACGCTAATTGATACAACACCGTATCACCAGCCAATCATAGAGAAATAACAGGAACTTGGTATAAACATAGTAAATGATAGCAGCGGCGGACGAAAATATCCTACGTGAATGCCAGTTAACGAGCCCTGTGGAAGAGGGTTCACGGAGATGAGGGCTTTTAGAGGTGACGACACGGCCGCGACACGAGGGCAACACGACTTAGGCATGCCGGAGACTTGTCTTTGATGTGTGGTGAGTTAACTAGGCCGGTGGAAGAGTAAATTGCATTAGACGGTTAATAGATGACATTGACACGGGGACGATATGACTGACATCTTAGAGAAAGTAAAAAAAATTTTTTTAGCGATATACCTGTCAGTTAAAAAGCCTTCTAGATATGGATGGTATAGAAAGGATGCCAATCTCTTATGGCAGAATTATTGCAAAAGTGGCCGCTTTCAGCTTTAAATAATAGTTCCTAATCTCTCCGGTGGCGCTAGTTAGGCTCTGGGACATGAGTATAACATGAACCATATAAGGTAACAAAAATAACCCGACCAAATTAGAGTTTAGTTTTTGGTAGTGTTTCGGTGTATGGTGGCGCCGCCTAATTACTGTTTTTTGATGGACACTTTCCATACATAGAGTTTTGGCTCCTTTATATAGTCTCCATGCCTCTACAGAAGAGAGTTCACATAGTTTGGGGACGTTAAAGGTCACGGCAGCGGACAACGACAACAGACATGTCACAAACTTAAACACGATGTGTTCGTGTTTGAAAATGAAATGAAAATGAAAATGCGTTTATTGGTTACAATATTGTGTACAGCAAATTATGGTTAGAATCTCCAAGTAAGTAAAATTATACTTGTGGTAGATCCCGCTCTTCCTACCAAAGTTACATACAAAGTAACCGAACATATACTTAACGTGTTTTCATCGAAAAGTTTTGTTTGCTACCTTCCGAGTGCATCATCAGATAAGCTCCATGTCAGCATTTTATGGGATCGACATCGGAATTAAGGAAGTATTCCAAATTTTCAGATATCAGGAAGTTGTTAAAATATAAATTACAACATATATGAATCAAATAGGTACAAAAGAAACAAACAAATATACGCAGTGAAGCTAAATAAAAGTGTGTAAAAAGTCGTGATGTGTAAAATTCTCTACTCGGATGTATTTCTGTGTACCAATTACAGGCTGCGTCCCAATAATGTAAGACTAACGAACGATAACAACCTCGCTACACGCGCCCCACGGCTCTGTCTATCTGGTAATATATTCTTACTACGTTTCTACCGAGGTTAGGGTTGGCATAGGAAAATTTAATATCTTGTCAAAAATGACGACGTCCTAAAAATCCTGACATTTTCTGGACGCTCATATTTTTAAAAATTCGCCCATCAAATCCCTTATTCCAAAACCTGGGAAACCTGGGCCCAACTGGGGCAGTACCTCTACCTTACAGAAAACCGCAAAATAAAAAAACATATATACGAACTCACAGATGATTTGAAATATCTTTAATGTTATCTTTGAATAACAGAACCTGAATTATTTTTCTTTCTAATCCGTCAAAACCATCGCAGAAACTTTTAATCCCTTCCCATACAGAATGTTGACAACATTTTCCAGTCTTGTTACCCTCTCTTTTAAAAGGGAGAAAAACCATTAAAACTTACAAGGATAACTCAAGTAGATATTCAATTTTGAACCTTATCACCGTGATATATGTTTGAAAATATAAACGTGTTTTGAAGTAACTTCTGGCCGAAGAGACTTTTCAGACTTGCAATTTGCGTGTTGCTCATTTTATGTTTTTTTTTTCTTAATGTAGGAGGCAAACGAGCAGACGAATCACCCGATGGTAAGCGATTACCGTCGCCATGGACACCTGCAACACCAGAGGGGCTGTAAGTTATGAAGCTTTTCCTGAAGGTTTGAAGGTCGTATTAGTGCGGAAATACTGCGGCGACAGTTCATTCCACATTTAACTAGCTGTGCGTCTAACGCAGCGTACTACGTAGGCGAACAACACGCGAACGCAAAGCGAAGCGATACGGGGGGTTAATCAATCCTTTGATACCTATAGAAGTGTCGTACGTGGGCGATCTCGTTGCGAACGCGAATGCCTCGGGCCTGCCGCGCCGCGCCGGGCCGCTTCGCTACGCGTACGCGAGTTGTTCGCTTACGAAAGACGTAGCGTAACTACAAGCTCAATTCAAGTTCACAGCTTGTACGTACAGTAACCAATTTGATATCTAGGCCACTCATGAAATAAAACCATGAAAACGGATTATATCGCGTATATTGAATTTATAATACACCCCGACGTTTCGAACTCTAGCGTTCATGGTCAACTGGTGACTGAGGAAAAACTACAATTTGCAAAAAACTCCACTCCACTCCACTCTAGGCCACTATTTGATTTATTATGACATAGTTCTATGGTTACCTAGGAATCAAACTGGTTGACTGTACATACACTATTTTTTATACCACGTCAGAGGCAAACAAGCACACGGCCCGCCTGATAGTAAGCGAACTCCGGAGTGATCACTAATTCGCTAGTAATGCAATCAGCAGTAATGTCGCGCCACGATACTGTAGCAGTACTGGTGCAGTCTGAACTCGAACGGTACCTTAACTCAAAGAAAGGAGGAGTAAAATAACAGACGTGCATTCGCAACAAGTCTGAAAGTGCCCTAAAGGCCCCTCGGCTACGGAAAGCCTATACCGTATTGGCATACAGCGCAGCAACACAATTTACCTACATATTATACTTACACCCCGGGCCAAAAGTATGGAAACAACGTTGTTTTCTTTAATATCTCATGTTTCTATCTTTGTTGTATATATTTGTAAACTAAGACTTACATTAGGCAAACCCAAAATATTAAAAATACACGCTTAATATCAAAACATCCTAAAATATTGTCAAAAAGCTAAAAAAATAGAGTAGGGAAAAGTTACATAATTATACCTACCCTTTAATTACATGACAAAATGTTGAATTGGCAACTATCACAGCCAGAGTAATTTACTTTTAAAATGTTCCATTATTATTTTTACCAAATTGTCAATGAGTAGTATAAATTTCATCGCTTAAAAGATCACACTTTTCTATCCAAATACAAGCTTGTTTCCATACTTTTGGCCTGGAGTGTAGTTTTTGCAAAAACTGTGTTTTTTTGTCATGTGAGATAAGTGATAGGTATGTAGGTAAATTTCGAACACCTCACCTATTAACTACTTGTACACTAAGTTTTATAAAGGTCGGCAACATATTATGTGACAGTCCTAGTTTTAAGCAACTCGCAAACAGTCTGGGTGCGCCCTAAAGGGCCCTGGGCTGAAAGCCTCCCGTATTTGCTATTGGCGATACAGTGCAGCGACACAATTTACCTACGTCACGCTGACAGCCCAAGGAGATTGGACGCCGTAATATAGCAATAAACAGTAGCGATACATTTTAAAATAGAATACATTTATTTACGTCATATAATAAGATAAGATACTATAAGATAAGATAAGATAAGGTAAGATAAGATAATTATTTATTTGCTTAAACATGGTATTACATGGTATGGCATTGATGGTAGGTTACATAAGAGTGTATAAAAGGAGCGGACGAAAAAACCCCCACTCAGCGTAATGCCACGGCTGGCCGCAGCACTGATTTTCGGTAGGGACCTAGCTTATAACTAACTTAAGACTAACATTAACGTAACAACAAACAAACAATGGACGAATAAACAAAACAACAAAAACAACAAACAAATAATGAGAAAAAAAGACAATAAAAATGAGTAGACAATTACAACTGCCGTCGCTAAGTTTACCAACTATCCCCTTATTCCCTACTCCGTTATCCCATATACATAAGCTTTATAACCCTTTTATTTTACAGGAGAGACGTCGTGAACCTAATTGCTATGTATGTACATATTAATCCTATTAAATAACTTGTTTTGCTACTTAACCCATAGCGCCTAGACCCCTTTTGGGAACCCACCATTTTTCTAATGCTGTCTAAGGTAGAGTTACAGTAGAAAATCGAAAACCGTAACATAGGTGGTACCCAAGTGGGTACAATGAGCGCTAATGGGTTAAGAAGACGGATTTGAACTAGCGTCTTCAGCTTTCGTGATTCGGGGTTGAGTTTAAATTACTCAGTATGACCTATACATAATTTATCTCCCAAAATATTGCCGGGAGTTAACGTTAATTATCTCGCGAATGCCCACCACTAAATTTAAGCTTTGGATCATTCAAATTATAAACACCACTCACTCGAACTAGTAGGTGACTCGGGTATCGTAGATTTGGAGATTACTGAGAACTCAAACTAGAGACGAATACTTTTATTATTTCTCTTCGATTAACCTAGCAAGGGATTATTACCAGACTGTTGCTTCTTCCACGGTCCACACTAGAATGTCGCAACTGGCCCGGTTCCCCATCGTCGCCTTCTGCCAACCACTAATCACACGTCAGATTTCCACCAATCACCGATCAGTATTTTCGCGCCATTTACTATAGATGCATTTCATTGACCAATCCTCAGTAAATATTTACCCGCCATTTCAATATAATAGACCGATTTTTTCTCTGTTGAAACGTTGTTGCCATGTTTTTTATATACACGAACCCTAACAAAATCGAGCACTAGAATGTCAGAAATTGATACGTTTTTTTGAATATTTTGCTTGTCTCTTTCATACTCATGTAATGTTCATACCTATGCGTGACGGTTTCTCTGTTGCACACTTCTTTAAATGTAGGTACTTAATTGTCATCCTAGATGTATGCCCTAGACACGTTAACCTACTGCCTTTACGTATAATGTGTGCATATGTTATTCCATCCACGTCCATCGAAGAAAAGGTCGTTAGGGAACTTTTTAGCCGTAGGGTCGTGGGTTCGAATCCTGACAGTGAACGAAGTGAGAATGTACTTTATCAATCTCATTACTTTGTCCGAATATCGAGTCGATTAAATCACGTAGGTACCTACTCTGTTTTAAAAACTTTACACCGTTTAAATGTTTTGGTAAAAAAAAAAACGATTTACAAGATAATAGGTAGTAGCAGTTAGTAATCAACCCAAACCTGATGTTATTGTCCTATTATTTTTGTACCTAATCATCAATAGAATTTCTAATTACGGTATAATGGTCACTAAGCTGCTGACGGACAAACAAACAGACGGAGATGGCAAAACTATAAGATTTAAGTAAATGTTGAACCGTAAAAAAACTTCCAGAAAAATATATCACTTCATTATATTGTTTAACACAGAGATAACTTTCAGTGATATATATGTGTATCAAGGCTTTAAGCGTCAGCCATACAGACCGTTTTTAGAAGACAACAATGTATTGACAGCTTCGTATATCCTAATGCATATATATCTACATTTCGTCTTTGTCCAATGGCTAAGGACACCCTGTATACAGTCTGTCACCAACGCCTAAAAACGCAACGCAACGATAAAAGAGACCTCCAGAAAAATCACTCCAACACCTTGACTTTCTTGGCCGCTTTTCTTCAAAACCCATACACTGTACAGCGCCAACAATATTTCTCGGCTAGGAAACGGTAACTTAGGAATTCCGCCCTATGATTTACGGCCCGTTTTATCCGCCATCTTGGTTCTAAACGCCTGGAAGCCTATTCTATTTTAAGAGTTTGATATAATTTTGATACAAACTTGGGATAGTGTGCGCCGCTGCACCAACCAGCGGGTCTCCCTCGCAATCCCTAAAATAACTTTATCTGCCCTCCGGCCGGAAAGCATCAACTTTCGGCCAGCGGCGCTAAACGAAGTTGCCGCTTTTCGGCTCCGTTGAACAACAAAATAGTATACAACCCTCGGCCAGTAAATAAGAAAGCCTCAGATCATATGTAATTGTCGGCCGAGGTGAAGCAGTCACGTGATAATTACTAGATACGAGAACAATACGAGATCTAATAGATACGTTATAGTTTAGTTCCCAACTAGTTATCTTTTGCAGTTCGATTCGAGAAACCAATTGTCGCTATAATTATTGTGACGTTTTGGGATATCCATTAGATATCCATTAAATGTCTAAGTAATATCTTAGGCAAATCTTAGAGATCGTTCAAGAGGACATTCGGAATCGCGTAAATGTCAAATTTGACATGACTTTCTTAAATATCTCGTTATCGTTTCTGTTTCATATCTCATGGATATCTAGTTGATATCTATATCATTGTTCGAATTGGCCCGTCTTTTTCTTACTTTACTGCCCTTATGTAGTTTTGTCCTACACTACACTACACTACACACTACACTACACTATTACACTAATATTTAAAAAAGGAGATCCATGTAAAATAAATAATTACCGCCCTATAAGTCTGCTCCAATCGACGTATAAACTATTTACGACTGTAATCTTAAACAGAATACGGAAAACACTAGATTTTGAACAACCTGTAGAGCAAGCAGGGTTTAGACGCAACTACTCGACAATCGACCACATTTTCACTCTACAACAAGTAATAGAGAAGTATAGTGAATACAACAAGCGACTCTATATAGCTTTCGTGGACTACACGAAAGCTTTTGACACTATTTCACATGAAAAGTTATGGATCGCACTAGACGAACAGGGCGTCGACAGCAAATATATAAATATTCTTTCAGAAATATACAGCAGGGGAAAGTCTCTTATTAAATTAGAAAAGAAAGGAGAGTCACACGACAGATGGAACGGTGAGCGAGAAAATCCTGCACTGGTACCCGCGCGGCGCCACGCGGCACGCGTACCGCCCGCGGCGACGCTGGCGAGACGACATCGTCGCCGAGGCGGGCATCACCTGGACTCGAGTAGCCGCCGATAGGAACGAGTGGCACAGGAGGGAGGAGGCCTATGTCCAAAAATGGACAGCCCAATAGAAATAAGGAAATAATTATAATAAATAAATACTTAGTTAAAATTATCACATCCTATATGTAAATTACCTAATAAATTCTACGAATGAACGCTGTACTACTACTAAACTTAATTATTGATACGTTAATAGTTAATGATGTGTTAAGTTTATGATATGATTTTAATGTAATTAATATATTTATGCATGAATGTAATCTTATTATGTTAGAATCTATTGGAAATAAAAGGCTTAATTATTATTTTATAATTATTATTAATTATGTAGTTTTGTCCTAATGGGCAAAATGGCTAAATTAACCCATGCGATGTTAGGACAATCATAATTATTAGGGTATGGCAAAAAATATTAGGGAATAAAAATACAGGAGAAATAACTTTGATACCCGATACGAAATGGAATTTGGAGCGCGTGGTGCCTGTATCCTAGTGTAAATTTCTTTCGATACCGTGACGTGACATATGCGTTTGCGTAGTGTCATTTTGTATGGGATTTTGACTTTCCAAAACGTCCCGCTGGCGCGCTGTTCAAAATTTACACGGGGGTTCAGATGACACGACTCAAGGTCGTATCAAAAGAACAAAATCATATATTTTTTTAAGCAGAATTGGCCTCCATATCTGGGACTTTTCGTATGAACATTATATCCTTTAGAGCGTGGAATGTTTCCCTGTTTTGGCTTGGCGTGATGGACAAGTTCTGGGAATTTTATTTTTATTTTCTATGCTATGGTTTTTCTTGTGCATTTGTGGTGTTCGAAAATGTTACTAAAGAATTGTGTTGAATCGACAACAATTCAGTGGAAAGAGAAAAAAATAAGCCATCTATTTGTTAATTTGTTACGCGTACCTAAACTTTGTTTCTGAAAAAAAAATATAAATGCGGAATTATTGTCTAGAAAGTAGGTACCTAAAAGTCTGCTCGTATCTAAAGATAAAATGAATACTTTTATATTTACCCGAGTCCGTTAAATATTTAGGATAAAAATTCGTAATAAACCTACAATCTTAAATTAATTTCGGCAATCATCAGCCTTCTTACACGTGTAAACACAGACCATAGATCGAACTAGATGCCGCAAGCACCCTCAAGCTACCTAATATATAATTATGTCATATTCTAAACACACTATATGATCAGAAAACGGATTATATCGCGTATATTGAATTAATTTTTTTATTTATTTAAAAATTAATCTAAAAGCTCAAGTGGGATTGGGCGGGACACATCTGTAGGATGCACACGGACAGATGGGCCAAAACAGATCACCCGAGGCAGAGGCAGGCCAAAAAGGAGATGGCGAGACGACCTGGACTCTTTTTGTGGCGACTGGCGGGAGCATGCACAAAGCCGTGACGAGTGACGGAAGACAGGGGAGGCCTTTGCCCAGCAGTGGGACACAATATAGGCTAAATATTTAAAAGGCACACTAAACAGACAACATTCAACATTGTTACAAAGAGTACATGGGTGGTAGGTATTACATAAGAATGCCATCCAAAGTAAGCATGCACAGCAAGAAAGAACTTATAACGAGGAAAAACTATCCTAAAATTATAAAATATATATATATATATATATATATATATATATATATATATATATATATCCTAAAACTACTCAAAATAACACTAAATTACAAATTACAACATTTCAAAAATACTTAATTATTACATGTTAAATAGCTTACTGTTATTGGGAAGTGTGATGATGACCGAGAACCCTAACAACCTGCTTCCTAAATACTGCCTGCCGTGTTTTATTAATTTATAATACATCCCGACGTTTCGAACCCTTTACAGCGTTCGTGGTCAACGGGTGACTGAGGAAAAGCTACTGTAGACGACGCAATAAACTGGACCTGAAATGAATAACCTGAAACATAAAACTTAGTAATTAATATACATTCTAGTTTAATATTATAAAAATGTAGGTACTTACTTACCATTGTTGTCTTCTATGTGTGAATAAAGTGTGCGCGAGAGCATGCATATGTGTGCAACGAGCCTCGGCTATCGACCAATCATGAGTCAGTTCCCTATACTCCTCCGAGCGATACACGCATGTCCATGCGCACTAACACTTACCTCAAAAAGTATCCCTAGTGTTCTTATTTAGCTCCTCTCCACCTGTGGCTGCAATCGTCGGCTACAGCTACAAAGTGCAAAAATACCCACATACAAAAATAATGAACCATCATAGACTATAAACTTTAAGGCTGGTTGTACATGCAAAATCGGTTCATAAGGCTAGTTATACAATACAACTATTTTCAAGTAAAGATACGCGATAAAGCTACGCCGGCTCCAACCTGAAGCTCTGACCCGAGAATATTTAATAGATCCATTTTCTTAGTTTTATTTCATGAGTACCTAACGCGGTAACCGAAGACAATATTAGGAAACTTTTTGTTATGACTTTTTTTTAATTTGGCATTTTCTATTGTAGAATACCCTACATTCAGAAAGATACGGTAGAAACTGCAAACATTTTCTGCATCCAGTTATTTTAATATTATGGTAAGTATTAAGTAGGTAAGTTTTAACAAAATTTATTAGGTTAACAAAATACTTACCATACTTACCATACCTACTAAATATTGATTTAATCATACTTTTATACTTGGTGTTCTAAGTTCGTGTTACGTTTTTTTTCATTTGGGCATAGAGTAACATACTAGAGCGGTACTGTCATAGTAAATTTTGTAACCCCAGTAAATTCACTGCCATCTGTCGACACACTTTAAAACTAAAAATAAATATTTATAAAAATACGATAAAATGTATTTAAATATGGATAAATGATTTTTTTATTTGCATTAATTATTTTTATATGATTTCATGTTCTTTAACTGGTATGCGTTAAAATAATAAATAACAAACGAAACAGTCAACGCCCTCTATATGAGTGTAGGCCAAAACTAGTGGCGCCATCTGATCGAGAATCAAATTTTCGTGATTTTCGAGGCACGTTTTTTCCTTAGACTGTATCCATCTATTACGGAGTTATATCTATCTTTGATTTGGGTAACCCAGTGAGAAAATTTGACACATTTTTGACATTCAAGATTACGACCCCAAAATCACCCAATGATAAAGTGACATTACACTTTCACACCACCGGCCGTAATGTTGACAGACGTATCCATAACCGCATAACCGTCAAAATTAAATCGATAAGTCGTTTCATCGACAACAAGATTCGAGCCTCGTGCGGATTGGATTACCTACTGGGGTACTGGGGCTGTTAGTACACTGCCGTGCAAGTTAAACGGGGCACTAGATATAAATAATAATTATTAGTCACAACGACAGGACTTAATCGCGTAAAATAAGTTTTTAATTTAGATTTCCACAACTCCGGGAACAAATCAAATAATTTTATAAAATATTTTTGATTTGTGTTTTTAAGTAGTTACTCTACGACTACGACCTTCACCAGTTTCACCACTGAAGGGCTTCGTCACTTTTTTTTTATGAAATAGGAGGCAAACGAGCAGACGGATCACCTGATGGTAAGCGATTACTGCCGCCCATGGACACCCACAACACCAGAGGGGTTCTTTAATATAATATGACATCTATTTCAGTTTATAATTTAGTAAGATTTTTACGTTTCGTTTTAGATTTAGTTAGTCTTCTCCGAGACCACGGGGATAACGTGGTCCTCGAAACGTCGGAGAAAATTTTAAATTTAAAACTTATTTTACGCGATTAAGTCCCGTCGTTGTGCGGGAATAATAATGAGTAAAAATCGAGAACGTTTAAATCAGTGAAATAAATAATTTATAAATGAAAATCGGTAAGTCGTTTCAACGACAATAAAATTCAGGCCTCGTGCGGATTGGATTACTGGCTAATTCGTTTTTGATACATTTTTGTCGCTGACTGTAGAACAGGTACTTTTTTTAACAGGCAACTAATAATCTACTCACCAAGACAATTGTACCAAACCCAAGCACAATTAGGTTGCGTTGTTTTATCACTGAATTCCTATGGCCACCTCCTGTGTCCATCATCAGATCAGCTAGTTAATACCATAATATTGCATTGTCACCCACATAGTATGTGAAGTTTTAGCTCAATCGAATAATGTCCATAACTTTTAGATCAAATTACACAGGTATATACAGGTTATGACCTGTAATTACAATTTCATTAAGCAGCTTAATTACAAACAAAGATAGATATAACTCCGTAATAGATGGATACAGTCTAAGAAAAAAACGTGCCTCGAAAATCAAGAAAATTTGATTCTCGTTCAGAGGGCGCTACTAGTTTTGGCCTACAGTCGTATAGATGGCGTTGACGGTTTCGTTTGTTATTTAACAATTTTAACGCATATCAGTGAAAGAACATGGGTCAAAATCATAAAAATAATTAATGCAAATAAAAAAAATCATTTATCTATATTTAAATACATTCTATCGTATTTTTATAAATCTTAATTTTTAGTTTTAAAGTGTGTCGACAGATGGCAGTGAATTTACTGGGGTTACAAAATTTACTATGACAGTACCGCTCTAGTATAAGTTACTCTATGATTACAAGGTAACAGACGTAAAATGGTTTTTATACTTTTTATCATTGTTGCCGTTTTAGATTTACAATTTTTTTTATTACACCATTAAAAATTACAACTTGTAGATGTATATGTAAAAAAAAAAGTTAAATGATGTAATGTAGGGACGCCCGGCCGGAAGCAGGCGGGCTGTTCGATCGCTCGTTGCGTTCATTCAGCCCAATTCCCTGGAGTTGGAGCGGCGGCATGCTGCTGCGTACATGTGAGCTGCCATAGACACAGGATCTGTTCATAATGTCATTATAAATAAAACCATGCATTTTGCAGCTGGATAAACTACCAATTTCGAATAAACAGTGATCTGGTTGGATATAAACATGTTGACCCATTTTAATGTCCATTAGTGTACTGAGGTCCTAAGTAACAGACATGCTATTATTTAAATAGATTATTGAGAATTTCAATTACCTATTTTTCTCGTAAAAGTCTCTTGCAAAAAAGTGAGGAGTTATTTACGCCCTCTTTTTTTTATTTTATAAGGGTAGCGCGAAAGTGGAATGATATTGGAAAATAATCACTTTTTAAAGAATATTTTTGAAATTATGAAGCTTTGAAATGTGGTAAGGCTTTTTGGAAAATATCGTTTTATTACAGCTATATAAATTATGTCTTTTTCTTTTTGTATATCAAGGTAGCTACTACTTGTATGCGATGGATAAATAGCCGTTTCTCGAACATAGGTTAACACATTATAAATTATGCTATACCTACATAGCAACACGCGCCGGGCATTAGATTTTAGTACAACATTGTCGGCCTAGGTCGGTAAAGTGACTTTAAGCTTATTATTTGTTTGCTTTACTATGTGTAATAATGTGTATGTGTGTGTACCTCGGCCGGAATTAGAATTATATCCTTGTGTAATTAAAAATGGCCTGGCTTCACTAGTTCTTTTATGTCCGGCAATCCCCTATTTTCCGGCCTTTATATCAATCGATCTTTAATGTCAAAAACACATGTTAAAAATTACAATACAAATACACAACTTAAAGTAAATTAAATAACAAAACCAGTTAAAGTTTTCTGCCAACAAACTGCTTTGCAGTTTGGCAGATAAGTAGCAATAATTAATGTACTTCTCTTTTTAATAATAAAAAAAAAAAAAAAAAATATATATATATATATACAAATGTCAAAAATCTAAAACCATTAAAAAACGAAAATACAAATGTCAATAATATTATGGGAATCATTTTATGTAAAATTTACTATAAAATTATTTTACCGTAAAGAATGCCAATCAAAAACGCTTTTAACTTTTTAACAAATGTGACATTTTCAACCAAAAGGTACCACATTGTCGCTTGTCGATAAGGTTAATTTCGAATTGAAGCTATATGGAAATAGCGCCTTATTGATAACCGATAATAAGTACCCTTTTGATTGAAAATGGCACAAATAGCTCTGAAGAAGCCGCCTCTTTTATTTCACGGCTCAGGGTAGTAACTATTTATTAATCTGTTGCTCAGGCTGTTATAAATTTTTATGCCAACTACTCCCAACGAGTTGAACCATTTTACGAGCCTGACCAAGACGGTTTTAAAGAGCTTATTACACTATCCTAATTAAGTGACTAACAAAAGGGACGAGGTGAGAAACGATAGGATGTATCTCCTATCGCGTCTCACGTATAGCGGCGTCCCTCTTGTTAGTCACTAAATTTAGCAAAGTGTAATAAGCCCTTAATATGGACGTCACATTAAGGCGGTTCCCTGAGCCAGAAGGCGATAAATCTCCTTATATGATCATGTTTTTCTAAGAGGCGTTGATATTCGTAGACGCGGAAAAAATATATGTAGTTTTTGACTATATTATCTTTAATAACATAGCTTCCGATACACGAATTATGACACTTCGCTCGATACAATTAATTCCCAAAGTAACCTCTAACTCGGACTATTAGTCTAACTTTACTCAGTTATGTATTATGTTATACTATAAACAAAAAAATAAGAAAAAACAGTTAAATAGTAATTTCATAGCTTTCGAATTTCGATATTGTAAGATAACGTTTTTAAAATAAATAAAAATCGACAAAATTCGATCAAAATTGACACTTGGCGCGCATGATCTTTCCCGCTCTTTCATGCGAAATGTGACAGTGACATCGGCAAACCGATGGAATTTTAATTTAATTTAATTTTTATTCATAGACCAACTGAGATCATTGTTGTTAGTACACATAAAGCTTAAATATATGGTTAGCTTAACTATATAACGAATGTCAATAAACTTAATAATAAATTAATTAATAAAAAAATTGAAAAGAAGTGAAATTAAATCAAACAAAATACAATAAAAACAAAATTCAATAAAATTATTATCAATGTCACTAAAATATGTTTAAAAATTAATATGGAATGGCCTTAACTAGAAAACTTTACAGCACGCAGTTTTCTAATGTTATTTCCCTTCTAATCCCCTTTGAACATACAGAAGAATCTTTTCCGACTGAAGACTGCATTATTGAGCAATGCATTGAGTCCAATAAGAGCCACTGATTTATTTACAAATGCTTAGAATAATCCCGAGGGGCTACTGTGAACTGCTATATTTGTTCGTCTATTTACCTCTCTATCGCTTGAAGCAAGAGCGATAGAGAGGTGAGAACGTAATTTCGATGTTCGCGGGAGATCTGAATGGAGGATTAGTGCGCTAGGGCGGAAAGAGGAATTTTTACTTTTTACGTAGGGGGAATTAGAAGGCATTACGTGTTGGTTATTCTGTTAGAGGACGAGCTTGTACAGTCGCCATCAGATATATCGGAGCGGCCAAGGCGATCACAAATATCTGAACACGTCTCTATGCTCAAAGATAGATATAACTCCGTAGTAGATGGATACAGTCTAAGGAAAAAACGTGTCTCGAAAATCAAGAAAATTTGACTCTCGATCAGAGGGCGCTACTAGCTTTGGCCTACTGTCGTATAGAGGGCGTTGACGGTTTCGTTTGTTATTTAACAATTTTTACGCATATCAGTTAAAGAACATGGGTCAAAATCATAAAAATAATTAATGCAAATAAAAAAATCATTTATCCATATTTAAATACACTTTATCGTATTTTTATAAATCTTCATTTTTAGTTTTAAAGTGTGTCTATAGATGGCAGTGAATTTACTGTGGTTACAAAATTTACTATGACAGTACCGCTCTAGTATAAGTTACTCTATGCTATTCTCAAGGAGTTAGAGTGCGTGTTCAGATATTTTTGAGCACCTTAGCTGCTCCGATATATCTGATGGCGACTGTACGAAATACGTGTGTCATAATTTTATTTTTTACATTTCTTTTTAGAAGTAAGTTAGAAGTTAGAAGTGAATTATAATAATTATATCCACTACGACATACAGATAATACGAATGACACCACCCGTACCATGAGTCACTGACAGTGTCAAAACTGACATATACGTTAACTTCTACGTCTACGTAATCGTACGAGCAAGATGCTCATGATCATGATTTAATTTATACGATACAAAGGGGTAGATAAGTAGCCACCCCAGAAGTATTGAAACATTGTGTTCTTGATAAAATAGATTTACGGCCGAGCCCACAGACATATTATCTAAATAGACGTTGCTTGCACCACATCTTGTAATTTCAACATGACAGCAAGCATGAAAAATACTAAGGGCCGAAACAGAAGACGGTTGCAGGATTACCTAGAGATGTACGACGTAAATGGATTTGGCTAGAAATAAAAGAAATAAGTATGTATGATCTGCTTTTATCACTAAAACCAAAGATGGATATAACTCCGTAATAGATGGATACGTCTAAGGAAAAAACGTGCCTCGAAAATCACGAAAATTTGATTCTCGATCAGAGGGCGCCACTAGCTTTGGCCTACTCTCGTATAGAGGGCGCTGACGGTTTCGTTTGTTATTTATAATTTCAACGCACATCAGTGAAAGAACATGGGTCAAAATCATATAAAAATAATTAATACAAATAAAAAAATCATTTATCCATATTTAAATACATTTTAACGTATTTTTATAAATCTTCATTTATAGTTTTAAAGTATGTCGATAGATGGCAGTGAATTTACAGCGGTTACAAAATTTACTATGACAGTACCGCTCTATCTTATTATATCCTCTTTGCTAAAACGTAACTATCAGATACTCACAAAAACTAATTTATTAATGAAAGATATTATTCGATATCGATAGTTAAGTAAGTAAAAAGCGCTGATGGCCTCTAGCGGTAAAAGCGTGCGACTTTCAATCCGGAGGTCGCGGGTTGATATGAGTTTTTCGGAGCTTATGTAATGTACGAAGTATCATTTGATAAAAGTACCAGTCACTTTTCGGTAAAGGAAAACATCTTGAGTTTACCCTCTGGGTTATAAGGTCAGATGTTAGTCGCTTTCGTAAAAACTAGCTCCTACGCCAATTCTTGGGATTAGTTGCCAAGCGGACCCCAGGCTGGCAGGAAGATGATGATGATAGTTAAGTAAGTAACATCTTTTGTACAGTCGCCATCAGATATATCGGAGCGGCCAAGGCGATCACAAATATCTGAACACGTCTCTATTGTCAAGGCGTTAGAGTGCGTGTTTAGATATTTTTGAGCACCTTAGCTGCTCCGATATCCCGAGGTGGGTCGGCAACGCGCGTGTAATATCTCCGGTGTTGCCGGCGTCCATAGGCTACGGTAACTGCTTACCATCAGGCGGGCCGTATGCTTGATTGCCACCGACGTGGTATAGAAAATATATATATATATATCTGATGGCGACTGTACCTACCTACCACTAACTAAAGTTAACTTCGACGGGATTGCTCACGCAAAAACTGCAGGCATTTTAGGCAAGAATGTTAAGTACCTGCTAAGAATTCAATGAAACCACTATGGAAGCCGTTTCCTAAAACTGATTTACCAATATTATGTGTAAGTTAATTTGAAAAGAAAATTAACCGCCTTGGCAATATCCGAGACGATACTTAAGAGAAGATTCAGTCGGTGAAATTGTACACCTTTTGTAACGTAATTGAAATAACAAGTATTGGTTTCTATTAGCACGTCTTCTCGTCTTGCCTTTTAATAATAAGGTCGCCAGTGTTTTGTTCTAAAATCGTTACCGGGCTCTTAAATATTCGGGACAAACAATCTCCATACAACACTGATTGACTTCTAAACGTAAAATCCTAGTCACTGTCATATGCACAAAAGTACAATTAGAGCATAGGGCAAGCAGCAAACAAACATTTACTATAATGTACAACATTGACGATTAATTCCCGCAGCGTTATATGGGAGCTGCCAGTTTTCTTTATTTATTACTTTATTAGATACAGGTGCGTTGTGGGATCTATTTCAACATATACATCTGTGGCCTCGCTACCCTCGGTGGAGTTCTATCAAAACAATTCGAGCCGGATGTGACGTCACAGCCATGCTAATGGCTAATGCGCGTCACCGGAAGTAGGAAACGGAAACGGCGCGGCCATCTCGCGAATTATCATTTAGCGTTTTACTGTGCTTTTGACGGATCGTTTGTTTACTGAGTTGGTGAGTGAATTCTTTTTGCCATTGTTTCTTTTAGTGTAAGAAGTTACTGTTGGCACTTAAACAAATGTACAGGGTGTAGAAATTGGGATAATAAAGTATCAGTTGTAATTATTTGTTAACGAAACTATTTGTTTAAGTAATTTAATAAGTTATGAGTCGAATTGAAAAGGAAGTTTCAAACAAACATCGAAAGGAATTATTTATTACAAGCGAATAAAAATCAAATTTTGTCTTGCATTTTCCTTGCCTCATAACTGCTGGCTGCATTGCATTGTTGTCATTAAGGTAACTCAGTTTAAGTTCTGGCTTTCATTTTCATTTTCAAAAGCCATTGTCTCTTTTGTGCGAGCGGTCGGCCATTGTGTGCCATGGTGTGTGAGCGCCGCACGCGCCGTAGCACGCGCCAACACACAATGGCACACAAAGGCCGACCGCTCGCACAAAAGAGACATGGCTTTTGTTTAACAGATTACCATCTTAAGCATAAAAGTCATTTGAGAAGATGCAGACTTTAGTTATAAGCTATTTATTTGCTTGTTTACGCAGATGAGTTGTCAGTTATAGATGATCCAGTAAAGGATTCGTATAGGTGCAAGCACGTAGAGTTGGTCAAAGGCGCCTAGCCTTTCAAAGATAACATACACCAAAGAATTTGTGACGGGTACCGCCGTGGCCGGGTGGTCTAGGTCAGGACGTAAGTTGAAGACGCGGGTTCGATTCTCGCCTCGGCCACCGGTGGACTTGGTCACGTTTTCTTTAGTGTATATGTGTAGTGTGTCTATTTCAGTTTATAAGTTATAGATAAGTCGTCAGATACCTAAGTTTCATTCTATAGCAGGAAACTTCGTTTTCCTGATTTTTCTCGTAATCGTAAAATTTAAACGCAGAGCAATTCAGAGTTTCTTAACTACATCCGTCGAAACAAATTAGATTCGAACGGATTATCATCGGATTACCATCGGAAATAAGAATATATACATAAGCAGGTAATAACTAATGTATAACATTTATTTTTATAACAAAACTTCCGTGGGACACAGATATATTCAGTATATTAAGAACGAAAACGCTCGACATGTACGAAGTGAAACATGTCGAGCGTAAAATACGTGTGACCCGTTCTTAATATATTTATATTTATTTATTTATATTTGGCACAGCAAAAAGACGTTCACCTTGAAAGCCTGGACATTCCTGGACTTCATAAGATGTTCAGAATCGATTACAGCGAAGCCGTAGCTAAGGACTACTGTTAATGCCAGTTAGCGACTCCGCAGTAACCTGTTTAGAACAGTAAGCTCGACTACGCAACGGAACCACTGTGGCTCTGACAGCGGTATATCGACTACTTAACGTTGACCACACCAAGTAAACTCAGCGTCAAATACTCTGTAGCAACCAAAGTAGTCAAATAGTTCGGTACACCATATATTTAGTATGGTGTACCGAACTATTTAGCCACTTTGAATGCTATAGAGTATTTGACGCTGAGTGTACTTGGCAGTAAGAATGCATACATCTCTCCTATCGGCTCTATACGTGTGCAGCGTGGTAATAAGAGTTTTGATCAAAGGACGTCAAGTTTCGACGGCTCTGACCGACGGCCGGCTTACTATACGCTCGTAGTTCAATTTTGGAATCTTTTGCTTGCCCGTGTACCTATCAATATTAACACGAGGAGGTAAACAACAACTCTGATCTCTTGTAAAACAAATAGAGAACCCGCCTAGCGAGTCGCTGGCAGTAAATATGTCAAGCAAATGATTCTAACAAACGTCATTTAATCATTTCATTCATCTGAACATCTTTTAGTTCCTTCTGCATGAGACAGAATACAGAACTTAATTGGTAAAAGCAAATTTTACACATGACAAGACTATCACATCTATTTATTTTGTGTAATTTGAAATTTAGACTGGATACATCTCTGACAAAGTATCTAATATTTTATTATTCCATATGTGTAATTGTTTTTTTGTAATCTTTGGTTAATTTTATTGCTTTTAAAAATTGACATGTAAAAGTGCCCCTGTGGCCTATTTGCTGAATAAATGTTTGATGTATGTTGACTATCTAGCGATGGATAATCGAGAGCATGCAAGAAAACCACAAAACACAAATCAGAATCTAACGGTATCTATTGTAGGACCAAAGTATATTTACATAGTATATTTTTCATTGTATTGTATTGTAATTGATATTTTATTTATGGAATTATACTCGTAGTTATTCTTTACATGTTTTTCTTTTAATTTCTATAGTATCGTACTATCGGTTGTCAATAAGGCGCTATTTCCATATAGCTTCAATTCGAAATCAACCTTATCGATGAGCGGCAATGTGGTAGGTACCTTTTGGTTTAAAACGTCACATTTTATTAATAAACCTTGCCATACTGTTTAGCCAAGGGTAGTGTGCCGACACCGGATCCGAACCCATGACAGTGCAGCGGCGCGTGTAAGCCGGGCCAGGTTACCAGACGGCGAGGCGACCATACATACTCATACATCATACATCCATACATCACCGGCCGGGCAATGAGACGGCGAGGCGACCACACGTTAGCAGTATAACCATACATCACGGTAGGTAGCGATGAGACAGGCCCGGTTACCGCGCCAGACAGCTCGGCGGCGACCAAACATACATTTATATAACAAACATATAGTTATGTCTGGCCTTGTATGTTTCTAATTGTATACAAATATTTGTATACAATTAGAAGTAAGTACCTACTAAGCCATAATATATATTATCTCATTGGCTTGTCAAAGTTAGCCAAACACTGATTTAAACTTTCACGATTTCTACACATTATTAAATTGTATAAAGCGCACTATAGCAGAAAGAGTTAAGAAACATCGCAGCTATCAAAAATCAAGTGAACAAGTCTGCCGTTGCTGAGCAGTTAATAAAATCCTTTCCACGGATCGTCATTTCTATAGTAGAAAAGTACGGGAAGCTATTGAAATCAAAAAACATTGCAACAATCGGGACGAGGGTTTTAAGATCTCATCCACATGGAAACCAGTCATTAGTTACTGTAAGCGGAAACGAGCATCGACAGTCGATAAATCGAATATCGTTAGTGTTGTGTGTCGACAGAGTACCTAACATCCCTAGTGCGCAAAACGTTCAAGCTGATAAACAAGACCAGTCTCCTCCGAGACCACGAGGACCAAGCCGTCCTCGAAACGTCGGAGGTAAATCTTAAAACTTTAAACTGTCCATTTCAATTTTTAATTGATAATTGTTTTTACACCATTTCTGAATTTTTGCTGTATAATTTTAACGCTTATGATTTGACATGACTTTAATATTAATAATAACTAGGTATTTATATAGATATGTAAATTTATTTCGCATGTTAGTATGTAAGGAAATTATTCAAGTTTTTGTACGCCATCAGGCAGGGTATAGTGTTACAAATATTTATTTACCGCCACTATAATCAGTTTGACATATACTCACAAATAAAAACACTTTGAACTTTGAATACGCTATTAAGTCCCGTTTTACAATATAATAAAGTTAGCTAAATTCTCAAAAATCGTTTAACCCTGTACAAAGCCCTAAATTTCCATTGAAATTAAGAAAAATGTCTTAGGTAAGCATTGAGTTAGGACTGGTATATACCCATCATTGGGAAGACACAAGCTAAATGTTGACTGTAAGAGGCAGTCGATTTTCAAAAAGGGGGTGATATTAAACTGGCTGGATGCATTGAACTGCCAAATCAATAAGTACCTACTAAAAATAAAAGCCTCAAGGCCTAGTATAGGAACCAGCTTTGTATGATAATGTGGAATATAAAAAAATAAATAAATATAAATAAATATTATAGGGACATTCTTACACAAATTGGCTAAGTCCCACGGTAAGCTCAAGAAGGCTTGTGTTGTGGGTACTCAGACAACGATATATAATATACAAATACTTAAATACATACATAGAAAACATCCATGACTCAGGAACAAATCTGTGTTCATCACACAAATAAATGCCCTTACCGGGATTCGAACCCAGGACCATCGGCTTCACAGGCAGGGTTACTACCCACTAGGCCAGACCGGTCGTCAAATAAATTATTTAATAGAATATGTGCAAATAAAATGCGTTATGCTAATGTGTAGGTCTAGGTGGAGCTCCGTCTTGACTTATTTTTCACATATTTTGGAATATTCCTTGTATACATATCATTTCTGACAATGTTCTTACGTTAATTTTGTAAATGTACTCTGTTAACGTTCTCTCACTTCCGCTACACAACGTTGGTCATACAGTATGACTCATATACTTTCTCAAGTGTCGATTCAAAGCCAAGGCCTCCCTAATTAAGACTTATTCGTAATTAAAACCTTAACGCGATGGCTAATGAGTAATTTATTCGCTCTCCGAAAGCCTTCTCTTGTAGCGGTGTTAAGTTATTGTCGTAGCGTAGCTAGCTTCCGCCTCGAAATAAGGAATTTAAGACCCACTAATATTAAATAATTTCACGGTTAAGACTCCAGTCACCATCACTCTGTCATGTCAGCCGTGCACGGAATTCGCGCGCGGACAGTATCTGTCAATTTTTTTTGATAAAATGAGTGACGTGTGTAATAAACAAATATTTATGGAATCGGCCTAGTCCCACAGTAAGCTCAAGATATTTTTTTTTTTTATTGATAATGGGAAACAAACAGCGAAAGATGACACATATAGATAATTACACTTAAATACATACTTAAGCCAAAACAGTTTCCACTACTGAAATTAGGTAATTATGGTGGTTGGTTGGTTGGTAGATATAGATAAATACTTAATGGAACACATCATGGAACAAATATCTGTAACATACACACAAATAAATGCAATCAATGCCCTTACCAGGATTTGATCCTGGGACCTTCTGCTTGTATTGCCGTATTTGTTTTTGCGATAACCTGTCCAAGTTCTAGGTATAAAATATAATCCTATTTAGAATTTGAAATGGGACTGGGCTGGTCATGTCTGCCGAATGCCGGATGACTTGTGGGCCAAGTTAATCACGGAGTGGGAGCCCCACGAGTCTAACCGGGGATCCGGCAGACCTCGTCGGCGATGGCGGGATAACTTGGACTCCTTCTTGACAGGCTGGCCAGATATAGCATTAAACAGAGACGAGTGGAAAAAGAGGGAGGCCTTTGCCCAGCAGTGGGACACAGTGGGCTCTGAATAATATTTAGAAATTATCTGATTTCCTAAAGCAAATACTCAGTCAGCAATAGTAATCACAGTTTTCAGGAAAATGTTGCATTTAAATACAAAATGGCGTAGGTACCTAAACGTTCCGAAAATTAAGTCTGAGACGTCGATTTATAAATTGAGACTCCTTAAGGACCTCAGGCCTTCGTTTGGCCATGAAAATGTTGTAAACTCTAATAACTATATATTTATTTATTTATTTATTGCTATATATACATCTTTTTTAATTATTTTTTCTTTTTTAATTATCTTTTTTAATTTTTCTCTGTATGTAATGACAAAACATGATACACACACACACAGTACAAAATACATTCTTACCTACACTACATCCACATATCAGCCCCACATATCCATATACGCACACTAATAACACAAATACACATAAAGTTATAAATATAGAGCTGTACCTAAGAAGGGTACAATATGATAGTAGCGACCGACCCCAACCGTCCCGGGACCAGTCTGAAAATCAGCGCGGAGCCCTCAGCTCTGGCACCGCACATGCTGAGATTGGGACCCTTTGCCTCACCATAGATTTAAGTTAATAGTTATTATGTTAAGTTGATATTTAAGTTTAAGTTTAGTTTATATTGTATTTTTAAGCTATCCTTTCATAAATTGTAGATTTTTTCCTAAGGTGTGGCAATAAAGATTTTTTATTTCATTTTATTTATTTTAAAATAGGAGTCTTAAATGAAACCTTTAAAATTATACGTTACTAGCGACCCGCCCCGACTTCGCACGCGTTACCCCTAACCAATTATACACCTAATTAGAATTGCATAAAATCTTCACTCCTCTTTGCGCTATTGGTAATATTGGTATATTTTTACCTCGCTGACCGCTCCGCTCCAGTGACAGGCACCCTAAAGGCTGACAATACACTTGCAACCTCTCTGCTGTTGCAGGTTGCAGGTGCCCATATAGCCTCCATAGAGCGATATCTCTGCTTTTGCCCCCTACATCATAAAAAAATCTAATTACTCAACATTCCGGAAACAACCAGCCATTTGAAATCCGTTAAAAAGCAAATCCCGCCATAAGTAAAAAAAAGTTAAATAATATAAAGCTAACGCACAGTAAGGAAATAAAATCTACCTTTAGGGGTCGCGAAACCATAATACATTTTCACTCAATAATTTCCAAAACATAAGCTGTAGCTCTTATGCTCTTGTTAGAAGGTTCTAAATTAGAATTTCTGGTTTTAAAGTATGTATAATTAAGTTGGTGATATAAATCTTACGTCGCAGTTGAAAGTTGGCCATGCAGAAGCCCCGTAACTCGTAAACGACGAAAATTCGGAATCAAACCGCCGGAGTGAAGAGATAATGTAGCTTCGAACTTGGCCGAAACAGATTTAAATAGGCCGTTAAGTAAAAGGGGATTATAATGTGGAATGGCTGGTGATTTGCTTATGTTTTTCACAAGTGGCAATTTTGTGTCAAGTTTACTGTTAGTGATATAAAGTTGCCTACACAAAATCATCGATTTATCAAAATTTATTAAAATTTTCATTTCATTAAATTCTTTCAATTACCTAAAAATAAGTTTTATATTTTTTACTGTGATATAATCAAATCATAAAATAAAACTATAAAAATTTTCATAGTTTTATTTCATGAGTAACTATCGCGGTAACCGGAGACAATATTATCAAATCAAATCATACTTAATTACTTACTTGCTTGGATGGCGCGATTACCCAAAATGAGTCTTGGCCTCAAGAGGACGCCACTTTGCCCGGTCCAGAGCGATATCACGCCAGCTTTTGCTGACGCCGAGCTCACGGAGATCCGCCTTCACTCCATCCGCCCAACGATATCTAGGACGACCAACAGGACGGCGTTCAGTTGGTCGACCCAAGTAGGCCCTTTTGGCTGCCCGATCTTCACCTATCCTTTTGAGGAGGCCAAGCCAGAGGATCAAATAATAATACATTTATTTCAGATAACCAAAAGCAGGCATAATGTTCATAATTTTAACAAACATCATGTATATTATGTATCAAAGTTAAAGAAATGTATTTTGAAGATAATACATTTTGTTTGAGTTAAATGATTGTAGTTCTCATATTAATAATGACCATTTATTTAAAAAAATGTAAATGAATTACATTTTGTAAACCACATTTTTAAAATATTTAAACAAATACGTTTTAACTCACGTAATTGTGCACAGAGTGCAGCCGTCGTGAGCACTAAGCACTCAAGCCTGGGGAAGGACCCCCGATGGGTTCGAAACATGTCGCCAATAGCGACGAATAATTGTAATATTTTAGATTAGGATTTAGTTTAATTTAGGTTAAGATTTTTTGTAATAGTTTATTATGTGTAACTACAAGTGCCAGTTGCCTAATTATAATTATTTATGTTTTAAATATTCTTTTTAGGCTATATTTTAGATGTATAAAGAATAAGAAAAATAAAAATATTCCTAAAAATTCTTTGTTAATGTATTTTTGGGCCATTCTGTAGTTAAATTGTCGCCTTTATAATGTAGTTATATGCCCTAGTTTCATTTATTGACACTATTTTTCGTTCCGCGATCCCATCAAACAACAAACAAAATCAACCGCGAAAAAAACGTGGCGAAACAACAAATCTAAGTCGGATTACTGACCAAATTACGAGGCAGGTGGCCGGGAATCGAACTGAGGCCCTTGGGAGCAAGGCCGATTGTATAGCCTATAGCTACGGTTGTAGTTGATGAGATAGTGAGGTAGTGTTTAATGTATGGTATCATTTGGTGGTAGATTATTCAACATTAATATAACAGCCAAATACTTACAGAAACACTCGTACAGATGTTTATGTAACTGTTACATATTGAAGGCCGTCAAAACATGAGTGAGTTTATTAAACGAACGATGTGAGTTTCATAATAAGATCACACGTGTGTTTTTATGACTAAGTATGTATAGTTACAGTTACATAACCTGCTTATTTACACACATGGATGCCTTGTTTTTTTTTACAATGTAATTATCTACATTCTACAATAGTTATAACAGAAATGTATCTTCAATTCATTTCAGCCATGTAAAAAGATTACCAAGACTGGCAATAACAATATATTATGTACTAAGTACCTACATATATATATCTACATAATAATATTTGGTGGTGTATAAGCTCTCTAGCTTTGTAATTGTATTTTGTACGTAATTGTGTGTATTTTGTGTTTTTTGTGTAATTTGTGTGTATTTTGTATGTAATTTGTAACTTGGAATGGCGTGGCGACGGTACTTCATAAATTTATTTCATTTTAGTATCACTCGTAAGTCCGAGCAAGAGACGCAACGATTAATATCGAAACTAGATTAAATTGAGATACATTTTTAATGTTCGGATGCCTCCAGGCATTTATGCAGTGACACGCGTACGCGCATGGGAGCTTATATCGGTATGCAAATGTGGACATAACGCTTATTTGCGTAACTATTGATAGCTGTATTAATGCCAGAAAATGACAATACCTATCTATGCATCTTATTGCACACTCTAACATGTATATGAAATATATACCTATACCTACATTAAGCAACAGTAGGTACCTAATGTATGAGTTTTCAATTATTACTTTATAATACACTCGAATCGAAATAATGACTGAATTATTCCTTCAATCAATATTTTATGTGTGTGTGTGGTTGGTGGTGTTAGGGTGGTTGGTGGTCAAAAGCTATCTGTTCAAACCTCGATTGCGCTGTATAAAGAGCAGAAAAAAACTATCTCGAAAAAAAAAAAAACAAATGAAACCGAGCGACCAGGGGTAAGAGAAAGACATATTCATGTATTGACAGGTTAATATATGACAGCATAATCCTTTTTCTCTTTCACTCTTATAAATTTCGGTATTTCGCCATCGCCTCCTACCTATGCTGCCATAACCCGACCATGAAAAAAACTCGGACGGTGATAAGGACAAAGCATGGCACTATTTTCTCTTTCCTCTTATAGGAATCGCAATAAGACTATCTCTCTCTATCAAAGAGTGTCAGGCCCTTGCTCTATCATTATTGTATAAAGCAAACACCCTATAAAACCTCGAAAAGCTCTTTACCACAAACTATTCTGGAAACGCTGTAAAGTCGCGAAAGAAACGTTCAATTTAATAGCAATAAGTGTTGGCGGCGACTGACGGTTCGAGTTGACGCAGCGATTTTTCCGGACCGTGTGGAAGGACCTTTATACCTTTCGACTGATATGTTTAAACTTTATATTAATTGTGATTATCGTTTCAGAAATGTACAATAGATACGTTATAGTTTAGTTCTCAACTCCATTGGTGTTAAACAAAGTATAAGCGTATGCATACAATTCCGACCGAGCACAGACGCCTTTCCACTGCGAAATTCGCCACACGACTGAGCGCTGGTGTAACTAAATGATATTTTGACTCCAATGTATCGGCCCCATTCGTAGTGCTCGTAAGGCCGGGTTTTACTAAGTAATATATATGTAAAAAAGACATGATAAAGATAAAAGATATTTATTCGTGACGATCACAACACAAGTACGAACATGTACATACAACAACAGCAAGAAAAGAAGAAATCATCAAATGTGCATCACGAAATGGAGCGCTGGTCTTCCGGAGGGCCCATTCGGTGATGCCACGACAGATAACACACAAAGATACATATTAAAACATTACAAAAATACACACAAGAAATAATTACAATCATAATATTAACCAAACCAAAAAAAACATTACAAGCACAAAAAAAAATAAAAACAAGTATACAAGAAAAAAAGAAAAACATTTAAGAAACAAACAAATCCATAGACAATTAATAATTATGAATGCGACCATATGTTCAAATATAATATATGTATATATTCAAATATAATTCTTATGTCAGTGTACGTTCAAATTGGCCTGATATTCTTGTAATCGTGTAACGTGACTATTAATATTGCACTGGCAACACCTTGCTAGCTAAATCGAAAAAACGAATGGCTACGTTACAACCGGTAGGTCACGGTTGACAGTTGACACTTGGGAACGAGACGTCTTCGCGTAAGGTTGGTGACATTTTGAATATTTATGTGTTTGCTTTAAATAGTTGAATATTTTGTACAATAAACATTTGATTCGTTAATTGTTGTTTAAAACTATCTTTTACCTTTGAAATATCGTAACATATCAGAAGTAGGGATCGTTGCGAAAAAAATAAACAAACTTTTCGTACGTACCACGCCACTAGCTCGAACGTTATTGAATTCAAATTGAATAAAAAACGATTAGCTATACTAAAAATATTAGTGAAAATAGAAATAATTTTAATATTTAGACATCGTAAGTACTGTTTATTTTAAAAATAATCCGTCAGTGAACTGATGTATATGGATTTCAAATTGAAATCCTACCGACATCATTTAAAAAAAAAAAAACAGCGAGTTATTGCTAAAATATAAGTGAAATATTAAAGAACTGACATTATTATATGAATTTTGTGTTTTTAGTAATAATAATAATACATTTTGAAGCAGATGAACATGGATTAAAGACAAACGGTTGATCATTTTTGTTTTTTTATTACTTCAAATATCTATAAAATACAAAAATATAGTTACCTATAGAAAGAATAAATATATTTATATGCATTATGTACAATAAATCGTGAAAATAAACAGCCATGAATTGGATCAATATGGATAAAAAAAAAAGGGAAAAGATAACTTTATAACAACGTGATTTTTGTGACTTACCCTCATTAATAATAATTGAAATACATGAGTAATTAATTGTCGTATTCCGACGTAAATTTATCTAACATTAGACCGAATGATCGATTCCACTGACTTTTATGTTCTGTTAATTTCATTGTTTTAAGGATTTCTAACTTTCAAGAGCTGACATATATGTACCTGAGTTTCAGAAAATGAGTGACGAAGATACTGAAACACATCGGCCTGGAGGCTCGCGACGCAGCCGTGGACGCAGTCGCTGTGATGATCGGAGTGAGCGTACGCGACATACCCGCAGCCGCAGCCTACGCAGACCCCGCAACTCATTGACACGGCCAAGTCGCAGTCGCAGTCGTCGTGATGATCGTGCTTCGCGAACGAGGCCTAGCCGTAGCTGCAGTCGTCGCCGAAGTTCGAGCGTCGACAGCGCTGAATCACTGCGAGAGCGAGAGCGGGAGCTCATACGAAAAAGGGAACAGCTCAAGATTCTTGAAAGTGAGGTACGTTGTAAACGTTCACGAATAAACTACGAGCGTGAAGTGTGTTCTTTACCATCTTTGCGTGCCTCTCGTGGTCAAGCCCGAAGCAAAAATACGCCACGAAACAGCCGTCATACTCGTGATCGTTGCCCTGACTTAGATGGAAATAGAAATGAGAAGCATAAATCAACATCAAGTTTTTTTGATGACTTTGTAAAATTATTAAAATCATAGTGAATCGTTTTCTGGCTCGAGTTTAAATAATGTCATACCCGAGTTTGACCCTATGTCAAAAGAGCAGACAGTAAATGTCTGGCTCGATAAAGTCGAGGAATGCTCAGAAATTTATAACTGGAACGATAAACAAACGATTCACTACGCCCTGCCAAAACTTACTGGACTTGCGAAGACCTGGTATCAGGGTCTACCCTCAATTAAGCATACATGGACTGAGTGGAAAGAATTTTTAAGAGCATCATTTCCAGCCACTGAAAATTACGCTGAATTATTAACTGATATGCTTAATAGACGGGTACACCCTGAGGAATCATTTGAGATGTATTACTTTGCAAAGATTAATCTTTTGAATAGATTGTAACATGTCAGAGGCTCCCTTTCCATGTTAGCATTATATGTAACCATAATATTGTTCTATTTTGAGTCGGTTAAATTCCATTCTTGTGTCTCACGGTAATTCAAACAGCTATATTTCTTTTCATATCTTAAGTGGACCTTGTTATTTGAAATTCTAGATACACCACTTGGAGAGTTTAGCTGATATAGTAAACCAATATATTAAGAAACTTATTTTTAAAATAATTTGAACTTTATTTCAATGTCATAAAGCTTTTTGCGTTATAAATTTTTGTGCAAAGTTAGTTTGGTTATTAATTTCAAGTGTTTGTTTAAAATACCAACTCGGATTTCACGGTAACGATAAAAGTTAAGTTATGACTGTAAAATATTCTATGCAAAATTGTACCATATTATTAAGAATTAAAAAAGGGCGTATCCCTACAATATGTGTCTATATAGAAAAACAAAGACGTTTAGAATAAAAAATTTAAAGACATCCCACCGACGAGAAGGAATAGTTTTGGCTACACCCATTAAGTAGGTCAATTTGGACCTTATGTTAATTAGGAAATAAAGAGTAATTTGTATAGGATAGTACGGAATCATGAAATTAAGGATTGGTTTAGGTGTTACCAATGGGGTGCAAGGAGTTTGCTAGAGCGGGGAAATCGGGATCTGGGAAGGGATTTCATAAAACCCCTTTGCGGGGAATTCTCGTGGCCATTCGCGAAGCGTTGGAGGAAGTTCTCTAGTGTAGGTTAGGTCTATTTAGGTTACCTATATTGTGTCCTGGTCTAGATTTTGCTAGTATCTTATGATGCTGGTAGAGTTCGGATTGGAGCATAATATGGTGTAATCTGTTGTGGGGTTTAACTTGAATATTTTTAGAGAAGTGCATTTTAGATTGTGTTTATTTAGTGGGTTTAATTGTTTTATTGGTTTGTGGTTTAAACAAGCGCTAGTGTTTGATATAATACTAGTGAGATCTAAATTATAAATCAATAAATTTAATAAGATTGTAAAGTTTGTTTTGTTCATAGTGTCATTTATAAACTATTTAGTGAATTGTAATTATTAGTTGTTTGTTGATTTGTGCCTAGACAAGTGCTAATGTAAGTAAATATATTGGTGAAATTTTACTTACAAATCAATATATTATTAAAGGTTGTAAAGTCATGTTTGGTTCATAGTGCAGTTTATTAATTTATGTTTTAATTGTGCTTAATATATATAGTGTTTTGACCTGGATTATTTTAGTGATATTTAGCTCTGGAATGATTTTGGTTGGAGTACTTTATATATTATTTTAAAGTTAGTTTTGCAATTTATCTCACAGCTTTCTTAAATAACTTATGGGGTAGAGAGAACTAATTCCGATCCAGTACAGTGCTGGGCAGATGGAGAGATAGGGCGGGTACCTTACGGTGACAACGACAGTCTTAATTCTCCTACTGTGCATTTTGATAATATCAGGTGGGTCCCTGACAGTTCCTGGGTTTACAAGGACAGGTTCTAACCCCTGGGGTCTGGACAATTTGGGTTGTCACCTAGACTTCTTAAAAAAGCCAGATTCTAGACCAACTATCCCATTACCTTTTTCCCGACCTACATCGGCTGTCCCAAACCCTATCGCTGATGCTGGTCCACGTGGAGAAATAGGGGGTCAGTTCTAAATCGAGGTGTCTCCACTCGTCTTAGTTAGCTGTAGCCTAGGAATTTCTCATTGCACTTCGAGAAATTACGCGAGTAAATTAAATGTACATCCCGGGATGTTAGTTTGCAATTATATCGATAGATTAGTTGGTTAGTTTAACTGTTAAGGCTAGGGTTTATATTTGTATGGTTTAGGGAATTGTAGGATTGATCAAGGTTTATAATTTTTATATAACAAAGCCATTAGATCTTCACAGTAGTTAGCTAGGTTCGCTTCCGATATATTTATGGCTATTTAAACTACATAGTACGAGTATAATTATGGGTTTATGGGTTAAATTTAAATAGCTGTAGCTAGGATGTAGTGTGGGTTTAGGGATTGTTAGAATTGTATTACATACACTTATTTATGACTCATTGACAAACCTGACATATTTATGATTTTGAATATAATTTGGTCCTTTGCAACACTACTGGTAGAAAATATATTGTGGGAAAAACATAACAAATAACCACAATATAATGTAGTATTTTAGAATCAATTTGCTTATAAAAGAAATATTTGTTTTGCCTGTCCCTTGGCAGTCTGTATGACGACTTCATTCTGTGTTCTAGATATCTGTAATTTTCACATTCGACCTTAAAAATACAAGGTCATATTATCATAAAAACTTTATTATTGAAAATATATATCAATGAGAGATTTACCCAAGCTAGATCGATGCAGAGCAAGATCGTGGTTTATTTTGGTCCGAAAGGTGATTCAAAATGACTACAACTATAGTTTGGTTAATATTATTTCATTGAATACCTACTAAAATATATTACAAAATTACAATATTCTGGGAAATTGGAGTGGATCAAATACAGCTGCTCTAACTACCAGTATTTTGTTATGTTAAATAGTCCCTTTGATGTCCTCTCATTTATGACGAAAAATGTCATAAAATAATGTTCAGGGCAAATGACGAGGTAGCCCTGTCATTATGAAAAGATGTCCCTTCAGGACCACATAATAGTTCCTTCAGAACTGGGGCGGGGGTCTGCCCTGGCAACTGGATGATGACCACGGATAGTCGCGGCGGAGCGGGCGACATCTATACCCCAAAAACAAAAATATTTGTAATGTGACATTTATTAGTGATCGTACTTTGACCATCAGACTATTACATTCGACAGACTTTACTTATTTTGACATACATTATTGAAGACTTAACTAAGACATTCTACAGACTTATAAAATTATGTTTTATTTACTATTTATTGATTGCAATTTAAATAAGACTTCATTTGATTAAGATGTACTTTACATTTGTTTTACAAACTGTATTTAAACTTACAATGATCTTTCTAAATACTCTGACTTATTTTACACTGGCATAATTCACGTTTTATTAATTATTTATCATTATTAGGATTTTTAGGCGTATTATTCATAACTCTTTCCTATTATGCGAAAAGGATTTCGGTTACTATTAACGGTTATGACGAAGGGTTCTACATAAACACAAGACGATCATTTGGCCAATCTACTGATCCAATTCAAGATATTAACTTATATATTTAGATTTGATTTAGGTTATTTACATTATTTTATAATAATTAATAAAGGTAATTACGGATTGCGGTATTTTTAAAGTTTTTTTAGAATTTTAGATTTTCTTATTGGAATTTTTAGTATTTTAGGCAAGTCTAGGTTTAGCTGATTAGGGTTAGTTAGGGAGAGTGGTGGGAGAGTGTTACAAGATGTAAAATATTTGGAAAGCAAGCTGTGGACTGTTTACTTTACGCGATTGATGACAGAGGTGTGTGCGTAGGCGCCCAGGCAGCTAAATTTGACAGGCCTGAAGATGTACTTGAGTTCTTTAAAACTATAAAATCTAATAATAAAAATCAAATAGATAATGCAAGTAATATGAACCGCGATAGGCGTCTAGGTAACACGAATAGTTATTCATTAAAGCCTAGTGATGTTAACGGTAGCGCATCTAAAAGTAATAGCCAGAAGGAAATTATTAAGTGCTTTAATTGTCAGGGCGTGGGACATCCTAGCTTTAAATGTCCCAAACCCTTATTAAAGTGTACTACTTGTAACTTTATTGGTCACGATTCTCTACATTGTACAAAAATGAAAGAAAATCCACCTAAGGAGTGATTCTACTGTTCATTAGAGAAATAATATCTTATTATGTCTAAAATTAAAGTGAAAATCTAGTATCATAATGAATAGCCATCTTCACTATCGCAAAATATACGGACTTGACTGTGATTAATATGATGCACTGATTGATAAAATGTAAATGTACCGACCTATAAATTTAATTGAATAGTAAATATAGTTATTTTGAATTAGTGTTATTTGAGTCGGGCATGATTGGCATATGAACTTGTCGCCCAGGAGTGGCTCAAATTCCACGAATGTCTATTGATTAAGTGAGTCTTGTAATCTTTATACGTGATATTTGTAAAAGCAAAGGATAGTAAGCGATGTTTGAGCCGGGCATGATTGGCGTATGAACTCGCCGCCCAGGAGTGGCTCAAACTGCATAAATTTGTGACTTGATGATTATATGATGATATAATGATGAATAGGGAGGAATGATTGAGTCGGGCAGGATTGGCGTATGAACTCGTCGCCCAGGAGTGGCTCAATCATATCCATAAATGATTGTGTGGTTGTGAAGGAAGTAACTTCCACACTTAGGGAGGGTGTCTGGAATCGGGCATGATTGGTGTACGAACTCACCGCCCAGGAGTGGTTCCAAACATCGCAGTCATGACAGTGAGGTAGTTGTGAGGAATAGCTCTCTTACTTTATGACTATAATTACAGTGATCTTTTGATTTAGGATTCTGTGAACTTGTATAAAATATTGAATTGATATATGAATTAACGTTATAATCTTAGATAGGTTATATTGTAATCTTTAGATCAATTTACGTGATATTGTGATTGGAGCGTACTTGTAAAAATTAGAATAAAATCTAGAACGAAGAGACTCGTTCCTGAAGGATGGCCGACTGTAACGTGACTATTAATATTGCACTGGCAACACCTTGCTAGCTAAATCGAAAAAACGAATGGCTACGTTACAACCGGTAGGTCACGGTTGACAGTTGACACTTGGGAACGAGACGTCTTCGCGTAAGGTTGGTGACATTTTGAATATTTATGTGTTTGCTTTAAATAGTTGAATATTTTGTACAATAAACATTTGATTCGTTAATTGTTGTTTAAAACTATCTTTTACCTTTGAAATATCGTAACAATCGTGTGGTGTAAAGCGGACGGGCCGCCGACGCGGCGATTTGCTAACGACTTCTTTCAGCTCCGTACAGCTCCTGCTTTATTACATTTGGGCGCAACTGTTTGCTAATTGGACTTAGAAAATACCACGGTGTGGAAAGATTGTTTGGTTTTTAGGGTTCCGTACCCAAAGGGTAAAAACGGGACCCTATTACTAAGACTCCGCTGTCCGTCTGTCTGTCACCAGACTGTATCTCATGAACCGTGTATTTCTGTTGCCGCTATAACAACAAATACTAAAAAGTACGGAACCCTCGGTGCGCGAATCAGACTCTCACTAGGCCGGTTTTTAGGGTTACCGTCAAAAATGTTTTTTGATAGGTACACACTTTTATTACCATCTGTTACTTTCTTTCCTTTGCATGTCTATCAAGTCCTTCTCGTTTTCGAGATTTTTCTAATGAGCCTAAACTCAATGTGTGTGTTTTTTCCATCGAAATGTTCCTTTGGCTGCCTTCTAACTGATAAGATTTGTGTGTAGCTTTGTAATGTTTTAATATGTATCTTTGTGTGTTATCTGTCGTGGCATCACCGAATGGGCCCTACGGAAGACCAGCGCTGGCTTTATAGGTAGCTAGCATTATGCTGAGTTGGGTCCATTTCGTGATGCACACTTGATGATCTCTTCTTTTCTTGCTGTTGTTGTCTGTACATGTTCGTACTTGTGTTGTGATCGTCACGAATAAATTTCTTTTATCTTTATCTTTATCTTTTATCTAATAATATTATTATTGCATTCTCATCGGAAATACGGATGTAGCGTAACATTAAAATGAGAGGTCTTATTGCGAGGATTTCAAATACTTAGTCGCCATCAGATAAATCGGAGCTGCCGATGTGATCAAAATATCTAAACACGCACTCTAACGCTTTGACAATAAAGGCGTGCTCAGATATTTGTGAGCACCTTGGCCGCTCCGATATATTTGATGGCGATTGTAAATTTTTTATAATTTTAAGTTAGAAACATTTACAATTATTAAAGAAAATAGGTAAAAAATTTGCATATTCTACAGGGTTAGTTAGGACCATCGAATATGTATGCAGGTTTCCTCACAATATTTTTCACATCACTAATTCGAAAAAGGGCTTTTTCTTCCCTGCTAGGAGGGATCAAAGTGGCACTTTTCTTCCCTGGTAAGGGGGTCAAAGTAACACTTTTCTGTTCTAGGACACTATTTCAACATTTTTTTGCGCATTTTTTTAGCTTAAATAATTTTTTAAAACATTATAATTACCTCATAGGTGATGTGAAAAGCAATATGTGTCACATGGTAGCAAAATTATTTCCATTTTGGGCGTAACACATTTGAATCCCTCACGACGCTCAGGATTCTACTTTAGAATCTTTCGCTTCGTTTAGGATTCAATTGTACGCCCTCGCCGTAAATATGTCATTTTGCTCCCTTGTGACACAATCTACTATTACTTAACCGAAAAGCAACTGATAAATATCAACGATATTTTGTACATAAATTTAACTTTATACTAAAGTTTCGATTCGAACCCACGATCTCCGTGTTGGAAGCACGGAATCTAATATAAAAATCAAACATAAAAATGATCTGAGTTCCAAAAGTAACAGGCTGTTTAAAAAACTCCGGTGTAGGTAAATTCGAACTAGCATTCCGATATAAAAATCATATCATTTTGTTAAATTACGCGCTTGCTATTAGCTCGTACTTGTTCCTACAGTCACTATCAATAGTAACGGATGAAACAACGCACTGTAAGAATTTGCCACACAACTTACTTACTTTAAACTGAAATAGATAACATACACTAAAGAAAAAGTGACCACCAAGTCCACCGGTAGCCGAGGCGGGAATCGAACCCGCGTCTTCAGCTTCGGCTAACGTCCTGACCCTAGACCCGGCCACGGCGGTATCCGTCCCAAATTCTCTGGTATTTGCCAATTTTGAAAGGCGCCTTTGATTTTTTCCCAAATACTTAGATATTTATATCTTCTTTTAATTATATTTACTAAGCATCAACGAGCTGATCCGTCGTGCTATGGTCTCGGCCAGTTTACTTAAATTTTTCCAAATACTTAGAGATATATCTCCACAGTTTGCATTTAAAACTATCCGCTACAATCTAATAGTTATTTACTCCATCCATAAAGTGGGTATGCACTGTGTGTACATGTATTGGCGCGAGCGAGACGGGCGAATAATAAAAAAATGACACCATTCGGATATCGGAATGTAAGCTCGAATTTTCCTCCTGGTCCAAATCGAGAACTTGGAAAACGCTACCTGTGCGAAAACTTATTTCGTCAACCTTTGTCGCTCCCCCAATTTTCCATCGAGATATGTACCCAGTTACGGAAATTGACAAAGTTGCGAATCTGGGGAATTATCGGAACTTTCCGCGCACAACAAAATTCAATAAGTGACTACCGTGATTGGTATGGGGGTGTGCCCGAATATACGATACAGCGGTTTGTAATGAACTGTCCCGGGTTCGATTCCGGCAATTATTTGTATAACATGGACGAATAAAACAAAAAGCAGCAAAGCAAACAAACAAAATGCATGTATTAAGAAGGGGCTAACGCAAAAATTGTAGTATTTATAATGATTTTTTTACACGTTTTCATCAAGGGAAAATATTATGAAAAAAACCGGATAAGTGCGAGTTGGACTCGCCCCCACCGAGCCACCGAGGGTTCCGTACTTTTTAGTATTTGTTGTTATAGCGGCAACAGAAATACATCATCTGCGAAAATTTCAACAGTCTAGCTATCACGATTCATGAGACACAGCTTGGTGACAGACGGACAGACAGACAGACGGACAGTCTTAGCAATAGGGTCCCGTTTTTACCCTTTGGGTACGGAACCCTAAAAATCCGACGGAAACTAGACTATATTTTCAAAGGGCAGACTTAGACCCAATCCAAAGCCTTAAAAGGTTAAAGTTGGAGGAAAAAACATCACGAAAACATGTATATTTTCAATTATTTTATTTTCATAACATATGTATAAATCCATACTATATAATATTATAAATGCGAAAGTCTGTCTGTCTGTCTGTCTGTGTGTTGCCTCTTCACGCTTAAACCGCTGAACCGATTCGAGTTGAAATTTGACATAGAGATAGTTCGAGTCCCGGGGAAGGACATAGGGTAGTGTTTATTCCAGAAATCGCCCTTTAGGGGGGTGAAAAGGGGGGGTGGAAATTTGTATGGGGAATCAATAAGCACTGAACCGATTTACATGAAATTGGGTATGGAGGTAGTTTGAGTCCCGGGGAAGGACATCGGGTAGTTCTGTTCCCAAAAATCTCTTCTTCTCTTCTCTTATCTTATCTTATCTTATCTATCTTTCGGACCATTGGGGATCTATAAAAAACAAGCTGGGTAAAAGATAAGTTACTCAAATTACAAATTCCACGCAGACGAAGTCGCGGGCAAAAGCTAGTAAACAAATAAACGTTAAACTTTAGTGTAAAATAGCAAGTGATAAATCTGAGCACCTTTTTAAACCGAAGTACATATAAATATTTTTAGAAGGTAAAAACCCCCTCGACGGCTACAATAAATATTGCATATATATTTATATTTTTTATAATTCGTGTACTTACTTATTTATAAGAGCATATACAAAAAAGCAAATACGAGATGGAGCGACGACCTAGTGAAGGTCGCGGGAATTCGGTGGATGCGAGCGGCACAGGATCGGTCGGAGTGGCAAACCTTGGGGGAGGCCTATGTCCAGCAGTGGACGTCTATCGGCTGACATGATGATGATGATGATACAAGAAAGATAAGTTAATCATCTTATCTTCCCTTCCATCACTTGCACCAGTACTTGACTTAACCGTTTACGATGTTTTCTTTTACCGAAGCATTACTTTATGTTCGGCACTAAACAAGGTTTTTACTTTATTGGCTCTTTATTGTTATTTTGTGCCTTACTCGTTACCTACATAGAAACTAATCTACCTTAATTTCATACATATAAAGGCTGTATTCGCGTGTAATTTCGTTTTGTTGACATGTAAGTTTAGTACGTAAATTGCAAAGTTCACGACTTTTTACATGGTTATAGGGTTGCCATGAATATGGGACATCGACCGGGACAATTGAGCATTTTTACAAGGACTGTTAAATTTAATTTATTTATTATACAATTTATTTATTTAACAGAAGCATACGAAGTACTCTGCCTTGGAACCAATGTATGATTTTATACCAGTTGCGGTGGTGACTGCAGGACCTTGGGGTGCGTAGGCTAAGGAGTTTGTGTCGGCGACTGAAAGATAGGGGTTGCGTTCCTCGCTCCGGATCGTACCTGGTCCAACAGATCTCCTTGGCAATTCAACGGGGCAACGCTGCCAGAGTCATGTGGACGTTTGGGCCGGCTACGGTCCGGGGTGCCACCTAGTTTAATTTAGTAGTTAAGATTGACAAAGCCTGTTGCGGATTACATCATTTGTAAGTAGATAACGAAGTCTGTTGCTGATTAGCTTTTGTGTCCACTTGACAAAGCCTGCGTTGCCGATCACGATCTATGCATGGACTCTTTATTAACTGTTTTTTTATTGTGACGTTATTTATTTATCGCAATCATGTTTATTATATACAGATGTTAAATAAAATGTTTTCGGTACATTACTGATACCTTGATAGGGAATATTGGTAGAAAAGGACATGATTAATTGATTATTATTCTCGTTTAGATTATCATTAAAATGTTCATTCAATGTGTAACTAGTTGCATTTTCTGATTTAAACAGTTTTAATTGTTTTAAACATGTTTGAGCAAAAGTAAAGTCGAGAAGTGAAAGTCGTGCGTTGGATGCGCGCCAATCACAAAGACGACCGTGAAGATCTTATCAAAACAAGTTTAAAACTAAATAAATTATTAAAATAGATTCAGACAAATAACGCACCGGAACGTATGGCGACCCTAGCCTAACTAGCTGTATTAATGTTGGTTATTGGCGTTATTGCGCGTTATTCCGGTACATTAGGTTCGAGTTTCGTTTACAGCAAACAGTCGTTTTGTTTATTGCTACATTAAATTAAGAAAGTTCGTGCTGTTACCTGTTAAACAATGTTATTTGTTAAATTTTACGCTTTTTAAATAACATTAGAAGATAAAGACTGGAGCAAAAGCGTGCAAGTTTATAGCAAAAGTCAAAGATAGATATAACTCCGTAATAGATGGATACAGTCTAAGGAAAAAACGTGCCTCGAAAATCAAGAAAATTTGATTCTCGTTCAGAGGGCGCTACTAGTTTTGGCCTACAGTCGTATAGATGGCGTTGACGGTTTCGTTTGTTATTTAACAATTTTAACGCATATCAGTGAAAGAACATGGGTCAAAATCATAAAAATAACTATATTTAAATACATTCTATCGTATTTTTATAAATCTTCATTTTTAGTCTTAAAGTGTGTCGACAGATGGCAGTGAATTTACTGGGGTTACAAAATTTACTATGACAGTACCGCTCTAGTATCAGTTACTCTATGATTTTAGTAAACATTTGAACAATATAACGCGGGACGTCGCGCATCGCAGCTCCGGACGGAGATGCGGAGAAAATTCGGACATTGGTGCGTTGTCTCCGCATGCGAGTCCGTTGCTCCGCGTCTCGCAAGTGTGACAACCACCACGCGGCGGCAGTGTGTCAACCACCTTAGATACGTATGCAGATTATTATTATTGGGGCGTTGTGGGGCTTTGAGTGTCACGTCGACCAAACAGTGATCTATTGTGACGGCCCTTTAAAGCTCATTACTAATGCCCGTTGAATCCAGAAAATTCCAGATTCTTTGGGCCGTAATGTTCTGTACCTCATAGGGTTGCAGTACGTGCCGCCCTAAGTAGGTACTTCTTTTTGACATTAGTGGTCCACAGGAACAGAGAATGTGCATTGCAGTCTCCTCTGACTCCTGGCAGAACCTGCATGTCGGATCTTGTATCTTTCCTATTTGAAACATGTGTTTGTTCAACTTGCAGTGTCCAGTCAGTATTCTAGTCACCGCGCAGGTTTTGTGTCTTTTGAGCCCTAGAAGCTCCTTAGCAACTTTGCTGTTGAACCCTTTGATTAGAGCTTTCGAGTATTTTTGTCCTTTGACGAACTTCCACCAATCGATTGCTCTCGTTTTTTCTAAGTTGCTGAGCAGAGAATATGCATCCCGTTTTGTGGTACGTATGCAGAAACTTGTTTTTTCCAATTCTAAACTAAGCTATGAAGTCTCAAAAGTGGTCACTCTTTTTAATGAATTGCTTATATGTGATGATTTCCCTAAGCGTCATTCTACATCTGTGCTTCCATCCTGTCCTCTACACACAACACAACAAACGCAATGACAAGATTTACGACTAGTATCATAAAAATTAAAGGTTTCTCAATACAATAGTGTTTAACACGGAAATTGCACGGCGGAAAGCATAAATAAGGGGAGTAAAGACGATCGAGCCGTGAAATCCGGCCGCGGTTAGGGGCCCGTGTGAACGAGCCTTATGCAACGCACTTCTTTAGTAATATTGTGATGTGATTGATATTTTCCTTTAACTTAAAACAATGACAAATGATCACTTAAAGAAAATAATAATTTATTGAACGCGTTTTTCATGCGAGGTAAGATGAAAAGTCGCCCATAATGCTGTGGCATACAGACGACTTTTTGTCTTACCCCTCATGTAAAACCGTTCAATGTTATCCCAACGGACCCTATACATTTTTAAATTAATCTTAGCGCCACTATCGCCCCGCTGTCGACCGTTTGTCCTCAAAATTCTAAAAGTCTTTACGGCATTCTTTATGATTTAGTGTGATTAGAATTTTTTTCCATCAAATTTTCTACAATCATCGTCTTCCTCGCGTTGTCCCGGCATTTTTGCCACAGCTCATGGGAGCCTGGGGTCCGCTTTTCAACTAATCTTAATTGGCGTAGGCACTAGTTTTTACGAAAGCGACTGCCATCTGACCTTCCAACCGAGAGGGGAAACTAGGCCTTGTTGGGATTTCACCGAAAAGCGACTGGTAAATACCAAATGATATTTCGTACATAAGTTCCGAAAAACTCATTTATACGAGCCGGGGTATGAACCCGAAACTCTGGATTGCAAGTCGCACGCTCTTACCGCTAGCTCACCAGCGCTTACCCATTCAATATCAAATTATTTACAATAAAAATAATAGTGAGTGAAACCGTACTGATCTAAATATTTTGAAATAAGTCTCACGAACAAAAACACACGAATATAAAGGTAACAAAATAAATTCGCGATAGACCCGTTTGTAAATGTGATTTAATGTGTTCAAACCGCGAAAGTTTAAAATGGTATATGTCTCACGATAGTTTAAGTTCGTTTATCTACAATAATTCACTAATTCACTAAATGTATTATTCTTATGTCTAAAAGTATCTTATGTACTATTCCCACCGACCGGCTGAAGTCGGGCCGCGCCGGAGCGCATTTTCAATGTGCGTTTTCATTATGTATGGCAGAAGCGATGGAGTCCGTCCGGAGCCGTCCGCGTCTGCGAGGAGCCGACCGGCTTGCGGCCATACAAAGGTGAAATGCGCTCGACTCCGCCCTTTAGGTGGGAATCGTAATTTAAAGGACATACTTATGTTTCGCGCAAATTTGACGAACTTACGAATCATACTAATTCGTTGCAAGGAACCCTTTGCGCAGGCGCAGCCGCAAAACACCCGATACGCTGAGAACGGAAGCTGGGTCCCTCCCGCACATAAATACGCGTCACTTGCCAATGTGCCGATTAACGGTAACTTGGGAAGGTGCATTGGGGTAATTACTGACTTTATGATTGGGATGCCTCCTGGTACACAAGTTGCCACGACAGAGATGGGTTGGGTAAATGAAGACGCATTTAAGTTGTGGATAAATTATTTCAATAGATATCAGACACAAGGAAAAGTAATTTTAATTTTGGATGGGCATGCATATCATACCAGCTTGTCCGTGGTTGATTTATGTGAATCTTATCTTATCTTATATTTTTATATGTATAGAAAAGTTTGAGAAGCTACTACCTATCTAGGTAGCCAAAATTTATCTAAACAGACCTTTTTTTATATTTTAAAATGTAAATTGTAAAATGTACCAAAAAAAACGAGAAAATCTTAAATTAAAAAATAAAGGGTTTCTATGAGGAATCAAGTCTCTTGGCGAACTTTGTAAAAAAATCAGCCAAGTGCGAGTCGGACTCGCGCACGAAGGGTTCCGTACCATTACGGATAAAACAGCAAAAAAATCACGTTTGTTGTATGGGAGCCCCATTTAAATATTTATATTATTCTGTTTTTAGTATTTGTTGTTATAGCGGCAACAGAAATACATCATCTGTGAAAATTTCAACTGTCTGTCTATCACGGTTCATGAGATACAGCCTGGTGACAGACAGACAGACGGACAGACGGACAGCGGAGTCTTAGTAATAGGGTCCCGTTTTTACCCTTTGGGTACAAAAAATTTGGAGAACGGTAGTTATCGTGACCGGTTAGCCTTAATATAATGGCTTTGACTGTGAAAACTCCTACTCCTAGGGCGAAAAATCAAATAAAATAATAATAAATATTCATTATTTGCTTAAAATATGGTACAATAAGATGGTATAGATAACATATTTCTGCACTAAAACATATATTGCTAGTTAGCATGCAAATGTACACTTAACCTAAACCCAACTAATACCTATTTAAATTCTACTTAATACTATTAAATACGTACTTTGCAGTTTTTTTCTTTATTTTAAGACATATTTCAGTTTATATTTTAAAAATTAAATCAGCTTTCGCAAGACTCTAGAACTATTTCCGCGCATACAGAAATCTCAAACCTTGTCTCTCTCTAAATGATCGAGTGCGCCCACCGAATTCATAACTGAATTGTCCAACTGTCAAAATGTCCAATTAAATGCCGACTCTATTCCACGCCTTGAGCCCGATTCAGATTAAACAATTTGTTATGGTTTTGAACTAGTTTTGATACGACCTTGAATATCACTCACGCTAATTGTTGATTGAATAAATTATTGATTGATTGATTGATTGAAAATTAAATGAAAGTCGTGCGTGAGGGTGGTATTCCATCTAAACTAAAATAAATGTCATATACTAAGAAAAAGTGACCAAGGCCTCCAGTGCCCCAGGCTGGAATCAAACCAGCGTCCTCTGCTATCGCGGCAGGACTGCCTGTGCCATTCGGCCACTACCGCCCTAGCCACTGGACGCCTTGGTCACTTTTTCTTAGTATATGACATTTATTTCAGTTTATAATTTATATAGTAGTGTTTCTACTTAGAATAAAAACAAATTAAAGTATTTTCTGTAAATAATTTAATTTGTTTTAATACCTATAAATTCCGGTATTCCATCTGTCCAATTTCATAATCATAATCATCATTAATTAATAATATAAAATTACATGTTGTGTATGTATATAGTAGGTATTAAATAATATTATCCTTATTTTTCTATGACATAGGTTTACTTAACTATAAATAGCTATTTGAAGTCATAGAACGTTAAATATTGATGCACTTTTTGCAGTAAAGATTTCACGCGGTAGGCAATTGTACACTTTTCGACCCATTACATTAGTTAGCCTTTTAGTTTTCGCAAGTCTGTGCGATGGAAGTGGCAGGCAGCATTCCAGCGCTCGCACTGCGCGTTGCGTGGGTACCACGTAGGTACCTACATATAGGCGGGATTTCTTTGTCCAATGTGCATTACGTCTAACTCTCTCGTTAAGCCAAATATGAGACGCAAATACATATTGGACCAAGATATTGGACAGATGGAATACCATCCTGAGATTCGCGCCAATCGCCAAGACAATCGTCAAGAACGTGTCAAAACCATAACAAATCGTTGAATCTAAATCGGGCATCTTGGCAATGTGTCATACGATTGTAAACAGGTATATTTATGTATCTACCATCTTTCATGTAACCTATGTTTAACAAAATAAATAAACTGAACTGACCTGAACTGAATACAGGAGCAAATACCTAGGGACTCCGTGCACACTGAAGGAGGCAGCTAGCAACCTGAAGACACTGTTAGGTTTTGTGGAGGAGCTGGGGTGGCTAGAGTAGCGCTACCTCGTTCCACGCAAAATAGGCACAATGGTTGTCGATTTGCGGAAAATTCCCAGGAAAACTAATTACTACTGCAGTAATGCTGGTGTAGACTAAGTCCGAATGGTATCTTTATCCAATTTAATCATTTCGCAACATCTTATTAAAGCAACCCGAATACGGCCCCAGAGCCTGGATGTCAGGCGTTCCTTTTTAACGTCTCAATGGATATCAAATTGCTGAATAGTGAGTAGGGTCCGGCATTGTTTCCGCAATTCAATATTAATTGAACTTGAATTGCTATTTCTTCTGACGATAATTGCTCCAGTTTTTACTGGATTTCAAAATTCCAAAAGGAGTTCTCAATTCGGTCGTATGTTTTATGTTTCTTTTTATGTTTATTTAGTTCTGTCACAGATTAATAAATAGTTACGTTCTGTCATGTTAGTGTTTGTTTGTTTAGCTCTGTCATTTTTAGGGTTCCGTACCCAAAGGGTAAAAACGGGACCCTATTACTAAGACTCCGCTGTCCGTCTGTCCGTCCGTCTGTCCGTCTGTCCGTCCGTCTGTCCGTCTGTCCGTCTGTCCGTCTGTCCGTCTGTCCGTCTGTCCGTCTGTCCGTCTGTCCGTCTGTCCGTCTGTCCGTCTGTCCGTCTGTCCGTCTGTCCGTCTGTCCGTCTGTCCGTCTGTCCGTCTGTCCGTCTGTCCGTCTGTCCGTCTGTCCGTCTGTCCGTCTGTCCGTCTGTCCGTCTGTCCGTCTGTCCGTCTGTCCGTCTGTCCGTCTGTCCGTCTGTCCGTCTGTCCGTCTGTCCGTCTGTCCGTCTGTCCGTCTGTCCGTCTGTCTGTCTGTCACCAGGCTGTATCTCATGAACCGTGATAGCTAGACAGTTAAAATTTTCACAGATAATGTATTTCTGTTGCCGCTATAACAACAAATACTAAAAACAGAATAATATAAATATTTATAATTTATAAATACAACAAACGTGATTTTTTTGCTGTTTTTTCCGTAATGGTACGGAACCCTTCGTGCGCGAGTCCGACTCGCATTTGGCCGGTTTTTCTCAACTGATTTGGAATATTTTTCGTCGCTGTAAATGTACAAAATGCCTGGAAAATGTAATTGTCAACCGCACATAGCAATGACTGGACTGTGCAAACATGGGTATATTTGTTCGCCGCTAACTGTCCGTCTGGTTTAGCTATCGTGGGCTTAGTCTGACGTATTGGTGCTGGTTACTGTGCGTATTTTATTACCACTGTTTGCCTGTGTATTTAACTTAATATTTAATGAATTAATAATATATTAATAATCTATTGGAATCTTTGATCCTTTTAGGGATGAATGCTATGGCAAAAGAATGTTAGGGATGAATGTTGATGGACGGAGAGCGAATGGTAGACCTAAAAAGCGATGGATGGATTGTGTGAAAGAGGATATGAGAAAGAAAGGAGTGAGTGCTGAGGTGACGAAAGATAGAGGAGAATGGAAGAGAAAAACATGCTGTGCCGACCCCACATAACGTGGGATAAGGGCAGGAAGAAAAGAAGAAGAAGAGATCCTTTTAGGGTAAATGTAAAGTCTAAGTTTTTATTATTACCCCGTTTAAGGTTTACTATACCTACATTCAATCGTCCAAAATATTGCTTTAAAATCGCACCTCCGGACCTTAACCAATGAACCATACTTTAAAATACCTAAAAAAATACCAATGAATATGGGAATAGGCTCTGGCCAATATACCTACCTAGAATCCTAAACAGCTTACCCAAACAAGTAGTAGAAATGTTAGAAAAACATCCTGATAAAGCAAAGAATACACTTAAGAAAGCACTGATTAACACTAACTAATGTAAGTTAAAACTAATATAAAATAACATGTAAGCACTAACTAAAACAAATAACACATAAGGCTAAGCTGTTAAAATAATCTCAAAATATAGAGATTGTAACTGAGTAAAGACGAATGTTTACCTCTTATGTAATAAACAGTTTAAATTTTAAAATTTTTAATTTTTTTTAAATGATTTATCCATTCCTAATCCATTTTTCCGTAATTTTATTCAAGCAAGTAAAAGCAATGTATTTGCATAGAAATCTTTGGCAAATGATTATTTAGCATGACCTATGCGAAAAAACAATTTGACCAAATCAAATAATTTGATATGAAATAAGTTTGGTAAGATGGTTTCTCAACAATTTCAACTAAAATTGCTGGAAAATTTTATTAGGCGAAAAAAGATATAAAATAGCGTATATTTATACTGCCTTATTATACTTAAGTACGTAAAAGAAAAGAGGCCAGAGCTAGCACGGTCATCGGCCCGTAACCAATGCTCTATTGGGACCATTAATCCAGGAATAAGATAATTCATAGCCGAGCCTACGCATCAATTAGAAATCTGCGTCCACGTCATTAGTCCGAGAAAACAACCATTAGTGGTTGATTAATTGCAGGCCGTAAATAAAAATACGGGGGATCATTGCGCGTTGAGTGTGAAGCTGAGGAATGGGTCAGTAAAGATTTAGTAGGGATTTTTCCCGGTTAGTTTGTGAAAGTGTTGTGAAAACTTGTTCAAAATATTTCTAACTAGCGACCCGCCCCGGCTTCGCACGGATAGCTCCACTAATTTACACAAAACCTTTACAAATTATACATATAAACCTTCCTCTTGAATCACTCTATCTATTAAAGCGCATCAAAATCCGTTGCCTAGTTTTAAAGATCTAAGCATACATAGGGACAGACATACATACAGACCGGAAAGCGACTTTGTTTTATACTTTTTTTTTATACCACGTCGGTGGCAATCAAGCATACGGCCCGCCTGATGGTAAGCAGTTACCGTAGCCTACTACACTATACTATAGTAAAGATAAAAATAAAACGGTAAGAAGCGATTATCAATTTTATAACATTGGTAGCCAAACGGTAAAGTTAAAGTTTACATTTGCAATGTTGTCAAACGTAATTACTGCGGGCGATGTCACTGTCAATTTCCTTGATAAATTGCGTTGATGTCATTGCCGTATTTCTGTCACGATTAGAAGGTTTAGTTCGTCACTTATTTTATCTAGAAGAGTGACATCGTCCGCGTCCATACTGCAGAAATCACGCTGCAGCAGCAGCTAGGTGACGTTCGGATGTCCATGCCTGGCCGATCGAAACGCAACTGTCACTGTCGCACTAATATGGAAGAGTGATAGAGAGACACAAAGCGTTTCGTTGTCGAAGCGATAGCGATTGTCACCTTGACTAGGCCGGCTGTTCCCCATTTTAAGCCGGTTAAAAAAACATGTGTTAAGAGGCCGGTGTCGATTTTAGTCGCAAAAATGTAAAATTGATAGATTTAGTCGGTGAAATTGTACACCTTTTGTTACCTAATTGAAATAACAAGTACTGGTTTGTATTAGCGCATCTTCTTATCTTACCTTTTATCAGATCAATTTGTTGAAAACAGACTCACTAAATTAGTAATGTTTGCTTTTCTGATGGACGTTTAGGTAAACGCGCGTAAAGCACTGATTTTGTCGCTATTATTTGTAAATTTCGTAAAGTTTGGACGGCTAAACATGGTAATTTTGTATTACACATATCCTGTACTTGACGTTTATCAGACTACATTTTTATTATTATGACTTTGAAGTAGTGTAAATGAAAGTCAGACGAAATCAATTTTCTCCAGAAATTACTTCAAAACAAGTGACAACTTCTCTGAAAATCGACTTAATTTCAACGTAATTTTGATACTTAAACAATCTACAACATTTGTTAAAACTATTTTTATACATCAATTTGTATAATTTACCACCATAAATTTTTGATAATTTTTTTAAAAACTGCCCCTTCTTTTCATTTATTACTGATGACGCACGCTTGCGACCTCATTATTAAAAGGCAAGATGAGAAGACGTGCTAATAGAAACCAATACTTGTTATTTAGATATTACGTAACAAAACGTGTATAATTTCAACGACTTAATCTATCAATTTAAAATTTTTGCTCCAAAATCGACTACGGCCTCTTAATCCATAAGGAATGGTCACAAAGCATCGCTAACTGCTTAATTATTCCAATATTTTCAACTAAAAAGTTAACGAGACCTACGTCACCCTCGCAAATTTCACTCCTTTCTTTTATAATCTTGAAGAAACCATATTTACTGTTTAGTCAAGATTCAGATGTTACTTTTTCAGCCATGGGGGCCAAAAACATCGTTAACCGCTTAAATATTTCAATATTTTAACTAAAAAGTTAACTAGACGCACCCTCACTCCCTTTTATACTTCAAGTTTTTCTTAGCAAACTTCCCTTGCGTACCTTTGGGCGTGATGGTCATTAAGAAAGTAATTATTTTCTTTTTTCAACGACTTCTTTGTCTTGAGTTTGTTTAATTGCCAAAGTTGGTGAAAAATTAACGAATCGACGATGAATAAATTTTCTTTTAAAGGGAATTTAAGCGTTGTTTAAAGTTAATATGTTTTGTCTTGTTTGAATTTATTGCGGGTTACTGAATCTAATTATTTTTTATTCAAGTACGAAATTCTGTTGAGTATTTAATCCTATTAAAAGTAGGATCTTTCATCTTAAAGTAAGAAAAAGTTGATAATTGAAGTTATATTTTAACCACCATGTCTATAAGGTTAAGAACTTTTTTAATAAGTATGAGTTAAGGTTACGCGTGTTTTAGGGTTCCGTACCCAAAGGGTAAAAACGGGACCCTATTACTAAGACTCCGCTGTCCGTCTGTCCGTCCGTCTGTCCGTCTGTCCGCCTGTCTGTCAGTCACCAGGCTGTATCTCATGAACCGTGATAGCTAGACAGTTGAAATTTTCACAGATGATGTACTTCTGTTGCTATAACAACACATACTAAAAACAGAATAATATAAATATTTAAATGGGTCTCCCATACAACAAACGTGATTTTTTTGCTGTTTTTTCCGTAATGGTACGGAACCCTTCGTGCGCGAGTCCGACTCGCACTTGGCCGGTTTTTTAGTACCTGTGTTAATACCACGTCTGTGTTAAGTACGTAGTTATTAGGTACATACTTACATACATAGGTACATTGCAAGTTAATAAAAAGCTAGTATAATAGCGTTCTCTAATTTCAAATCTTAACACAACCTAACTTTTAGGGTTCCGTACCCAAAGGGTGAAAATGGAACCCGATTACTAAGACTCCGCTGTCCATCTGTCCGTCTGTCCGTCAGTCCGTCTGTCCGTCTGTCCGTCTGTCCGTCTGTCCGTCTGTCGGTATGCCTGTCTGTCACCAGGCTGTATCTGTCTCTCATGAACCGTGATAGCTAGACCGTTGAATTTTTCACAGATGATGTATTTCTGTTGCCGCTATAACAACAAATACTAAAAAGTACGGAACCCTCGGTGCGCGAGTCAGACTCGCACTTGGCCGGTTTTTTTAAATAGACAACGCAATATGGTTTACAAACAATAACCACTTACTCGTAAAGAGCCCAATCCATCTCATCCCCTATTTTACGGAGTCTATTGATTGATGTATTGCAATACATCAATCACGTTGTTTTACTGAGACAGTTATTATCGTGCTCTAAAACGATGACACGGACTAAACGTCAAAAATATGTATACACGACCTTATAGCATAGTCATCAAGGTCGTTTATAGATATTGTGGCCATTGATCTGTTTAGATATTTAAGACAGTTTTGTATAAAGGTGGGGGCAGATAGGACCTTGTTGTTTTAAAGGTGATAGTTTGGTTTTTTTGTTTGTGTATGGTCATCAATTTTGGGGACCCTAAAATATGTAATATTGTTGCAAACAATCTTTTTACTTTGCAGGAAAATATAAATGTTTGCGTCTTGTTATAAGAAAAAACCGGCCAAGTGCGAGTCGGACTCGCGTTCCAAGGGTTCCGTACATTACACAATTTAAACAATGTATTTTTTATGCGAAATGTCTTTAAAAATCCGTAGGGGTCAGATCAAAAACTAAGTAATTAAGTCCGACTCGCGCTTGACTGCACATTTCTAATAGGTTTTCCGGTGATCTATAGGTAAAGATCTATTTTGTGTATTTTTTTCAAAATTTTTGGCTCAGTAGTTTCGGAGATAAAGAGGGGGAATGGTCATTTTTTGCCTATTTTCTTGAATAACTTCTAAACTGTTTGTCCTAAAATTATATAAAAATATATTTGAGATTCTCACAATTAGCTCTTTCATATTATATGTAACACGATATAGTTTGACAAACTTTATTTTTTAATTTTCTCATTTACCCCCCATAAGTGGCCCCCGTGTTTAAAATTAATTTATTTACGTTACATGTCCATCTTTGGGTCACAAACTTACATATGTGTACCAAATTTCAACTTAATTGGTCCAGTAGTTTTGGAGAAAATAGGCTGTGACAGTAGCGATTATCGTTTTAATTTTTCTAGTATTATTCCTCCACCTTCCACCTAACAACCATCTCTTTTTAGCGCAGTGGTTGACTGGTAGAGAATGATTGATGAGAGTATAATTTTATATGCAATAAAGTTTAAATGAATAAACTAACTAACTATTTTGGCTCAGTGATCCAAAAATAATCTTGGCCTCCGAAACGAGAGCGTGCGTGTACCTGTCCCGATCCTGCGCAACTTCCTGCCAGTTACTGAGGGCCTACTGCGAACCACATTTAACGTTTTGCCTCTCTGTCACACTTGTAAATTCGTACGTAAGTGTGACAGGGAGGCAATACGTGGTTCGCGGTAGACCCTCTGACGCGAAGCTGAAGCAGAGCCGCCGTCAGTCTTTTCAGCGATATAATAAGGGGCTTCCGCGAACCACGTTCGACGTGTTGCCTCCCTGTCACACTTACGTACGAATTTACAAGTGCGACAGAGAGGAAACACGTCGAACGTGGTTCGTGGTAGGCCCTCTGAGCCGACCAGTCAGTACTTGTATACCTGTGATACTTGTGTAGGTATATACTTGTGATATTGATAGAATTACATTCCGGTTTTTTTTTTAATAAAAATTTAAACCACACGAATGAAAAGAAAGAATATTTTAATTATCCTTTTAAAGTCATTCATTAAAGTCAAATATTTCGGCACCCGACGCGGCGGTGAATTAATAATTTCAATCTTTCCTTCCGCGAGATATCCCGAGGGGCTCGGAGGGTTTCGGATAGATAGGGGTTGAAATCAATTTCAGCTGATTGTGTTAATTCTTTATGCATTCATCGACCATGTTCAAGAAATGTTACTTTTTGTAGATTCATCTCGTATCGTGGAAGCTTGAAACTTGTAAATTCGGATGTCAACTGTTACTGCATTACCGTTGCAGTGTCGTTATTGCCACCGCTGTATCTGTCAATATCTTTTAATTTGTAAAATTATATTTCCGCCTCGATTATGATGGTATATCCGTCACTCAAGGTGAAATAAATAAAATATATTTTATAATAGAAAAAAGGTCCCTAAAGTCAGAGAAAGCTATCATAGATAGTATCTATCTAAAATAGGACCCACATAGGACCATATTGTCCTATGCAAAAGTTCTTTTGAAATTATATTTTTAAGGTCCATTTAAAATATCTCGATGCTCTGAATGAGTTCGTTATTTTATCCAATCTGTGAAGAATTATTCCAGCGATAATGAATAGCAATTCACAGAAAATCATGAATGAAACAATTTGGGGAGATTTTGAGTCAAACTAGTGCTGGTAAAGCTTGAGACTTTTCACCCTTAATTTAAGACTCGACGTCATTTTTAAGCTCGAGTAAGTTCATTTAAAAGTTCTAAAGGGATTTAAATAATTTTGAAGACTTGTTCCCTTTAATTGATGATTTATTATTTATATACACGAAGTCTTACAAAAGTGTTAGATAATATTAAGTTGTAGAATGAACCTCTCCCGCGGTATTTCCGGACTGTTAGGACCTGTAAGAAAAGAGTGAACTCCCATTTTTAAACCAGTTAAGTGTAGTTTAAAAAAACCGACCAAGTGCGAGTCGGACTCGCGTTCCAAGGGTTCCGTACATTATAAAAATTTTAACAATGTATTTTTATTTATGTGAAACGTGAGTGGAACGTAGGAGTCGGATCAAAAACGAAGTAATTAAGTCCGACTCACGCATGACTGCATATTTCTAATAGATTTTACTGTCATCTATAGGTAAAGAACTATTTTGTGTATTTTTTTTTTTAATTTTAGACCCAGTAGTTTCGGAGATAAAGGGGGAATGGTAATTTTTTGCCTATTCTTAAATAACTTCTAAAATATATATCCTAAATATAAAGAAATAATAATTGGGATTCTCACAATGAGGTCTTTCATTTGGTATGTAACACGACATAGTTTGAAACACTTTATTTTTTAATTTTCTCATTTACCCCCCAAAAGTGGATCCCGTGTTTAAAATTCATTTATTTACATTACATGTCCGTCTTTGGGTCATACATATGTATACCAAATTTCAACTTAATTGGTCCAGTAGTTTTGGAGAAAATAGGCTGTGACACGGACAGACAGACACACAAGAGATCCTATAAGGGTTCCGTTTTTTCCTTTTGAGGTATGGAACCCTAAAAACTAAGTTTTTAATTAAAAAGTAAATAATAAATTTATTAATTAAGTTTTGAAATTCTCCTAAGACTCGATTGCATGCCAACACTACTCCAAACGGCCGATAAGTCGAAAAATACTAATGATTCAGTTATCAGTGCCGTAAACACAATTAGAATTAGATATAATTGGGCGTGGGCGTTAATAACCGACGCCAGTAACGACGCCGTGGGGGCCGGCCTCACTTACGGCGAGTCAGATAGTCAGTGGAAAAATGTCATGTCTTCAACTATTTTCAAGTAAAGATATATATATATATATACGCGATTAAAAATCCGATCTGATACGCGATCCGTTTTCATAGTTTTATTTCATGAGTAACTATCGCGGTAACCGAAGACAAGTACACCGTACGGATTGGAAGTTTTAACTTATAACTTAAGGTTTATATTTATACCTATTGCCTAATTGAAACGGATCCTGATAAGTTAACAAGTGAGTAATGGTGACTTAGTAGATCTATATATAGTTAAGCAATGCATGTGATGCAGGAACGTACTTACTTTCAAAATGCCATACGCCGGCTCACACCGGGCCGCACCCGACTCCGCAGCGCGAGTTTATTATGTCTCCCTGAAGAGACATCGGCAGCTATCTTCAAACCCGACTTTATTTAAATTCGCTCCTCTTATTATATTCCTACATAAAGCCCTCACACTTTGCTTGGGAAAGATAATAATTATGGTACCTAACCTATCTTCCATCGGTTTATATTATATATGTATATCCACCATGTGTCACCGATATAGCTCGCAGAATTGCAAACCTTAAGTGGCAGTGGGCGGGGCACATTGCTCGCAGAACTGATGGCCGGTGGGGCCGGAAGGTTCTGGAGTGGCGTCCGCGTACCGGAAGACGAACTGCCGGTAGGCCTCCAACGAGATGGAGCGACGACCTGGTGAAAGTCGCGGGAATTCGGTGGTTGCGAGCGGCACAGGATCGGTCGGAGTGGCGAGCCTTGGGGGAGGCCTATGTCCAGCAGTGGACGTCTATCGGCTGACATGATGATGATGATGATGATCCACCATGTGTATCAAAACCCGCTTTTAGTAAATGTGTGACATTGTCGCTTGTCGATAAGGTTGATTTCTAATTGAAGCGATCTGGAAATAGCGCCTTACTGACAAGCGACAATGAATAAGTACCCTTTTGGTTGAAAATGGCACATGTTTCCCCAATTAAAACTAGTTTCGAAGACACGTAGGTATATCTACGCGTCCATGTCGTGCTTTCGCCCTGTAAAAACGCGGCGCCCGCACGAGTTACGATGGCGTTAGTGCCAACGCTACAGGTTTAGGAGCTGCATACATTCACGACATTATTTCCGGCGAGGGCAAATACGCGCCACCAGGGAATAATTATTCCCTTGGAAGTACGGTAAAGATCCCTCAGATACATTCGTCGTTATACTTGTTTAACATATATTTGCTACGTAACGTGTGTACTTGTTTTGTGCAATATGTTGCTTTTATTACTTGACTTATTGTCCTATGTCCCCTAGGTGGGGCAGAGGGCGTCCACAGTGCGCCGCCATCTGGATCGGTCTTGAGCTTCGTGCTTGACTTCGCTCCAAGTCTTCCCAATAGCCTTCGCCTCTGCAATGATAGTCCGGCGCCAGGTCTGCTTTTGACGGCAACGTTTCCTCTTTCCTTGGGGATTCCAGTCTAGGGCTTGCTTTTATTACTACAGACTTATATATTACATACTATTTAATAACTCCATATGTTAATATGCGACAATTAAATTTATTCTCCTACGTCAAGGAATTTAATTTCAGTACCATTTCTATTTATATTTATTTATTACAAAATATATAAGCATTACAGTGAACAGAAACCAAGTCGCTTATATACTAGGACAATTCATAATATAGATTTAGATTTAGATTTAGATATTTATTCTCATAATATAAAATTACAATATAAATTATCTTAGACTAATCTACACGAATTTATATTATGATCGTCAGTACATACAATTTACATTATTTGATAAATTCAAAAATACAATTTTATTACATAATATACATTACATTATCAAATAAATTCAAAATTACAATTTAAAAATGTCTGAGTAAGTAATCATAATTTTATCCACTTATGTCAAAAACAAAAATATATACATTTAGATAGAAATTATCACAAAAAATAGTCTCGCCGGCAACGCAGCCATAGGGGACAAGGGCTTAAGAGCCATGTCTTACCTTGTCACAGTGACTATAATATGAAATCCCTAGCGACTTTCATATCGATTGTCACTGTGACCTGGTTAGCCCTTAAAAATATTGTAAGTTAGTTTTTAAATTAGAGATATTTTTTGTGGAATAATATTTGTCATTGCAATACGTTATTAATGAGCACACATGACAAAAAAATAAATAAGAACAAATTGAAAAAGGCGGTTGCAGAGATTTCAGTCCCATGACAAATTATTTGCGTCCCATTAACTGAATAACATTATTTACACACATACATACATAATAATCACGCCTATTTCCCGGAGGGGTAGGCAGAGACCACGGATTTCCACTTGCTACGATCCTGACATACCTCTTTCGCTTTCCTTCACTTTCATAACATTCCTCATACACGCTCGCCGGTTTAGGGTGCTCTTGACCTGGCCTTTCTTCAGGATTTCCCCGATCTGATCAGAGAAAGTCCGCCGAGGTCTGCCCCTTCCAACTCCCGTTTCTACCTCTCCCTTATACACTCTCTTTGTTAGCTTTCATTAACATTATTTACTAAACCATATTGTTTAATTTCCGACATATTCTCAAATGTCAACCGCAGAGGCTCGATTTGATTGATTTTTATGGCAGCCCGTGATATGACCACTCCAATAATGGGTCTGTGAGAGTACCTAAAGTACCACCGGTTCTAACCCTACACCACAGCCCTGAGAAGATATGCCGGCGCAAGAAACTCAAATCATTTAAATACTTATGTTGTTTTTTCGAAGTGTCGTTGTGAGCTGTATACCTCACCAATAACCATTATTTTAAAAAATCCAAAAACTAAATCGCAAAATAAATGATGAAGAACTTGCTCCAAAACTTTCACGAGCATCGGTTGAGAAATGCGACAAGGAGGAGTAGTCTAATTGTAAGATAGACGTCCATAGGCTACGGTGACTGCTTACCATCAGGCCCGTATGCTTGTTTGCCACCGATGTGGTATTAAAAAAAAGAACAGGTTTTTTTTTATGAAATAGGAGGCAAACGAGCAGACGGATCACCTGATGGTAAGCGATTACCGCCGCCCATGGACACCCGCAACACGGGTTGTAAGTGCGTTGCCGGCCTTTAAGATGGGAATACGCTCTTTTCTTGAAGGTTTGAAGGTCATATCGGTCCGAAAATACCGCAGGCGACAGTTCATTCCACAGTTTAGCTGTGCGAGGCAGGAAGTTTCTAGAGAAACGCACAGTTGAGGACTGCCAACCATCTAAGTGGTGAGGATGGTAATGTTGTCGCGTAGGGCGATGGCGGAAAGAAGCTGCAGGGATTAATCCGAACAATTCCTCGGAGCACTCCCCGTTATACACGCGATAGAAAATGCAGAGCGAGGCCACATCTCTACGCAGCGCCAAGGAGTCAAGCCGTTCCGAAATACGCTGGCAGTCGACAATTCGACAATTCGAGTCGCTCTTCGCTGGATGCGGTCCAGAGGGAGAAGCTGGTATTGGGGTGCCCCTGCCCATAGATGAGAACAGTATTCCATGTGTGGGCGAACCTGCGCTTTATACAGCTGTAGGCGGTGGGCCGGCGTGAAATACTGTCTCGATCTGTTGAGCACATCGAGCTTTTAGAGGCTAATTTGGCCTTAGAGGGCTAAATGGCCGCGGAACTGGACTTCACTCGAAATGTCGACGCCGAGGATTCCGATACTGGCTGCGGCAGTCAGGGGAGTGCTCTCAAAACGAGGTGATACGACAAACTCTAACTTTTATGAAGCGGATCTGGATTTGTCATGGGTACGATCTGTCAGTGTCAAAACTAACATTTCTGGTTGTAGAATTCTGTCTCCATGGTTCGAAAGAATAATTATCAACGATAGTTATCTTCATAATTATCGCGATAATTATCGTGATTTTTATGCCTGATAATTATCGATTTAACCCAAAATTTACAAAGATTCTAAGACGAGATTTTTAAATTTACTAAAGAATTCAAAGGAAATAAATATAGCACCATCCATACCGGGAATAATTATCCGATATTTATCGTATAATTATAGGATAATTATCGCGATAATTATCAAAGACTATAATTATCTGGATAATTTCGAACCCTGTCTGTCCCATTGTCTAGCATGCATGTGGCATGTGGCTAGCATGAGTTGTGTTCTCGCGCGCGAGTCCATACTTTAAGACGCGCTAGATGTATGGAGTCGCGCGCGAGAACGCAACCCAGATGATGATGATGATGATGATGATGATAGAAGATGAAATCGAGGGAACTCTTCAAGTACTTACTTTATTATTTTATACCTGCATTTTCGTCTCGAAAAGCGATATTTGGTTAAGTAAAAAGGCTACTGATGACGATTGACGACCCAAAGAAAATAGCATACTGTTCCGTAAAGTCTGTTCTCTATTTGTTAAAGGTTATTCATTTTATATTTATCTAAACCAGCGATATCCTGAAACATGAAAAATCGAGATCGAACACGTCGTCCCCAAGAGAACACATCAAACAGCAAAAGGAACGTGTAATGATACACTTATTTGCGCTCCCGACGCTCATTACAAAATCACGTATGACATAAAAAGTACACAAGATACTCCCCTGTTGGCAACCCTAACTGAAACAGATGACTCCGATCGAAAATCTACCTTAGCGCCATGACTTTGAGTTGGTTTTCGAAAGGGTTTACGGAGAGTTATGACGCTGTGGAAGATCTCAATCAGTACATCAAAGTGGTAGATCAAAGCTTTGATAGCAGTTGTTCCAGTCGCAGGAGCAGGCGCGAGTTGGAGTCGTCCTGATTATTGCTCAGTATTGATTTGTATGTTTTTTTAAAGCTTTATGGTGGCCAGAACGATTTTTTCAATCAAATTTTTCTTTAAAAAATTCCACAAGTTTGATCGCTTGTGGTGGTGGATGGGAGAACTGAGTGACTAACTTTCTAAAAAATAGTTTTACTAATTAGGTATTTATTATTTGTGCCATTTTCAACCAAAAGGGTACTTATTGTCGCTTTTCAGTAAGGCGCTATTTCCATATAGCTTCAATTACAAATCAACCTTATCGACAAGCGACAATATGGTACCTTTTGGTTGAAAACGTCACATTCATAGGTCAACCGTTTAACTGAGGCGGTTGGTAAGAAGTAATTATCATTAAAGGTTGAAGGTCTGGTTGCATGAAGCTGGTTTGTATTATGTTCAGCAAGTAAAAATTTAATGTACTCGCATTTATAAACTAATATTGGATTTGGTTACCGCTAAACCCCGCCGCCACATCAGAATGTATTTTAAATTCATTATGCGCGATATAATTCGTTAAATTGTTTTATTTTATTTATAAGTACAAGAATGTCTCAAGGCGTTAAGTCCGTCATTTGTACTCTTTTTGTGTCAATTTGTGCAATAAAGTTTTAAATGAATAAACTTGTTTTAGTCTCAAATCTCAGCTAACTTCTACTAGACTCTTCACTACGCAACTTTTGTACGAACCGCCTGAGATACGTGGTACTGGTACCTAAACCTATTGATTGCTATCTTGATATCCGTTAAAATTCAGGTGACTCTTAGTGCCAGTTGCACCATCCGCACTTGACAGACTGATCAACGTCACCCGGTGCGCCGCGGCGGTTTACTGTGAAACTTTCCCTACAATAAATTTTAGCGAACTCTTTAAGGCGGTTCCCTGAGCCAGAAGGCGAAAAATCTCCTTACATGATCATGTTTTTCTAAGAGGCGTTGATATTAGTAGACGTGGAAAAAATATATGTAGTTCTTGACTATATTATCTTTAATAACATAACTTCCGATACACGAATTATGAAACTTCGCTCGATACAATTAATTCCCAAAGTAACCTCTAACTCGGACTTTTAATCCAACTTTACTCGGTTATTTATTATGTGATACTATAAACAAAAAAAGAAGAAAAAACAATCTTAACTTAAATAGTAATTTCATAGCTTTCGAATTTCGATATTGTAAGGTAACGTTTTTAAAATAAATAAAAATCGACAAAACTCGATCAAAATTGACACTTGGCGTGCATTATATTTCCCGTTCTTTCTTGCGAAATGTGACAGTGACAGCGGCAAACCAATGGAACGGCCTTAACGGTGACAAAACGTTTGGTGCAACCGACCCTTAAAGGAACAAAATTTAACATTTCTTATCAAAATGACTGAATGTCTTAGTAATTTATGGTCAGTCTTGAGGTTTATGGTTTGAGCCATCCTTTTTTTTTTCTATAACGCTATATTTACTCGTATTTATTGACGACATCGCCTAACCTACCTTATTCTCCTTATTATCAAGAGGACTCTAACGAACCTATTATGAGCTTTCCTATATTTTATTTAAAAAAATCTCAAGTTTCTTTAGATGTGTAAGTAAGTTGCAGAAAGTTCCGAACAACTTTTGAAAACACTCAAATTCTCCCAATTTTGTTTTGTAAAAATTCTTCACAATACGAAAAGTATGCGATATATTTACACGTGGAGGGATTCACAATTTCATGTTTACTTGTACGCAGTATTATTTTTAAATTCAACATCACGTCATTTTATTAAAGTGCTCGATATCACTGTCACTCTGTATAGTTACAGATAATGCTGGTTTCCCAAAGACGATTACTCGGTAATTGTTTGGAATAACAATTCAGGTACAGCATGTTTAATACACATGTGTGCGGTATACTATACACACTTGGGACATGGCCCCCTGTATGCTTAAGGAAACATGCGTTTGAAGAAGATGTTATTTTTGGGGCGTATGAGCAACATATATTTAATGAATGATGAAAAAGGGAAAGGGAAGTGTCTTAAAATAAACCTACGAAAAAGTAAAACTAAATGACAACAAATACAATATTACCCCCCACTCTGATTATCCCCCGGACCAAATGTGCCAAAAATACTGGCGGCATTACCTCGCTGAATGGCCGAGTCGTAGCACGGTACGCTTATCACCATGCCTGTCACGTTCTAACAAGTATGTGAGTGCGAAAGTGACGGACTTAGTGATAGGGGAAACCATGCTGCGCGGGCAGGGATATTTTTTGGACGAGGAAAGAACCAGAGCGAGGGTCGCCGCCCCTTTCCCTTAAGCGTCGCCCTATATCCTTAATAAAGGCTTTGGCCTCGGCACACCAAGGCCCCGCCGTCTCGACGGCAACCGGGACAAAATCGTACACCTGTTCAAGGTTCGTGTGATATATGTTTGAGGTTTTTTTATTAAAGTTAGTTAAAAAGAAAAATATATTTGCCAAAATGTTCCTTCTCTTAGCATTTTCCGGAACGGAATCCTTCGTGCGCGAGTCTGACTCGCACTCGGCCGGTTTTTTTTAACATTGGAAAAAGAGAGAAAGAGAGGTATGGGCACTGTGAATGACATCTCGCTTTGTGTGGTAGGGCACAGGACAGCGGATGTCATTCCAGATCTAGAGCAGAGCCCAACTGGGGAGGTACCTCCACCTTACAGAAAACCGCAGCGAAATAACACTAGACCCTACTAATAGTGTTGTGTTCCTGCTATTAGTAAGGTTTCCAGAGCTCGAGGGAGAGGAGTGTTAGGGTCGGCAACGCGCATGTAACTCCTCTGGAGTTGCAGGCGTACATAGGCTATGGAGACTGCTTAACATCAGGCGGGCCGTATGCTTGTTTGCCACCGACGTAGTATATATAAAAAAATAAAAAATAAAGACTACACGATTAACACGATCTTGACATATCTTTATTCAAAAACAAGACACAGCAAATATGTAACAATTATATAGCATATTTATGTTGAACACGGCGTTGAACATACTTACATCTTTTGGTTTCATAAGCAATTTTTACTATTTTTTAAAGCGTTTTTCAATAAAAAGATACGTCAAGATCTACTATTTTCTTATCCTAAAAAACGGTACAGGTTACTAATGTTTAAAAATTCTATTATTTAACAGTAGGTGCAAAAAATTCTATTATAGTTAGTCAAACCAAATTGGCAGTAAGTAAGAACAAAAAAAAACTATACTCATCCTTTTCTTTTGGGTGCTGCTAGTAGTTTGGGTACTAAGATAGGAGTCTCTCTGTCTATGTTTGAAATGAGACAGTCCTTTGACAAACTATATTTAACTGGTGTAGGTGGTTTTTTCGTACTAAAATTTACCTTAACAAACAAACAAACTTACTCCCAAAGTAAAATAAAGACGTGTATCAAACTCTGTTTTTTCGGAACACAATCACATCCCTTTGCGCAGGATTGGTTAAATTATTCAAATCCTCGAATTTATTGCAATGGCGCGCTACGCAATGCAGAGTACAAGTGTGACCCGTGAAATAAGGTCAATTGTGGTGTACCGTGTAAAAAGGGGCCTTGGAGCGTTTGCCTTAATAATGTAAGCGCAAACTTTTAAACAGTAACGAAACCTACATACGAAACTTTTTTTCATCTTTTTTCTTGTTTCTTTTGACGTGTCTATGGTCTAGTGCATGCTCTTTGGAGGTAGAGTTTGAAGTAGAAAATTGTGAATAAAATTTCACGGTTTCTCCATAGTGAAGGGTGTCGTGTTTCGGAGGTTCCGGGGCAAACTGCCGAATCAGACACAAGAGCAGACGATTCAACGGAGCCACCGGCGTACCTTCGATTGTATGTGACTCTTAAGACAAATTGAAATTAATTACAATCAGTTGAGATATTTTATTTTATTTAAAAGGCACACTAAACAGACAACATTCAACACTGTTACAAAGAGTACATGAGTGGTAATGGTAAGTATTACATAAGAATGCCATCCAAAGCAAGCATGCACAGCAAGAAAAAAATATAATGCGCAAAAACTATCCTAAAACTACTCAAAATTACACTAAATTACAAATTACAACATTTCGCAAATACTTAATAATTACATGTCAAATTGCGTACTATTATTGAGAAGTGTGATGATGGCCGAGAACCCTAAGAACCTGCCTCCTAAATACTGCCTGCCGTGAGTCGAAGATGTCAATATCTTTGTGTTTAAATACCAATTAATTATACTGGCGACACATTCTGACGATTGGATTGTAAAAAGAGGTATTATTTCTGTAGACCTGAAGGGCGAAAGTCTTAGGAGCACGGGATCTAAATCGAGGAGTATTGATACGTTTATTAGTTAGCCAAAGTTTCTGTAGCTGATATATATTACACGTTGAATACACAAGCAACATTACGGCTAACAGTCCTTCAGGGATCTCTTCCAGTTAACAACAGCGCCAGTTCTAAACGGCGAGAGTTTCTCTCATTTTAGAAACGGTTTCTATTATTAAGAAGTCTGAGAATATTATTATGTCCAACCAGTGTTACAAGCACTGAGGTTACAAATGTAAAACAGATATAACAGTACATTACGATACAAGTGCGAATTACCTATTCGCACATGTATCGTACAACGTTTTATTGTAGGTACTTATGGCATTTTAAATTTTCGAAATAGTTACGTAATGTGCTAATTATCGCGCTAGTGCAGAGTAAAGAAGCACCATATGTACTGTAAACGTTTTTTTTTTTGGGAAAAACCTTAAATATTTGTTACAGTGATACAGTGATACAGTACTTTATTGGTAAAAGAAACATATACAATTACACGTCATTTCATTACTTAATTACTATTTACATTTTAATATACAATTTATAATAATAACATTCAGATCTACTTATAATCACGATCCTCAGTTATGAGGGAGCGACCACAGAAGGAGATAATAATAACATTGTTGCTATTGTCATATAGGTACCGGCTTTGGGTCAATGATCCTACCGTATACTTGCGAATTCATCTATGCTGTAATAAGCTTTATCTAAAAGTAACAGTTTTAGTTTGTTTTTAAATATTGCATCAGTTTTTGAGTCTTGTATCTCGTTTGGTATTGCATTATATAAGTTTGGCCCCATGATACTGAGTGACCGTCGTGATTTGGCGAGTCGGCGTCTAGGAGTAAGTAGCCTGGGTCGCCTGCGCATTTGAGACCCACGGGCTTGAGTGCTATATTTATACATGGTGATGTTGGATCTTACATACATGCATGCTGTGAGTATATATATGCATGGTAAAGTAAGTATTTTGTGTTTTTTAAACAAACTCTGTGCTGGGTAGTCTACGGGTTTTCCATCGATTATACGCATTTCGCGCTTTTGCATCCTGAATACTCGGTCGCGCTCAGCAGCTGTTCCTGAGTCATTGATGTTTCTTATGTATATAAGTATGTTTTTATCTATATAAGTATGTATATCGTCGCATAGCACCCATGTACAAGCTTTGCTTAGTTTGGGGCTAGGTTGATCCGTGTAAGATGTCCCCTAATATTTATTTTATTTATTATGAACGCCAAGTTAATGGTGTTACGTGTTAATAGTGTGTTATAACATATTATAATAAACGTGCACCTGATATATATCAAACCGTTATTAGAATGATATTGTAATCATATTAGTTAGCTGTCATTCAAAAAGAAAAAGATTCTTGTAAGTGTGTAAGAACACACTAGAATGAATCATTCAGTTTTTTGTGACAAATGGCTTTACGTTTAATTAGGTAACAATATTATCTCAATAAAAGTAGCCGTTTTTTCGTCTCGGTCAAAAACTAGTTATTAGGTTTTTTTTTACAACTTTAAGGCACTTAAATCGAACGAATGTGAATGATTGGTTCATTCAAGTTACTTTAACGAACTTCAAATAAAAATAAAACATACATAGCTAATAATTGTTTCTCACTGTCACCAGAGCGGGGGGATGACGGGTGCCCCTCCCGCTGTACGCAGAGGACGATGGGAACGATCTCAGCGGCCTCGGCATCGGCACCTCAAGTTTCAATCTTCACACTTTCAAGTAAAGTTTAGATTAGACCGCTGCTTGCGCCCGGAGTTAGCGGGGCTTGAAGTCGATGTTGTTGTCCGTATTTTAGACATTAGTGGCAGCAATGCAGTAGGAAGCAATCGCGCCGCATTACTGCAGCAATAACGCTGAACCCGAACGGTACCATTAAAGATTCAATAAGTTTATAGGTCAATTTATGTTAGTTTAAAGCTAAAAGTCTAATCAACTAGAGTCTGTGAATAGTAGCTCTTATCGTTCAACTGTTCTAAAATATAGTCAACTTGAAATCGTGTTTTTGTTAGTGTTTCTATGCAATGTACCCATTTCATTGCACTAGAGAGTACTTCAGCAAATTGCCTTTGTAAAGTGCAAGTGCTTATGATTTATCCCTTTCGTTTAGTTTTGAATAGGTACTAATGTACATAGTAGTTGCACTTCCTGAACCCAACTGCACACGTTTGGTATGTGGGTTAAAAACGTTCGGGAATACCGGCGTCTTTTCTGTGGACATTACAAAAGTTGGTTTGGATACATTTTTGGATAACGTGCAAGTTGCAGAACATTCCCAAAATTTCTGGAAACTCATGAGAAAATTTTCTTGCAAGTTTCCACTTAAAAAGTTCCCGTTCGGATTAGGTATTTTTACTCATAGTCCTGGGAGTTCACCCCCTAATTCAGTAAAATGCTGCAAATGGTGTTAAAGCTATGGAAATCGGCACGATTGATCTTTAGTCCATATAAATCAATTTGACCCGAAGCACCAAAAAAAAGGAGAGGAGTTATGACATCGTTTTTTGTATGAAAAATAATAATCTTTGTTGAGAAACCTATCGTGTGTGGAATTTAATGAAAGGACATTCTAAGCCGGTTCTAAAAATATATCACATTATTACAATTTAGTCACATGATTTGAATAAAACAAAAATAATTTTCAAAACATACCTTCATGCTAGGTACGCTCTTTTCTTGACACTCGAAATGTTCACTTAATGTTTCCATGATTGCGTTTAAAAATCTTCAGTCTTTAAAAATGTAAGTCGAGTTATTTTCACGTCGTAAATCAATGGATTTTTGGGGCGTGACTCAATGGATTATTTATGATAGGGTTCATGTCCTATCATAAATATTCCGGGGTATTTTTTTTTTCAGTTTTACAACAGTGAAGAAAAACCCCTGGTGTTGCGGGTATCCATGGACGTCGCTAACCGCTCACCATTATAAAAAAAAATTCAACTGCATATCTGTCAATTTCTCTGATAAAATGAGTGACGTTCGACGCCACATTACTGCCGCGATTATGACGTTCATTCCGGCACTGCAACAGCAATACACTTGCAGTACACATCTGAACGTCACCTTAACATTTGAAGGGTACACGGAAAGTACATGTCTAGTCACTTTTTTCAAAAAATGATATTTTCATTTCAAAATGTAGAGCTCTTAATGAACTATTAGTTATATATTTTGCTACCATTGTATAATATATTGAACACAACTTTTTTTTTATTTAAAAAAGACCTGGTCACAGAATTACCATACATTTTGACAAGGCTCCAAATTTTAATACCGCGATTACTCAAAATGTTACTAGTGACTAAACATGTATTTTGTGTACCCTTGATTTAATATTGTCTTCGGTTACCGCGATAGTCACTCATGAAATAAAACTATGAAAACGGATTATATCGCGTATATTGAATTTATAATACATCCCGACGTTTCGAACCCTTTACAGCGTTCGTGGTCAACGGGTGACTGAGGAAAAATTACAATGTGCAAAAATACCCACATACTAAAATAATGAACAATCATAGACTACAAACTTTAAGGCTGGTTGTACATGCAAAATCGGTTCATAAGGCTAGTTATACACTACAATTATTTTCAAGTAAAGATATATATATATACGCGATAAAAACTAAGCCGGCTCCAACCCTACACCACGGACCCGAGAAGATTTAATTCCCTCCTAAATTGTAGGAGGGTATCCCAATATGGGACCGGCAACAAACTCGGCGGGACACATCTTTTCAAAACATCAGAATGTCCAGCATCATCCAACACTAAGGTCTCACAGTCCATGTCTCGCTTGCTCCTTTATCAGATGGACTACAGGATCCCAAGCTGGTGGTAGAGAAAAGCCATCTTCCCTATTAAAGTTTGGATATTTGATACCCTTGATTTGTTTTCTTACCAACTTGAAACAGCTTTGGATGGCAAGTAGTCTAAGTACCTATACAAATAATTTAAACCAAATGCAAGCGACACATGAACGCAGAAAACTGAGGGATTTACGAGGCTAATAACCAAGTCCTAGGCAAGTTCTAGACTGCTTGTCTAATTTCCCTGTCACCTGAGTCAGGTGCGACAATTAGTCGCAGTTGCAAGTGCGACTGTCGTGAGATTGTTGTGGGTTAAGATGGTAGTACACAGAGGGAGCACATTTAGTAAGTTTATTTTTAGGGTTCCGTACCCAAAGGGTAAAAACGGGACCCTATTACTAAGACTCCACTCTTTGTCTCTCTCGTCTGTCCGTCTGTCTGCCTCTCGTGAACCGTGATAGTTTAGTTTAGTTTAGATAGTTGAAATTTTTACAGATGATGTATTATATATTATTTCTATTGCCGCTATAACAACAAATACTAAAAAGTACGGAAACCTCGGTGGGCGAGTCCGACTCGCACTTGTTTTTTAATTATTGTATTATGTTTACTGTATCTAGTTATTAACAAGAAGCTAAATTAAACCCACTACAACTTTATGTGTACTAGTGTTCTTTCAAATCCGTTCCACTATTTTGGTAAGAAACATCAAATGTGACGTTTTCAACCAAAAGGTACCACATTGTCGCTTGTCGATAAGGTTGATTTCTAATTGAAGCTATGTGGAAATAGCGCCTTACTGACAAGCGACAATAAGTACCCTTTTGGTTAAAAATGGTACAAATATCCAACTTTTACACTTATTTTTGTGGTAGAACCGCTACGACCGAGTAAGTCGCCCTATGTACAGTCAGCCTATCCTAACCGTCTAGAAGCTTCGCGATATTGCCCACTTACTTACCTGCCTGTACCGGAAGTATGACACTTCTCCAGCTCCCCTCCGCCATTGATATTTTGTGAAGTGAATCTATATTAACGGTGAAGGAAAAACTTGGAGAGGCGATAATTATTATTTGTTACATTTAGATAAGTTAATTTATATTTTAATATAACACCTTAAACTCTCGCGTTTTGTACACATAATTGTGACATTTTCAACCAAACGGTACCACATCGTCGCTTGTCGGTAAGGTTGATTTCTAATTGAAGCTATATGGAAATAGCGCCTTACTGACAAGCGACAGTAAGTACCCTTTTGGTTGAAAATGGCACAATTAATGCCATTACCGGATCTAACGCGAATAAATTACACGTCGAACGTTGGAAAAAAGGTAAAATAATAACATTTTATCGCGTTCGACCCGGTAATAACATTAATTATATTTTAATAACCATTAAAACAATTATGTCTTGACTGTATAGTTTTAAAATAAAAACACAAGTGAAAATATTACTGACAATACTTTACAGGAAATTATTTTAGGTACTGCCCCCACTAACCCGTGTAGTTTTCTTTCTGGTAAAAACAATCGCCAAAGCTTAAATATTTCACAAGATTCTCGTTTTTATTCAGGGACCGGTTTAACTAAGAATCTAAATATCTCGTAGCATTCACAATATTTCTTAGTATTTAGGTATAAGCATAATGATTGCTCACATTAGCTAAATTAAGTGCAAAAATATACATAAACAACCGTGATACCGAAATTGAATACCGGTTAATCTGTATGAAAAATATACAGGTATTCGGTCCCTGTTTTTATTTGAAATACAAAAAACAAGCAATTAAATTTTTTACTTACATCAAAATAGCGTTATTTGCTTTTGAATTTGGATAAAAAAATATGTAGGTTCGTTTAACTCAAAATCGTTTAGGCCCGCTTGGCGTTAGGCAGTTATATGTGCCATTCTCAACCAAAAGGGTACTTATTATCGCTTGTCAATAAGGCGCTATTTCCATACAACTTCAATTAGAAATCAACCTTATCAACAAGCGACAATGTGGTACCTTTTGGTTGAAAACGTCACATATAATGACATAGACGCATTGTGGGCGTGTACTGAGGCGAATAATCGCTTATTAATAATAATTAGTGCTTGCTAGCTAACTACACAGCTGCTATAGCACCCGTGAACTTAAGGGGCCTTCAAATTGTGTAGAGTTCGTCTAAAGTAATTTTGCACCGACTTTAATAGAACAAAGTGAGAGAATGTCATTGTAAACATCATATTTTAATATTTCATTTATTTTTTCATTTATTTTATTCTCAAACAATACAATCATTGTGTCAGAAATCACATTAAATAAAATTCATAAATAACAATAATAATAAACACATTTAAACTAATCAACGTGGTAACGCGGCTAGTGTGATGGGCACATTTGCGCCAGGGACAACTCGGGGGGGGGGGACTTTTTGACTAGGCTTGAGTTTAGTCTTAAGTTGTTATTGATTTTTTTTTGTTATACTGACATTTATTGAATAAATAAATTACTTTAAATACCTTAAATTAGCGACCTATCAAATATTTCCTCTATACTATAGGAGCATCTAATCAATAAGAACGACTTCAACTTACGCTTAAATAATAAACAATCCGTAATGACTTTTACGTCAGTAGGGAGCTTATTAATTGAGGCATTTTCTATGAAAAGGGACCTTATTGTCGATGGCGCTTACGCCGCACAGCGTCGCGCGGCATTGTATTTATATCGGAGCATAGTTAATAATGGCGTAAGCGTCATCGACAATAAGGTCCCTTTTTATAGAAAATACCTCAAATAGAGTGACTGTCTCATATCTTGCGCAATGTTAAACTACTTGTAGTTTTGGTCCTGCCCTTTATGTTTTTCTTCCTTGTACCTAGGCGAGACTCCTGTTCTTCAACAGTACAATCTTTAGCAATATCTTTTACAAACTGGGTAAGAAGAATAAGGACGAACAAGCTGGGACCCGTGAGCATACCCAATTTTTCAAAATACTTTCTACATGAACCATTGCTCGAATGCCTCTTTTCTGGGCAATCAAGGCTCCGTTCATATGATATAAAAATACTATTTCCCCAAAACCTTATGCTATACCGTAATCTTGACTGTACTAGGGCATTATAAACAATTTTGAGTTGATCGAGATCTAAGACATCTCTGAGGCTTCTATCATAGAAAGACGATGAATGACGACATTACCACACTTGGTCGTTGCAAATGTCATGCAGAGTTAGCTTGGTCCAAATCTGTGCCTTCCTTTAATATCATAAAGTCATAAACATCATAAGTCTACAGTACAATTTCTTACAATCTCGCAAGCTCATATTTTTTTGGTTATGAAAAAGAATAAGGAATAAGCACGTGCACGGTCAAACAAATTGAATTATGGGCCCCCGTAGTGCCTTGTCACAAGGAATAAAATTTCTTACGACAAAATCATGATCGTCAGTTTATAAGTTATCATTTTCAAGTACAGATGCAAGTAGCGGAAAGTTTATAAGATGTTGAAAAGTTTTAAAAAAATTTAGGAAAAATTCTCAGGAAACAAAGGAAACTTTCATTTTGGAAATATGAAACATATCCGATTGTTTTCCCAAGTGAAAATTTTGCAATTTTGGAAACTTTCCGATGGAACAGCACAGTTTTAGGTCCGGCCGTCCGGCTGTAGTGCATTACTATTTTCATCGTAATTTCACGGAAACATACGAACGTGTCTTGCTTTTTCAGTCAGTCTCGGTATAATAAGCACTGAGGTTGACTGAAGTAGCATGACAAATACGAACGTTTCCGAGAAAATACGATGGAAAACAATTATGCACTACAGCTGTAAGGCATTTTATGAACTGACAATTGAGACGAATCATTAATTAATGATGTATGTACACACAAAAAAAAAAAAAATTACATTACAGAACATTCATACGAGAACATCAAGTACATGACGTGTATGTTTTGTGCGTGGCATCCTTATGACGTGATAAATACAAAATAAAGAAATCCTAAAGAAAGTCCAGGTCAAGAGCACCCTAAACCGGCGAGCGTGTATGAAGAATGTTATGAAAGTGAAGGAAGCGAAAGAAGTGTCAGGTTCGTAGTGAGTGCATATCCGTAGTCTCTGCCCTTCGGGAAATAGGCGTGATTATATGTATGTAAATACAAAATATATATACATAACTTAATACTAATTTAAATGTCTTATTAAATCAATCAATCAATTTTATTTGCTATGTTAAGGGTGGGTTTACAGGTGTTATTACAATAATTTTATGTACTCTCCTTAATTAGTCGTAATCTACAGCATGCAAAATAACAATTATTTGCCTATGTACAAAAAAAAATAACAATAGGTACCTATTTTAAAATTAAGAGTTCCTGTAAACAGCCATATGCGAAAGTTTTCAACAACATTGAATAGCGTAGACAGCCTTTCCAATGCCCCCTTAAGTTCCGTGAAGCGAGAAATTCCTATAAACACAGACGCCTTTGTCACCCTATCCTTCACCCGAGAACATACAACACGGCCATAGTCATATTAAATTCATAGTTAATGAATTAAATGATCCATGTATCTCATCCCGATTATATATTTATATTACGATTGTTTACTTTATAAATTAAAGTCTTCAGTTTATAAATTAAACTGTAATAGATGTCATATATTAAAGATAAAGTGACGAACCCTTTTTATGTGCAAATAACTGATTATGATTATGATTACGAAGCCCTCCAGTGGTGAAGGCCGGATTCGAACCGTTTTTTTTTTCTTCATATTTTTGGACCTAAAGCGCATTTTTTTTCTGGCGATTAAATTGTTTTCTATATTTTTATCACTTTGTCGGCATGTCATATTTGATTTCAGCACAGTTCAGCGCAAACATCTCTAAAACGCTTTCTGCTCCTATCTTACGCCGCACCTCGAATTCGCGGAAATTAGGGATCCAGTCCAGTTCAGACACAATCCCAATTCAGTTTACAACATTTAGCATTTAGACAGGCTCATATTATTCGCCTCCGAAACTGGCAACTAGCAACCCAATTCAGATTTAACAACTGGTTACAGTTTTGATTCGTATCAACGCTTACTGCCGTAAAACGTCAAACATTTATTCAGCAAATAGGCCACAGGGGCACTTTTACATGTCAATTTTTACAAACAAAATTAACCCAAAATTACAAAAAAATAAACAATTACATAAATATAAATGTCACATTACACAAAAAAAAACACTAATAAAAAATATACAAACAACAGAAGTATTAAAATTGTTTAGAGATGTAAAAGTCTAGGTGTCAGAGATAAAATGTATATAATAATAAAAAAGATCATCAAATTATCCAGTGATGTAAAGGGTCTCCAAGACTTGAATTGTTATATAATTAATAAAAAGACAAGATATTAAATCAGTCAAACAGACAAGAACCGAACTGCCGTAAAACATCAAACATTTATTCAGCAAATACTGTGGCCTATTTGCTGAATAAATGTTTGATGTTTTACGTGTGATGGGCACTTTTACGTGTCATTTTTTTAAAAGCAATAAAAATAACCAAAAATTACAAAAAAACTATTACAAATATGGAATCAATGAAAGATTAGATACTTTGTTAGAGATGTATCCAGTCTCTAAATGTCGAATTACACAAAAAAACTGTTATAAAAAAATATACAAACAACAGACAAGTACTAAAATTGTTTAGAGATGTAAAAGTCTCTTTTTTTATACCACGACGGTGGCAAACAAGCATACGGCCCGCCTGATGGTAAGCAGTCACCGTAGCCTATGGACGCCTGCAACACCAGAGATATTACATGCGCGTTGCCGACCCTTTAAAAAGTGTTCTCTAGGTGTCAAAAATAAAATGTATATAATAGAACCTCCCAATTATAGTCCAAAGCTCCCAAAGGTCCAAAATTAACTGCTTTTTTTTTCATGTGTGTCTTTTACTGCAATTTTTGTAGTTCTAAGGCAAGGTATGTTTATAAATGGAAGTTGGGAGGTTTTACTGCGAAATGAAGTGATAGTCGTGCGTGAGATGCGCGCCACCAATACGTCAAGTTCGTATCAAAACCAGGTCAAACCCATAACAAGTTGTTGCTTCTGAATCGGGCTTCAAGTCGGGATGAGGATACACATATTTCGAAAATGACCTAACACGCAGTGATACAAAAGGGCGTACTCCTACCTTAGGGGTCCCCGGCAAGCTCGGTTCTCCATACAAACGTAGTTACGCTCTCATTTTAAAACGACTAGATAGATTGCTTTGAATCTTTGTACTTACAATAGGATAAGGTATATCTATGTATGTAATTAATTTATGTAGCTTCAGATACAATAGTGAAAAAAATACAGCGTATTTAAGTTTTTCATACAAAACTTGTATTTGCTCTATTTCGATTGTTTTATAAACTGGTGCTATGTAAACTAATTACAGATCTAGATATACCTCATGTCATTGTATGTGCAAAGTTTCATTACAATCCAACACTTAGTTTTAAAATGAGAACTAAATTCCGTTTGTATGGAAAGGTGAAATTGCCGGGGACTTTTAAAGGCCAACCCCTCTGGCATTGCAGGTGTCTATGGGCGACGGTAATCGCTTACTATTAGACGATTCGTCTGCTCGTTTGGCTCCTATATCATAAAATACAATACAGGGCTGCATTATGTAGTTTTAAAACATTCCTTCTGCCCGTATGAAAACAGAGCAGTCGAACAAAAGCGCCAATCGGACTGGACCGCGCTTTTATACCTAACTAACAAGAACTAGTAAATTAATTAAGAATCTGCCCGACACACTGAGTTTGGATGCGGTATTATGGCGATTACAAATAATTTCAACAAATCGGAATTAAAAAGTGTTCTGCATGAACTTTTTTTGATAACTTAGCGGTTTCACTCACGTATTTTTAGTCATCGTTTTGGAGAGCCTAATAATGTAATAATGTAATGTAATGGAATGTAATGTAATGGATGTAATGTAATGATAATGAAGACCTAGGCTCTCCGAAACATGTCGCGTGAGTGAAACCGCTAAGTTATCTAAGTTAGTATGTCTCACGATAGTTTAAATTCGATTAATAAAAATTATGCATATCCTTTGTGGTACTAGAAGTGCTTTCCATTTATTTTATTACCGTACAACATCCAAGCAGCAGTATAGATCTAGAGTTGTCAAATTCATACTTGCAATTAATACGCTTTAACTTTTTATTTGGATACCCCAAATGAATATTGTATTGTTTCATAGGACAATGAATGTACATTTTATGTTGATCTAAACTTGTTGTTCACTAAAACAGAACTAAACTAGAGTCAGGTAAAACCTATGCTGCCGCAGTCTGTAAAATATTTCGACCGGCTAACCTCATTCCAATATTTACACACACAGTTGACAACACTATGGACTACAACCAGGGACCGGACAACCCTTTCCGCGATAAAACCCTTTCAATGGGCGACACTTAAACACGGCTAACACATTGAAAGACTTTCCCTTTTGAGCTGCAAGCCCATTCATACCCTTACCTTTGACTAACCCTTACCGAAAAGCTAACCAAAAATAAGGCTAGCTCTTAATAAGGGTTACCCTTATCTTTAAGCGCTTTTTATAAAGGTTTCCCTTTGCGTGAAAGAGACAGGATTTGTATATATCTACGGTAGTGTATGAAAAGGAAAGAAAATACTTGCCTATCAAAGAACGCCGCCGTTGCCGCCGACGATCGCTCAGATTCGAAGTAATGTGTGCTTTATGAACAAGGTAGACAACTTAAATTAGCACGCTTATATGCTAAAAGGGAAGCCCTTTATAAGGCTAACCCTTATAAGCAATATGCAAGGTGTTGGTGAGCGGATGATAAGGGTTTTGTAAGGGTATTTGGGCTACCGATTACTCAAATGTGGTAGCTTTATATAAGGGTTTTTAAAACCAAAACAAAGGGTTTCGTCCGGCAAAGGGTATGGTGAGTTAAGCCTTATGCAATACCCTTATAAAACCCCGATAAGGGATAGCGGGCCGGTCCCTGACTACAACATGGATATTAAAAAAAAATATGCATAGATTTGTTAAGGTGAACCCTTTCGAGGTCGAAATATTTTACAGACTGCGTCAGCATAGGTTTTACCTGATAATCCTGTATAGGAATAGTCATTCTTTTTCTTTTTTTTTTTAATTTCAAGGCCTCTTAAGCCAAAACTCACAGAACTAAACTAGAGACAGGTAAAACCTATGATGGCGCCATCTATATGTCGACGGCTTTGCGGCCATCATGCGGAAGCGGTGCGCCTATTTAATTTAGCCGCTGGCGGGGCAGCGCTAACAGTATCATGATAGCGTTGTTGGATAGGTGACTCCCCTCTGCTGCAGCAGTGGACAAACCTCCACACTGCAGTCAAATAGGTAAATGTATACTTAGGTATGTAGGTTAAGATTAGTTTTGTAATTCCACTAACACTATTTCATAAGTTTGATTTAACATAAATGTATGTAACTAACAACTATCGATTTATGTCCGTGTTTTTTTTTTATACAAACCTTTGACAGTTGCCAGCTCCATTATTGATGTGTCCAGACCAATCTTCCTGGTTCCATGTCCGTGTGCAATCAACTAACAAGTGGAGTAATTTGATTGGCTCCTACGTCCGGAAGAACCAATTATTTATACAAAACATTGGTGCATAGCTAATTCTAGGGCACCGAGGATGCATGATTTCCACTTTCCACTTTGATTTGAGTATGCACTTTGGAGCAAATATGGTCATTGACCGAGCAAAAGTAAACATCTCATTTTTGCCGTAGCTAAAATGAGATGTTTGCTATATGAGATGTATGTCATACGCCAAGTTGTTAAACGTTTAGTGATTCTAGTTCAATAGGGGATTTACTGCAATGTTCTGCCACCAGAGTGCAGTGCGAGTGCAGTGCATGCATGCTAGCCCTTAAACCATAGAATAGAGTAATTTATACATACTGCCAAAGATAGATATAACTCCGTAATAGATGGATACAGTCTAAGGAAAAAACGTGCCTCGAAAATCAAGAAAATTTGATTCTCGTTCAGAGGGCGCTACTAGTTTTGGCCTACAGTCGTATAGATGGCGTTGACGGTTTCGTTAGTTATTTAACAATTTTAACGCATATCAGTGAAAGAACATGGGTCAAAATCATAAAAATAATTAATGCAAATAAAAAAAATCATTTATCTTTATTTAAATACATTCTATCGTATTTTTATAAATCTTCATTTTTAGTTTTAAAGTGTGTCAGACAGATGGCAGTGAATTTACTGGGGTTACAAAATTTACTATGACAGTACCGCTCTAGTATAAGTTACTCTATGATACTGCTCTGCTCTGCTCCTTTATCGCTCGAATACGCAAGAGTGACAGAGATGTTAGATAACAAAATTTCGATTTTCTTGTTTCGCGATAGACCCTCAGATTGTGGTAGTGGCGTCTCCTGCGCATAGTTTCGCGTTCCCTATTAACTATCCGCCTAGGTATAAAATTGGATGCCGAAGATTAATGAACGATCTATTAGGCGTCTTTCTGGCTAAATTAACCAAATGGCTGCGTCATACATATATATACCTATATTATACACCCGGCTGTTCTCTACATGTCGTTCTCAATCGATACCGATTCTCGTGAGATTTCGTAAGCAAGTCCAATTTCTAGGGTTCCGTACCCAAAGGGCAAAAACGGGACCCTATTACTAAGACTTCTCTGTCCGTCTGTCCGTCTGTCTGTCAGCAGGCTGTATCTCATGAACCTTGATAGGTAGACAGTTGAAATTTTCACAGATGATGTATTTCTGTTGCTGCTATAACAACAAATACTAAAAAGTACGGAACCCTCGGTGGGCGAGTCCGACTCGCACTTGGCCGGTTTTTGTTTTTAACTGCCTATTGGACGTCACATAACATAGGTCGCAAAGTATACCAATCCATTATAGACCTAGAAGCAATAAGTACCTAACATTTGTAAAACATTAACGTATTTTCTGAAATGCAGGGAAAAACCAGCCGACGCAAATTTATTTCCCAGATTTACTTACAATTAAGGTTTTCTGGCAAGAAATTCTTGGCATGAAAATAGACATTTATTTCTCAAGAAAACTAGACGGGAAAACAAATCATCCCAATACACCGCGGGAGGCTTTCTAATTATCGTTAAGTATAATATGTAGAACGCAATAAATTTGAGCAATACGCATTAGTGAAACTTTGCTACGAAAATAATGTCAGGCGCTACATTTAACTTGACCTTGCTTCACGAAGACTTTTAATCATTAGCGACTTATCTTATACCTTAAGGGCGCGTGTACCGCCTCTGCGCCGACACCGCACCGCCTCCGCGCCGACACCGCACCGCCACCGCACCTTCGCGCTATTATACGGTCGTTACGTTAGTAAAAGGTTGCTAGCCACGAAGATCACGCGTCATGTCCAGTTTAATGAAAAAAAAGAAATTAGTGTTAGCTTACTATATGTATAGAAAGTGGCAGATAAACGGAGTGGAGGATAAACATCGTAAGTCCATAGAAAGTTCTGGGTATCTGAAGGCGGCTGAACGGAGGCGGCGGGGGGCTCACGTCTCGTATACATAGCGCGAAGGTGCAGCGGCGTTGCGGAGGTGGCGCGGCGGCGGCGCGGCGGCGGCGCGGCGGCGGGCTTTACGCGTCTCGTGTACATAGCGCGGAGGTGCGGCGGCGGTGCGGTGTCGGCGCGGAGGCGGCACCGTGTACTCGCGCCCTTAAACAAGCAATTCTTGTAGGTATATATATTTTGGGGATCTCGGAAACGGCTCTAACGATATCAATGAAATTTGCTATATGGGGGTTTTCGGGGGCGAAAAATCGATCTAGCTAGGTCTTATCTCTGGGAAAACGCGCATTTTTGAGTTTTTATATGTTGTCTCCCAGATATTTACCCCCTTATTCATAAACCTCTACTAAAGTTGACAAGCCGCTAATAATCGTTTGTCCCTTTCCGACGTATCGGTATGATGGAAAGGGACAAAGGATTATTAGCGGTGTGTCAACTTTAGTAGACGTTTATGAATAAGGCCCTTAGACATTAGACTACATACAAATTATATTCGGATAGTCCCAAATGCAATTTGGATGTGACAATTTTTGAATGACTAATGAAAAATAGCTTCATGCAGTTTTTTTTAAATAAATATTATAGGACGTTCTTACACAGGTTGACTAAGTCCCACGGTAAGCCCAAGGAGGCTTGTGTTATGGGTACTCAGACAACGATAGATATATAAATACTTAAATGCATAGAAAACACCCATGACTCAGGAACAAATATCTGCGCTCCTCACACAAATAAATGCCCTAACCGGGATTTGAACCCAGGACCATCGGCTTCGCAGGCAGGGTCACTAGTTCACTACCTACTAGGCCAGACCGGTCGTCAAAAGGTTTATTAAGTAAGTTTTTTTATTCTTTTATTTTATTTTTTACAGGACCTTTATACTGTTGTACATATCGGCCATATTAAGTTCGCTTCTTATAATTTCAGAACAACCACAGAATCCATATGCTTAAGTAATATTTGAAATGACTATAATCAGCAGAATATGACTCACTTATTGTAATTTGACCATCTTTGTGCCATATTCTATGAAATAAACATTTGTATCTTCTGTAACTTCAGCCAATCTATACACCGTTTGTGCCGTGTCCGATGTTGGGTTACCAAGAATGTGTATGAAGGCAATTAAGTAAGTATAAATATCTAGGCTTATTATTGACTACATCGTCTGAATACTGATTTTTGAGTTTTAAAAAGGGCGGGCATATTGTGCACGTTAGCAGAGAACGGCGAAGAGTGATATATTATGCAAATTCGATAAAGCTGCCTAGTGCCTCCCCGCGCGGTGCATTTCCCTCTGAGGTCCATTAGATTAGGGTTCCTTAACACTTGGAACGACCAACTTCTATGGACAGTAAAGAGAATTGTGCGCTTATCTTCAAACATTACTTATGGTGATAAACAGGGTAGGACAAACGAACACGTATGATATTGTCAATGTTGGTCATATTTTTGGTGTTCATTGTGGGTGTGTTTATTGATCTTTCTCATAAACACACATATTTGGACCATTTAATTGAGTATTTTTATTACATTTAAATACTGAGATTGAATAATTGATTGTGTAGTATAATTGTAATTTAGTTTAATTGAAAAGTGGATATTTTGACATCTGGACATTGTGTCAACTGGCTATTTTGGCAGTGCGGCATTATAACCGTTTGACTTAATGACCAAAGGACATTACGACTTACGGCGCCTAGACTTTCTGGCATTAGAACAATAATACATTTAAGGATTTGCCACACTGGATGCGTTCTGCGGTCAGCGATCAGGTCAAACCCGCATTATATATGAACAACATTGACAGCAACCTTTGAAGTTGGTTTGACCTGACCGCTGCCCGCAGAACGCATCCAGTGTGGCAAATCATTTAATACTACACACAGTCACCACTGCCACTACCGCTGCTTTGTCAGTAGGCCACTCTGCCGTGTCAGACGTATCTCTGCTATCTCAAAAACACAGTTTTGAGTAAATCAACTTTAAGGTTTTTGGTGAGCATGAAAACTAATAAACTCATATATTTCGTGAGTTTATTGAGTCAAGTCATTTTTAATATTTGTTTTGTGTTTCAAAAGACGTGAAAAACAATATTTCTTTACTTTTTTTTGTAAAAGTACATAGTTTTTGAAATAAACGCATAAACATAGTTTGGCGTAACCACTGTTTCAAACATTTGGTGGTTGCGCATAACTATGCTAACTTAAAGTTAGATGAGTTCGTTATATGAGCGCTCATAATATTTCGCGTGGCCAAGACTCGCGGGCTTATTGAGGTTTTCGTTTATCTAAAGTTAGAAGACTACATTGTATCAACTTCTAGTAAAACGTGTAACCAGGGCATAGGGAATATTGAGGTAGTCACGCGTAGTTTATTTATCTTGAGTTGTAAGAGTTCGTTGTATTAGTGCTCCTAGTAAAACGCGTAACCAGACTACACATTACAAGATTATCCATTGTATAATGTGTTAACGCACACGGCGGAATTAACGGCAGGTCATGCAGTTACTCCAAAAAATTTAACCGCCTTAAAAAAAGGTTGACCCGTGTGGCCCGCGATTATATCGCGTTTGGCTGAACCGATTTTAATGCGGACTGCGGTTTCCAGAAAAGTGTTTGTTACATTCTGGAGAAGGTTTTAGTATACATAGAGCTAAGCTGATGCTGAACCCTGGCTGTACCTAGTGGAACTCAGGTTTGGTGCAACGTAGGCAAACGCTGTTTTGGTCATCCGACCGCATTGATGAGCACTTGGGAGAGCAGTACCCAAGATAGAGCTGATGCTGAACCCTGGCCGTACCTAGTGGAACTCAGGTTTGGTGCAACATAGGCAAACGCTGTTTTGGTCATCCGACACGTCTTGATGAGCATTTCGGAGAGCAGTACCCAAGAGAGAGCTGATGCTGAACCCTGGCTGCACCTAGTGGAACTCAGGTTTTGGGCAACACAGGCAAACGCTGTTTTGGTCATCCGACACGCCTTGATGAGCACGTGGAAGAGCAGTACCCAAGATAGAACTGATGCTGAACCCTGGCTGTACCTAGTGGAACTCAGGTTTAGTGCGACATAGGCAAACGCTGTTTTGGTCATCCGACACGCCTTGATGCGCTTGATTGCGCTTGTGCACTTGGGAGAGCAGTATCCAAGATAGAGGTGATGCTGAACCCTGGCTGTACCTAGTGGAGCTCGGGTTTGGTGTAAATTAATTGTGGGTATTAGAAGATACCTAGTAAAAATATTAAGGTCAGTTACAACAATTTTTTAAGTATGCGCCGGAAGCTCCGGCCCGGACACGGCCCGGTCTAACGTGAGTCATCCTTAAATAAGTAGAGATCACAAAGCTGATCTTTACACTCGACAAGCATAATAACCTCTCTAATGAGCGCTCCATACAAAATAATTAATTATTTGTCCGTCCGACAAATTACTGAGATTAATCGTCATGGCGACGGTATAATAGAACTGGACTAGTGATGTGCCCAGAATTATTCCTTAGACCCTTTACACCTCTAAGGATAATTACAGATTTTAATTTTAAATTTTTAATTTTAGGTTTTATCTCAATTTATATTTTAACTGCATTTTAATTTTTTGACATGTAAATTGGTTTTATGAATAAAATGATTATGATTATGATTAATTTAATGATCGTTTTTTATTATACATAATTATTTTATCTCTGACACCTAGAGACTTTTACATCTCTAAACAATTTTAGTACTTGTCTGTTGTTTGTATATTTTTTATTAGTTTTTTTTATGTAATTTGTCATTTAGACTGGATACATGTCTAACAAAGTATCTAATATTTTATTGATTCAATATTTGTAATTATTTTTTTGTAATTTTATTGCTTGTACAAAATTGACATGTAAAAATGCCCCTGCGGAATAAATGTTTAGTGTTTGATAGTATTTATTTCCATTTTGTTATGGAATTCAATGTTTTTGGTTAACGAAATTTTTTGAGGAGTTTTTCGGAAACATGGCTTTGGAGAATATACTCAGGAACAACATACGTCCATCACTATTCCGCCATCCATTCATTGACCGAATGGTTTGCTCGTTATTTGAGTGAATGAAACTCGAATAATTGCGAGGGGTTTAATTTTGCTTTGATTTGCGGTATCATGTTTAGTTTCGTCTGACTCAATAGCTGTTTGATTCGTATTGGTATTGTTAAGAAGCTTATGTTTGTACCGTCCAATGGGGAATTAGGTATTTCAAGCGTATTAAAGCTCCAACACAATGAAATTTGCAACATTTGGCGTCATTAATTAATATTCCAGCACGCAGCTCTATTTATTGTGAATATATTATATTTCTCGGTAAAATTATTAAGTATTATTTTACTCTGGCAAAGTTGGGCACCAACGGTGAAGTTAAGGTTCATTGCAATAGATAGATAGATAGATTTTAATGACGGGGTTTACCATATTTGAAGCACATTGCATGATTGCTTGATCCGACTGAAGTAAGTGAAAACCCAACTGAGGAAGTACCTCCACCTAACAGAAAACCGCAGTCAAATAACTCTAGACCCTACTCATAGTGTTGTGTTCCTGCCGGTGAGTAATGGAGTCATCGCCTCCCGGGCGAAAACTCGTATAGCGGTTAACGGTAATGTATGATGAACCTTCGTGAACGTCAGCTGCCGCTCCGTTGGTGGGTTGAGGAATGTTTTCGCCCGGGAGGCGATTGGTCATGGAAATATTTTCCTGGCCCGCGGTCTATAAGGTTGTCAGAGCTCAACAAGGGTGCGGAGTGTTAGGGTCGGCAACGCGCATGTAACTCCTCTGAAGTTGAAGTTGCAGGCGTCCATAGCCTACGGAGACTACTTATCATCAGGCAGGCCGTATGCTTGTTTGCCACCGACGTAGTATATTTTCATATTTCGTATATGCACATACATATTTGAATTTTTTTTCGTATATGCGTACATTACGCGCGCGCCATTCAGGCTCTAAATACATAATTAGGAATTGTTAATTAATAAGTATTAAATAGTAAAAAAAAATTGTAACCATCATGCTAGTACTACTTTTTAGTATAAAAGAAGTATTTAGTTTTAGTTTTAGATTTAAGTGTTAAATACTAGATTTAAAGACACAAACATAATGGTTTATACACTAGCGATTTCGGAAGAGCGGGGTTTTCTGTCACAAGCATATCCAATGCTTAAAAGAAGATCCCATCCCATGCTGTAAACTACTTGTAAGGAACCAATAAACATTTTTTCATTTTTTCATTTTTCATTACACGTCAAAAAAAATTATTTTAAAGATAAGATTAACACTTATTATTAATACATTTTCCATCATTTCTATGGATTCTATGGACTACTAAGAAAAACCTCCTTCCTTTAGAAGTAGGCTAAACTTGAAAATACCTGATTTGTTTTCAATAAAATCCCTTACAAACTGAGCCCTCTACAAAAACCTATTGAGCCACATCAGCTTCCAAAAGCTGCCAGGCGAATGTGACACTTCAGATGAGGGGGTTAAATGCTTGTTTGCGTGACCAGGGTGTCGTGTCGGGGATAATGAAGATGGACGAAAAATGGCCGACTTTTATGTTAGCTGTTCACGAACAAGCTATAGTGACTATTTTTAATATTAGATATTAAAATGAAAAATTGAAATTGAAGTTATTTATTTCAGGCACAAATCCCATATGTTAGTACAAAAATATTATTTAGCTACCTATATCTAATATATGTTAGTGTACAATACGTAAAACAGCGACCCGCCCCGGCTTCGAACGGGTAGTTCAACTAATTTACACAAAACCTTTACAAATTATACATATACACCTTCCTCTTTGAATCACTATCTAAAAAACCGTATCAAAATTTTAAAGATCTAAGCATACATAGGAACAGATGGACGGACAGACAGCGGAAAACGACTTTGTTTTGTACTATGAAGTGATAGTGATAAATACCTAAAACTACTTAATACTATTTATTTGGATGATCCTGGGAATCTGAATGGGAATCAAGATCTCTTCCTGGCGACGTCTTCAAGCCTAATACCAAGACTCGACCTGCTAGCGTCTGGTGCATGCTGAATCGGATAAGGACCGGAGTTGGGAACTGTGCTTACTTATGGCACAAATGGAACTGGTGCGAGTCACCAGTATGCCGATGTGGAGCACCCGAGCAGACCGTACATCACACGGTATTTGATTGTCCTCTAACCAGATACCATGGGCAGGTGGAGGATTTCACCAAGGAAGCGGTACAATATCTAAAAACTGTAAATCTCTGAAGTAGAGTAACACAAAAAGCCATACGAAAAAAAAAAAAAATTTGGATGATGCGTTAAGTTCGTGTAATTGATTCCAACGCCTCATCAGTGGGCACTGTGGGCAGTCTACTCTGTCAAAAAGGTAGACAATTAAAAACCTATTTCGCTTAGAAATGCAGGTTTTCTAGTGCTGGTTCTTAGACATGTTTCATCAAAATCGGTTCATCTATTTCATTGTGTTGAGGGTTTTTTTATTTTTATGTAACTTCGACTGGGAAAACTGACCCTATTTTTCAAAAACAATTAGAACGATTTGCAAAATTGTATGGGTCTTCCTATTCACGAAAATAAATATTAATTATTATTTATTATGTACTTTGTCTGAAATAAAAGCATATTTTTTAATTATTTATATAAACACAGGTATCGACGGTACTCAAATCGCAATTAGGCTGTAAATATATTAATTTCCCGGTCTGTCCGTGAACAGCCGCGTGTATCCAAGCCCTTATTACCTATGTATGGGAGGATTGGGAGGATTACAGAGGGCCTACCGCGAACCACGTTCGACGTGTTGCATCCTTGTCACACTTACGTACGAATTTACAAGTGCGATAGAGAGGCAACACGTCGAACGTGGTTCGCGGTAGCCCTCAGAATTTAATAAGGGCCGGATTTCACGGGGTAATTGTATAGTGTACCTAATGCGGTTTTTATGTTTGGCTTAACCTGGTCCCTTTAAAAGGACATGTACACTTCAAAATGAGTTTACGGAGAAATCGGACCTTTTGGAAAGATAAATAGTTTGATTTTCGCAGGAAACTAAGAGGAGGAAGTCCCGAGTTGTCTAATTTTTTTTTTTTTTTTTTAAGCCTACTAAGTGTCCCACTGCTGGGCAAAGGCCTCTCCCCTTGATTTCCACGACTCCCGATTTGGTGTTTCCTCCGGCCAGTTGTTCAGGAAGCTGTCCAGGTCATCCCGCCATCTCCGTTTGGGCCTGCCCCGTCCACGCCCCTCTACCGGCATCCACTTGGTTGCTAAGCTAGCCCACCTCTCCGGATGCATGCGGTGGACGTGACCGGCCCAGTCCCATTTGAGCCTAGCGGTTTTCTCGCCTACGTCAGCGAGGCCGGTCTAAATTATACTCCATAATAATCCTTCAGGCTCGCTCGTACAGGCACTGAATGACATCAGACACAATCACTACACTTATACACATCATACTCACACACACATGACACATTTTCTGGTACGCTCTTGAAATTGTAACTACAATGTAATAATTGTTAGTTAGTAAGTAATGTTAGTATTAGTTTTTCACCTCAGCAGCTCGAACAAGCCTACTTTCGTCACTCCCTGGAGTGAGGAAAGTGCGACTTTCCTCACTCCAGGGAGTGAAACAATGTAGTTTTTTAATTTAGTGAAGGCCATGAACTTCATACTACGGTACGGTACGGTACGATACGGTCCGGTCCGGTCCGGTTTGTTCTCGTATCGTATCGTATCTTATCGTATCGTACATATTATAATACTTTTTTTCTGTTTATTCTGTGTAATTCGAAATACATTTTAACCTTTAATATGTTCTCACTACTGAGGTGAAAAATTATGTGTGCAACACAAGAGCAGTTATTTTACATCTCGTGTTTTTGAGTCCCTCGCTATGCTCAAGATTCTACCTTAGAATCTTTCGCTTTCTCGGGACTCAAAATAAACACTCGCAAGAAAAACCAACTTTCCTCTCTTGTTGCACAAATAACTATTGCATGTATCTCATTTCATTTCATTTCATTCAATGTAAGAACTGTAAGATAAGAGACTTACTTTAGTTTAGTTTAGACTTTTAGAGGATACCCCTAAACTTGTTATGTAGTAAATCTGTAGAGCGGTCACCACGATACAGGCCTAGCCTAGTGTGGGACCACTGAGCCTGTTGTATTTTTAAAATCTTTCTTTTAATAAACAACTTTTTATTTATTTTATTTATTTTAAGTTTAGGATTAAAGGTATACAAAAAGAATAATAACCACTATGAATGATCCAAAGTTACGGTTTACCCTTTATTTTCATTTTCTCATGGACGGGTTCCCCTCATCTGGCAGAACATTATTTGTCATGAACACGTATCGCAGAAAACTTTTAGCCGAATGATACTTTCGCATAAATATATACTTGCCATAATAGTCATTTCGCATAATATTCATTTGGCAGAATTTTCTAAGTGGGTTAGGATCGAGTTTTCTGCCAAATAATATTATGCAAAAAGAAATTCTGCAAAGTAATATTATGCCAAAGGTAATTTTGCCAAACGACATTTCTGCCAAGTAACATTATGCAATCAAAAATATGTCAAAAAACTTTCTGCAACACAATGGGGAACCCTCATTGACTGCTATTACTTAGGTACCTATATCACACATCACACATCTATAGGTGGCCAAAATTATCTGGCTATAAGCTATCTAGTAATAATTAAATAGTAATTTTACGTGTAGATATAACTCAGAAAATATTTTTCATAATTAAGTAGCACCCGTAACACCAAGCTTTGACAATAACAATTAGAATGTATTTCTGCAACGTAATCCATATTACCTTATATAATATCTGTTATATATATAATAAAACTATGAAATCGGATTATTCGCATATATTGAATTTATTTTCTCCCGACGTTTCGAACCCTTTACAGCGTTCGTCGTCAACGAGTGACTTTGTATGTGCAAAAGTGTACATACAAAAATAATAAACCATAATAAACTAAACTTTAAGGCTGGTTATACATGCAAAATCGGTTCATAAGGCTGGTTATACATTACAACTATTTCCAAGTAAAGATATACGCGATAAGCTACGCCGGCTCTGACCCTACACCTCTGACCCGAGAAGATTTAATTCCCTCCTAAATTGTAGGAGGGTATCCCAATCTGGGACTGGCAAGAAACTCGGCGGGACACATCTTTTCAAAACATATTATTCTCTGAATGTCCAAGCATAAGCGATATAATCCGAATTTCATAGTTTTATTTCATGAGTAACTATCGCGATAACCGAAGTCAATATTATGTTATATAATTTATTTCCTTCCAAGCAATATCATTGTTTTATTTTTTTATTTTGTCTCTACTATTGCACAGAATAGGGAACTCTTATCTATTCACCCAATTCCATAGGTAAATTGCCAAAAAAAAATTAACAACCCAAAAAAAGGGCCCATTAATTAGTGGGATGTTAAGTAAACTTCCGTTACCGCTCCAGATTGGGCAATGCCCAGCGGCCCATGTACCCAATGTTAATAGCGCCTTGAGCCCACATAACGCACTGTTGTCTGTCGCGGGCAATTGGGCCCAAATGGCCCGCGACTCATTTGAGCTATTTGGACAAGGAAAAGATTATAATGCAGAGGAGACACATTGACATTCAAATATAATTCAGTTCGCTCGTTGCGGCCGCGGCTAACGATCGTGTCCACGCGCCGATGCATTTAACCGCGCATAGATTAGCAATACGATATTTGGCCGCGAGTGTAACTGTTATCTATCAAAAATAATAATCTTATTACTATGAAGTGTAAGACCTGTACTCTATCAGTGACTGAAGGAGTGGAATGTGGTAGCTGCCGCGGACAATTTCACTTTTCATGCATAGGTGTGCTAGAAACCAGCTACCGCAAAATGAACACCGACAGACGAGAAAAAGTGCGGTGTAGCAATTGCCGTACGAACTCGGAAAGCTCACAGGGATCATCTGCCGTGCTAGAAGAACTAAGAGCCTTTAGAGCAGAATTTAACTCCACAATTTCAAAAATTGAACATATTTCCACGACGGTCGATTCTCTTAAGGCAAAATGGAGTGAAATGGAGACTCGTTTCTCTGATTTGGAAGACAGAACCGTCGTTTTGGAGGACAAGGCAGCCGTCGTTTCGAAGCTGCAATCTGAACTTGAAATCGGAAAACAAAGCATACATAACCTCCAAAACGAATTGCGCGTCAGAGACCAACAAGCTCGAATGAATAATGTCGAAATATCGGGCATACCTTTTAATAAAAACGAAAATCTCGTCATGATAATGGATTCAATATATAAAAAGCTAGGTATGACAATGGAGGTCAATAACATCGATTCCGTGCACAGAGTTCGCCGTTTTATCAACAACTCCACACGAGATATTTCTGTTGCGCCTAATTCCGAGGGTATGCCGGCCGGCACGAGGAGCCAAGGAGCGAGCGCGAAGGAGCCGCGCGCGCGCCCACCAGCGATCATAGTGAAGTTCACCAGGCGGCTGTGCAAAGATCAGCTGCTGGCAGCCGTACGCGCGCGCCGCGGCCTCACCACCGCGGACATCGGCCTGGATGGACCGGCTCTAGCCATTTTCATCAGTGACCACCTTACACCCGAAAATAAGTTGCTCTTAAAGCGCGCCCGACAGATGAAGGCAGAGCTAAACTATACGTTCCTATGGACCCGCGATTGCAAGATCCTCATACGTAAGAACGATACATCCAAAATCATAGGGATAAATAATGAATCCGATTTATCGAAATTGAAGTGACTATGTTTATTATTCTTTGTGCGTTTTTTACTACACTTAAAATGCCTGTATTATGTTTTGTTTTTCCTAACGACTGCCCATATAAATTGCGTAACCTTCTCTTATACATACCTAGCCAATTTAATTGAAATGAAAACTTACTATACCTACCCGCCTATAACCACCAGTTGCCGGCGTGCATGCGCGTTTGAATGTTATCAATGCTATTTTGCTACTCGTGCATTATATGAAAAAACTAGCTTATTATGTATCACAAACACAATGCTTACGAATAAAGTCTGTTTATATTTGATTATATCATTACTTCACTTTCCGATTAACCACAAATGTAACTACAACGCAACACTGCCTCAAAATATTAAACATATGCATGTGTTATCACAAATAAATACGTTTCTTATTGAGAATGGATAGTAAGTTGTTTAAAGGCTATTATCAAAATGTTAGGGGTCTTCGAACGAAGTCACATACTTTTCTCTCACAAGTGGCGCTTGCAGATTTCGATTTTATATGTATAACTGAAAGTTGGTTGACCTCAAACTTTTACGACAGGGAATATTTTGATGACCGATATATAGTATATAGGTGCGACCGGTCGGAGGAGGATAGCGGGGCTGCGCGCGGTGGGGGAGTCGCCGTAGCAGTGAGGCGCGAGCTAATGCCGCTGCAGCGGGCCTGGCCCTGCCCCTCCCCCGCGCACTCCGAGTGCCTCTGGATATCTTTGCCCATTCACAATGATAATATGTACTCACAGCAAAAATACTTAAATATAGGATGCACGTATATCCCGCCCGGCACGAACCATAAAGACACTGTCGTCTCATTTTTTGATTTAACTTCTCAACTTATATATGATCACCCAAACGATTTATTTCTTATCACCGGGGATTTTAATATCTCTCAAGCTGAATGGATGGATCTGGGCTCGTGCGAATTATCATTAAATCCTTCTAGTAATTTTCTAGTAACGTCAATGTGTGATTTTATGGCGCTTAATAACTTGAATCAATTTAACAACATCGCTAACGTTAACAACCGTATTCTTGACTTGATATTTAGCAATACCTTTTGTAACGTTAGTAAATGTGATTCTCCCTTAATTTTCGAGGATGTACACCACAAAGCATTATATCTAAACTTAAAACTAAACTATACAGCCCCGCTTAAGTCTGCGCAGTGCCTTGTTTATAAGTTCCATTTAGCTAATTTTGATAATATTAATAGTGAAATATCTGATACAGATTGGGACACATGTTTTAAAGGATTAAACGTTGAAGACTGTGTAAATAAATTTTATAGCCTACTACATAACTTATTAGATAAACACGTACCTCGTTTTCCCTCTAAAAATTCGAGCACAGCTCCACTATGGCATAGCAGAGCTCTGAAAAAAATCTTAAAGGAAAAAAGAAAGTATCATAAATTATGGAAATGTTTTCGAAATCCACTAGATTATGAAACTTTTAAGAAGTTAAGAAAAAGAGCTGAAATGGTTGAGAAAGTCTGTTACAAGAATTACATACAATTCTCCGAAGATCAAATTAGGTCTCGCTCAAAGTATTTATGGAATTTTATTAAGTCCACTACTTCAAATAAAGGTATACCGCAAACAATGTATTGTGGCGGTGCCTCGGTTTCTGACGGTCCAAGCATTTGTAACATGTTTAATGATCATTTTCAATCAGTATTCGAAACCCCTAATTTGCCGCCTTTGGACGTTGGCTGCTTAGAACCTTCGTTAAACCCAGTCTTTAACATCAGCACTATTAATTTATCAAGTGACTTAGTTTTAAAATATTTAAAGTCAGTTGATGTAAACAAAGGAGCTGGACCCGATGAAATACATCCTTTATTAATAAGGAAATGCGCGAATACATTAGTAGTTCCCCTTACAAGAATTTTCGTGCAATCAATTAATGAGGGGCGTTTTCCACAAATCTGGAAAAGGGCGTGGATTACACCTATCCCCAAAGGTAACATAAGCCAACATATAGAAAAATATAGACCTATTTCCAAATTGTGCCAGTTTGGCAAAATATTGGAAAAAATTGTTACTGACCAGCTCTCCCATGCTGTGCGCCGTCATATCAACCCAAACCAGCATGGGTTCTACAAAGGTCGTGGCGTTGAAAGCAATCTCTTGTCCTTTACCGAGGTCATACGTCATGCCATGGATAATAAATATCAAGTTGATGCTGTATATACAGATTTTGCAAAAGCATTCGATAAAATTTCTCATAATACGCTTTTATTAAAAATATGGAACCTGGGTATACACGGTGATCTCTTTCGATGGATTAAGTCTTACGTAGAAAATAGGACACAAGCTGTGGTATTGGGAGGCTTTACATCAGCTTTCAAACAAGCCACGTCGGGCGTCCCACAGGGATCTCACCTGGGTCCTCTGTTATTTATTTTATACATTAATGATATAACGGAGTGTTTATCTAACTCGGAAGCCCTTCTCTATGCCGATGACACCAAAATATTCCGAGTCATTAAGACCCCCGCAGACTGTTCTATGTTGCAAGAGGATTTACTTAAATTTGAGGATTACTGCACTAGAAGTAGTTTGTTTTTAAACAATAGCAAATGCTCCGTTATTACATTTGGCCGTAAAAAAAATCCTATATTATACAATTATAAATTATGTGGCAGTACTCTAACGCGTCAGGATAGTATACGTGATTTGGGTGTATTAATTGACACAAAACTAACCTTCATCCCTCATATCGACAACATTTTAAATAAGGCTTATAAACAATTAGGGTTTATACTTCGCATTGCTAAACCTTTTCGTAGACCGTTAACTTACAGGATACTTTATAATAGCTACGTCAGAAGCCGCTTGGAATTCGCTTCGGTGGTATGGAATCCCTGCTATGATGTACATAAAAAGAGAATAGAAAGGGTGCAAAAAATATTTATTAAAGCTCTCGAATTCCGAATAAGGGGTAACTACGAAAATTACGCCTCCTCAATTTCAAGACACAACCTTCAACCTCTGTCATTAAGGCGTTCATGTAATGATCTGATATTTTTATTTAAAATAATAAATAATCTTGTAGATGCCCCTGAACTTCTACATAATATAGGTTTTCGAGTGCCTCGTAGAACAGAACGTGGTTGTCGGAGCAAAATGCTGTTCAGTGTTGGGACATGTCGCACTAAATATGCACAGCAATCATATATTAAACGCGCATGCAGGTTGTATAATGAAAAGTGTATGAACGCGGATATATTTGGCAGTTCGTTAGGGTTATTTAAGAAGAAAGTTTATTCTCTATTAAATTAGTATTAAAGCTAGGTTAAGTTATCTCATTATTTGTTAATTTCACTGTTGTCTCAGATAGCATTTCATAGTATTAAGTTTTATTAATAATTTACATACAGGAAACTATAGGTCTACATTGTAATAAATTCTAGCTGTCAGCTTATTCACCTACATGTTTTATAAGACTGTTTGTTTCTAAATAAATTAAAAAAAAAAAAAAAAAAAAATAATATTATTACTGGGATATTTAGTAAACTTCCTTTACCGCTTAACATTGGGCAATGCCCAGCGGCCCATGTACCCAATGTTAATAGCGCCTTGAGCCCACATAACGCACTTTTGTCTGTCGCGGGCAATTGGGCCCAAATGGCCCGCGACTCATTTGAGCTATTTGGACAAGGAAAAGATTATGTTGCAGAGGAGACACATTGACATTCAAATATAATATTATTACTGGGATATTTAGTAAACTTCCTTTACCGCTTAACATTGGGCAATGCCCAGCGGCCCATGTACCCAATGTTAATAGCGCCTTGAGCCCACATACCGCACTGTTGTCTGTCGCGGGCAATTGGGCCCAAATGGCCCGCGACTCATTTGAGCTATTTGGACAAGGAAAAGATTATGTTGCAGAGGAGACACATTGGCATTCAAATATAATATTATTATTGGGATATTTAGTAAACTTCCTTTACCGCTTAACATTGGGCAATGCCCAGCGGCCCATGTACCCAATGTTAATAGCGCCTTGAGCCCACATAACGCACTGTTGTCTGTCGCGGGCAATTGGGCCCAAATGGCCCGCGACTCATTTGAGCTATTTGGACAAGGAAAAGATTATAATGCAGAGGAGACACATTGACATTCAAATATAATATTATTACTGGGATATTTAGTAAACTTCCTTTACCGCTTAACATTGGGCAATGCCCAGCGGCCCATGTACCCAATGTTAATAGCGCCTTGAGCCCACATAACGCACTTTTGTCTGTCGCGGGCAATTGGGCCCAAATGGCCCGCGACTCATTTGAGCTATTTGGACAAGGAAAAGATTATGTTGCAGAGGAGACACATTGACATTCAAATATAATATTATTACTGGGATATTTAGTAAACTTCCTTTACCGCTTAACATTGGGCAATGCCCAGCGGCCCATGTACCCAATGTTAATAGCGCCTTGAGCCCACATACCGCACTGTTGTCTGTCGCGGGCAATTGGGCCCAAATGGCTCGCGACCCATTTGAGCTGTTTGGACAAGGCAAAGATTATGTTGCAGAGGAGACACATTGACATTCAAATATAATATATGGTAGGATATTAAGTAAACAATATAGATTACCTAACTCATTAGTAAATTAAAATTAACATAACTTTTGAGCCCATTTTGTGGAGGCACTAATAAGTAATTAAGTCCAGCTTACGCTTGACCACACATTTCTAATAGGTTTTCCTGTGATCTATAGAAAAATAACTATTTCGTGTGTTTTTTCTCAAAATTTTAGTCCCAGTAGTTTCGGAGAAAAAGGGGGGGGGGAATGGTCATTTTTAGGCTATTTTCTTAAATAACTTCTAAACTATTTATTTTAAAATTAAAAAACCACGATATAGTTTAAAAAACTTTATTTTTTAATTTTCCCATTTACCCCCCAAAACTAGATTCGTTCGTGGACACTAGGACAGTCCGCAAACTTAGGCTAATACATTGCCTCAAATAGGCAAGCAATATAATGAACTACCTATTTTCGAATTATGTACCAGTCTGTCAGTAACTACTCTCCGCTAATTCTTGGCTGCTACATTGCCTCCGTTTTTATATATTTTCCTAATAAATACACTCTTTTGACTTGTTTACGTTGTAACTTTTACTTTTTTATTTCTCTAATAAACCGATTGCTATCTAGGAGGATTAATATTTGCAACTAAGACTAGTAAAGTCGAGTTCATAAATGTGTATATGTGGTATTTTCTTTAAAAAGGGACCTTATTGTCGATGACGCTTACGCCATTATTAACTATGCTCCGATATAAATACAATGCCGCGCAACGCTGTGCGGCGTAAGCGCCATCGACAATAAGGTACCTTTTCATAGAAAATGCCTCATATGTTCTACACCTTAATCCATTGCAATAAGCGCAAGGTTAATCTCTTCTTCTTCCTCGGTTCCTCATGGCTAAGGGTCGCGACCACATGAGGTTATTTTGTGCACCAAGGCTCTCCATTCTGCACGATTTTCCGCCTACCTGATAATAGGCGCCTGTGTAGATCCCTGGCAGGCCTTCTTCACAGTGTCTACCCAGCGGGTTGGTGGATGTCCACGACCCCGTCCTCCATCCACCATACTAACCATCATCATTAGCTTGCCCTTGTCCCATTCACTTGAGGTCGGCGCAGCATGTCTTTTTCTTCCATACCTCTCTGTCACCCGTCATCTCATCATTCACTTGCGTTCGTTTCATATCATCTTTCACACAATCCATCCACCTTTTCCTCGGTTTTCCTCTCCTCGTACCTCCCTCCTCATTCATTTATTCTTAATACTTTCATCCCTCCGCATCACATGCCCGTACCACGCTAGGCGATTTGCCCTTACTTTTTCTGTTATGTTATGTTATCCACCATGCCAACCATAATGCGCTTTTCCAGGTTGTCCGGCTCCCGTCTGGCCACGGGTCCAAAGTAGCTAAGGATCCGCTGGAGGCAAATGGCTGATAAACGGCACTGGATTTTCAATTCCGTCAGATATCAAATATCAAGATGTCGCTTGTTATGTTGTGTCGAGCAGTAGCAAGGAGTATGTATTGAAACACCTTATTAAGCGTGTTAGTATAAGAACGTATATTCTCTAAATGCCTGCCTATATAGGTATGTATATATAGGTATAGGTATGTATATATGTTATGTATGTATGTTAGGTTGCGCTGACACAAGCAATATGCGTTTATGTCGCAGTAAACCAAATCGTTACTGCTAAACACTGAAAGTGGACATTTGCCACATTACATTGCGGCAATACCACATCTCAAATCTCAAATGCGTCAATTCTACTCCGAGTACTCGCTTTCAGAGTCCAGGTTAATAACAATATCGAAACTTTTACAAATTTTATTATTCAATCGGAATCGACTCGAGAGTATTTTCCAAGCCATATTGTGCGGTTGTTAGATATAGTTTAGTTTTACCATAGCTAACCCTGAAACCGTCATTTTTAGAAAATCTGTGAATGCAGTTTCTCTAATCTCTAAAAAAAGTCGTCTTTGACTTATGTTAAAAACTTTAGCTATGTAATTAAATAAATAAATAATTATGATGGACAATCTTACACAAACCGACCTAGTCCCACAGTAAGCTCAAAAAAAATAAAATAAAAATACTTATATACAGGCTGGCTAATAAATAAGTGCATTCCCGTTGCCAGGGAGGTTTTGGGATTATACTGAGCAACTTTTACTATGGGACCAACCACGCGTCACTGCTTTAGTAGCTTAATATATAAAAGATAGATATGTTCCCTACGACATGGCGACCCCTATAACACCAAAACATAAGAAATAATCCCAATATTAAATGTGGGGCAATAACTGCCCCTAAATAACCGCCCCCCGCCGAGTTATCTATGGTTATGGGGTGGACAAATTACAGCCAACTGTACAAATGTGGAACTTGGGTATTTATGGGAGCTAGTGAGTTCTGGATTAGCTTTGATATGATATCGCTATAGTTTGACGATATAATTCGTAAACAGATACTATCGGGGACATGAACTAGTTCAGAAAAATATTACCTCGAACCTTACGAGCGAGCTAAACTCTCCTATAAAGATAACCAATTACGATGTAAAAGTCTAATTTCGCTGTTTTCATGGGACATTACCTTCATTGTGAAATTTTATTTTTAATTTATTTATTATTATATGGATTTAAAATTATGTGACCAAATTTAGAATTATTTTAATTTATAATTACGACTGACATGACATATTATTGTATTTCCGTTTTTTCGCTTTAAGATATATGTATTTGATATGATTTGTTTTTAAGTTTAAACGATGTTTACTTTTAATATTGTCTTCGGTTATCGCGATAGTTACTCATGAAATAAAACTATGAAAACGGATTATATCGCGTATATTGAATTTATAATACATCCCGACGTTTCGAACTCTTTACAGCGTTCGTGGTCAACGGGTGACTGAGGAAAAATTACAATGTGCAAAAATACCCACATATTAGGTAGTATGTGGGTATTTTTGCACATTGCAATTTTTCCTCAGTCACCCGTTGACCACGAACGCTGTAAAGAGTTCGAAACGTCGGGATGTATTATAAATTCAATATACGCGATATAATCCGTTTTCATAGTTTTATTTGATGTTTACTTTTGTAATTTTATTTTATTTACTCTCTCTGGACGTGTAATTAGCTTTACCAATAAATATATGAATATGAATATGAATATGATGCATTTAGGATTCTTTATCTTAATATTAAAAGGGTAAAAGCAGGTAATGAGACAAACAATAGGTAGTAAAGACAGTTTATTAGTTGTTGTTTAGGCTAAGCTTCGCCTCCTCATAAAGATAACCAATGAGGATACATTTTGGATCTTAGTTTGAAAATGCCGTCCGTCACAAAGACAATGCCTAATCTTTTTTTTACAACACCTAAATTTTTAAGTGCCTTTAAGCATGGAGACTATATAAAGGAGCCAAATCTCTATGTATGAAAAGTGTCCATCAAAAAACAGTAATTAGGCGGCGCCACCATACACCGAAATACTACCAAAAACAATCAACGTAATTTGGTCGGGTTATTTGTTGCCTTATATGGTTCATGTTATACTCATGTCCCAGAGCCTAACTAGCGCCACCACAGAGATTAGGAACTATTATTTAAAGCTGAAAGCGGTCACTTTTGCAACAATTCTGCTATAAGAGATTGGCATCCTTTCTATACCATCCATACCTTTAAGTAAAATGTAAAAAGTAAGTTACCTTTAAGTAAAACGAGCTAACTTAAGGTTTTCAAGCACTTTCCCTCCAAGGCCCCTTATTTTTTTCCACACTGTATATTTCCACAATTTATGAAACTGGCATGACATAAAAAACAATTTACAACCAACAATTAAAAACAAACTCGTTCGAATGTCCAAATTTGAAAATTTACATAATCGACCACTCTTCGCGTCGAACGGTCTCATTGTACGTTTCATGCAATACCACTTTATATTTTACTGTTTAAATCCCCACTGTAATTTTAATTTGACTTTTATTTTGCTAGTAATAAGAGATTGTAGGTATTTTATTGGGTTCTCAATTGAAGTGGCGCGGAGTCACAAAGGAGGGTAGCAATTATTGTGCCGCTTTTTAGCTATTGTGTCGTTGGCAGGCACTTTGTGTTCGTATTGTGATCGATTTTATTTGATTTTATATTATTTTTAATAGCAACATTATTTGCTTTGTTGGCGGTATTGAGATATACTCTTTAATGAATGATAATGGCAAGATTGGCAACGGGTTGTTTGGAGTTTCATAAGCTAACTTTGCTAAATTGAATAAGAAATTGATTGTTTGTTTTATTTCAATTTCGTGTAAGTAAATAATAACAAGATATTAGAATGATGAAATATGGCTTATTGATGGAGATTTTTTATTTGTTTTTCTGTAGCCCGTAAAGAAGCAATTTGTATTCAATCTATTTATCAGTTACGAGCGGCATTGTAACTCTACAAATTGATCTAAATTTGATCGTATTTTGACATACCTCGCAGTGCATCTCATTTATACTTATGTATAGGCATAGACATAGTATAGTGTATAGGTGTAAATTAAATGGTAGTTATACAAAATAAAACATTTGTAACCTTAGAATGGTGCTTCCTTTTTACTTCTTGTTTTTTGTGAGCTAATAAATTTTTTTCGGACATTCAATTCACCTTTACTTTTACGGAAATCTAGCCTCTATTTTTTTTATAAAAAAAAACAACAAAATTAACCAAACACATTTAACCACAAGGCTCAAACCCACCAATACGGACACTAAAATAATTATATAGGTAGTTAAAAAAGATACAAAAAATATATGAAATGTATAGGTATGCCAGATTAAAACTGATATGATTTATATGTATTGATGTATCTATGTATTTTGCCCAACAGGCATGATTAAAATCAACTTCAATACATTTCATTTTGTAAGCCATTATAGATTATTCGCTAAAAGGTATTGTATTTCCCCCACAAAATTCACCCGACGTCCAATCCACTGTGCCTTTTTATGGGCCCGAAGTGCAGAGGGCACAATCCAGAGATAAATAAAGGACGTAGCTTATTAAAAATATCGATGATGCATTGCTGGGCCTGGGAGCCGATTCTATATGAACAATTTGATAGATTTAGATTTATTTAATTCAGGATAAAAATTACACTATGCATCAATGTCAAAATTATGCTTATCTTTTTATCATGATCGTCACACATTACCTATACATATTAAAAAACATAAAATAAATTAAAATAATTTTCTCTCCCAATAAGGGATAGGATATGATATGATATGGAATAGGAAAATAAATACCCACATTTCCATATAACATTTTGGTGTATGTTATCAGGAATTCTAGCGACGTTCAACAAGGAGCAGTTTTGGTCGAAGTATCTCAAGTTTCGGCGTTACCGCGGCCGGCTCCCTTATTAATTTTATTTATCGTATGGCGGTTACACACTGGTTACAAAAACTACAATAAAGATTCAAAATATATAAACTCAAATTGTTCGTCAGATTTTTGAAGTATTCAGCAGGTCCGTTGTATTTGGTGAGGGGGCACTCGAATACTATGTGGTGTATGGTTTGTTGCAAATTTCCACACTCGCACGCCGCAGACTAGCTCCATCCCCACTTGTGCCAAAGGTAGGAAGAGTTACCGAACCCAGTCCTCAGGCGGTTTAGCTTTGTCGGCTCTCATTAAACCCTTTGGGCCGCTCCTCTGTGTTAAATATTCAATAAGGGTGTTGTTTATTTTGTGCAGCTGGGCTTCCCATTCTTTCAGCCACGCTTGGCTATCTTTCCATGTCGGGCTTTGTATGTGGAAGGTTTTAGCTGGTGGGTTTCGGGACTTCATTCGGGTGTTTTTGAGGCTAGATAACCTCAAAAAGGATGGATGGGTAGCAGAGTGTTACCGGACATTTTGGTCAATTCCCGTGCCAGACATTTTTGTCTGCGGATGTCCGGTACGATGTTGCTGAGGGCCAGTAACCAGTGGGTGGGTGTTGGCAAGATGCAGCCCGTAACGATCCTCATGGTGTGATGCAGCTCAACGTCCACTGGCCACATGTGCGCTATTCATCCATACGGGTGCACAGTATTCCGCCGTCGAGTAAACAAGGGCCATAGCAGTAGTCTTTAGGCAGGCAGCGCTCGCACCCCATGTCGTTCCTGTAAGCTTCTGGACTATGTTGTTCCTAGTCTTCAGTTTTCCAGACAGCTTATCAAGATGGCTCTTGTACGTCAAACCCCTCTCAAGGGTTACGCCGAGATATTTTGGGCAAAAATTATGACATAAGATTGTACCCCGAAATCTCACTCTTAACTGTTTGTTAGCTAACCTGTTTGATAGATGGAAACAACAACAGACCTCTCTCTTGCTAGCATTTGGGGGTTGTTCCCTGACACTGCGGGGTTGCGTAATACGTACGTAATACATCGCAACCATGTGTTTTGTAGATTTTAGTTTTATAATATATTTTTTTGTAATATGTATGTTAGATTTAAGGTATTTATCGTGGGCCACTAGTTGCCTGAAATAAAGTTTTTTTCATTTACGATTTTTCGATGATAAATTAAAAACTAAAACAAAGTTTAGAAAATAGGTAAAGCTATTCCAAACTGCGAAATCCCACGCAAACGAAAATATATATAACCCTTTAATTCGCAATGTAAATTAGAAGGTTACTCTATAGCTACAGCATAACCTTCCTCTCTGCCCAACTCCAGTCTTTAGCTAGTTCCTATAGGTTAGTTTAGGTATCTAAAAAACCCGGACACTTGCCATGTCCCCCGCAATCCTAAGGACCAAAATAATTCTGATATAGGAAATCCTGACTTATGGTAACCCTAAGCGGAACTATCTAGAATATCTGGATCTGGATCTATACAGTCCGGGTCCAGGCAAGCTTGTTGCTTTGTGTAATTTCTTCCAGCAGTCGCCGGTCGGGAAATAATGATTTTCCGATTGCGAGTAGTTGTACACTGTTACCCAACTCACGGTTCCATTTAGAATCGAAACATAAAAAATATATACATATAAGACAATTGTACACAACGATATATTATATAATATACAAATGGGTATGGGCTATTGTTACACATATAGTTTTAAGTCATAATGTGTTGTTTGTCCACGTTTTCGTTACTCATAAATAATAGTTTTTTTCTCAGAAACGTGTAATTTTTCAGGATTGCCATAAAACAAACCTAACCTAACCTATCTTTAGGATAACCTGAGAAAAATCCTGAAAGTTAACGGTTTCAGAATTATGACTAATGATAATATGACAATCATTACATTATGACTCATCATATCAATAATTATGTCAAACAAAGGGACCCCTATACGAATACTTAAATACACAGAAAAACACCCATAACTCAGAAACAAATGTCTGTGATCCTCGCATAAATAAATGCCCTTATCGGGATTCGAACCCAGGACCATCGGCTTCATAGGCAGGATCGGCTACCGGCACCGACATGAGCTGCCTTTCCACAGGCGGTGTCTTCTCCGCTCCGCTACATTACAACCAATGCTATTGGTTGTTTCCCGCACGTCTCCTCTCATCTCCGCTCATCTCCGGCAGTGTAACTTTATTTATTTATCGTATGGCATATCTTTACATGTCACTGCATTATAAAATTAAAATTTAAAACTAGAACTCTTAAAATAATCCAAGGCTTTCCCATTCAAGGTCTTGAGCTCTTCAATGTTGCCACCGAATTTGGTGTTGGGGCATTCTAGCACGACGAATTGTTTGTTCCGGTTCTCCACATCCGCATGCCGTCGTTTCACACCATCCCTATTTATTCTTTATTCTTTATTGTATTCATATACATTAGGTGTTACAGTTTGAGGATGGTAGGTACATGACACCCTGTAAGGGCACTCAATTTTTCTTAAGTCTAGGTACTTACATGCATCTCAATAAAATCTATATTTTATATTTTATTGACGTTTATGCAACGTTAAATGTCAAGTTCGTTTAGAAAATTAGTAAAATAATAAAATAATGATGATTTAAATAATATGAAATTTATTCCTGTATGCGGAGTCATCCAAGTCAGTTCTAAAGCGGTTCAGCAAATACCAGACACGCCGTGAAACCTGGAGGTCTTGTAGGGGGCTTAGTTCGAAGAAGTCGGTTGGCGCCTTGTTGGTGTAACTGACTTTTCATCATCACGTGTCGTGCCTTGTATCGTTGTAAGCAGTGTAATCATTCCCGAATCGTACTCCTATAGCGTGATGGATCGCGACGGTTTTATCGGCGACGCTCTCGCAATCCGTCTCCGGTAATGAGATCTAATGAATTCCGTTCAGTCAGTGCAGACGAAGCTCTAGATATTTTTCTTCTTCTTTCCGTGCCTCTTCCCATTATTTAGGGCCGGCCCTCCTCGTTCTTAAGCGCCAGGTCGGTCGATCCTGGGTTGTCTGTTTGTTCAACTGGCTCTGTTCCAAATCCATTGATATGGTGGACCACCACGTAGCAGGCGGGCGGCCTCTGCCTCTCTTATTATTTGGTAGTGCAAGGGCTTTCCTCACGACATGGTCTTCGTCGCGTCTCATGATATGTCCGTACCATCTCAATCGGGATTCTTGAATCTTGTCGGTGATGGGGGCGACCTTGTAGCTTCCTCTGATGTATTCGTTACGTACTTTGTCGAGTCTCGTCACACCGGCCGCCCACCTCAACATCTTCATTTCATTGACATGGAGTTTTTGCGACGAAGCTCTAGATATTAGAAACCGATATTCTATATAATGATCTACACACGTTTCGTGCCTTGTATCGTTGTAAGCAGTGTATAACCACTCCCGAATCGTACTCCTATAGCGTGATGGATCGCGACGGTTTTATCGGCGACGCTCTCGCAATCCGTCTCCGGTAATGAGATCTAATGAATTCCGTTCAGTCAGTGCAGACGGAACTCTGGTTATTAGAAACTGATATCCACATTTCTAACATACAACAGTCGCGGAAGGAGCGCTGCTTTTTACATGCTTTTTTTTAACTTGCTCTGTATGTTAGTTCCAATTGAGCTGAAATTTTGCATGTAAATCTTATGACAGTGCAATATTGCTGATCTGATTATGGTCACGGAAGGTAACCATATGAACCCTGTGATAAAGCAACGCAACCTAATTGTATTTGGGTTTGTAAGTATTAGTTGCCTGTTGAAAGAAAACTACAGGTAGCGATAAAAGCTTGTATTAAAAATAAAATCCTATTCAAGAGTTCTCCGACTAAATATTCTGTAAAATAATTAGAGATGCACCGGATATTCGGTTACTATCCAGTATCCGGCCTATTCGGTGCTTATTTTAATATCCGGCCGGATACCGGATAGTAACCTGCTACCCGGCCGGATAGTAACTGCTTGATTTCTGAGTAAACAAATTGGATTTAAGAAACAGTCACGGTTAAAATCGTACTCGTTTATTATTTTAAAACAAATATTAACATTCCACTCACTAGCACTGGGCAATGCGCACCCGAAAAACCGAAATGTAGGTATAATTCCGCCGGCCGAATATTCGGCGGCCGGATACCGAATATTCGGCCGATGGTCAGACCGAACATCCGGTACCCGGTATCCGGACAAACAACTATCCGTTGCATCTCTAAAGTTAATCTTGTTTTCCAAAAAAACAGAAGGGTGGCCTATTAACAAACAAACTTCAACTACTCATCATTAAGTTTAACCGTCATTTAGCGTCCCTCAGCCGGAAAACTTTTCACATAAGTGCAACCACCTCCAATTAACACAAACAGTACCATAATTATAATTATGCATAGATATATAGCTACATCACATAGACATGTATAAACAGATCACCCAAATGCACTACATCAAGCATGTTCATTGTTCAGTCAGCATCAAAAGCAGTGTATCAGCACAGATTAATAAATAGTTACTAGTATCAGACTACGCGTCAAAAGTATCTATCTGGGCATTTTTACTTAAAAGTGTACCATTTACTTTTTTTCGAAAATCCGTCAACTTTTGGGTTATTTCTACTCAGAATCACGAGGACTATCGATTTAAAAAGAGAAAAAATATGTCCCCAAAATTGTTAGTTTTGTAACGCATTTTCACATACATTTTGTATGGACCGTTAAAAAACTGACACCCAAAATTTGTATGAAAACCGGGGACACTTTTTTTCTTTGTCTCATTCAATAGTACTCGTGATTCTGAGTCTAAATAACCCAAAAGTTGATGGTTTTTTGAAAAAAAGTAAATGTACCAAGTTTTCTGAAAACTCCATCTACCTCCAATAGATTAACAAACAGAGGCCACCCTAAGGCGTTTAAGCATTAAGGGAAGGAATGGAAAGATTCGCACGCATCTGGTAAGCCTCCGTAGCTCAGTTGGCAGTCGCCATAGGATCGATGTTCCAATGGTCGCCACTGTCGCAAGTTCGAGTCTTGCCGCCACAGTCCTGAGCCTAGTATCGGGGAAGGGGCAGTGGCCTAATCAGACACTGGTCTTTGCATCACTTAAGTTTAGGCACAAATATATATATTTAAGACTCTTCTTGTTACTAACAAACTATGGACTCATATTCGTCTGAAATAAGTGCATATTTTTTAATACGCTCGATTTGCAAGTAAAACGCAGTAGACGCGTCGCGTCGTCTATTGACATATATGTCTGCTAACCACGAGCAAACACTTGAGTTGCTGGTTGCGTTTCGTCCCTTTCAGGCCCTCCCTTACTTTGTCAGCTGAATTCGCTCATTTTTGTTGTCTCGTAAAAAACTATTACATGAAAACTTTAATCAGTATAATAGTGCTGCGTTACGGCCCGGCCACGACATTGCGCGTCGGCGGCAGCGGCGAGCGGCGGCCATAGGTGGGAACGAAAGGTGTCTCGTTCCAACCTATGGCCGCCGCTCGCCGCTGTCGCCGCCGCGCGATGCCGTGGCCGGGCCGTTAGGCTGTGAGTCGGACATACCCACTCGGCATCTCCCGGGCCGGGTGGGATCCACAACGGATTTCCCCTGGGTCAAAAAAAAGCTAGAACTCAGAAAACTTATGGTAAACATTGAAGATTACAAGTAGGTACTGTTATCAAAAAACAAATCAAGATTACAAATTACAATCGTAAAACGACAAACGAAAAGAAAAAAATTACAGATGCCAATGCTATTACGAAAAAAAATTTTTTTTACAATAAATAAAAAAGTTAAGGAACGTGATATTGTCTTCGGTTACCGCGATAGTTACTCATGAAATAAAACTATGAAAACGGATTATATCGCGTATATTGAATTTATAATACATCCCGACGTTTCGAACCCTTTACAGTCAACGGGTGACAACGTGAAACGGGTGAAACGTGTGAAATTGTATTTATTTCTTAAGTAACCTGACTATTTCCATAGACTATTTAAGTTTTGTTTGGAGTTTTCTATCAACTTGTAATTTTAGATAAACCCTATGTAATTGTGACGCTAGTGGAACACCCGCCACAAATATTCCCACATACATAGATTGCTAAGTCATATCCATAATTCCATACGTGTGCTAACTCGGGGCAAGAACACTTTATATGTTAGTGACATCTGGTGCTAGTTTTCGTTGCTAGAAAATCTAATACAAATAATAACAAATAAGTTAGACCGATCAGAAGTTTAACATACAAAACTTCTACACGCTATATTTTCTTTGTACCTATACACTCTCGTAATAATTCTCGAATTTTAACTTGAAAATAAATATAATATTGTCTTCGGTTACCGCGATAGTTACTCATGAAATAAAACTATGAAAACGGATTATATCGCGTATATTGAATTTATAACACTTTACAGCGTTCGTGGTCAACGGGTGACTGAGGAAAAATTACAAAGTGCAAAAATACCCACATACTAAAATAATGAACAATCATAGACTACAAACTTTAAGGCTGGTTGTACATGCAAAATCGGTTCATAAGGCTAGTTATACACTATAATTATTTTTCAAGTAAAGATATATATATATACGCGATAAAAAAAAAATTATGTATTATAAATTCAATATACGCGATATAATCCGTTTTTATAGTTTTATTTCTTGAAAATAAATAATTTGTATTTTTATTTTTTGAATATTGTAATGATGTAATGAATATTAATATAATTTGTATTGTTGTGAGTTGTGAACCATTGTTGTGTGGAAATAAATAAAGGATTATGATTAAAATTGTGGTTATAACTTACGAGTGTAATGACGATATTTATTTATTTAAACTTTATTGCACAATAAAATTAAGTACAAATGGCGGACTTAATGCCTAAAGGCATTCTCTACCAGTCAACCATAGGGCAATACAGAGATTCTCGAATGTGGGTGCAGTGAGATAAATATTTCAGAAAACGTACCAACTATAAGCAATTTTGAACATTGACAACATTATTTACAATGTTACACCTATTTATATTACTACATAGATTAGATTTAGATTTATTTATTTCAGGATAAAAAATACACTATAAATTTGCATCAATGTCAAAATTATGCTAATCTTCTTACCATGATCGTGAAACATTACATACTAAAAAATATAAAATAAATTAAAATAATTTTCTCTCCCATATATACAAATAAGTGAATAAAAAATAAGTGCATTCCCATTGCCAGGGAGGTTTTGGGATGGGGACTGATGGTTCCGGACACCATATCTAGTTTAGTTTTAATTGTTGTTTTTTTTTTAGAAATATTCTATATATCGTAAAATGGAATACATTGATTAGCGACAGTAGGTAGGGTAGTTTTCGAATATTTTTGACGTTTATGAAAAGCCAGTTGAAGGTAGATCGATTCGATGGCCGCTCATTCTCGTAGGCGCAAGCTCGTTCGCAGTGATAAACCCAAAACGTGTAAAAAACTGTCGATTTGTGTGCAAAAACCCTCGCAGCAGCCACTACAGCATCACCTCGCCGTTGGAGAGTGTCGGTACCGACCAGGCGTTCGACATGCAGACACGGGGTGAGTTGGCTTTGATTGATTCGCTTTCACTGGCATAGATCGTTTAATTTCTCTCGAAAAACAATTGTCCTACTCGAGGGCGATTGTACATTTGCTCCTTCGACCGGGATCCTCCTCAAACTGAGAACAGCTAACCTGTCTCGGGGCCAGGAGTGACGTTGAACCACTTTCGTTTCGTTACAACTGTCGCTAATCTCGTCTCGTTACCATATCGTTAATTTTCGTTTCGCTTATCGTACATATCGCACAATACATAGTCATATTTTCGTATAAATAATCCTCGTAATTATTTAAATATCGCAAAGGTAATTAGCATCGAGCCTGTAGCCATTATTCCTCCAAAGTCCAATAATAAGCAATCGTTTAGCTACCTATAGATAAAGTTACCTTAAAACGCCTAAAATCCTTTAGATATACAGTTATTTTAGCATATTATATTGAAATATCGAATTTTAGCCCATCGAATTGATGATGCAATCATATTATACGACCAAATTTAATAGGCATTGAATTTGGTATTGATACTGTTGGAATAGAATACTTCTAAAGTTAGTCGGATAATATTTGCACCGCGTGCCATATCTGATTACGTAATAAAATAACCTATAAACAATAGTGTTGATTTGGAGACTTTAAGAATAGCGATAATTACATTTAGTTATTGTTATTTTGTAAAGTGAATATAATACCTAGACGAATATAATTTACACAATAGTACGAGTACAGATAAATTAGTAATATTTTATCTACGTATTTAGTCTACACAAATATCGTGCATTATTATCGAATAGTGTTCACAGATAGATGTCCATTAATATTCACATAAATCACACATATAGTTAATCCTAATTCCTAATCAATAATTTGTTACCTTCTGCTGAAATTATTTACATACCTACGTTACGCACTCATAATTGGCGCAAACTTGCAAACTTATTCTCAGTCGTTTAAGGTCTATTTTCCAACGGCAGCACAACACGGTGCTAACTGTTTTGTTGTCGTAGTGAAATAATTCATTTAATTAATATTTTCGTTTCGTCACCTACATTCGTAATCATTCGAAAAATAATTGAATTGCAAGTCTCACTTCTAATCGTTTTGAACATTTATCATTATATTAATTCTCACAAGAATTATTTTCGTACCTATTGTAGTGAGATCAATTATTCTTCGCAAATATTATTTATAAGTTGTGTATTCGATAGTATAGTGGCGGGTGAACCTTATATCATAGTGCATAAGGTTGAAATTTGTTCGTTCTACATTTTGATTTGTTTATCGAAAAAGTTCCTTTTACATTTAATTACCGCGTTTGGTAGACAGTTAAACTAATCATGTCTAAGGCACTTGCTCGTCGCAATTTGCAATTAAAACGCGAAATATCGATCAAACGTATCGACGAATGTTTAGCCGCCGGGTTGCAGGCTAAGGCGGATTCCTCGCGATTACCGCTGTTTATGTCTAGATTTAGCAAAATAGACGGCTATTGTTCTAGCTTTGAAACCCACCACTTGAAACTTATTTCGGAAATAACGGATGTGAATGAGTTAGACCAGGAGGATGTCGTACGTCAAGAATTTGACGATAAATATTTTCAAATTATCGAAATTCATACTTCGTTGTCGACCGCGACTACTATTGAGGGCGAGACAAATAGAACTGATTTGTCCGTTAAGTTGCCTCGCTTAAATCTTGTCAATTTTGATGGCAACATTAAATCATGGGGAACATTTTACGACATGTTCAACACAATGGTGCATCAAAACAAACGATTGTCGAATATTGAGCGGTTTTCGATTTTGATTTCACTCCTTTCGGGTGAACCACTGCAATTGTTAAAAGGGTTTCCTTTATCGGATAACAATTATTTAGACGCCTACGCGGTTTTGATCGATCGATATAATAACAAACGAAAATTAGCCTTCCGACATTGGGAAGAAATTCAGAACGCCTCGTTGAAATCTAATTCGCCTAGCGAATTACGCCGACTCGTAGACACCTTCAAAGAAAATATCGCGGTTTTGAAAAACTTGAGATTTCCCGTCAACGATTGGGATTTCCCATTGTTTTATTTATTGATCAATAAATTGGACCTGGATACTCGTCGTCGTTTTGAACTGCAGAACGACAACAAGGACGTACCGTCATTCGACTCGTTGTTAGAATACGTGAGTAAGGCCGGTCAAGCATTAGAGCTTGCCGACCTCACAGAGAGCGCCGCCGCCGCCGCCCCTGCGGCGCGCGCACCCGCGGCACCCGGGCGCACCGCGCGCGCACACGCCGCGCCGCGCACCGCTGCCTGGCGCCCGGCGCAGGATCGCGCACCCGCGGGCGCAGCCTATAAAACGCTAGTCACCACTAGCGCCACCTCGATCGAATCGTTTTGCGTGTTATGCAAGTCAAATCATGATCTTGCTAAATGTCTTGAATATCGGAACAAAACACCTCACGAGCGTTTTTCTGTTGTCAAGGACAATCGGCTCTGCGTCAACTGCTTACGTTCTGGACACGTAGTTAAAACTTGCCCCTCGAAGTCTCGTTGTCAAAAGTGTAATGTCGCTCATCACACTACTATTCATTTCGATATAGAAAGCGGTAATTCCAAGGTCAGCGTCGGTTCGTCGGCCGCGACCAACGTTGGAGCCGCGACTTGCTCGTCGTCTTCGCCCCTCGACACCCCAAGGCACTTGCCTGACAAACAAGTGACCATGCTTGCATCCGACCCGGCACCTGTGGGCCAAATTTCTCTTTTTGCCACTGCGTGCGTGGAGGTACTAGATAAGTTCGGTAGTTATCAAAAAATTCGTATTGTCATAGATAATTGCAGTCAGCCAAACCTTATTACGCGACGTTGCGCGCAGCGGCTTGGACTTCCGATACGACAAAAAAATGCCTCTATCGAGGGTGTTTGTGAGGTGTCAACGTTGACAACTTCTTATACCACTCTTAACATTCGCAGCATGAAATCTGATTTCGAAATGTACGTCGAAGCCTTTGTTACACCCAAAATATGCAGCGATCAGCCTGCGGTAAAAATTGACATAGACCGGCTGTCATGCGTCAGCGCATTCGAACTCGCCGACTCTAATTTCGATAAACCTGGGAACATTGACGCCTTATTGGGGGTGGTTGTATTTTGTCAAATATTTTTGGGTAACCGTCACAACTGTGACGATGGACCCACAATCTTTGAAACCAAACTTGGCTGGGTTGTCATGGGAAAGGCCCCTTGCGCAACTTCCCATTCCCAAACTTCATTGTTTTGCTCGATCGAATCGCTGGATTCCCAAATTCGAAAATTTTGGGAACAGTTAAGGGCGAAGCGTTAGGGAGCTTCGCCCTTAACTGATGATGAAGTCGCGTGTGAGAAAATATTCGCCTCGACTCACACACGTGACTCGAACGGGAGATATATCGTAAACTTGCCGTTTCGAACCGTCGATCCTCGTTTTGGTGACTCGCGCGCCCTCGCCGAGCGCCGCTTGCTCTCCCTCGAAAAGAGACTCTCTCGTGAACCGGAGCTCCGGACAGAATACAATGATTTCATGCGTGATTATCTCGATGCTGGTCACATGGAGCCAGTTGCACCCCAACCAGACGGGCGTGCTTATCACTTAGCGCATTTCTGCGTGCTCAAGCCCAGCAGCGCCACCACCAAATTAAGGGTAGTCTTCGATGGAACTGCTCAGCCTGCTGGAGGCCCCTCGTTGAATGATCAGTTGCTCGTTGGACCGAAACTACAATCTGATCTCGTTTCGATTTTACTTCGCTTTCGTTTGCATGCGGTTGTCTTCACAGCCGACATACGCCAAATGTATCGACAAATCTTAGTCTCTCTCACCGATCGAGACTTTCAACGCATCTTATTCAGGTTCTCGCTCGATGAACGAAGAGTTTCGTCTAAATACCGTGACCTACGGTATGTCTTCGTCCAGTTTCCTCGCAATTCGAGCCCTGATTCAATTGGCCATTGATGAAGGCAAAGAGTATCCTCGTGCGGTTGACGTCCTCAACCGAGACATTTACGTCGATGACGTGGTGACAGGCGCTGAGTCCGTCGAATCAGCTCTCGACCTTCAGTCTCAGGTTGTCAAGATCCTAGAGAAAGGATGTTTCGAACTCCGCAAGTGGTCGAGCAACTGCCCCCGCTTGCTCGAGAATCTCGACCCGACCCATTGTCATAATAAGACGCTCTCTTTCGATTCGGAACCGACATCTTCTGTTAAGGTGCTCGGTATGGAGTGGAACCCGTCCAGTGACGCGTTCACTTTCACGGTCAATACGCTTCATGAAAAGTGTACAAAACGAAATATTCTTTCGGAATTGGCGCGCATATTCGATCCTCTTGGGTTTCTTACACCCTTGACACTCTCGTTCAAGCGCATAATTCAAGATCTTTGGACTCTTGGATTAGATTGGGATGTGGTAGCACCCCCCAACATCAGCCAAAACTGGCTTCGTTATCGTTTAGATCTCGACTTATTGTCGTCTCTCGAAATACCTCGATTCATTCCGTCGACAGAGTCTTGTAGTGTTCAGCTGCATGGCTTCTGTGACGCTTCGGAGGCGGGATATTCGGCTGTCGTTTACTTTCGCATTCGGCATGGCGATGGTAGCATCACCATACATTTGATAATGTCACGCTGTAAGGTCTCTCCTTTAAAACGTATTTCTATTCCTCGTTCGGAACTGTGCGCTGCAGTTTTGCTGACAGACCTCGTCGAACACGTAAAGGAAGTCTACGGCGCAGACGTCAAATTTGAGGATATATTCTGTTGGTCTGATTCCACTGTGACACTCTCTTGGTTACGTTCGCCGTCACAACGCTGGAAGACTTACGTCAGTAATCGCGTAAGTCACATACAAGAGAAAATACCTGCTGGTCACTGGCGCCATGTCACGTCAGAAACCAATCCGGCCGACTGTGCCTCTCGCGGAGTCACGGTTCGAGAACTTGTAAACCATCCATTATGGTGGACAGGCCCCGCTTGGTTGGCACTTGACAGTAGCTCCTGGCCAAAGTCACCGTTGTCTATCGAAGTTGAATCGGATTTGTTGGACGAACAAAGGGTCCCCAAACAGACCGTATTGTTCACTGCCGTCAACCAGCTTGACGACTTCTTATCCAGACATTCGAGTCTGAATAAGGCTAAGCGCATTGTCGCTTACGTTCATCGTTTCGTACATAACTGTCGTAACCCTGACAACAGACGTTTCGGCCCACTTGTTCAATCGGAACTCGATGGTGCCCTTACTAGTTTAGTAAAGTTGACTCAAGAAAAGTCATTCTCGAGTGAGATTAAATCTCTTAAGGACGGTAAAAAGTTGCCTAAACATTTCAGAAAACTCAGTGTTTTTATCGATACATCCGGTTTGTTGAGGGTGGGCGGTAGGCTGGTTCACTCTGAACTCGATTACGATTGCAAACATCCCTTACTGCTACCCAGTCAGGATCGCATGACACAGCTCGTCATCGATCAAGTACACAATGATAATCAACATCCGGGGTTACGCACGCTAAATTTCTTGATTGCACAAAACTTTTGGATCCTTGCTTCTAAGCGCGTGATTAGTTCTCGCTTATCGAAATGCATAAAGTGCTTCCGCTCTAATCCTAAGCCTTTAGTGCCCCGTATGGCAGACCTACCCAAAACTCGAATTTCGCAAGTAAAACCATTCTCGTGTATCGGTGTCGATTTTGCGGGTCCTTTTCCCACATACATCAAACGCTATCGTGGGGCCAGGCCTTTTAAAACACACGTGTGTTTATTTATATGTTTTGCGACCAAAGCATCACATATCGAGCTCGTTATAGGACTGACCACCGAAGCCTTTCTCGCTGCCCTGCGTCGATTTATCGCTCGCCGTGGCCGTTGCCAACGTATACATTGTGACCGGGGTACGAATTTCGTAGGCGCTTATAACGCGTTACTACCTCTCATGCAAGACGCAGCCTCTCGTGAGAGTATCGAATTCTCGTTTAATCCACCAGCCGCATCCCATTTCGGCGGCTTGTGGGAAGCCAACATTAAATCGTTTAAAACACATCTTGCTCGCGTTGTAGGGAATCAAATCCTAACTTATGAGGAATTTCTTACAATGGCCGCCCAAATTGAATCGACCCTTAACTCACGGCCACTATGTGAGATGAATCCCGATCCAAACGACATGTCGGTGTTAACACCCGGACATTTTCTCACCTTAGAGCCCTTGACATCACTCGTAGATACTTCAACTAGCGATACAAACATTTCCATTTCGAGTCGTTGGCAGCTTGTTCAGAAACTCCATCGTGATTTCTGGAAGCGATGGCATTTGGAGTACTTGCATACGTTAAATCAACGCGCGAAATGGCACTCGGATATTGATGAACCCAAGGTGGGCACATTAGTATTGATTAAAGATGAACAACTGAAGCCACTTCATTGGTCTCTTGGTCGTATAGTATCTTTGCATCCGGGCAAAGACGGGATCTCCCGTGTAGCTACTGTTCGGTCACAATCAGGTCTACTACAAAGGCCTCTGGTAAAGTTGTGTCCTTTACCTATAGATTAGTTTATTCGTAAAATACTTCGTATTGGTGGGCGGAATGATGGTTCCGGACACCATATCTAGTTTAGTTTTAATTGTTGTTTTTTTTTTTAGAAATATTCTATATATCGTAAAATGGAATACATTGATTAGCGACAGTAGGTAGGGTAGTTTTCGAATATTTTTGACGTTTATGAAAAGCCAGTTGAAGGTAGATCGATTCGATGGCCGCTCATTCTCGTAGGCGCAAGCTCGTTCGCAGTGATAAACCCAAAACGTGTAAAAAACTGTCGATTTGTGTGCAAAAACCCTCGCAGCAGCCACTACAGCATCACCTCGCCGTTGGAGAGTGTCGGTACCGACCAGGCGTTCGACATGCAGACACGGGGTGAGTTGGCTTTGATTGATTCGCTTTCACTGGCATAGATCGTTTAATTTCTCTCGAAAAACAATTGTCCTACTCGAGGGCGATTGTACAGGGACCAACCACGAAATCGCGAATTTTTTTTTATCCTCCCATAGAAAATGGACCAGCCAAAATGTATGAAATAGCCAATTTTGGTTCCATAGTAAAAGTTGCTCAGTATAATCCTAAAACCTCCCTGGCAACGGGAATGCACTTATTTTTTAGCTATCCTGTATAGACATATTGCTATATAAATCAAATAAATACAAATATATATACATACATAAATATTATAAACACTATGCATATGCACGGAGGGGGCTAACTTAATATGGGACGTAATATAACAAGGTCCTACATTTTCATGAGTCCATCAGTTAAGTGCCCGAAACCATTAAACACTAGTACTTATTGCATATTAACCCTCTCCCTGCGCATGTATTATGAAGTCCACATTTAGAGCGGTCATTAAGGACCCTTCTCAAGATAAACTAAAAACTAAAATTATTGGGGCTCGCCGCAAATCTGACCGGTGTAATGGTTTGCCATGGTCCAAGGAGAGGCGAGCAGCGAGTTTTCTATTGTAGCTGTAAATCCCAGATATAAAAAAAAACGAAAAAGTACATGTATCTCCGGACGCACCTTGCGTTGGGGTAAGATTGAAAGGGTTTTTCATGCGGGGTAAGATGATAAGTCGCCCGTAACCCTTCCAATCTTACCCGAACGACCCTATACATTTTCTAGTCCACTATCCTTACATTTGGGTACTTTTATAATTATGCGGTTCTTTCGATAGTTGCGCCTCTTCGAGTCTCCAAAAATATCATTGGCCTTCGAGTCTATTACAGGCTATTGTATTGTATTCATTTAATTCAAGCAACATGGCTCATAAAAGCTTTGAAACATAAAAGATCTATTAAAATTAAAATAAAAACTTTAAAATCAAAATAATTAAAATATGTATTACTAAAATATAACTAAGTTACAGGAAACATGTCAAAAATAAAAGAATAAATATTAAATAATAAATAAAATATGATTCATATAGAATTTCAAATAAACTTAATTTAAATCGAATGTCATGGTCGCGTAAAAATAAGTAACATGTCCCTCGTAAATTAATTAATACCTATACAAGACTTATTGTTTAACCCATTTTTGAGACACTGGTCACAAACAGTGTCAAATATATATTTGTAATAATATTTAGATCGATCGATAGCTCTTAAAATGCTCCAAACTTGTGACGTTTATTGTAATTATCCATACTAATCCATATCCATACTAATATTACAAATGCGAAAGTCTGTCTGTCTGTCTGTCTTTCTGTCTGTGTGTTCCCTCTTCACGCTTAAACCGCTGAATCGATTTAGATGAAATTTGGCATAGAGATAGGTTGAGTTGAATTAATGAAGTGCCTGCTAATTTGCGTGCATATGCTCTTCTTCTTTCCTCGCCTCTTCCCATTATTTGGGGTCGGCCCTCCTCGTTCTTAAGCGCCAGGTCGGTTGATCCTGGGTTGTCTCTTTGTTCACCTGGCTCTGTTCCAAATCCATTGATATGGTGGACCACCACGTAGCAGGCGGGCGGCCTCTGCCCCTCTTATTATTTGGTAGTGCAAGGCTTTCCTCACGACATGGTCTTCGTCGCGTCTCATGATATGTCCGTACCATCTCAATCGGAATTCTTGAATCTCGTCGGTGATGGGGGCGACCTTGTAGCTTCCTCCGATGTATTCGTGTGTGTGTGTCTAATTTGTGTGCATATGCTCAGAGTAGCTTTGTGCACAGCTGTAGGATGAATATGGAAGGTAAAACAACAACTCCTATTTATACACTGTATCAGTACAACATTAGCATACAACATTAACCCGCCCGCCGCCGCCGTAGTGTCCCACACGAGGTCCCCTAGTGCAAAAGTATCCTGTTCGGCCCCGCATAACTCCGCTTATCTACCTGCGGCTAGCGATCGCTGGAGCTGTCCTGTCCCATAGATTTGTGACTGGATAGCGATTTAGCGATGTTAATGCAGCGACTAAATATTTATAGACGAAGGTCTCAGTAAATTTCGGACTTCTAAAAATAAGGCTAACATTTATCTGACGCAAATCTGACATGTATCACTGACAGTTATATTCTCCGTAAATATACCCCGCTCGCAGCTTTGTTTCACCCAAAACATAATATCCCGCTATTAAGAAAAGTTGTGATTGGTCACGAAAAGTTTTGATTGGCTTTATTTTAATAAAACCAAAGATATAACTCCGTAATAGATGGATACAGTCGAAGGAAAAAACGTGCCTCGAAAATCAAGAAAATTTGATTCTCGTTCAGAGGGCGCTACTAGCTTTGGCCTACTGTCGTATAGATGGCGTTGACGGTTTCGTTTGTTATTTAACAATTTTTACGCATATCAGTGAAACATGGGTCAAAAATGTCAAAATCATAAAAATAATTAATGCAAATAAAAAAAATCATTTATCCATATTTAAATACATTTTATCGTATTTTTATAAATCTTCATTTTTAGTTTTAAAGTGTGTCGACAGATGACAGTGAATTTACTGGGGTTACAAAATTTACTATGACAGTACCGCTCTAGTATAAGTTACTCTATGATAAAACTGTTTGGGTAAACGTCTTGCGCGGCATTACAATATTTTGAGGTTGCCAAGTTCCGCTCGGGACAGTTGAATCAAATGACTACGGTGTAACTACACCTGTAAATCTCCGAAACTCATTAAAGATAAAAACCTTTCAATTTAACTAATTTTTTATGATATAGCAGGCAAACGGGCAGACAACTCGCCTGTTTACCTGCTGGTAAGCAGTAACTGTTACCCATGGACAACTACAATACCAGAGGGGTTGCAAGGGCGTTGCAGGCCTTTAAGATGGGAGTAGGTACGCTTTTTTCTTGAAGGTTTGAGTGTCGTATCGGTCTTAAATTTAATTTGACCCGTAAAAATACACAATTTATTTTTACAAACAGGAGTTAGCTATCCTTAAAAGCAAACCGACATACGGTCACCATTTTTATCTGTTTAGGGCTTGCGTACATTAACAGTGCTTGCTGGTTTATCCACCCTCGCAATATCGGCTCAATGGACTTTGCCGTGGCGATAAACGGCCATACGGCCAAATGAAATATGACACGCATGTATTATCGTAGCGCATTTGAAGGGTTAAACGTTGGGACTGATTTTAAGGGACATGATAGCAAGTCTTAGAGATGGCATAAATTCTCAAATCGGTATAGGTAGAATGATCTTTAGAGTGGAATAAATTTATGGGCCCTGGAGGGAAAGTCAAACCTTAAGTTAGATTCTTTTACTTTTTTTTTTAACTACATACATAGTACATTAACTTTATTTATTTACATACAAGATATATACAGTGGTACTACGTAAACGAAATTAATAACTAGCTTAAATCTAAAATAGGCCCTTGAGGCATTGTACCAAGGATGCTGGCGGCATTTCCCCGCTGTATCGCAATGCTGATACGTTGTGCGAGAAAGCCGCCAGCTCTTCGGTCTTTTTACTTTTGTTTTTAAAAAGAAACAAAACTGCGTTTAAAGATTTTTAATTTTTTTTTACTACAAATTTTTTTTATTTGATTTTATGGATATTATGTACGACAGACGAGTGTAAGACCAAATGTTTCTTAGAGAAATGTTATGATTAATATTAACTGTATCGGCTAATAGAATAAAATAGCGAGTGTTTTTTTTTTTTAGTCTGTTCGAATCCCGGGCGAGACAAGCGAAATTAAAAAAATTCTTTAAATGCAGTTTTGTTTCTATTTATAAATAAAAGAATATATGTTTCCTTAAAGTAAAATGAGCTAACTTCAGGTTTCAAGGCTCTTTCCCTCCAGGGCCCATAATTTTTTTCGACACTGTATAATTGTACATGACCTAGCAGTGTAATGTGCAAGTTGCAGAACATTCTCAAAATTTCCGCAATTCCTGGAAACTTTCATGAGAAAATTCTCAAGCAAGTTTCCACCTAGAAAGTTCCCGTTCAGATTAGGGATTATTACTCAATGTTCTTAAGGGGCCCACTGACTATCAGTCCGCCGGACGATATCGGCCTGTCAGTTGTTCGGAACTGTCAAATTTTTGTTCTAACTGACAGGCCGATATCGTCCGGCAGACTGATAGTCAGTGGGCCCCTTTAATGTTTGACGACTGTTACATTTACCATTTACGACAGTCATTGGCGTTTATTTCAAGTGTCATAGAAATCGAAACTAATTGTAAGAAGATTTGGCAATAAACGTGGAGAAAAAAATACCGAGAATATTTCATGGGAATTTTGCCGTTCCTTAAATTCTCAGTGGCACATTGCTAGTTAAACGCATCTATTTTAAGGGGCATGGTAAGTCTTAAATATTGCATAAATTCTCAAATCGATATAGCCGCAATAAATTCTCAAATCGATATAACCTTACAGATATGGCTATGTAGGAAAAGGTCGCTTGTTGTGGATGGCGATAAAACCAATAGTAGGGCGCATTTACCTAAAGGGTTATTTATTTATTTTAAGGAACATGATAACTGCAAGTCTTAAGAGATTGCGTAAATTCTCAAATCGGTAAAATATGACTAGAGGGTTGACTCTTCGCTTACAGATATGACCATATGATCAGTAGCGGTTTAAGGGGGAAGGGCTAAGGGGCTCAAGCAAACCCCTACCCCGAGTGCCTCAATTAACAATTTTAGGATCCATACATAAACTTACCCTCATTGGGTCGAGCCCCTTCCAAATCAAAAACCTAGATTTACAGTACGAGATGTAACACGTCCTCTAGCTTTAGATACCTACATCTTAAAGCTGTCCCTTCAGTTCTCAACAGGTTCTCAACGATTGAGGGCTATTCGAAGTATAAAAAAATTATTTGATTTATTACTCGCAGTTCCTATCGCTCGTTCTTCTATACAGTCTATGAGGATATAATAAGATAGAGCGGTACTGTCATAGTAAATTTTGTAAACCCTTTAAATTCACTGCCATCTATCGACATACTTTAAAACTAAAAATGAAGATTTATAAACATACGTTAAAATGTATTTAAATATGGATAAATGTTTTTTTTATTTGCATTAATTATTTTTATATGATTTTAACCCATGTTCTCAAAATTATAAATAACAAACGAAACAGTCAACGCCCTCTATATTACGAGAGTAGGCCAAAACTAGTGGCGCCATCTGATCGAGAATCAAATTTTCGTTATTTTCGAGGCACGTTTTTTCCTTAGACTGTATCCATCTATTACGGAGTTACTCGTATATCTATCTTTGATACAGTTGAGTCGTTTTTAGGGAGGATGAAACGATGCAAATGATAGAAGACATTGAGAGCCACCGGTTTGACCTTCATTGTATGTTTCGGTGAAAAAATCAGACTCCTTAAGTACCGTAAAATGGTCCTTCTTTGTTCCTTGGTGGGTAACTATGCTCCAATTAAAAAAAAGGACTTAACGTCTAATATATTTAAACATTTCATCATTCATCATTCATTCATTCATTTCATTTCATTCATCTGTCTTATGTACAATAAAGTGTTTACATACATACATACATTTCTATATTATTATTTATATACTCAGATAAAAGAAATTGTATATATATTTTGAACTGCTTAATTAGTTAGTCATAAAATTAATCTTTATTTTTTGGTGGGGCCTATTTTGGCGCACAAACTATAGGTAGGAGCAAAAATACCCCAAACAATGGGTATCTTGTGCTCCTTATTCATAGCTTCGTTTTATGTAAAACAAAATTTCATAAAGTTCATTTACCGATAATTGTATTTTATACAATCGTGATATAATAGAGAGCTTTTCAGTCGAGTACCGTGTTTAAGCAACGAAGCTTGCTGAGAGATCCATACTGAAAGCTACACGGCGCTATTTCCAAGCTATTGACAAGTCAATTGTCAAAACGATATCAAATCAGTTGAAACTTTTGTAGTTCGAATGCATCATGTAAGCCGCTTACCGCGCTTATCAAGCGCGCGAATGAACGGAGTGAATGAACGAATGAGCGCGGGTGAATGGAACTGTTGGGTAATGACGGCGCTCAAACACGTGAATAGATAGGCTTTTCAGTTGCAGGTTTTAGCACTCATGTATAACCGTGAAGTTGTGCTAGTTGTGATTTCGTTCGATAATAAAATGCATACCTCAATACTCTTAAATGCAGTCAGCAATTAGTATCAATAGTAGCGGATCAAACAAGGCGCCAAAAGTATTTCCCAAATACTTAGTATGTTTACAAATAGGTAAAAAAAACATAATCATGTTTTTTATGATAGGTACATATACCGTAAAACACCCTATATTCGCCTACTTTTTGACATATTTTTGAAGTTTCCTCTTAAGGTACATGTTTATTGTGTCAACACTAGTGTCTAAATGGTGTATATTATGATAACATCTAAATTTAAATTAAAAATAACCCAATTTTATGTATATTTATACCTAAAAAAGGAGCTCAAAGACAATAGGCGAAGTTTCATCTTTTTGCCTAATTTTGCCTACCCTATCAAACATGACTGAACATAGGCACACGCCATTAAAATTAAGTTCTACCCTCTGTATGATTCACGTAATTTATATTGAATCGTACGCCGGTGTTATTAAGGTCCTATTACGTACATTTTTTCATCATAGGCGAAAATAGGAAGACATCCAGCGTGTTTTCATACATATCACGACGATAATTCAGGGTTGTCAAAAATCATGTTTTTAACCAACTGTTGCAATTTAAGAGGATTTCTGGTTTTCATGTCGTAAAACATAAAGCAAGCTGCATAATTGCATGCACCTACATGCAAATCAGTGTCCACGCAATTTTGCAGCTGATTGAAAACAAAGATTTGTAGGTAGTGACCCAATAAGTAAGTAAATATTTTATATCATGAACCAAGTTATCTTAGAAGAAAATAACTTCTTATAATCCATTTCCAAACACACGGTCTATTAAAAATCATGTCAACAAAAACACCACATGACAGTAACTGAGCACTAAACACGTGACTCGGCCATTCTGAAATAACTGAGTCTCAGTTATTTCAGAATGGCCGGGTCACGTGTTTCTTGTGTTTCATTTTTTATGTTTTGAATGGGATAGACTAAACTTGAGAAAATGGTCCGGAGTGAGGGCCGATAAATCGTTAGGATCGGTTTTTTTTTGATGACCCAGGGGAAACCTTTATGGATCCCACTGGCCCGGGAGAAGCCTAGTGGGTATGTCCGACTCCCACGGACTAAACCCCCTGGGGTGTTCCGCCGCGCGCTTTGTAGACGGGGTTTCGGGAACTCGATTGTAGACCTCCAATACCCCGTCGGCGTTGCTCTTGCGAACCCATCCTTTGCAGCTGCTCTAGCAGCTTACTTCGTTGAAGGCTCCTCGGAACACTTGAGGGCCTTCCAGCTCAAAACCTGTTCATGCGAGTGATGAAACTCCCGACGGATCACCCGCTGGGTCCCGTTAAGGCGGCATCATCCTTGCTGCGAAGGCTCTTCGCCGCCTACCTGGTCCCCTTCGGCGCTGAGGGAGCGAGTTCGCATTGTCCTCGCGCGATCGCTCTGCGGCTTCCTTTTGTGTTAGAACGGACAAGAAGAGCCTCGACCTGGGTCAAGGTTGTTAGAAATTCTTCGTACGTCAACCTCTGGTACCGATGACTCGAACCAAATGTGTTTTGACAGCTTTGATACCGGCCTCAGCGATTCCTGAGAAGTGAGGGCTGCCTGGCAGATTAAACTCGAACTTAGTCTCGCTATGCGTAGCAACATCTCCTACGAGACGTTTCAGGATGTTGCTCGCGCCGACAAAATACTTCCCCTGGTCGGACATCAACCGATTACCCCGACCACGACGGGCGACGAGTGTACAGATAGAGCCTTTGTCAAGGTGCACACGAAGACGCAAATGTAAACCTTGTAGGTCTTGTTGCCTCGCCCATGACCCAGAGATATGTCAAAAGGTGCTCCGAAGTCGACAGCAGCGCTCAGGAACGCTTTGAGCTGGGCTACCCGATAAGACGCCAAGTCGCCCATGACCCATGAATGGCGCAGGAGCACCGAGTGGTCGAACACGGAAGCATTTCATGCATTTCGACGTGACTGCGTGGATAGCTCGCTTCAGGGACAGCATCCAGAAATGCTGCGACAACAGATTATGAAGCGTTTGAAGGCCTGGGTGCATGAAACGCTTATAGTACTCGTCGATCAAGAGGCTGGTTAGACGATTGCCTCGAGGTAACAAAAGGGGATGTTTAACATCGAATTCGAGAGAGGCTCGCGACAGGCGTCCGCCCACCCTCAAAAGATCCGCGTCATCGAGGAATGGAGACATTTTCTTGAATTCCTTCGGAAGAGAGTTTGAAAGATTGTTCTTCACTTTCTCCGAAGCAAAGTGGTGTTGTTGCACAAACCGCACGAGGAACATAAGTGCTTTATTTCCAGGGGCGTTAAAGGGCCGTCAAACAGGTTGTTGGGCGACTTTTTTTGTTACTCACGTTGTGCACGAAACGAAGACAATATGCGAGGACACGCTGGAATGTCCTCAGTGCCGAGAACTTATTCATTAAGTTGTCTGTCCACGTCTCCTGCACTGAGACAGTGAGGACAGTCACCTTGCTCTCTTCGTGTAGGACATCTACGTCGACTGACAACGTTGACTTAGGCCAGTCAGACTTGTCCATCACGAGCCAAGATTGACCCTTCCACCAGTTACTATGGCGGATCAGGTCGTCCGGCAAGAGTCCCCGCGACCCACAGTTGTCTGGGTTGTCGCCAGTTCTCAAGTGTCGCCAACAATCAGGAGGAATAATCTCCTGGATGTGACTTCGGTTATTGATTCTGCGCTCGTATTTAATTCATCAATATGCTCTTCGTCGTTTACTGAATCCAATAGATTACTCTTATAGTGATCCCACGATTCGGGTTCAGTTTCTGATTCTTCTATGAATATTCTTAATCCTTAATTAAAAATAGAGTCCTGGGCTGGGCGTAAGGGATTCAAGAGTTAACGTCCACCAACCCTAAATCCGCACTAGTAACCGATCAATCCCAAACCCCCCCTACCCCCACAACCTCACACCATAAACACCGACTACCCGCCACTAATATTTTTGTAATTTAATTACATATTAATTACTATTTTGCATAACGTGTGCATAACACCCAATGTAACGGGCAGGGAGAGTGGTGAGGAACAATAACTTAAGTGCATAACATGTTTTGAAATACAAAAAAAAGCAACGAGTACTACCTACTTTTTTCCATTAAAGTGACAACCCTAAGGGTAGGCGAAGTTTGGAAGGAAGATGGCGTTTTGACCTCCCAGGCGACATATTACAAGATAACTTTTTAATTACGAGTGATACGTGAAAACTAATTATTTCATGCGAAAGATCATTAAATTTCGAATATAGATTGAAGTATTTTGTTGACTCAACTGTTAAATATGTGCCGCTGGGGACAGAAGTATTCATGAGCAAAAAAATCTTTGTCACACCTAACACTCTTTAAAACACTCTAAAAGTGAACAAGCTGAAGGTAGACACAAAAAAGTAACAGCAGTGTTGCCTCAAATAAATTACCCAATAGATATGGTAGTTTAATATGTCAAGTTTGATACTAATTTTAGTAGATAATGGAATATTTTTATTTTAGGCGAAGTTTGGCTTGACAGGTGAGATTAGGGTGTTTTACGGTAAGCAAAAAACTACCGTCGCCCATGGCCGCGTAGCCAACACGCCAATCGCTAACGCTCCGTAGCGATCGAAACGCAACTGTCACTGTCGCACTAATATGGAAGAGTGATAGAGAGACACAAAGCGTTTCGTTGTCGAAGCGATAGCGATTGTCACCTTGGCTAGGCCGTCAGGGCGCGTAGCCAACGTGCCAATCGTTAACGCTCCGTAGCGTAACGTAGTCATCTCTCTCTAGTCTCTATCACACAACACTAGTACGACAGTGACAGTTGCGTTCGCTACGGAGCATTAACGATTGCACGTTGGCTACGCACCCAGCAACACCGATGGGATGCAAGTGCTAGAGGGGTTGCTTGGTGCAAATATGTGTACAGTTCGTATTTAAAAGCATTTGTGTTATACTCTAATTCGAAAATATCGCTTATACTATTTTAATGTAAATGTTGGTAGAGGGCGCTGATTTGAGTGTGATATTGAATTTAATGTATTGTCATTTATCATCTTTCTTCAGACATAACATATCATTCTCACAAAGTGCGACCGTCATCCGAAAACACAAGTAGGTAAATAAACAAACGAAAAGCCAAACCCTCTTAAATCCGGCGGCACTCGAAAACAATAAAGATTAAAACAGTAGCGGAAAAATCCGGTAAATGCCGTAAATCCGGGTGAACCGGTCCCGCCGCCGCTGTTTACCATAAGCCATGTTATCGGCGCAGCCGGCCCGGCCCCGTAATGTTCAGCGGTCAGCGGTAACGTTCCCGTCGCTTCAGAGGAGCGATGGCTCAGGATCAGTGTTGCCAGGGCTCTTGAGTCATAAGTTACGGTACTTACGGTTCGTTTACTGAAAATCACATATTTATTGCAAAAGTCACATTTTTATCCTTGCATTATAAAATAGAAAGAAAACCGGCCAAGTGCGGCCAGATAATTGAAATTGAAATTGAAATATTTATTGCAGACCGTGGTCCATAGTGTGTTAGTATAGGTACAATTAATATTTACGTTTATTTTTTATTTTTTTAATAGCCTAATTTAGTGTCCCACTGCTGGGCAAAGGCCTCCCCTCGTTTCCTCCACTTTTACATGTAACATAGGTAATTAAATTATGGTTAGTTATTACATAGGACACAAAACAAAACAAAACAAAACAATTACAATTACAATTACAATTACTGTTGCGGCTCCTACCAATGGAGGGGAAGTGGGGAACATACACCGCTAAACCAGTTGGCCCATCTACCGCTCCCCCCGCCGCATATAGACGCCTAGCGAGCCACTTGTCTCTGAGATACACGCTCGTGTGCGCGTCATACACTCAATATATTTTCTCATACATACAATTATCTTACCGGTGTGAAGTTAGCAGCCTAAAGTTAGCTGACCATGATAACCCGACCAAATTAAAGCGTTTTATTAATTTTTTAAATAAACAACGAAAACAATGTTGTTTAAGGAAAATAAGTACTAAATAAGTAACAGAAATGACAAATTTATCAAAACTGACCCAACAGAGACCAAAAAAACCTAAAATTTGAAGAAATGTAAAATTTTAGGCTGCTAACTTCACAAATGAATTATTAGTGAGAAATTATCAAGATCACACTTTTTTACTGCCAACATTAAAAGCAGAATTACACAAGACATTAACATGCCAACTCACGTTGAAATTGAAAGAACCAGGCTAGGTAAAATCCAGGTCTTAAAGATATCAGCCTAAGCCCATACTAGGTTTTGCTCAGTTTTCATCAAGAAGTTGTAGAGATCACACAATCTTTCTATTATTATTAGAAGAGGCATTAAACATGCTATCATCATGCCAAACAACGTTGGAATTGAAAGAACCAGACTACCTCAAATCTAGGTCTTAGAGATATCAGCCTAAGCCCATATGAGGTTTAGCTCAGATTTGTACCAGAATTAGTAGAGATCACACAATCTTCCTAGTATTATTAGTAGCGGCATTGAACGTACTATCATCATGCCAAATAACGTTGGAATTGAAAGAACCAGGCTACCTCAAATGTAGGTCTTAGAGATATCAGCCTAAGCCCATACGAGGTTTAGCTCAGATATGTACCAGAAGTTGTAGAGATCACACAATGTTCCTAGTATTATTAGAAGCGGCATTGAACGTGCTATTGTCATGCCAAATAACGTTACAATTGAAAGAACCAGGCTACCTCAAATCTAGGTCTTAGAGATATCAGCCTAAGCCCATACGAGGTTTAGCTCAGATTTGTACCAGAAGTTGTAGAGATCACACAATGTTCCTAGTATTATTAGAAGCGGCATTAAACGTGCTATCGTCATGCCAAATAACGTCAGAATTGAAAGAACCAGGCTACCTCAAATCTAGGTCTTAGAGATATCAGCCTAAGCCCATACGAGGTTTAGCTCAGATTTGTACCAGAAGTTGTAGAGATCACAGAATCTTCCTAGTATTATTAGAAGCGGGATTGAACGTGCTATCATCTTTTTAAATAACGTTGGAATTGAAAGAACCAGGCGACCTCAAATCTAGGTCTGAGTGATATCAGCGTAAGCCCATACGAGGTTTAGCTCAGATTTGTACCAGAAGTTGTAAAGATCACACAATCTTCCTAGCATTATTAGAAGCGGGATTGAACAAGCTATAGTCCTGCCAAATAATTTTGAAATTGAAAGAACCAGGCTATCTCAAATCTAGGCCTCAAAGATAGCAGCCTAAATGTTTAGCTCTCAATAAAAGTTAATTTCTGTATAAATCTAATCGCAGTTTGATTCAAACATGCGATTGTTGGTCTATTATTATTAGAAGAGGCATTAAACATGCTATCATCATGCCAAACAACGTTGGAATTGAAAGAACCAGACTACCTCAAATCTAGGTCTTAGAGATATCAGCCTAAGCCCATATGAGGTTTAGCTCAGATTTGTACCAGAATTAGTAGAGATCACACAATCTTCCTAGTATTATTAGTAGCGGCATTGAACGTACTATCATCATGCCAAATAACGTTGGAATTGAAAGAACCAGGCTACCTCAAATGTAGGTCTTAGAGATATCAGCCTAAGCCCATACGAGGTTTAGCTCAGATATGTACCAGAAGTTGTAGAGATCACACAATGTTCCTAGTATTATTAGAAGCGGCATTGAACGTGCTATTGTCATGCCAAATAACGTTACAATTGAAAGAACCAGGCTACCTCAAATCTAGGTCTTAGAGATATCAGCCTAAGCCCATACGAGGTTTAGCTCAGATTTGTACCAGAAGTTGTAGAGATCACACAATGTTCCTAGTATTATTAGAAGCGGCATTAAACGTGCTATCGTCATGCCAAATAACGTTAGAATTGAAAGAACCAGGCTACCTCAAATCTAGGTCTTAGAGATATCAGCCTAAGCCCATACGAGGTTTAGCTCAGATTTGTACCAGAAGTTGTAGAGATCACAGAATCTTCCTAGTATTATTAGAAGCGGGATTGAACGTGCTATCATCTTTTTAAATAACGTTGGAATTGAAAGAACCAGGCGACCTCAAATCTAGGTCTGAGTGATATCAGCGTAAGCCCATACGAGGTTTAGCTCAGATTTGTACCAGAAGTTGTAAAGATCACACAATCTTCCTAGCATTATTAGAAGCGGGATTGAACAAGCTATAGTCCTGCCAAATAATTTTGAAATTGAAAGAACCAGGCTATCTCAAATCTAGGCCTCAAAGATAGCAGCCTAAGCCCATACTAGGTTTTGCTCAGATTTCATCAAGAAGTTGTAGAGATCACACATTCTTTCTATTATTATAAGAAGAGGCATTAAACGTGCTATCATCATGCCAAATAACGTTGGAATTGAAAGAACCAGGCTACCTCAAATCTAGGTCTTAGAGATATCAGCCTAAGCCCATACGAGGTTTAGCTCAGATTTGTACCAGAAGTTGCAGAGATCACAGAATCTTCCTAGTATTATTAGAAGCGGGATTGAACGTGCTATCATCTTGTTAAATAGCGTTGGAATTGAAAGAACCAGGATATATCAAATCTAGGCCTCAACGATAGCAGCCTAAGCCCATACTAGGTTTTGCTCAGTTTTCATCAAGAAGTTGTAGAGATCACACATTCTTTCTATTATTATAAGAAGAGGCATTAAACGTGCTATCATCATGCCAAATAACGTTGGAATTGAAAGAACCAGGCTACCTCAAATCTAGGCCTTAGAGATATCAGCCTAAGGCCATACGAGGTTTAGCTCAGATATGTACCAGAAGTTGTATAGATCACACAATGTTCCTAGTATTATTAGAAGCGGCATTGAACGTGCTATTGTCATGCCAAATAACGTTAGAATTGAAAGAACCAGGCTACCTCAAATCTAGGTCTTAGAGATATCAGCCTAAGCCTATACGAGGTTTAGCTCAGATTTGTACCAGAAGTTGTAGAGATCACACAATGTTCCTAGTATTATTAGAAGCGGCATTAAACGTGCTATCGTCATGCCAAATAACGTTGGAATTGAAAGAAGCAGGCTACCTCAAATCTAGGTCTTAGAGATATCAGCCTAAGCCCATACGAGGTTTAGCTCAGATTTGTACCAGAAGTTGTAGAGATCACAGAATCTACCTAGTATTATTAGAAGCGGGATTGAACGTGCTATCATCTTGTTAAATAACGTTGGAATTGAAAGAACCAGGCTATCTCAAATCTAGGTTTCAAAGATATCAGCCTAAGCCCATACTAGGTTTTGCTCAGTTTTCATCAAGAAGTTGTAGAGATCACACAATCTTTCTATAATTATTAGAAGAGGCATTAAACGTGCTACCATATTGCCAAATAACGTTGGAATTGAAAGAACCAGGCTACCTCAAATCTAGGTCTCAGTGATACCAGCGTAAGCCCATACGAGGTATAGCTCAGATTTGTACCAAAAGTTGTAGAGATCACACAATCTTCCTAGTATTATTAGAAGCGGGATTGAACGTGCTTATAGTCTTGCCAAATAACGTTGGAATTGAAAGAACCAGGCTATCTCAAATCTAGGTCTCAATGATAGCAGCCTAAGCCCATACTAGGTTTTGCTCAGTTTTCGTCAAGAAGTTGTAGAGATCACACAATCTTCCTATTATTATTAGAAGAGGCATTAAACGTGCTACCATATAGCCACATTACGTTGGAATTGAAAGAACCAGGCTACCTCAAATCTAGGTCTCAGTGATATCAGCGTAAGACCATACGAGGTTTAGCTCAGATTTGTACCAGAAGTTGTAAAGATCACACAATCTTCCTAGTATTATTAGAAGCGGGATTGAACAAGCTATCGTCCTGCCAAATAATTTTGGAATTGAAAGAACCAGGCTATCTCAAATCTAGGCCTCAAAGATAGCAGCCTAAGCCCATACTAGGTTTTGCTCAGTTTTCATCAAGAAGTTGTAGAGATCACACATTCTTTATATTATTATAAGAAGAGGCATTAAACGTGCTATCATCATGCCAAATAACGTTGGAATTGAAAGAACCAGGCTACCTCAAATCTAGGCCTCAAAGATAGCAGCCTAAGCCCATACTAGGTTTTGCTCAGTTTACATCAAGAAGTTGTAGAGATCACACAATCTTTCTATTATTATTAGAAGAGGCTTTAAACGTGCTATCATCATGCCAAATAACGTTTGAATTGACAGCACCAGGCTACCTCAAATCTAGGTCTTAGAGATATCAGCCTAAGCCCATAAGAGGTTTAGCTCAGATTTGTACCAGAAGTTGTAGAGATCACAGAATCTTCCTAGTATTATTAGAAGCGGGATTGAACGTGCTATCATCTTGTTAAATAACGTTGGAATTGAAAGAACCAGGCTATCTCAAATCTAGGTTTCAGATATCAGCCTAAGCCCAATACTAGGTTTTGCTCAGTTTTCATCAAGCAGTTGTAGAGATCACACATTCTTTCTAGTATTATTAGAAGCGACATTGAATGTGCTATCATCTTGCCAAATAACGTTGAAATTGAAAGAACCAGGCTGTCTCAAATCTAGGTCTCAAAGATAGCAGCCTAAGCCCATACTAGGTTTTGCTCAGTTTTCATCAAGAAGTTGTAGAGATCACACAATCTTTCTATAATTATTAGAAGAGGCATTAAACAAGCTATCGTCTTGCCAAATAACGTTGGAATTGAAAGAACCAGGATATCTCAAATCTAGGCCTCAACGATAGCAGCCTAAGCCCATACTAGGTTTTGCTCAGTTTTCATCAAGAAGTTGTAGAGATCACACATTCTTTCTATTATTATAAGAAGAGGCATTAAACGTGCTATCATCATGCTAAATAACGTTGGAATTGAAAGAACCAGGCTACCTCAAATCTAGGTCTTAGAGATATCAGCCTAAGCCCATACGAGGTTTAGCTCAGATATGTACCAGAAGCTGTAGAGATCACACAATGTTCCTAGTATTATTAGAAGCGGCATTGAGCGTGCTATTGTCATGCCAAATAACGTTACAATTGAAAGAACCAGGCTACCTCAAATCTAGGTCTTAGAGATATCAGCCTAAGCCCATAAGAGGTTTAGCTCAGATTTGTACCAGAAGTTGTAGAGATCACAGAATCTTCCTAGTATTATTAGAAGCGGGATTGAACGTGCTATCATCTTGTTAAATAACGTTGGAATTGAAAGAACCAGGCTATCTCAAATCTAGGTTTCAGATATCAGCCTAAGCCCAATACTAGGTTTTGCTCAGTTTTCATCAAGCAGTTGTAGAGATCACACATTCTTTCTAGTATTATTAGAAGCGACATTGAATGTGCTATCATCTTGCCAAATAACGTTGAAATTGAAAGAACCAGGCTGTCTCAAATCTAGGTCTCAAAGATAGCAGCCTAAGCCCATACTAGGTTTTGCTCAGTTTTCATCAAGAAGTTGTAGAGATCACACAATCTTTCTATAATTATTAGAAGAGGCATTAAACAAGCTATCGTCTTGCCAAATAACGTTGGGATTGAAAGAACCAGGATATCTCAAATCTAGGCCTCAACGATAGCAGCCTAAGCCCATACTAGGTTTTGCTCAGTTTTCATCAAGAAGTTGTAGAGATCACACATTCTTTCTATTATTATAAGAAGAGGCATTAAACGTGCTATCATCATGCTAAATAACGTTGGAATTGAAAGAACCAGGCTACCTCAAATCTAGGTCTTAGAGATATCAGCCTAAGCCCATACGAGGTTTAGCTCAGATATGTACCAGAAGCTGTAGAGATCACACAATGTTCCTAGTATTATTAGAAGCGGCATTGAGCGTGCTATTGTCATGCCAAATAACGTTACAATTGAAAGAACCAGGCTACCTCAAATCTAGGTCTTAGAGATATCAGCCTAAGCCCATAAGAGGTTTAGCTCAGATTTGTACCAGAAGTTGTAGAGATCACAGAATCTTCCTAGTATTATTAGAAGCGGGATTGAACGTGCTATCATCTTGTTAAATAACGTTGGAATTGAAAGAACCAGGCTATCTCAAATCTAGGTTTCAGATATCAGCCTAAGCCCAATACTAGGTTTTGCTCAGTTTTCATCAAGCAGTTGTAGAGATCACACATTCTTTCTAGTATTATTAGAAGCGGCATTGAATGTATCATCTTGCCAAATAACGTTGAAATTGAAAGAACCAGGCTGTCTCAAATCTAGGTCTCAAAGATAGCAGCCTAAGCCCATACTAGGTTTTGCTCAGTTTTCATCAAGAAGTTGTAGAGATCACACAATCTTTCTATAATTATTAGAAGAGGCATTAAACAAGCTATCGTCTTGCCAAATAACGTTGGGATTGAAAGAACCAGGATATCTCAAATCTAGGCCTCAACGATAGCAGCCTAAGCCCATACTAGGTTTTGCTTAGTTTTCATCAAGAAGTTGTAGAGATCACACATTCTTTCTATTATTATAAGAAGAGGCATTAAACGTGCTATCATCATGCTAAATAACGTTGGAATTGAAAGAACCAGGCTACCTCAAATCTAGGTCTTAGAGATATCAGCCTAAGCCCATACGAGGTTTAGCTCAGATATGTACCAGAAGCTGTAGAGATCACACAATGTTCCTAGTATTATTAGAAGCGGCATTGAGCGTGCTATTGTCATGCCAAATAACGTTACAATTGAAAGAACCAGGCTACCTCAAATCTAGGTCTTAGAGATATCAGCCTAAGCCCATACGAGGTTTAGCTCAGATTTGTACCAGAAGTTGTAGAGATCACACAATGTTCCTAGTATTATTAGAAGCGGCATTAAACGTGCTATCGTCATGCCAAATAACGTTGGAATTGAAAGAAGCACGCTACCTCAAATCTAGGTCTTAGGGATATCAGCCTAAGCCCACACGAGGTTTAGCTCAGATTTGTACCAGAAGTTGTAGTGATCACAGAATCTACCTAGTATTATTAGAAGCGGGATTGAACGTGCTATCATCTTGTTAAATAACGTTGGAATTGAAAGAACCAGGCTATCTCAAATCTAGGTTTCAAAGATATCAGCCTAAGCCCATACTAGGTTTTGCTCAGTTTTCATCAAGAAGTTGTAGAGATCACACAATCTTTCTATTATTATTAGAAGAGGCATTAAACGTTCTACCATATTGCCAAATAACGTTGGAATTGAAAGAACCAGGCTACCTCAAATCTAGGTCTCAGTGATACCAGCGTAAGCCCATACGAGGTTTAGCTCAGATTTGTACCAAAAGTTGTAGAGATCACACAATCTTCCTAGTATTATTAGAAGCGGGATTGAACGTGCTATAGTCTTGCCAAATAACGTTGGAATTGAAAGAACCAGGCTATCTCAAATCTGGGTATCAATGATAGCAGCCTAAGCCCATACTAGGTTTTGCTCAGTTTTCGTCAAGAAGTTGTAGAGATCACACAATCTTCCTATTATAATTAGAAGAGGCATTAAACGTGCTACTATATTGCCACATAACGTTGGAATTGAAAGAACCAGGCTACCTCAACTCTAGGCCTCAAAGATAGCAGCCTAAGCCCATACTAGGTTTTGCTCAGTTTTCATCAAGAAGTTGCAGAGATCACACATTCTTTCTATTATTATAAGAAGAGGCATTAAACGTGCTATCATCATGCCAAATAACGTTGGAATTGAAAGAACCAGGCTACCTCAAATCTAGGTCTTAGAGATATCAGCCTAAGCCCATACTAGGTTTTGCTCAGTTTTCATCAAGAAGTTGTAGAGATCACACAATCGTTCTAATATTATTAGAAGAGGCTTTAAACGTGCTATCATCATGCCAAATAACGTTAGAATTGAAAGGACCAGGCTACCTCAAATCTAGGTCTTAGAGATATCAGCCTAAGCCCATACGAGGTTTAGCTCAGATTTGTACCAGAAGTTGTAGAGATCACAGAATCTGCCTAGTATTATTAGACGCGGGATTGAACGTGCTATCATATTGTTAAATAACGTTGGAATTGAAAGAACCAGGCTATCTCAAATCTAGGTTTCAGATATCAGCCTAAGCCCAATACTAGGTTTTGCTCAGTTTTCATCAAGCAGTTGTAGAAATCACACATTCTTTCTAGTATTATTAGAAGCGGCATTGAATGTGCTATCATCTTGCCAAATAACGTTGGAATTGAAAGAACCAGGCTGTCTCAAATCTAGGTCTCAAAGATAGCAGCCTAAGCCGATATTAGGTTTTGCTCAGTTTTCATCAAGAAGTTGTAGAGATCACACAATCTTTCTATTATTATAAGAAGAGGCATTAAATAAGCTATCGTCTTGCCAAATAACGTTGGGATTGAAAGAACCAGGATATCTCAAATCTAGGCCTCAACGATAGCAGCCTAAGTCCATACTAGGTTTTGCTCAGTTTTCATCAAGAAGTTGTAGAGATCACACATTCTTTCTATTATTATAAGAAGAGGCATTAAATGTGCTATCATTATGCCAAATAACGTTGGAATTGAAAGAACCAGGCTACCTCAAATCTAGGTCTTAGAGATATCAGCCTAAGCCCATACGAGGTTTAGCTCAGATTTGTACCAGAAGTTGTAGAGATCACAGAATCTTCCTAGTATTGTTAGAAGCGGGATTTAACGTGCTATCATCTTGTTAAATAACGTTGGAATTTAAAGAACCAGGCTATCTCAAATCTAGGTTTCAAAGATATCAGCCTAAGCCCATACTAGGTTTTGCTCAGTTTTCATCAAGAAGTTGTAGAGATCACACAATCTTTCTATTATTATTAGAAGAGGCATTAAACGTGCTACCATATTGCCAAATAACGTTGGAATTGAAAGAACCAGGCTACCTCAAATCTAGGTCTAAGTGATACCAGCGTAAGCCCATACGAGGTTTAGCTCAGATTTGTACCAAAAGTTGTAGAGATCACACAATCTTCCTAGTATTGTTAGAAGCGGGATTGAACGTGCTATAGTCTTGCCAAATAACGTTGGAATTGAAAGAACCAGGCTATCTCAAATCTAGGTCTCAATGATAGCAGCCTAAGCCCATACTAGGTTTTGCTCAGTTTTCGTCAATAAGTTGTAGAGATCACACAATCTTCCTATTATTATTAGAAGAGGCATTAAACGTGCTACCATATTGCCACATAACGTTGAAATTGAAATAACCAGGCTACCTCAAATCTAGGTCTCAGTGATATCATCGTAAGCCCATACGAGGTTTAGCTCAGATTTGTACCAGAAGTTGTAGAGATCACACAATCTTCCTAACATTATTAGAAGCGGCATTAAACAAGCTATCGTCTTGCGAAACAACGTTGGAATTGAAAGAACCAGGCTATCTCAAATCTAGGTTTCAAAGATAGCAGCCTAAGCCCATACTAGGTTCTGCTCAGTTTTCATCAAGAAGTTGCAGAGATCACACAATCTTTCTATTATTATTAGAAGAGGCTTTAAACGTGCTATCATCATGCCAAATAACGTTGGAATTGAAAGAACCAGGCTACCTCAAATCTAGGTCTTAGAGATATCAGCCTAATCCCATACGAGGTTTAGCTCAGATTTGTACCAGAAGTTGTAGAGATCACAGAAGCTTCCTAGTATTATTAGAAGCGGCATTGAACGTGCTACCATATTGCCAAATAACGTTGGAATTGAAAGAACCAGGCTACCTCAAATCTAGGTCTCAGTGATATCAGCGTAAGCCCATACGAGGTTTAGCTCAGATTTGTACCAGAAGTTGTAGAGATCACACAATCTTCTTAGTATTATTAGAAGCGGCATTGAAAGTGCTATCATCATGTCAAATAACGTTGGAATTTAAAGAACCAGGCTATCTCAAATCTAGGTTTCAAAAATAGCAGCCTAAGCCCATACTAGCTTTTGCTCAGTTTTCATCAAGTAGTTGTAGAGATCACACAATCTTTCTATTATTATTAGAGAAGGTATTGAACGTGCTATCATATTGTTAAATAACGTTGGAATTGAAAGAACCAGGCTACATCAAATCTAGGTCTTAGAGGTATCAGCCTATGCCCATACGAGATTTAGCTCAGATTTTTCCAGAAGTTGTAGAGATCAGAGAATCTACCTAGTATTTTTAGAAGCGGCATTGAACGTGCTATTATATTGCCAAGTAACGTTGGAATTGAAAGAACCAGGCTATCTCAAATCTAGGTCTCAAAGATAGCAGCCTAAGCCCATACTAGGTTTTGCTCAGTTTTTATCAAGAAGTTTTAGAGATCAACAATCTTCCTAGTATTATTAGAAGCGGCATTAAATGTGCTATCATCATGCCAAATAACGTTGGAATTGAAAGAACCAGGCTACCTCAAATCTAGGTCTTAGAGATATCAGCCTAAGCCCATACGAGGTTTAGCTCAGATTTGTACCAGAATTTGTAGAGATCACACAATCTTCCTAGTATTATTAGAAACGGCATAGAACGTGCTATCATCTTGCCAAATAACGTTGGAATTGAAAGAACCAGGCTATCTCAAATCCAGGTTTCAAAAATATCAGCCTAAGCCCATACGAGGTTTAGCTCAGATTTGTACCAGAATTTGTAGAGATCACAGAATCTTCCTAGTATTATTAGAAGCGGGATTGAACGTGCTATAGTCTTGCCAAATAACGTTGGAATTGAAAGAACCAGGCTATCTCAAATCTAGGTTTCAAAGATATCAGCCTAAGCCCATACTAGGTTTTGCTCAGTTTTCATCAAGAATTTGTAGAGATCACACAATCTTTCTATTATTATTAGAAGAGGCATTAAACTTGCTACTATATTGCCAAATAACGTTGGAATTGAAAGAACCAGGCTACCTCAAATCTAGGTCTCAGTGATATCATCTTTTCTTGTGCAATTCTGATGGATCCATTGGTCGCAAGCATCACATTGGTGAAGTCACACTGGCGCCGCGGCCGCAGTATAAACAATTCAAAGGGTCTTCTTCCATGGGGATTTCTGGAATTGCAGGCCACATTATTTTTTAAATGTTTGCCCTCAAAATGGCAGAGGGATATATTTTTCTCTTTCTATTCCACATCTCCTCGTCAATTTCTATGTCACCATGATCTCTATAATTTTTTATTTTTTGTGGAAACACCACAAAGTCCACTTTTCTTTATCTGCATGGCAGTCTCTTAATGGAGAGCCATTGTCTCCATATGGGGGGCTCGCAGAAATTGCGTGCATTTAATTTTTTTTCTATCTTGGAGGGTCCCGTGTTTTAAATGACCAAAGTAATTTTCAACGGGAGCATTACTCACACGCTCGGCCTTCAGTATGTTGGTCCACATAGGTAACATAGGTAAATACTTTTTTAACAGTGTTATTATCAGTTCCGGGTCGTAATATGGATTTACGTTACATCCGTCATCAGTCACCGCCACATAGTCGCAAACATTTTTAAAAAAGATATAAAAAAGATTTTTTTAGGGTTCCGTACCCAAAGGGTAAAAACGGGACCCTATTGCTAAGACTGCTATCCGTCTGTCCGTCTGTCACCAGGCTATATCTCATAAACCGTGATAGCTAGACAGTTGAAATTTTCACAGATTATGTATTTCTGTTGCCGCTATAACAACAAATACTAAAAAGTACGGAACCCTCGGTGCGCGAGTCCGACTCGCACTTGGCCGGTTTTTTTTTAAATAATTACTGTCTTTTCTGGATGTTCGGATGATGGCTGCGGTGTCACGTGAGTTTTCCTTGCCCGGCAGGGGCTTACTCACAGGAAAATCGCGGACAATATAATTACTTGATTTAACCAAAACTAAATTTTCAAAAAACTTCAAATTAGTGCTATATCATTACTTCCATCAACTATTCAGGGCAATAAGAGGACAGTAAATGAAACGTTAGTACTCGTGACACATAATTTATTGCTATTTTAATTACACAGGATTATCACTGCCAGTAAATCATCAGACGAGCATTTAGCACCTTAATCCTACAAATATCAGTCGGTAGAGCCTAGGTCGTGCTAGAATGGTTCCACAATAATTTACAAGCGGTCCTATCTATGTTTGTTAGTTTCCTATCTATCAATTGCAATCACATACTTTTTGTACTAAAGGTACTAATTTAAATTTGACGAATTTAACTCTTGTGCTTTTAAGATGGTAAGAAATTGTCTACCAACCTCCAGTCATCTCCAGTATCATTTATTAACTGTTGTTTTTAAAAGCAAATGGTTTCTTGTGAAATAGTTCCTTTTTTAAAATTTCTCTTTCTACCTCCCCTCTAACCTGCATTGTCACGCCATCAGCATGACAATAGTTAATGTTTCCGCTGAACACAGTAACGCTTTTATCTTGATTTAGATACATTTTAAACTATCTGCTGTTTTTATGGTTACACCAAGCTTTAATCATATTTTTTTTGTTTTTTAAATATTTCAGATACTTGAAAATTATTTGACACGTGTTATTAATGCTCTTTAGTTTAACTTTTCTTAGTATGTATGGGTAATATTTTTTTTTTTTCAGTTATTTACCATCGAACATTTCATTGCATTGTGCTTCTTCAATTATTGTTGTACCTTCATTTACCTTTAAATTTAAGCCTTGTTCAACATGCTCGAATTATGGCACATTTTGCGTCCCGAAGAATTTCGGTCGTATTGGCACTGGATAACTTTGCGCAGTCAGGAGTCGCGCAGCGCCGTTCAGTGCAATCTGTATCATCCAACTCTTGTGGAGAGGCGGCGGGTGAGAGTGAATGGCAGACAAATGGAGGATGCTCCGGCGATGAAATCTGCAAGTGCCGTACGTCTTTCACGGATTGATTGTCTGAAACGCCGAACAGGGATTTTTTGGCAGACGATGGCGAAGTCATTTCAGGCACAGTCTAAGGACGAGTGTCACGGTCAGATATCGCCGTATATGATTTGGGTGAATAATTTTCATTTCCTCGCCGGAATAATTTTCATTTGTTTTCCATAATCTGTATATTTTCAAACGATTTCTGTACAGGTTTGTAATTTTATGATATTGGCATATAATCAAATATCTATTATAATCCTTCGGGGACCACGGATGGTCTTCTTTAATATTTCAAGCCTGAAGGGCCAGACGAATATCTGACCGTGACAACATTGACCGAGGTTTCATTTCAACACCAATTTAAAATATAAAATTTGTAGTAGTTTAGGATTTACATGTGTTTAAGTTAAAGACAGTTTATTTCATAAAACTCTACCTTACTCTGTTTACTTCCAGACATCATACAATCTAAACCACTTAAGATATGAAGCTAATCATTTTTAATCTTTGACTTTAGGCATATAGTTCCATTTGTATGGAAATCGTCACCGCCACGCGCTATAAATTATTATTTTTTTACGAAAAAATGCATGAGTGCCCACTTCAGTGATATTTTACAGAATGAAGAATAAATGGGCTACATTGTCCAATTTTTTATTTAGTGCAAATCGCCACAGTGTGATTGGAACAGCCAAAATTGTCACACAAAATTACATTAACATTTTCATTTTTTGTACAAAAATCATTATTTTTGTATGGAAAGGTATAATAAGTATTTCAGAAATGAATTCCTCGTCCCTAAATTATACAAAAATGATATATGACTTGCCCTGGTTGCTAAGAACAGGTTGCCGACCCTTCACCCCCCCCCCCTTTTAGGGGGTATGCGGTACGATCTCGTGGCTACCGGGCCAAATCAGCTTTGTTTGACCTAAGGAACAATCGTGCAAAGCGGCATCGCCTGAGACTAAAGTGCATACTGTTCCATACATTTACTGCTCTTATACTTACCTTACTAATACATTAACAGTAATGTTGCAAAATGTCATATCTTTGAGAAAATAATTTATTAGTGGCGCGGGAGCGGAATTTCGGGGCCTCCGACGTAATAAGCATTTAAAACTTGAATTTTTGCTAGTTACATTTTCCAAAATTTTATGTTTGTAAATTATATATATAGACTAAATAATAGTTTTTAAGTTGGTTTGGTAAATGTGTGATGCCTACTTTTTTTATAAAATAGTTTAAAATTTTTCCAGAATCCAAACTTCTAATAAGACGTCGAACACCACTTTCTATGAAATATGGTCAAGTGGGAGTCGGATTTAGCAATCTCCATACAAAAAAGTCATCAGCGCCTAAAAAAAAGAGAAAGCAATTTTATCGACATTTCATAATTTCAGGATTTTTTATCTCGGAAACGGTAAGAGATAGAGCAAAATAGACTTCAGATTCGGACTGTCTGATAGTATCGTAGATAATATCGAATTTTATGTAAGTGTATGGGTATGATTTTTTATTTTTGTTTTGGACGTAATTTTCATCAAAAAAAAGTAAAAGTTTTACTATTATGATGAAATCTTAAAACCGAGGTTAGCTTTATAGGTGATGACAAAAATAAGTTATAAATTGTTTCATGCCCTGAAAACTATCAGATTGCCTTGAAATTTTCAGAGTACGTAGCTATCACTATCGCCTTTGTTGTTTGTTTGTTATTGTTAAGTTTTTGTTGTTTTTTTTTGTTATTTCATAGTTTTTGTTGATTTTTTTGTTAATTCGTTTGTTATTTGTTTTGTTATCGTTATTTTTGTTGTTATTGTTGTGTGTGTGTGCGTGCGTGCGCGTGTGCGTGTGCGTGTGCGTGTGTGCGCATGTGCGTGTGCGTGTGTGCGTGTGTGTGTGTGTGGTGTGTGTGTGTGTGTGTGTGTGTGTGTGTGTGTGTGTGTGTGTGTGTGTGTGTGTGTGTGTGTGTGTGTGTGTGTGTGTGTGTGTGTGTGTGTGTGTTTTTGTGTGTGTGTCAAAGAGGGATTTTATTAGTCTATAGATATTTTGGTGTTGAAATGAAACCTCGGTCAATGTTGTCACGGTCAGATATTCGTCTGGCCCTTCAGGCTTTAAATATTAAAGAAGGCCATCCGTGGTCCCCGAGGGATTCTAATAGATATTTGATTATATGCGAATATCTTAAAATTTCAAACCTGTACAGAAATCGTTTGAAAATATACAGATTATGGAAAACAAATGAAAATTATTCCGGCGAGGTTCCTATCGCCGCGCCTACAAATCTGTCTGAAAATGATATTTCACCCAAAGAAAGCCCTACTCCTCCTTATACTGTGCCTGCAATGACTTCGCCATCGTCTGCCAAAAAATCCCTGTTCGGCGTTTCAGACAATCAATCCGTGAAAGACGTACGGCACATGCAGATTTCATCGCCGGAGCATTCTCGATTTGTCTGCCATTCACTCTCACCTGCCGCCTCTCCAAAAGAGTTGGATGATACAGATTGCACTGAACGGCGCTGCGCGACTCCTGACTGCGCAAAAATACCTAAAGCGGTCCTGAACTTGTCCAGTGCCAATACGACCGAAATTCTTCTGCCCGTCGGGACGCAAAATGTGCCATCATTCGAGCATGTTAAACAAGGCTTAAATTTAAAGGTAAATGAAGGTACAACAATAATTGAAGAAGCACTATGGAATGAAATGTTCGATGGTGAAAAACTGAAAAAAAAATATTACCCATACATACTTAGAAAAGTTATACAAAAGAGCATTAATAACACATGTCAGATAATTTTCAAGTATGTGAAATATTTAAAAAACAAAAAAATTATGATTAAAGCTTGGTGTAACCATAAAAACTGCAAACAGTTTAAAATTTATCTAAATCAAGATAAAAGCGTTACTGTGTTCAGCGGAAACATTAACTATTGTCATGCTGATGGCGTGACAATGCAGGTTAGAGGGGTAGAAAGAGAAATTTTTAAAAAGGAACTAATTCACAAGAAACCATTTGCTTTTAAAACACAACAATTAATAAATTTGAACGAAGAGCGTTTCTCTATTACGCGGGACCTTCAAAAAGTGAAATCAGATCCTACTTTGCGTAAAATCCGATCAGAAGCTCTTGCAGCCAATGATAGACATGCAAATGACGTGTTGGATTTGCTCGCATACCAAAACGACCATAATGATTTCGTTAAAGAAGTGTCATTTCCGCTGAATATTAAATTGTACAGCTCTGAGCAAGTTGAGACCTTGAAAAGCGAAGGTCCCACGATACTCTTCTTAGATGCTACCGGGAGCATAGTCAGAGATCCTAATCACGTTACAAAAAACAATCGAAAAATTTTATTGTACTCTGGCCTTATTCAACTGAAATCAAACCAAAGACTATTTCCCGTCTTTTCAATGATATCAGCTGTGCATGACACTAACAGCATTTTTAAAATGCTGAATGACTTTAAGGTTTTTTGCAGCCACAAGAGGTTTTGGCCTGCATTTAGCGGAGTTGTGACAGACTTCAGCTTCGCGCTAATTAACGCCACATGCTCGGCGTTTAATAAAATGTCCTTACTACAATATTTGAACTATTGCTACATACATATAGAAGACGGTGCTGTAAATTCTAACTTTGAGCCGGTCCCATTGTACCTTTGTGTCGCACATCTAATGAAGTGCATGTCTGTAGACGTGGACCGCGCAAATATAAAAAACAAGCAGTTGGTAAAAGATATGTTGGCCAAAATATATCTTTTTAGAAAATTTCAGGACATCGTCACTTACATCAAACACGTATTCACTTTGATGAAATCAAAATTTGAAAATGACGCAGTAGTAGACGCACGGCGCTACATAACCGGCGTATCCTCTGACAGCCCGGATACTGTTCCTGTGGATTTATCAGTACCGCAGCCATCATCCGAACATCCAGAAAACGATAGTAATTATAAAAAAAATCTTTTTTATATATTTTTTAAAAATGTTTGCGACGATGTGGCGGTGACTGATGACGGATGTAACGTAAATCCATATTACGACCCGGAACTGATAATAACACTGTTAAAAAAGTATTTACCTATGTTACCTATGTGGACCAACATACTGAAGGCCGAGCGTATGAGTAACGCTCCCGTTGAAAATTACTTCGGTCATTTAAAACACGGGACCCTCCAAGATAGAAAAAAAATTAAATGCACGCAATTTCTACGAGCCCTCCATATGGAGACAATGGCTCTCCATAAAGAGACTGCCATGCACATTAAGAAAAGTGGACTTTGTGGTGTTTCCACCAAAAATAAAAATGGTGACATAGAAATTGACGAGGAGACGTGGAACAGAAAGAGGAAAATACCCTTCTGCCACTTTGAGGGCAGGCATTTAAAAAAAATGCGGCCTGCAATCCCAGAAATCCCCGTAGAAGAAGACATTTTGAACTGTCTATACTGCGGCCGCGGCGCCAGTGTGACTTCCCCAGTAACTGATTGGGTTCAATGTGATGCTTGCGACCAATGGATCCATCAAATTTGCTCAAAAAATTTAGATGGTTGTAATGACTTTTCCGTCGTGTTTTTTTGCAACCATTGTAGGTCTAACAATAACGCTGCGCCGCATCTTTCCCCACACGCTGAAAATAAGGTACTTACAATGACCAACGGTCTTGTTGATGACCCATGTTTTTATAAAGAAATAGGCCGTGGTTACATTGTCAATAACATTAGCAACATAACCCATACCAACCATAAAAGTCTATTAATAGAGGATTACGTAACTTTGGACCCTAAACAGTATGTTGTCGATAGTGTGGTGGACCAGCTATTGCACATTACAAATAAAGAAACATTTCATCTGGTTATGGTAGAGCGATGTAAATATATTTTAGAAAGTGAAGAACTGAATAGTTCTTTTCTCGATGCTATACCACTGGACGAAGTAAAGGAAACAGTGTTTCCGATATGCCAACATAACCACTATACGATGGTGATACTATCCTTAAAGCAAAAAACCTTGGAAGTAATTGATCCCATGGGAAATGAAAAAAGTTATGGCGAGTATTACATAAAAAAATTTAATAACCTATTGCAGCTGAAATCTATAAATTTCCAATTTAATGAATTTAAAACTCGAAGCCACTACATCCAAAAAGATTCATACAACTGTGGTCCTATTTTAATAGACATATTTAAAAACATAGTAGAAAATAAACCACAGCCGAAACGAAAAAATTTTGACAAAACTAGGATAGAGTTGAAAAAGCTTTTATTGCACCATAGTGATGACATGCACCAGCGATGCTTGTTTTGCTGCCGAAAAGTGAAACCTAAAGATGGAATTCAGTGTAAGATATGCAGAAGAAATATTCATAAAGAATGCTACCTCTCCATAGAAGAAAAACTCTCCAAAATAACATTTAAACAAAAAATAAAAAAAAATAAAACAAAATGCGATCTGTGTATAGAAAATATGTTAACAGTATAATTATAGTTAATTAACAAACGTAAAACAATGAAATGATGATGATTCAATATTATCCTTGTACATAACGAAGACAAAAAACAATTAAAAAAAACGTCATTGCTGTATACATTGCATATAGAATAAATAGATTAGTCTTGAAAGAATGTAAATATAATTATTAGGTGTGCTGATTTAATAGAGACGACAAGAAAAAAATGCCCTTACAAAATAATACAACATACATACACTTATACATACTCGTACTAGTTTCTGACCGTGATTTCGTCCGCGATAAAACAATGAAACGATGATAATTCAATATTATCCTTGGTTTGTGCAAAAAAAAACAAAACTAGGATAGATTTGAAAAATCTTTTGTTGCACTATAGCATAGAGTAACTTGTACTAGAGCGGTACTGTCATAGTAAATTTTGTAACCCCAGTAAATTCACTGCCATCTGTCGACACACTTTAAAACTAAAAATAAATATTTATAAAAATACGATAACATGTATTTAAATATGGATAAATGATTTTTTCATTTGCATTAATTATTTTTATATGTTTTTGACCCATGTTCTTTCACTGGTATGCGTTAAAATTATAAATAACAAACGAAACAGTCAACGCCCTCTATACGAGTGTAGGCCAAAACTAGTGGCGCCATCTGTTCGAGAATCAAATTTTCGTGATTTTCGAGGCACGTTTTTTCCTTAGACTGTATCCATCTATTACGGAGTTATATCTATCTTTGACTATAGTGATGACATGCACCAGCGCTGCTTGGTTTGCTGCCGTAAAGTTCAAAACCTAAAGATGGAATTCAGTGTAAGATATGCAGAAGAAATATTCATAAAGAATGCTACCTCTCCATAGAAGAAAAACTCTCCAAAATAACATTTAAACAAAAAATATAACAAAATGAGATCTGTGTATAGAAAATATGTTATAAGTATAATTATAGTTAATTAACAAACGTAAAACAATGAAACGATGATGATTCAATATTATCCTTGTACATAACGAAGAAAAAAAAAACATTGCTGTATATATTGCATATAGAATAAATAGATTAGTCTTGAAATAATTTAAATATAATGTTAATCATATTAATTATTAGGTGTGTTGATTTAATAGAGACGACAAGAAATAAAAAGACCTTAAAAAATACAACATAAGTACATACATTTATACATACTCGTACTAGTTTCTGACCGTGATTTCGTCCGCGTAAAAACAATGCAACGATGATGATTCAATATTATCCTTAGCTTGTGTAAAAAAATGATAAAACTAGGATAGAATTGAAAAAGCTTTCATTGCACAATAGTGATGACATGCACCAGCGATGCTTGTTTTGCTGCCGAAAAGTGAAGTCTAAACATGGAATTCAGTGTAAGATATGCAGAAGAAATATTCATAAAGAATGCTACCTCTCCATAGAAGAAAAACTCTCCAAAATAACATTTAAACAAGAAATAAAACAAAATGAGATCTGTGTATAGAAAATATGTTATAAGTATAATTATAGTTAATTAACAAACGTAAAACAATGAAACGATGATGATTCAATATTATCCTTGTACATAAAGAAGAAAAAAAAAAAAAAAAACATTCCTGTATATATTGCATATAGAATAAATAGATTAGTCTTGAAATAATGTAAATATAATGTTAATCATATTAATTATTAGGTGTGTTGATTTAATAGAGACGACAAGAAATAAAATGACCTTAAAAAAATACAACATACATACATTTATACATACTCGTACTAGTTTCTGACCGTGATTTCGTCCGCGTAAAAACAATGCAACGATGATGATTCAATATTATCCTTAGCTTGTGTAAAAAAATGATAAAACTAGGATAGAGTTGAAAAAGCTTTCATTGCACTTTAGTGATGACATGCGCAAGCGCTGCTTGTTTTGCTGCCGTAAAGTGAAGTCTAAAGATGAAATTCAGTGTAAAATAATGCAGAAGAAATATTTATAACGAATGCTACCACTCCATAGAAGAAAAACTGTCCAAAATAACATTTAAACAAAAAATAAAACAAAATGAGATCTGTGTATAGAAAATATGTTATAAGTATAATTATAGTTAATTAACAAACGTAAAACAATGAAACAATGATGATTCAATATTATCCATGTACATAACGAAGAAAAAAAAATAAAAAAAAATATTGCTGTATATATTGCATATAAAATAAATAGATTAGTCTTGAAATAATGTAAATATAGCTGGTCAAGCAAATCTTGTCAGTAGAAAGGCGGCGAATCTTAAAAATGTAGGCGCGTTGGGATATCGTCCAATAGAAGATTTGAATTTCGCGCCTTTTTCTACTGACAAGATTTGCTTGACCAATTATATAATGTCAATCATATCAATTATTAGGTGTGTTGATTTAATAGAGCCGACAAAAAAAATGACCTTACAAAATAATACAACATACATACATTTTTTATACATGTTACACGTACTAGATTCTGACCGTGATTTCGTCCGCGTAATAACAATGAAACGATGATGATTCAATATTATCCTTAGCTGGTACTGTACAAATAATTTACATAACGAAGAAAAAACCGGCCAAGTGCGAGTCGGACTCGCGCACCGAGGGTTCCGTTCATGAGGAAAGGGGTAGTAAGTCACACTAGGAACGATTTCTCCGCAATAGTAATACGAACGGCGCAAACACGCGGGTTATCACACTACACTACAGAAACATTATTAATTAATACACTTTTATTCCATAGAAGCACGTTCAATCCCGCTTCTAATAATAGTAGGAAGATTCTGTGATCTCTACAACTTCTGGTACAAATCTGAGCTAATACTAGTAAGGGATTAGGCTGATATCTCTAAGACCTAGATTTGAGGTAACCTGGTTCTTTCAATTCCAACGTTATTTGGCATGATCATAGCACGTTTAAAGCCTCTTCTAATAACAATAGTAAGATTGTGTGATCTCTACAACATCTTGATGAAAACTGAGCAAAACATAGTATGGGCTTAGGCTGCTATCTTTGAGACCTAGATCTGAGATAGCCTGGTTCTTTCAATTCCAACGTTATTTGGCAAGACGATAGCTTGTTTAATGCCGCTTCTAATAATACTAGGAAGATTGTGTGATCTCTACAACTTCTGGTACAAATCTGAGCTAAACCTCGTATGGGCTTACGCTGATATCATTGAGACCTAGATTTGAGGTAGCCTGGTTCTTTCAATTCCAACGTAATGTAGCAATATGGTAGCACGTTTAATGCCTCTTCTAATAATAATAGGAAGATTGTGTGATCTCTACAACTTCTTGACGAAAACTGAGCAAAACCTAGTATGGGCTTAGGCTGCTATCTTTGAGAACTAGATTTGAGACAGCCTGGTTCTTTCAATTCCAACGTTATTTGGCATGATGATAGTACGTTCAATGTCGCTTCTAATAATAAGAGAAAGATTGTGTGATCTCTACATCTTCTTGATGAAAACTGAGCAAAACCTAGTATGGGCTTAGGCTGATATCTCTAAGACCTAAATTTGAGATAGCCTGGTTCTTTCAATTCCAACGTTATTTGGCACGATGATAGCACGTTTAATGCCTCTTCAAATAATACTAGGAAGATTGTGTGATCTCTACAAATTCTGGTACAAATCTGATCTAAACCTCGTATGGGCTTAGGCTGATATCTTTGAAACCTAGATTTGAGGTAGTCTGGTTCTTTCAATTCCAACGTTGTTTGGCACGATGATAGCACGTTTAATGCCTGTTCTAATAATAATAGAAAGATTGTGTGATCTCTACAACTTCTTGATGAAAACTGAGCAAAACCTAGTATGGGCTTAGGCTAATATCTTTGAAACCTAGATTTGAGATAGGCTGTTTTATTCAATTCCAACGTTATTTGGCAAGATGATAGCACGTTTAATGCCTCTTCTAATAATAAGAGAAAGATTGTGTGATCTCTACAACTTCTTGATGAAAACTGAGCAAAACCTAGTATGGGCTTAGGCTGCTATCTTTGAGAACTAGATTTGAGGTAGCCTGGTTCTTTCAATTCCAACGTTATTTGGTAATATGATAGCACGTTCAATGTCGCGTCTAATAATACTAGGAAGATTCTGTGATCTCTACAACTTCTGGTACAAATCTGAGCAAAACCTAGTATGGGCTTAGGCTGATATCTCTAAGACCTAGATTTGAGATAGCCTGGTACTTTCAATTCCAACGTTATTTGGCACGATGATAGCACGTTCAATGCCGTTTCTAATAATACTAGAAAGAATGTGTGATCTCTACAGCTTCTTGATGAAAACTGAGCAAAACCTAGTATGGGCTTAGGCTAATATCTTTGAAACCTAGATTTGAGATAGCCTGTTTCATTCAATTCCAACGTTATTTGGGAAGATGATAGCACGTTTAATGCCTCTTCTAATAATAATAGAAAGATTGTGTGATCTCTACAACTTCTTGATGAAAACTGAGCAAAACCTAGTATGGGCTTAGGCTGATATCTTTGAAACCAAGATTTGAGATAGCCTGGTTCTTTCAATTCCAACGTTATTTGGCAAGATGATAGCACGTTCAATGCCGCTTCTATTGATACTAGAAAGAATGTGTGATCTCTACAACTTCTTGATGAAACCTGACCAAAATCTAGTATGGGCTTAGGCTGATATCTTTGAAACCTAGATTTGAGATAGCCTGGTTCTTTCAATTCCAACGTTATTTGGCGTGATGATAGTACGTTCAATGCCGCTTCTAATAATACTAGGAAGATTGTGTGATCTCTACAAATTCTGGTACAAATCTGAGCTTAACCTCGTATGGGCTTAGGCTGATATCTCTAAGACCTAGATTTGAGGTAGTCTGGTTCTTTCAATTCCAACGTTGTTTGGCATGATGATAGCACGTATAATGTTCCTTCTAATAATAATAGAAAGATTGTGTGATCTCTACAACTTCTTGATGAAAACTGAGCAAAACCTAGTATGGGATTAGGCTGATATCTCTTAGACCTAGATTTGAGGTAGCCTGGTTCTTTCAACTCCAACGTTATTTGGCATTATGTTAGCACGTTTAATGCCTCTTCTAATAATAATAGAAAGATTGGGTGATCTCTACAACTTCTTGATGAAAACTGAGCAAAACCTAGTATGGGCTTAGGCTGCTATATTTGAGACCTAGATGTGAGACAGCCTGGTTCTTTTAATTCCAACGTTATTTGGCAAAATGATAGCACGTTCAATGCCGCTTCTATTGATACTAGAGAGAATGTGTGATCTCTACAACTTCTTGATGAAAACTGAGCAAAACCTAGTATGGGCTTAGGCTGATATCTTTGAAACCTAGATTTGAGATAGCCTGGTTCTTTCAATTCCAACGTTATTTGGCATGATGATAGTACGTTCAATGTAGCTACTAATAATACTAGGAAGATTGTGTGATCTCTACTAATTCTGGTACAAATCTGAGCTAAACCTCGTATGGGCTTAGGCTGATATCTGTAAGACCTAGATTTGAGGTAGTCTGGTTCTTTCAATTCCAACGTTGTTTTGGCACGACGATAGCACGTTCAATGCCGCTTCTAATAATACTAGAAAGAATGTGTGATCTCTACAGCTTCTTTATGAAAACTGAGCAAAACCTAGTATGGGCTTAGGCTAATATCTTTGAAACCTAGATTTGAGATAGCCTGGTTCTTTCAATTCCAACATTATTTGGCATGATGATAGCACGTTTAATGCCTCTTCTAATAATAATAGAAAGATTGTGTGATCTCTACAACTTCTTGATGAAAACTGAGCAAAACCTAGAATGGGCTTAGGCTGCTATCTTTGAGAACTAGATTTGAGACAGCCTGGTTCTTTCAATTCCAACGTTATTTGGCACGACGATAGCACGTTCAATGCCGCTTCTAATAATACTAGGAAGATTGTGTGATCTCTACAGCTTCTTTATGAAAACTGAGCAAAACCTAGTATGGGCTTAGGCTAATATCTTTGAAACCTAGATTTGAGATAGCCTGGTTCTTTCAATTCCAACGTTAATTGGCATGATGATAGCACGTTTAATACCTCTTCTAATAATAATAGAAAGATTGTGTGATCTCTACAACTTCTTGATGAAAGCTGAGCAAAACCTAGTATGGGCTTAGGCTGCTATCTTTGAGAACTAGATTTGAGACAGCCTGGTTCTTTCAATTCCAACGTTATTTGGCACGATGATAGTACGTTCAATGTCGCTTCTAATAATACTAGGAAGATTATGTGAACTCTACAACTTCTGGTACAAATCTGAGCTAAACCTCGTATGGGCTTAGGCTGATATCTCTAAGACCTAGATTTGTTGTAGCCTGGTTCTTTCAATTCCAACGTTATTTGACATGACGATAGCACGTTTAATGCCTCTTCTAAGAATAATAGAAAGATTGTGTGATCTCTACAACTTCTTGATGAAAACTGAGCAAAACCTAGTATGGGCTTAGGCTGATATTTCTAAGACCTAGATTTGAGGTAGCCTGGTTCTTTCAATTCCAACGTTATTTGGCAAGATGATAGCACGTTCCATGTCGCTTCTAATAATACTAGGAAGATTCTGTGATCTCTACAACTTCTGGTACAAATCTGAGCTAAACCTCGTATGGGCTTAGGCTGATATCTTTTAAACCTAGATTTGAGATAGCCTGGTTCTTTCAATACCAACGTTATTTGGCACGATGATAGCACGTTCAATGCCGCTTCTAATAATACTAGGATGATTCTGTGATCTCTACAACTTCTGGTACAAATCTGAGCTAAACCTCGTATGGGCTTACGCTGATATCACTGAGACCTAGATTTGAGGTAGCCTGGTTCTTTCAATTCAAACGTTATGTAGCAATATGGTAGCACGTTTAATGCCTCTTCAAATAATAATAGAAAGATTGTGTGATCTCTACAACTTCTTAATGAAAACTGAGCAAAACCTAGTAAGGGCTTAGGCTGCTATCTTTTAGAACTAGATTTGAGACAGCCTGGTTCTTTCAATTCCAACGTTATTTGGCATGATGATAGTACGTTCAATGTCGCTTCTAATAATACTAGAAAGATTGTGTGATCTCTACAAATTCTGGTAGAAATCTGAGCTAAACCTCGTATGGGCTTAGGCTGATATCTCTAAGACCTAGATTTGATGTAGCCTGGTTCTTTAAATTCCAACGTTGTTTGGCACGATGACAGCACGTTTAATTCCTCTTCTAAGAATAATAGAAAGATTGTGTGATCTCTACAACTTCTTGATGAAAACTGAGCAAAACCTAGTATGGGCTTAGGCTGATATTTCTAAGACCTAGATTTGAGGTAGCCTGGTTCTTTCAATTCCAACGTTATATGGCAATATGATAGCAAGTTCAATGTCGCTTCTAATAATACTAGGAAGATTCTGTGATCTCTACAACTTCTGGTACAAATCTGAGCTAAACCTCGTATGGGCTTAGGCTGATATCTATTAAACCTAGATTTGAGATAGCCTGGTTCTTTCAATTCCAACGTTGTTTGGTACGACGATTGCACGTTCAATGCCGCTTCTAATAATACTAGAAAGAATGTGTGATCTCTACAGCTTCTTTATGAAAACTGAGCAAAACCTAGTATGGGCTTAGGCTAATATCTTTGAAACCTAGATTTGAGATAGCCTGGTTCTTTCAATTCCAACATTATTTGGCATGATGATAGCACGTTTAATGCCTCTTATAATAATAATAGAAAGATTGTGTGATCTCTACAACTTCTTGATGAAAACTGAGCAAAACCTAGTATGGGCTTAGGCTGATATCTCTAAGACCTAGATTTGATGTAGCCTGGTTCTTTAAATTCCAACGTTGTTTGGCACGATGACAGGACGTTTAATTCCTCTTCTAAGAATAATAGAAAGATTGTGTGATCTCTACAACTTCTTGATGAAAACTGAGCAAAACCTAGTATGGGCTTAGGCTGATATTTCTAAGACCTAGATTTGAGGTAGCCTGGTTCTTTCAATTCCAACGTTATTTGGCAATATGATAGCACGTTCAATGTCGCTTCTAATAATACTAGGAAGATTCTGTGATCTCTACAACTTCTGGTACAAATCTGAGCTAAACCTCGTATGGGCTTAGGCTGATATCTATTAAACCTAGATTTGAGATAGCCTGGTTCTTTCAATACCAACGTTATTCGGCACGATGATAGCACGTTCAATGCCGCTTCTAATAATAATAGAAAGAATGTGTGATCTCTACAGCTTCTTGATGAAAACTGAGCAAAACCTAGTATGGGCTTAGGCTAATATCTTTGAAACCTAGATTTGAGATAGCCTGTTTCATTCAATTCCAACGTTATTTGGCAAGATGATAGCACGTTTAATGCCTCTTCTTCTAATAATAGAAAGATTGTGTGATCTCTACAACTTCTTGATAAAAACTGAGCAAAACCTAGTATGGGCTTAGGCTGATATCTTTGAAACCAAGATTTGAGATAGCCTGGTTCTTTCAATTCCAACGTTGTTTGGCAAGATGATAGCACGTTCAATGCCGCTTCTAATGATACTAGAAAGAATGTGTGATCTCTACAACTTCTTGATGAAACCTGACCAAAATCTAGTATGGGCTTAGGCTGATATCTTTGAAACCTAGATTTGAGATAGCCTGGTTCTTTCAATTCCAACGTTATTTGGCATGATGATAGTACGTTCAATGCCGCTTCTAATAATACTAGGAAGATTGTGTGATCTCTACAAATTCTGGTACAAATCTGAGCTAAACCTCGTATGGGCTTAGGCTGATATCTCTAAGACCTAGATTTGAGGTAGTCTGGTTCTTTCAATTCCAACGTTGTTTGGCATGATGATAGAAAGTATAATGTTCCTTCTAATAATAATAGAAAGATTGTGTGATCTCTACAACTTCTTGATGAAAACTGAGCAAAACCTAGTATGGGATTAGGCTGATATCTCTTAGACCTAGATTTGAGGTAGCCTGGTTCTTTCAACTCCAACGTTATTTGGCATTATGTTAGCACGTTTAATGCCTCTTCTAATAATAATAGAAAGATTGGGTGATCTCTACAACTTCTTGATGAAAACTGAGCAAAACCTAGTATGGGCTTAGGCTGCTATCTTTGAGACCTAGATGTGAGACAGCCTGGTTCTTTCAATTCCAACGTTATTTGGCAAAATGATAGCACGTTCAATGCCGCTTCTAATGATACTAGAGAAAATGTGTGATCTCTACAACTTCTTGATGAAAACTGAGCAAAACCTAGTATGGGCTTAGGCTGATATCTTTGAAACCTAGATTTGATATAGCCTGGTTCTTTCAATTCCAACGTTATTTGGCATGATGATAGTACGTTCAATGCCGCTACTAATAATACTAGGAAGATTGTGTGATCTCTACTAATTCTGGTACAAATCTGAGCTATACCTCGTATGGGCTTAGGCTGATATCACTAAGACCTAGATTTGAGGTAGTCTGGTTCTTTCAATTCCAACGTTGTTTGGTACGACGATAGCACGTTCAATGCCGCTTCTAATAATACTAGAAAGAATGTGTGATCTCTACAGCTTCTTTATGAAAACTGAGCAAAACCTAGTATGGGCTTAGGCTAATATCTTTGAAACCTAGATTTGAGATAGCCTGGTTCTTTCAATTCCAACATTATTTGGCATGATGATAGCACGTTTAATGCCTCTTATAATAATAATAGAAAGATTGTGTGATCTCTACAACTTCTTGATGAAAACTGAGCAAAACCTAGTATGGGCTTAGGCTGCTATCTTTGAGAACTAGATTTGAGACAGCCTGGTTCTTTCAATTCCAACGTTATTTGGCACGACGATAGCACGTTCAATGCCGCTTCTAATAATACTAGGAAGATTGTGTGATCTCTACAACTTCTATTACAAATCTGAGCTAAACCTCGTATGGGGTTAGGCTAATATCTCTAAGACCTAGATTTGAGGTATTCCAACGTTATTTAGCAAGATGATAGCACGTTAAATGCCTCTTCTAATAATACTAGAAAGAATGTGTGATATCTACAACTTCTGGTACAAATCTGAGCTAAACCTCGTATGGGCTTAGGCTGATATCTATTAAACCTAGATTTGAGATAGCCTGGTTCTTTCAATTCCAACGTTATTTAGCAAGATGATAGCACGTTAAATGCCTCTTCTAATAATACTAGAAAGAATGTGTGATCTCTACAACTTCTTGATGAAAACTGAGCAAAACCTAGTATGGGCTTAGGCTGATATCTTTGAAACCTAGATTTGAGATAGCCTGGTTCTTTCAATTCCAACGTTATTTAGCAAGATGATAGCACGTTAAATGCCTCTTCTAATAATACTAGAAAGAATGTGTGATCTCTACAACTTCTTGATGAAAACTGAGCAAAACCTAGTATGGGCTTAGGCTGATATCTTTGAAACCTAGATTTGAGATAGCCTGGTTCTTTCAATTCCAACGTTATTTGGCACGATGATAGTACGTTCAATGTCGCTTCTAATAATACTAGGAAGATTGTGTGATCTCTACAAATTCTGGTACAAATCTGAGCTAAACCTCGTATGGGCTTAGGCTGATATCTCTAAGACCTAGATTTGTTGTAGCCTGGTTCTTTCAATTCCAACGTTGTTTGACATGATGATAGCACGTTTAATGCCTCTTCTAAGAATAATAGAAAGATTGTGTGATCTCTACAACTTCTTGATGAAAACTGAGCAAAACCTAGTATGGGCTTAGGCTGATATCACTAAGACCTAAATTTGAGATAGCCTGGTTCTTTCAATTCCAACGTTATTTGGCACGATGATAGCACGTTTAATGCCTCTTCAAATAATACTAGGAAGATTGTGTGATCTCTACAAATTCTGGTACAAATCTGAGCTAAACCTCGTATGGGCTTAGGCTGATATCTCTAAGACCTAGATTTGAGGTAGTCTGGTTCTTTCAATACCAACGTTGTTTGGCACGATGATAGCATGTTCAATGCCGCTTCTAATAATACTAGAAAGAATGTGTGATCTCTACAGCTTCTTGATGAAAACTGAGCAAAACCTAGTATGGGCTTAGGCTAATATCTTTGAAATCTAGATTTGAGATAGCCTAGTTCTTTCAATTCCAACGTTATTTGGCAAGATGATTGCACGTTCAATGCCGCTTCTAATAATACTAGGATGAATCTGTGATCTCTACAACTTCTGGTACAAATCTGAGCTAAACCTCTTATGGGATTAGGCTGATATCTCTAAGACCTAGATTTGAGGTAGCCTGGTTCTTTCTATTCCAACGTTATTTGGCATGATGATAGCACGTTTAATGCCTCTTCTAATAATAATAGAAAGATTGTGTGATCTCTACAACTTCTTGATGAAAACTGAGCAAAACCTAGTATGGGCTTAGGCTGATATTTCTAAGACCTAGATTTGAGGTAGCCTGGTTCTTTCAATTCCAACGTTATTTGGCAAGATGATAGCACGTTCCATGTCGCTTCTAATAATACTAGGAAGATTCTGTGATCTCTACAACTTCTGGTACAAATCTGAGCTAAACCTCGTATGGGCTTAGGCTGATATCTATTAAACCTAGATTTGAGATAGCCTGGTTCTTTCAATAGCAACGTTATTTGGCACGATGATAGCACGTTCAATGCCTCTTCTAATAATACTAGGATGATTCTGTGATCTCTACAACTTCTGGTACAAATCTGAGCTAAACCACAGATTAATAAATAGTTACTACGTAACAGATACATCATTCCCATACAAAAGCGAAATTACCTACGCTATAATAGCCTACAAAATCTTAATAATAATACCTGCTGCTCAGGACGAGAAGAAATGTACCATAAGTACGCGAACAAAGAGTCGAGACTGCCTTGCTCGCCGTGCGAGTCACGTGCCAACGCGTCATCGTAAGAATGCGCTCGGGTTGTACTGTTACTTATGCTATTATTGTAATAAAACAAATGTTGCGAATCAACCATATTTTTTATTAGTCAATCAAATATTTAAAAACAACAATTATATTACCTGACTCAAAAAACTCCTTCATTTACGATTTACCTACTTATGTTCAAAGAAATAAATGGTGACAAAATTCATAAAGATAGATTTAAAATACTACTCGGTAAATACGACAAATTTTCCTTTGTTTTTTGACTTTTACACCCATCTACTGCACAATAATTTTGTGGTTTCGGCATTTCGAAGCATAGGCGCGGGAAACGCGCGGTGCGAGCGCTCAGGCGGGCGTTCGGCGGCCCTCTATCGGTTGAATCGTCGACGATACGCCGAGCGGTAGGCATATAGCGCGTGGCCTTGAGCGAGTGAAGGAGGCCTGGCTAAACCTCGTATGGGCTTACGCTGATATCACTGAGACCTAGATTTGAGGTAGCCTGGTTCTTTCAATTCCAACGTTATGTAGCAATGTGGTAGCACGTTTAATGCCTCTTCAAATAATAATAGAAAGATTGTGTGATCTCTACAACTTCTTAATGAAAACTGAGCAAAACCTAGTAAGGGCTTAGGCTGCTATCTTTTAGAACTAGATTTGAGACAGCCTGGTTCTTTCAATTCCAACGTTATTTGGCAAGATGATAGCACGTTCAATGCCACTTCTAATAATACTGGGAAGATTCTGTGATCTCTACAACTTCTATTATAAATCTGAGCTAAACCTCGTATGGGGTTAGGCTAATATCTCTAAGACCTAGATTTGAGGTAGCCTGGTTCTTTCAATTCCAACGTTATTTAGGAAGATGATAGCACGTTCAATGCCTTTTCTAATAATACTAGAAAGAATGTGTGATCTCTACAACTTCTTGATGAAAACTGAGCAAAACCTAGTATGGGCTTAGGCTGATATCTTTGAAACCTAGATTTGAGATAGCCTGGTTCTTTCAATTCCAACGTTATTTGGCACGATGATAGTACGTTCAATGTCGCTTCTAATAATACTAGGAAGATTGTGTGATCTCTACAAATTCTGGTACAAATCTGAGCTAAACCTCGTATGGGCTTAGGCTGATATCTCTAAGACCTAGATTTGTTGTAGCCTGGTTCTTTCAATTCCAACGTTGTTTGACATGATGATAGCACGTTTAATGCCTCTTCTAAGAATAATAGAAAGATTGTGTGATCTCTACAACTTCTTGATGAAAACTGAGCAAAACCTAGTATGGGCTTAGGCTGATATCTCTAAGACCTAAATTTGAGATAGCCTGGTTCTTTCAATTCCAAAGTTATTTGGCACGATGATAGCACGTTTAATGCCTCTTCAAATAATACTAGGAAGATTGTGTGATCTCTACAAATTCTGGTACAAATCTGAGCTAAACCTCGTATGGGCTTAGGCTGATATCTCTAAGACCTAGATTTGAGGTAGTCTGGTTCTTTCAATACCAACGTTGTTTGGCACGATGATAGCATGTTCAATGCCGCTTCTAATAATACTAGAAAGAATGTGTGATCTCTACAGCTTCTTGATGAAAACTGAGCAAAACCTAGTATGGGCTTAGGCTAATATCTTTGAAATCTAGATTTGAGATAGCCTAGTTCTTTCAATTCCAACGTTATTTGGCAAGATGATTGCACGTTCAATGCCGCTTCTAATAATACTAGGATGATTCTGTGATCTCTACAACTTCTGGTACAAATCTGAGCTAAACCTCTTATGGGATTAGGCTGATATCTCTAAGACCTAGATTTGAGGTAGCCTGGTTCTTTCAATTCCAACGTTATTTGGCATGATGATAGCACGTTTAATGCCTCTTCTAATAATAATAGAAAGATTGTGTGATCTCTACAACTTCTTGATGAAAACTGAGCAAAACCTAGTATGGGCTTAGGCTGATATCTTTTAAACCTAGATTTGAGATAGCCTGGTTCTTTCAATTCCAACGTTATTTGGCACGATGATAGTACGTTCAATGCCGCTTCTAATAATACTAGGATGATTCTGTGATCTCTACAAATTCTGGTACAAATCTGAGCTAAACCTCGTATGGGCTTAGGCTGATATCTCTAAGACCTAGATTTGAGGTAGCCTGGTTCTTTCAATTCCAACGTTGTTTGGCATGATGATAGCACGTTTAATGCCTTTTCTAATAATAATAGAAAGATTGTGTGATCTCTACAACTTCTTGATGGAAACTGAGCAAAACTTAGTATGGGCTTAGGCTGATATCTCTAAGACCTAGATTTGAGGTAGCCTGGTTCTTTCAATTCCAACGTTGTTTGGCATGATGATAGCACGTTTAATGCCTCTTCTAATAATAATAGAAAGATTGTGTGATCTCTACAACTTCTTGATGAAAACTGAGCAAAACCTAGTATGGGCTTAGGCTGATATCTCTAAGACCTAGATTTGAGGTAGCCTGGTTCTTTCAATTCCAACGTTATTTGGCAAGATGATAGCACGTTCAATGTTGCTTCTAATAATACTATGAAGATTCTGTGATCCCTACAATTTCTGGTACAAATCTGATCTAAACCTCGTATGGGCTTAGGCTGATATCTTTTAAACCTAGATTTGAGATAGCCTGGTTCTTTCAATTCCAACGTTATTTGGCACGATGATAGCACGTTCAATGCCGCTTCTAATAATACTAGAAAGAATGTGTGATCTCTACAGCTTCTTGATGAAAACTGAGCAAAACCTAGTATGGGCTTAGGCTAATATCTTTGAAACCTAGATTTGAGATAGCCTGGTTCTTTCAATTCCAACGTTATTTGGCAAGATGATAGCACGTTCAATGCCGCTTCTAATAATACTGGGAAGATTCTGTGATCTCTACAACTTCTGGTACAAATCTGAGCTAAACCTCGTATGGAGTTAGGCTAATATCTCTAAGACCTAGATTTGAGGTAGCCTGGTTCTTTCAATTCCAACGTTATTTAGCAAGATGATAGCACGTTCAATACCTCTTCTAATAATACTAGAAAGAATGTGTGATCTCTACAACTTCTTGATGAAAACTGAGCAAAACCTAGTATGGGCTTAGGCTGATATCTTTGAAACCTAGATTTGAGATAGCCTGGTTCTTTCAATTCCAACGTTATTTGGCAAAATGGTAGCACGTTTAATACCGCTTCTAATAATACTAGGATGAACGTGTGATCTCTAAAACTTCTGGTACAAATCTGAGCAAAACCTAGTATGGGCTTAGGCTGATATCTTTAAGACCTGGATTTTACCTAGCCTGGTTCTTTCAATTTCAACGTGAGTTGGCATGTTAATGTCTTCTTTTAATGTTGGCAGTAAAAAAGTGTGATCTTGATAATTTCTCACTAATAATTCATTTGTGAAGTTAGCAGCCTAAAATTTTAAATTTCTTTAAATTTTAGGTTTTTTTGGTCTCTGTTGGGTCATTTTTGATAGATTTTCATTTTGCTTACTTATTTAGTACTTATTTTCCTTAAACAACATTGTTTTCGTTGTTTATTTAAAAAAAATAATAAAACGCTTTAATTTGGTCGGGTTATCATGGTCAGCTAACTTTGGGCTGCTAACTTCACACCGGTAATTATCTTTAAGTACCTTTTGTGGAACCAGAATTAGAAGCTGTTTTTAAGTATCTGCGATTTTTATTTAATACTCAAGACTCCAAGCTTGAACATGGTGACCCATCAACGTGATTAATACGCAACGATAGCTTCTGCCCGAGTCGAACGGAATTGCTACGTGTGAAGAGAACAAAGGTCACGACAGCTACAACGTGGCAGAAATTGGTTATCCCGGCGTCAACGCAGTGTTCTGGATTTACGACGCCTATTGGATTGTACCAGCTGTAGCTATCTACGACGCCAGTTGAACTGTACAAGGATATATTTGGAGATTTACGACGCCATTTTGGAAGCTGCAGACACCCTTACCTCAAGCCCGCCGGTCACAACTACGCCGCAGCCAAGGTTTAGCAAGGGAAGTGCACCATTCCTTCATATTTCCTATTTTTCTGCTCGTACTTTCCTCCACCTACTTGACTATTTAGCTTTGCCCTTCTTCACCCTTTGCCGTGCTTAAATTAATTGTATGCCATTTTATTGCACTAGTGACGTAAACATTTTTTAGCACGTATCCTCATTTATTAGCTAGTGCCAGTGAAATAATCTGGTCGCTGCTTTAAAGCCAAATCAAAAACCTATAGCCTTTTACGGCAATTTAAGCATTTAAAACTATTTAAGAACAGAAACACTTATTTGAGTGACATTCTTATTAGTTAATTTCATCAACTTAATTTTAAACATTCCACTATTTTATAAAGCATACCTACCTACTTTGTGCTAAATAGATTACTGTCTAGCGATTTTACTAATTACGCGCAGTTAAATCTTAACGCAAAAAAATCCATTGCATTCCATAGTAACACAAGTGTTCGTGTTACAGATAAGAGCCGGTCGCATCGCTCCCGGCAACAGCTGATACCTACTCAGCTGCAGCTGCGGTGCGCCTTTTTCTGCTGACTCCTGCATTCCAAATGCACTGTTGCCGACCGAGTCAACCACTGTGACTGTGAACATAGGCCGAAAAATTTACGTATTTATTCTAATATTTTTTATTTTCGATTCGCATTTCCTCATTCGCTGTTTTTAATTGAAATCAGATCTTTATCGTAAAATGGCTACGTTAATCCCCACTAGAACGTCCATTAAGGGACGTATTACTAAATTTAAAAATTACATTGCCGAATTGAATGATCAGGAAAATATTTCCTCAAAAGATGTAGACGAACTTTCGTTGAAGTTGGATCGTTTTCGCAATATGTTCACACAATTCGATCAGGTGCAGACTCAAATAGAAATTGCGACTACATCAGAAATGCAGACCGAGATTGACATAAGAGAAGAGATGGAAAATGATTTTATTTCTCTTATTGCCACGGCTCAGAAGATTATTGATAAAATGGCCGAGAGATCTGATTTTAGCCAGCGTAAAGTCTGAAGTTCGAAGTAACTGTGGTCATGACAATACATGCAACGGTTTAAATTTTCGTTTACCTGTGATAAAAATCGCTAGTTTCGATGGTTCGTATTTTAAGTGGCTTGAATTCAGAGACACATTTGATTCACTCATTCACAGTTCCGACAACATCAGGCCGATTCACAAATTTCACTATTTGAACTCTTATTTGGACGGTGAAGCGGCTCAGGTGATTAGTAACTTAGAAGTGTCGGACGGTAATTACGCTGAGGCCTGGCGTCTCCTCTGCGAGAGATATGACAACAAAAAACAGCTGATTAGCAACCATTTGAACTCATTGTTTAACTTACAACCGATTGGTCGCGAATCGGCAAAGTCCCTGCGTTATTTAGTGGATCATGTGTCCAAAAACCTACGGGCTTTAAATACGTTGGGCCAGCCCACGGATAAGTGGGACACGCTTCTTATACATATGGTCGCAAGTAAACTTGATAGTAATACTAGTTTAAAATGGGAGGAATTTAAAAGTAATTCATTTTCAAATGACGATATGCCGTCATTGGCCGATTTTAATCGCTTTTTAAAGGGGCGTGCTGACGTTCTGGAATCGGTTCAGCGTAATAAATTTGATAAGCCTATCACTAATAATAATAATAAACGCGAACCTATTGCCTCGCCTCATAATAAACGCGAGAAGTCTAGCACCAAATGTTTTGCGGTTTCAGCCACTCCTGCTACTTCGGCCTCGGCCTCTTCGCCTGCCTGTGTGTTTTGCAGCGGCGAGCACCGGATTTACGATTGCTCGTCATTCCTGTCCCTGCCAGTTGAAGACCGGATCTCCGGAGCGTCAAGGTTACGCCTTTGTCTCAACTGTTTGCGGAAGGGCCACACTTCTCATCGCTGCCGAGTAGCTCCGTGTCACACTTGTAAGAAGCGCCATAATACTTTGTTGCATAGGGAAACTCCTCAGGTTGCCGCTGCGCCCGTAGATGCGCCTCCGCCGCGTTCGGAGCCCGAGCTCGGACTGTCGTCCAATATGACCGTGTCATGCTCAAATCAAATACTCTTACCTACCGCGAATATTGACATATATAGCCCGGCTACTAATGATTATGTAACGGCGCGCGCGTTTTTAGATTGCGGTAGCATGACTTCTATCGTAACAAGCAGTTATAAACAAAAATTGCAACTCGCACCGCTGCCCAGTAATTCAAAACTTTTCGGATTATCTGACGTTCCTATATCCAGTAATCCTGAGCGCTGCTTTGTGCAAATTCGGTCTAAACATGATAAAAATAATAAATTCGATATCTCATGTTTAGCGCTGCCTGTAATTAACAGCAATTTGCCACTACAGCCTATCGATGTGTCGAAAGTTAAGTGGCCACGTAATAAAAAACTCGCCGATCCTCATTTTAATCAGCCCGGACCTGTAGATATTTTACTTGGCGGTGACGTCTTTTGGACTTTGGTTGGAGGCGAGCAAATTGATTTAGGGCACGATACGCTTGTTTTGCGCAAATCAAAACTAGGTTGGTTAGTGGTCAGTAAATACAATGCATTTTCAATGTATGACGATAAGTCGTTCAATTCTTTTTTACAATGCAATCACTTGTACACAAGTGATAAGCTGGACGACTCTCTTACTAAATTCTGGCAGCTGGAGCAAGTGCCCCAGCCTAGTCAACCGTTTACCGATTTAGAGGCGGAATGTGAGCATCATTTTGTCACTCACACTTATCGTGACGATAACGGTAGGTTTCACGTGCGTTTGCCATTAGTTACGGAACCCGATTGTTTAGGTAACTCGTATCGCTTTGCTAAAAAACGGTTCTTTGCATTAGAGAAACGATTTAAACGCAACCCTGATTTGAAAACGGCTTACGAGCAATTTATAAATGAATATGCCGAATTAGGCCACCTCTCTGTGTCCGATTCTGACATTCCGGACCCTTCTTTCTTTGTGCCACATCATTCTGTGCAAAAGCCCTCCAGCGAATCTACGAAGTTAAGGGTCGTGTTCCATGGCAGTGCCCCCACCACGTCTGGCTATTCTATAAACGACCTGCAGATGGTTGGGCCGACGATTCAAGATTCGTTATTTAATATTCTCCTGAGGTTTCGTACTTACAAATATGTTTTGACTGGGGATGTCGCTAAGATGTATCGGCAGGTCCTAGTTCAGGAGTGTGACCGCGATTTACAATTAATCCTTTGGCGCTCCAATGAGAACGAACCTTTAAAAACTTTAAGACTTAACACGGTCACTTACGGATTTTCAAGTGCTAGTTTTTTGAGCACACGCTGTTTGTGGCAGTTGGGCGAGGAATGTGCAGATGAAAAAATTAAGACTATCATTCAAAACGATTTTTTAGTGGATGATTTATTAACAGGGTCAGACACAGAGGAGGAATTACGTTTCATTAAAGATTCGGTTGAGCGTGCGCTAGCAGCTGGTTGTTTTCCCCTGCGCAAATATCGCTCAAATTTATCGTCAATTTTGCATGACTCACAAAACGCTAGTGAAGATAAAGGTAGCTTGATCATTAGCTCGTCGTCGCATACGCTAGGAGTGGGCTGGGACTCTGAGGCAGATATCATTCATTTTCCCACACAATATTCTGCCAAGGACGGCCACCCTACGAAACGTTCAATTTTATCGGACTCGTGTAAAATATTTGATCCCTTAGGCCTCCTGTGTTTGCTGACGATTATACCTAAAGTTTTAATTCAAAAATTATGGATCGAAAAAATTGACTGGGATGCTCCCGTGCCGAGTTATATAAACGAGTCTTGGCAGGACTTTGTTAACGGGTTAACGTCTTTAACTTCGCTCCAAATACCTCGTCATGTTCTTTGCGACTCGCCGACGCATATCGAGATGCATGTATTTTGTGACGCAAGCTCAGTTGCATACGCGGCCTGTATTTATTTAAAGTCCACGAACGAGAAGGGCGATATTGTAGTCAGGTTGCTGTGCGCAAAGGCCAAGGTCACTCCGGTCCAGGCTACGACTACTCCTCGTTTGGAATTATGTGCTTGCCTTCTAGGCGCGCAGCTCGCGTCAGCTGTTTCTAGGACGTTGCGTTGCCAGATTGCGCAGAAATTTTATTGGACTGACTCGTCAATTGTAATCGCATGGCTTAAAACGAATCAAACAAAATTACAAACGTTTGTTGCCAATCGCGTGGCTCATATTTTAGAACTCACCGATGGCAGTGAGTTTCGTCACGTTCCAACCGCTTTAAATCCGGCTGACTACCCATCTAGAGGTGTCGAAGCGCGTCGCTTGCCTGATTTGCACATGTGGTGGACCGGGCCATCTTTTTTGTACGAGCCACAAAATAACTGGCCTCAGTTTTCCTCAAACTCGGAGCTCGATTTGCCCGAGCTAAAGGTTAACGTCGCGATTACTAACGATTCGCAAAAAACTGATGCTATCGATTTCGATCGATATTCGAAACTTAAACCCTTACAACGTGCGGTAGCTTATATGCTTAGGTTTGCGCATAATTGCCGTTGTTCATCCAACAAAACTGCGGGTGTACTACAACCTGAGGAGCTCGAGGTTTCTTTTAAAAAATTGGTCGCTTTGTCCCAGCAGGCTAGTTTCTCCCTTGAATTGAAATTGTTGCGTGACAAGCAACCTCTAGGCCCTAAAAACCCTATTTTATCGTTGAATCCATTTTACGATGAAGACGACCAGCTTCTCAGAGTTGGTGGACGTCTGTCCTCCTCGTTTTATCCATTTGACAAACGCCACCCAATGCTTTTACATGCCAAACATAGATTGACTAGACTGCTGTTTCAACAGGAACATATCCGTCTCTTGCACGCTCCTCCGCAGCTGCTTCTGGCCGCCATTCGCGAGTCGATATGGGCCGTATCGGGGCGCACACTTGCGCGCACCGTATCGCAACAGTGCGTTACCTGTCGCCGCGCAGCTGGCAACACTTCTGCTCCTTTGATGGGCGCTCTGCCCTCTCAGCGAGTAACGCCTGATTTTCCTTTCATTAGTGTCGGCGTAGACTTCGCTGGGCCTTTTATGATTACTGACAGGCATGGCAGAGGCTGCAAAATAACCAAATGCTATTTAGCAATATTTGTTTGTCTCCGATACAAGTGTTTGCATCTGGAGGCAGTAAGCACGCTGTCGACAGATTCATTTATTCTTACGCTGCGACGCTTTATCTCTCGCAGAGGACGACCTCGCGAGATCTTTTGCGACAATGGACGCAATTTTGTAGGAGCGGCCAAGGAAATTAGCGATTATCTTACTTCAAACTCAGACACGGTTTGCAATTTTGCAGCAAATGAGGGAATACAATTTAAATTCCAGCCGGCATATGCTCCTCACTTTGGTGGTTTGTGGGAAGCAGGAGTCAAATCGGCCAAATTTCACCTCAATCGTATATTAGGTAACGCTCATTTAACATATGAAGAATTGGCAAGTCTCTTTAGTTATGTGGAATCTATCCTTAACAGTCGTCCTTTATGTCCTTTATCGTCCTCACCAAACGATTTCCAACCCTTAACCCCAGGTCACTTCATCATCGGCCGCGCGCTCACATCGTTGCCGTCGCCCAACCTCGCGGATATAAACCCAAACCGTTTAGATAGGTTTCAGAGGCTCGAGGCATTAAGACAGCACTTCTGGCGACGCTGGCAAATGGAATATGTCTGCGAGCTCCAGCAACGGACTAAATGGCGTGTTCCAGGACGAGCTCTTCAACTGGGTGACCTGGTCCTAATCAAGGAAGAGAATACTCCCCCAATGCACTGGCGGCTCGGACGAATCGCCAAATTGTTTCCTGGCGCTGACGGGATTTCGCGAGTAGCCGAAGTTGCTACTGGAACGGGAACCTACAAACGAGGTGTGAAATACCTCTGCCCTCTGCTGGACGAGACCCATGAAGCCTTGAAGGCTGACGCCTCCAAGGGCCCCCAGGATGTTGCGGCTCCTACCAATGGAGGGGAAGTGGGGAACATACACCGCTAAACCAGTTGGCCCATCTACCGCTCCCCCCGCCGCATATAGACGCCTAGCGAGCCACTTGTCTCTGAGATACACGCTCGTGTGCGCGTCATACACTCAATATATTTTCTCATACATACAATTATCTTTAAGTACCTTTTGTGGAACCAGAATTAGAAGCTGTTTTTAAGTATCTGCGATTTTTATTTAATACTCAAGACTCCAAGCTTGAACAATTACAATTACAATAAGTCATAATAAGTCACGCACATTGTCGCACATGTCAGAGAGGAGGGCTAAAAGTGTCGAAAAATTTAACTTTTGTGTGTGTGTGAGCAGCACTGCTTAGGCTAGCTGGTTTTTATAAGCGGATTCCGTCTGCAGTTCTCAGATAAAATGTACCATTTCCTTTTTTCCGAAAAAAAATATAACTTTTGGGTTATTTCTACTCAGAATCACGATGAGTACCTAAGGACTGAAATAAATGTCATATACGAAGGAAAAAATGACCAAAGCCTCCAGTGTCCAGAGCTGGAATCGAACCAGCGTACCCCGTTTACCGGACAGGTGCCTGAACCGCTCGGCTATCCGGTCACGGTGGCATGGGTCGAAATTTCCAAGTATATGACAATTCCCGAAGGCTTGTGGCGCCCCCTCACACTACACCACACCACACCCCCACCCCAAATTAAAATATTTTCATAGAAAATAATTTAATTTGTTCTTAGAGTACCTAAGGAATTGATTTAAAAAAAACTTTGTTTTGTTTAAATCGGTGAAAAGTTAGCTTGGACTCTAGATAGATAAGGCAGGCCTTGGGCCTTACGCTACTACTTTTCTGGCAAATTCTGATATTTAACAAATATTAGTACCTATGCTAAAAGTGGCAAAACTCGGTCAACACGAATGATTTCATGTAGCAAAACCAGTTTGGCTTCTTATAACCAAAGAGTGAAAACGAAGAAACTAACTAGTTTGTACAGTTCTCCAAAAACACAACAAAAGGAGAGGCTTGGTGACCAATCCAAGCCTTGGTCCGATTTGACTTAAGACAGTAGCTAGATTTTTGGATAAAAAAGCCCTTGTAGTTAACTGTTCACCCAAATAATTAACTTTCCAGGACTTAAATTGATTATTAAATATATGTGTATAATTCTAGCTATCTTATCTTATGGTTTTTGGGGGCTTTTGCGGATACACTTCGACCCATAGGGATCTTTTGTGCAGTTACCCCCTAGGAAAGATCCGTCCGCTACTCAAGAGCTTTTCCCACCATCTCCATGTGCCGGATGGAGCTCATGGGTAGCGTTTTGAATTCCTTTGGTTCCAGATAGCCTGTTCCAAAGTCCTTCATTCTTTGTCTAGCGAGGGCGTGGCATTCACACATCAGGTGTTCTACTGTCTATTCCTCTTCGCCACATATACGACAATCGGTGTTGTCAGCGTGTCCCATCTTGGCCAGGGAACCGTTAAGGGAATGACCCCGTAATGGCCAGGTAACACCCCCGTTATTATTTGGAGTTGTCGTTTGCTATGTTTCCAAATCTTTTTGCTCCAACCAGAGTCTACCAATTGTAAGCTTTGAGTACTTTATAATTCTAGCTAAGTTATTTAAAATATTTAAATGTTTCTTTTATTAATTAATAATTAGCCATATTTGTTTACGTAATTTTTCGGTTGAACTCACCTTTACCTATCACTAAACTACACTATAATGAGTGTTTCATGACGCATGCGATTTTAACCGGTTAGCTACTTACAAGTTAAAAGTCATACCAACAACAAACAGTCCGCGACCAATCGCAGCGACAAACGCACGCGCATCTTATGACAGACTTTCGCGTTACCCAACCAACTTTCGCATTTCGAACACAAACCTGTTTAAACACACTAACCTTATTTACCTCGCGCAGTCGGGTGAAAAACACTGACCAGTGAAACGGGTCAAAACGTTGAAATAAAAAGTAAACAAATAATATTGTGATAAAATAAGTATTTTTAAGTTTTGCCTAACCATGATTGCAGTGATAGAAAAAAATACCGCAAAACGCATTGTGAGATTTGTGAGATTTCCTCCCCAGTTTGATACTGTGATTTTATTTGTTTAGTGCATAGATAGAAGGTAATTAAATGTGAAAAACGATTGTGTCAAACGTTAAGAACATCCCATAGGTGCCCTATAATTACCTGAACTAAAAACTACAATAAAATGTTTTTATAAATAAGAGTTTGGCGTTAAAAGTGCAAAAAAGGCGTTTAGCCGTTAAAACTTCTGCGATACTGAGGACATCCCATAAATTCCCCGTTGCCAACGACTAAAACTATAATAAAATCATGTTAAGCACGAAATGGTTGGTGTTGTGGTCGCTGTGGGCGGCGCAGCTGGCGCGTCAGCCGACGGCGCCGCTGCGCGTGAGCAGCGGGCTGCTGCGCGGGAGCGTCGCGCGTGACGGCTCACATGTAGCATATTTGGGGATCCCTTATGCTACTGTCACGAGAGAGAATAGGTTTAAAGTAAGCATTACATTTCTAGCATTAGTAACGGTACCGAAGATAATCCCGCTACGCGTGATGCCAGCTTACGTTGGCATCACGGAGCTACTATATTTATTCCGGAATGATTCCGGAGTACTACGGCCTAATAGAGTGACCGAAAGAGAAGTAAAACTAGAGGATTGCATCTCGTTTTGGTTAGGCAAAGGAGCAATGATGAAATTAGCCAATAATACCAACGTTAACAATAAGGTAAATTGTGTCAATACTGGAACGAGTGCGAGTGAAACGCAGTCCTCTAGTTTGATTCTCTCTTTTCTCTAGTTTCCTATGATCACCTGTCACCTGTCTTGCTTGCCGATAAGGGTCAATTGATAACAAAAAAAGTAACAATACTATCCAGTTTTATGCCCCGGCTTATGCTAATTTAACCCAGATGGGTTCTAGATAAATCCATGGTTGGCATAAATACCATAATGCTACAGTACAAAGAAGATTAGGTTCAGGTGAGGCTTATGCAAGCCGTGACAAATCTCCGACACTCATGACACCTGGTGTCAAGTAGCGGTACTGATAAATCCACCACTACTTGATGCTAGATGTCGACTACGAAATAACTCGCGTTTTGGTAAGAAAACTGCTGCTGTATGGATACCTCTCTTTCCTTACTTATATTTCTCTATGACCTATACCTTATTAGGTGTGGTAATTTTTTTGTGAACCATGGTCTAAACTAACATTACATTTTCTAAATATAACTATACATCTTAATAATTATTAAGTTGTCTAATTTCACTTACTACCTGGCATGGGTCGAATTTTCTCAAGTAATATGCAATCCCTTAAGGGCTTACGGCGCCCCGTGAAATAACACAATATAACATATTTTCATAAAAATCTGTCTAATTTTATTTCCAGGCCCCTGGTCCCGAGCCAAAATGGGATGGCACCTTTGAAGCGGACAGAGACCATATCCGCTGTCTCCAACGTCTGGACATCAGGACCGACTTCTTCAGCGGCCAGGAAGACTGCCTCACCTTAAACGTCTACACCCCTCTCACCCCCACCCACCTTCTACCTGTCATGGTCTTCATCCATGGCGGAGCCTACATCGAAGGCTCAGGCTCGCGAGCTATCTTTGGACCAAGAAATTTAGTCTCCAGCGGCGTTATTCTCGTCACCATAAACTATAGGCTCAATGTCCAAGGATTCCTTTGCCTAGGCATCAAAGAAGCCCCAGGAAATGCCGGAATAAAAGACCAAGTAGCAGCGTTGAAGTGGATTCAGAGAAACATAAGGGCATTCGGCGGAGATCCTGACAATGTAACTCTGTTTGGAGAAAGCGCTGGGGCATCATCAGTGTCTTATCATTTACTATCTCCAATGTCTAAAGGTATGTTCCACAAGGCCATAATGCAAAGTGGCTCCTCTTTAGCCCCATGGGCATACCAGACATCGCCATTACAAATTGCCGCTTCTTTGGCCAAAGTCATGGGTTATGAATCCGAAAACCCTCATGACCTTTACAATTTTTACTCTAAAAAGACTGACATAGAACTTGTAACACCGAGGATTCCTCGTGAACACGGTGCCAGCATTTTTTCAGAACTCTTAGCTTCGCCTTGCGTTGAGAAGAAAATTGAAGGTGTGGAAGCATTTTTGACGGAGGAACCTTATGAACGGTTATCAAGAGGGGAGTTCACAAAGGTGCCTTTAATGATAGGCACCACTAGCGAAGAAGGATATTTCTTCACTAGCTTCGAGAATAGTACAACCCTATCAAGCATGGATTTCTCAAAAGCGCTGCCAAGCAACTTAAAATTTCCTACAGAAGAGAAACAGCTAGAAGTAGCGTACAGATTTAAAGAAATGTACATGGGCAATGAAGCAGTATCTAAGCTAACTTTAGAAAAGTTGTCCAAGTTTTACGGGGAGCCATTCTTCGTGTACCCTATCCTAAAAGAGACTGAACTAATATTGAACAAGACAAATCAACCTGTGTTTAGTTTCGTATTTGACTACGCAGGTTGGAAGAACGTTCCCAAGGCGTGGGCAGGATTTGGAACAGCTTCTGGGGCTACTCATGGGGATGAGCTCTTCTATTTATTTGAACAGCTCTTGATACCGAATATGTTTGAGTGGAGAATGATGGAGAAAATGTCCACTATGTGGACAAACTTCGCCAAGTTTGGGTATGTATTTTATTGATGGCATTTCTACCTATCCGTTAGCAGTTTAAATGTTATTGGAACAGGTTTAGAAGTATCTCCGTTTTTGATTACGATTTCGCGTTTTTTGTTTTATTTTATCTGCTCTCAGTGTTTGTAAATAATTTAAAAAATGAGACTAGACAATAATCGGCCTATTATCGGTACCTTTCTAGTATTAGGATCATGGATACGGACGATAATATTGTGAGTCTTGTGATTGTCTCATCTGGATTGTTTCAGAGACCCAACCCCAGAAACATTGCAGCTGTTGTCATTAAAATGGCCGCCGACCAACCTCTCATCTCCCGAAGCCTTCGTAATAGACAAGGAACTTTCTACTCGCCCGCTGTGGTCAAGTAGCTCGCTCAAGTACTGGAACGAAGTCTACACTAAATATAGATCACATTGATGGGATTTGTTGCGAACTTCACAGTTGAAAGACGTCCACTTTTGATAACAGGGGGACTGAGGATAACACCAACCGGTCGTGCGCTGCCATTTCATGTAAATAAGGAGTCTAATGATGGCTGTCTGCGATCGTCGTCAGATATATTTTTAATCGTTTAGGAAGCAAAAGAATGAATCGCCTAATTCTAAGAAAATCACTGTCGTCCATGGACACATGCAACACCAGAGTACTGTAAGTTGCCGGCCTTTAAGACGGGAGTACGCTCTTTTCTTGAAGGTTGTATCGGTCCGGAAATACCGTAGGCAACATATTTGGTTAGATCATCATCCAGAAGTTGGAAGACATTTGACTTGACAGAAGAGTTTTTTGCGGAGACATGTTATCACATTGTGAATTCCAGAAGACAGAATGAATAAAAATCTAATTTAATCTAATCAGAAACTTTAAGCAAAATGTGACTGTCCGCGTGGAAGTGCTAGTCTTTAATTAATAGTAATATTACCTAATTTGTTACCAAGTATACTCGTAGTTACATATTAAGCCAAATACTGATTGTTGAATATATGTTTGCATGTTTTGCGACAAGAATGTTAAGCATGACGTCATAGTCAAAGACAAAGAGCAAAAACTTGATCTCTCAGTCACCTTTAGGTAGTATCGTCATTTGAACGACCTTCTCTAGCAATTATCTGAGAGGTAAAAAAAGGTGTGTATTTATTTTTATACTACGTCGGTGGCAAACAAGCATACGGCCCGCCTGATGTTAAGCAGCCTCCGTAGCCTATGTACGTCTGCAACTCCAGATGAGCTACATGCGCGTTGCCGACCCTAACACGCCGCACCCTCGTTGAGCTCTGGCAACCTTACTCACCAGCAGGAAACATCAAACAACACCATGAGTAGGGTCTAGTGTTATTTGGCTGCGGTTTTCTGTAAGGTGGAGGTACTTCCCCAGTTGGGTTCTGCTCTAGATCTGGAATAACATCCGCTGTCCTGTGAATTTACCTAATTGTGTTTCTCCTTGAACAAGATAGATAAGTAGGTATTTCGTTTTCTGTGTCTACGTTAATACGCCGTATATAGACATTTAAAAAACGTTTTCATTATTTCGTCGGATTAAAATAAAATAAACTGTCGATAAGTCTAAGACAAAATCGCGCCTGGCACAACTCATAAAAATCAGATGACGGTGTACGGCTGCTTAATAGTGTATTATTAATTATTAATGGTGTTATTCATAAACGCGCTGCAGGCCTGAATTAGTCATTTCATTACTTAATCTGTCATTTTGACTCAAAATTTGTAAGAAAGGGATAAAACATCAATTAACTAGTTGGGGCTTGTTAAGTTTTATAAATAAGGGGGTTAAAGTTGACGTTTCACAATTTAACTATACCATGAAATAAAACTATGAAAACGGATTATATCGCGTATGTTGAATATATTATTATAATACATCCCGACGTTTGGAACCCTTTACAGCGTTCGTGGTCAACGGGTGACTGAGGAAAAACTACAATACCACATTTAACTCCCACAAAATGGTGCCGTATAGCGCCATCTAACTCTAAGTACAGTCAACTGCAATAATATTTTTACTCTTCGAAGGCCGCAGAAATATTTGACACGCTCTTATGACTACAAATAAGATCGTGTCAGATATTTTTGCGGCCTTCGTTAAGTAACATATTATTACAGGTGAACAACTCTTTTGGCATGTCATGGCTGTCATCGAATTGACGTATTGTCAACTAATGTCTACCTAGTTACTTAATTAATCCTTAATCATGATTGAGCAAGAAAAGCAGATAACATGCAATCGCAAAACTCGTAAATTAAAATTAACTGTCATTACTACCACCACAGAGTTAATTTTCCATTGCAGCACATCAACGCTGTTTAAGTGTATTTTTATACACAAAACGTAGACGATTCGACTGATTCAGTTTGTGTTACTACACGGCGAGAACACAACGTTTGGTTAATTGTTTTACTAAAGTAAGAATATGTTGAATTTAAAACGTAAAAATAGGTAGTTAATTTCGATCGAAATTAAATCGTATGTTTTGGGCAGCTGGAATTAGAAAACAAAACGCGTCATGATTATTCGTTGTGAATTTTAAATCAAATTGGATAAATACTATGTGATGTCAGGAAAAACAGGACAAGAATTAGGTGAGTTGTATAAAAACTATTCTGGATGTTTAATAAAAATGAGTAAACATTTGCTTCACTAAACATTATAAAAAACATAAAAGCACTTTATTGCATCGCTGTAAATATAAAGGTTTCCCTTAATAATTAAATATAAAGGTGTCGCTCCGGTGTATGAGCGTGACATCGTATATAGCGATATCCCGCTCGCTCACCGGAGGGACATGTGATCTCCCAACCGATGTGAACCGCCTACTAGGTTGCTAGGCGAGCCAGGTGCTCAAAATAAACGGACCATACTTTATTTACCTTTATTATTAAAAAAATAGAGTTTGTGTAAGTATGTTTGCTGCTAAGTGTACCTACCTACCTGCTACTAAGAGTTTATGTTTTACAAAGATCATCATCTCGCTTGCTTTGAGATAGAACGCCAAGGTCCTATATTTTTCAAATTGTCTGCCTTTTTCTACTAACAAAACTGGTTTTCCGGACTATACAATAGCTACATTACAAATACTCTTTAATGCAAACCTCAAATATATATCTCAGTTATATACCTTTTAGTTTTATATCGATGCCTATAAGCAAGTGGCTGTCATGGGCCCGCAGCGCGCAGCAGCTGACGGCGCCGGTGCGCGTGCGCAGCGGAATCGTGCGCGGGAGCGTGGCTAAGGATGGCACGCATCTGCGCTTCCTCGGCATACCTTATGCTACTGTCACGCCGGAGAACAGGTTTCAGGCTAGTATTTAACTATAGGAATACAAGGGTGCGTCCAATTTTTGTAAATGGGACGCAAATCCATAGTTCCACGCCATTCGCGAACGCTAAAATGCATTATTTGCAAGATTTATACACATTTTTTAACATTTCTTAAGAATATAAGTTCATCAACATCAATTTGTGAAAGAAACACAATATTAATACCAAATAACACTCTTTATTGTCCCATAATAACCTACAACTAGACAGGGTGGAATAAAGTACTATATTTAATCAGTGATTGATTCTCTTATTAAATGCAACATACAAGCAACCTCAACTTATTATAACATAATCTACACAGTTACTTTATTATTAATAATTGAAATTGATATGCAAGGCGAAAAGACGACATTAGCTAATTAATACCTATAATGAGGGTAATCAATACTTAATCTGAATCTGACACTTCTGTACAACTCGACGGCTGGTTAGCGAAAGAGGGCTCCGTTGACCGCGTCAGGGTATTTATTGACGATGATGTGACGTCACCGGAACTGGTCTTGACGCCGAGCGCTCGAACTGGCTGTGTTGCTGCTTGAATAAAACTCGGCGACTACATTTGTTACTTAATTTTCCTAGTATTGTGGTTTTCGGATAAGCTTCATAATTTTTTACTCAAGCACTCGATTTTATAACAACAAGACAGGAAAATAATTCTGAAAAGGGAAAACTCAGTGAGAGCTCGTATTTAGCAAAACTCTTTTCACCTTAAACTTGAAATAAATGTGTTAATAATTTTGGTCAACTTATTTTAGGCTCCGGGACCTGAACCATCCTGGGACGGCGTATATGACGCTCTTGACGGTAAAATCATCTGCCAACAATGTCCTGTTCTCCCCACTGGGGGCCTGCCAGGGCGACCCATAGGACAAGAAGACTGCCTTAAAATAAATGTATTCACTCCTGTACCTCCGGCAGAGAAGCTACCTGTCATGGTCTTTATACACGGGGGAGGTTTCATTGAGGGATCGGGGTTGCCACTAGTTTATGGCCCAAATTATCTAGTTCCAAAAGGAGTGATTTTAGTAACTTTTAACTACAGATTAAACGTGCCAGGCTACTTGAATCTAGGGATAAAAGAGGCGCCAGGGAATGCTGGGATGAAAGACCAAGTCGCAGCTTTAAGATGGGTTCAGAAAAATATCAGTTATTTTGGCGGGGACCAAGATAATGTTACGATTTTTGGAGAGAGTGCTGGCGGCGCATCGGTATCGTACCACTTACTGTCCCCAATGTCAAGAGGACTCTTCCAAAAAGCTATAACACAAAGTGGATCATCCTTATGCCCTTGGGCGATTCAAAGTAACCCAGAATATAATGCTCATTTAGTTGCAAAAGCTTTTGGATGTGATACGAAAGACCCTTACGAATTATTTAACTTTTTCAATATGAAACCTGTAAAGGAACTACTTACGGCAAAACTTCCTAAAGATGAACGAACGCTGTTGTTCTCTAATTTTATTTACGCGCCTAGTGTAGAAAGGCAGTTCGATAATGTTGAACCGTTTTTAACAGAAGAACCTTATCAGTTATTGTCAAATGGAGAATATACGAAAGTTCCTATGATTATTGGAACGACGGATGAAGAAGGATACTTCTTTATCGCCACAGAAAAACATTTCTCATCAAAAATCACCGGCGAAATCGAGCATTCATTACCAAGTAACCTTAAATTTCCAACAGAGGCAGAAGAGCAACAAATTGCAAAAGAAATAAGAAAAATGTATATGTGTGATGAAGCTATAACAAATAAGAAATCCTCTACACTGAAGCTTTCTAAATTTTACGGAGATCCATTCATGACATATCCGTCATTGGCTGAGACAGAGCTAATACTGAAGTCAACCGACAGACCGATATACAATTACTGCTTCAAATACAGCGGTTGGAGGAACATGGGCAAGGTGTATGGAGGACTACACTTCCTCTCTCAGCCTGGAGCGACGCACACTGATGAACTGTTTTACTTGTTCCATCAGCCCTTCTTGACCTGGTTAGCAAAGATTGACAGAAAGATGATAGATAAAATGACGACTCTGTGGACTAATTTTGCGAAACATGGGTGAGTTTTTAAACATGTAATTATCGAGTAAACTTCCATTATGCTTCCGTGATGTTTTAGTCATGAATACAGAATTTAGGCTATGCTCCCGGGACTGCATTTATATGGCGAGTCCCGGGAAATTCTGGTTTCTGAACTGATTTTGTATAGAAAACCAATCCCGGAACAGACACTAATACAGGTTGCCAGCAATAGTTAGTATGTTATCGAAAACTTACGATTGACCTAAATTCCTGAGTTGAAAATATATTGTTGTATCAAACCGACACTTAAATTTGAATCAGCGACCGTTGTACCTGTCAGCCAAAATTCTCTAAATGTTGTCCATAGCCTTATCTGAACTTATGCCAAAAAAAAATTTCATGTCGCATTACATGTGCCCATAACATAATTTCTATATTAATTCCTTGTAAAAACAGATGACAACATCAAAACCGTTTGTCTTTCCTGTTCCAGAGACCCTACTCCATCGACTTCCGAGCTGGTGCCGCAGCGATGGCTCCCCACGGACCCCGCAGACCCTCGGAGCTTCGTCCTGGATCGGGAGCATGCCACCGTTCCCTTGTGGTTCAAGGACTCACTGAAATATTGGAGAGATTTATATGTGAAGTATAGGAAGACATAAACGTGGGCAAATATGAAGTTTACAAATAAGATTGAAGGAGGAATGAAAAGGAGGAAGGAAGGTAGGAATAGCAACTACCCTGAAAGTAAGTTCCAAATGATTTTGACATGTAATAAAAATCTCTGTTCAAACAAAATGACTATTGCTTTAACAAACCCCCAGATTTTTTACATTTTTGTTTTCTCTTTCTTGCTGTAGGTAGTTGTAGGTAGGTACTGTCCCAGTCCCTTATTGTAATGGTTGTTAGAATTAGACCAAGCTAAGTTGGCAGCGATTTTGATAGCCCAGACGAAGCAAGTGTTATTTTAAACGTCAAACATATCTATTTAAATAATACTTGCCACGTCTGGGCTATCAAAATCGCTGCCCATTCAGCTTGGCTTAACTATACGGCTGCTACCGCTGTTATGCGTGATAGTCGTGATGTCTACCCGAAGTGACAAATGTCGTCAATTGCTTCATAGGTATGCAATGCATGCTGATGAACAAAAGTCAGATAATAAGTAGGTAACTTTTAAGAAATACCCATTGGCTTGATATTAATCTCGAACTTATAATGGAACATAAGTAAAAATGCATAGTAACTGAAATATCAGCTTGACTACACTACACGTCGTTGTTTCCCAATACAAGGTAACCACTCTTCAGTTTTTGAGACAACATCTATAGGTATACTTAGCTGATTTTTGGTGATTTTGGGTATGTTCCATGATAAAAGGTACTCAATGCTACAACGAATACATACGATACGAGTAAGCACCTCGCAAAGTAAAAACACCCGATATTGAAAATCAGTTGGCTATTTTGTCTTTTGTCGCAAATATGCCACACTAGGTAGTAGCTACATATTTGCAGCGTTTGGGGTCCTGGGGCCGTGGGGACCTAGCGCGCGTCGCCTCTATGAGGAGCTGGCAAAGCGCCTCATAGAGGCTTCTGGTGACCAGAGGGCTGGCCAATATTTTGCCCAGCGGATTAGCATTGCTATCCAGCGGGGCAATGCGGCCAGCCTTCTGGGCACCCTACCGAGCGAATTCGACATTTACCAATTTTTTAATTTATAAGTTTTTTAACTTTTAAGTGTTTGTGTTAATAAATAAATAATTTTGTCTATTTTATTTTCCAGCAGACGGGACAAGTGGATAGAAGCGATTATCTATAGTCCACATGATAAACTCCATTGGTGACAGTCATATAAGATAATGGTTTCATTGATTGACTGATTAAACTATTCATGTTCCTGGTTAAATAATATAACTTTAATATAATGAATAATGCTGAATAATGTGTTGCGACAAGTAAAGCTATTATTATACCTAATACTCCTTATAGCCGTATTGCCATCTTGCTTTTGTTGCCTTCCTAAATGTTAAGCTACAGGCGTATTATCTTTGGCTTATCTGTTCAATTGATTTTAAATCCGATAGTCACGTTTTCACACAAAATGTTTTTAAAATTCCAGTTCCTAAAATTAGCTTTCTAGCGGTAAGGTATGTCTGAAACCTGAAACTAACGGTGATATTAAAATCTCATTGTAAAGCAGTGTTTTTTTTTTCTCCATACTCACAGTAGCCCAGCCCTTGTGAGCCAATCTTTTTGCCAAACGGTAATCTAAATAATTTGATATCGACAGTTTCTCCACATTAAAGGTAACATCAAAGTAAATCTAATTTTTATTATCATCTAAGAACCGAGATCACAATCATTTCCTCCTATATTTGTAGTACAAGTCCCTCCAGTATATGAGCGAGTCTTTGAACCACAGAGGGACGGTGGAGTGTTCTCGATCTAGTACAAAGGCCCGAGGGTCTGTGGCCGTCGAGGGAAGCCAGCGCTGCGGCACGAGCTCTGAGGTGACAGGGGTTGGATCGCTGGAACAGAAATCACCCTGGTTAATCTTCTTATCTTGCTTCCCAAGGAGTAGCCAAAAATATGTTTTAACCACAGTTTGATAAAACGGTGGATGCTTATTACTTACCCGTACTTTGCAAAATTAGTCCACAAAGTCGTCATTTTTTCTATCATCTCCTTGTCAAACCACGCCAGCCATGACATGAAGGGCTGATGAAACAAATAGAACAGGTCATCTGCATGTGTCGCTCCCGACTCTGACAGAAAATCTCTTCCAGCAAAGGCTTTGCCCACGTTCCTCCAGCCACTGTACTTGAAACAGTAGTTGTAGATAGGCTTATCACTTGACTGAAGCAATAACTCAGTTTCAGCCAAAGACGGGTAAATTAGGAATGGATCTCCGTAATATCCTGAGAGTTTTACAGTTGCTGAAGGCGATTTTGACAAAGGCTCATCACCCATGTACAATTTTCTAATCTCTCCAGCAACACGATTTTTCTCTGCCTCTGATGGAAATTCAACATTATTAGGCAATGCAAGTTTAAAATCGAGGATAGATTTAGTTACTACAGCATCATCTGCACCTATGAAGAAATAACCTTCTTCATTTGTTGATCCTATAATTAATGGTACTTTGGTATAATTACCCTTCGTCAATAATTGGTATGGTTCTTCCGACATAAAAGCTTCAACTCCGTCAATTTTTTTTTCAATACTAGGGGCATACATAAGTGTGGAAAATATTGTTTGTCTTAAATCTTTTGGAAACTTTATACCAACTAGATCAGGTAACGGCAGATTGTTCAAAATCTTGTACAGCTCATTTGGGTCTTTCGTATCGTAACCCAAACTTTTTGCTATTCGGTGAGTATTATGAACTGGGTTCGCTTGGAAAGCCCACGGACATAGAGAAGAGCCGCTCTGGGTGATGGCTTTGTGGAAAAGTCCCTTGGACATTGGAGACAGCAAGTGGTAAGACACCGAGGCGCCGCCAGCACTCTCGCCGAAAATCGTGACATTATCTGGATCTCCTCCAAAAACTTTAATATTCTTCTGAACCCACCTGAGGGCTGCCACTTGGTCTTTCATTCCAGCGTTACCAGGAGCCTCTTTTATTCCTAGATTGAGAAATCCTGGTAGGTTTAGCCTGTAATTGAACGTCACCAATATAACTCCTTTAGGCACTAAGTAGTTTGGTCCGTAAAATAAGGGAATACCTGAACCTTCTATGAAAGCTCCGCCGTGTATAAAAACCATGACAGGCAACATGGAATCTAAAGAGAACGTAGGTGTGTAGACGTTTAACCTTAGGCAGTCTTCTTGACCCACAGATTTATCTATAATCTCTCCTGTAAAAGGATTCTTTTGACATTGAAGACACATTACATTGTCTTCAATAGCTTCGTATGTGCCATTCCAAATTGGTTCTGGACCTGGTGCCTGAAATATAATGAAAAACATGTACGTATTTTGCGCAGAAATAAGAAAGAAATCAAGTTAAATATGTTAAATTTTCTACAATCTATATTATTAGTAGACTAGAAATATGAAGACCAGAACGACTGAATTGCACCTTTTCTGATAAGAGAATATGTATAACTTCAAAACATGATAGATACAGAAATGTGGTAGCAATATGTACAAACAATTAACAATATAATGTTAGTATGTCTCACGATAGTTTAAATTCGAGTTACAGGTTACGTATTATCTAATAAGCAATCTGATTCAAAGACATGTTGGCCGTGGGTCACAAGCTCAGCATGTGCTAGACTTGTGTAGACGTACAGTTTGTCCTTTTTTGAGGGTCTGACGAGGTACTAGTTGAGTTTAAGAATGAACGAACCTGAAACTTACTGTCTCCTGGTAGAGTGGCATACGGTATGCCGATATACGCGTCATGAGAGCCGTCTTGCGCGACGCTCCCGCGCAGCATCCCGCTGCTCACGCGCAGCGGCGCCGTCGGCTGCCGCGCCAGCCGCGCCGCCCATAGCGACCACAGCACTAGCCACTTCGTGCTCAACATGGGTTATCAGAGTGGCACCATCTGTTGAGATTATGGTGTGATCTTTCTCAGGATGTACAAATCGTCGAATGCAGCGCCGCCCAAAGCGACTACAGCACGAGCTCACGCGCATTGGTGGCAAATTTATACTTCAAAATAAACTATATAAATTGATACACTAGGTACTATGGTTTGGCTGTTTCACGTTGACACCTAAAGAAAATTAAATCACAAAACAGTCATGTTTTTAATCTGACAGATTTCAATAATTTAAGGAGAATTTGCGAAGAAAAGTTAGGGATAAAATTTGATTGTATTTAAGTTTAATAAGACAAGTATATATTGACAAACTTGTCAACTAGTTATAGTAGTAGTAGTAAATCACTTTATTGTACAAAAAAAATGGTAACATATGTTATATTAATTGTAAGAAATTAATAGGCTTATTTTTTTATTGGAGGCACTAAATAAAATGCATATATAAAAAAACTAACCTCTGCTTATGAATACTTACATCAATTCTGTTCCAATATAAACAAAAATAAAATCACAGAATGAACATAGTAACGTAATGGTGATTAAATAACAACTGATGATCAGTCGAACGGGTTTTGGTTGATATGACGTGTGATAACAACATTAACAACGCAGTTTGAAATTTGGTCGAGCTAATAACTAATGTAAATGTACTGTACTTTCAACAACGTTGTGTAATCGTATTATTTTGATATGTTTATTTTTATGATATATGAGGCAAACGAGCAGACGAATCGCCGTGATGGTGAGAAATTACCGTCGCCGTCGCGCGCCATCCGACACCAGCAACAACAGAGGGGTTGCAAGAGCGTTGCCGGCCTTTAAGGAGAAGAAGAAGAGAATGATTTCTTCTCACCAATCTAAGGATAATGAGGTAAAGTAGTTTTTTTGAAGACATAATTTAATTCCGCTCTTGGGCACCGAAATGTGGTAATTTTCTTTACATTCTGACGGTTACTAAAACTCGTACATCGTTAGCAAAACCGGTCAGGCACTTACCTACCATCGCTCATAAAGTTAACTGACCTTAAGCCTTATTACAACGACATATAGCCTACCTTTGATTAGTCAAAAGTGTCGCTGTTCGTACATCGTGTATCGTGTTCGCTTTGGCATTGCATACACAAGACCGGTGCGATGTGAACGTGTGTCAAAGTTGAGAATTTCATTTGTTTTGTTCTGTTTAATCTAAGTTGACTTTTTGTATCAAATAGTATCAATGACAGTTGATAGCTGTACTCTAAGTAGGCAATTTTTAAAAGTGTACGTGAAATGTAAAAATTGAAGTGTTATTGTTATTAAATGGAGCTGACAAACAAAGCGGTATGTAAATAATGATTTCAAATGTAGTTTAAGAAAATAGGAAAAACAACCGTAAGTAGCATTTTAAAATTAGTTTGAACTTGGAATTGAATGCGCAAGAAATGAATGAGTTTCCGACAGGTTTCGGAATGTTACAATATGTGCGAAAAACAAGTTTTATTTCAATGAAAAGTTTTTAAGGTAGGATTCTTTTCACTGCTAAGTCCATTATTAGTCCTTAAACATAATTCAGATAAATACATATGATATCAATGATATCACTGATGTAATAATTTGAAATTATTATTATATTATTTTATTGTAAATATTATGCTTGATAGTTACAAGCCTAATGATTTAAGGGCGAAGTGAAAAAAGTAGCAGTAACGATATTAACGATGATCATGACTCGTTTTCGCTCAACCATGGCATTAGTATCTTAAACTCTAACGACTATGGTAATTACCATATAAAGTGTCCAGATTTTATTGCTCTTCAGTGTAATTGGTATTAAGTTTTAGTTTTTAAACACCCCACTTATTGAACAGCTATCAAATATCAATGCTATCATTGTATGTATGCGTTACGAAACACGACAAAAACGTGTGACACACATTTGCTTGCCTGTTAGCGTTCTTTCTACCTGTTGAACAGAATAGATAATAAGTAGAACATTCCTACTTATACAGAGTGGTTTTTCATTGCTATATTTGTGACATTTCCAACCAAAATGTACCACATTGTCGCTTGTCAATAAGGTTGATTTCAATGAAGCTGTATGGAAATAGCGCCTTACTGACAACCGACAATAAGTACCCTTTTGATTGAAAATGGCACATTTATAAACAGCGAGCTGCAAAATTACACAGACATTTTTTTTAGTTTTGCGGCTCGATTTACCTAGCTTACTTTTTTTATGTTAATATTGACAATAAGAGGGAATAAAAAAGGAAGACAGACTGTGTAGAAGATACCCAGCGATCAAAAAATTTGCTGTTTAGCAGAAAAATGAAGATCGGTTAAATAAAAAAGCTATAATTTGCAATATTGCGATTGATCTTAAAACTTATTCGCTACATGACCTACATGTTTATCGGTTAACAAAGTACAGCCAGAGGCAGAGATACCTAATGAAAAAACCGGCCAAGTGCGAGTCGGACTCGCCCACCGAGGGTTCCGTACTTTTTAGTATTTGTTGTTATAGCGGCAACAGAAATACATCATCTGTGAAAATTTCAACTGTCTAGCTATCACGGTTCATGAGATACAGCCTGGTGACAGACAGACGGACAGCGGAGTCTTAGTAATAGGGTCCCGTTTTTACCCTTTGGGTACGGAACCCTAAAAACCACGATTATTACTTTTAATTGGAAAAAATACTGGTTATTTCAAGCGGTATTTTTCCACTTCTTAATATTTCCGGTTATATTAGTAAATAAAAGTAGCATGTTTTCTCATTTTTGTCGTTTTGTCCTCTATCTGAAGTCTTTAAAAGGTTTAAGGAAAATAAAACAATAAATAATATTGACGTAACAAAAGGCTTAAAACAATTCTATTGTTATTAACATTATTTACTTTGATTATTATTTCCTATTCTTCAAGCAATACCGTTGTATTCATAAAAAAACTACAACAAACAAAACTACAAGATGACGTTCTTAGCTAACTTAGCGGTGTCACACGTATTTTTAGTCACTCGCGCGACATGTTTCGAAGAGCCTAGGTCTCTATTTTTAAGCACTAACAGTGCCTGAGTGAGTAACGGTCACGACGGGCGGGCGTCACGTACTGCAGCGCGCCGCGCAGCGCGCGACGAGATAACCGCTAAGTTAGCTAAGTTAGTAATTATGTCTCACGATAGTTTAAATTCGATTAAGATGACATTCCTTTTGTGTTTACACTTCGTTTCTCTATGAATCTATGCCAACACAAAACAACAACAGACTCCAGTAAATAGTGAAGACTGACAAATATAAGACGCCGAGGAGATTTAAAGCCTCTTAAAAGCATTTTAGGCCTATTCTTATATACTGACGCCTCTAGACAGTGACTAGATAGTGTTTTTAGGGTTCCGTGCCTCAAAAGGAAAAAACGGAACCCTTATAGGATCACTCGTGCATCTGTCTGTCTGTCTGTCCGTCTGTCACAGCCTATTTTCTCCGAAACTACTGGACCAATTAAGTTTAAATTTGGTATACATATGTAAGTTTGTGACCCGAAGACGAACATGTAACGTATTTTTTTTACTTTTTCTAAGAGCTCAATAGATGGCGCCCTTAAATAAGAATATACGCCAGAGTTTAAAAAAAATAGCGACACTTGCAACAATGATTCGGTGCACACTGTTATTTGCTGTTATAGATACATAATTGTACACTATGTTCTCAACAGATGTCGCTACTCCGCTAAACCATGTTAAGCACGAAGTGGCTAGTGCTGTGGTCGCTATGGGCAGCGCGGCTGGCGCGGCAGCCGACGGCGCCTCTGCGCGTGAGCAGCGGGGTGCTGCGCGGGAGCTTCGCGCATGACGGCTCGCACGTCGCGTACTTGAGCATACCATATGCCACTGTCAATCGTCGGTTTCAGGTTAGACCATTATTTGATTCAGGTACAGATTAGCTAGTCATTTAGTCATTTATTCCATATTGCATTGTCATGTACATAATAAGGTGTTACATTTTATATAGCCAGTTCATGACACCCTGTAAGGGCACACAATAGTACAGTTTTTCTATTCTATTAATTCTAATTTACACATTGTAATTAAGGTAACATAATAAAATTAACATATTAGCGTATCAGTGGTTTAGTCTAGATAGATAAGGCGTTTATTTGTTGCTGCAATAACACAATAAAATACATTTGCATAAACAAAATAAACAAAGTAGACAAAATAATTTAACATCAAATAATAAAGCAATCAGTATAGTTTGTTATCCCTGTGTGTACTGCGGCAAAGAAAAGGGTATCCAGCATTATTTAGCAATTACTCACGTAATAGATTGAGAAGCAAGTAAATGTCCTATAAATATTCAATAATGTAAAGTACAAAATAGCTAAGTTTAGAATGACCATTAAAATAAACGGTTTACTCTGATTCTATTTCACAGCGAGTTCATTCGATCGAATCGAACAATGTGTCCATACATTTTTGCTCGCCTACAGATATTTTTAATACGAACGGTACTTATAAAACTATTTCGCGTCTTCCAGGCACCCGGACCAGAACCAAAATGGGATGGCATTTTCGAAGCCTACGACGAGAACGTCAAATGCACCCAACGTCTCACCAGCTCCATCATTATGGGCCAGGAAAACTGCCTCGTCCTGAATGTCTACACTCCTCCCCAGTCTTCCCATCCCCAGTCTTCCCTTCCAGTCCTCGTGTTCATCCATGGCGGAGGCTTTAGAGATGGCTCTGGATCTCCTTTCCTCTATGGACCTGAGTATTTAGTCAAGCATGGAGTTATACTCGTCACATTCAACTATAGATTAGAAGTCTTAGGCTTCTTATGTTTAGGCACTAAGGAAGCCCCAGGCAATGCTGGCTTGAAGGATCAAGTTGCAGCTTTAAGATGGATCAAGAAGAATATTAGAGCGTTTGGTGGTGATCCTGATAATGTTACTATTTTTGGAGAAAGCGCAGGGTCAGCTTCCGTTTCCTACCATTTGATATCACCTATGTCGAAAGGACTATTCCATAAAGCCATCATGCAAAGCGGGACAGCGATGTCTCCGTGGAGTTTTCAGTTTGAGCCTTTACAAGTTGCTAAGTCATACGTCCAACAGTTTGGCTACACCACAGAGAATACAAGCGAAATATACAAGACATTGATGACGAAATCCAGTCAGCACTTGATGAAAACTCGAGTACCAAGAAAAGAGGGGGACATAGTTCTATCAGAAAACATTTTCGTGCCTTGTGTCGAGACAAAGATAACAGGCGTTGAGCAATTCTTGCCAGATAAACCCTTTACTCTTATATCTAAAGGGAATTATCATAAAGTGCCAATTATAATAGGGTATAACAATGCAGAAGGGTATATGTTTACTGCTAAAGAGAATGACACAACAATAGCTAAGTTAGATTTTTACAAAGCCTTGCCAAGAGATCTCGACATTAAAGACGAAGAAGAGAAAAGAGCTATAGCTGATAAGTTAAAGCAATTATACATGGGTGATAAAGCCATATCAAAGAAGACTATTGTGGAGTTCTCGCAATATGAAGGTGATACTGGGATTACGTATCCAGTCTTAGCCACAATAGACCTGCTTCTTAAAACAAGTACGGAGCCAATATTTACATATAGATTAGACTATGATGGTTGGCTGAATGTGGCCAAGTTTTTCTGCGGATGGGGGAAAGCTCCTGGAGCTACACACGCTGATGAACTGTTTTATATGTTTAAGCCACTTTTCCCTACTGCTTATTTGATGGAACAAAATATAGTGGATGTTGTTAGTAAAATGTGGACCAATTTTGCAAAATCTGGGTAAGTTTATATACGTATTGGTATCAATGATATCATTATCCTCAAAATTCTACATCCCACGATTGTGCACATAGTATACTTACGTAGTTACAAGATTGTATAGTCTCCACACAGACAGTATGCCTATTAGGAACATTACTTACCTACCATAAAATTTGCAAGTATTATACAATAGACCATTAGCCAATAGCTGCATAATCGCATATCCTTGCCTCGCTATCGCTAGCCTTGTTTTGATGTCATTCCGGCGAGTCAAATATACCTCCAGCTTTAAAAAACATATCCTCCTAAAGCCCACGGTCCTACCAGTAGTAATAATTACTTCAATGTCAATTCAACCATTTTCACATGGAATAGAATTACATTTCTTTTGTTTCATTCGATTTCAAAACAAACGAAATTCAACAAAATTCTTCATCATTGATTTCTAATGAGATGAGGGCTACCGTTTTTGTGTCACCAGTTGGCGCCACTGTGGATGTAGGTCCAGAAAAACAGATCTCAAAATTCTTCTTAATATACCTACACAAAGGTATTTTAACGTCCAAATGTGCCACTTTTCAACCGGTTAATTTTGCAAAAATTTTAGTTGGCACTTTGTTTAAACCACTAACATTTATTGAGCTATATCTATTGTTTACCATGATTAATTAAAGATACACAAAGATTTACCACAATTATGAATAAGGAGTGAAAATTCCCGATAAAAAAGCTTGAAACCCCCAAAACTTCTATGCATTTTACATTTTGAAAGACCTGCATCTACACTAGCGCCCCTAGCGGCGAAATTAAACGCGGTAGTAGTAGATTTTTTTTTGTATTTTGGCCTCAGGAGAATATGTTTTATTTTTTAAACTAAAACATTAAAAACCCCCATTTAATAGATATTATATTGATTGTTTCTCTTGCAGGAACCCGACCCCGGCGCCATCTTCCCGTCTTCCAAAATGGCCGCCAAGCACCCGGACAGACGCCCGTCTTCTAGTCATAGACAAGCACTTCCACTACCGCCCTCTGTGGGAGGAAAAGGCGATGGCATTCTGGAACCAAACGTACAACAAGTTCAGAAGAAAATAATTGTATTATTGTTGTTTTTGTACTAATACTAATTACATTACTTTCGGTTTCGTTAATTATTTTGAACTCAAACATTACCTGTTTACGGCGTTTCGTGTAGCTGATATCAAAGATAGATATAACTCCGTAATAGATGGATACAGTCTAAGGAAAACACGTGCCTCGAAAATCAAGAAAATTTGATTCTCGTTCAGAGGGCGCTACTAGTTTTGGCTTACAGTCGTATAGATGGCGTTGACGGTTTCGTTTGTTATTTAACAATTTTAACGCATATCAGTGAAAGAACATGGGTCAAAATCATAAAAATAATTAATGCAAATAAAAAAAATCATTTATCTATATTTAAATACATTCTATCGTATTTTTATAAATTTTCATTTTTAGTTTTAAAGTGTGTCGACAGATGGCAGTGAATTTACTGGGGTTACAAAATTTACTATGACAGTATCGCTCTAGTATAAGTTACTCTATGCTGATATGAAAGGAGTTTTTAACCTCTACTTATTCGTTTCTTGGAAATATAATTACGAACGGAGCTTAGAGCTCAGTAAATACCTACTTCTTATAAGAATAGAATTTAAAATAAAAGTTTAAGTTCCTAGAAATTTCCTTGCTTAATATAATATGCGAGTAAGGAAGCTTTTGTAGAAAAATTCCATTAACGTTTGTTTCCCAAACTCAAACAAGATAGCGCTAGCAATATAATTAAATTACATGCATTCACAAAATCAGGGAGCCTATTTGATTCGATGAAACGACAGGTGTGACATGGCTACATGAACACTTTCCTTGTTAAAATTAAAAGAAAGTAATCACCATTGTGGTAGCCAGGTCAAATCTTTTATTTTGCTGAGTCAAATAGCCCTCCCAGTACCTATAGTAGTTGCGTTTGTAGTGTTGTACACGACATAAAACGGTCAAATACGGCTTTCTCTGCTAGATATTCTTTTTTGAAAGCAAAGAGATAGGTACGGGCTGAAAAATTAATAATTATCATTAAACACCCAATTACGGCTTTTCATCTAACCGACTTTAAAACTAGAGAAAGAGCTTTTTTCCTATGGTACCCGCATCGTACAAACGTATAGGCACCATGCAGGCACTTACACTACCCATATCCCTTCCCGTATTCTAAATTCTAATGCGATGGAGGATGGAGGCGATGCGGGGCCCCATAAACCCACAAGCGCCACAACAAGCATCTACAACAGGTGGTGTGGCGAATGATGATGATTTTAGACTATTAAAAAATTAAAAATTTTAAAAAAGTGAAATCGTTTTACGATTAATCCCTATTTTCGAGAATCGGTTTTAAAACCAGGTCCATGGTCCATGGGCGTCGGCGCATAATCGGCTGCGCGCGCGCTTGTCTCGAGGCCGCATTGCACTTGTGAAAGGCTGCACATTCCAAACGACAGCCGCCAGCATAAGTAGGTATACCTCTCGCGAATAACGGTCCCTATACTACCTACTTACTTACTCCGTTGGCTCAGTGATCTAAAATTTGACTTGGCCTCCGACACAAGGCAGCATCACTTCTCTCTGTTCTGTGCTACTTCTCGCCAATTTTTACCTCGGAGTTCGCGCAGATCCGCCTCCACCATGTCGCTCCAGCGATACCAGAGGCGTGCGACTGGACGTCCTCCAGCTAGGCAGCCCAGGTATGATCTTTTCACATTCCGATCTTCATCGTTGCTCTCAAACCAACTGAAAATTAAATGATACAATTGGGTTAAATTAATGTCCTTTCTCCACTGCATCACAACTATTAAACTAAAAATTATAATAACTTTCTACGCTATATGCCAAGAAAGTCAATGCCAAAAATAAGGCATTTTTAGTATGAAATTGACTTCCATAACGTTTGGTTCCAGAACGCCATCGCCTTTCCTCCCACAGAGGGCGGTAGTGGAAGTGCTGCATGCTGGTCTATGACTAGAAGACGGGCGTCTGTGCGGGTGCTTGGCGGCCATTTTGGGAGACGGGAAGATGGCGCCGGGGTCGGGTTCCTGCAAGAGAAACAATCAATATACTATCTATTATCCTTTTTGGCGTCCAAATGTTTTTTTGTCTGCATGCTTTTCTTTTTTATGTACTATGTTGTGGCGTCAAATAAATGTATTTCTTCTTTTTATTAAATTAATAACCCCCTACACTATATGCCAAAAAATCCATTTTATGCCAAAAATGTCCCGCATCATTTTGGAAAATAGCTGATATTCTTCAAACTGCTGAATCGATTTCTATCACTAAGCTAGCACTATTCAAACGCTAAGAACCAAGGAAACTCGCTTTCACGTACAAATCCCCATCGAAATCGGTCCATCCGTCACAGACCAATGCCACAGACAGACAGACAGACATTGGCGTCAAACATATAACACCCGGGGGTTATAAAATTACAATACCTATCTCAAAACTAACTCCAAAACTGCATTAAGGGAGCACATATGTATAATACTAGTTTGCTTAACACTCGCTTGCGCTGGGTTACCAATAGGAAAGATGCCCCCGCGCAGTATCGAAGCTGCCTCGCACGCGCCGCACGGGTTTTCACGTGTTTCTCGCGAAGCACCCTAAATACCCGGTTTAATTGACACAAACAAAACATCGCTACATATTGTCTTTGTGCTGCAGATAGATGGCGTTGTGGTAAAAGTTAAAAAGTAACGACATCTTTGGTTTTACTTTAACGCGTAGTTTTACAACTAGATGGCACTTTAAAAATTATGTACAGTTTGTACAGCAATGTTATTGACTAACTGAATTGTCTTGTGATGTGTTGTGAGATTAGGGAGTTTAAAGTACGAGCGGAATCCGCAATGGCGCCGATGGTGAATAGAACAAGTGTAAGTACGAGTACAGGTTGCAGCTAGGGTCAACTATTTACTAAGTTGAAATTATTATCTAAAACTTTAGCAAATTCTAACAAACCAATTCATAAAATCGGCTCAGTAGTTTCGACGCTTCTGTATGTATATTGACTTAGGTAGCCAAACATCTTACAAGACTACTTAGCTACTAAAATAATTTCCCTTTATTTTAGATTTGCAGAAATCAAAGAAAAATACATAATAACCTTTTGCAGCGAATATTTAGTGAAACACTAGTAGTATATATCTATAGGTATTTTGTTCAATTGCATCGTTACATAGACTCAAGGCTAGCTCATTTTGCAATGCTTACTGAAGAGCCATAAAACGTTTACGATAAGTACCGATGCATCTGGGTACAAACCACAAGAGAACCAAGGTCATTGCCACAGCTCATGGCTCCTATATACAATGGGCCATCATACTCACTAAGATTGGCCAGCGTGTAGAGAGGGGAGTGGTGTCGGATGGCTTATGGCGCGGCGGGCGCACCCATTCCATCACGTGCTCTCAACCATCACATGGCCATATCGCTGGTCCAACGCTACCCATTGTGTAGAGGAACCATAACCACCGCATGGCCATCTCGCCTCGCGCCACCTAGGCTCTCGATAATAAATACTTCCTATTTACTTTACATTACAGATGAAAATAGACATCGAGAGCCAGACCTAGCTCCGTAAAGGTCGGTTAAAACTAACGGAACTGTCGCCTGCGGTATTTCCGGACCGATATGACCTTCAAACCTTCAAGAAAAGAGCGTATTCCCATCTTAAAGGCCGGCAACGCATTTACAACCCCTCTGGTGTTGCGGGTGTCCATGGGCGGCGGTAATCGCTTTCCATCAGGTGATCCGTCTGCTCGTTTGCCTCCTATTTCATAAAAAAGAAAAAAAAAGAAAAGGGAAGTTGGCAGCTAACAGTCGATATTGGCACACACGCGAGCTGCAACGTGTTTCTTAAACACGGCATTGGATTGGTCGCTGCCAAGGACCCTTATTATCGAGGCACATTCAGATTGTAGAAATATGATAATGATTTGATATTTAACGGCCTACTAGCCTAGTCGGTAATAATAATGTCTGGGGTGGGGAAGAATACGAAACTGGAGGTCCCGGTTCGAATCCCGTTAATTTATTTGTGTGTTCATCACGAATGTTTGTTTCTGAGTTATGTACCTATTGTACCTATGTTACTTGTATCTAATGTGTCTAAGTATATATTTATCTACTATACACCCTGTTTTTTTTAACTTCGGTAATTTCAAGGGTGCGTGCCTGAGTTCTAATTAAGATAATTTCTCAAAGACACCTTTAGTCTAATTAGCTTCATTTTGAAGATAATCAACAATTTATTTATACCTGAAAAGGCCCGTAAGAAAGGTACGAGCATGTACACTTGCCTTACGGCCTGTTTACCTTAATTTCGCGTTTCTGACCTTACTTTCGACTCGGTACTCTGGCAAGCCAACTTCGTCAATAGAAAAAGACGCGAAATTAAAAATATGAATTGGGTACATAAGAGCCGATCATGGCATAAAAAAAATCTAGGTATCTACGAAATATTTATTAATTAGCGTCGATCGATATAGAAACGGAATTAAACTTCCCATAGAGGAAACATATCCGCGATCGCGATACCGACCAGCAAATATTCGATATTGCCAAACCTGCGCAAGATTGTAACGGGTTGCAACTGTTGCAAGCGTTGCAACACGCGGCATTGGCCGCGGCTGCTGTCAAGGAAACAGCAGTTGTCATTATCAGAGCCTCTAATTCAGAGATATTATGATCTAGTCTATGGTTTTAAGATTTTAAAATCTGCTACGTTTTTGTTGAGTAATGTACGATAGCACTTATTATTTTATATCTTTTTTTCCTGCCAAATTGCAGCTTTCTAGCACGGAGCAAAGCCTCTGACAGACAGACAGACAGACATGGCAAAACTATAAGGGTTTCTAGATGACTACGAAACCCTAAAAAGATTGTAGCTACCTAATAGCACATATGGCGCACTGATTTGTATTAGGTTAGGTATTCAAGCCAAACAAATTTATATATTATTATTTTAACATAAATAAAAAAGCCCTTGGAAACCGTGACCGCAACGCATCTGAGTGATAACAAGTCAATGACCCTTGATTGCGACATCTTAATTTTGTGTGCTTATCGAAACGAAGTCCATTAAGAGTCAACTACCGCATCGGACCGAGCCGTTATCAATATGTCAACTCGGACGACTTCCTTAATATCAAAAGGAGCTGATTCAGATTTCACAACCAGTTGATAATGTGAATTCGTGCGTGAGATGTACACGCCAATCATCAAGAGTAGACGAGCGTCAAGGTCGTATCAAAACTAGTTCAAAAAGTAACAAGTTGTTCAAGCTGAATCAGGCTCCAGAGCCAATCAGATAAAAAAATCTGAAAAATTGGGTAGGTACCTAATTATCTTTCATTTATAACTATGAAGGAAAACTACTAAGTATGAAATTAGAAAAAAAACATTAAACAATTACAAGTAGAACTCATTAAAATTTTGGAAACTTTCCAATGCTACATTGCTTTTATGTTACTTACACCCACCTACACGGTTTTTGAGGAAGGATTTTCCTGATAGGACCCATCTCCTCACGAGCCTAGTTTATAAAATCCCATCATAAACAACATCACAATGTAAATCGATTGGCATAAATATAAATAATCACAAGTCCAGCGCATTAGCAAGTTAAAAAAAAAGTTAACGACTTTCTGACCTCCGCATAATTGTGAGCGGTCCGCCTTCAACGTGAGATCACATGGTCTGGACTCACACGTGTTACTAGCCAAAAGAATTTGGACCTTTTTATGCAGTTATAACATTCTATATTTCAATGGCAGCGGCTCACTGCGCCGCGAGCGCGCTGTTCGGTCTGTCATTTAAATATAGAGTCTAACTACAGTTTATAAGGTTCAATTTACTTCGTTTAAAGTAAGACGCACCCTAACTCAAGTCTGAATGTGATACGAGGAGTTTAAGCTCGGCAGGCTGCCGGCGCGCGCGCTTACGAGAAAACGTAGAAAACGTAGTGGAAATTGTGGAAGTGTAGTGATTGATGGAATTTTGAATTAATTCTAAATAGGTAGGTTTGGTTTGTTATCAGTGTTGTGACGTAAAATATTTCAAACTTTGTTTTGGTTGAGTATCATTGATTTGTTTAGTGATATCACTGATATCCTATCGATTGCTCCTTTATTTTTGTTTTTGATGGTACTTAATAGGTTTTAAATTTGATGACATAAACATTGAGTAACATAACAATAAAATTTAGCATTACCTTTAGCATTATTTTTATACTGTAACCGAAACTTTGCTCGCACTACCGAAAACATAGTTTCGGCTCGGCCTAAAGGTTTGGCAATGTTTTCGGACGAAGCGAAACATGATTTTTCCCCTCACTAGCTCGGAAAGTTGTCGTTTATCCTTCAATACAAGCGGGGAAAAACGCGTTTTATCCTCTAGTGGGGAAAGTAATTTGACCTTGGATGGAGCGTGTTTAAGTAGCTTGACAGATAACAAAACGTAAAACGCTCATGATAATGGTTTGTTCGATATTAATTATCATTAAATAAATGGTTTGAGAATCTAATAAAAAATACCAAATTTAGCTTTATTTCATGATTTTAAGTCATAAACCTTAAAATTCTATAAGAAACGTTTGTTTTTTTTATAATGATGTTAAATATTATTCTGAACGCACAATTTGAGTCGATGCAATTTCAAAACGCATCGTTGACATTTCATACATCAGAAATGTCAACATTGTCAACAATTCTTTTACTTAAAACCTTTTCACACCGACTCGCGTAAAAATACACAACTTTCAGAGTTTTCTGTTATAATATTCTGTTATAAGAAATGAGTGATTTCAGTGATGAAGATGATCTAACGCCTGTGGATGTTGCACTTTCCTCGCTATAGTGAGGTGAAAAGTTTTGTGTTACACACGGGCGCAAATGTATTTTACTTCTCGTGTGTTGAAACACTCGCGGGTAAAATACAACTTTGCACCCTTGTATAACAAATAACTATTTTTGCCTACCATAACCAACACAACAATTTGGTTACAAATTCATTTATATACTTTAAAAGTCACTGCACCTACTTAATCTTTCTGGATTAACCCATTGGTTGTCTGGTAGAGAATGCCTTAAGGCATTAAGTCCGCCTTTTGTACCTTCATGTATTTTGCAATAAAACTTTCTTCTTCGTCAACTTAGGTATATAAATATGTATAGTATCTATGTATGTATGTTTGTTTGTATTAAGTATATGTGTAAGTTTATCAATATTATATTCAAATGAATAGTCTTGGTTACAAATTTATTTACTTTAAAAGTCACTGCATCTATTTAATCTTTCTGGTATAACCCATTGGTTGACTGGTAGAGAATGCCTTAAGGCATTAAGTCCGCCTTTTGTACCTTCATGTATTGTGCAATAAAGTTTAAATAAATAAATAAAGTTTAAATAAATAAATAACCGAAACCGAAACTTCGGACACTAGTCGGTAATTTGAGCTGTTTTTCAAGATCTAAGATGAAAAGATGATCAATAGTCTAAATCGAATCAAGGCGGTTTTTATCTTAATTTTTCATTATTAGTTAGTTAGTATCAAATATCGTTAGTTAGTTCTACAATTAATTGTCATGTTATTGTTATTCATCTTTGTTGTTTTTAAATTGCAACTGTGTTTTGCTTCGATACTGTTCAATATACTTAGGTACTTGACATAGAAAGATAACAGATAATCTTGTAGGAATTAAATAAATAAACAAACAAGCCATGAACCTAATAGCTAATAACAATTAATAACACGACTTTGCTCACCATTTTGCATTAGGAAGGTATACAATATACATATGTACATCTGCGTCCAAGAATACCTTTATCTTGGCCAAATAGCGCGCAGGCAGGTTTTTCCAGGCGCGGCAGGACAAAGAAGTCAAAACGCCTGGAAGAGCTATTGGTCAATGAAACACCTGATGAAGGGAGACCTACCTCTGTCACTCAAGCGTAGGCTTATGGACATGTGCGTACTTCCAGTTCTCACCTACGGTGCTCAGACCTGGTCCTTGACGGAAGCTCAGAAGTCCAAACTCGGGGTTTGCCAGAGAGCTATGGAGCGCAGCATATTAGGTGTAAAATAAAGAGATCGAGTCCGAAACACCACGCTGCGCTCTTAAGACTCAAATAATAGACGTAGCTCGGAAAGCGGCCAAGTTGAAATGGGACTGGGCTGGTCATGTCTGCCGAATGCCGGATGACTTGTGGGCCAAGTTAACCACGGAGTGGGAGCCCCACGAGTCTAACCGGGGATCCGGCAGACCTCGTCTGCGATGGCGGGATAACTTGGACTCCTTCTTGACAGGCTGGCCGGATATAGCATTAAACAGAGACGAGTGGAAAAAGAGGGGGGAGGCCTTTGCCCAGCAGTGGGACACAGTGGGCTCTGAATAATAATAATAACATCTGCGTTTATTTTTGACTGTTTCTATATTTTTTTAGCTGTGTGGGGTGATTTCTATTCTGTTGTCGATTTTTTTTCGTCAGATTTTGAATAAATTTGATGTTCCAAAAATACCATACTTTTTCGTAACTCAACGATTAATTTATTTAACCCTATATTTCATACGAAGCCAGCTGGCAGTTACAACATTGAACTCAATTGACATCTGTTACGGTTAAATTTTAAACAAATATTTTTATGACATGCACCGGCGGTAAATTTAAAAAAAGTTTTTTTTTTTCGCCATAACCATATTTTTTTTCACCTCAGCAGCTGGAACAAGCCTACTTTCGTCACTCCCTGGAGTGAGGAAATGAGGAAAGTGCGACTTTCCTCACTCCAGGGAGTGAAACAATGTAGCTTTTTAATTTAGTGGAGGCCATGAACTTCATACTTTTATTTCATTTTTTTACGGTACGGTACGTTACGGTACGGTACGGTACGGTACGGTACGGTACGGTACGGTACGGTACGGTACGGTACGGTCCGGTCCGGTCCGGTCCAGTCCGGTCCGGTCCGGTCCGGTCCCGTCCCGTATCGTATCGTATTATATAATAATTTTTTTTTTCTGTTTATTCTGTGTAATTCGAAATACATTTTAACCTTTAATATGTTCTCACTACTGAGGTGAAAAATTATGTGTGCAACACGAGAGCAAAGTTATTTTACATCTCGTGTTTTTTAGTCCCTCGCTATGCTCAAGATTCTACCTTAGAATCTTTCGCTTTCTCGGGACTCAAAATAAACATTCGCAAGAAAAACCAACTTTCCTCTCTTGTTGCACAAATAACTATTTTTACATTAAAATAAAAATCGACACGTAGGTAAGGTATATCATATACTTAATCTTGATCTTGGTTTTTTACAAAGCTTATTTTTTTCTTTATCAATAACCGTACATAGGTATAATTAATTACTCTTACCTACATACATAGTTTGTAATAATTATCACGTCCAAGATAAGATACATATTATTTACGTCTCTTTGTATTGATTTGCTTTAACGCTGAGCAAGTCAAGAATACTTAGCACATATACTTACTTATGGGCAATGTGAATGTCATCTCGCTTTGCGTGGTAGGGCACAGTACAGCGGATGTCATTCCAGATCTAGAGCAGAGCCCAACTTGAGAAGTACCTCCACCTTACAGAAAACCACAGCCAAATATCACTATACCCTACTCATAGTGTTGTGTTCCTGCCGGCGGTGAGTAAGGTTGCCAGAGCTCAACGAGGGTGCGGAGCTGCGGAGTGTTAGGGTCGGCAACGCGCATGTAGCTCCTCTGGAATTGCAGGCGTACATAGGCTACGGAGACTGCTTAACATCAGGCGGGCCGTATGCTTGTTTGCCACCGACGTAGTATAAAAAAGTAGGTACCCGTATTGTTAGATGTTGAGGATATCTCAAACGGTCTTTTAGTTTTATTTTTAAAATATCTGACAAGTGACAGATGGTTTGCCGCGGTTTTGGACAATAATGACATTGACAAGAGATTAAGTTAAGACAGAGAGAAAAACGCAAGTTGTTGAATAAGAGATTTGTATTGTTTTAATTATAGAAAACTCAAAATAAATAATCTATTGTAAACTAATTTGGAGTTTTAGTGAGTGTCTTTTAGTATTGACTTTTTCAACACATTCATACCTTTTTAATTAAGTCTTTAAGTAATCATCGTTTTTGTGCTAAATCATAAAATAACTATAGCGAAACTATATTACTTTTCAGGTGGCGGGCCGCGACATGAAGTGGCTAGCACTGTTCTCGCTGGTAGCCGCAACAGTTTTGCAGCAGCCAGCTCCGCTTGTGCGCACACGCAGCGGCTATGTGCGCGGGCGCGTGTCGCGCGACGGCAGGCTTGTAGAGTACTTGGGTATTCCTTATGGGACGGTCAACGATGAGAATCGATTCAAGGTGAGATTCCTTCACGGGACATTAGGGCCTAACTAAGATGAATAATATCGTACATCGAAAAACGCCATAGAAAAGAAAAATGTTTTCGAATCTTTCCTTGACTTGTGCTACGGCATTGCTAAAAAATATATAAAAAATAAAATATATAAAATATATAAAAGATATGATAAAAAATGTTTTTATTGCACAGAAAGACCAAAACTGTAACCGCCAGAGTACACCCTGGAGTCAGCTCTCAGCGATAACCCAGTTTAATATTTATTTACGGAGCCTGCTGGTTCAGAAATCCAATTCCTCCCCCTGTGGGACGTAGTCGGAGCGTAAAACAAACACCACTTAATCAGATTCTTATTTATTTAGCACTAGAAACTACTATTAACACACTCAGTCTAGACCTTAGGCACTAACTTTAAGCACTAAAAATACTAACACTATAGGTCAGGTTGGGTTGCTTTTTGCTAAATTTCATAATTCTAGGTCAACGAGAACTCTTCTATAGGTTCAATTCCCTTGCGAGCGTCAAAATATGCGGTCTTGACTTGACAGATGGGTAGACGGACAACAAAGTGGTATAAGGGTTCCGTTACTCGTAACGTAGATAGGTACAGATTGACTTTGTTATGTCTGACCAGACTGAAGAATATGAAGGTCATACCTGTGGTCATACTAAACAATTTTTACTATGGGACCTACCCCGAAAACGCAAGATATAAGATCTGGCCACGTCATATACAGTATCGTGGCCAGATCAGAATTCATCATGTAATGATGTGGCAATCATTTTATTATTATTTTTTATTTTTATTAAATGATCGGTTGGTCACATCATGAAAAAGTCAGAACTGACAAGGATATATCATGATCAATTCTAAAATGGCATTTAATGAAATGAACAAAATCTATGATGGTCACGAGTGTCACGACATTATAATATACTAGCGGTGCAATGCTGATATGTATATATTATACATAATAAACCTTCTTCTTGAATCACTCTATCCATTAAGAAAAACCGCAACTAAATCCGTTGCGTAGTTTTGAAGATCTAACCATACATAGGGACAGACAGACAGCAGGAAGCGACTTTGTTTTATAATATGTAGTGATGTAATATATCGAAATATAATTTTGCGCTAGCAACCTGTATGACCACGACAAGGTCGTAGAGCGCATAGCACAACATGTCGAAACGAAGGTGCCCTTACCTACACTACGAATTGGAGAAACGACAGTAAACAAGTAATCGCGTTTCCAAGGCAGTGCCACTGGCAAGGACATAGTTATTCGGTCACTGCATATTTTCATTGCAATTATCATTATAGATATTATTATTTCCTTTATTTATTTTGAGTCTTAGGTTAGGGTTTTATAACATGCATATAAAAGTAAAATACAAAAACACTTACAAAACATTACAAAAAATATATAAACACATTATAAAAAACCTAACCTAGGGTGCCGCCGGCAGCGGGGCAGGGCCCAAGCTGCCGGTGGTCAGGGCCGCAGAGAGAGGAACCGGCGGACTATCCGCGCCGTGTCCAAGATCACCGCCTTCTGCATCCAACCACCTAGCGAGAGTCTCTCAAGGTGTTGGTCGAGACTCTTCGCTATGAGACCGTTCGCTGAAATATAAATATTATTATTATTATTTTATTAAAAAAAGGCAAGCATTTGACCGCAAGCTCACCTGATGGTAAGTGCCGATGCAGTCTAGGATGGATCATGCTTACCTAAAAGATGTCTATTCACTCTCGATTTAAAAAGATCCAAGTTATAGTGGACTGGGAATATATTTGCAGGAAGTGAATTCCACTCCTTAGCCGTTCGCATGATAAAGCTGGATGCATAGCGCTTAGTACGAATCAGTGGCAGAGTAACGACGTAAGGGTGAAACGCAAGTCCGCGTCTAGTCCCACGGTGGCAGAATGGAGATGGGGGGATTAAATTATGTAATCCCATCGCACACTCCCCGAAATGTATCCTGTAGAACACCGATAAACAAGCTACCTTTCTACTATTATAGTCTACTAGCGACCCGCCCCGGCTTTGCACGGGTGCAATGCTGATGTATTATACATATAAACCTTCCTCTTGAATCACTCTATCTATTTAAAAACCGCATCAAAATCCGTTGCGTAGTTTTAAAGATCTAAGCATACATAGGGACAGACATCCATCCAGACAGCAGGAAGCGACTTTGTTTTATGCTATGTAGTGACTAGCCTCTACCTACGACTTCGTCTGCGAGGTATGATGATGATTGATAACCGGCCAAGTGCGAGTCGGACTCGCGCACTAAGGGTTCCGTACCATTATGCAAAAACGGCAAAAAAAAATCGCTTGTTGTATGGGAGCCCCATTTAAATATTTATTTTATTCTGATTTTAGTATTTGTTGTTATAGCGGCAACAGAAATAATTCATCTGTGAAAATTTCAGCTGTCTATCACGGTTCATGAGATACAGCCTGGTGACAGACAGACGGACAGACAGACAGACGGACAGTGGAGTCTTAGTAATAGGGTCCCGTTTTTACCTTTTGGGAACGGAACCCTAAAAACTATCCTATATCCTTCTTCAAGCTTCAAACTATCTCGATACCAAAATATCATCTTAATCGGTACCTCTAGTGTATCATTCGATAGCGTGATTCGATTTTGTATGGGGTTTTGAGTTTCCAAAACATCCCGCTTGGCGCGCTGTTCAAAATCCCATACAAAAATAGACATAACGCAAACGCGAACGCACGTCACGCTATTGAATGTATACTGTTAAAGTAATACACCAATCATCATCAAATAAAGGATTTAATACATAGACATAGTATATACAAGTAGTTATAGACGCGCCACCGAGAGACCGGGGGTAAGAGAAAGAATATTCATATAAAATTTGGGCAGCATAGGATTTTTTCTCTTTCACTCTTATATATTTCGGTATTTCGCCATCGCCTCCTACCTACGATGCCACCCGGTCGGTGATAAGGACAAAGCATATGGCACTATTTTCTGTTTCCTCTCATAGGAATCGCAATAAGACTATCTTTCTCTATCAAAGAGTGTCAGGCCCTCGGATTTAATACAATAAAAACAGACATCTTGGGAAACTCCACTAGGCGACGCCATTACTGCTCATATGTCAAGTACTACGTGCTTGCCGCGCTATATAGTGATGTATCCATTTCCAATACCGATTGTATAGCTGCACTCGCGAAAGCCTCATTATCGGTTATTAACTTGTAATACAAACGGATGTCACTTTTTGACAGCTTTTGTTAGAAAGGGACTTCCACTTGTATTACAAGCTATACAAGCTTTTGAGAAAAGGGCCCCAGGGGTTCGGTTCAGCCGCGCACGTGAAGAACTAACAGACAGAAAAGTAGGGATTTATTACAGCTGCTTCGGCACGGTGACATTTGTCAGTTCTATAATTTTTAACTGATTTAAGATTTCGAAGCTCGGAATTCCCAATTCACCTGGATATTTTTTGAGTATTTTCCCCAATGTCTCGAAAACAGCTAGGCCGATTTAGATTTTGCTATTTTCATTTGATAGTACTTAATAGTCAAAGCCATTGATAAGGATTAGTTTTTGTCAAAATCATCATTCTACGCGACCGAAGACGCGGTAAAAAGCTAGTTTTTTTCATAAAACGTGCTCATTAGGGTTCCGTACCAAAAGGGTAAAAACGGGACCCTTTTACTAAGATTCCGCTGTCCGTCTGTCCGTCTGTCCGTCTGTCTGTCTGTCCGTCTGTCACCAGGCTGTATCTCATGAACCGTGATAGCTAGACAGTTGAAATTTTCACACATGATGTATTTTTGTTGCCGCTATAACAACAAATACTAAAAAGTACGGAACCCTCGGTGCGCGAGTCCGACTCGCACTTGGCCGGTTTTTATTACTCGTGCTCTACTTAGTTGTACAAAGTTGCTATTAACTTAATTCCTAGGTATAGGTCATTTAGCTAAAGCCCCTTTTGCTTGTGTGAGTAATGTGTATTGATAGACGTTCCATATTTAAAATTTGTAATATGACGTAAGGTTTGCAAGATTTTTTTGGTTAGTTAAGAAGTTTGATAATTTTTTAATTCAACATTTAGGATTTGCAGTAAGTTTTAATAAAAAATTAAAGCGAAGTTGCATGGGGACGAGCGGAGAAATCAGGTTTTACGATTTTTATTTTTACCTACCAACTTTAAAACATATCTTACGCAACTCCGTTTCTTGGTAAAATTATTCTTTTTATATATTTTTGGGCGCTGTTGGGCACCCGTTGGTAAAATTATGGTATATCTATTAAAACTATCTAGTTTTGGCTACCCTTATTTTCAATGAATTCCAACATTAATAACGGGGTTTTTTTGATTAATTTAGTTCACTCATAATTTATTTTTTATTAAGATTAATGAGAAAGAATTGTCAAAGCTAAGTAATATATTTAACGCGTTTTTGTAAACTGTACAAAACTACATGCAAGGGGATATAGGTACCAGAATTACCGGTTATTAAATACGACCTAAATGAAGGACAATTACTGCAGAATTACAGGGCATTATTGACCATCACGTTGCCTTGCCCGTGTCGATTAAAGGTCTTATTCGGATGACGACTGTAGCAGCATAACTGCAACACTTGCAACTTTACTGCTGCGGCGAAAAGCGGGCAATGTCACAGACTGGACTTCCGGTAGAATTTGAAAATCGCGGAGTCGTCTCGAAAATATTTGTGTCATTTTCAAGCAAAAGGTACCACATTCAATGTGGTACCTTTTGCTTGAAAATGACACAACCACATTATCTCTTGCCAGAAGGACGCTCTGACTGGTTTTTCGATACAAGCAATTTTCGTTCTTATGGTAAGCGACAATGTGGTACCTTTTGCTTGAAAACGTCACATTTTTTGTTTTTTATTGTTCCGTAGTCAACTAGGAAGTAGAAACCCTTATAGTTTCGCCATGTCCGTCTGTCTGTCCATCTGTTCGAGGCTTAGCTCCGTGTTCGTTAGTGCTAGTCAATAAATGCGACAAAGTCGTACAATAAAATCTCAAAAAAAATTTTTTTAGGTTACCTCCCTACACGTAAAGTTAGATTTAACCCTACGTGTGGGGTATCGTTGGATAAGTCTTTCAATTTTTGATAAAGGGAATATTATCGGAAATAATCGCTCCTAAATAAAAAAATCGCTCCGAAAGAAGAATAATGGACTGAATTTTCTAATAGCTGCAGTGCCTAATGAGGAAATGACAGGGAGAATGACAGCGCCAGCGTTAACGCTGCCGCAGTAACGTTGCAACAGTAATGCTGTTGCAGTCGACATTCGATTGTCACCATAAAGTAAACTGTAAAAAGGAAAATTTATATCCTTTTCCTTATAAAGATTATTTGCATTTTTCCTTAATTTGTGTCGAAAGGACAACTACCTGTCATCATTATAAGGAAAAGTGCAACAATAGAGGGTATTACTGCAATGTTTTGCCACCAGAGTGCAGTACTAGCCCCTTTGTAAACCATAGAGTAACATACATAAAGTACGTGCCTTTAACAGTTTTTTGACAAGTTTTCAGAGTTTCAGAGCCAATAAATTATGACATTGATGCATCAAGGCGGTTTGTTTACAGGGGACCTACCGGGAAACGCGAATCCGAAATTTCGCCATCTGCCTCTTTATCACTCGAATATGCAAGAGTGACAGAGATGTTAGATAACGAAAATTTGATTTTCAATGTTAGATTTTGGTAGTGGCACCCTCTACGCAGTTTCGCGTAATATTCCCTGTTGATTTGTTTGTATTTATTTTTCGTATTATTGTTGAAGATCCTTCATAAAGGATGACTCACGTTAGACCGGGCCGTGACCGGGCCGGAGCTTCCGGCGCTTCGTTTTCTATGGAAAGTATCACTGATCACCTGTCCTGTCATAGAAAAGTAAGCGCCGGAAGCTCCGGCCCGGTCACGGCCCGGTCTAACGTGAGTCATCCTTAAGATCTCATTGTTTTAGTTAAGTTAAAATACGAGTACATGCTTTAATCAATTAGTATTTTGTGCAGCAGCTAGATACATAATAATCGAGTTCGACTCGTTTTGTAACTTCCGCCCTCGAATTTTTTCACAAAAGTTAATCACTCCCTACTTAGAATGTCACCATGTATACCTAATAATGTTCGCGTTACCTGTGTAAGGTATTACATATTATCGGTACCATTTGTCATTTGTTATAGGTCATGTTTAATTTAGTCAAAACACAATTAAATACGATAAGGCATCGTGGAAATCCACTACTTATTCTAAGATAAATAAAGAAAGTCTTGGGTTTTCTTTTATGAAATAGAAAGCAAACGGGCAAACAAATGGCAAACAATTGCAACACCAGATGGGTTGCAAGTGCGTTGCCGCCCTTAAAGATGGGAGCACGCTCTCTTCTTGAAGGTTTGGAGGTCCGAAAATACCGCGGGCGACAGTTCATTTCACAGTTTAGTTGAGCGAGGCAGGAAGTTTCTGGAGAAACGCACACTTGCAATTTACACAATGGTACCTAGTGCCAAAGTAGGGTCTCTACTGTTTGACATAATTATTGAAAGTCATAATGTAATGATTGTCATATTATCTCTCTCATAATTTGGTTTTTCTCAGAAACGCGTAACTTTTCAGGATTGCCATAAAACAAACCTAACCTAACCTATCTATAGGATAACCCGAGGAAAATCCTGAAAAGTTAACGGTTTCAGAATTATGACTAATGATAATATGACAATCATTACATTATGACTTTCAATAATTATGTCAATCAAAGGGACCCCGCTAAAGGGTATTGCGGCGAAATTGAGAACGAAATGATTATCAGTGTTAATAATATGGTTTTTTTGTTAAAAAAAACTTCAGTTTTGATGCAAGCTTTTATCGTCGACTGTACGGTAAATTATTTGAATTTGAAATTCCGATTTCAAATTCAAATAATTTTCATTCAAATTTCCGAATATGCCGCTGGACACCCTGTATAAAAAGGACTTTGTGATACATCATATAACTCTTATATTTCCCTCTTCCAGGCTCCGCTGCCCCCGCCAGCCTGGGACGGCGTGTTCGAAGCCGTGAACACCAATACGCGGTGCCCGCAGACCATCATGGGCACCGTCATCATCGGCAACCCCGACTGCCTTAAGCTCAACGTCTACACCCCCACCAGGATCAGGGGTAAACTCCTCCCAGTCATGGTCTATATACATGGAGGATGCTTCTTTGAGGGAACTGGCTCAGCCTTTCTCTACGGAGCTGATTACTTCGTCGACCACGGAGTTGTGTTCGTTGGCATCAACTATAGATTGAACGTTGAAGGTTTCTTATGTTTAGGAACAGAGGATGCGCCGGGAAATGCTGGACTCAAAGACCAGGTAGCTGCGTTGAGATGGATCAAAGATAACATAGAAGCTTTTGGAGGAAATCCGACTAGCGTGACGCTGTTTGGAGAAAGCGCTGGCGCTGTTTCTTCGTCGTTTTTAGTGCTTTCACAAGCCGCTAGAGGACTCTTCCATAGAGTGATACTTCAAAGTGGGTCCACGCTTGCACCCTGGGCTTTGCAGCATGACCCTATAAGGACAGCTAGCGCTCTAGTCAAACAATTCGGATATTATACCAAAGATCCTTACGAAATATACGATATTTTAAGAAACAAAACCGTAAACGAACTAATAAAAGTTAAGGCTTTTGAAAATCAAAACTACGTCTCATCTGACACGCTCTTCGTACCTTGCATTGAGAAAAATCTGCCAGGAATCGAATCCATAGTCACTGAATACCCTACGAGTATAATCGAATCTGGACACTACACCAAATTGCCTATGATAATAGGCTTTAACGACAACGAAGGAATATACTTTGTAGCTAAAGATTACGGAAATAGTCTGAAATCGATAGATCCCAAAGAAAATTTACATCTAGATTTAGAGTTTCCTACAGAATTGGATAGGAACAGCACAGTAGAGATAATAAAGAGTCATTACTTTCCCCCAGAAAAAGACGAACTAATCCTTAACATGGTGGATTTGTATTCAGATTTGCACTTCAAGTTTCCATCAGTAATCGAGTCGGACTTGTACGCAAAGACGACAGATAAGCCCATATACTTCTACCTGTTCAAGTACGGCGGGTACAGAAACATGGCGAAGATCATCGTGGGGTACGGGGCGACGGGAGGGGCGTCTCATGCAGATGAGCTGTTCTACTTATTCAAGCCTCATTCTATCCCGTTCCCGCATCAGCTGGAGCGGCGCATGATCAAGCGCATGGTCACGCTATGGACTAACTTCGCCAAATACGGGTGAGTTATGCTATCTATAGTTTATTCTACAATTCACAATAAAACCTTAAGCGTCAGTCGTAAGTAATCGCTCGTCTCTAATTTTTGGGAGTTGGTTGCTACAGCGGGCTTCAGGCATCTTTAAAATGAAATCCATGTTTTTAATATGTTAGGTAATCATCTTTAGGTTGAGTATTATTTGCCAGGTGAAAAAGTAGGTATGTACCACTACCAAACTGCATATTTTAAGCATGACGTTTTAACGCATTTACACCAGTGCGATACAAAACTACCTACATCTTTCTGCAAAACTGTCACCATGATAGGCGAATCAATTCCCGAAAGTATGCCAATCGTGTCTTCCCAACTATTTTCCTGAATAAACGACTAGATGCACCGCACGCGTACAAAGTCGTTTAATACTCCGCTAGGTGGTGCTCATTTGTCCGCGAGGCACGTCTCTCATACAATTTCCATAAATTTATAGCTCGTGTAAAACAGAACAAAACAGCAAATAAATTTGATCGTGTCGCGGTTGTGCCAAAGAGCGAGAACTAGAGAGTTCATTTTGTTTGTAAGAAGTCCAATTTAAATACAAATAGCTTCTGCAGTTGATGCAAAGGCCAATCATTAAAATAATTTAAACTTTTAGCTACTTAATTTTTCTTATTGGGTTGGCAGCGTTCTACCAAAATGTCGCTTTTGAACGGTAGCTAATCTTTTGGACTTCTTAGAATAGTCTGTGTTAAAAAGGATTAATTTTTAAATCAAGCGTGGATCATCATCATATCAAAATATGCGATGCGACTCAACATTTTCAGAACTATCAAACATTTACAACGTAAAAAGACAGCAAAGAAGAACTTGGATGTAGGTATATAGAAAGATAACGTGAATTACGGTCCGCATAAATCAGTAGAGTAAAAACGGAGCTGCAGAAATTGGTAGCAATCAAGCAATTTAAAATAAACTAGCATTGCACCATCATTAAGCAATGACAACATACTTTTACGCTTGCCATAACAATGCCATAAAAAATTAAATTTAAGATTCTTAAAATTCAAGAAACATAGCAGAAAAAGAGAATTTTGGCTTTTTTTCAAGAAAAAATGTAAACGACATGGTAGCATATTCTCTTGATTTCCAAAAGATACATACCTACCTTTATTTACTATATTGAGAGCTCAACACCATTGGTAATTTCTTATAAACCAGCATTTATTTTCGACTACAAACTGTTTTTATGTCATTCACATCTTTGTCTGAATAAAATGAATGGACATGAATTCTCTCGGTTGTCCTCCCCTCCCGGTCATGCACAGCCTAACGACATCATCAAATCGATACATGTTATGTTATCTGAATTGTAAAAACCGAATCCTAACGAAACCAGGGCAAGGGTTCTCCCAAACATGTCGAGTCAGGTGGGGTAGGCGCACTTGCAAGGAATCATAATGTTTCATTTGCCTCGATGGAAACATAGATACTTATAAGTCGTTGGTGCGTAAGAAGTCTTGGTGACAATATATCAGGACTCACCTAAGGATTTTCTAAAGCATAAGGGATTGGGGAGGGATTTGAGGGAACATTGTCAAGGTGCGTTCGGCGAACTAAATGCTTTGAGCAGTTCGTTGCTAGAAATTGTAATATGTACAAAGAAATTATAGCGTAGTAGCCCTTTGCGTAAAAATTAATATACTTCTTATTCATTTTATTTCTCTCTATTTCCCAGTGACCCTACCCCAACGACGTCACCCCTATTGCCGTTCCGATGGCAGCCCGGCCGCGCTAGTAACCCGTCAGCTTTAGTCATAGACGGCCAACTCTCCACAGCTCGTCTCTGGGACTACGCGACTGTAGACCTGTGGAATCAGACCTATAGCAAGTACAGGAAGAAACTGTATGGATTCCAGTAAACTTCTACCTTGGTATCGACATTCAATGACGTTGTGCCTTCTTCAGGGCAACCCGCAGCTTTAGTTATCAGCGGATAACTGTCCACAGCTCGCCTCTGGGATTTCGCTACTGTAGCTGTGGAATCAGACGTACAGCAAGTATAGGAGGAAACTGTATGGGTTCCAGTAATCTTCAGCCTTGTTATCGACGTTACTTCAGTCACATTGTGCCTTAAGTAACCCCTCAGCTTTAGTCATCGACGGACAACTGATCACAGCTCGTCTCTGTAACTACGCTACCTGTAGAACCAGACCTACCTACAGCAAGTATAGGAGGAGACTGTATGGGGGTATGGGTTTCTGCAATCTACTTCAACCTTGATATCGACATTCCTTAAGTGACTGTGCTTTCAGCAACCCTTCAGATTTAGTCATCCACGGTCAACTCTCCACGGCTCGTCTTTGGCACTACACCACTGTAGACGTTTGACCTGCAGCAAGTAAACTATATGGGTCCCAGCAGTAACTCTTGGTCACAGACAGGGACGTCAGGATTCTTAGTCCTTTGTCAGGATTGCGAATGTTTATTATCATATAGTAATTGCACTTGTACGATGTACTCCTTAATTAAGCTCTTCTGATGAAGAATTAAGATACTCCGGGATAGTACAGTCAAGTGTAAAAATATTGGTGCACACATCATACTCAAAAATATGTCCCATAGCTCTTATGTCAGCGTATTAAGAACTATGGGGCATACCGAACATACGTTGGTAACCGAAGACAAAACTATGGGACATATTTTTGAGTAAGTTGTATGCACCCATATTTTTACACTTGACTGTACTATCTTCTTTTTATTAACTTAATAACTAGATAAAAGTAACTTTTAGGTTTTTGGAAAATTTATACAAAATATGTAGCCACTTCGGCTGTACGGTGCAGTCTAATGCTGGCACCACACTTCGCCTTATTTGGCAAATATTCGTGTTGCATCCTTTGACATACAAAACAAAAGGGATGCAACACGAATATTTGCCAAATACAGCTAAGTGTGGTGCTGGCATGATGTATAGGTACGCGGAACGGGGAGCTGTGACGTATGTGTGTGACGTCATATTATGTGTCGTCAACCGCCAGTCTTCGTACGAGTACTTATGTTGCACCAACAGCACTCACGACATGCCTATATGTATCTTAGTTACCTAAACTTAAAATACATTGAACTAAAAATGTTGTGGTTTTTGAATATTCGAAAATAGTCCTGTACGCAAAATTAAGACTGTTAAATTAACAAATTTTACAACAGAAACAGTGTTGTGATACTTGTGATGCGATATTTACTGTTGTTATATTTACAACTAAAAATTAAAGTAGAATTAGATAGGTATAAGATATGTATACAATTTGTTATGCTATTGAATCAATGACATGTGTTAAGTGTTGCCATCTAGTAAGTAGTGATGGGATTAGTCGATAAATTCACGAAGAAATGTTAGAAATTGTAGTAGAGATGTAAAGTCAAGAACAAATCGTGCCCCCGAGTTTGTCAAACTAGATGGCGCTGTACATCGCAATTTTGAAACGACGGCACATTTGACACATTTTATACAATCAATGGATCTTTGGTTACCAATGTTACTATTAATATATTCACATTTCATTTAAAGATAACTATTTATGTATTTATTAACAGAATCAATTAAGGATGACTCACGCTAGAACAGTCCGGGTCCGGGCCAAGGCGTCCACACTTCGTTGTCTATAGAAAGCATCACGTGATCACCGGTTACCCGTCACAGAAAACTAAATGTCATGTCGGCCTGGATCCGAACCCTTCTAGCGTAAATCATCCCTAACTAGGTTCTTCAATAGTATAACGGTGATTTGTATAATTATCTATGTAGATTTTTAGATACAAGTCGCTGCCCCAATATTACAGGGTTCTATGCAAGGGCCTGACACTCTTTGATTGAGAAAGATAGTCTTATTGCGATTCCTATAAGAGGAAAGAGAAAATATTGCCATGCTTTATCCTTGTCACCGACCGGGTGGCATCATAGGTAGTGCGATGGCGAAATACCGAAATTTATAAGAGTGAAAAAAAAAATTACTATGCTGCCCAAATTGTATATGAATATTCTTTCTCTTAAAGGTCGCTCGGTGGCGCGTCTATAACTACTTGTATATAATATGTCTATGGTTCAATGTTTCACTTTATCTTATGGTTCTATGTTATACTTTCTTTATCGAACTGAAATTTGAACTTTATCATAGTGACATTAAGAGGCCGTAGTCGATTTTGGAGCAAAAATGTAAAATTGATAGATTTAGTCGTTGAAATTATACACGTTTTGTTACGTAATATCTAAATAACAAGTATTGATTTCTATTAGCACGTCTTTTCATCTTGCCTTTTAATAATGAGGTCGCGAGCGTGCGTCACCGGTAATGCATGAAGAGAAGGGGCAGTTTTTAAAAATTCGTCAAAAAATCATGGTGGTAAATTATACAAATTGATGTATAAGAATAGTTTCAGCAAATGTTGTAGATTGTTTAAGTATCAAAATTACGTTGAAATTAAGTGGATTTTTAAAGAAATTGTCACTTGTTTTGAAGTAATTTCTGGAGAAAATTGATTTCGTCTAACTTTCATTTACACTACTTCAAAGTCATAATAATAAAAATGTAGTCTGATAAACGTCAAGTACAGGATATGTGTAATACAAAATTACCATCTTTAGCAGTCCAAACTTTACGAAATTTACAAATAAGAGCGACAAAATCGGTGCTTTACGCGCGTTTACCTAAACGTCCATCAGAAAAGCAAACATTACTAATTTAGCGAGTCTGTTTTCAAAAAATTGATCTGATAAAAGGTAAGATAAGAAGACGTGTTAATAGAAACCAGTACTTGTTATTTCAATTAGGTAACAAAAGGTGTAAAAATTCACGGACTAAATCTATTAATTTTACATTTTTGCGACTAAAATCGACACCGGCCTCTTAAGTCGAATTTCAACTATCTTGAAAATGTAACATAGAACCCTGTAATTGTAATTGTAATATTGAGGCAGCGAAGTCATAATTCATTGGTTGTTATGTAGGTAGTTGGGTCAAAATTATTTTCGTTGTTTTGTTGTGTCCCAAAAAAATGTGACGAAGTGGAGCTTTTTGTATGGGGTGAAATTTAGTTTTTAATTTTTCTCAAGAGAATTATAATCTGCAGCTAGAAAGACATGCAATAGCACTCAACTTTTTTTATTTATTAGATAAAAGACAAACATAGAAGCGTGACAGAGTGGTCAGAAGCAAGACAACGAAAATAATGTTGACCCAGTTATTTATTGTTATTAATTATTGTTGTTTTTGTTTGTGTTAGTTATTGTTAAGGGAGAACAGTCAAATACATTGACAGATATTGGAGTTGCAATATTAGTGCTTCAGTCAAAGAAAAATTATCTTACGCGCGTGTATAAAGCGAGGTTTAGACTAGCAAGAACTTGCATACAATTTACGTTACATTGCTCACTACTAAGGTAAACTGCATTCAAAATGTTTATCAGATACCGCAATGTAATGAAAATTCCATACAAGTTCTTGGTAGTCTAAACCTCGCTTTATATTAAAAGCTGTAGCCGCAGTGACAACTCAAGTACATGGCTCCGTATAGTCATTGCCAATTTGCCATTCGCTTCAGCTTTCAAATTGGTAATTCCTTATATGGTTTTTGAACTTTATTCCGACTTTGCTTATTAACAAATATTTTATTATGAACCGGGTCCATTTCTCGAACGATATTAAACCAATATTATCAGTCCACGAACTGTCAAAGTCAAATCGTATGGGTTGCCATGACAACACACTAATAATATTAGACTAATATCTTATTATTAATTATAATATCTTTCGAGAAATGGGCCCCTGGTATTCGGTACAAATATTGAGAACGCGAACGCTAGCTTTCATATAATTATTATTTCCTCTTTTACGATTTTTCTTTGACAGTCGCGGTTTTCAGCTCTTCCTATATCAAGGGTAGTTTATTAACCCCCTACCCGAACGAAGGGTGTTAAGTTTGACCGCTATGTGTGTGTCTCTCTGTGGCAGCCTAGCTCTTAAACGGGTGAACCGATTTGGATGCGGCTTTTTTTATATGAAAGCAGGCTTTCTAGCGGTAGTGGGTGGATGTTTCATCAAAATCGGTTTATCCGTCTGTGTTGGGTTTTTTTTTAATTTTACTTTTAATGTTATTGTGGGAAAGATATTTACGGTGTGATAATGTCTAGTCTGACTAGTATAGAACAAGCTAAAATAACATAAAACATTTTTAAATGTAATTTAATGCCATTATGTGACATACAGGAATTGTGCAATAAATCATTATTTTAAATGAACTTTTTTTTTTAATTGGCTTTTTCTATTTTTAGTTTTAGTTTAGTTTTAGTTAGTAACTATATAAAATAAATAAACAATATGACAAAAATTGACAGACATTATTACAGAAATTGACTAAATCTCATAGTGAGCTTTTATGGGGTGTGAACCCATGAAGCAGCAATCATTCGATAGCGTGACGTGATGTACGCTTTTGTGTTAAGTCTCATTTTGTATGGGATTTTGAACAGCGCGCCAAGTGCGACGTTTTGGAAACTCAAAATCCCATACAAAATGAGACTTAACGCAAACGCGTACATCACGTCACGCTATTGAATGGTATACAGTTGGTAGCGTTGCTACTTATTTTATTTGTATTCTGATCAAAAGTGCAGTTGAACTAAAGCATACATTAAGCAGTAGTACATAATTGCGCACAAAGGGAAAGTTTTTCAAACGATACTGCATCGCGAACTTGGGCGAGTAACTTGCTGCGAGCAACTTGCTTGTAACGAGCTGCCTGATTATGACAGCTGCTCGGTATTTTAAGAATGTATTATAAGGTAGCTAGTAGTGGCCTCTTCTTGTTGTTGACCGTTTACAAACGGTTAGATGGCTAGGATTCATTATTTGAGTCAAACGAATCTTCTAGTCCCCGGCAAGCTCACACAAGCTACAAAAATCGGCCAAGTGCGAGTCGGACTCGCGCACCGACCGTTCCGTACATGACAAAATTTTACCAATGTACTTTTTATGTGAAACGTGAGTGAAAGGTAAATTGCGGTTTACGATTTATGACGTATTAAAAAAAACTACTTACTAGATCTCATTCAAACCAATTTTCGGTGGAAGTTTGCATGGTAATGTACATCATATATTTTTTCAGTTTTATCATTCTCTCATTTTAGAAGTTACAGGGGGGGGACACACATTTTACCACTTTGGAAGTGTCTCTCGCGCAAACTATTCAGTTTAGAAAAAAATGATATTAGAAACCTCAACATCATTTTTCAAGACCTATCCATAGATACCCCACACGTATGGGTTTGATGAAAAAAAAGTTTGGGGAGCACCCAAAATTTATTGTTTTTGTTTTATTTTTGTGTGAAAATCTTAATGCGGTTCACAGAATACATCCACTTACCAAGTTTCAACAGTCTAGTTCTTATAGTTTCAGAGAAAAGTGGCTGTGACATACGGACGGACCGACGGACAGACAGACAGACAGACATGACGAATCTATAAGGGTTCCGTTTTTTGCCATTTGCCATTGGCTACGGAACCCTAAAAACTCACGTTATTTAAGTTACGATTGACTTTTTCTGTCAACGACAATCGTCGTTAGATATATCTTGGCTCCCCCCCCCCCCCAGGGCCTTTTTGGCGACACGATTGCGGCTATTGAATCCACCCAAAGAATTAACCTAATAACATTTACGGCTCTTTGAGATTCCTAGAAATGGAGCCCAATTCAGATTCACTATAAAGAACAACTTGTAACGGTTTTCATCTTATTTTGATACGACCTTGAAGATCGCATACGCTGCACATTGGTGCATGCGAAATAAAGTGAAAGTCAATCGCCAATCATCAAGACGAAGGTCATATCCAAACCATAACCAATTGTTAAATTAGAACCGGACTCTTGGTGATTTCTACTGCGGTTGCCTCTTCTCAAAAAATTTCCGACACCTTAATAAGACCAACCAGAACCCATGAGATTCTCAAACCTTGTTCAAGATCTCATCGTCCCGTTAGCGGGTGCCGATGAGGCTGATATATTATCTACTTAGTAAACATGACGTCTGCAGTCGCGGTGCCGGTCCGTTGCGGATTGCCGTCGTGTGGCGTGCGACGGGAGATGCACGGTGTATGTATAATGGTGACAGTATTTTGACATCATCCTCCCGTTAGCTTATGCCGATGAGGCTGATGTATAATCTGCTTAGTAAACATGACGTCTGCAGTCGCGGTGCCGGTCCGTTGCGGATTGCCGTCGTGTGGCGTGCGACGAGAGGCACACGGTAGGTATATGGTGGCAGTATTTTGAAGGCTGAAAATACACATAAATATTATGGGTCAATCTTCCACGACACGACACAATTGGCATGAGAAGGGTTAAACAACAACTTTGCCCACTAGGTACCTAACTTAAGGAACTTTATTAGATAATCAATCAATATCAAACCTATACTGTTCGTATTCGTATATTTATTGCATCCATGGTAGGTAAACAGGTGTTACATAGAGTTACACAGGTGTTACAGGTGTGCAAAGAGGATATAGTAAGATAGAGCGGTACTGTCATAGTAAATTTTGTAACCACTGTAAATTCACTGCCATCTATCGACATACTTTAAAATAAAAAATGAAGATTTATAAAAATACGTTGAAATGTATTTAAATATGGATAAATGATTTTTTTTATTTGCATTAATCATTTTTATATGATTTTGACCCATGTTCTTTCACTGATATGCGTTAAAATTATAAATAACAAACGAAACCGTCAACGCCCTCTATACGAGAGTAGGTCAAAACTAGTGGTGCCATCTGATCGAGAATCAAATTTTCGTGATTTTCGAGGCACGGTTTTTCCTTAGACCACCTTAGACTGTATCCATCTATTACGGAGTTATATCTATCTTTGATAATGGTCTGTTTTTTGAACTGCGTAGGAGTTTTAAGGATGACTCACTCTAGAACGATCCAGGTCCGTGCCGTAACGTCCGAATATTCGTTGTCTATGACGGGTAATCAGAGATTACGTGATGGTTTTTGTAGAAAAAAAATGTCAGACGCCACAGCCCGGAGCCGAACCGTTCTAGCGTAATCGTCGCCTCGAACTCAAAGTACTGGTAGGTATCTTCGTTGTGCCCAATTCCTATTCCATCCTGAATAGTCCCTCTTTACTAGATCTCCTTATAAAAACGTTCTTCGTTATCGTATGACTCATTTTAATACGTTTTTGAAGCAATATCGACATTCTGTCGACTAAGTTATGATGCAATGCAAGACAATAGTGGCAGACTCCAGCCAAAACTTTAAAAGGTTAAAGTTGGCTTGATGAAAAAAAAACACGAAATCAAGTCTATTGTTACCCTGAATACCTACCGCTGCATAATTTTAGTATAAAATAGCTAGTTTTATAGCCAAGGAATCTGACAAGCAAACAAAAGTATGTTTTTAGAGTAGGCCAAAAAAAGCCGTTGCCGTTTAAATTATGAAGCAAAAAATAATCAAAAGAAAATTATATGACAAAGACCAAAAGTTGGGGAATCAGTAGGACTACAACTTTAATACCTATACTGGATGGGAAGAACAAATTTATTTACATACAAGATATATACAGTGCTACTACGTAAACGAAATTAATAACTAGCTTAAATCTAAAATAGGCCCTTGGGGCATTGTACCAAGGATGCTGGCGGCATTTCCCCGCTGTATCGCAATGCTGATACGTTGTGCGAGAAAGCCGCCAGCTCTTCGGTCACCAGTTACGTCAACCAGACGCTTCGCGATTTCTGCAAACAACTTATGTGCGCTGGGACCCCATGGACCTAGAGTTTCAACTCCAAATGGAACGAAATGATACTCTCTACCGAGGCTCTTATATTTATTACGTTTTAAAATTTCGGCGCTTTCCGCCGCTCCGCCCGCTTTTACATTAGTCCGTTGGAGGTGGGACGGTGCCAGTGTGTCTACGCAGGTAGCATCCCACACCAACATCCGTCCCAAGCTCCAAGGAACCAAGGACATCCCATCGGGCCTCTTGCCATCATCTCTGATAATACCAGTCGGCTCAAGAAGAGCGGGTACATTGATGGTGGCAAGAGACCGACGGATTATGTCATTAAGCGACGCATGTCTTGAAAAACGGCCGGCACTTTTTTGACAAGATAATCCATGGTGTCCCAGTCGGTCCACGTCCGTGCCACAAGAGCATATGTGTGGCGTACACACCGAAACCCCGAGTCGCAAACCAGTCGCCAGTCTAAGGGAGGCCGGACCCAAGAAAGTACCAGTATTAGGCGAAGGATGGGCATGTAGCCAGTAACCCGCTTCCCGGGCTCCGACCGCCAAAAGCCTCGCGCGGTCTGGACCTGTACAGTTGTTTAGGAGAATATTGTAAGTTAAATCACAGTAAACATTATCCCAACTCCTTTGTGAATTTGGGTTGTCTGGAAATTGTTTTCCCGGGCAAGCAATTTTAAAAGCATTTTTGGCGTCCTCAAAGCCCGCAATCTCACAGTTTGTGGGCAAAGCCCTTAAAATATTTCCTATGAGACCAGACGTGCTATGAGTGGACGCCAAAAAGGCTGGGGAAGCCACACTGGAAATTTTGCGAATCCCTAAACCTCCAAACCGAATAGGGAGGGACGCTTGAGACCAGGAAGGCTCACTTAGCTGAATGTTTAGAATCGTCTCTAAACTAATTTTGATCAAATCATCTAAAGGCGACAATAAATTTTGATGTTTCCAAAAAGGACAGCAGCGGAGCACATATGTAAATTTAGGGACAAAAAGACAAAATTTAAGAATCACAAGAGCATAATGAGGGCTAATTTCGAGTAAGCGATTCGTGTGACTTTTGAATTTAGTTATAGAGTTAGAAATATAACCGGGAAAAGATTCTTCGAATATAGGAGATCCCAGGAGGCAAAGAGAATACTTGTCTACTGATTTGATATCAGGAGCCAGATCGTCAAATTTGGGTTGTAAGTCTGCCAAAGAACAAGAAGATTTTTGAATAAAGAGTTCACATTTGCCGAAATTCAGTTCTAAACCAATATTTTCGAAACTACTCTTAATAAAAGACAAATCAGAGAGCACAGTATTCACGTCGCCTCCTAGGGTTCCGTCATCTAAATACCAGACATTGAATTTTGATTTTAAATTTTTAATAATTGGATTTATAGCCAAACTAAAAATTGCTGGCCCGAGAGGGTCACCCTGCTGACAGCCAACCTCAGAAGATAATTCATGTGACTTGTACATTAATTTAGATGAATTTGAATAGCAAAAGAAAAGGTAATTGTATAGCTCTGGAATTTTGTCCTTTACTTCTGTCAGCAAAGTGTCCCTTATACACAAATATATATCTTAAATATATATCTTATCCCCTTACTGGATTATACACAAATGGATTGCTACTATATTAGAAAACAAAATTCCTCTAATATTTAAGGGCGCCACTGGACGGTCGTCGCCCTCTTATATGTAGGCGTAGGTAAATATGTGCTAAACTCAATTTTTTTATCAAGCCAAAAAGTTTAAGCTGCAAAGAAAATAGTTAAAGCACATTCAGAAAATGAGAGTGCAAACGCAGCGAGAACAATTCATTTATTTAGAGCAATTAAGTCGGCGGGTGTAATAAAGAAAAATACCCGTCGCTAATTGTTATAAAGTGGGCGGACATGGAAATGCGTCCTTCTTAGATTTCCGCGCTTTTGTTACGTTTGGGAGTAGTATAGTAATATAGGTATTTGTCAAAATAAACCGAAATAAATCTTCTTCGTACATATTTCGGTTTGAAATTATATAATACATAATAAAATGCTGTTCCCATTAGCTGTAAGTACTATTGTATTGATATGTAAAATGTGTGTAAAATATTTACTTATATTTTAACAATAAAATATTGATTGATTGGTAATTTATATAGTAGTTTTTGTACTGGAAAAAAAACTTAAAAAATTTGTTAAAAAATATTGTAATTTGTTTCTAATACTGTCAAAATATTTAATAAAAGCAAAGATAGATATAACTCCGTAATAGATGGATACAGTCTAAGGAAAAAACGTGCCTCGAAAATCACGAAAATTTGATTCTCGATCAGAGGGCGCCACTAGTTTTGGCCTACACTCGTATAGAGGGCGTTGACGGTTTCGTTTGTTATTTATAATTTTAGCGCATATCAGTGAAAGAACATGGGTCAAAATCATAAAAATAATTAATGCAAATAAAAAAAATCATTTATCCATATTTAAATACATTTTATCGTATTTTTATAAATCTTCATTTTTAGTTTTAAAGTGTGTCGACAGATGGCAGTGAATTTACTGGGGTTACAAAATTTACTATGACAGTACCGCTCTAGTATAAGTTACTCTATGATAAAAGTCACTCGTACCGTACCTATATAGCCGCCATCATAGGTACAGTTAAAGTTACGTTCTCATTTGTGAACATTCACGTAACATTATATCTGTACAGGGAAAACTAGTACCTACCAGGTACTAGTTTTCGCTGCTAAAAATTGTAATACAAAGAAATTAGAGCAAGTAGAAGTTTTACATGCAAAACTTATAACGAAAACTAGTACCTACCACCCACCTATATGTTACTTGAGTGTATGGGTCAAGAGTCATGTCATTTCACCAAGATATTTTAAAATGAGAGCGTTACTTCGATTGTATGGGGGCGGCTAGGTTTGTATGACTCTTAATACAGGCATTTAACACACGCATCACTATTTCCAAATGGCCTACGACCTTTATTATTCGAGAAATGAATTAGAGATTCACTAGATATGAAATAGTAAAGATATGTGACATTTCATGGCGGCTGGCGCTTAAGTCGCATAGCGTCGCAAATTATCCCGGCGCTATGCCACGTAAGCGCCATCCAATATTAATTGGAGCGGCGTTAATAATAGCGTGAGCTCCAACCGCCATAAGGTACCTTTACCCGTGGGATCACATATCTTTACTATTTCATATCTAGTGAATCTCTAATTCATTTCCCGAATCGCGCCGTTAGAGTAAAATTGTCCAACAGAATCCAGATCAACTTGACCTTCCACCGCCATCAGCGTCCCACACTGGCACACTGCAGCCAGCTTGCATAACCACTGCACTTTCCCTCGATACACTAGCAGTGGCATCTCGTGAGACGCACACTTCGTAGTCTCACAAAAGGCAAGTTTGGTAGGAAGTGCAGACAAAACTGAAGTCGTTATTGTATTTAGTTTTGTGTTGGACAATATTGCGGTCGCATAGTGTTTCCTGGACTAGTATTCTTTGACAATACTCGTATTATCTGTTTGTTTAAGTATATCGTATTGGATCGTGTGTACGGGTATATTGGAGTGCGTGATATGCCTACTCAGTCGGCGAAATAAAACAAACGAATTAGATCAAAAACAAGTTTTGTAGGAAAAACTTAAACTCGCTGTATTTTTTTAATTAACTATGGTATCTGAAGCTACATAAACTAATTACAGGACTAGATATACCTTATCCCATTGTAAGTACAGTCGCCATCAGATATATCGGAGCGGCCAAGGTGTTCACAATATCTGAACACGCACTCTAAAGCCTTGACAATAGAGGCGTGTTCAGATATTTGTGAGCGCCTTGACCGCTCCGATATATCTGATGACGACTGTACAAAGTTTCAGAGCAATCTAGCTAGTGATTTTTAAATGAGAGTGTACGTTTGTATGGTGAACCGAGCTTGCCGGGGACTATTAAGTAGGCAAATGCAAGAAAAACAAAATGCATCTACAATTAAACAATAATATTGAGTGGACATAATGAGAAGCAGGACTATACTAGCACTGTGTTACGTGAAGGCGGTGGTGTGTATCTTTACCCCAGAGATCAGGGTCGAGCAGGGGGTGCTGAGGGGACTTCGCAGCATTTCTGGCCAGCGGAGGTACTATGGGATACCTTATGCTGTTAGTGAGAGATTTCAGGTGAGTATATTTGACAAGTTTTTAATAAATTCACTACAGCCATTTAGCGATGCAAATGCAGGCTCTATTTATCTCTAGTGTTATTTTTTATTCCTAGATATATTGCAGCGGAATCGTCACTCGTAATACTTTTTCGTAAAATGATCGATAATTAGATTATGATCACATAAAAGAAATTGTTTATTTTTATAGCATTTAAAACTCGCGTTTTGAACACGTTAAATCGGTGCCAAAACATCTCTAATTTATTGTCTTACTTTTATTTTCGACGTTTCGGAGGGCGTTTCTCTGATGGAAAGCCACATAAAAATTATGAATGAATGAAAATCTTTATTTTAGGCAACCAGGGCCCATCGATTAATACCTTGAAACTAGAATACTATAAAAAAAAATACCACGTCAGTGGCAAACAAGCATACGGCCCGCCTGATGATAAGCAGTCACCGTAGCCTATAGACGCCTGCAACAACAGATATTACATGCGCGTTAAACGAAATAGGTGTCATGAGCTAAAGAAATTAAGCTAAATTATTTATGGACCTTTTCCCCGACGCATTTTTATGACACTAGTGTAGCATAAATACTATCATAGAAAATGTACGTGGAATTAGTTGACCTGCCCGCCGACACTGATGTCAAAACCGCTTACTCCCCTATCCCGAGGGACGGGGGGCAGTACTGGCAGTAGGTCGGACATGACACGGAGGTTAATTCTGATTGTAATAACAGGATATGAATTTGATCTGAATGTGTAATAGATATGATCTGTCAGTGTCAAAAGTTGGTTGTAAAAAGTGATGACATATTTTTTGGATAACCCGATCCGATCACCGATCAATCAGAGATATCAGTTTATAATTTTAAAAAAACTGGGATTATTGATCATATCGTAATCAATGTGTTTAATAAAGACTTGTAACAAAGACTTGTACGCGGAACAGGGTGCGACCATTAACCTTTACAAACTGCGAAATAGAAATAGGTTCCTCTCAAATGCACATTATGTAAATTTTGACAAATGCTTAAATAATACTGCCATAAGAGTATACAATTTATTGACTGACGAAATTAAAAGTTTAGAACATTTTAAAACTTTTGACAAAACAGTTTTCCTTTTTACTCCATAAATGAATCCTATGATAAGTTTTTTGACCAATGTACCTGACATCTCTTTTATTATAATTCTAACGCATTTTGTTTTACTTTAATAATCTGATATTTGATTTGACATTATTATTGTTTTTTAAATAGTTTTTATTATTTGTGATCCTTATATTAATGTATTAGTGTTAAACTTACCTGTCTAATTTTAAGTTGTGTGTGTGTATTATTATTTCTAATATGTATTGTTGTGATCTCTGTATTTTTTTAAAATTGTATTTGCATGCATTTTTATGTGTTTGACGCAAATAAATAAATTAAATGAAATATAATATTTCTGCAAACATGATAAGGAAACATTTATTTTAGTTCAGTGAACACATTTTCTTTCGTCAGGAAAGCTAAAAATTACCTACTAATTTTATTAAGCAATTAGGACCTCTAATCGTTATAATTTCTGGATTATGATGATGAAAACAGAATCCCATAATAAAAATTGCTCAGTATAATCCCAAAACCTCCCTGGCAACGGGAATGCACTTTTTTTAGCCAGCTTGTATAGTTGTTAAGTCACCGCTGCTCTCTTGCCTTCACAATATTACAATAAATTATTTTTGAATTGTCACCTAAAATTTTAGGCCTCGGTAAAATTCGTTTTAATAATGCGCTACAAAAGCGTCGAAACTCAAACTAACGCTATTCACCGATAGATGTCGCTAGCTCCCCTGAGCGGCGAGGCTGCCTCGCGCTGTTATGATTTTTCCTGCGATATAGGGGTCCGAACGATGCTTACAACGTGTTATCAAAGATCTATGTAACTCCGTATTACTATATATTCTCTTTGGTGTAATTCATATTAAAAAAATGATAAATATTTTTGATACCCTGAGCAGGATAGAAAGGATGCCAATCTCTTATGGCAGAATTGTTGCAAAAGTGACCGCTTTCAGCTTTAAATAATAGTTCCTAATCTCTCCGGTGGCGCTAGTTAGGGTCTGGGACATGAGTATAACATGAACCATATAAGGCAACAAATAACCCAACCAAATTACATAGGTTGTTTTTGGTAGTATTTCGGTGTATGGTGGCGCCGCCTAATTACTGTTTTTTGATGGACACTTTTCATACATAAAGATTTGGCTCCTTTAGGTAGTCTCCATGCCCTGAGCAATTCATCTGCACATGGGCTGATTACATTTTAGGGAGACTTATGGACACTGGTGTTACGAACGGGGAACGGGACTAAAATCAATTAATATCTTTCAAGTCAAAGTAAATACATGCAAAAATAATTAGTATTGCACATTTTTTGATGCCCTGCGCAGTCGTTGCTGACAGGCTAAAGATTTGAGAATGAGAAATATTAATTATTAACATTAACAGATTAACACATTCACTGCAAGCGAATGTGTTGTGCATTTCCCATGTTATCGGCTATGCTCGTAGAGCTGGGGCCGTAGGTCACGCTGGCATGGCATCAGGGGTGCGAATCTCCTCGCTTCGGGAAAACTCGGCTTACTTAATTGTGCAGCGAGCGGTGCGCGTATGGATTATGGATAAGTATGTATTTAAACTTCGGTCTTGCCACTATACTGTGAACTTAACACAACTTTTGGATTATAGCACAGGGTGTCATAATGGAGCACCCATTAAAAATCCTAATCGACTTTTGTAATCAACGATTTTATTATTATTGATAGGTATTAAAGCATATTAGTTAACAATGCTGTAAGTTACACTTACGCCCTTTTTCACCTAAGCTGCGCGAGACTTGTACCCCTTTTCAATTTCAATAGAAACACGTACAGTTATGGCTTTTAGACGTAAAAACGTGTAAAAACGGGATCCTATTACTAAGACTCCTCTGTCCGTCTGCATGTCTGTCACCAGGCTGTATCTCATGAACCGTGATAGCTAGACAGTTGAATTTATCACAGATGATGTATTTCTGTTGCCGCTATAAGAACAAATACTAAAAAGTACGCAACGGGCGACTCGCACTTGTCCGGTTTTTTTAAAGATGTGAATCATTTTTTTCCTTATAAAACTTGTTATGGATTTCTGTGGTCCGAAATAAATGATTTTTATGTTTTTATTTTGAAAGCAGTCAGACTCGCAGTTTATTTGTGTCCCTTTCTTTCCAGCCCCCGAGAGACCCTCCTCCTTGGCGCGGCACGTTCTTCGCCGTCAACCGCTTCAGCGCGTGCGCACAGAGCGTCTCCTTCCTCACGCTCGGCTCCGAGCACTGCCTCCATCTCGACGTCTACACCCCTCCAGCCACCAGCCCCAAGCTACCAGTCCTGGTCTTCATCCACGGAGGGGCCTACTACTACGGCACTAAAGCACACTACGATCCTGAGTATCTAGTCACCAAAAATGTTATAGCTGTCATTATCAACTATAGAGTCGGAGTATTAGGTTTCTTATGCTTGAATGGAGTCGCTAATTTAGGCTTGAAAGACCAAGTTGCGGCTCTAAAGTGGATAAGGAGGAATATAGCTGCGTTTGGAGGAGATCCGGACAATGTGACGATAGCGGGACAGAGTGCAGGCGCTAGTGCAGCTGCTATGCATTTACTCTCGAAATCTAGTGATGGGTTATTTCATAAAGCTATCTTTATGAGTGGAACCCCTTTAAGCCCTTGGGCGTTTAACTTGGAGCCGTTAAAACCAGCTTTTGAAGACGCTAGTAAACTCGGTCTAGTCAAAACTGAACAAGACGTATACAACACTTTTATAAACGCGACATTGAAAGATCTATTGAAAAGCACGCATGATAGATCAGTAAGCACCAGATATTTCAAATATTCTCCATGTATGGATGTCAATTTTCCAGACTCCTTCTTTTGGGATGCTCCTTACGAAGTCATTGGGTCTGAATCTTTTAGGCCAATCCCAATGATTCTAGGATACGCCGAAGTCGAAGGCATGTTGTTCTACGGACTAAACAGCGATCGGGATTTTCAAGAATGGGACTCAAAGTTCGACCAAAGACTACCATCACTTTTCTCCTTCTGTTCTAAACTAGAGAAGAGAAAGATAGTCAAGAAACTACGCACATATTACTTTGGGGGTAAGAAGATTAGCAGTAAAAACGTGAAAGGTGTAGTGAACTATTATTCAGACTGGATCGCTTATGCATCAGTGAATGCGTTCTCGAAACTGATGGTGGATAAATCAGTGCCTGTGTACAATTACATGTTCTCGTACGAAGGCGGCCGGAACTTCGCTAAGGGGCTGATCGGGTATAAGGCAGGGTTGAGAGGCGCGTCGCACTCTGATGACATCTTCTACATCTTCAAGCCGGCGGGGCTGGGGCTGCCGGTGTCGTCAGAGGATAGACTGTTCATGGAGCGACTGACTACTATGCTGGCTAACTTTATGAAGTTTGGGTAAGTTGTGTAAAATCTTAAACCCGCTTCTGACTTAGTGCGTGAATCGAAATGTGCGAGAAATTGAGGAGCATGTTGTCTTCTTCTTCTTCTTCTTCCTGCCTCTGTCCCAGTTCATCTGGGGTCGGGCCTCCTTGTGCATCGGCGCCAGGATATTCTATCCCGGGTTGTCACTGGTGAGAGCTTCTGGGCTTTCAAATCCATGCATGCATGTTGTACCTCTGCTTATTTAATTTGCGCCTTTTATTTAACAGTTTTCTGTGTGGCAACAAAGACAGTGCACAGTGGAAGCATTATATATATCACCTAATTAAGATCGTTTCATGATTTGCTGCCGATCAGTCAAAAGTTCCTCGAAATTCATAAATAAAACTATTGGATACGGATGGATAAATTTTTATCGATTTTGCGAATGATTTTCTTATGGGCCACGCCTCGGGCCAACGATATTTACTTTTCATGGCGATGCAATCACAAGTTGTAAAACACAAAGTCACAAACCTAAACATGTATTACGAAACAGCAGTGCGCAGACGCGGTAATGATACTGCAAACTGCCTTGCGCAAGTTTACCTACGATGTGGTCAGCTGCATAGACATAATTATCATATATATTTAGACAAATAATTAGGTATGTTGGCTTATACCTACTCTCAGCGTGCCCTATGACACATGACACGATCTGCTGGTAACTTTGAGGGCTTACTTATGCAAAATATTCTTACCGGGAAAAATTAAATTAAAAGTAGGCACCTACTTACACTTGCGATCAAATGTAAAACCCACATATGTAGTAGACATACTCATTCCTACAAAAACTAAAACAATAGGTATCACTTGTTCATTAAGGTTGACAGTGAATTTAAATAGGTAATTAAAAAGTAGAAATACTTTCCAAATATCTATACTAAGACATAGTCATATTATATAAGAGTTTCTGGTTATTATTAATTTCATTTCATTCACAAGCAAGATTTACATTTACATTTTTTTATATTTAATTCTTTAATTCAGATAAATTTTATCTATAGAATTGTTAGTTTGGCTTATGACTATTACGAGCAGTAAGCCCTCAAACGCAACCAAGTTGAATCAACCCCCAAAGAAAGGCTTATTGTTTTAGCAGTTTTTTTATTATTTAAAACGTTATAGGTAGGTAGCGTAAGATATTCGACATGTGCCTAAGTCATACCTAACCAAAACCTATTTTTCCAGCGACCCCACCCCCCACCGGACTCCACTCCTCCCAGTACTCTGGCCCCTCGCCAACGCATCCCTCAACCCGCCCACGTTGCGCCTGGACAGCCAGTTCACCGTGATACCCGCTCCAGAGTCGCATCAAGGACGTTTACTGTTGAAACTGCTGTGCCGGTACGGTCAGAAAGGGTTCGTGCCTTGTGAGAGTGAACAGCTTTGTGGAAAAGAGTAGGGATATCTTTGGTACAGTGGATGTCAACCCATTCATCGTGATACCCGCTCCAGTCGCACCAGGGTCGCCTGGTGTTCAAACTGCTATGCAGAGTCCCCTTATGGGCCTTACGGGATGCCCTTATGGGCAGAAAAACTCGTGAAAGTGAACAAGTTTGTATAATAGAGTATATTTTGTATTATACATTGAATCCCACCATGTTATGATGACGTTTGCGCCTGGGTAACATTCGCCGTGACCCAGGTACCAAAATGACGTCAAATGACGTCATTTTGCTACCTGGGACCCGCTCCAGATTCGCACCAAAGTCGACTGTTGTTTAAATATGGACAGTACAGTTGTGTGCTCTGTGGGATTGAATAACAGTGTATCCACCCACAGAACTACATTGAACGAACGACCGCGCCAATGTTGCGCCTGGGCACTCAATTCTCCGTGATCCCCTCTCCAGAGTCGCAACGAGGTTGCCTGCTATTGAACCTGCTGCGCAAATATAAATAGAACGTTGTACCATGCAAGACTGAAAAAGTTTGCGGAAGAGAAAAGGATCCAGTACCACTTATCCCAGTATCATGAGATCTGTGAGCCAAAACAACAACGGTGTGGTACGGGTGCTCGTAGGCAACCAATCCACTGTAATACCTATTTCAGTCGCGCCAAGGTTACCGGCTGCGAAGACTAATGTGAAAACAGTAGCGGGGGTAAATAATAAACACAAATTGATTTAATTTGAATTAATCCAACGTTTGTAATCTTTTATTAATTAAATACCTTCTAAGTAAGAGAGCAAGATTAACTAGCATAAGTAAGCACCTAGATACATTTTCATAATAACTATTTAAGTAATTATAGGTAAGTACTCATTCATTCCAACTCTAGCTATAGTATTCTTAATTTCTCCTCAAACTTCAAACTGAAGTAGAATATAAAGTAGGTAGAATAGGTAGTTAAGCAAAATTCTGTTTCTTCGCTATCAAAGCTTCTCAAAGTCCAAACGAGCTAGTCCTTCGTAGTTGTCCGTGTGTAACACAAACGAGCACGAAATAAACTACAAATCCGCAAACACGCGGGTCCAACAGCCAACAGTCTGCGATTTATAAATATGCAGATCAAATATTAAAAGGAGAGCCGCAAGATGATCCCGGGGCGCGCGGATACTAGCGCCTCAGACGCGAAATTCGTCTGATGTCTTTGAAATATATATCATAAATCATTTATTTCGTGATAAACTTACATAGTATATGTAATATTCCTATATATTTTCCTCGCAAAAAATGCCGATCATCAAATAAAAAGCAGAGTGTATGAGAGTGTATGTGTGTGTGTGAGAGATGTTACGCCTGTGGTCTCAAATAAAATGGGTTGTTTTAATTAACTTTCTGCTTTAAACTACAAAAGGTGTAAATCACGGACATAATAGGTAGATTATAAATATTATACCGTATAATGGGGTGAGTAGGTTTCGCGGGGAGAGTTGGGTTATGAATGGGGAGAGGTTTGAAAGAGGGGTGAGATGGGTTTTTAGGGCTACTGCTACAAAAATAATGTATTCCAATTTAAAATGGAGCTATAGTAATACTCATAATAAAAAAAAATCGATCCAACAATCTTCCAAAATCACCTTTGTATGAAAATCCATCTCACCCCAATTACGAGGGACTACGGGGTGAAGTGGTTTTTCCTGTTTGTCGCCGAAGTTATGAAATGGAACTACCCAAAATAAAATAAAAACTAAAGTATAAACAACGTCCGGAACACTTATTATATACACCTTATTATACAGTTTGCATATTTAAAAATAAAATGTTATCGAGGTTTGAATCTTTTGCTCCTACTCACCCCATTTTACGGTAAGGGTTTTATCGTGATAAAGCTTCGTTATGGAGCAAATCATGTCTAGTAAATAAATAAATAAAATAAATAAATATTATAGACATTCTTACACAGATTGACTCAGACAACGATATATATAATATATAAATACTTAAATACATAGAAAACACCCATGACTCAGAAACAAATATCTGTGCTCATCACACAAATAAATGCCCTTACCGGGATTCGAACCCAGGACCATCGGCATCACAGGCAGGGTCACTACCCACTAGGCCACACCGGTCGTCAAAAATATCACATCATAGTGATTTTAAACGATTCAGGAACCATTCGCGTTAGCTGATCGACACAGGTTACTACATTTTTACTATAATTTCATAGAAGTTTGACGTTGAAAATAACACTTGCACCGTGCACGTCTGTACTATAAAAATTGCTGCAGAGTTATCTTGGTCTGACTCTACCTACTTATTTTTTTAACTTAATATACTTACATTTATATACCTATTGTAGGTATGTAATAAACCAAAACAGTCGAACATTTGTAAATTAAAAAAATGGTACATTTGTAATTAATAAAATGGATTTATTTTTATTATTTAAAACAGCCGCTCTGGCGTCGACCCTCTTTGGCCGCCCCGAGCGCTGCAGCGCGGCATCGTCTCAGAATAAATATTCAATGTTTTCATTCAATTTCTGCCGGACCGCTATCGCAACAAGATACCACGTGCGCGTTTTATTCCCCGCTCCTGATATACGGACAAGGAACTTTGCTCAATACCCAACTTTGCCAATACGTGCAGTTTTGACTGCGTTTCCGGATGGTTTCGTATGATGCATGAGTGGAATGAGATTTTATTAAGGCTGGCGAAGCGAAGCATGATACCGTTTATCGGCAGTTTGAAGCAAGTGTTTAAATGATAAATTATATGATTATGATTCTACAGTATAGCCTCCTTGATCTGGAACCCATGTTACGGTCGGTATTGGATTAAATATAATAGATCAGTTTATTAGTACCGTCAAATGGGGTAACTGCAACGATTTTGATAGCATACGCAGTGCAAGTGTTATTTATACGTCATAATTTCATAGAAGTTTAACGTTTAAAATAACGCATTGCGTGTGCTATCAGAATCGTACTTATCTTGGTCTAACTCTAGTAGTTTTAAGTGTTTTTATGTACCTACCTCCTAACATAGGGTTAAGTTTTCTTGTTATTAACAATAATATGGATCATCTGGTCTGAAATAAACGAATTATATTTTAACATATTTTTTGTACCTAACATGTTTTCTTTTTATCTACCTAATAGACCTATATCTGCCTTTATATCCTTACATACAATAGCCATCTTCGGGCGCACGAGCGCCGAGCAAACTAGGAGTCAATTATTATGAGTCAGTTATGCTGTACAACTATTAAAAAAAAAAAAAAAATGGTCGCCATGGCCGAACTCGGCTGGAAGGATCATCATCATCACATACAATAATAAAATATAAGTATGTATGAGGTACATATACTAATATAATTGTATTGTAAAAACTGAGTCAGGAATAAAGGCTATTTCAATTCAATTCAATTCATGTATGAGGTACAGTGGTCAGGTCTCTACTGTTTCCCATAAAGTTTTAAGTCACAATGTATTGTTTGTCCGCATTTTCGTTAATTAGTCATAATTTATTGACTCAGAAACGCGTAACTTTTCAGGATTGCCATAAAACAAACCTAATCTAACCTATCTATAGGATAACCTAAAATCCTGAAAAGTTAACGGTTGCTGAATTATGAGTATAATGACTAATGATAATCTGACAATCATTACATTATGACTTTCATTAATTATGTTAAATATGGTTAAATAAATGCACCCTACAGTGGTTACTAATGTCACTACGAACTACGTGTGAAAATCTAGGTATATTTTAAAATCGTTACTGCTGGGGTATGATATTACGATATTAGCTGAGGCGTATTTTGCCCTATGGCCAAAGGGGGCCCTGGCCCGGGGCTGCAAGCGGCGATTACGCAAAACGAACCACATAACTTTAAAGGCGGATAATTCTTAACATAGAAATTCAAAATTCAAAAATTGCTTATTATTTATATTATTTAATTATAAAATTAAAATTTAAGTTTCAAAATTAAATAAATTATCACAATCTGGCTAATAAGCAAAATATTTACCTCACTTATTTTCCAATTCACAAGACATTTCAACATTCTGCATATCGAACATGGAGACTATATAAAGGAGCCAAATCTCTATGTATGAAAAGTGTCCATCAAAAAACAGTAATTAGGCGGCGCCACCATACACCGAAATATTACCAAAAACAACCTACGTAATTTGGTCGGGTTATTTATTGCCTTATGTCCTTATTGCCTTATGTCCCAGAGCCTAACTAGCGCCATCAGAGAGATTAGGAACTATTATTTAAAGCTAAAAGCGATCACTTTTGCAACAATTCTGCCTTAAGAGATTGGCATCCTTTCTATACCATCCATAATATCGAAGTTCCGTATGTCAATATTTCCTAAATCTAGACTAGTATTTTGCTCTGTGCCTATTTTTTCTGTATGTTTCTTATTCTGTATTAAATGTTTGATAACAATTATATATAAATTGATAAATTCAAAGTATGTCAATAAGATAAATAATAAAAACAATGAAAAAGTGTTTTCAAAATTACCTAGGTGATGGAATTACCATAATGCACCTTATCTAGGGCAGAATTCAAACATTGAGCTACCGAAATATTATGTGTCATTAAACTGACAAAATTACAATGAGATCGCAATCCAGCTCGATTTAATTTTATCGCCCTCCATATAAATTATCGATAGCTCCCCGTGCGTGCGCCAATCATTTCCCTTTCTTTATCGACTTTATCCATAACTATTACTGCACCAATTAACATAATTATTCAATGAGTCGCTGTCTTTATACTTTATACGATATTATTTCACGTGTACAGCAGGGCAGTGATCATTAGTAACAACGGGGGCCTTTTTCATCTGTTACCACTGAAAACAACTGAGATAATAATCCCAGTAGTTACTTGAGTCGCTTGAGTTACATGATTTACCGCCATAGATTAGACGGGGACAACTGAGAATAATTTATATGAAAACACAGGTATTCCCGGCGCGGACAAATAGGAACACAACGAATTTTTTTTCCCGCTTTATCAGTGGTAACAATTTGGCGGTAACAGGTAGGAATAGCCCTAAAATCATGGTTCATGGCAATCATGGCATATTTTCAAAGGGGGAGTAATTTAAGCGATAAGGCTTGTCATAAAATTATTGTAATCACCATATTGGGGAGCCGTTATTCTAATTCTAATGGTTTTATTAGTCATAGCGTGAATTCTGACTATTGAAAGGGATAAAATTGGTAATCAATTATACTTATGAAAGTTATGAATTATATTATTCATTCAGCCATATCGTTAAGGCTTCCAAACTAATGTTCGAATCGAAACCTGACCACAGATAAAATAATAGTACTAGCACAGTCTCTGCTGAGAATGATTGAAAACAGAAGGGGAAACATGTTGGGGCACCTGATACGGCACGATACTTACATAAAGTCTATAATAGAAGGAAGAATAGAAAAAAGGAGAGGCAGAGGAAGACCGAGACGTGCGTTTTTGGACCAAGCCAAGGAGAAAATCAACGTAGTGACGTATCAGGAGCTCAAAACAGTGGCAGAAAGAAGAACGGAGTGGCGGCTACTCCACCGACAAGAGCCAGGCTCTTAAGAGTTATGATGATGAGCCATGAATCTAGTATAACTGGATCGGTCATGAGGGGTGGGGGTAAATGACCGAACGGGATAGTCTTATGTATCTTTCAGTAGGAGTAGCAGAGAAAGCGCTGTTATTGTTTGTCCTTGTCATAGTTTCACTTTTCCACCGCTGCCACAACCGAGGTTGTGGCAAACAAATAAGTACGTGACATGTCATGTTTGTTCGTTGCTTGTTTAATTATCGTTGTTTTGTATGAAATTGTGCTTTCTCTTATGAAATATAGTGATGGTTAGCGTTTTGAATGGTTGAACTTTGATAAAATACTGGTGAATTGTTCTGTAATCGGCTGTAATAGCCGCTCTGAGCAAAAATATGAGATCATAACCTTTCACACGTAAGTACGGTATTTTACACCTTGCTCTAACGCAATATGTGAGAATAACATCGTAAAATTACGTTACACTCAAAGCAATGTAGAATCAAACGATTTCAATAAAAATATCACAATTATTTACGTAAATTAACAAAACATTATTTGTAAAATTATCCGCCCAAATTACGTAGGTAGGTAGGAGTCTGAGGTCAGCCATTTTTAAACTTCTTCTTAATTTAGCTGCATAACAATCATGTTAGGGATACCAGATGAAAATATCATAATTTTATGGGTAATTTTGACCTCGAAGTTTTTTTGTACTTCTAATTCCAAAAAATAAATAAACAAATGTTGTGAAGATTAAATGTGGTGTACATTAATTGGTGTGATTGCGATTTGTGATTTCTTTAAATTAAAACCCATAATACATTTTATTTTACGTTTTATTTACTAAACATGTTTAGTTTTGTACCACCTGCGCGAATTATAGGAGGTATATCATTGTTTATACGCCTAAAAAGAACGGCCCATTGACATTTTATTTAACAATTTTTTAATACCGTCAAACAAGCTAACTTTGCCTCCAGGGTAATCGCCCCAACGTGATATCAAATAAATTGGGGTAATTTTTACCAATATGGTATCCCCACGTTTATGACGTCATCTATGTCTATCCCTTACGGGCGCACGCGTATAGCTGGTCTATGTAATGCTAGGTCTATGTGATGAGCACAGAGTATTACCACAGACAATATAACTCCGTTACGGAGTTATATTGTCTTTGGTATTACACATACTGGTGCATTGTCTAAATAATATAGAAATTCAAACTTTTTGCTGGAGTCAGCCCTGCTAGGAGCAGTGTGCCCGCTAGACGGGCTCTTTGGCGTAGCTTTTTGTCATTTGTGACGTTTTAAACCAAAAGGTACCACATACTTACTTTTTGGGTACCACGTTGTCGCTAGTCGATAAGGTTGATTTCAAATTAAAGCTTTATGGAAATAGCGCCTTATTGACAACCGACAAAAGTACCCTTTTGATTGAGAATGGCATATTTATGGGTAATACCTATATAGTAACCCGCCTAGCCTAGTTACCAGACCAGAGTACCTGAGTAAAAGTAAAAGTTACTTGCGCCCACTAAGGCGAGTTCCTGGCAGTGAATGTGTTAAGGATTCAGGGGTTAATAAAATGCTGCAACGCCGTTTAAACACAATATATTATTAAAAAAGAAAACAATACAATATAAGAACAATATTGTGGATCATTTACAGTCCCGGCGGCGGCGCGTCGCACGGCACGACACGGACACGACACGACAAGCGTACAGTACATACAACACGCTGATATATACATGAAGCTTCGTTATACATAGTTACAAGTTTACACACAAAGCTAGAGGGCGTTTTTAGAGATAGGTTTTATTATTATTTTATGTTTTGTAAATGTTATGGTTATTTATTTATAATTGGAGAAAATAAATCGAATTTAACCAGTAGGAGAGATCATGATCCTTTAATATCATACTAGTCACTATGTATACTATTCTTGCTGTCTGGATGGATGTCTGTCCCTGTGTATGCTTAGATCTTTAAAACTACGCAACGGATTTTGATGCGGTTTTTTTTAAAAATAGATAGTGATTCAAGAGGAAGGTTTATATGTAGGTATCAGCATTGCACCCGTATCTCTAACTGCCAAGATTAGAACAGTAAGAACTATATTACTTTGTTTGTTGGCAACTATGATTTATTAGCAAATTGTTGTAGTTATAATTTCGAGATGCTAGTCCGACCGACAATGACATTGATTGCTGTCGTTTTTCTATTCTTCCAAATACAAGATACAAGACATTTATTGGTAAAAGTTAATGTTTTACAGGTCAGTAAAATAGGTAAATATAATGTAATAGCTTTTAAAGAACGTAAATTAAGATAACAAATAAAATATACGAGTATTTTGAAGTATAAATAACATTTCCAAAGGTCTAATAAGAAACTTTCTAAAAACGCCCCAATTTATTGCTGGTTTCGATCTCTGCAGCGCGTCGCCGCCGCCGCCGCCGCCCCCGCCCCCGCCCCCGCCCCCGCCCCCGCCCCCGGAGCAGCCGCGACATCGACATCGACGCAGAGCGGAATAGCCCCCGCGGTACATCGGGAAACCATGCGCCTGCGATATATGACGCGGAGCGAGGGCAGCACTATACTAAGCATATACACGCGGGATTCTGGCGTACCATATAACTATGTTAATCTTGGCGGGGCTCGCGTCTGACTTAAGGTAATAAAGCGATTTCTTTAAGGTTGAATAATATTTTCTTATATAAACAATTGAACGTCGCTTAATTAGTTAATTCATATCTATTATTGCAAATTGAGAAGATACAAATTAGTGTAAGCTTAGTTTGACAAATATAGAAACTATACGATAGCTTACTACCACTTTAGATGTTATTGACGTTCAAAAGGATAACGTATGTACGTATGTTAATATACTTAGCTATTCTGGGTTTTATAAAAATTTATACAAACAAACAGACCCAGCCAAAGTACGATTATTGATTACACATTTGTTTTAATTATTAACTATCGTTATGAACACATTTCATAGGTATTCGTAGACAGATATGAGACCGTTAATTTATAATCACGCATATCTCAAAATATGTATGAAATAAGCCATTGTCATACCGTTCGCATTTATTTAGACATAAAAAACATATTTTTACATACATCAATTGATACAAATTGAAATTAATCGTTAGAAGCGCCAGTGATATTGACCCATTTTATGTTTTAGTCTTATATTTCGGTGTTAATTTACATAACCATATGATATATAAATGAAGAAAACGCCTCACTATTTCACCGACGTTAGGCCCCGCCCGCTCTATCGCTGCTTTATTCTACGCTCTGTCCTTCTCTTGTTAAATATATCTTTACACTATGCACGTACAGCCGGACGCACAACGCATGCAGTCACATTGGTGCTAATATTACAAACAAAAACTGATTATGGCAAACTAAGTTATACTATTGTATTCTCATTCAACTTTATTTTAACCCCTTAATGACTCAGTTTCATTGGAGGATTTCCCGAAGGCGGTATAACGACTAGTGAAACTCACAAGTCGATAGTTCCGACTCCCCGCGGGCGGTAAGGCGGTGTAACGACTAGTGAAACTCATAATAGCAAGCGTTTTAGAAATCTCCCGCACCCCGCATGCGGGCCCTATCGACCAATTAAAACAGTTCCCCGAATGCGGGCCCTATGGCATACATTTTGGAAATCACCCGCACCCCGCATGCGGGGCCCTATCGACCAATGAAACTGAGCCATAAGTCAAATGGACGATATGACGACGAAATAAAACTTCACACACATATGTAAGTTGTGTGACAATGCGATATTATGGTACCATCGAAGTGGTTTGATGGAGACAGAAGGTGGCCATAGGAACTCTGTGGTAAAACAACGCAACCTAATTGTGTTTGGGTTTGATAGAATTGTCTCGATGAGTGCCTGTTGAAAGAGAAGTGCAGTCAGCAATAAGCTTGTATCAAAAATTAAATTTTTGTCAAAAAACTTATTTATTCGTCTTTAGCTTTTATAGAAATGATGTTTAAGTTGTAAACGCGACTGCAGCGTTGTGCGACTGGGAGTTGCGACTGGCGCTCGCCAGTCTATACCTACGCATAAAACTTATACAAAAATTGATTGACGAACCAACAATATGGACCAACGCTATTATTTATTATTACAAGGAGGCTGCTGGTGAATCTAGAATAAGTAATCTGGACTTGTAGAATTTGTAGCCTATATAAGAGCTGCTGTTAGGGTAAATTCAAAGAAATCTCATTTTATCTCAAAATCAACACTATAATGAAAAATAATACAGCTTTTTTACATCCACATGTGTTCTCAGGCAAATGGTACCACTTTCTCGGATATCGATATCTAATTTTTCTGTCAATAATTTTGACAGCAAAAAGTTACCTCTTCCCGATACATGAAATAAAATGTGCAGTGTATTGATATTTGTACCAACTATTAATATAAAATATGTTAAAATATCTCACGTATCACCAATTCTAGATTCACCGTAACCAGCGCAGTCATTATTTAAAAATAAACCACATCGATCACTCGTACTCGTAAAGTCCTTCACTCACTTGTTCACTTCACACGTCACTTAAGGCATTGAGTGTGCGTTAATTCGTTAAGGTAAATTGATCTTTATTTACAAAGTCACTCGGCTTCTTCTCCCCCGCACGTCACATTGTCCACGCCTGAGATTGCATATTGAAGTAAAAGTTTTTGTTTAAATTTGCAGAACAAATAGTTCTATCCATAATTTACTGTTTTTTATAGGCCTTTATCGGTTATATCGGAGCGGCCGAGGTGTTCACAAATATCTGAACTGAGAGACTATTAAAAAGACGTTAAAGTGCGTTTAGATATTTTTGAGAACCTGGGCCGCTCCGATATATGTGATGGCGACTGAACGGGTTGAAAGTATGTAGTTATTTTTTTATGACAAAAAAAACTGTTTTTCTGACAAAGATTTAAATTAATAAATCAATTTTCCAAAGATACCGTCATATACATATAGCTTTCACTTTCATAAATCTGACTTGCGCTTCTTTCTTTGTTAATTTTCTCTGATGAAAGTATATTGTAATTATGAGGAATGAGATAGCTAAAGAGTTATGTAATGTTTCCTTGGGCTATAATAATTTTATTGTCAGTTCAAAACCTTCTTTCTTTTACCAAACTACAGGAATTTCCAATTAACATTTTTTAATGAATTTTCTTAAAAAACTTATTTTGGCTACGTTTTTGATCAATTGTATGACTCCGGAAGGCCTATTTCTATTTATTCCCACTCTTTAGCGTCTAATGGGAACAATTAACACATGCGGCAGGGGCAAACGGGAAGAGGTTTAAAAAATTGTGTCGCTTTTACTACATTATGCAATCGAAAGTAAAGTCGGCATTATATCGGAACGATCCAGTGTGTAATAACTTGAACACAAGAAGTGTTATTGAGCATTTTGCATCCTCCGAGAAAATCGTACTAACAGCCAAGTCAACAGCTAGGTACATGTGAAAAGTGTGACATTAATAGAATAATAGGTGTTATTAAACACTGGATCGTTCCTCACGGCCCTGATGGCCGCTACCGGGGAGGGGGGGCGCGGGGGGCGCGAGGGGCGCGGGGGGCGCGGGGGCGGCGCCCGGCTCCTGGAAACGAAAATACATTTCAAATTAGCGGACAGCTCGACCACATGCGGCTGTAGGTACCTGGGGAGTACAGTCAGTACACACGGGACATACCTGTCCGGCCGCGGCGTGCAGGTGTGGCCCCGGGCGGGTACAGTCAGCGGCGCAGGAGGGCGGGCAGGTCGGCGAGGGCGCAGTACACACGGGACATACCTGTCCGGCCGCGGTGTGTAGGTGTGGCCCCGGGCGGGTACAGTCAGCGGCGCAGGAGGGCGGGCAGGTCAGCGAGGGCGCAGTACACACGGGACATACCTGTCCGGCCGCGGTGTGTAGGTGTGGCCCCGGGCGGGTACAGTCAGCGGCGCAGGAGGGCGGGCAGGTCGGCGAGGGCGCAGTACACACGGGACATACCTGTCCGGCCGCGGTGTGTAGGTGTGGCCCCGGGCGGGTACAGTCAGCGGCGCAGGAGGGCGGGCAGGTCGGCGAGGGCGCAGTACACACGGGACATACCTGTCCGGCCGCGGTGTGTAGGTGTGGCCCCGGGCGGGTACAGTCAGCGGCGCAGGAGGGCGGGCAGGTCGGCGAGGGCGCAGTACACACGGGACATACCTGTCCGGCCGCGGTGTGTAGGTGTGGCCCCGGGCGGGTACAGTCAGCGGCGCAGGAGGGCGGGCAGGTCGGCGAGGGCGCAGTACACACGGGACATACCTGTCCGGCCGCGGTGTGTAGGTGTGGCCCCGGGCGGGTACAGTCAGCGGCGCAGGAGGGCGGGCAGGTCGGCGAGGGCGCAGTACACACGGGACATACCTGTCCGGCCGCGGTGTGTAGGTGTGGCCCCGGGCGGGTACAGTCAGCGGCGCAGGAGGGCGGGCAGGTCGGCGAGGGCGCAGTACACACGGGACATACCTGTCCGGCCGCGGTGTGTAGGTGTGGCCCCGGGCGGGTACAGTCAGCGGCGCAGGAGGGCGGGCAGGTCGGCGAGGGCGCAGTACACACGGGACATACCTGTCCGGCCGCGGCGTGCAGGTGTGGCCCCGGGCGGGTACAGTCAGCGGCGCAGGAGGGCGGGCAGGTCGGCGAGGGCGCAGTACACACGGGACATACCTGTCCGGCCGCGGCGTGCAGGTGTGGCCCCGGGCGGGTACAGTCAGCGGCGCAGGAGGGCGGGCAGGTCGGCGAGGGCGCAGTACACACGGGACATACCTGTCCGGCCGCGGTGTGTAGGTGTGGCCCCGGGCGGGTACAGTCAGCGGCGCAGGAGGGCGGGCAGGTCGGCGAGGGCGCAGTACACACGGGACATACCTGTCCGGCCGCGGTGTGTAGGTGTGGCCCCGGGCGGGTACAGTCAGCGGCGCAGGAGGGCGGGCAGGTCGGCGAGGGCGCAGTACACACGGGACATACCTGTCCGGCCGCGGCGTGCAGGTGTGGCCCCGGGCGGGTACAGTCAGCGGCGCAGGAGGGCGGGCAGGTCGGCGAGGGCGCAGTACACACGGGACATACCTGTCCGGCCGCGGTGTGTAGGTGTGGCCCCGGGCGGGTACAGTCAGCGGCGCAGGAGGGCGGGCAGGTCGGCGAGGGCGCAGTACACACGGGACATACCTGTCCGGCCGCGGTGTGTAGGTGTGGCCCCGGGCGGGTACAGTCAGCGGCGCAGGAGGGCGGGCAGGTCGGCGAGGGAGCAGTACACACGGGACATACCTGTTCGGCCGCGGTGTGTAGGTGTGGCCCCGGGCGGGTACAGTCAGCGGCGCAGGAGGGCGGGCAGGTCGGCGAGGGAGCAGTACACACGGGACATACCTGTCCGGCCGCGGTGTGTAGGTGTGGCCCCGGGCGGGTACAGTCAGCGGCGCAGGAGGGCGGGCAGGTCGGCGAGGGAGCAGTACACACGGGACATACCTGTTCGGCCGCGGTGTGTAGGTGTGGCCCCGGGCGGGTACAGTCAGCGGCGCAGGAGGGCGGGCAGGTCGGCGAGGGAGCAGTACACACGGGACATACCTGTTCGGCCGCGGTGTGTAGGTGTGGCCCCGGGCGGGTACAGTCAGCGGCGCAGGAGGGCGGGCAGGTCGGCGAGGGCGCAGTACACACGGGACATACCTGTCCGGCCGCGGTGTGTAGGTGTGGCCCCGGGCGGGTACAGTCAGCGGCGCAGGAGGGCGGGCAGGTCGGCGAGGGCGCAGTACACACGGGACATACCTGTCCGGCCGCGGTGTGTAGGTGTGGCCCCGGGCGGGTACAGTCAGCGGCGCAGGAGGGCGGGCAGGTCGGCGAGGGCGCAGTACACACGGGACATACCTGTCCGGCCGCGGTGTGTAGGTGTGGCCCCGGGCGGGTACAGTCAGCGGCGCAGGAGGGCGGGCAGGTCGGCGAGGGCGCAGTACACACGGGACATACCTGTCCGGCCGCGGTGTGTAGGTGTGGCCCCGGGCGGGTACAGTCAGCGGCGCAGGAGGGCGGGCAGGTCGGCGAAGGCGCATGCGCCGAGGCCGGCGCGCGACATGCGGCGCAGCAGCGCGCGCGAGTGCGCCACGCACGCCTCCACCGGCGACGTCCACTGCATGCCCATTGATTCTGGAACACCAAACATACGTTTTTTATGACTATGCTAAATTTTAAAAGTTCTGCGAGGTACGGTCCAATGTAAAAATATGGGTGACTTGTGAAGTTGAAGTACTGTGACTTATTTTTCAAAAGTGATTTTTAACACTTTACGTATACTGTACCTAATATGGCAGAGTTGAGCGCCTCGCACACCGCCTCGCGCCTCACGGGCTGAAGCTGCCAACCCACGGGGCTGTCCCATGGATTACTATACGCCAATAAACTAAACGCGTCCTGAAATTACAAACGAAAAAGCATTTAATTAAATTTCATACACATCATCGAAGACCTTCATCGTCACCACATTGAAATAGTCACAATATTCAATCAAAAATAAATTTAATATACATACTTCCAGCATGGCTTTGTGGTAGTTGTCCTGGCTCAGCTTCTGGCTGGCCGCGTACAGTTCGCGTCCGAAAGCGAGCATCCTCTCCACGGAGGCGCGGTTGCCGCAACCCTCTGCGTCTACACACGCCATCATGTTACAACAATGTCTAACAGTTATGGGCAATGATGCCGGAGAACGACGCAGTTTATATACCAAACTCCAAAGATTATATATTCAAAAATTTATTCTGCAAGTAGGCCTCACGAGCACTATTACATGTCAATGGATTAGTGAAGTTGGCAAGGGTAATAAAATCAGAATTATTTAGTGTAGGTTATAGGTCCAAGGTCAAGTTTAGTTTGGTGATTGACCTATTCAAGTTTTACTGATTGACACTTAATGCATGAATATTTACAATTAAGACAATGCTCCTACAAGTTAATGGTTGAAGACTGCGTCCTTCTCCGTTTTTTTATAGAAAATTATGGCCTCAAAATATTAACTTGAGACGAAATTGAAATGAGTTCGTGAATTAATGACGAGAAAAAATTGTCTTTAGAAGGTCAATCGTTTCGAAAGTGTGTTAACGTATAAGCTTTATTGTGAGCCTAAATAAATACTTGAGCGTCTAAAGATCACTACTGTTGATTTCAAAATTCAATTCTGATCTGAATGCATTTAAGCTTCGGATCTTCTTGGACCTAAGGGCCTTTTTGCCACAATGTCCATAAATATTATGTATGTATCATATGGTCACATTGCTCTGACTTCACTTCACAAGACAAGACACACATAGTCTTGAGATGAATTCCATTTTTAACATTAATTACAAACGGTGCAAGATTGGAGTTTATTAAGAACACTGATAAAACCGTGTTCCTGGACTTCCTGGGTTCAACTGTCACTGGTTAGCAAGTGTTATAGTCATTAGTCATGTCAATAATTCATACTGATTTGACATTTTTACTAATCTTACAAAACGCAGGCTAGTGTTACAAACGTCCATTATATCATATGTTAAAAAATCTTAATGTCACTTTAAGTAACATTTATCCTTCATATTACATTAGTCAGAATCAAAGATTCATTGATTCAAGTTGTGTAGTTTATGTAAAATTTGCGCTTCGAATTTGACAGCGAATGTAGATGGCGCTGTCAAAAGTTGAAGTTTGACAATTCACAAAACAGTTAACCCAGTGTCAAATTGTACCGGTAACTCCAGATTTAACCGGTTAACCCCAGGTTAGTGAATGGTGCAAGTGGCCCTTATACACTTAACGAATCTTTGATTAGCAGTGCCACAAAAATCAGATGTCGCTTTCACACTGTCACTTGTCTATAATAAAGTAAGAGCAACTCTTATACGAGTCTATATCGCCGCTATACTTACTCAGCCTCGTATCTGCAACACTCATTTGATGACAAAAACACCCGTATTCCGAATGAAAGAAAAGCGACATTTCCATCAAATGATTGTTGCAGATATGAGGTTGAGTAAGTATAGCGAAGATATGACATTAGTTCTAATAGACATTTGTAGAAACTGTGCAAGAAAATCAGTCGATCAGTGGATCGGAGGGTCGGCCGTCACACCCATGCTTGAGCCCCGAGACCAATAATATGATACAGTAGGAGTCGTATATAAGTAACGATACGTAGATATATATGAAGCGTCACATGCAGACGTACCTTCTAGCATGCTCGTCATATTCATATCGCTGTTAGTTGTCAACAATTAACTTTTTGAGTAGGTACCTACCGATAATAATTCATGCATTCAACTTTTATATAAGTGTAACTAAAGTTAGTATTTCATGTATGTATCAAGAATTTACGAAAAAGGACAAGTTTTGCTAAACCTAGAGTTGTGCCGTTCCCGGTAACATTGCCCATTTTGTATGGGGAATTTTACCGAACGAGAAATTTTCCCATACAAAATGGGGAATGTTGCCGGGGACGGCACAACTCTAGCTAAGCCAGTGTCAATAGCGCTGTTAAACATTTGCGAATCGCCAAACTTAATTTTTTTCATTTGAATCAGCACAGTTCAGCGTTTTTACTGTGAATACATCAAACATTCTTCGTTGTTTACACAGTAAATAAGAACGAATAGGTACGTTATGTATAAGAAATACCTAGGTCAGTCTAGGAGTATAGTCAGACGAAAGAATTATTACGGTATTGGTACCAACTTCATGTTACACGGATACAAGGAAGATTTCTTATATTCTTTAGATTTGTTTTTCCCAATAGGAAGTAAAAACCATGCAAAAACAAGTTTCAATTTACACATAGCCACACTACAAAAACCAAATCCAAGCAAATAAGTTAAAACTGATTTCATAAGTAAAATACTTACTTTCTCTTTCCAAGCTTAGAATACTTACGGTTTACGATTGACGTAAAAGAATGATATAATATTTGAAATATGGATACTTGGATGGACAGAAAAGGAGAATTACAGATAAAGATTGAGAGAGAAAAAGGAGTTATTAAAGATTCAACAAGGAATTAATGATGTACAAAAAATTAACCCTTCTACAAGCAATTTGTAGTCAAGATTAAGTAGAAATTTAAACATATAGCTCAAAGAAAAAGTTAGTTCAATTAATAAGTAAAGCAGTAAAAATACAATAAAAGAGAATATATATTTTAGAATAATTAGATTAAAGAGAGATGATATACATTAAATGTCATCATTCAGAAAGGAAAAGGGTAGGTTGGGACGATCCCTTCTAATTACCGTACCGTCGTACAGTAATATATTCACTTGTTCTAACATCATCATATTAATTGATCAATAGCAGACCTAATCTCAATACATTAAGATTGACGAAGGGTCAGTTAATAGTGATGGTATATCAAGTCAAATATTGATGGCATATAGTTCAAGGAATGACTGACGTCCATGAGAATCGTGAGGTTGAAGCGAGCCCACCACACCGAACCGCTTTTACGTGACGAGCGCAGTCACGTGATCATGTTAATCTTCATAAATGTACACGTTAAATTCGTCAGTATTTATGCGACCGTTCGTCAAATTTTAGTGGTTAAATTCCAAACCAACAAAAATGTGTCATTGTAGATTCCAAGTATTCAAAGATTAGTCACAAATATTCAAAGATATCTCGTAAATATTCAACGTTTAGTCACAAATATTTGATTACTCAAAATATTCGATATTTAGTCACAAATATTCAACAAAATCTCCCTATATTTGACAATCAGTCTCAAATATTCGAAAACTAGACTTATATTGACCGGGATATAGACCGTGATTACCTTTTGTATTATTTGTGAGCTCCCGATATTTCGACGCAGTTACATGCATCATGTTCACGGGTGACTGAAGATAGCGGGTGGGTGTCAAAGTTGTGTAGACAGCGCTCTATCTACCCTCATTCTTGCACGCATCACGGTCTATATCGCGGTCAATATAAGTCTAGTGAAACTAACCGTGAATAATTCAAAACTCTAATTCGAAAACTAGTCACAAATATTTTCCGATATCTCACAATATTCGACATTCAGTCACAATTATTCGACGATCAGTCGCACTATTCTAGGATCGGTCCCAACATTGAAGGCCAGACCACGTGACAGCGCCCGTCCCTCGTCGTCGATACCAACCCTTGTGGAAGTCTGGCATGAGCTGGTGCACGCTGGCCGTGACGCCGGGCATGCCCTTGACCGGCTCCGCACCTACAACCCACATAGCCCCGTCACCGTCACCGTCACCCCACAGGACCACAGGCCCACACCGAACCGGTCCCCCACTCCACTCCGTCCAGCCGGCGCATAAAGAACACAACCCTTCACTGTACTCTAAAGTAACCTAGTCAAATAGTATAAAGTGGCCAATGGCACTGGAGGTTGCACTATGAGACCGTGCTCGTTGGAGAGTCTGCCACCATTGAAAGCTTTAACTTGACTTTTCGCCAATATACAGATGCTGCCCCCTACAGTTCACGTGCGATCCTTTTTTTTAACACAACAAAGTGTTTAAACCGTTGAAGGTGGAGACCTTGAAAGCTCGACTATAAAGGGTTTTTTTTTATTTAAGCCCAAAGGAGGTAAAAATGAGTTTAAAGTTTTTTCTGACAATTCTAAAAATCCAGCGGAGATTAGTTATATTTTAGTATTTAGACACCATTTTGGGACTTAACATTACCAAAACCAATGACCTTGTATCTTGTTTTGTATGTTATCTAAGATACTACTAAAATCAGTTTGGTCGCCCAACCTTAATAGCTTGGTAAGGTGCAATCATCCCGCTTTTGTTCACTCGGATATATCGGAGCGGCCGTGGTGTTCACAATTTCTGAACACGCACTCTATCGCCTTGACAATAGAGGCGTGTTTAGACATTTGTGAGCGCCTCGGTCGCTCCGATATATCTGATGGCGACTGTACCAATTTCCAAATAATTTCTGAGAATGATTTTAATTACTTTTACAACGCGATCTCCAGTTGCTATTAATTAAATATGGACTAACTACTATAATACTATATATATATATATATATATTATTTGGAAACACGGAGGGCAAACGAGGCCGGGGACGGTCTCCAACTAGATGGAGCGATCAAGTAAAAGGGGCCCCATCCTCAACCAGCTTTTGCTCGGTCGTGAGAGACGCGATGGACAGGCACCGATGGAGGCAGATTCCAAGAACCAGGTGTGGAGCATCCACATCCACTGATGACCACGATCCTCAGTCATGAGGGAGCGACCACAGAGAGAGAACTATACTAATAACCCATGAACGGGTTGTCTTCTCGTGCGACGGCTGACGTACATTTTCCTTAGACCCCACGTATTGTCACATATTGACATTTATACAACATCAAAAAAGGTTTAATGTCAAGTTGTCACATTAGTGAGTCAAATCATCGTGCAGTAGGAGTAGGAGGTAAGCTCTGCGCAAAGGTTTTCGATACGAAACATTCGTTTCTTAAAATATTATTGTGGATAATGTATTTGGATAGGACTAGAGTATGTGCCATTCCCGGTAACATTGCCCATTTTGTATGGGGAATTTTACCGAACGAGAAATTTTCCCATACAAAATGGGGAATGTTGCCGGGAACGGCACAACTCTAGATAGGGCGCATAACGAGACTCGGAATCAAAAGGTAATAAACAGATTTATTAGTGAAGAATTCTTTGGGATGGATAAAACAGGAATCCGTCTTCTAAGATTTAAATATTATTGGACAAGGGTAGTTGAAAAATAAAATTATCAGACTAACTGATACCTAGGAGTTATAATATTTTAGGAAACCAACATCTTGTACCGGAACCATAGACGCAGATTAGCAAGCGAGCGATGATCCAGTAGCGTAAATAAATAGCATGCGACTAGGTGCGATGAGATGCTATAATGCGGTGCCAAGAAGCCAGGACTTTAACTAAACCATGCTAACTCGATACTATCACACGAGATATTAATAGTAGAAGAGGTAGAGTATAACGAAAATTCTTGAATCGAAATTGACGTAGGTCAAATTAGGTAATTTCAATGCCACTTCGCACCTTACCACAGTGGCAATCAATATGAAAGCCACTAGGAATCTCACATTATTCATGCTGATTCGCACGTACACTGGCATCAGAATGATATTTGAATAATTTGTGACGTTTTCAAACAAAAGGTACCACATTGTCGGTTGTCGATAAGGTTGATTTCAAATTGAAGCTATATGGAAAATAGCGCCTTATCGACAACCGACAATAAGTACCCTTTTGATTGAGAATGGCACATTTCATTTAGTTATAGTTCATCTCAATACATGTACGAACAAGTACGAGCGAAATTCACGATAAAATGAGATCAGTTAAATGTCATTCTGATATCAGTGTACGTTCAAATTGGCCTGATTGTAAGGGGCCCACTGACTATCAATCCGCCGGACGATATCGGCCTGTCAGTTGTTCGGAACTGTCAATTTTTTTGTTCTAACTGACAGGCCGATATCGTCCGGTGGACTGATAGTCAGTGGGCACCTTTACTGTGGCAAGATATGAAGTGGAACAAAAATAATATTCCTTGCCTGTTCATTTTGTGATCTCTGACTGTCAAAAGTTGGACAATTCAGTTACCACAAGACATATGGCGCCGTAGAGCGGTATTTACTTCAGCAATCAAACTCTAAAACAATACTTTTTCTTAGACTCTACATCTCCTCTACCATCAATTTTTTTTACAATTTTTACGGACTTTTGTTCCAAAGTCACGGTTTTTTGGATATTTGTTTCCAATCAATTTAAGCAGCGAACTGCATTTCAAGTTAAATATTTCTGTTTAAAATAAAATAAATAAAGATGATAAAACATATAAAACCATAATGTGGCATACATATTAATATGTTGGCCCTCACCATATAAAAATGTGGTTAATTATTATTTAACTATTTGATATTCACTTTATTATAACGGTCAGGCAAAACACAAAGCAACTAGCAAATAATAAAATAAATAATGTCGAATGTTATTATATGAATCTAACCAAATTGTATGTATGAATGGCGTGTAGTGCAAATAATTCATAATAGGAAATCAAATGCGGAATTACATACAAATAATAATGTACACATTAGTAATACATTGTTTATAATAAAAACATTGTAATTAATATTACTAGTATAAAATAATATCATTTTTTATATTGTAAAGTGTAATTCATAGATATAATAAATTTTGAAACCCTCTATATCACCCCCATTTTTGGGTATTTTTGAGTCGATTAGACCAGTTCGATCCCAACATACACATACTTTATTTTAGGTATGATTTATTCAACTGTTGACTGTATCCGTTCCTTTTCCGTATAAGGAATACATGGTTATAATTAGCTCCATGCATGAATTTATTTTTATTTTTGGATTCATAATTTATATCGTTGGAACACCGGAAATGATAAAAATACTTTTGTAAACCTTAACATTATTTTATTAAAAAAATATTTAAAATGTTGAAAATTTTTGAGCGGTTGAAACGCTCATAATTTTTGGCGCGAATTCGACAGAGCGTGATGACGTCACACGTTGGGCGGCCCAACTGACGTTTGCTACTAATGACACTAATCTGTCGAACGCGTGACGTCACGTGGCGTTTCGAGCGTTTCGCTCACTAGCTTTTCGCGGGCAAATTTTTGTACTTTTTATTTATAATTTTAAGTGATTAAATGGTAATTTAAAAACGGAAATGCATTTGTAACATGATATAACGGTAACAAACATCCGAATAAAACATATTTCGTTCAAATATAAACTTCATGCATGAGGCTAATTGTAGTCAATTTTCTTTTGCACAAAAAGGGCCTGTTTGTCATTGTTGTGTCAAACATATTTGTGCTATTTTCAACCAAAAGGGTACTTATTGTCGCTTGTCAGTAAGGCGCTATTTCTATATAGCTTCAATTAGAAATCAACCTTATCGACATGCGACAATGTGGTACCTTTTGGTTGAAAACGTCACATTTGTGCACGTACAGGTTACGTAATCCTTCAATGACGTATGTACATTTTACCTTGTTTTGTAAGGTAAATAAATCTAATTTCAAAACACACCTTTTTTGCTTCGTTTTTTAGGTCAAAGTGGTAGCTAATATTTAATGGAATAAAAGATGTGTTTTGATGTTAAATATCCTATTTAAGAGAAAGTAACAACGTATAAGATGTACCTATATTTGGGTAATTCCAACTATTTTAAAATGTAGGTTTGTTTCGAAAATCACCGATAAACATCATATCCATTATTGGAATTACACCAAATACACCTTCAATAATATTATCTGTCCCATGAATATTTATGAACTAAAATTGGTATATACGTAACTTCGTTGAATTTCGCGTTCCTTTTATGTAGCAGTGTCGGGCGAAATTAATTACTTGTGTAATTTAATTACTAATTGAATCGCATATAATTAAATTGTTTGTAATAGAATTACATGAAAATTCAATTACATGCAATTCAATTTACTATTGTAACGTGATTTTTCTCAAATATATCAATAAGTTATGTTTAGTTTTCATCGAGATTACTAGATGGCGCTAGGAGGCCACGAATTCGACGTAAACATTAATGATATTTTATGTTTTTTGTAGTTTTAAAATTCCAAAACCTTGTGTAATGTTTACTAGTTTTTATTCAAACAACGAATGTGCAAAATCAAGATTAATGTAAAATAGGAAATAGTATTTGTACACGGACTTTGGGTAGACACAGGGAGCAAGAAAGAGTTTCGCTCCTTCGAGTACGTGTACGAAAAAATTATGTGCGAAAGAGTCAGAGGCGACGAAAGAGACTCGGAGACGGGCCGCGACGCGCGAGTTTGGATACCCGCCCCGGCCTCCCCCGCCGCCCCCGCCCCGGCCTCCCCCGCCACCCCGGCCTCCCCCGCCGCCCCCGCCCCGGCCTCCCCCGCCACCCCGGCCTCCCCCGCCGCCCCCGCCCCGGCCTCCCCCGCCGCCCCGGCCTCCCCCGCCCCGGCCTCCCCCGCCACCCCCGCCACCCCGCCATCCCGCCGGGGGACTCGGTCACGTTTTTTTAGTGTTACGATATCGTATTTCAGTTTGTAGACGGTGGGCCCCCAGAGCATTAACTTTATTATTGAATTGTATGTTTTTGTCGGTTTTTTATGTAATAAAATATAAGTAAATATTCATGGGGCAGGAAATTCGCTATGCTAACAGTATCAGTAGGGTGGATGGTCCGCACTAGCGGCCCAGTATACGCACCGTTGGGGTCGTGCGCGTGCGCGTGCGCGTGCGCGTGCGCGGCGGGGTCGTGCGGGTCGGGCTCCGGCGACATCTCCACGTCCGAGTCCTTCCCCGCCCGAGACCCGCCCGAGGACACTCCTGCGAAAGAACATATATTATTTACAAGTCATTTCGTTAACATATTTAGCTCTGGACTAGTAGTCTCATTTCCGCATATTGCTGCGTCCCTGTCGTCTGTTCCTAAATTCAGAAATTTATATAAAGCTCTTAAGGAAGAAGAGAATATGTGGTAGTAACCGTTGGTGTGCCTGGGCGCGCGTAAGGTGTGCGAAATGACGGAGGTGGCCACGCCGTTGCTGGCGCCGTTCTCCTGTATAAAGCTCTCAAGGAAGAAGAGAATATGTGATAGTAACCGTTGGTGTGCCTGGGCGCGCGGCTGGTGTGCGAGATGACGGAGGTGGCCACGCCGTTGCTGGCGCCGTTCTCCTGTATAAAGCTCTCAAGGAAGAAGAGAATATGTGGTAGTAACCGTTGGTGTGCCTGGGCGCGCGGCTGGTGTGCGAGATGACGGAGGTGGCCACGCCGTTGCTGGCGCCGTTCTCCTGTATAAAGCTCTCAAGGAAGAAGAGAATATGTGATAGTAACCGTTGGTGTGCCTGGGCGCGAGGCTGGTGTGCGAGATGACGGAGGTGGCCACGCCGTTGCTGGCGCCGTTCTCCTGTATAAAGCTCTCAAGGAAGAAGAGAATATGTGATAGTAACCGTTGATGTGCCTGGGCGCGAGGCTGGTGTGCGAGATGACGGAGGTGGCCACGCCGTTGCTGGCGCCGTTCTCCTGTATAAAGCTCTCAAGGAAGAAGAGAATATGTGATAGTAACCGTTGGTGTGCCTGGGCGCGCGTATGGTGTGCGAAATGACGGAGGTGGCCACGCCGTTGCTGGCGCCGTTCTCCTGTATAAAGCTCTCAAGGAAGAAGAGAATATGTGGTAGTAACCGTTGGTGTGCCTGGGCGCGCGGCTGGTGTGCGAAATGACGGAGGTGGCCACGCCGTTGCTGGCGCCGTTCTCCTGTATAAAGCTCTCAAGGAAGAAGAGAATATGTGGTAGTAACCGTTGGTGTGCCTGGGCGCGCGGCTGGCGTGCGAGATGACGGAGGTGGCCACGCCGTTGCTGGCGCCGTTCTCCTGTATAAAGCTCTCAAGGAATAAGAGAATATGTGGTAGTAACCGTTGGTGTGCCTGGGCGCGCGGCTGGTGTGCGAGATGACGGAGGTGGCCACGCCGTTGCTGGCGCCGTTCTCCTGTATAAAGCTCTCAAGGAATAAGAGAATATGTGGTAGTAACCGTTGGTGTGCCTGGGCGCGCGGCTGGTGTGCGAGATGACGGAGGTGGCCACGCCGTTGCTGGCGCCGTTCTCCTGTATAAAGCTCTCAAGGAATAAGAGAATATGTGGTAGTAACCGTTGGTGTGCCTGGGCGCGCGGCTGGTGTGCGAGATGACGGAGGTGGCCACGCCGTTGCTGGCGCCGTTCTCCTGTATAAAGCTCTCAAGGAATAAGAGAATATGTGGTAGTAACCGTTGGTGTGCCTGGGCGCGCGGCTGGTGTGCGAGATGACGGAGGTGGCCACGCCGTTGCTGGCGCCGTTCTCCGCCAGCGCCGCACCCTGAAACACGAAACACGATATTTTCTCCATTACGCTGTTCTAAAACATATTCTTTTTTAATACAAATCATACGTTAAGTACATACTTGTTATGCAACTTTTAAGAAATAAAATGTCACACCCTCCCGGTTATCTACAAAACTTAACATGCGTTTAGATGTCTATTCTTTTATTGATGATATAAACTCTGACCACACCAAGTTTGCACATACGATTCCCAGAGAAACGTCATACTTGACGTAAACCTTGTCATGAAAACTTTGCGTGGTCGGACTTGGCTCGCATTTTCGTAAAATTTGACTCACGGCCTCCCCCTGCTCCGTGCCGTTAACCATCTCCACGAACTGCCTGCACTGCAGAAGAAACAGAAGCTCCTTCTCCCGCTCCAGGAGTCCCGGGTACAGTTTCCGAGTGAGTTCCACCGCTTCGCCGATGCGACCCGATAACACTAACTTCGATACTTCTGTAATACAACAATTGTCACTTAAATCTTTATATTATCCAAAATTTACATCACTAAGGAATATGGGAGGTCCAGCACCTGGCCCGCGTTGAGAACGGAAATTTAGTCTTGACACAGTAGACACATCCCTACAAGTTCACACTGGCTTTCGTGGCCCTTCAGATGGCATACATAATTTAAGAATTGTTGGAGTTACAGCTTTCTGTCAATTAATTATCAGATTGCCTTCTAACTGCAGTCCCTCCAGCTCATGAAAGACGTTGTCCCTTGCGTAAAAACGCTGCTTTAAACATCAGTCAAGATAAAATATATATAGAGGTAAAGAAGGGATGTTGGTCTATATGTTTATTATTATATACGAATGCACAGGCAGCTTAAAATAGCTAATACGTGCATATCAATGTCCTGCACTTGTGTTTTGTCCATTCGTAAAATGTTTGTCGAGTCTGTTTTTTAAGGAGTTCACTAAAGGCGCACTGATTACGGATTCGGGCAAACTGTTCCACACTTTCATGTTTGTATGACATTGGATGACAGGATGCGCTATGCATCTCTATATATTGGGACATCGCTATCCAGATGCGTAACTCGGTCTCACTGACATACCGAGGCGATATGACAAGTGCGTTACTCACTCTGTCTGTTCCTAATGGACTGTATGTCTTCTTGTATGGGCTGTCCGGTGGCGCGGGAGAAGGCGGTGGCTGTGCTGCAGTACCCGTGGTGCACCAGGTATGTGGATACCATCCTGCAATGTTCAAATAAGCTAAGGAATATAGACGTATTCGTGACGATACCGAACTATCTATATACACAAAAATTTAAAAGACTGGTTTTAGGCATAAGAGCCTTTAGCAAATATGTTGAATTTTTGACCGCTTCTACCAAGGTGAGTTGAAGAAGTGACAACGTTGATGGTGGGTAGGGCGTATTGTTTCTAAAAGGGATGCCCATCAGGGCCCAAAACTTCTGAAATTCCGATCAGTTAACGAACACGCAGGGCGGGAAGTCCTTCAAAAGAATCAAATGTTTTTCAACTTTCTTTTCTTCAAAGGGAAAACTTTCAAAAGGAATACCGTGGTTTAAGTTTGCGGGAAAACATGGGATAGGAGGCAAAGAACATATATTTTTATCGTTCGATCCCCGTGGAGCTTTATGTACAAAAGTTGACGTGATTTGACTAATTAAAACTTTGCAGACTATTCCTAAGAATGTCTAGTTTCTCCTCAGAAACGACAGATGGCAATGTTAAGATTATAAAGTAGTAAAGACTCGCCTGTGCAACACCTGCTGCCACTGACCCTGCGCGTCGGGCAGCGGGAACTCGTCTATAGTGAGGCGGGTGCGCGCGCGCAGCTCGCGCAGCATGTCCTCGATGTCGAACACGAACGGCTGCTGCCCGAAGTTCGCGTCCACCACCTCGCCCGGCGTCTGCAGGCCCACCGTCGGGTACAGGTTGGGCTGGAAACAGATATACTACTTTGAAGAAAAGAGCATCAAAGAACCTGACAATCGCTAAGACCTCAACTTACTAGGGGGCTTAAAATATCAACCGACAATCATGATGCACCAAGCATTTGTCTAAGTCATTTTGAGGTTTACATTGTATGGGAAGTTAGGGACATAGCGTGACGTATGATATGACGTCAACCGCAGACCAAAGCCGTGTCCTTCATAAAGGTATGCACTCACCGGCAGGCCCCGGAAGGCGATGCCCAGATGGTGGCCGTTCTTGGTGTAGAAGCAGGTGTTGTCGACGAGGTTGACGCCGCAGCCGATGACGTCGCCGGTGGTGAACGTGGGCCCGTACGGCTGGCCGGTGCCGGACGAGCAGAACGAGTGCCCGTCGTCGCCATGGTAGCCGTATGAGTGCTTGTCCCAACCTGGAACATAATTTCTTCTAGTTAGAGGTTTATTTTGCTGCATGGCGTAAACTTTGAAATTTGATATGGAATGAACATCTTTAGTTTTCTGTAGTTAAGTTTTTGGGTCTTGAGGGCAGCTACCAGATCCCGTGCGCTATGCGAAAACGGTCTTAGAAGACCTTTACTCGATTTCAAATTCAGTTCAAGTGCTTCCCTTAGTACTGTGACAATGCTGTACTGCAAGTGTGTGGGGCATGTCCTTACGTGTATGTTTGTGTGTCTCACCTGGCAGCCTGACACGATCCGCACCTAAAAGTATAGGCTGCTGGTATGGGGTGTGTGTGTAAGTGTGTGTGTCTCACCTGGCAGTCTGTTCATGTTGACTCCGTGCGCCGACAGGCCGATGCCCATGTACCCGTCGCGACCCTTGGACACGATCCGCACCTCGAAGTAGTACAGCCCGCAGGCTGCAGGTATGGGGTGTGTGGCGCGGACACTCGCCGCGTCCTTGTGTGTTTTGCCATGGCCTGCAGCAACACATCGCAAAATAAGATACTGATATGTGATATAGACACTAGTGCAATAAGCAGGGCAGGGAAGTGAGACATCGTGTAAACGCTTTCCTCTTGCTCCTATCGCTAATCATGATGCCGCTCAACGTTGCACTCTAGGCGATTTTTAAGCAGCATTAAAATTACTGTCAGCAGGCGTATTATGGACAGCTATATCCACGTGATAAAATAACACCGCGGGAGAGAAAGTGACGGACACCGCCATATCGCGCTGTCACGTAGACAAGAACGACCATCATATATATCCGTACAGGAGTCGCGCCATGAGCAATAAGAGTTTACAATTTGGCTGTAGCGACAAGTTAGTATTTAGATTATGCCGCAGAGGCATGCTGGTAACGTCACGCGTCAGGAATATAAGCTTGAGTAAATTGTAAACGACATAATATATGTCTCAGAAATGAAATATCGATAATTATCTCAGAAGATTGGTTAGGTAAGTAAGACGCCGTAATCTGATAAAATATGTAAGAGGAAAATGTTGTATTTATTGTATACATAAGTAAGCAGTTTACAAAATGTACTTAAGATTGAGTACGAATGAAGTTTAGAAGTTTAGAAACATTATTTAGTACGGCTGAAGACTAAGAAAGGACTAATATTAGGACTACTTAGGACAGAAGGTCTTTTAGCTCTTAGGTAACAATGGCCATTGTCATGCGTGATGTAATACACGGTCAGCATGCAAGTTTGCTGCAACTGATTAGGCTTACAGGCGTTGCACTAAAATGTAAATTATAATAAAAACTTTTATAAAAAAAAGATAAACCGACTTCAAAAAGGATGAAATAAAATATTATCCTTTTTAGGGTTCCGCGTTTAAGTATATGCGTTACCAACTGATATGTTTGAAGTCGGTGCCAAGCCAAATTTTAAACCATATATTCATAGGGATTTTGGTGCAATTCGATAAAGATGCGGCTATATAAGTATGTACGTTGGATTACCTAATGCAGCGTACTACGTAGGCGAACAACACGCGAATGCGAAGCGGCGCGGCACGGCGCCTTAATTAATCCTTTGATACCTATATAGAAGTGTCCTACGTGGGCGATCTCGTTGCGAACGCGAATGAATTGGGCCGGCCGCGCCGTGCCGCGTCGCTTCGCTTCGTGTTCGCGAGTGTTCGCCTATGTAAGACGCAGCGTTACACGACGACAATAAACGAACTTCCTGTACACCTCAGAACAGAACACACGGTTGAACCTTCTTGGCGCAGTTCGTACCATGCTTGTCGGCAAGTTAGTGTAAATCTAATACGTTTTGTCGTCGTATTTTTTTAAAGAGCATTTCTTACTAATTCTTAAACAGTCATAGCACGCAAGTGTGGGATTGGGACTGAGTTATTTTCTGTCGCTTATCCAGAGGACTACATTTCAAAATATAAAACAATTCAAGGAACCTTCATGCAAAATTTCAGCTAAAGCGGTTCAGTTGTTTAGCCATGAAAAGGTAAGTAAGTAAGTAAGTAAGTAATTCATTTATTGTAAACTGTGTAGGTACATAAAGATGTTCATTATATCAAATGGTATCAACAGTTGCTCGTTTCGAGCGTACAAAAATAATTAACAACTATATACATGTAACAACTGGTAGCAAAGAGGCAGACATAATTGCTTTCACGTTTATAACATTTGTACAGTTGTAATGGGATTTATAGACATAAAGCTGATTATTTTTGACTGGTATTGTTACTACTTGGAGTACTTGGCTTGGCACCGACTTCAAACATATCAGTTGGTAACGCATATACTTAAACGCGGAACCCTAAAAAGGATAATATTTTATTTCATCCTTTTTGAAGTCGGTTTATCTTTTTTTTTATAAAAGTTTTTATTTTTCCATTTTTAGTTTTAAGACATTGTTAAGAGCGTGACGCATGAATGAAAAACATAATCATGTTTATCTGTAAATTCGTAAACTTTATTAAATAATCAGAATTTTCCTCGAGTCCGTCTGGGAAATCATTCCTGTCAGTAAATCCATTCTCCGCCCCGCCACTGACCCAATCCCTCAAACCCCCCGATCACTCAACCTCACAGCACATCAACCCCTGATCACTGAACCCCTCGACCCTAAACCACCAACCCTTCAACCGCCATTCCCCGACCCCTAACCCCAGACTCCTTAACTCCTAACCCTAACCCCCAATCCCTTAACTCCCAACCCCTCAGTCTCCGACCCATCAACTCACCTCCCCTCAACCCCCAACCTCAAACCCCCCAAACACTAATAACCTCTACCTTCACCTCTCAATCTCTTTGGTTGTTTCCAACACTAGCTACATCAAAAATCATAATACACATACGAGGGAAGTTATCAGTAGCCTTACCACGAGTTTGACATTGATATATTCGCTATCGTGTGCGTAACTTACTGTTTATGCATCTCGCTCGTACTGGCGTATTAGTGTACAAAGTAAGTTACGAAGAATATTTAGTGCCAAACTCGTGGTTAGGCTACAGTTGCACTACATCAAATTGGTGGTATTGGTGAGGAAATGCTTGAGTTACTTTAGAAAACACCGAAATTACCATACACGTGCCTTTAAAAATTGAGGAGTTCCCTCAATTCCTCACGGATTCCATCATCAGATCAAAACCAAAAATATTACGAAAACACCTTGGAGAGGTAACTTCTTTCAAACAGAAAAAGAATAACTCAAATCGGATCATGGGTGCCGGAGTAATCGCTGAAATCATTATCATCAAAACAATCATCATCATCAGCTCCACTTCATCAAATTGGAGGTTTTCTAGAAAAAATGATCAAGTTGCTTAAGAAAACGACCAAATCACCATACATGTGCCTTTAAAAATTGAGGAGTTCCCTCAATTCCTCATGGATCCCATCATCAGAACAGCACCAGATTAATGTGGAACCACCTTGGTGGTAGTTCCTTTCAAACAAAAAAAGAATTGTTCAATTCGGACCACGGGTCTCGGAGTAATCGCTGAACATCCTACATTAAAAAAATCATCATCACTATCTTCAAAACAATCATCATCATCAGGTCCACTTCATCAAATTGGTCGTTTTCGAGAGAAAATGCTCAAGTTGCTTATGAAAACACCCAAATCACTATACATGTGCCTTTAAAAATTGAGGAGTTCCCTCAATTCCTCAGGGAACCCATCATCAGATCAGAACCAGATTAATATGGGACCAACTTGAAAGTAGCTCCTTTCGAACAAAAAAAGAATTACTCAAATCGGTCCACGAGTCTCGGAATAATCGGTGAACATACATAAAAAAAAATAGCCACAACCGAATACAGAACCTCCTTCTTCTATGAAAAAGAAGTCGGTTAAAAATTTGCGTTTGTTTAAATATACTAAAATCCTGTCGACTGATCTGGGTGCACAGCCGTGTCCCCAAGACAAAACAAATGGCATAGCTCTCTCTAGCATAGATAACGCTTCTGATAGATAAATTATTTCTAAAACCGAAAGTACTTAAATGCCAAATGGTTCAATAAAAGCACCCAATGATTTGTCTACTAGAAGAATCATCTCCAAAATGGTGTATTTTGAGAGCCATTAGGGATTTTAACTGTATATTGATAAAATTGTATTTTAATTTTAAATGTAATTTAATGCTAATTTTAATTGTAATTTATTTATTTTATAAGATAACATTTTGCGCATTTCAATATTAATTAGATTCTCGCTCTCTTTGACATTTGTATGCCAACCGGCAAAACATAGTGCTCAATGTATACCTACACCTAAGACCCATGTATACCTATGTTTTACAAATAAAATTCTGATTCTAACTGTTAAAAAACACCAAATTAGCAAACTGGAATTTCGGAATGGAATGGAAACCCAACTTTACCGAGCCAAAATTACATTTTCAAGGAAGATCTGGAAATGCGACTTGCTCGCCCCATAACAACGATCGCTGGTAATTAAGGAACCACAATGAGGCACCATTAAATATAAGTGTACTATAAATGAACTCAACGCATTCCTCATTACGTATCAGATCCCACAGAAGCTATAAACAGCATAGCATTCTTCAACAGCGCAGAAATACAAAGTGTAGAGTTTTCGGATCGCAACAAGCAACTTAGCGCCGTCCTCGCTCATGTTTCATGTTACACGCATCCTTCACCATTCCATATCCGATATCAATTAGATACATAGTAGAGATTGGATATAGTAGGAGACGGTGGAATGAAGGAGTTGGTCTTTTTTTTTGATTAATTAATTAAAAATATTTAGTATAATTTAGTTTTAGTTTTAGACTTAGGTAGTTTAATTTAGCGCACGCAATTCTGTAAACTAAATTTTGCTAATGTTTATTTTACTTTTCTGTCCATAATCTTGTGTAGAAATGGCATCTCACCTCCCTAGCAATAAATTGTAACTAAATCTTCTTATCATTCTGTGCACACATGTTTAGAGTTATAGTCTAGATCTGAACTGTATGCTAATATTTTATTAATTCCTGCAATTGTCTGTAACTTGTTTTGTGAGCCAAATAAATAAAATAATAAATAAGAAAATTACTGGCGATTGACGCCATGTGGTCGGTAACAGGATTGACAGAACAATTTAGATGATTTTATTTTAAGTATAATTAAACGAAAAAAGAGTCGGTTGCGAAAAACCGTCTGTCCACGTCATAGTAGTTTAGAGTTTAGATGGTTTTGTATGGAAAGTCAGCTGCTGCCGCCATATTTAAAGTTTACCGGTTCTTGATTATGTGTTACGCAACCCAACATTAACCTTAAAAAAAAGCAGCTGTACGTGCAGAAACAACAACTATGTTTCCCTCGTATTTTGTAATCGAAGTAAATTCCGAAACCACCCTAATCTTCCTCTACCTGACGTCTTTTGTATTAAAGTGTCGCTAGCTAGTGCCTGCACGTTCTTAATCCGTTCAGGATAAGCAATAAGGGAGAGAAAAGTTTTGTAAGCTTCTAAGTGATAAAAGAATGCCTATTGACTACCTACAGTAATATGTATTTTGCTTATTGGCCGAAGCGAAGCGAAGTTCTTCTCTACAGGTCGCGTTTTCAACCGATTTTGTGTTCTATATGTGTATAAATAGTGTTTGTGGGCAGTTTTTGGAACTTTTTCAAAATGGCGGAGCCTAAACTACTGTCAGATATATTTGCAGTAGACGAAGCTCATTACCCTGCCGTTATCCCATAACTTTACTCGGCGATTCAATATCGGAAGCGAATTAGAGCTGCACTTCTCCCCATTTGTAAATTGAACCTTGTTATTTAAGCCATAGGGTTGAATGTGGAGTAATGGCAGTGATTCTATAATGGTCGCTGACGTCACAAACCCTTAGACAGCTGACGGCGAATACCGAGGCTGCAAACTCCGGAACGAGTAAATAGTTGGACTGGCTTGATGCGAGAATTAATAAGCGGTTTCTGTGATTAATAAGGATGCAGTCAGGGAATTTTACTGATAAACGTAAGACGTTCTTACGCGGTTATCGAACGTACGTATGTAGGCGATGTCACGTTTTACAGTGTTTACACCGGAGTGTCGATGTCGTGCGACTCGTGCGGATTAGCATCCAATGTGAAATCGCTTTACTGTTTTAACTTAAGGTGGATGTCCTGTCTAAGTATTTTTTGAGGTACCTTAAATGACATCACATCGCACTGCTAAAGTTAAAATAATACTGAGATGTAAAAAGTCAGTGCCCAGCCCATGTTCCACTAATTATAAATTCAGTTGCAGTTCGGCTTCGGCCTGTTATGAACGTATCGGTGCCAAGTTTTGGGAGAAAAACAATGAAAAAATTCAGGTACAGCGAATTCTTAATAATATTTGACGAACAAAGAAGAGTTGAATGACATTGCTCATATATCTGAGGGCCTACCGCGAACGCCGAAATTCGCAAATTTGGGGCATGTTTATCTTTTACTCCAATTAAGGCGTAATTAGAGTAACAGAGAAAGATCAGATGTGTTCGCGGTAGTCCCTCTGTATTAAGAGCTTCTTACACCTCTTAATTGACCGTCAATATACTTTCAGCCTTATTTATACAAAATCCTTAATCGGGGCTTGATCAGCGAATCAGTTGATCAGCTTATTAGGCTTAGTTAACGGTTGCTATTGTATTTGCAAACGAATTTTCAGCTAACAGTATGAACGATGATAGGTTTGACTACACTATACATTGAAATGAAGTAGAAAACCTTTAACTGTACCGACAGAAACCACACTTTGATCTCATCAATAGCCTTTATCACTTTGCAATACGATTTACAAATATCAATTAACTAGGTACTCGTATGCTCGAAATTCTACAACGTCGCGAGATATAGAACAAGGTCACACAACACTACGCTATTTGCTTCGTAAATAAACACGTTTTATTATTGAGTTTAGTAGCAAAGGGCAATGGGACCGAAAGGGGCTGATTCAATTTCCTACTCCCTACCTTTTCTAATATTGGGTAACGTGGACATGGGTATTTCGGGTACGTAATTAAGATAACGTAGCAAGATTGGGAAATTAAAACCATGTACCATCCCACATGTACACTGTTATCTGACATTTCGTATACCTTGTCGCAAGTATATAAGGTCCATGTTTAGTTAAATGTTGCTGTTAATACGCATAGTCAGCACCAAAAGTAGCTATAGGCAGAAAACGGGATAGTGAACCATATAATTGTCGCAGTGAGTTTACCATGAAAATTTGTAGCGGCACGGCACTTAGCGACTTCGGGATATTTCGGCTCTGTTTCCTACTGTTATCAAGTGATTGACTGTGGTAATAATTTTAGATTGAAACAGCAAGATTAATCTGCGTGCCGAGCGTTTTCAGCGCTTCGTATTCAATTTATTTCAACTCGATACTGCTGCCAAGCAGTCCTCTTAACAGAAAAATACATATTTGAGTAAGTAATGGGAACCTTTAATTTGCTCCCTGTTACTTACATTGATACTATTGATACCTGTTGGTTCCCCGAATAATAAATAAATAATGTAAGCGTGAACAGAGTAGACTCCGAACACGCTTAATTTGCACCAACTTGGCAGTGACAATGTATAAGTATCCCCAGGATACTTGTCATGAAAACTTAGCGTGGTCTGACTCTATCTACAGAAATTCTTACAAAAAATAGACTACCAATTTTTATCAGTTCTGACACTTCTGACCGTAATACGCACTATTTATTGCACGAGCAAACATCATATTCTGTCGAATGTCGTACCAAAACGACCAAAATATCTATTGAGTTTACCAACAAACCGCTGGGCCGTAACAATGGCGGCGTAGTTCAGTTTTACCGATTACGTACTACTACGCATCGCTTTGGAAGTAGGCGGTTGGATTTAAAGTTATTCCAGCTACTCGCCGAGTCAAAGATTGATTAAACCAGTATAACCACTCTAAGGTTGTCACTGATTTAAGGGTCAAGTTAAAGTGGTTTGCTTCAGAACTGCGATGATATAAGCGTTGTGAATAGCGGGCTGCGCAGGAGCAAATAACAGGTTACCGACCCGGCACGTGTGCGAAGATAATTCAAGCTCTAGTGTTGTTAATACAATAACAATATCCTTCACTTGTCTATGACAGAGGCTGTCTTTACTGGGCAATTTTTATTTAAAGCTGTACACTACACTTTTTTTTTTTTTTTTTTCAAAATTTGGGAATTTTTATGTTACATATTTCCAAAGATATATATAACTCCGTAATAGATGGATACAGTCTAAGGAAAAAACGTGCCTCGAAAATCACGAAAATTTGATTCTCGATCAGATGGCACCACTAGTTTTGGCCTACTCTTGTATAGAGGGCGTTAACGGTTTCGTTTGTTATTTATAATTTTAACGCATATCAGTGAAAGAACATGGGTCAAAATCATATAAAAATAATTAATGCAAATAAAAAATAATTTATACATATTTAAATACATTGTAACGTATTTTTATAAATCTTCATTTTCAGTTTTAAAATTTGTCGATAGATGATGGCAGTGAAATAACAGTGATTACAAAATTTACTATGACAGTACCGCTCTATCTTATTATATCCTCTTTGATATTTCTAATCATAATCATCTCTTTCGATCCTGATAGGGGAAAAAAAAGAGTAATGAAATTTCCATGCATTATTCGTTCCTTCATTCCGTTACCGTCATACAATGTCTATGGATGGAAAAGTATTCTAGAGTTAGGAGCCAGAGGGCCTTTCGTGAAAATACTTCATTATTTGCCTCTCTATCGCTTTCCCGAATTAGTGCGATATAAAGGCAGATACTGAATTTTTTTATTTTTAGATGTTAGATTTTCGCGGCCCTTAGGAGCTTTCCCTAAAATCTATTCGCCGGGATGGTAAATAATACGAAAAAGATACTAGACAATCTTACAAACAACATACCGGCTGTCGTAGGCCATCTGGCTCGCCGTAATGGACTAGCAACTTCAGCTAGGTGATCTAAGAATATATTCTGAATTTTCTGGAATGCCCCTTCAGTTCAGTCTAGTCTACTTCCTCTGCCAACACACAGATGATATACAAAATTGCAAACAAATGAAATGCTCGTCAAGATTGCAGCTATAATTCACATAAAGCCATAAAAGATAAAGCCAAAAGATAAAAGGATTCCGTAAATAAAATAAAGTCTGCAACAAGATTGGTGCAACGGTCGCTCTCGAGTCTTGACCCACGATAACTTGGGAACGGTTGAGTCACGGCCCCTAATGACTGCCACGGCTCGTGTATTGACTTTGCTTAGCAAGCGAACGACTCAAGGAGAGCAATATGAAAATAAATGATTCCGTAAATAAAATGTGCGATCAACGGCCGCTGAGTCTTGGCCCACGATAACTTGGGAAAGATTGAGTCACCGCCCCTAATGACTTCCACGGCTTTGTGTATTGAAGACATTGAAGTTGCTTGGCAAGCGAACAACTCAGGAAGAGCAAATATGGTATCCGAATACACAGTTGTTACGAATCTCGTAGTAGAATAGTCACTCGGTTAAAATCTGGTCCAAAGCTGACCCGTACGGTTAGCGTCAAACAGGTAGTGGCAGCTAAAAATAACGAAACACGAAATACCTACATTATTATTCGTATGAAAAAAAATGTGTTGCAATAATACATGTGCAAGGTGCATATGTATTATGTTTGATAACCATAGCTTTTTCGCTGAATAAAAAAATTGTAAAGAAGAGGTCCTGAATGCAATTACGACCCTCTGGGTGCTAAGGTGACAAGACAGTCGCTTTTCTAAAATCGATTGTAGGCCTTCATAATTCCATCTTATAATATTTAGCTTCAGCATTCGCTTCACTCAGGGAACTGATATTATACGTAATAGCAATCGTAATTACACAGCACAATTCCTATACCCGTACCATGAGCAGGGACCGGACAACCCTTTCCGCGATAAAACCCTTTCAATGGGCGACACTTAAACACGGCTAACACATTGAAAGACTTTCCCTTTTGAACTGCAAGCCCATTCATACCCTTACCTTTGACTAACCCTTACCGAAAAGCTAATCAAAAATAAGGCTAGGTCTTAATAAGGGTTACCCTTATCTTTAAGCGCTTTTTATAAAGGTTTCCCTTTGCGTGAAAGAGCCAGGATTAGTATATATCTACGGTAGTGTATGAAAAGGAAAGAAAATACGTGCCTAGTTTAAGAACGCCGCCGTCGCCGCCGACGATCGCTCGGATTCGAAGTAATGTGTGCTTTATGAACAAGGTAGATGACTTAAATTAGCACGCTTATATGCTAAAAGGGAAGCCCTTTATAAGGCTAACCCTTATAAGCAATATGCAAGGTGTTGGTGAGCGGATGATAAGGGTTTTGTAAGGGTATTTGGGCTACCGATTACTCAAATGTGGTAGCTTTATATAAGGGGTTTTAAAAGCAAAACAAAGGGTTTCGTCTGGCAAAGGGTATGGTGAGTTAAGCCTTATGCAATACCCTTATAAAACCCCGATAAGGGATAGCGGGCCGGTCCCTGACCATGAGTCACTGACAGTGTCAAAAATGACATATACGCTAACGTCTACGTAATTTACTTTCCATACATCTCGCTCGCACTAATAAGTGAGTACGAGCGAGATGCATAGAAAATAAATTACGTTCTCGATAGCGTTTATGTCAGTGTCAAACTGGTGGTAGCCACACCGCGGAAGCAAGTGAAATGAGACATGAAACCACAAGTGTAACTAGTCACGTCGATTTAATTTCACCCGAGGGCTTCAATTTCAATATAATCCGATATCATTGCCCGACTCTCATGCTCATTACGACACGTTATAAAAATCTGGTAAAATACAAATACAAATACAAATGTTTATTTCATAGAATATGGTACAAAGATGGTCAAATTACAATAAGTGCGGCATATTCTGCCTCTATCGGCGTAGAAATATGTATTACTTACAACTAAGTTGCTATACCTACTTGATTATTACTAACATGCATATAATATATTTTAATATTTACATATCGAGTTTTTACAAACCTTATAATTACCTAGGTATTGGCACAATAGTAGTTAAGTCAGGTATCAATTACAATACATTAAAATTATATTACAACAATAAAATAATTAGTTTATTAATAATTAAGGAACTCATTGATCGAATAAAAACACATGTCAAGTAACCAATCAAACATTTTTTTCTGAAATTTATTTATATCTAGTGATTTTATGTCATTTGGAATCTTATTATACAATTTAATTGCCATGATATAAACATTTTTACTAAATATGTTTACTTTTTGTCTTGGAACAAATAGTTTGCTTGGATACCTTCCACTTGTTTTATTATGAACGGCATCATGTAGAGGAAATAGATCTGGGTGTTTTCTGACAAATTTAACAACCTCATATATGTACAAGCAGGGCAGGGGAAGAACTTTTAGCTCCTTAAATATTGGTCTGCAGTGGGCTAAATATTGAGCGCCAGATGCAGCCCGAATACACTTTTTTTGTACGATGAATGCCCTCTGTATATCAACTGAGTTGCCCCAAATGATCAGTCCGTAACGTAACACAGACGACACATATCCATGATACGCAGAAAGAGCGGCCTCTTTAGATGTTAAAGTTCTAAGCTTTCGTAGTGCAAACACAAATCTGTCTAATCTGCTGCATATGTTATCGATGTGTTGTTTCCAGTTTAGATGTTTGTCTATCGTCAAACCAAGGAAGGAGGCTGAGTCGACTGTGTTTATTAAATCGAAATTTAGATTGATTTTGAGATCTAGATTTGGAGAATTATAGTTCTGAAAATGAATTATTTTAGTTTTGTCTGCGTTCAGTTTGAGTTTATTATCCTCTAGCCATTTAATAACCTTACATATTTCAGTATTTGCTTCGGTTTCTAGGTCATTCCTATTTCTACTTTTAATTATTAATGTCGTATCATCGGCAAAAAGTATACTGTTGTGACTTAGGGATGCCGGTAAATCATTAATGTAAAGCAGGAACAAGAGGGGACCTAAAACGCTACCCTGTGGAACGCCACTATGGGTTGTTTTTGGAACAGATTTATAAATGCATTTCTTATTTTCTATAATTTTTGTAATTTCAACGTATTGTTTACGCTTGCACAAGTAATTTTGTAGCCAGGAATAAGCATTACCCCTAATACCGTATTTCTCAATTTTATTTAGTAGGGCCTAGGTAGCCTATTAGACATCATAAATACATTTAAAAGTGTAACATGTCGAGCGTTTATTCGACTTAAAATACGTGAATGACCCGTTATTAATATATTTAATATGTCTGTGTCTCACGAAAGTTTTGTTATTAAAACATTTAAAAGTGTACGAGGGCTGCCTTTTAAGTTCTGTCGTTTGCAAACCTCCCGTGATTGCTTAAAAAAGAACTAGTGTCTTCTTAAAATATTTGAATTTAGAATTCCAAAACAAAAGAATGACTCGAAATCGGCCCAACCGTTTTAGTACAGCGTTCGTTCAAAGTTGACAAGTCAGTTGTGAAAATGGAAATTTCGAAGGAAAATTTACGTGCGATAATTTTTTACAACTTCAAAAGGGGCTTAACGCGACTTCAGTGCTTCGAAGAGTTGACTACGGTTTTCAATGATAAAGCACCATGCCTCCGTACTGTGGAACGCTGGTATTTAGAATTTCAACGTGGTTGCTCTAGTCTTGGTGATAGACATCGTGAAGGTCGACCAAAAACAGCCGTAACCCAGGAGAACATTGATGCTGTACGGCAACTGATCGTCGAAGATCGCCATGCGACATACCGTGAGATAGAAGCTTCCTTAAGTATTTCAGGGACCAGTGTTCACAGTATTTTGCATGATCAATTAGGCGTAAAAAAGTTGATCTCACGCTGGATACCACATTTACTCAGTGAAGACCAAAAAACGGCTCGCGTTCGATGGTGTCGCAAAACTCTGCGGCAATTCAACCGAGGAAACTCGAAACATGTTTACGACATTAAGAGGCCGGTGTCGATTTTAGTCGCAAAAATGTAAAATTGATAGATTTAGTCCGTGAAATTTTACACCTTTTGTTACCTAATTGAAATAACAAGTACTGGTTTCTATTAGCACGTCTTCTTATCTTACCTTTTATCAGATCAATTTTTTGAAAACAAACTCACTAAATTAGTAATGTTTGCTTTTCTGATGGACGTTTAGGTAAACGCGCGTAAAGCACTGATTTTGTCGCTCTTATTTGTAAATTTCGTAAAGTTGGGACTGCTAAACATGGTAATTTTGTATTACACATATCTTGTACTTGACGTTTATCAGACTACATTTTTATTATTATGACTTTGAAGTAGTGTAAATGAAAGTTAGACGAAATCAATTTTCTTCAGAAATTACTTCAAAACAAGTGACAATTTCTCTAAAAATCGACTTAATTTCAACGTAATTTTGATACTAAAACAATCTACAACATTTGCTGAAACTATTCTTATACATCAATTTGTATAATTTACCACCATGATTTTTAGATGAATTTTTAAAAACTGCCCCTTCTCTTCATGCATTACCGGTGACGCACGCTCGCGACCTCATTATTAAAAAGCAAGATGAGAAGACGTGCTAATAGAAATCAATACTTGTTATTTAGGTACTACGTAACAAAACGTGTATAATTTCAACGACTAAATCTATCAATTTTACATTTTTGCTCCAAAATCGACTACGGCCTCTTATCAGTGGTGACGAATCTTGGATATATGCCTACGATCCCGATTCTAAACAGCAGTCGACTGTTTGGGTGTTCCAAGATGAGCCAAAACCGACCAAAGTAATACGCTCACGGAGCACTTCGAAAAAAATGGTGGCCACGTTTGTGGCGAAAAGTGGCCACGTTGCCACCATCGTGCTCGAGGATCGTAAAACGGTTAATGCTGACTGGTATACCACTGTCTGTTTACCAGAAGTCATCGGCGAGTTTCGAAAAAATAACCCAAGACGTCGTATAAGACTGCACCACGATAATGCGAGCTCGCACACCGCCCGGCAAACAATTGCGTTTTTAAAAGAGCAAAACGTCGAAATTCTGGAACACCCGCCGTACAGTCCAGACTTAAGCCCTAACGATTTTTTTACTTTTCCAAAAATCAAGCAACGACTTCGTGGTCAACGGTACCAGACGCCTGAAGAAGCGGTTGAGGCATACAAAATGGCCATTTTGGAGACCCCGACGTCGGACTGGAATAAGTGTTTCGAAAACTGGTTCGATCGAATGAAAAAGTGTATTACATATCACGGTGATTACTTTGAAAAACAATAAATACCATTGAACACTTAAATTGTCTTTAGTTTTTCCAAACGACACAACTTAAAAGGCAGCCCTCGTAAGATTTGTAATAAACAAAACACAACAAGCAAACAGTACTGATGGAAAAAGCTTTTCCATGACTTTTGCACTTAAATTGGGAAAAACCAACTTTCCTGAGAAATCTACTATTATTTAATGAGGTATTGAGTGAAGACACTTGTAGGTACTTACGGCAACAATATTAATTGACCATCGGCTATTGTCTATTACAATATTTACAATAGTTTATAAGATTTACGATTCACAGACATCAGTTAACCATGTGTACGATGGTACAGCTAAAACGACAAATATTAAGTTTATGAGGCAGTCATTTCCTGCTGGTGGGTAAATGGCCCAAGGTTGCAACGATAGACTATCATAAAATTAGATATATCATAATAATATGTGATGGTCACAACAGCTCTCACATTCCAATATAGTTTGAAAGAAAAAAAAGAGTCCCAGGTTTTTATAAGGAATGTCACTAAATGTATTTAAGAGTGGGCTGGGCTCTTGTCGGTGGAGCAATTTTCAAGTACTTCTATCATGTGCCTTCTGTATATATTCCGTATAAAATTGTAGGCAGACAGAAATGTAGCTGCATAAACAAACGGAATCCGGCAGCGCGCCGGCCATAAAATACTGAATTGCGTTCAGTTCAGACGTCAGCGTAATTCAAAACGGGCAGCATCCTGTACATGGAGACTATATAAAGGAGCCAAATATCTATGTATGAAAAGTGTCCATCAAAAAACAGTAATTAGGCGGCGCCACCATACATACTACCAAAAACAACCTACGTAATTTGGTCTCATGTCCCAGAGCCTAACTAGCGCCACCGGAGAGATTAGGAACTATTATTTAAAGCTGAAAGCGGTCACTTTTGCAACAATTCTGCCATAAGAGATTGGCATCCTTTCTATACCATCCATAATCCTGTAGTCAATACGCTGCGAAGGTCTACCGTAGAGGAATAAACAATGACTTTTTGAATTACTTGGATTTTTTCATTGAAACGGCAAGTAAGATTACATTTTATAAGACTTCCGGAAAAAGGAGGATAAAAATTGGTTCAGATTTGTTCCCTAGTTTATTTTACTTTATTAGGTACATACAAGTAAACAGATATCGTACAATATCATACAATTCACATTATGGCTTAAGAACTAGCACGAAATCCAAAACAAGTGTACACAGCATGTTTTACAATTCAGCGGAAATGTTACAAGTTAATTTAACTATCATAGTTACTGTCAGAGATGGGTAAAATGTAATCGACTAACGATTAACGATTAAAATTACAAGAATTAATTGCGACTGACGATTGAAAACGACGATTGATCAATCTTAGTTGTATAGAGTGCAACTAATTTAGTTGCAACTAAATCAGTTGCCGATTGATTTCGGACAACTAAATTTTGTAATCGACTAATTAGTTAGACTATTTTCTCGCGACTAATGTTAAAAGCAAATTGAATAGAATACCTCGGCATGTACCTGGGTATGGATTGACAGACTGATTAGGACATCTTAACGGATGTTTAAAAATAAAATAGTCATGTATTACTTACGATATTTTGACCGTTTCTAAGGAGTGAGATCTGTTCTCACTATTATTTTGCTACTAAAGTATGTGTCATTCAATAGAACGTGTTATTTTTAGAAGATGCGTCGGCACTTGCACCAAAATGCAATAAACAACTTCCAGGTAAGTAGGATTATCCCATTGTTTTGTCACCGCGTGACACTCAAAAGAGTTTTACTATTGTCAGAGACAGCAAAATATTGATAGTTTCTATGTTTAAGATTTACTCAGTATCGTATAATTCAAAGTATTAATAATGCACCAACCTACTTTATTGTTTGCGATTTGTAAACAATGCAGTTTTTCGCTATTTGTCGTTATTACCAATATATCGTTATAATAATATTATGGCATTATTTGCATTGTCATTCAAGCATTTCAAATTAAACGTGTATACATAATTTTAGCTCAATCGGATGAAGATATCTGCTTCAAAATAAGTCGCAAAATTCTACCCAAACTAACATAGTTACAACATACGAGTACCTCCGTATGTTACATACATACGTACTTGTAGTTACATATTGCAAGATAAAAATGCAAAAACGGGCGACTACGTAGTTTTAATATAGATTTAATCGTGAAATTTAGTCGATTGAAACTAAAACTAATTTAGTTGTTAGTCGAACATTCTCACAACTAATTTAATCGCAACTAAATTAATCGCGATTAAAAAATGACGATTGATATTTTTAATCGATTGATTAGTTAACTAAAAGATTAATCGATTAATGCCCATCTCTGGTTACTGTTAAAAATATCAGAGAAGTTGTACCATAATTAAGCCGAAATTAGAATTCTTTTCAACTTGTTAGAGAATCGAGTCCGTAGTCTTTTTCAGCGAACTCTCATTTTTTACAAAAAAAATCAGAATGTCTTCATGAAAAATTCATGGTTTTCTTTACTGCTAAAACCTACAAAATTGTTGACGGAGTTTATATTCGGAGGCTCGAGTCCTTTTGGGTAGTGCTTTAAAAAGAGTCAATAAAGGACTCTCGACTCAGGACTTAAAATACTTGGTTTTGTTTTTTAGCGCAGTTTCGTAATAACGAGTCCAGTTCTTCTAATTTAGACTCAAAGGCTCGAGTTATTACCGACACTGTTATTATATCGGAGCATCCGAGTAATTGAATATGGATCCATCAACTACCACATCTTGTTTTTTTAAACAGTGATCAGTGCCAGTTTTAAACAGTGATCGAAAAGACGCGACTACGGCTACAAGTAATTCACTCATGCGCTAATTTCCCAAGATGGCAATCGTTCGGAGAGAAACAAAACGAATATCGGTCTCTATCGCACTAATATGGAAGAGTGATAGAGAGACTAGCGTTTCGTTTCGTTTTCAGCAACCGATAGTCTCTTGGCTAGGCCCCCTGGTTAGCCTCCAGAGAGGACTTAGGTCCGGTTGCAACAACCACAATTAATGTAACTCAGAATATTAACAAACTTGGTGCAACCGGCTCTTTAGGTGGTAATAGGTTTTCAATACAACATAAAGGAAGCGTGTGCAATCTTTGTTGCAGCGTTTGACAGGGCTATCGTCACGGATGAGATGATATAACAAAGTTACGTTAATGGGGAAAAGTGTACACACATATAATAAAATCTAGAAGACAGGAAGATATTACAAGGAAATATTAAAGTGAAGCAACAATAGAGGTAAAACATTAAGACACGCAGCGAAAAATACAGGAGATTCATCGCAAACGCAGCTCGGAAATAACATATTTCATACAAAAAATTCGGTCAATCTATAGCTTCTTATGGTAAAAAAGAGTAGTCTAGTATTTGAACGAGCAACTATGACTACTATGAGATACGATTTGCGATTCTACTCTCTCAGTAAAATAATAATATGTGTCGCTTACGCCTTCATTACAATGCATTATTATAATTGCAACGCTTCGAGACGTAAACGCATTAAGTATAAAGTTCTGAAAGATCAGAACGAAGCGACACATAATTATTATTTTATTTAACAACTAACAAAATATGGACCATGTATGTCTGAAATAAATGTTTTTTATTTTTTTATTATTATAAATGATGGCCTCAAGGAAAGCACGATAGCAAGCAGTTAGTCACAGATAAGGGAAAACACTAGACTTTAGCATAGTCCTTACTAATATCGGTCTAAAATGACACGTCTCCAACAATAACAATAAGCTCCAACTAGGGAGTGACGCTCATTTAAAGTATCGATATCGATAAACACATTTCTGCTGCAGTCCTAAGGATATTATAGTATTCACATACGATACATCCAGAGGCGTAAGTGGAGATATGGCAGGTGGGGTCTTCGTCCCGGACCCTGCGTCCCACCTTCCAACAAATAGAGAAAACCAAGGTCCATTATACAGAACATATTGGGGCCCCATATACACCACTTACGCTTCTGGCTACTCGATGATTCCTAAATATTCGAATATATCTGTGGTATCCGAAGTCTATCGCGAATATCGAAATTCGAAAATTATTTCGAACTCTACCGCTTTTTAAGTCACAGAGATGGAGACAAACGAATTTCGATTTTTAAAGTTCGCGGTAAACCCCCAGAAACGCAAATGATTGGACGTAGCAGTTCGCCATGAAATAATCCAAGTTCCCTTTACGAAACACTCGAAAAATCTGACGATTTTATGGCGAGATGTTGAGCCAGCAATTCACTTTGCCTTATTTTCGCAAGTACGGCTCTGCATCTAAATATCTTTTCAAAGAGACGCAATACGAATATTTAGGCAAATAGCGAAGTGGATTGCCGGCGTCACATAACGTATGGCCATTTGCGTTTCTCCCAAATGATACTATCCGTGTCTATGGGTTTAGGACATTTTAATGCAAGTATCGATCCTGTTAAAGTAGGTCAACATGGCACTTTTAAAACAGTGAATTTTAAAATTTAACAAGTTCTTAAAGCTTCGAGCAAGCGGCGTGTAAAATTAGTGGATTTTCGTAGCGTCAGATGACGTCGTTTAAAATGTAACTACAATTTAGTTTGAAACAATTAAAACCATGGAACAACTAAAGAACAGATTCGATATTTGCAAGAACCCAAGCTCATAGACATCTGTATTTTTACTTTTAACCACAACTGAGAACACCAGTATTTTGAGTTTTCTGATATGTTTTTCATCGATATCGATAAATATCGATGCGTCGATAAAGCATTATAAAGTTGTGAATAGAAGTAAATGTATAACGGTTGTTTCTAAAAGCGTCGACTTATCTGTGCGACATGCATCCATCCACAGCGCTGCGTACGAGCGAAGAGCAAGTGGTGCTATGGAGCCGATGTATAACTAGATACTACAATACTATGTTAAAGTATACGTAAATATTACCACTAAATTAAAAATACCTAGTCAAAGTAGTAGACTTATGCATACAATTTTGATGTATCTACAATTCACACCATAACAATAAAGAATAGGTGAGTATTAGTTAGGCAACGACCAACTATCATTTTGTCGAGGCCTATTGACTATTTAAGTATGATTTAAACAGTATTGCCATCTACCTACTTTGTATGATTTTCGTTCTATTTTATCTTCTGCGGATAAAGGAGTCTCCAAACGCCCATATATCGAAAAGAACAACATAGTTATAGGGTCATATTCTCACATTATTAGTGTGTTTTAATGGAATACCCATTGACAGTTCGTGGGCTAATATTAGTCTAATACCTAGTCTAGAAATGAACTGCAGATGTTACCGAGCAGCCACTATTAGTAAATGATAATGTTATATCCACGCAAACGTGTCGGTGATTGTTATTGGCTCAAGTTGGAACCCTGCAGTGTGTACTGTCTAGAAACAATAACTGATACAAGACGTGGAACGTTTTTGCACGTGGCTAGGTTAGGTTAGCTACTAATATGTGTATCTACGTTCCTTTTTAAAGGTATCCGGGTGTATCAACCTTTGAGAAAGATCCTGTGAGCTAAAGTAATTCAAACTGTAAACTAGCTATAACCCTATATGGGTTAATACAATTCCATTTTCCATGGTCCGTTGGAACGTCGTAGATTTTTACAGTATTATTTAGCTTTACTGAGTATTTGCTTTCAAGTTTTTGTATATATTTTTGTGTACTTCAAATCTTGTAACTCAAATATAGACCTGAATTTGGTGTACTTCCTTAATTCCGATGACAATTCAACAATACGCTAACATGGTGCAGATCTGATGATACAACCGAAAGGTAGCAAACGGAACTCCTCGATGGAAAAACATGAACACATCTAGTTTAGGCTCATTAGAAAGGTTTAGAGAAGTACTTGATAGACATGCAAACGAGAAGAATTACAGTCAGCAATAAAAGTGTGACACATTTTTTTTTTACAGTATCTTGTTGACATTCTTGTCCGTCGTCGGCAATAAAGGATGGCAGCCCTAGATTGATACATGTCATTACATGTTCACACAAACCAAAAAAACGACAGACGTGTAACATTATAATACCAGTATAATGGAGTAAATGTTGATAAACAGAATTACGAGAACATAATAAAACCGCAAGAGTAAATCTCGTGTCAAAGCACTCGTGTTGGCATTATCACTATTAGCACGGGCGAGTCGAGTTTATGGACGATCTAGTTTAAACCTACACGACACCAAAGGAAACGGGGTCCCATTGTATTGGGCATTTTCAGTTAAAAGTGTACCATTAACTATTCTCGAAAAGCCATCAACTTTTGGGTAGTTTCTACTCAGAATCACGAGGACGAGGTCCGCAAAAAAATTACAGTTCTATGACGAGCTTTTCCATACATTTTGTATGGACCGTCACAACTGTCACTAAAAACAAAATTTGTATGAAAAACTGGGGACTATTATTTGTTTGTTTCAATCAATAGGCCTTGTGATTCTGAGTTGAATTAACCCCATAGCTGGGGAGGCGGCTGCCCTCTGTTCTTGAAGGACCTCTGGTTTAACGTGATTCCATGATTTGTCGATATCGTACACTTGAGTCGAATATTTAATTAATCACTAATAGCACAGATGCCCGTCCTACCAGGGTATAGTTATAGTGGTCCGTTGGAGCGATCAACCCTAGGGAATGGGAATGTTATCACAGAAGAGGCTCAGAGTTTGCTAGGGGCTGAATAATCAACATTTTGAAGATCTCATTACGAGCTGGGGCGAAACCGGCCTAATTGCAAAGTAGGATGTTCGGATTGTCTTGAGTCTGTGAAACAATTACGAAGAATCATGATGGAATACGGGTATATCTAATTGTCTACATTGGGATACTGAAGGGTGAAATCGTTCATAGATTAAATGCATACTGAATTACCCATTTTACAATTCCCGGAGTTTAAAAATGGAACCACATTATTAATAGATGGCCATTCTATGGATCGGCATCGGCAACCATCACCTAGAACGCTTAGAAACTAACCTGTAATCACATGATTCTGATTTATATAATCAGCCAACTAGCTCGATTCAATTAATAACATGGGCATTTAGTAAAAAATACATACTTAGAGGCACCACCCACACTATTACTGCCGCCTTACGGTGAACGATTACTTCAAATTAGATTACACACGTAGTGAGAGTTCTGACCATTGCTTAACGGAAAGAATTAGCGGTAACATGACGTTTCAAGCCACAAAGGCACCAGTGGCGAACATGTATGTCACCAACTCCAGCAGAAACAGCATAATTATGTGGATGGGAATCATGTGTATATACGACTTTAGGCCTAACAGGATGGAAATTACTAACAAGATTCAAACTGACATTTACAGTGTTCAGTCAACATCAATATCTTACCCATTACGAACCTTATCTTCTGAAGAATAGAGCACAGAAACGTACACATATTTATGATGTTGATTATTCACGTTCATATCGTAAGTCAGTTTATAAGGCCGCTTTAGGACAAAATCTACAGTCTCATCTCTAGAAAAAATGACAACAGGATACTGGAAAAAGTGTGGCAAGCGTAAACTGGGTTGAAAGATCTGATAAGACAAGCTAGAAAAGCCCTTAGGACGACGAAGGGAGGATAGAATACACAATATTTAAAATAAATCGCTCAATACAAAATGTACAATATACACAACACACACCTTTTACATGTTGATAGTTTAGTTTAGTTTATTTCTTTCATAATGATAAATTACAATATAAATTATTCTAACACTAATCTATATGAATTTATATTATGATCGTCAATTATTGGGCATGCAAACATATAATTATAAAATGTCAACAATGATAAATGCTTTCCGTAATAAATTAAGCGATTTTCACATAAATATGATTTTGCTTATTGTACATTTTACTAGTTGCGTGTTGTTGTTATATATTTCACGTGATATGCAAAAACGGAGGAGGTATAATGTGTCAGTTGCATGTTGTTTTGCGAATTACATTTTGCTCTGAAACGTAGTATCATTCAGATTTAAATTAACGTCAAATGACTGAGCAAAATCCGGAGCTGGCGACTCGGCAGCTTTCAAAGCGGTCACGTCTGTGAAAAATGACACCGAACAAGGATTGCTACATAACTTCCAGCCCAATACATTAACTGTATTGAACGAAAATGCCAACAGAATCTCCGACTTGACTGCAGTATACACTTAAATCTGGACTCTTATATCATTTTTCGATAAACCTTTGTGCACACGCGCAAATATAGGTCACCATGAAAGCCAAGAACAATGCCGCCATAATCTTACTCAACAAGCTGATGTACTCGCTCAAATGAATTAAATCTTGGTGACCCAGAAACGTACAGAGCGGCACTTTATATCGTGTGTAAGAAAACAGGGGTCTTAGGGATAATGCTTTGTAAAGAGCACAGAAACAGGCTTAGCCTAGAAACAGCCCTCGGGGGCGACCGATTGGTGTCAGATCGCGTTCAAGGAGACTTCTAACGTTACAGCGCGCCGTTCGTTCAGTCTCATAAATATCGCCTTTGGCGTCATTTGAACCATTGCAACTTATAAACGAGATCTTTATTGAAAATCTTGAAATCGAAAAACGATTGAACGGGAAATGCAAAGATAGACGATAAGAGTAAATGCCACTGGGAACGTTATAGGAAAACAGATACAGGACAGCAATCCCAGTCCATTTGTTTTTCATTAGCAAGCAGTGGAAAAGCGAGAAAATTGTAAAACCGGCATTTAAACCTTTAATGCTTTATTTTGTATCGTTTATGTCAAATGGACCAATTAAATTCCCCACCATTTGTTCCAAATCTTTAGGGACAATAAATATAATGAAAGTCGGAAGTTTTGTTCAAAGTTCTGAACAAGTGGGTCGGAACTCGGAAGGAGCACCAGAAAAGCTGTTAAAAGTAATCGGTGACACTTTGGATTCGGTATTTAAAATTAAACAGGATTAACTGTAGGCCATACATCAAGGACTAGCAAAAAATCAATAGCGATTGGCGTTAGAGCCGCGTAAGAAATGCCTTCGCATGGAAATTGAAAAATCCCTCGTAAAGTCTGGCTACGGATGCCGTGACAGTGGGTAATAACGACGAAAGTGAAACCGAAGTGAAACGACATTTGGGGAACTTAAGACCCCGACAAACGGAGGAAATAGGTCAGGCAACGAATGCTCAAAAAAAAGTTATAGAGGGAAATACTTCGAACACAATTTGACTTCGTAACTTTGTTTAGACTAGTTAGGAGGTGAACACGATTTTCGATTATATCTCGGAAACTATGCATCTTAGCGACATGGCCACTTGTACAAAATGAAAGTTGATGAATTAGTTACAAAGTTTTATTTAGTCAACTTTTTCGATATCTTTAAGGACTGGACATGAATACATCCTTCCTTCTATAGCTTTTACCTTCAGTAAGGCAATTCAATTTCTGCTTAGATTTTCCTAAATTCTATTTTTTTATTCCGTAGACTAAATTGACATTTCATGTGGTACTAAGAAATGACATGTCATACACATGAAACGTCATTTTAGTCTACGGAATAAAAAAACAGACCTTAGTTTCGCTGTTGGTTTAGTATAATCCGGCACGACAGAGCTTATAGAAAGAGGAAAACGTACAATGTTATACCTCAGTTGGAAAATACAGGTAAAATTCTGTCGCTAGCCGTCCCGACCTTGACACACATCTATATTGAGATCCGGGCAATCGACCCCGCGAAACCTGACGCTGTGCTGTTGATGAAAAGCAATCGCAATCATTGAAATAGGGGTGTCACTGTGAAAGGGGGTAATATGAAAAGAATATAAGGAGTAAGGTTGCCAGAGTTCAACGAGGGAGAGGAGTGTTAGGGTCGGCAACGCGCGTGTAATATCTCCGGTGTTGCAGGCGTCCATAGGCTACGGTAACTGCTTACCATCAGGCGGGCCGTATGCTTGATTGCCACCGACGTGGTATAAAAAAAAATTGGCCATACCTGTCATAATGACAATGGCCCATTTCCCGAATTGTGATTTATAGCCAAACCTTATTATTGTGTTGTCATGGTTATCCGAGAACTACAGCTTCAGAAATTGAGCAGATAAGCAAAGGTCTTCCAATAAAACCAGCTCTGTAAAGTGACAAGTGGGCGCATATAAATTACCATGTGTGTGCCCATCCACTTGATATTACCCCCTAAACAGAAACAACCATAGACAGTCAAGTGTTGCATCTTTGTGTTTCGCAAAACTGGTTATAAAACTGGCATATTAATGACCGTAAAACGCTACAAATACAGTTAAACAACGCATGACTGCGAGGATTTCGCGGTTAAGGAGTTTTGGCTCGCAAGCCAACGTAATAAGATTTGCAATCATCTGCCAGCATAGCGACCAGCGCGAACTTGACCCGCGGTTGGTTGGCTTCGACCCACATCGGTCGCTAATTTGTGAACATGGTGAAAAACCTAAAGAAATAGCGGATTCGATGTGATTATGCCAAACACCAGTCTGTAATCTGTATGTATACAGGGGATTATTTTTGAGAAATAAGTTTTTGGCAAAAAAACATTTTCCCAAGCTTTGTACTTTTATTTCCACAGGCAACTGATTTCATTTATCATGTATTAAGTGCATGCATGGTTACCCTGTCAGGGCATAGCAAAACAAATCTAAAAACTAATTAGGTACTAATAATTAATTAGGTAATTAGGGCCAAAAGGCAAAACATAGTGAGACCAATTTTATAATTTTATACACCACTGTAACAGTTTTACCTATGTTTTACAAATAAACACTGACTATTGACTAAAATAAATACATAGTTAAACATAAAATAGCATTCAAGTAAAAGCTAGGAATTAATACTCATCGAGACAATTCTAAAAACCCCAAACACAATTAGGTTGCGTGTTTTATCAGAGAGTTCCTCGAGTGGCTACCTCGAGTCTCCATCATCAGATCAGCTCGATGGTACTATAATATTGCGATGTCACCCGACTTGCATATGTATGCAAATTTTCAGCTCCATTGGAAGTTGCGAAGTAGGTCAAATTTAACTTGCAGGATTTAACCCTTAACAAACATACATACAATTAATACATATTACACATAGGTTCATTGCAAGTTAATAAAAAGCTAAAGAGTGTAAAAAGGTCGTTGGTGTTGGCGGACTACAAATTTTCAATTGCTAATATTGACATCTTTTGCGTCATTTAAATCCTCGGGAGGAGCTCGGGCAAGTTAAAAATACATGAACGGAGACATCGAGTCTGGCCGGTGCAACGGTGCAAGAGTCACGAGACTGCAAAAATGCCAACCTGACAACAATGCCAACTGGTGACGGTGATGGAATAACAATATCTTTAACTAATGCAGTAGTTGTTATATGTAAACTTCCTGTACTGCAGTGTTATTTGATTTACATATAATATAAGACAGTGAGTAAATAAAACATATTTGTTTTTCTATTTACTGGCTCCTATTGTTTGATTTATGTTTTGTTTAATGTATTTTCAGAAATAAGTCAGCTAATAGTCTCTAGTTTACTCATACTCATACTCACTCATAAACATAAACATTGAACAACAGATATGTTTATGAGGTGTTTCTGGAGGATAGTCTTAATATTGCTTTTCATCTATAGGACAAGATATTTGCGGAGGACTAGAATATTTGTACCAAAATGACAATTAAATTATGCTTATTAAATTCACCTCGTACGAAAATACGCCGAGGTTCGATACGAAGCAAACAATAATTCTGAAATCTATAAATAGCTGTACCGAATAACGTATTATCGGCGCTCCGCCCAACAAATACTAACGACAAAACTATGACCATGATGAGTAGAGCTAGTGTCGCTGCAAAAAGGCGTACGATTGGTCACTTAACTGTGTCGACTATAATACATGTTCCTGCTACACGAGGAATACCAAAATATGTACCTGTAACAAGAAGACAAAAAATATAAACACCATTTCGAAAGTAAGATAATTCATTTACAAAAAATATATTAAAGAAGAGGAAATAGAGAATGAAAAGAAGAAATTTATGGCATTGGTAATAAATAAATCATTTATAAACAAATTAAATCATTACCTAATAAACAATATCAAAACTTTATACAGAAAAATACAATCGCTAAAAAAGAACCTAAGAACTAAGAAATACTTAAGCCAAAACTAACCTATAAAAACTAATTGAACATCCCACCCCGCATCGCTCCCGGCAAAAAGGTGCCTATCATGCTATCCGCATTTCCGCGTTGAATCGCGATGGACAACCTCTGCGCTAGGAACGACCCGGAGCGGGGGTCGAGACCACTCTCCTGCAGGCGACGCCCCAGCTCCCCAACAAAGTTTTCGCTTCCCGGCCTACTTGTCCCTCTTTAGGGATGCCGCCTGCTAAGCTGCCGCTCCTGCCGACAGCACAGTGCGGCTAAGGAGCATACGTGGCGGCGAACGTACTGACGCAGGTGGCATCCCACCACCACCACCACACACCAATGCCCTTCAGATGATGTCATTTAAAGCGCGGTGCCGTGGGATTTGGGAACCACCTCGCGCACCGGCAACAGCTCAAAGCATGGTGCCCGTTGCTCTCCACCATAGACCCGCACGCATAGACACTTGTTATGTAAACACCTAAGAGTCAGAGAAAGGTGTAACCAATCCTATACTCTGATTTGTAATTAGATTCCAAAAAACTAACATCACTTTTTCTCTTTTCCGTATGTTTTAAGAAACTAAACAAAGCTAAAACGATACATCTATGTTTATTTTAAATGCTAGAGTATGCAAAAGGGAAATTTAAGTTTACTTCTTCATATTTTGCATTATTACGAGAGAAAAAGGATCTGAGTGAGGTTAGTTTTTTGGAAAGTTTAATAACTGCCTGACTCCTTCGATCTCCACCCACGTGCCAACAGCAGGTAAATATTAGAGCCTAAGGATCCATTATAACATCATTACAAAATGTGATATAATGATATTTCATGTTTACCAAAACCAAATGACGCAATTCAATATAGAAATTGATCGTAAAGATAATTTAGAACGTTGCTATTCTGGTATTGAAGAAACGAAGAAAGATTACCTATGTATTTTCGAAGCGAACAAACTGAGTGGACTATAAATACGACGGGAATTTAATAGAGAACGACAGTTTTGCGCATTCTGTGGAACCTAATTACCCGACACGGGCGCCAGAAATGTCTGGATTCCTGCCTACTAAAATTTATATTCTAGTGCTAGTCGGGATGTTTCTTTTTGCTTTGGGTGGCACTAATGATACAGTATAAAAATAAAAGACAATATAATTTAATATACAATATAAAAGACAATATAAAGAGCAGAGAACCATATAAAGATTGTGAATGATGATGATTCACAATGATTAAATTTTGAATGTGTACAACTACAACCTAATGTACACAGAGTCTCAAGAGTGAATGATTTTTTTTAAATGTATCTACTAAATAAAAATTATCTCATTTATTTATTTATCGTATGGCTTGGTTACATGTCACTGGATACAAAATATATATCTCATTATATACCTAGGAGGAAATAACATCCTTAGATCGTATATTCAAAATATATTACATTTTTATGATAAATCAATATCCTTGATAGGCCTTCCAATTTAGCTATCACCCTTCACAAAATTTCAAAAATCAACTACCGAAAAGGAGCGAGTAATTCGTGATGGGTCCTGAATGCCGTGAATCATATTTAAGCCCCCAAGACATAAATTTAAGGGGCAATGTGCCGAAGCCTCCCCCTCACCGGGGAGGGGCGGTCAAGGCCCCAGCAACTGGGGCGCTGAAAGGCAAGATAACTGCACAATTCACCTGCTTAGCTGTATAATATCAGGGCGAAATAAGTATCCGGATTTCAGAGCAAATCTGAATTTGCTATTGTAGGAAATTGGTCGTGTGTGGACAAATATTTGTGAACTAGATTTTGTCTCGAGCTGGGCTTTTTATGAGCTGTTAGCAAATAAATATTAAACTTGTATACTTAACTTTTATTCTGATTAGAGTAACCTCAACTTTTAGGTATTTAGATGGGTAACGCCAAAGACGGACTTGTTGACGCTTTACAAAACACTTGAACAGTATTTATTGACTTTACACACAGTTATTAGAACGCGACATCAACACAGATAGCTGGTCATTCATAAACCTTATTGCACCAAGATCATACAATTATGTGTTGCAGTTTATACGACCAGCCTAAAAACTTCATCAGGCGTCAGGTAAAGGTAATGTGCCTCTTAATTTCACTCATGCACTCATAACTGACTATGATTTGACAAAGTCTACTTTTGTTTATTGATCATGAGCATTGATTCTGGGCAGAAGAGAGCTCCGTGCGCGATTCAAGCATCAGGGAAAGTTGTTTACGCTGACGCTTCTGACACCGTTAACTCGAGCTATTCATATTTCCCCCCCCCCGATGGAAGCGGGGAAGTCAAATAAGCCGATACGCTAAGCCACTTTGTTTTTGTTTGGAAACTCGTGGAAGCAACGTTTGATAAACATTAGGGGGAACAGAAGTAGGTTCAGGAACAAACATTTAATTAGGAGGAGCTGGATTGTTAGAAACTTGGGTTAATCAACTTTCAGGAACTGATATTTCGACATAAAACATAGCAAGTTTTCGAGTCAGATTGTACTAACATACCTGTTTCTTGATAAATGGTCTAAAAACTGAATAATGTTGCTTTTGGCTTGTCTTTCGTGCTAAATAAATATACAGTAGAATTGTAGTTGTTATCGATCATGCGATCCCAGTTAACCCAGAAACAGCTAATTCTTCGAAACAGGCCCGACATGAAACTAGGTCACTTATTGTACCGTTAAACAATTTTCAAATCATGATAAGACGCTATCTGAAGTACAAGGTTAACGTTGAGTGAAACAACAATAGTGTATTACTTAACATAACAACAAACATAAATAACACCTATCCTGACTTCCGTATTTTTGTAATAATGCAAATACACGATCAAAACATTCGAACCGCTATCAGGTATGCATACTAAATGGCATCTTTACACAACGCATCAGAGTTTATAATGGAATAGGTGTCGAGATGCGCGGGCGACAGGCAAGGCCAAATGTGAATAGGCAGTTCAAAGGGAACTAGACCTAAAGCTAACTCCGTTAGGAGTTGTTTCAGGTTGTTTGTGATTGAGGGGAGTGGGGCAACACGTGGCAGCCGACCCGCCGCGCCGAGCTTGACCCAGTTGCTAGATGCACCATTTCGGCCGCTCACAAGCAAGGACAGCCCTTTAGCATCGATTCTGAGGCCCTCTGTGGCTTTGTTGTTGGATGCGCATTCAATCTCCAAGGGCCTTTGGGGCTTGTTGACTTGAGACAAAGGTATCCTTTGTTGTTAAGCGACAGAAAGCAGTATTAAACCCATGTTAGGCTTAGAACGCATACGATTAATTTCTCGCGTTTTCAGTTTTGCTGAAACCGCCGAACCGTGTAGGAAGCCGCAATGCGGTTTGTGTTTTCGCGTTTTTCACGTTCAATATGACAATGGATTTCCGCAGAGTAGCATGTGTAGTGGCCTTAGTGATGAAAAATAGAAAACGTGTGCATCCTCTAACACTAACAGATCAAAAATATTTGAAATATAGCTAGCCTTTTTGCAAATTTAATAATAATATTACTAGCTACATTTTCACTATCTACCGGCAACGTGCTATCTGACTCCGATGGCATAATTAATTGCTGCACACGTCACCTCTGCGCTCTCAAAGCCGAACTGACGAAAAAACCGCGTTTCCGCAGTGGGGGCGCCACTATACATAATATTTGGGATACATAAAAACGGGATACGTAAGTTTGCAAACCGCAAGCCAAAATGTATTGACCTATAGGATGAAATCTGTAACGGAAAATACGGATGACCTGTGCAATTTTGACAAAACCTGCTATATGAATTGGTTTAGTTAATAAACAATTTGGATGATCTACCTACACTTCTGCAGTCTTAATAGACACGTGTAGATCATATTCAGTGAGTTCAGTCAACTATAGTAAGTATCATTGCATTTATAATGCCCCAAATAAAAATAAAAAAATAAAATAAAAAATAAGGAGTTCAGCAAACAATGAGAACCATCAATCGTCATTATCTTCAAAGAAATTTTATCGATTACGGCAATGAAAATGTGCGGGAAACTTCGTGAATTGCGTGATCAAAGCGGTAACTGACGTTTAGAATATTGTAACTCGAAACAATTAAGTATTACGGAAATCCTTCGGGTTTAACAGAGCGTCAGGAAATTAAATATAGGTACTTTGAATTATTTGAGCAGAGATGTAAGAATACCGTCAAGGAAATGTATCGTGTCGACAAACATGTATATGTAGCAAATTTAGCAATACTAAAAAACAAGAATAGTATTTATTGGAAGTTCAAGAGTGAGAATATAAAACGTTGCTTTGTACGTATTTCCCTTTGTCTGTATTTCCTTCGCGGTTACTAAGTATAGACAAAATTTTCAATTCTCTGTCGTTCTTGTCTTGAGTTTGATATTTCATTATTCACACCCTACAATTCGTAGCTACTTGAACGAACTCAATAGTCTAATAATGGTACGAGTATATAGCGAAAGGTAAAATTACAATTTGTTATTTGAGTGTACAACTTAATTTTGTTTTCTCAAGGCTGCAAAATTTTGTTGGTTGTTAGAAGTAGTGTGTATGATGTATGGGTATAAATTTAAAGAGGATCAATTTTCCGAGACTGCGCTTTTAAGGCGGTTCCCTGAGCCAGAAGGCGAAAAATCCCATTATATGATCACGTTTTTCTAAGACGCGTTGATATTCGTAGACGTGGAAAAAATATATGTAGTTCTTGACTATATTATCTTTAAAAGATAGCTTCCGATACACGAATTATGAAACTTCGCTCGATACAATTAATTCCCAAAGTAACCTCTAACTCTAACTTTTAATCCTACTTTACTCGGTTATTTATTATGTGATACTATAAACAAAAAAAGAAGAAAAAACAATCTTAACATAAATAGTAATTTCATAGCTTTAGAATTTCGATATTGTAAGGTAACGTTTTTAAAATAAATAAAAACCGACAAAATTCGATCAAAATTGACACTTGGCGCGTATGTTCTTTCCCGTGTTTCTTGCGAAATGTGACAAAGACAGCGGCAAACCGATGGAACGGCCTTAAAAAGGACTATTAGTCTTAGTAATGAATTATCAGTAATTCTGGTTCTGTTTAGTTTTCTCCTGTATTTTCTTTCGATTCGATTATCTTACAGATCGCATGGCTCAATCGATTCTCGTTAAATTGTGTGAGCATTTTTTATGCCGATACAGTTTTTTTTTATGCGGAGTCACGGGACTGCGACGAGGTCTACAGCTCACAGAGCCCCAATACTTTTAGTTTAGAACTTATGATGCCAATTGTACATGCGGAAACAGTAATAGCCGTAGGTTTCGTGAGCTAGGGACCGTGACCCGGCTCCGCCCGCGGCGCCCTTCGCTCCCACTCGGTTACTTTTCATTAAGCCAGTAGCGAGTTGATTTAATCATAGCATGTAATAATCAAACTATTAGGTTTGATTGCGACAGAGGCTCGGTATTGATTTGATGCAGGTGCAATTGAATTTACTTCATGTTTACTAGAAATATTATTAGAAATAAACGATGCTTAAACTAACTTTGATGTGTCCGCCGCTCCACCAGTGTGAGATTCGACCTGTGTCGGAATCCTCTGCCTTCCATTTTTAGCGTAGATTTTCAATAAAATATGGTCATTCACAGCCTTCACAGGCCAGGCAGAGTCTATATATAAAGTCCATGTAAAAGTTTGTCAAAAATCAGTGAAGTTTAGCTATGAAAAGGCAAAAGAGGGCGCTACGGTAATCACCGAACATGTAATAGGTATTTAGTTTATGTCTCTCCATCACTCGAATATGCAAGACAGACATAGACTAACATTATATAAATAGGTAGGTAAATTTATAACATTTGTTTCAAAACGCCAATATGTGTATCTTATCATCAGAGCAGTAAGGTTTAAAGTGGTACGCAATAAACACAGGCAAATTGTTGATTCAATTGAATGCAAGTAACCCGAAGCTAGGGTATGTATGTAAATGTGATAAAATAAACAGTGGATCTGGAACAATGTTTACCCATTAATACATAAGCAGGTATAGGTACTGATATGATAAATGTGAAAGTAACTGTATGCATGTCTGTTATCTTTTCATTTCACGGCTAAACTACTGAATATACATATTTTAATCAAATTAGGCATGTAGAACCTGTAGGAAGCTTGGGGATGGTCATAGGCTGCTTTATCCTTGGAAATCCATCCCCTGACGTTTTCTACTTGACTTTCACAACTGCAAAAAGACGTTAAGGTGGGCTAAGATGGTCGCCTTTATCGTCTGTCACCATTCCTGTCACGGTCACGTTCTTACAAGTGTGCTGTAAGTGCGAAAGTGACCCATGACACGACAGGCGATAAAAACACGACCCTATCGCCGCTGGTCATATTTAGAAAGACATCGTGGCTACGTAACATCAAGGAATGGATCGGAAAACCGGAATCAGAAAGCCGATAAGCTTTTCAACCTTGCCAAAGATCGCAAGAAATATGATCGGATACTGACTGAAAACCTTCACTAGTTGGAGAAACACTAAAAGAGAGAAGAGAGAGACTTTCGCAATCTCTCATAGACGGGTCGCAACCCAACGGTTGAAAAAGCGTAGATAATGTAATGAACCATCAAGTATGCACAAGTTGTGAGCGAAGAGCACGCAACAATAAATATAGTTTTAAACAATGTAACGAGCGCAAGAGAACAATGCATATTCAATCGTTAAGTGCCGCAGAACGAACGAATATCCTGTGGTTCCTGCGATTCATAAAAATATGGGCTTTGTTGAAGTGAACATGCTCAACTTTGCCTACCGTGCCGTGGCTCGTAAAACAGTGATTAACTGAAACATTAAATTAAATATGTAATTTTGTTATCAGTTAAATATCGATTACAAAGTTGGAATGATGAACCTTAGACTCTTTCGTTTGTCGTAAGATGTCATCATCAAGAGCTGAAACCAGCATCAGTGACCGTTGTCAACTCTGAAAAGTCAGAAAGAGAAACTTAATCGAAATTACAACGCAACTGTGAAGAAAAAGATTGCTTAGATTGCGAGCATCCGAAAACAGTACATCTTTTAATAAAAGGTTCAATTTTGAAATCCACAAATCGCGCGGTTTCTCCTTTTGGGATAGACGTTTGGCTAAAACACATAACCCATCTCAACTCTTCGGTTCGGGTAAAGACCCTCTTTTTCCCCTTCGCCTAACGCAGCGACGGGCTAATTGGCTCCGTAATAGGATAGACTCCAGTAATGTTCTCATAAGCTGCTCGGGTCACTCGTCAATGCTTTACTGTTCGCAGATCCCTCGGACAGTTAATACAAACAAAAAAATCCATAATTCGACGTTACGCCAAAATTTCTGGACATAACCCTGATAAATGTACGTACGTTACGTAGTCACTAAACCCTTATAGTTTCGCCATCGCCATGTCCGTCTGCCCATCCGCGGCTTTGCTCCGTGATCATTAGTGCTAGAAAACTGCAATTTGGCATGGATACATAAATCATGCATGGCCGGCGGATTGATAGTCAATCAATCAATCAATCTTTAAGTAGTATGGCTCCATCGATACCGTCGATGATTTCGCCAACGTCAAAGTGGGATCCACGTGGGATCGGATTAATATTTCTTGATTTTCTTCAGCCAGTGTACGGTAAATAAAATTATGGGCCTCTAGGGCTCTAGCCAGACACGGTTAGAGGTAGAAATACCAAATGCTCTTAGAGCACGACGTTGTTCGGTAGTTATTGTCTCGTAAAACCGATAGCTGGATTTTACGAGAAGCACGTGGACTACCGGCCGTTGACTCCAAAATGGTGGTTAAACACGCTTTGAGATTAATTCTCCATTCACTGCACACTACCAAATTATATTACTGTATAATAAAGCTATCGATATTACACTTTAAGCAATTTTAATGAGCAACAAACAAAGGAATTAATCACGAGGCTACTATCAAGATGGCGTTCGAACCGGAAGTCCCGGATTGATAGTCAGTGGGCCCCTTAAGTTACGTTGACGTTAGCGAATATGTCAATTTGACACTGCTATTTAAAGAAGTCGTGGTAAGGCTAAAGGTGATAGTTTAACGAAACACAGGACTGATGCAAACTTTAAACACGTGTAACAATAATCTACTACTGATAACTATCTAAACTGAAACCATTTATCGATTGACAATCGACAGAGCAACTCTAATGTGAACAATTAGGACCCAGACGGCGAGACGTGGCCCGTTGGCGTTCCAGTACACTCAACACTTGTGAGCTGACCATAGATGGCTCTTATGTCTTTACAATAAGGTATACTAATCGCAAGTTAACAGTGTGCACTTGAGCTGATGGCTCATCAGTTTAACGAGACAATGGACTTGCAGACTTCCTCGCTAGTCATTTAAAGATTTTGAAGTTTGGATGGGAAGGGAAGGGACAAGACTGCATAATTATTGTAATAATTCAGAATACGCTTGTAATGCTATGAGTGATGGGTCTAACTAAAGTGTATAAACACTAACTACCGGAACCCTAAAAAACGCGAAAAATCCGAGGGTGCTATTACATAACACATATACATGTCCTTCAAATAAGGGATTACAAGATTTCGAAGCTTAATAGTGGAAAACAAGACTAATTTTATTGGCAGTATCGATCCAGAGGCGGTGAGTTCAAGTTTCACCCAAAGCAGTAATTTTTCCACTTTTAAATTTATTGGAAGATATACTTATTGCATCGTATTAAACAGATCACACGCACAAACAGCCTGACCATATTCATATTCCCCTTTTCTTTGTAATTCCATTCATTCATTCATTTTGGACCCGGGTATGTCCTTAAACTACGTCCGAAGGAGAGGTATGGGCACTGTAAATGACATCTCGCTTTGTGTGGTAGGGCACAGGACAGCGGATGTCATTCCAGATCTAGAGCAGAGCCCGACTGGGGAAGTACCTCCACCGTACACAAAACCGCAGCCAAATAACACCAGACCCTACTCAGCGGTGTTCCTGCCGGTGAGTAAGGTTGCCAGAGCTCAACGAGGGTGCGGAGTGTTAGGGTCGGCAACGGGCATGTAACTCCTCTGGAGTTGCAGGCGTACATAGGCTACGGAGGCTACCAGGCGGGCCATATGCTTGTTTGCTACCGACTTAGTATAAAAAAAAATTCAGCATTCGTTACATCCGCATTAAAAATCCGAGACACATAAATACTATTCGTGCATTGTGTATGGTGGACTACAACGTGCGACGTCAAAATCTGAAAGCTGCAATGAAGTTACAACCTCACTCTATTATTACCTACAGCTACACTGTGCAAGTCAGTGACGAGTTTAACCCTACAAAGGGACTAACTAAATGATTTGTGTGCGATGCAGTCACCGTAAATATGTAACCAGTACACTTTGTACTTACATCAAAAAACGTTTACCAAGGGTCAGCTAGACCTTCAACATAATGTAACTCGTCAAAAGATGTAAGTTGTCAGAGGTAGTGTAATAAAGCAAAGAATCATGAGAGGATGACAGACAAAGGATATATTAGCAACAAGACTTATATTGACCGAGATTAGGGTTGAAAATTCTCGAAAAAATCAAATCGTTTTTTTTTTCAGGACGTTTGAAATTTTCGTTTTTTTCCCTATTTTTCAGTTTTTATCGGAAAAATATAGGCACTGAGTGGAAAAAATCAAATGGTTTTTTTAGGACGTTTTGAAATTTTCGTTTTTTTTTTCGTATTTTTCAGTTTTTATCGGAAAAAACACTAAGTGACATTGTTTTTTTCCGAATAAAACTTAAAAAAACATGGCTTTTAGAAAATAACGGGAATTTTTCCGGGTTTTTTCAACCCTAACCGGGATATGGACCGTGATTACCTTTTGTATTGTAAAACTCTTATATTAGCAACTGACTGACTGACGTATCAACACAAGTGAAACAATTAGTGACTTGAAGGTGTCTTCCACACATAATTCAAGCCTTAAGTGGACGACGGTAATTTGTCGTAACAAGTCAATCAATAATTTTATACCGGACGAAATGTACTTTATTGTCTTTTTACTAAGCTGTTACGAGTAATGAGATTAAGTAGTGGGAAAAACGTTAACAACAATTGATCATTACAGTTAATCTTATCAGTCCTTTCTGCATTGGTATTCAATTGTTGTTTATTAATTTTGTCTTATTATTGGAACAACCATGTCAAACGCTAAGAATGCACAATATTTGGCTTTGCCTTGTAACAAAACCCAACTAGAGGCTAAATAACTCTCCGGATATTAGTTCGATAATATCCTATTTGTTATTGCCAAATTTTTAGCAAACTACTTTAACAAACATACACCTGCATTCTAACAATGACACTGCCCGGTCCATTTACTAATGATACCTTACTGTATGCGCTGATAATTAAAAAAACACTAAAATAATAACCCCAACCTGTCACCACTCATTAAAACACATGCACAACTGCAACACACATCTTGCATTTGAATGGCAGGGGAGGGGAGCGAACGAGGGGATCCCCGCGCCGCGTGACCCCAAGAGTCAATGCCCTACGTTTAGGGATCCGGGACATACACAATATACGCACAGTACTTCAAGAGACTGTTGTTACTCTCCGCTATTGAAAACAGCGTACCTTTAATTATATAATGAAGCTCCGGGAACAATAAAAAGAAAGCAGGTTGTGTCGTATAACCGTAAAGTATGCTGCATTACGTTGGTAGACGTTGAGCATCCGCTTGAAAATTAAATTCTACTATGTATAGTGGCTTCATTTTTGTGGCTGGTTTAATAGGCCCCTTTTTACTAAAACAATTGAGAATAAAATTAACTGTAAAGAAATTATAGAATTATTTAAATTAATAAATAATTGTTGTTAACAGCGCTTTAGTTAACCAATATGCAATATTGGTTAACTAAAGCTACGCTTATAGAATTGTATTGTATTGTTTGCATGCTGTTTGCGGACAGCTGAATAAGGACAATAACAAACGTGAACATCTGTAATTGTACCCTTTTTAAGCAAATCAATGATTTATGATTAATAATCAACACTGATGGATTCATTACTTTCATTTCTGACATTTGATTCTGACTACAAGAAGCGACTTTCATCTTCTAAGCAATAGCGTTAATAATGCAGATTAATGGAGGCAATGCAGATTGATAACAGACACGAAAATAAGAAACTGATAACCTAAAGCTCAGTCCTAAACCTACAATCGCCTCTTGTCATGATGTTTAGCTTTGTCATCAAAATACACCGCATTTTTCATCAATATTACTTGCATAAACGTGGGTTGAATTATCAATTGGTTTATCCATTTTCCGCACGTATTCGATATAATTACGGATAGCACGTATTTTCCCGACGAAATGAGGCGTCTCGCCTCAGAATAAATTAAACTACATGAGGGCAACAATAACGCAATCAAACTGTCTTAGATCTTGATCTAAAATAATGTGTCGAAATAATGAAAATTGCTGAAGTCTACGATTAATGCAAGCCGAATTAGATTTACGATGGAACGGTATAAATGTCACATTGTGTACTTATCAAATTTTGAAGATTTAGGTAACTTTGAGCGACACAAGTTTAGATGACTGAAATAGGCATTCTCCGTCGCCATTTGTGAGCTACTTTAAAGAAACGAAGCCAAAATACCACAAGACATGCTAAATTAAAATAATTTATTCGTTTCCTATCAGTATGTGCACGTTGTCTAAAAATATATATGTAGCAGATTAGACGTAACGTAAATATTTTATAATTAAAATCGTCTAATTTCACGATATCTCCAGCTCTCTTTATTTTGCGACTTGCTGGTTCGTCCTACAAAAACTAGAGTCCATTAAGGTATCTAATCTGGACATATTGGATCAAGCAATAGGCTTAAAACGACTGCCGTCTGACCTTTCAACCCTTGTTACTGTATTAATAACAAATTTATCAGAATCCGTATAAAATTCACTGTTCTGAATACTGATTGAGGCTCGACTTTTGCTCTACAAACGCCAGTACTCGTATTCGTATATGTCAGTACAGCATAATTGAAAGGCCTCGAATTGGGGAATGACATGAGCTCGGGTACGGCATTCAGCGGAATCCTTTTGCCACGATATCAGCAGGCGTAATGAAATATCCGCGGGCATCATTGGCGAGCCGGGTTCCTATATTCATACGGTGTATGTCCACAATATAAATGAAAGTACTAAACCAACGTATAAAAGATTCGCTGTCTGCCATAGGTAAGTATTTAGGAAAAAGGCACTCTTGAGGAGATTCATAAATTACGTGATATTTTTCTAGTAAAAAATATTAGGTTGTTTGTGATGAATTCTTGTTACAGTTAAGCTAAGACAAACATTGCTTACGAATGACCCACGACTGTAATATCAAGAGAACAAACTTAAATTATTTCTTGGGGCATGTTCTTCTGCGCAGCCAATTCTGCCACTGAATGTACAGAACATTTACACATGCACATTTAAAAAAAGAGCCGGCTTTCATATAATTTAACTGAATGGCACATTTCAGGCCAATTTTCCGGCATACGTCAATAAGAAGTAGAGCCTTCTCCATCTCTGCCAAGTTAAAATGAACCTTGTTACAGCTATGATAAAGTTTGGAATTGGAAGAGAGCCTCGCTCCCAGAGGCTTTAGACGGATTCAGTAAATGCATTCACGCACTGTAGGGTGTGTTGGGGTTTAATGAGACTTCGTTGATAACAGTTTCGTTTTCGGTTGGCAAGGGTGGCCGAATATATTGTTTTAGATACAATAAGAATAAAATGTTTACGGATTGGTGGCTGCTTTCCGATAAAACAAGCCTGTAACGAGTCAGCTCGGTCGGTGGATGACATTCGGAAGATTGCAAGTCGCCGTCGCTTATGGATGAGATTAGCTCAGGACCGGGACAAGTGGCCTCAAATAGAGAGAGACCTATTTATAAGTTTTGCTGAGAATTTTCTCAACAGCGCCTTTTCACCTGGTCTAATACTTAAGTACTCCTAGTCTAATTTAGATTTTTAAGAAGGTTTTTTTTAGTAGCTTACTCGTAGAACCAAGTTACAAGTGAAGGTGCCACGAGCATGACATGACATATAATACGATAAATGGCGAGTGACAAAATCTCCACTGAAACGAACCACCGACACCAACAACAGATAGGTACTACTAACGACGAACTACAATATCGAATGCTTCCGACAGCCTTATTACAAAAGCGATGTCGCAAACTGGACTAGACGTACATTGACACGATCGATCGCTACTGTCCTGAAGGTGTTTTAGGTTGTTGCATCCGTTATGACACCTAGAGGCCATCGTGCGATGACCGAAGGAGGCCTGTTAAGTCAACTTACCGGATCAACAACGCTACACAAGTCCACCTGGATGAAAAAAACCAGTATGCAGTAAAAATGAACTGATCCACCTCAAATTGCCGCTTTAATTTAATATGATTCCATTGGTAGGCCCAGAGTTCTGTTTTGTCGATTCTAAAGCTAATCATCACAGTCTGGCGTGAGCAACGATTACGTTCGGACGCGTTCCTTTGTTTACCTTTTTGTAAGACCGATTTTTTTGTGTTTTGCTGAGAGTATTATAATTCCGAGTGTGTACAAATTGATAACAATGACTTTAGTACTGATAATACGTGAAAAACTAAGTTAATTAGTGATTTTTTCGTGAAAACACAATATTAGTGGTTTTATCGAACTACCCTCAATTTATGATTATGAGTGAATCGGGCGAGGATACGGCCCCGCAGCCGGCCGCGGGTGCCGAGATGTCCCCAGAATCAATCAGGAAGGTTATCATGGGCTCCGAGGCCTCCACTCCTCAAGGAGATGGTGAGATGGACTTGCAATGGGATGACGGAGATTTGAATGCCGTTAACCAACTCGCAGACTCTGCAGAGCAACGAGGCGATAAGCGACGGTTAGAGGATGACGGTGGAGATGATGATGAGTTTACGCTCGTATGTAGGAATAAACGTAGAGATGTACGTCGTTCCCCCCCTTCGAGTAGTCCTCTACCGAAGTCTGACGATATTATTTATGAGGTTTCAGTTAGTTCCAAAAACGCTCTCCCGAAACAATTGGGATTTGCAAAGATATTGTCGAGTCATAATGTGCAGGGCGTCTTAAGAGTAAAATATAAGAGTCCTTTCAAAGTACTGATCAGATTTAATACTGAGATTAACGCAAACAGTTTCTTGGAGAGTGAAGTTGCTAAGAAATTTGAGTGGATTTGTAGAAATACTAACGAATTGCCATTCTGCTACGGGGTAGTCAGAGATATAGATTTTGATGTTGATGAAAAGGACCTAAAAGATATTTTTGTGTGTGATTCAGATACAGAGATTTTAGCCGTCAAACGATTAAACAAAAGAGATGAGCAGGGTAAGTGGGTAAAGTGTGAAACTGTACGTGTTTGTTTTCGAGGGTCAATTCTGCCCCCTTACGTTAAGGCGTATGGATGTCGTATGGCGGTAGATTCATATAAGTATCCAGTCACCCAATGTTCGAAATGCTGGCGATTTGGCCATGTCAGTAATTTTTGTCCATCCAAGGTACAAATCTGTCCTAAATGCGGAGAAAAACATGAAAATTGTGAAACAAAGAAGTTCCAATGCGTGAACTGCAACGGGAACCATTTATCCTTGATGAAAAGCTTATGTCCCGCGTTCCTAAAAGAAAGATCCATTCGTGCATTCATGGGGCAAAACAATTGCACATATAAAGTAGCCCTAAAGAAAATTAACGAGGAAAAAAAGCAGAATACTGATGTAAGCAGTGGCTTCCAGGCGAGAGAAACTCTGCTACTGAATCCGAGTCCCCTAGTATTTTCAACCGGGGAATCCTCGAAGCCTTCTTGTAGAGATATATGTGCTGGGGCTTCAGTTAGTAATTTTAACTTTGAAGAAGAGCATCCTGAAAGCGAATTAGTAAAAAGTGTACTTCAAAATAAGGATATTGGAAGCAAAAATAAAAAGCAAAGTGACAAAAAACGCCGCAAATCGAAGAGAAGCGAGAAACATAATATGAGTGCCGAGGAATCATCTGAAACTGAAAGTACCCGTCCTCCAATTGACGTAGTCCCCCCTCAGCAATCTCGAAGAACTCGCAAAGAAAGAAAGTCCTTAATAGATAGGTTTTTGGAAAAGATAAATGAAGCAATGGCAACCGAGGGAGATTTTGAAAATAAAATTAAGGTATTTATGGAATTTATCTGGAGTGAGGTTAAGAATTTTGTTCAGAAATTTTTCACTATAGAGATGTTGTTAAAGCTTTTTGGAAATCACAATAATGGCCAGTAACACAACAAAAAAGGATTTGATAAGCATATACCAATGGAATGCTAACAGTTTAAAACCTAAAGCTCGAAACTTTGAACTTTTATTACTACAAGATAAAATCCATATGGCATTTGTGAGTGAGACTTGGCTTTCTACTCAAACTACTCTTAAGTTTAGTGGATATAACGTAGTAAGAGCAGACAGGTCCGATTCTTATGGTGGCCTGTGCGCCATCATACACAGATCAATAAAATTTTCACATAGACCTTATAATGTAACTAATTCTGAAATGCAAGTCATGATTATTGAAATATTTAATATTCCTGGCCTTAAACATATTATATCGATATATTGCCCACCCTCCGTAACCACTAATCAGCATGATTGGGACTCAATCTTCAGTTTTGTTAAGTCAGAGTGTCTAATATTTGGTGATATGAATGCTCATCACGCCCTATGGTCATGTAAATCCGATCGGAGAGGAGAGGCTGTGTACAAAGCTATGTTTGAAAATGATTTCGTGTGTCTAAACGATGGTTCACACACTCGCATTAAATGGGTTAATGGCAGCCTGCAGACATCTTCACCTGACATCTCATTCGCTTCAACGGACATTGCTACTAATGTTAGCTGGCAGACTTGTAATGAAAATTTGGGTAGTGATCATGTGATATTAAAGATGAACTGTGGTTATATCCGATCTAAAATGTTTACCAAGAAGAGGAATTATAAAGAGGCTAGCTGGGCAGAGTATAATAAAGAAGCAGAAACAGTGTTTGATGTTTCAGTGAGTGATGACGTTCAAACTAGTTATGATATATTTATGAAAAACATCCAATCATTAGCTGATAAACATATCCCTTGGATCAGGACGAGTGAAGACCCTTCATCAAAATTTCGACCTAAACATTATTGGAATTCAGAAATATCCAAAGCTGTAGCAGAAAGACGTTTAGCCTTGGCAAAGGTGCGACGTAATCCTACTCCATCAAATCTTTCTTGCTGGCAAACCAAGGTGTCAAAAGCCAGTGAACTGATAAAAAAGGCTAGCTCAAAAGCGTGGAAAGATTTTTGTACGAGCATCGACCATGAATCATCAGCTACTATCATGTGGAGGAAAATGAGATGGATGAAGGGAAACTCTGGAGGCCGTGCTGGTGTTGATCCCGACAACGCCAGGAATCTGCTTCACTCATTGACCCCAGATAGTGTTGCTGAACCGGACCCGTCCTTTTCTAGTGCACAATCTTCTGTGTTAGAAATCCCGATTACTCTCCCTGAATTGCAAAATTGTTTAAAAAAGAAGGATACCTCTCCAGGAGTTGATAACATATCTTATTCTATGATTTTTAATCTTTCAGACAATGGTAAATTAATGCTGATAAAAATATTTAATCTCATAATTCATACCGGGGTTGTCCCGGATCAGTGGAGAGATGTCCAAATAGTCCCTATACTTAAGCCGGGGAGGGACCCCGGCTTGCCATCTTCTTTACGTCCGATTTCTTTAATATCTTGTCCATGTAAAATTCTACACTTGATTCTTATGAAGAGAATTGAATGGTTTGTGGAGAGCCGGGGTCTCCTTCCTAACGCTTCGACTGGTTTCAGACGGGCTCAGTCTTGTTTAGATAATTTGGCTTTACTTACAACTGATATTCAGCAAGGATTTGGTAAAAAACAACCTACTGTTGCTTGTTTTATCGACATCGACAATGCATATAATAACATAGATATACGCTCATTAATTAACATTTTACAAAACATAAGCATAGGTAATAAGATATGTAAATATCTATGGAATTTCCTTTCTAATAGGCGCTGTAGAATTATTCTGAATTGTGGAGGTAACCCTTTAATTAGACATACACACCAAGGATTAGCCCAAGGAGATCCCATTTCTCCTCTTTTATTTAATATTGCAACCATGGAAATCGGTAATAGTATTAATAATGTTTGTATCTCGCAATATGCCGATGATTTCGTGTTGTATAAAACAGTGGAAAGAGGGCGCACTACAGATACAGTTAGTGTTCTACAACTCTCTATTGACTGTTTGATTGGTTGTCTAGAAAAAGTTGGCTTGTATCTGTCTGAGAATAAATCGAAAGTATGTGTTTTTAAAAGATCACGAAAAGATGTTAATGTTGACATAGTTGTTAATGGCAAGTCTCTCGAGGTTGTTCGTAAAGTTAAGTATTTAGGATTATGGCTGGATTCGCCCTTGAGATGGGGGCTCCATATAAAAGAGCTGTGTGAAAGAAATTACAAACATATTAATATTTTAAAGGTTCTAGCGGGCAGGTCTTGGGGAGTTCACCCTAAACATCTCAGGCGCCTCTATATATCTCTCTTAAGAAGTCGCCTGGATTATGGTAGTTTTATTTATGGAAGCTGTGCTATTTATCATTTAAAGAAATTAGACATTTTGCAAAATAGAGCTTTGCGTGTGTGCGGAGGCTTCATACGCAGCACTCCTGTTATAGCTATGGAAAGTGAACTCTCCATCCCTCCTCTGGTTGTGCGCCGTTATTGGTTGGGTTGTAGATTTTTACTAAGAATTAGATCAAGATCAAACAGCCCCATTATTTCCGCGTTACAGAGCATTTTGACTAAACGTTACCAATTTTCTGTTATAAATTTTCCTTTGTTAGCAAAAATTTATGATGAATGGAAAGATTTACCTGTGCATCACTGTGACAAATTGGATATGTACTCTTTGAACACGTGGGTGTCCTCGGTTGACACCAGGTCATGTATAATGGATAGCATTGATTATATTGATGTCCCTAAGCGGCATCAACAGAATGAGGCGTTGAGAAATTCTACACTGAGAGTGCTTACTGAGCAGTATGTCCAATTTCATAAAATATACACTGATGGTTCGAAGTGTGTACAAGGTGTTGGAGCAGCTCTGTTTGATCCTCAGTGCAATGTTTCACTCATGTGGAAGCTGCATGATGACGCGTGCGTTATGCGAGCTGAACTTGTAGCTATTAAAGAAGCCTTGTGTTATGCAAATAATCTAGCTAATAGTGCTCCAGTTGTAATACTATCTGACTCAAAGAGTGCACTTCAACACCTTAATCGTTGTGTTTTTGGACAAAGAGGCATGCCTGTTGCATATGAAGCTCTACAGTTGATTCATGAGTTTATTTGTAAAGATAGAGTTGTTAAAATACAGTGGATTCCTTCCCACGTAGGGTTAGTAGGAAACGAGGCAGTAGATAAGCTTGCTAAAACCGCTGTAATGGATGGCTCTGTACTCTATTCTATACCATATTCAAGTGAAGTAATTCCCAGAATTAAAAAAAGATGTTTACAGAAATGGGAATACCATTTTGGAGAACAAGCTTTATCAAGGGGTGTTGGAATCTGGTACAGAACAATCCAAGATAGACCCTTGTGGATACCCTGGTTTGATTCTGCTAACCTCTCTAGAAAAGTGTTAGTCTCAGCTTTCCGAGTCCGGTCCGGACACATCCCTACAAACAAATTTCTGTGCATGATGGGTGTTAAATCGTCACCACTGTGTGCAAACTGTCAGAAGACTGATGACTTGTCACACGTGTTGTTGGAATGCGTCCGGAATTCGGACTTAAGAAAAAGAATTTTTGGTAGTCTGGGCTCCATGCACAATGGACAGATCAATTGTTGGTTGGCAGAACCTATATCGGACAAAGCAATCAGTGTTTACCACTTTATTGACCTCTCCCTTGAGTAGGGAACTATGATAGCACCCATGAGGCTGACATGTTCACCTAGAGTGTCCAAAGCCTCCATAAAAACCAGATAAAAAAAAAAAAAAAAAAAAAGCTAATCAAAAACAAATCAGAACATGCAGTCACATAAACACATCATTTATATTCGACATTGCGGCTCCCATGAGCCGTGGCAAAAAGCCGGGACAATACAACGCGAGGAAGATGATGATTGCGGTTCGTTTGTAGGTAACATTGTTCATTAAACCCATTAAGTGCGATCGACCTAACTGAACGCAGTGCAGTGGAGACCACACGCTGGGATGGCATTTGATTTGATTACACACGACGCACCAGCAACTGAAGTCCCTAAACTCGACCCTATTCCCGTAATTTGTCAGTTGACAAACGTTATAATATGAGAATTATCGTAAAACAGTAAGGGGTACGTGTTAACACATTGATTAGTGTTTAGTGCGAGTTTATACATTTGCGATTAGTGACAAATGTACGAACTCGCACTAATCACTAATCAATGTGTAAACAGACTCTAAGATGCCGCGACTTACAATTACATCAATTACATGCATCATGTAGATACTGTAGGTAGACAGCATTTCTGCTGAAGTACAGTCCAGCCAATATGGCGACAGAAGCTTAATTGATATAAAATGCGAAGGCGTGTATTGTCGTTAACCTTCTTTAATACCGCTTTATTTATTTGGAATGTCAAGTACACTACGCTACTTGACTAAAAAATACTCCTCGTAATTAAAGGATATCGTATGAATAAACCACGTGAAGAATGAAGGTAAAACCCGCCTAAAAGTGACCAATAGCAAACTTTATCTCCTTGCAGTAAAAGTCGATCAACTGTGTCATGATGAATTTCCCCAACTTTATGCGTAAAAGTTTGTTTACGTTTTAAAAGCCGGGATTTTCGCTCCCCGAGCACGTGCTCACCTTGGCGAGTTATTGAAATGTTAATTCCCACACAAGACATGCAAATTCGGGAACATTCTCAAAACAACCGATCGGGTTTCTGTTAACTTGTTAAGCCGATCCAATAGACGGCGAGTGCGAGTAATCAGGTCAATGAACCCGGTCCAGCGGGATATAGGCATCGCGGGCCCGCAGCTCGTCCAGATAGGCAATTTCATGATACTTGTATGAAATCTGCTACCGATGTCAGTGTCAATATTTTTTAGCGTTACCAAATTCAAAGCTTAGTCTTGGCCATAGCTTTGAATTAGGTACCTAACTCTTTTCTTGATAGGCTGAATCGACTTGTCACGCGACTTTTCGTATATAGGATCTGTCATCCCGATACATTTGGCTTTTGTCTTGGCGAGAGGTCCCCAGATCATTATTGTCTTCAGTTTCCGCAATTACCATTTTATTCAAAATACCATTTAGCATGTACCTATACATATATGGGTGTGTAATATAAAAATCCCGACGTATCCCTACATTTGTTATTAACTAGAATAGGTAATGTCCGGAAAATAAGTGGCCACTTAATCAGATACAATTCAATTTATAACCTATCCTATTTACGCAGTTTTATTCCAAAAGCGCCGGACAGTTAACAGTGACTCAATAGTAAACATAAGACAGAGTGGAAACGGCAAGTCACTTCGTCGCCATGTCGCTCGCATTAAAATTCTGCGTTCGCTACTAATACTAATTCCGGCCGAAGGTCTCGAGCGGCGAGCGCTAGATTAATAATACTCGTGAACTCGTGATTGAGCCTTCATTACCGCTTTTCGGGGCTTAAATAGTGTATCAGAACTTTTACAAGATTCGACAGCCCAGGAAGGGTTAAACTTCCGATTTGGCAGCTTAAGAAACTGTAAAGGATAAAGGGCGTTTTACAACAGTTTTGTTTAAATACTGTACAAGATGAAACCCGGCTACGCATGATGTGTGGTTTGGTTATCAAACTACATATCATAAAATTAGGTTGTCTGCGACTTTGAGCGTTATATATTCTACACTACCAATTTTTTTTTGTCTACGATCTTCTGACAGTCTTTACCAAATTTTCCAGTTAAAAATATATTATTATTTAATTATATAACCCAAACTATACCTTATTACATTCTCTTTTAACAATACCTAACATTTTTCTGATTGTGTTCAGATTTAGATAGTTCTGAGGTGTTTTAACTTTGGTGAATTTGACTTTTTGACTTGCGTGGCCGAGTTTCATCGTGTACAGTCTTTAGCTTTTTTAAAGAATTGGACTTTATGTGAATGTAAAAAAGCCCAGCAATGTTTAGCCGTGTGTATAGCGGCGGACGCGCCATCGCTCAGGCCATCGGCAGAGAACCCGTCGATCAACTCAACTGTCGGTCGACAACCCCGCGTTCAAAGGACCAAGCACCGACCGATATAAAACGCAGACTATTCCAAGTTATTTGCATTAAGGGCTGCATTGTTGTCTGGTCTTTGCCCTGAGTCTAGACGCGGAATTAGGAAAGTGCACAGGTTCGGCACGGTCAACAACCGGCGGGTCGATACGTCCCGGCAGAAGTCTTTGAAGCAGACATTTGCGGTCTCCGCAAGACGACGAGCCAACTGGTATGAAAATTCTAAAATGGCGTACATGTGAATGACTGGTAAAGTAAAAGGCATTGTTTGCTGGAAAAGCGGGAATTTCGGGGCAAATTTAACTCTACAAAGGGGTATACAACATATCAAAATGCCAGCTGTATTCGATACGGTATCCTGCTATGTGCTCCAGACGTATCTAATGTGTAGGAACGGATGTTTCTACGAGAATGAATCTAAAGGCGTGTATTCACAAAAACATTGCCGTTGACTTTTGGCAACGCGTGGGATCCCATACATGCCAAACTTAATCCTATCTGTCTCTCTACTGGAAGAGAAGCGACATGAACGTAATTTTTAATCAGACAGAGATTTATAGTATTATTTACACTTGAACTGGGGCACTGAAACGAGTAATCTAGAGTTCAAACATATTACTCTACTAGGATCTAAAACATGCTTTTATGTACGCAACAATATCTTAGTTTCAGTTGGAGCTCTATTAATATGGTTACTTATAATTATCACCTAGGTAATAAAAGCGACAAATTTGTCTCCATCGTGCGGACGAGTTCGACATTCAGCAGACCTTTTGAGTCCCGCAGTGCGTCGTGACAGCCCTGGTCCAAGTTGCCTCGTAAAATCTAAGGTTATACCGCAGAGGGACATACTGTTTAGTGCTTACCTAGCCAGACTAATTTATCCTAAAACTACATTATTTCAGGAAAAATAAATCACGGTTTTGCCAAATTTAATGAAACGAGAGAAATTCCTACGTCTTCCATTTCATTGGACAACAAATAATAGCTCTCATTCTTGTACAAACATCAACACTCTTGGTGGACCTTATTAGAAAAGGCATAACAGTGGAAAAGAAAAGAAAAAAAAGGCATAAGTGTGGGCGATGGTACATATGTGAATGTGAACACGATGCCATATAATGAACCCATTTATAGAAGAGTGCAATTAAAAACCCCATGCGTTGGTCACTCAAAGACTAGGAATAGATAGAATAGGATTTCAGATCAACACTATACTTTCCTCTATTGTTTACAAATGAATGATAGTATAATTTTATTGAGAACCACGAATATACTCGTAAATATTGATAACAATTATTAGAATGCCAATTGAACAGGTGTAAAAGCGACGTTTTGGAAGTGAGGGCACATTTGGAACGCGACCAACTACCAACGGACGGTTTTGCAGCTGTTACCTTAATTCCATATGGATTTATATCAAGTGGACTGTTTTTGTGTTGAATTGAACATGCTTTTTGGGTGATTTTTTTAAATATACATATTTCAGTAGGATACTCCACCGACAAGAGAATAACTCTTAAGTTAATGATGATGATGACTCCTTCTGGACCCCACAACCCACAACGTCACGTTCTAAATATCAGTAGAATTAGATGAATACATCTAAATTAGTTTATAATGATCACCCATTAACTTTTATTTTGTGTTTCGAAAGGTATACTTGACCGCGCGAAGTGAAGGTCTGTTTCAGCTTGGTCAAAAATGGTTTCGTATGTTCGGACTTCGGACGAGAAGCTCTCCTGAACAGGAATTCGCGTGAAATTTTGTGAGCAGGTTCGATCGATGATTAAGTAGGTACCTACTGTTCTGTTGTGTACAATAAAATAGCAGTCAATAGGAAAATGAAAATTAGGGGAAAACTATAACTTTAGATCAATTATATTGGATCTTTTTTATAATTCTTTTGCATTACTTAACATTGTTTCAAAACTAATTGTAACCTTTACTTAAATATTGGAAGTATAAAAAAAAATTATGAAAATTGGCTTTTTTACTACTTTGCGGAAATTCTTATAAAAACGTAATAACCTATGAAAAAAATACAATTGTGTACTATAATTGTAATTTAGTATCTTGTATATTATTTCTAATCAAAGCTTTACATCTAAACCCATGTCATCCAGAAATTTTTTTTGTATAAAACGATTCTTCGTGTACTAGTAGTCCATCATTCGGACTTTTCTTTAATTATGTAAGTTTTATAGTAGAAAAAGTAGTATTTTAGATGTATCGTAAAAAAAGTATTGTATACAATAGTGATATAATCAAGCTTTTCAATCTCGTACCTTCATTAGGCCACTCAGCAAGCTTCGTGGCCTAAACACGGTACTCGACTGAAAAGCTCTCTATTATATCACGATTGTATAAAAAACTATTAAATATCAGATAACGTATTGTGCAAAATACGCAATCGATTCTACAGTCGATTTTGCTCGGCCATTAGAGCATAATTGGCGTGAATCGGTAATCCGGCTCCGAGGTTCCGAGAACGTGGGCTTTTGATAGCTTTTTTTTAGCGTATTACCTTTTATTGGTCATTCAAGTCTTTGCTTCAGTTGAGAAAAGATGAATAGGGATGTTTTTTTTTTATTCCTAGTTCTAAGTGAAACTTGAAAAGGTAACCCTATGAATGCTAACAACGCCTAAAGGTACAAGTTGCAGCAGCAGCAGCAGTAACTTCTATAGTAACTATAGTAACTATAGTAACTTCGTGTCGCTAACTACTAAGTTATTTCATTATTATTAATATGTCAAGTCGGGTGTTTCTAGATTACTGGACGTACAACAGTGCTATAAAAAACGGCCAAGTGCGAGTCGGACTCGCGCACGAATGGTTCCGTACCGTTCCACAAAAAACGGCAAAAAAAATCACGTTTGTTGTATGGGCCCCCACCCAGCCCCACTTGAATATTATGTTTTTAGTATATGTTGTTTCAACGGTCTAGCTATCACGGTTCATGAAATATAGCCTGGTGACAGACAGACAGGAGTCTTAGTAATAGGGTCCTGTCTTTACCATTTGGGTACGGAACCCTAAAAATACTAATTGATAGTAATTATTATACCGACAAATCGTCTTAGTCGCATAATTACGTCATTAAACGTCAGAACGTCACATACAACACAAACACTGTGGTATACAGGGTGTCCTTAGCCATTGGACAAAGCCGAAATGTACATATCGCCGCTATACTTACTCAACCTCGTATCTGCAACACTCATTTGATTACAAAAACACCCGTATTCCCGAATGAAAGAAAAGCGACATTTCCATCAAATGATTGTTGCAGATATGATGTTTTTTTTAAATACTACGTCGGTGGCAAACAAGCATACGGCCCGCCTGATGTTAAGCAGTCTCCGTAGCCTATGTACGCCTGCAACTCCAGAGGAGTTACATGCGCGTTGCCGACCCTAACTCTCCTCTCCCTCGAGCTCTGGCAACCTTACTCACCGGCAGGAACACAACACTATTAGTAGGGTCTAGTGTTATTTGGCTGCGGTTTTCTGTAAGGTGGAGGATGTTGAGTAAGTATAGCGACGATATGCATTAGGTTATTTAGAATCAGTATACAAAGTATTATAACAACCGGTGTAGCGGTTACGAAGAAATGAACAGACTACAATTTTTTACTTCGGAGCATCCTGTAGGTATGTGTTAATACCTCCTGAGGTAATAATCTTTTTCATTTATGACATTAATAAGATTCTGACTTTTGACAAATGTCATCATTGCCGCACATTTTCGAACAAATTATCAAAAACACTGCCAATGATTTAATACAGTATGTTTCTTTTTGTTGACGAGAATTGGAATTAATTTTTGTTTGAAAAAAAATTTTCGTTTTCTTTTGTTCTAATTAAAAAAATATTAACGTGAGAGCATTCCTGAGAAGTAACCCTAAGTGGGATTTCAGGGTTTGTCCAATGGCTAAGGTCACCCTGTATAAAAATTCGTCACGTCGAGTATAAAGCGTGTCAAATAATACGCGTAGGCATAACGTTACTTGATTGACTACCGTAACTTTTAACTTATCATAATTGACATAATTACCCCCCGTGACAATGTTGTTTTTTCCCTGTACATTTTTTTAAATAAATATCATAATATCTTACACAAATGGATTTAGCCCCACAGTACTAAACGTACGTTGTTACGTACGAGTGTTGTGGGTACTAAAGGACGATATGTATAATATCGTATAGATAAATAATTAAATACATAGAAAACATATTTAGATCAGTACGGTTTTTACTCACTATTATTTTTAGTCGCTTTTGGCGACATGTTTCGGATTCTTTGGGAATCCTTCCTCAGGCACGAGTGTCCGCGGCGGTTGTACGCCCCCCCCCCCCCTTGCGTTAGTGTGGCCCCAGCAGTAGGCAAGATCAGGATCCCTACCGACACCGACCAGGGGGCCTAGCCAAGATCACAGATCGCAGAGAAACGAAACGCTATCTGTCTCTATCGCACTAATAAGGTAGAGTGATAAGGAGACAACAGGCGTTTCGTTTCGTTTACCGCAAACGATTGTGATCTTGACTAGGCCTCCAGGCTCTAAGGCCGTTAATTTATTACGTTTCATTGTTATAAGACACGGGCCCTTAAGCTGAACACTCGCTCCGTAAATTGTTATATTGCGTTGCGTCGCTTCACTGTCAGTTAACGTGTCGAGTAAAGATAGTAGGTACGCAACTCACGCAACTAGCGCAAAGTGCAACTTGATATGATAACAAACTGTAGTGAATTTACGCCATCAAAGGCCCATTATTAATGTATACACAGTGGCTAAAAAATAAGTGCATTCCCGTTGCCAGGGAGGTTTTGGGATTATATTGAACAACTTTTACTATGGAACCAACCTCGAAATCGCGAAAAAATATTTAGCTGATTCATATATTTTGGCTGGTCCATTTTCTATGGGAGGGTAAATTTTTTTTTCGCGATTTCGTGGTTGGTCCCATAGTAAAAGTTGCTCAGTATAATCCCAATACCTCCCTGGCAACGGGAATGCACTTATTTTTTAGCCACCCTGTATAGGTAACCGCGATAGTTATTATTTGCAACCACCTCTTTATGACGTATTTTCATACATTCTGATGTACATATGCAGTTTTGTTTATTAGAGACACTGGGAATACAATAATCAAGGATTGGTAATTTAAAAGCCACTAGAGATATGAAGTTCAAGATCAAATTTATATTTGTCCGATGCTATAATTTTTAAGCACACAATAAACAAAAAAGTCAAGTGCCCCTCTTAAAATATGTTTTTAGTTAATATCATTTTATCTATAAAACTCCCGTGAGACTCAAACATTAGATTATTTTCCGTGAAGACGGTCCTCGTAAATTGGACCGAAACATGTCGAGCTATTCGACTTAATAATACGTGAGTGACCCGTTTTAAAAATAATCTAATATCATTTTATGGTGTTCCGTGGGTCCCACTCAGTAACCATTTTGGTCATTTTGGCCGGGGTTTAGGCAGACCGAAAAGGAGATGGCGGGACGACTTGGGCGCATTCTACCCCAAATGGTGGGAAAATGCCGATGACAGGGTCGAGTGGAGAAAACAAGGGAAGGCCTTTGCCCAGCAGTGGGACACCAAAGTAGGCAAATAAAAAAAAAACATTTTATACTTAAACAGTTTCTTGGGTGAGTTTTTAGTTTGATATAAATAAATATGCAAAAATATTGTAATTTTTTCCATAAATATGCTATTATGATGATGATTTTTGTTTGCATTTGTGTATAATTATTAGTTGATTGTCAATCATAATATAAATTGATATAGATTTTTAGCGAAATAATTTACCTATATTGTAATTTAACACTGTGCCAAGCGCCCCATTTCCAATAGAAAATGAATGCACCTAGCGTGTTCTTGGCAGTGAATGTGTTAATATTAAATAAATATATCTAACTCTAGATCATTTGTTTTGTATTAGTTTAACTCAGGTCTGTCTGAACTTCTAATAGCATTTAATGTTGGTAACAATACTTGGTTTATTATACTTTACTTGTTTCAAAGATAATAGAGGGGTTTAAAGTGTAAAAAGGCAAAAGCAAAACACCAAATAAACTCTTCAATTCTAGTCTAAAAGTAGTTTGTAGAGATGGGCAAATTCTATATTTTCCAGAAATATCAAATCTTTCATGTGCATTGCTAATGGATTCTAATCTATACTATATGCAAATCAAACTGACAACTTCTCATTCTCTGTTGCATAGTCATAGCAAGAGTCAAGGAGATTGTAATATGATTTCGGTCATCATTTTGGTTTGTAGATAGTATCTTCTTCTTCTTCTTGTGCCATGTCCTCATCGGACGTCGGCGACCATCTCTCGGAACTTATTCCTATCCTGTGCCAATCTGCTCAGGTTGGCAGCGTCGTTAATATGAGTCCAGCTTTTAATATTGTCCATCCAGGCTAGCTTCCTTCTTCCTCTACCTCTTTTGCCCTCTACTTTGCCCTCTATTATTTTCTTTAGGATTTGATATTTATTGTTGCGGTAGATATGTCCAAAATATGAGATTTTTCTTTTCTTTACCATTACCAAAAGTTCCAATTTTTTCTTCATTCTTTGCAAGACTTCTACATTGGTTATTCGATTTCTCCATGATATTTTAAGCATTCTTCGGTAGAGCCACATTTCAAAAGCGTTTATTTTTGCCTCTATGGTTCGGTCTATGGTCCAGCCTTCGACGCCATACATAAATACAGATAACACGTAACATTTAACCATTCTCCATCTGAGTTTCAGGTTTATGTCTTTGTTGGTGAATAGCTTGTTCATTTTCATGAATTTGCTTCTTGCTATCTCTATTCTTGTACGTATCTCTTTACGTGGGTCCCATTTTTCGTTGAGAGAGCTTCCTAAATACTTGTAATGTTTGACTCTTTCAAGTGGCTTGCCGTTAATAGACAGCGTGGTTGATTCTACCGCGTTCTTGCTCATGATAGTATATAGCAGATAGTATATAGTATAACTAACATTAAATATAAATATTAGCAGAAATTGGCAGTGTTAATGGACTCAAGGTTACTACAGCCCCAGCAACCTTATCTGTGATATGATAACCCCTGTGGTCCGCGATGGCGCTTGGTGCAGGTTAGGACCTGACTAAATAATGTTATTAACTTATTATTTTTAACTGAATCATTTATATTTTAAATGTTTTATTCTGATTTTTGATTTGGTTAAATGTAAGGAATGGTCAAATATTTCAAAACTTCTATACTGTTTATTATGTTATTTTAATTCTGCTTTGTACATAGTATGATTGTTGGACCTATGTTGTCTTAAATAAACTAATTTATTATTATTATTAAAAACAGTCATCTAACGGGCAAAAGCACACTTTACTGCACAAAACAAGTACATAACACAGAAAGAATACAGTAAATGTGTACAAAGGCGAACTTATCCCCTTAAGGGATCTCTTCCAGCTAACCAGCTACTTTGAACTAAATAACCCTCACTTGCATGTTTTGTCATTAAATACTGCTCTTTGTGGTGTTCATTGTGTTGAATGTTAATGAGGGCTAACGCGTATGAATTCGCCGCTAGGGGCGCTAGTGTAGATGGTGGTCTTCGCAAAGTTCAAAATGTCAAATGTCACTTGTCACTTCAATGACTGACAGCTGTTCTTTAGTCTTTTGGACCACCATCAACAGAGGCGCCAACTGGTGAGCAAAAAAACGATAGCCCTCATTGACTGTCAATATTTACTGTTCTATGTTCATAAAGCAAAACATTCAACCTTGGCCTATGGATATCTTCTCTATTGTTTAAAAAAAAGTATCTGCATCATGATATAAGTAAATATTCTCTAGCTGCCGAGACGTCAAATCTTGCTAAATGCAATTTTGATTTGTCAAAATAAAGATTCAAAATAGAATGGAATGAAAGACGTACCTATTTACAGGCCTCTGGGTCGCTGGAGGATATATAAAAAAGTATGCTTCAAGCCTTCAATGCTTTAGAAACATGATACGCAAAAAGGAACCTACCATATAATTTCTTTTCTAATAAATTCTTACATGCAAACTAGTCTGTTTAATGCAGCAAATATATGATGGCTAATTATGATGCAATATGTATGTTTATCTACTCCTATGCCATAAATTGGTCATGCATATACCTAACCACTAAAATTCACTTCACAGAGCATCAAAGACACTAATTCTGACAAGACTAAAACGTCTAGCCACCCAGGGGCCTATACATACCCCGTTCCATTTAATGTTGAATCATTAAATTGACAAATCTAATTTGCATTTGTCTTAGCAAGTTTTGATTCATGGACAGCAAGAGAATAAGAATAATATGTAAAATACCACTAAAGAACAACTAGCACTAAACAACCATCAGTGTCAAATGACTAACTTTAAACACTTATCTTATTGACTTGAATGTAATTTGTGTTTATAAGATTACTGCTGATAGATCTCAAGGAAAAACAGTGACATGAATTCATGAGAACACTACATGATCCCAGTTTTGTGGCATTGAATTAAAGATTTCCCTTAATTCTGTATCTCGTTAACTACTAAAACTAGAATTAAGTATGAACGCGGATAGACATTTGCAAGAAATCCAACATTTTACGCCAATAATAAAAGTTTTATAACGAAGCTAAACGCGCAGCCAACACGATTACAAACGGAATTTATACCGAGTAGTCACCATTTATTTCGAAGTGTTGATGCAAAGTATGCGATCAGCTGATTTCTTTGTTACACTGCGTTTGTATGCCATGCATCAACTCTACGCGAGATTTATGACACGTCAGATATTTTGCAATATAACTACGCAGTTGCTCGCGTCCTCATAAACATCAGATTAAGTATAAAGTGTTTTAATGAAGTTTAGCGAGTTACTCAATCCATAAACAAACGAAAGTTCCTACCTTTGTAGTGCACTCGGAGATTATTTTGCGACAGCCCGATGTAGCTGAACTTGTCCTTGGCACTCCATGATCGCGGCAAAGGGGTTTCTTCTTCATTCACATTTGGATAAAGTAATTTTAAACGGTCTACAGTTGTATCACTTTGCACTTGATTTTGGGAATCCATCGTTCCCCGTCCACTACCTATCGCAGCCATTTCTGATTTCCCATTCCCGTCGGACAGTAGAGTAATGTCAATGACGTCACATCCACTACATTACATCTATCGTCCCACAGGTGGCAGCACTGCAGCCATGACTATAGACAAAACCGAAAAAACCGTAAACCGCTCAACCCTCAACTACCAAAAGTAAAATCAAAAATAAAGACCAGCGAAGGCGCGAAGACCTGGTTCTATAAAGAAATGGACAACATTTCATTATATTTCAGTGCTACTTTTTGTGGCAAATTTGCAAAAGTGTGGTATGGATGCATTACTTAATTAATTTTTCACTTGGAAATAACACATCAATGTTAATCACACTATCTCGAGATAATCACTACAACAAACCACTTAAAAGTTTCTAGGTAACTTTGCCATTTGTTTCATCTGCATACATTTGCAGCAAACATAAGATATGTATTCAGCTAACGACAATAATAGTTCTCCAAAATATTTAAAAGAGATAAACTCTACAGTGTCATTAAAATTAAAACATGTTAAGAAGACATCAAGTGAAGTTTTACATACGCAGCAGCAGTATCATGACGAAGTGCTCGAGGTGGGCGTATTTTAACAGAATCTTACATTGAACTAGGATAGTTTACTTACCTACTTTATTATTTCATGTTTCAGATTTACCGAGAAGCTTTTAATGAGCTCATAAAATACAGCGTCACGTATTCAAATACGCTTATCGACATAAAACAAGCCTACGATAATGCCATTCATATCAGAGATGAACGAATATCACAGTTCTTGATTCAAGATGTAAGTACATACGTTAGAGAAGGACAGCATGTAAGTCTTGCATTGACTTTTTGATGTCTTATGTAGTACTCTTAACGAACATTAAAGGGCTATCCAGACGGGAACTAAATTGTCCGATCAAATCAGGCTGTGCGCCAATTTGACTCGCGAATTAGACCGCCGATTATAACCGATATTACCGATAAACTGGGTTGCGGACGCAATAATACCAATTTGTGACGCTAGTATTCGCGTTTGGGGGCATTTTTAATTTAAAGCGCTCAAATATCACCATAAGATTAGAATTGGTGAAAGTAGCCAAATTGGCGTTGCATCCGCACCACCTGATATGATCGGACAATTTAATCAATTGGCAAAAATTGTTTGACCTTAAATTTAAAAGTTAGATAGCTGCAGGACTTCCCCTTAACTACACACTTCACTAAACATGACTAAACGCAGTCGTTTTAAATCATGTCTTAAACAAGAAACCGGTTTTGACAAATGTCAAGGTGACGTTATATGACGTTCACTTTTTTCGTATCATTTATTTTTGTTTACATTTTCTAAACCAAACATATCGCGATAAACGATTGATAATATAAGCGGAAACACAATTATCTCAGCTCATTCTCTCTAACGATCTACGGAAGTGCATTTGACATTTTGTACTGTACTAACGATTGTAGCGCTAAAGATGGCAGATGCGTCGTCTAAGATTAAAGTTTTGGATGGTGGGTTTTCGTCGCAGCTGTCCTGCCACGTCGGCGACAACGTCGACGGTGATCCGCTGTGGACGGCGCGCTTCCTGAAGACCCGCCCGCGCGATGTGTACAAGACACACCTCGACTTCCTGAAGGCTGGCGCCGACATCATCATGACCAACACGTATCAGGCCTCCGTCGGAGGGTTTGTAAAATATCTTGGAATGTCACCTGAAGCGGGCTTAAATTTGATCAAAAGTGCTGTGGAACTCGCAAAAGAGGCGAGAAAGGTATACCTTGAGGAATATGCCAACAATAATACTTCAAATCAGAACCCCTTAATAGCAGGGTCGGTGGGGCCATATGGAGCGCATTTACACGACGGTTCAGAGTACAACGGCGCCTATGCCGACACCACGTCGTCTGAAACTATGAGAGACTGGCATAGACCTCGCATTGAGGCTCTAATAGACTCCGGAGTTGACCTACTTGCATTTGAAACGGTGCCATGTGAAAAGGAGGCTGTGATGCTCGTTGAGCTGTTAAAAGATTACCCAGAGACTAAAGCATGGCTGTCTTTCAGTTGTAAGGATGAGAAACATGTTTCGCATGGAGAAAATTATCAAACCGTTGCAAGGAAATGTTATGATTTGAATCCGGAGCAAATTATAGCCGTCGGAGTAAACTGCACTGCTCCGGCTAACATTGTTCAGTTACTAGAGGGCATCAATGATAAGAGGGTAGTACCTATACCCCTTATAGTTTACCCGAATTCAGGAGAAAAGTACCACAAGGACCTTGGCTGGACTGAGGGTGATAAGTTACAACGTTTGAACCATTACGTCCACAAATGGTTAGACTTAGGTGTTAAATATGTCGGAGGCTGCTGCAGGACGTATGCGGAAGATATTAAAAGCATACACAAACAAGTACAGATCTGGTGTGATAAGAAACAATAGAAACTTGTTTATCATACCCCGAGCACACAGGGCTCTCTATACGAGTATTACACTCAATATGCGCCTAACTTCACGAATATACTCCATAATGTACATTGTAATTCTACTGTTATCATGACTAATTCTAAGAAGTATTATTTGTTGTAATTTTGGTTGTTATTACATTGTAATAAAAATGTTATCAAACATCAAACATTAGTTTTAGTCCATGTATTTTCATCACACTATTTCACAGTCTTATCATTAAAACTAAATATTTATCATTCAAGTAACTGCAGTAGTTTATTTAGTTAGACAAATAGCAAACATTTTCTTCTCCTGTTCTAAAAATATCTCCCTAAGTCCCTAACACATGTATGGACAGGCTACACTTAGTTATTCATTACTGAAGAATTTCGTCGCCAACCGATATCTCACATTAATTGAATTTTGACCTACTTATCACTACTTTCACTGTACATATTTATATGCACCATCCTCTACATTGTTAACTGGCTATTTTAAACCTTAAGGCGGTTCCCTGAGCCAGAAGGCGAAAAATCTCCTTATATGATCATGTTTTTCTAAGAGCCGTTGATATTCGTAGACATGGAAAAAATATATGTAGTTCTTGACTATATTATCTTTAACAACATAGCTTCCGATACACGAATTATGACACTTCACTCGATACAATTAATTCCCAAAGTAACCTCTAACTCGGACTTTTCAGCCTACTTTACTCGGTTATTTATTATGTGATACTATAAACAAAAAAAGAAGAAAAAACAATCTTAACATAAATAGTAATTTAATAAAACACTGATTTAAACTTTCACGTTTTTTACTCATTATTATTTATCTCCACGGGACTTAATCGCGTAAAATAGTTTTAAATTTACCTCCGAGGTAAATAGCTTTAGAATTTCAATATTGTAAGGTAACGTTTTTCAAATTAATAAAAACCGACAAAATTCGATCGAAATTGACACTTGGCGCGTATGTTCTCTCCCGTTCTTTCTTGCGAAATGTGACAAAGACAGCGGCAAACCGATGGAACGGCCTTAATACATAGATATATTCTGCATCTTATCAAATGACTGTTTTGTCTAAGATGGTAATCTGTTAAACAAAAGCCATTGTTCCTTTTATGCGAGCGGACGCCCATTGTGTACCATTGAGTCTATTGTCAAAGACAAGGGTACAGAGCCCGACGCGACGCTGCACGCCCGCCGAATGCTCCGCTTTGAGCGTCGACTCGGGCCTTACACTTTATGGGGTGTTTTTACTTTTTGAACGGCACCCCTCAAATGCGCGGCGCGAATTGTGAACCTTCTCGTAATGCACGAAGGTTGATATTGGGCTGTAGCGGCACCTGTCTGACATCTTTGGCGGTCAAAGGGATAAGTGTTGCTTACATAGTTGGTCAAACTAAAGTTAGCAACACACAAACTTTTTTGATTAAAGGATTATTACCACATTTACATATATGTTATCGCTATCTCCGTTGTAATATGACATAATCGTAAACGTGATAACCGTTATATGTGTAGGCTGCTGGCTGTCTGTGTGTAATCTAATCGTAAATCTTGGTTTGATTTTAAAACTTGTGAAAACTGATAAACTGAGACTGACAGATTTATCACAGCTTTATATGTGATGTAAATTAAAATATACCTACTAGTACTTAAATAGAAATATATGCGTCAAACATAATAATGTATTGTTAGTAGGTCGGCATAGGGTAGGTCTCTAGACCGCTCTACTAGTAGACTAGTACAGCCAGCATCAATAGTAGCGGATGTGTAAAGTAGCTTCATCCGACTCTAGCACAGAGCCACAGGGCGGACACGCTATAGATCAAAAACCGGCCATAAGCATTACACAATTTTAACAATGTATCCTTTATGTGAAATGTCTTTAAAAAACCCGTAGGGGTCGGATCAAAAACTAAGTAATTAAGTCCGACTCACGCTTGACTGCACATTTCTAATAGGTTTTCCGGTGATCTATAGGTAAAGATCTATTTTGTGTATTTTTTTCAAAATTTTTGACCCAGTAGTTTCGGAGATAAAGAGGGGGGAATGGACATTTTTTGCCTATTTTCTTGAATAACTTCTAAAATTATAAAAAAAATATATTTGAGATTCTCACAAAGAGCTCTTTCATTTGATATGTAACACGGTATAGTTTGACAAACTTTATTTTTTAATTTTCTCATTTACCTCCCAAAAGTGGCCCCCGTGTTATAATTAATATGTTTACGTTACATGTCCATCTTTGGGTCACAAACTTACATATGTGTACCAAATTTCAACTTAATTGGTCCAGTAGTTTCGGAGAAAATAGGCTGTGACAGACGGACAGACAGACAGACGGACTGACAGACAGACAGACAGACGCACGAGTGATCCTATAAGGGTTCCGTTTTTTCCTTTTGAGGTACGGAACCCTAAAAATCACTTGCATTTCTATGTGTGAACGACACGTCTGTACACGCGGCATGCGTTATTGTGTAAGTTGCTTAAAAACAGTACTGAGCGGTCGGCAAACGGCCGTCAATCTGCTGTCGCGGGGCGGGGCGGTGCGTGGCCGTTCCGTATGATAAATGATACTCGGTAGCAATGAATTTACTCACCGTAAAAGCCAATGAGATATTTTAAAGTTTGAAAACATTCCAGAGAGTGTTCGGCATATCGGCGCGCAAGGCAGCTAGAGATGAGAAAATGAAAGTGCTGCAGAAGGAGACAGAAGATTTGCGTGCCGAGAACCAGGAGCTCACCCGTCAGGTCTCCAAGCTCAAGAAGGAAATTGGGAAGGTTGAGGCTTGCATTCACTTTCTGTTACATCTTTTGTCGCATTTAAAACCAGGGATGTAACGGATGTGGTTTTATCGGAACCGAAAGCGCAACCAGATGTTTTAAGTTTAGTTAATCGGAACTAGTTCGCTAATCAGCGAAATCGACTCCAGCAGGCTCGCGTTCGCGGCTTCGCGCCGCGTAGTCTGGAGCGAGCTTTAAGAGTAGGTCTAGGCGGCGTGTCCTTGTTTACCACTTAGGTACTTTTGTACCTACGTACTTGGTACTCTTAAGTATGACTTTTTTTCGTAGACTCTAATTAAAGGTAACAGAGCTACCTTAGGTTAAGTTATGAGACCCTATTTTACTCGCTTAACTTAAAACTCGGGTAAATCCAACTGTCAGGTTTTGCGATTTTGGTTTTAGTAAAGGTAATATCGGAAGACGAACTGCCGGTAGGCCTCCAACGAGATGGAGCGTCGACCTGGTGAAGGTCGCGGGAATTCGGTGGTTGCGAGCGGCACAGGATCGGTCGGAGTGGCGAGCCTTGGGGGAGGCCTATGTCCAGCAGTGGACGTCTATCGGCTGACATGATGATGATGATGAAAGGTAATAGGGTATACCGTATACCCTATAGATATTTCCTAAGAGGGTCGAATAGATTTATGAATTTATCCGAGTTTGAAGTTAAGCTACATATTTCTGCTATTGAATACACATTGTCTCAATCAATTTTGATTACAGATAAAAGACGAGCATTTCTCTGAATACCTCAGCCTGGCGCGCGAGCGCGACGCACGCTACACTCTCTACTTCGAGAACCTGTCGCTACAGTTACGCCTGCGAGAGCTGGAGAGCGCTCCTGCTGATACCGCGTATGAAGATCCTGTCATGCTCCGCATTGCGTTGGACCGGTGTAGGTGAGCCACTGCTCTACCTCAAAGACCTCGAGTTAGCGGAAAGAACCAAAGGGGCAGATTGAGATGGGTCGCTGCAGGTATAGCTATATCTCAAGCAACGCACAACAAAATGTCAACTTCAATATCAGCTCTACTGCGTAAACTGCGTTCACCATATTACAGAAGCTCAGGCGTGAAACTAACTGAAGAATTAGCAGCAAAAGGTAGTAACAGTGCCGGCCCGAGTCCTTGATCAGGGTAGAGCGAAATTGGGTTTTGGCGCCCTTCGTTGAAGCTTTTTACCCAAAAGCAAAACGAACCGTATTTTGGGCCCGTGCCACGCTCGCGTCTTTTAAAACTTATTTATTTTTCTCATTTGCCATTTTGGCGCCCCACTTGCCATCCGGCGCCTAGAGCGGCCGCTCCACTCGCTCTACCCTAGATCCGGCCCTGGGTAGTAAGTGAACATATACCCATATAGATACTAATACCTATGTTTAATGTTAGCACAAGTAGGCACGTCCTACTTTGTTTTAGTATCAGGGTATTAGACCGCCTAAACAATTATTATAGTTAAAAGTAAGCAGTTAGTTGGGCAATATGAAATGTAAATAAATTGTATCGTTGCAGAGAGCAGCTAAGCTCAACCCAACATAAGCTCCACAAGATGGCCGAGCAATACGCGCTAACGGTCCCGCAGCGCGAGTTCGACAGCCTGGAGACGAAGTGGTCGGAGCTCGACAAGCGGGCTGGCGAGCTGCAGGCGGAACTGGGGGCTTTGCAGGACAAATATAAGAAGGTTTTAGGTACCATCCACTCTGTTTACTGACAATTCGTATAGCTTATCAAAAACTTCATAGTTTTTGCTATTATTAACTTTCTGTTCCGAAAGTTAAGAATAATGGAGCCTAATTTCTGATTTTGGCACGCATTATTTTGTAGAGGTGTGTATTATATTATCTATCAAAATTGTGGGCTACGTTTCCCAAAAAGTGTGATGTAATTAATTGCATGAGGTATATTACCCCGGCATCGGCACGGCACCATACTCCTCTTATAGAAGCTCAAATACTCCTGGTCTTTCTGTTCAGCAAGCAAGAAGAGTGTAGAAGAGGAGCTGGCCGAGTGCAAGGAGCGGTGCAGCGAGCTGGAGCGCGCGGGCACGCCGCGGCCGCGGTGGGAGATCTGCGCGGACTTCATCAGCGGAGGCCGGGAGAGGTTATTACTTCTCTTCTCAGATAACCATCGAGATAAGAGTGTAGAAGAGGAGCTGGCCGAGTGCAAGGAGCGGTGCAGCGAGCTGGAGCGCGCGGGCACGCCGCGGCCGCGGTGGGAGATCTGCGCGGACTTCATCAGCGGAGGCCGGGAGAGGTTATTACTTCTCTTCTCAGATAACCATCGAGATAAGAGTGTAGAAGAGGAGCTGGCCGAGTGCAAGGAGCGGTGCAGCGAGCTGGAGCGCGCGGGCACGCCGCGGCCGCGGTGGGAGATCTGCGCGGACTTCATCAGCGGAGGCCGGGAGAGGTTATTACTTCTCTTCTCAGATAACCATCGAGATAAGAGTGTAGAAGAGGAGCTGGCCGAGTGCAAGGAGCGGTGCAGCGAGCTGGAGCGCGCGGGCACGCCGCGGCCGCGGTGGGAGATCTGCGCGGACTTCATCAGCGGAGGCCGGGAGAGGTTATTACTTCTCTTCTCAGATAACCATCGAGATAAGAGTGTAGAAGAGGAGCTGGCCGAGTGCAAGGAGCGGTGCAGCGAGCTGGAGCGCGCGGGCACGCCGCGGCCGCGGTGGGAGATCTGCGCGGACTTCATCAGCGGAGGCCGGGAGAGGTTATTACTTCTCTTCTCAGATAACCATCGAGATATTTTACATATTTTGTCAACACGAAAAATTTGCAAAGCAATAGGATGTGGACGCTTAACGTCCTAGACAGCTTCTGATGGTTACCTCTGAATCGAGGACACTGTCAGATCATTTAGGTTTCCCGCATCCGTATCCATTCAATAAATCTTTCCAGGTGGTGGCAGCTGGCAAGTGGTCTGTCCTCGAGAGATATTCTCAGAGTTCTTTTGAAAGAGCTGGGACCGGCCGCAGAAAGCGATCACTTGGAATATTTCGATGGCTTGGTAAGTAATGTCACAAAGCGATGGCATTGCCAATTACTAATTAGAGTCCTTTCATCGAACACTTTCTGCTGAGCGGGACAGAGAAAGGTATACAATGTCATTACCCTGTCCTTTTTAACAGCACGAATGCAGAAAGTGTCTGACGTATAGGTTGATCGATTAAGCCCTTATTGGAGCAATGTGTCTGATGCGTGGCAATCTTCCTTCTTTCAGAGGCCTTTGTCACATGGGTGATCATATAATTAATAAGACTAAGTAACGTATTTCATTGACTACAGGGCACGGATCCCGCAATCCCTCCATACCTCCGCTACACTGGCAAGGTCCGCAACATTCGCCTCTCGAGGCGTGAAGTAAGCGTGCTCATCACCGATGTATGGCGTGGCAAGGGTCGACAAGCCATCTCTATGCAAGAGTATCTCACCAAGTATTTAGAGGACAGGTAACCCGCCGTAACCACGCCACTATATTCTCCACTTCCACTCTTTTTAGTCGCTATGACTGTATAACTCTGAACGACCGGCCTTGGTGTTCATGATGAAGGTTCCATAGAGATGTTGCTGGTGCTTTAATTATCCGAGGTGATAGCTTATTCGGTAGTTAGCTTTTGCAACATCTCTCCAATGCCATAGTGCTTCAATTTGTGTAGCTACTGTATGTAAAGATTGTCTACCTTTACACTAACACTACCACATAAATCCTAAAGGCGGTTATCAGTGGAACAGGGAAATACCTAACATATACCTATTTCTCTCCCTCTCAGCGCAGGAAGTGTCCGACGAAAAGGTAAAAGGGAGATGTAACTCCTTTATTAATGAAGTTCTTACCAATGTTTGTCTAGATACCAGCAAGTGTCAGTACGTGCCGAATGGGCATACAACCTGTGCGCTGGCGCCGAGCAGATGCTGGACGAGCCGCAAGTCAAGCTGTTTTGGGGCGTGCTGCACGGTCACCTGAGCGAGGACATCTACTGGTCGCTACGCGCGCAGTGGGAGACGCTGAGAGACCAGCTTTATCGCGTCAGCAAGGATCGAGAGGTGAGACAGAGACAGTGTACCTTTACTGCTCTATGATGAATGTTCTGGGGCGTGCTGCATGGCCACCTGAGCGAGGACATCTACTGGTCGCTACGCGCGCAGTGGGAGACGCTGAGAGACCAGCTTTATCGCGTCAGCAAGGATCGAGAGGTGAGACAGAGACAGTGTACCTTTACTGCTCTATGATGAATGTTCTGGGGCGTGCTGCATGGCCACCTGAGCGAGGACATCTACTGGTCGCTACGCGCGCAGTGGGAGACGCTGAGAGACCAGCTTTATCGCGTCAGCAAGGATCGAGAGGTGAGACAGAGACAGTGTACCTTTACTGCTCTATGATGAATGTTCTGGGGCGTGCTGCATGGCCACCTGAGCGAGGACATCTTCTGGTCGCTACGCGCGCAGTGGGAGACGCTGAGAGACCAGCTTTATCGCGTCAGCAAGGATCGAGAGGTGAGACAGAGACAGTGTACCTTTACTGCTCTATGATGAATGTTCTGGGGCGTGCTGCATGGCCACCTGAGCGAGGACATCTACTGGTCGCTACGCGCGCAGTGGGAGACGCTGAGAGACCAGCTTTATCGCGTCAGCAAGGATCGAGAGGTGAGACAGAGACAGTGTACCTTTACTGCTCTATGATGAATGTTCTGGGGCGTGCTGCATGGCCACCTGAGCGAGGACATCTACTGGTCGCTACGCGCGCAGTGGGAGACGCTGAGAGACCAGCTTTATCGCGTCAGCAAGGATCGAGAGGTGAGACAGAGACAGTGTACCTTTACTGCTCTATGATGAATGTTCTGGGGCGTGCTGCATGGTCACCTGAGCGAGGACATCTACTGGTCGCTACGCGCGCAGTGGGAGACGCTCAGAGACCAGCTTTATCTCGTCAGCAAGGATCGAGAGGTGAGACAGAGACAGTGTACCTTTACTGCTCTATGATGAATGTTCTGGGGCGTGCTGCATGGTCACCTGAGCGAGGACATCTACTGGTCGCTACGCGCGCAGTGGGAGACGCTCAGAGACCAGCTTTATCTCGTCAGCAAGGATCGAGAGGTGAGACAGAGACAGTGTACCTTTACTGCTCTATGATGAATGTTCTGGGGCGTGCTGCATGGTCACCTGAGCGAGGACATCTACTGGTCGCTACGCGCGCAGTGGGAGACGCTCAGAGACCAGCTTTATCTCGTCAGCAAGGATCGAGAGGTGAGACAGAGACAGTGTACCTTTACTGCTCTATGATGAATGTTCTGGGGCGTGCTGCATGGTCACCTGAGCGAGGACATCTACTGGTCGCTACGCGCGCAGTGGGAGACGCTCAGAGACCAGCTTTATCTCGTCAGCAAGGATCGAGAGGTGAGACAGAGACAGTGTACCTTTACTGCTCTATGATGAATGTTCTGGGGCGTGCTGCATGGTCACCTGAGCGAGGACATCTACTGGTCGCTACGCGCGCAGTGGGAGACGCTCAGAGACCAGCTTTATCTCGTCAGCAAGGATCGAGAGGTGAGACAGAGACAGTGTACCTTTACTGCTCTATGATGAATGTTCTGGGGCGTGCTGCATGGTCACCTGAGCGAGGACATCTACTGGTCGCTACGCGCGCAGTGGGAGACGCTCAGAGACCAGCTTTATCTCGTCAGCAAGGATCGAGAGGTGAGACAGAGACAGTGTACCTTTACTGCTCTATGATGAATGTTCTGGGGCGTGCTGCACGGTCACCTGAGCGAGGACATCTACTATAGTCGCTACGCGCGCAGTGGGAGATGCTGCGGGTCCAGCTGTATCGCGTCAGCAAGGATGGGGACTCGGATGGGGAGGTGAAACAAAAACCTTCGATGCACCTCATTTCTCTAAAATTAGTTCATCGCAACAGTAGTAGCAGCAGGGGCCATACAGAGAAGCGACAGGATAAAGCACATAACTGCATAACTGCTCTTTGGTCTTCTTTTAGCGCTGTCGGATTACAGGAACTCGTAGGTGTGTAGTGTAGCTAATTCATTAAAAGTCCATCAACTGTCTTTTGAAGATAATCAGTGAAGTTGTCCAAATAATTATAGTTTTAATCACGACTGTGTCAGAGTCGCTACACATAAATTGATCCTTTACATAACTTAGGACTTTGTTTTCAGACTATTTCCATAGAAGAATTTGAGAAAGTAGCCAAAGCACAGTTTCCTTTGAAGAGCGATGTGGACATCCGCAATCTCTGTGATGTAGTGCGAAAGCAGCTGAAGCTGAAACTGAACAACACCGAAGTTAACCTGGACAAACTGTTCCAAGAGGCAAGTTTTGTGACCTACTTCCAACTGAATTACTTTACTTAATGTATCTTCCACCAATCATTCTTACATACCCAAGCTTTGCTTGATTTCTTATACTAGATTTCGATTGTTAAGGTTAGAATTAAAAAAAAAACATGATAACTAATGTTGGTCATTATACTAAGCGCAATAGAAATGAACATCCTACACTTCAGCTTCGAATTTTTATTTTTGCGACAGTCTTCGTGGACGTTGACTCTACAGTTACACACTACTGCCTTCAGTATGATTCCTAGACGTTAGGTTAGGTTAGGTTAGGTTAGCGATGCCCCAAAATACGTCCATTCCTTCCATCTCCCTGAGGAATTTGTTTTGGTATTTTGTAATCTTAACCATTGTTCTCTTCACCAGAACGAGGAAGGCTTCGACCGCGTGGAGTTCGCACGAGAACTGTACCGACAACGGCAACAAGCTCAGGACAAGTATCTGCGGGAGGTGCTTGCAGAGTTAGGCGGCAAGGGGCAGGGCAGCAAGGTCATCTCTGTGGATGCACTCAAGCGGGCCTTCGCTATTGTCGACCCGGCGATAGGTAACTAGTCTTGTAGATGTACAGACAGTAGAGTAGGCACAAAATACCTGGAGGAGGAACTATTTAGGTATCCACTAGTACAGCGGTTCCTAACCTGGGGGTAATTACCCCCGTGGGGGTAAAACTGGCATTATAAAGGGGTTCAAAATCAAAGATAACAAAGACCTATCTATAAGAAAGAATATTAATGATTATGGAGGAGGGGTAAAATCGAGTTCCCTAGTTAGTCAAAGGGGTGACAGTACTGAGAAGGTTAGGAACCACTGCACTAGTACTACTGAATAAAATTTCTTCTACTTCTAATACTAGGTGGCAATAGGTAGGTAGATATTGTTGTTTATAGACTAACTATAGCAAAGCTTTTGTGTAAAATAAGCGATCAAAATATTTTGCAGACGCCATCGCTACCTCATATCCGCGAGTTGCGTGACAAAGAAACGATGCTGCAATGCCGGTCGTAACATGCGGTTTCTGGACACATCAAAAAGAGCTTATAATATGATTAGGCATTAAAACACTCGTGCGATCCTTTTTAATACCTTACCCTCGTAATCTAATTCCTTTCATGATCTATAGCAGTCACATAAACTAAACTACTAATACTACTAAATATAAATTAATTATGCTCCGGTTGTGCAACTATTGTTAAAAAGTGAATTACTTACTTTCTTAAGAAAATATTTTAATTTGTGTGAAGTGTGGTGGCCATGATCCTTTTTTTCCTTTGTATATGATATTTATTTCGTTCATATGCATCTTGGAAAACTTGACTTTACATTTTATATAACCAATCGATTCAAATTAGATATATATATTGTTTAGACGTTGTTATCGCTGTCCGATGTCTACTTGAGATTTATCTCAAGTTTCCTCGTAACTGAATCTATACCTACCTACTCTTATCACGATGCATTTACCTTAACCTAGTCAACATTGTACTACCTAAAGCTCGCTCCAGACTACGCGGCGCGAAGCCGCGAACGCGAGTGAGGAGTCGATTTCGCTGATTAGCGAACTAGACTCCACACTCGCGTTCGCGGCTTCGCGCCGTGATTCGCGCACGAGTGTGGAGGGCCCTTAACAAATTTTCAGATCATATCCGTATGGAGCGCAACATTCGTTGGGCGTTCTCCGACCAAGTGTCGGAGCTCAGCAGCATCAGCCCGCTGCCGCTCCGGACCCTGGCCGCCAGACTTGCCGCTGGGGACATTGAACGCGTTGGCCCGCGCTCTCGTAGCACGCATCGTAGAATTACTTACAAATAATTATATTATTATGTTTTCGGTCATATTTTATTACCACAAAATACTTTTTTTTTCTGTTTCCCGCATTATATAATTAAAAAGTTACAATTTTCTTTTTAATATGACAACGCTATTTAAGACACATGTAAAACCGACTTCAACAGAGAAGTTGGTTATTTCGGTTTTTACCTATTAGCTACATCACTCAGCCATTCAATGTCAATTGTCAAACTGACGTGAAATTTCTAGTTACACACGTGTTGTGTACATTTGTTTACATGCAGTTTTTTAAATAAATTTATATGTAAATACCTTTAAAATCTACAAAAAATGGCAGACATAATTGACACAGAAGAAGAGGACCGAGACATAGTAGGGCCAGAAGAGATAGAACAATTGTTTAGTAAAAAATACAATTTGTTAACAGAAACTGCAGTGTCGCTTAAGAAATCGTATATAAATAAGTTAGCCACAACTAAGTGAGTACTGATTTATGTCATTTAAACTTTTTAAAGCATTTCCTAATCTATTTTATGCGATAATAACCTAAGATGAATAGTAATATTATAGTTTTTCACTTATAACGTTTACCACATGTTTACGCCTGAAATTGATTTCCAGGTCATTAAAAATAGCCGTAAGCTTAGTAGACAACAGTATCGAGGTATACCAGCTGACCAACACGTCGCTGAACAAGGTGTGCAAGCTCAGCGGCCACAAGAAGGAGCTGACTGATGTAGTGTTCTTGCATAAAGAGGAACACCTTCTCCATTCGTGTGGGCAGGATGGGCTGGTGAAGCTGTGGGACACGAGGACCAGCGGGAGCTGTGTGCAGGATTATAAAGGTAGCTTTGACTTCCTACCACAACATGTACAATTACAATACTACAACAACAAACTGTACTGTACTAGTGTACTGTGTGTATATTGTACTACAAGTACAGTCGCCATCAGATATATCGGAGCAGCCAAGGTGTTCACAATATCTGAACCAGCACTCTAACGCCAAGACAATAGAGGCGTGTTCAGATATTTGTAAGCGCCTTAGCCGCTCCAATATACAATGACTATGATGGCGACTGTACAATTAAATTCTAGTTTTCAACTTTTATACAAATAAAGGAAACTTACAAATTCAAAAGCACAAAAATTGTCCTGGGTCTGACAAGGTCTTATAACCAAGGCTCGGAACCGCTTTTTTCTTTATACAAAAAATACCGGTATTATTACGTTCTTTTTCGTTCTTTGGTTTATTATTTCATTTTTAATGGGACAATCTAATAATACGAAGTTGCTACCTAAATATATGATTGAGACTTACGTAAAGAGCATAAAATAATTAAAAATATTGAGCTGTTTCGTGATTTTGTCTTGCCTTGCTCATAACATTGGTTAAACCATCCTCGTTATCATTGCATGAGCTATGACTGTAGCCTCTCATGGGACATAGAGTAAATATATGGGACAATAAACAACAATTGTATTCCACCACTTGCTTGTCACTTGAAAATATGAAAACAATATAAAGTCAAAGACGCATGGGCTATAGTGATTTTTAACACTAGTTAAAAATAATTTGCAAACTTGCTAAACTTTGCAATACAGATTGCAGATCCAAATTGTATGTATACATCAAGTCTGAGTGCCCAAAAAGGAAGTACACAGGAGATCCTCTGGAATTACTTAAGCTAAGCAAAAACGCAGCCCATTGGGTAAAGAACCTAACTATTAATTTGTAAATTTGTAAAGCGACCATAAATTGTATTATGCCATACGACTAAATAAATAAATCAGGTCTGAAGCTACACCCTGATAAGTCCATACTGATTTGGGCCAGATTGTATAGATATCAGAAGAAGATAACCTGATTATGATTCTCCAGATGAGGAAGAACAAATAGTTCGGCCATACCTGTGCATGGACATATCCTGCAATAGCCGAGTGCTCTGTGCGGGCAGCCAGACAGTGCAGAATGATGCATACCTTGTGTTTTGGGATCAGCGCGTCACCAAGCCTCTTGGCGGCTACTGGAACTCGCACACTGATGATATTACTCAGGTGAGTGTTAAATCTCCAATCCACATTTGTGTTCATCATTTTCGATGACCAACGACCGGTCTGGCCTAGTGGGTAGTGACCCTGCCTATGAAGCCGATGGTCTAGGGATCGGATCCCGGTAAGGGCATTTATTTGTGTGATGAATGGTATTTGTTCCTGAGCCATGGCTGTTTTCTATGTATATTATATAAGTATATGTATTTATATATATACCGTCGCCTAGTTAGTACCCATGGTGCTTTGCTTAGTTTGGGGCTAGGTTGATTATGGCTGAGTGATATTACTATTTAATGTGTTAGTAGAGTTCTAAAAGTGTGTGTCTGCTATTCTGCTACACCATGCATACAAATAGCCATTAGAAAAAAAATTGAAAACATATTCAATGGTACCATATTCATACACCAAAACATCAAACTCATGCATGATGGATTTTTGTAATGTTTGAAAGTAGATATTAAGGTTTTCCAAACTGTATTTCTGTTAATGATAATTTTAAGTTGCTTTTCTGATCATTTTCATTGTTAGATGTTTCCATTGTAATTTCTTTTGGGTCGAAAAGTGGTTGAATCGAAAGTTGATTATTTTTGCTCAAAATTATAGAAAGAAATATTATAGTATTATATGATATTGTTTAATACACTAGCAGCTACCATTACCAGCATCAGCATAGCATTAGCAGGTTATGAGCAGTACCATTATCGAAAATCTTTTTCCCTTTATTTAATTAAAAGTATCATTATTAAAATTGACATTACTGTTAATAATTTTAGGTGAAGTTCCACAAGAAAAAACCCAGCATATTAGCATCTGGTGCTGACGATGGACTCCTCAACATCTTCAACATCATGGAGGCCAATGAAGACGATGCACTCACATACTCACTCAATGTGGAGAACTCCATAGAGAAAATCACGTGGCTTAGTGACACACAGGTATACCATACAAGACTCCAAATTATATAAAACTGGCTTTTGCCCGCGACTTCGTCTGCATGGAGTTAGTAGTTTGGGTAGCTTAATTTTTATCAATTCCCAATACAAACTTCCACCCCCCCTTTTCACCCCCTTAAGGATGACTTCTGGGATAAGAACTAGCCTATATCCTTCCCCGGCACTCAAACTATCTCTATATTAAATTTCAAGTAAATCAGTAATTTAAGTGTGAAGAGCTAATAGACAGACAGACAGGCACACTTTCGCATTTATAATATCGACGGTGGAAATTTCAAATGTCGTAAGGGTCATACGGCCATATATCCCTTACGATGTTTCGATAGTTTCGATATTCGATTCATCTGCAATAAGATATTTTCCACGGCAGGCATCGTGCGTGACTCAGAGCAGCGACCTGCAGGTGTGGGACACGGAGCGCGGAGACCTCATACGGAGCTACGACCGCGACAAGATCTCCCGGACCATCAAGGTAGGCAAACTGTCACCATCTTTACAACACATTAGGAAACGTAAAATCTGCCAAGTGTCATCTCATCACGGTTCAATTTAGAGTAACTACAGCTTAACCTTTTTTTATTTCTTTGTCGCAGGGGGAAATATATGTATCTCATCCCCGGGCTGCGAAGGCCCGTGCAGAGGACCTACCGGGAAACGCGAATCCGAAAATTCGCTATCTGCCTCTTTATCGCTTGGATATGCAAGAGTGACAGAGATGTTAGATAAAGATATTTCTTGTTTCACGATAGACCCTCTGATTGTGGTAGTGGCGCCCCCTACGCAGAGTTTCGCGTAATATTCCCTATTAGAACAATGTTGTGTTGACAGCGCAGTCGCGGCGACGACTGCTACCTGGTGGACGCGCACCGCTCGCGCGACGGCGAGTGCGTCATGCTGGCCGGCTCACACGCGGGCACGGGGTGAGACATTCTTGCTATTGCCAGTATATCACCGCGTACCGCGATACAATATCATCAGGTGGCAATGAAAAACAGGACTCCCTAACATATGTGAAAACATTGTTAACTGGCATTTCCTCGTAAATCTTATTGCAAAAACAAGCAACTTATTGCAAAATAACCATTGGCTCATTCGCCAACAAACTGTCTACAGTTTGGCGAAACTTTTGTATAAATAGACATAAGTATATTTTTTGAAATAAATAAAATAAAAAACTTTATATAAAAGGATTACGGGAAAATAATCTTAAATTTGGTGTTAACCATAAGGTTAACATATATAAATATGTTATTAAATAATGTTTTAGGAGCGTCCTCCGCTCGGTAACGGCTACAAGTAAGAAGCTGCAGCCGACCACCAACTTCGTCGGGAACAAGCAGGTCGTGAGGTGCTGCTCCTACAATGCAGAGGTATGTTTCACTCGTTTGCTTCTAAAGCCTGACCAGGAATATATGATCACGCGCCATGTTTTTAGTAGTTGTTGTTATAGCGGCAACAGAAATTCAATTCAATTTAATTTATTTATTTAAGACAACACTGGCCCATAACGGTTAGTAACACACATCATCTGTTAAAATTTCAACTGTCTAGCTATCACGGTTCACGAGATACAACCTGGTGACAGACAGACGGACAGCGGAGTCTTAGTAATAGGGTCCCGTTTTTACCCTTTGCGTACGGAACCTTAAAAATGTTTACCTTTACCTATTGATCGTTTACAGCGAGATATCCTGGTGACAGCGGGCGAGTCCGGCCTCATCAGCCTGTGGACCACGAGCGGGGAGGGGGAGGGGGACGGGGAGGGGGAGGGACGCGATCACAACGGCCTCGGACACAAGCTGGCCGGCTCCATCAAGAAGATGAGAGTGCGCCACAGGCCTTATTGAACACAATATATTCTACATATACGTATACTATTGTTTTATTCTTTTATTAAGCTATGTTGTATGGGGAACTGTAATAGCACGCGCACGCGCACGCGCGCCGCACCGCGACCTTGGTGCGCTGCGGCGCATGTATCAATAAAGTGGTCGCCGTACGTGCGTTAAGGTGGTTCGACTAGGTTACTCAATGCTAGATCCCCGCTAGATGGCGCCGCTTTCGCAAATTTTCAGGTTTCATTTTTTTATGGAATAGTGTTGGTATCTTTATACTTAAAAGTATGTTTAGCGCACTCTTTACATAAATATTTAACTATTATAATAAACATTGAATACTTCATTGTGCAAAAGCCACCTATAAAGTTAGAGCGAGAAAGAGATATTTTGACCGCACCGAGGTCGCGGTGCGGTGCGGTAGTCTGTTACGGATTTAAGACAACATTTATATAAGCATAATTGAGTTGCACTTTCTTTCCTGCGCTATAAAATTAAAACTGGTATGCTAGTGATTAGTATACCGGGTGTTTCCTGTAACAGGAGCATTAAAATACTGTACTCCTCAAACTGACCAATATTTGTTCAGCAACTTTTGTTTTGATTTTCATTACACTTTAAAGTTTATTCTAAGACGCAATGTATTGCAAAATTTGTTTAATAAGTTTAAAGGGTGACAAGCAACGTCAAAAACACAGATGGCAGCGTACAATGAAAATAATATTTTACAGTACATATGATGCTAATTTTTCGCACTAGTGCGGGAATGAGCACTTTTCATGCATATGTCGAAAGTTTAAAGGGCCATATGTACTGTAAAACGTTGTACGATACACGTGCGAAAAGGTAATTCGCAACTCGTGTCGATTTAAAACACTCCCTGCGGTCGTGTTTTAATTTATCGCCACTCGTTTCGAATTCCTCTTTTCCGCACTTGTATCGTAAATAACTATTTTAATACAGTTGCTCAAAAAGTGCTACTTTACGTAGCTGTTTAGCGTGCGGAAAGTTGGTTTTCGCGAACTAGTGCTTTTTACTTTTCCAATTTTTTTAAATTTATACTTGTTCCAATTCATGACTACTTATTGATGAGTGTTAATATTAGTTTCCTTTAAACGTCGTAATCAACATAAAAACCTACTGTTAATGTAAGAATACGAAAAATATACATATTTTATAATTTAATTACTTACCTCATCACCATTATAACACGTTTATTTTTTAATATTGAAAAACCGTTCTTAATAAGTTGTCTGAATGGAACGGAATAGCTGCCGAAACGCCGGTGAAAGAAGAGGCGTTTATTTCTTACTTTTACTACCTATTAAGAGGCGTTTTAAGTTTCCAAGTTTTTATTTCTTACTTGTTGTTTTTATAATTTTTTCGCAACTGTATTAAAAAACGTCGTTCGATACACGTCCGGAAATGTCATTCTTCACTCGTTCCGAGTCTTGCCACTCGCCTACGGCTCGTGGCAAGATATCTCGGTACTCGTGAAGTAATGACATACTTTCCGCACTAGCATCGAAATGTACTATAATTAGTTTAACTTAGTATGAAAAAGGTATAATCTAAAAATTTCATAATTTTAAAAAGTTGCTGAACAAATGTTGATCAGTTTGAGACGTACAGCCTCCAGTCTAATTTATTGCTCCTGTTACAGGAAACACCTTGTAGATTGTTACTGGTGTTAATAAAGTTAAGCTTTGTAGAGTCAGGGTCGTGTTCATAGGATAGGTTTAAAACTGTAGCGAATTGACGAACAGATGGAGAGCCTGTAGAAACTTGATCTGTAATACCCTACATATAAGTTATAATTTCAAATTCAGGCAAGGCACTTAAAGCGTAATGATATCAGTGTTGGGGCATAAATAAAAATCAATAATTCAATAACTTATCTCTTTATTATCCACTAAGCAGCCAAATATGAATAAACACAAGTTCATTCTGTTACGACTAACGGAACACTCACACTAGTGTAAATACATTAAACCACGCACACATCTATGCGAATCCGTCTCACAAAGGTTTTTACCACCAAGTCAACAACATTCCTTTTAATTACTTAACATTTCAGTCTGTCCAACCATTTCAGTCTTATAAAGGGCAGATAATTAATAAATGTGACGTTTTCAACCAAAAGGTACCACATTGTCGCTTGTTGATAAGGTTGATTTCTAATTGAAGCTATATGGAAATAGCGCCTTACTGACAAGCGACAATAAGTACCCTTTTGGTTGAAAATGGCACAAATGTTGCCATCCATAGACCGACATTCGTGCCTATTTAACCTTTTGGACGCCAATGACCGATATATACGCACCGTAGGTTCAACGCCAAAGACCGATTAATCGGTCATAGACCACAGAGCGACATAGACCTACATGCATATGCATAAAGTTCAAATTCAGTTTTGACATTTCGGTGACGTAGCGTCTGGATGACAGCTTTTGTGTTTGACACGGCGTCGAAAAGGTTAAACGGGAGTTGAAAAGACTATGTAAAAATTAAAAAGTTAACCTTTTGCAATATGAAACGGCAACACTGAATAAAAACACGCCGGTGTCGCCATCTAGTTGCACCTTCGTGAAAAGGACCCGAAAAATAAACTCTTAACATTAATAATAATCTCTTAATTCGACTCGATACAGAACTTCTTTCAAAACTATATAAACAATATATTTTGCTTAATAAAGCATAATAAAATTTAAAATATAACATCAATGAGATATCATGATTTAAGCTCTATCTAAATAAGGTTCATTTCACAATTCTGTCAATTTTCATATTTCCATGCATTTTACATATAATCATTATTCTATGACGGCACACATCAAATTAGCCTAAAAATAAAATCCCAATAAAAATAAATTTGTACTCAAATATAGTCTAATCTCGAACACTTTGATTTAAAAGGATAGAAAAAGTTTTAATCAGCGAATTTAATCAGCAGTCAAGATTTCTCGAAAAACACATTATTAAAAAAAAAAAAAAAAAAAAAAAAAAAAAAAAAAAAAAAAAAAAAAAAAAAAAAAAAGTAACATTACATACACATTAACATAAAACTTCAGTTTTTCGCCAACACAAACAAACATACCGACAAGTTACTTCCTACATATACAATATACCTGCAATAATTCATAATATATATATATATATATACTGATCACTATACATTTTGGTATAGGGTATTTGACTGTACTTAAAATAAATTATTTTACACCATGCATGAAATAAAGCACCAGAAGATTAATAGAGAAACGTAGACAACAGTTATTTTTAGACATAATTTCTATTTTAAAACTCGTATAAAACTATAAAGAGTAGGTAATTTGATTGTGACGTCACATGTTAGCAAAATCGTTTTGACAGTTCGAAAATAAAAACTGATTTGACTAGTAGTCAAATACCCTATTATCGGCAGAGGCGATGTTTGTTTTTAATAAAATGTGTTAAGCGCCAGAGAGCGTCTTATGACAAAAAAAAATCAAATATTTACAGACAAGACATTAAAAGGTAAGGAGATAGTATTGAAAGGCTAAAATCTGTGGGAATAGGTAGACAAAAGCAGATGACCAAGATCTTTATCCAATGTTTATATGCGTCTCACATTTTGCTTAGAAAATGAGACGAAATGCACATTGGACAAATGGAATATCACCCTTAGGGCCATCAGATTCACCTGAATTTAAAACCGGATTTTGCGACGCATCCCGCGCATCCTACACGGGCTGAGATCGCCAGAAATTAAGCACCAAAATCACAGATCACACAATATTTTCACTGTTTATGACACTTGATACTTTTGTATAGAACAACCAGGTGCCATAGAAAATATCTGAATTTATTCCGTGAACGTAGAGATTCCGGTGCTTAATTTCTGATAATTTCAGGTTATGTGGGGTGCGCCTTCTATTGGCTATTAACCTTTTCGCCGCCAAGAAAATAAAAGCGATGTGGCGTCCCCGGCCTCCACGCCTCCACTCCTCCATTCCTCCACGCCTCCATTCCTCCACGCCTCCACTCCTCCATTCCTCCACGCCTCCACGCCTCCATTCCTCCACGCCTCCACTCCTCCACGCCTCCACGCCACGCGACCGTGCTGACCGAGGGGCTGCGGGACATCTTCCGGTGCCTGACTTCTTTCAACTTCGTATGCGTTGCTGGCAGGCGGATGGCAACATCGATGTTCTTGAGATCGAGTTGTTGGCGGCGAAAAGGTTAATGTCTAGTCATAGAAATCTGTCAGATAGAAACTGATAACTGGAAATTCACAGATTTTCGATGTCTATGGTCAACGAACTGAGTCAGTTTTATCTGACAGATCGTGATTTACTGACTATATACGGTAATAAGATCCAATGAAAAATCCGGCTCTGAATTCAGACGTCTGTGGCGTTACGGAACTATTTCCCGTTCAGTATATCGGTCGAGTCGTTCCTCGACCGGCAGCGAGTGCTGCCGCACGAGCAGGAGGATGCGGCGCGTGCGCAGCAGGAACCGCCGCTCGAGCGCGGGCCCAAGTGATCACTTCGACGTCAGGAACATTATGAGTCTGGAAAGAAAGTCATTACTTTATTAATTGTTCACATAGCATAGTCTAAATCGGGGACGCGTTCAGGGTCAGAATGGCCGTATAGGATTTTTTATTTAGTTTCCTAGTCCATTTGCCTGGCGTGATGCGTTATGGACGAGGAAACGTTCGAGGCGATGGTTTAGCGGGAGATTTTATAGTTATAGATTGCACGGCAAACAAATTTCACTACAATTTCGTTTTTTTTTATTATTTTTTTTATTATTAAATACCGCAGGCGACAGTTCATTCCACAGTTTGGCTGTGCGAGGCAGGAAGTTTCTAGAGAAACGCACAGTTGAGGACTGCCAACCATCTAAGTGGTGAGGATGGTAATGTTGTCGCGTAAGGCGATGGCGGAAAGAAGCTGCAGGGATTAATCCGAACAATTCCTCGGAGCACTCCCCGTTATACACGCGATAGAAAATGCAGAGCGAGGCCACATCTCTACGCAGCGCCAAGGAGTCAAACCGTTCCGAAATACGCTGGCAGTCGACAATTCGAGTCGCTCTTCGCTGGATGCGGTCCAGAGGGAGAAGCTTGTTTCTTACGGCTTTGTAGACGAGGACTCGTTCGACGTCAGGACGGCCGTGTCTCGGCTGTAAATAGATCACCTGAAGTGTATGGCCTTGTTGGCGAGCAGGCGGTTGGTGTCGGCGTGGTCTCGGAGCGGCAGCGGCTGCGGCGGCGCCTCGGGCCCGTCGTCCGCGAACACGTGCTGCGCCACGCGCGCGCGCACCGCCGCCTCGCCGTACGGCCCGCGCAGCCCCACCCACTGCACCACCAGGGGGGACAGGGTCTTGCTTTTCAGGATTAACTGGAAATTATACTTTCCTTCTCAAACGACTGTCCCATTTCAAACATTGACAGAGAGAATCATACTTTATTTGTCTTACACTAGTACTAGCACCCGAAAGATAAGGATGTCATAGTTTTTTTTGTTCTTATTTACTGACAATTTGGTTTGACCGACTATACATGTAATTGCGATTCTAATTTACAAAACGATATCTTCTGCCGTTTCGTTGCTTTGACGACGTCATCCTTGGACTGAAAACTGCTTAATAGTCGGACCGAGCTTACTTCTGCATGGCATTTGCATTGACAAAATGTGGCAATATCATCATGACTGACATTCCTGTCAAATTTCCACGAAATTATGACTCAATATGACACTCCCTCGCTTTGTTCCGTTCCAGTAGGTGCAAGTTACCTTAGATGGACTTTAGAAACACCAATTAAAAGTAGGGAGTCCTCTATTTGACGGCCGGAAGACTAATGCAAATTAGGGAGTTAAGCACAATGAGAACCCTATGAGAAAAAGGAAAAGTATGGCCGCCTGTCTGGTATAGCATAAGAAAAAAACCGGCCAAGTGCGAGTCGGACTCGCGCACCGAAAGTTCCGTACTTTTTAGTATTTGTTGTTATAGCGGCAACAGAAATACATCATCTGTAAAAATTTCAACTGTCTAGCTATCACGGTTCCTGAGGTACAGCCTAGTGACAGACAGACGGCCAGCGGAGTCTTAGTAATAGGGTCCCTTTGGGTACGGAACCCTAATAATTTTATTGTCACCCTCAGCATCTTACCTGATATGTAATCTCGCGTTGCGTGCTCTGCGTGGGGTCGCGTTGATTGCGATTCACGAAGGCTTTCACGACCCACTGGTGGCCGAACGCGTTGAAGCGAGACGTCTCGTAGTACAGTTTGTGCACGAACTCTTCTGTGCGATACGGTTTCAACTGCAGATCTATAATCACAAAGAAAATACTTTGATAAAAAGTTTTTTTTTTTTATATTTTTCAAATGTGACTAAAGTAAGTAGGTAGGTACTCGTAGTAGTAATCACATTATTGTACACAACACAGTTTCATATAAAACATCAAACATTTATTCAGCAAATAGGCCACAGGGGCACTTTTACATGTCAATTTTTACAAGCAATAAAATTAACCAAAAATTACAAAAAAACAATTACAAATATGGAATCAATAAAATATTAGATACTTTTTTTACAGAAATAGAGATAAAAAGGCGAATTTATCCCTATTAGGACTTATCCCTATATTTATCCCTAAAATATATAAACCAATATTAGATTTACAACTCTGTAATATTTAACAAGGAAGCTAACGAAGTTAAAGTCTGCAGAAAAGTTTCCTGATGCGAGGTTAGCCTCGCAAGCAGGCCTTTTAGCTTTTCGTAGAGGCCGTGGCGGCAAGTATAGGACCTGCGTATATTCCACTCGGTCGTCCCTTGCCGCTTTAACCACCTCCAACTCCATGTCGCCTCATGATTGCAATCCTCTAAACAAGACTAGTGTTCAGTCTACTCACCGTTGATGGTGATCTTCTCATATGACAGCAAGTCGAGGACTTGTGTGTAGACCGCATTAGCGTCCCTCGCGGCCTTCTCTCTCTCGGCCAGCACGTCGACGACCTCCGCGGCGCTCTTGCCGGGGTGCGCGCACGCCGCCTCGTGCGCGCGCGCCTCGTGCGCCGGCCCGCGCCAGCCGCAGCCGATGGACGCGTAGCGACAGCCCGTCAGTCTAAGGACATCGGTGAATATTAATAGGAATGTCTTGTTCGAATCTAATTAATAGACTCGCAATAAGCTCAGTGAGTGTGGGTACTAAACGAAGATATATGCAATAGAAACGGATAATTAAGCTCACTCGGCTTCGACTCGGCCGTCCTGACGTCAAACGCGTCCTCGTCTACAAAGCCACAAATAAATGCCGACGAAGACACGCCGACAGACAGACGAATACAAAAATAAAACATTAAGATACCTAATCATCACCCAGTAAAAAGGTTTACAAAGCGAATTAACTCGTACATTACATAATACCTAGATACTGATACTAATCTACTCGTAATAATGTAAACAGTTTCTTATGCAGGGCAAGCATGAGCTTAAATAAAGCTTTTATAAATTGTAATATCGACATATTTAGTAATAGCATATCAATAATAAAAAATAAATTAATTAGATACACCACGCTGCGCTCAAAAACCGGCATCGCTGACGTAGGCGAGAAAACCGCTAGGCTCAAATGGGACTGGGCCGGTCACGTCCACCGCATGCATCCAGACAGATGGGCTAGCTTAGCAACCAAGTGGATGCCGGTAGAGGGGCGTGGACGGGGCAGGCCCAAACGGAGATGGCGGGATGACCTGGACAGCTTCCTGAACAACTGGCCGGAGGAAACACCAAATCGGGAGTCGTGGAAATCAAGGGGAGAGGCCTTTGCCCAGCAGTGGGACACTTAGTAGGCTTTAAAAAAAAAAATTAAGATACTTTATGGGTGACAATGATTCTGGCGCAGGTCAGGGCTAATGTACTGTGGCTAAATGTACTACCTAACAGATTTTACCTTCTTTTCTACTTATTTTTTGTAATAATCGATCATATTCATATCGATCCTCTGTTCTTGTGCTGTATGAACTTGTACATGTGTAATTAAGTTGGGCAATAAGCTTGTTATATTTTATTCCGTTTCTATAAGTGAAAACCTATAATTGGCTTTCTAATTCTATTATAGTTTTTTGATATGTATGAGATAAATATTTTTTTGTTGTAATATTATTAATTAATTTAGTACTTAACATAGTTTTTAGGTTTTTTTTTATACTAACACCGTTATGGATCAATGCAGATCTGAAATAAACGATTTTTATTTTATTTATTTATTTATAGCGCTGTTGGTTATCCATGTACCAAAATAAAATAAAATAATATTGAAAACCATTCGGCGCGTGGCGCGTTATCATTCGATAGACACGTGGACCCCTCTTCATTTACATAAACAAAGCAAAACTTCATCAGTACGGATACGGCGCATCGTAATTTCAACAACCATCATGATTGTCACGAACCTCGAACGTGACGCTTTATTTAGGTAACACTTTATTCCTAAAGGCGTGGTTGTTGAGCCCATATTATGGCGTATACGCTTTTATAGCACCTAAACGTCGCCAAGATATAGCCATCGCGCGGATTTTTTCTTTCCTGCCCTTGCAAATACAGGGTGTTTGGCACATGACCCGTCAAATTTTTTTGGGGTGTTCGTGGTGTCATTTCCTTCTTTTCCGTCCTTGGAACCTTGGTCCTAGGAGCCACGGTCCTGGAGATACGATTTCTTAAATGTTTTTCCTAAAGTACCCAAAATCTGATATTCGAAGCCCCATAACTTCTTTCTGTGTATGGTTTTAAACACATAATTTGTTTCATATTTATTTTATTATTATTTATCTCCACCTCTAAATTAAATGTTATGTTATGAAGTTATGGGCAGGGACCGGACAACCCTTTCCGCGATAAAACCCTTTCAATGGGCGACACTTAAACACGGCTAACACATTGAAAGACTTTCCCTTTTGAACTGCAAGCCCATTCATACCCTTACCTTTGACCAACCCTTACCGAAAAGCTAACCAAAAATAAGGTTAGCTCTTAATAAGGGTTACCCTTATCTTTAAGCGCTTTTTATAAAGGTTTCCCTTTGCGTGAAAGAGACAGGATTAGTATATATCTACGGTAGTGTATGAAAAGGAAAGAAAATACGTGCCTAGTCAAAGAACGCCGCCGTCGATCGCTCGGATTCGAAGTAATGTGTGCTTTATGAACAAGGTAGACGACTTAAATTAGCACGCTTATATGCTAAAAGGGAAGCCCTTTATAAGGCTAACCCTTGTAATCAATATGCAAGGTGTTGGTGAGCGGATGATAAGGGTTTTGTAAGGGTATTTGGGCTACCGATTACTCAAATGTGGTAGCTTTATATAAGGGTTTTTAAAACCAAAACAAAGGGTTTCGTCTGGCAAAGGGTATGGTGAGTTAAGCCTTATGCAATACCCTTATAAAACCCCGATAAGGGATAGCGGGCCGGTCCCTGGTTATGGGGCTTCGAATATCAGATTTTGGGTAATTTAGGAAAAACATTTAAAAAATCGTATCTCCAGAACAGTAGCTCCTAGGAGTTAGGACCAACATTCCAAGGACAGAAAGGAAGGGAATGTATACCACCTACACCCCAAAAAATTTTGACGGGTCATGTGCCAAACACCCTGTATACTTAGTTTAATTCCCGTGTGATTATTCATGGCGTTTGCCCGTGCCCTTAACTAAATATGGCGGTCTAAGAGAGCGTTTCGTGGCCGAGTCGTAGGTGCCAAGATGAAGTCACGCTCACGCTCCAATGCATTCGCTAATAAATGTGCATGACAAAGGATACGATCTTCGATGTAGCTGGCGAGCAGCGTGCGTGACCAAGTCACGGTACACTGCTGATCGATATGCCAATAGGCTAGATGACAAATTTTCATTAATGGTATCAATCGATCAGGTTTATTTTTAGGATCAAATGTCTATATGGGACCCATAGCATTAAAGCTATACAAATGTCAGAAATGATAGGCAAACTCCGACAGTAGTACTTCACTCGCGAAACGCTCCAAACAAAACGATAAGTGAACGTGACGTCAAGTTCACTGAGAACCCATTTTGAATGTATGGACAAAATAAGAAAATGGCGTTGAAATGTTGCGTTTATGTATATAGTTGCTGTACAATATTTTTTTTGGATAAAATGTAAGGAATCGAATGTGGTTACCTTACTTTTTTCCTTTTTGGAAGTTGAAAAATTACTTAAAATTTGAAACTTTGTATTTTTATATTATTTTAATATCTACATTATTATGATAAATTGCTTTTGTTATAAAATTCAACATGAGTCATCATCCCTAATAGTCGCTAGTCATTATTAAATGAGTTTTATATTGAAAAGTTAAATAGGTACTTAATTAATGAGCATGCATATTATCATGTCAGAAAAGAGATTCTTAATTACCTTCTGTAGGTATTCTGTTAGCGACAGATATGCTACAGGCTTGTCGCGAAGCATTGTTATTCAAAAACAATCAAGATCTTTTTGATATAGATACTATCCGGACACCAAACTGCCACTTACTATCTCTTTCACGCTTATTATACGAACATGAAAGGGCGAATGAAAAATGTTACAACACTGGTCTTCAGTTAACTTTGCAGATTGTAGGTAAAGCAGTAACGAATCTAAAAGGACTCACGAACGTAGATGACAATGGGGTTGGCCGGTCGAAATAATTAGCAGATGGCGCCAGCATAGCTTGAATTAGCTTGCCCTGTCAGTCCCTACAATTGTGTCAAATTTTTGTTTTTTAATGCCCTGGATGCCAGCCCTCATAGAAATAGGGGCAAGATATGATGGCGCCATCTCTGCAAACCTTTGACAGTTGCCAACCCCATTACAAATAATTCAATGTAACAAGATAGATATATTAGAATATAGGTACGCTACGTCCGTACCTAGTGCAAAACTATAACTACTAACTATAGAATAAGACAACCATATAGGAAAGTTTTGGCAATAAATAAAAAGACGGATATTAATGACCTAGTCTAAACCTGTTATCGTGGCTACTGCTGTCGGTCATCGTACCCAAACCCAAACCTAGACACCGATCGATAGCACAGAACTGATTATTTTAGAATAGATAAATAATTAAAGTGAGTGAAAATGCATTCCCATTTATAGTCAAACCAAGCTGAATTCTGCACAGATTTTTGCAGGGACCGAGTGTGAGCGTAACCATAAACCTATGGAAATTTGAAATTTATATTAGGTCGCACCTCGGCACTTTGTTACTGCAATTTACAGGTCGCACTTAGGCACTTTTTCACTGTAATTTATAGGTCGCACTTCGTCACTAATTTATAGGTCGCACTTCAGCACTTTTGTCACTAATTTATAGGTCGCACTTCGGCACTTTGTCACTGCAAAGTCGGTGCTGTGCTGGGTCAGACGGGCTATAAAAAATTCCCATTTGGATTTTTAATGTTTAATTTATCTCAACTGATAAGTTCTTGCATAAAATAAAACATAGAAGTGTTATGAGAATACTGATGTGCCGTACTGATAGTTTACAAAATGAGAAATTTCCATAAGGAAAGAAATCAGAAACTTCTCATATTTTTGTACGGCGGGTCGTAATTTTCCATTTCCATAGTGATGTTTTCTTTTACTTCCTGTGAAGTTTTCCTGAAATTTCCAACTTTTTGGTAACTTTACGCAACTTTCACATAGATACATGAGATAGACAAGACAAGCACAGAGCAGCCATGCGCGTACCGACACGCAGTCACCAAGCGGACAAGCATCCCCTAGCGTTAGTGAGCGTACAGGGAGCCTTACATTGTATGTTATACATTACATATCGGGTGTACATTGGCGAACTTGCGAACTTTCCACTGACTGTGCCACTGATAAATCTTATACGTATGCAAGTTCAGAATTCAGAATGCAGGGAACGGGTATCTATTAGAGAAAGACATTTATTGAATAAATTAGTTTTTTAGCATTTGATTAATAGCTAAAAAAAGTTTGACATCTATAATAATTTAATGTTTTTAAGAATAATAATAACTGCATCAATAAATTGCTCTGATATTTAGATTAAGGTAATATTTAAAACTTGACAATTTAAAAGTGCTTGTTGCTAGGCCTATTTGAATAAAGATTATATTAGAGAAAGTATTTAAATATATAACACTTTAAAAATATCAGTTCGATTGGGTAGAATGGGTATGGTATATCTGGGATATAAAAACAAACTTTAGGTATTGAAAGTGAGAACTTTAAAAGATAGTCTCCTCACGCTTTTACGCGAGATTATAAATAACTACCTATTGGTTTTTTAAAACTAATATGGGTAGATATAGATACGAGTACATGAACAGATATACAGATCTTTATTGGTAAAATAAAATACATTTTACAAGTCACTCAATTCTTAAAAACCAAGACATATTAAGCTATGAGGTAAGATAAATAGATATTTATAATTCTCGATCGGAAGCGCAGAATGACTCTTTCTTTAAATTGGCAGCAAACGCATCTCTGCAAGGTTTAGAATTGCTGCCAGCATTATAATTATCAACTAAAATAGTTGCTGCATAAATCATTGTTTTTTGATTCAGCATAAAATACGTCTTAAACGATTCTGATTGCCCTCATTTCAAAACACAATCACGATTAAAATAAAAACATCCTAATCAATCTTGTTAAGCAGTATCGTGGTTTCTCAAGTTCGCCAATATAAGCCCCGTTAAGTGTTCAGTCCAAGCTTGGTGATGCGTCCCGGTACCTCTTGCGTCTCGGGGGTGGCGGGGGTGGCGGGGGTGGCGGAGGGTAAGAGCCGGAGCTGCGCGGGCGCAGCGCCGCCATGAGGGCGTACAGCCCCTGCGCCAGGCGCCCCAGCCCGCCCCACGAGCGCCGCGGAGCGCCCACTACTACTTGGGAGAACTTGTACTGCCTGGGGGAAGATACCATCGTCGACACTGTTAGTCGGGTCCACACACAACGAGCCGTCTCGCGAGGAATTTGCCGCGCGAAGGAGCTCGGTCTGTCTGGACTCGCCTATTGACTACTTATTTGCAATCTATTTTCAACAAGATAAGGTCTAAACGTAGTCATTTAAATTACTGGTAGTACACTGCCTCAGATACATGACTATTATCATTATTTATTTATTTATTTTTATTTTAAAATTTAATTCAGGCAACGAGGCCCAACATATACCTTATAAGGTATATGTTGTCTATATACTAACATAGATATAAATTTTATAAACTTAAAAACTAAACACTATTCCACTTTAATAACTGTAATACATGTCATATATTAAAGAAAAAGTGACGAAGCCCTCCAGTGGTGAAGGCCGGATTTGTTCTCAAACTTGTTTACTATTCCACTTTATTATGAACCCAATATTCTGTATCTACCCTTGATTCATCCTAACGGTCCAATCTTACTAGTACGGTAGGTATACTGGTATAGAAAATAAAAACGAGAACGGAGTGTAAAGCTAAAGAGTAAGTTTCATCAGGAAAAGATCATGAAAAGTAGGAGAGGATCAAGAAGCGTTAATCAAGAAAATGCAAAGGAAAGCTGTAAATGGAAAGACTGCAGCAACAATCTAAACCTACTTCGGCGAAGCACATTGTACCTACGCCTAAAGACCCTTAAGCCCTTAAAATGGAGACGTAAAAGATATATTTCGAGTCCCAAATTTAGGATCCATGCGAAGCGCGAAAAAGATTCGAAGTTATAGCCGCTATCTTCGCAACGCTTTCCATTCTTCCTACACCCTACAGTCTACAATAGGGTTTCTAAATTATGTAACTTTGATGACTTCTCTTGCTCTATCTTACAATCGAAAACTAAGAAATGGCTTCTTTCTCAGTCTTACAATCAGACAGAAGAAATTATTCATACTTAGGTAGCGTAGCACACACCACGCTTAAAAAAATATTAATTCCACTTACGCATGTCTCTCCTGAATGCTTTATTTTGATTGTATTTTTTTTAAAATCCGTGGTCTCTGCCTACCCCTCCGGGAAATAGGCGTGATTATATGTATATGTATGTATTTTTTTTTTTGCATATATTTTCCTGCATGCACTTTTTTGTAGTTCAATTAATTTATATTTTATATTTGATATCTCTCGTTCAAACAACGGCCATAATATTCAGTATTGTTAAAATTTCTCAGTAAATTGTATTTACCCGGTTCCCGAGATACAGGCTGCGCCTAGTTTGGGGCCGATGGATATTAGCTTAATTGTAAAATCAATTTTTTTTTGTTAAGTTCAACCTGTGATGTCAATTTGTAAAATATTTGGTAAATAAACGATTTGTATTTGTATCTTATACATAATACTAGTTAGTATTCAATGAGACGTAGGTACTTATTTACAGAAATCTCGCATGTGGCCTTATCTCGTTATATACATGCGGTCAACGTCTCCTCATACATGCCTACATAGATATGGAGGACACGCGCAGAAATCTTTGCGATAACTATATGCGTTTTATTTCAAAACTAACCTATTAAATATTATTGGATGAGAGCTATTTAAAAAAAAACGTAGGCGATTAGGCGCCACATTTTCTGTGAAATATAGGCGATTAGGCGCTAATAAAACTATACACTGGTCATTCCGTTTCTGTTTAAGGCACAGAACACTCAAAAATGGAGTGGTGTTATATAACTTTACATACAAACGTTTAACCACAACGTTTACCATTTTGAAAGAATGTCGCCCACTATTTCAGTTCTATAAAAATTCCAGGTTTCTCAAAACTAAAGGAGATCTTACGGCAGTTGGTAAAGGAAGGTCACTTAGGTCTAATGACTAACCTGTCCTCACAGATCCTCTCCTCATGGTGCTGTAGCGAGTGCCTCGGGAACACCTGAGCGCAGTACTTGCACTCCGAAGGCAGCTCGGACACTGTCTTCTCAACGGCCAGGTTCCTAGAGGCAGAAGTCTTGGAGATCTCGACGCGGCAGTTGGGGCAGGTGGCCGCCTCGTCGCGGAGGCGCGCGTCGGCGAGTAGGTGCGTGAAGCAGGGCGCGCACATCAGGTGCCCGTTGCTGCACTGTGGGTGGGAGGATGTTCAGCGGGGGGATTCGGTTGGCAGTAACCTTTAGCCGCCCGGAAAACAAATCTAAATTGTAGTTAATTTTGATCTGTCAAAAAGATTAAAAATACAGTGGAATGGAAGTCCTTAGAGGTATCCGGGCGGCTAGACGATAAGCTATCAGAAGTTGCATTTTCAGAATTGTTAGATTGTAATGTAGCCGTAACTTGTTAAAATGGTATATTTGAATTGAAAACTCTCAAATTAAACCAAGCTAACTTTGGGATTAACTTCTGTAGCCACCGTGCAGGTCTTGACGACTCAAATAAAAAGACTAGTAACTTCAGATTAAGTAAAGAAACTTGGACCTATACATATTTTATTAATTACCAATTACCAACTTTGAACTGCATAAGTACATGGAAAGGCTAAAATTATTAGAAAAGCACTCTAATTACATATAACTAGAAACATAGTGTGACTAAATGTTTTTACTAAATTTAAACTAGGTAAACCCAAACTGTTTAACTGTACTTTAGTAGTAAAATGCAGTTAAACAATCTATTGTAATGTTCTTTTTTTTGTGAAAAGTAGTGTATTAGTATATGTATTGTGAGTAATCATGTGATCTGCCATCTAATGTGTAAAATCCTGCTGTTAATATCTTTGAGTTACAAAAATATTAACAGGATGGGATTTTAGACATACGATGGTTTTAATCTTGTCTAGTATAGAACAATGCTGCTGTGTTCTTGCCGACTACCTCGGACCTTCATTGCATGGCCCCTGAAAGCAAACTAATGCATAGGAATACTTCTGGAACAGAAAATAAATACTTAGATTAAAGTGTTCTTAAACAACTCTTAATAAAAACAAAGAAGAATTCTACTTTTCTGTGTCACAATCAGTGTCAAAAATATTTTAGTATTGATGATTTATTTTGAAAAAGAGAAAGATTTTGTATGTTAATTACTAATTTCTTTAAAAATATAAAACTACATGATTCAAGAAAAAATACATGAAATAAATATCATTCAACTGTAATAAAAATAATGATTCCAAACATTGTTATTTATGAATGAAATGAAATATTTAAAATTTCACAAGAACTTGCATTGTTATGAAAACAAAGAAATTTCCAGGAATGTAAAATAATGTAATATCAGAGGAAATGCGTTTTGATTGTTGATGATGTTTGTCTGAGGGATGAGGGGAGGGTTTCTAAATGAAAAAGGGCCAAATCTCTTAAACATTCCTTTATTCAAATGAAATGCTACAAGAGTCCATACAGCTAGGTCCATTACAACTACCTGTGTACATAGTCTAGCACTCTTAACAATAAATACACAACTACTCGCCTAATTACACAATATGCATTAATATGTAATTACAGTTTGGTAATGCACCCTTCAAGGGCGGAACAAAGGGCAATGGCGCAGCAGCGCGCGCGCTTACAACGACGTACATTCACAAAGGTTCATGATCATGACGCCATAACAATACTCTACGGCCACAAAATGGTGACACGCGCCGCGCGCCGTGTAGGCGTCGCCACGGCGCGCTTTGCGAGCCCGGCCTTACGTAACAAAGAGAGGAAGCAATATAAAATGTTTTGGTAAAACAGCTGACGGCTTTGTCGCGGCGATCAGCTGTTTTAGGAATACCTGGTAGACGGCGGCGGGCGGCAGGTCGAGGCAGACCGCGCAGCACAGGATGCCGCCCAGCCTGTGCTCGAGCTTCTCGCTCGTCTCTTTATCTAACTTTCTGCGCTTTTCGGGCAGCGGGCCCTCCTCGTCTTTCTCATCAGGAGGGGCGGCTGTGATCTCAGATTCGGTGCTCGCGGAGGGCACGGGCTCGCTCTCGGGTGCCTCGGCCATTGCCCGACGTAAACAAACACAGATTTAATCAAAACAAGCGAGAACTGCGCCAGATGATGAACACAAACAAAGGTTTCGTTGCACTCTGCATAGATAAAGCAAAGTACATATATATATATATATAAAATTGACGTGTTTTGTTTGTATATATAGCACCCCCCTCCGCCCTGCCTGTTTTTAGCGCAACGCGACGAAACGTTCCATTTTACGTTACTTGACAGATAGAGATAGAGCAGTCATGAGAAACCTTTACCGGTTTTATGATAGAAGGTAGGATCAGGGGGGGGACAGTCCCATAGAGAGCCATTTATTCGAAAAAATAGCGTCATCTTTATTACTTAACTCGGAACTGGTTTTTATATGTCCTATCCCCGCACCCATGTTGGCAACACTGTATCTGTTATTGACTTAAAAGTAAAACAATTTTGTTTCGTGCTCCTCTTTTTATATTTCAGCCATTTAAAATATTTTATTTCTATTACATTTGGGAAATGGCCACTAATAATGGATGCTGATAACTTGATAAGCAATAATATGTCAATGTAATAAAGGTGTCAACATAGTGTCAACTTTAAGCGTCAATTGGCGTAAATTTTTGAGTGGGCATTTTTTGCAAATTGAATGTGGGATAACACAATTGCTTATCAGCGTCCTTATGCTTGACTAAGTTTACAATGCCGCATTGTTGTGCATTTGGATGTTCGAAGAAAGGTAAATTATTTTGTCTAGACTTACTACTACTAGACATTTTCTGTTGTTGAAATGTTGATATACTGCGATTCGAGATGTTAAAATGGTCAAGCAGATGTTACACCATTTGAATTTATTTAAAAAAATAACTTATTTCAGGTGCGGTGCTGCACGTTTTTCCAAATCCAAACAAACACCCTGATCGATTTAAAGTTTGGGTTCAGCTTATTGGGGGCAAGTTGGGCACCCCATCAGATTATGAATTTTATAAAAAAAAGAGGATTTGCGATCTTCATTTTACCGAAGAACATAGGAATCGCTTTAAGCGATTAAATGCTATAGCAGTACCGACCCTATGTCTACTTGGTAAGTTTCTATTATGTATAACGTAAAAACACAATAATAACATTTTATAACCGCCACAGTATGCCTGACTGACTGTTTTCAAGCCTAAATCACTATACTGATTGTGCTAAAGTTGTACCAAAAAATAGCAGTTAAATTTAATAAATCTAATAATAATAAATAAATAATATAGGACATTATTAAGCGAGGTTTAGACTAGCAAGAACTTGCATGCAATTTACGTTACATTGCTGCCTACTAAGGTAAACTTCATTCAAAATGTTTATCAGATACCGCAATGTATTGAAAATTGCATGCAAGTTCTTGCTAGTCTAAACCTCACTTTACACAAATAATCCAAGTCCCGCAGTAAGCTCTATAAGGCTTGCGTTGTGGGCACTAGACGACGATATATATAATATATAAACTTTTATATAAATACTTAAATACATATAAAACACCCATGACTCAGCAACAAATGTCCGAGCTCATCACACGAAAGAATGCCGTTACCTACCGGTTTAGGACCCGGGACGGGACCATCGGCTTCATAGGCAGGGTCACTACCTACTAGGCCAGACAGGTCGTCAAAAGTGAATGCGAATGACATTAAAATTTGGAACTGAACTTATGCAACAATTTTGCATATTATATGCCTTGTGTAAAGTCAGCAATGCCATTGCAGGGGGGGGGGTCACTTTTTTCTGCAGATGACTACCAGCGCGAGCTACGCGCTACGAGCATAGCCGACAACATGAGAATCCACCACAACATCCACCTTTCAAGATGTTGCTCCTGTAACTGACATTCAGCCCACCTTTCATTCTGCTGCTTCTGCGCCAGGTAATTCACGATCCTTCCGCCATAGGTATCCTTTTTTTAGGGTTCCGTACCCAAAGGGTATTACTAAGACTCCGCTGTCCGTCTGTCCGTCCGTCTGTCCGTCTGTCTGTCTGTCACCAGGCTGTATCTCATGAACCGTGATAGCTAGACAGTTGAAATTTTCACAGATGATGTATTTCTGTTGCCGCTATAACAACAAATACTAAAAACAGAATAATATAAATATTTAAATGGGGCTCCCATACAACAAACGTGATTTTTTTGCTGTTTTTTTCCGTAATGGTATGGAACCCTTCGTGCGCGAGTCCGACTCGCACTTGGCCGGTTTTATTTACGTCAACTTAGAAGTTTGATTTTGTCCCAGCTTCAAGGGACTGTAGACCTGAGTTATAGTTATAGTATATAGTTTTGATTTCTACTCTATACCTCCACGACTTCTCGAGATAAAGGATCTTTAGCGACGTGACAGCGGACGTACAGAGTCGCACCCTAAAAGGCACAATATTTATCAAATTAGCCCCCAAATATGTGGGTAGTGACTGTTTATGTCATTGCGATTATCTATATAAATAAGTTTTTGCGAAAAAAATAGTTTGGTATGTACAACTTTTTATTGCTGACTGTAGGTAGGTACTTTTCTTTCCACGTGCCGTGCAAATATACTCTTCGAGACAATGCTAACAATCCGAAACACAATTAGTTTGCGTTGGTTTATCACAGAGTTCTCAAGACCAAGTCCTGTCTCCGTCATCAGATCAGCTCCACGTCATCATAATATTGGATTGTCATCCGATTTACATGTGTATGCAAAATTTCAGCTCAATCGGAAGTCGAGTAAAGTTCAAAGTGTTTTTATTTAATAGTAGTAGTGTTTGGTAGTAGTGTTTTTATGTAACATTCAGTTCATACCTACCTCCTAACAGTCAAGTTAAATAAAAGCTTGTAAAAAGTGCAAAACGAATGTATCTAATTATCAAAGCTGCTCAAAAATGTCATGAGAATCGATTGAGAAATGACAAACGGCGTACATACGAAAGCATATTTACCTACCTAAGCTGAAAAGGAGATGTTTCGCTTGCTTTCGCTCACTCAGTCATCACTTCACCAGTGTCTGGGTTTATTATTATAATTATTAATTATAGCAATATAGGTATATAGGTACTGTTAACGGTACTTTCGAATCGTAATTTCGGTTAGCTCGGGATTTGGTACCTGCGTCCCAAACCTACCTACGTACCTATATTTCCACCCAATAAATATACTTTTAATTTTTTTTTAATACGTCGGTGGCAAAAAAGCATGCGGCCCGCCTGATTGTAAGCAGTCACCGTAGCCTATGGATGCCTGCAACTCCAGAGGTGTTACTGTTATAGTTATACGTGCACGTTGCCGACCCTAAAACTACGCACCCTCGTTGAACTCTAAATAAATGATATAAATATATTTAACATAAATTTTGTATGTAAACATATGTTTAATACGCTTTTTCAGGCACATCATGCGCCCAACATAAGTACTTCTCTTGGGATTCACAATCAACCTACCTTTCATTTCGCTACTTCTGCCCCAGGGTGGCCCCAGGTAAATAACAATCCTTGCACTCACATACTAACTGTGCGTCACGTAATTACGTACATGTGTGTGTGTGTGTGTTTTTTTATTTTATTTAATCGACAGATGTCCAACACCTAGCACTACCTAGCTCGCGCTATATGCTCAAATTTGATATAATAATACATAATGTATTAATACGAAATGATACAAATAGGTAAAGCATGGCTTGGCCCAACTTATTTTTAGGACTTTACTAAGACTCCTATGTCCGTCTGTTCGTCTGTCTGTCACCAGGCTATATCTCATGAACCGTGAGTGCTTAGACATTAGAAATTTTCACAAATGATATATTTCTGTTGCCGCTTTATCATCAAATACTAAAACCAGAATAAAATAAATATTTAAGTGGGGCTCCTATTCAACAAACGCGATTTTTTTGCCGTTTTTTTGCGTAATGGTACGGAACCCTTCGTGCGCGAGCCCGACTTGCACTTGGCCAGTTTTTTTATGTATGTTCGCCGATAACTCCGACACCCGTGATCCGATTTGACTGATTTGAGTAATTATTTTTTAGTTTGAAAGGAGGTCCTCAATATTTAGGATTACGTACCCAAAGGGTAAAAACGGGACCCTATTACTAAGACTCTGTCTGCTGTCTATCTGTCTGTCTATCTGTCTGTCTGTCTGTCCGTCTGTCTGTCACCAGGCTGTATCTCACGAACCGTGATAGCTAGACAGTTGAAATTTTCACAGCTGATGTATTTCTGTTGCCGCTATAATAACAAATACTCCGCCGTGATTCGCGCATGAGTGTGGAGGGCCCACTCGAAACAGAATAAAATAAATATTTAAGTGGGGCTCCCATACAACAAACGTGATTTTTTTGCGTAATGGTACGGAACTCTTCGTGCGCGAGCCCGACTCGCACTTGGCCGATTTTTAAAGGTACGTTACATGTATAGTGAGTTGGGTGTTTTCTTAAGCAACTCGAACATTTTCTCTCGAAAACCATCAATTTGATGAAGTGAATCTGATGATGATGATTTTTTGATAATAATGTTATTTTATAATATGCAGTATGTTCAGCGATTACTCCGACACCTTCCTGTGCACTGTGGTTCGATTTGAACAATTATTTTTTTTAATTTGAAAGACGTTACCTCCATAGTGGTCGCATAATATATTTTTTGGATCTGATGATAGTAATGTTGGAATACATATATGTTATCCATGAGGAATTGAGGGAACTCCTTGATTTTTAGGGTTCCGTACCAAAAGGGTAAAAAGGGGACCCTATTACTAAGACTCCGCTGTCCGTCCGTCTGTCAACAGGCTGTATATCATATGAACCGTGATAGCTAGACAGTTGAAATTTTCACAGATGATGTATTTCTGTTGCCGCTATAACAACAAATATAAAAACAGAATAAAATAAATATTTAAGTGTGGCTCCCATACAACAAACGTGATTTTTTGCCGTTTTTAGGGTTCCGTACCTCAAAAGGAAAAAAACGGAACCCTTATAGGATCACTCATGCGTCTGTCTGTCTGTCTGCCACAGCCTATTTTCTCCGAAACTACTTCAACTTAATTGGTCCAGACCAATTAAGTTGAAATTTGGTATACATATATAAGTTTGTGACCCAAAGACGGACATGTAACGTATACAACTGAATTTTAAACATGGGGGCCACTTTTGGGGGGTAAATGGGAAAATTAAAAAATAAAGTTTTTCAAACTTTATTGTATTACATATCAAATGAAAGAGATCATTGTGAGAATCTCAAATATATTTTTTTATAATTTTAGGATAAACAGTTTAGAAGTTATTCAAGAAAATAGGCAAGCAATGACCATTCCCCCTCTTTATCTCCGAAACTACTGGTTCTAAAAAAATACACAAAATAGTTCTTTACCTATAGATGACAGGAAAACCTATTAGAAATGTGCAGTCAAGCGTGAGTCGGGCTTAGTTAGCTTAGTTTTTTATTAGTTAATTACATTTCACTCACGTTTCACATAAAAAATATGTTGTGTAAATTGTGTAACGTACGGAACCCTTGGAACGCGAGTCCGACTCGCACTTGGCCGGTTTTTTGCGTAATGGTCCGGAACCCTTCGTGCGCGAGTCCGACTCGCACTTGGCCGGTTTTTTTACGTTAACTTAGAATAGTTAGTAGTTTGATGTTTTTACAACTTCAACGGACTGTATAGTGTAGACCTGAGTAGGTATATGGTTATAATTTCAACTCGATACCTCCACGCGTTCACAAGGTCTTGACGGACAACAAATTAAGTGATCCTATAAGGGTTCCGTTTTTCCTTTTGAGGTCCGGAACCCTAAATAAACATCATAAACATTAATAGTAATTTAATTACGTGCTTTTTTCTAAATATTATATACTTATGCAAAAGTGTTAAGATTCATGGCAAGTATACAATATAAATTGAATATAAACATTTTTAGTAATGCATGTAAACTATTGTTTTAATTATATTACAGTTAAATTGTAATTGTAATTTAAGTCAGGAACAAAATTACCTATGTTTAAACAGAATGTTCAATTCTTTTGACGCCGGCTGTACATTTACGACCATTCCCAATCCCAATTGGGATTCACAATCAACCTACCTTTCATTTCGCTACTTCTGCCCCAGGGTGGCCCCAGGTAAATAACAATCCTTGCACTCACATACTAACTGTGCGTCACGTAATTACGTACATGTGTGTGTGTGTGTGTGTTTTTTTATTTAATTTAATCGACAGATGTCCAACACCTAGCACTACCTAGCTCGCGCTATACGCTCAAATTTGATATAATAATACATAATGTATTAATACGAAATGATACAAATAAGTAAAGCATGGCTTGGCCCAACTTATTTTTAGGACTTTACTAAGACTCCTCTGTCCGTCTGTTCGTCTGTCTGTCACCAGGCTATATCTCATGAACCGTGAGTGCTTAGACATTAGAAATTTTCACAAATGATATATTTCTGTTGCCGCTTTATCATCAAATACTAAAAACAGAATAAAATAAATATTTAAGTGGGGCTCCTATTCAACAAACGCGATTTTTTTGCCGTTTTTTTGCGTAATGGTACGGAACCCTTCGTGCGCGAGCCCGACTTGCACTTGGCCAGTTTTTTTATGTATGTTCGCCGATAACTCCGACACCCGTGATCCGATTTGACTGATTTGAGTAATTATTTTTTAGTTTGAAAGGAGGTCCTCAATTTTTAGGATTACGTACCCAAAGGGTAAAAACGGGACCCTATTACTAAGACTCTGTCTGCTGTCTATCTGTCTGTCTATCTGTCTGTCTGTCTGTCCGTCTGTCACCAGGCTGTATCTCACGAACCGTGATAGCTAGACAGTTGAAATTTTCACAGATGATGTATTTCTGTTGCCGCTATAATAACAAATACTCCGCCGTGATTCGCGCATGAGTGTGGAGGGCCCACTCGAAACAGAATAAAATAAATATTTAAGTGGGGCTCCCATACAACAAACGTGATTTTTTTGCGTAATGGTACGGAACTCTTCGTGCGCGAGCCCGACTCGCACTTGGCCGATTTTTAAAGGTACATTACATGTATAGTGAGTTGGGTGTTTTCTTAAGCAACTCGAACATTTTCTCTCGAAAACCATCAATTTGATGAAGTGAATCTGATGATGATGATTTTTTGACAATAATGTTATTTTATAATATGCAGTATGTTCAGCGATTACTCCGACACCTTCCTGTGCACTGTGGTTCGATTTGAACAATTATTTTTTTTAATTTGAAAGACGTTACCTCCATAGTGGTCGCATAATATATTTTTTGGATCTGATGATAGTAATGTTGGAATACATATATGTTATCCATGAGGAATTGAGGGAACTCCTTGATTTTTAGGGTTCCGTACCAAAAGGGTAAAAACGGGACCCTATTACTAAGACTCCGCTGTCCGTCTGTCTGTCACCAGGCTGTATCTCATCAACCGTGATAGCTAGACAGTTGAAATTTTCACAGATGATAGATGATGTTCGCTATAACAACCAATACTAAAAAGTACGGAACCCTCGGTGGGCGAGTCCGACTTGCACTTGTCCAGTTTTTTTAAGGCACGTATATGGTGATTTCGGTGTCTTATAAAGTAACTCAAGCATTTAATCCGGAAAACTACTAATGTTAGGGGGTGGACCTGTTGATGTAGACCACGGACTATATAGTGGAACTTTTCTATTATTGGGTATATTATGATTGAGTGTATTATGATTTACAATGTAGGTAGTACTGGAAATGACTAAAGAGACTAAGAGGTGAGGGGTAGGTGTGAGAAGTGAAGACTGAAGACGGTAGAGGGTGGTGTTTTGAGGTTGGGGCTTGACGATTCATGATCCGAGAGGCTAGGCAGTTGAGAGGTGGCTTATAAACGTGAAAATATTTCTGTCTGACTCTTTATCATTTTCACGGCTAAACAACTGAACCGATTCAACTGATTTAGGTGAAATTCTGCATGAAGCTAAAAAGTTTAAGCCCTGCAGGTAGTCCTTGATTTGTTTTATATTTTTAATTTATCTGGTAGAGGGACGGCAATATAATTTAGTCTCAATCCTACGCTTGCGTGCTATGGACAGTTAAAAATAATATACGCAGGCAATACATAAACGCATTGGATTTATACTGACGTACTGTGTTAGTTACTAGGTACCTACAGAAAGCAGGTTCATTGCATGATTATGATTTATAATTGTTATATATTTGCTGTGACTTATTTTTCAAGAGTGTTTTTAATAAAAAGACACTTCAAAATCGCTTACCTTCTTTCTAAATTTTCTAATGTAAAAAATACGAAGTAGGTACATATAGTTTAGAATTATGAATGACACCTCTAAGTCTACTAAAGAGTTTGACCCTTTATGTCATAAGTCGTAGCATTACGTTGGAGTTTTCTTTTTTATAAATATAAGCTTTATAATACTTTCAGGCACCAGGCACTGCCAGCGCTCAACATTTGCTCCTAGAATTGACTATCAGCACATCTTTCATTCTGCTGCTTCTATGCCAGGTATTTGATGGTTTCTATTATGTCAAGTGAAGTGATATAGGATTGAAGAGCATGAGTATTAGTAGTCAACTACATACCGAGGAAGCTTTTATTTTGTAGTTTCGCCATGTCCGTCTACATGCCTGTCTGTATGTCTGTCCGTCCGTAGCTTTGTTACATGATCGAAAGGCATCCGATTCGCACATCGCTCCGGTATTTTAGCGATAAAACGCTATGCGCGTATTATAGCGACATTCCGCTTGCACGTCGGAATCGGACGCAGTGTGCCATGTGCCTTAGTACTAGAAAGCTGCAATTTGATATGGATATATAAAAAACAATGATGCCGACAAATGGTAGAATAAAGACTAGAAATAGTTATTTGTACCGTACCGTACCGTACCGTAGCGTAGTATGAAGTTCATGGCCTTCACTAAATTAAAAAGCTACATTGTTTCACTCCCTGGAGTGAGGAAAGTCGCACTTTCCTCACTCCAGGGAGTGACGAAAGTAGGCTTGTTCGAGCTGCTGAGGTGAAAAAATATTTTACAGTACATATGGTGCTACTTTCTCGCACTAGTGCGTAAAGAGCACTTTTCGTCCATATGTCGAAAGTTTAAAGGGCCATATGTACTGTAAAACGTTGTACGATACACGTGCGAAAAGGTAATTCGCAACTCGTGTCGATTTAAAACACTCCCTGCGGTCGTGTTTTAATTTATCGCCACTCGTTTCGAATTTTCTCTTTTCCGCACTTGTATCGTAAATAACTATTTTAGCGTACCTCCCCCACACGTATTTTTTCGCTTCAACCCTATGTTAACCTGTACAACATCCAACGTGTTATTGGACTTATTGGATAGGTCTTCTCTTCGACAGAATGGTAACTACGGAGCCCTACACTGAGCATGGCTCAATCTGCTCTTGACCGGTTTTTATTACAAGCTTTTATTTTTCTAGCAATATTTGTATGTACGTATATATTGTACGCATGTTCGGGTCAAATCTTACAAGCCTAGACCAACTTCTCATTATTGGTTGAGCTAAAAGTTCACTTACTTATTATGTAAGTCGGGTGACAATACAGTACATATTATGGTTCCATCGAGCTTATCTGATGATGGACATAGGAAGTGGCCATAAGAACTCTGCGATAAAACAACACAACCTAATTGAGTCTCGGTGAGTTTCGTAAATCGCCAATGTGATATAGGGCTCTTAGCGATAAAAAGCTGTATTTTCTTTTCTGTATTTTGATTCTGGATCAAAAAGGGAATAAATTACCATTAATTTATTTTTTTATTAAAATACATGTGAGAAACATGAATACTAAATATTTTTCTAAGGTCTCGATAGTTATGAAATAGTGGTGAAATTGTTAGGTCTCCTATTTTCGGAAGTACTTACCTAAACAATGATTATGTAGATTTATTTGTATTGTTTTCTTCTAGTTACGCCCGCTATACAACAGTCTGAGGTGCCTACCATCATCAACAACATATGTACTGCAGATTCTTCTGTATTTGCAGAACATAATTATAGTGTGATGAGTCGTTCGAAAAGAAAGACATTAGATGAAGGTAAATATTTATAACGTCACCAATTATTATAACAAGATATATAATAACATTTAGTTATATTTAGTTACATTTAGTTTTGACATTTAGTTATATTTTGTTTTACAAAAAGGTGTGGATTAGTATTCCTGGTGTGTGATTATAATGCCACCACCTCTGCATTATGCGCTGCTGCGCCAAATTCCTTTTCGGCATAACCTCTTTTACATAAAAACTCGAAGGTACTACTACTAGGACTACTGACCAACGAGACAGGACAATATTGAATAGCAATTGTAGCCCGCTAAAGTTGATATACTTATATTATCGCTCCGGCCGCATACCGCAAGAATATTGAACAACCGCTCAAGAAGATTAAGTTTTGGAATGATAGACGAGGATACAGTTTTACAATGGGGCGTTTATATAGCCTACTAGCGATTTTCGTCTGTAGCCTTACTTAGGGAATGCTTAACCCTGTATGCTAGTTGCGTGTGAGCGTGTGCTCCCGTTAGTGGCATTGTTTCTGCCCGTATGTGTTCCACATCAGTAGTTGACGTCGGACTTTGACTATCATTTCTAACTTTTGTCTTTTGCAATGGATCTCATCCCATCCTAAAAACAAACCTGATCGATTGATACCATAAATAAAAATTTGACATCTTAGCCTATTGTAGAAATAAAAATACAGTTGATGATAAAAAGTTGTATCAACAATAAATTTGGTGACATAAAAAACTTAAATTTATAGTGACAGACTAAAACCAAAATTTATTAAAAATTATACGTATAATATTATAATTTTGTTTTCTTTCAGGTTCGAACAAACGTGAGGTTCAGCTTAAGGTAAAACAACTTCAAATGGAAGATAACCGTTTGCCCAAAAGGGGACTTTCATACAAGCACTGCCGCGTTCCAGACAGTATGACATTGTGCAGCACATGACGAAACCAGCTCAGCTTTTAGTGAAAATGCAATAACAATCAACGAAGCACCCTAAAGGACGACGCTATTCACTAAAAGAAAAAAATTATGGCATTCTCGCTTTACAAATAGAGTCCGAAGTGCTAATACAGGCTGTTGTGTGAATATTTTTCACTTCCACCTGGCAAAGCGATGAAAAGATTATTAGGCGAAATTAAACTTACCACAGTGGCATAAACACAATTATATTCGAAGGAATTAAACACAAAATAACCAATCAGATGGCAGTCGCTTTCGTAAAAACTAGTGCCTACGCCGATTCTTAGGATTACTTGTCAAGCGGATCCTAGGCTCCCATGAGTCGTGGCAAAATGCCGGGATAACGCACGGAAGATGATGAGGAAGGACACTTCACATCTCCAAACTTCATGCATTAACCGTAAAGACTATGCGTCTCTGTAATATGGTACAATTTTGACTTATTGGACACGTATTAGTTGTGTATTCCGTAGCATTCGTTTATAAGACTGTTAGCTTAGTCTCCTGACGCAAAACAATTACTTACATATTTCAGATTCGCTAGGCTAGGTGCACGACGGGTGCTGCTGTCCTTATTTTGTGGGCTTCTCTACGGGAGTGAAATTATCAAACTGATGCTGCTAGAATTCATGTGGGACATTCCATAATATTATGTGTGTTCTCCCTCCACCGACTGCACTTTGCTAATAATTTCATTTTAACATGTGCCTAAGCCTTTCTCACTTCAAGGACCGCACGGAAGACCAGCGCTGGCTTTATATCTAGCATTACGCTGAGTTGGGTCCATTTCGTGATGCACACTTAACATATCAGAACCAAAACGTATTGTTACTAAAATTATAGGCAAAAAGTTGTATCTACTGATATACATACATACATACATACATACATACATATAATCACGCCTATTTCCCGGAGGGGTAGGCAGAGACCACGGATTTCCACTTGCTACGATCCTGACATACCTCTTTCGCTTCCTTCAATTTCATAACATTCCTCATACACCTCACAATGTGTTTACATTTTGTTAGATAGATAATTCACTATTTATTACCGTTATGTTAAAATGTCATTTTGGTCGGATGTTCATATCCAAAGTTATATGGAATTCGTGTCTTTTATTTTCATCAAAATAAATATTGTTTTTTTGACATTAGGGACCTTTAATATCTCCAAATTGAATGTATTAGTGACGAATCGAATTTAATTTCCTTGCTTCATTTTTATATTGTACAGCCTGTATTGTAACGTTTAGTATAAATACAAGTTGGCAGATATTTATTTTGATAAAAAAAAACTAATATGTTTAATATAAATTTATGTCCATCTGTACATTTTTAATGTCTGCTTTGGCTTAGGTTATTTGATTTTCTTATAAATTGTTTCATACTAAAATGCATGGACTTTCAGCAAAAAAGAGAAAATCTGTTATAGACAAATGGTGTACTTGTAATAAATTATTTACCTACTGAAAGCTTGCTAAGCTTGAAAATGTACATAAAAATATCTTTATTTAATCGTTTTTATTTATTTATTAAATAATATCATTATCTCTAAGAGCCACGACGCTAATTGCCAGATCTCTTCTAATTGCCATGGTGTGATAGTAAGCTCCCAACGCTAATTGGTAGGCCTTCACCGGTTCTTATTAGCTTTATATTGTAAATTTTAACGAAAGCCTAGGCTCCATGGATTGTTGTGTATGTACATATAAAAAAGTCTTTATTTAATCGGTTTTTTCTTATTACATAATATCTTTCCCTCTAAGAGCCATGACGCTAATTCCCCGGTCTCTTCCAATTGCTATCGTGTGATACGTTTATTGTGGTATAAAGTATATGTTTTTTATAAACTGAAATAGATATCATACACTGAAGAAAAAGTGACCAAGTCCACCACACACACAGTAGCAATCAATTTATTGTACACAACACAGGTTTACAAAAATACTTTATCATACAATATTTATTGTGTAAACTGTGTAGGTATAAGAAGTTTAACTAGGAACATTTTTTGATAAACATAAACATATAGTAATGGAAGTACAAAGGCGAATTTATCCCTATAAGGGGTCTCTTCCAAATAACCTTTGAGTAGATGAGTGGGAAACTAGGCAGGTTAAGTAAAGTTATGTTTACCCATGCATGAGGTAGATATTGCCTCCTGTATTTGTATATGTTGCGATGTTTTCCTCATGTAAATGTTATATCGACATGTGTAGTAAACTTTTGGCTCCTGTATTTGTAAATGTGACGATGTTTTCTTCATGTAAATGTTATATCGACTTGTGTAATAAACTTTTGAATTTTAAATTATGAAATATCAACTATCTTTTCTTTCCAATTTATACTCACCTTATTATTTAATTTTATCCAGCACTTAACGAGCTACTTTATTATAATTTTCTTGTTAAAATCATGCTTTGTATAACATTGTATTGTACTTACTTTTCCTGTATGTCTTTACAATATGTGCTTGCCAATATATCTTACATCAAGCAAATATTATAATAAAGTTGTTGATTAATGGGTACTAGAAAAGCAAACTCGATATAACAAATTATAGATATATGACCCTGTTTACATATTGATTAGTGTTTAGTGTGAGTTTATACATTTGTAACAAATGTATGAAGTCGTACTAAACATTAATCAATATGTAAACAGGCCCTGTAGGTATGAATATTGACGTTAATGCTTGTTGTTCAGATTTACAGATGGCGCTTCAAAATGGATACAAAAAAGTTCCACGAGAGGGCTCTCTTTCTCCTATATATTATACTACTCTTTGGGTAGGATCCTATAGAAGTGGCCTACCGCATGCGCCCGTGAGGAACAGAACATATGCAATGCGACAATATGATTATTATAGTTGGTCAAACCAAATTGTCAGTAAATTACCAACTATAGTATGATTCTCTCTATGTTTGAAATGAGACAGTCCTTTGACAAACTATAGTCACACGTCGCACCATTAGGCCCCATACGCACGAGAGCTTAAAAGCGTTGCGTGTGTGACGCAACCATAAGTAACAGCGAGAAGGAGATATCGCTTTCTCGCTCTTACTTATGGGTACGTCACACACGCAACGCTTTTTAAGCTCTCGTGTGAATGGGGCCTAAACCATACAAATTTACGGTGGGGAATAAAAAAAAAAGTGAAGACAAGGACAAACAATAATAACGCTTTGCGATACATAAGGCTATCCTGTTCTGACAGTTCCCCCCACCACTCATGCCTAATCCAGTTTTATAAAATGGGTTTTAGAAGTTAGACCAAGAAAAGTCTGCAGCGATTTTGATAGCACACACAGTGCAAGTGTTATTTATACGTCATAATTTAATAGACGTTTGACGTTTAAAATAACATTTGCACTGCGTATGCTATCAAAATCGCTGCAGACTTTTCTTGGTCTAACTCTACCCATGTTTTACCAGATGAAGGGCCCTCCACACTCATGCGCGAATCACGGCTCGAACGTAGCGTCGATTTCGCAGATTGTTCACGCCTGTGCTAGTTTATCGGCTGTAGGTTTATCAGCCCGCGTCAAAGGAGGCGCGAACTGGCAAGACTCGACATTACACACTATTTTGGCTCATCTGTAGCAAGATAAATAGTAATTATATTATATAAGCGGCTATATTTTATTGTTTTACAACTTTTTTGTTTGACTTCCCGTATCCGCTTTCCTGAGAAAGCTGTAAATCCTGTTTAAAATTTAATATCAGTTGATATCACTGAAAGCGAAAGCAAATGTCGTGTCTTACAGGGACCTAAAGAACCTGGTTGAGGACCGAGAAAACTGGCGCATACTCCACCGACAAGAGCCATGCTCTTAAATTATGAATGAAAAAAAAAATGATATCAGTAACATAGAACCTGAATCATTGAATACAATATATAATATATGTTAGTGATAAGGTACTAAAGTAAATAGGAATTAAAAAAATACAAGAAAAATATCAATTATATTTAATATTTTAATGTTTAATACTTATAAATAAGATATAGAGCACAGAATTTACAAAAATTAATTCCACAGTTACATATAAAGTAAGTTTCTTCAGAAAAGTTTAACCTCACTCACTCTGCTCAGTTCAAGTTGCAAACAAATTTTATTATTCATCCGATCAGATTTTGGGTTTCTTAGGTAAAGATCCAAAAGCAGATATAACAGTGCCCTTGGTACCAGTGACATTGCTAGTTAGGGGCTGCTGCAACAGACCGGGCTGTTTTATGGTTGGTTTGGATCCTACATTAGGTGCCGCCTGGTCCCATTTTGATTTCCGCTTCTTCTCATCATCACTCTCTGATTTCTTGGCCACTCCAGATATGAAATCAATCTTAGCTAGCTTTTCTTTCTTTTCTTTTTCTCTTCTGTCCATTTCTAGCTTTTGAACCCGAGCCAACTCATCATAGAAGGATTCTTTACCCCATTTCAAAGGGTCATAGATTTCAGGTGGATAGTTTGTATCCAGCTCATTGATATCACAGAACTGAATGAGTTTCTCATAGATACTAGGATTCCTGAAGTTTTTCTTATCCTGGATTATTCGGTTCATGTCAAGACCTTCTGTGAGCATACGGTTGTAGAACTTGGCAATAGTTTCTTGGAGTTCCTTGGGGCACTTGCCGGCGGGTTCAGGGGGGATGCTAGCGCCGTCTTGCGAGTCGTCGGGGTCGGAGCGCGGCACCGCCTCGTCCGTGTCTGTCTCCATAGAGAGGCGCCGCATGTCGTCCTGGCTGCCTGGAGCCGGTGAAAGCCCTTCTTCGTCCGACACCATCGTTTCGTCGACGTAGGACACTAGCTGCTTCTTGGGGCTGATGGGCGCCGACGCCGGGCCGTCGCCGTCCGTGGCGCGCCGCGGACTCGGCGGCGCAGAGTGAGTTCTGGCCTCATCCTTCTCGGGGGTCTGCTCCTCGATGTCTTCCTCGCCTTCGGAATCAGTATACGTCGCTGTGAGAGAAGCTAAGGCTTGGGACGTCATGGTGAGTTAATATTTGAGAGTAAAACACAATGAGGACGTGAATTTAGGCAATTTTACAGAAAGTTTTTAACAAAATAGTAAAATGCCAAGGCAAAATATGTTAACGTGAACGTCAAACACTGACAACAAGATTTTTTTTTTTTAATGCGTTTAGAAATGTTTTAATTTATTGAATACGCATGAATAGGTTGATAACTGTTTTCGTTCAGTAACGGCAGTTGTCGCAGTGCGGTTTCGGTTTTTTCAGTTGAAGTAGAACGGAACGCAATACTGCTGACTGTCATTTTGACGAATGATGGAGGTGTTGGAGAATGTAGAAATTAGAAATTATTGATGAAAAATAATGATACACTTCCAGTGAGACGTGTAAACAGTGATAGGCAAGCGATCGTTTAAGTTAATGTGTCGATAGTAGTTACACAACAGCAGCGAGATGGCGACGCAGCCGAGTGACCCGACGGAGTTTCCGCCCGAGATCATTTTGAAGCCCCTGGCGTTGGTGGGGCTCTCGGGGCTGGACACAGTGAACAACGCCGTGCACAAGGCTGTGTGGGACGCCTTCAGCAACAACCGCCGCGCCGAGCGTGCCGCGGTGCGCTTCAAGCTGTTGCAGAATACATTCGAGTTTCCCGTAGTCAAGCCAAAGCGGAACTCTTACGAATGGTACATCCCCAAGGGCATACTCAAGAAGAACTGGATTCACAAGCGAGTGGCTCTCGTGCCCTCCGTCGTCGTGATTTTTTATGACATGGAGTGGAATGACCCCCAGTGGAACGAGAAGATTATTGAGTGCGCGTCTCGAGTGCAGAGCATCCGCGCGGCCGTGGAGGGCCACGCCACGCGCGTCGCCGTGGTCGTGGTGCAGGATGGGCTCACACCACCGCCATCCGAGTACATGCTGGGCGCCGAGCGCGCGCAGGCCCTCTGTGCAGCCTGCGAAATTCAGTCAAAGGCGCTTTTTGTACTACCACACAATGACCATCTCATGGGATACATAGTGCGACTCGAAAACGCATTCTACGATATTGCACAGAACTACTATCATCACGAAACTAAAAACATAAAGCAACACCGAGACCACCTCAACAAGACCACACACCAGTATCTTTTTGTGAGACACCAATTTAAGTTAGGCTTCCTTAATGAACTTAAACAGGACCTGAGCACTGCGCACAAGCACTATCTCCATGCCTACAACAACCTGCTGGAAACCAGAGCAGTTGACACCAACATGCACGAGGTGAGAACTGTAGCTGGTTACATCAACTACAAACTCTGTAAACTACTATTTGCCTTAAACATGGCTAGAGATGCTATAGCACAGCTCAAAACACACATTGAGAGGTATAAAAATAGAATTGGCCCTACAGAGCTGTTATTTGAACACTACGCATGGATTGCGAGACAGTACAGTGCCTTTGGAGAGTTGTTTGATGAAGCCATACGCGCAGGGCTTCCAGCAATACAGTCACAACACCCTGGCTTCTATTATCAGCATGCGGCTCAGTTCTCAGTGAAGAGGAGACATGCGATGCGGTCAGTTTGTGCCGAGGTAACCCAGTATCCTCCGGCACCTGATCCTTTAGAAGGTATTGTAGAGTTTTACGGGCAGAGGCCATGGAGGCCTGGCCGTCTGAGTGCCGACCCTCATGATCCGCAGAGAGAGCAAGCAGCTGTACAGGCCTTGCAATACAATGAAAGGATTTTCAACCACTCTACAGTAGTCATCAGTTTTCTAGGCAGTGCTATCTCGCAGTTCAAGACGTTCCATTCGCCGCGCATGCGAAAACAACTGGTGGTGGAGATGGCGAACGAGTACTACTACTGCGCGGACTACGGCAAGGCGCTGACCCTGCTCAGCCACATGCTGTGGGACTACCGGCGCGAGCGCTGGTGGTTCCTCGCGTCGCACGTACTAAATCGAGCTCTGCAGTGCGCATACCTCTCTGCTGTGGTGCAAGACTACGTCCAGCTGTCTCTTGAAGCCTTGTCTAAACACATTCAAGTGCCAAACAATGATAAGGACAGGATATACAAGAATATCATGGCTGTGCTTAATCTAGACGTCCCCTTGGCAGAGCCCGACCTGCCTGCGGCGGCTGCAGCGCGTGCTGCCGACCTCTGGCAGGCAGCAGCCGAACGCGAACCATTTACCGTCAATGTTGACATGGCGAACATATCCAGCGTCCTCGAGGTCAAACCAAAGTTCACCCAGCAGAAATATAAAATGGACGAAACTATCGAAGTCGAAGTTTACGTGCGACTCACTTACGCTACGACGCTCGAGGTCAAGAAAGCTCTAGTTGCAGTTTCGAGTCTCACGGAAACTATCGAGATTCCCATAACAGACGGCAACACCATTATGCTTGAGGGGGGTAAAGTAAAGAGGTTCTTGTGCCAATTCAAATGCAACTCCAAGGATAACGGCTCAGATATTACTGTCAAAAACATCTCCTTCGCCCTAGACAATGATAAGAAACGGAAAATTGTCATGAACTTTAAAATGGAAGAAAACAAGAACATGGAAACAGCTATCCACCCAGAGCTACTGCACTTCATACACAGTCCTAAAGCTGATTACGAATTCGATAGCATCGTGCCTTCGACGATCGCGCACATCGTGGCGCGCGAGTGCCGCCTGTCCAACAGCGTCAGCAACCAGAGCCCCGCGCTGCAGGGCGAGTGGTTCCCCTCCACCTTCACAATAACAAACGACGAAAACACTTCAGTTTACGATGTCAAAATCACTGTTTCCTTGCTTAGCACTCCTGATAATCAAAACCCTGAGGCGGTCACCGAGCTGAGCCTTATAGAGGGACAACCTCAGACCCAGCCTCTCCAGATATCGCCTGGTAGCATTGATAAGTCCTCCACACACTCCAGCACATTCTTCTTGAAGACTAACAGAACTTCCACAACCACAGTCCAAATAAAAGTCTCTTACTTCATTGATCTTCCAGAAGTCTCCAAGCTAGAATGTGTAAAGGACTTTACGACAAAAATACCCGTAGTAAAGCCGTTCGAAGTTTCTACAAACTTCGTTGCTATGAACTTCAAACCTATCTCTAAGTGCTTCATAGATGACCCTCTTATTGTCATGCCTAATGTTAAAATCCTAAGTCCTTGGGATCTGGTGATAGTAGACACGGAACTAGAAGTAGTTGATTGTTTCAAATATGCTGATGCAATCAAACCACAGTCTTGCATTGATAATTTAGAAGTAACGGAGAAAAATACGGCTGTGGACGCTATTTGTATTCAGGCGAAATACAAGCCCAAAGATCATCCCACTAGGGTGGGGTTATATAATATCAAATGGCGGCGGAAAAATAACACAAGCGGGCACTGTGTGATGAGCAGTACTGCCTTATCCAGCCTGCCTATTGAAGAGTGTCCCATAGCCGTAGAAGTCAAATATCCCCAAGTAGTAGAGCTACAGACTTCAGTTCCACTAAAGTGCATATTGTATGGAAAGTCAAGCAGCCCAGTGAGGCTCATGCTGACAGTTGAGGGGTCTGATGCTTACATGTTCTCGGGGTATAGGAAGCTGTCAGTTACTGTGCCCCCAGGCGATTGTGTAGAGGTGTGTTACAACATCCACCCACTGGTAGCCGGGAACACGTCACCCCCAAGACTAAAAGCAGTGCTGATCGGTGACCACCCTGGACAAGACGCGCTCCGGGAGATGTTTGACAAAACTTTTCCTGATAATATATTTGTTATGCCTAAGTACAAGAAATAAAATCTATGAGATGTTACTTTCGTTTTTATTGGAATGTAAATAATTAAACAAATATCTAGTTTTATTGTAGTTACCTTATTATTTAAATAATAAATGCAGTTATTTGTTATGTATGTTATTTATTTAAAAATACCTATCACAAGGTTTGCATACAACACAATTTTTCTTTATTGTTTATTTATTTAGTAATATAAATTGCTTAATCTCTACGCAGAGCAAATTTCTCCTCTTGAATACCATTAGCTGTGATTATGAGGATATAAATGCTGTCTCCGGTGTAGATGTCTCTCTCCGCCGCACTGATGAACACATCCTTGATAAGAGCCAGAGCTTTTTCCTTAGGCAGGGGTGCTTCAGTTACATTCTGCATGTTCTTCAGACCAATCTGGTTATCAAGCAGGGGCTGCAACTGAGCGCCCGCAGAGCCGCCGGCGCGGTAGTTTGAGCGCTCGCAGTGCCCGATGGGGTCGTAACTGTACACACAACCCTTGCCCTCTCCGTCCAAGCCAGCCAAAACATTAGAGATGTAGTATGGGAAGAACCGTTTGTAGTACAGCATGGTGGAGAGCATCTGCGCGACGGCGGGGGTCGTCATGGGCTTGTTATGTTCCTGCTCGTACATCTGCATGCGCGCCGCGAGCAACCTTGTGAGCGTTAGCGTGTCGCACCAGCAGCCCGTCGCACCCAGCACCGTGCGCGACGACAGCTGGAACAGCTTCTTCTGCTCGCGCGTGTAGATGGAGAAGCCCGTGCTCAGCCGGGTGTCCGCTCCGATCACCGCATAGTCATCGCCGGCGATCGCGACTACGCTGCCGCCGTTGTCGGCGTACGGCTCGAAGCGATGCTGCACGGCGCCGGGTACCGCGTACTCAGGGAAGTTGCCTTGGACGTTCAACATTATTGTTTTAAATTCAAATTTTATCGGGCTATTGAAATGAGTACAAAACTTTGTTTAATTCGATGACATGCACAAATTCACCCAGAAGCAGCTATTGCAAATTTGACATTTAATGCAGTGTTACCATTTACCAAGAAAATAAATTCAATTTGGTTTTTTTTTTCTATTTTGCAATGGTTATAAACATGTCTCAAACATAACTTTTGACATTAGATTTAAAAAAACTTCATTTGTCTATGATTACGTATGATTTGTGGATGACGTGTATGTAGTTTATCGAATAAGCCGACTTTATTCACAAATTAGTAAAAAAATCAAAAAAATGACCTCTCTAATGTCCGTAATTCCTAAATTGTACCAAGAGTACACAAGCAAGACAGCTAAGAAGCTGAAAATCATCGACGCCTACCTACTGTACATTTTCTTGACCGCTGTGATTCAGTTTGTGTACTGCTGCCTAGTCGGCACATTCCCGTTCAATTCCTTCTTGAGCGGCTTCATTTCCACAGTCAGCTCATTCGTGCTCGCCGGTAAGTTCATACGCCATCGCTTTTTAGCATAAACTTAACAAGTTTGTAAGTTAATTACAATCCATCGACTTCACCTAAACCCCATTGTTTTTCTGTTTTCAGTCTGCCTGAGGCTCCAGGTGAATCCCGAAAACAAGGATGAATTCCGAGGACTGAGCGCCGAGCGCGGGTTCGCCGACTTCATATTCGCTCACCTTGTTTTGCACATTGTTGTAGTCAACTTCATAGGTTAAGTTCATTTATAATTAATTTTATATTTAATAAGAAATACATATTATAATTTCTAACACGTATTTATTTTCATCAACACAACTTCAGTAATATAGGGGTAGCTTGTTGGGTACAATTCCTATAGTATAAGCCCCCAGTACACAATGGCTAACGATGGGCCATGCCAAGCCACTGCCATGGGCGACTGTGTGAAAACAGGCCACACTACGCCACGACTTAGCTATTATTCTCTTTAATAGATTACCGGTTGAACTGAAGATGATCGTCAATGTAAACAGGTTTAAAACCAAGCTCAAGACTTTTTTGCTAAGTGGAAAGTATTAAGTAAAACGCAAGCTAGACACTAACTGACTTTATTCGAAATCTACCCGACATATTACAATTGTTGGCATACCCTACACATCCCACCACCAAATCAAGACATAGTATTCATAGAATTAATATTGTACTTAACATAATTTCATGCCAATTTGACCTTAAATGATTTCTTCTATATATAACAATATTTACCCTATATCTCCCTTCCACCATTGGAAGGCAAATCTCATGAAATTATATAGTACCTGACTCATATTACCTTTCTCGTTAGATACTTAGAAAAAAAAACTTTATTCCGTGGACTCCCGTTAAATGTTGTATGTAATTACCTTAATGTACCTTAATAAAGTATGCGTTTGATACGCCGATTCCATAAAATAAGGCTTGTGCCAAATATGTTGACAAAGAGAAAGAGTATTTCTTTAAAAAAATATAAACTAAATATGCATTTTATGTTGTTATTATTCTTATTTTCTTAATTAAACCTTAAGTTCGATTAGACTTCACTACCGTAGCTTTTTTATTAGCCCTACGTTGGGCCCGAATGCTTCGAGCGGAAGTGGCTGCGGACCCCGCGGGGCGGTCGTGATTGTCTTCACCCGGCAACCTGTCAGTGTCTACCGCGTCCCCGTACTCGTAGTCAAACTCGGTATCCGACTCCTCGGCTGACTTGGTGAAGTCAGCAGCGCTACCCTTATTAGTCTCCTCACTAACCCCTGCGGACTCGCCAGCCACCTCCGTCACCGATCCCCCACCGGCGCCATCTGCCTCGCCCGAGTCGGTGTCCGCCGGTAACCTACTCGCGCGCGACAATGAAAACCTAGAAGAATTATTTTCATCCCTTAACGGAATAATTTGGTCTTGGTGCCGCCGCCAAATCGCACCGTTTCCGACGTCCACTTTGTACGATACTGGACCCGTGGTCGCCGTAATCTGGCCCTCAGACCATTTTTCGCCCTTTTTAGTATAATCACGCGCCAGAACTGGCTGCCCCACGTGAAACCGCCGGTACTGGCCGCCGGCCGCCGCGGCCTGCTTGCTCTGCGCGGCGTGCGCCGCGGCCGCGGGGTCGGGGCGCAGCGCGTCGAGGCGCCCGCGCAGCCGCCGCCCGAGTAGTGCCACGGCCGGTGCCACGCCTGTGGTGGCATGCTCACTGTTCCTATATTGGAACAAAAATCTACTTAATGCCTCTATAATGTCTACCCCCTCGATAACTGCCCGTTTGACTGCTTTCTTTACTGTTTTTACCGCATTTTCGGCTTCCCCATTTCCCTGCGGTCTGTATGGCGCCGATGTGGTGTGTCTTATCGAGTTTCTGTTACAATACGTATTAAATTCCTCCGAAGAAAATGGTGGGCCATTATCCGTGACTAATTGAGAGGGCAAGCCAAATCTCGCAAATACCGAACGAAAAGCTTTTATTGTCGCCCCCGCTGTCGTTCCTGACATAGGCAAAACTTCTACCCATTTGGAATGAGCGTCAATAACAATAAGGAAACGTCTATTCGCACAATCAAAAAAATCGGCATGCAATCGCCTCCACGGGTATAAAGGAAACTCCCACGGGTGGAGCGGCGCGTGCGCGGGCGCGTCCCGCACCGCGCGGCACGCGGTACACGCGCGCGCAGTCGCCTCGATGTCCGCATCCATGTTAGGCCAATAAATGTAATTACGAGCTAAGCTTTTCATTTTGTTAATGCCTAGATGACCCGTGTGGATTTCCTTTAATATGCCACTCTGTAGTTTTGTAGGAATCACGATTCTATATTTAAATAAAATACACCCTAAGTCCGCGTATAATTCGTTCTTACGAATAAAGAACGGTTTTTCTTCCTCTCGATTAGGGGATAATGGCCAACCGAACATTATGTATCCTAAAGTCTTACATAACAAGGGATCTTTTTTTGTGTCATTAGCCACATCCTTAAAATTAATTGGCATCGTTTCCAACATATTAAAACACGACGTCTCTGAGGCGGGGCGACGCTCGTGTGATAATGGAAGCCTAGACAGACTGTCCGCCGGGCCGTTGTCCGCGGACCTAACAAATTCAACTTTATAATCATAGCCCGCCAGCCGCGCGGCCCAGCGCTGCAACCGACTGGCAGCCGTCTGTGGAATGCCTTTCTTTTCACCAAAAATATACATAAGCGGTTTGTGATCCGTGCGGAGTAAGAATTGCCTCCCAAACAAATATTGGTGATGCTTAGTCACTCCATAAAATATGGCCAAGGCCTCTTTATCGAGTTGGCTATAGTTCTTCTCCGCGTCGTTGAGCGTGCGCGAGGCGCAGCTGACGGGCCGCTCGCTGCCGTCCGCGTACCGGTGCGCCAAAATCGCGCCGACGCCATACGAACTGCTGTCCACAGATAGCACGAGCTCCCGCCCCTCCTCATAGTGCGCCAAAACGCGATTACTAATCAACATCTTTTTTGCTTTGTTAAAAGCCTGTTCACAATCACTGTTCCATGACCAGTTAACATTTTTTTTTAAAAGTGCATGCAGTGGGTGTAATAAGGTACTAAGATTCGGAATAAATTTCCCGTAATAATTTAAGAGACCTAAAAAACTCTTTAACTGCGTGACGTCAGTAGGCGTCGGTAAACTAGTGATTGCCTCAAGCTTAGTCGGGTCCGGGTGCAAACCGGTTTTATCAATGATAAATCCTAAGTAATGTACTTTTTCTTGAAGAAATTGACATTTTTCCATTTTGACAGTTAACCCCATTTCCTTAAGCCTCTCAAGTACCATCCGGAGGTTGCGGAGGTGTGAATGGCGGTCCGGTCCCGTGACGCAAATATCGTCTAGAAATACAACTGTGCCCGGTACTCCCCGCAAAGTCTCCTCCATTAATTTTTGAAATTTCTCTGGTACACATGAGAGACCATAGGGTGTGCGGCGGTAAGAAAATGTACCTATATGTGTGGTGATTGTAGTGAAACGTTGCGAACTTTCCGTTAAAAGCACTTGCTCGTATGCATGTCTAAGGTCGATTTTTGTGAACTCCTGCCCGTTACTTAAGTTGGCAAATAACTCCTCAATACGCGGTAGAGGGTAATAGTCCCGCTTTAGCTTAGGGTTAATTGTTATTTTATAATCACCGCACAACCTAAGTTCCCCGTTTGTTTTGATGACAGGCACAATGGGAGTTCCAAAATCAGAATGACTCACCCTGTATATGGTACCGTCGCGCTCCAGCCGCGCCAGCTCGCGCTCGACGCCCGCGCGCAGCGCCAGCGGCACCGGCCGCGCCCGCATGTACACACCCTCGCAATCCGTTAGCTCTAACTTGAGAGTTTTTTTACATGTACCTAACTTGTCAGTAAATACTTCTGGGTAATCTTTGCACAATTGCTTCACGAATTGATCCTCCACTATCTGGTTAATTTTTATCTCTCTAATACCGAACGCTTTAAGCCAGTCTCGACCTAGCAGTGGCCTGCCACCGTTTCTGATAACATATAAAGATTGGTTATACACTCTCGTACCTTCAAAGTACACTTCGACAGAGAGGTATCCGAGAGGTTCAATTCGTGAGCCCTGATAACTACGAAACTTTGAATGATCAGTTAACAATTCCTTATTTTTAAAAAATCGTTTATAAAATTGTTCATTAATTGCTGATATTCTACTGCCGGTATCGATTTCCATTTCTACATTTAACCCATCTACTTCCATGTCAACATAATAAGGGTCGTTACCTCGGGATTGCATTTGAATATGGTAAAACTCGTCCTCGGAATTATCACTTAAGTAATGCTGCCGCTTGTCACTATTACGCCGATCACTTTTTGGACACATCACTTTTAAATGTCCGCGTTGATTACACTGATCGCAATTGTAATTAGCAAAACGACACTTATTCGCGCGATGCCGTTTACCGCATCTCCAGCAAGTCGTATCGTCGCCCGTCGAGCTATATGCGCCGCCGCCGCCGCCGCCGGATGCCCTTGCGCCGACGCCGCCGCCGCGCTCTGCACCCCCGGTCGGCCCTCGCGGCCGGGCTCCGCCATGTCGCGCGCGCAGGGCGTGCAGGCCCTCGCCCGCCACGCCGTCGCCGCCGCCGTTCGCACCCGCCGCCGCCGAGCCCCCGCCGGCCCCGCTTAGGGCCGCATGTTTCTCCGCGGCCTCCAGTGCCAGAGCTAGTTCTACTGCTTTTGCGTACTTAATATTTTTCTCCGCAAAAATCCGTGATCTCATGGCCTCACTTGCCAAACCAGAGACGAACTGATCTCGCAACTCCTCCTCTAACCTTCCCGTAAAATTACAATTGACTGCGAGATGTTTAAGACTTTGTAGAAAATCTGTTAGCGTTTCACCAGGTTGTTGCCTCCGTTGTCGATAAACATGGCGCTCGGCGATTTCTGAGCGCTTAGGCTCGAGGTGATCAGAAACCAACTTGACGAGGTCGTCAAATGTTTTTGTCTCTGGGTGGTCAGGAGCACAAAGGTCGCACATTAATGAGTAAGTCGCGTCACCAACCACGGTAATTAACGTCGGCACTTTTAAAGTTTCTTTAATTTCGTTTAGTAAAATAAACTGTTTGACACGTCGTACGTAAGCCGGCCATTGCTTCGAGCTTAGATCGAACGCTTCGATTTTACCGATTGGCATTTTACGACCCGCAAAAAACTTAATGTGCACGACACACAACACTTAAATACTTAAATAATCACTTATATACTCGAAAACGCGTAAATACTCGGTAATTAATTAGAAATCTCGACTGCGCCAGTGGAAAGTATTAAGTAAAACGCAAGCTAGACACTAACTGACTTTATTCGAAATCTACCCGACATATTACAATTGTTGGCATACCCTACACTAAGCAAGTGTTTTTACTCAGTGGGAGAATTTTGTCAGACTACTAATTAAAATTATTTATTGAATTGACATTATATACACTCAAATTAGAATTATTCATATATATACAATATAAATAATAGAATTATTGCGTAATTGACATATTTTGATTTTTTAATTTTTTTTAGTTGTAGTTGTAGGTACAAGTTAAGACTGACATTTTATAATTGTAATTGTTTTTTTTTTTCATTAGTAAATCATTTTTGTTATATTTGAGCAAATTAACGTTTATTCCTTGTATGTTATTGTGTATTTTTTTGTGTTAGCCTAAGTATTTTAATGTATAATTTCCAATGCGATGTTTTATTGCTTGTGAATGAAATAAATGAAATGAAATGAAATGACTCCTTTGAAGTGTCAAAAAAACTGACAATTTCCCAATTGTGCACCACTATAGACAACTGATGGCCAGTCGTCCACCATTGTATACCATTGCCCCCTGTGTGTGTACACAATGGCTTTTTATGTTGGACTATCCTGCCTGCAACTTCATGTGCATGATGATTGATAAGAATTGTCCTATGTCCTTCCCCAAGCCTCAAATTATCTCCATACCAGTTTCATCAAAATTGGTTCAGCACTTTAAGCGTGAAGAGCTAACAGACGGTAACTTTCACATTTATAATATTATTATAGAAGGAATCTCTGTCAAACTTCTTAACTTTTAAATATTCAAATAACTAGTAGTCTACAGGGACCATGCAAGTTGGAGGGTCTGCCATCTTGTGGCCTAAATCGGAAAATTAAACTTGACATTTTTGACACTTTTCTCCAATAAACAAGGGGCTCATTTAAAGAGCAAAGAAATCCCTCTAGTTAGTGTGGCATACTATCATTATTAATTAATCCGGGCGCCTGGCAGCTGTTCAGCGGTGGGTGTGTTACCGCACCTTGGACGTCACCTGGCACTATTTTCCCCCCAATTAAAACGCCTGGCAATGTTATATTCAAATTAAATACATAATAATTAGCTATTATATCACACCAAACTCAGAGCTCCATAAATTGCACACCGTCAATTGATTATACGCCCCTTTGTTGCAATTGTTGCCCATCCACTCCCACACCCACTGCTAACTAGAGGGATTTCGTTTTTCTATAAAATGCAAAGCTATTTCCGTAGCTCTCTGTCTATTAACTCGTTAATTACAATTAGCAAAGATAGATATAACTCCGTAATAGATGGATACAGTCTAAGGAAAAAACGTGCTTCAAAAATCACGAAAATTTGATTCTCGATCAGATGGCGCCACTAGCTTTGGCCTACTCTCGTATAGAGGGCGTTGACGGTTTCGTTTGTTATTTATGATTTTAACGCATATCAGTGAAAGAACATGAGTCAAAATCATATAAAAATAATTAATGCAAAAAAAATCATTTATTCATATTTAAATACATTTTAACGTATTTTTATAAATCTTCATTTTTAGTTTTAAAGTATGTTGATAGATGGCAGTGAATTTACTGTGGTTACAAAATTTACTATGACAGTACCGCTTTATCTTATTATATCCTCTTTGCAATTAGTCATATTTGTAAGTGGTTGAATTATGAAGAGAATTGGGTAGGTAGCAAAAAACCAGTTCATTTGAATTATTTTTATTTCTTTGACTAGTCTTGAATCAATTTTACAATAATTATTCAAACAATATTCCTTAAAGATAATTGTAAATAACAAAACTTCCGTGAGACACAGACATATTAAATATATTAATAACGGGTCACTCACGACCCGACAAGCGTTTTTCGACTTAAAATACGTGAGTGACCCGTTATTAATATATTTAATAATTGTAAATAAATCAAAGGGCTAGCTGTAAATGAATGCCGACAACTTTAAGTACTAAATAATCTAGAATCATAAATCAATCTGCTATTAGACAAACTGAAAGAATTTGGAACATAAATCTTATAAGTAGATAGTCTTTCGAAAACCTAGTTTTTTATGCATATGGGATAGTTAAATTATGTCCAAATGGACTAAAAAAATGTCAAGCATAAAAAGGTGATAAAAGTTAATAACATACATATTTAACTTTAAAACTGGGTTTTATACCGACCAATTTGAAATAATATTACAACATTTTGTAAAATTAATGTAAGATTTGGGAGACCAAGGAGGTCAAATAACTCATTTAATTTTATTGAATTGTGCTCCATATAAAACCCAGAATCAGAGATAGTCTATAATTTAAAAAAAACTGTTAATACTAAAACTATTTAACATGAACATTTAAAACTTTCGCGGTTTAAACACATATTAAATCACATGCGAATAAAATGGCAAGATCGTGTCCCCAACACAGAGGTACTTCGTCGTTGTAAAATGCCTGGCATGGAGGCGCTCTTGATGAAGGGTCAGCTGAGGTGGTGTGGGCATGTTTGGCGTATGAGTGATTGTAGACTACCTAAAGCCGTTTTCTACTCCCAGCTATCAGCTGGTAAACGGAAGCAAGGTGGGCAGCACCTACGTTACAAGGACATGCTTAAGCGTCACCTAACTGCCTGCGGTATACCACCTGACAAATGGGAGGAGTATGCTTCTCAGCGGCCAGAATGGCGTTCTCGTGTTAAGATGAGCGTAAAGAACTTTGAAGACGCTCGTCTCATTGAACTTGATACGAAACGTCAGATACGTAAGTCCCGGCCGAAACCCTCCTATAATTACACTTACAATGATTCTGGTCAGCTTTACTGCCCCACCTGCGATAGAGTCTTTAAAAATAAGTTCGGCTTTGCCAGCCATGTCAGAGCCCACGCTCGTAATTAGCTAGGGTCGCCGTTGCCGATTACGGCATGGAGCTATATAAATCACATTTAGAAACGTTTCTGTTTTGACATTTTGCTGGGACGTCAGTTAGCCGCGACCACGACCAGTGAAACCTGTGTCGAAACGTCGGTAAACAAAGGTAACAAAATAAATTCGCGATAGACCCGTTTCTAAATGTGATTTAATATGTATTTAACATGAAGTCCGAAGAGATGTTAACAATGGTATTGGTTCGGAGCCTCTAACATGGGCCCAGCATTATAAACCACAACAACATGACAACAACATTTAGTTTGACAACTTTGACATGTCAAGGTAAAGCAGTAAGTAGACACTGCACTATCTGCTGCCACATAAAACTTAAATAATTTATACTGGGTGATTTTGGGGCTGCGATCCTGAATGTGAAAAATGTGATAAGACAGTCATACTAAACAAATTTCCCCATGCGACCACATAATCGGGAAATAGTTATTTGTTATACAAGGGTGCAAAGTTGTATTTTCCCGCGAGTGTGGAATTGATACACGAGCAAGCGAAAGGATTCTATAATTGAACCACGAGCGTAGCGAGTGGTTCTAAATTAGAATCCTGAGCGTAGCGAGTGTTTCAACACACGAGAAGTAAAATACATTTGCACCCGTGTGTAACACAAAACTTTTCCCCTCACTATAGCGAGGAAAGTGCAACATTTACAGGCGTTAGATCATCTTCATCACTGGAATCACTAATTTTTTTACGATAATACGATATTATAACAAAAAACTGGAAGTTGTGCATTTTTACGTGTCGGAGCCGGTGAGAAAATTCTTGTTGACAATGTTGACATTTCTGACGATTCGTTTTGAAATTGCATCGACTTAACTTGTGCGTTCGGAATTACATTCAACATCATTTAAAAAAACAAATGTTTCTTATGGAATTTAAGGTTTATGACTTAAAATCATTAAATAAAGCCAAATTTGGTATTTTTTATTAAATTCTCAAATCATTTATTTAATGATAATTAATATCGAAGGAACCATTATTATGAGCGTTTTACGTTTTGTTATCTGTCAAAAGCTACTTAAACACGCTCCATCCAAGGTCAAATTACTTTCCCCACTAGTGGATAAAATGCGTTTTTCCCCGCTTGTTTTAAAGGATAAAAGACGGCTTTCCGAGCTAGGAGCTGAGGGGAAAATAAAAAAACCGGCCAAGTGCTAGTCGGACTCGCGCACCGAGGGTTCCGTACTTTTTAGTATTTGTTGTTATAGCGGCAACAGAAATACATCTGTGAAAATTTAAACTGTCTAGGTATTACCGTTCATGAGATACAGCCTGGTGATAGACAGACAGACGGACAGCGGAGTCTTAGTAATAGGGTCCCGTTTATACCCTTTGGGTACGAAACTTAAAAAATTTAATGGACACCTTGAGGGCCTGAATTAGACGAAACGTATGGGCGCCCAAGGAGTAGGTTTGTTTTTTCACGATTTTCATATTGGTCCCATGGGAAACCTTGTTTATGAAATTATGACCATCTTAATACATTTTTGATATTCGGGATCATGACCCCAAAAACCCAAGTTTAATGGGTAGAAAGAAATGATCAACATTTCATTAATACGGACGCGTATACATTGTCAATATAAAAATACACTCAAAGATTTAGAAAAATAAACTTTCTGCCGCTAAAAGCAACAGGGCCTATTGCCGAAACGCCCGAGTCGTGACGTCACGAACATGACGAACACGTATAAGCAATCTGCATGTTTTCAAATGATTTTTACGCCTAAGACCGTAATCTGTTAAACAAAAGCCATTGTTCCTTTTATGCGAGCGGTCGGCTATTGAGTCTGACAATGGCACGCGCCGTAGCACGCGCTCAGACTCAATGGCACACAATGGCCGACCGCTCGCACAAAAGGAACAATGGCTTTTGTTTAACAGAGATGACCGTCTTAGGCGTAAAAATAATTTAAAAAGATGCAGACTATAGGGGCATTTCACGTCAAGCGGGCAGCAAAAAAATTGTCAGGTTCTGGATTTTGTTCATAGTTGGATTAATTGGACCTATATGTGAACAAAAAAAATTGGCATCATTACTTTTTTAATATATTGCTTCGTTAAAAATTTATACGCATTTGAAAAAACTACAAAATTTGAGGAACGGATTTTTTAAAAATTATTATTGCAATTCTTTCAATGGTTTTAATTATAACTAAATAGTGATTATTTGAGAATATTAGTTGATTTCTTTGAAAATTTATAAAAAAAGTTTTTTTTATCTTTTTTTCATATAACAAACCGGAAGTTAGTATTAAATATCTTTTTTTTTCCAACTTCGCATTTTTTTATATTTTTTATTTTTACACAATAATGTAGCTTATGGTGTACTAATGTCCTATAAAAAAATTTATAATGGCATCTCGATTGGTTTTGAAGGTTCATGAAGTAATTCGAAAGTACTGCGCGACGCTCCGTACTGAGCGGTAGTTCTATGTGGCAGTCTTTAATGGCCAATTACGGGTTTTTTTACTTTTGCGTAACGGAATTAAAGCAATAAACAATATTTCATCGGTTAAGATGTATAAAAGCAAATCATGTCTTATTCAATCGTGCCTTGTAGCGCTATCACTGATCAACCATATCTTGGAACTGAAAACAAAACGTTTATGTTTTAACAAAACGCTAGAGGTAACTTAATAATTATAGCTAGGTTTAGGCGGGGTATGTCACATGCTTAAGATGTCACTTTTGAGTTAGGTCACGTTCTGAGGACGTCACTTTCTGTACGTCACATTCTGAGTTCGTCACATTCTGAGTACGTCACTTTCTGAGAACACCACTTTCTGAGGCCCTCGCTTTCTGAGTTCGTCACTTTCTGAGTACGTCACTTTTATAGCAAAGCAATATTTAAGCGTATACCTGCATTAACAATGGATACCAGCAATCATATTAGCTGTACGGCATAAAAACGGCCGTATGCCGTACAGCTGTTATGATTGCTGGTATCTATTGTTCATGCAGGTATACGCTTTAATCTTACTATGCTATAAAAGTGACGTACTCAGAAAGCGAGGGCTTCAGAAAGTGGCGTTCACAGAAAGTGACGTCCTCAGAAAGTGCCGTTCTCAGAAAGTAACGTACTCAGAATGTGACGAGCTCAGAATGTGACAAACTCAGAATGTGACGTACAGAAAGTGACGTCCTCAGAACGTGACCTAACTCGAAAGTGACTTCTTAAGCATGTGACATACCCCGCCTAAACCTAGCTATAGTTATTAAGTTACCTCTAGCGTTTTCTTAAAACATAAACGTTTTGTTTTCAGTTCTAAGATATGGTTGATCAGTGATAGCGCTACAAGGCACGATTGAATAATACATGATTTGCTTTTATACATCTTAACCGATGAAATATTGTTTATTGCTTTAATTCCGTTACGCAAAAGTAAAAAAACCCGTAATTGGCCATTAAAGACTGCCACATAGAACTACCGCTCAGTACGGAGCGTCGCGCAGTACTTTCGAATTACTTCATGAACCTTCAAAACCAATCGAGATGCCATTATAAAAATTTTTATAGGACATTAGTACACCATAAGCTACATTATTGTGTAAAAATAAAAAATATAAAAAAATGCGAAGTTGGAAAAAAAAAGATATTTAATACTAACTTCCGGTTTGTTATATGATAAAAAGATAAAAAAAACTTTTTTTATAAATTTTCAAAGAAATCAACTAATATTCTCAAATAATCACTATTTAGTTATAATTAAATCCATTGAAAGAATTGCAATAATAATTTTTAAAAAATCCGTTCCTCAAATTTTGTAGTTTTTTCAAATGCGTATAAATTTTTAACGAAGCAATATATTAAAAAAGTAATGATGCCAAATTTTTTAGTTCACATATAGGTCCAATTAATCCAACTATGAACAAAATCCAGAACCTGACAATTTTATTGCTGCCCGCTTGACGTGAAATGCCCCTATAGCGAGATAACGGTTCCGAACTCTTCGTAAACACTACCATAAGTAATATGTGTCGTTTTCAAGCAAAAGGTACCACATTGTCGCTTGCCATAAGTACGCTCTGGCAGGTTTTTCGTATAAAGATACAAGCAATTTTCGTCCTTGTGGTAAGCGACTATGTGGTACCTTTTGGTTGAAAACGTCACATATAATGGCTCAATCACAGAGATCCCCATACAATCACTTCAGGAAGGTCAATGTACTGACAGAGACAGCCTGTAACCGATGGTAGATCTTATTTCAATGGAATAAGGTTTAAAAATGGTAAATTAATTGATCTTTGCGATTGTATATTCAGACTTATCTACTGGGACATTTCGTCGCTATACTTACTCAACCTCATATCTGCAACAATCATTTGATGGAAATGTCGCTTTTCTTTCATTCGGAATATGGGTGTTTTTGTCATCAAATGAGTGTTGCAGATACGAGGTTGAGTAGGTATAGCGGCAATATGTAATTGTGCCATTACATAACTTTAATATAATTTTGTTAAAACTAACTAAAATATCACAAAAGATGAAAAAAGGTCACATACTCTAAAGAGTTTAAAGATAATTATTGTCACCAAGAAAAATCAGCAACGATTTTGATAGCTTACGCGGTGCAAGTGTTATTTTAAACGTCAAACTTGTATGAAATTATGACGTATAAAGAACACTTCCACTGCGTGTGCTATCAAAAATATCAAAATCGTTGCAGAATTGTCTTGGTCTAACTCTATGACTTCGGTACTCAATAAGATGTCGCTAGAGTCAGACCAAGATAAGTTGGTAGCGATTTTGATAGCCCGGACGGTGCGTTATTTTAAACGTCAAACATCTATGAAATGTTAAACATATTAATAACGGGTCACTCACGTATTTTAAGTCGAAAACGTTCGACATGTTTCACTCCGTACCGAGCAGCGTCATCAGGAGGAGGTACGGAGTGAGACATGTCGAGCGTTTTCGACTTAAAATACGTGAGTGACTCGTTATTAATATGTTTAATATGTTCTATGAAATGTGTCGTTATCAAGCAAAAAGGTACCACATTGTCGCTTGCCATAAGTACGCTCTGGCAGATTTTTCGTATAAATATACAAGCAATTTTCGTCCTTATGGTAAACGTTTCGTCCTTTTGATTGCAAACGTCACAAATTATGACGAAGACGAATTATGAAGGTACCACTTTGTCGCTTACCATAAGGACGAAAATTGATACGAAAAACCTGCCAGTGTCCTTATGGCAAGCGACAGTGTGGTACCTTTTGCTTGAAAACGACACATTTCATAGAAGTTTGCCGTTTAAAATAACGCACCGTCTGGGCTATTAAAACCGCTGCCAACTTAGCTTGGTCTGGCTCTACTAAAATAATTTAATTAGAAATCGACCTTATTGATACCGATAGGGTGGTGCCTTTTGAAACATTACATATATCTGGCATCTGGCAGTACCTTCGTGGGTCGCGTTGGAGGTCTCATATTTGTCGTTTTCAACCAAAAGGTACCTACCACATTGTCGCTTGTCGATAAGGTTGATTTGTAATTGAAGTTATATTGAAATAGCGCCTTACTGACAAGCGACAATAAGTACCCTTTTGGTTGAAAATGGCACATATTATAATCATGCATTCTTACTTGGCACACCAACTTCCAACCATGAAATTTGTACTAACATATTTAAAAACCACTTAATTGCTTTAGTAAAGTGCATTTATAAGATTAAAAGTTGGTTTGCCAAATATGAACTTTTCAATGGTTTAATTTTCAAAAGTCAATCATGTAAAAAAATGGCCAGATTGGATATTTAAATCTACTTTCTTGGCAAACAAGCTTTTACAATTACGTTAACATGTTCGGTAACAATGAATATGTGAGGCGTACGTTTAAAATGAGATTGTAAATATTTCGCTACAACATTGTACCATTGGAGTGGCTGAATAAATCAGAAATCATTAATATTAATTTACATAACATTTCAAATAACTTCAATTTAGGGTTTGTGATATTACTTGAAGAGTACATTTTATTCAATGGTTAAGCTTTGTGGCGACCAGTAAATAAAATTCCTACTGATGATTATGTCGCTACAGTATAGTTGAAATCATCAGTTACATTTATGAATATATACTTAGTCACAAGTTTTACAACCCTAATTTGTAAGTAAATAAGAACAAAAAAACTATACTCATCCCTTTTGGATGCTAGTACTGGCGTAAGACAAAGACAGTATGATTCTCTCTCTCTATGTTTGAAATGAGACACTCCCTGGCCAAACTATAGGTAACAATCAAGGCGTAACAATGAGGGCTAACGCGTATGAATTGGCCGCTAGGGGCGCTAGTGTAGATGGTGGTCTTTTCCATAGTTCGAAATGTCAAATGTCACTTGTCACTTCAATGACTGACAGCTGTTCATTAGTCTTTTGGACCACCATCAACAGAGGCGCCAACTGGTGAGCAAAAAAACGATAGCCCTCATTAAGCCCGAGGCCTGAGATACAACTTGTAAGCTATTTGCTAGAATGAGATAACGATATTCATCTCTCATTCTGTGTCTCTACACTAACAAGTGTATCTTAGGCCTAAAGTGAGTTGCAATATTTCACTAACCCCCCTCGTGCACAATGTACAGTCGCCATCAGATATATCGGAGCGGCCGAGGTGCTCAAAAATATCTGAACAAGCACTCTATCGCCTTGACAATAGAGGCGTGTTCAGATATTTGTGAGCGCCTTGGCTGCTCCGATATATCTGATGGCGACTGTACTATTGAGTGCCTCGGCCACTCCAATAGGTCTGTTGGCGACCGAATAGCAATAAAGTCCATCGATGGTACGTATTATATATATATATATATGCAAATTCGTTACATAAATATTTCAAAAGTGCATAGCTGATGATATTTTATAATTCAAACCATCACTTTTTGTAGCGGGATAACATCGAAAGTAAGAAAGAGACGGCGAGTTCCAGCTATTTCCTACTAAGGTACAATGTTCGCGTCATACCGTACGCTTCTGTAGTTAATATAAGTGTGTGTGTGACTCAGCTCTCAGGCGAGGAAGCGGAGGCGGGACGGGAGAGGTAGCGGCGTCTCGCTCGCGCTAGTAGTAATTGTTTGCGTCGTTGTAGGTTAGATTCGCGTTCGGAGGAGTCTTGAGGAAATTCGGTTGTGATGTCCCTGAAAATAATTATAGGAATTTAATTATAGTCATTTTATTTTTATACTTTGATTAGTTTAAACGCTACGACAGTCTCCTTTGGTACTGTTTGGTAATAAAAAATTTGTAACCAGAATTTTGTTGATTGACGGATGGTCAGCTGGCGCAATTGGTAACGCATTGGACCGGCAATCCAAGGATGTGGGTTCGAGTCCCACGTTGACCAGATTTGATCATCGTTGATTTTTTCATTGTGATTGACATCTGTATATCCAATTTATAGATTTTGTAACCAGGTTACAGAATGTTTTTTTTTGTTACGTTTTAGGCCAACCCTTTGGCAACTAAGTTTGTTAGTGAATAAATAGGCCGAAGCGTCATGATCCGCGGATGTCGAAAGTCCGGAGTTTCAAAAGACTCGCTCTCTACGCGCGTCCAAAGTTCATACGCCGAACATACGTAATTAAAAACCCTTCCCTAAGGACCCGTTGCCTAAAACTGTATTCATCATGAATCTAGTATAACTGGATCGGGCATGAGGGGTGGGGGGAAATGACCGAACAGGATAGTCTTATGTATCTTTCAGTAGGAGTAGCAGAGAAAGCGCTATTGTTTGTCCTTGTCACAGTCTCACATTTTTTAATTCCTCACCGTAAATTTAGTACGGTCTATGGTGGGCTACAAATCTACTAGACAAATCATATTGTCGCATTGCGTATATGTTCTGTCCCTCACGGGCGCACGCGTATAGCTCATCTATGTAATGCTAGGTCTATGCGCCAACCACATTTAGCGCACTGATCAACGTCACTCAGCTCTCATTGTTTAATAAAAGTTACAATCTAGTTTTAAATATCTAACTGAAAATTTATTTTGCGAAATGTGACCTGTTTCAGTCGTGTCTAGAATTCCTCAGCAGTCAAGTATGAAGCTTACTGTTCTATCTCCTCATCCTGTACAAGAGGCGGATCCGGTACCGGCGGCCCTGCAGGGTGGCGGGCACGGTGAGCACTGACGAGCAGGCTGTTGTCAGTACAGTGAGGTATTCCCTCTCCTCTAATGGCGGCGGTTGCGGTGGCACAGCACAGCGCGGGCGGGGTACTCACTGTGCAGTCTCTTCCTCGTCGACCGGGGGCGGGGGCGGGGGCGGGGCGGCGGGGGCGGGGGCGGCGGGCTCGCGGGGCGGTGCCGGGGGCGGTGGGGGAGGTGGGGGAGGGGGCAGGCGGCCCTCCAGGATGTTGTCGACGGTGACGTCGGCCGAGCGCGTCGCCGCCAGGTCTGCCAGCAGCGGCGCCAGACCGTAGTGCGGGAACATCGCTTGCACCTGCACACAAACAAATATCTACACTCCCACAGAAACTATTCTTCTACTCGGCGATTTCAATATTTCAATTCAAAATAAGAATTTTTAATACGATCGTATACTTTCCGACTCGACTATAATGAACTCATTATAAAACACTTCAGTGTACTATAATGAATTTCATCAAACACTTATTTCACCACCTGCATATAACAAAACAATATAATAAAAGACTTCAACGAGGCCTTTGGCCTACCAGACCTGCACTTCATCAATTTTTAACTGAAACTTAAGTGAAAAATGTAATAAAAAGCACCTGTCTCGCTAATGCGTCGAGTTGCGCGGGCGCAAGAGGCTCGCGGCGCACGCGCGTCACCTCCACGGAGAAGCTCGGCAGCCACGACACGTAGCGAGACCCTGCAACAATATTTCTTTTATTAAACAACTCTTTAATAGCGGCAACAGAAATACATCTTCTGTGAAAATTTCAACTGTCTAACTATCACGGTTCATGAGATACAGCCTGGTGACAGACAGACGGCTGAGATCTTAGTAATAGGGTCCCGTTTTTACCCTTTGGGTATGGAACCCTAAAAGTAGCATTAAGCCTTGCGATGATGACACGAGAGCCGATCAAATCACCTTATCCTGATCACACCACATTTTTGTCGTACCCTTCCACCAAATTTAATAAAGTTTGATGACGAAACATTCCTTTAGAGACAAAGAATATTCAAAGACAAACTGTCGTCCACCGTTCCGTCGAAAGCCATCATACAACGGCCCTATGTCAGGGACCGGCCCGCTATCCCTTATCGGGGTTTTATAAGGGTATTGCATAAGGCTTAACTCACCATACCCTTTTCCAAACGAAACCCTTTGTTTTGCTTTTAAAAACCCTTATATAAAGCTACCACATTTGAGTAATCGGTAGCCCAAATACCCTTACAAAACCCTTATCATCCGCTCACCAACACCTTGCATATTGCTTTTAAGGGTTAGCCTTATAAAGGGTTTCCCTTTTAGCATATAAGCGTGCTAATTTAAGTCGTCTACGTTGTTCATAAAGCACACATTACTTCGAATCCGAGCAATCGTCGGCGGCGACGGCGGCGTTCTTTGACTAGGCACGTATTTTCTTTCCTTTTCATACACTACCGTAGATATATACTAATCCTGTCTCTTTCACGCAAAGGGAAACCTTTATAAAAAGCGCTTAAAGATAAGGGTAACCCTTATTAAGAGCTAGCCTTATTTTTGGTTAGCTTTTCGGTAAGGGTTAGTCAAAGGTAGGGGTATGAATGGGCTTGCAGTTCAAAAGGGAGTCTTTCAATGTGTTAGCCGTGTTTAAGTGTCGCCCATTGAAAAGGTTTTATCGCGGAAAGGGTTGTCCGGTCCCTGCCCTATGTCCCACCTTCATCTAGTTCCGTCTCCGACCCGCAGTACGAGTAGTCGGCATCAGTGCCAATCTGCGACCCGACACTTGCGACACCTCGGGCGGTTCCGTCACTCACGGCACTCGTGGCACTCATGGCACTTGTTGCACTCATTGCACTCACGACACTAGCTACCGAATGTACCAACAGCAGCGCAGTTACGGACACTACGGTCAGCAACGCGTACACGTCGCCTATCTTCACCATCCACTAATATTTGGTATACTTAATATAATGTATTGTTCGTTCACGGTTGCTTTATTTATAAAATTTGCTTGAAAAAAATACTCGTTTTGTTTGATATTTATTGCGTGTAGGACCTACTTCTCTCAGTGGGTAATATATTGTGCCCAATACAATGGTTTAGACTTTAGACCCTTCACCTTTAGAATACACGTGGGTACTCGTGTAGGTACCTAAGACACTTTTATAAAAGTCAATACGGTTACTTCCTTGAAAAATTGTGTTAGTAGACATTAAATAATGTCAAGCCGCAGTTTTTGATAAACGTTAGGATATTTACGGTCTCTGAACGTTGGCACTATTAAATAAATATGAGCGCCGAATGATTTTATATATATTTTTAAAGCACATTCGGATATCGTAATTTCGTCTGCGGGTGCTCTAGATCTAGTTTTTCCATTGCGATCGGTTCGGGTGGACGGTGAACGGTAATTTTGTGTTTATTTGTGCATTTAATAATACCAAATAAATTCAATACTATGACAAGATTCAGATTATTGACATATTGCGTCAGTCAAATGACTGACAATAAAACAGGTGAGATCGGTCCAGAATCGTATGAAAGAGTTTGTTATTGAGGCATGTGCGTAGACAACATAAAGTTGCTTATTATGTTCTAATACATAGAGACGGTGGCGGGCCAAGGGATGCAAGACCTGGCGAAGGACAGGGCAACCTGGATTTCTTTGGAGGAGGCTTTTACCCGAAGGGGGTCCACACAGATTATTTAATATTAATAATGAATGTATTGCATGCTGTTGACATATTTAAATTATATAATTATTCAAATTTTACTTTATATTCATGATTTTTCAATTGTACGTTTTATTAATTAATATTATTCCAAAATTAATGTAATTGATATCTACTGCTTTTATTAATTAATATTATTCCTAAATTAATATAATTGATATATAGCATGTAAGGTTATAAATCGATATATCTCTTTCACTGCATTCAATCTGTATGGAAATTTAATAAAGCTTTATTCATTCATTCATTTATTCATTATGTTCTAGAGCATAAAGTAAAATCATCTATTACGACCCTTATCAAAATCTGCCATACAAACTGCCAGCCCTGCCGGGCGCCCCCGACCGGCGCGCCCCCGACCGGCGCGCCCCCGACCGGCGCGCCCCCGACCGGCGCGCTCCCGACACAACAGACTATTATTTATAGTTGGTCAAACCAATTTGTCAGTCAGTAACAACCAGGAAAATTATACTCATCCCTTTCTTTTGGGCGCTAGTACTAGTGTAAGACAAAGCTAGTATGATTCTCTGTGTCTATGTTTGAAATGAGACTAAAGTATAGTTTATATATGTAATTTATTTATTTGATTTGTTTTTTCTGCCAAAGTAAATCATCGATCATTCTATGAGAAATGTTCACATCCAGCAGCGTCTGTAAACTCACCAAGGTACCGACTACCGACAAGCATGTCGACTGCCGGGAGAATAATGGTCGGCCGTCGGGGTGGCATTCGTCTGCGGGGAGGTGGCTGATTAGCAGACGACGTGTGGCAGCTACAGTGGTAAGACTGACCGTGGAACTGGAAGAGGTGGTTGACGGGCGCCGGGGGCGGGGGTGCGAGGGCGGGCGCGGGCGCGGGTGCGGGTGCGGGGGTGGGGGGCCGCGCCGCCGCCAGCGCGCGCCGGCACGTCGGGCACGACGCGTCCTGCTGCATCCACTGGCACAAGCACGAGCTGCAAACAAACATCACGCTGAAGGTTATTTATAGAACGTTAATAAAGTATGGTGGTCAGATACGAAACCGACGAGATACAGCGTACATTTTCGTACTTTAAAAGATAAATAATATCTGAACGAAATAAAAAAAAACATGTGAATACCCTTTGCGAGACAGTATTTGAGTGTCCCCGCCTCGCCATTATAATGACAAGGATAAAAATGTAATATGCTCTTGTGGCACGGACGTGGACCGACTGGGACACCATGGATTATGGCACGTAAATTCGGTCGTTGCTCAGACGAAGTCAAAATCACGCTATTTAAAGCATATTGCCAAAGCTTTTACACGTGCCAGTTATGGACTAGGTACACGAGGCGGGCGTATAGTAGCATCAGGGTACAGTATAATGATGCATATCGTATCCTGATGCAAAAGCCTAGATACTGTAGTGCATCAGACATGTTTGCGACGGCCAGAGTACCTGACTTCTTCGCGATTCTCAGAGCAAGAGTAGCCTCCTTTTGGGAAGCTATTAGAAGTTCCAAGAACGAAATTCTGAGGACGATAAGTGAGAACACAAATAGTCATGTTTTTAGGCACTGGCTATCTGTTCATCAGAATGAGAACCGGAAATAACAATATTGAGTATTGAATTATATTTAATACTCAATATTTTTATTTTTATTTTCGTTAGTTTAGCTAGTTTATAGTTAGTTATTAAGAAGTGTATGGGTTTTTTTTTATGCCTGCAATAAAACATTTTATTATTATTATTATTCCTTTATTTATTATTATTATCTTGTCAAAAAAGTGCCGGCCGTTTTTCAAGACATGCGTCGCTTAATGACATAATCCGTCGGTCTCTTGCCACCATCAATGTACCCGCTCTTCTTGACCCGACTGGCATTATCAGAGATGATGGCAAGAGGCCCGATGGGATGTCCTTGGTTCCTTGGAGCTTGGGACGGATGTTGGTGTGGGATGCTACCTGCGTAGACACACTGGCACCGTCCCACCTCCAACGGACTAATGTAAAAGCGAGCGGAGCGGCGGAAAGCGCCGAAATTTTAAAACGTAATTAATATAAGAGCCTCGGTAGAGAGTATCATTTCGTTCCATTTGGAGTTGAAACTCTAGGTCCATGGGGTCCCAGCGCGCACAAGTTGTTTGCAGAAATCGCGAAGCGTCTGGTTGACGTAACTGGTGACCGAAGAGCTGGCGGCTTTCTCGCACAACGTATCAGCATTGCGATACAGCGGAGAAATGCCGCCAGCATCCTTGGTACAATGCCTCAAGGGCCTATTTTAGATTTAAGCTAGTTATTAATTTCGTTTACGTAGTACCACTGTATATATCTTGTATGTAAATAAATGTTTTTATTATTTAATTAGTCTCAAATAAAATCTTCCTATGAAATAATGAAACATACCTTCATCCGATGTCGATAAATGTGGTGCCCTAAACCAAAGCAAATGGCGGAGCCTTGAGATAAAATAAAGAACTTACTTGTGGAACAGATGGTCGCAGGGAAGTTTGCGCGCCTCTTTCATGGGCTCCCAGCAGATGGCGCAATTGTCCTGATTTTTCTCCACCTCCTCCTTGCTCGCCATTGGATAACTGTAACAAACAATATTATAACATTTAAAACCTTCGCGTTTTGAACACATATTAAATCACATTTACATTTAAATTCGCGATAGACCCGATTGTAAATGTGATTTAATAAACAATATTATATTTCAACAAACTTTCTACTCGGTTCCAATTCTACAACTAGGTCTAATAAAATATTAAAATCACTTTACGTGAGCCACGAGCCTCCAATATTTAATGAATTCTCTTTATTTTTCCGGAAATCCATCATCCGATCGTATATGATGTCAACAGCAGTAACGGGACATACTTTAAAGTATATCATTTTAATTCAAACAAAGAAAGTATCTGGATCCAAGGACCTGTACTATCGCCTACCCTGTTCCTTCTGCATATCAATGATATGTTATTAACTAACAATATTCATTGCTATGCGGATGACAGCACTGATGGCGATAGCTTTTATACAGATCGTGCAAACACCCCCTGAGCAGGTGTCGGAGTGCAGGATTTTATTTTATCAAATCGTCTATGTTTGCTCTTTTTGTTAATGACGTTATTATAGATTTTCCATTAGAACATTCTCCGTAGTTCCGCAAGCGGTTAATACCGTCATAATGACCCATTAGTCATAATTAACTACAACATACTCGTAGGCAATGTTTGATGTAATTAGTTAATCATCAAAAATATTTCGTTCATATATTTGCGCTACAATAACCAGTTGTTGAATGTTTCCCTCGGCAAGTGGTATTTTAATTATTGGAGGTTAAATGTCTATTTACTGTTTGCTGTTAATTACAATAAATAAATAAACAATTACTGTAATGAGGCGTTGACGCACTCACCCAACGGAATATTTATTAAAGTTTTGAAAGGATTAATTGTTTTTCAATTTTATAAAATTCTTTAAACCTGTTTAGTTGTTAGAATTAACAACGATAGTATTTACAACAAATATGTTATTAAGATTTGTGTGCTGTTTAAATGAAAAAACCTATAGATTTACAAATTGTTATAATAACCGCTTACTATGCCTACGCCCAGACTAAACTTTACTACGGTATACTACTTTGGGGTATAATTAGGAATTTATTTATTCAAAAAGTATATCAGAATCGTGATAAATAGTTTAGAAGAAGATGAACTTGATGAAGACAAGAATTCAGAGTTAAACACAATCGAATCGCAAGGACAATCGAGATTTTAATAATGAAATTATTTATTTTCCTATTTACGAATGGAACAATAGGTTTTTATTATATAACAATAGAATAAGGTATTTATAGCAAGCATTTATATTACATCAAGCGGTGAGGGCTACGGGAGATCGATGGAGACAAATCACTGGAACTGCAAAACCTAGTAATCCTCAGTAATGAGGGACCGACAAAGAATAGAACACATTATCTGACTTTTTACTCTTTTTAGTCATGTTTTAGGTTCCTCTTTTATAACTCACATACTTTATGACAAATTATTTTTCAATAATTTTCTAGTGTTTTATTTCGTACACGGAGTGAATTGGGGATGAACTGAAAACCAGCCCAGCGCTGTGAGAGCTGGTCTGCCTCATAATAATTGGTCTTACCAAGGCCATCTTAATCGTCACACTATTGTTTCTTAGATTTTTATGTGCTCGTATTTTTTTCTATTCTAATATTTCAACTTAGGTACAGACAGTTTGGTAGAAGTCTTAGTGAAGAAAGTTGCGCAACACATATCAATACAACATACATATTTAGTTGATCACGGTAAGTGGAGTAGATAACATCGTGATGATGATGTCCTCCCAGACGTATCCGTCGACGGCGACATCCTGACATATTAAATAATAAAAAGGGTCTTAACTATTACGTGCATGGGTGCGAGCGTGGCTTCCAAATCCAAATTTAGTTTTGAAAATGCGACAACACAGAACACAGTAGACCTGCCCAGATGCGTTGTATGTGTAATGGTAGGAGGGCTTGGGCCGAGTTATTCGGAGCTGGCGTTTGGCGTCAAGATCTTCAAGTCGGGTGTGTTCAAAGTTATCAAGACCCGTATTGACAGCAGTTCGCCAGTCCGATCTCCGAGATGCAAGCTCCTCCCACGACTCGCATGATATGCCGGTGGCCAAAAGGTGGCGTTTCAAGGCATCCCTGTAGCGCAGGTACTGCCCACCAGCCTTGCGTTTACCTGAGGCTAGCTCAGAGTAAAATACTGTTCTAGGCAGTCTCGATGGTGCCCACACCAACGCAATTGACCTTTTATGAGTAGACATTCCATACCCGGCATGCCCGTTCGACGAAGAACCTCCGGTTCTTCGAGGTAACATCGTATTAGGCTAACGGCCGGACAGATTACTTATCGACCACTGCGGTGTCATGATGAATCTCTGGCTGCGGTCGCAAATAACTACTTATCATCGTGATGAACTTACTTAGAATCGATTACGGATCGATTTGTTATAAAAATAACAGACTGACTGAATATTTATTAATCATTAATTATATCGTTAATAGGCTATTATACTATAGAGTTAAATTAGCTACTCTTTAAAGGTTAAAACGATTTATTGTTATTAAATTAGTAAGAGAGACTCAAGGCCGTCATAAACTATGCTGGGGCCCTTGGGCACTCAAGAATTTGGGGCCCCGTTGGAAAGTAAAGCAAGCGAATTAAGTAAACGAACATTTTTCTACTATGATCTTCTATTTATTATAGGTAATCTAATATACTGTTACTATGTCCTTCGGTGTCCCCTGAGGATGGGGGCCCTGGGCACGGGCCCTGTGTGCCCTTATAGTAAAGACGGTATTGTCGATAAACGGCCGAAATAAATAAATTATAAGTAGGATATGTTTGTGATACCTAGTAGTCATGTGAGCCTGTAGGCGAGTATATCTCCTGTGCCTCCTCAGCCTTGCTTGCAACTGCTGCAATAGATGGCGCAGTTGTAGGAGCAGCACCAGCGACGCCATGCTCAGCAGCACGTTGCTCCACAGCACCTGATAACATTAGGAAAGATTCATAGATTGCGTTAGACGTATCGAGCCGAAGGCGAGGTGTGTGTGGCAACCATCACACCACTACGTGCAGTAATGAAACCCACCAAGTGGATAACATGGCCGCCTCCACGACGAGTGCGGCCGAGTCGCGGCGGAGGTCGAGGAGTCTCAGTATATAACAAGACATCTGCACAGTACTAACGCCCACACTGTTCACTGACAGTTCGTAAACCTTATTACAAAAGCCATAAGGTCCACCGATGGACAGTTAAGAGTGTTGCTGTTAGTACTAGCACCAGGACTAAAATACCTACCATATGTATATGGACCGCTTCTACGACTAGCGCAGCCGAATCGAAGGCGAGGTGTGTGTAGTAGGCAGGGGGCCCTGATGCATCGCAGTCGAGGAGGCGGAGTACGTAGAGGGGCATTACGTGCCCTGTACTAGCACCAGGACTGTGGAAACACGTTGTGATACCTACCATATGTAGCACATGGGCTGCCTCCACGACGAGCGCGGCCGAGTCGAAGGCGAGGTGTGTGTAGTAGGCGGGGGGGCCTGACGCGTCGCAGTCCAAAATGCGGAGTGTGTAGCGGGACATCACGTGCACGGCACCTATTAGGACCAAGATGCACTGCGGAAAAAAGAAGGTTTGTCACTGCTAGCTAGTCGCGATGAACGAGATTTTTCTATGCCGACAGTTTAAACAGCGATCAACTTTTTTATTGAGAGACATAATGTGATGATTGTGACATCTGTCTGTGTCTACCATTTATTTGACTTCCGTCGAAGTCGGTAAGTTTAATCTTATATACCTTTTGCATAACAATATAGAAAATGTAGCGGAAGACTTAACACGCAGGCCGTCAGCAATGTTGCTAGTTGAACGCGAACGTTTTCTTGGCGACGGGCGGCGCTCATATCGCGGTGGCCGCTAGTAATCCTAGAGCTGCCACCGCGACTGCAGTCAGCAATGATGCTAGACTCACCTCGGCCGCCATGAACGCGAAGGTGTCCTTGGCGACGGGCAGCGCCCATATTGCAGCGGCCGCTAACAGTCCGAGGGCTGCTACTGCGACTGCAGTCAGTAATGCTGCTAGACGAGCGTGCGCCCAGCGCGCGGAGTTCGGGGAGGATGATAACTGGAACAGAAAATAAAAATATGTACTGGCTGCGAAATAATCTAGAATTAGCGAAGGAAAAAGATAGAATAAAGGTTTGGGACTTGCAATTTGGCTCACTATAAAGGTCAAGAAACGTCTACAAAGAGTACGTAGAAAAGTGACACTACAGTGCAGCCACTGTAGGCGCAGATATATATTATTTAGGCCCAGTCTAAAATCACGGAAACATCATGAATAAATTCAATCAACTGCGATTGCAAACCCACTATAGCTTCCTACTTAAATGTCAAGGGTACTTATTACAGTTATTTATTACTTATACCTAAGAATGATTGAATTCAACACTTATTCCTTTTTCCGGCCGCCAATATAACATTTCTACAATTTTTGTTATAAGGAGTAACATCGCTAACCTAACCTACCTATTTCTTATTCAATCTTCTGCCTTTTTAACACAATTACCTATCAGCTAACGTGTCATCATCATTCAATTTAAGAGCTGTGGGCTCTTGTCGGTGCAGCGTGATGGAGTTGTCTCCACCTTGGTCGATCCGAAGCCAGCCCCTTAGTATCCTGGTACGACACGGCCCCTGCATGCTCCTTTACTTGGCTCATATAACTTTTTCTTGGCCTTCCCCTACCTCTCCTTCCGTCTATTTTCCCTTCTATGATGTTCCTGATGAATTGGTCGTGTCGTATCAGGTGGCCGATCATTTTCAGCTAACGTGTAGTTTACCGTAAACTAGGGCATTTGAAACCGATACCGTGCGCGTTCGAAAAAGGAAAACGTCACATTTTCCTGCGGAACAAGTTCATTAAAGATGGCCGAGTGACCGTACTTTATTGTCTGTAATAACTGTCATTAGGCACCACAGTTTGACAATTTGTAACCCTTACTGCAACGAGATAGGGTCTACCGTGCAAGTGATTGGTCTGTTGCCTGTAGTGAGTGTATGAAGTTCTGTGAGGCGATGGATAAACGTGAGTCGTCTGTTTTTTATTAGATTTGTATTTTAAATGTCTCTCTTATATTATTGATAACATATTGATATACACATTTATATGAATTCCACAGTGAATTGGTTTTAACTGTCATACTGTGTAATTTGTTGAATAAACGAAAAAAATTAAGATCCACTTCGGGTCGTTGCGCTACAGCAGTAAGTAAGTTACCGAGGTCTACGCATAAATCGCCTGGCAAGGTGAAGTGCGGTATCATTGTTCGCGTTGGAGGTCACAAATTAGCAATGTTTTTAAGTTTTGCCTGTGCCGTCAGTGGTATACATTTCTTCGGTTGTGACAGATCACTTCAACTATAAGATGAAGCATTTAAGCTGCAACTTTTAAGGTTCCGTACCTCAAAAGGAAAAAACGGAACCCTCATAGGATCACTTTGTTGTCCGTCCGTCCGTCCGTCAAGACCCTTTATCTCGGGATCGCGTGGAGGTATCGAGTTGAAATTAAAACCATATGCTCAGGTCTACAGTCCCTTGAAGTTGTGAAACAAAAACTATCTTCTTCGTACGGCGAATACACAAAGTCAAGGATTGTCAGGTGACAATTGTAAACGTGGTGAAACAGGGTCCGGGCCATAATATGTTACATCCGCTTCAGGTAAAAACAACGAAATGCTAGACTAGTTCGTTACGCAATCAATAGTTGTATCTTCACGCGCTTCGGCGGAACCTGTTTAAACAACTGTATGCAAATTTCACGATCATAGTAAACTCGATGAGATAAAGTTACATGTGATATAGTTTTTTGTATTGTATTTTAGCCATTTATTGTGTGTCTTAAATTCTGTGTTTGTTAGATATTATGTACCTAGTATCTATAGGTAGTTTGTCAGTTAGCTATTATCGAGTTCTTATACTTAATCTAGGTACTCTCTTTATATTTAAAGCTGTCTCATAAAGCACGCTAATAGTTGTATTCATACAGATCTAAATTTTTTATAATATTTTGAGCTAGTGTGAGGACTAGCTATAGCCCAATACAATAAACCCTCAAGTGGAAGCCTGTGTTCAGTATTGGAACGTTTATAAGCAGATGATAACTTGATAAATTAAAATATCGTTCCAGATCTTCATGTCACACTTTTCATGTAAATGTAGCTAAGATCCATCAGTTAAAATCCAATGCTATTTAGTATGTGATCTAACATAATAGTGTGTTGCATACTTCAGACAACCAAACGGCGTCATCAGAAGGGATCTCACCTTGCCGATATAATTTGTCAACTAAAACACTTACGTATCCAAACCGGTCCTTGCACAGCTGCCCCAGCAGGTGCAGGAAGCCGACCGCCGTGAATCACGAGCTCCACATGAGCACTTCATCGACGAACTGCACGTTGAGCACGAAGACGTAGTGTGAGACAGATCAAGTTACACTAAAACACTCACGTATTCAAACCGGCCCCTGCACAGGTGCCCCAGCAGGTGCAGGAAGCCGACCGCCGTGAACCACGAGCTCCACATGAGCACCTCGTCCACGAACTGCACATTGAGCACGAAGACGTAGTGTGTGACAGATCAAGTTACACTAAAACACTCACGTATTCAAACCTGTCCTTGCACAGCTGCCCCAGCAGGTGCAGGAAGCCAACCGCCGTAAACCACGAGCTCCACATGAGCACCTCGTCCACGAACTGCACGTTGAGCACGCCGAACACGAAGATGAACTTGTAGAAGACGTAGTTCCAGAACTTGTCGCGGACGCGCGCCGCCTCGGCGACTCGGAGGCGCCCGAACACGAGGCGCTGGACGCCCCAGCCGAGCAGCGCGAGCAGGCAGTATGACATGTTAATTACGGTCTGAAACAAATGACAGTCAAAGTTAGAACCACATCGCACAGTCAACATAGGTAGGTAGAGTCAAGAGGGTAAGGTGTTCAAAATGATGAACAGTATCTCATAATAATACCATCTTACACGGTTAGCTACTTCGGCTGCAAATGTATGAAATGGCCAGAATGGCAGACTGTATAGAGACCTAGGCTGTGATATAGATTTACTAACTAGTGAGAGCCAAATACAGTTTTCAATTTCTCGAAGGGTGAACCCCTCCCAAGCTACACATTGATGAAGGTGCAGGGGTGAGATTGTTTTACTGATAACAACTTAAACAACCATTGACGGGGAAACATGTAGACATGGAAAAGTATCAATAAAACGTAGGCATGTAAAGGTCACAGGTAATTGTTATGATTCAGACTATAGTAAAACCTATAATTCCCACGTTTGATGGTGTGATTTCTTATTCTTGTCTTGTCACTATCACTCATCAAGTTGAATAAGAAAACGAGGCAAGAATGCAAGGCAAACAAATTGGACAACTAAAGGGCAGAAATAAAATTATTTTATTGTGTGTTGTGTTTGTGTTGTGTGTTGTGCTAGGAAAACTAAAAATAAAAAACCCAGTTTGATCCGGTCTCAGGCACTATAGCTTGGTTGGTCACTTTAACTTTAGGAACATGATAATTATTTCAGTTTTAAACAAAGTTTAAACGAATAAGGGCGAGTTGCACCAAACCGTCTGTCAACGGTTCAGCGTTCGGTAAATTTTATTGTATGCAAAGTTTCTTATAGCACAGATTATAGAATCTCATAGTAAACTGATGAGTGACGTTGATCAGTCTGTCAAGTGTGTGTGGTGCACATGATTGGCACGAGAGTATCTCGCCGCGACATAGACTACCTGTCCCTCTTTAATTCATACAGTTAGTAAAATACGGGTAGTTTATCTCGCGGCGAGATACTGTCGCGCCAATCATGTGCTCGGCCTACTGGCCCTAAGTAATGTGAAAGGGCTCTCGACTCTCAAACGAGCCCACGATGAGTTAATTCACAATTGAAAAGTGAGAGTTATTACGAAAGAGTATATAATTTGGTTATTACGTTGGCTCTATCACCGCATAAGCATGATGTTTATTTATTTGACTTGCAACTATGTATTAGGTAATATTACTTATTCTGTGTCTATAAAGTTCCTATATTATGTGTCTGTCTGTGTCTACTGCTAAAAGTAAAGCTCACGGCGAAAGCACGATCGCACAACTGAACACGGCTCGGAGCTGGAGCTTTATGATGACAATCATGCACTTACACGTTTATTAGTATGTAGGAACACTAAGGTACAGTCCATGACCTTCGGATTTTAGAAAGATACAACGGGTATCGGCGGTAACACGCGAAGGTGATACTGCTGTTCTGCTTTCTTATTAACTCAAGTCAAGTTAAGGATACCTATTGTCTCAATGTAAAATAAGCTTTAATTTAATGACGTTATGCTTAATATTCGGTTGATGACTATATTGCGATTTGACTTTTTGTCATAATCGAAATAAAATAGAACCAGAATTTGAAATTCGTCCGGAGGTAATTTGAAAACAGAACGTCACACCGTCATTTACTACTTCTGGCGGAAATTATATAGAGCTGTTAATACCAGTCACATATTTCAATTCATATGGTAAAAGGGATGTAAAACATTTTTGTGAAAATATCATATTTTTAATATTTGTGATAGCAGATAACCAATGTTTACCTGTAAAGATACATTCAGTTCTCTACTAATAAGTGAAAAATCCATGTAAATATTGATTTATCTCTAACTGTATAAAATGTGATAATAATATGAGTCGTCTACATTGCTCTTCAGTGTATTACCGTTATGAGGCCAAAGTACAATTTAAATAGCTCCTCAATCTTAAGTGACAGTCTGTAAAAGTGTCTGTCCTGACTGACCTGACTGGCCAGTAACAAAGTGTGGCACTGGCAGCGCCTCTATGTAACATGTTTTTTGACGTTTATGGTACAGGAATAGAATAAGCATCTGAAATGTGGTGTTTAAGTCGAATGTGAGTGAAAGGAGAGTTATTCTGAACACTATTGAAAATAGACGCGGAAAAATTGGACACTTAATACGAAACGACCATTTCTTTAAAACTATCCTGGAGCGGCGGATAGGTATAAAAAAACCGGCAAAGTGCGAGTCGGACTCGCGCACCGAGGGTTCCGTGCTTTTTAGTATTTGTTGTTATAGTGGCAACAGAAATACATCATCTGTGAAAATTTCAACTGTCTAGCTATTACGGTTCATGAGATACAGCCTGGTGACAGACAGACAGACGAACAGACGGACAGCGAAGTCTTAGTAATAGGGTCCCGTTTTTACCCTTTGGGTACGGAACCCTAAAAACGAGCAAGAGAGTAGAAAAAAACCCAGACGCACTTATTTAGATCAAGTGAAAGAAAAAGTAGGGGTCGTTTCGTAACAAAAAGACAAACTGACGCTAATAACAATAAATGATTTGTATTTGTAAGATAGGAACCGCTGGAAGATACTCTACCGACACGACAATAACTCTAAAGCGGCCCACTGACTATTAGTCCGCCGGACGATATCGGCCTGTCAGTTAGAACAAAAAATTGACAGTTCCGTAACAACTGTCAGACCGATATCGTCCGGCGGACTAATAGTCATAAGCATAAATTTTAGGTCTGTGAGTCTGAGGGCCCCTTTGAGTTTAGGATGATGATGACATGTAAGGTAGCGCTCCCACACTCTGTCGCTTGCGTATTAGCAATGCAATTAGTTAAGGGGCCCACTGACTCAGTTTTTCGGACGATATCGGCCTGTCAGTTGTTCAAAACTGTCAAATTTTTGTTCTAACTGACAGGCCGATATCGTCCGGCAGACTGGTAGTCAGTGGGCCCCTTTAGACGGATTATTACTGTTACGTATCCGTATTACGTATAATAATGATAGAAAGATACAAGTTATAAAGAAAACTATTAGAGTAGCTAGTGTTTATCCTTCATGTTTTCTGTACCATAATTTAAAACTAATACGGGACTTAATCGCGTACTAACTTACGTTTATTTGTGGCCTGACGTTTCGAACGTGACACGTGACGTTACGTTCGAAACGTCAGGCCACAAATAAACGTAAGTTTGTACGCGATTAAGTCCCGTATTAGTTTTAAATTATGAGTGAAAATCGTGTTAGTTTAAATCAGTATATTTAATTTTCTGTACCAGTTTTAATTGTCAACTTCGTTTCAAGTCATACTTATAAGAATAAGAATAATTTATTGATAAATCCTTATTGCTAATGGTTACATTATGCGTGCACTTTTATTTATAGTAATAAAAACTTAAAATACATTGTATGTAAACATTGCAGTATGCTCTGCCAATATATTTCGACAAAGACGATAGTGTGGTGGTGTATTATTAGATGGGAAACAGATCAACATATCTAAACATATCTTGATATTGACACCTTCTTCCTTCCTAACAAACTGTAGAATGAACTGTCGCCCGCGGTACTCCCATCTTAAAGGCCGGCAACGCACTTGCAACCTCTCTGGTGTTATAGGTGTCCATGGGCGACGGTAATCACTTACCATCAGGCGATTCCTCTGCTTGTTTGCCTTCTATATCATAAAAAAAGTTCGACTTCACATATTACATAGGGACCGTGCGCGTTGGAGGGTCTGCCATCTTGTGGCCTGAATCGGAACCATAAACATGTACATTGGCACTTCACGCCAAAGCACCGCCAAAGCAAGTGCTGCCATCTTGTGGGCTACTTTGGAAGCATAAACTACACATTTACGCCTCGCGCCAAAAATCTGACGTCAAAAATGAAGATTTATAAAAATACGATAAAATGTATTTAAGTATGGATAAATGATTTTTTTTATTTGCATTAATTATTTTTATTATTTTGACCCATGTTCTTTCACTGATATGCGTTAAAATTGTTAAATAACAAACAAAACCGTCAACGCCCTCTATACGAAAATAGGCCAAAGGGCCAAAGGTAGTAGCGCCATCTGATCGAGAATCAAATTTTCGTGATTTTCGAGGCACGTTTTTTCCTTAGACTGTATCCATCTATTACGGAGTTATATCTATCTTTGACCTAGGTAAAAGAAATCCGTTGGGTGTCATATGTAATGTCTACTATTTTCATGCAACACACCAACTTTATCTAAAAACTACGCAGTATTAACAATATTACGTGTCCTAGCTTCTATTCTTATCGTTGTTGTGTGCCAATTTATAGTTGACGATAAATACGCATGATCGCTTGTTTTGTAATTTTCATGAAAAAGCACAATATTCAGGCTCGTGTGTGATTCGAACTAGCAACCAGTGCCTGATAAAACCAGCGCGGGGCCTGTAGCATATTCTATCGGGCCCATGGATTGTTTTAATTTTCACTAGACTTATATTGATCGGAATATAGACCGTGATTACCGTTTGTGTTGTTTGCTATCTTCATTGCAGTCACCCGTGAACATGATGCATCTAACTGCGTCGAAATATCGGGAGCTCATAAATAATACAAAAGGTAATCACGGTCTATATCCCGGTCAATATAAGTCTAGTGAAACTAACCGTGTTTTTTTTATTTTATTATAAACTGATCGGCGATTGGCCCTAGTCACACCTGCGGGCTTAGCATGGTAGCGTGACAAGGCCGTGATAGGGCGAAATCGTGATAGTTATCCACATCTGACAGCGGTAGATGACAGAATGACAGCGGTAGATGGTAGCGTGACGGCCGTGATAACGCGAAATCGTGATAGTTATCCATATCTGACAGCGGTAGATGACAGAATGACAGCGGTAGATGACAGAATGACAGCGGTAGATGACAGAAGCTTGACAGACGACAATTTGCATAACATAGTCGTTGGATAATTTGACACATTGTCCCATTTTGACAGTTCAACTTCGTTAATGCTATCCAAGTGCTTCTTAGGTGACGATAAGTCTTGTCGTGGGTGCAAAAAGCTTGAGAAAAAACCTATTTTAAGGTGTAAATTACCAGTACGTACTCGTTTTTCAATAATTTTATTGAGTTACTAGTTAAAACGTTCCGCTGCATATATATAATATTGTCAATATTTAGGGATGGCGAGATTTTTTTTCTTCCGGTTCGCGGCTGCTGCGGAGGAAAAAGAAAGAAGAAGAATTCAGCGCCGAACTCTAAGGGATGCTGCAAACCCCTTTGATATGCCGGACAAAGAGTTCCGGCAAATATACAGAGTTCAAAAGGAGTTAGTATTATATTTATGTGGGGAACTAAACGCCGACCTCCAGCCTCGCAAGGGTGATGGATTGCCAACTCACCTTAAGGTAAAGCTATAACATTGCAGTGTTCCTCATATAGGTAGTAAATAGGTATTCTATGTAAAACAGACTTCTCACACAACTGCCAACTATAACATTTAGGACCATGCTACTAAATTCTACTAGGTATCTAATATTAAAAATCCAAAAGTTTGTATGTTAAGATATCGCACAATCACACAAAATCAGCTGATACAAATTTGGGTGAAATTGTTGTTTATAACAGAGGTTAGGTACATAATCTACTTTTTACCCTAAACTTTATTTCTTAAAGGGGGAAATGTACTTAAAAAATTAAGCAATTTACATCTACCTAAGTATTTGTTTTAGGTTCTAACAGCATTACATCTTCTGGCTGATGGAAGTTACCAACGTGGGACTGGTCAGGACCATGGTTTATCCATTGGTCAGACAACTGTAAGCCGGTATCTTGATCAATTTGTAGATGCTGTGAACAGAAGGTATGTTGTATGTTGAGTACTGAACTACTAGACATAAAAAACTGTGATGGTCCACAAGTGCTATCTTGGTAGTTTTTACTTCTTTGTAGTGTGGCTGTATTGCGCAATGAGATAGGTATTGTGTGATAGTTATGTTCATGTTCAAGTAGTTACATAATGTTGTTCTAAAATGTGCTACTTTTTACAGACTTAAAGACCAATGGATAATTTTTCCTGGAAATGAACAGTCCCGTCGGTCAGTTGCCACAGGATTTGAGGATGCATATGGTCTGCCAAATATCTTGGGTGCAGTAGACTGCACCCAAGTGAAAATATTTCCGCCACCTCTGCCACATGGAGTGCAATACCTAAATCGTAAAGGCGTTCATGCCCTTAATGTACAGCTGGTAAGTACAGTTACAAATTACAATATTAATCAGAAACCTCATCACGGGCAACAATATATGTTTATGTATATAAAAGAGAATTTAGTATAAAGGCGGATTGTCAAAGTAAATTTTTGTAGCCAAAGCAAATTTACTGCCATCTTTCGACACATGATTAAAACTTTTAGAACGCTATTTGGCTTAGATCCTTGTTCTTTCACTGATATGTGTTAAAGTTGTTAAATGTCAAAAAGTGGCGCCACCTACAAGAGCATAGGCCAAAGGTATGGCGACATCGCTCGAAAAAACAATACGCCTATATTTTAAATTCTTTTTGTGTAAGTATATTATAATTAAATAAGTTTTTGGAAAAATTTCATTTTTGGTACAAGCTTTTATCACTGTACTTTCCTTTCCACATGCAACTAATACTTATCGAGACAATTCTAAAAACCCCAAACACAATTAGGTTGCGTTATTTTATCACAGAGTTCCTATGACCACAGTCTGTCTCCATCATCAGATCAGCTCGATGGTACCATAATATTGTATCGTCACACACATGTGTATGCAAATTTTCAGCTTCATCGGAAACCAGGAAGTGGGTCAAATTTAACTTGCAAGATTTGACCCTTACAAACATAGTTACACATTACATACATACTTACTTACATAGGTACATTGCTAAAGGCTTGTAAAAAAGAAATGTACCTAAACACTATAGAACAATCTTACACAAATCGACCAAGATCATGATGTAATCTAGGTTGATCATAATAATTCATTAAAATAATAAATATCTATAGTTGGTCAAATCAAATTGTCAATAAATAAGAACAAAAAAACTATACTCATCCTTTTCTTTTTACTAGTGTAAGACAACGATAGTATGATTTTCTCTGTCTATGTTTGAAATGAGACAGCCTTTTGATAAACTATATGTGTGTCACTATGTACTACTTGGGTGTCACAAATTCTCAATTAAGAAATAAAATAAAAACCGGCCAAGTGCGAGTCGGACTCGCGCACCGAGGGTTCCGTACTTTTTAGTATTTGTTGTTATAGCGGCAACAGAAATACATCATCTGTGAAATCTAGCTATCGCGGTTCATAAGAACAGCCTGGTGACAGACAGACAGACAGACAACGGAGTCTTAGTAATAGGGTCCCGTTTTTACCCTTTGGGTACGGAACCCTAAAAATCATACCTCATATTTTTCAGATTGCAGATGTCAACTGCAAAATCTTGGCAGTGAACGCGAGGTTTCCTGGCCGTGTGCATGACTCGTTCATATTTAACAATTCGTCCATTAAGGATGAATTAAGAAGATTGTACAACGGTCACATTGGGGAATATTTCCTTCTAGGTAAGCAGAAAGTTATGTGTGTATCTATACTTAGATCATGACTTGGTTAATATACTTACCTATTATAAACTTCATAAAGCATTAGGAAGAGGGATGTTTCGTAAATTATTCACATGCTTAAGAGGAAAGGGGACGGTCGTTTCTCCATACAATCGTAGCCCCCATTTTCCTCTCTGGATATCGACATAATGGAAAATATTGTTACTGAATTGGATTGGATATTACATTAACCATAGCTATGCCCCTACGTTTGATTTTATAATTTTTTTGATTATGGTAAAAATTAGAAGCGAAAAACAGATTTTATAATCTGTTCTAAAGGAGGGTGCTGAGCTTAGTCATAACAACACAAATAGTCACAAAAAAGGCAGGCACATAACGGGTTGGAATAGATATGTACGCGATGCTCACCGCGAGGCTCGGTTTTGGTACTTATGGTGGATATCGTACGGTAAACCAGCTTATGGGTATGTTTATGATAAGATGCACGAGTCGAGAAAGGTATTTAAATCAAGGCTTAAATTCTGCCAAGAGCAAGAACACGATATTAAAATGGACATCTTAGCTAAAAATCATGCTAATAGGGATTTAGGGATTAATAGGGATTAGGAATTAGATAATAGGGATTAAATTCAATATTAAGTCGAGTCTTCCGGTGAGCGTGGCTGGCATACACGAGTTGGCCGGTATTGCTAACGCTTTTAAAGACCATTTTACTGTTACCTCACCGCTACCCCAGTCAACGGAGACGCTCGAGACGGAGGACCAAGTGGTGACTCCCAGTATAAGATTCTCAGCGAAACAAGTGACCGCTAAGATTAAAAACATGGTTAAGGGGAAATCTCCAGGCCATGATGGCCTCAGTGTCGAGCATCTCAGGTACGCTGGAAGTCACCTGCCTAGAATTCTATCTCTTTTCTTTAATATGTGTATTGGCCACAGTTACTTGCCGGAGGATTTAATGCATACTGTTGTAGTTCCTATTGTAAAGAATAGAACGGGAGACGCTTCTGACATATCCAATTACAGGCCCATATCGCTTGCCACGATTGTGGTTAAGGTGCTGGTTGGTTTGCTTGACGACGTGCTGGGAAAACACTTGAACATTCATGACGCTCAGTTTGGCTTTAGGCCGGGCTTATCTACTGAAAGCGCAGTGTTATGTCTCAAGCAGACTGTCCAGTACTACACCACTCGCAAGACGCCAGTCTTCGCCTGCTTCTTGGATCTGTCAAAGGCTTTTGACATGGTGGCATATGACAAGCTATGGCATAAGTTAAGAGACCATACCAGCGTACCTCGGGAGGTCACGGCTTTATTTAAGTATTGGTACGGCCACCAGTCGAATACTGTAAAATGGGCCGGCGTGCACTCTGAAGTGTATAGGATGAACTGCGGGGTGAGGCAAGGGGGGTTGAGCTCACCTAAGCTGTTCAATCTATACATGAACGAGTTAATCGAGGAGCTCAGCAGTACCTATGTCGGATGTCACGTGGATGGGGTGTGTGTTAATAACCTCAGCTACGCGGATGATATGGTGCTGTTGAGCCCCTCGGTTGGTGCACTACAGCAATTGGTGAAGATATGTGAATCATATGCAGTTGCCCATGGGCTAAGGTACAATACTTCGAAAAGCGAGGTAATGCAATTTAAAGCTGGGTCAAAATCATACAAAATGACACCTGTTGCCCTTTGTGGTACCGCTTTAAAAGTTGTACAGAAGTTCAAGTACCTTGGCCACTGGGTAACAGAAAACATGTCAGATAATGATGATATAGAGAGGGAGCGTAGGGCGTTGTGTGTTCGTAGTAACATGCTGGCCCGCAGATTTGCTCGTTGTAGTAATGAAGTGAAGCTAACGCTTTTTAAAGCATACTGTCAAACATTCTACACCTGCAATCTGTGGGTCAGTTTTACGCAGCGGGCATACAACGCCCTGCGCGTGCAATACAATAACGCGTTTAGAGTGCTGTTTGGGCTGCCGCGTTACTGCAGCGCGTCAACTATGTTTGCCGAGGCGCACACTGATAGTTTCGACGCAATAGTTAGAAAACGGTGTGCGTCATTAATCAACCGTCTTCGCCACAGCCCAAACTGTATTCTAAACGTGCTGGCGCAGCGCTGGGACTCGCCTTTGTGCGCGCGCTGGGTGCGGCTGCACGCGCCGCCGCAGGCCGCACCACGCCGTTTTTAATTTAAGTAGCTTATATGTTTGTTTTTATTTTATTTTATTTTTATCACTAACATAGATTTATAAGTTTTGCTGTGCCTTGTACTAACAATAATATGGATTTTTTTATTCGAAATAAAAATATTGAATTGAATTGAATAATAAAAATTAAATGCTCCTAACTCTTAGGGGCATGACTCTGCAGCGGCGCCACCATAATGAATATCAATGGGTTATATGGTGAAATGATGTACCTAAAAGGTACACCATGTACAGTCGCCATCAGATATATCGGAGCGGCCGAGGTGCTCAAAAATATCTGAACACGCACTCTAACGCCTTGACAATAGAAGCGTGTTCAGATATTTTTGAGCACCTCGGCCGCTCCGATATATCTGATGGTGACTGTACCTAGAATGTTCATGGCTGTACCTGTGATATGGAACAAAATAATGGGCATTTAGTACTCATAGTTAGAAATGATATTAGCTATTTTTTTCTTATGTAAATTTATGTACTAATGCTGTTTATTACGTACCTATTGAAAAACATAATGTTTTTTTATTAATTTGTGATTTTATTTACTTTATTTAGTTCCTAACCTTACCGCGGGAGCGCGGGAAGAATTTCTATCTCCCTCTCGCTCATACCGTTTAGTTAGGTTAGGAACTAAAGAAAGTAAATAAAATCACAAATTAATGAAAAACATTTTTTTTCAATAGGTACGTAATAAACAGCATTAGTACATAAATTTACATAAGAAAAAAAAATAGCTAATATCATTTCTAACTATGAGTACTAAGTGGCGCCGCTGGAGAGTATGCTCCCGATCATATTCCGAGAGGAAAATGAGGACTACGTTTCTCCACTTTCGTCTTAACTATTGTGTAACCAAATCATTTTAATTTCAGGTGACTCGGGGTATGCTCTCGAACCATGGCTCATGACGCCAGTGCTGAACCCTGCCCCGGGAAGCCCAGAAGCAAGGTACACGGCCTGGCACTGTCGTGTGCGCAACACAATTGAGCGTACCAATGGGTACCTCAAAAACGTATTCCGGTGCCTGGGCCACGACCGCGTCTTACACTACAGCCCGGCGAAGGCATCGTCGATGATAAATGCATGTTGCGTATTATACAACATAATGCAACATTATAGGTAAGTGTGCTTAACATTGCAGATTGTTTTAATAATCTTTCCCTATATAAGCGTGTTGTTAAAATAATTAAATGAAGATAAGGGCAAATAGAATCCCATCAAAAACATTCTTTATATAGGTATGAATAAAATGTAAATGATGAGCGCTATGCAATTGAAATTTTTTATGCTTAAAAAATAAGTCTACTATTGACATCATATCCCGGAAATTTTGTTTATATGGTAATCCAGACCCAAGTTATGAGGGTTCAAAAAAACGACGAAGCGCTTCGTGAGAAAGGTACGAGTAGGTAGTGCCCTTGCGCTTCGCTTTGCTCGCCTTGGCGAGATTATGGAATAAATTTTATTGTTCGGTGATTGATGAAGAAAGTTCCACTTTTTTAGTCTTAGTCATGAATGATTAACATCTTCAGATTTCTTCTTTAAATGCTAATATACTTAGGTACCGATTTTCTCCCTTTTCTTGCAGAAATCTTCCGGAGGGAATCGTAAGAGAAATTGAAGAAGGGGCTCCTCAAGAACTTCCTCATCGTCATGCGCAAAACGGGCTCTTATTAAGAGTGGCGCAGGAAAAGCGTGCGCGGCTAATAAATACATATTTTGCTTATTACTATGTTTTATTATGATACAAATACCTACATAGTATGTCTTGCTATACCCAAGCAGAGACTAGTAAATATTATAGTTTCGAACGGCAAATTTGAGTGCCCTTTGGACACATTTTTGAGTGCATTAAAAATCTTGTTGTGTGACTAATGTCAGTGACCTCTTCCAGACAGCTAAATTAAATCAACAAAATACTTCTTTACTCAAATTTGTGCTCAAAGAAATTAACCTCTAGCCGCCCACACATCAAAACTTGCCAAGAAAAAAGGAACTTTGATTTGTCAAAATAAAGATTCAAATGAGAATAGAATGAGAGACCTTTTTTTAGGCCTTTAGGCACCTAGAGGTTAAGGAGAGAAATAGCTATTTACGATACTAGTGCGGAAAAGAGGAAACCCGAAACGAGTGGCGATAAATTAAAACACGACCGCAGGGAGTGTTTTAAATCGACACGAGTTGCGAATTACGGAGACCGGGACAGGGAGACCGCTTTTTACTTTGCGGACCTGGCGGCCAAAAGGTTAAACGTCTTCCTCTTCTATTATAGTAGTATCATCCAAGATCTCCGTCTCCTCCAAGTTTTCTAAGTTCTCCAATGTGTTAATACTGAAACAAAACCAAATGGAATTATAATAATAATTAAGAAGTGGTTCCTTTATTCAAGGTATGAGATATGAACTAGAGTCGGACCAAGTCTGCAACAATTTTGATAGTAAGTACATGCAGTGCGTGTTATTTTAAACGTAAAACTTCTATGAAATTATGACGTATAAATAACACTTGCATTGCGTGTGCTATCAAAATCGTTGCAGACTTGTCTTGATCAGACTCTAGTGTGATTACTTTTAAAGCCACATCCATCTATGTAAGTAAGTTGGGTCTCTCTGACAAATACTCAAAAATTATCAAATGATGGTAAACGAGCAAGATCTTGCTCCTAGGCAAGGTCAGACGATGGGCTTTTAATTAGTTAGGTACTTCTTAGTACAATATATATTACGTTTATTTGTTAGTTGATATCAGTATTAAAAATCTTACCTCTTCGCCATCATGTCGTTCCTCTCCTTTAAAATTCTTAATTTTTTGTTTTGAGTTTCGTTTAATTGTTTTAGCTCGTTTAGGATGTCCTGTGAACATAAAATATGTTATAGCATGCTGAAACTAAGTGATATTACAGATAACATAGTAAATAGCGCTATCTACAACAATGGGGATTGTCTGTTGTAAGTACATAAAGACTTATTTACTTGTCCCATACTAAAGTTACATCAAAAACCCTTCATATGCAACCCATCATATGTTTTCTTCGCATACAGAGTTAATGCGGAAAAACAGATTACAAATTAAACGTACACATTTAGACGGTTTTAACAGCCTTATAATCCTTATATCTTTCAGCAGCGCCATCTATTTCAGTTATCATAACTCACACAAAATATAACTATAATAAATTGGCAAATTGTATGTACATATTATAATTGATTTGACTATAATGGTACTACCAAACACTGATATACACCACACACGAATGAGAAGCTATTTGGTTACTTAAATAGGATTAAATAAGTCTAGTGTTATGAAATAGATTAGTATTTTTAATAATAAAATTACCGTATATTTCCAGCCTTTCTATAAAATGCATGTTAGAGTCTGTGCGGAAAGAGAAGAGTCGTAGAATGTATGGGCTCCCTTACATTCCACGACTTCTCTTTCCGCACAGACGCTATTTATTAAGTTTCATAAAAATCATAAATTCATAACCCTCTTATCGGTCGTTAGTGGCGGTTGTGTTATTTCATTTAAGGGTCTCCGGCAAGCTCGGTTCTCCATACAAACGTAGTTCCGCTCTAATTTTAAAACGACTAGCTAGATTGCTCTGAATCTTTGTACTTAAAATAGAATAAGGTATATCTATGTCTGTAATTCGTTTATGTAGCTTCAGATACCATAGTTAAAAAAATACAGCGAATTTAAGTTTTTCATACAAAACTTGTTTTTGCTCTATTTCGTTTGTTTTTTTAAACTGGAGCTATATAAACTTATTTCAGACCTATAGATATACCTCATGTCATTATATGTGCAAAGTTTCATTAAAATCGAATACGTAGTTTTAAAATGAGAGCGGAACTACGTTTGTATGGGAAGGTGCAAATCGGCCGAGCTTGCTGGTACTGTACGATACGAGCAATCCCGAAATGTAGATTTCGGGATTGCTCGTATATTTATAGAAATGACAAAACATATAAATAAGGTTAGATGGGGTAAGCGAAATATCGTGGCAAGAGTAACATTCGTAGGGAATGGTATCTAAGTGATTTATGGAGCTTACAGGGATATGTATGCATATGTATTCTTACTGCCAAGTTTGCAAAAGTTAGCTAAGGTGGTCAGAGTCTACTGTTTTCTTATACAGAAAAATAAACAATGTTTCTCTAACCCAACCCGACCTTAAGAGGCCGGTGTCGATTTTAGTCGCAAAAATGTAAAATTGATAGATTTAGTCGGTGAAATTGTACACCTTTTGATACCTAATTGAAATAACAAGTACTGGTTTCTATTAGCACGTCTTCTTATCCTACCTTTTATCAGATAAATTTTTTGAAAACAGACTCACAAAATTAGTAATGTTTGCTTTTCTGATGGACGTTTAGGTAAACGCGCGTAAAGCATTGAATTTGTCGCTCTTATTTGTAAATTTCGTAAAGTTTGGACTGCTAAACATGGTAATTTTGTATTACACATATTCTGTACTTGACGTTTATCAGACTACATTTTTATTATTATGACTTTGAAGTAGTGTAAATGAAAGTTAGACGAAATCAATTTTCTCCAGAAATTACTTCAAAACAAGTGACAATATCTCTGACAATCCACTTAATTTCAACGTAATTTTGATACTTAAATCATCTACAACATCTGCTGAAACTATTTTTATACATCAATTTGTATAATTTACCACCATAATTTTTTAAGATTTTTTAAAAACTGCCTCTTCTTTTCATATTTTACCGGTGACGCACGCTCGCGACCTCATTATTAAAAGGCAAGATGAGAAGACGTGGTAATAGAAACCAATACTTGTTATTTAGATATTACGTAACAAAACGTGTATAATTTCAACGACTAAATCTATCAATTTTACTTTTTTGCTCCAAAATCGACTACGGCCTCTTAAAGCATAGAATGATTAGTTTATAATAATTAAATTAATTACTCTTAAAATATTATTATGCTCATGCTGCAGATGGTTAAATTGAGCTGTTGAAGGTGTCGGTTCCGTCGTGCGGTTGCGGGGCGGACGGGCGGGCTGTGTGGGTTGTTGTGCACGTGCAGGTCGCAGTAGCGTGGGGTAGGGATGTACAACTGCGGGGCGCGGATCCACATAGATGGAGCTGTGCATTTGACGTGCGGGTGCGGGCAGGTGCGGGGGACGAGCATAGGGGGCGGTAAGAGAGAGACGTTCGGGTAGTCCAGGACTTGAGGGGAGTACAGATAGCGTGGAGCGTGCGCGTGCAGGGCTGGCAGAAGGAAACGAGAACAAATGAGAGGCAGAGAAGTGGGGTTGTTCGCTGAGAATGGGCGCAGTAACGGTGGCGGGGGTTGGAACAACAAGGAAATTTTCAGAAGTCAGTTCAGCAGAAAACGTGCTGCTAGCCACACTGTTCCCAGCACCCGAAAACTCAGCGTAGTCTTCAATCTGAGGCAATCAGCACATGCAAGTTTAAAATATTTGATATGAGAAAGAAAACAAGCAAAACGTAAAAACTTTTACCCGACTACGGTTTCGTTTTTCTATACTTATAATAAAGCGGAAGAGGGTCGAAAGTCTGTACATGGAAGATATTCGAAAAAAAATTGGCTGGGGATACTTAGAATCGATAACAGAACACATTCCAACAGTTTTTAGAATTTTTGTCTGTTTATCTGTTTGTCTGTTTATCTGTTTGTCTGTTTATTTGACCGCGCTACAAATGAAAACGGCTGAACGGATTTTGATGCAAACTTTACTAATCTGTCGAAAAAATCCACGGCCAGGTTATAGGCTATAAAAATTTGAGAAATTTTACCCCTAAGGGGGTTAAAAAGGGGGATGAAAGTTTGTATGGAGTTCAAGATTTATTTTAAGCTAGCAATTTGAAACTTCGTAAGAAGATATATTATTGAAATACAAGAAAACTAATTTCAGCGTTTTTGAAAATTCATCCCATAAGGAGGTGAAATAGAGGTTGAAAGTTTGTATGGAGTTCAATTTTTTTTTTGAGTGCGTTACTTGAAACTTTGTATAATGGGCATATTATTATAATACAGGAAAAGTAATTTTAGCGTTTTCAAGAATTCGTCACCTAACAGGGTTAAAAGGGGGTTGAAAGTTTGAATCCATTACAAATGCTTTGAAACTTCTTAGAAATGTATGATAGACGATTACAAAAAAACTAATTTTGACGTTTTTGGAAATTTAACCCCTCAGGGGGTTGAAAGGGGGATGAAAGTTTGTCTTGGGGTGCAAATTTTATTTTAAGTCAGGAACTTAAAACTTTGCAAAACGTTAATTATATTAAAAAGCAAGAAATTTTTTTTCAGCGTTTTTAAAAATTCATCCCCCATGGAAAAAGGGGTTAAAAACTTTATCTTGATAACTATATCATTTTAGCTACTAGGCCAAGTTAGGTATCGTTTTTGTATAAATCGGGTATGCCGAATTCATTTATGATATCAAAATGACACCATTCCCGAGTGAAAACACAAAAAAAATGAAAAAAACTTTTTTTACTTTCTCTTTACGCTTAAACCGCTAAACCGATTTAGATAAAATTTGGTATAGAGATAGTTTGAGTCCCGTGGAAGAACATAGGGTAGTTTTTATCCAAAAAATGGAGACTGCGTTTGCATGGAGAAGCGGCCGTGCCCTTTCCTCTTAATAATGGTCACGAATTTTTCAGTAAATGTCAAACGATTTGGGACTTATACGCGTTACCATGCCTTCCCGAAAAAAATCGAATCTTTCGCGAAAGTCTCGCAATGCATTGCGGCCACAAGGGGCACGGTCTCAGGAGTCTAAGAAAAACCACGGTGCAGTGTTGGCCGTAATTGTTAATTTTAATTAACCATTGATCAATTTTATTAACCATTAGTTCCGCCATTAACCAATTGCATTAAAGTTAATTCGGATTAAAGTTAATTCGGATTAAATTTTTGAGACGTTAATGGCCATTGAAGTTAATTCGGATTAACTTTAATTCGGATTAACTTCAATGGGCATGAAAGTCAAATAATTAATTAGAATTACTCTCAATTTGGATTAACGTCTAATAAAATTACATTCGTGATATTTTAAAATGAGAGAGCAAAATGACCCTGACTGAACCCTGGCAGTAGTAGCAGTACCTACCTACTACCTAGTAGAATTCTGGTTTGGTGCAACACAGACATACGCGGTTTTGGTCATTTAAATCGTCTTGATGAGCACTTCGGAGAGCCGTACCCATGATAGAGCTGATGCTGAACCCTGGCAGTACCTAATGGATCTAAGGTTTGGTGCAACATAGGCACAGGCTGTTTTAGTCATCCGACTCGTCTTGATGAGCACTTCGGAGAGCCATACCCATGATAGAGCTGATGCTGAACCCTGGCAGTACCTAATGGATCTAAGGTTTGGTGCAACATAGGCACACGCTGTTTTAGTCATCCGACTCGTCTTGATGAGCACTTAGGAGAGCAGTACCCATGATAGAGCTGATGCTGAACCCTGGCAGTACCTAATGGATCTAAGGTTTGGTGCAACATAGGCACACGCTGTTTTAGTCATCCGACTCGTCTTGATGAGCACTTATGAGAGCAGTACCCATAATGGAGCTGATGCTGAACCCTGGCAGTACCTAGCGGAACTAAGGTTTGGTGCAACGTAGGCACACGCTGTTTTAGTCATCCGACTCGTCTTGATGAGCACTTAGGAGAGCGGTACCCATGATAGAGCTGATGCTGAACCCTGGCAGTACCTAGTGGATCTAAGGTTTGGTGCAATATAGGCACACGCTGTTTTAGTCACCCGACTCGTCTTGATGAGCACTTAGGAGAGCGGTACCCATGATAGAGCTGATGCTGAACCCTGGCAGTACCTAGTGGATCTAAGGTTTGGTGCAACATAGGCACACGCTGTTTTAGTCACCCGACTCGTCTTGATGAGCACTTAGGAGAGCAGTACCCATAATGGAGCTGATGCTGAACCCTGGCAGTACCTCGCGGAACTAAGGTTTGGTGCAACATAGGCACACGCTGTTTTAGTCATCCGATTCGTCTTGATGAGCACTTAGGAGAGCAGTACCCATGATAGAGCTGATGCTGAACCCTGGCACTACCTAGTGGATCTAAGGTTTGGTGCAACATAGGCACACGCTGTTTTAGTCACCTGACTCGTCTTGATGAGCACTTAGGAGAGCAGTACCCATAATGGAGCTGATGCTGAACCCTGGCAGTACCTAGCGGAACTAAGGTTTGGTGCAACATAGGCACACGCTGTTTTAGTCATCCGACTCGTCTTGATGAGCACTTAGGAGTGCAGTACCCATGATAGAGCTGATGCTGAACCCTGGCAGTACCTAATGGATCTAAGGTTTGGTGCAACATAGGCACACGCTGTTTTAGTCACCCGACTCGTCTTGATGAGCACTTAGGAGAGCAGTACCCATAATGGAGCTGATGCTGAACCCTGGCAGTACCTCGCGGAACTAAGGTTTGGTGCAACATAGGCACACGCTGTTTTAGTCATCCGATTCGTCTTGATGAGCACTTAGGAGAGCAGTACCCATGATAGAGCTGATGCTGAACCCTGGCACTACCTAGTGGATCTAAGGTTTGGTGCAACATAGGCACACGCTGTTTTAGTCACCTGACTCGTCTTGATGAGCACTTAGGAGAGCAGTACCCATAATGGAGCTGATGCTGAACCCTGGCAGTACCTAGCGGAACTAAGGTTTGGTGCAACATAGGCACACGCTGTTTTAGTCATCCGACTCGTCTTGATGAGCACTTAGGAGTGCAGTACCCATGATAGAGCTGATGCTGAACCCTGGCAGTACCTAATGGATCTAAGGTTTGGTGCAACATAGGCACACGCTGTTTTAGTCATCCGACTCGTCTTGATGAGCACTTAGAAGAGCAGTACCCATGATAGAGCTGATGCTGAACCCTGGCAGTACCTAATGGATCTAAGGTTTGGTGCAACATAGGCACACGCTGTTTTAGTCATCCGACTCGTCTTGATGAGCACTTATGAGAGCAGTACCCATAATGGAGCTGATGCTGAACCCTGGCAGTACCTAGCGGAACTAAGGTTTGGTGCAACGTAGGCACACGCTGTTTTAGTCATCCGACTCGTCTTGATGAGCACTTAGGAGAGCAGTACCCATGATAGAGCTGATGCTGAACCCTGGCAGTACCTAGTGGATCTAAGGTTTGGTGCATCATAGGGACACGCTGTTTTAGTCACCCGACTCGTCTTGATGAGCACTTAGGAGAGCAGTACCCATAATGGAGCTGATGCTGAACCCTGGCAGTACCTAGCGGAACTAAGGTTTGGTGCAACATAGGCACACGCTGTTTAGTCATCCGACTCGTCTTGATGAGCACTTAGGAGAGCAGTACCCATGATAGAGCTGATGCTGAACCCTGGCATTACCTAGAGGATCTAAGGTTTGGTGCAACATTGGCACGCACTGTTTAGGTCGTCCGACACGTCTTGATGAGCACTTAGGAGAGCAGTACCCATGATAGAGCTGATGCTGAACCCTGGCAGTACCTAGTGGGTCTAAGGTTTGGTGCAACATAGGCACCCGCTGTTTTAGTCACCAGACTCGTCTTGATGAGCACTTAGGAGAGCGGTACCCACGATAGAGCTGATGCTGAACCCTGGCAGTACCTAGTGGATCTAAGGTTTGGTGCAACATAGGCACCCGCTGTTTTAGTCACCAGACTCGTCTTGATGAGCACTTAGGAGAGCGGTACCCACGATAGAGCTGATGCTGAACCCTGGCAGTACCTAGTGGATCTAAGGTTTGGTGCAACATAGGCACGCGCTGTTTTGGTCGTCTGACTCGTCTTGATGAGCACTTAGGAGAGCAGTACCCATGATAGAGCTGATGCTGAACCCTGGCAGTACATAGTGGAACTAAGGTTTGGTACAACATAGGCACACGCTGTTATGGTCATCTCACTCGTTCTAATGAGCACTTGGGAGCGCAATATTTGAATATTATCTTGAGATACATAACTCATAAGATAGATAACATATACTTATGGCAGTAAGCAGTAGGTCTAGGTACTTACTAGGACTTAGGTATGGTCCAATCTATTCACGCGCTGTTTTGGTTCATCCTTTTTAATTAAGTTGATGGGAATAGTAACAAAAGTGCTGCCAAATCAATGTTTTGTAAATTTTTGTATTATTCAACACTTTCAGCGCCAAGCGCCCCATTTCAATAACAAAATGAACCCGACTATCGGGTTCTTGGCACTGAAAGTGTTAACTGATCATAATTACTAATGTCATGGTCATGCAATATTATGTAAGATATGAAAGAATATGTTTGTATTTATGAACTGAATCGGAATCCTTACAGGGATAAAATAAAATAACATATTTATTTATCATTATTTATTTATTTAAGAAAATATATTACAAATTATATACCACGAATTATTTTATCAATTATAAAAATTAAGTCTTACATAATGATACAGATGTAGTGCATAATTGTTTACCATCGTATTTTCGCGGAAACGCACGAACGTGTCTTGCTATTTCAGTCAGTCTCAGTACAAAAATACTGAGGTTGACAGAAGTAGCATGACAAATACGAACGTTTCCGTGAAAATACGACGACAAACACTTATGCACTACATCTGTATCATTATGTATAAAATAAGACTTAATTTTTATAATTGTTAAAATAATTAGTGGTATATAATTTGTAATACATTTTTTTAAATAAATAAATAATGATAAATAAATATGTTATTTTAATTTATCCCTGTAAGGATTCCGATTCAGTTCATAAATACAAACATATTCTTTCATATCTTACATAATATTGCATGACCATGACATTGGTAATCATGATCAGTTAACACTTTCAGTGCCAAGAACCCGATAGTCGGGTTCATTTTGTTATTGAAATGGGGCGCTTGGCGCTGAAAGTGTTGAATAATACAAAAATTTACAAAACATTGATTAGGCAGCACTTTTGTTACTATTCCCATCAACTTAATAAAAAAAGATGAACCAAAACAGCGCGTGAATAGATTGGACCATACCTGAGTCCTAGTAAGTACCTCTAGGTACTTACTAGGACCTACTGCTTACTGCCATAAGTATATGTCATCTATCTTATGAGTATCTCAAGATAATATTCAAATATTGCGCTCCCAAGTGCTCATTAGAACGAGTGAGATGACCATAACAGCGTGTGCCTATGTTGTACCAAACCTTAGTTCCACTATGTACTGCCAGGGTTCAGCATCAGCTCTATCATGGGTACTGCTCTCCCAAGTGCTCATTAGAACGAGTGAGATGACCATAACAGCGGGTGCCTATGTTGCACCAAACCTTAGATCCACTAGGTACTGCCAGGGTTCAGCATCAGCTCTATCATGGGTACTGCTCTCCTAAGTGCTCATCAAGACGAGTCGGGTGACTAAAACAGCGTGTGCCTATGTTGCACCAAACCTTAGATCCACTAGGTACTGCCAGGGTTCAGCATCAGCTCTATCATGGGTACTGCTCTCCTAAGTGCTCATCAAGACGAGTCGGGTGACTAAAACAGCGTGTGCCTATGTTGCACCAAACCTTAGATCCACTAGGTACTGCCAGGGTTCAGCATCAGCTCTATCATGGGTACTGCTCTCCTAAGTGCTCATCAAGACGAGTCGGACGACCTAAACAGCGCGTGCCTATGTTGCACCAAACCTTAGATCCACTAGGTACTGCCAGGGTTCAGCATCAGCTCTATCATGGGTACTGCTCTCCTAAGTGCTCATCAAGACGAGTCGGATGACCTAAACAGCGCGTGCCTATGTTGCACCAAACCTTAGATCCACTAGGTACTGCCAGGGTTCAGCATCAGCTCTATCATGGGTACTGCTCTCCTAAGTGCTCATCAAGACGAGTCGGATGACCTAAACAGCGCGTGCCTATGTTGCACCAAACCTTAGATCCACTAGGTACTGCCAGGGTTCAGCATCAGCTCTATCATGGGTACTGCTCTCCTAAGAGCTCATCAAGACGAGTCGGGTGACTAAAACAGCGTGTGCCTATGTTGCACCAAACCTTAGATCCACTAGGTAGTGCCAGGGTTCAGCATCAGCTCTATCATGGGTACTGCTCTCCTAAGTGCTCATCAAGACGAGTCGGATGACTAAAACAGCGTGTGCCTATGTTGCACCAAACCTTAGTTACGCTAGGTACTGCCAGGGTTCAGCATCAGCTCCATTATGGGTACTGCTCTCCTAAGTGCTCATCAAGACGAGTCGGGTGACTAAAACAGCGTGTGCCTATGTTGCACCAAACCTTAGATCCACTAGGTACTGCCAGGGTTCAGCATCAGCTCTATCATGGGTACTGCTCTCCTAAGTGCTCATCAAGACGAGTCGGGTGACTAAAACTGCGTGTGCCTATGTTGCACCAAACCTTAGATCCACTAGGTACTGCCAGGGTTCAGCATCAGCTCTATCATGGGTACCGCTCTCCTAAGTGCTCATCAAGACGAGTCGGGTGACTAAAACAGCGTGTGCCTATGTTGCACCAAACCTTAGATCCACTAGGTACTGCCAGGGTTCAGCATCAGCTCTATCATGGGTACCGCTCTCCTAAGTGCTCATCAAGACGAGTCGGATGACTAAAACAGCGTGTGCCTATGTTGCACCAAACCTTAGATCCACTAGGTAGTGCCAGGGTTCAGCATCAGCTCTATCATGGGTACTGCTCTCCTAAGTGCTCATCAAGACGAGTCGGGTGACTAAAACAGCGTGTGCCTATGTTGCACCAAACCTTAGATCCACTAGGTACTGCCAGGGTTCAGCATCAGCTCTATCATGGGTAACGCTCTCCTAAGTGCTCATCAAGACGAGTCGGGTGACTAAAACAGCGTGTGCCTATGTTGCACCAAACCTTAGATCCACTAGGTACTGCCAGGGTTCAGCATCAGCTCTATCATGGGTACTGCTCTCCTAAGTGCTCATCAAGACGAGTCGGGTGACTAAAACAGCGTGTGCCTATGTTGCACCAAACCTTAGATCCACTAGGTACTGCCAGGGTTCAGCATCAGCTCTATCATGGGTACCGCTCTCCTAAATGCTCATCAAGACGAGTCGGGTGACTAAAACAGCGTGTGCCTATGTTGCACCAAACCTTAGATCCACTAGGTAGTGCCAGGGTTCAGCATCAGCTCTATCATGGGTACTGCTCTCCTAAGTGCTCATCAAGACGAGTCGGATGACTAAAACAGCGTGTGCCTATGTTGCACCAAACCTTAGTTCCGCTAGGTACTGCCAGGGTTCAGCATCAGCTCCATTATGGGTACTGCTCTCCTAAGTGCTCATCAAGACGATTCGGGTGACTAAAACAGCGTGTGCCTATGTTGCACCAAACCTTAGATCCACTAGGTACTGCCAGGGTTCAGCATCAGCTCTATCATGGGTACTGCTCTCCTAAGTGCTCATCAAGACGAGTCGGATGACTAAAACAGCGTGTGCCTATGTTGCACCAAACCTTAGATCCATTAGGTACTGCCTGGGTTCAGCATCAGCTCTATCATGGGTATGGCTCTCCGAAGTGCTCATCAAGACGAGTCGGATGACTAAAACAGCGTGTGCCTATGTTGCACCAAACCTTAGATCCATTAGGTACTGCCAGGGTTCAGCATCAGCTCTATCATGGGTACGGCTCTCCGAAGTGCTCATCAAGACGATTTAAATGACCAAAACCGCGTATGTCTGTGTTGCACCAAACCAGAATTCTACTAGGTAGTAGGTAGGTACTGCTACTACTGCCAGGGTTCAGTCAGGGTCATTTTGCTGTCTCATTTTAAAATATCACGAATGTAATTTTATTAGACGTTAATGCAATTGAGAGTAATTCTAATTAATTTTTTGAAACTTTAATGGCCATTGAAGTTAATCCGAATTAAAGTTAATCCGAATTAACTTCAATGGCCATTAACGTCTCAAAAATTTAATCCGAATTAACTTTAATCCGAATTAAATGGCTAATGGTTAATTTTAATTAACCTTTTTAATTGTTAATTTTTAATGGTTAATGGCATTAGCGTTCGGCCAACACTGCCACGGTGAGAGACTCAGTGGCGCTCTAGCCAGGCAGGTCGCTTCGCTTTCGGCTGAAACGGCAAGCCAGCGCGAGTCTCGATTGTGATCCCAAATACATCGTACGCAATACATATATAGGCGCAGATCCTGACGGAGTGTGGCGCCGGAGAAGCCGTGTTCATCCTGCGTATCCCCCTCCATTCCGAGCAACTTCCCGTTCCGCTTTAAGCGCCTACAGGTCCCCGTGAGCGCCTGCTTCGCTATGACTATCAACAAGTCGTAGGGGCAGACGCTACGCAGTTGCATTTCCCACTCCGAAAACAACAAAAAAAGGGGCAGACACTGCCCGCCGCCGGCGTCATGCTTAGACTGATTTCACTGGAGGACCGATTTGGATGACATGATTTTGATGGGAACACCCAAATATTCCGAAATACGTTTTTTCGATTTTTATAACCACGACTTTCATAATCCCGATTATTTATAAGTCCGAAATATCAAAATTACGATTTTTAAAAACACGATGGAATAAAATCACGAATGTGCTATTTCCGAAAACTTTAAATCCGATTGTCACTTGACAGAAAGCTTAAAGTTCCGATTTTACACTTTTCCGAAAATATTTTTTTTCCGAATTCCTAAATTCCGAAAAATCATTGTCCGATCGGAAATAAAATAATTCGGTATTCAGAAATTCGTTTTTTTAAGATTGGAAAAATGAAGTCCGTGATATTCAAATGAAGACTCACGTTTTAGTAATTATTACGGGTACCTGTCGTGCCGCGTCATGGCATTCGGCATAAAATATTTTTGGCATAAAAATTCGGCATAAATAAATTAGACAGAACTGCGAACCGGAACTGTTGCTAGAAGTGGGTTAGGTTAGGTTAGAACTGCGACCCCCAAGAAAACAAACTGTTGCTAGAAGTGGGTTAGGTTAGGTTAGAATTGCGACCCCCAAGAAAACGAACTGTTGCCAGAAAAGTGGGTTAGGTTAAGTTAGAACTGCGACCCCCAAGAAAACGAACTGTTGCCAAAAAAGTGGAAATTTAAAAATTGGGATATTTAAAATAGGAATCGGATAAGGGCAATTCCGAATTCGTGATTTTGAAAATCGTAAATGTTAAATTCGGTGTTTGCCACCATCGGAATTGTTATAGTCGAAATTATGTAGTTCGGAATTTACAAAATTCGGCTTTTTGGGTTTTCGGAAATATAAATCTTCGTGATTTTCATCATTCGTAATTATGACAGTCGGAATTTTGATGGGTCGAGCATTTAAAAATCGGAATGATAAAATTCGACATTCTAAAATTCGGAATAATATTTTTTCGGAAATATGTAGTGTACCCGATTTGGATAGGTACAGTCAAGGACGTAAAAATACAAAAATGGTACTGTATCGTTCGATATACACCTACTACTCTATGCCGTTTAAATCACGTCAAAAATTTGAATAAGGGCAACAAAAACCTTTTGGAGTGTAATTTTATTTAGTGGTAGCAAAGAGGATGTAATATTATAGAGCGGTACTGTCATAGTAAATTTTGTAACCACACTGCCATCTATCGACACACTTTAAAACTAAAAATGAAGATTTATTAAAATACGATAAAATGTATTTAAATATGGATAAACGATCTTTTTTATTTGCATTAATTATTTTTATTTTTTTGACCCATGTTCTTTCACTGATATGCGTTAAAATTGTTAAATAATAACAAACGAAACCGTTAACGCCCTCTATACGAGAGTAGGCAAAAGGTAGTAGCGACATCTGATCGAGAATCAAATTTTCGTGATTTTCGAGGCACGTTTTTTCCTTAGACTGTATCCATCTATTACGGAGTTATATCTATCTTTGGTGGTAGGTACCTAATTGTAAAATATTTTATCTGGACTACAGTCCTCTAGCGTATCCATTTGTCAACTTTACTTTAAGTTCCGTCTCCCGGGGACAGGGAGATAAATTAGGGGTGAATTAGCCGCTTACTGACACAGACCGAATTTCACGCAGGCGAAGCCGCGGGCCCAGCTAGTCTTAAATAAAGCACCTCTTTCTTTTCAAAAAAGTCAGTTAAATATTATTTTACAGTACATATGGTGCTACTTTCTCGCACTAGTGCGTAAAAGAGCACTTTTCGTGCATATGTCGAAAGTTTAAAGGGCCATATGTACAGTAAAACGTTGTACGATACACGTGCGAATAGGTAATTCGCAACTCGTGTCGATTTAAAACACTCCCTGCGGTCGTGTTTAAATTTATCGCCACTCGTTTCGAATTTCCTCTTTTCCGCACTTGTATCGTAAATAACTATTGTAGTATATGTCCAGTCGCGCTTATACACACCTCATTCACCTAAACTGATTCAGTAATTTAGACACAACAAAAACCCCATACATAGACTGCTAAAATTATAACATTCCCATCCCCATAGTCGGGTAATAATAATTCCGCTTAAACCAAACCCAAAATTAAAGATCTGAAAAAGCTAGCTCCTGCAAGGGCGTCGCCAAGGGGGAGCAGGGGGAAGCAGCTGGCCCCGCTAGAGAATAAAATTTGTATTAAATATGTATGCCCCTCCTCCCCTCCGCCATATCGGCCATCAGCTGGCGACGCCCTTGAGCTCCTGTACCATATCAATATAAAACAAAAAAAAACCGGTCAAGTGCGAGTTTGTTTAACTCGCGCACCGAGGGTTCCGTACAAACATTCAATTTTCTCATATCAATCACGAAAGACTTTTGAACAGAAGCACAATTGCAATTGCTAAGCATATTTGTGTACAGCGCCATCTATCGGTAAATTGGCTTATTTGCAAATGTTCAATTTCAGCTCTTTCATTACTTTCATATGACATGATTGGGCATTTTCCATAATTAATAAAAATAAATTTAAAAAAATACAATGTGGCTTTTGTTTATCGTTATTCATAACTATTCCAAATTTTACATCGATAGCTTATGTAGTTCTTGAGATATTTAGCAATGTGACAGACAGACGGACGGACAGAGTCACACCATAAGGGTTCCATTTGTACCTTTTTGGTATGGAACCCTAAAAATATTGGCAAAGACTGTATATATATAGTCCTCCTCATCGGTTTCGATGACGGTGACCTCAGCAATTATGGATTACCCCTATTATGGGCTCGAATGTGGCTGGCCAGGCCGACTAGGCCTAACTAATTTAATGTTAAATCAAGTGGGACAAGCTTTTAAAACTATTATTACTTATACTTACATGACTTAAATTTGCCAAGCTCATAGTGAAAACCCATAGTTATAACTCCATGCGATTATGGAAAAATTTATGTACTAACTAGACTTACTAATAGTGTTAAAACAATTTTTAAAAACTTCACTCAGCCTAACATTAACATAACAGAGTAACAAGACAATAAACTCTTCACCTTCATCAGTCTTAGTAATAGGGTCCCGTTTTTACCCTTTGGGGACGGAACCCTAATAAGAAAGTTTAGAGTACTCACTTCATACATCAGAGTCCTTATATAATAATAATAAGTTGTGTAGGAGGTATATGGTAAAACATATTACACTACATTCAAAACTGGCTTAAAACTTAATAGTTGTTAAGCTTAAACCGTATTAAAAATAAGTTTTAATAAAGCATGCATTATAAAACTTATTTTATATGGCTTATTTGTAATTGAATGAGTGAACACGCTAAGCTTACTTATTTCTCTATGGTTTAAGAAAAGTGAACTTACATCTCCAATTCGTGATTCCCCCGGACCCACTCCTTCAGAAGTATCTCTGCCAATGGCAGCCAGGACCAGCTGCTCGTCCTCACTGATTTCCGGTATCTCTGCCGCATTACCAGTGAGGACTCTAGCCCGGTTAGCTGTAGCGTTGTTCCGTCTAGCCTTACGGCTCAAGTCTCGCCAAGTCTGACAGACAAAATATACTTAATAATTTAATATAATTGACACAAAGAAGAGAAGAATAGAAGCCTACAGAGGAACCTGTGTCAAGATCCTGAGCATTCAGGGACCGACTGAACAAGAAGATAATTGACACATGCAATATTACAACATTACTATTATTTACTAAACATTTAACAGCCAAATTATATTAAGTGATGACCCTGTGCAAAAGAATATAAAAAATAAATTGGTAAATAAATAAACAAAATTATTCATATTAAATAAATACCTTTTTGAAATAATTAATAAGCAACACTCTGTGACCTGTATTATTGTGGCCTTAGTAATCATTAAGATGTCCATTTTAAACTATTATACTTCCAAATGATTAAGTTGTGATAATGATGACACAAGGTACAGTTGCACTATAATTTCATTCAACATTATTACATACTACACTTCTATGCAGACAAGTCACAGGGCGATCCTAGTTATGGGAAGCAGATTTACTCACCACTTTCCACGCCTGCACTGACTTATCCGGCCCGTGCTCCCTCAACACCTGTGCGAGGGCTTCCCATTGCGCCTCGTACCTCTGCGCTCCGAGAGGCCCGTCATATTCTCGGTTCGCGAACCGTTGGTGCTGAGCCATATATTCAATCAACATCCTAATCTGCACTGGATTAGAGCGACTGAAAAAATAGTCAGATAAATTAAGTTAACAATAAAACGAAGTGCACGAAACTATATTTTTTCTACAAATAAATTATTATTGTTTTGTGCAACTTACATTTTGGTCGTTTTGGGTGTCATCCTTTTTCTAATATTGGGTTTAAAACATGCAATCGGAACTCTAATAACACGCGAACTGCCGGTTACAAGTTTTCGAATTTTCAAGTTGTCAAGTTATGAGTAGTTGAATTTTTTTAAACTATTTATTTTGGCCTAAAAAAAATCTTGTTTTGTGTCAATTGTAATATTAAACTTATTGCCACAATTATTGTAAACATTAAAATGCTTTGACCATAGACATAGTATATACAAGTAGTTATAGACGCTTCACCGAGCGACCGGGGGTAAGAGAAAGAATATTCATATAAAATTTGAGCAGCATAGGATTTTTTCTCTTTCACTCTTATATATATCGGTATTTCGCCATCGCATCCTACCTATGATGCCACCCGGTCGGTGATAAGGACAAAGCATGGCACTATTTACTCTTTTCTCTTATAGGAATCGCAATAAGACTATCTTTCTCTATCAAAGAGTGTCAGGCCCTTGGCTTTGACAGATACAAAAAAGTCATATTAATCCGAGCAAATTATTTAGATTGATTTGAAAGGGACGATACTACAGTGTTGCCACTTTTTAATTTCTACTCTTTTTGCCAGACTGTAAGTTAATACATTTAAACACTCATTAAGGCCCCATACGCACGAGAGCTTAAAAAGCGTTGCCTGTGGGACGCACCCATATGTAAGAGCGAGAAAGAGATCACTTTCGCGCTCCCACCACCACACGCAACGCTTTTTAAGTTCGTAACACACCATCGCACCGAACCGTCAAAACGGTGCGATCCTAATGGGCGTACCACACCATCGCACCGCACTAATTCGGTCATTGTGCGACGCACCCATAAGTCAGAGCGAGAAAGAGATATCGCCTTCTCGCTCTTACTTATGGGTGCGTCGCACAATGACCTTGGTGCGGTGCGATGGTGGGATACGGCCACTAGGCCGTAACACACCATCGCACCGCACCGCGACCTTGGAGCAGTTCTAGGAATAGGTAGTACTGGCGTGGGCTTCCACACTATCGCACCGAACCGTCAAAACGGTGCGATCCTACCTTACAGACTGCCGCACACGTGCGCCAGTGTTGCGAAGTGTCCCATATTTCCATGTTTGGAAATATGGGACACTTGGCAACACTGGCTAGTGTGGAAGCCCACGCTAGTACTACCTATTCCTAAGGGTCCTCCACACTCGTGCGCGAATCGCGGCGCGAAGCCGCGAACGCGAATGTGGAGTCGATTTCGCTGAATAGCGAACTAGACTCCACACTCGCGTTCGCGGCTTCGCGCCGTGATTCGCGCATGAGTGTGGAGGGCCCTCTAGAATTGCTCCAAGGTCACGGTGCGGTGCGATGGTGTGTTACTGCCATGAATCTAGTATAACATGGATCGGTCATGAGGGGTGGGGCGAAATGACCGAACGGGATAGTCTTATGTATCTTTCAGTAGTAGTGACAGAGAGCAATATATTACTTTTTGTCTTTGTCATAGTTTCTTTTCCACCGCTGCCACAATCGAAATTGTGGCAAACAAATAAGTACGTGACATGTCATGCTTGTTCGTTGCTTGTTTAATTATTGTTGTTTTCTATAAAATTGTGCTTTCTCTTATAAAACATAGTGACGGTTAGCGTTTTGAATTGATAAAATAATGGTGAATTGTTCTGTAATCGGCTGTAATAGCCGCTCTGAGCAAAAATATGAGAACATAACCTTTCACACGTAAGTACGGTATTTTACACCTTTCTCTTAACGCTATATGTGAGAATAACATCGTAAAATTACGTTACACTCAAAGCAATGTAGAATCAAACGATTTCAATAAAAATATCACAATTATTTACGCAAATTAACAAAACATTATTTGTAAAATTATCCGCCCAAATCACGTAGGTTGTTTGTGGTAATATGTCAGCTACTCAGACGAGTCTGAGGTCAGCCGTTTTTAATCTTCTTCTTAGTTAAGCTACATAACAATCATGTTAGGGATACCAGCGGTGTCAGCATGGTTGCATTTCTATCACCTGTTACTATGCCTGTCACTTTCGCACTTACATACTTGTTAGAACGTGACAGGCAATAAAAATGTTACCGTGCTAAGCCCGCAGATGAAAATATCATAATTTTATGGGTAATTTTGACCTCGAAGTTTTTTCGTATTTCTAATTCCAAAAAATAAAATAAACAAATGTTGTGAAGATTAAATGTGGTGTACATTAATTGGTGTGAATAATGTGATTGTGATTTCATAAAATTAAAACTCATAATACATTTTTTTTTACGTTTTATTTACTAAACATGTTTAGTTTTGTACCACCTGCGCGAATTATAGGAGGTATTTCATTGTTCATACGCCTAAAAAGAACGGCCCATTGACATTTTATTCAACAATTTTAATACCGTCAAACTTTGCCTCCAGGGTATTCGCCCCAACGTGATATCAAATATTGGGGTAATTTTTACCATTGGTATCCCCACGTTTATGACGTCATCTATGTCTATCCCTTACGGGCGCACGCGGTAGGCCGCATCTATGTAATGCTAGGTCTATGGTTACGGCCTATAATTTCGAAGTGTAATAAAAAATCTAGCTATTCGCGTTCAAACTTCATCTGACACATGTCCGACAATTGAATAAGGCCACCTATTGAATGGATCTTTCAAAAACTCTAGGCATAGACAATCGTGGTCACTAACGAATGATTGTCGATTACTTGAAGTATTATCGACGGGAAATGACAGTTTTTTACGATAACGTTAGAAGACAGCAGTCCTATCACGCGCAATATGATAATAACCATTTCACGCGCAATATGACAATAACCGTGCTAAGCCCGCAGATGGAAAGTGAAGACAGGGCCTAAGATGGAGCTCACCGGTACAGTAACAGCCTATACATGAATCATTCAAAACTCTAATTGTTTTAATTTTGTCGGACGAAGTGAAACCCTGGTTTTTTACGGCCACAATGCGCGGGTGCGCGAGGCCCCCAAACGCGCGGGGCCCGTGGCATTTGCTACTATTGCCACGTGGCTAATCCGCCACTGCCCGCATCCTTTTGGAATAACAGACCAATCGCTCTAATCAACTGAGATATTGAAGCTTGTTTTCAAATTATTAACTGGCTTCTATTTTATTTCAGATGCTTATAACAGAGCTCGTTCGACCGAGTGAGAGCGAAGTCTATACAACCCGGTCACAATATCTGTGCACCTCGCTGGAATGTGGCGCCTCTCCCGCTTCCCCTGTCACCTCTCCGCGCACTCCCCGGTGCGACAGTACGGTTAGCATCTTCGTTGCCGCTACACCTCCACATTTCTCGAAAAAACTTTTTTTCACACCGTACCCAGACCGCCGATATGACGTCACGAGGTCAGGTGCACAGATATTGTGACCGGGTTGTAAAGTCTCCATTTCAGCTTAAGAGCCCTTATTCCCTGGAGCGTTCATCGATTTCACGAAATAACACTCGATAGATGGTGTTGGCGCTCGGTGCGCGAGCGCCGGCAACGCTAAGCGCGATTCAACGCAGACAAGAATAATTTTGATACTTTTGAATTAAATTGCAAGTAACATTATTTTTAGTGTTATATTGGCCCTCTTTATTTTATTTTATAAGCATGGTAGTAGTCAATAGAGTGAATGTGTTGGGATAATACATAACCAGAGACGCTTTCCTATATATCCCCGGTCCCCGGCCCCGGCTGTTCTCCTCTATCGTGGAATTTCTCATGAAATTTGGTGCATATTCAATAATTTTATAGTGTGTATTCAAATAGTGCATATTCAAATTATACTTGTTTTTTTGGCGTTTCCGTTTTCGAAGCCACTAGTCACACTAGTGATTATTTTTTTATTGAATGTTGTTTGGTAAAAAAACAGACAAGAAACAATGTAGGATGTAGGTACCTATATTTGTTTATCACCGGTTGCCAAAATAATATCTGAACACAAAATGCCGGAAGTGCTTATATAGTTGCATAAAATTCTGGCATCTTTCCACTATAAGTGAAATGCACTAAATATGCGCGTCTTTAGTAACGCAAAGTCGTATGTTTGAATGGGACTTGTAGACAAATACGACGGTTTCACAATAACGGCTGCGTTGGCAAATAACCAGGGGAATAACCGTCGCAAAATTACGCGGGGGAATCAAAAAGTCATTAGAACGGTAGTACTATTAGTATAGTTATTCTGTGTTAGAACTACGTATTTGTAAAACCTCTTTACTAGAGATTTGTTTTTTATTCTGAGCTGGCACTATCTGTCATATATTTAAGAAAACCGGCCAAGTGCTAGTCAGACTCGCGCACCTAGGGTTCCGTACTTTTTAGTATTTGTTGTTATAGCTGCAACAGAAATACATCATCTGTGAAAATTTCAACTGTCTAGCTATCACGGTTCATGAGATACAGCCTGGTGACAGACAGACAGACGGACGGACAGACGGACAGCGGAGTCTTAGTAATAGGGTCCCGTTTTTACCCTTTGAGTACGGAACCCTAAAAAAGTGACGAAGCCCTCCAGTGGTGAAGGCCGGATTCGAACCGGCGTCTTCAGCAATCCGGGCTAACGCCTTGAACCCCTATTAGGCCACCCCGCCACGGAACCGGTCCCAATTTCTCGACTATATACCATCTTACTAAGACCTGGCCTAGGGGACCTACTTTTTCTTTAATATATGACATCTATTTCAGTTCATATTCGTTTGTTTTTGACCCTATATCTAAGAACTTTTCGATTCACCCTCGTATGTTCTATTTCTTTTACACAATCCCCCCAGACTTAAGGATAGAGTGGGACAGAGTGCTGATAAGACTCGCATGATGTGATAGTGTGACGTGCCAGTGACGTCACAATGCCGTAAGATATAAACAAACTTTGGCCGCGAGCAAATATTTCGGGTCTCCGATAATGTTGATATTGGTCCTAAGCTCGTCACAGACGGAGCGATAATATAATGGATAACGGCCGATATCGGCAGATACCGACAGATATCTTATCTGCGAGTATCGCTAAGCACCACACACATAACGATACCAAAATATATATCGCTCTCTGTCTAGCAACTACATTGTGAGAGAGACGATACATGCCGACCGATACATCACAAAACATCTTGGCCTCTGCAGATGCCTTGCGATAAAATATCGGCAGATACCAAAAATATACTACCTATATAGGTATTACAGCTTTGTGTGTGGGCTCTATCAAATAGTACGTAAAAGATATCGGTAGATGCCGTATCTGTCGGTATTTCTGCCGATATATTATCGCTCAGTCTGTGATGGGCTTCATACTTGTCATACTTATGTTGTCAGCTGATTAAATGTGTGTTATGACGTATTATTTATGTCTCGATACGTAGTCTAAAATGTGTTCTCGAACTTCTCGATAGATGCATCTAGATGCATGTCGGCTACATGACCGCTCAGAAGCGACAACTGATTGAAAGAGAAGGTGTTTCCGAGCAATGCATGGGGCTCGCCCTTCGGAAAGTGTAGCAAGCAGGGATGTTGCAAATATTGCAACCGCGGAACTTCCGCATTATTTTCAACATCCGCATCGGCATCCGCATCCGCATAAAATCGATGCGGAGCTTAATGCGGATGCGGATGTGGAACAGGTAGGTACAGGAACGTCTCAGCGGCGGCGTAAGTGCTAAGTAATTTCGTCATTAGCCAATAGGAATCTCATTTCGTTTTTGTGATTCGTCGATCGAGCACTTTAGCCTATCACGGACAGCGACAAGAAGTGAATAATTTGTTTTATTTGGACTTTAGTATAGTAATGCGATTGTGGGGCACCTATATTCTTGTTCAAATACTGTTTCGTTTTTTTTTTTAATAAACTTACTAAAGTATAATATTTCACGTTTTTTATGTGCCTAATCTCGACATCCGCATCCGCAGATGTGAGCCTTTAAAAGTCAAAAAATCGGCATCCGCAACATCCCTGGTAGCAAGATAGCTACGGGGGGGCGTATCAAGTAACTAGGGCTCCCGGTATCCGTGCTACACGCCAACCCGTGCGTCCGTGTTCTTAGCCCCGGCGGTGCTAAGCGTCCGAACTACACGAACCCGTCGAAGTCCATGCCCGTGTAGTGCGTTCAGGAACGGACCTGCGTTCGGCTCCGGAGCCGCGGTCTTCGCGTTTCTGTTTAGCTTGTTATTGTTAATGTGTTGTTCGATATTAAACTTGTCTTTCTTCGCTCTTATAAAGAATGCATCCGATCGTCTTTATATGTCGAGAACGGACCGGACCGGACCCGTGTGTAATTAATATCCGTGGATCCAGACACACGGGTAACACGGGTACACGGATGCCCTTGACTGTACATAAAAAAATGTTGTTAACCCCTGGACTAAGGTAGTTTAGTCTTTAGTTTTCAAGCTGAGTTGCTGGTTTGAGAGGGCATTGTCTATCTATTGTATTAGAATCCGCAAATAGGAGGCGCCATAAAAAAGGTTCAGAACGCTGTTTAATGATCATCTAAAAACTATAGACAATAAAAAGCACTACAATGAACTGAATCTCTCTTTGCAATAAGGTTTTAAGGTTTATTACTCTAAACCGACGGCGAGCAATTCTTGTATATATGTATACCCATTACCTATATATTTATATATTTCGGGGATCTCGGAAACGGCTTTAACTGTAACGATTTCGATGAAGTTTGCTATATTTTATGAGGCGAAAAATCGATCTAGCTAGGTCTTATCTCTGGCAAAACGCGCATTTTTGAGTTTTTATATGTCTCCCAGATATTAGTCAATAAATTGTGTCAATGGTCGCCGACTGACCCCATCATACGCAACTGTGTGAAACAACGCGACATCGGCATCGCGTGTTCGCGTGTCGTGTCGGTGACTAGCGACCAGCGATTGGTCAATTTTAGGGTTCCGTACACAAAGAGTAAAAACGGAACCCTATTACTAAGACTCCGCTGTCCGTCTGTCTGTCTGTCACCAGGCTGTATCTCATGAACCGTGATAGCTAGACAGTTGAAATTTTCACAGATGATGTATTTCTGTTGCCGCTATAACAACAAATACTAAAAAGTACGGAACCCTCGGTGCGCGAGTCCGTCTCGCACTTGGCCGGTTTTTTACATTTTTATTACGCAATTTATATGTAAAATAGGGTCACGACTCTGGTTTTTTAAAGGTATTATTGTTTTTTCTGAATAGTCAGCATCAAATAGACTGTAGGTAACAGACAAAGTGGCCAAATGAATCGTAACATTTGTAACACATCTTTGTGGCCATAGAAAAAGGATGTGTTCCATTAATATATGTGCCATTTTCAATCAAAAGGGTACTTATTGTCGGTTGTCAATAAGGCGCTATTTCCATACAGCTTCATTTTTTTTTTTTTATAAACTGATCGGCGATTGGCCCTAGTCACAATTTGAAATCAATCTTATTGACAAGTGACAATGTGGTACCTTTCGGTTGAAAATGTCACATATTTGGCCACTTTAGTTGTCGTTATCTATTAGACGCTGACTGTAGAAGTGTAGCAGTTAGTTTTTAAAAGCATTTTTAAGATAATATTTCTGGGAATCCTTTGGTAGGCCTCATACAAAAACCTTATCTGTTATCAGCAGTATATAAAACACTCGTGATAAGCTGACATACTAATATTACCTATACCAAAGAGAGATATAATAAGAGCGGTACTGTCATAGTAAATTTTGTAACCACAGAAAATTCACTGCCTAATCTAATGATACACTTTAAAACTAAAAATTAAGATTTATAAAAATACGATAAAATTTATTTAAATATGGATAAATGTTTTTTTTTATTTGCATTAATTATTTTTATATGATTTGACCCATGTCCTTTCACTGATATGCGTTAAAATTGTTAAATAACAAACGAAACGTGAACGAAACCGTCAACGCCCTCTATACGAGAGTAGGCCAAAGGTAGTGGCGCCATCTGATCGAGAATCAAATTTTCGTGATTTTGAAGCACGTTTTTTCCTTAGACTGTATCCATCTACTGACTGACTACACCACTGTATCATCTGTATCGTTGATTTTTTCATTTGACATCTGTATATACAATTTATAGATTGTATCCATCTATTACGGAGTTATATCTATTTTTGCCTATACTTTTTCATCCACATTAGCATTTGCATAATCAAATCAAAATGGATGTAACCTTTGTGAATACTAAGGTTATTTAAATTTAATTGATCCTGTTAAACCAACAGATATTCAAGGTGAATCAGTTATCAGGTAACATTAGATAATACAGCTGTTGCATCACAAGTAATTACAAGTTATAACACACATGTCATACAAAATAAAACATTACAAAGATCTTAACCTAAACTAGAACCTAACAAACACAAAAACTATTCACAAAATGCGCCCCGCGCCCCTCCAGATGCAAAGGAGCCCATCACGCTCGCCGCGTTGCCACGTTGAACAGCGATGGACAACCTTTGCAAAGGGAACGACCCGGAGCGAGGGTCATGACCACTCTCCCGCAACCGTCTGCCCACTTCCCCAATAAAAGTCTTGGCCTCAGCACACCAACAGCCAGTGGTTTCCACGGCAAGAGGGACAAATAGGTAGTGCGTCAACACCGCATACTTTTCCCGCTTCCGAGCCGCCGCTAGCTCAGCCGCTGCCCCCGCCGAACGCACGGTGCGGCTAATATGCGAAGCAGCAAAAGTGTTGACGCACGTGGCGTCCCACAACAGACATCACTGATAAAGATAATGTTGAAGAAGAAATTGTAATACTGTTACAGGTATTTTCTAATGCTAAATTTTTTTTTTCATATTTAACTTTTCAGGTAGGTACGTTATGAGACCTATATGAACCATCAGCCTCTGTCTTCAAACTTTGCATAATTGTGGTATTTTCTATAAAAAGGGACCTTATTGTCGATGGCGCTTACGCCATTATTAACGATGCTCCGATATAAATACAATGCCGCGCGACGCTGTGCGGCGTACGCGCCACCGACAATAAGGTCCCTTTTCATAGAAAATGCCCCAATTTACTTTGTTATGGTACAAACAGCAACACTGTTAATTGTCCATTGGTTGGTGTGGTTAATTGTCAATTAACAGTGTGGGTGATGGTACAAATATAATATTTTTTAATAAACAATAATTAAACATCTTCAGACAATTGAGGAGTGTATTGGCAGTTTTCGCTACTCTGCCACGAAATGCTGGAACAACATACCTCCGCCTATACGTAACTCTAAGACACTATTCACATTTAAACTCCAATTTAAAAAATATCTTTTTAGCCTGCAATTGCCGTGCTCGTTGCGTCCCATGGATTTCTCAAATCGTCACTTAGTTTTTTTTTTTTTTTTTACCAGAGTTATACATATAGTTATTATTTTACCTACCTCTTATAATGTCTATAATACTAATAATATCTACCTACCCTTACCATCATAACATTTTACCCTACATGAATCTATAACCTATCTGTATCTTTATAGTAAGTATTTATATTATTTGTATTTTTATATTTATCCCAAATAGTTCTAAGCTACCCTCCGGCCCGGGGTGCCACAGAAAACCAGCGCTGTGGTATTTATTTATACCAGAGCATATGCTGAGTGGCGTCCTTTTGTAGCCACTATAGCGGCGCCAAAATTTCTTGTTATTCATTAACCCTTACCTTACTCCTTTTTCTATAACTACCATTGTACCTAGCTTTAAGTGTTTAGTGAGTAAGTTCTTTTTTGTAACTGAGGAGGCGCTGTTTGTAGAAGGTCTTTACAATAAATGTCTTTTCTTTCTTTCTTTCTTTCTTCTTTCTTATTTTCGAAAGAGCTTATTTCTCTATGAAAACCATACCAAAAACTCGCACAGCTAAACTGTGGAATGAACTGTCGCCTGCGGTATTTCCGGACCGATATGACCTTCAAACCTTCAAGAAAAGAGCGTATTCCCATCTTAAAGGCCGGCAACGCACTTACAACCCCTCTGGTGTTGCGGGTGTCCATGGGCGGCGGTAATCGCTTACCATCAGGTGATCCTTCTGCTCGTTTGCCTCCTATTTCATAAAAAAAAAAAAAGGAATTTTGAAAACTTTTTTGTGCACCAGGGGTCGGAAACCGGTATTTGCTCCATACAAAAATACCGTTATTATTATGTTCTTTTTCGTTCTTTTGTTTATAATTTCATTTTTAATGGGACATTTTAATAATGCAAAATTGTTTTCTAAATACATGATTCAGTCCTACGTAATGAGCATAAAATAATTCAAAATATTGGCCTATTTCAGGGTTTTTAAAAAAAACCGGTTCCGAGCCCTGGTTAATACCACTTTAGTTTGTTATTATGTTAAACATAATCACATATATTATTAACATTTACTTTTATTTTTATTTATTTATTGAGAAACAGTCTTAAAATAAACATATGAACAACTCAGCTAATAGCTACAAATTTATTTCTTTATAAACCTATAGTTTCCTAATTCACATATTGAGGTACAATTAAAGATAAATGATAAGTATATCAATTTCCTGCAAATGAGTTTACACTTGTGCAATAACTGATTATTATTTAACAATTTGTAAATGCAATCATTATACAACAGATAATTAGTAAACCAAAACAAAATAAATTCATAATTAGGTGTTAACTTAAACCTGTTGAACATGATCCATCAAGATATTAATTAATTAATTCATTCAATTGTAATTTATATGACATAGGGAAGGATTAATTCTATCCCTACCAAAATAAAAAACCTGCCAAGTGCGAGTAGGACTCGCGCACGAAGGGTTCTGTACCATTACGCAAAAAACGTTTGTTGTATGGGAGCCCCACTTAAATATTGATTTTATTCTGTTTTTAGGATTTGTTGTTATAGCGGCAACAGAAATACATAATCTTAAACATTTTAACTGTCTAGCTATCACGGTTCATGAGATATAAGCCTGGTGACAGACAGACAGACAGATGGACGGACGGACAGCGGAGTCTCAGTAATAGGGTCCCGTTTTTACTCTTTGGGTACGGAACCCTAAAAAAGCAATGAGGATATATGAGAATGTTAATCTGGGTACATATTAAGCATAAATAATAAGAGTTGATTTGTTTGTTTTTTGGTTTTTGCTATGTCACAACAAGCTTTGCTATGTCATTTTCAAACCCTTTCTTTTTCATTAAAGATTAAATAAGAGATATAAATATCTAAACAAACTAATTACTCATAAAATAATACATGAAACAGTTTATCGAGAAGATTCAAAATGTTATTTGATTCTATCAATAAGATCACCATTCAAAACTAAACTAGTTGTCAACAATAATTTGTTTACATGCATGCATGACATAAACAAAACAATGTTGTAATATATTGAAATTCCTAATTTAGCAGTCAGCTCCACAATAGACTATTCTACAAGATCCTAAAAAGGATAACAAACTGTTTTCCTTAAAAAGAGACTTGGCTTACTGACGTGAGTCATCTCATGACCTGACCTGAGTTACAGCACTGGTAGTCAACTAAGAACTTTCTAATAAATATCTACTGGATTAACGAGCATTGGCTGTTGAGTTGACTTACCCACATACAAAGCGGCTCCTGCATCATGAAGGCCAGCACGTCGGCCACCTGCTCGGAGATGATCCGCGAGGAATTGAGGAGTTCAGGGGCCCCTGGCGCGGGCTGCAGGCGCTCCGCGGGCTGCAGCCCCGCCTCGCCCGCGGGCTCCGGCCGCACCAGCGTCGCGTTGGCCCGCCAGCCCGCCTCGCCCGTCACGCTCAACGCATAGTACACAGCCACAGACAGCAGGGAAACACTCGCCGCCGTATAAACCTTGAGGTTCGGCAAGGGCAAGCGGTCTATAAGTGTCACAGGCATCTTAAAAAAACACTATTGTTTATCGATACGACACTACGTCCCACTACACATCACAACACTGTATTAATGAGTTTTGATCGTAATTAATGGTTTGACCGCAGTTTTATCGAACTATTGCGAGCTAATAAGTAATAACACATCAGCCAATCGTCAGATAAACAGGAATGACAAGTGCGAGTGAGTGAGAGATGGCTGAGTTATTCTCACGTTCTCATTCAAAACATAGTACTACGGTCATAGATGGTAGGATCCTATAGATGAACTATACGCGTGCGTTCGTAAGGGATAGGCAATGCGACAAAATGATTGGTCGGGTTGTTGCCGACGTTGCCCACCATAAACCATGCTAAATTTGCGGTAGGGAATAAAAATAATGTGAGTGTGACAAGAACAAACAATAATAGCACTTTCTCTGCTACTAAAAGACACATAAGACTATCCCGTTCTGTCAGTCTTCGCGTACGAGTGTGGAGGGACAAATTTTGTTTGCTTGGAACGGAACAACTCCTAATGTCCGGCGTAGGAATAGACGTCATACGATTTCGTTTAGAAATTTACTACTTTCGATCGAATATACTTTTATATTCATTCATTGAATCAAGATTTAATCTTGTAATTTTTGCAGAACAATTATCATGTTAACGTTTCTAATACTCGTCATTTAAGCTTGTTGCATTGAAGTGAGTCCAGTCGGCCCAATCGTAGCTATTTCTCAACGAACGAAACGAATACTGTCACTATGACATTTGCTTAGGGCCGCGGTTGTAGTCATCAATTTAGATTTTTCCCAAAGAATTTGTTTATTTTATGTCTTGAAACAATCTAAGAATCCTTGAAAATGTCGGAGAGAGACTACGCGCCACTGAGCATAGCCTGCGTCCGTGGGCTATGTGACAAACTATACGATAAAAGGAAGTTCGCTGGAGTCGAAATAGAGAAGTTTGTTTTTGTCCTAATTTATCTTTGTTTGCTATAGTTTTATACAAGTTTAAGGTGGATGATGTTCAGTTTGAAGCAGAGATGTTGTGTTGTGTGTGCAGGATGGTGAAGGACTTCAGCGACGCGAACAACACGAGCCAGATCAAGCGGCTGGTGCGGGTGTTGGGACAAGACCTGATGGCGTCTACTAACCCCAATGTTAAAAATGGGGCACTCATGGGCCTCTCCTCCGTCGCTGTCGGCCTTGGAAAGGTCGCTACACATAGCATTCACATGAATATAATTCTATTAATACTGACAACAAAGACTAAATTTTAATTTTAACTATAAAACTCCCGTGAGACTCAAACATATTAAATTATTTGAAAACGGGTCACTCACGTATTAAGTCAAATAGCTCGACATGTTCGATCCAATTTACGAGGACCGTCTTCACGGAGCAACGACACACGACACAACAAAATTTTAAGCTTAAAATTGACTTCATAGAATAGATTCTGTTTGTCTGTTATTAAGATTCTTTATTATTTTTCTGAAATGTTGTTTGACTCCTGACCTGATACAAATATCTCCCTACAGAATGTGTCCTTAAGAGGCATAAGTTGACAGGATAATATATGTATTATTTCTCCCTTTCGCCCATGATCGAGATTTGGTATGATTCAGCTTGACCCCCTCCCCCCTGACAATTAATGGACACCAAATTTTGACTGTACTCTGACTTGTGAAAGAGCCTTTTGAGGCCTTTTTACATCAGTAATTTTTTGAATTTTGAAGTATACCTGGCAATAAAAAATAGGCATGTACAAGAAGATGCAAAATTGCATGGGCACTTTCATAAATTAATTCCTTGTGATCCTATGGGTTTATATTTTTCTTTTTGAGGTATGTGAATTGAATTGGTAATCCAAAAAGTAACTTTATAAAATGGTAGTTTCATTATCACTGTTTCGTTGGGCTGGGTATTTCAATACTAACTAGAAAAATGTCTGCAGAGCTGCATAGTATACCTGCCGGAGCTGATCCAGCCAATCGTTGCCTGCTTCAGCGAGAGCGAGTCGCGCGTGCGTTACCAAGCAGCCGAGGCACTCTTCAACGTGGTGAAAGTGGCCCGAGGTGCTGCACTGCCACACTTCCCTCTTTTATTCGACGCACTGGCGAAATTGGCTGCTGATCCAGAGCCACAAGTTAAACAGGGGGCTGAACTACTGGACCGACTTGTCAAGGTACAACTCATCTAAAGCCTATACAAATTACGAAGCTTGGTCTGAAAACTTCAGCAAAGCATGACTATGAAACCAAATTGTATTTTATTCGTGTCAGCAAAGCAGTCTACATCCATTACTTGGTATAGCCGCAGCGGTTAAGCAGTTTAAACACCGATTGCTAAAATTAGTCGAAGACGGTGTGATGAACAATTTAATTTGGCGGCGGCGTCACTATAGAATTCATACTAAACTCGATCAACAATGGATAGAGCACCAACGTTGTAATCAAATCGGTCCGTGACAGCGCTAACTTCTAGATAAAAACAAATTATTTAATCATATTTTTACAATAAAATATTACAAAATCCAGTGAAATCTCTATAAGAATTGTTACCTAAAAAGTATAAAAACGCAATTTAAAACAGTTGTCTATTTGTATCATACTTATATAAAGATATCGGCAAGTGTTCAATCGTCATTAAACCAACAACAGTGGTCAACAAACAAGTAATTATTTGTCCGCAGGAGATAGTGACGGAAAGCCCCGACTTCTCCGTGTCAGCGTTCGTGCCGATGCTCCGCGAGCGCATGTACTCGCGCCACGCCGCCGCGCGACAGTTCTGCGTCTCTTGGCTCAGTGTGTTGGACTCCGTACCAGCGCTACCGCTGCGGCAGCATCTTCCACAGCTGCTCGACCCGCTGCTCGTGATGCTGGGCGATGTGCACGCAGAGATCCGCCGCATGTACGTTACATTCTCTACATTCATATGTGCCACGACCCCACGACACGACGTCGCATCGTACAACGGTACGACGACGCAACGTGACACGACGTCGCATCGTACAACGATACGACGGCGCAACGTGACACGATTTCGCATCGTGATCGTGCATGTCGTATCGTGTATTAATGTTTTGGCCCTATATTGATAGTAGGAAGACTATTCCGTCGTGAAAATTCATATGGTGTAATTCATAATTTAACTAAATCAGTCCCGTATAGTTTTATGAATAAGGAGGATATACTTTATTGCAAAGACATAAGTCCACTGTAGTCAGTAAATGTGAATAAATAAAATTAAATTATCTAATAATTTCAAATTTGAACCCAATCTAGTAGATCAAGTCTCGTAGATTATCCGGGCTACCCAAGTATGCACGGAGTGGGCACCTACTTCTAGATGTACATTAGGCCGAGCACATGATTGACGCGACAGTACCACGTCGCGAGATAGACTACCCGTCTTTTACTAACTGTGTAAATTAAAGAGGGACGGGTAGTCTATGTCGCGGCGAGATACTCTCACGCCAATCATATGCTAGCCCGGCTGGCCTGTGTTGGCTGGTTGGGGCAGTCCTTTACGAAAGCGAGGTTTAGGTTGTAATCCTTGTGCCAACGCGCAGAGTGGAAAGTACCCGGGTCCTTTGCATCGAAAACCAGATGTAAATCGGCCATCTGCCCACAGGACAAGTGCTCTCCGTTCGCATCACTTATGCTGTATTTCCAGTTTGTGTGGTGACTTAAAATCCCCCGCGTAGATACATGGGTGGTCGGGCGTAGGGGATGAATGTTGCTCACGTCCGCCGGACGCATCAGGGTCAGAAGGGGGGGGGGGTGGTATGTGGGACTCGCTCCTCCTGCAACTCCCTCTGTCAGAAGGAGGGGAGGAGAATACCCACTAACATCCCCTGCTGCGATTCCCCGCACTGCCGTTTATCAGGGCGCCATGGGGTCGCAAACGTTCTACCACGACGTCCCCCGGCTGCCTTGGTTCCCCCAGAGGCTTCCGCGCCAAAGAAGGGAAGGATTGGAATGCGCTACAATCCCTCCACCAGACGTGTGGAGTCTTCCATCGTGGGCCCCTTACCCACGGACTCAATTAGGGGTATTGACGGGCAGCATAATGCGCCCGTCTTCTACCTCTACGTCTGCGCCCCGCAGGCAGGGACCGGCCCGCTATCCCTTATCGGGGTTTTATAAGGGTATTGCATAAGGCTTAACTCACCATACCCTTTGCCAGACGAAACCCTTTGTTTTGGTTTTAAAAACCCTTATATAAAGCTACCACATTTGAGTAATCGGTAACCCAAATACCCTTACAAAACCCTTATCATCCGCTCACCAACACCTTGCATATTGCTTATAAGGGTTAGCCTTATAAAGGGCTTCCCTTTTAGCATATAAGCGTGCTAATTTAAGTCGTCTACGTTGTTCATAAAGCACACATTACTTCGAATCCGAGCGATCGTCGGCGGCGACGGCGGCGTTCTTTGACTAGCCACGTATTTTCTTTCCTTTTCATACACTACCGTAGATAACCGTACCGTAGAGGAAAACCGAGGAAAAGGTGGATGGACTGTGTGAAAGATGATATGAAACTAACGCAAGTGAATGATGAGATGACGGGTGACAAAGATGTATGGAAGAAAAAGACATGCTGCGCCGACCCCAAGTGAATGGGACAAGGGCAAGCGAATGATGATGATGACACTACCGTAGATATATACTAATCCTGTCTCTTTCACGCAAAGGGAAACCTTTATAAAAAGCGCTTAAAGATAAGGGTAACCCTTATTAAGGGCTAGCCTTATTTTTGGTTAGCTTTTCGGTAAGGGTTAGTCAATGAATGGGCTTGCAGTTCAAAAGGGAAAGTCTTTCAATGTGTTAGCCGTGTTTAAGTGTCGCCCATTGAAAGGGTTTTATCGCGGAAAGGGTTGTCCGGTCCCTGCCCGCAGGTCGCACCTGTCAATGCACGTGTCCCCTGGGTGGACGGGTGGTGCTAATCGAACAACAAGTATAAATGCGAAATGAGTATTTAAACCAAATGTAAAATGTATGTTGACACATTGTTTTACGACCAGGCTGGATCATTAGTAAATGATCGTGCAACAACAGATAAATTGATTTGTTTAATTTCTATGTCAAGTCCCACTGATGAAGATACAAAAAATCGTAACATTCGATACAATAGTTAAACAGGAAATTCCGTATCCATATGTAAAATATCAGTGTTTTAAGGGAAAATAGTTACCTACTAATATTTAGGTTAAAGGAAATAAAAAATATACTGAGAAGAAAATACTTATAAAATAATATGTTGTTATAGTTTAGTGAGTAAGTTATCACTGTGCTTATTGGTTGATTTGATGGAGTTTATAAATAGTTTGCGTCGTTTGCGTGCGACGAGGCTGATGGTGCACCACTTAAATAACGGGCAAGTGTTGACAATTCACCCTGTATTATCAGTGGAAAGTATTAAGTAAAACGCAAGCTAGACACTAACTGACTTTATTCGAAATCTACCCGACATATTACAATTGTTGGCATACCCTACACATCCCACCACCAAATCAAGACATAGTATTCATAGAATTAATATTGTACTTAACATAATTTCATGCCAATTTGACCTTAAATGATTTCTTCTATATATAACAATATTTACGACTGACTGACTGACTCATATTACCTTTCTCGTTAGATACTTAGAAAAAACCTTATTCCGTGGACTCCCGTTAAATGTTGTATGTAATTACCTTAATGTACCTTAATAAAGTATGCGTTTGATACGCCGATTCCATAAAATAAGGCTTGTGCCAAATATGTTGACAAAGAGAAAGAGTATTTCTTTAAAAAAATATAAACTAAATATGCATTTTATGTTGTTATTATTCTTATTTTCTTAATTAAACCTTAAGTTCGATTAGACTTCACTACCGTAGCTTTTTTATTAGCCCTACGTTGGGCCCGAATGCTTCGAGCGGAAGTGGCTGCGGACCCCGCGGGGCGGTCGTGATTGTCTTCACCCGGCAACCTGTCAGTGTCTACCGCGTCCCCGTACTCGTAGTCAAACTCGGTATCCGACTCCTCGGCTGACTTGGTGAAGTCAGCAGCGCTACCCTTATTAGTCTCCTCACTAACCCCTGCGGACTCGCCAGCCACCTCCGTCACCGATCCCCCACCGGCGCCATCTGCCTCGCCCGAGTCGGTGTCCGCCGGTAACCTACTCGCGCGCGACAATGAAAACCTAGAAGAATTATTTTCATCCCTTAACGGAATAATTTGGTCTTGGTGCCGCCGCCAAATCGCACCGTTTCCGACGTCCACTTTGTACGATACTGGACCCGTGGTCGCCGTAATCTGGCCCTCAGACCATTTTTCGCCCTTTTTAGTATAATCACGCGCCAGAACTGGCTGCCCCACGTGAAACCGCCGGTACTGGCCGCCGGCCGCCGCGGCCTGCTTGCTCTGCGCGGCGTGCGCCGCGGCCGCGGGGTCGGGGCGCAGCGCGTCGAGGCGCCCGCGCAGCCGCCGCCCGAGTAGTGCCACGGCCGGTGCCACGCCTGTGGTGGCATGCTCACTGTTCCTATATTGGAACAAAAATCTACTTAATGCCTCTATAATGTCTACCCCCTCGATAACTGCCCGTTTGACTGCTTTCTTTACTGTTTTTACCGCATTTTCGGCTTCCCCATTTCCCTGCGGTCTGTATGGCGCCGATGTGGTGTGTCTTATCGAGTTTCTGTTACAATACGTATTAAATTCCTCCGAAGAAAATGGTGGGCCATTATCCGTGACTAATTGAGAGGGCAAGCCAAATCTCGCAAATACCGAACGAAAAGCTTTTATTGTCGCCCCCGCTGTCGTTCCTGACATAGGCAAAACTTCTACCCATTTGGAATGAGCGTCAATAACAATAAGGAAACGTCTATTCGCACAATCAAAAAAATCGGCATGCAATCGCCTCCACGGGTATAAAGGAAACTCCCACGGGTGGAGCGGCGCGTGCGCGGGCGCGTCCCGCACCGCGCGGCACGCGGTACACGCGCGCGCAGTCGCCTCGATGTCCGCATCCATGTTAGGCCAATAAATGTAATTACGAGCTAAGCTTTTCATTTTGTTAATGCCTAGATGACCCGTGTGGATTTCCTTTAATATGCCACTCTGTAGTTTTGTAGGAATCACGATTCTATATTTAAATAAAATACACCCTAAGTCCGCGTATAATTCGTTCTTACGAATAAAGAACGGTTTTTCTTCCTCTCGATTAGGGGATAATGGCCAACCGAACATTATGTATCCTAAAATCTTACATAACAAGGGATCTTTTTTTGTGTCATTAGCCACATCCTTAAAATTAATTGGCATCGTTTCCAACATATTAAAACACGACGTCTCTGAGGCGGGGCGACGCTCGTGTGACAATGGAAGCCTAGACAGACTGTCCGCCGGGCCGTTGTCCGCGGACCTAACAAATTCAACTTTATAATCATAGCCCGCCAGCCGCGCGGCCCAGCGCTGCAACCGACTGGCAGCCGTCTGTGGAATGCCTTTCTTTTCACAAAAAATATACATAAGCGGTTTGTGATCCGTGCGGAGTAAGAATTGCCTCCCAAACAAATATTGGTGATGCTTAGTCACTCCATAAAATATGGCCAAGGCCTCTTTATCGAGTTGGCTATAGTTCTTCTCCGCGTCGTTGAGCGTGCGCGAGGCGCAGCTGATGGGCCGCTCGCTGCCGTCCGCGTACCGGTGCGCCAAAATCGCGCCGACGCCATACGAACTGCTGTCCACAGATAGCACGAGCTCCCGCCCCTCCTCATAGTGCGCCAAAACGCGATTACTAATCAACATCTTTTTTGCTTTGTTAAAAGCCTGTTCACAATCACTGTTCCATGACCAGTTAACATTTTTTTTTAAAGTGCATGCAGTGGGTGTAATAAGGTACTAAGATTCGGAATAAATTTCCCGTAATAATTTAAGAGACCTAAAAAACTCTTTAACTGCGTGACGTCAGTAGGCGTCGGTAAACTAGTGATTGCCTCAAGCTTAGTCGGGTCCGGGTGCAAACCGGTTTTATCAATGATAAATCCTAAGTAATGTACTTTTTCTTGAAGAAATTGACATTTTTCCATTTTGACAGTTAACCCCATTTCCTTAAGCCTCTCAAGTACCATCCGGAGGTTGCGGAGGTGTGAATGGCGGTCCGGTCCCGTGACGCAAATATCGTCTAGAAATACAACTGTGCCCGGTACTCCCCGCAAAGTCTCCTCCATTAATTTTTGAAATTTCTCTGGCACACATGAGAGACCATAGGGTGTGCGGCGGTAAGAAAATGTACCTATATGTGTGGTGATTGTAGTGAAACGTTGCGAACTTTCCGTTAAAAGCACTTGCTCGTATGCATGTCTAAGGTCGATTTTTGTGAACTCCTGCCCGTTACTTAAGTTGGCAAATAACTCCTCAATACGCGGTAGAGGGTAATAGTCCCGCTTTAGCTTAGGGTTAATTGTTATTTTATAATCACCGCACAACCTAAGTTCCCCGTTTGTTTTGATGACAGGCACAATGGGAGTTCCAAAATCAGAATGACTCACCCTGTATATGGTACCGTCGCGCTCCAGCCGCGCCAGCTCGCGCTCGACGCCCGCGCGCAGCGCCAGCGGCACCGGCCGCGCCCGCATGTACACACCCTCGCAATCCGTTAGCTCTAACTTGAGAGTTTTTTTACATGTACCTAACTTGTCAGTAAATACTTCTGGGTAATCTTTGCACAATTGCTTCACGAATTGATCCTCCACTATCTGGTTAATTTTTATCTCTCTAATACCGAACGCTTTAAGCCAGTCTCGACCTAGCAGTGGCCTGCCACCGTTTCTGATAACATATACCTAGTCGGCTCATAAGTTCTGTCACTGGCCTTTAAAATTTAAATTTGGAACTCCTAAAACAAAAACCGTTCTGCATTTGAATTTCGAATCTTTATTAAATATTTGAGTAGTATAATTTTGCAATTTTCTGTTTTCTTCAACATGGAGTGGACGCTTAAAGATAGCCGTACCGCAATAATTGCACTATATCGTTGTGGTCACTCGCCGACTAAAATTTTTAAGCTACTTGAAAATTTAAAATTCTCTCTAAGATTTGTGTATCGTACCATAGAAAGATACAGTGAGGTCTCTAGTTTAAATGACAAGAAAAGAAGCGGTCGTCCGCGTACAGCTAGGACTCCAGCGGTTGTACAAGCAATTAGGGCACGCATTGCCAGAAATCCCGCTAGGAAACAAAAAGTTATGGCCCTCCAGATGGGTTTGAGCAAAAACACGGTGAAAAGAGTGCTTAATCAAGACCTGAGACTTCGTGCTTATAAACGAAAAACTGGCCATCTTCTCAATGGTCGGCTTAAAGCTTTAAGGCTTGAAAGATCTAAAGCTTTATTGAAGAAGTACGCTAAAAATAAGCACCGTTGTATACTGTTTTCGGACGAGAAAATGTTTGACATAGAAGAAAACTGTAATAAACAAAATGATAGAGTGTACGCTCGCAATAGTAAAGAAGCGTCTAATAGCATTCCCCGTATTCAAAGAGGTCATCACCCTTCATCTGTGATGGTTTGGCTGGGAGTTTCTTATGCGGGCGTCACTAGTATGCATTTTTGTGAGAAAGGAGTAAAAACTAGTGCCAAAGTGTACCAAGACACGGTGTTGACTAATATTGTGAAACCACTATCCCATACGATGTTTCTAAACCAGCATTGGGTTTTCCAGCAGGACTCTGCTCCAGCCCATAAGGCAAAGTCTACACAAGCCTGGCTCGCCTCCAATAAAATCGACTTTATACGGCATGAAGATTGGCCATCCTCTAGCCCAGATCTTAATCCTTTAGACTATAAAATATGGCAGTATTTAGAGGAAAAGGTGTGCTCAAAACCTCATGCAAATCTAGACTCGCTGAAAAAATCTCTTGCTACGGCAGTGGCCAATATCGACATGAAAGTGGTGCGTGAATCCATTGACGACTGGCCACGAAGACTTCAAGCCTGTGTAGATAATTATGGCGGTCATTTTGAATAAATGTTATACATTTAGATTCTCTAGTTTATAAGCTTTCAAACGCTGTACAAATTATACGGAATAAACTTAAACTTTTGATTTTATTTGATACTATGTATATGACAGAACTTATGAGCCGACTAGGTAAAGATTGGTTATACACTCTCGTACCTTCAAAGTACACTTCGACAGAGAGGTATCCGAGAGGTTCAATTCGTGAGCCCTGATAACTACGAAACTTTGAATGATCAGTTAACAATTCCTTATTTTTAAAAAATCGTTTATAAAATTGTTCATTAATTGCTGATATTCTACTGCCGGTATCGATTTCCATTTCTACATTTAACCCATCTACTTCCATGTCAACATAATAAGGGTCGCTACCTCGGGATTGCATTTGAATATGGTAAAACTCGTCCTCGGAATTATCACTTAAGTAATGCTGCCGCTTGTCACTATTACGCCGATCACTTTTTGGACACATCACTTTTAAATGTCCGCGTTGATTACACTGATCGCAATTGTAATTAGCAAAATGACACTTATTCGCGCGATGCCGTTTACCGCATCTCCAGCAAGTCGTATCGTCGCCCGTCGAGCTATATGCGCCGCCGCCGCCGCCGCCGGATGCCCTTGCGCCGACGCCGCCGCCGCGCTCTGCACCCCCGGTCGGCCCTCGCGGCCGGGCTCCGCCATGTCGCGCGCGCAGGGCGTGCAGGCCCTCGCCCGCCACGCCGTCGCCGCCGCCGTTCGCACCCGCCGCCGCCGAGCCCCCGCCGGCCCCGCTTAGGGCCGCATGTTTCTCCGCGGCCTCCAGTGCCAGAGCTAGTTCTACTGCTTTTGCGTACTTAATATTTTTCTCCGCAAAAATCCGTGATCTCATGGCCTCACTTGCCAAACCAGAGACGAACTGATCTCGCAACTCCTCCTCTAACCTTCCCGTAAAATTACAATTGACTGCGAGATGTTTAAGACTTTGTAGAAAATCTGTTAGCGTTTCACCAGGTTGTTGCCTCCGTTGTCGATAAACATGGCGCTCGGCGATTTCTGAGCGCTTAGGCTCGAGGTGATCAGAAACCAACTTGACGAGGTCGTCAAATGTTTTTGTCTCTGGGTGGTCAGGAGCACAAAGGTCGCACATTAATGAGTAAGTCGCGTCACCAACCACGGTAATTAACGTCGGCACTTTTAAAGTTTCTTTAATTTCGTTTAGTAAAATAAACTGTTTGACACGTCGTACGTAAGCCGGCCATTGCTTCGAGCTTAGATCGAACGCTTCGATTTTACCGATTGGCATTTTACGACCCGCAAAAAACTTAATGTGCACGACACACAACACTTAAATACTTAAATAATCACTTATATACTCGAAAACGCGTAAATACTCGGTAATTAATTAGAAATCTCGACTGCGCCAGTGGAAAGTATTAAGTAAAACGCAAGCTAGACACTAACTGACTTTATTCGAAATCTACCCGACATATTACAATTGTTGGCATACCCTACAATCAGTGTTCTAAAAACCTAAACTAACCGTCCGTGAGACACAGACATATTAAATATATTAATAACGGGTCACTCGCGTATTTTAAGTCAAAAAACGCTCGACATGTTTCACTCCGTCAACGCAAGCTCCTGATGACACTACTCTGTACGGAGTGAAACGTGTCGAGCGTTTTTCGACTTTAAATACGTGAGTGACCCGTTATTAATATATTTAATATGTCTGTGTACAAATTGATAATTTTAATTTAACATTAAATATTTTTTACGGTTTAGACTCACTTGTTTTATTTAATGTTAGTATGTCTCACTGCTAGGACAAAAGATTTGCGTGCCTCTATATGAATCTCTCGATGTTGAAATTGAGTACGCATGCGTATAGTTATTGAAACTTGAAATCTTGTATTAACTTAAGGTGTAAACGTTACTTATAACGTACCATTCGTAATTATAACTGTGTTGTTAATGTAATATTCTGTCTGTGTTGTGTGTGTGTTGTTGACGACCAGTCTGGCCTAGTGGATAGTGACCCTGCCTGTGAAGCCAATGGTCCTGGGTTCGAATCCCGGTAAGGGCATTTATTTGTGTGATGAGCACAGATGTGTTCCTGAGTCATGGGTGTTTTATATGTATTTAAGCATTTATATATTATATATATCGTTGTCTGAGTACACATAACACAAGCCTCCTTGGGCTTACCGTGGGACTTAGTCAATAATCTGTGTAAGAATGTCCTATAATATTTATTTATTTATTTTATTTATTAATATTATTGTCTCATAGCTGGTCTTATGATAGATATTGAATATAGCGAATAGCGATACAAAATTCTTCAAACATGTTTTATTGAATTTGATCTCGTTTTGAAGACAATGAAATCTCATCGGAAATGTTATTTTTTCTGAACAGGTGCGACATCCAGCTGGGCGAGTTTCTGCGCAGCATCAAGAAGGAGCCGGCGCGCGTGGAGTTCGCCGCCATGATCAACATACTGATCACGCATGCGCAGTCACCGGACGAGCTCGTGCAGGTCGGGCTTATTCAAATTTAAAAACCGGCCAAGTGCGAGTCGGACTCGCACACGAAGGGTTCCGTACCATTACGGAAAAAAACAGCAAAAAAATCACGTTTGTTGTATGGGAGCCCCATTCAAATATTGATATTATTCTGTTTTTAGTATTTGTTGTTACAGCGGGCAACAGAAATACATCATCTATGAAAATTTCAACTGTTTAGCTATCACGGTTCATGAGATACAGCTTGGTGACAGACGGACAGCGGAGTCTTAGTAATAGGGTCCCGTTTTTACCCTTTGGGTACGGAACCCTAAAAACGAACGGTCAACCTACCGCGGTTTTATCTATAAATTTCTTAGAGTTTATAACCAAACGGCGTAGCCATTAACAGGCATTCCCCTCTGTCGAAAATAGTCGGCCAATGGTCATACATAATGTATGGACTGACGTTTATCTGACATGGCTATGTAGTATTTTGACGTTACGTATACATTTGACGTTCCCCTCCCCCGCAAATATCGGCAGACTTTTTTGTACAGCAAATTACAGTCAAGGCGTCTCCGTTGGTTATAACCTCCAAGATAAATTTCATCATCGTATTATTTTGAATATACGGTTTTTTTTAAATTTACCTCATTTACATGCTTTTCGAAGGCGGGGCATAACGGCATTAACCGGCGTCAGCTGGACCGTCAAATAAAATTTGAATGCCAAATAAAATTTAAAAAGTACTCAGGTATTTTGGGGCTAAAGAAAATTAAGGTTTTTGATTCGAAATACTTTATTTTGAGATTTCTGACTCTTTCTGTAGTGACTTTGTAGCAATGAGTAGTTGAAAAAGTAATATTGTTTTGATTAGTATACTCGTAGTTGACAGCTATAACTTGGATCAAAGAGTTCGTGGAGTTGTCCGGAGCCGCCATGCTGCCGTCCTTGTCCGGCGTGCTGGCCGCCGCGCTGCCCTGTCTCGCTTACTCCGACGAGCCGAGGAGGAGTATCCTTTACCTCATGAAGTTTACCTATTAACCTTATAAACTGTAATGGATGTCATAAGTGCGAGTCGGACTCGCCCACCGAGGGTTCCGTACTTTTTAGTATTTGTTGTTATAGCGGCAATAGAAATACATCATCTGTGAAAATTTCTACTTTCTAGCTATCACGGTTCATGAGATACAGCCTGGTGACAGACGGACAGACAGACTGATAGTAATAGGGTCCCGTTTTTATCCTTTGGGTACGGAACCCTAAAAAAACATCTCAATATTGACATACAATACTAAACATAGTTCTTTAATTAACAACAAACGTCAGGCATCAGAGAAACCGCCACAATAGTCAACATGCAGCTAACCAAGCTGGTGGAAGCGGAGTCCCCTTCACCGTCCCCGGGAGTCCCGGGAGCCCCGGGAGTCCCGGGACCGGAGGGCGAGGAGGAAGACAAGGGCCGCATCAACCTGGACGCGGTGGTCGGGATATTGATACAGATGGTGCACCACAGCTCGGTGCACACGAAGGTGGCTGCGCTAGAGTGGTTCTTGCATCTTTACAATAAGATGCCTAATCAAGTGAGTGATCCTATAGTATTTTATACAATCGTGATATAATAGAGAGCTTCTCAGTCGGGTACCGTGTTTAAGCAACGAAGCTTGCTGAGTTGCTTAAGTAAGGTACAAATTGAAAAGCTTGATTATATCACTATTGTATACAATAACTTTTTCTACGAGATAAAAAAATTATACTTTCAACTAGTAGAATCATATAGGTAAACAAACCAAAAGTATACAGCTAGGATACTTGAGCTGCCGCGACCCGCGATACCTTCATACTCGTGCGTGCCCCGGCCTGTGCTTTTCAGTGGGTTGGTTTTTTGAAGGCGTTACCCTTTAAAAAAAAAAAAATGTTTTTTATTTAACGCCCTGTTAGAGTTAGACCTCGACAAGTCTGCAACGATTGCGATAGCACACGCAGTGCAAGTGTTATTTTAAACGTCAAACTTCTATGAAATTATGACGTATAAATAACACTTGCACTGCGTATGCTATTAAAATTATTACATTATTATAGTATGTAATAAATAAATAAATAAATAAATAATGTATTATTATGAGTCAAATCTTGGAAGCTAAATTAAAATCATTTTCTATGATCCTTACATCCGATAGGGCTCAAATTTGGTATACTCTTGAAACGTGGATGATAATACTGATAATACATAATGTTGACATCGGAACAAGGTGATAATACAGTGCAGAAGATCGTTAAAATTTAGTTTGTTGAAATATTACAGTTGGCGATAAAAGTTTACATCCAAAATGAAAATGTGCCATTTATAACCAAAAACGTACTTATTGTCGGCTGTCAATAAGGCGCTATTTCCATATAGCTTCAATTTGAAATAAACCTTATCGACTAGCGACAATGTGGTACCTTTTGGTTGAAAACGTCACAAATGTTGATAAAAAACTTACCCATTCTCCCTTGCTGTTGCTGCAGATGTCCGCACAATCGGGCCAAGTGTTCGCGAGTGCAGTTGGAAGTTTGACAGATGCGGCGGACGAGGTGGTGCGCCGCAGTCTTGCCGTCACCGCAGAGATCTGCACCTGCACTGCTGAAGGTCCTCGTACGTGTAAAGTCAATCAGATAAAAGTTGGGAGAACCTTACCGGTGGCATTAATTGATAGAGGCTAGAATAAATAATTACGATCAATTTCTTCGACTTACATCCTATTGAGAATGTAACCTTGGAGCCACCGCCAAATTTTCACTAAGCAACTGTTTTGTAACAGTGACAATTTTGGTGGTTAATAGCTACTTTTATTTCAATAAAGCTAATTAATAATCGTAATATGTTACAGGCGATTTAGAATCCAGTCCCTATTATTACAAGTTCCTACAAGCTTTACTGAGGCTGCTAGCTGCTGATGAAAATTTACTTGAAGACCGGGGAGCGTTTATAATTAGGTACAAAAATTCTTGCAACACCTCATGACACTTCATTACCTACGCATATACGTTTTCTAGTGAAATGGTCAAAGTTTGACGACCGGTCTGGCCTAGTGGGTAGTGATCCTGCCTGTTAAGCCGATGGTCCTGGGTTCGAATCCCGGTACGGGCATTTATTTGTGTGATGAGCACAGATATTTGTTCCTGAGTCATGGTTGTTTTCTATGTATTTAAGTATTTATATATTATATATATATCGTTGTCTGAGTACCCATAACACAAGCCTCCTTGGGCTTACCGTGGGACTTAGTCAATCTGTGTAAGAATGTCCTATTATATAAAAAGAAAAAAAAAAACTCAAAGTTAATCTGAAAAAGCTTTGGCTTTCCCACGAACTGTGATTTGGTTGAGTGCTAATATATATATATATTATTTATATATTATATATATATATATTTATTTAATATTTATTTAGTACTATATATTTATGTATGCTAGTACATATTTATTTTATTGCATAATGCAATTGATGTATTTTAGTTATTCGTAGACGTTAATATTGTAGTTTTCCTTCTTAAATATTATTGTACGTTCTGTAAGTTTGTCTATCTATCTAATTCGAATTTTCCACTCATTTACTCTAAGGTTAGCTGGAAGAAATCCCTTATAGGGATAAGCTCGCCTTTGTACCTAAATTTATATGAATTTCATGTTATCAATTTTTTGTTTTGTACAATAAAGTGATTTACTACTACTACTACTACTAAAAAAAGAAAAAAGTCAAACTATTGGTTGGCCAAAGTGTGTTTTGGACGTACAACTTTTTTTTGGAATTTACGGTGGGAATGTTGACGCCGTCGGCGTGTCCGTATAAAAATTGGATTATTTTAAACGTTGACACCGTCTTCGCTAAATACGATTAAAAAACATTTTGGAAGGCCTCGAGGGAATTCTTATATTGTTTTCTTTATACGCTAACCAATCTTTTTTTATAAATTTATTCTTTTATAAGTAGACGAAATTTAAGTAATTTTCAATATGAAATAAATAAATGTAATGTTTACAGGCAACTGTGTGTTCTCCTAAACGCAGAGGACATTTACAAGGCGCTATCGAAGATCCTCGTAGAGGAACCGAACCTGAAGTTCGCGGCGACCGTAGTGGACGTACTCAGCATTATCCTGCTCACGGCGGCCGAGCTGCAGGACTTGAGGCTGCAGCTGCGCAACTTTACTGCGCCGGTAACAATATTATTTAATAAAATTATTAATAATTACTAAGTAATTTTCTTCAATTGATATATTTAATAAATAATAAAGTCAGCATTGAAACGCTGATGCTGGTAGAAAAATTTGCGCGCACATTTCAGTGTTCTTAAAACTGTAGATTTAGAAAAAAATAAATACCAAAATGACAAAAAGTCGCAATGAAAACGCCGATGCCGCCTAAAAGATCGGCGTGCCAGTATAAAATTACAGAACACCTTCTGGCGACCGAGGCGCAGATTCAAAATATTGATATTTGGTTCTCAGGCGACGCAGCAGCTGTTCGCGGGGCTGTACCGCTGCTGGTGCCACTCACCGGTATCGCTGCTCGCACTGTGTCTACTTACCCACAATTACGCGCACTGCAATGCGCTCATATCCACTTTGTATCCTTTTCTGATCAACACTTAAAATTATAATAAACTTAAAATAAAAATAAATAAAATAAACACTTCATGGAAATGTACAACTTTTTAAATACACTCTTTTAACAAGCTGTAATTTTCTCTAACGGTATTTAAACAACGTAACAACATGACTTGGCATCATGCTAAGTTAAGTTGCGTATGTTATAGTGATAGTATCTTCTGATTTGTTTCTTGCACTGTGCAATAAGAGTGTATGGTTAGGATTTTCTATATTATTCCTTAACTAGAATTTAGTGGCGAACTGGAAATCACCGTGGAATTCTTAACAGAGTTAGACAAGCTTGTGCAACTCATAGAGTCACCTATATTCGCTTGTGAGTAAATAGGATTATTATTTATTACTACTTACCATATATTTTGTCTCTCACATACATTTATAATACATGCGGTTTTACAGAAAACAGTAAAATATTTTTTAATTTGGCAGAATTGGCGCATTAAATTACGCCTACGCCGACAAGATTATCCCATTAGATGCCGTAACCACCTATCTTATTCTCCAGACATGCGCCTAGAGCTGCTAAGCGGATCCCAAAGTGCGGAGCTTCGCGGTGCGCTGTACGGTCTTCTGATGTTGTTGCCGCAGAGCGAGGCCTTCCACACGTTGCGCCGGCGGTTGCAATGTGCCCCTCCTCCTGACAGACCAGCACTGTATGATAGTTTTTTTAATACTTAATTTATTATTAATACAATTAATTTTACGTTCGCCTTACATAAGTAATCGAATCGACGTTTTGCTTCTTCATACATTTGCTTTTTTAAACCTTTGATTGGTTTTTGGTCGCTACGCCGTCAGCAACAAAATTTAAAAAGCGAGCCAGTAACTCAAGAAAAACTGGAAATATTAATTTCAACAGCATCACAGACTCCGTGTATTACGCATAAATAACACAGACCTGATCCTCCTTTTTTTTATTAAGAAACAAACAGTCTCGTATATGTAACATTAGGTACCATTGTAGTTACTATTATTGTAGACTTACAATTTCCTTAATTAAATTTATGTAAACCTAAACATTAAAACATTAAATCTGTAAGTATTTATACGAATTATCAATTTGAATCGTTAATAACATTAACGGTGTGTTAATAAATAGTGCCAAAAAACTTGCAGTTATACTCGTTGTTGTTGTTTTATGTTATACTTGTTTTTGGAGGTATTTGCTCTTTCAGTTTATATCATAGAATGAAATTGAGTGTGTATCCACAGAACAATAGCTCCGGCGGGGGCAGCGGCGCCCGGCATCGACTTTGACGCACTTCTGAAGGAGTTCCGGCGCGTGCAGGCCGCGCACCGCGCCGACCGCCTCGTGGAGCGCCCGCGGCGGGTCCCCGCTTATTCATAGCGGGAAATTAATTCACAGATATAATTAGATAAACAGGATACAAGTATCAGACAGATAGAAACATAACTCGCCTTTTGTGGCTAGGTTTTTAAGTAACATTAGTTTTATAACCAGTTGTCGCACAAGGCTAGTTGTGTTTATACCCCGAATACATTTCCCGATTATCGCAAAAGACACAACAGTTACGCTATTGACTATACAACGTATATCGTTCATTTAAATTAACGCATTCAGTGCATTTTGATATAAAATGTTTTAGAATCATGGGCGCTTCAAAACGTTCCCTTACGTTACGCGGTTAAGTAGTTTATATCTGGGAGACCTAGCTTTGCTCGGAAAAAATAAGAAAAATACAAAAATGCGCGTTTTCCCAGAAATAAGACCTAGTTAGTCGATTTTTCGCCCCCGGATAGCAAAAAAAATCGAAATCGTTAGAGCCGTTTCCGAGATCCCCGAAATATATATTATACATATATACAAGAATTGCTCGATTAAAGGTATAAGATAATTGACAGATCAGTTGTTTACTGAATCATGCTAAATAAAAAGTAAGTAGATGAGATAAAAATACGACAAGACTATCAAGTTTTCTTTTCGTAAATTGAAAATATGAATAGCGTGTGTTGTTAGACGGTCACGCCGACTCCATTCTGTTTCCGGCGTTTCGGACAAAATTTATTTTTAGGCTAATAGAAGTCATTAAAAAGCTACAGCGATGCTTTTACGATGTAAAAAATGCTAGATCGTTCGGATTAATTCTTATGATAACATAGTCACTAGTATTTTGACCTTTCACAATCAATACTAAATTATTACCTGAAAATTCGTAAACCTTACTGCAACAACATAAGGTACACCGATGGTCTGCTAAAGGTGTTGCTTTTAGTATTAGTAAAGATTTGGTTTTAGGTAAGACTACACAATATTATGTTGCCTTTCTACTAAAGCAGCTGTTCCTAACCTGGGGGTAATTACCCCCGTGGGGGTAAAACTGGCATTTTACGGGGGTACCTATCTATAAGAAATAATATTAATGATTATGGAGGAGGGGTAAAATCGAGTTCCCTAGTTAGTCAAAGGGGTCACAGTACTAAAAAGGTTAGGAACCACTGTACTAAAGGGTCAAACCGAAATTTTTGTCACATTATTTTAGTGTACTGTTCGAATTGAGCATATTTAAATTATTTAATTATTATTGAACCAATGACTGGCATTATACAATAAGAACAAAACCGTTATTTATCGATTTATCTCAGCGGAAATCGATGATCTATTTATTTTCATGATTTTGTGATGATAAAGTGATTATGAAATGAATTCGTACTTTTTGTATGTTTCAATGACATGGGTTTTGACCTCTTCAGTTTCTGTTTTTAGTTAGGTACCTGGGGTGCTTTTTGTTTTAAATTGCATAATGTACTAAAAATAAGTATGGTTGACATACACTAACACAAAGACACACGAAAGAGTTATGAATTGTTTATGGAAGAGGACAATTTCCTGTCGGAGTATGTTTTATAATTATAAGCAAAGCGTAATGAAGCCAATGGCTGAATGAACCTAAGCTTAGGTTACTCGATAAATTATTCTATTACTGTTATCTAAAACAAAAATATATTATGTGTACATCCACAATGTGTTTTATTATTCAAACTAGAATCTTTATAATAATTCATTTATTTACTTATTGTATACTATATAATTATTTACATTAAAATATTTTTTAACAATAAACAATTTTCTTGATAATTCAGTATAGATTACTCACATTTCTACAATAATTTAATTACTTAAATGTTACTAGTACACCATTACATTGCAAATATACATATATTGCACCAATAAGGATTTATCGTCCGGGATAGTGCAAATCCGCGTAACTAGCACTGGTAAATACTGCGTATCTACACAACAGCAAATTTTACAGGCGAAGCTTAAATCATTGTACCTAACTTTATTACTTTGAAGCCTACTTTTACCCCTTTTTTACCTGATAAAATACAATACAATACTTTCTGTATAATAAAGGAAAAAGTATCCTTCAAAACATTATGCAGTATTTACATTTACCAGTGCTAGTTACGAGGATTTGCAATATCCTTAACGTTATGCAAGTTATTGTGAAAATCACACAACCTGCAACGGCTGTGACATGTGGAATAAATTTAAAAGTTCTTAGCATCTCTGTTCTTTGCCATGGCTTTCATTGATGACGATAGAAAACTTTTATTAAATACTAATGGGGGTATTAATACTATTCATAAACGCGCTAGAAGCCTCAATTAGCTATTAATTGATTGTCTTGATCTGTTATTTTAATTCATGTATTTGTAAGAAAGGGATAAAACATGAATTAACTAATTGAGCCTTGTGTAAGGTTTTATGAATAGGGAGGCAAGTAAAGTAAATCTTCCTAATTATATTGCTTTTTGGATAGTGTCTAAAATATTTCCACACTCTTTTGCTACCTAGCATAAATACATGATTGAGATCTTTTCTCAGTTCAAATAATTAATAAATTGAAGTTTAATTTAAACTTCTTGGAACGATTTGGAAGGATGAATCAAGAGATCTTTAGTTTATTACCTAAATATAACATTTGATTCCATTTTCTAAATTTATTTAAAATAGCCTCAAATCTTCTGAAAATATTATAATTGTAGCTTTTTTTTCATCTGAAAACACCATAGTGTTGTCATTTGTAGGTTGCAACATACTTTGAACGACCCTTAATAATAAAAAAATGCAGATCAATCACTTTCTGTAAGGGTTTTTAATACTTGACCTAGCATGTCACAATCGAGTTGGTTTATTTTTTAGTACCAACTTTAAAGACTGGCCCTATATCATAAAAAAACAATGTAACTTTTGCAAATACGTATTAAAATGACAAGTGCTAAATAGTATTTTAATTTCTTCTATGTAACAACACAAGCCAACTTACGGCCCTTCTCCTTGACCTCCTCATCCAGCGAGGCCACATCCCGGGAGCTCACCGATCCATGAATCACCGTCCTGACACCCGATGTCACCGACGGAGTCTCACTACCACTCAAACTATCTGTAGTCGTTTCACTGTCCGTTTCACTAGCATAGTTACCGTTGCATAAAGAGAGTTTAGAATTATCGTTTCCATTACGCTCTACTGCACGTTCAGATCGGTCCTGAAGTTTATAAGTTCCTAGTTTTTTACGATCACTTTCGCTACACTGTTCACGGTCAAGTTTATTATCACAATTCCCATTACACTCTGCACTATTTTCGCAAAATTCTGTTTCTACCGGGCCGTGACATCTGTCATCACTCTGCTCAACTATCGGCTCGCGACCGTATCGCACACTGGATTCAGTAAACTCGCGCCGACCTTGACCGTCTCTGACTTTACATTCACTTTGGTCTACAGTTAGACTATAGTAGCGATGTCCGCGCACACGATAGCGGTCCGTATGACTAGAGTCCCGGGGCGCGGGCGCGGGCGCGGGCGCGGGCGCAGCGTCACGGCGCTAGGGCTGCAGCTCGCCGGCCAGCGCCGCGAGCCGGGCGACGAGCGCGGCGTTGTTGGCGGCGGCGGCGGCGAGCTCGTCGTGCGCGTGGAGCAGCGCGCGCACGCCGGCGCCGGCGGCCGACACGCCGGCGCCGGCGGCCGACACGCCGACGCCGCCGCGGTTACGCGCCGCCGAGCCGACTTTGTCGGCGGGAGGATCGGCCGCTTTGTTGTTCAGCTGAAAAGTTAGATAGTATTATTTAATTAGGGTTCCGTACCCAAAGGGTAAAAACGGGACCCTATTACTAAGACTCCGCTGTCCGTCTGTCTGTCACCAGGGAGTATCTCATGAACCGTGATAATGAAATTTTTACAGATGATGTATTTCTGTTGCCGCTGTAACAACATATACTAAAAAGTACGGAACCCTCGGTGCGCGAGTCCGACTCGCACTTGTTTCTCTATTTTTGTGTAAACGGCGGTGCGGTATAAGAACTTCAAGTGTACAATTAATTGTAAGAAATTTTAGCTACAAGTACTTTGATCTCAGAAAAAAATACAAAAGCGTAGTAGTTTACAAGATAGGAAAAATTTATTTGAAGATGTAGGCAAAACTTTTTTAACCCTTAAATGCATAATGATGTATATATGCATCGTATATTTGATGGTCCGTGGCTCAATATGCAGCTATCCAAAATCACATTTATTACTTTTATACAGCATGACACATCTATTTCAATTTATTAAAAAGTTATACAAAAAATCATGCATTTAAGGGTTAATGTTGGAAAATTATTTAAAAAATGTCCTATAAGTATTACTTTTCGTATGAAAGGTTATACACACATGGTCCTGCAACTGTACACGAGCTCGTAGCTCGGCGTCTTGCAGTCTAGCCGCCAACGCCAAAAGTTTGAGTTCCGCGCCGCTAGCGTCCTTGTCCAGTATGCACGTTTGAAGCCACACCGTTTGTGCCACCTGAAAACACGATTCGACAATCGACTTTTAAACAGTACAAGGAGCTGCGCAAGATGTTTATTGTTAAATTAATTTTTAACAAGCAGAAACGTCTGCGATCGATGCTATTAAGCTTATAATAAATTTAAAAGTGGAAAAATTACTGCCTCGGGTGAGACTTGAACTCACGGCCTCTGAATCGATACTCCAACGCTCTGCCAACTGAGCCACCAAGACCTCATCCATAGTCAGCAAATCTTTCCACTATATGGGTCTAGGGGACCCTAGCGACATCTACCGTAAGAGTGTTACACTTCTTAAACGGCCACCGGAGTTCCAAGTCATATTAGAAGACCGCCGGTGGCCGTTTAAGAAGTGTAATACTCTTACGGTAGATGTCGCTAGGGTCCCCTAGACCCATATAGTGGAAAGATTTGCTGACTTTGTCTTGGTGGCTCAGTTGGCAGAGCGTTGGAGTATCGATCCAGAGGCCGTGAGTTCAAGTCTCACCTAAGGCAGTAATTTTTCCACTTTTAAATTTATGTTTATTGTTGTCAAGATGTAAATAAAAAAAAAAAACCAACTGACCTGGTACCAGTCGTGCAAGGCGTCGGCCCTCGCGCGCGCCATGGGCGCCGCTCGCTGCAGCAGCGCGCGCACCCGGCGCCCCGCCTCGGCCACCGTGATGCGCTCCAGCACGTGGAACTGCTCGTCGTTGTATGTGAGCGCGCGCGTGGCGCGGTCGCGGACTAGGTGTTGCCAGGATTCACGCAATCTGCAAACACACACTTTGTTACCAGTGGCGTAACTGGGGGGGCAGAGGGGGCAAGTGCCCCGGGCGCCATCGAAGGGGGACGCCAAAATGGACAAAAGCAGGGAAACTTTTGTCAGTCGTCAGGGGGCGCTTGGTGACTGCCCCGGGCGCCATATCCTCTAGCTACGCCCCTGTTTGTTACTGTTCGAGAGTAGTGGAATGAAGGGGACTCTATTTCAGAATTGAGAGTACGGATGGGATAGATAGCGAGAACGATAAACCGTAGATTATAGACAACCCGTCAATGAATCGCACTCTGTAGTGAGCATTGGACAGTTTTGAATCACATCTACTCACCGCTCTGTGAACTCATAATAACGGACAATTTGTAAACCTTATTGCAAAGAAATAAGGTCCACTGATGGTCGGTTTAAACTGTTGCTGTTAGAACTGTAGGGTAGGATATTCAAGGCGCGAGGCGCCCTTTGGGTCAGAGACACTCACCGCTCGACGAGGGTCTTGGCCCTGGTGTGGAGCCGCTGCTCGTGCACGCAGGGCGCCTGGCGTGCGGCCGCGGCCCACTCGGCGCGGAGCCCGGGGGCGCCGGCGCCGCCGTGGCGGGTGGCCAGGGCGCCGGCGGCGGCCCGCAGCGCGCCCCCCTCGCGCGCCAGCAGCCCCGCCATGGAGGACCATTCCGGCTCGGACTCGGCGCCGCCGTGGTGCTTGTTCACCTGATCAATAATTGGGTTTAAAGGTCCATTTGTATAGTTTTCCGTAAATAACTCGTAAACAGTAGCCCATAGCAAAAAATAGTCTGTTACGTAAATAATTGGTATAAGTAAATATATCAATATACATAATAAAAAGAGTAAAGGGCCAAGTATACTTCCTTGTGGTACAACACCATTTCGGTTATACTTGAACTCAGAGTGTGTCACTATTTGCTCTCTGTTTTTGGGATACATATTGATGTTTAAACTCAGTGCACTGTTGCCTATCAGACAAGTAACTTCTTAGCCGGCTGTGAGCGTTTCCTCTGATACCGCAACTTTGTAATTTATGCAGTAAAATGGAGTGGTTTAATAAGTTTATATAGAATCATTTATTCAAGGCACTCATGTATAAATGCAGTAATAAGTTCGCTCGCTCTCAACCCGAAATCCTTTCTTTACATGGCGGCCCTGACAGAACTTATATGGATTTGTTTGTTTGTTTCTTGAATGTTTTTCTTTTTTTTCGTGTATACTTGTTTTTTTTATTTTTGTTTGTGCTCTTCATGTATTTATTTTTGGTTTGGTTAATATGTTTGTATATATATATTTATATTTTTTATTCATTAAATATATACAACAAACTTTTCACTATTTCTAATTATACATTTTAATTTAAGCCAGCATTTAAAGACATAGTGTGCAGTAACAGCCCAAAAAGACCGGGGCCTGTGCTAGGGCTAGTTACAATATATGTGACACAATTTTTAGAGAGCGATCGGATTTTGGATAAACAATTTTCTTATAATATAAAGTTTACTTAATTCAATTAAACAAGCTTAATTAAATAAACATGCATTACTGGTATTTTTTATTTTTATGTACGTATTTAATATACGTATATTGGGTTTTATAATTATGTAAGTAGATATATATATGTATATATATATTATTTGCTATCTAATACACATACATACATATATATTATATGGAAAAATAGAGAAATATGACACGGAGTTACGTAGCAATCTATTCACTGAGGAAATATTTTTGTGTAGAAGTCTTTAAATTCAGTAAAAGAAAAACTCAGGAGAAACACTTTAGTTTTTTTATTCAGCCTACTTATGTAACTTTGATTATTTTGAGTAGACACGCTTGAATAGCTAGGTTGTATTATGTCCTGTAGGTCACCTGGTAATTTGTCAAAAAGCCTAGTTCCAACATATGAGTAGTGTTTCCTAGCTGCAGCACTGTTCGTAATCGGTATCTTATATTTGCTTCTGGTGTTTCGAAGGTTTGCCGGGTTAACATTTAATACCATGTCATCTATATGTCTACTAATATATATTATTACTTGCCAGATGTATAGTTGCCTTGGTGCTAACACTTTACTTAACCTATAAATTGCTTCAGTAGAAAAACGCCTTGGTTTTCTTTTAATAATTTTTAGGATCAGTTTCTGTGCAATCTCAATGTTTGCTATATTTTTTGCGCTACAGGCACCCCACGCTATGATTCCATACAATAGTATAGTCTGGGTTAAGGCAAAATACACAGTTTCAAGTGTTCTCTGGTCAATTATATTTCGAAGTTCTAGAAATATATACGCGGTTTGTCTAATTTTATTAGCAATATGTTTGCAATGTAGATCCCATTTTAAATTCTCATCGATTTCAACACCTAGGTATTTTGTTGAGTGTACCTGTTCTATTGTAGTGCATGTACAGGCAATGTCGGGAGTAGGACGACATTTATGAATTTTCAAGCTGATGTTTTGCTTTGGTTGTCCTGTCTTAGTTAGCGAGAAACAAATGTAGTTGGTTTTTGAGATGTTTAGAGTCAATAAATTTCTCTCATACCAATTTTGAGCCACTGTTAAGCCCTCTGATGCTCTAAGGCCTACTTCATCCCAGGATTTACCCACAAAACTTATTACTGTGTCATCAGCAAAGCAAATACATTGGCAAGTGTCTGATTGCAGTATGGAACAGAGGTCGTTTAGGTAAATATTAAATAAAATTGGGCCTAATACACTGCCTTGTGGCACGCCAAAGTCGATACTTTTGATTTCGCTGACAGTATTATCAATCTTTACAACTTGACTTCTACCAGATAAGTAACTTTCAAACCAGCTTAGCATCCTACCATAGATTCCATAAGCTTTCAGCTTTTTCAAGAGTATTTTATGCGAAATGGTATCAAATGCTTTAGCCAGATCTACAAAAATCGAGAGTACTTTACACTTTTTATCAGTATGTTCTACTACAAATTTTGTTAATTCAGCAATTGCATCACTAGTACTATGCCCTTTTCTAAAGCCGTGCTGATGCTTAAAGAGTATATTAGTTTTATCCAGATAAGAGCATAACCTTGCCTTTACAATTTTTTCAAAAATTTTTGAGAGACTTGATAAGAGAGATATGGGGCGGTAGTTGGATACACTTGTTGTTGTCCCTTTTTTATAGATCGGTATAACCACTGCCTCCTTTAGTGATTTAGGGAACATACCTGATTTTAAGCTTAGGTTTATAATGTAGGTCAGTGGGCGCACTATATATTCTGATACCCTTCTTAGTGTATTTCCTGTAAAGCCATCCATTCCACTAGAATTATTATTTTTAAGCGACCTAATCACAGAGTTCACTTCTTTTACGCAGGTTGGTCTAAAGTAAAAAGTTGTGTCCACTTTGTATGACAGCTCCCACTCGTCCGCTAACTGCGTTTCAGATATGTTCAGATGTTTCAGATGCTCAGTAGCTAGGTCACGACCTACACCAGTAAAATATGAGTTAAATTCATTTGCAGCTGAAAGCGGTTGATTTGCTACTTTAATTGTTTCATTTCCTATTTTGAGTTCTTTTATACTATTAATATTATGTTGTTTTCTACCAGAAGCTTCATTTATTGTAGACCAAATCAGTTTGGAGTTGTTTTTCGCTTTACTAAATTTATCCCCATAGTACTTAGTTTTTGCTTTTTTAATTAATAGGTTACAAATTCGTCTGTACTCTATGTAGTTCTGTTTTAAAACTGGATTATCTGAGTGTTTTTTGTATATCTTGTGTAGTTTGTCCCTTCTGCGCATACAAGATATGAGCCCCCGTGTAATCCAAGGTTTAATCGGTTTATTACTTTTACGACTAACTATTTTAATAGTAGTATTTGCCTCTATGTGCCCATGTAGCGAATCCCTAAATGAGTCCAGTGCAATATTAACATTTTTACTACTATATACGCTGCTCCACCGCTCCGTTTCAAGATCTACCACAAGTTGTTCGTGATCCACCTTCTTAATTACTATTTTTGGGATACTCCTACGGTCTATTGGATAATTTTCAAGCAGACACAGGGTTAACATATGATCAGTCACTGCAGCACTGTAAATTAAACATTCATGTTTAAGATTTTGCAATTTTATCATGCAGTGATCCAGACAACTATTCTCTCTTGTGGGCTTATTAATTCCGATTTTGTATTTGTGTAGAGTAAGTAAATCGATGTACTCGTCAGCATGGGGGTGCTTACTGCCAGAAGAGTCTAAGAAGTTAATATTTAAGTCGCCCATTAAGACCGTATTTTTTATACCTTTGCAATCATCAAGAGCTTTGTCAAGTGACTCCAGGAATATCTCTATATTATATGACGAGGGGGATCTATAAATACCAAATACGCTACACTCTTTAAGATCCACCCTCAGGCAGTTCGCCCCACAAAGTACAATTTCCCTGTATGCAAAATTCAAATCATTTTTAATAAACATTACAACGCCATCATTTTGAATCGGGTTTATTTCTGTGGAGATACTGGTATATCCGGGGATAGTTTGATTGGGTTTGCGGTGTTTTATTCTGCATTCCGTTAAGATTAAAACATCAAAATCTTTAATATTATCCTGAATAGTGACTAATAAACTGTCAAAATTTTTGAAAATAGACCTTATGTTAATTGACATGATTTTCAACGAGTTTATTTTTGAATTGAGGTGATTTCTCAATGTTAGAGGATTATCTATTTCAAGCACTGCCGAATCACACGAGAGCCTGTCCAAATTGTCATTTATAAATGTAAAGTCATTATCCATTATCGTAGATATTAAAGAGGTTGGCACTTGTCAAACTCAGCTCAGAATTTGCAAACACTAATGCTCGAGTACAAATACGAATTTTCTTACAACCATAATTTGACCTCTCCGCAGTAAATATTGTAGTACGACGATTATCACCTAATAGATACAATAAATATACTAATAATAGATATCTAAAGATGTTATTATAAGAAGTGACAAGATAATAGTGATATAAAATATTATAAGTTTTTTGAAGATTTGCGCTTCCTAGTCACAAATTTGCAAGTGTGCTCTCATCCTTAACCCATATAGGTTTCTGGTTAGCATTTTTTTTCATAAATATTCTACCATTTAGCACCCAACAGAATTCATACCCTAAGGAAGACTTTGCCGTCCTACTTTTTGCGAGTAGATACTTAAGTTTTGGTGAGAGGTGCTCAGAAATATAAATTGAATTTGGCTCACCCGGAATACCAATGTGCACTGTCTTTAAACGCTCGCTTGGGTCATTACAATTTTTATTGTAGTTCTTCGATGCTCTTAAAATATCATCCCTAGGAATCACACTCTTAAATATGTACACTATCGAGCGCGGTTTGTTACTTTTGCGGCCTGATCTGAATGACGTGTACAAGTCATTTTTGTCGATTTTAATCTTTAAGAAGGTACACATGTCGTCCAAGTATTTGAGCAGGTTCTCTCCTTGCACCTCTGGAATCCCCCTAACTTCTATATTGCACGACCTGTTTTTTTGTTCTAAATCCTCGATTTTGCAAAGAAGGAACGAAGTGTCATGCTGAAGATTTCTTATAGTGTCCTCATATTTGTTTTCTTTTTCTTGGCATTGACCCATGCTTGCCTGCAGTTCGGTTTCTTTTGTCTTGAGATCGTTCACGTCGTCCTTTAGTGCCTTCTGGTCCTCCTTGAGCCTAGTGATCTCGGATTCTAGGGTCTGGTTTTTTACTGTAAGTTCATCGTTTTGTGTCCTGAGTGTATCTACAGTGTTCTCTAATGTGGCAATTTTTTGATTTATCTCTTGTACAAGTTCAGTCTTTAAGTCATTCAGTTTGCCCTCAATGTAGTTACGCAAGTCATTTATCTGTGTAGAGATGTTAACGAACTCCGAAGGAGATTGTGGCGAGCTGTGTTCACTCGCTGCAGTTAATGCAGCCGCACCGCTTACTGGCGTGTTCGTGTTATCACCTTTTTTTTCTTGTGACTTGCATCGCGGGCACTTCCAACATTCCTTATACCTTCTAGATTCCTTGAAAAAATTTTCTGCCGTGATCCTTAAGCATTGATAATGGTATATTTCTTGGCATCCAGAGCAGACCTTTTTCTCAGCGTCTTTGACCACTTTGCCGCAATTTGCGCTACATTTAGACATGCTGGCGGTAATATTTATATACGTTTATTAACACTAAGAGCAGTAGTAAGCAAGCGCTAAGCAAGAATTATAGGCTAGGCGATAAGAAGCGAGTCGTAGCACATGTAGCTATTCCGTAGGCTCGTAGCTCGTGACGTCAGTTTCGCGTAGCAATTAGTCGATTGCGTAGTTGATATTCGCACACAGTCGTAGCGTTCATTTGGTTTAGTGGTCCGTGCGCCCACGCTGCGTTCCGCGTCCCAGTGTCCGCGGGTTCAAATCCAACAAAAGCCACCAGCGCCGACCACACCAAACTTCGGCAAATATAATTGTCTCTTTCACCGTCCGCCCACTGGGCGGAGTCACCGCACTTAGACACCTCAAGCACGAGCAGGAATTGAAAAATACCACAACAACCAATCAGAAATTTAGAATTTGATTTTTAGAAAATAAATTTAAATGAGTCCGACACGCGACCGCTCTCGAGGAGCCCATCCAAGCGAAATAATTAGGTATTCTTTGTGTGTATCTTTGTAATGTTTTAATATGTATCTTTGTGTGTTATCTGTCGTGGCATCGTCGAATGGGCCCTACGGAAGACCAGCGCTGGCTTTATAGCTAGCATTATGCTGAGTTGGGTCCATTTCGTGATGCACACTTGATGATCTCTTCTTTTCTTGCTGTTGTTGTCTGTACATGTTCGTACTTGTGTTGTGATCGTCACGAATAAATGTCTTTTATCTTTATCTTTACATATCAATCGCGTTGAAGGAATTAAGGACCACCAACCGGGCGCCGAGCAGGGCCCGTATCTTGCACCTGTGTGAGTGGGGCAGGTATTCTGTACTGTACCTGTGTCAGCAGATCGAGCGCTCTCGCCGCATCGTGCAGCCTCTGCGCGTGGGCGGCGAGCGCGTCGGTGCGCTGCGCGGCGGCGGCGAGGCGGGCGCCGAGCAGGGCTCGTATCTTGCACCCGTGTGAGTGGGGCAGGTATTCTGTACTGTACCTGTGTCAGCAGATCGAGCGCTCTCGCCGCATCGTGCAGCCTCTGCGCGTGGGCGGCGAGCGCGTCGGTGCGCTGCGCGGCGGCGGCGAGGCGGGCGCCGAGCAGGGCTCGTATCTTGCACCCGTGTGAGTGGGGCAGGTATTCTGTACTGTACCTGTGTCAGCAGATCGAGCGCTCTCGCCGCATCGTGCAGCCTCTGCGCGTGGGCGGCGAGCGCGTCGGTGCGCTGCGCGGCGGCGGCGAGGCGGGCGCCGAGCAGGGCTCGTATCTTGCACCCGTGTGAGTGGGGCAGGTATTCTGTACTGTACCTGTGTCAGCAGATCGAGCGCTCTCGCCGCATCGTGCAGCCTCTGCGCGTGGGCGGCGAGCGCGTCGGTGCGCTGCGCGGCGGCGGCGAGGCGGGCGCCGAGCAGGGCTCGTATCTTGCACCCGTGTGAGTGGGGCAGGTATTCTGTACTGTACCTGTGTCAGCAGATCGAGCGCTCTCGCCGCATCGTGCAGCCTCTGCGCGTGGGCGGCGAGCGCGTCGGTGCGCTGCGCGGCGGCGGCGAGGCGGGCGCCGAGCAGGGCTCGTATCTTGCACCCGTGTGAGTGGGGCAGGTATTCTGTACTGTACCTGTGTCAGCAGATCGAGCGCTCTCGCCGCATCGTGCAGCCTCTGCGCGTGGGCGGCGAGCGCGTCGGTGCGCTGCGCGGCGGCGGCGAGGCGGGCGCCGAGCAGGGCTCGTATCTTGCACCCGTGTGAGTGGGGCAGGTATTCTGTACTGTACCTGTGTCAGCAGATCGAGCGCTCTCGCCGCATCGTGCAGCCTCTGCGCGTGGGCGGCGAGCGCGTCGGTGCGCTGCGCGGCGGCGGCGAGGCGGGCGCCGAGCAGGGCTCGTATCTTGCACCCGTGTGAGTGGGGCAGGTATTCTGTACTGTACCTGTGTCAGCAGATCGAGCGCTCTCGCCGCATCGTGCAGCCTCTGCGCGTGGGCGGCGAGCGCGTCGGTGCGCTGCGCGGCGGCGGCGAGGCGGGCGCCGAGCAGGGCTCGTATCTTGCACCCGTGTGAGTGGGGCAGGTATTCTGTACTGTACCTGTGTCAGCAGATCGAGCGCTCTCGCCGCATCGTGCAGCCTCTGCGCGTGGGCGGCGAGCGCGTCGGTGCGCTGCGCGGCGGCGGCGAGGCGGGCGCCGAGCAGGGCTCGTATCTTGCACCCGTGTGAGTGGGGCAGGTATTCTGTACTGTACCTGTGTCAGCAGATCGAGCGCTCTCGCCGCATCGTGCAGCCTCTGCGCGTGGGCGGCGAGCGCGTCGGTGCGCTGCGCGGCGGCGGCGAGGCGGGCGCCGAGCAGGGCTCGTATCTTGCACCCGTGTGAGTGGGGCAGGTATTCTGTACTGTACCTGTGTCAGCAGATCGAGCGCTCTCGCCGCATCGTGCAGCCTCTGCGCGTGGGCGGCGAGCGCGTCGGTGCGCTGCGCGGCGGCGGCGAGGCGGGCGCCGAGCAGGGCTCGTATCTTGCACCCGTGTGAGTGGGGCAGGTATTCTGTACTGTACCTGTGTCAGCAGATCGAGCGCTCTCGCCGCATCGTGCAGCCTCTGCGCGTGGGCGGCGAGCGCGTCGGTGCGCTGCGCGGCGGTGGCGAGGCGGGCGCCGAGCAGGGCTCGTATCTTGCACCCGTGTGAGTGGGGCAGGTATTCTGTACTGTACCTGTGTCAGCAGATCGAGCGCTCTCGCCGCATCGTGCAGCCTCTGCGCGTGGGCGGCGAGCGCGTCGGTGCGCTGCGCGGCGGCGGCGAGGCGGGCGCCGAGCAGGGCTCGTATCTTGCACCCGTGTGAGTGGGGCAGGTATTCTGTACTGTACCTGTGTCAGCAGATCGAGCGCTCTCGCCGCATCGTGCAGCCTCTGCGCGTGGGCGGCGAGCGCGTCGGTGCGCTGCGCGGCGGCGGCGAGGCGGGCGCCGAGCAGGGCTCGTATCTTGCACCCGTGTGAGTGGGGCAGGTATTCTGTACTGTACCTGTGTCAGCAGATCGAGCGCTCTCGCCGCATCGTGCAGCCTCTGCGCGTGGGCGGCGAGCGCGTCGGTGCGCTGCGCGGCGGCGGCGAGGCGGGCGCCGAGCAGGGCTCGTATCTTGCACCCGTGTGAGTGGGGCAGGTATTCTGTACTGTACCTGTGTCAGCAGATCGAGCGCTCTCGCCGCATCGTGCAGCCTCTGCGCGTGGGCGGCGAGCGCGTCGGTGCGCTGCGCGGCGGCGGCGAGGCGGGCGCCGAGCAGGGCTCGTATCTTGCACCCGTGTGAGTGGGGCAGGTATTCTGTACTGTACCTGTGTCAGCAGATCGAGCGCTCTCGCCGCATCGTGCAGCCTCTGCGCGTGGGCGGCGAGCGCGTCGGTGCGCTGCGCGGCGGCGGCGAGGCGGGCGCCGAGCAGGGCTCGTATCTTGCACCCGTGTGAGTGGGGCAGGTATTCTGTACTGTACCTGTGTCAGCAGATCGAGCGCTCTCGCCGCATCGTGCAGCCTCTGCGCGTGGGCGGCGAGCGCGTCGGTGCGCTGCGCGGCGGCGGCGAGGCGGGCGCCGAGCAGGGCTCGTATCTTGCACCCGTGTGAGTGGGGCAGGTATTCTGTACTGTACCTGTGTCAGCAGATCGAGCGCTCTCGCCGCATCGTGCAGCCTCTGCGCGTGGGCGGCGAGCGCGTCGGTGCGCTGCGCGGCGGCGGCGAGGCGGGCGCCGAGCAGGGCTCGTATCTTGCACCCGTGTGAGTGGGGCAGGTATTCTGTACTGTACCTGTGTCAGCAGATCGAGCGCTCTCGCCGCATCGTGCAGCCTCTGCGCGTGGGCGGCGAGCGCGTCGGTGCGCTGCGCGGCGGCGGCGAGGCGGGCGCCGAGCAGGGCTCGTATCTTGCACCCGTGTGAGTGGGGCAGGTATTCTGTACTGTACCTGTGTCAGCAGATCGAGCGCTCTCGCCGCATCGTGCAGCCTCTGCGCGTGGGCGGCGAGCGCGTCGGTGCGCTGCGCGGCGGCGGCGAGGCGGGCGCCGAGCAGGGCTCGTATCTTGCACCCGTGTGAGTGGGGCAGGTATTCTGTACTGTACCTGTGTCAGCAGATCGAGCGCTCTCGCCGCATCGTGCAGCCTCTGCGCGTGGGCGGCGAGCGCGTCGGTGCGCTGCGCGGCGGCGGCGAGGCGGGCGCCGAGCAGGGCTCGTATCTTGCACCCGTGTGAGTGGGGCAGGTATTCTGTACTGTACCTGTGTCAGCAGATCGAGCGCTCTCGCCGCATCGTGCAGCCTCTGCGCGTGGGCGGCGAGCGCGTCGGTGCGCTGCGCGGCGGCGGCGAGGCGGGCGCCGAGCAGGGCTCGTATCTTGCACCCGTGTGAGTGGGGCAGGTATTCTGTACTGTACCTGTGTCAGCAGATCGAGCGCTCTCGCCGCATCGTGCAGCCTCTGCGCGTGGGCGGCGAGCGCGTCGGTGCGCTGCGCGGCGGCGGCGAGGCGGGCGCCGAGCAGGGCTCGTATCTTGCACCCGTGTGAGTGGGGCAGGTATTCTGTACTGTACCTGTGTCAGCAGATCGAGCGCTCTCGCCGCATCGTGCAGCCTCTGCGCGTGGGCGGCGAGCGCGTCGGTGCGCTGCGCGGCGGCGGCGAGGCGGGCGCCGAGCAGGGCTCGTATCTTGCACCCGTGTGAGTGGGGCAGGTATTCTGTACTGTACCTGTGTCAGCAGATCGAGCGCTCTCGCCGCATCGTGCAGCCTCTGCGCGTGGGCGGCGAGCGCGTCGGTGCGCTGCGCGGCGGCGGCGAGGCGGGCGCCGAGCAGGGCTCGTATCTTGCACCCGTGTGAGTGGGGCAGGTATTCTGTACTGTACCTGTGTCAGCAGATCGAGCGCTCTCGCCGCATCGTGCAGCCTCTGCGCGTGGGCGGCGAGCGCGTCGGTGCGCTGCGCGGCGGCGGCGAGGCGGGCGCCGAGCAGGGCTCGTATCTTGCACCCGTGTGAGTGGGGCAGGTATTCTGTACTGTACCTGTGTCAGCAGATCGAGCGCTCTCGCCGCATCGTGCAGCCTCTGCGCGTGGGCGGCGAGCGCGTCGGTGCGCTGCGCGGCGGCGGCGAGGCGGGCGCCGAGCAGGGCTCGTATCTTGCACCCGTGTGAGTGGGGCAGGTATTCTGTACTGTACCTGTGTCAGCAGATCGAGCGCTCTCGCCGCATCGTGCAGCCTCTGCGCGTGGGCGGCGAGCGCGTCGGTGCGCTGCGCGGCGGCGGCGAGGCGGGCGCCGAGCAGGGCTCGTATCTTGCACCCGTGTGAGTGGGGCAGGTATTCTGTACTGTACCTGTGTCAGCAGATCGAGCGCTCTCGCCGCATCGTGCAGCCTCTGCGCGTGGGCGGCGAGCGCGTCGGTGCGCTGCGCGGCGGCGGCGAGGCGGGCGCCGAGCAGGGCTCGTATCTTGCACCCGTGTGAGTGGGGCAGGTATTCTGTACTGTACCTGTGTCAGCAGATCGAGCGCTCTCGCCGCATCGTGCAGCCTCTGCGCGTGGGCGGCGAGCGCGTCGGTGCGCTGCGCGGCGGCGGCGAGGCGGGCGCCGAGCAGGGCTCGTATCTTGCACCCGTGTGAGTGGGGCAGGTATTCTGTACTGTACCTGTGTCAGCAGATCGAGCGCTCTCGCCGCATCGTGCAGCCTCTGCGCGTGGGCGGCGAGCGCGTCGGTGCGCTGCGCGGCGGCGGCGAGGCGGGCGCCGAGCAGGGCTCGTATCTTGCACCCGTGTGAGTGGGGCAGGTATTCTGTACTGTACCTGTGTCAGCAGATCGAGCGCTCTCGCCGCATCGTGCAGCCTCTGCGCGTGGGCGGCGAGCGCGTCGGTGCGCTGCGCGGCGGCGGCGAGGCGGGCGCCGAGCAGGGCTCGTATCTTGCACCCGTGTGAGTGGGGCAGGTATTCTGTACTGTACCTGTGTCAGCAGATCGAGCGCTCTCGCCGCATCGTGCAGCCTCTGCGCGTGGGCGGCGAGCGCGTCGGTGCGCTGCGCGGCGGCGGCGAGGCGGGCGCCGAGCAGGGCTCGTATCTTGCACCCGTGTGAGTGGGGCAGGTATTCTGTACTGTACCTGTGTCAGCAGATCGAGCGCTCTCGCCGCATCGTGCAGCCTCTGCGCGTGGGCGGCGAGCGCGTCGGTGCGCTGCGCGGCGGCGGCGAGGCGGGCGCCGAGCAGGGCTCGTATCTTGCACCCGTGTGAGTGGGGCAGGTATTCTGTACTGTACCTGTGTCAGCAGATCGAGCGCTCTCGCCGCATCGTGCAGCCTCTGCGCGTGGGCGGCGAGCGCGTCGGTGCGCTGCGCGGCGGCGGCGAGGCGGGCGCCGAGCAGGGCTCGTATCTTGCACCCGTGTGAGTGGGGCAGGTATTCTGTACTGTACCTGTGTCAGCAGATCGAGCGCTCTCGCCGCATCGTGCAGCCTCTGCGCGTGGGCGGCGAGCGCGTCGGTGCGCTGCGCGGCGGCGGCGAGGCGGGCGCCGAGCAGGGCTCGTATCTTGCACCCGTGTGAGTGGGGCAGGTATTCTGTACTGTACCTGTGTCAGCAGATCGAGCGCTCTCGCCGCATCGTGCAGCCTCTGCGCGTGGGCGGCGAGCGCGTCGGTGCGCTGCGCGGCGGCGGCGAGGCGGGCGCCGAGCAGGGCTCGTATCTTGCACCCGTGTGAGTGGGGCAGGTATTCTGTACTGTACCTGTGTCAGCAGATCGAGCGCTCTCGCCGCATCGTGCAGCCTCTGCGCGTGGGCGGCGAGCGCGTCGGTGCGCTGCGCGGCGGCGGCGAGGCGGGCGCCGAGCAGGGCTCGTATCTTGCACCCGTGTGAGTGGGGCAGGTATTCTTTTTTTTTTTTTTTTTTTTTTTTTTTTTTTTTTTTTTTTTTTTTTTTTTTTTTTTATTTAGGAAACAAACAGTCACATACAGATAAGTTTAAACTTGCAGATATACAATAAGACCTATAGTTCCATTAATTATAACATACTGATATTGATAACAAGTAGAAACAGGGCTTGTTCGGCACTGCCTATAAATAGGAAGATACACAGAAGTAACAATTGGATACACAACTAATAAAGTACCTAAGTATCAAACATGCTTACAAACATACATACGTTACATAAGACTATAGAACAATTACAATTTTTTTTTTTTTTTTTTAAAGCAAAGACTGCTATGGAAAAAGTAAGCTCCGCAGACCACTACTATATTTACTGAAAGACAATGAGAAGATATCTAGATTTATGAAATTAACATTGTAATCATGACAGGCTCGTCTAAAAAAAGTATTTTTGGCGAAATTAGATCTACAAAAATCGATATGGAATGTTTGGGGGTGGCGCGTGGGAATACGAGGCAATTTAAAGACAATTTTTTCAAGAAGAGTGGAAGAATCAGTAAGGCCATTTAAGAGTTTATACAGAAACATTTGGTCTATATAAACACGTCGTGTATCTAGTGGCCCTAGACTACGACGGTGTGTGCTATTCTCTGACATATTCAGACCGTGGCGGAAATTGAGCGACTTTAACAGCTTTTTTTGGATTCTTTCAATTCTTTTTATGTGAACGGTATATTGAGGGGTCCAGACGACGCTACCGAACTCTAAAATGCTGCGAACGTAAGAGGAGTATAATACTTTTAGGGTGTTTGGATCTTTAAATGGTTGAGATAGTCTAAGTATCAGGCCCAATTTCTTGTAGGCCCTCTCGGAGATGTGGTCTATGTGTGAAATGAAGTTAAGCTTAGAATCCAAAATAATACCAAGATCTCGGACCTTGGTGATTCTATTTATGATCTTTCCTGAAAAACTATAATTGAAAAGAAGGGGACTTTGTTTATGAGTGAAAGTAATACAGTTGCATTTATCAGGGTTTAGAAGCAATTGGTTATAACCGCAATATGCGGCAAAGCTATCAAGATCGCGTTGCATGTCCAGGCAGTCGTTCTTTGTTTTTATGATTTTGAAAATTTTTGTATCGTCTGCATAAACTAGATGTCTTGAACTAGAAAACGATGAACCCATGTCGTTTACGTATATGATAAATAAAAGCGGTCCTAAATGAGAGCCTTGAGGGACCCCTGAATCAATGGTTAAGTATCTGGAAGTATAGCCTCTTAGTGATACTGCCTGGCATCGGTTCTGGATGTAGGATTCAATCCACCTGTAGAGGTCTCCGTGTATACCGAGTTCGTATAATTTGTGTAATAACATAGTGTGATTAATTTTATCAAAAGCTTTTGAGAAATCGGTATACACGGCGTCAACCTGATGACCGTTGCCAATAGCGTTCAAAATAAAATCAGTGAAGGTAATAAGATTGGTGTCAACACTACGGCCACGAAGAAAACCGTGTTGGTCAGGGGAAATTATACGAATGATACAATTTGTCAATTCGGATGTAACAATTTTTTCTAATATTTTGCCAAAAATGCATAATTTAGATATGGGTCTATACTGTGTAACATCATGTTTATCTCCGCTTTTATGTATTGGTGTTATTAAAGCCGTTTTCCAAACAGACGGGAAACAACCCTCGGATAACGATTTACGGAAAATAATAGTAAGAGGAGTAGCCAATTCCTTGCTACAGCGAGAGATTAAAATTGGATGAATACGGTCAAGTCCCGCTCCCTTATTTGTGTTAACCTGTTGGAGGTGTTTAAGAACGAGTTTATTATTTATGTTAATCGAAGAGATATCTACCGGGCTATTGTTAGTATGAGAATTTGGAGAAACAGGGTACGCGATACCTTTAACAAAAACTGAGTGGAAATAATCGTTGAAATAATTAGCTACTGTCTCACTGTCAGTTGAGGAATTGCCTCCATAATACATACAGTCTGGGGTTTTATTTGCGGAAAACTTTGATTTAATGAAAGACCAAAAATATTTAGGACACTTACGGATATTTTTCTCAGCAAAAGATATGTATGAATTATAGCAATCCAGTTCCATTTTGTGCTCTCTTGTTCTTAACAGCTTGAATGCAAGATAGTCTAAAGGATTTTTGTAAGTTTTCCACCTGGTGTGAATTTTACGCTTTTCTCGACCTAATTTCACTAATGCCCGGGTGTACCAAGGGGGACGATTACTAGAGCAGTTTGTCTTACTGAGGGGAACGTACTTTTTAATAAGAGTATTTAAGATTGAGTAAAAATGAGTAGTAGCCTGTTCAGTATTCATATATTGCATTGGGGTCCAGTCAGTAGAAGAAAGAGCGTCACGTATTTTTTCGTAATTTGCAGCATAAAAAAGTAATTTCTCTCTAGGAGGATCATACGCGGCCGAAAGAAAAGGAAGCTTGATGTTAATGTCGAGAGATTTGTGATGGGAGTCCTCAGGGGTTAGTGGTGTCGTACAATGCGTAACAGAGCAAGACAAATCGCTTAACACCAGGTCCAAGATCCGATTGTTTACATTCGAGCACCCGTTAAGTTGTTTTAAACCCGAGAGGTTTAAGAAATCGGAGATTAAGGTTGCAGTCGTATTGTTGTTTGTGTCAATAACTAAGCTTCCATTAAGAAGCGTCCAAATGGCATGACTAATATTAAAATCGCCTAGAATTATGTAACTATCGTTCGGATTACTAATTATAAAATCGGACGCAGAGTCAAAAAAGGATTGCAAGTCGGAATAATGTTCACCGCCGTGAGGGAAATAACAACAAGCAATAAATAACTTAGCCCGATGCGCGGCAGCGCTGGGCAGGGGGGGGCGCGCCCGCGGCGGCGGCGCGACGGTGCCGGCGCGTTCGATGCTCAGCCACAGCTCCTCTACTGTAGTATTCTGTACTGTACCTGTGTCAGCAGATCGAGCGCTCTCGCCGCATCGTGCAGCCTCTGCGCGTGGGCGGCGAGCGCGTCGGTGCGCTGCGCGGCGGCGGCGAGGCGGGCGCCGAGCAGGGCTCGTATCTTGCACCCGTGTGAGTGGGGCAGGTATTCTGTACTGTACCTGTGTCAGCAGATCGAGCGCTCTCGCCGCATCGTGCAGCCTCTGCGCGTGGGCGGCGAGCGCGTCGGTGCGCTGCGCGGCGGCGGCGAGGCGGGCGCCGAGCAGGGCTCGTATCTTGCACCCGTGTGAGTGGGGCAGGTATTCTGTACTGTACCTGTGTCAGCAGATCGAGCGCTCTCGCCGCATCGTGCAGCCTCTGCGCGTGGGCGGCGAGCGCGTCGGTGCGCTGCGCGGCGGCGGCGAGGCGGGCGCCGAGCAGGGCTCGTATCTTGCACCCGTGTGAGTGGGGCAGGTATTCTGTACTGTACCTGTGTCAGCAGATCGAGCGCTCTCGCCGCATCGTGCAGCCTCTGCGCGTGGGCGGCGAGCGCGTCGGTGCGCTGCGCGGCGGCGGCGAGGCGGGCGCCGAGCAGGGCTCGTATCTTGCACCCGTGTGAGTGGGGCAGGTATTCTGTACTGTACCTGTGTCAGCAGATCGAGCGCTCTCGCCGCATCGTGCAGCCTCTGCGCGTGGGCGGCGAGCGCGTCGGTGCGCTGCGCGGCGGCGGCGAGGCGGGCGCCGAGCAGGGCTCGTATCTTGCACCCGTGTGAGTGGGGCAGGTATTCTGTACTGTACCTGTGTCAGCAGATCGAGCGCTCTCGCCGCATCGTGCAGCCTCTGCGCGTGGGCGGCGAGCGCGTCGGTGCGCTGCGCGGCGGCGGCGAGGCGGGCGCCGAGCAGGGCTCGTATCTTGCACCCGTGTGAGTGGGGCAGGTATTCTGTACTGTACCTGTGTCAGCAGATCGAGCGCTCTCGCCGCATCGTGCAGCCTCTGCGCGTGGGCGGCGAGCGCGTCGGTGCGCTGCGCGGCGGCGGCGAGGCGGGCGCCGAGCAGGGCTCGTATCTTGCACCCGTGTGAGTGGGGCAGGTATTCTGTACTGTACCTGTGTCAGCAGATCGAGCGCTCTCGCCGCATCGTGCAGCCTCTGCGCGTGGGCGGCGAGCGCGTCGGTGCGCTGCGCGGCGGCGGCGAGGCGGGCGCCGAGCAGGGCTCGTATCTTGCACCCGTGTGAGTGGGGCAGGTATTCTGTACTGTACCTGTGTCAGCAGATCGAGCGCTCTCGCCGCATCGTGCAGCCTCTGCGCGTGGGCGGCGAGCGCGTCGGTGCGCTGCGCGGCGGCGGCGAGGCGGGCGCCGAGCAGGGCTCGTATCTTGCACCCGTGTGAGTGGGGCAGGTATTCTGTACTGTACCTGTGTCAGCAGATCGAGCGCTCTCGCCGCATCGTGCAGCCTCTGCGCGTGGGCGGCGAGCGCGTCGGTGCGCTGCGCGGCGGCGGCGAGGCGGGCGCCGAGCAGGGCTCGTATCTTGCACCCGTGTGAGTGGGGCAGGTATTCTGTACTGTACCTGTGTCAGCAGATCGAGCGCTCTCGCCGCATCGTGCAGCCTCTGCGCGTGGGCGGCGAGCGCGTCGGTGCGCTGCGCGGCGGCGGCGAGGCGGGCGCCGAGCAGGGCTCGTATCTTGCACCCGTGTGAGTGGGGCAGGTATTCTGTACTGTACCTGTGTCAGCAGATCGAGCGCTCTCGCCGCATCGTGCAGCCTCTGCGCGTGGGCGGCGAGCGCGTCGGTGCGCTGCGCGGCGGCGGCGAGGCGGGCGCCGAGCAGGGCTCGTATCTTGCACCCGTGTGAGTGGGGCAGGTATTCTGTACTGTACCTGTGTCAGCAGATCGAGCGCTCTCGCCGCATCGTGCAGCCTCTGCGCGTGGGCGGCGAGCGCGTCGGTGCGCTGCGCGGCGGCGGCGAGGCGGGCGCCGAGCAGGGCTCGTATCTTGCACCCGTGTGAGTGGGGCAGGTATTCTGTACTGTACCTGTGTCAGCAGATCGAGCGCTCTCGCCGCATCGTGCAGCCTCTGCGCGTGGGCGGCGAGCGCGTCGGTGCGCTGCGCGGCGGCGGCGAGGCGGGCGCCGAGCAGGGCTCGTATCTTGCACCCGTGTGAGTGGGGCAGGTATTCTGTACTGTACCTGTGTCAGCAGATCGAGCGCTCTCGCCGCATCGTGCAGCCTCTGCGCGTGGGCGGCGAGCGCGTCGGTGCGCTGCGCGGCGGCGGCGAGGCGGGCGCCGAGCAGGGCTCGTATCTTGCACCCGTGTGAGTGGGGCAGGTATTCTGTACTGTACCTGTGTCAGCAGATCGAGCGCTCTCGCCGCATCGTGCAGCCTCTGCGCGTGGGCGGCGAGCGCGTCGGTGCGCTGCGCGGCGGCGGCGAGGCGGGCGCCGAGCAGGGCTCGTATCTTGCACCCGTGTGAGTGGGGCAGGTATTCTGTACTGTACCTGTGTCAGCAGATCGAGCGCTCTCGCCGCATCGTGCAGCCTCTGCGCGTGGGCGGCGAGCGCGTCGGTGCGCTGCGCGGCGGCGGCGAGGCGGGCGCCGAGCAGGGCTCGTATCTTGCACCCGTGTGAGTGGGGCAGGTATTCTGTACTGTACCTGTGTCAGCAGATCGAGCGCTCTCGCCGCATCGTGCAGCCTCTGCGCGTGGGCGGCGAGCGCGTCGGTGCGCTGCGCGGCGGCGGCGAGGCGGGCGCCGAGCAGGGCTCGTATCTTGCACCCGTGTGAGTGGGGCAGGTATTCTGTACTGTACCTGTGTCAGCAGATCGAGCGCTCTCGCCGCATCGTGCAGCCTCTGCGCGTGGGCGGCGAGCGCGTCGGTGCGCTGCGCGGCGGCGGCGAGGCGGGCGCCGAGCAGGGCTCCCCAGCGCGCCACGGCGGCGCCGCACAGCTGCGAGGCTGCGGCCAGGGCTTCCACTCGCCGCTTGATCACGTGGCCTACGCTACATGCCGTCTGCACAAAAATAAAGTACTCACTAATAGTATGCCCATAAATAAATCGTGTAAAAATATATATTAGGATATAAATTACCTGATAAAATAAATAAATCAATTTATCTGTAGAAAAGGGCGCGAAATTCAAAATGTGTGAGATCGTTTTTTTTTTTTAATTTGCCTCTTTTTTCTACGCATAAAAATGGTTTGCGTTTGCCAGGCTATACCTAGACAAAGACAGACATTTATTCGTGACTCATTGAACTCTTAGTTCGGTTGCACTGGTGGAGGGATAACTCCGTCCGGGGGTGTTTTCATTTCACTCTACAGTAGATGGATTAGTTAGAGAAACTTGTAAGAGTTGTAAGTATGACTAACCTTAGCCTGACTAGCGTCATTTTCAACAGACACAATATTCGGGAACACGGGAAACTTCGGAGCATCGGGCTCCGGCGCTAAGCTCACACTCGTCGAGCTCTTATTGAACAACAGCAGGGGTTCAGTAGCGGTGGTGGCGGGGTAACTCCGTCCAGGGGTGTTTTCGTCCACTTCGCTGAGCAGTAGCCGGTCGGCGTAGAGTAGAACTTGTGATTCGGCGACGACGCCGCATTGCTCGAGGAGCGCGGTTTGGAGCTGCTCGAAACGGTCTTCGGGCTTCATGAATACCTGAGAGGCAACGGAGAAGGTAAATATCATTTTTAAATCAATTGACATGTCAACATGTGTCAAGCTACCAGTGGCGTAACTAAGGGCAAGTGCTCCGGGCGCCATCCAAGGGGGGGGGGGGGGGGCAAAAGGCGCAAATTTGGTGACTACGCGCCCCGCGCGCCATATCCTCTAGCTACGTCCCTGCGAGCTGTCGAGGTTTCCTACCTAAACCTAACCTGGGTCAGCCCCTTTGCAAAATGTAAATGCTGAATCAGCCCCTCCCAAACCAGAATCCCGGATCTGCCGGGTGACATCGAGCTGATAATATGATGGAAAGAGACCCGAAGGTGACCATAGAAACTAGGTAATAAAACAACACAACCTAATTGAGTTTATTACAATTATCACAATGAGTAAGGTATAGTAAATAGATGACTGTTAAAAGAAAGGTACGCGCAATTAAAGTTTGTGATTCTTTATTACACAAAACACTTATTTCAACTATGACTAGCTACAAAAAAACTGTAAAGAAGGCATCCATAAACCATACACTTTCGATCAGCCTTCACCCGCGGCCGCGCTCAAATTTCCGCCAAGGTGAGGTGAGCTATTGTTTCGCGGCGCTTGCGCAACCACACCTAACACTTTACGCAGTATTATATTATGACTCCATAACAACTTCCGACTGTCGAGATAATTCAGTAAGTCGAATCTCACTAAATCACACGCAGTGACGCAGGGGAGAGAGGGGTGTTTGGATGAAATTGTGACCTACATTAAGCCTACTTAAATTTTGACGTTTTTATGATCGTTGACGACAATTATTCAAGTACAAATTTGATTGATTTTAACTACAATTTCGCTAAAGCTAAAGACTTGGCTTGAAGGATTTGTAACTTTTGAAAACTAGTTTGTTTTTGAGTATTTCCTAAATAAGTAAGCCTGCTATTCCTTAAATAAACTATTTAGTTGAGTTGAGTGTAACAAGTTATCATATTATTGATCAAAAAATTTAGGCAAATCATTGTTCTAGTAAAAAACAATGATTTCCTTTGTGTTCAAATTACATTATGTAACTTAGAGTGTTACAACAAAGAGCATTGTTGTTTAAGCGCACTCAGCTAAAGTCAATACTTTATTGTAAGGATAAACAGTGTGGAATATTATTTATTTTTAGGGTTCCGTACCCAAAGGGTAAAAACGGAACCCTGTTACTTGGACTCCGCTGTCCGTCTGTCTGTCACCAGGCTGTATCTCATGAACCGTGGTAGCTAGACAGTTGAAAATTTCACAGATTGTGTAGCATCTGAGCGCTTTGGTATGTAAACTGTAAGCTTGTGTATTGTATTAATAAATAAACAAACAAATAAAAGATGATGTATTTCTGTTGCCGCTACGCAAAGTACCATTTGTCCAGTTTTTTTTTTACAAATAGTATCAATTGACCCTATAATATACATATATAGCAGGTATTTAGGGTTCTCAAAGGTGGGCAATGCATAAGTGGCTCCTCTGATGTTGCTTATGTCCATGGGCGGCGATGACTGCTTCCCATCAGGCGGCTTGTTTGCTTCCTATTACATACCCTACTCATAGTGTTGTGTTTCTGCCGGTGAGTAAGGTTGCCAGAGCTCAACAAGGGAGAGGAGTGTTAGGGTCGGCAACGCGCATGTAGCTCCCATGGAGTTGCAGGCGTACATAGGCTACGAAGACTGCTTAACATAAGGCGGGCCGTATGCTTGTTTGCCACCGACGTAAGTAGTATAAAAAAAAAACTAAAATATTGAGAAAATAAATAAGTTTTTTTATAGTCATTGTTTTCAACAAATTTTAATTAAACTGTGACATACCTTTACACTGCAAGCCTTGTTAACATGGAACACATGTATAGCGGTAGTGGAGGTGGCAGCCTGGACCTCGGAGAAGAACCGCTCAAATGTCCATATCCTGTGCGGGTCCACTTCCAGTAATCCGGCCAGTAGTGGTGTTACTAGCTTACGGAGACCAACACTAAGTTGGCAGTGGGAAGGGAGCTCTCTGGCCCAATCTATGGGGCCATTTTCTGTTGTTTGCGTGCCCTTAAATAAATAAAAATGTGATTTGTGTACTGTTATTATGTACCTATGTTCAAACTTATTAAATAAACGTCTTTTATTATTATTAAATAAAAAAATAATACAACAAAATGTATGAACCAGTTTTGATAAAACATGTCTTAAAACCACCTTAGGATCAAAACTAAATCCATATAATTTAACAGTAAACTGTAGCTGTGTAACAGCCCACCTTACAAGAAAAAAACTACAATGAAATTTTAGTGTTTTAAAATAGGATTCAATTTATTTTATTTTCAAATTGAGTAAAACAAATCAATTAAAAATGATAATACATTGGATTGAAATAAATTGGTATCGAAATTGTGAATTAATATTCATACTAACACCTCAATACCTCTAGCATTTTAATTGTTAGATGTACTTCTTAAATTACTTATTAAATAATTAGGCTTTTTTTTATATACTCACAGCTATAACTCCTGAAGCCTTCTTAGTAGTGATATAAAACATGGTTTCTTTATTTCTCCTACCCCCGTATGGCCTGAAAGGGAGCTGGCCTGTCGCCACATGGTATAATGTCACCCCAATAGACCACAAGTCCACTGTGGCCCCAAAACTCTTTCCAACGGGCTTCCTAAGTACTGCCCGTTCATACATATCCGGGTGTAAGTATTCCTCAGTACCGTATAGAGAAACAAACTGTTCTTCTTCTTGTAATTCTCTAGCTGCTCCAAAATCTGTAAGTTTGTAAGTTGTAGTACCATCCTCGTTGATAAACTTCATAATATTTCCAGGTTTCAAATCTCTGTGCACTAGATTGTTGTCACGTAAATGTTTCATGCCGGCTGTCAAGTGTTCCAAGACAAGTAAGAACTCAAGTTCTTGTAAGCCGTACGTGTTCTCTGGGTCGTCGAGAATGTTGAAGAGGCTGCCACCCGTGCACAGCTCCATGACAATGACCTTGAGATAAAAACATTTGATTGTGGTAATCACTACATAGTATAAAACAAAGTCGCATTCCGCTGTCTGTATGTCTGTGTATACTTAGATCTTTAAAACTACGCAACGGATTTTGATGCAGTTTTTTTTTAATAGATAGTGATTCAAGAGGAAGGTATAATTTGTAAAGGTTTTGTGTAAATTAGTTTAGTAGCGGGTCGCTAGTAAAATACTACAGAAATTAAAAGAAGAACAAATAAAGCATTAGCTAGTATTATACCTTGCCACGGCCCTCTTGCTCCTCTTCAATAGCGAGTAACTTCACGATGTTCTCATGTTTCACCTTCTTTAGCACTTCAAATTCCCGCATCTGCACATCATGAGGCCTCATGTGACTCAGCTGGTTAAAGGTTTTCACGGCTACGGGCTCGCCGTTGTTCTTGTTGACACCCTGAAACACGGCGCCCGTTGCACCTTTACCTAGCACGCTAGTCGTGCACCAAACGTAGTTCTCAGAGCCCCGAAGGAAGGACATTTTCGAAAGTTACACTGCACTGCTGAATGTTACAAAATTAGGTTACTCCAAAGACGGAGCTTACACTTCAAACCATGGGGCTGAGTAGCTAGTTATTACATGTAAATTTTAATGTAGAAATTGGATAAACATTGTCCAATTATTACTCCAATTAATAGTTACGTTCACTCCGCTTTCGACTTTCGTCAACAAATTCCGATTTGACAGCTAAACTGGGTGACAGTTTGCTGACAGTTCGTGGTGAACCATAGATAGCAAAACAAGGAACATGGTAATAGGACGGAGAGTTTTAAATCATACCTCAAACAGCCTACGAATAAATCTCTTTCAGATACAGATAAAACTGTTCTACGAAATACATACAGGCGTCAAAACTCATAGCTTAAATCCTTTAAAAAAATATATTTGTCAATGCGACGTTGACATTGACAGTGACACTTCAGACACTTGGCAGATGCTTTGCTTCGTCTGCTGGGGCTGCTGTATTCTGCGTAATATTTTCTAAAAATCTGAAATACACATTTTTTTTGTAAGGGCTATGTTAAAAGTAATGTATTAAGACACATAAGGACCATTAATAATTAGAAATGTAAGTACTACATGTTTGTGTTAACTGCTAAATAACATGGATGTAAGTAACATCTATGCTAAATAATGTTCTTATTGCAATCCTATGCTATTTCCTATCCTATGCAGGTCTTCAAGATACGAAGTAAGTACACGCCGAGAGCGTTCACGCAGTCGCTCGTTGGAGCGCCATCGCTCACGGAAAGAGCACAAAGGGCGGTCGCGAACGCGGTCACCCGCGCCGTCAAAACACAGGTCACCCAGCAGGGAGAAGAGTAAACATAAGAAAAGTAAAAAGAAAAAAAAGAAGAAGAACAGGAGCAGTAGCTCGTCAAGCAGCAGCGACACGGACGAGGAGCTGAGGCTGCTGCAGCGGTTGGAGGCGGAGCGCCTGAGACTTAAAGAGGAGAGGAAGAAACAGAAAGAATTGCAGAAGGCCAATGAGACTCCAGAGGAGAAACGGTAAAATATTAGTACAAATATTTTGGATATAGCTTTTTCTTTATTGTTTAATTCCTCATTTTTCTGAGTATTTCATTAAGCATATTTAATACTCATTATTGTAAGTGTGCATGTACTTTGTATTGAAAATTACTATGAATAAAAAAAAAACTGTATTATAAAACTATTTATTTGTTCACATTCTTAGGGATAACTCACAAAATAGCCATACTTGATTTATTATTGCATTTTGTGTTGCAATACTAGTTTTTCTGATGTATGTGTGCTAAGTTCAACAGAACATTTCTTTTTTTGTGTTGATTTGCATGACATCTGTTTTATATCAGTAACTATAAAATGGCAATTTTCTCCGGCTTCCGGAGAAAATTGGCTAATCAAGGCAAAAGACCGAGAAAGGTGGAAAGATATGGAGGAGGCCTATACCCAACAGGGGTCCTTAAAATAGTAAAAATGGAAAACAATAATATTAGAAAACTTTTTTTATCATGTAAAACTATTTAAGGAAAAATAAAGGCTTAAATAAATATAAATAAATAAATAACTATAAAATGGAGCCATTGCCTAATTTTATTTATTATTATTTATTTTGATACACTAGCAGCTCTTGGAGCTGATGCGTGTATATTGAAGCACTTGTATTTTATTTTGCACTTTTCAAAGTTCTAAAATGTGTATCTAGTCTATTTTTAAAATTGTTCGGTGCACACATTTACCACACAATTCGGCAAGAAGTGTATGTGTGTGTAAGAAGTGGATGCGTGTATATGTTATGCCTGAAGTATTATTTGACGATCTTAACTTTATACACAGAGCCCGCCGTCTAAAAGCGAAGCAAGAAAAAGAGCGCAAACGCCGCGAGCGGATGGGCTGGGACAACGAGTATCAATGCTACACCAACCAAGACAATCCGTTCGGAGACTCGGCACTCACACACTCATTCGTTTGGACCAAGAAGTTGGCTAAAGAAGGTGTGAAAGCGGTCAGCAGAGACGAGCTCGAAGCTATGAACCGGCAGAAGCAACTCGAGAATAAAATTGAGCTGGAAAAGGTAAATTTTAGTAGTCGTCTCGTCGGTGTCGGTACTGCGAGTTCAGTAACCTGCTCAGGCCACCAGTTAGGAGATTTCAAGATTTGCCAAGATATTTTTGCATATAATGGTTGTTGTATTGATCCACATTTCTGTCCTGCAGGTGAAGCAGCGTCGATTGGAGCGCGAGGCGGAGCGCGCGGAGCGCGAGGCGGAGACGGCGGCCGCGGCGCGCGCGCGCGAGGCCGCGCAGTTCGACTCGTGGGCGCGGCAGGAAGACGCGTTTCATTTACAACAAGCTAGGTTGCGCTCGCAGATCCGCATCCGTGACGGACGTGGTGAGTCTATTCTATGGATAAGTACATAAAACGGGAAGATGGTACTGTGGTACGGCGCGTTTCACTTGTACCGGAGTAAGTACCCTGGCTAATAAAAAAAAACTGGAAGTTAGTTTTCAGGTGAAGCAATATAAAACTATTATCGATGCTGTGTTACTAATGCCCATCTTTTAAATCCCCAGCGAAGCCGATCGACCTGCTCGCTTGGTACGTGGGCTCGGAGCAGTGTGTAGACGCGCTCGAAATGCACGAGCCCTACACCTACCTCAACGGTCTCCAAGCCCCGGACCTTGAAGACTTGTTGGCCGACATTGCCGTGTACAAGTCTTTAGAGCAAGAGCAAAACCAGCGGTACTGGAAAGATGTGGAGACCATTGTGCAGGTAAGATTAATAATATTGATTGTATAAAAAAATACCTATATTTTATTTATGTTATAGGCATCGTACAAGATATGTTTTAACACGTTTAACATTTTCTTATCTCAGGATAGAGATGACGAAAACTACGATTGTCCAAAACGTACTCTTTAATTTCTACAAATAATGGTGGCCCATGAGGGGAAATTTCACTAAAACAAAATAAAGGAACCGGTTGAATGTTATGAATCAAGATTTATTGAAAGTGAAGCTAATCTAACTCTTTTGTTTGACAGGACGAGCTAGCAAAGCTACGGAGAGCTGCACCCGAGCCCCATGAAGCGGTACATCGTGACACCGTGCACCAGAGCGTGGCCGATGACGTCACACAAGTATGTCACCAATCGATCGATTATTTTTATTTCGCTATGATTTGATTTTACTGGTTAAAATGTGGTGGATCGCGGAGCCAAATACCTGGGACGCTCGGTGGGGCGGAGGCCGATCGAACGTCCCAGGTATCGCTGGGGCGATGCTGTTGAAGCGGACTTGCGCGATCTCCATGCCCATGCCGATAGCTGGCGGGAGATGACGCAGGATCGAGACGACTGGCGTGTACTCGTGTCGGAGGCCAACACTCATTTTGGGTAGCTGCGCCATTAAGGTTGAAATGTGACTTTGATGTTGTTAGACTAATTTAGCAATAAAAAAATCCCCGGTTTTTGTAAAAGCGTGGTATATTATTTGTTATAGATTTTCAAAGGCAAGACGGGCGCACAGTTGGAAGCATTACAATCGCAGATCGAGCAGAAGATCAGCGCCCGCGCTGACAATATCGATGTGGGCTACTGGGAGAGTTTACTTAGCCAACTCAAAGGTAAAATGACGCTAACTTATAAATGCTTCAGCGTGCGTGTTTTGATATTGTCGAGAACCCTGAGAGCCTACCACCAACATATAAATCTGTCTCTATCGTTCGAACTAGCAAGAACGAGATAGCGGACAAGTTTAGTTCATCTACAACTGAATATATTTTTCAGCACACATGGCCCGCGCTCGGCTGCGCGACCGACATCAGAATAACTTGAGGCGGAAGCTGCAGCTGCTGAAGCAGGAGCAAGGGGTCGCGGCCAAGCCCGAACCGGACACGAGACCGGACGCTGATGAACCTCAACCTACCGGGTAAGGAAATCGGACACCGGAACCGGAGATGACACAGTAAACCTAGGTTACGCTTGTCGTTACGTTAGTTTACTTACTGTAATATTAAAGTAATACGTAATATTTCAGATCTACAAGTCCCAAAGCGGAGGCGGCGACGGAGGCTCGCGCGGAGGCCCCGGACTCCGGGTCGGGCGACTCGGAGCCCGAGTCGGAGTCCCTGGCGGCCTGCGTGGCGCTGTACCGCGCCGGGCGCTACTCGCCCGCGCCGCTCCCCGCGCGCGCGCTGGAGCCCGGCACGCTCACCACGGACGCGGACATCGACGACCAGCGGCTGCAGTATCTGAGGTCAGTTCTGTTCCTTGCACACACACTGGAGTCCCCGGCGGCCTGCGTGGCGCTGTACTTACATTATGCATTTTTTGCTGTAGGTTCCTATTGCGATACCACCTTCATATATGTCCGAGTGTTTATCCGTCAAAACTGGAATATTCTTCTAACCGATTTCAAAACGGAGAAGATTTGGTTGACTATTTTTTTTATGTAAACCGATTTTTTTATTTTATTTTGTAACATATATAGGTTGAGTCTCTGCCTCCCGAACTAGGTCCAACCCTGTGACTCGGGAGTCAGTGATTCCTCCTAGCTACATGTGAGCTCTCAATTTGATAATTTTATTTTTATTTTATTTTTTAATTTAGAATCTCTCGTCTGATACGAGTGTTTTCCTGTTGTTTATTCAGAACGAGAGCGCATGCAGCGAATGCACAAAGAGCACACGAACAGGGCGCCCCCTCGGCCGTCGGCGTCGGCGTCGGCGTCGGCGTCGGCGTCGGCGGGGCTGCGGAGCCGGGCGCGGCCGTGTTCGAGAGGGAGGCCCGGCGCGGCATGGGCACCGACGAGGCGCAGTTCAGCGTGGAGGCCGCTCTGGACAGGTACTGACAGGTTGCTGAACCGGACGCGGCCGTGTTCGAGAGGGAGGCCCGGCGCGGCATGGGCACCGACGAGGCGCAGTTCAGCGTGGAGGCCGCTCTGGACAGGTACTGACAGGTTGCTGAACCGGACGCGGCCGTGTTCGAGAGGGAGGCCCGGCGCGGCATGGGCACCGACGAGGCGCAGTTCAGCGTGGAGGCCGCTCTGGACAGGTACTGACAGGTTGCTGAACCGGACGCGGCCGTGTTCGAGAGGGAGGCCCGGCGCGGCATGGGCACCGACGAGGCGCAGTTCAGCGTGGAGGCCGCTCTGGACAGGTACTGACAGGTTGCTGAACCGGACGCGGCCGTGTTCGAGAGGGAGGCCCGGCGCGGCATGGGCACCGACGAGGCGCAGTTCAGCGTGGAGGCCGCTCTGGACAGGTACTGACAGGTTGCTGAACCGGACGCGGCCGTGTTCGAGAGGGAGGCCCGGCGCGGCATGGGCACCGACGAGGCGCAGTTCAGCGTGGAGGCCGCTCTGGACAGGTACTGACAGGTTGCTGAACCGGACGCGGCCGTGTTCGAGAGGGAGGCCCGGCGCGGCATGGGCACCGACGAGGCGCAGTTCAGCGTGGAGGCCGCTCTGGACAGGTACTGACAGGTTGCTGAACCGGACGCGGCCGTGTTCGAGAGGGAGGCCCGGCGCGGCATGGGCACCGACGAGGCGCAGTTCAGCGTGGAGGCCGCTCTGGACAGGTACTGACAGGTTGCTGAAGCTGAGCTCGCCCTGAGGTCAAAGGCGTTTAACATTTCAAAGATTGCAAAACTCGAGAAACTACGACCGAGCGAACCTAGTTATGGCGTCTGCCGCGATTGTAGACGACGCTGGTTCGAACCCAGCCGTGACTCCCGTGAGCACAAGAGGCTTGGTGACTTTTCTTTCATATTTGACATCAATCCGTACTAAATATTTTTTTTTATTTGAAACCAAGTCATCTACTATGTCTACTACACTTACATATATTTGTATGTTAACATGACGTTTATGGTTTTATTGTAGGAGCGAAGCCCTGCCCGTGCCGGCGCTGTGGCCAGACAAGTACCGTCCGCGCAAGCCGCGCTACTTCAACCGCGTGCACACCGGCTTCGAGTGGAACAAGTACAACCAGACGCACTATGACATGGACAACCCGCCGCCCAAGATCGTGCAGGGCTACAAGTTCAACATCTTCTACCCGGACCTGATAGATCCCAAGGCTACCCCGGACTTCTCTCTGGTAAGTCCACAGATTGAAGTGACACTTTGGATCAAGTAAAACTGCCACACCGGAGATCCAGAACTGACTTGACAGACCCACCCCTGGCTCCCACGAACTTCTGTTTGGTACCATCGCCCACACTGTTAACTGGCCTTTGGACCTTATGCCTTTTGTAATAAGGTCGAATAAAAAACGATTATTTACACTTGAATAACATTAGCGTTCTCTAAAGTTTTATATTTATTTTCATACACTAGCAGTATTTTATTTTGCACTTTTTAAAGTTCTAAAACGTGTATCCATCCAGTCTATTTTTAATTATACCTTTTGATATTGTTGTGTATTGTATATCAAGCCCACTCCCCCGCGACAAGTTTACGAATATACGGCAGTAATAGCAAGCAGTAGTTTCTCGTCCTACGAGTACGTATCGTATCCATCATGTATGTTGTTGCAGAAACCTTGCGCCGACAACCCCGAGTTCGCCGTGCTGCGGTTCCGCGCCGGGCCGCCCTACGAGGACATCGCCTTCAAGATCGTCAACCGCGAGTGGGAGTACTCCTACAAGCGCGGCTTCCGCTGCCACTTCCACAACAACATCTTCCAGCTGTGGTTCCACTTCAAGCGGTACCGGTACCGCCGTTAATATAAACCGTATCAAACTGTACACTACACTACACAGAACAATACAGTGGCTTTCAAAATGTGATTAACTACCATTGTCTTTCGCATTTTATTGTGATCCGTATCTTTAATTTTAAAACTAACACGGGACTTAATCGCGTACAAACTTACGTTTATTTATGGCCTGACGTTTCGAACGTGACGTTACGTTCGTGTTCACAGGCAGACTGGCGAGGAATTGCCGGGCCATAAATAAACATAAGTTTGAGTTTTGAATGATTCATGGTTAGTTTCACTAGATTTATATTGATTGGGATATTTAAATCGGTATCTGTATCTTTACCAAGAAAACTCTAAGATGCGTATAACATCATAACAACATCTTTGGGTTTTTAAAGAACATGAGTTTTTTTAAATATGTAATCTCCATCAATACATAGTATAAAACAAAGTCGCTTCCTGCTGTCTGTCTTTCCCTATGTATGCTTAGATCTTTAAAACTACTCAACGGATTTTGATGCGTTTTTTTAATAGATAGAGTGATTCAAGAGGAAGGTTTATATGTATAATTAATCAGCATTGCACCCGTGCGAAGCCGGTCAAGGTCGCTTGTTGAGAAATAAAATAATATGTTTGTAAATATTTTTGTTTTTAATTTTCCTTTATGTGTAAGTAATTTATTGTTATGTGAAATTGTGAAGAATGTGGGACAATGATTTAATTGGTGAGTAGACACTAGACTAGACACAATGCTTATACTTTACTTTTGTAATTTTATTTTATGTACTCTGGACATGTAATTAGCTTTATCAATAAATATACGAATTTAATCAGAAGTATGCCTGGATGGTATGGATGATACACCCCAGCAGGGGGTAACAGGAAATAAAGAAGAGATGCATGGACCCGTGCAAGCACAGTAACAATGCAATGAATAAACAACAGGCAAACATGTTCAAACACATTTGAGTACCTCTAGGGAGCATGCCTGAACTATAGGGGGCAGGTATAAATGTGAAGTTTATGCTTCCCATGTAGCCCACAAGATGGCAGACCTACTATGCACAAGAAAATGTACAAGAATGGTAGATGGTAGCCATGGTAGAACTTGCATGTTTGCATGGCAATGTACATATATATGTTTCCGATTCAGGCCACAAGATGGCAGACCCTCCAACCTCCAATGCGCACGGTCGCTATTATTGATGCACTAGCAATAAAATTTGACCTCATTCTGTCAAAGCAGATGCATAATGCTAGGATGAGATTTTGTAGTTTTCCAAACCCAATAAAATAAGTAATTTTGATGACATACTCTTTATTTATCTCTAATAAGGGGAGGTCAACAACAGGTTAATAAGAGAACTGTTTATTTACAGGGTATAATTTATTCTAATAGATATAACTTATTGATTGATTTACTCTTTCTTGGGTGCCTCAGAGGGATTAGTGACCTCCTCAGCAGCAGGGTTGCCTCGGAAATTAGGGAACTGCTCCCACGGGGCTTCCAGCTCGAATCTGCGAAACTCCTGTGCCAACTCTAGGGGCTCCACCACCACTCTCTTCTGTTCATCATCATAGCGCACCTCCACATAACCACTGAGAGGGAAGTCCTTTCTGAAGGGGTGGCCTTCAAAGCCGTAATCTGTGAGTATCCTTCTAAGGTCAGGGTGGTTGGCGAAGAAGACTCCATACATGTCCCAGATCTCACGCTCGTACCAGTTGGCGGCCTTGAACACCTCGCAGGCCGAGTCGACGGGCGTCAGCTCGTCGGCGTACGTCTTGACGCGGATGCGCGAGTTGTATCGCAGCGACAACAGATTGTACACGATCTCAAACCGCTGAGGGTGCGCTGGGATGTCCACCCCCGCGATGTCTACCAGTGACGCAAACTGCGCGCTGTGGTGGTCCTTCAGGAACGATAGGACGGGGATCACACCCTCTGGCGGAATCAAAACCTCTAATTCATTGCCCGCCGTGATCTGTACCTTCTGCACATACTTCGGCAGGCACTCCGCTACGTATTTGCCGAAATCTATTAGCTGCGACTTCTGCAGCGGGTCCAGCTTTGCGTATGTAGGCCGAGTCTCAACTTGAGGAGCGACGGTCTCGCTCTTCCGCGCTACACTCTGTATGACCGGCGCTTTGGCGTTATTTAAAACGACGCGCCCAAGGCCCAGCCCCGCACCGATGGTGCGTTTTAAAAAGAAAGACATTTTGTTTTACTTTAAATCAAAATAACCTTACGTAATTCGTGTTCGATTCGATTGAAATATCGCAAAACAAAACCCACTGCGAGTGACAGCGGGCATCGATGGAAAATAGAAATGTCATGACTGACAGCTGAGAAGCTAAATTTAGAACGTTTTTGCACGTGTGCTGAATAGTTTCGGCAAAAAAATACGAAGCTAAAACATTTCTCAGGTATAGAAAAGTAAAAAAAAAAACTTCGAAAGCAAGTTCATGGCTCGGGGCTCGGGATATCTTATTTTTGCTGTTGTGAGCTGAAAACTGGATTATTGCATGTTCCTTTGATCATTTCCAATGTCTAATTTACATCCTCAAATGGTAAAACCTTAATAGTTCAACTAATAAATCAGGTAACTCACTTTCATGATCTTTACTTTGGTCGGTTTAACTTTGTTTTGCTTTCAACCGTTGGAAACTGCTGATCTCGCAGAATTTTTATTTAAATTGTTCCTGTCTTGCATTATTCTATCAGAATTATTAAAATCTAAAGTTTTAACGACCTACTTGTCTAAATTGTTCTCGTCAAAGATGTTTCGACTTGTAGTTAAGTAGTTGTTTACCCACTCCAACGCTGGAACGTGGATCCGCGCAGTAAGTATTGAATTCTAATTACTTAATAATTAGTGCAATACCTACTAACGTGGATCCGAGTTCCGGCATTCGAGAGGGTAATCTTGAAATACATAATATGTATTGTTCTCATAAATAGCTACTGCGAATTAGCGTAAGGTGGGTGCACTTGTGTATTTGTGGATAGATCAGGATGGCGGAGCTGGAGGGTTTGAAGAAGGTGCTGCGGGCGGTGTTGGTGTCGTCGGCGAAGACGATGGACGCGCATTCACTGGTGCGCGACTACAAGCGCATGATGGGCGAGTCGCTGCCCGTCGCCAAGTACGGCTTCCGCAACGACCCTGTGCAGTTTCTGCGGGAACGCTGCTCCGATTGTTTTGTGGTATTATTTCTGTTTTACTCTGAAAACTCTGTCTGTACCTTTGTTTTGCATACTCAACAAGTCAAAACAAAACATGTTGCTAGACCTTGTGAATAACGCAAAGACAAATATCTGTCTTTGGAAGGAATCAAGGCTTGAAAATGAACAGTATAAATTTGTGACAAGTGCGAGTCGGACTTGCCCACCCAGGGTTCTGTATTTTTTTGTATTTATTGTTTTAGCGGAAACAGAAATACATCATCTGTGAAAATTTTAACTGTTTAGCTATCACGGTGCAGAAGATACAGCCTGGTGACAGACAGACAGATAGATGGCCAGTAGTCTTAGGTCCTGTTTTTACCCTTTGTGTACCTAAAAACATTTATTTTTAAATAGAACCTGTAAATAACTACAAGATTTTTAGTAATGAGAACTGAGAACTCGGTTTATGACTGGATACAGGCATTATCAGTTGTTTAAACTGCCTGCCTGCATTACAAATAATAATATAATTGTCTGACTGGTTCTGGCCATCATCTGACTGGACATAACTAATTATTTTGTAAAGGCTCACAGATTTAATATATACGCTAGATGACGCATATCACGATTTGTATTGAAACCAAGCGTGCCGACTTTTTCATACAAAATTTCCGCATAATATAATATTATATCTGTGTAAAGTAAAGGCCTGCAAACTGTAATATAAACAAAACTAGCAAATGTTATTAGGAGACTTGTTTATATTACTCATTATATTACAAGTATTTATAAAACAGCCACTTGCAATGTTAGTAATGTTAGTCCTACTTATAAAACAATACAAAGCCACTTTATTGCACCATTTCAACATAAATATACAAAAGAAAATTACATAATAGTGAAGGTAAACAAAAGGCAAAAAACCGGCTAAGTGCGAGTCGGACTCGCGCACCGAGCGTTCCGTACTTTTTAGTATTTGTTGTTATAGCGGCAACAGAAATACTTCATTTGTGAAAATTTCAACTGTCTAGCTATCACGGTTCATGAGATACATCGGTGACAGACAGACGGACGGTCTTAGTAATAGGGTCCCGTTTTACTCTTTGGGTACGGAACCCTAAAAAAATGATCTCTTTCAGACAACCTCATAATCGGAAACTTAAATAAGGCTTGCACCTAAGCTGCGTCTTACGTAAGCGAACAACTCGCGAACGCGAAGCGAAGCAGCGCGGCGGGCCCACGGCGTTCGCGTTCGCGTGTTGTTCGCCTACATAGTAGCGTTAGAAGACCTATTGGTTTTTTTTTTGTTTCTTATTTTTAATATTAACTTGTAGTTTTGTCTATGGTATTAGCAAACATGGGCGCAAACTTTGAACCAATTCACACTTATGAAAGTATGAAATTAGGAAAATAGGCAAGCTTAAGAACTGAGCCAACTTAGGCGCAGGTACCTTAGTTACAAAATACTTATTGTTCTGTATCGTTACAGTTTACGGGGCCGCAGGACAATCCCACACTGACCCTCATTGTGACGGACTCCATCAAACACATTGACCAGCTTGTCCAGAGCCAAAAGTCTTCATTTCCTAGGTATATACTTCCAAACCTATTTCTATTTTATTAGTTTATTTTATTTATTAAAGAACATCCACATCATACATATTATAACTTACAGCAGCTTAACTGACAGCATTTTAAAAGACCTACTTCTAGGCCTATAGGAAGCATATCCTTATAATAAATAATATTAATATACCTAAGTTGCAAACCTCATAACTCCTATTTGTGACGTTTTCAATCAAAAGGTACCACATTGTCGCTTACCATAAGGACGAAATTAGATTGTATTTTTATACGAATGGCAAGCGACAATGTGGTACTTTTTGATTGAAAACGACACATTTTAAGGTGATGAGGTTTGCTACAGACGATTTCATTACATTTGGTTCTTAGTTTATTGTTTTGTTTATGTAAAGACCACACCACACTATTTACAAGGATAAATATTTACACAGTTTAATTAATTTAGCAGCAAACACTGCTGATAAGATTACTTTTTATTAGTGATGTACCGACCGACTATTGATTTGGCCGACTATTCGGCGCTCGGATGGCCGATTAGTCGGCCGACTAGTCGGCTAAATCCATAAATCATTATTTCTCTTTAAAGGCTGGCGTCCACTAGGCTCGCCGAGGCGGATCGCAATAATTCGCCTTCTATACATTTACTGGGGCGACATATTCGTTCACTCGAAAAAGCCCTTTAATAAAGAATAAAATAAAATATATATATATATATATATATACATTTACTATGAAACTGCGTCTATTGACGAAAAGCCGCGGCGCGTCGAATCGAATTTACCATTCAAAGTAAAGGCTGGCGTCCACTAGACTCGCCGAGGCGAATATCGAATCGCAATAATTCGCCTCCTATATTTTCTAAAGGCTGGCGTCCACTAGGCTCGCCGAGGCGAATCGCAATTTACCATTCATAGTAAATGTATAGAAGGCGAATTATTGCGATTCGATTCGATTCGCCTCGGCGAGTCTAGTGGACGCCAGCCTTTAAGTTTACATTCGGATGGTTAAGCAGCAGCTTTGTATAAGTTCGGATGCATTTGAAAAACAATTGTTCTGCTCCTTGCGTCGATTCAGTTTTTCGCGCGCAATTTTTGTACGTTGTTCTTTTATATTTTAACCAATTGAATGAAAATTTAATCCTTTAAATGAACATTTACCCTTTTTGAGATGAGTCCACATTAAATTAATTGCCGAAAAATATGGTGGTATTAACTACTCTATATAGTTTAAGGCTGAAAAGACGACTGCACTCTAGGTGTTGGATTGCAACAAAATCAGTAAGACACTGTCATTTTCTATTACGCGATTACGTCCGATTTTACCCGAAAAACGAATGTCATTCTGAGAGTTAACGGACTGTATATAGGTATTAGGTATAAAAAATCAGAAATCATCGCATTTATTTGGACGACCGGTCTGGCCTAGTGGATAGTGACCCTGCCTGTGAAGCCGATGGTCCTGGGTTCAAATCCTGGTAAGGGCATTTATTTGTGTGATAAGCACAGATATTTGCTCCTGAGTCATGGGTGTTTTCTATATATTTAAGTATTTATATATTATATATATCGTTGTCTGAGTACCCATAACACAAGCCTCCTTGGGCTTACCGTGGGACTTAGTCAATCTGTGTAAGAATGTCCTATAATATTTATTTATTTATTTATTCGCGATAAACTATGACATACAAAACGTATAATAACAACAAAGAAATATAAATATAAAAATAAATAGTTTACCACGAAATGGTCCCGCCTCAGCATAATGCTAACCCATAAGTCAGCGCTGATCTTCCGGCGTATAGTATACCTATACTTCGTTTTTTACATACATACATACATATAATCACGCCTATTTCCCGGAGGGGTAGGCAGAGACCACGGATTTCCACTTGCTACGATCCTGACATACCTCTTTCGCTTCCTTCACTTTCATAACATTCCTCATACACGCTCGACGGTTTAGGGTGCTCTTGACCTGGCCTTTCTTCAGGATTTCCCCGATCTGATCAGAGAAAGTCCGCCGAGGTCTGCCCCTTCCAACTCCCGTTTCTACCTCTCCCTTGTACACTATCTTTGTTAGCCTTCGTTTTTTAGCATTAGAAAAAACTTCGCAGAAGTAAGCTTGTGGTTTCAAATCGGGAACTTTTTGCGGTAAAATTTTAAACTAAATTATAACTATTATAAGTTCTTTGTAATGCTAAAAAAACGAAGTGTAGTGATTGCAGCCGCTAAAATGAATAAAGTAGTAGTAGTAATCACTAATCACTTTATTGTACACAACACAGGTTTACATAAATAAATTACAGTAATGGAAGTAAAAGGAAGTAGATAAAAGTGCGCATTGCGAATAAAAGTAGGACACAATGTTTTGCTGACACTACATTTAAGATTCTAGGTACAAGCCGCGAGGCACGGGACTCGCCAGTTATTCCCGGCCTCTCGACTTGCCCGGTTAACTCATTACCTCGGTTAGGTTAGCTAATAAGTCCCCGGCAAACTCTGCCGAATATCACCTTCCCATATAAACGGAGTTCCGTTCTCATTTTAAAACTACATGTTGGATTGTAATGAAACTTTGCACATACAATGATATGAGGTATATCTAGGTCTGAAATTGGTTTATATAGCTCTTGTACATAAAACAATCGAAATATGGTAAAAACAAGTTTTGTATGAAAAAATTAAGCTCACTGTATATTTGAAACTTTGCACATACAATGATATGAGGTATATCTAGGTCTGAAATTGGTTTGTATAGCTCTTGTACATAAAACAATCGAAATAGAGTAAAAACAAGTTTTCTATGAAAAAATTAAGCTCACTGTATTTTTTTTACTATGGTATCTGAACTATCTGAAGCTACATACATAAACTAATTTCAGACCTAGATATACCTTATCCTATTGTAAGTACTAAGTTTTAGAGCAATCTAGCTAGTCGTTTTAAAATGAGAGCGTAACTGAGTTTGTATGGAGAACCGAGCTTGCCGGGGACTTTTTTACTACTAGTTTTGGTAATACGATCGATTTACTGACTCTTTAAACCTTTACTTTTCTAAATTGTCATTTAAATCCCATTAGTGACACACTGTAGAACTTTCAATAAATCCTGTAATCCTGGCATGTGGTGCGGGAAGTTGGACGCGCAATTAAACAAGTGAATGCTGATTAGATAAAAGACTAAAGTTTTATACAATAGACACGTTATTTATAGCTACAAAACAGTAAAGTTGCATTACTACTTACTTATGAACTAACTCCTTACATTATTTAGAAACAGTGACTTTCTTTTTAATCTTCCAACTAAACCTTCTGATAAGTATAGTGCACACTCAGTGTGACCAGAACATTTATAAAAGTATCACCTCTTACCTATATCCTACCTATATTATTTTTCTTTGTCAGTCTTAACTGCTTAAATTGATTTCACAGTTCAATGAAACGGAGAAGCGTGCCAGAGTCCAAAGTTAAAAAAACACAGCCTAATCTAATAGCAGCCACAAGCAACCAAGAAACCCACAGAACACCAAATGGCAGACCAATGACCAGACTCAACAGAGGATACACAGAAAGAGAGCCACCAACAGAACCTAGGAAACAGGAACCAATGGCACGATACACGGAACCTTGGAAACCGGAACCAATACCACAATATTCAGCACCTAGGAAATCGGAGCCGGCTCCACAACTAGTCACAAAGCCTGTTAGCATGACTCCAAGACCTAGTGCCAAGCAGGATGAGTCGAAATGTACAGATGCCCCATCGGCTAAGGTACTCAACAGCTAAATTCTTTAGTTTTCATTTTTCTGAGCATTTGCCTCGCGAGTAAATTGCCGCGCGAAGGCCACGTAAGGCGGCATCGTCCCCACAAGTAACTGATAATCCGTAAACCTTATTCCAAATAATATATATAGCTATTTTAATAACAAAACTTCCGTGAGACACAGACATATTAAATATATTAATAACGGGTTACTCACGTGTTTTAAGTCGAAAACGCTCGACATGTTTCACTCCGTACCGAGGAGCGTCATCAGGAGCTTGCGACGGCGGCGGCGGTCCGTCACCGTCGACGCAAGCTCCTGATGACGCTCCTCGGTACGGAGTGAAACATGTCGAGCGTTTTCGACTTAAAACACGTGAGTGACCCGTTATTAATATATTTAATATATATAGCTACTTACATAATTATAAAACCCAATATACGTATATTAAATACGTACATAAAAATAAAATAAAATACCAGTAATGCATGTTTATTTAATTAAGCTTTTTTAATTGACTAAGTAAATTTTATATTATTAGAAAATTGTTTCTCCAAAAGGAGTCTCGTCTGACACGCCGTGGGAGACGGACGCACGTTTGGGAGCCCTTTTGTTCTTTCCCGGTTGTAAAATCCCAGACAAAACAATAGAGCCCGCGTTAACGCCACATGCGACAACTGGCCGACCGTCGGTTCAAGTTCCTTTATGCGACGCGACACAGATTCTCGGGACGCTGTTCATAAATATCCCTAATAGTGAAACGCGGTCAAATAATATTTATGTGTATCCATGAGTGAATTGAGTCAAGTGCTTGTGGCCCTTGTCTGCGCCATGTATCAGCTCTGCGGCCCATCGCTGAGGCGCGGTACTGCTGCCGGCTCCGCCTACACGACGGACAAATTGTTGAGATCGGTCCTTGATACGTTTATTAGCCCCAGTATTAACATCCTAAGATATTCCATTGTTAGTCGAGCCAAAACTACAACAGTCCCCCGAAGAGTAGATACCATCCTACCATCTCCGAGACAGCGTTGTCTAATAGCGTGATTATATGTTATTAAATAGGTATCGAAACGATCGCAGTTCTCATAGTCTTATCTCAGTTAAATACCAATACAGTTTCATCTAACTCTGTAGTGACACCTTAATGGTTCGTGTTCGTCTTACTTAGGTCATTAGACAGATATTTGAAATTGGTTTTATTGGATTAAAATACCTACTAACTTGCATCTAGCTTCGCCTAGCCTATAGCTTCGGCCATCTGGGGCTCAGACGTCGCCTGGGGTGCGTTGAATTATGGGAAACGACTTTTAAATTGTGGTGCAATATGCAGCTTTACAACAGAGGCCGAGTCGTAGACAAAAACAATGCACTTCCCTTAAACACATCTGTTGACCAAATAACCATAAAAAAGGCAGATCGACACATTGCACAATTGGTCCAACAGGTTTTTTTTGTTAGCATTCCCGGACATTAGTGATTTGTTTATGACAGTGTCAGTGTCTTTGTGTTTTTTATTTGTGCGAAAACATAACTACCGATGACAGTGTTTGGTTTGGTGCATAAGTATGGATAATATTTGTAGTGCTGTTTTTACCAGCTTAAACTACTATGTTGAAACTGACTATTTCTTAGTGTTGACGTAGACGACACGAGCGAATAATCTTACGAGATATAATAAATCAGTCAGGAGAAAAGAATGCCGCGGGCAAGCACAAGGTCCATGGAACAATGTTATAGGTGTTTGAGCAGTTATTTATATGATATCAAATTTTAGCAATTAATTACGTACGGGTTTTAGTGGTGTCTATTGACGGTGTTGGTGTATTTTATATTACCTAATATATTTATTGTGTCATTTGTGTCTGGTGATACTGAGGTGCCGGGACTCGTGCCAGTGTTGCTTGTTAAGTGCTATTAATTTTGTGTGCAATCATCATCAGCGACCAAAATAATACTATTTATTACGAGGCGACAAGAGATTACTCGCAAAATCGCAACCCCAAGATGTCAGGCGTCGGCGGACAACACACGACTTTTCGGCAAAGCGAACTATTGTGGCAGCCAACACAGGACAGGATAGACCCGACAGATGCGGATTACCGACGAAATTGACAGCCTAGTGCGCGCGTAGCACATGCGTGATCGAGCCCGACGTGGTATAAGCATATGGGTGGAAGAGACTCAGGATAAACTTAAGGGCCCCACAAGTGAAGGCCGTATAATGATAATAATATGAAGATACTACTCTGTCTTTCCGAAAGCACTCATTAACGCAATGCAGGCCTTTTGAAGAAAAGTCACTTACGAAAGCTATCAAGGGGCCTCGGTTGCTGCTGACTACGAGCCTGACGAGAGCGAGAGACGATTAACCTTCGAACAATGAACTCAACTTAATCGCAGTCACCATCCCTTCGTATATACTTACACTAATATTTATCTATATCTTCCCTAAACTGGGCACGATGCTGGTATTCGGTCTGGTTCTTCAAATCCCGTCAACTCCTATCCTCGACTGCAACAGCCCCACACTCCTCACCTGTATTATTGGCTCACCGGTGTCTCGGGCAGGAGGGTCAGTTGAGCATGCCGGGGCGGCAGATGAAGGGAGGTGTATACGAGTAGGCCCGAATACACGTCCTGCCTCGGAACAGGTTTGTCTGGACGGAGGTCGTTAGCGTACCGTAGCATACGCCTCTAACCGACGGCCTGGATCGTACCAGCACGTGCATTTGAGCAAGCTCGACGAGCCTCTCCGTCTCTCCCTCCCTTGTGTGACCAACGCTTCTGCGTCCTTGCAGCAGAACTGCTGGCTGGTGTAGTCACTAAACGGAAACGGAAACGGATTAGAAAATTGTTTCTCCAAAATCCGATCGCTCTCAAAAATTGTGTCACATATATTGTAACTAGCCCTAGCAAAGGCCCCGGTCTTTTTGGGCTGTTACTGCACACTATGTCTTTAAACGCTGGCTTAAATTAAAATGTATAATTAGAAATAGTGACAAGTTTGTTGTATATATTTAATGAATAAAAATATGAAATAAAAATAAATAAATAGTACTAGTTAACTTCCTCGCGAGGCGACTTGTTCTGAGAGTCATTCTTATTCAAGCATTGAAATTTCATACCACTTAAAGCAAAATATTTATTTAAATGATATTTTTTCTCATGTATATTGACCCCTTAAACGCTAAAGGTGGAGACATTAAGCAACGGGCACAGCGAGCATGAAGAAGAAGACTCGCACCAGCGGTTGCAGCGGTTCATGAAGAAGCGGATGGCTTGGTACCAGTCGCAGAAGCTCGGCAGCAAAGAGTCGCTCCGGGACGATGATTCGGGCCGGCAGACTTGCTCCAGTGAGTATATTGTCATTTAGCTCAGCGATATTTACCAAGCCTTTCGAAAGCCAATGTGTTGTGATACTGACGCCTATAGGAACAGTTTAGCGATGCCAGCTCGTATTCAAATGCGCGTGCACCGCGATATGAGCTGACTCGCCGAAAGCCACATCCATAGTGACGGACCTGCGGGACGCTAGTCCCGACCGAACCATTGTACTAGACTATTGGCGTTATTCATAAGAACACGTTACTGGCCTGAATTAGCTATGAATCGTTTGTTTTTATCTGTCATTTTGACTTATGTATTTGTATGAAAGGGATAAAAAATAATTTTATTAAATCAGGCCCGTTAAGTTTACGGACCTGATTTAGTTAAATTACGGGTAAGTATTAGTTTATTTTTTTATTAGCCTACTTGGTGTCCCACTGCTGGGCAAAGACCTCCCCTCGTTTTCTCCACTCGACCCTGTCATCGGCATTTAGTTTAATATACGGAGTCAATATAAATTACTTATTATTTAGCACCGAGTAAGGTCACCCCTAGCCAGCTAATTAGAAGTACCCATCTATTATCTTGTATACACCTAACACTATGCGCGAGTGACCAAGATTTAATACTTTTATTGGGGTCCCTTTGTTTGACATAATTATTGAAAGTCATAATGTAATGATTGTCAGATTATCATCAGTCATAATTCTGAAACCGTTAACTTTTCAGGATTTTCGTAAGGTTATTGTCGCGAATAGGTATAAGTAGGTCTAGGCATAAAATAACGTGTAAATAATTGACGATTCTGTTTTATATTCTGTTTGTGTGATAACTGTTTTATTTCCATTTCGTGTGTTTATGTTTTTACTTTTATATGTTTTATTTCTATATTTTGTGCATAGTTATAAGCCAATCAATGTTTAATATTAAGAATCAATGTCCCACAATAAATATTACCTATTCCCTAACTCTGTAAAATAGCGTAAGCTGATTGGCCAATAAATGGAAACTGACTCACAGTGGGCGTGGCACGGTCGCGCTCTCATATAAATATGACCGCCCAACCGAGCCTCGTCAGTCCATCAACGACTAGCGAAGCAGCAACTAGTCCATCAACGACTAGCGAAGCAGCAACTAGTCCATCAACGCCTAGCGAAGCAGCAACTAGTCCATCAACACTCTACTAACTTATTAACTTTAAGTATGAGTTATTATTACTAACCCTACACTAACCCGGTAACATGGTGGTGGTACTTCGAGGTAATTAGCAGCGGCAGCTTCACTTCGGCCAGCGCGTTCCAGTCTTCAGCGTACGAGCTTCAACGGAAAACAGTCTACGCTCAACAGTTATCCTATAGACAGGTTAGGTTTATTTTGTGTCACGCGTTTCTAAGAAAAACCAAATTTTGACTAACGAAAATGCAGACAAACAATACATTATGACTTATGACTTAAAAGTTTATGGGAAACAATACTTTTTTTGTGTACCTATTAACTCGGCAAGTCGGCATACACCGACCGTCGCGTCTCTACAATTTGTTCGCTATCCTCCTGCCCGCGCTGTATAGTTCTTTGGAGAATCTATTTACGATACTGATCGTGAATCCTCTATCCGTATTTGTATTCTTTGGCGGATACCCAGCTATTTATTAGGGCCCATACAGAACGAGCCTTGTGAGGAATTTGGAAGTTAAAGACATGCCTCGCCTAAGGCATCGCGTCCGCGCGTACTTTTTGACTAGTAGGCAAATATTCGGGCTGGCTCATTTTTACTGACTTTAATTGCAAGAAAGTGGGGGATTTGTATTAGATTTTGGCATTTTTTTCTGTGACCTAGTTTTCAAAGTAGTGTTGTGCAGGCCTCAGCGAGCGATCGGCGACGGCGTGGTCGAACCTGCAGTCCGAGATACTGCGGCTGGTGTCGCGGCGACCTGAAGGCCTCTGGTGCAGCGAGCTGCTACGGCTGTATGAGTAAGTTATATTAGTTATATGTAATTTAATTTTTAATTTAATTTAATTTTTATTCATAGACCAACTGAGATCATTGTTGTTAGTACACATAAAGCTTAAATATATGGTTAGTATTAAACACTATATAACGAATGTCAATAAACTTAATAATAAATTAATTAATAAAAAATTGAAAAGAAGTGAAATTAAATCAAACAAAATACAATAATTATATAAATTATTTTTCTCTTGTATAGTCGAGTTCATAAAAATATGAATGCATTTGTTTACCTTAATCCATTGCAATAAGGTGAAAAAATCTATACATATCTACGAGCTCGACTGTAGTTTATTTTCGCTAATTTGGCATCAACGGAATACTTTCAGGCTGTCGGAGACAAATATTTTAATTGAAATTATTTGACGTTGGTGCCTCACTCGTGGAACGTCTTCACAGACCTAACTGCCTCGCGCGGCAATTAGTTTCATGCATGAAGTTTATATTTTGAACGAAATATTTTTTATTCGGATGTTTGTTACCGATATATCATGTTACAAATGCATTTCCGTTATTAAATTATCATTTAATTGCTTAAAATAATAAATAAAAAGTACAAAAATATGCGCGCGAAAAGCTAAGTGAGCGAAACGCGCGAAACGTTACGTGACGTCACGCGTTCGGCGGATTAGTTCACATAAGTGCCATTAGTAGCAAACGTCCGTTGGACCGTCCAACGTGTGACGTCATCACTCTCTGTCGAATTTGCGCCAAAAGTTATGAGCGTTTCAAAAGTCACACGGGCGGCTCATATGGTGTATGCGGCTTTAAATAGATCTGTAATGGAACATTATGTTTCAGAGAGGAATATGGTCACGAGCTAAACTTCGCTCGCTTCCGCTATCCATCAGTGTCAGCGTGTGCGTGCGCTGTGGAAGGGTTAAGTGCGCAACGATCCCCTGACGGCAACTGGCTGCTTACCATACAAGGAGGACCGGTATGTAGTAATGATAAGCGTTTTATAAGTATTGTGGCCGAAAGCAACTGTGTCCCCTTAGTTCATGTTAACACATTTTTGACGATAACAATTTTTTTTTAGACATTTTGTCATAATGCATAAAAGTCAAAACACTTGTTTCAAAATGTACAATTTTGTATCAGGGCCGGTTTGACCTAGTGGGACCATTTAGAGTGGGTGGGATCAATTCTTGTTACTCTTGTGCTTACTACATTAGTATTTGCCTCTTGCCCCAAGTCTAAAAACCAATTTCCCAGGAGCAGAGCAATTGTTGCGAGTCGGCACTACGGCTGCGTCGAGTTCCGCGAAGCTCCTCGCTCAGCGCGAGCAAACACGCCAGTCGCACGCTACTCGACGCAGATGACGCTCTACCTGGCATAGACTATGTAAGTACACTTGCAGTGGCGTAACTAGGGGGGGTCAGAGGGGGCAAGTGCCCCGGGCGCCATCCAAGGGGGGCGCAAAAATGGGCAAAAGGCAGCAGCAGGGAAACTTTGTCAGTCGTCAGGGGGCGCAAATTTGCAACACTACGCCTGCGTCGAGTTCCGCGAAGCTCCTCGCTCAGCGCGAGCAAGCAAGCCAGTCGCACGCTACTCGACGCTGATGACGCTCTTCCTGGCATAGACTATGTAAGTACACATGTAGACCTTATCTCCTTGTAGTAAGATTCAGGTCAACACGAGCAAGCAAAGCCAGTCGCACGTTACTCGACGCTGATGACGCTCTACCTGGCATAGACTATGTAAGTACACATGTAGACCTTATCTCCTTGTAGTAAGATTCAGGTCAACACGAGCAAGCAAGCCAGTCGCACGTTACTCGACGCTGATGACGCTCTACCTGGCATAGACTATGTAAGTACACATGTAGACCTTATCTCCTTGTAGTAAGATTCAGGTCAACACGAGCAAGCAAAGCCAGTCGCACGTTACTCGACGCTGATGACGCTCTACCTGGCATAGACTATGTAAGTACACATGTAGACCTTATCTCCTTGTAGTAAGATTCAGGTCAACACGAGCAAGCAAAGCCAGTCGCACGTTACTCGACGCTGATGACGCTCTTCCTGGCATAGACTATGTAAGTACACATGTAGACCTTATCTCCTTGTAGTAAGATTCAGGTCAACACGAGCAAGCAAGCCAGTCGCACGCTACTCGACGCTGATGACGCTCTTCCTGGCATAGACTATGTAAGTACACATGTAGACCTTAACTCCTTGTAGTAAGATTCAGGTCAACACGAGCAAGCAAGCCAGTCGCACGCTACTCGACGCTGATGACGCTCTTCCTGGCATAGACTATGTAAGTACACATGTAGACCTTATCTCCTTGTAGTAAGATTCAGGTCAACACGAGCAAGCAAAGCCAGTCGCACGTTACTCGACGCTGATGACGCTCTACCTGGCATAGACTATGTAAGTACACATGTAGACCTTATCTCCTTGTAGTAAGATTCAGGTCAACACGAGCAAGCAAGCCAGTCGCACGCTACTCGACGCTGATGACGCTCTTCCTGGCATAGACTATGTAAGTACACATGTAGACCTTATCACCTTGAACCAATATAGGCCTATTGCCCTTTTACCGTCTATTTCTAAAATATTTGAAAAGTTAATGTCAAACCGTGTATACAAATTTTTTGAAAAATATAATATTCTAGATAATAACCAATATGGATTCAGATGTAAGCGATCCACCGGCCTTGCTGTGTATAATTATATACAAGATGCCTTAAATTGCATAAATAATAAACAATACGGCGTCGGATTGTTATTAGACATGACCAAAGCCTATGATCGCGTCTCCCACCAGATATTACTTAACAAACTATATGGCATGGGAATTCGCGGAAACGCACATGAATGGTTCAAATCTTACCTTTATAACCGTAGACAATATGTACAATTAGAACACTTAGACAATAATACAGGAGAAACGCGTATAATTACCTCAGAAATACGGCACACGACTTGCTCAATACCGCAAGGAAGTGTAACAGGATGCCTTCTGTTTATAGCATACATAAACGACTTGCCAAAAATTTTGAACACATCATGCGTTATGTTTGCTGATGACGTCTCAATATTACTGAACTGTACAAATAGTGTAGAATGCAATACTCGCCTTTTGGAGTCTCTCAACACAGTTACTGACTGGCTCCACGAACATAACCTCGATATAAACTTGAATAAAACGAAAATAATACAATTTAAACCAAACCAAAAAAACCCGCTGCATATAAATTTACAAATTGATAATGATAAAACCATCGAAGAAGTAGATGAGTGCAAACTATTGGGTATAACACTAGACTCAAGTATTAACTGGAAATCGCACATACAAGATATAAAATCCAAACTGGCTAGGTTCATCTACGCATTAAGTATATTAAAGATTAATACGAACATTGAGACCGCTAAATCCGCATACTTCGCATATGCGTACGCATGGCTACGGTATGGTGTTATTCTGTGGGGAGAAAGCACCGATGTGCATCAACTGTTCGTTATGCAGAAAAAATGCATTCGTATCCTAACAAATACGCGCGTACCAAACAGCTGCCGCTCATGTTTCAAACAACTGAAAATACTAACACTACCCTCCATTTATATAATGGAGGCGGCATTTTTTGTAAAAAGTCACCTTCAGTTGTTTGAGATAAAAAAACTGTCAAGACCAAATCGCAAACCTGTCGTTCCCCAACTATTATTGCCACCCTCCAAATTAGCTATGGTAAGAAACGGCCCTTACTGTCGATGTGTGCGTGTAATGAATAAAGTGCTTGGTTTTCTGAATCTAGAAGTTAGCGATAAATTATTTAAGAAACAGTTAAAGGAAATGTTATTAGAAAAATGTTACTATTCAATGGATGAATTTTTTAATGATGAAAGTCTGGATAATGCAAAATGATTAAATTGTTTATGAATTTTATGATAACTATTAATAATTTATTGTTAAATTTCATTCGAGTATGAGTATGACTATAATTTATGATTATTAATGATTAACGCATGAATTAGTTTTATCTTATTATTATTGTTTTTTTTTTTTTTTTTTTTGACAATTCTATTTTATTTAAAGTTTATATAAGAAATTAAAACTAGGTATAAGTTCAAAATAAGTAGTTTAAGATCCAATATTGTACACCCTAGCAGGGTATCATGTACCGACTTGACCAATATGTAAGACCAGTATGTACAAATGAACATGATTACAATGGAATAAATGATATGATATGATATGATATGACCTTGTAGTAAGATTCAGATCAACACGAGCAAGCAAAGCCAGTCGCACGTTACTCGACGCTGATGACGCTCTACCTGGCATAGACTATGTAAGTACACATGTAGACCTTATCTCCTTGTAGTAAGATTCAGGTCAACACGAGCAAGCAAGCCAGTCGCACGTTACTCGACGCTGATGACGCTCTACCTGGCATAGACTATGTAAGTACACATGTAGACCTTATCTCCTTGTAGTAAGATTCAGGTCAACACGAGCAAGCAAGCCAGTAGCACGCTACTCGACGCTGATGACGCTCTACCTGGCATAGAGTATGTAATTACACATGTAGACCTTATCTCCTTGTAGTAAGATTCAGGTCAACACGAGCAAGCAAGCCAGTCGCACGCTACTCTACGCAGATGACGCTTTACCTGGCATAGACTATGTAAGTACTAATGTCGACCCTATCACCTTGTAATAGGTTGAATTCATCGCGAGCAAACACTCCAGGTATATTTAAAAAAATTCGCGTAGGTCCCCATTTAGTTTGATCTTTGTGCTCTGTGGACCTAAACCATGGTATGTCCGATTAGACTTAGAATTTTTTAATTGTATTTATGTGTGTCAGGACCCAGACGTGTTCCCCTCCGACTGCCTGAGCTTCCTGGAGAGCATCCCACGGGGCAGCCTGTCCGGAGTGGCCCCCGGAGACATGCTGCCTGTAGTGGTGGCCGAGGTGTACTCCCCGAGCCACATGTGGCTGCAGCGGCTGGGGCCCGAGCACGAGCTCATGCAGGAGCACATGGACCAAATGACGTGAGTACTGTACCCTGGCTGGAGTTCAGAGGGCCTACCATGAACACCGAAGTTTGCAAAGAGAAAGATCAAGTAAGAATCTGCTTCTTCATCTTTCTCTGTCACTCTAATTACACATTAATTACAGTAAAAGGACAGGGAAAGGTGGAAAAAAAATGGAGGAGGCTTTTACCCTTAGAGGGGCCCCTAACAAAGATGGATAATATTCATAGTTATAAACTGGAAATACATTGTACCTACACATTGTAAAGTCACTACATAGTATAAATCTATCGCGTCGATCTTGTTTGATGGCACCATCATTCCAGTATCTAAACAAGTGAAAGATCTCGGCCTTGTTTTAGATCCAAGCCTTACCTGGAATTACCAAATCTCAGAAGTTAGTCGGAAAGTCTGTTGGACGCTGCGTAATCTCTACAAATTTAAGAATTTTCTCCCAGTAGGTACCAAAAAACTCCTAGTGCAGGCTCTAGTTTTGCCAGTCATTGACTATGCGGACGTATGCATGACTAATATCTCGCAGGAGTACCTCAATAAACTTGACCGTCTCATTAATAATGGCATACGTTTTATTTTCGGCCTTCGCAAATACGACCATGTTTCTTTTTATCGACGTCAGCTCAACTGGCTTTCTATCCGTCGGCGTAGGTCCCTTAGAATCCTGAGTATATTATTTTCCATCTTGTTCGAGCCTTCTACACCAGGATATCTTAAATGTAAATTCACTTTTGTCGCCCCCCGTCCAGGCTGTGAACTGCGTTCCTCCCGCTCACTCAAACTCTCCATCCCTTCTCACCGTACTGGTTTTATGTCCAACTCTTTCGCCGTTGAGGCAATCCGTCTCTGGAATTCCCTCCCTCTCTCGATTTGACAAGCCCCAAGCAAGCCTGTTTTTAAGCGTCTACTCCGCAAGCATCTTCTGTCAGAAGAATTTAAATAATGTTCTCCATCTTGTATGTACTAATATGTATTAGTTTATCTTTAGTATATCATATAAGTACATACATACATACATACATATAATCACGCCTATTTCCCGGAGGGGTAGGCAGAGACCACGGATTTCCACTTGCTACGATCCTGACATACCTCTTTCGCTTCCTTCACTTTCATAACATTCCTCATACACGCTCGCCGGTTTAGGGTGCTCTTGACCTGGCCTTTCTTCAGGATTTCCCCGATCTGATCAGAGAAAGTCCGCCGAGGTCTGCCCCTTCCAACTCCCGTTTCTACCTCTCCCTTATACACTCTCTTTGTTAGCCTTCTTTCACTCATTCTTTCCACGTGTCCAAACCATCTCAACATACCTTTCTCAATTTTTGTCACTACATCTTCGCTCAGTCCACACTTTTCCCTTATCACACTGTTCCTAATTCTATCTTGTAATCTCACACCACACACACTTCTCAACGCTCTCATTATATAAGTATTATCATATAAGTATTAGTATTTAATCATAATTTTGTTAGTTTACGTTATTATGTTTATATATATATATATATACATAATATTTGATTTTTTTTTGGTTCTATTTCTCGTTATAATTTATGAATCTATCCTGCACCAACATTTATGTCTCTGTTTGACCTAATGGTTGACTGGTAGAGAATGCCTTTTGGCATTAAGTCCGCCATTTGTACATTTTTCTTTGCTTGTGCAATAAAGTTTAAATAAATAAAAATAAAAAATATATAAAACAAAGTCGCTTCCTGCTGCCTGTCTGTCCCTATGTATGCTTAGATCTTTAAAACTACGCAACGGATTTTGATGCGGTTTTTTTTATAGATAGAGTGATTCAAGAGGTAGGTTTATATTTATAATACATCAGCAATGCACCCGTGCGAAGCCGGGGCGGGTCGCTAGTCGAAAATAAAGCTGTAATAATAACAAAGTAATAATAGGTGTCGTTCTCATGTAAAAGGAACCACATGGTCGCTTACCACAAGGACGCTCTGACAGGTTATTCGTATAGAGATTTAAGCAAATTTCACCCTTATGGTGACAATGTGGTACCTTTTACTTGAGAACGACACATTATTTAATTTAATTTATTTATTTTATTGATAAAAATGGGGGCGCCCTCTGGTCGCATAATAACTTTTGTCATATTTTTAATTGTCATAACACTTTATGCATAAAATTGTAAGCCATAAAAATCTTTAGTCATAATTATTCCTGAGTATAACCACAGGGCGGACACGCTATACATCAAAAATCACTTGCGTTTCTATGTGTGAACGGCACGTCTGTACACGCGTCATGCGTCATAGTGTGAGTAAGTTGCTTCAAAATAGTACAGAGCGGCCGGCAAACGGCTGTCAATCTGGTGTCGCGGGGCGAGGAAATTTGAGTCGCGGCGTATATATATTTCTGTATGATAATACTATTACTTATTCTGTGGTATAACTGGGTTTTTGTCATAATAGACCAAGCAATAAGAAGGTATAGAGGGAAATGCTAGGAATACAATTTTTGACTTCGTAGCTTTGTTTGGACTAGTTAGGAGATGAACATATCAAAAGCCCGACCGTAACCCTGGTGCTGGGGGGAGAGTTGGGTATGAAGGTTCAATTTTTCGGTTTTTCGATTATATCTCGGAAACTATGCGTCTGAGCGACATGGCCACTTATACAAAATGAAAAGTGATTTAATTTGTTACAAGTTTTATTAAGTCAAGTTTTTTGATATCTTGTATAGTTTTTAAGAAAGTTTATTTAGGGCTCTCATTTTTATCTTGATTATCGACATCAGTGAAGCTGCTAGGCCGGGTTTGGTATCGTTTTCGTATAAATCGGGGGTGCTGAATTCATTTATGGTATCAACATTAACACCTTTGTGTTCCAAGCGTTTCCCTCTATAACTTTTTTTGGTCATTCATTTCCTGGCCTATAAATGAGTTATGTCATAATTTTTTTAGTCATTAATTTAATTCGCATACAATTTTAAGTCATATGCTTGATATCCATAATTGTTTTTCGTTCGAAGTATTGCAGTGCATACTATTAATATAGACATAAAAAATTAAGTCATATATTTAGTGGTCATAAAATGTTTTTGAATGAATGATGAATGATGAATGATTTATTTGCATATGAATATTGGGTTACATATGTAGGTGTTGGGTACAATATTTTGAGTTTGTTTCACCAAGATTCTACCTATACAGGTGTACATGCACTGTATATTGGCTTGATTCGCTACTAACAGTAGTAGAATTTCGCCAAATCACAGAAAATTAATAATACTACTTAATTATAATAATTATCTTACAACATAGTTCAATTTATACAGTTTATACAATGTCCAGTTATAAAGTTACGCCATTTCGAATATAAAAGTCAAAGTAATTACAAAATTAGAAAGGATGTCATACATACATAAGCTTAAGAATTAACATTAGAAATTAACATAAGATTAAAATTTATGATTAAGAAAGTCATCAATATTATAAAAACAACACTTACATAACAGTTCATAGAGTTTACGTTTGAACTCCGGAGTTGATAAATTTTTTAATGCCACAGGAATTTTGTTAAAGATTCTAATGCACATAATGTATGCACTCTTTTTTCTGACTGCTAGACTGTGTGGCGGTATTGGCATTTGGTATTGTCTTATGGACCTGTTGGAAACGTTCCCCGGTGTAGGAAAGAGTTTTTTCATAAATGTTACAAAGCATGAATAATAAATATGTATGGTTGTGAGAAACCCATGAAGCAAATATTACTTTAGTCATAATTATTTACAACCACACAAAGACCGTATAAAAGAGGAGATCGAAGGAGAGGAGCTCCCTCTAGTAGGAGTAACGGTTTTATAAAAGAAACTAATCATAGATATAGATTTATTTAAATAGTAGGTACTGTAGGTAGGTTAGGTTCGTTAGGTTTCTTTACTTGTCCGAAGGACAAACTACGCAGAAGTAGAAGCCCCGCGTGAGCGGGCTCCGTCGAATTAAGTGTTTGGACGGAGATTAGGGAAAAGGTTTATTTCGAGGAGTTTCTTGTGTTGCTTATCATTTTCTTTTAGACGTTATGGAGGTGGGTGTATGTACGGCTATCAATAAGTTAGTATGCCTTAAATCATTATGGTTCAAAATGATTATGGTACAAAACGTTATACGTAATTACATTTATAAGTATCCATAAATATGCTTTTAGTTTGTATGACATTTCATTTATTATAATTATAATGTATATGACCAAAAAGTGTATGACAACTGCTGAGTATGGCATCAAATATTATGGCTAAAAATGTATGACAATATAATATTACTTTTGATTTGTATGCGCAATGATGATTATGACACAAGTGGTTATGCGTATCAAAGATATATGACTTTCATTTGTATGCAACCCAATATGGTACAGTTGAACCAATGCGTCACGAAACTTAAGACTAACAGCAATAATAATACATATAACAGCAACAATTATAACAACAATGATAGCACATTACATTAGCATAGACAAATTATATTAATATCTCTAATTATTCGAGTAAAAGAGAAAGATGTCCGCAATTTGCAAACTTCAGTGTTCGCGGTGCTTTAAACTTTTAGTTTCACGGACGCGATATCTATGTCAAGGACCATAGAAGAGAGAGTGGTTGATTTGGTCCATGTCTATGTTTAAAACTATGTTTTTAGGCTGGCAGCTTATTAAATCTTTAAAGTTGGGTCTAGCTCGATCCAACTTCACGCAGTTCGCTTTTGACGGTCCGTCTCGATCGCCATGAGTGCATTGATTGGGAGCTCGAAGTCACGGCTTCCATTGGATAGCGATAGTTGTTGCTTATTTCTATTAACATTTATGTGGCTTATTTTTATAAAAATTGAAAGAAAAAAAAGATTAATTTTGTCCTTTGCTGCCTGAAACACAGGAACTCCTAGTTCAGGCATTTCGTAATCCACTTTCCTCTACTAACAACTCTTAGTCTTTAACATGAACCTCTGTACAATACTTTTTTCAATAAATTATTTGTATTTGTATGTCAAATGGAAAGATAAGGTATAATGTAATCGGTCGTGTACACAGGGAGTACTACTCGAAGGGCGAGGGGATGGACCGCGTGCTAGCCGCCGGCGCCCGTCGGCCGGGGCAGTACTGCAGCAGCGTGTTCGAGGGAGACTGGCACCGGTCGCTCATCGTTCAGATTGTTGACAGTGATACTGTCAAGGTGAGTATGTACTCTTACACAGGGAGTACTACTCGAAGGGCGAGGGGATGGACCGCGTGCTAGCCGCCGGCGCCCGTCGGCCGGGGCAGTACTGCAGCAGCGTGTTCGAGGGAGACTGGCACCGGTCGCTCATCGTTCAGATTGTTGACAGTGATACTGTCAAGGTGAGTATGTACTCTTACACAGGGAGTACTACTCGAAGGGCGAGGGGATGGACCGCGTGCTAGCCGCCGGCGCCCGTCGGCCGGGGCAGTACTGCAGCAGCGTGTTCGAGGGAGACTGGCACCGGTCGCTCATCGTTCAGATTGTTGACAGTGATACTGTCAAGGTGAGTATGTACTCTTACACAGGGAGTACTACTCGAAGGGCGAGGGGATGGACCGCGTGCTAGCCGCCGGCGCCCGTCGGCCGGGGCAGTACTGCAGCAGCGTGTTCGAGGGAGACTGGCACCGGTCGCTCATCGTTCAGATTGTTGACAGTGATACTGTCAAGGTGAGTATGTACTCTTACACAGGGAGTACTACTCGAAGGGCGAGGGGATGGACCGCGTGCTAGCCGCCGGCGCCCGTCGGCCGGGGCAGTACTGCAGCAGCGTGTTCGAGGGAGACTGGCACCGGTCGCTCATCGTTCAGATTGTTGACAGTGATACTGTCAAGGTGAGTATGTACTCTTACACAGGGAGTACTACTCGAAGGGCGAGGGGATGGACCGCGTGCTAGCCGCCGGCGCCCGTCGGCCGGGGCAGTACTGCAGCAGCGTGTTCGAGGGAGACTGGCACCGGTCGCTCATCGTTCAGATTGTTGACAGTGATACTGTCAAGGTGAGTATGTACTCTTACACAGGGAGTACTACTCGAAGGTCATTCTATCTATATGACAAGAAATAACCCACAACAAATACTCATTGAAAATCGAACTTTAATGTTAAAACAATGTACCTAGTCATTACATAACATTTGAATGAGTGTTTGGTGTGGGTTGGTTCCCGTTTGCAAAAATACGTCTAAATTGCAACTGTACACGTCTTACCAAACCTACTCGTGTGATGGCAGTCAAAAATACTTACCTAAGCGTGTTACACATAAAAAAGTACCCTAAGTTTGAAGGGTATTAGCTAAAGTAAAGACTTGTCGAAGAACTAAATGTTGGTGATAAAATAACGTTCTAATATAGTAGGTTCATACAAATAAACAATTGTACCTATTTTATTAATGCGACACCAATTTTTACTCCCTTTTGTGAAGTATAACTTTTCGCAATTAGCTCCATGCATGAATTTATTTTTATTTTTGGATTTATAATTTATATCATTGGAACACCGGAAATGATAAAAATACTTTTGTAAACCTTAACATTATTTTATTAAAAAATATTCAAAATGTTGAAAATTTTTGAGCGGTTGAAACGCTCATAATTCTTGGCGCGAATTCGACAGAGCGTGATGACGTCACACGTTGGGCGGCCCAACTGACGTTTGCTACTAATGACACTAATCTGTCGAACGCGTGACGTCACGTGGCGTTTCGAGCGTTTCGCTCACTAGCTTTTCGCGGGCAAATTTTTGTACTTTTTATTTATAATTTTAAGTAATTAAATGGTAATTTAAAAACGGTAATGCATTTGTAACATGATATAACGGTAACAAACATCCGAATAAAACATATTTCGTTCAAATATAAACTTCATGCATGAGGTTAAATGCCGCGTACTCGCGTCTACCAACAATCCCAAAGTAAATAAGTAGGAAACAAAGTCGCGAACTAAATTTTAAAACAATTATGTTACGTTTCGATCAGTATAAAACGAGCTTTCAAATCATGGCTAACTTTTTTTTATTAAAAGCTTCGTATTGCATTTTACGCTATAGAGGACCTATATAGGAGGATATAACCAAACGGAGTAGCCATTAACAGGCATTCCCCCCTGTCGAAAATAGTCGGCCAATGGTCATACACAATGTATCCGGACTGACGTTTATCTGACATGGCTATGTAGTATTTTGACGTTACGTATACATTTGACGTTCCCCTCCTTTCCCCCGCAAAAATTGGCAGACTTTTTTGTACAGCAAATTATAGACGGCGGTTCCGTTTGGTTATGTCCTCCTAGATTTTACCAGTCAAAACCTTTGTGACAGAACTTACGACCTGACTAAGTAGGGTCTCCCGAGCGACGGCGGCGACATGCATCGCCGACGCTAGGGTGAAGCGCCCTACATAGTCGTAAATGTCTGGTCCAGGTGCTGCACGTGGACTACGGGACGGTGGACACGGTGTCGGCCTCGTCGCTGCGGCCGCTGAAGCGCGCGTGGGCCTCGCTGGAGGCGCAGGCGGTGCGCGCGCGGCTCGCCGGCCTGCGCCCCGCCGCCGCGAGCCGGCGCTGGCCGCGCGCCGCCGCCTCCTACTGCCTGGACCTGGTGCGCGAGCGCAAGCTCGTCGGCAACGTCGTGGCCGTGGACCCCGAGGTACTGCCCGCTGCCTATTACACTTCCTAGCGACCCGCCCCGAGCCCGCGCTGGAGGCGCAGGCGGTGCGCGCGCGGCTCGCCGGCCTGCGCCCCGCCGCCGCGAGCCGGCGCTGGCCGCGCGCCGCCGCCTCCTACTGCCTGGACCTGGTGCGCGAGCGCAAGCTCGTCGGCAACGTCGTGGCCGTGGACCCCGAGGTACTGCCCGCTGCCTATTACACTTCCTAGCGACCCGCCCCGAGCCCGCGCTGGAGGCGCAGGCGGTGCGCGCGCGGCTCGCCGGCCTGCGCCCCGCCGCCGCGAGCCGGCGCTGGCCGCGCGCCGCCGCCTCCTACTGCCTGGACCTGGTGCGCGAGCGCAAGCTCGTCGGCAACGTCGTGGCCGTGGACCCCGAGGTACTGCCCGCTGCCTATTACACTTCCTAGCGACCCGCCCCGAGCCCGCGCTGGAGGCGCAGGCGGTGCGCGCGCGGCTCGCCGGCCTGCGCCCCGCCGCCGCGAGCCGGCGCTGGCCGCGCGCCGCCGCCTCCTACTGCCTGGACCTGGTGCGCGAGCGCAAGCTCGTCGGCAACGTCGTGGCCGTGGACCCCGAGGTACTGCCCGCTGCCTATTACACTTCCTAGCGACCCGCCCCGAGCCCGCGCTGGAGGCGCAGGCGGTGCGCGCGCGGCTCGCCGGCCTGCGCCCCGCCGCCGCGAGCCGGCGCTGGCCGCGCGCCGCCGCCTCCTACTGCCTGGACCTGGTGCGCGAGCGCAAGCTCGTCGGCAACGTCGTGGCCGTGGACCCCGAGGTACTGCCCGCTGCCTACACTATTACACTTCCTAGCGACCCGCCCCGAGCCCGCGCTGGAGGCGCAGGCGGTGCGCGCGCGGCTCGCCGGCCTGCGCCCCGCCGCCGCGAGCCGGCGCTGGCCGCGCGCCGCCGCCTCCTACTGCCTGGACCTGGTGCGCGAGCGCAAGCTCGTCGGCAACGTCGTGGCCGTGGACCCCGAGGTACTGCCCGCTGCCTACACTATTACACTTCCTAGCGACCCGCCCCGAGCCCGCGCTGGAGGCGCAGGCGGTGCGCGCGCGGCTCGCCGGCCTGCGCCCCGCCGCCGCGAGCCGGCGCTGGCCGCGCGCCGCCGCCTCCTACTGCCTGGACCTGGTGCGCGAGCGCAAGCTCGTCGGCAACGTCGTGGCCGTGGACCCCGAGGTACTGCCCGCTGCCTACACTATTACACTTCCTAGCGACCCGCCCCGAGCCCGCGCTGGAGGCGCAGGCGGTGCGCGCGCGGCTCGCCGGCCTGCGCCCCGCCGCCGCGAGCCGGCGCTGGCCGCGCGCCGCCGCCTCCTACTGCCTGGACCTGGTGCGCGAGCGCAAGCTCGTCGGCAACGTCGTGGCCGTGGACCCCGAGGTACTGCCCGCTGCCTACACTATTACACTTCCTAGCGACCCGCCCCGAGCCCGCGCTGGAGGCGCAGGCGGTGCGCGCGCGGCTCGCCGGCCTGCGCCCCGCCGCCGCGAGCCGGCGCTGGCCGCGCGCCGCCGCCTCCTACTGCCTGGACCTGGTGCGCGAGCGCAAGCTCGTCGGCAACGTCGTGGCCGTGGACCCCGAGGTACTGCCCGCTGCCTATTACACTTCCTAGCGACCCGCCCCGAGCCCGCGCTGGAGGCGCAGGCGGTGCGCGCGCGGCTCGCCGGCCTGCGCCCCGCCGCCGCGAGCCGGCGCTGGCCGCGCGCCGCCGCCTCCTACTGCCTGGACCTGGTGCGCGAGCGCAAGCTCGTCGGCAACGTCGTGGCCGTGGACCCCGAGGTACTGCCCGCTGCCTATTACACTTCCTAGCGACCCGCCCCGAGCCCGCGCTGGAGGCGCAGGCGGTGCGCGCGCGGCTCGCCGGCCTGCGCCCCGCCGCCGCGAGCCGGCGCTGGCCGCGCGCCGCCGCCTCCTACTGCCTGGACCTGGTGCGCGAGCGCAAGCTCGTCGGCAACGTCGTGGCCGTGGACCCCGAGGTACTGCCCGCTGCCTATTACACTTCCTAGCGACCCGCCCCGAGCCCGCGCTGGAGGCGCAGGCGGTGCGCGCGCGGCTCGCCGGCCTGCGCCCCGCCGCCGCGAGCCGGCGCTGGCCGCGCGCCGCCGCCTCCTACTGCCTGGACCTGGTGCGCGAGCGCAAGCTCGTCGGCAACGTCGTGGCCGTGGACCCCGAGGTACTGCCCGCTGCCTACACTATTACACTTCCTAGCGACCCGCCCCGAGCCCGCGCTGGAGGCGCAGGCGGTGCGCGCGCGGCTCGCCGGCCTGCGCCCCGCCGCCGCGAGCCGGCGCTGGCCGCGCGCCGCCGCCTCCTACTGCCTGGACCTGGTGCGCGAGCGCAAGCTCGTCGGCAACGTCGTGGCCGTGGACCCCGAGGTACTGCCCGCTGCCTACACTATTACACTTCCTAGCGACCCGCCCCGAGCCCCGGCCTCGCACGATGCTTATGCTTAGAAGCCGTTACGATGTATGAAAAACGAGGAAATAGCGATTTTGTCGGTGAAATACCGAGTTTATGTATATTGTTCCCATACATTTTTTTTATAAAATATAAGGAATGGAATGGAAGCATTATTTTTTTACTATTTGGAAGTTAAAAAAAAAACTTTTGTATTTTTTTAATATTTCCATATATTTTTTAATTTCCAATTTATTGTAATAAATTGATCATTCTATCTATATGGCAAGATTTAGATATAAAATTCGACACGTGTCAACGACCCTATTCGTTGGGACCTTTTTATTATACGGGTTGACTTCAAATCGGTAATTACTTTTTTAGTAAGAATTAACGTAAGTGCTTTCGGTCAATTAAGTACCAGTTGCACAATCCGCACCCGACAGACGTATCGACGTCACCCGGCGCGCCGCGGTGGTTCACGATGAAACTTTCCATACAATAAAATTTAGCAACCTTTTAACGATTACAAACAGTTTGTGCACCGATCCAGTAAACCGTTTTCCCCGCAGGAGAGCATCCTCGAAGTGTTGCTGATCGACACGTCGACGGCCGAGGACGTGAACATCACGGAGCAGATGATCCGCGCCGGGCACGCCGACGCGCGCTCCCTGTCCGCGCTCGGGGTAAGTGCCTCCTCCGCCTCCTCCGCCTCCCCCGCCTCCCCCGCCTCCTCCGACGAGCTGGACGTGCGCTCCCTCGTGTCTTGCGTGCTGCAGACCCGGCACGACGCGCCGGAGCTCGGCGACAGCGACAGCGACGTGTCGGCGTCCGCTTCGGAGGTCGTCGGCCGCCCGCCGAGGCGATTGGAACAGTGGGAATGCCCCGAAAGAGAACCTAGTGTTGTCAGTGACGCCAGTGTACCTGTCGGTCCTTCTAGACTGGCTAAATTGAGAACTCTAATGGCTACGAGCGTGGTCAGTCAGTCGAGCGCCAGCCGCTCTAGGCTGTCCAAGCTGAAAAAACTAGTTAAGCTTAAAGAGGAGGGCTCGAGCCCTGAGGGTACAGTGGTCACGGCTAGTGCGGTCTCTGTAGATGATAAGTCCCCCCCGGCCACGGTGGTGAGTGCTAGTGTGGTGTCGGCCTCGGTGGTATCGGTTTCCAGTGCAGTGCTGCGCAAGAAACTGGCGCTGGCGGGGCGGCTGCGCGCCGCTTGATAGTTACCGGTCATGTAAGGACGCTAAACACGATGAATTTCGTACTGTCACGCGAGTCTTCCGCGCCCGGCTCGGTATGAACCCGGTAGAAAATCACGGACAATTAAACTTTACAAAAACAACTCAAAACCTTGTCACTGATATTGCTGCTAAGATCAATAATTTGCTTTTTTTATTTTATTTTAGTGTATCCCACTGCTGGGCAAACGCCTCCCTTCTTTTCTTTCCCGCCCTTTGGCTCTGTCCATAACTTTCTTACCAAAACAAAAAACTGGTTTACTAATGTATTGCCAAAAATCGTTTCCCAAAGTATTACTTCCCAAACTATTTTACGCAAATTATTATTTGGCAAAATTTCATTTCGCAAATTTTCATAATCCAACCTAACCTAACCCAACCTAGTACGTCATTTTCATTTCGCAATATGGGGTTGGGAAATCAAATGGTTGCGAAGTAAAAAACTTGCTAAAATTTCATTTGGGAAATGAAACTGATGCCATGCCATAAGTTTGATGGGAAGTGAAATTTGGCGAAAATTTTTTTGGCTAAACGGCGGTATCCCCAAAAAACTAGGTGCACTATACTTTCCATATATTATAGTATTCATTTCTCATGCTCTGAAAGAGGGTCATTATTGTTCTAAAAGATGTACAGAAAATGATACGTGTCTGCACTAGAGCATTTTACGTTCGAAGTACGTACGATTTGCATTCTGATATTAGACTCCATTCCATAAATAACGATAATATTGCCTGAATTGTTAATTGAAAGTACCCTCAAGAAATACTACAAAAATGTATACTTATAGTCATGTTTTTAAAAAAAACACATGCATTTTACTTTCCTCGTATTCGAAATGAAAAGTAGTGTTTAACTCGGGTGAAAGGCATCATTTCAGGCTCGGAAAATACCTCGGCAGAAATGGGTGCCTTTCATCCCTTGGTTAACAATCTACTATTGATATAATTGATATAATCATTTTGAATAACGCAATAAAAGGCATACTACTATATTATTTACCTAAGGTAATCAACAACATACATAATATTGTTATTGGTGTGATAGTTATAGGGTTTTACACTTCGTCTAATATACACTGCTCTCTCAGTATTAGCTACATTATATATTCATATGTAGGCCTCAATAGAAATAAAAGGCTCCCAGAAAGTGGGTAAGGTTAGGTTAAATCTGATCCGTATAAAAAAATAGTATTTTATACAATCGTGATATAATAGAGAGCTTTTCAGTCGAGTACCGTGTTTAAGCAACGAAGCTTGCTGAGTTGCTTAAGTTAAGGTACGAGATTGAAAAGCTTGACTATATCACTATTGTATACAATACTTTTTCTACGAGACAAAAAAATAATACTTTCAACTAGTAGAATCATATACTTAGGTAAACAAACCAAAAGTATACAGCTAAGATACGCGAGCTGCCGCGACCCGCGATACCTTCATACTCGTACGCGCACCGGCCGCCGCGGGCCCGGCGCCCCCGGCGGGTTGGTCAACGACACCTCCTCGTAACTCATGAGGCCCTGGTACCTGCTCCGCGCTAAATTCAATTTTAAGACAGTTTTTTCTCGATTTTGGCCACCCTAGCCTATGGAGACTAACAAGCAACGCTAAGCGGTTTTCGTAGGACATGGATGTTACTATATGAAGGGTGTCACATGCGCGTTTATGACTTATGAAGCAATTGTTGGCTAACCAATCACAAAGCAGATGCGACGCAGCAGCGTGTTTAAGTAGGATAATTTGCATTGAATCGAGTCTCCTTAAACAAGAAATATTTTACTACTACTAAATGTAAGAAGTTCTATTTTCAAAATTTTTATAATTGACTAAACCGTATTGATAAAATTCTTATGCTTGAGTCGGAAGTGCCATAGACTATCCAACGTTGAAAAGAGTAAGGTTGTAGTGTAGCATATGAAGTCGTAAGATACAGATTATACTCGACGAGTAGAAAAATATGTTTTTGATTGTATAAAGTATTACGTTATATTGAAATATAATATAACAAAAACCTTTATACAATATGTCTTTATACTAGTTAAAAATTATATAATAATAGGCATTGTATCAATTACGGTTTAGATTTAAATTAATTATAATTATAAAAAAACAACAACAAGTAATGTATATGTTATGTATGTAACCCACGTAATTTGGTCGGGTTATTTGTTGCCCCTCCCCCATTTCATCTCTGTATAATTATACCTCTATGGTTCATGTCATGCCTACCTAGCGCCACAACTATTATTTACAGCCGAAAGCTGGTCAGACAATTAGCTCCATGCATGAATTTATTTTTATTTTTGGTTTCATAATTTATATCGTTGGAACACCGGAAATGATAAAAATACTTTTGTAAACCTTAACATTATTTTATTAAAAAATATTTAAAATGCTGAAAATTTTTGAGCGGTTGAAACGCTCATAATTTTTGGCGCGAATTCGACAGAGCGTGATGACGTCACACGTTGGGCGGCCCAACTGACGTTTGCTACTAATGACACTAATCTGTCGAACGCGTGACGTCACGTGGCGTTTCGAGCGTTTCGCTCACTAGCTTTTCGCGGGCAAACTTTTGTACTTTTTATTTATAATTTTAAGTAATTAAATGGAAATTAAAAACAGAAATGCATTTGTAACAGATATAACGGTAACAAACATCCGAATAAAACATATTTCGTTCAAATATAAACTTCATGCATGAGGCTAATTCAGATTTTGTATAAATATGTTCACGAAAGTTTCACTGCAAAGTGTGCGCAGAGTTTGTTTGTATGGAGTTGTAGATATTTTACGTGTAGAACCAGTTTTTTTTATTTTTTATTTTTTTTATTTAAAATAACGGAATCATCGAATGTAGTTAATATAGGGAAAGGATTAACAAGAACTGGTGCACGAATTAATTTATACTTGTGTTGATTTTTTCTTATCTAATACAATCACAATAATTTAAGACAATAAGTAAAGCCCCATTTACATGGTGCGAGTTTCTCGCATGTTTTGGGACGAGAAATCGTATGACATTATCGTATGCAATAATCGCCAGGCGAGTATCGTATAAAAATGTTTACATTCATGCGAGAAATATAAACTCGCCTACGATTATGTCATTCGATACTCGCACGGAGATTATCGCCAGGTGAAATAGTTTACACGAGGAGCCGCATTCTAGGGAGATATTTTCTTACGATTTCTCGACTCGTCTAAACTCGTTCTCGTATGACATTTTTTCACGTACGTGCGAGTATCGCACGAATCGGTCCGAACCGATTTTAATACGAGTTTTGCCAGTCAACTCACGTGATTAGTTGCTAATCATTTACCACTAGTTATGCGTATACTGTAAATATTCGTAATAAAGTAATATTTCTTGTTTCTCACATTATTTTTACAAGCTTTTATTTAACTTGCAAATGTTTGTTTGTTTGAATATGTTTGTTCTGGTCAAATCTTGCAAATTTAAGCCACTTCCCATTATTTGATTGAGATGAAAATTTATTTATTTATTTATTTTATTTATTTAAGGATCACCAACGGATAATACATCTACACTAGTACATTAGCACAAGGATAATTAACATTGACTGATGTTTAGCCACTTATAGGTGACCACAGCTCACACATGTATATTTCAAAGAGAGTATATAAAATTCCTATACATATGCGAGTTTGATGGTGACAATGTAATATTATGGTACCATTGAACTGGTCTGAATATGGACATGGACACAGGAGGTGGCAACTATCCCTATCCATATAGGGCTCTATAAAACAACGCAACCTAGATGTGTTTGGGTTCGTTAAAATTCTCTCGATGAGTATTAGTTGTTGGTGTGAAAAATACAGTCAGCGATAATATCTTCTGCCAAAAATGTTTTTTTTTTTAACAGAAACAAATTAATTTAATGATTTAAATATAATTTAAGTTGCATTTATTTTAATATTGGCTCTTGGCTGAAATGCCGTGACGTTGCCCTAATAAAAAAAAGTTGGCGGGAAATAGTTAGCAGCATTCAAGTACCTATATATATTCAAAGAAAATTTTGTTGTGCGTTTTGGCGATTAATAAAACATTTAAAATGTAAAAGTATAATTTAAAACATATAAAGTACCGACACAATCAGAACAGCCTCTTGCAATGCACTCATGATGACGACTGAAAAGCATATAAACTCGAAATACGATTCTCGCATTTAAGTTTTGTTTACACGGAGACATCCAATCATCAAAGGCGAGGAGATTATCGCCCCTACTTGTACGATATCGTACGTATAGTTTACATGATGCCATATTTTTTCTCGTGCTACGATAATCGCATGGTCGAGGCGAGAAACTCGCACCATGTAAATGGGCCTTTAGGGTGGAAAAGAAATGTTTTATTTTTGTGTAAAAATCTTTAGGTAATTAGTAAAGTTACCATATAACCCTGTGTATAACTTAATTAATTTAGTTAAAATATGTTATTAGTTAAAATTGTTATAAGGTTTATTTTTTCTTTACGCTATTTAATTTTACGTTTCTTGATCATTTTTTTGGTTTTATTAATATATTTCTACATATACCTAAACGCAGTTAATTTTTCTATGGTGATATTGCATTTTTGATTTTGACTTTTCGGTTCGCGAGAATCGGGCGGCGCGGGCGCGGGTGTGTACGTCTCATTTGGAAGTGTTGAGTGTGCTTTTATGTGTGTGTGTCGACAACTTCATACTTGAATGGCAGTTATAAAAATGTACAGTCAGTCACGCTCCGTGATTGTTATGCCGTTTAGGGTGCTATTGCACATTCATAGCGCATGTATTGAACAACCAGTTTAGCTAGGACCCTCAATGGCTCAACAATCGCGGAGCGTGATGGGTACAAGAGATTGTTTTAAAAGTATTAACTTAGTACGCTATCTATTCTCATCAGACATCACAAATACGGTTTCGGCTTTCGAGTTATCTCCCTCACGCTTCCAAATTTGATTTAGCGGTAGCCTCCTGCGGCCTGCGTACTATCACGTACAATAACATTTAAAGTGTCATTTGGCATTAAATTTCTACCTTGCAAACTCTTAATGTCCTCTGGAAAAATTAAAAGAAATAAACGCCAAATGATACTCACGGTAAACTAAACAGAAAACAGATCAAAGCTGTCATAACAAAATCAAAAGTTCTCTCGATCGCAGCGATATCCACTCGTTTAGTTTGCCTACAGCAAATTGCAGGGAATACTTTCTTAACCTTCCGTCCCTGTGAAGTTGACACAAACAAAAATCAACAGCCGATTTTCTGTAAAATGAAATGGCTTTTCAGTCTCTTATGTTGAATTTGAAATCCGAGCAATTTGCTAAAGCGGTGTTATGTCGTGACGGTGACGCCCGACTCGCGGGCCCGTGTTAAGGCGCGCGCCCGACCCCGGCCCGCCACCGGGTCGGCGCGGCTAGGCAGCGCGCCTTAACGGCGTGTCGGGTGTTGCAGGCGCGAGACGGCTACCTGCTGCCCACCTTCCACGCGCTCGAGAACGGCCTCACGCCCAACTACACCGAGATCTACGCGCTGCTGCGCGACGGCATCGCGCTCGACTACGTCGACTCCTACCGGAACCACGTCGCGGCTCTGTTGCCGACCTCTAGCGACGACAGCTGCGAGCCGCTCGAGGAGGCCGACGCCGACGAGCGCACGAGCGAGCTCGGCTGCAGCCCCCCGCCTTCCCCGCCCTCTGCGCTGGCCGCCAATCGAGTGCCGATGGCGCTGTCGCTCCTCCGTCTCGCTCCCTCTCCGCCGACGGAGGAGCTCCTGCAACTCAGCCCGGAGCCGTCGCCCGCCCCGAGCTCCACCCCCACCCCCGCCGCGTCGCCGCGGGGACACTCGGCCGGGCTAGACTCGCCCGTCCCGGAGCTTCAGGAGCGTTGCATGACCCCGGAAACCCCCGGCCCCGTGCCTGTGCCCCCGGAGCCCCCCGCGCCTGTGTCCCCGAAGCCAGCGGCCCCGGCCCCGCCCCCGCCGCCCGCCGCCCCCGCGCCCGCGCCCGCTACACCCTGCGGCGCCCGCTCGTGTTGCGCCACACCGCACCCCGCCTCGTTCTACGCGCTCCCGTACTGCCAGTGCCCGCAGCCCTACAAGCCGCAGCCGGTTTCTGTACCCGTGGTCCCCCACTACTCGCCCGGCTACTTCCGCCCGCGCGTGTCCCCGCAGCAGTACTATCCCCAGTTCAGACCGCCGGTCAGTATGAACTACTACGGCCAGCCGGTTTTCTATCAGCCGAACCGAGATTTTCCGGTCGCGCAACACCCTCAAAATTTTGTAGCGAATTCGGCACAGAATGTCCAACAGTTCGTTCCGAACTCGATTCAAAATCCTCAGCAGGTCGTACCGAATTCGACGCAAAACTTCAGGCCATACCCGGGACCGAATCCGCATGGCTTGGGGCCTAATTCGCCGAATTTCGGATCTAACCCCGTACCAAATCCGGCTATCGTCGGGCCTGCACCTAATCAGCAATATAATGGCGCCAGTTCACCAAATCTGCAATCCACGAGCCCCGCGCGGAACGGCCCGCTATCGGCAAACTGCGGTTCGGGGCCGCTCCGAGCGTCGTCAAACTCTTTAAACGGCGCGGACGGTCCCTCCGTGGTGTTAAGCGCAGAGGAGTGCAAGATATTCAAGTTGCTTTCCGGCGTAGACCCGGGCGCGGCGCACGGCTACATGCTCTCGGCGCTGCGGCGCGCGCGCGACGAGGCCGAGCGGCCTCCGGGCCCCGGCGGCCCCGCCGGCCCCGGCCTCAACCCCGGCGGCCTCAACCCCGGCCTCAACCCCGACGCGCGAGAGTACCGCCCCACCTGCCGGCCGCCGCCAGGTTTTGAGAACTTTATTAAATAGCGCGTATCGATCACGTTAAGCTCACTATTGGTAAACCTTATTGCGAGGACGTAAGGACTACCGACTACCGATGGTCAGGTGAGTGTTGTTAATGTTCCCGCGACCGCCCTACCTCAACCGTTGCGAAGTATACGGGCCCCTGCTGCTCTTGCGATAGACCGACGTCCGAATAAGAGTCCATCCGAGTTAACTTTGCACTAAATATAATATACTTAACAAGGGTAGTGTCACATTTAGATTACACACGTGAAGCAGAGTTGGCTTGATCCGACTTAGTAATAACTTTATAACTGACCTTTTTTACGATAAATAAAAGTTTGTGCCTTACTTATACGCTTCAATGTCGTACCTACATTAGTTTAGCATCGAAATATATTAGGTAACTATAAAAGCTCAGTTAAGTGTGTTACTTACTCATACCGAAATCACTTTAGTCACTCATGTCGTCCCCGCTCACCGCTCCGCCCGACCTCGTATAACAACCTACAGTTTAAATACTCTTCGACTATAATCCATAGTCTTGTAAAAATTCGATTCGATTAGATAGCTTATTAGTATTTTGATATGTTGTATAAGTATGGCGCGCCTAGACAGCAGGGTCGAAACAACCCGTGATCTTCGCGAGGCAGAAAAGATGTCGACTGATTATTGTTTATAATAAATACCTTAATCCGCGACGCGAGAATGTCGTGACTAAAATTGTGATTGTAAGTATTTCTGGTCATTAAATGGCGCCCTAGTGTAAGAAATTCGATTTGAAATGATAATTTGACAAATGAATCCCTTTTGATTTAACTTTTTTTTGTTCTTCCATTTTGACTTAAGTGTTCATTTGTTTTTTTTTTACATACTTGTCCGCAAGTATCCTACTTTTATAATGTTGATATTAATAGTTTAGTATAAAGTATTCTCTCTACCTGTTAATGTTTTCCGCATTTGACTACTGTTACAAATATTCTATCTTGTTAATTGGAAATTGACATAGAATTTATCAATAAGTAAATATCTGAGATAAGGCTTGTTTGCCACAAATATAATTTTAGAAAGTTAGAAAAAATATATATATTGACAGCAACTCGTCTTAAGTTTGAGAGCCATTGTTGATTGGATCTGTGATAGTAGCCTGGGTGTGTCGTGCCAAGATAACCTGGACCACTGGACTATTGTAATAACTTTCTCAATAAACGTTAATTAATATTTATCTTATTTCATTTTAATCCTGTTCTTGCTTTATCCTACGTGGTATAGATGGCTATCAGCCACAAAATAGTTATTTACGATACAAGTGCGGAAAAGAGGAAATTCGAAACGAGTGGCGATAAATTAAAACACGACCGCAGGGAGTGTTTTAAATCGACACGAGTTGCGAATTACCTATTCGCACGTGTATCGTACAACCCTTTACAGTACATATGGCCCTTTAAACTTTCGACATATGCACGAAAAGTGCTCTTTTACGCACTAGTGCGAGAAAGTAGCACCATATGTGCTGTAAAGATATCTATAGACATTGAAATGTTACTGAACAAGTAAGCTAATAGAAAAAAAAAAAACATTTTGGGATATTTGGGGCTTGGTAGTGCTGAAAGATTTATTTTTAGTTGATAAAGCAACCACTCCATTGAACAACGAAACCTAAACATTAAATCGTTTTCCGTTTGCAAAGTAAGCCTTAGTTCTGTAACATTATATTCATAGCGGTAGAATAAAATGCAAATTCAGTAATTATATATTATTATTTATTGTGATTTTAACATATCAGTCTTGCTGTATACCTAACACTCACCTACTTACTTCCTTATTCTTATTATGACACATAATACATACTGTCTGTCTGTTTTTTTATTCCGTAGACTAAAATGACATTTTACGTGTTGCTAGTTTTTTACGCCTTATAAATAGACAAATAGTGATGTACTTACCGAAAATCAACTATTGGGAGGTACTTATATTTGTTGATGAAGACGAGAGAAAACGCACTGAATACATCCGATCACTTTACGAGTAAAGTAACGAATGTCGAATACGTAAACCAAAAATACCAGTGGCGTTACGTCAGGTCGGCGATACGTCAATGTATTTTTTTAAATGTTTGAGTGGATTAGTAGTGAGTAGATTTTATTTATTGTTTATTTCCTATCATGTATAGCGAGTAGGTTTCATTTATTGTTTATTTTGAATTTAAAATTAATCTAATATTGTCTTCGGTTACCGCGATAGTTACTCATGAAATAAAACTATGAAAACGGATTATATCGCGTATATTAAATTTATAATACATCCCCAATTTTATTATAAATTGTATTGTTTGTATTTGGGATGTTTTATAAATTATTGAATTTTTATTGCGTATATTGATACGCGATATAATCCGTTTTCATAGTTTTATTTCATTAATATTTATCTGTTATTCACAAACCGAAATCAAAGATCAGCACTGTTTGTTTTAAACTGGTGACATTATGTCTAGATGTCTACGCTTGACATCTGTGGTTGTCATTTTAGTCTACGGAATAAAAAAACAGACTACAAATAACAATTGATTCATATTAACAAATTGTTCTTAATATAATTTAACAGTAACAACGCAGCACCGCTCGCGTCTGTACATATTCTACAAATTCAGTGTAAAGCTAATCTTGGATAATATGCAAGATTAACATCAAAATTGAGGTAACCTTAACTTAAATAGGTATAATACAACGAAATATCGTGAACATGTCGCAAAAATAACATTATTATTTGCTTGAATATTTTTTATGTCTTAAGTTCATATTGAATTTGGCCATATTGTAGCTTGCACTTCGTTTATATTCTCTCTTTGTGTACAGAAAAGGGAGAATATAAAAGAAGTGTAAGCTACAATATCGCTAAATTCAATATGAAATTGAGAGATTAATAAGTATTACTATATACTATCCAGTATCCAGTAAGTAGTGATTTGGAAATTAAATGTGTGTGATGTGTCTTAATTTTTAAGTTTAATTCTAGTCTTGGGATTAGAATTAGCTGGTTGATTTGCTAATGTACCATAACCACCTTTGCTTTTTCGTAAACCTTACTGTAACGTCTTAACCTCGTGAGTCTAAATGTACATTAAAATGTACATTTTCATTGCAATCTAATTTGAACCTTTCGTGAAACAAATAAAGTAGCATTTCTGTTGTTTCACTGTGTTGTAAAACAAACGAAATTCGTTTCTATTTACTTGTAGAACAAGGTCCAAATTAAAAATTGAAAAACTTTCTTAGACCCACCGTCTTACGAGGATAAGGTACATCATATCAATTTTGCTTTTAGTACAGTCAGCGGCAGAAATGGCTAAGCGAGCCGGGTGTCCATAATGATCTATCTACACACACTCCAGTTTGTGTTTAGATAATTTTGGACACCTCACCTGCTGAGCTACTCGTTTGTACCAGTTTTCGGTACTTACGCCTTAGTCCTTATCCCTGAGGCCGGCGAACATCTGCGATATATCCCTGCTGCCGGCCGAGTTGAACCTCTTCAGCTTGTGCTTGCTCGTAACCTTGGGCACCTTGGGGCGCGGGGTGGGGAAGGTGTCGGGGCGGGCGTGGCCGCCGAGACCGTCGTAGGGGGGCGGGGAGGGGGAGGGGGCCGTGAAGGCCGTGTTCAACTCGTCCCGGGGGGGCTCGAGGGGGGGCGGCTTGTGGAAGATGCTGGTTGGCGCGCTGCGGAGGATCGCGAATTCTGACGGCTGAAATAAAATGTAATTATTTTTGTACAGTAAGTATAGTGTGGATTTTATAAATTCTCTTTGAAGCCCAGTTCTATAACTTTTATTTGTGCCATTTTCAACCAAAAGGGTACTTATTGTCGGTTGTCAATAAGGCGCTATTTCCATATGGCTTCAATTCGAAATCAACCTTATCGATGAGCGAGAATGGTACCTTTTGGTTAAAAACGTCACACGATAAATGGCATAAACACATTTTGAAAAAAAAAACAGCCTGCGACAATACCATTAATTTAAATTAAATAATTTGTCATTAAAAATTGAGAATAGATAATCACCTTTAGATTAGCCGGAGCAGGTCTCCGCTGGTGTATAGTGCCGAGTGCGAGGCCGCTCTGCTTCAGGCTCAGGTAGGGGGAGTCCGACTGTATGATTCGTCTGACGGCCGTGTTCTGCAAATATCATGTTCTTTAACCACAAATATTTTTGATTTTGCTTGCTAGGCTGGAAAGTGTTTTAACATTTTAAAAAGAAAACAATTATGTGTTCTGTTCGATTTTTAAAGAAAATGCCGTTGCGTTTTTAAACGATATTCAAATGAGAGTCGAGTGGCCTAATTTTGTACTAACACGACAGTTCTATTGGACAAATTGAGGCAATCAAAGTGACATATTACTATCTAGAATTTAAAAACAAGCTATACTATAGTTATTTGTGCAACAAGAGAGGAAAGTTGGTTTTTCTTGCGAGTGTTTATTTTGAGTCCCGAGAGAGCGAAAGATTCTATAATTGAATCACGAGCGAAGCGAGTGATTCTAAGGTAGAATCTTGAGCGTAGCGAGGGACTCAAAAACACGAGATGTAAAATAACTTTGCTCTCGTGTTGCACACATAATTTTTCACCTCAGTAGTGAGAACATATTAAAGGTTAAAATGTATTTCGAATTACACAGAATAAACAGAAAAAAAAAAGTATTATAATATGTAAGATACGATAAGATACGATACGATACGATACGAGACGAGACCGGACCGGACCGTACCATACCGTACCGAAGTATGAAGTTCATGGCCTTCACTAAATTAAAAAACTACATTGTTTTACTCCCTGGAGTGAGGAAAGTGCGACTTTTTTCACTCCAGGGAGTGAAACAATGTAGCTTTTTAATTTAGTGAAGGCCATGAACTATGGTACGGTACGGTACGGTACGGTCCGGTCCGGTCCGGTCCGGTTCCGTCCCGTCCCGTATCGTATCGTACATATTATAATACTTTTTTTTCTGTTTATTCTGTGTAATTCGAAATACATTTTAACCTTTAATATGTTCTCACTACTGAGGTGAAAAATTATGTGTGCAACACGAGAGCAAAGTTATTTTACATCTCGTGTTTTTGAGTCCCTCGCTACGCTCAAGATTCTACCTTAGAATCACTCGCTTCGCTCGTGATTCAATTATAGATTCTTTCGCTTTCTCGGGACTCAAAATAAACACTCGTAGGAAAAACCAACTTTCATCTCTTGTTGCACAAATAACTATTGGCAACATATGCTTACAAAGCTATCTTCGTTCTCATTAACGATGTCGACGACAGCATCGTTGAAAGTGCTGCTCAGCCTCGGCGTGGAGCAGGCGGGGGCGGGGGCGGGGGCGGGGGCGGGTGAGAGGGCGGTGGAGGGTGAGGGGGCGGGTGAGGGGGAGGGGGAGGGGGAGGGACGCGCGTGCTTGGCGCCGCGCGGCTCCGCTTCTCCGCTCGCTTTCCGCTTGTGTTTTAACGCTTCGTATTTGCGCTCCATGTTTGTTAGGTTCTCTTGCACTTGCCTGCCGAATTAAATTCCTATGTGTAGAACTTTATCCATTGCAGCAAAGAGGATATAATAAGATATAGCGGTACTGTCATAGTAAATTTTGTAACCACTGTAAATTCACTGCCATCTATCGACATACTTTAAAACTAAAAAAAAGATTTATAAAAATACGTAAAAATATATTTAAATGGATGGATAAATGATTTTTTTATTTGTATTAATTATTTTTATATGATTTTGACCCATGTTCTTTCACTAATATGCGTTCAAATTATAAATAACAAACGAAACCGTCAACGCCCTCTATACGAGAGTAGGCCAAAACTAGTGGCGCCATCTGATCGAGAATCAAATTTTCGTGATTTTTGAGGCACGTTTTTTCCTTAGGCTGTATCCATCTATTGATTGCAGTTTATTAATCGATAAAAAAAGGAGGAAGTTTTTTTATTCATATACGGGGTGATCAATCCAAATGAGTCAGTAGGGAGAAGTCAGAAACTACGAGAGATAGCGAAATCTGTTCTTAGGAACCATGGCGTCGATTTTAGATTTAATAATAATGACATCCAAACCGGGAATCGAACCTGGTCAATATTCTTCATTATTGTAATCGCGTGAATATTTGTTTAAGTATTATTGATCCTGAAATTTGAAAAAATAAAAAATAAATTGAATGCCATCATCATCTTCCTCGCGTTGTCCCGGCATTTTGCCACGGCTCATGGGAACCTGGGGTCCGCTTGGCAACCAATCCCAAGAATTGACTTGGGGACTAGTTTTTACGAAAGCGACTGCCGTCTGACCTTCCAACCTAGAGGGGAAATGGTTGAAAATGTCCACTCACCCAATCTTAGCCTGCAGGTCTTCATATCTGACCCGCATGGCGGCCAACCGTTGTTCAGCGCTGTGCTGCAGCTCCCGGCACGAGCGCTTCTTGGACTCTGACTCACACAGTGCTCTGAAACACATATTATACAGGGTGGAAATAGATTTTGGGTCAGTGAGGGCAGCTACCAGATCCCGTTTTGCTAGGCGAAAATGGTCTTAGGAGACCTTCCTTCGATTTCAAATTAATGAATCTTGGCGTTTACAGATTTTGGAAAAAACATACAGGATGCGAGTAAATGGTCATTTTTGACAAACTTTTTTTTTGATGCCAATGAATGTATGAAAACAGTTTTCTTTAATTTCCGGCTTTTTTGTATATTACCGAAAGCTGACCCCAAAGAAACTATTGATACAGAATAGAAATGGAATCGATTGACATAAAAAAATACATGTAAAAAAAACTTTTCATTTTCATACAAATTGTATGGGGAAAGTTTTTCTCGATTTATGGCTTTTCTAGCCGGAAATTTATTTTTGGTCCCATACAAGCTTTTGATCCTGGACAGGAATGGGATCGATTGACATCAAAAAAGAAGTTTGCCAAAAATGACCATTTTTCTCGCACCCTGTATGTTTTTTCCAAAATCTGTAAACGCCAATCTTCATTAATTTGAAATCAAAGGAAGGTCTCCTAAGACCATTTTGGCCTAGCAATACGGGATCTGGTAGCTGCCCTCACTGACCCAAAATCTATTTCCACCCTGTATACGTAACTAGAGTAACTTTGTTCTGCCTATATTGTCATATGTTTTGTGAGCAATAAATAGTAGATTGTGTCACAAGGGAACAATATGACATATTTACAGCGAGGGCGTACATTGAATCCTGAACGAAGCGAAGGATTCTATAAGGAAGGAAGGGTCTGGCCTAGTGGGTAGTGACCCTGCCTGTGAAGACAGTGCCTGTCCTGGGTTCGAATCCCGGTAAGGGCATTTGTTTGTATAATGAACACAAATATTTGTTCCTGAGTCATGGGTGGGCCCGAGTCCTTGATCAGGGTATAGCGAAATGGGGTTTTGGCGCCCTTCGTTAAAGCTTTTTACCCTTTTTTTTCTCATTTGCCATTTTGGCGCCCCCCTTGCCATTCGGCGGCTAGAGCGGCCGCTCCACTCGCTCTACCCTAGATCCGGCCCTGAGTGTACCCGTGTTTTCCATGTATATAAGTATTTATATCGTCACCTAGCACCCATATATAGTACAAGCTTTGCTTAGTTTGGGGCTAGGTTGATCTGTGTAAGATGTCCCCTAATATTTATTATTATTGAATTGAATTGAATTGAAAATATTTATTTCAGGCACAGAACAGAACCCATATAGTGTTAGTACAAAAAAAAATATGCTCCTATATCTATGTTAGTCTGTACACTATGTAGTAAAACAATAAATACCTAAAAAACTAATTATTTCGATGATGCGCTGGGCTCATGTAATTGGTTCCAACGACTCATCAGTGGGCAGTCCACTCTGACGACAAATGCGCTTAGCAGACCGTTGGTGCCACCCTGCAATCTATGCAATAGGGATGCCGCTCTTTTACGTATAATAGCGTAAAAGTCATCCGTACGGGCATCGGCGAACATCCCCGACGCACTGCAGTGCCGAGGCAGACCCATCAGTATCCTAAACGCATTATTATATTGCACGCGCAGGGCATTGTACGATCGCTGCGTGAAGCCGGCCCACAGGCTGCAAGCATAAAAGGACTGACAATAAGCTTTAAAAAGTGTAACCTTTACGTCATTGCTACACTTGGCAAACCTGCGCGCCAGCATATTGCATCTGACCGTCAACGCCCTGCGCTCTCGCTCCAAATCAGGATCGTCATTAAGGTTTTCGGTGAGCCAGTGGCCCAGGTATTTAAATCGCTCTACTCTCCTCAGGGCGGCACCATTTAACTCAACCCTAGGAACTTCCTCCAGTTTCTTGTTACCTGCCCCGAAGACGAGGAGTTCACTTTTTGTAGTGTTATACCTGAGCCCATGCCTCTCCGCATAATGCTCACATATTCTTAGGAGCTTTCTGAGCGCTCTGATTGAGGGAGCCAGTAGCACCATATCATCAGCGTAACTTATGTTGTTGAGGCAAGTACCGCCAATGTAACAGCCAACCTTGGTGCCACTGAGTTCCTCAATCAGCCCGTCCATATATATATTAAATAGGGTCGGGGAGGTTACCCCCCCTTGCCTCACTCCACAATCCAGCACGTATTCGTCTGAGTGTACGCCTGCCCATCGCACAGAGTTGATTTGATTGCTGTACCAGTATTTATAATAGAATCCCGAGAAAAGCGGAAAGTAGAATCCTGAGCGTAGTGAGGGATCCAAGTGTGTTACGCCCAATATGAAAATAATTTTGCTATTACGTGACACATACTGCTTTTAACATCACCTATGAGGTGATTATGATGTCTAAAAATATTATTTAAGCTTTAAAAAAAAAAGTGAATTGGTGATGTGAAAAATAAATAAAATATCTACGGCCCAATTTACACATATGAAGCCGAGTCTTATGACCTTATGACCCTGTGCTAAAAATAATTGAGTCGTTTTTTTTTTGATCCTGACTTGGGCTCTGTTGCACTAGGGCAATTAGAGCGGTAGGACTGTGTGGGGGGATGGTAGCCTGGGTAAAATCCAGGACCCTTCCGCATCACACGAGACGGTTTTGCTACGCTGGAATACTCCTAAAGAGTTTTCGCTCCAGCGCAGATCGGTTGAGCGGTCTCAACCTGATCTGAGGGTGTAAAGGAAATCGAGCTAATGGGTGTTTTGTCGCTGGTTCGCTACAACCTAGCCTAGCCGAGAAGAGTCCAGGAGTCTTAAGTATGTTGTTATAATATAAGGGTACCGTTTGAGTGCGGCGGCGAAGGTGGCGAGCGTGCGTAGATCCGAATAGCCCTGAAGCGTCTCCTCCACTTCAGCTGCAGTCGCATTCAGTACCTTCTGCAGCCTAAAATAGTAGATTGTGTCACAAGGGAGTAAAATGACATATTTACGGCGAGGGCGTACAATTGAATCCTAAACGAAGCGAAGGATTCTATAATAGGATCCCGAGAGTAGGGAGGGATTCTAAAGTAGAATGCTGAGCGTAGTGAGGGATTCAAGTGTGTTACGCCCAAGATGGAAATAATTTTGCTACATATTGCTTTTCACATCACCTATGAGGTAATTATAATGTTTAAAACTATTATTTAAGCTAAAAAAAAATGTTAAAAAATGTAAAAATTGTGTCCTAGAACAGTTCCTTTGATCCCTCCTAGCAGGGAAGAAAAAGCCCTTTTTCGAATTGGTGATGCGAAAAATTAATTGAATATGAGCTCGAACAACAATGGTCGACATTCGTGAATTGTGTTGTTGCAATGGCTTTCGCGGGAAATGTTGATGAGGTAGTAATTTTAAACAGCAAAGATAACATTGACAAGAAATCAAAGTTGATATTTGATTCTTTCTTCAGCAAATTAGAATTATTTTGACAAACAGTATAAGGCATCTTCTCATTATCTTCATCTTTTCCTTAATGCAAGCAGTAATCAAAATGCATTTTTTCTCTGTTTTCTTGCAACAGCTTACTGTTTTTCGAGCCACTGAGGTAAATTCGAGGTAAACAATGAATTCCACCTTTTTTAGGGTTCCGTACCCAAAGGGTAAAAACGGGACCCTATTAATAAGACTCCGCTGTCTGTCCGTCTGTCACCAGGCTGTATCTCATGAACCGTGATAGCTAGACAGTTGAAATTTTCACAGATGATGTATTTCTGTTGCCGCTATAACAACAAATACTAAAAAGTATGGAACCCTCGGTGCGCGAGTCCGACTCGCACTTGGCCGGTTTTTTTCTAAAATTTGAAACAAACCATACATGTGTTTATTTATTAAACAACACTGAAAAAAATTACACATTTACCCATTCAGAGTCTGTATATTCTTCTTAAGCGCCTCATTGTCTTCCTTCAGCCGTTGCGTCTCCTTGTTTTGTATTTTAACATACTCCAGCTGTTCCCGCAGCGCTGAAACGGCCGAGTCTCGGCTTACAAGTCGCTTCTCTGCCGCTTTTAGTAGCTCCCTGTAAAGTATAGGTATTAATTAAGTTTGACACAATCTACATAATTTAGCTGAAGATTTTACTGTAAGCTGTAGAACTCGCCACTTACAGCTACACTTACACTCCACTTTACGCCCGACATTTTGAAAAAATACAAAAACTTTTTTTTTTTTGATAGCAAACGAGCAGACGAGCCGCCTTATGGGAAGCGGTCATCGTCGCCCATGGAAGTAAGCAACATTACAGGAACCACTTCAGCGTTGCCGCCCCTTGAGAACCCTAAATACCCAATCATATTTTATCAATTGATAAAAAAAGGCCAATTTAAATTACCTGCTCACAAAATTTCTACAATTTCAAACGCCAAGCCAAGACACTTGTTAATTTCATTTTATAGGTACAATCAAGGGTATAAATATATATGTATACATTCCCAAAGTTTCAAAAATATGTGTACCTTAGACAATAAAGTCGTGTTAACATATTTTTGAGCCATTTGTCTGGATCGATATTTTTGCCTTTGACTAGAGTTGTGCCGTTCCCGGTAACATTACCCATTTAGTATGGGGAATGTTACCGAGCGAGAAATTTCCCCATACAAAATAGGGAATGTTACCGGGAACGGCACAACTCTACCTTTGACTGTACAAGCTTTTATCGCTGACTACTTTTCTTTCCTCAGGCAACTCCTCATACTCATTGAGACCATTCTAACAATCGCAAACGCAATTATATAGTTTGAGTTGTTTAATCACAAAGTTCCCATAGCCACCTCCTGTTTCCATCATCAGATCAGCTTCATGTCATCATAATATTGCATTGTCGTCCGATTTACACATGTACCTATGCAAAATTTCAGCTCAATCGAAAATCGGGAAGTGGGTCAAATTAAGCTTCCAAGATTTGACCCACACCAACTAACATACATACTAACAAGGGAAAATTAAATAAAAGCTTGTAAAAATAGGGATTTTGTGTAATTGAGAGCTCACAATTTTGTGACTTAAATTGGAAGGAACAAGTTTGCTTTGAAGCAAACAGCTTTTAAAAACAACTCCTGTTCTGCTGCTTTAGTTTACTATCAGTACAAATATAGGGAGTCCTATTATTCTAATTTTAAGGTCCCTTAATACAGTTTTTGAAGGCGGTATGCCGTGTAGTAAAAATCCTGAATTAAGATATATATCGGCAAAATCACCTTAGCTTCATACACAGTAAACTTTTTATTTAGTTACCAAATAACACGCTCGATACAATAGCAATTTGTACAATGCCTGTGGGTATTAGGTACCCTCTATAGCTGGTATTAGGTATATGTACATAATTGCTCCCGCCCCAAACCAGAAATCACAGAAATGACAACAGTACATAGTTGTCCATATCAGTACTCTGTAAGTACTCTGACTTGTGATTTATCATTACTGTGATAATCACCACTTGTCCGCCCTCTACATATCAACGCGCTGCTCGCATCGGCACCGGAATGTGATGTATTTGCAAGTAGTTGGATGGATCTGTGTAAAAAATGTATGAAGTACTGTGAGGCGATGGATAAGCGTGAATCATCTGTTTTGTATTAGTTTTTCTTTCTTACATTTGTTCTGTTGTCCTTTCTAGTATTATGTACCTAGCTTGAATAAATACTTTCTATTATAAATTTCTCAGTGTAATAGTTCGCTGTAATGCTGTGTAAATTTTTTTAATCACAAAAAAAAAATGGAAATTATTTTACAAAATTTGGAAAATAAAAACAGATTTTTAATAATCACTAGATAAACCTTGCCCACAATTAACATAAACTCCTCATTATTATTAATTAAATATGGAATCCCACGCCAACGTGTAACTAGCGGTTGTTGCTTTTAAAACAACTTAATTGCCGCCTAATTGACAACGTGATTGACAACTGATTAGTAGTCTAAGTATCCCATTAAGGCGCTTGCGGAATTGACACCCTGCGACGGATTGATCTATCATCTGCCTAGAGGGTAGTGCTTTTACTGTTCGTAATTTAATCTAATTTATGAATAGCGACTGGCAGCCGTCCGGTGGGTCGGCCCAGCTGGGAAGACTGTGTGGCGGCGGATCTGCTTCAGCTAAACTGGCAGGAAGTTGCGCAGGATCGGGACGGGACAGGTGGCACTTTCTCATTTCGGAGGCCAAGATTCTATTTGGATAACATTAATAATAAAAGGCCCTGAAATATCTAAAAAGGACCTAAATACCTAATCAATAGCCTCTTCTTGATTTGTGAGAATCTACCTTCATAATAATATAATTGATTGATTGATTAATGTGCCTATATTTGTATTGTATGTTGCTTTATATTTTTCTACTTCTTTCCAATTTTTAGTGTATTTTCCCCATTCCTTTTTGTGTAATATATTATATGTTTATCCTATTAATTTTGTATGTATTTATATCCTTTATCTTTCTGGTACCTTGTTGTACATTTTGCTACATTTGTCACCCTCTTTTCACTTTCTCCTCTCATCTACTCAAAGGTTAACTGGAAGAGATCCCTCAAAAGGATAAGTTCGCCTTTGTACATCTTATTATTTGTACCATGTAATTTTTAATGTGTATATTTGTACAATAAAGAGTTTACTACTACTACTAGTAATATGTTGCTTGAAACTGTTTAATAAGTCGGAGCTCTACGAAGGATCCCTAGAGGTTAATTAGGTACTTATGTAGACTATTTGGACCCCCTAACAATTATTGAAATGAGTTTTAAAAATAACATCCACGGGTTTGAAATAAGAACAACGCTGTATATAACACTGATACATTTTAAATCAGTTTTACACCTTACGGCCGAAACAGACGGATTGCCCACAATTAACATAAATAAACTCCTCATTAAATATTGATCCCACGCCAGCGTTTAACTACCGGTTGTTGCTTGTAAAACAACTTAATTGCCGCCTAATCGACAATGTGATTGGTACTACTATATAAAATGTAAAAATTAGCTTTATTTAACAAAATGTTTACACCTTAGGGCCGATACAGACGGATTGCAACCCGACGGGTTATTCCCACTAGTTACCACCAAGTTGTTACCAGTGGTAACTACTGGGAATTCTTTTCCCACCTTTTAACACTTACCACCGACTCGGTTTGGTGGTAATACTGGGATTTTTTTCCCAGTAAGTAGTTTTTTTGTTTCAGTAGTTACCACCAAAATTTTGTTAGAGTTCAATACTAATAAAAACAGTATAAATAAAGTGCTTTAATAAATAATTATAGTGTTTCAGTAATCTGCCTTAAAAATAATAAAGAATATTAAAACAGTTTAACCGGTACAAGTGCAAAATCTAAAATATATGTAAGGATAAATTTTCATCCATTTAGTTTAGATAATTTTTTAAGTGATTATTTTATTAGGTAATTAAACAGTTTGCTTTAGTATCTTTGATCATGTTTAAGGCAGTTTACTGAAATGAAACACTAATCAACTTATAATAATTTATTAAGGCAAAAATTAAAAAAAAATAGCTGGTCTGATGTTGATGTAATTTGTATGGGAGAGTACTTTTGTTTTCGTGATTTCGGTATTGGTTCTATAGTAAAAGTTGTTCATTATGAGTTATGACCTACATATTCACGCCGTAAGTTATTGCAAGGGACTATAAAAACATCATGTGTTCATACTGTTTTTATTAGTATTGAACTCTTAACAACATTTTGGTGGTAACTAATGGGAAAAAAATGCCCAGTAGTTACCACTGGTAACAACTTGGTGGTAACTAGTGGGAATAAGATAAATAAATAAATATTATAAGACATTCTTACACAGATTGACTAAGTTCCACAGTAAGCTCAAGAAGGCTTGTGTTATTATGGGTACTCAGACAACGATATATATGTATAATATACAAAAACATAAATACATAGAAAACACCAAAGACAGAAACAAATATCTGAATAACCCAACCGACTGCAATTTGTATGGTAACTTCACGCTGACTTGCACGCCAACGGACCGCGCGATCTCGAAAAGAGTTGAATGAATATTTAAAGTGAATAAATAAATAAAATAAAAAAACTGCAACCCCGGCGTGCAGTTCCCGTACAAGTTGCAGTCGGGTTGAGGTCCGTCTGTGCCGGCCCTTATAATTCTCAACAACCTTAATAACCTAACTAAGTGTGTGACATTGCTTCGCCAATCATAGCCTCGAGTTACAGTTTTGGGCTTTATAGTCTAGAAAGCGCACATTATTTGGTATATGCAAAAATCGCGCCATGACAACCACATATTCTACATTCGAAGCTTTCAAGCCCCATTTCAACGCGCTCGCCCATGTGGGCTATTTCAAGATAGTCCCTAAACCATCGTCTGGAATAAAGCATACATTGCACACCGCATATCGCGCGGTTGTATGGTTTTTGGTTATAATTTATAACCTGCAGCATGCCATACGCGTTATTCAGGTATAGTTCATTTGATACTCTAAAATCAGTTCTTTACTCACTAATTAAAAACGAAGATACTCGTACCTAATTTAATTTATCTACTTAGATGCCTACCTATCACATTTATTTAGGAAGCTGACTGAATGCTAAATGCGTTTAGGTACTTTTCATTAGGTGACTATAGGTAAAAATAACTGTCCATTATTTTAGAATTCTAGGATGCTAAATGTAAATATATGATTTTAATCCGTACCGAGGAGCGTCATCAGGAGCGTCTGCGCCGGTCCGTCACCGTCGACGCAAGCTCCTGATGACGCTACTCGGTACGGAGTGCAACATGTCGAGCGTTTTCGACTTAAAATACGTGAGTGACCCGTTATAAATATGTAAATATATGATGGTATTTTAAAGTATAGTATTGAATGCAGGCGCGCCACAGCACGGGGCGAGTAGTGAACACGTTGTTCGTTCTTCTGACCACGCTCAACACGCTGGGGAAGCAGATGGCTTTCAACTCGCGCGTTGAGCGCATGGACCGACTCATCGCCACTATAAAAGGTGCACACTAGTAAAGATAGTGGACACAATACAGCACACTCGTAAACACTGCCCGTCTACAAATTTCTTAATACTAAACACAGCGCGGAGCTGAGGGCCTAGCCAAGATGTCAATCGTTTGCGCCGTAGCGAACGAAAAGGTAATCTCTCTCCATCACTCTTACATGTTAGTCAATGCCATATAGAGACATTAGCGTGTTTACATTGGCATCTTGGCTAGGCACCCAGGCTTGAACACTAAGACTTCGCTCATTACTCTAGCTGCCTATACCTATATAATATAGGTTGCCTGCAACTCATGAAGCTGGCGCATGAGCGGTTTCATAATCTTCATTGCTGCTTATACCTACGTAACAAGGTGTAAATGAATAATGAGTCTTGCAAAGTGGTATGACTCCGATAAAACAACTCGGAGTGTTGTTTGATCGTATGAATCTCATTATAGGTACCTTTGCTTTCGCCATATTTGTACTAATACTAACTCTGCTTTGCATGTCTTAGTTTTTCCTATAGTAGGAACCATGTAATGTAAGTAAAAATAAGCAAAGCGATTTTGGGCAAATAAAACGAAGTTCAGCTGAGCTCCTCGCCATCACAAGCAAGACTGGGTACTAAGTAAAAGACCTCAATAAACTGAATAGGTACCTAGTTTAGTTTTAAAATGATACCTAAATGTTGTTGTTTTCTTTTTGTTAATAAGAACCCCTAGTTTCTTCTATCCATCAAGGACCCCTGTTCGCGGCTTGCAACGCCTACGACGAGAAGGTGTTGCGCAGTAACGCTTGGATCATGTCTGGATTGCTGATGATGAGCCACGTTTCTATCTACCTATGCGGCGCCATGTGGGGCATCTCCCCGCTGATCAGCAAGCTTACGGGCGAGGAGGAACTCACTGGGTACTTCCCGTTCGACACCAGCGGCTGGATAGGGTGTGTACTAATCATACAATATGAAAATCTACTATTCAAACTGCTAACACATTACTTTAAAATCTATAAAACAATATATTTTCTGATTTATATACCTCTATGTATGTTCCTCGTGACAAATCTATGACCACAAGTACAACAACACTAAACAGGTCAAGGTCCCTATCACTTACAGTTCAGTGTAGGTACCTAAGTAATTATTGTTTCACCTTTTAATTAAGAATACCCTAAAGGATTTGCCACACTGGATGCGTTCTGCGGGCAGCGGTCAGGTCAAACTTAAACTTCAATGGTTGCTGTCAATGTATGAATACATAATGCGGGTTTGATCTGACCGCTGTCCGCAGAACGCATCCAGTGTGGCAAACCTTTCAGATTCAAATAACACTAAAGGCTTTTTAACTTCAGGTTTGGAATAGCAGTAACATTCAACACATTAGTGATAACATTACAAGGCTATGCCCATGTGACCATGGACTGCACGATCGTCTCCTTGCACGCCCAGACCAAGACCCAACTGCAGATGTTACGCAACAGCCTAGAGCACCTGGTGGACACTGTGGGGGAGACGGGCAGGGAAATATGTGTCCGGTCGACGGTTTATAAGGATATTGAAGATCCAGCGTTCGGGGTGGTGCTGAAGAAAAGATTAACGCGCTGTGTAGAGCACTACAAACTGATAGTGTGGTATGATTCTTCATTTACCTCGCGTTGTTCCGGCTTTTTGCGTTGGTCTATGGGAGCTTGGAGTTCGCTTGCCTACTAATCTTAAGAATTAAGAAATTGACTGGTCCTAACGATGTATTCCTTCACCGAAAAGCGACTAGTAAATATCAAATCGTACGTACCCAAGTTCCGTAAAACTCATTGGTACGAGCCGGTTTGTGAACCCGCAACCTTCGGATTGAAAGTCGCACGCTCTTAACGCAACGCAATTTTGAGATCTAAATGGTAATGAAATTATCTGTGTCGGACTGTTTTGCCTTTAAAGGGGCCCACTGACTATCAGTCCGCCGGACGATATCGGCCTGTCAGTTAGAACCAGGGCTCGGAACCGGTATTTTTAAAAAACCCCGAAATAGCCCAATATTTTGAATTTTTTTATGCTCATTACGTAGGACTGAATCATGTATTTAGGAAACAATTTTGCATTATTAAAACGTCCCATTAAAAATGAAATTATAAACAAAAGAACGAAAAAGAACGTAATAATACCGGTATTTTTGTATGGAGCAAATACCGGTTTCCGACCCCTGGTTAGAACAAAAATTTGACAGTTCCGAACCACTGACAGGCCGATATCGTCCGGCGGACTGATAGTCAGTGGGCCCCTTTAGGCTAATTGATGTCAGTTTTAAATACAATGCTAATCTTTGCGGCCTAAGTAAATTAGGCCGTTTTTGCGAATATTTGAATTGAAGTGCTTTATTAGCGCCTTAAAAAACAAAAATCAAAACAGTCCGACACAGATATTAATAACAATAATCTGTGTTGAGAAAATCATTGCTCTAGCTTCAAAACCCACGGAGAAAACAGTCGAGAACGTTTGTATGGAGAAATGAGCACTCCTGTCTCCTGTTGCCTCTTAATGCTATTAAATTAATATTTCGTAGGTTCCACAAAGAAGTAGAAGCACTGTTCGCCGAGGCTCTGATGGTCCATTTTTTTGTTGCTGCCTGGGTCATTTGCATGACAGTTTACAAGACCGTTGGTGTAAGTTTTTTTATACGTACACTATTTGTAGTCAAACAAATAATGTATAAAGACAAAATAAAACATCGTATTTTTTTCAGTTAAGTTTGCTTTCGGCGGAATTTTTGAGCATGTTTGTGTATCTCGGCTGCATGATGGGACAGCTTTTCATCTTTTGTTACTATGGGACTCAGGTCAAGGCTGAGGTTAGTAAGTTAATTACTTAGGTACAATCATATACAACGAAAAAATTGAAGTGAAGGTAAGTTATCTATTTAGATTCGTGTTTTCTAATGTATATGTATATGTGTACATACATGTAGGATTTTTTTACTTGACTTATTTGGATACCTAAGGCTGTCTGAATCTGGCGAGATATTTTGGAACTTTTTATCATTGAGCTAACAACTTAGAAGCAGAACTTAGAACTTAGAGTGTTTAGTTAGAGCATCGCCGTTAAAAGACGTCCTTCTCGATTATCCTCCGTAAGAAATGCAAAAGCGACTAAAGATATAAACCTTCCACAAACAGTCGAACGAGAAGTAGAGTGGGCTTCATTATAAGACAATACTGGAAGTACTGGTACAACTTTGTTGCCGAATTCTCGGGTTACAATTATAAAAACGCTCGACATGCAATTTTCTGCCGACCTTCCTAAAATACACATCAAACTCAAATTAATTTTATCTCAAAAAAATAGACAAAGATACATATTTCTTAAACATTAACTAAACGTTTTCTTTCAAGTTTTACTGCGCGATCACTAAGTTGCTCTATATGTATAGAAACCTTCAGTATTACCCATGTACAAACAGCAACACTTTAAAGGCGTGACACACCATCGCACCGCACCGCGACCTTGGTGCAGTTCTAGGAATAGGTAGTACCTTCTGGCGTGGGCTTCCACACTATCGCACCGAACCGTCAAAACGGTGCGATCCTACCTTACAGACTGCCGCACACGTGCGCCAGTGTTGCCAAGTGTCCCATATTTCCATGAAAGAAAAAATGAAAAACATGGAAACATGGGACACTTGGCAACACTGGCGCACGTGTGCGGCAGTCTGTGAGGTAGGACTAGGATCGCACCGTTTTGACGGTTCGGTGCGATAGTGTGGAAGCCCACGCCAGTACTACCTATTCCTAGAACTGCTCCAAGGTCGCGGTGCGGTGCGATGGTGTGTTACGGCCTTAACTGTCCATCGGTGGACCTTTGCCTTGTGTATTTGTGTAATAAGGATTACCGATGGACAGTTAACATGCAGTGTGGGCGATGATACAGCATATTTTAATAATGCAAAGCTACAGTCTGGCACATGCACACAACTTGTCAGTCAGTGAGAGCCAGGAAAACTATACTCATCCTTTTTTTTGGGTGCTAGTACTAGCGTAAGACAAAGACAGTATGATTCTCTGTCTATGTTTGAAATGAGACAGTCCTGGGCCAAACTATACTTTATCAATAATCAGGATTTGGGGGCCCCCAGAGCTTGAGTTGGGAGTCCCGGCGAGGCACTGCTCCGCCTTAGTAGTAACGCCGCCGTTCCTATATTATTAAAAAATTTATCCCGTTGTATTCAATTATACCTACTATTCTCAGAGCGAGTTCATCAACCATTCTATCTACCGGTGCGATTGGGTGTCGCTTTCGCCCCGGTTCCGCGCACTGCTGTTAATCATGATGTCAAGAGGCATGCGGCCCGTGGCGCCGCGAATCGCACTCATCATCCCCATGTCTCTCGGGACCTACATTTCGGTAACTTAGGACTCTAAATGTCGCGAGTTTTTGCGCGCTGCCGTTGGTCCTGATGGGGAGGGGCTCGTGGCCTGTGGCTGCGCGCATCGCACACATCATCCCCATGTCTCTCGAGACCTACATTTCGGTAACTTAGGACTCTCAATATCGCGAGTTTTTGCGCGCTGCCGTTGGTCCTGATGGCGAGGAGCTCGTGGCCTGTGGCTGTGCGCATCGCACACATCATCCCCATGTCTCTCGAGACCTACATTTCGGTAACTTAGGACTCTCAATGTCGCGAGTTTTTGCGCGCTGCCGTTCGTCCTGATGGCGAGGGGCTCGTGGCCTGTGGCTGCGCGCATCGCACACATCATCCCCATGTCTCTTGAGACCTAGCTACATTTCGGTAACTGAGACTTTCACTGTCGCGAGGTTTTGCCTTGCGTGACACCGTGCATCGTCCTCATCATAATACAATTCGGCTACATGCAGCCAAGCCACCACCACCCACCACCACCACCACCCAGCACCACCAATTATTTGACCATAATAATTTCTTACCAACCGCCTCCGTTAAACGGTAGGTAAAGCTACAATATTAAGAGGCCATAGTCGATTTTGGAGCAAAAATTTAAAATTGATAGATTTAGTCATTGAAGTTATACACGTTTTGTTACGTAATATCTAAATAACAAGTATTGGTTTCTATTAGCACGTGATCTCATCTTGCCTTTTAATAATGAGGTCGCGAGCGTGCGCCACCGGTAACATATGAAAAGAAGGGGCAGTTTTTAAAAATTCATCAAAAATTTATGGTGGTAAATTATACAAATTGATGTATAAGAATAGTTTCAGCAGATGTTGTAGATTGTTTAAGTATCAAAATTACGTTGAAATTAAGTCGATTTTCAGAGAAATTGTCATTTTTTTTGAAGTAATTTCTGGAGAAAATTGATTTCGTCTAACTTTCATTTACACTACTTCAAAGTCATAATAATAAAAATGTAGTCTGATAAACGTCAATTACAGGATATGTGTAATACAAAATTACCATGTTTAGCAGTCCAAACTTTACGAAATTTACAAATAAGAGCGACAAAATCAGTGCTTTACGCGCGTGTACCTAAACGTCCATCAGAAAAGCAAACATTACTAATTTAGTCAGTCTGTTTTCAAAAAATTGATCTGATAAAAGGTAAGATAAGAAGACGTGCTAATAGAAACCAGTACTTGTTATTTCAATTAGGTAACAAAAGGTGTACAATTTCACCGACTAAATCTATCAATTTTACATTTTTGCGACTAAAATCGACACCGGCCTCTTAATAAATGTCTTGACACATAAAAAATGTCTTAGAGTTTTGAATAATTCATGGTTAGTTAGACTTCAAAAGACAAACTGACACTGACTGACAAAAGGTAATCACGGTCTATATCTCGGTCAATATAAGTCTAATAAATGTCTTGTTTGCAGGTGCTGCGGTCATCTTACACGCTGTTCACTGTTTTAGAACGAAACATAACAAACTAGTTATATTCAATCAAATGTAACATTGCAATGCAACAACTGTTGTTGGTTACGTCAGCAAGCACTCAGTTTTATTCGTATCATTTAAAATAAATATTTAGTGCACATAGATAATGTTGTTTATTTTTACCCAGTAGGTACTTTAGGTAGTCTCCATATTTAGCTCCTTGCACTACCTGTTCACTTTTGCATGAGTTCTACATTTCCTGCTACCCAAAGGTTGTCTGGATGAGATCGTTTTTTAGCGATAAGACCGCCTGTTGTTACCTGGTTCTATTTTTCTTTAAAAGTTGCTTTGTAGTTTTACATGTATGTAAAATGTATAATTTTGGTGCAATAATGAATATTTACTTACTTACTTACTTTCTGTGGAAATAACTTTTAGAAACCTATTAGAATTTTCGAATCCCAGTGTAAAAAATAGTCCATCTATCTATATGGCAGGTACATATACCTATAGGTGTTACGCTTTAAGTATAGTTTGGATAGGATAGAGGTAAATATTCATGAGAGTCAGGATGGCGGGTGTAACTAATTAATAAAAAAGAACATACGATATTGTTGTACCTAATTTGTACTATTTCGTAGTTCCATAAAAAAAATTGTTAATTACTAAAAGTTATTAGCAAAAAAAAACATTACCTACAACCCCCATTGCGTCATAAAGTACACCTGCCATTCTGACTGTCAGAATGGCGGCTGTAACGTTTTTTGGTAAATACTTATTTTTTTTAAGCAGGTACTAAATAGTACAAATTAGGTACACAAATATGGTATGTTTTTTTATTTTTATTTAGGTACGCCATCCTGACTCACCCTTGATTTGATCACAAATACTAAATTAATTAAGCAGTCAACTTTACTCTTTTTTGTTAGCCTCTTGTGTGGCGGCAGCAAGCTTGTCCTTTAGTTCCCTCTGCTCCGTGTTCTGCGTCCGTAGCTGCAGCATGGCATCATCCAGCCTTGACTGCAGAGTTGCTGCGTCTTCCCCGGAGTTTTCGTTGGACACTGTCGGGTACATGCGGAACATGCACCGGTCTGTCACCTTGTTGCGGCATTGTGGACAGGATTTTGATCTGGAAATAGATATTGGCATGAAATAAGCTACTTGCCACTTATCTGACGAATAAAGTCATTGTTGGCGTTTCACAATCTCCAAATAAGCTTTATCTGCTGGATAAAGTGCTTTTTTGTAGAAAATTTTATCTGGCAGTTAATTTATTTGTTAATTAGCTATCCAATACTTTACTTGGACATTGTGAAACAGGCCCTAAATCTATTATTAAAAATATTGGTCTATTGTTGATTTTTTTTTCATTTCATTTAGCTACAAGACAAGTTTTTTAAGGCTTGAAAGTATAGTGTAATCAGCAAAACTCATCATAAAAAAATGTATCATGACCAGAGGTTGGCGGGGGTGAGCTATTTGCCTTATATGACGTGAGGCATGTCAAATTTTATGGTAAATAGCTCACCCCCGCCAACCTCTGATCATAAAACACACGGGTAAAAAGTGGATGTTTCTGACTGCTTCTTTATGACTCAATTCTGCGTTTTCATTTCCTTGTCACCTTAAACTAATAGATGAGGATGAGAATATGTATGAATTCAGCTGCTATACTATAGACACAGTTGGTTTGGTTAACTTATACTTATAAGTTGAAACAAAAAGGCTGAATCAGTAATGAATGACGTGAGGTACTTATAAATAACCAAGGTACCTTTCGATCCATTGCGCGAGACACTGGTGGTGGAAGAGATGGCCGCACTTGGTGACGTACAGGCTCTCGGCCGGGTTCACGAGGTCGCTGCATATCGTGCACAGGATGTGCATCTGCACACAACCAACCCTTTGTTTACATTCGTAGGTTATGTTTCATAAGTATGACAAAAATAAATAATATCACTTTTTGATAAGTTATTTACACAAATATAAACGAAGTACATCAAAATATCAATATAAGTGTTTTCTACAACAATTTTAAGCTACTTCTTAACGTTTAATACTTACCGTCAGTTTTTATAAATTCACCAAATAAAATGTTTACAAAGTTATAAGAAGCAACGTATCATTGTAATTTCTACAGAATTAACTAATTGGAATCTATAAATCAGATTTCATAATGGTAAGTGCTTCTATTTTTACGAAAATAAAGTTAACTTTCAGGTAAATATAAAATTAAAATAATCAAAAGCACTTTGAGTACTTTGACACTTTGACATTCGCCGTTTCGTTTCGCTCATGTTTCGCTCGCTTCACTCGCTTGTCCTTTGACTTCGCTGCGGAAATAAAATAGTCTTGAACAGCTTTGAATTTTCATTAAATGCTTTTGATAAAATAACTATTATTCCCATTTGAATAAAATAACTACTATTACAGGTAATATTTTTGTTCTATTAGAATGACTAAATGATATGAAATTTCTATAAAATTAATTATTTCTGATCTAGGCACCACTCCTCTCTTCACGTCGGCCCATAGACAAAAAATGATAACAAACATGGCGTCCCCATGAAGCGTCATTAAATTGAATTTGTTTAGTTTTTTTGTCGATAAAACGATAGCCGCGCCTCTGGATTATGTGGTTACAGACAGGACGGAATCTCGATGTCATCGTGCGGGCGAGGTAGGCCCTGGCCCTGGCAGTTGTGGGTGGAACCTTCGGTAGGATTGGTGGTGTGGCTGGGTTGGTTATGTTGTGTTGTGGGTGCAGGCGGAGCGTGGCTGCGGGCTGCGGGCTGCGGTAGAGCGCGATGCACGCGGCGGCGGCGCGCTACGTGTCGGTGAGCGAGCTGTACTCGACGGACGAGGTGGAGCTGCTGCTGGACGAGATTCGCGACCTGGAGCCCACTAGCTGCCGCGGCGAGGACATACAGGTGTTGTAACTCCCCGTCCCTCTTATTCCTTGCTTCCTTTAACTCTAATTGCAATTCTAACATTTAATGTTTGGATATTTGCTTCTACTTGTTCTCAATCACAATCTTTAATGGTAATGGGGTTTCCTTCTAGCTTCAAATTGGAATGAACTAGATGCCAATAGGCATATTAATCTTGCATTAGTAACTGTGCCCTAGATTTGTTTTAACTGCTCGCTTGCCAAGGTGAGTGTGATTATAGTGAATAATTTAACATGGATAATTTTAAAATGTTTTCTATCAGTAATGGCTTTAGTGTACCTGTTATTCAACTTTGAAACTTCTGATTTGTTTAGCTTAGCCACTGCCTAAATTTAGCTTGCAAACAGTTATATGGAATGAAAGAATCTCTTTTCCAGCCATTCTCAAAGTGTGCTCACCTAAAAAAAACAGCTCTTCTATAGGTATATCTGGTCCACAGTGAAACGATTTTTTTTAATTTGGGGCTCCATCAAATATTTTGCTATCCAAAAGAGTTCCATCACCAAAAACATTTAAGAACCGTTGCTCTATCCTGAAGCTTATATAGAGCAATGAAAACTATGACATTCTAATCTAACTAAGATTGTGTTCAGTGAAATGGATTTCTACTGCCATAGTTCTTAATTCCACTGATCTACTAGTTTTATAAAGAAGTAATAAAGAAATTATTTGTTCATGCAAACCAAATACATCAGTCAGTTTACCTTTCATTCGCTTTATTTTATTTGAGCCTGGTAACCTGCCTAGGTTACAGGATGAATTTATTTATTTATTAAAGTTATTCTGTGTTGCTGCAGTCAAATTTTATTAACTTTGGTAACTAACACTTCTTAACAGTGACTAGCTTTTTGGATAAGAAAACGGTGTGGAAACCTGCATTAATTATGCAAAGGAATCAAATACAAAGTTCTCGATCATATTTATGAATTCTGAATATACTCAGAGCCAAGAATCATAATAATTAATCATGAGCCATTTAACACTTTTAGTTCAAATGTGGTCCTACCAAAAATTAAATATCCTTTAACATAGAGTGTCTAAAGTAACTCTGCACCAACTGGAACAGAAAAAGGGTGGGAGTGTCTATACACCATATTTTCATAGAAACTTGTCATAAATCATGACATGGTCTCTCTTTGTCATTGCAAATGTCATACAGGGTCTGCTTGGTTATGGAAGGAGGAACCTACCAGTTATGGAGGTTAGAGGTAATAAAGGAGAAAACTCTCTAATGGGAGAACATTTGAAAAAGTGTCCAGCTGTCAGCTATAAAATAACAGTTCAAAATCTCTCCAGAGTAGCACTAGAGTAGCTAAGAATGTAGCCGTTCTTAACAGAGTGAAGTGTGATTTGAAATTTTCTATCAAATATTGTAGTTATTGTGGCGCCACCTTTTTAAGGTTTTTTGACGGACACTTTTCGATACATGGAGATTGTTCTCCTTACCTCTACCCTCCATACTACCAGTGTTGCTTTTGGCCTTGTATGTCATCATTTATCTCTGTCTTGGTTAAACTTGGGTACTATACTATATACTAGGTATCATGGGTTTGGTGCAGAAATCAATACAGTGTAAACTCCATATAATGTCACTTGATTGACTTGATATAACGATATAGAGTTTACATACTAAATTAACTCTGCTTTAACTGTTTAGCTACTAACAGCAGCACTCTTGACTGAACTCTATGTCATTACATTAAGGTTCACAAATGAGGTTTGGCAACTGTCAAAGGTTTGCATAGATGGTGCCAGCATTGATTTTCCCCATCTCTATCATCCAGGCCATAAAATTCCAAAAACCGGCCAAGTGCGTATCGAACTCTGAACTACATTACACCATGTTTAACAATGTATTTTTTTTTAGTGAAACGCGAATGAAATGTCTTTAAAAAACCCGTAGGGGTCGGATCAAAAACTAAGTAATTAAGTCCGACTCACGCTTGACTGCACATTTCTAATAGGTTTTCCTGTCATTTATATGTAAGGAACTATTTTGTGTATTTGTAGATCCAGTAGTTTCGAAGATAAAGGGGGGGATGGTAATTTTTTGCCTACTTGAATAACTTCTAAACCGTTTATTCTAAAATTATAAAAAAATATGTTATAGATTCTCACAATGAGCTCTTTCATTTGATATGTAACACGATATAGTTTGAAAAATATAGTTTTTGAATTTTCTCATTTACCCCCCCAAAGAGGCCCCCACATGTTTAAAATGCATTTGTTTACGTTACGTGTCCGTGTTTGGGTCACATATGTGTACCCAATTTTAGCTTTATTTGATCTAGTAGTTTCGAAGAAAATAAGCCTTGACAGATAGACGCACGAGTGAACCTATAAGGGTTCCGTTTTGAGTTTTTGAGGTACGGAACCCTAAAAAAGAACAAGAATTTGATAAGAAAATCTATGCTGGCGCTATCTGTAAATACTTCGACCGGCCAACCCCATCGTCAGTTAAGAGCCGTTACACACTGTCGACTGGTCGCCGGCGATTCAGTCGACGGTTAACTGTGACTTCCTATAGTTTATATAGGCGTTTACGCACTTAGTCGCCGGTCGCCCGGACGACTTTGCGACTCGCTGCATAATGGCGACGCACAAGCGACTGCTGGTCGCCATGGTTGAAATGGAAGCGTTCACACTGCAAGCAACTGTCGAGACGACAAATTTATATCCGTCTGTCTCTCTCGAACATAGTTGTGAAGAACACAACATGTTTTAGTGATGCTTGCGCTCGGCTTGGTCTCCGGGCCCTAGTTGCCTATATTGGTGTAAACCGTTCTTGTAAATAAATAAATAATAATGTTTTGGTCGCCAAGAGACCGAGTCGCCGGCGACTAGTCGACAGTGCGTTACGGGTCTAACTGTCCCTATGCTTGACCTTGTCAGCGGCGTTTATCTCTGGCATCTTATAGTCGGCGGTAGACGCGGGTGCGGGTGCGGGTGCGGGTGCGGGGGAGGGAGAGGGTACAAGCGCGGGTTTGGTGCAGGACTTCGAGATCGCGGGCAGCGGGCTGGGCGCGACGGCGGGGTCGGGCGCGCGCTCGCCGGGCTCGGGCGCGGGCACGGAGCGCTCGTGGGACTCGCACGCGCACTACCGCCAAGCGCCGCCGCCGCCGCCGCGCCCGCTCGCGCCCGTCTACTGCCGCTGTCGCCATCTGCTCACCAAGCAGGGCGCTGCCATGCTCTTCATTACGGTCAGTCAGTTAACCGGCTAACATACATTCTTGCGGTTGCAACAGCGGCGCGACGCAAGTGCGTACGACAGTGCGCGGTTGCAACCACAAGGACCCTTTGACCGCTAAAGACGTCAAGTGACGCGTGCGGCTACAGTCCGATATCAACATCCCGACAAGGCTCACGATGACACATCGCACACGATAGCCGTGGCGTCCAAAGGGTAGTAGTGTACTAGTTACTAGTTACCAAGTTTTTTACTGACCTTGCTGAGCGATAGTGATGTTTTAATAAATTGCAATACTAATTTCTAACATAACACTTACTAACGGAACATTATTTGATTTAGAAAGGAAAATTTGGTCACTAAAGGTAATCCTAGTTGTCGGGAAATAAGTCATTATGCATTATAGATTCAATGCATAATGACCTGTTTTCATGTGAGGATATTATTAAGGTTAACCAACTTTAAACTTCTATGTTTTCAAGTATAATGCTAATATATGAGCTGCCGACGCGACGGCCCACATGAAGGTGAGTTCATCAGGCTATAACTAAACCGAGATGCCGGGTGGGCCGCCGATGGCCCATATATCTCTTGAGTTTTAAAATTGGTTTAACTCGAAAATATCCTGTATATTGTTTTGTTTTGTGTATATAATATTGTATTCAGTTACCGCGATAGTTACTCGTGATATAAAACTATGAAACGGATTATATCGCGTATAATGAAATTTAAAATGCATCCTGATGTTTCGAACCCTTGATTACAGCGTTCGTTTCGGGTCATCCATTAATTACATCACACGTTTAGGGGGGGGGGGGAAGGGGGGGTCAAGAAAATGTGACATGTTGTGACAAGGGGGAGGGGGGAGTCACAAACTTTGTGAAGTCACATTAACTTCTTTAAATTATTTTATTCACTGTACAGTTAAATAACAAGTTTTTGGAACGATAATCGTTTTGAATAGTTTAATTTTCTTTCCTAATCTGTTTTGGCCTATAAAATTACCAATATTTCTTTTGTCAAAAATATTTTGATAGAATATTAATAATGAAATAAAACTATGAAAACGGATTATATCGCGTATATTGAATTTATAATACATCCCGACGTTTCGAACCCTTTACAGCGTTCGTGGTCAAGGGGTGACTGAGGAAAAATTACAAAGTGCAAAAAATACCCACATACTAAAAATAATGAACAATCATAGACTATAAACTTTAAGGCTGGTTGTAGGTACATGCAAACTCGGTCACCCGTTGACCACGAACGCTGTAAAGGGTTAGAAACGTCGGGATGTATTATAAATTCAATATACGCGATATAATCCGTTTTCATAGTTTTATTTACTACTGGACCACCTTCCTCGAGCGCGCCTTCCATCTCGCAAACCTATCTGGTCCGACTACCAGCTACAGGGCCAAGAGCCATTTAATGTCTCCGCGGAGTGGAGAAAGCAGTGGCATGAACAAAATGGTGACTCCAACACAGACCCCACTAAACTGCCGACTGGGTTTAAAGACCAACGGAAGATCTGGGTCACTCTGAACCGTATCCGAACGGGAGTAGGACGCTGTAATCACAACCTTCACAGATGGGGAATTTCACCGACAGCAGCCTGTGACTGTGGGGAGCCTATTCAAACGATCACTCACATTGTAGAAAAATGTCCCATGAGGCGATTTGCCGGAGGCATGCAGGACCTGTTAGCACTCACACCGGAAGCAAGGGACTGGCTACTCAATTTAGATATAAAATTATAATCATGTACATATATATATTTTTTTTTTTTCTTTTTTAGTATGACTAAAATTGTAAATCTTTATCAGGAATAAAGCCATACGATATAATAATAATAGTTTTATTTCATGAGTAACTATCGCGGTAACCGAAGACAATATTAGAATATTAATAATACTTAATTCGATTTGCCGATTTCATTGAAAAAATGTGACACCAGGGGGGAGGGGTTTGCCAAATGTGACCAAGTGTGACAACTTGACAAGGTCAAAAACCCTCGAAATTCGTGTGACGTAATTAATGGATGAACCCTTTTCAACTGGTGAAAAACTCTGTAATGTAAAGGGTTCGAATCGTTGGGATGTATTTTAAATTCATTATACGAGATGTAATCCGTTTTCATAATTTTATTGTATTTTGTGTATATGTTTAAAAAAAATACAGTCCGAGACCGAGAAATCATGTTCAATTCAATTCAAGTAATTTATTTCAGAATAAAAATTCCATATACAATTACATTTACATTTAAAATAAAATAACTAATCTTAAATTAAAATTATTGCTAAAAATGATATTATTTGTTGCATGTCTGAGTCTCATGGTGCGGATATATAAGCAGTAATGTTATAGACAGACATTGATTGAAATCCGTTTATATCTGTGACTGTAGCTGTGTTCGCTGGGCTGCGCGTCGTGCGTGTGGGCGGGCGCGGGGCTGCAGGTGTGGGCGCTGCCGGGCGCGGCGCGCGTGCGGCTGCTGCAGCTGGGCGCCGTCACCAGCGGCCTGCTGCACGCCGCGCTGCTGCTGCTGCGCGTCTCCGGCCTCGACGCGCTGCTGCCGCTGCGCTGGGACAAGCTGGTCAGTCACATACACACACCACACACAGTAGCGAGGCCGGAGTACACGTGTATATCTGTGACTGTAGCTGTGTTCGCTGGGCTGCGCGTCGTGCGTGTGGGCGGGCGCGGGGCTGCAGGTGTGGGCGCTGCCGGGCGCGGCGCGCGTGCGGCTGCTGCAGCTGGGCGCCGTCACCAGCGGCCTGCTGCACGCCGCGCTGCTGCTGCTGCGCGTCTCCGGCCTCGACGCGCTGCTGCCGCTGCGCTGGGACAAGCTGGTCAGTCACATACACACACCACACACAGTAGCGAGGCCGGAGTACACGTGCTGAGATTGTTTGTTGGAGACCCCGATGACGACTGGAGATGTACTTTAGCATTTTGATATGAACCCGCAAATCCCGTAGTGCAAGTAGTTTTTAATGCTTAGAATGTTGATGTGTGTCTTTCTGTAGCTCCCAAACGGTTGAAATGATTTAATTACTTATGTTTATGTTTTTGCTACTTTGTGACCCCGCCACTGGCTTATGGATCGCTAAAATCGACAGATTATTGAAATGGGCACTATTTAATAAATAAATAAAAATAAAAATAAAAAAGCCTTTTATTTCTGGGATGAAACTTAATCTAAATTTTTCTAAATGTCTAATATCTAATGATCACTCCAGAACCCTCCTAAGAGGTATAGGCCTCTTCCAGAATCTGCCATTTTCTTCGGTCTTGGGCCTCCCATATCCAGTTGGCCCCCACTGTTTTAATTATGTCGTCCGACCATCGTGCCAATGGCCGTCTTCTCTTCCTCTTTCCGTCTGGACCTTTCCAGGCCGTTGTGTGAAAAGTCCACCTCTCGTCTTGGAGTCTGGCAACATGGCCAGCCCATCTCCATTTTTGTTTCTGGGCCTGGCTTAGTGCATCTATAAGCTTAGTTTTTTCTCGGATTATGGAATGTCTGATCTTGTAAATTTTTCTTATTTTAAGTATACTCCGTTCCATGCCCCTTTGGCATGAAACTATGGTCCTTTTGGCCTTTGAAGTGAATTTCCATGTTTGGCATGCATAGATCATTGTTGGGAGTATGCACATATCCATTACCTTCTTCTTAAGCTTGATAGGTAGGTCGCTTTTTAGGGTTTCTTTTAGACTCCAGTACTTATTCCAGGTGTTTTTAGTTCTTCTCTCAATTTCCTGTTCGTTTGCATTTGGGTTGAAGCTTACTTGTTTTCCCAGGTATATGTATTGGTCGACATACTCTATATTTTCATTTTTTATAGTTATCTGATTTTTGTTGCTATTTGACATAACTTTAGTTTTGCTATAATTCATATCATTCAACAACAAGATGAATTAGAAAATATCACGAAGAACGAAGTATCAAAGGCCATCCAACTTCTGAAACTTGACAAAAGCCCAGGCCCAGACAACCTGAGCAACGAAGCCATAAAAGCCGCAGAGTCTCTCCTGTGTACTCCACTGACATTCCTATTTAACCTTATATTGAAAACTATAGAGATTCCAAGTCAATGGTCAGAATCAAACATAATACTGCTTTACAAAAAAGGGAATCCTAACGATGTTAACAATTATAGACCGATAAGTTTAATGCCCATCCTATACAAACTCTTTTCATCAGTTATAGAAAAAAGAATAAGCACCATCCTAGATAGACACCAACCACTTGAACAAGCGGGCTTCAGACGGGGTTTTTCAACAGTAGACCACATGGGCACTATTTAACAAGTAATTAATTCACTCCACCATATCTTAATCTGACGCGCTCGAGTTTAAAATACTTGGCGCGGTGGCGATTTTTTTTTACTATTCTGACGGGTTGTCCTGGACTCCCTGCTCGGTGTCAAGGACGTATACTTGGTGGAGGTACTCAACAGGATGCAAGGTATCCCCTATATCTTAATCTGACGCACTCGATCGACTCCAAAAATCCCCTCTTGGGCTCCCTGACCATTATAAATTTTCCAATAAATGTTGGGAGCTGGGGATAGCGAAAGAATTGTCAAAAACGCAATTTTCAATTCATGGTTGTTAGAATCTTTATAAATAGGTAATAAATTGTGCAGAGAAAGGACAACCTTGGTTAAAAATAATCGAATTTCGGTTTTAAGAGTCCCCGGCAAGCTCGGCCGAATTGCACCTTTTCATACAAACGTAGTTCCGCTCTCATTTTAAAACTACTTTTTGGATTGTAATGAAACTTTGCACATACAATGACATGAGGTATATCTAGGTCTGTAATTAGTTTATTTAGCTCCAGTTAATAAAACAAACCAAATAGAGCAAAAGCATGTTCTGTATGAAAAACTTAAATCTGCTGTATTTTTTTAACTATGATATCTGAATCTACATAAACTAATTAGAAAGAAAGAAGAAAGTAAAGATATTTATTGTAAAAACCTTCTACTAACAGCGCCACTTCAGTTACAAAAAAAGAACTTACTCACTAAACACTTAAAGGTACATGGTAGTTATAAAAATTACAGACATAGATATGCCTTATCCTATTGTAAGTACAAAGTTTCAGTGCAATCTAGCTAGTCGTTTTAAAATGAGAACGGAACTACATTTGTATGGAGAACCGAGCTTGTCGGGGATCCTTTATGTATAGCACTCTTATATAAATAAACAAATAAATAAAAATGTTTTGTATGTGTCTTCAGGGCCTAGCAGTGCACTTGTGGAGCGGCAGCACCCTCCTAGCCGGCGGCGCGGGCTGCTTGCATGCGCTACTGCAGCCCGAGTACCGGCCCGCGCCCGAGTCTCTCATGGCGCTGTTATACACTGCCTCGGTGAGTCACTCCGTGCACTTGTGGAGCGGCAGCACCCTCCTAGCCGGCGGCGCGGGCTGCTTGCATGCGCTACTGCAGCCCGAGTACCGGCCCGCGCCCGAGTCTCTCATGGCGCTGTTATACACTGCCTCGGTGAGTCACTCCGTGCACTTGTGGAGCGGCAGCACCCTCCTAGCCGGCGGCGCGGGCTGCTTGCATGCGCTACTGCAGCCCGAGTACCGGCCCGCGCCCGAGTCTCTCATGGCGCTGTTATACACTGCCTCGGTGAGTCACTCCGTGCACTTGTGGAGCGGCAGCACCCTCCTAGCCGGCGGCGCGGGCTGCTTGCATGCGCTACTGCAGCCCGAGTACCGGCCCGCGCCCGAGTCTCTCATGGCGCTGTTATACACTGCCTCGGTGAGTCACTCCGTGCACTTGTGGAGCGGCAGCACCCTCCTAGCCGGCGGCGCGGGCTGCTTGCATGCGCTACTGCAGCCCGAGTACCGGCCCGCGCCCGAGTCTCTCATGGCGCTGTTATACACTGCCTCGGTGAGTCACTCCGTGCACTTGTGGAGCGGCAGCACCCTCCTAGCCGGCGGCGCGGGCTGCTTGCATGCGCTACTGCAGCCCGAGTACCGGCCCGCGCCCGAGTCTCTCATGGCGCTGTTATACACTGCCTCGGTGAGTCACTCCGTGCACTTGTGGAGCGGCAGCACCCTCCTAGCCGGCGGCGCGGGCTGCTTGCATGCGCTACTGCAGCCCGAGTACCGGCCCGCGCCCGAGTCTCTCATGGCGCTGTTATACACTGCCTCGGTGAGTCACTCCGTGCACTTGTGGAGCGGCAGCACCCTCCTAGCCGGCGGCGCGGGCTGCTTGCATGCGCTACTGCAGCCCGAGTACCGGCCCGCGCCCGAGTCTCTCATGGCGCTGTTATACACTGCCTCGGTGAGTCACTCCGTGCACTTGTGGAGCGGCAGCACCCTCCTAGCCGGCGGCGCGGGCTGCTTGCATGCGCTACTGCAGCCCGAGTACCGGCCCGCGCCCGAGTCTCTCATGGCGCTGTTATACACTGCCTCGGTGAGTCACTCCGTGCACTTGTGGAGCGGCAGCACCCTCCTAGCCGGCGGCGCGGGCTGCTTGCATGCGCTACTGCAGCCCGAGTACCGGCCCGCGCCCGAGTCTCTCATGGCGCTGTTATACACTGCCTCGGTGAGTCACTCCGTGCACTTGTGGAGCGGCAGCACCCTCCTAGCCGGCGGCGCGGGCTGCTTGCATGCGCTACTGCAGCCCGAGTACCGGCCCGCGCCCGAGTCTCTCATGGCGCTGTTATACACTGCCTCGGTGAGTCACTCCGTGCACTTGTGGAGCGGCAGCACCCTCCTAGCCGGCGGCGCGGGCTGCTTGCATGCGCTACTGCAGCCCGAGTACCGGCCCGCGCCCGAGTCTCTCATGGCGCTGTTATACACTGCCTCGGTGAGTCACTCCGTGCACTTGTGGAGCGGCAGCACCCTCCTAGCCGGCGGCGCGGGCTGCTTGCATGCGCTACTGCAGCCCGAGTACCGGCCCGCGCCCGAGTCTCTCATGGCGCTGTTATACACTGCCTCGGTGAGTCACTCCGTGCACTTGTGGAGCGGCAGCACCCTCCTAGCCGGCGGCGCGGGCTGCTTGCATGCGCTACTGCAGCCCGAGTACCGGCCCGCGCCCGAGTCTCTCATGGCGCTGTTATACACTGCCTCGGTGAGTCACTCCGTGCACTTGTGGAGCGGCAGCACCCTCCTAGCCGGCGGCGCGGGCTGCTTGCATGCGCTACTGCAGCCCGAGTACCGGCCCGCGCCCGAGTCTCTCATGGCGCTGTTATACACTGCCTCGGTGAGTCACTCCGTGCACTTGTGGAGCGGCAGCACCCTCCTAGCCGGCGGCGCGGGCTGCTTGCATGCGCTACTGCAGCCCGAGTACCGGCCCGCGCCCGAGTCTCTCATGGCGCTGTTATACACTGCCTCGGTGAGTCACTCCGTGCACTTGTGGAGCGGCAGCACCCTCCTAGCCGGCGGCGCGGGCTGCTTGCATGCGCTACTGCAGCCCGAGTACCGGCCCGCGCCCGAGTCTCTCATGGCGCTGTTATACACTGCCTCGGTGAGTCACTCCGTGCACTTGTGGAGCGGCAGCACCCTCCTAGCCGGCGGCGCGGGCTGCTTGCATGCGCTACTGCAGCCCGAGTACCGGCCCGCGCCCGAGTCTCTCATGGCGCTGTTATACACTGCCTCGGTGAGTCACTCCGTGCACTTGTGGAGCGGCAGCACCCTCCTAGCCGGCGGCGCGGGCTGCTTGCATGCGCTACTGCAGCCCGAGTACCGGCCCGCGCCCGAGTCTCTCATGGCGCTGTTATACACTGCCTCGGTGAGTCACTCCGTGCACTTGTGGAGCGGCAGCACCCTCCTAGCCGGCGGCGCGGGCTGCTTGCATGCGCTACTGCAGCCCGAGTACCGGCCCGCGCCCGAGTCTCTCATGGCGCTGTTATACACTGCCTCGGTGAGTCACTCCGTGCACTTGTGGAGCGGCAGCACCCTCCTAGCCGGCGGCGCGGGCTGCTTGCATGCGCTACTGCAGCCCGAGTACCGGCCCGCGCCCGAGTCTCTCATGGCGCTGTTATACACTGCCTCGGTGAGTCACTCCGTGCACTTGTGGAGCGGCAGCACCCTCCTAGCCGGCGGCGCGGGCTGCTTGCATGCGCTACTGCAGCCCGAGTACCGGCCCGCGCCCGAGTCTCTCATGGCGCTGTTATACACTGCCTCGGTGAGTCACTCCGTGCACTTGTGGAGCGGCAGCACCCTCCTAGCCGGCGGCGCGGGCTGCTTGCATGCGCTACTGCAGCCCGAGTACCGGCCCGCGCCCGAGTCTCTCATGGCGCTGTTATACACTGCCTCGGTGAGTCACTCCGTGCACTTGTGGAGCGGCAGCACCCTCCTAGCCGGCGGCGCGGGCTGCTTGCATGCGCTACTGCAGCCCGAGTACCGGCCCGCGCCCGAGTCTCTCATGGCGCTGTTATACACTGCCTCGGTGAGTCACTCCGTGCACTTGTGGAGCGGCAGCACCCTCCTAGCCGGCGGCGCGGGCTGCTTGCATGCGCTACTGCAGCCCGAGTACCGGCCCGCGCCCGAGTCTCTCATGGCGCTGTTATACACTGCCTCGGTGAGTCACTCCGTGCACTTGTGGAGCGGCAGCACCCTCCTAGCCGGCGGCGCGGGCTGCTTGCATGCGCTACTGCAGCCCGAGTACCGGCCCGCGCCCGAGTCTCTCATGGCGCTGTTATACACTGCCTCGGTGAGTCACTCCGTGCACTTGTGGAGCGGCAGCACCCTCCTAGCCGGCGGCGCGGGCTGCTTGCATGCGCTACTGCAGCCCGAGTACCGGCCCGCGCCCGAGTCTCTCATGGCGCTGTTATACACTGCCTCGGTGAGTCACTCCGTGCACTTGTGGAGCGGCAGCACCCTCCTAGCCGGCGGCGCGGGCTGCTTGCATGCGCTACTGCAGCCCGAGTACCGGCCCGCGCCCGAGTCTCTCATGGCGCTGTTATACACTGCCTCGGTGAGTCACTCCGTGCACTTGTGGAGCGGCAGCACCCTCCTAGCCGGCGGCGCGGGCTGCTTGCATGCGCTACTGCAGCCCGAGTACCGGCCCGCGCCCGAGTCTCTCATGGCGCTGTTATACACTGCCTCGGTGAGTCACTCCGTGCACTTGTGGAGCGGCAGCACCCTCCTAGCCGGCGGCGCGGGCTGCTTGCATGCGCTACTGCAGCCCGAGTACCGGCCCGCGCCCGAGTCTCTCATGGCGCTGTTATACACTGCCTCGGTGAGTCACTCCGTATACTATGAGTAGCACACTCGAAGGGAAATCTGTTTGTTTGCTGAGGTCTTCTCAAGAGAGAGTATGGGGTTTTGTGGTATTGGGGATAAATGTGAAAAATATCAGACGGGAAGTATGGGAGTGTTTGAATATTTTGGTTTGTTGTTTCCAGGGGCTGGGTGTGAGCGCGGCGTGCTTGTGCCTGACGCTGGTGGGGCTGGCGGTGCGCTCGTGCGCGGCGGCGGCGCGGCCGCGCTCCCGGGCGAGCTCCTCGCGCTCGGCGCGCGCCGCCTACCGCGCCGTGCCCGCCCCCCCACCCCAACCCTCCACCAGCCGCCCGAACCCCTTATAGTGAAGGCCCCTCTAGTCCGTTAGTTCAGGAGGTGAACGGTTCGACTAGTCGGTTTGCACAAATTCTCCTAGTCCTTTAGCTCGGCGGGAGTGGGAGTGGGAGTGGGAGTGGGAGGGGGAGTGGGAGGGGTCGGGGGTGTTCGCTTGTAATCGGGTATATTTATCGTTCGGGGCGCCGCGCCGCGCCCTAGGTTTAAGGGAAGATATACTAAGATAAGATTGTTATAGGAAATAATTTTATACTGTCCGATCTCATGTGAGTGCCGTTTCGTTTGCCGTATCCGTAACCGTATGTATCGACATATCACATTTGGTTCCGCGCCCGGCTGCCGGCTCCCGGTGCGCCCGGTCCCGGTTGTACTTACGATCTCATAAACGAACTATGTGCGAGTGATTTTTACTTTTCAATTTTAATTATAATATATGGTTTTTATACAATTTGTTGTTTTATTTCGGCATCGTAACATATTTATCATTGAATCCTATAGGTATATTTTTTCTACTCATCGAATATAATCTGTGTAATTACAACTTCATATGCAACACTATAACTTTACTCTTTTTTTTATTTAGTAAAACTTAAATCTTTCATTACAGGTTTTGTCTAATGCGATAGATAAGCAACAAACCAATAATCAGAGTTATTGCCAGTATAAATATAAAATTAACTGCCGTCTTTTTAACGTTAGATAGTCTATGGCACTTCCGACTCGAGCATAAGAATTTTATCGATACGGTTTAGTCAATTATAAAAAATATGAAAATAGTACTTCATACATTTCGATAAAATATTTCTTATTTAAGGAGACTCGATTCAATGCAAATTAGCCTCCTTAACACGCTGCTGCGTCGCATCTGCTTTGTGATTGGTTGGCCAACAAAAACATTTTAGATTAGATTAGATCTAATCTAATCATACTCTTTCTTTAGGTCTACAAGTCTATTACCCTATATTGTAACAACTTTTAATATAAGAGACTGTTTGTTTCTAAATAAAGAAAATAAATAAATAAATTATGATTAGTTTTAAATGTACAAAAAAACCGGCCAAGTGCGGGTCGGACTCGCGCACGAAGGGTTCCGTACCATTACGAAAAAAAAAACAGCAAAAAAAATCACGTTTGTTGTATGGGAGCCCCATTGAAATATTTATATTATTATATTTTTAGTATTTGTTGTTATAGCGGCAACAGAAATACATCATCTGTGAAAATTTCAACTGTCTAGCTATCACGGTTCATGAGATACAGTCTGGTGACAGACGGACAGACGGACGGACAGCGGAGTCTTAGTAATAGGGTCCCGTTTTTACCCTTTGGGTACGGAACCCTAAAAATATAGTACCTCTAGCAGTGTTAGTTACACCAAGATAAGTCTGCAGCGGTTTTGATAGCGCAGCTGTGATTTTAAACGTCAAAATAACAAATATGTCTGTACTGTCAAAATCGCTCCAAGGCTCGGAACCGGTTTTTTTCAAAACCCCGAAATAGCCCAATATTTTTAATTATTTTATGCTCTTTACGTAGGACGTTACTGAATCATGTGGTTAGGTAACAACTTCGTATTATTAGATTGTCCCATTGAAAATGAAATAATAAACCAAAGAACGAAATGGAACGTAATAATACCGGTATTTTTTGTATAAAGAAAAAACCGGTTCCGAGCCACCTGCAGACTTATCTTGGTCTAACGCTAGGAGTATTATCAAACAATGGACTAACTCACAACGTTCAATGTAGGTACCTGATATATACAATTAACAATTATGAGGGATACAGCGATAGGGATTGTAAAAGTCTTCCTTGTCACTGGTTTGAACAAACAACATAATAGATTCGTGTTAGTGACAATATTAACTCGACCAAGGTCGCCCGAGGTCTAACGTTAGGATATCTCTTCACGATCATGCTTGTCCTGTTGTGTACTAACAGCAAGACTAAATTCTTTTAAGGCTGAATATATTTCCTACATGATTTTAAACTTTGTTTCAAAGTGATAGGGTTCAATTTTGCATAATTTCTGACACCCTTATGCCTTTATAAAGGGTTCTAATCCACAGAGGACCTTATTACAATAAGAATCACAAATCGTCAGTTAACAGTATGGACGGTGGTACTTATCAAAACAAATCACAGCTAAGTATATCCTTTCGTTATCAATACTGAATTAATACAATTAGCGTTATCTAAAGCCGCAGAAACGAGTCCGCATCGCTCGCGCACACCCGCTGCGCTCCTGTTCATTATCAAACACCTCTTTCCATTTGAAAATCTATATTGTAATATTTAATACTACATTGGTTATTATGCTCAAAGGTGAAAAGGTTCACAGACAATTAAATCACAAGGAGCTGGCCAATTAATCGCGAGGAACTGTGTACCTAAATTATCATTTTCAAACTTCAATCCAGGGGCGTAGCTAGAGGAAATGGCGCCCGGGGCAGGCACCAAATTTGCGCCCCCCCCCCCAAACGTAGCCTGTAGACCCCCGAACTAACCGAGTTCGACGCGGCGGGAACAATCAATGTTTTTGAAAATAATTTTATATTTTTCGCCCGTTTTGGCGCCCCCCTTGGACGGCGCCCGGGGCACGTGCCCCCCCCAGCCCCCCCCCCCCTAGTTACGCCACTGCTTCAATCTTTATGTGGAAAACTTACTGAATCATTATAAAAGGAATCATCAGGAAGTTATCATCATCATCACCACCAAATCATCAGGAAGTTGTAAAAGTGACCAATCGTGGTGAAAAAATGACTATATATTGTTGATGTTTTATGTGCATCAAATTAGGTACCCGTGTGTCCTGTAGTGAAATTGAAGATGGCGGCAGACACGGAGACGGAAGTGCTGCGGAAGTATTACTCCGACAGCGACTACTTGAGTTCTCCCGAGGGAGTTATGAAGCTGATAGCCATCGTGAGTATTTGCCGTACTGTATGTCAATTTATATGAGGGTACAGGGCCAGCAACTCGCATGTGACACCCCTGTGTAGTTGCTATTTGCGCATGTTTTTTTAACACTGGGTTAGATTAGAACTTTGTTAAGTACACTCGGAACAGTGTACCTACAGTAAAATTTCAGATCGATATTTTTTTTACCAAATGTCTGTATTGAGTCTAAGTACCTATAGGTACTCCTTCCATGCATATTCCGTGCTAGTCTTTAAATAGGTACACTCAAAGAGTAAAGTAAGTATAATAGGTACCTACAGTAATTCAGAAGATCTTTAGGGGAGCCCCTTTTGCTGTACACACAATCTAATACTTACCTAGGTACCTAATACTTTCTGCAATATAGATATCATCTCATGGGACAAAGAATGGACATACCTGTACAACGAGTTGTCGGGGAATAAGTAACAGAGTACTGGAGTATATGCTACTTAAAACGAATCATGATATGATAATACTATTACTATGACTGATTCTGTGGTAGTAGATAGTAGCAGATTAAAGAATTAGCCACAGATCTTAAAATGGTCAATTCTATAATGTTCTAGTCTGTCTATCTGAAAAATACCGATTTCATGCCTAGAAGTGAAAACAAGAGAACATTTCCAAATCATAAATCATTTCATTTATTTCATGTGTCTAGAAGTGAAAACAAAAAAACATTTCCAAATGTTCTCTTGTTTTACTTGTAGGCTAGGTAAGTTATTAGACTGGCTAATTGAGTAATAGTTGAACTATAACCATTGCCTTCATTTTCATAATTTGGTGTAGATTATCGATCGCGATAAGCTAATAGATTCTGAATCATAATAGATAAAGATAACGATAAAACACCAATATGCAGCATAACTCGCTCCTAGTGTTACCAAGGACTAGCATCGATGATTCGATGCAATTCTTGACATCGTAGTGATGGCTATATAGGTAGTCGAGTACCACTTGCTGAATAGTAAAGTGGGTTGAGTTTCATTCAAATATTGAGCGTAGTGAGAGACCAAACAGCACGCGGAGCAGAAACAACTTTGATCACACGTTTTTCACTTTCCCCTCAAAAACGAGAAGAAGCTTGAGGAATCAAAATGAAGTCAGAAACTAAATCTCTTTTAAAGTTTCGTATGGGCACTTCTCCCTAACATGATGATGATGATGCTCTCCTGACCGATTTCGGCCACAGCGACTGTGTGCTCTGGAGTAGGCAATTTTTAATTCGCGTTATTAGCGTGTAGCTGATCCGCTCTCTGGTGCACCCTTAGGTGGCTCACGTACCCTAACATATGATTATGATAACATATCAAGGGTAGTATGAGACCGAAACTTTTCATTAAGTACATATATGTACACACCTACCACCTTACCTACCCAATGCGAAGTTACGAACTCACGTACATGCTACCTACATTTTTGACTGACCATCGGTGGAGCGTGGGGCTTTACAAATATGTATAATGTGCGATTTTCCACACATTTTTAGAGCAGCAAACTACCTACGTAGTTTACCTTAGTAGCTTTCTGGTTTGACCTGCTTACATGGTTTAGCTAGATCCTTTTAACAATAACATTTCTGAAAAGATGTCCCTAAAATCCTGCCTGTACGTATTTCAGCTGGGCTGCCTGTGTTCAGCCGTGCTGTTCCTGGCGGGCGGGGGCTGCGCGGGCGCGATGGGGCTGGCGGCGGGCGGCGCCAGCGTCGCCGTCATCGCTGCTGGACTGTTGTCTGTACAGCTGACGGCGACGCTGCTCGGCGCGCCATTGTACGCGCCGCAAGTGTGGCTCTACTCCGTGAGTAGATAGAAGATTAAGTAGGTAGGTACCTACGGCGGTAGGCTGTCAAAAGCTAAAAAATCTTGCGTGCCTCCTTAAAAATTTGGCAGATAACGGGTTGGTACCTATCTATTACTTGGCTTAAGGTAGAGAAAACACGTCATGGGGAATGTCTGCATGGGCCCACACAGAACAAACCGCCTCGTGAGTAAATTGCCGCGCGGAGCAGCTCCGTTTGTGTAGACCAGGTGTAGACGTACCTCTCCGAGGCATTGCCTTCTTGCAATGTGGCGTTTTTTGAGAATCGGACATCCAGTAGGGTAAAGAAAGCAAGTAGTACATGGTAGACTAAGAGTGAGACTCGAACTCCTACCTATGCTCAGCAGTGGGCGATAAAAAGGCTGATATGATGAGTCCAAGAGTGGACGCATATGGACGATATTAGTGACCGACTTATGTTGTTACAGGATGTGGTGGGCAGCTCGGTCCTCGGCGCGCTGCTGGTGCTGAGCGGCGCGCTCAGCGTGACGCTGTGCGAGCTGCGCGGCATAGTCTCCTATGTGCATGCTGTGAGTTTTGAAGCGTTTTAGTTAGGCCCTTACTTGCTGGCGATTTGGCGATCTACCTACGGAATTCGCAAGGGCGTCATGGAGCAAATATCGATTTAGGTATAAGTACTTCACACCACACTACGCTAATGCGACGCGCGATACGATGCTACGTGCAATAAGTTGATTTGCTTGGTTGGATAATTTCCTTTTACCTTCACACAGTATAGGTACTTTAAATATAGGCATAAGCGTTATTTAATGAGATCTGCATTGGAAAACTTGGATAGATCCCCTTTTCTGATGTACTACTGCATTTTTTTTGTAGGTAATGTAATTGTAAGTAGGATGATCTACAACATTTCCTTGTTTTCTAGCCGCTAGCAGCGTGCAACGCGGCACTAGTGATAGGTGGTGCCGTGGTCACATACACGGCGGTGACGCGGCGCTGGGACGCGGCGCGCGGGCCCGCGTGGGAGCCCCGTCGCGAGCCGCCACAGGATGTCGATGTTTGACAGGCCACGGCCAGTCGTCAGCGGCCACACACCACGGGACCACGGCCGCGTGCAACACACTAGCCCGCCTGCTGCTAGCTGCGAGCGAGCCTCTACAGAATGTCTGTGTCTGGCGGATCACCGAGCCAGGGACTGCACTGCTGCAAGGCAACGCGCTAATTACATACCTATATTAACTGTGCTGCGCTTAGTGACCATAAGGTCACTAAATAAACTATCTAGTTGTATAAAAATGTAAGCATATATATGTCTTTTTTACTACTCAATAAAGATATTTTTTTTTAATATATTATATGTCCGAAAAGGGGCGGCAACAGCTTGGACTTTTATAAAGTGATTTTAATACTTCCAAAATGTGTAGCGAAAGTGAAACAAACTCTTATTTTAGTACTCTTATAAGTCATACCATTATTTTACCTTAATGAAATTTAATCGCGTTAGAATACTTTATTACGCTAAATCATTGTAGGGACTATGTTGTGCCAGTGTTATGTGTAGTGTGTAGTGATTGTACAATCAGGTGAGTTCTCTGTGACTAGAATAGTAATGTGGGTGAAGTGAATACCAAACTACTGTAACTACTTTTTATATTTTTTATGAAAAAATTGTACATGTGTAAGAATTATAAACAAACAATAAAAAATATAACAATACCAACACCTAATGCTTATGATTTCTAAATAATTGAACTGGGAATACTTTATTCATAAGAGCTATATTTCATTTAATGTACATAATATTATGGCCTGTAATATTTGAGATTTCCACTATAATTACTTATTTCTATTTTTAATTGGATGGATTTCACAAAAATGCAAATTTGAAAGCTGTTATATGGCCACCAGATTATATATATCAGTCTTTTATATATACATATGTACCTTTTTATTGCACTTTTCATATGTTTAAAAGGAATGTTATTATTAAGAACAGAATGATTGTAGCTGCTATGCAAGTGAGGCTAATCATGTAACCCTTTATTGCGCACACTTAGGCTAAGTACGAGTAGGTTCACACAGCGTTAATTTTTCCCGTATACCGTATTCGATAAAATCCCGTATACGGTATACGAGAAAAATTAACGCCGTGTGAACCTATAGCCTTATATATTAAACGGAAAACATGACCACCCTATCACAATAACATCATATTTTAGTATTTTTTTCTTATGCAGAATTTTTATGACTTTAAAGGGGCAATGAGGCTTGAATCATGTATTCTTTTTAATCTGAACGTTAAAGGGTTAATGGTAGACTGGTTACCACCTGGTACCTGTTTGTTCTCTATTAGTGCCACTAACTACTAGTACTTGCAGCAAAATACTTCTGTATCGACTCTATGACACTCTCGGCGCGGGGCTTCTCCGCTACACCGGCAATCTCTACACCCAAATTCTCAATCTTATGTGCAGTGGAGTTGCCAATGGCAAAGTACGGCAGGTCAGTTAGTCGGTTGCTGAACGTCTGCAGCTGCCGGTGGATGTACTCGCAGCCCGAGGGGCTGAAGAACACCATACAGCACGGGTCATGTGTGGACCCATTCAGCTCCATCAAATCTGCTTTTAAATTGTCATTCTCCTTAGTCTCATAAACAGTTAGCGAGTCTACCGAAATACCTTTAGATTGAAGGATGGTCGGAAGGGTTTCAGATCGTAAATTTCCGCAGGGGAACAGGAATTTGCTAGAGCTCGCAGTTTCTTTCACAATAATCTTAGCGAGGTTCTCAGCATTGCCGGCAGTGGTGCCTAGGGCCTCGAGGCCGAGCAGGAGCTTGATCTTGTGCGCGGCGGCGTCGCCGACGGTGTAGACGCGGCGCGCGCTCCAGGACACGAAGCGCGCCGGGTCCCAGCAGCGCGCCACCGCCTCGGCCGCGCGCGCGCTAGTCAGCACCAGCCCCGTGTACTCGCCGCGCAGCGCCGTGCCCAGCGCCTCCAGATTTACGCACGTGAACTGCAGCGGCTCCACAAACATCGCCTCGTAGTTGTGCTCGCGGAAGGTGCGCTCGTACTCCTCCGACGCGCCCTTAAACAGCACCACCTTCTTCATTGCGTCGACTCAGCTGGCGCTCCTTTGTGTCGCGCGGCCCATGACAGGTGACCCTGAGGAACGAGGAAATACCGTGAGAATTTTTGCGACGTAACTGAATTAATGATGCGATCGCGAAACTGCTTGTAAACAAAGCTCGAGTTACGAACGTAGCCAAAAGTGCTGTGTTAAATAAGTCCAGCTAGAAAAATAACGATCTGCCCTTACGTTTCTTGGAGTTCCGTTCGGCCCAGTTGTTTTTTAGGTAGAAAAGAGAATTGAAAGTTTTAAATATCCTTTGTATTTTGACGTTTCCGTGTTTCTCGAAGTGACAGATATTTGACAGTCTGACAGATCTGTTTTTTAATTTCACAAAAGACGTTCGAGTTGCTTTTGAAACCGCGAGTAGTAGTGTAGTCTCCTCGAACACGCGAGTCACGCTTACGTTTCGTTTCACGGTTCTATCATTATTTCGCTGTTATATTACTTTTCAAACCGGAGAGGAAAAAATCTTGTCACTGTATTTTATAACGCCGACCAGATCCATTTTGACCTAATTAATAATAAATTATATTTTAAAGTATACCAAAAGATTATTTATGTTTGCTTCACGATCGAGTTACCGCTGACTTTGTCAGGCAGCCTGCTCAGCAGCGGACTCGATGGCGCTGCACTGCCTGCCTTGCAGCAGCAGCGCATTGTGGGTGCTGACGGCGGCGTTTGTGTTGCTGTCTGTGCCGACTTCCTACATTCTGCCAAAGAAATCATTACAAGATGGTATTGCCGTAAGAGAGAATGGTGCGCTTAACCTAGATGTCGGATCACCGGAGAATTCCTTCACGGTTGAATTATTTCAATCGTATTGTCAATCTGCAGATCTTGTCCCACATATTATAATGCTTGTCATCGGCATCACTGTTTACCTTTTCGAGTGGATACACAGAAAACTAATGGAGAGAAGGATATTTAAGGTAAAGCAGGCTCTTCCTCTTTAAGATGTAGATGTGGCCCTAACGACCCTGGCGGCAAGTATGTTATAACTTTCCACGAAGGCATTTCTAAACTCGAACTTTGCTAACGGGTGTAAATTATTTGGTAAGAAGTTTGACGCAGCAATTTGTAAGTTGGACCTTTAGGTGCGTCGCCAAATTGGGGGAAGATCTCGAAGTTCGCTCGCCCGCGACCGAGCTGAGTCGCTGCTAACATATTTTGCATAAACATCTTTCATTAGGAAATTAATTAAGACACCCATCTACATCACAATGGTTTCAGCCAAGGCCAGGCATAAAGGCAAAATGCCGTTCTCTGTCACTCACAGCAGAAACTGTCTTAAGAAGGATAGATCTATTAACACGTTATATTTAGATACTTTATCGCTTATTCATCAGCTCCGTAAGTTCCTCGGCGCGTCGCTGGAGCGCCTCCGCGACGCCGACGAGCGGCGCGAGCAGCTCGAAGGCACGCTAAAGCTCGCACGCGGCGCCTCCGCTGAGTACAACATGCTTTTGTTCCTGCTGCTGCGCGCAAGGGACGGCGACGATGACAATAAGCTGCAACTCTGAACTCGGAGAACATCTATATCCTTTTTCAGGACACTGTCTGCTGAAAGGGACAGAGGAAGGAATGTTTTTTCGCTGTCCTTAATAGCACAGTGTCCGGCGAAAGGGTAGAAGTAATAACCCATAGTCAGCAGCGGAATAATCAAGCGAATACATCAAAATGGTCTGTAAGCTTTTCTCTATTTACTGTAGACGTACGGATCATTTTGCGCGTTACCACGTTTGCTGCTGTGCAGTCATCTGCAATAATATTTGTCGGAATAAGGCTTTAAGAATATCTGTCTCTTTGTTAGGCCTGAGAGCGTTTTCACATTGTCCGATCTGATGTCGGATGTCCGAAAGACCGCTGCTAGTGTGCCCCCTAGTGTGTATTAAGTCCTTTTAGTTTTGCATTAACGCTTTCTTTTTAACAATAAACATTTATGCTCGTAAAAAGCACTGTTTATATCATGTTTCTTCATGATAGTATCTGACATCCGATATTGGATCGGATTAAATGTTAAAACGCTCTTAGGCTAGATAGATTTTAAATGTTGTGTTATTGCAGATGGTTACAAGCAAAACTTCTGATCATCAACGTCTTGATGGTGAATAGGTGTTTTCAGTGATGTAAGTAAATGTTTGTTTGCGGGTTTTATAGCGTAATGCTGTTTATTTTAATGTAAATTATCGTATTAAAGTTTTTATTTAATTTAACTCAACTGCGCTGTTTTGAATACTAATTGTAATAGTAAAATTATATCCCTTTAAATCAGCTGAAACCGTGGAAAAGTTGGCTGCCCGATAGAACACTGAGGTAATTATATTTTTTAACCTGAAAAGGATTACAAAGGTCTGGATCGAAAATGCTAAAGATAATGAGGAATATAACTCCAAACAATACTTGAGTTTTACTGTTTTGTCGTACAACGACATTGGAAACGCCGTGTTCTCATACTACCTTCTGGTAATGGGAAACAGCAACCCTTGCACTTCAGCCACGCTTCCACGCGTCTTAAATTACGGCTACCTCTACTAAAAGCTAAAAGTACCTACTTACTACTTACCTATATAACTACTACTGCGCTGCGTGTCTATGCCGCGCCTTTACTTGCACCCAATGATATTGAAAAACTACTTATAGATATGTTATACTCATGGGTCTCTATTGTTTGACATAATTATTGAAAGTCATAATGTAATGATTGTCATATTATCATTAGTCATAATTTGGTTTTTCTCAGAAACGCGTAACTTTTCAGGATTGCCATAAAACAAACCTAACCTAACCTAACCTATCTATAGGATAATCCGAGGAAAATCCTGAAAAGTTAACGGTTTCAGAATTATGACTAATGATAATATGACAATCATTACATTATGACTTTCAATAATTATGACAAACAAAGGGACCTCTTACTCATACATATAATGGAGCAGCACAAAAAATTCTTCCATATTTTTCTATACCTACTTACGAAGAAATTTGTTTTTTTTTTAATATCATTTTTCGCATACCATTCATATTTGTCATACTCGTTGTTAAACATGAGCTTGTCTCTTTCTCTTTCGGTGAGCGGGAGCTCGTTAGCTCGTGCACATTGCTCGCTTGCCCAGGTGCGAATAAAAGCAACTTGACCAATTTGTCACAAAGTAAGCGCTTCAATTTTGAAACGCCTATAACGTATCTTGAGTTGTAATAAATCATTGCTTGCAGCTCGAATTGACTGAATTGATTGGATTGGATTGATTGAATGCTCGCATCAGAGACGCGGGCGCGGGAGAGTAGAGTTCTTGAGGGAACCAGTCTAACTAGTTGGGAAAGTTGGGAACAGTGCCATATATATATTTAAGTGGTCAAACTATAGTTGGTCAAACTAAATTGTCAGTAAATAAGAACAAAAAATAAAATATACTCATCCTTTTCTTTTGCGTGCTTGTAGGTACTAGTGTAACACAAAGATTGTATGATTCTCTCTGTCTATCTTTGAAATGAGACAGTCCTTTGATTTGTCAATACTACCACTACTTTTATTTGTTTTTCGATAAAAGCACCACAGTTTTCGAATCATTGGATTAATGAAGTCTATTCTTGGTCTAATGCCATGGCTTGGCTTAATATTTTAACAATGTAAACCAAACTTCGACTTCTCAGAGAAAATAACGGATTTCATAAGCGATTATCTATCTGGTGTAATGCTCAATGCTCATTATGCTGCCTGCAATACGGCCACATCTCAAAATTTTAGACTATTGGAGATTAAATCGGCCGAAGCCTTCGTATACCTACACCTACAACTCCGCCGGCCAGCTCCATTGCGTACCATGTAATCGCATCTTCAAAACCAAGATTGGCTTCGCAAGCCACATTAGAGCGTTCCATATAATTATGTTCCCCATTAAAAACAGTTGGAGTCGCCGTCGTCGGACACGGCGAGGAGGATATTTTTATTATTGCAGGCACCATACGATTGAGTGTCCAGGGACCTCTAAGGACCAAAACTAAAATAGTAATTTGAACATCCAAATTGGAAAATATCGAGGTACACAGGAAGTTGAACATTCGGATGAGGCCCTTTGTGGGCGACTCGTGCTTGGTGAGGTATTGCAATAACACTCAGGTCTTACGTCTGAGAGAGTCCCAGTAACGGCGTTTAGGGCCGTAACGAGCGTCCCATAGCGCTCCTTTGTGCCGATAACAAGACGCTGAGGACTCCGGTGACAGGAGGAAAAAGACCGGCAGTCTGCATAAACTTTCAATGTTTTAAAAATAGGGAACAATAATTTGTTTTATAAGGGGGCAAAGTTGTTATTAAAATCCGTGTGATTGATACTTTTTGACTTTGTGAATTTGACCCACGAGCGTAGCGTAATCTTGAGCATTTTGAGGGTTTCAAGGCACGTGGGTTAAACAAACTTTGCTACCGTGTGAAACACAATATTTTCACTACAAAAACGCGAGGAAAATACTAACTTGGAAACATTACACATCAAGCGTTTCTTACAGTAAAGTGCAAAGGACGGACTTTGATACATATGCTTTACAATCCAATCTTACACCGCAGTCATCGTAGGTAATTATATTACCAACATATTTCCCGTAACTCCTAGTTCTACCTAGCACGTTAGTTTTCATTCTCGTGCGTCCCGCGTCACGTCACGAGCCGTCACGTCGCGCGACTCGCGCGCCGCGCGTGATGAGCCGCTTTGTATTCCGCGCGCGAATAAGGGCTAGGTACGCGCTAATACAGGCAAGTCCTGGAATTAAACGCCGCACTTGTGCGCTCCATTTGTTTTGCAAAAAATACATGGAACATCCATAAATTGCGAATGCGATGTGACCAGCTTGACTTGAATATAAGCATGGTTTCTGTTAAAGGCTGGCCCTTAACTGGCGCTGAGAGCTGAGATGACTATGATGAGGACCCACCTCGGTATTTGCTCATAATCTACATGTACCAGAACTTATATTATAGCGAAGCCGCTCATATTGACAACAATCACACTGCGCAACTAATTATGTACAACTTATACATCAGTATCAGTAATTCGGCTCCACAGTGTTGCGGTTGCGGCGAGGTGTTGCAACTCCCGGAGGCCCATTCAGGGTTAACAACTTGTTACGGTCTTGAACTGGTTTTGATACGACTTTGATGATCGTCTTGGCAGTTGGCGTGCACCTCATGCACGATTTCTACTTGCGAAATTAAGTGCACCAATGAGCGTGAGTGATCTTCAAAGTCGTATACAAAATAAGATCAAAACCGTATCAAAGTTGTTAATTATGAACCCGGCTCCAGGCCGCCGCTGACAGCTACAAAGAGCAGCGGCACTTTACACCCTAAATATATCCCTGTCACGATATTAATGCAAATAATTAATGAAAATTTAGCGGAGAGGAAGTAATTTCGCAAATTAACGAGAGAAGCGAACCGAGAGAGGGCGCGGGTCGCTAATTAATAAAACATATCCATCTCGACGACAAATAAATATATACTCTTATAGTACCAGTTATGCCTGAACCTTCCACCGCGCCATTCAGTTGAAACTTTCTCTTAATCCCGTATGCATATGCACTGCTCCGTGATTATTGGTATTGTCGCTCCAGTATCGACTAAAAGCGTTAATGGATTGCGTGAATGTCCCAGTTTCGCCTGTTTGGACAGTTTGTCCCGGGGCGAGTGGTCGTTACAGGCGAGATGCGGGACCATTGCGGGACATATCCGCCACGTGACATTTGTCGTCAGTCGGAGTTATCGCTTCGTGTGCCATTTGGAATTAAAATTATCACGGTGGGGCAAAGTTCAAAGGTTGTGTCGGAAATTGTGAAAATGCGTGGAATACCTAAGTGCTCAAGTGAAACTTGATTGCAATGCAATATTTGCAACTGATTTAGGTTATATTGATATAGGTTATAATAACCAACTATTCTCACTTGGTTTATTAATACCTGGAGCATTCTCTAAGAATATGTCTGCGGTTGCGTTTAATTGCCACGATTCTTTTCATACATTTTGTATGAAAGTATATGGGTCGCGGCAATTAGACCGCAGACATATTTTTTGGGAATGACCGACCTATAGATAGAACAGATAACTACCTACTTAAAAAACGTTTCCTGGCAAAATCGAGTGCGAGACAAATTAAACATCGTTAAGTACGAGATACTTGTTATCGTTAAACTACTTAAGTTTATAGACAAAATATAAATAAAACTAAATATAATGTCCTGAAGGTAACTAATAAACCGAGAAGTTATATACAAAATTCCACATTACGTCACAGAAATTTCAGTGGACCACTAGCCTCATTTAAGAGGTGATAGGGGGTGGGTGGAGACCCAAACCAACAACTAAACCAAATCAGCTGCGCATCTTTACAACATTCCAGCTATGATAGCTTTTAGTTGAGGTTTCAAAAATCCTCGCCAAGTCAGGCCGCAACCCCTATAAAGGACCAAAAATCTTGGACTACTTATACATATACTTACTTACTGCTGCTGTACGACGACCCGACGTGGATCTTGGCCTTCGACACCAAAAACCGCCATGCTACTCTGTCCAAAGCCGTTTCTGTCCAGTCGACGGCGCCAATGTCGCTTAGGTCTTGGACTACACTACAATCTAAAATGCACATTTACCCCGGATGCAAATGCAGATTCCATTCATGTTTGCAGCTAACCGGGTTAAAAATTACATCCACATAAAGTTGCTCGCTGCAACTCCAGGAACAAGAATGTGCACTCGCGTATCTATTGTCGGTCCTAAGTTCCTAACTAAATTATGGCGAGTTCCCGGTGAAAGTTCAGCATCTCCCGGCTTTTAAAAGTTACCCGCGCTCTTATCGGCCCAACAATGCAATGCCTTGTGGCTTGTTAATAGTTGCAGTCTGAAGTCAGACATGTCACGTCATGCGGGTGACTGGTTTCAATGCCCCTCTTTGCCTTTTCTTCTTTGTCGTTTCACTCTTAACATAGTGGTCGTGGTCATTATTTTAACGATTGGTGACAAACTTCATACTAGACTCTGACCATACGCTAACTTTGCACATACTTGGAAGTAAATATGGATACATTATCCTTATAAGCCCTATACTTGACGTAGCACTTGGCATGTAAACTTAGCGAGGTTCGATTATACATATTTACTTACCTAGGTTAATACTAATTTAATAAACGAATGATAAATTATTCCAGAGACACATTTAAAATTTGTCTTGATATATGATTTGTGAAACGCCCCGAGTGCTCTTAACGCGGGCGGCGAAGCAGAAGCGGTTTTCTTGTGCCAATTTTCAGGAATTGGGTTAATGGATGGGTAGTTGCATATTTTATTAATTGGATATGCAAATTTTATATTATTTACCCTACGTCTAAGACTACGTATATATACCTACGTTTCCACAAGGTAGGTATCGTACGCACTGATGTGCGGCCGGAGTTTCATAATTGCGAAATTTCCACATAGAGGTTTTTTGAAAACTTCTCATATTTTTGTATTAAATACAATTGAAATTTTCCATTTCCAAAATGAAAATTATTTATTCCTGTGAAATTTTCCTAAAATTGGCGGGAACTTTTCCAACTTTTTGGAAACTTCCCCAACTTGCACTTCTGTAGTTTTGGGTACAGTACAGATTTCCATAAGGTAGATATCCAAGACTTCACTTCATCACTGTTCCTAATACATGTCATCTCTAAACTTAAGTCATTGTCAATAGAGGTAACAGGAGGGTGTCATATATTGGACATTAGCATGCCGAGCACTAGCACGTTACTTTTTTATTTATTTAAACTATATTGCACAATTTAACCAAAAAGAGTACAAATGGCAAACTTAAACCTTTAACGCATTCTCTACCAGTCAACCATTGGGCTAAACAGTTAGTTTGGTGCAGGATCGTACCTCTAGATAGTAAACACAAGTCGAACAAATATACATACTTTTACCTTGCACGTATCGAAAAGCTTGTTTTGTTTTTGCATTGGAAAGTTGTCTTATTTAATAAAAGTTAAAATAAATTTTTGGAATATGTCTTTAATAAAGGCTGCTACTGATCTAGTTTAGCTGCTATAACATTACAAAGTCTTGTAATGAAGTTGTCTTTCGAGCAGCGATCAAAATTTACGAGTAAATTTTAGCTTTTAAGCTTCGTTGGATGATAAAACGGGGTCTAGTAATTAAGTAGTAAAGTTGTGCTTCAATATAAGTAGGTAATTATGTAATTAAACAATACATCGAATTAAATTGACAAAAAGTCTCTAAGCGCTTATATCAAAGAGTAAAGTATAATATGCTAACTATTTACTTGATATGAAAGTGACACTAGGGAACAAATCAAATTATCTTTTTGAAATATTTTGATTCGTGTTTTCTAAGTAGTCACACTTCTATACGTACAGGCTGGATTTTTTTTGTGGGTCAGTGAGGGCAGCACCAGATCCCGTGCTGCTACGCGAAAATGGTCTTTGAAGAACTTCCCTGAATTTCAAATTAATGAAGATTGGCGTTTACATATTTTGGAAAAAACATACAGGGTGCGAGAAAAAGGTTATTTTTGGCAAACATATCCAGGATCAAAAGCTTGTATGAGACCAAAAAAAAAATTATGGCTAGAAAAACTACAAATCGAGGACAACTTTTCCCATACAATTGGTATGAAAAAGAAAACTTTTATTTTTCACATGCTATTTTTTTATGCCAATCGATTCCATTCCTATCGTAAGCTGAAGACGCGGGTTCGATTCCCGCCTCGGCCACCGGTTTACTTGGTCACTTTTTATTTTTTTAAGATATCTATTTCAGTTTATAAAAGTGACACTATTAAATAAATCGCCTATATAATTGCTGTTTGACATTTCCAAACGCGAATATACATAATTTTAAGCTATATGCATACCTAACTATAAGATAATCAAGTCGTTCTGTAGCCATAGCCATAAAACGGAGACATAAAGTGCCTGTGCCCTAGGGGGCGCTGCAGGATATTTCCATTCCACCTATAACACAGACCAATTTTATTGTGAACCTTGTAGCAACGAGATAAGGATTGCCAATAGTCAGTAAACTGGGCTGACGTTGGTGGATCCCATCCGACATTTTATTTTATTTTATTTTATTTCCACACACATAAAGGCATAAAGGCATCTTAAAGGCCGGCAACGCACTTACAACCCCTCTGGTGTTGCGGGTGTCCATGGGCGGCGATAATCGCTTACCATCAGGTGATCCGTCTGCTCGTTTGCCTCCTATTTCATAAAAAAAAAAAAAAAAAACACAATCTTTATTGTGTCCTATTTTTGTGCGGACCGAGATAATGTCAAATGTTTTGTGTATGTTAGATCTTGCTCTGGTTTAATTGGGTCTGACCAATTAGTCTTCCCGATTTGTTGTTACCCGGGAAATTTATGGCTAAAGGCTTGGCAGGAGCCTTTTGATTATGAAATGTAGCTCTCATGTCAAGACAGCTGCAGTTTTTCAAAAACAGTAGAGAACGCCGTTTGCGGTCCGACATTACCGCTCAATGAGTGCCCCCGCCAAGACGAGCAAAACACATTGGCACGGCCGTACCATCCTTTTCTCGAAGCCATTCAGGCCATTTTCGACGTCCTGTAATTTTGTGCCCCTGGCACTGACTAAAATAACCGACTCGGTATCATATTTTTGTCATAGAAGAATTGCGTTGCGAGACTTGCATCTTTTTACATGTAATGTTTTTAATGGGATTCATCTTTATTTGAATATGTTGTTTTGAAACGATCTTGACGATAATCTTGGTGATTGGCGCGCATCTCGCGTACGACTTTCACTTCATTTCGCATGCACCAATAAGCGTGAGCGATCTTCAAGGTTGTCAAAACAAGATAAAAGCCGTAACAAGTTATTAACCCGGCATCGGGCCCCTGGTATTTAATTGTTGAACCATTTTAGATTTGCGCTAACAGTTGTACAATCCTTATGCTATAAAATGTCCAAAGTAAAGAAAACCCCTAAATGGCCTAAATGGCTAAGTAAAATCTGTGACTGTCCCGCAAAATTTCTACACAATGTGTTCAGATGGGTAGAAACATATAGGATACTTAAACTATTGTAACGTCGAGTCCGGATAGTGGAATATCTCTCAATAGGGATTTTATCGACCAAAAGCCAGAAGGAGGTAACAGTTCTCGAAAGTTTTCGAATTCCCGAAGTTCAACTATTCTCCGGTATCTAAGTGTCTGGAGAGACGTGCGTTTGAAGTAGAATATAGATGGAAATTGCAGCTTGCAGCTGGTAATTTTATTGCTTCGGCCTTCGAGAATTGCAGGATGTGAATATTGCGAATGTACCTAAGGTCAAATATTTATATTACAGTTCACTTATGAATATTGTTGAAAAAAATCTGCTCACTAGAAGATCCGACGTAAACTCGATGAGACATACTTTTCAAAACATCAAGATTTAAGAGCGAGATCACTGGGCTGGGCACTGTGAATGTCATCTCGCTTTGTGTGGTAGGGCCCAGTACAGCGGATGTCATTCCAGATCTAGAGCAACTTACAATGCATCTCCCTCGTACTGGCATTGGTGCAAGCGAGATGCACTGCGTTTGAGTTGACGCAGCCGCTAGCGTTTAAGGCCGCGTAAAATCCATGATGAGGGTACTGTAACCAAATTTGTTCGGTGATATATGCAGTTCATCTCAGCCGCGTCAGCAAGCCGTAAACTCTCTGACGCACATCGCATAAAACCCGTTGTAAAGTTGTTCGGCGCTGGGCCGGGGGCTGGGCCGACAGCCTCGAAATCCGTTAAGCCAATTTGTCAAGCTCCGCTTGTTACGGCCATTGTGTATTCATTTACGCTTTTGAGTGTTCCAAAAAAAAATTTCTCAATTGGAAGCACTGAAAATGAAAAGTGACGCTCGCTTTGGGGTTGGGTAAACAGAGAAACAAAGTGACGGTAGAGTAAATAGAACGCTCGTAGATGTGGGCGCTGCGTTGAGTTAATTGTATTCCATACGACGTTTGGCTGCTACAAAGGCAAACATATAATGAAATTTCAACGGTCCACGTTTTTGTTCATGAAAATAATCTAAATAAAATTCTAGTCTTATTACTCTGTTGGGGTCGGGTGAAATAATTATATCTGCCGTTACAGGAGAAAACTGTTCAATGTTTATTATAAATGAAGTGACTCCGACTCAATTTGCCGCCATTGATGCTACAAAATGTACAGGATTTTTCCCAATAACTTTGTTATAACTAGACGAAAAACCTAATAAATGAAGAAAGCCGAGAGGGAGAAATTGCCGCTATAAATGAGAAATGTATTTTCATGCGAGTCTACCGGCGGCAATGAACAACCAATTTCCGAGGAATTGTATTTCGAGTTTATCTAAAATAGCAAAATATATATTTTCCTATCAAAGTAGACGGAAAAATGTTTATAAAAGAACAGAATGCGGGCTTCGCGAGGGAATTCTCACAGTTCTGTTTTAATTAGGCACGGTTCTGTGTCTTGTTTCAGTAATTATGAACGGGAATGAAGAGACACGTCGGCGTTGACAGGTATTTAATATTCATTAGCCAATACAAATACGAGTACACTTGGGAACAAAGGAAATTGATACATTTCGGGTACAAATTACCGTTATATTAAATCTGAGGGATATTTTAAATATAATTATGTATCTGTTCCTAAACCGTGATCCGTTTTAATTTGTCTTGACAATAAACGGCCTGGCTGTTATGTATATGTACTACTGTGGGTGTGGGCTAGTAATTTGGCAGTTGACAGTCAAATTATATGAAAATTAGAGCACACGGAAGTTTTTTACCACGCCTAGTTCATCAAGATTAGCAATGAAACTATTAACTAAACGATGTGATATGCGTCCCAGGGGGCCATTTTACGTATGAGAAGAGTAAACGATATCATGTCATGACTTTGACAATATGTAGAATGTTCGTACGTATTGCTATGATCCAAATGCTTGCTTAAAAAATGAGTCGATGATCAAAATACTCGTAGAAATGATTGACGATGTTTCATGTGGAGGACGGAGGTCTCGTGTGAAATACGCCGGCCATTCCGAATAAATGACTGCTCATATTCATGCTACGAAAAAAGAAAGACAATTTATGAAGTGAAAGCAAAATGAAAAAGTATAACCAGACCGATATTGGTGTTGGATTTTGACAAAAATGGGATCAACTTGGAATTATACATATTTATGTATACTTTAACATAAAAATCGAAATTGGTTCAGAAATGACGGAGTTTAGAGGTAACAAACATCCAAAAAAAATGCGGTTGAATTAATAACCACCTTTTTTTGATGTCGGTTAAAAAATATGAAAAAGAGGGTACGAATATAAATCATATAAAGAAGAAAAGTTTCTTCTCTTGTGTCTTTGTGTCTTGTATTTGTTTCTTTTCTTTCTTGTGGCTGTGAGGTAGGAGGATACCTATGTGACGGCTTAAGACACTTCGCGCCACTTGCACCAGCACACTAACCCGAGGTTAACCGGTTAAACCGTTATCTCAGTATCAAATTGTACTGATAACCATGGTAACTCCAGGTTTAACCGGTTAACCCGGGTTAGTGGGATTGAGCAAGTGATCCTTACTACCTTTCTGTTATTAAAATCATCCTCGTAATCATGATTATTATTTTCTTATTTTTCTTATTAACCCTGTACTGAGCTGCGGGTGTATGAGATTTTAATGGTACCAACACGATACCAACCATTAATCCTTCTTGCGTCGATAACAGCGCAAGCTAGACCAATATACATTAATATCAAGTCGATATCATGTTTATGAACTGAATTCGCTTTCTGAGCTCTCGTTTCCCGCGCTTGCTCGCGGATATTATATTGAAGTAATAAATTATAGCTATTAGCATTTATTCCCAAACGAATAAAAAGTTGCGGGCGACGTCTATGTGGTTGGGTTTGACTTTCGGCGTGTGTCTTTTCGTAAATATTGTGATATAGTTACCCCGCTCGCGTGCGGAAGCCACGGCCCGTTGTTGTCGTTGGTTAGCGGGCTGTCGTTTGGAAGAGCCAACACACCACTGGACCCCGATTAAGACTAAATAACTTGTTATGGTTTTAATTTTATGTTGGTACGTCCTTGAAGATCGATCACGCTGAATGCGTGCTGCATATGCGAAATGAAGTGAAAGTCGTGCGGGAGAAAATAGATAGTATAGAGGGTTATTGTCGTAGTAAATTTTGTAGTCACAGTAAATTTACTGCCATCTGTCAACACAAGATTAAAACTAAAAACGAAAATGTATAAAAATATCAAAAAATGTATATGTATATACACAGTAGCAACAAAATAAGTGCTTTCCCGTTGCCAGGGAGGTTTTGAGGTGCAACTTTTACTATGGGACCAACCCCGTAATCGCGGAAAAAAATTTGGCTGTTTCATACATTTTGGCTGGTCCATTTTCTATGGGAATTTAAATTTTATTTTCGCGATTTGGTCGTTGGTCCCAAAGTAAAAGTTGCTCAGTATAATCCCAAAACCTCCCTGTCAACGGGAATGCACTTATTTTTTAGCCACTCTGTATATGGATAAATGTTTTTATTTTAGAACGCCATATGACTTCAACCAATATTCTTTCACTGATATGTCTTAAAATTGTTAAATATCAAACGGTGTCGTCAACGCCGTCTCGCCTAGGCCAAAGGTGTGACGCCATCTATTCGAGAATAACTGTTTCTCGATTTCCGAGGCACGTTATTTCCTTAGACTTTATTTATCTTATACGGAGTTACAAAATTATATCTTTGGTCATATCAAAACCAGTTCAAACCCACAACAAATTGTTAAATTTGAATCTACCTCCTGTTATTTATCAGTACGGTTTTTACTAACTATTATTTTTAGTCGCTTTTGGCTGACCAAAAGCGACTAAAAATAATAGTGAGTAAAAACCGTACTGATAAATATTTTGAAATATGTCTCACGATAGTTTAAGTGCGACGACCTCCTGTTGTTATCGTCTGCTGGTCAGTTCTCATTTGGCAATAGAATAAGAAAAAAAAATACTTACTGCCTTACCACACCACGCTATGGTAGCCAACAGCAATTTGAAAACTCAGTCAATTGTTCACCGTGTTCTCTCGCAAGTTTCGCAACCAATCAAATCACTATTTCAAATCGAAAATCATTGTCAATGTCAATTTGTTCCTATTTTAGATTTAAGCTAGTTGTTAATTTCGTTTACGTAGTTCCACTGTATATATCTTGATTCGTTCAATAAATAAATGCCTTTTTGTTAACAGTGCACAACTAGTTACATCGAAAGAATCTTTGTGTATTGCTTAAGTTTTGGTATATGAAGATCAGAATGAGGATGCATAAAAAATTAAAAAAATATGATTATATATCTTTATCATAAAAGGCAATTTAACATAGAATTTTTAACATTTTACATTTTAAAATTAAAAACATAAAATTATAAAAAAAATATATGCCAGATGTATATTAGACACCTTTATTCATTTCCTTATCGAGAAAAAAATGGTATGGGAAATACAATACCTACCTTATACCTACCTATTTTGAAATGTGACTTGTTCCTTTACTATGAAATACCTACTAGAATTTTCACAATCAATATTATCGCACTGTCGTGAGATAATCGTGCGGATTCCTAACCAGTCTGCTTGGTAGGCGAAAGAAATATTGCCTCCACGCTCCCACGGACATGGAATATGTAATAGTCTTCCACAGAAACGGCCCGCTTTACAAATACTCGCAATGTTTTTATAACCAAATTTGTGTCTCACCTGATTATGTAAAAATCTCCCCGGATTTTTCTGGCGCTTCTCTAAGCAAATTCTATAATGATATAAGCTACATTAGGATTTATGTATACGTAGATAATAAATATGCAATTCGTACTTCATTAGGATTCAATGAGCGTAAATTTATCTACATAATTTTGGATTTTATTGCGAGAATTTACATAATAAGATCTGTCAGTGTGTGCCAGTTACTTTCAGTGAGTAACCCAGTATAATGTCATAAAGGATGTGCAGTGGTCGTGCAGGGAGGGACCGGAAAGGACGGCGCCGGGCCGGATCGGACCGGGCACGGTCCGGCGCGCACGATACGCCGAATGGCCACAGACAGTTAAAACGCTTTGTCAGCGGGCGGGTTGACCCTTCCTCAAGTATTTTGAAGACGTTATACTCGATGTGCTTAACCTAATTGTGGCTTAGTTGGAACCCACTTTATTGATTTATTTTCCAAGGGCTACGGTCGTGAGATGGATTTGTCACATTTCCCATAAAATTATTTTTTGTGGGTAAAAACATCTTCAGTTTTTTCGGCAAAAGAATGCCTTTCGGTTTGCATTATTTAGGAGACCACGGATTAAGTTTGAACTAATTCCATTAATTTAGATGACGGCGGTTTTTCATAGAAATAAAATGAGAGGCAAAGTCAAAGAAAATATTACGTGAGTGACCCGTTATTAATATGTTGTGTCTCACGGAAGTTTTGTTATTAAAATGTTACTTTTTCTGTTACAGAGCGAGTCTCATCTTATGTCGCTGTCAAGAGTCGCCCGAGGATACATCGCGACTCGGATGTTGCACTTTACGCTTCGAGTTACCCTATTAAAAGTTATAAAACATCTGCAAACCAAAAAATATGAAATTTAAAAATATTGCTCTTAAAAAGTTAAAACCGAAAATATGTGGGTGTGCATCGTAGAAGGCGTTTCAGGAGGGACGCAAACCTCAAGGACTCAAAGTTCAAGAAATACTTAAACTTCGAAATTAAACTTTCGTGAGACATATTTTAAAATTCCAGTGAGTGTAACCGTTATGTTTTGGATGTGAATATATAATACTTAAACTTTGTCATATATTTTAATTAAACAATTTAGGTTGACGCTGACATCGCAGCCTTGTTTTATTTTTAAAATAATGGTAACAAAAAGAGCTGAATTATAAATTTTCGTGCGTTGTCTGAACCTTATTCGTCTGATTCTATTACTTCTACAACTTCCATTATGAAACGAAAAGTAGTCCTTCTTCCATTTCATCACAAAACTTACGTTAAATCTTTACTTTATAAATACACCAATAAGCGCCCGAACTGTCGCATGGACCTCATGGTAGCCAATAGCTAGGTAGGTACTTAAAATTGCACGGGTCTAGAATGTATAGTCAATGATTTACAAAAATAAAATGCCGGAACTCCTGAACATAATTGTAAGTTAAATATTTAGCAGCATAATTCACTAGCCGGTTTTGAAGAAAGAAAGCGTATAAAACGGTCATGAATGTTTAATTATGGCTATCGAGAGCCTGAGGCGAAGCCGCGGGACGCGGTTGTGGTCGCGGTTTAACCCTTTTTGGGCGAGTTTTCTGCGGTTCCGGCGGTTTGCAGAAAACAAGGCTCTTAAATATTCCGGAACGTTTGAACGCGCTCACCTGAAGGACTGGCCAACCAAAATTTCAAATAGGTATTGTGCCACATAAAACATTTGAAAAACTTCTTATTTACCATAAAAAAGTCGATTGAAAATTCCGGATCATAAAAACGAATAACAATTCATCATCATTTCTAGTCCAGATTATACAGAGAAAATGTTGTTATCGTTACGTTACGCATACTTATTCGGAAAAAACCGTGAAAATGGCAAAATATGCTTGTTCATGGCAGTTGAGACACCAATTTTAATTTGCATTGTGGCATCTTAATGATGTCAGTCGCGCGTGCTATTCGCTCGTACTTGTCCGTTCACGTATTAGCGCAAGCGAGACGCACAGGCGACTGACATCATTTAAATAAGTATCATTTTGATGTTGCAAGGTAAGTTTGAATTGGCCTCTAAGTACCATCACGCTCCGCAATTGTTACGCCATTTATGGTCCTAGCTAAATTGGTTATTCCATACTTACGCTAATATGGAATGTCCAATTTAGCTTGAAAGCACTTTAAATTGCGTAATATTCACAGAGCGTGACTGTACCTAGCTCAAACAAAATTTTGAAAACATTGGCAAAATATCACTTGATTAAATCAAATCTTCAACACAACCTCCCTAACCTTCATAACTTAACACTTACTGCTTTCGAGGCAACAGGAATTTCAACTATGTACTTACTAAGTATTATTACGTTCACATTCCAAGTGGGATTGAACTCTAACATAGGTAACTATTCGTTCACTCGTATGCCTCCGTGGCGCCCGCCCGTGCGTGATATTCGTACAAGTTTTAATTGCTTTACATTACATCGCAGTCCGACCACGCAGGTCCCAAACGACAAATACGTTATACGAGTACTGTATTCAAGTTTGTGTTAGCTCTAAACACGATATTTTTCATAAATAGAGCTAATGATAACTTTGCGTCTAAAGTAAATAAAAAATATATTTAAAATAGTTACGTTTACTCATTCAGTTTTAAATTTTTTGTTGTTATAGCGGCAAAAGAAAAATGCACTGAGAAAATTTCAACAGTAATTATTACGGTTCCTATCCTTATCCTTGTGATGTTTTCCGTGATCGCAAAACAGTTAGTAAATACCAAAAGGACTATTTCGAGAGAAATATATTGATCTGAGCGAGCGGAAGTTCAAACCCATAGACTCCAGGAGGCCAATCTGTTTTAACAATTTGATAAGGTTTTGATATTATTTTGATTGATACGACCTTGAGTCGTGTCATCAGCCATCTCACGCGCACTAAAAATGCGAGCAAGATGCCTTGTGAGACGACTCGTTTGCATTTCCTAAGCACCAGCCATCGTTAGCGGGCACGTGATTGGTGCAGCTGACGCTGGCTCAAGGTCATATGAAAATAAGATGAAAATCATATAAAATTGTCTCGCTCGGCTATTAGCGCTTATTGTAGTGCCGTAGGCAGACTCTGACTACGCTAACTTTGCACAAACTTGGCAGTAAGAATGCGTACATACTCCTTTAAGCTCCATCTACTTGGCATGAAAAAGCGTGGTCCGACTCTAATGACTCTCGATGTTTGATCGCTATTACATTTACCCGGTTTTCGAACTTAACAATTCAAATGTATCCGTTCTGTATAAGCGTCCGATCAATAAACAAAACTTTTGCGCGCTCGTGGCCTGGCTTCGTTTGCATCTTCATGTTTAAAATATTTCGGGCCCTAACACCTTTGAGATCGCTTTATTTTTAGACCAGTACTAATAAAACCACTCCCTAACCCATGAAGAAAAAATTGTAATGAATTTCAAGCGACCGAATATCCCGACAAAGTACACGAATTATACATTACAATATTGAAAGTAAGTGAGGATAACGCAGGAAAATGATATCATATTTTTTGGGATAGCACTAATATTTCATTTGTTAATATTAAAAGACTAAACAATATTAATAGGTACGAAAAATAATATTAATTTCACGTCTTTTGTTACCGCTGTATAATTTATTAACATATTTTTAGGCCCTAATACTCTAAGAACAAATTAAATTATTTTCTATGAATATAATATATATATATTATTTTATATGAATTATTTATTTTTTATTTTAATTGAATTATTTATTATTATTTATTTCAGTTTATATTTTTTAGGGCTCATCGATCATTATGAACTCGTTATAATTTGTTGTCTTGGTCATTACCAAGGAATAGTTATTGTAAAAAATTACTATGATTACTTTCTATTGAAAGTGTTGACATTCACAATACTTATTAGATTTATATAATTGATTTTTTATGTTGTACCTTTTTGGTTTTATAAATTTATAATTTAGGTATAACTGATATTTAATGGGATTATGCTTACTACTCGTATGTAAGGATTATTTATTTTCAGTAAATTTTTCAATTTGTATCCAGACTGATATGTAAATTAGCTTTACCAATAAAATGAATATAATTACGATTATTTTAACTATTTGATGAATGTCTTATTAATGGAATGTACCCATACTAAGTGGCTTCATTTTTAGGGTTCCGTACTCAAAGGGTAAAAACTGAACCCTATTACTAAGACTCCTCTGTCCGTCTGTCCGTCCGTCTGTCTGTCTGTCACCAGGTTGTGTCATGAACCGTGATAGCTAGACAGTAAAAAATTTCACAGATGATGTATTTCTGTTGCCGCTATAACAACAAGTACTAAAAAGTACGGAACCCTCGGTGGGCAAGTCCGACTCGCACTTGTCCGCTTTTTTTGTTTTACACGAAAATGTAGGTATAGTCAAAGAATTTGTTTTCCAACCCATTTCGTACCTTGTCACAGTGACAATCAATATGAGTCGCTAGGGACCTTGTACTATTGTGAATTGTCACTGTGACAAAGTACAAAATGGGTAGGAAATTAAAAATTATTCGACTGTACCTACGTGTAAAGTACTGTATTTACCATAGTAAATCATACGATGTAATGTATTTCCAACGGCTCGCCAACAACACACACCACGTGACACAACCTGCCCCGTCCGCGGTCTGTCATCGACTGACTCCAGCTGTCAGTGACGTCACCATGACGTAAGCGCTCGAGACGTCTATACACTATACACTACGTAACATTATTACATCGTTCCTAACTAAGGTTAGAATATCGCGATAACTCAAAATGTTTATAACCGTGTTCTTTCCGTGTACCCTTTATTTATAATGCACCTATATATACCTACCTTTGTAAATCGCAAGTCGCACTTCTGATTCTGACATGTGTAAATTACCTTTTCGCATGACATGTATTGAAAGACATGGCGTGAATAGCCTCGACCTACATGTCGCTGCAGATAGCTCCAATCGCATTAATGGACGCCATCATAGCGCCGGCTTTCTCAAACTTCGCGGAGATTTTTAATGAAAGCCTCTTTGTCCCTCGCCCTCGCCGGCTAGGGCGACCAGTAACTCGGATGGTCCTGGAGAATTTCCTTTTCTTGAGAAACTCAATCGCGAGAAGCTCAGCGAAGATCAATCGCGTGTTATAAAAGTTATAAGTAGATAGGTACCGTAAAATGTGGCTACTTCGCTACAGAATTTGCTCCAAAACATTTTTTTAAAGTATTATACATACTGTGGTACGTTGATATATTTTACGATGATTTAAATTAGACCATCATGTTGGAACACTTAATGGAGGTTGTTATATAGTTTTAATGTATAAAAACTGTTGGAGCACAATTACCCAGTGGGCAGCAAAGTAGGCATTTTACGGTACCCTTAATAATCATTTATTATGAACTATGATACTTATACATATTATTATAGCAAACATAAATTCAAGCTCATAAACAAACAGTTGGTACATGAAAATGTTACATTTTGACTCCATATGAAATAAATATTATCTTATCTTAGATTATCTTATCTTATCTTATCTTATCTTTTTTTATAGCAATACACTAATAGTGGTAAAGCATACATACATGCATACAGCTACAGCCTAGTTACAAAACGAATAAGCGTTTATTATAGAAGGTTTCTTACTCATCCACTTTGAACTGTCTCGGTATTCGTTATCAAATCTTGCAAAGTAAATACACCCACTTTTCTCAATTAATATAAAAAACAACAATTTATCCAATTTAATTATCCAATAATCTTCACATCTATATTCCGGCCGTGGACCTAAAAAAACATAATAAAATGCCGCCCGTTCCAGAGAAATCCTAACACATGGATAACCCAGGTAGGACGGTAATTAAAAGAAAATCGTGAGTTACGCTCGGGCTTGTTTAATAATAAAATTAACGAGGTTCTTTATCAGCGGCAATACTGCGACACCAAATGCTGATGGAGCTTTATTAATGTGGCCGCCGCCCTCTTTGTTACGCTCATGTTATATTTGCACGGAGACTGATTCCGTTTTTACAATATGGTATAATTTTCATCTTGTTTTGATACGGCCTTGACCGTGATATTCGTGACCATCAATCTGCGTCAGCGGTGTACGGTGATTGGAGGTCACGACTCACGAAATGCAATAAGAAGTCATTTTTTTAGTCAATTCCGTTGTTGATTCAGTCCAATTGGTCTATAAGAGTATCGTCGAATATGGAATTTTTAAATAATTAATTTCGAACTCATAGGTCTATAGGCCATACTTATTTGAAGGAAAATATCATGTGATTATCAGTTTTATGTGTAAAATAATCCTTAAGCCTAATTGATTTACCCGCTCTCCATTAATTAAAATTATCTACTTATTGTTAAACTCAACCAAGCAACTATTCCATAATGTTTAATCCGATTGTTTGTAACATTAATGTACAGGCAAATTGGTAAATAAGTCGGTTAATCTTCCATCGCGTATTTGTGTAAGCCGCATCACAACGATTCGACTTTGATGTTCGTTGTTAAGGGAAAGTGGACGACCGCTTCGCCATACAAACATATAAAGTCTGTTTTTTTATTCCGTAGACTAAAATGACATTTCATGTGGTACTAAGAAATGTCATCTCATACATCAAACAGACTGGACCACAGCTTTGCCCATTCGTCTAACATAAGAAGAAAAAGGTTTCGCTCCTAAATTTTATTCATATATATGTACTGTAACTGTATCTCACAAACGGTTAGAAATATTAACGTGATTAATAAGTGAAAAATAAAGTACGTAGCCTAAACAATTCCCCGTTTGCGTAAAGGTCGTTCGTTCTGTTCCACCCTGTATAATATAAATAATTAAACATACAACGGATAGTCACCTTGGCTATGAGTTTCTATTTATAAACCTACATCAAATTGTGTCTAAATATTTTTTATAATTTTAATATCTAGAGAGGGAAATGAGGACTATGTTTGTATGGATAGCGGCCGTCCACGTTTCTCTTAAGCTCTTAATCCCCGCGTTCCAGCTCAAAGGCTTCGTTGCTACAAGTACAGCCTACGCGCAGAAACGGTGCCCGGAGTCTGGTTGTTCAATGTTTCGTTTTGTTAAGAAACAGTTATTAAAAACAGTTTTTATAAGATACTAAATAGGTTACGATTACAAGTAACAAAACGATGAAACGTCAGATAAGAGTTCCGCTTAAACTTAAGTGGCAGTGGGTAGGAAATTTGTTGAGTGGGGAGCGTGAACACGCAGCTAGAAGAGGTCCCCAACAAGGTGGACCGCCGATGCTGGAAACCGTTCGATAAGGGCAACGTACGTCTTTCGGTGGATATGATGATGATAATAATGTGTGTCTTAACATTATCTTCGGTGATAATTACTCATAAATGTGTGTGTAGTTTAGGTACGGATTGAGTAGAGCCAAATCTTAGATTCTATGTCAAGGTATTGTTGTTTTTAGTTAAATGTTATCGTTCCAAAATAAACTGCTCGTTTTCCTAAACGGTTACCTAAAGATCCGCTAATCTCTACTGGCTTAAGTTCACTGTCTACAAAAAAGCGGAGCCGCTCAACGGGTCTGTATCCTTCCGACTGTGTTAATACTTGTTCAACCTTGCCCTGTATTTTGTGATATTTTATTTTAATTCATACTTTTTTAGGGTTCTGTACTGTTGGCACAACATAAGTATGATACAGTCCCTTGAAGCTGTGAAAAAAACAAACTTCTAAGTTAACTTCGGTTTTTTTACTATGAAAAGTAACTTTTAAATATGTTAAGTTTAAGTTAATTTTAAGTTTAATATTAATTTAATTTTATAATTTTAATAATATGTACCACTATTGATATATGTATAATCCGAAATAAAACCTTTTTAATTTAATATAATTTTATGTATAGGTACGATAGGTTAATCTGCGCTTTAATTTCGGCGAATGAGTGAGTGAGTGAATTAATTGACAATTTTTAAACGTTTTGTTTTTTACTAGCTATATAATAATTATATGTCAACACTGTAGTCGATTGATAAACATGCTTGCACATAGTTTGTGTTGTGAACAAACTTTCCGCTAATCCCCCTTCTTATCACTTGCCAATAAATAGTCAGTAACAGTGAGTCGTTACTCTATTTTACGAGTTCCGCCGCACACTGAGTAAGCCCGGGATTCCTTTTCCATTTTCTAGATGCTCGGGTCAGTTAGGTACTATATTCTCGATTGCATTTCTCACGTGTCATTGAAAACGCGCGTCGAGTTGGCTCGGGCTCGTTGAAGCCGATATTATGTAGGTTGCCATACCATTGAGGCGGAGATGAACGGAGATGTGAGCAGACGTCCGGGAACCAACCAATAATAGCATTGATTCTCTCCTCCGCTCCGCTGGATTCGTTAATTTATATACATCTCCTCTCATCTCCGCTCATCTTGCAAGTGTGGGTGGGTTGTTAAAAAAGCGAAACGACAATTAAGTTTCAAAATATTGATATAAATTCTTTCTGTATCGTAATTTGCATTCTTTCTTAATAAAGTATTTAAAAAAATAGTTCGTTTATTTGTTTTTCAAAAAACTATTGAGGATTGAAGTGAGTCAGTTTTCCATTTTCATGAAAATGGAGTAAAACAAAGGATCGAGTTAGTCACAATCAAATATCTTTTGTTATTTCGTCTTCATTTCGAAAACTTATCAACCCGCCCTCGTAAATGATATTGGACATAATTATACAGTTACTGTTATAAAGAAACTGGAGGCAAAGTAGGTATTTTCAGCGATAGTTAAACTATCACATGAACTGGTGAGCTCCATCTTAGGCCCTGTCTTCACTTTCCATCAGGTGTGACTAGGGCCAATCGCCGATCAGTTTATAATAAAAAAGAAAATATATCACACGAATCTACGCAAGTGCGTTTGATATTTTTTAGACATTAGTTCCTCGTGATGGAGCGAAACATGTCCAGAGAAATCTTCGACTTAAAAATACGTGGGTGACCCGTTTTAATTTATTAAATTTATACAGTAAATAAATAAACACGCGCCTCGAATAAAGAAAACGTCCCACGGCGAGAAATTGGGCAGATTACCCACACAGTGCATCGTCGAGGCATGCAGGTCGCCTGCAGGCATGCAGCCGGCGAAGCATGCAGCTTGCAGGTTCAGTTATGCGGAGTTATGTGGCCAATCGCAACGGACGGCGACAAATGGTGCTCGGAAGGATTATTTATTTATGAGTTTTGTCGGGTTTTACTCTTGTGTGTGGTTAAGTAAGTAAATAAATATTATAAGTTATTGTATATTGTGCAACATAGTTAAACTTACACAGAAAGAGATTATTTAAAATATTATTGTATACATGAAATAAAACTATGAAAACGGATTATATCGCGTATATTGAATTTATAATACATCCCGACGTTTCGAACTCTTTACAGCGTTCGTGGTCAACGGGTGACTAAGAAAAAACACATTTCATGAGTAACTATCGCGGTAACCGAAGACAATATTATATTATTGTATAGTTGTCTTGCACGATGATTATTTAAGAAATTGAAAACTTTGACCAATGTATTTTATCAATCATATCTAATTGTATATAACTGTCGTATTTCAAATGTCTGTAAAATATTTTTTACCAATATATAAACTGAACTGAACTGAACTGAACTGAACTGAACAGAAAATGAAATACAATTGATGGGTAAGATTTAACTTTTTAATATGATGGATTGGATATTTATGATTTAATATTTTTCGGTACATTGTCGAAAATTTGCAACCGGAGTAATTTTCAGGTGTATCTAAATGTGGGCACTTATCCTTGCTATTCCGTGTATTATCAAGCAAATCGATATCTCAAGTGCATCAGGTGTTTAGATGTGTTTAAATAATTTTACACTCACCTCTACTTTGAAAAAAATATTTTTTTTTTTTAGAGTTTAGACTTTGGTGAGACATACCTACCTAGTAACATTATGCAGTTTTACGATGTAATTCCTTTTATATGTCTCCGAGTGCTTAGTTCTCCGTTTTCTATTTTATATTTTTGCAACATCTTCAATTTGAAAATTAATTTTTAACAAGCAGAAACGTCTGCCGTGATCCAGAGGCCGTGAGTTTAAGTCTCACCCAAGGCAGTAATTTTTCCACTTTTAAATTTATCTTCAATTTGGACTAGGGTCATTGCGCTAGTTTTCGTCTAGTTCTAGTTTTCGTCCACTTGACGAAATTTGAATACAAACCTACATTGCTGAACAAATTTGGACTTATTGCAAACCTTAATGTCTAAACAATATATATATCTACATAAAAAAGATAATTCGCAAGTAGCAAATTAAAAATGAAATATATTATTTGCGAATCCGTCAAGTGGACGAAAACTAGCACTGGACGGCAAACAGGCATAATTATTCTACAAGAAATTCAGAAATACAGGAATTTTGGAAAGGGTATATCCATAGATTATATGTTATTACTGGGTGTATCTATCCCTTAGTGTACACGGTAAATTTCTCCACGTGTCACAAACTAAACTCGTTTACCATCTAAGTTTCACGTCACCTTACACATTGTTAGTATGTTGTTTGAAACTGCGAAATCACTTTACATGAGCATACATATCTTGATATCGGTAGTCACCTACAAATAATACACATACACAGCTAGTTAATTACGACTATTTGCTCGCCATTGCATCGTCAAATGATAAAAAGCTGTCTTTCGTCTTAAATGACCCCCCACCGTAGGTATATAAGACACCGTATTAGTTATGAAAATGTCTGGGTGTTCTAAATACGTAGGTAATGTTTATTTTCCAATAAATCTAATTGTTGTAAAGCTTCAGTTTCCATCAATCTACTCCTGCCTATTGTGACCATCCTTTGGTATACAATACGAGCTAGATTCACGGGCAATTGATGTCAAAACGAGATCAATCCACATTAGTAAGTTCGAATAGTCGCCCAAGTCATAATGAGTTGTTTAATAGACGCGCGGCGTCGCGCGCTCTTTGTAAGAGGACTCTATTGAAGTTTCCTGTGTTTAAATCCATTTGCTTCTTTTATTTGTTTGAAACGTTTCTTTGTATCGGAGGTTTCTTAGGTTCGAAGACGTTGCGATGTTGTTTGGGGAAGTACAACCGTGTTTACTGTGTTTTATTTTAGTTTTAATTGTAGTAGGGTATATCAAGAAACCCATACTAACATGTAAACGGTTTAGATCATCCTCACACCCTGGAACCTGAACAAATGGATCCCAATTCAGATTTAACAGCTTGTTTTTATCTTATTCTGACATGACCCCGAAGATGGCTTACACTAATTGAAGCATGCGATATGAAAAAGTCGTGTGCGAGACGCGCCAATCACCAAGAGGATCGTCAAGTTTGTACCATAACCAGTTCAAAACCGTAACAAATTGTTACATTAGAATCGACTTCATATAATCATGCTCCAAATGGGTTACGAAAAAAAAAACAAGGGATTTTACAGCTTACGGTAATGCCAATGTGATATCACTCGACTTGTAAGCGTTCATAGGTAACGGTAACATATTACCATGAGGCGAGTATGTTAATTTGTCGGCAACGTGGATTAAAAATAAGAAACACTTAAATGTTCTGGAACATTTTATTAAAACATCTGCTAATTCAACTAAATTTGAAATTACGATTTTGAAATCAAAATTTAAGCACTAAGTAAACTAAATTTAAAGCAAATAACTGGTAAAGCGAAGCGAACAAGTTTGAGATTCTTGTATTCTTTTAAATGAGTTGAGTTCGAGAAATTGTTTTTCTAAAAACTTATTTGTCTGTCATTTACTGCAGTCGTCGGGCTTCAACGAACTAACTCAAAGTTTTTTCAGGTCGTTTAGTTTAATAAGTGTGTGACGCCAATTTACTTGAACGTACATTTGATATCTAAATTATGTCATTTAGGTATCATTCGCGCGTGCATTTCGCTCGTGCTTGTTAAAGGACATCATTTTGCAGTCAAAATATAAGTTTCATTTGGCATCTGGGACGCTATCACTGTGATAAATATTTTAAATTGATGTATGGTGATACATCAAGCTCCGTAAGAGTGGTTATCTTATTACTCAGAGACGGTAAAGTGACAAAAATGTATTGTAATTTTGTTCGAACATTTAGCACCAAAATTACATCATAAACAAATTGTTTTGGCGCTTCCGCTCGCTCTAGAGCAGAGTTACATATGTCTGAGTAGGACGCAATGAAAATAAAATACAAGTATACAATTTTACTTTCTTGAAAAGATTGAGATGTTGAGAGCGTATAATACAATTATCTCGTAGCGCGTGTCAGCTACGACGCTACGGCTACGAGTGGTACGCCTTTGCGCACAAAGCGCTACGCGTTCTTTGTGTCACTCTCGAATGTCACGTGCTTGGGTATTTTATGTTATTAGTTATTAGTTATGATATAAGTTAATTCAGATTAGGACAAAAATAATGAGTAGCATTCTGGTGTCTATGCAAAATGCCCACGTATCATAAATAGACTTACGAACAAGTAAAGCAGGTAATTTTGTATGGAAATTTTCGAATAGTTGATATCGGATGATTTATATACTTAAACTCTTAACATACCATTTCTTACTAAAGAAATAAGTAATAACCTAACCTAACCTAATAACTCTGCTCTTAAGTGAGCGGAAGCGCCAAAACAATTTGTTTATGATGTAATTTTGGTGCTCAAATTTCCAAAATTACAATAAATTTTTGTCACTACCGTCTCTGAGTAATAAGATAACCACTCTTACGGAGCTTGATGTATCACCATACATCAATTTAAAATATTTATTACAGTGATAGTGTCCCAGATGCCAAATGAAACTTACATTTTTGACTACAAAATGATGTCATTTGACAAGTACGAGCGAAATGTACGCGCGAATGATTCCTAAATGACATCATTTAGATACCAAAATGTATGTTTGATTTGTTCGAATGAATTGGCGTCACACACTTATTTAACATTTTAAACAATAGTCGATGCGCTTGCGTGGTCTATTCATATAATAAATTATTAAATTATATATCTGTGCTCGGATGAGCACTCTCCCTCTAAGATGTACATTAAGTATTTCACTCAAAGTCCCGACAGCTGCCCCGAGCTCGTAAATTATTTATAACATATATTTCCAGCAAAATGTCAAGAATCGAAATATAATCTTTATTAACCCTTTACCTACGGGGACTTTGTACACCCAGTCACCGCTCAATACGGGCATGTGTTGGCGAGAGTCAGCGGTTTGACATAATTTCACTTACTTGTAACTTTTGAAGTACTACAGCTACGTGCTTGAAATTTCACACACACATTAAGTATAATATGTTTAGTTAATAACTAATCACTTGGTGTATTTATATTCACTAGTATTTCTTATTTCACGCTTAATATTAATCACTAAGAAATTGAAGAATTTTAAGTTACTATTAGCGAATTTCTTAAGATTAAGTTTTAAAGTATTAGTTTATTATATATGTAACACTACTCTACTCAACTAAATACTTAAATGATGATAATTATTGAAATATTGCAAAAAATCAATTACTTAAAATGTTGCATAGAAACAAGTCTCTGCTACTGACGAAAAATAGTGATGTGCGCATATCGATACAACTGTCGATATTTCTGTAAGTACGGGATAGAAGCTCAGCAAGTTATGTTTTTAGTAAAAAAAATATTATATTCCAATTTTGTAACTATTTGGACAAAGAAAAGTCAAAAAACTAAAAATAACATTCAAAACACCCACACGTCTTACTCCTACAACAAGTCGATGAAATATAAAACAACACTAGGACGGCCATATTGAGTTCAATTATTTGCGGTTCTGCAGTACGGGTGTCAACCCCAGTTGACAGCAAAAAAGCGGTAATTTTAAAGATATGTTTATGTCAGAGCCATCTACCGAATCATTATGATATTTTTTTCTTTGCACCTATATTAATCCCAATGCATAATGTGACCGCTATTACCAAGACACAAGGTCTCGTTTTGAGTTAAAAAAATATTGAACATGAACATATCTTCGATCAACTATAGTTGACACCCGTACTGCAGCGGTGTTGCCTTACTGGCAACTCTGGTTGACACCCGTAGGTAAAGGGTTAAATGGAGCAAGTTCCTGAGGTCTGATTTAGCCAACGACTCCGAACTTACACTCAGATAGTACAATACAATGATTTTACCTATTTTGTTATCATTTTACTTGTAGGTACCTACTTATTAAATATTAGCGCGAGCAAGAGGCGTATTCTGATGTATTCACAGGTTAAGAATTCGAAGTGTTTTTTATACCTATTTATTTCTAACTCGAAATTAGTTACATGTTATTTTCACTTAAAAATTGCAAGAATTCACAGAAAGATCGGGCGCGGGCGAATGATAACAAAGTAACATAAAACATAATTTTGATGCCAAAATTAAAGTTTGGATTGTCCTCCAGATTTTATTTATCCAACGACTTCGCTTTAATATTACTCAATATTATTATTATTAATTAAATTAAAATTAAATATTAAACTGTCACCCAGACACCCGAATATAAAATTACTTTTCTGAAAAATTCTTGATACTTTTGAGAAATTAACAATACCTAAAGGAGATCTTGATTGATATAGCGTTTTTGAACGTCAGCGGCAGTCTTTAGCTGAACTATAATACCCGATGTTCTTTTTAGGCGACAAAATCGTATAGCGATCGTCGGATACAATATAAAATTTAATTATTCAATTACCATTTAATATTAATGCAATACAATTTGTATGTTAGGGAGGTGGTTTTATGCACACTCTTGTTAATATTCTCCAGATATTCTTAAGCTTAAAAGGAGGTTCCAACCACTAAATTTAAGATGATGAGATTGTTAAAAAAAATAAACATTTTTGATTTTGATTTTGATTTTGACAGTGGTTGGTAGATAAATACCAAAGAGGATATAATAAGATAGAGCGGTACTGTCACAGTAAATTTTGTAACCACTTTAAATTCACTGCCATCTATCGACATACTTTAAAACTAAAAATGAAGATTGAAAAAATACGTTAAAATGTATTTAAATATAGATAAATGATTTTTTTATTTGTATTAATTATTTTTATATGATTTTGACCCATGTTCTTTCACTGATATGCGTTAAAATTATACATAACAAACGAAACCGTCAACGCCCTCTATACGAGAGTAGGCCAAAAAAAAATTAAAAACGATAATGACTGAGATGTCCTTTTTTAGAACGTAGGGTTTCAAAATATTTATCAGTACGGTTTTTACTCACTATTATTTTTAGTCGCTTTTGGCGACATGTTTCGGATTCTTTGGGAATCCATCCTCAGGCACGAGTGTCCGCGGCGGTTGTACGTCGTGCGTCGTGCAAATAATAGTGAGTAAAAACCGTACTGATAAATATTTTGAAATATGTCTCACGATAGTTTAAGTGCGATGAACGTAGGGTTTTTTGTTTTGTCCTTATGTTGTTGGATTTTAACGAGGATGATGGTAAATTGTAATTAGACCAACAAATTATTCTATCGTATCTTATCTTATGTATATCCTTCCTACCGAATATCTAATATTGGCAGGAACTTTTAATTAACCCTACAGTTTCAAATCACGCTGTCAATAAAACGCTGTATTTGCCACCTGTTCGAGGCGCGAGGGGAGACCGGGGAAAGTTGGAAACTTTGGGGCGTGTAGTAGTTGTTCTTGTCACAGGCACCGCGGGACCGCTGTCACCGCTTTGATAACAAATTAGTAAACAAGTTACATTCCAATCGCAAAGGCTTAGACTGACCAAAGATAGATATAACTCCGTAATAAATGGATACAGTCTAAGGAAAAAACGTGCCTCGAATATCACAAAAATTTGATTCTCGATCAGATCGCGCCACTATCTTTGGCCTACTCTCGTATGGAGGGCGTTGACAGTTTCGTTTGTTATTTAACAATTTTAACGCATATCAGTGAAAGAACATGGGTCAAAATCATAAAAATAATTAATGCAAATAAAAAAAATCATTTATCTATATTTAAATACATTTTATCGTATTTTTATAAATGTTAATTTTTAGTTTTAAAGTGTGTCTATAGATGGCAGTAAATTTACTGTGGTTATAAAATTTACTATGACAGTACCGCTCTATTCTATTATATCCTCTTTGGAGGAACTAAAGGTGATTAACAACGGCCGTTTCAAAACGCTGTAGCAGTAGGAGCGTTTTCAGGGCACTCTCTAGCAGCTAGACCCTACTAATAGTGTTGTGTTCCTGCCGGTGAGTAAGGTTGCCAGAGCTCGAGGGAGAGGAGAGTTAGGGTCGGCAACGCGCATGTAACTCCTCTGGAGTTGCAGGCGTACATAGGCTATGGAGACTGCTTAACATCAGGCGGGCCGTATGCTTTTTTTTTATACTACTTCGGTGGCAAACAAGCATACGGCCCGCCTGATGTTAAGCAGTCTTCGTAGCCTATGTACGCCTGCAACTCCAGAGGAGTTAAATGCGCGTTGCCGACCCTAACACTTCTCTCCCTCGAGCTCTGGCAACCTTACTTACCGGCAGGAACACAACACTATTAGTAGGGTCTAGTGTTATTTGGCTGCGGTTTTCTGTAAGGTGGAGGTACTTCCCCAGTTGGGCTCTGCTCTAGATCTGGAATGACATCCGCTGTCCTGTGCCCTACCACACAAAGCGAGATGTCATTCACAGTGCCCATACCTCTCTTTTGGACATAGTTTAAGGACATACCCGGGTCCGGACGTAGTTTATGGACATGCTTGTTTGCCACCGACGTAGTATAAAGCTGCCTTTCTCCTATGGTCATCCGATATCTGATATCGGATCGGACAGTGTGAAAACACTCTTAGAGTGTAAGAAGTCATAGGCAGATGTAAAACACCGTAAGGCGTGCGTACCTGGGGTCCCTATGTTTGACATAAATATTGAAAGTAATAATAAATAAATAAATAATTTCTTTATTCAGACACGGTGTTCCAAATTTGTTAGTTAGTTATTTAAAAGCTAGGTTATTTATACTAAAACTATTTTTATTACACACTACCTTAATTTAAAAAATATATATCCCCCGAATGGGGTTTTATAAGTGCGGACATCCAATGTCTTTGTAAATAAAAGACTGTCTGGCCTGTCCGCTAACATATTTAGTATGCTGTTGGCACTACCCTGTATTCTGCTTCTGATGGACATGATCTTTTTACGCATAATTCACTGTTCTTTTTTCTCTCTTTTGTTCTTCTTGTTAACTGTTTAAACCAATTTTCCCTCTCTAGTAAGATAAGTAAAGTATATTTATAAGTTAGTAAGTATTATTAGTTGTAATTTCGCACACCATGCACTTTACGCAGTTTCTATCTGTGGAAACTTGTAATTGGCTCACTGCTTCTATGTTATTACCTAACGTGTTACTTCAGCTGTAAGTTTTCCTAATAAATAAAATAAAATAAAAAATAAAATAAAAATAATGGTGTGGAAGTCCTCTACGTGTGCGTCGGCGAAGTCTAAATTTAAATCTATGTTAAAAATACACTACCTCAATATTTTGTAGTAATTGCACTACTATAAAATTAAGTTAAGTACATATGTAACTAGAGACTGATGACCCCACAGTCAAACTCTTTATTGAATTTTGCGGGGCTATGATTATTGTAAGAATACTCTGTATTTTATTAAATAAATAAATAATGCCAGATGCACTGCAGAATCTAGGGAGCCCCATCAGCACCCTAAACATGTTATTATAGAGAACTTGTAATGTAATGATTGTCATATTATCATTAGTCATAATTCAGTTAACTTTTCAGGATTTTCCTCAGGTTATCCTATAGATAGGTTAGGTTAAGTTTGTTTTATAGCAATCCTGAAAAGTTACGCGTTTCTGAGAAAAACCAAATTATGACTAAGGAAAAAGTGGACAAACAATACATTATAACTTAAAACTATATGACAAACAATAGAGACCCTCGCGTATCTACATTTTGCCCATTTGCATCCTTTCTGCCTGATGATCCCTGGCCTTGATGTAACAGATCTCGAAGTCACTTGACACTGGTTTACCCTGTATGCGACTCGCTTGCGTAGTTAACACACGGCCAAATCTCAATAGTGAGCTAACTTACATGAAACATTTATACACCTTAATGACTGTCAATTTAGAGTGGCAGCGGTTACTAATTATACTAACTTGCAAGTATGTTATGTATGCCGCTCGAGTTTGATCAACTGGAGTTTAGTTTAGCGCAATAATCTTATATAGTAATTATTTAGTACCTTAGAGTGCACTATTCGTGAGATTATTATTCATAGCAGTGAGTAAGGTGATCGTGGGGCTCCGTAAAAGTAACTGCTTTCTTTTATATAGTAACTCCTAGCACGAATATCTGTACCTATATTGTACAAATTAAAAATGGTACTATGTTCGTAGCAGATATGATATGAATTATTCATGTCGACCTCGTGGCTAAGGCGGCCCGTGGGGCCCGTGAAAGTAACTTGTTTCTTTTGGTCCTCCCCAGCTGCCCGCGTCTCACACCATTTGCATATTTTTTCGGGCGTTGTTGCAATGTAAACTAGAAAGATGTTTGAAACTAGGAGCCCGATTTAGATTTCACGATTTGTTATGGTTTTGATACAACCTTGACGATCGTCTTGGTGATCGGTGCGCATCTCACACATGACTTTCACTTCATTTTGGCGTAAAACCGTAACAAAATGTTAAATTTCAATCGGGCTCTAGGTAACACACATTAGGTTAAAATACTTGTTTACTTGATGTTTTTATTGTCAAGAAATTGATGAGATCTAAGATCTAAATGTTAATTATTAAAATGGGTTGGGCCACTCACTTCTTTTAAGTTAAAATTTATCTAAAGCCGCTTTGGTTAACCGACGTAGATACACAATAAAAGTTTTAATAACGTTTTAAATAATTTCACTGAAAATTGAGGTGCATTTACCTAAAATAGACAACATATAAAATTACAAAATTCAATCAATTTGGTCAAATAACTCATTATGGTATTAATTAGGAACGCCAATTCTACTGCTCTAATTGAAAACATAAATTCAGTGCACTACTTAGTGTTTTGCTACCGGCTCTAATTACTCAAGGAGTTTCTATTGATATTTTATAGTAATTGGTAAGAGAAATACTGGGGCAAGAGAAAAACTTGTAGGGAATGCTCATACTGTTTCTCACCCTACGTGACCTTACTAACATTTTATGGTATTATTGAATGAAGCCCAGCAACCAATGTATAGCTTTAAAAATATACTTAACGTTTTGGCATGTTTTGTTGTAAAACTGTAAAATATAGCCGCTTAATAATATAATATAATCACAATGTAATGTGGAGTCAGTCATGCAAGTACGTGCTTCGCGTCTCCTTTGTCGTGGTCCAAAAAACCGTCAAAAAACGGGGAACAAGGCGCGAAGGCGTAAACAATCTACGTTCACGGCTTCGCGCCGTGATTCATGCATGAGTGTGGAGGGCATACAATAAAGCGCGCGTAACGATATTTGTTTATTATTATACATTATTTGTTTATTATTATACATTATTTGTATATTATTATTATACAGATATTATTTATTCTGTGGTGACAGCACGAGTGGTGCAACTCGCGGGACCGGGAAGTGAACATAAAAGGAGACGCAACTGTATATGTTAGCGAGCCAGGAACACTCATTACCATATAATACAGTGCCTAATTCAAATTTAACAGATTATAAAATGCATCAGGTATGTTTTCGGAGGCTCGAACTGATGGATTCCAGGCCATAATGCAAAGCGTACTGCCTCACTGATGCGGCGGTTGCGCGGTAGCTCCAACAGTCTGTTGCGTGTGCTGGCCGAGAGGCTAGACTGCCCGTTCCAACACCATTGGATGCTGTTGCATGTACAGTGGTAGTGTTTGGAATGTGGCAGTCTTCATTATGTAAATAGTTAAATGTGATGTATATTTTTATTTGTAATTTAATGTGTGTTTACTAACATTAGCATATTAAGATTAATTTAATTGTATTACTAACAAATTATATGGGCATTTGCCTGAAATAAATAATTGAATTAAATCGAATTGAAAAAAATTCCGAAAAGTCCACCAATTATATTTAAATTATTTTGATTAATGATATTAAAATAAGCATTAAAACGGTTTAAGTAACGTTTTAATGCACTAACAGATTTGTCACGGCATGTTTCGAATGCGTCGGGTTTATTTCTAAATGTTTTCATCTCCGCGTCGCGCATCCATATTTCATCGAATTTCATAAAATACCTCATTAGGATATCAACCAGGAACGCAAATACCTAGTAGCGCTCTAATTAAAATATAAATGTCAGTGCAATTACTGGCTCTAATGAGTCCGCTGGTTTCTGGATTACGCTCTGTGGAAAATAGGGAAGTATTTATTTTCAGAAATATTATTTACGATATATTTTACTATGACACGACACGTGACGAGTATACTTTTCTTTTGACAGTCATCTACTAATTTAACGAACCTAAACGAACTTTTTTTGCCTATCTACATACATGTCATAAACCCAATATGATGTGTTCAAAAACCGCAATAAAAAAACAACCAGGTAAACTGTTTTTCAGAACAATTTTTTTATCTTGAAGAATGTTCTTATTGCATAACTACGAGTATAACACCTAATAACAACATTCAGATTTCGAGCCACTGGTTACTACCAGATTCTACATACATTTATCACAATATTTAATTTGAAATACCAATTCCTAACTATAGTCTATTCGGAAAGACTCTTCTAGTCGCGGAATGTATGGGGCCCAATACATTCCACGACTCTTCTCTTTCCGCACAGACTATAGCACTAATAGAAATATGAATGTCAGTGCATTAATGAGTCCGCTCTCTTGATATTTCGTCGTTCGATTAAGCTCTGCGGAGTCCGGAGGCAGTCGCGATTGGACGTGGGTTTAATTGGAGACAGCTCGAGTACTGATTACTACTACTAGATGGTGAAATAAAATAAAAAACATTTTTTTTGGCAACTTTTGGGAATAAATCAGATTTGATTTGTGATATTATCCGACCTCATGAACCTACAATTACAAGCTAAGTAGTACCTTCAGCCTGCTCATTGTAGTACTCCAATAGCAATACTGCAATGCCGGTCGTAACATGCGGTTCTTGAACAAATCATAGAGAACTTATACATGTTATGGATAAAACAGTAGGTATGTATAATTTTACATTATTAGGCATTAAAACACTCGTATGGTCCTATTAGTGTTTGACTCTCAGCCATCACTGTGCATTGATTAGTGGTTAGTGCAAGTCATCGTATGCACTTGATGGTGCAGGATCTAGTAGAAGGACGTAGTCTATGCCCAAGTGGCATAGGCACAGCATTGTTGTATCTGAGCGGCGATTGTTAGCGCAAATAGTTTCTTTGTCACGAATTATCTTTTGTTCATTTCCAATTGAAAAGTAAAGTTCTTTGGTAGAAAAACGGTTAAAGCGACTTTCGAACTGTGACAAATAATTAAGATTTTGCGATAATGTAGTTTACGTAAATCAAAAGTTTGTATATATCTACCTAGTTTATGTTTGTATATCTTAGTTTTTTGCGAATGTCATATATATCTATTTTTACTTTGAATATACCTACACGCATAAAGAAAAATTGGTGGAAGGTAAGTAATTTAGGTAATATGTGTAATGCATACGTGTAAGTTTCTTGTCTATAGTTGGAGCAACAAGTTACAAGGTCTGCGCGTTGTAGGTTTAATACATACAACGCGTTACTAGACGAGTAGGCGCCGTCGTAAATCTTAATAGGTAGTCCGTGACACACCTGCTAACGCTGACGATAGATTATTTACTGTAAAAAGTTGAATGTCTGTACGAATTTTACATAGCTATGTGCCGTAATCATGCAGGGCTTCAGGCAGAATGGCTAAGATAACTGCATTTAAGATAATTGTACCTATACACGTATCCCACCCGGGCGGAAAGCGTCCGTCTGGGCGTCCCAGATACCGCTGGAGTGACGAAGCCCTAAAAGACCTGTCCATGTCGACCCTCGGAGTTCCCAACTGGCGTGAAGTGGCGCAGAATAGGACAGAGTGGCGCTCTCTTGTGTCAGAGGCCAGAATCCTTTTTGGGTCACTGAGCCAGTGAAGTAATTAAGAACATATACACGTATACTTAAAGCAAAGATAGATATAACTCCGTAATAGATAGATACAGTCTAAGGAAAAAACGTGCCTCGAAAATCAAGAAAATTTGATTCTCGATCAGATGTCGCTACTACCTTTGGCCTACTCTCGTATAGAGGTCGTTGACGGTATCGTTTGTTATTTAACATATTTAACCCATATCAGTGAAATAACATGGGTCAAAATAATAAAAATAATTAATGCAAATAAAAATAAAAAATTTACCCATATTTAAATACATTTTATCGTATTTTTATAAATCTTCATTTTTAGTTTTAAAGTGTGTCGATAGATGGCAGTGAATTTACTTTGGTTACAAAATGTACTATGACAGTACCGCTCTGTAATATTATATCCTCTTTGCTTAAAGGCTCACTAGCGTTGCCAGCGCCATTCGGCCGGTGGTAATCCATTGAAATAAAGTCGAAAAATTTATACATGTTACCATTAGCCAGGACGCACGCTTTGTTTGTCACCATCATGGTATAAAAAAAGTTTCAAACAATTGAATCTGCGTCGCGCGTCGTCAGAAACTCGTGCTAAAGCCGATTTATCAATAAAAGTTTTTCAGTCGTGATACAGCCGTAAACGGGCTAAGACTGGCTCAGCCCCTTATGCATGAATTCAGCGTGGGGTTATATGTATGTAGTTTAGATATAGAGTACCGACATAAGACAGTCGAATATTTTCAATAAATAATGATGTTTACGCGCGTTTCAACTATTCTTTTTAGGGTTCCGTACCCAAAGGGTAAAAACGGGACCCTATTACTAAGACTTCTCTGTCCGTCTGTCTGTCGGTCTGTCACCAGGCTGTATCTCATGAACCGTGATAGCTAGAGTGAATACTAAACGGAACCTTCGGTGGGTGAGTCCGACTCGCACTTGTCCGGTTTTTGGGATAGAGCGTGCACTAACGGACGCGTCGCACCGCCGGACGGTCTACTTGAAGCTTGCCCGCCGCCCGCTCCGCGTGGGTGTCCGCACGTCCGAGTCGTGCGAGTACTACTCACTGGCCCAGTACATGTCATCTGTAAGCTTACGTAAACAGCAATAGAGGTGAGGTGAGGGGAGAACAGGGTGTCAACTATTGGGTCAAGGTCAAGGTCAAGCATGTCAAGCACTGGGACGTTTACCCTACACTGTGCAAACTGCCGTATACAGATTTGGGGATGCGTTATGGTTTTGATGTTGATATGAAACGATCGCTAGTGCGTGCGAAATGCGCTGCGAGTCTTGTCGTCCTTACGACCGGACTATATGAACGTCGTGGTCGTAGAGTCAAGGTATCATATCAATAACAAAAAACGTTGATATATTAAAGACCGATTCTGTCTAATTGTTACACAAATGCAAACATATGCGAGTGGCGTGTGCACGTTGCTTAAGGCGGTTCCCTGAGCCAGAAGGCGAAAAATCTCCTTATATGACCATGTTTTTCTAAGAGGCGTTGATATTCGTAGACGTGGAAAAGATATATGTAGTTCTTGACTATATTATCTTTAATAACATAGCTTCCGATACACGAATTATGACACTTCGTTCGATACAATTAATTCTCAAAGTAACCTCTAACTCGGACTTTTAATCAAACTTTACTCGGTTATTTATTATGTGATACTATAAACAAAAAAAGAAGAAAAAACAATCTTAACTTAAATAGTAATTTCATAGCTTTCGAATTTCGATATTGTAAGGTAACGTTTTTAAACAAAAAAAAATCGACAAAATTCGATCAAAATTGACACTTGGCGCGCATGATATTTCCCGTTCTTTCTTGCGAAATGTAACAGTGTCAGCGGCAAACCGATGGAACGGCCTTAAAGCCGTTTGCCGCTTGACGCCACGCTGCACGCTGCTGGCCGGCTTATCACCCGCTCCGCTGGACGCTCGCTACTGATGCTCTACACTTGATTGATGGGCTTGTCGCTGTCGCGATTACTTTCTCCCTGACGTATTGCTCGGCCTCGGTGACGCATCAACACATATTAATTACTCTCATCTCTTCGATTTATGAACGAGCGTTCGAGGCTCAACGTTACAATTTTCCCGCTAATATGTTTTGAGGCGTTTGTTCTTTAACCGTTCAATGTAAAAGACATCGTATGGTAAAAGGGATGGTTCGTGGATTAAAACTCCGGTTTGTATTGAAGTAGGTACCTATTTGTTGCTATTGTGTTACTTAATGATAACATTGTGAGAAAACAAACGTGTCTTCAGCTGTGAAGAAATTCAAGACTCGCACATAATGTTACTGAATAATTTACCTATTACTAGGTCTCCCAGTGAACATAATTAATTAAAGTAGTACCTGATTAAAGAAATTTATGGAAATGTAATGCATGATCTCAATCTAGACTAAACTCAATTAAAATCTAAATAACAATAGCTTAAGAGTTGTGTAATCTTTCTCGAATCGTTAAATTAAATAACCAGTTTATTTAAACTAAACAAAACTATCAAAATTGCTACTCATATACCACACAGATATTCTTCCAGCAACGGCCGACACTCGTGACGCGCTCGGTAAGCGGCAATGCTACTTTTATTGTTGCAATTATTTTAATCGGCGCACGACTGTAACCGTTTATTGTTTTACTTTGCAAATAGCTGCAGAAATTGTAATACAAAAGAGCTTCAAACCTAATTAAGGAAAATGGAATTAATGTTGAATACAGATTAATGTATATTGAAACATTAATGATTTGTAATTACTGTTAGAAATGTAGGTATAACTAAGTCACGAATCACAAAATCGTTGTTTAAATAATACCTAGACTATGATGATGATGGCAAAATATTAGTTGGCGTGGATGTTGTCAGTAATTATTTTATTTTTAGAATTTTAAAACTAAGACTTGGGGCCCTATTCGAGATGCACAACTGTCAGTTTCGGCTTCAACATCAGTTCAACAGTGGAATGAATCATTTGTTCATCAACTGTGGAAAGTATCATTTGGTTGTACACCAAAACTCATTCATTGAAAAAATTATGCAACAAAAATCAACTTTGTTTTCTTACTACTATACGGTTTAAAATGGCTCTGAACTCTGCGTGGTTCGGTTTGGTTTCGTTGTTACCTAACTGTGGATTGCTAATGTCAAATTTACCTATTTGACAACACACGATTTCTTCCATTCAACTGAAGTTCAACACGAAACGTCACTTAACGCATGTCGAATACCGCTCTTGATAGATAAATAAAAGATAATGAAATTTTGATTGCCCCAAGTAGTCGCAACGATCTGCCTTCTTACAACAAAAATAATTTGTTTGTTATTTTATTGAGAAACAAACAGCTTACAATTATAGAAAGTATGAGCTGGCATGGTTAAAACATGAGATTTAAAATTACAATATTCAAAATTAGAAAAAATTAGTAGTCGTTTGGAAATTGAATTGTCATTTTAGCACCTATCGGATATAAAATCAGAGCTTAGGTACGTATAGACTGTGTTCAAATAGGTAAACAATAAAAATCCCTAGTTACCAGATACAATATAGAATTTCCAATGGAGTCCTCAATCGTATTCAATAGACATCTAGCTAAAGTTAATACAATGTTCGTCGGATGTTCCTTTCAAACAATTCAGTCGGTGTCTGCGGCTTTCTCGGTGACTCAGTCGAAGGGACAATTTAATCACGGTTCGATGAATAGATTCGTCCGTCACTTCGTCTGAGTACGTAATTGGAGGGCGTGTCCCCCACGTATACATGTACGTATAGTCAAGTTCAATGAAACATTCTGAAACCAGGATATAGTCTGGAGTCCAGGAGGCCGGTCTCACGTACGGCTTCCACTGCATTTCGCATGCACCAATTCAAAACAAGATGAAATCCGTAACAAATTGCTAAATAAGAATTTGATTTCCGAATGCCTGTTTACGGTCGTGAAAGAAGCTATTCGTGCAGTTGGCTGTCGTGGAATAAATTACAAAGCTGCAAAGTTCTTATCGCAGCGCTGTCCTTTGTTTAGCTTCGTCTACTATTATTAAATTAAAGTATTAAGGCGTAAGGAAGTGAAAAAGCGGCCAGTCGCCACTCGTCAGTCAATGGCGTCGCTGTTTAATATTTAAATCAATTTGCAGCGTGAATAATGTATGCTACGGCGTGCGCTCGCGTGCAGCGCCCGCTAATTGTCCTCGGTGAATTATTTACGTAAAACGATCCACTTGTTTATCAATTTGGGAAACAATATTGTAAATGCATCAACTCTTTTGGTGTATTGCTATGGAGATTAAATGACTAACTGAAATAAGTTTATAGACCACTTTTACCAACAGCAAAGAGTAGAAATTGTTTAAATAAGTAGGAACTAAAATACCTGGCTTCATCAGATTTATACCTAGTGGTTACTAGGTTGTTGCAAGGTGGCAAACAGACAACATACAGGACGCGCTTATGTGGCAAAATGAGATAGATATATGACTGTTTGCTTTTGGCATCCATCATGTGAAGGCACGTACACTATAAGTGCAGTAGCGTCCTCGATTAATTTCTACACTTCTATGTCGAACGGTAGTTCGGTTTTAGCCTTATTTACAAATGATAAAAATTACAAAAATAGTAGAAAGGAAAGTTTTAGAGAGAAAATTTCGGGGAAAAGAAAAAAGTAAATACAAGTAAAAGGAAAACATAAATAAGCAATCTGTTTCAGTTCGCACATAAACAAATTCTCTCACCTTCCTCTCACCGGAAGTTAAAATCAGTTTTATTTAGGAACAATTATTTGCTCGTGTAAGTCTATAAAATTTAATTAACAATTAAAATATTCCAGACCAAATGATTGATTAATTGAAATGGCGTTGTTTTTGAGGATTCTGCAATCGGGTCACTATCGGTCACTACACGAGGTGAACCTATTACACTCGTCGGACCGTTATTTAACGAACTTGGTCAATGCTAATCAAACCAACTTTTCGCGTCAGTAAGGGTATGGTAAGGTAAGGTAAGGGTCTCGAATTTCCTCATTATTGAATTAATTACCGCATACATTATTTTTAGTTCAAAGGCGTCGAATTTCCCATCTTTTTATCTTTTTTCCTTTGTTCTGCCCTCTGGTATCCACAATATCCACCTGCATCCTGCTGAATACGAAGAAAACCAATTAAAAATAATGACGAAGACTTGTTACGCGCATAAATTAGTATTTTTGTACGTATAAAATAAAAGATAATCTATCTATTTATCTATCTACATATATATATAAATGCACGTGTCCTGACTGACTCATCAACGCAAAGCCAAAACTACAAAAGCTAGAAAGTTGAAATTTGTACAACAGGCTACATTTATAATGTGTACTTACAAGGGGGTTAAAAAGGGGAATGAGAAGGTGGAATCTAGGTGCAAGCACGTACTGCTTGCCCTTTAGAGTTGGTCAAAGACGTCTAGTCTTAGTAAGATGGCATATAGTCGAGAAATTGGGACCGGGTCCGCCGTGGCGGGGTGGCCTAAGGGTTCTAGGAGTTAGCCCGGATTGCTAAAGACGCCGGTTCAAATCCGGCCTTCACCGCTGCACTGGAGGGCTTCGTCACTTTTTCTTTAATATATTACACATAACATTTATCCTAGTTTAGTGTGATTTATATATAGAGGAGTTGAAAGTGCATCGGGAGCAAACCTTTTTTTGTAAATAAATAGTGGACTTGAAAATCTTCTAAGAGGGATTATATCGAGAACATTTTTTTTCAGTTAAGGGCTTGAAACTTCATAGTTTGTGACGTGAATGATTAACCGTCCCTACTGTTATCTTTTGCTGCATAATGTTCTGTGCTCATGTAGAATATATAACTAATACCATAAAAATCCACGCGTACGAAGTCGCGGGCAACAGCTAGTAACAAATAATTTACTTGACTCGCCCGTTTTCTTGATTTCTATACGTCAAGCGTTTCGGAGTTCCCAAGAACAGTCAAACTTTGGCAAAAGCATTCAGTTGTATTATCTAGTTTAATCCAAAGCTGTCATTCAAGAGAAATTTCTTGGAAGGTTGTTGTGATTCAATTAATATTGTATTCGCAGTAAAGCGCCTCGTATTTGCTTATTCTTTACGAATTCGAGTCCTATTAATTAGTTTAGATGAAATTGACTTGTTTCACGAGATTCTTAAAACATGTCCTTCAGAGGCTTTTAGTCGAGTCAAATCATTGTTCGAGTTTTGATGAAGCGTGACTCAAGTTAAGACTTCTGTAAAATATGTTTCGAATTGTTGAGATTTTACACAGATGCAGGAAATAAATACCTATATACCTATCAACCCCATTTCTACAGGCGATTTCGATATACATTGTTTGACATGATTTGTTTGTTTTGGAAAAAATAGTACATTATGATACAAGTGTGCTAAGTTGGTTATTACACACGAGGCGATATTGTGCGCGCGAGCTGTAAGCGAGCGCGCAATAAGAAAGCCGATGTGTGTAACGACCAATGCACACGCGTTTCATACGACGTTTTTCAACACACTTGCGAGAAAAAAAAAGAAACTCATATTAATCAAATTTTAATAGTTAAAACAGTTAGTATTGTGTGTTGCATCTGTCATACTGCCGGCCGCCCCTCGTCCCGGCCGCGGGCGGCGAGCCGAGCGGGCCGGCCGGGCCGCGCACCGCGCAGGCGGTCGGGCGCGCCGGGGCCCGCCAGTCCGACCAATTAAAGAAGGCTCCCTTTCCATGCATATTATTAGCAATCAGTTACCTTCTTAACTCAGTCGGATAATATAATGAAAAAGCATGAGTGGAATAATACACTGAAGGAGCACGCGTATTTAATATCTAGGATTATGAGCCAAAAATCGGTGGAAGAAAAACGACGTTTTGAGCAAGTGTGTTGAAAAATATTTTGAATTAAGAATTATCAATGCGCATATCTAGCAGTAAGACGTGCGATTCAAACTGAAAACCGTCGATACGATCACCGCAATTAAGTAGTAAGTATAATTTAAAATTTACCAATCGCTTTTCAGGGACGTAAAACATCGAGAGAAAACCATACTAATTTCAATAAGGCCTAATTTCCCCTCTGGAATGTCATGCGCTAATTCCTGAGAATAGGTTGTCAAATCCCAGGGTCCTTTAGGATTCAACCGGGAATACAAAGGTGATGTATGCGTTTTGGAAGGAAATTGCTTTGAAACGAGGATGGACGGCGTGAATAATAGTGAATATTACATACACATTACATTTTAATGTGTGCAATATATGTACGTTACCTGGTGCCTAAGCGCTAATGGCCTAGCCTTCCAATCCAGAAGTCGCGGGTTCAAACCTCGGCTCGTACCAATGAGTGTCTCGGAACGTACTATGTACGAAATACGCCGAGGTTTTCCCGAGGGGCTTCAGTATGGGGTTCTTCAAAAAAGGAGTGTACAGGTTTTTAAAGGGTCGGCAACGCGCATGTAATATCTCTGGTGTTGCAGGCGTCCATAGGCTACGGTGACTGCTTACCATCAGGCGGGCTGTATGCTTCTTTGCCACCGTCGTGGTATAAAAAAAAATTATCATTTCATATTTACCAGTCGCTTTTCGGTGAAGGAAAACATCGTGAGGAAACCGGACTAATCCCGATAAGGCCTATTTTACCCTCTGGGTTAGAACGTCAGATGGCAGTCGCTTTCGTAAAAACCTACGCTAATTCTTGGGATTAGTTGCCAAGCGGACCCCAGGCTTCCATGAGCCGTGGCATAATGCCGGGACAACGCGAGGTAGATGATGATGATATGTACGTTACCTGGAGTCCGATTCAGGTTTAACAACTTGTTACGGTTTTGATCTTATTTTGAAACGTCCTTGAAGATCAGTCTCGTTGATTGGTATATGCGAAATTAAGAGAAAATCATGAGTGAGATGCGATCCAATCGCCTACACGATCGCCAAGGTCGTATCAAAACCAGTTCAACACCGCAACAAGTTGTTAAATTAGAATCAACCTCCTGCTATAAGTAGCGCTGGCAATGTCAATATAATTTCCCGGTAATCTCACGGTCGTAAGCTCACGACGGCTGGCTCGGGCTCAAAAGATCCACCAGACCACCTACTTACCTATTAGACGGAGTGGTCAACATATTGGACGCGAGCGAGTTAAGTATACAGTGAAATGATTGCGTATGACCCTACTGCGGCGTTATTACTGCAGCGGATGATGGCATTGTCAATTTCCTCCACACGTTAATCATAAAGCACAAAATCCTTGTGCTTAATGACTAACATTTAAGTATACACATTATTCAAATGAAGTATCATGACTTGCGTGTGCAAATAGCAAGTGTAGATGCAGGGGCACGCGCTGCCTCTTAGAGTTAACGTGCTTTACGCGTGCAAATAAGCTTAAGGGGATGTGAAATTTACGTCGACTGCGAGTGACATATATAATACAATATTAATGGATATGTGACACCGAACCATGGCACTTTATATAGGGGCGTAGCTAGAGGATATGGCGCCCAGGGCAGTCACCAAATTTGCGCCCCCTGACGACTGACAAAAGTTTTCCTGCTGCTGCCTTTTGCCCATTTTGACGCCCCCCTTGGATGGGGCCCGGGGCACTTGCCCCCTCTGCCCCCCCCTAGTTTATAAGAGGGGGCTATTATTTATTATTTGGGGCGTTGTGGGCCTTTGAGTGTCACGTCGACCAAACAGTGATCTATTGTGACGGCCCTTTAAAGCTCATTACTAATGCCCGTTGAATCCAGAAAATTCCAGATTCTTTGGGCCGTAATGTTCTGTACCTCATAGGGTTGCAGTACGTGCCGCCCTAAGTAGGTACTTCTTTTTGACATTAGTGGTCCACAGGAACAGAGAATGTGCATTGCAGTCTCCTCTGACTCCTGGCAGAACCTGCATGTCGGATCTTGTATCTTTCCTATTTGAAACATGTGTTTGTTCAACTTGCAGTGTCCAGTCAGTATTCTAGTCACCGCGCAGGTTTTGTGTCTTTTGAGCCCTAGAAGCTCCTTAGCAACTTTGCTGTTGAATCCTTTAATTAGAGCTTTCGAGTGTTTTTGTCCTTTGACGAACTTCCACCAATCGATTGCTCTCGTTTTTTCTAAGTTGCTGAGCAGAGAATATGCATCCCGTTTTGTGGTTCCACAGAACGGTTCTGGGCCGACCAGGGTTGTGTCTGCGCCCTTTCTAGCAAGTTCGTCCGCTTCTTCATTTCCGTTAATGTCGGAGTGCCCTGGTACCCATCTAAGTATGACTTTGTTGGAGTTAGCCAGTGCATTTAGGTTTTTTTTACAGTTCTGGACTAGTTTTGAGTTTGACTCAAGTGAATCTAGTGCCAGCAGAGCAGCCTGGCTGTCTGAGTTGATGTAGATATGTTGGTGTCTTAGGTTTTTATCCAGGTTGATCTCCGCACATTTGTTGATGGCGAAGACTTCTGCCTGGAAGATTGAGGCCTGTGTGCCCATGCTGACGCTAGCTCTGAGCTTAGGTCTTTCACCATAGATCCCACATCCTACATCATTGCCTTTCTTGGAACCATCTGTGTACCAAATATGGCTTCCCTCCTCAACGTACATTTGGCCGTTGGTCCATTTGTCTCTAGGAGGTATTTCTACTGTGAACAGTTTGATAAATTGACATTCTGTGTGCGTGTCATCAGTGGGCATGCTAAGGGTTTTATTTGCAAAAACCCAGGCCTTCAGTTTGGTTAGTGCTTGAGAGCGCCATTTTGGCCTGTTTAGCGTGCATATTCTGTAGACGCACTGCTTGGCCTCCTTTTGCACCTGCAAGTGGAGTGGTAAAATGTCCAGCAGTGCATCGAGGGCCGCCCCCGGTGTCGAGGAGAAGGCGCCTGTTACTGTTAAACAAGCCATGCGTTGCAGGCTGTTTAGAGTATCTATTGCCGTCTTTTGGCTGGTTTTGTTACACCAGACTGCGGAGGCGTAGGTTATAATGGGCCTCACTACCGCTGTGTATAACCACATAGCAATTTTGGGTCTTATACCCCATCTTGCTCCTGCCATTCGACAGCATGACCACATGGCCATTTTCGCTTTTTGTATAATTTTCCTCAGGTGAGCGTTCCAAGTTAACTTTTGGTCGAAAGTGACCCCTAGATACTTGACCTCTTCTGAGAACGGTATTATTTGTCCATTAAGTCTTGGTTCTGTAAGCTTTTCAAGCTTCCGTTTTCTTGTAAATGGTACTATTACCGTCTTACTCGGATTAATGGACAGGTCATTTTCTCTACACCATTTGAATATTGTGTTTAGAGCTCCTTGCATTAGGTTGGATATAGTGTGGAGGCGAGGGCCTTTGACAATGACTACAAGGTCGTCGGCATATCCTTGTGTGTCATAGTCTTGGCCTGACATAATTGCAAGAAGTTGGTCCACTGCTAGGGTCCATAATAGTGGGGATAGAACGCCTCCTTGTGGGCACCCTTTTGTGGTATAAAATTCATGCTCTATAGTATTGAGGGTCAGAGTGGCTACTCTGTTCGAGAGCATGCTATGTACCCATCTGGTGGTGGTTTCGTCTACTCCCTTTGATTTCATACCATTAAGTATGGTCTCTGTGGGCGTATTATCGAAAGCACCCTCGACGTCAAGGAACGCACATAGAGCGGTTTGCTTTTCCTCTAGGGTTTTCTGCACCTTGTCAACCAGGTCGAGTAGGGCAGTCTCCGTAGATTTCCCCTTTTGGTAAGCATGTTGGTTTACACTTAGTGGTCTATCCACCAGGTATTTCGCTCTAATGTGCTGATCAATGATTCTTTCCATCGTTTTGAGTAGAAACGATGTTAGACTAATAGGTCTGAAGGATTTAGGTTGTGAATAGTCCTTTTTCCCTGCTTTCGGTATGAAGCGTACCTTGACCCTAGTCCATTGATCTGGTATAATTCCCCACGCAAAACTTGCTCGGAATATTCTGGCCAGATGCGGGAGGAGGAGGTCCTGTCCTTGCTGTAAAAGTGCTGGAAACACTCCGTCTTCTCCTGCCGATTTAAATGGTTTAGTTAGTTAAGAGGGGGCTAACAACTTTATAAGAGGGGGCTAACAAAAATAGTAGTTATTATATTGAATTTTAACATGTTTTAATCAAGGGTGAAAACGCGTCTTCACTAAAAACGGGTTTTTAGGATAACATAACCACTTAGGAATGTCCATATTTCGGACCTTCAACTAATGACTTTAGGAACTAACTAAATATGTAATACCTGACACGCTTAGGTATAAAAGTTCGCTCCATAATATAAATGGAGTCGGAAATGCCACAAATCGCCGCATCGTGCAGTAATGAAGCCGCAAAGAGCACGCTGCCGACCACTAATTAATCATTAATGTTAATTTCGTTTTATCGGACCTCTGTTTTGTCACGTTGGCTGCAATTCGGATGGTTTACCTAATTGGCACTGAAAACTAATGCGCGATGTACGTTTATGTGTCAAAATGTAGGCTCACCTATAGAAAACATCGACATCTGATCTGGAAAAATGAATAAAACAGCTCATTTGTTTAAGTTTTATCAAGCTGATTCGCAGAAACGAATTCGCAGACCTGCTGGACCACACCAGGAGTCAAGACACATCTGTGATCGGTGCGGCAAGAAATGCCGATCAGCCATTGGTCTTTACAGTCACCGCAGTCGATGTAGACTGTAGACATCTCCTCAAATACCTCTAGTCGCTGCAACTATCATCTGTAAAGATGCTGTGGCCAATGATGATCAAGCTGATACATCTGCAAGCGATGTACTAAACATTTTTAAATTAAAGGAAAATGTAAACTGTAAGCTTGTGTGTTGTATTGGTTGTATGAATCAAATCACTACATAGTATAAAACAAAGTCGCTTCCTGCTATCCGTCTGTCCCTATGTATGCTTAAATCTTTTAAACTACGCAACGGATTTTGATGCGGCTTTTTTTAATAAATAGAGTGATTCAAGAGGAAATTTGGTATGTATAATACATCAGGGCGGGTCGCTATAGTAAACAATAAAACAATCATTAACACCTATTTCATTTCATCGGTCCTTTGTTTTGTCACAAATCACAACAGCTGCAATTCAGTTGGTTTACATGTTTGCAATGGCATTTGGGAGTTAAAAACTAATGCACGATGTAGGTTAATGTGTCAAAACAAAATGTTGGCTCCTATAGAATACAACGACATTTTGGAGCCCGATTCAAATTTAACACTTTGTTAGAGTTTTGATCTTTTTTTGATACGACCTTGAAGATTGCCCCTCTGATTGGTGCATGTGAAATGAAGTGAAACTTGTGCGTGAAACGCGTGCCAATCACAAATACGATCGTCAAGGTCGCAATTACGTGTTTAGAATTAATAACGTTGTTCAGATGAACTCTCTCATTCGCTCCACAACTTCCGAGCGCCACATGCACTGTAACCTCCATTGTGTGAATGCCACCCGCTTTGGTAACAAATTAGTGCATGCCTCGGAACTCATAGCGACACAACACACAACTAACATTACACACTAACGCGTAATGACTCAAACTATGCGAGCGGAATTCCAGCGAAATCTCGGCTTTGCTTACCTGACTGACAAAAGGGAGGTAATGTTTTTCAACTCCATATTGTATGCATTCTGTAATATGTTTGAAAGTAGCATTGTGTTTATTGTATTTGACGTGACTTAAAATTACCATTACCTGTAAACCTGTAATAATTTAACGGCCCATATGGTTTTTTTTTTAAATATCACAGCCGGGTTAGCACATGATTGGCGCGACAGTATTCCCAAGATGTAAGAATTTGACGACCGGTCTGGCCTAGTGGGTAGTTACCCTGCCTGTGAAGCCGATGGTCCTGGGTTCGAATCCCGGTAAGGGCATTTATTTGTGTGATGAGCACAGATATTTGTTCCCGAGTCATGGGTGTTTTCTATGTATTTAAGTATTTATATATATATATCGTTGTCTGAGTACCCATAACACAAGCCTCCTTGGGCTTACCGTGGGACTTGGTCAATCTGTGTAAGAATGTCCTATAATATTTATTATTTATTTATTTATTTATTTCGCTGCGAGATAGACTACCCGTCCCTCTTTAATTATTGCAGTTAGAAAAAGACGGGCAGTCTATCTCGCGGCGAGATACTGTCGCGCCAATCATGTGCTTGGCCTACAGGTCGCATTAGGTATTAGTATCCGCATAAAATTGTATCGGCTTGGCAGTGGCACTCTTGGCAGTATCATTTTTAGGGTTCCGTACCCAAAGGGTATAATCGGGACCCTATTACTAAGGCTCCTCTGTCCGTCTGTCTGTCTGTCCGTCTTGTCCGTCACCAGGCTGTATCTCATGAACCGTGATAGCTAGAAAGTTGAAATTTTCACAGATGATGTATTTCTGTTGCCGCTATAACAACAAATACTAAAAAGTACGGAACCCTCCGTGTGCGAGGCCGACTCGCACTTGGCCGGTTTTTATATTATGACTGTTCTAAATAAAATAAAATAAAAAACAGTCACATATGACTGACTCATATGAGTTTTCATCTCTCCCACTGTATGTAGCACTTACTTAGAACCTTATTTCCTATTGTGAATAATGTGTTTTAAAGTGAATCAACGGAAGACTGAGGAAAAATATATTTACCACTGTCAAAATTTCAATGTGCGAACATACATAAATGATGAACAACTTTTTATTTGTATACACGATATAGTCCGTTTACATAGATTAATGATTTAAATTAACTTGACAATTTGCAAAATACACAAAATAAGGTCTCCCAAGATGTAAGAATATTTTGTTAGAGCTGATAGACGGAATATTAGCATAGGAAAATAGCTCGGCGGGCTCGGCGCGGTGTAGACCTAACTGCTGCGTCAACATCATTAAAACAGGCCGCGGATTTTCCTCATAGCTCCCGGCTTGATTCTTGAAGGCGCAATATCATATTCAAATTATATAATCTACATTAAAAGCTCCGTCGAATTCTCCAAAAGTTCCTAGTCTCCCATATCCTACTATTGTGACAATGGAATTACCTGGAAAGTATAACCCTTTTATGGATTTTCGAAGCAATGCCAATGAAGAGAGAGCCCTTAAACCTAGGTAGGTGTGTCTACCTAGATTCAGAATCCGTCTTGGTTTAAAAATAATGTTTATACTGAACGCTGCAGTAAATTAATGCGCGATGCGCCAACCCTGATAGAAGACTTAGCTTTGATAGCATGACGTGTAGCAGTACAAAGTAAAATTTAGTAGTACAAAGACCCACTTGTAGCAGTACAAAGTAAAATGTGATTGCAACACGCTTGGTTACATGTGTGTGAATTAAGTTGCTTGGAGTATAAGCCAGCGATTGCCTCCGCTGTCCTCGAGGCTGTGACTAACGGCAGAAAATAAATCTAAGCAAGTGAGTCCTCTGCCCACGTAGCTATGAACGACGCGAGCATATAAATCTGCTCGCCTCCGCAAACGAGCAAAAACTTGTTATTTCGCGAGCTGGGCCCTCGGGGGGCGATTCGTTACCAGGGACCCGGAAATGAATAATGTGTCGAGTGATAAAGTGCCTAAAAATGTTCATTTGATAATTGACTCAATTGTGTCGTTTCCCCGGTGTTGTTTTAGGGACAGTTTTACAGGGTGTACCTAAAACTTGGGTTGTTTGCGAGTTTTCACCAAGCGCGTTGTCATTAAGCGCCACTTGCACCATCACACTAGCCCTTGGTTAACTGGTTAAATCGTTAACTCAGTGTCAAATTGTACAGATTAACCCCGGATTAGCGGGATGGTGCAAATGGACCTAAGGCGTGTAAATACGCAATCATCATCACACACACACATGGCTTTTTTGAAATTAGTCCAGTTTTCATATATTTTTCTTCATCAAAGATATTTCATCAAGGTCATCTTAGGCCCTATTAACTTGGAATCTCCCGGCGTTGAAGAGGTTCACGTTTTCCTTATATTAATATTACTCACGAATGATAAAGGTCGTGGACCCGCGCCATTGATTTCTTACACGCGGCTCTTTCTAAAGGTATATTATACTGTACCATTTCATGCCCGCGACTTCGTCTGCGTGGAATAATGACAATGATGATTGATAAAAACTATCCTATGTCCTTTCCCGGAACTCAAACTATATCCATACCAAATTTTATCTAAATTAGCTAAGCGGATTAAGCGTGACGAGGTAACAGATAGGCAGACAGACAGAAAGAGAGTTACTTTCGTATTAATAATATAAAAGGATTTCACTTTACCAAAATACTTACAAGGAGAGAGAACAAGATATACGTAGCTATTTCTTAAGTTACAAATTAACCTAAAACACTAGCAGTTGCTCGGCGTTGCCTTATCGTTAATGGGTCCCCGAGCTTACTAATACAAACTCTCAGAACTCTCTAGCGGCAACTCCCTTCGATCATCGTTAAACCTAGTGTCTTGGCAATAAGGTTCACGAATAGTCAACGGTACAGGGTCTTATCTTCGTGGCATTTCGTATTTAGAACAGTGTAGGAATTTCCGGGAAACGAGAAGGTGCATAAACCTGGGTAATTTAATAGTTTTCCCACGAGCACCTACGTATCATACTACATCCTGCTGAAGTTAAATTTGGACCGTACTGACAGAAAGATGTAGACAAAAGAACGTTGTAAAAGAAACTCAATTGGAGCCGGGTTTCTTTTTTCCCTACATTTACCTCAATCTCGTTTAGTTGACATGTAAAATGTAAAAGTATTTACTTTTATTTATTTATATAATTTAATAACGTTACAGCTGCCAACAGTTGCTCAATGCGATAGTGTAGCAAATAGTATGATAATGTTCGTCTTTTTAGAGTAACATTATGAATTATAGGCATTTCTTGCATCCTGTCAGTGAGTGAAACCTTGAGATTTAAACGAGTTTTCCTGGATTTAATCTGGCTAGATCGATTTTTCAACCTACATTATGATTAGATATAATTAGATCTTATTCGATTGTGTATGTGTTCATTTACAAAATCTGTAAATGTCTAATATTATAATCGTTAATTAAAAAGCTAGGGATCTCCTAAGACCATTTTGGGCGTAGCAGGATGGGATCTGGAAGCTGCCCTCGTGGCCCATTAAATAAATCCACCCTGTATAAGTACATAATTTACAAAACTAACTTAAATCAAATGTTAATAATCTTAAAAACCTAACAATGTTTTTGGCGAAACAACAGTCATTACTGTCGTAAAGTGTTTGTTGTAAAACACTTGTCCCCGCGTCACACCTCACAGGCACCGAAACACCCAAATATTTCTCACAGTCCCACAATAAAGTTTTTTTCGACCCTTCAATGAACATTACAGCTTTACCTGTCGTGTAGCTGTCACGCCATGAAGGCCGACACCGTTTTAATAATTTGACATGGTTTTCGTCTTGTTTTGACACGACCTTGAGTCGTCTTAAGTCACACGGACCCGCCGCCAAAAAGCCACTCCCATACAATCACACATGCTTAAATTACATGAAACTTGGCATGAACTGTTACGTAACCTGCTTATAAATTTAATATATATTTCTGGTACCACTAGTTTTGGTTGATGAATGATGAATTATATAAAGCAAATAGTGCAAGTCAAACTTTTGTATGACTTCTTTTGGAGTACGCGATTCCCAATGTCGTACCATAACAATATGAATATGAAAACCTTATTAAGGCCGTTCCATCGGTTTGCCGCTATCACTGTCACATTTCGCAAGAAAGAACGGGAAAGACCATGCGCCAAGTGTAAATTTTGATCGAATTTTATAGATTTTTATTTATTTTAAAATTACTATTTAAACTGAGATTGTTTTTATTATTTTTTTTGTTTATAAGTGTCACATAATAAGTAACCGAGTAAAGTTGGATTAAAAGTTCCAGTTAGAGGTTACTTTAGGAATTCATTGTATCGAGCGAAGTGTCACAATTCGTGTATCGAAAGCTTATAAATTAAAGATAATATAATCAAGAACTACATATATTTATTCCACGTCTACGAATATCAACGTCTTAGAAAAATATGATCATATAAGGAGATTTTTCGCCTTCTGGCTTAGGGAACCGCCTTAAATGTAATTTTGTAAACAGAAACGTCTGCAAACTATGCCATATAGCTTCCCAGGTAGCATTTATACGTCATTATGACGTCAGCGACGTCATTGTGACTTCATCTTGACGTCATCATTACGTCATTATGATGTCGCTGACGTCACTTTGCTACCTGGGTTAGAGAACACAATGAATCCGAGATAGCGAATTTTTCCACTTTTATTTTATTTCTACACCTTATCAAATGTGAAAAACAGAATCAAATTCCTGGAAGCTGTTTCCATTATTTAATAAGTGTAGAAATGGGGTTATTATTTATTAAGGCGGACATTCTTCCTTTATGAGGAAAAGCGGGAATCATTACTTTCATTTAAACGAGTTCTCTATTCAGGGGCGAGGGAAACGGCACGTTTCATTTATGTTTTGTGTCTGTTAGTGTTATTGATACAGGAAATCAAATGACACGAAAACATATTCGTACGAAGTTGTGTATCATATAGCGCCAAAGGTATACCTCTTATCTGACACACATCAGACACAGCAACAGATGGCAGTCACCGTGGGCGAATCGGCCGTGGAACTATTATTATCATCAACGCATTAACTCGGAGATGCATTCTAACTTTTAGTACTGTAACTTGATTTGATTTTACTCACATGTCTGCGGCGAAAAACTCCACTGATCAGAATGTTCAATCCGTCACTCATTTTTTCGTGGAAATTGACAGTGACAGGCTGATAGCGCCCGCGTTAAGGTCGCAGTAGTAATGTCGCAACGGTTATACAGCTGCAATTAATATCTGAATGTTACCTTTAATCCTTACCCCAGAGACACGGAACGCAAGCCCGACGCTGACGCCTACCGCCATATATTTATTTTAACCAATGTAGGTATGGCGGTTGGCGTTAGCGTCAAAGCAATGCGTTTGTGGCCAAGGCGTTAATGGCTTACTATTGTGACAAGGAACAAAGTAGGTACCTAATTGTAGTGTGCGTCATATATGGCATGTACACACTCTTACATGTACCGTAAATATACCGTAGCATATAGGCATCATGAAGAATAGAATAGAATAAGATTTTATTCGTAAGCACAAACAAACATTACATAATATAACAATAAAACTAAAATAAGATTAAAGTGCCACGAAATGGCCTCATCTCAACATATTGCTGGTGACTTCCAGCGCTGATCCAGATCTATCAAATTAAACGTGGATTAAACCTATACTCCTGAAATAAGTGTTTGTCTACGTCCCACATCATGGCGACCCTGCCGTATGGCACACAGCATAATATCAAAACTAGTTAAAATATTTAAAGCTTGTATGAGCTCTCGTCCTACGCTCGCCGCTCCAGCGTCATCGCTAAAATATCGGTCAATTACTTATATTAATTAGTAGCGCAGCGCCGGCGGTAATGGCTGCGTCGCTTATAATAAAGTAATGTCGCTCGTTCCGGCCGCTCCGGCTGTTGGGCGCAAAGTACTGGAAAATGGTTAACTGTGGGTATGGGTGTTAGCAGCAGTAAAGGGTGGGTGGGGTTAGAGACAGGAACGACATTAGAAGTTTACAAATTCGTACTTCCAACCGATTTTTTTATTTATTGTTAATGTGGAAGTGACTTTATCTTTCTGTCCGTTACCTTTTCGAGCTTAAATGGCTAAAATGATTATTTCTTGTTTTTTTTTTATTTAGATGTAATTTGGAATGGAGATAGTTTGCGGTCTGGGGAAGGACTCGGAATAGCTGTTATCATGAAAATTATATACCTAGTACCTAGCTAGTGTTATATACATATAAATTAAACTTAAACACATTGTATCTAAACTTAAACTACAATATAATTATTAATTTATAATAAGCTTAAACATTTTTATTTTAAAACTCAAAATATATTCTTTATTTGGCAGTGTTAAGGGTAGGGTATATGCAACAAACTGTAATATGTAGATAGACAGTTGAAATTTTCACAAAGCCGGTAAACCCCCGCTACACGTCCGTCTGTCCATCAGTCAGCGCGCTGTATCTCACCAAGCGTAATGAGCAGACTTTTGAAATTTCCACAAAGCATTGCCGCTAAAATAACAAATAATAAAATTAAAAACAAAATTCACATTCTACCATTACACGTTAGACTTGATTATTTCCCGAAAAATTATACCCAGTCGAATATCAAATATATTTAGTATAGTAATTGAAGCTCATATCCGGAATACCGGGGATCGGGAATACTGCACAGCGACAGGTCCCAGGGAATACTCTCCAAATATTAATTCACAATTTTCTCCAACTCCGTTTATGTCGGCAAAATCCGCAACCCGCAATACAATATTTTCATGTTTTGTTTCAAATTAGAAAATATTAAACGTTCAGGCGTTTCAAAGGAGCATCGGGAACTTTTTTTTGTCAAGTGAAGCTTTATCAGCTTTATCAGTATTAAAAGGAGTACACTGACGTGTGTCGTTAGATTACAACTATTTAGGAATTAAAGTTACTCTTATTTATGTGGCCTCAGGAGGACAATTCAAACTTACATTAGACCTCAAAACGATATATAAATACTGTCATTTTGTTCTAATTCGACGTGTGTCTCGGTCGAGCTAAATACTACTGCTCTTCTTTTTACACTGGCAGCCTGTGGGACCGATATACCCAAAAGTCATACAATGCTATTAGGGTGCAGTACAACAATGCTTTTAGGATGCTGATTGGCCTGCCCAAATTCTGCAGCGCATCCACCATGTTCGCGGAGTCACGCACCGATGGGTTTGCAGCAATCTTGCGCAAAAATGCAGCGTCTCTGCTGAGCAGAACGAGGGACAGCCCAAACAGCATCCTAAAGATGATTGCTGATCATGTGTGTTGTCCTGTAATTAATGAAATAATTTTAAATGTAAAATCGAATTAAATTTTTAAGTACTAACATTATTTTTAAATGTAAAAAAAGAATTAAGATCATAATATCTTTATTGAATAAATTGAAATAAAAAAAAAATACATAGAGCGAAACGAATGAATGAATGAATTTTGTTCACGGAGCACTTATGGGATTGGGAATACTTCGAAATCGTTTTTTAACGTTGTGTATCAAACAGTTTCTAAGAAGTTTGATGAGATTGCTGCACCCTTGCAGGCAGGGTCCATATTATGTAATACTAAAGTATGTAATACTCGTATGTTCGCAATAAATGCTTTTGACTTAATATCGTTAAAAAGTCTCTCGGAAAATTCATTCTTCCTACTAAAAGTGTGCTTATTATTATGCAGATTAGACCTCAACAAGTTACGTAGTACGCCAATGGCGCGGAATATCATCTAACTTCTAACTTTATTATTTTTCCTACAGCATGATAATAAAAGACGTTTTCCTGGTACGAAGGCTGATAGAGAAAGACGTTTCGACATAAAGGCTCTAGATAAAGTAAAACGTTACTTGCGCTACATTTTCGGGCTGGGAGTCACACATTCTCTGTACTGGGTTATTCGGAAATTGTGACTTCTTTGTATCAAAGATCTAAATTTCACTCGCGTCTGCTCACTTTTAAGGGCATTTAGGTCGCTTAACTTTAAACTCGGGTAAATCCATCTGTCAGATTATGCAATTTTGGTGTTAAGAAAAGCTAATAGGGTAGATATTTGCTGAGAGGGTCGAATTGGATTTACCCGAGTTTGAAGTTAAGCGACACATTTAAATGTGTGCGAAGGGAACTATTGTTATTACATGTTTTTTCAAATTTGTATTAAGTTTTACTTTTCTGAATGCACATTTGACTATTGTCCTTCTATTCCGCGTTGCGACTTCATCGCCAGCGTGCAGCGCCACGCTCCGCACGCGGCAACAGATTTAATTACTTGCACTTTGAAAAAGCTGCGGTTGCAAAAACTGAGGTCTTTTTTTTGGGTAAAGGATTTGCGGAAGGAGATGGTCGAAGAGATGGATCAGAGACAAATCTATAATCCAGGAACAAAGCTTAGTGATGAACACACGAAAAAATGACCTGACCGGGATTCGAACCCGGGTCCTCTTGCTTCCTAGGCAGGGTCACTACCGACTAGAGTAGGAGGCTGTTGAGATCTATCTCTATATTTCGCGTTCAAAACTATTTGTGTCTAATTACTCAACATAAGCTAATTTTAGTTTGACAAAGAAGCACGTTAAATTTTTTTCTAAAAATGTAACAGTTTAAAGCGTCATACATAATTTAAACGATGAAGCTTAAAGTTTGCACTTTAATTCAATATTCAAAAAGCATCAATCAAAATATATAAATACCTAATTTATACCTAACGCTCGTTCTAACTTTTCGTCTTAAATTACAAATATGCTTAAAAACATGTCCCCTGCCATATAAGCATCACTTTTCCTTTTTTAGAATTATCATAACTTTAAGGTCAAAAATATGGTCCCACTATCGGTCTAATACATAAAGAGACAAAAACATATCTTTTTTTTTGTAAAGTCATTAGGAAATCCACTACTTTTGATTAGTGACTGTAGGTAACTTATAAACATAGTATGTGGGCCAAATTTGAACTATTCTTTCGTAATTCCACGTACCTACAGCACTGGGTGCGTAGACAAGCTGCCACAATCATTAATGCTCCGTAGCGAACGAAACGCATCTGTAAGCTACGGAGCGTTAACGATTGGCATCTTGTCTACGCACCCTGTTACACTACCACCTACCTACAGTTATTTCCCATGCCAGCTGTGAGCTTCGGTGCACAACAATATCGGACTTCGAACCATCGTTACTTATCCTAAGTACCACAACTTGTTCCCACGGCGCAGCTAACCACCAAAAAAAAAATTAAAATTCCTAGTGGATGGACTCAAACCGAGCATAAATACACTTATTATTTATTCAGCCCCCTCGGAGGGTGGTGGGAGAGCTCACAGTTCGCCGTGGCGAATAAATCAAGTTTTCGTCTCGAGTTTACCGACTTACCGCGCGAGCGGCGGCAAGCACTCTCGAGTGGCCGAGCTCCGAGCATGAATGCTACAAATACCAACCATATGAGAAATAGTATGTGAATATGATGACAATAAAATAACTAATTTTTTTGTCTAAAATGTAACATAATTGGATAATGCAACGGCGCGGTGTTTCGTGCAACCTACCATGTTGTCATGTCTGCAAATAACACTCAAATTCTTCTTACATAATCCTCCTGCCACAAAAGCTTCAAGTTTTATTTTGTTTATCAATCTGGAATTTTTGTTTCATTTTAATAAAGTAAAATAAATGAATTGGTCCTTTATAAAGAGGATTCAGTATAACATATCACTAGCTGAGGACTTAGACCGCGGGAGATATTTATTAATGAATCCACAGCTCGCCGTCTCCAAGTTAAATGAGTATAGTTCCGATATCGGCACTTACGGACGTGGATATATTTGTTCCCAGTCATAGACTACTCCCATGTAAACACTGCATTGTGAGATCTTGAAGATTCTTGGTCGCCAGGCATATGTAGATGCTTTTATAGGCCGAAATCCTACGCTCTACTCAATTGAATTTAAACCTTCAAATTATTTAATAAGATTTTGAGTCTAGTTTTAATTAATAATAACATTATCATAATACAAAATCATACAAAATAGAGAATACATCAATGTTACAATTTATATGTCAAATTACCAAATTTCAATGAATAGTCACAATTAAATGTAACAAAATGTTGATCTAATAGTAATTCATTTACACAATAAAAAAACACTTATTAATTAACCACTTAGTAAGTTCTTTCTAGTGGAGTGCAGTTGTTCTTCCTAAGTTCCAAGCGTACTTACTTGAAGTCAAATCGTTGTGCTCGCCTGTGATCCTACATTTCTTTTATATCCTTTTTATTTTAATTGTATTAATTAAGTAGTTTTAGAGTAGGTACATATTTCATGTCCCTATCCGCAACCAATGCTGTTGCCCCTACTACGTCGTTGGATATAAATGTACGCTGCCCTCAATGTCCCCATCTCGGTTATTTCAAAGGTTCAAAAGGCTTAAACATCCACATCGGTAAAAAACACAAACCTCAGGTCTCATGTTCGGCCCCTGTTATATCCGTTCCTCCATCGGCACCTAACTCACAACCACAATCCCCACCCTCCGACACACCTTTTTGGCAAACTCTTAGCAACCTCAAAAGTACCCTCCCTATTGTTAAACGTATACCCAGAGGCGCTCGCGTCGCAGTTTCCAAACGCCTCGCTGAAACTATAAAAAACACAGTGAGTGAAAATTCAAAACATGCCTGGGAAGAACTTTCAACATTTTCATTCAAAGTTCTTCACGTTAATGTCGACGATAACTCTCATAAATCACTTACCGCTAAAATTAAGGAAAACTGCTCCCATGATTCTCACATTCATCACACTACTCGTGAATACACAATCAATCGAAATATATGTAAAATAGTAGAGAGCAAGGTAGCCGATGGTGACATCAGGGGAGCCGCTCGCATTATATTCTCTAACGACGTATTAGCACCTTATAGCACAGATACACTTTTAGGCCTAGCTAATAAACACCCACCTCCAGCAGCCAGCTCCATCCTACCCGACCCTCCCCAACCCAGTGACTTACCGCTTAAGGCTACAGCAGAAGACGTCCTAGGAGCCGTCATGTCGTTCCCGAATGGCTCAGCTGGCGGTCTAGACGGCCTCACGCCGCAGCATCTAAAGGACATGTTAAGTAGTGCCTGCAACGGAACGCGTGACGAGCTCCTTATACAGCTTACGTCACTCGTTAACCTTATGTTGCGAGTAGAAGTACCTGCGGACGTAATCGACATCCTCTATGGTGCCAACCTATGCGCCCTACAAAAAAAAGACGGCGGCATACGTCCAATCGCTGTTGGATCCACTTTTCGCCGTCTGACTGCGAAAATAGCCTGCCGTGCCATTCTTGAAAAACTAGGTAAATATTTTAGTCCTCTTCAACTGGGTTTTGGGTCCAAAAGCGGGTGCGAAGCCGCCGTTCACGCCGTGCGTACTTACGTGGAGCGTCAGGCGGGCGAGGTGCTGCTGAAGGTGGATGTAACAAATGCCTTCAATTCCGTAGACCGAGGCGCCCTGCTGACCCAAATCAAGGAAAAAATTCCAGAAACATTCAATTTTCTTTGGCAATGCTACAGTTTACCTACCAAACTTCTGTATAAATTCAATCTTTTGGCCTCCTCCGTTGGTTGTCAGCAGGGCGACCCCCTAGGCCCAGCCATTTTCAGCCTTGCCATTCAACCTATCATCAAAAATCTAAATTCTAAATTAAATATCTGGTACCTTGACGACGGAACCCTTGGAGGTGACGCTAAGACCGTTTTAGCCGATTTACAGAAACTAACATCTGACCTAAAAACTATTGGCTTAACTTTAAACTTCTCTAAATGCGAACTCTTTATCTCAAACTCATCTCCTGACTGCCAAAGTATAGCGGATGACTTTGCTCTGATAGCCCCCGGAATCAAAGTTACTAGCGAAACTGAGCTTCACCTCCTCGGCTGCCCGATTTTAGATCAATCTTTCGACCAATATGTCAATGACAAAATTCTAAATTTCAGATCTGTTTCGGAACGTCTTTTAGAAATCAATATGCATACCGCCTATTCCATCATTCGACACTGCCTTTTTGTACCCAAATTCACCTACGTTCTCCGCTGCAGCCACCTCTGGAAGCATCCCAGTCTACTCCTAAAACTAGATTTGCTAATTGAGGACACTTTGGCATCAGTCCTCAACATACGTTTCGAAGAAAGGTCCTGGACCCAGGCTACTCTACCGGTTCGGCACGGTGGCCTGGGCATCCGCAAAATTTCTAGTGTTTCGCTGCCAGCCTTCTTGTCCTCGGTGCATAGTTCTCAAAATTTAATTTCGAGCATTTTAACCCCTTCTCTCGGGGCCATAGAGGCAGCACATTGCACCGAGGCCAAGAATGTTTGGTCACTAACCTGTGGCAACACAGACCCACCTGTCAATCCCTGCTCGCAGAGGCAATGGGACGAGCCGATCTGCCGTCTAGTACGGAATAATCTTGTTGATACGTCAACTGGTACGTCAGATCGAGCTCGTCTTCTTGCCACTGCAGAGTGGGAGTCGGGTCTGTGGTTGCAAGCTCTACCCTCACCATCCATAGGCACCCTAATAGACAATTCCACATTTCGACTGGCGACCTGTTTGCGTTTAGGGACTATAACTAACGTCCCCCATCGCTGCCGCTGTGGTGCCATGGTGGACAGCCATGGGCATCATGGACTTTCTTGTGGCAGAAGCGCCGGCCGCATACCCCGACACGCCAGCATCAACGATGTCATCCGAAGGGCCTTTGTCAGTGTCAAAGTTCCAGCCATTCTCGAGCCCGTTGGTTTGGCAAGGGACGATGGCAAGAGGCCCGACGGTATGACTCTGGTGCCTTGGAGGTTGGGACGGCCTCTAGTTTGGGATGCCACGTGCGTTGACACCCTCGCGCCGTCCCACCTTCCGGGCACCAGCAGTGATGCTGGTCGTGCCGCGTCCACGGCAGAAGACCTCAAACGCCGCAAATACGCCACCCTAGGCAGTAGTTACATTTTTGAGGCGTTTGGGGTCGAAACGCTGGGGCCGTGGGGACCAAGCGCGCGTCGGCTCTACAAGGACCTAGCGTCGCGCCTTATAGACGCCACAGGTGACCAGAGGGCTGGCCAGTATTTTGCCCAAAGGATAAGCATTGCCATTCAACGTGGCAATGCGGCCAGTCTTCTGGGCACACTGCCCATTGGCAGTGACTTGGGGGACGTTTTTTATTTATAAAGCCTTACTTTTAAGTTTATTTATAGTTTTAAATATTATTCTGTATAAACTCTTAAATGGCCTTACTGATTCTTCCACTCTTCTTGAAAAAATTGTCTTTAAATTGCCTCGTATTCCCACGCGCCACCCCCAAACATTCCATATCGATTTTTGTAGATCTAATTTCGCCAAAAATACTTTTTTTAGACGAGCCTGTCATGATTACAATGTTAATTTCATAAATCTAGATATCTTCTCATTGTCTTTCGGTAAATATAGTAGTGGTCTGCGGAGCTTACTTTTTCCATAGCAGTCTTTGCTTTAAAAAGAAAAAAAAAATTGTAATTGTTCTATAGTCTTATGTAACGTATGTATGTTTGTAAGCATGTTTGATACTTAGGTACTTTATTAGTTGTGTATCCAATTGTTACTTCTGTGTATCTTCCTATTTATAGGCAGTGCCGAACAAGCCCTGTTTCTACTTGTTATCAATATCAGTATGTTATAATTAATGGAACTATAGGTCTTATTGTATATCTGCAAGTTTAAACTTATCTGTATGTGACTGTTTGTTTCCTAAATAAATAAAAAAAAAAAAAAAATTATTATTTTGATTTTTAAATAAATAGTTCTTTCTTAAATATTATTTCTGGTAATTCTTTGAATTTGTCGTTTGGTTTCGTTCGTATCGTTTGTTCCAACAATAAGTGTCATTTTCCCACTGTCACGTGGAAAATTGGGACCATCATATCCGTAAACCTACGTACTAAAAGTGTGCAGGGGTTTACGGATTTAAAGTTAGCTTAAGTATCTTTTCGAACATTTGCCATAAGAAGGTTAAATTGAATATGAGTGCAAATGGGTGAGCGGGGGTTACCTTGCATGCACTATCTATTGGGCGAGTTATATCCTTTCCAGTGCATCGGTGGAGTTTAAAGAGTTGCAGCTGTGCCTTTGTTGCAACTTTACTCGCGATATAACTCCACATTGCCTAGATAGCTCGCTTTGTAACAGAGCTGAAACCGCTAAACAACTGCGGCTTTCAAATGATGATATATGTTAAAACTTGGTGAAAGGTAGTTTTAAACCAAAAAGGGTGATATGCAAAAAAATCGATCAAGGTCTCTGGTGTTCCGAAGATGCAGGCTCGTTTCCTGCCCTGGGCAGTGGACACTGGAGGCCTTGGTCACTTATTCATTCGTAACCTTTGAAGTGTTTCTTCTTAGAAAATGCCTCAGCATGGAGCTCATTTCATAGTCGAAGTGTTTGTAAAAGAAAACATTCCTGTGAAACCATACAGTGCGCACTAATTTGCAAGTTAATAATTTCCTATTTTAAAATCAGTTTAAAAAGAAGCGTCGAGGTCATCCCGCCATCTCTTTTTTGGTCTGCCTCTGCCCCGGCTAGTCTGCGGTGTCCATTCGGTAGCCAGTTTGGCCCACCGATCCGGGTGCATACGGCAGACATATCCCGCCCAATCCCACTTATTAAGCATACACCAAGCCGTGATGAGTGACGGAAGAAAAGGGAGGCCTTTGCCTAATAGCAGTAGGAAACAAGATAGGCTATTTAAACTTATTGCTAAAAACAGTTTATAAAGTAAATACTAAATAGTAATTTCAGTCGTATTTGCAGAGATCTTAATGGCGTCACTTCCCGAGCTCGTATAGGTAACAGCCATTGGAAAATTCATTCAATTGTAAACCATATTCTCGCGGAATAGAGTCCAAATTCTAACTGATTTATGCGTAGTGGGGCAACACAGTTCGCAAAGCGACGCGACCCACTAAATGTTCCTTTAAGACAGTGCGAGATTTTCGAGAAAAAAAAAACATTTTTCGGCGTAATTGCCTCTATTACTCGTGCAAATTGGCAGATTATTCGCGATTTCAGCGGGTATTTGGAATGTACACATTGTATTCGCTCACTATAGCTTTAAGAGGCCGGTGTCGATTTTAGTCGCAAAAATGTAAAATTGATAGATTTAGTCGGTGAAATTGTACACCTTTTATTATCTAATTGAAATAGCAAGTACTAGTTTCTATTAGCACGTCTTCTTATCTTGCCTTTTATCAGATATTCTTTGAAAACAGACTCACTAAATTAGTAATGTTTTTTTTTTCTGATGGACGTTTAGGTAAACGCGCGTAAAGCACTGATTTTGTCGCTCTTATTTGTAAATTTCGTAAAGTTTGGACTGCTAAAAATGGTAAATTTGTATTACACATGTTCTGTACTTGACTTTTATCAGATTACATTTTTGTTATATGACTTAGAGTTCGAGGAAATGAAAGTTAAACGAATTCAATTTTCTCCAGAAATTACTTTAAAACAAGTGACAATTTCTCTGAAAATCGACTTAATTTCAACGTAATTTTGATACTTAAACAATCTACAATATTTTCTGAAACTATTCTCATACATCAATTTGTATAATTTACCACCATAATTTTTTGATGAATTTTTAAAAACTGCCCCTTCTCTTCATATATTACCGGTGACGCACGCTCGCGACCTCATTATTAAAAGGCAAGATGAGAAAACGTTCTAATAGAAACCAATACTTATTATTTAGATATTACGTAACAAAACGTGTATAATTTCAACGACTAAATCTATCAATTTTACATTTTTGCTCCAAAATCGACTACGGCCTCTTAAAACACACACACACACACACAGGAACACTGAATATTCATAAGTGTCAGCCAAAAATTCTGTAAAGTACCAAAAACGTACAAAGAAAACTGCAAAGTGTTGCAAATTTACTAGGAATGAGTCCGTTTTATATTTGGGATTGCTTGTTGATATCGAGCTATAGTTCGTTTCGACTATCAACGATCATCGCCGATAGTGTAGAGGAGACATTAATAGTATCACGAGTCGACCGTAGCCAAGATTACAGTTGTCTATCGACAAAAAGTTAAAAATGTATCGGGTTGACTGATGCAACGAAAAGCTACGTGAATATTTCCGTACATTGTTTAAGTTTCTTTCGGCGCTTTCTATAAAAGATTGTCACTTGGCTAAGCCCCCAGGTACTTGTTCTTAGGAACGTGGCTATGCAATGGTGGCTTGTTCGCGCTCGTCGATATTTCCAGGCGTCATCATCCTAACTGCAGCGCGCGGTGTGTAATTAGAGGCCCCCGCTCGTTAGCCTCACCGAGTCACCGCTATTACTGACCTCAATTTTATTTTTATTTCACAGCTCTATAATATTTTTATTTCGCCGCAGCGCTAAACGTTGCTTTCGAGCATTTTGTTATTGTTTCTTGGAACTTTAAACGGCGCTCTACCGCTCTAGACATTTTATTCTCGTTTAATATAAATGGAAAATGCAATAAACTATTAACAGCCGCGTTGTGTGGATATTTCTGTCGTTGCATTTTCTTTAAAAGGTTTCAAAGTTAAAATTATGTTAACAACAAATAGTTGAAAAGGCGTTTAGCTTCGCATGATATAGCGAAATTCAAGACTTTTTATTGTAACTGAGAAATAAAGCTGATGTTTTGAGTTCTCTTCTCGTTTTAACTTGTAACAACTGTGTAGCTTAATGCTAATTAATTAAAACAGTTAAATTAACTTAATGTTACATAAGTCCGAATAGACGTCCAGGCAGTAATCCTCAATTAATGGTATGCAGCGTTCGCGCGAGCCGTTTCATATTTAAATCAATTGGCGGGACGCGACGCGAATGCCCGAGTGCCATTCCAAATTCAATAGAGTCGAACCAAGCTAGCTCTACATGGTATTTGCAATGACAAAGTGTGGACATGTCAACAATGTCTAATTTCTATGAAAATATGACGTTAAGACTGACAATCCTTCACTTTGTTCTGATCAAGTCGGGCATGCAAAGTTAACTGAGACGGAATCTACGTATATAGACATGGGTGAGTCGTTTTATGATTACACATATTAGGTAGAAATAGATGGTGGGGTGACCATCACGGACGGAGTACGGCATCGTACATTTTGCGGTAATCTTGGTAATCAAAAGCTGACGTTTAACAATCCATCTTCTTCAGCTGTCAAACACGGGGCACGATTTTTTATTTTGCCACCGAGTGTTCCCATAAAACACAAAAGTTTTCACCACACTACACCACGACATCAAACAAAATCAAACCAAATAAAATCCAAAACGTTATTAAATATCAAATATAAAAAAAATATCATTCAAAATCATTTAAAAGTCAATTTTACTCTACCTACCAAAATAAGGAAACAACTTAAAATTTATCAAATTACTTCCGGCCTGACTCATACTTGCCGTTTGACACTCTTGCGTTGTTAAAACATAAACGTGGTTTTAATTTTGAATAACGTTTTGTAAAAAAAAAGTGAGTTGTAAGAGATATATTTCTAAAAATTCAACACCGTATTTTTGGGCCACTTAATGTACCAGTCACGTCAATTTGGTTAATTTGCGAACTCGACTTCCCTTCCCCTCAGCCAATCAGAACACAGGTCCACCGCCGATGTGGCCGGCCCGCGGCCCGCGGTGGGTAATGTACGCCATTTCAGCGGCCGGTAATTGTCACTCAATTATTTCCAGGAGAATGGTCGCTGCATTTATGTCAGAATAATGTGCGAAATGTCATAATTTGATATTAAATAATAGTGTTTCGATATACCATTATATTACCAGGTATGATTCTTACATATTGATTTTTTTAACGGCGTTGGTGGCTAGCTAGAATCAAAACCGCGGTGTCAACCCTTTTACAAGTAAGTGGATGTGTGCACCTTTCGCGTTCCAAATTTATCGCTAGACTTTCTCGTCTAAATAAATAAACAAACTGCATCAATTGAATTCGTTAGACTCGTCATATAGTTCATACAAGAAAGATCTAGGACTTCAAAACAAGAGTGAATGAATGTATGTGGCTTTACCTGAAACGGTGAGCTCCATTCAAAACCTTGACGGTATTTACAATAAGGTAACTAGCTAAATCACCGGTTAATCACTAGTAACTCATTGAACCATTTAACACTTTCGCTGTGGCAATTAGTCACATACTTGCATGTCGGGCCGAATAAACCCGACGACGCAGTGAACCTGTTATGGCTCCTCTACACGATGGCCCAGTGCTGGACCAGTGAGATGGCCATGCGATTGTTATGGCTCTCTACACGATGGCCCAGCGCTGGACCAGTGAGATGGCCATGCGATTGTTATGGCTCTCTACACGATGGCCCAGCGCTGGACCAGTGAGATGGCCATGCGATTGTTATGGCTCTCTACACGATGGCCCAGCGCTGGACCAGTGAGATGGCCATGCGATTGTTATGGCTCTCTACACGATGGCCCAACGCTGGACCAGCGAGGTGGACATGCGATGGTTGAGAGCACTCACTATGGAATGGGCCACGTGTCGATGCGTACGCACCATCGCTGGCCCACTACCTTTGATGTGCGTACGAAAAACTGACACCGTGGTCATCCCATCGCCATCCCGCCGCTCCATAAGCCATCCGACACCACTACCCGCTCCACACGCTGGCTCATCTTATTGGGCCAGTATGACGGCCCATCGTGTAGATGAGCCATTAAAAATGCGCAGTTTTCTCCATGGTTTAGAAAGTAAAATGGCCGCCGCTTGTGAAAGTTGTGCCTGATCCAAATATTAAAATTATGCAAGCAGCAAGCTGAAGTTTAGTAGTGTTTCTACAGTTCGGTGTATGTATGTACAGCCGCAACAAGCATAATAGCGTAAGCGATATCGAAAATGTTTAAACTTGGAATTTACTGCACGAGAATACGATTAACAATTGAATGAAATTTTGAACGTCACTTACGACTGATATGATAGGTACTTACCTATGTGTGGCGAGACATGTCTCGTCCTAAATATTAGTCATTTAAATATATTCAAGCCCCGGTACAAGTCTCTTAAGTACCTACTGCAAACTCGAAGGACCGCTGGACTCCTTTTCAGTTTAATTAACTGTGTAAGTCAGAATTTCTGGCTGTTTGTGCTTTAACTCTACAGCGGCAATTTAATTATTCCGTGCGATTGCCTGTCCCTCTTAGCTATACCCTTAATTATTATACATAGTAATTAGGTAAAACTTGCGTCATAGGTTGAGTACGTCTTATATTGTACATTAGAGGGCTCTGGATCAAGTCGATTGTGTCCTTACCTACGAACAGAGGTTCTTTGTTCGAATCCCGGTTTTTTTTACTATTTCTTCCTGACACAAGTATGTTTTCTATATATTTTACATTTGTTCAACCAAAAACGTCACTTTTGACACCGATATCATATCGCTGTGACGTCTTATAAGCATTGTTCGAATTGGGTCGTATATTTCGCCTCTAGGCCCTAGGGGTATTTTTTATCAACAACACAGATTTGTAATCCGCCCTCGTCCGTCTCACCGATTAACATACAAGCTCCGCATTCCATCTCTACAACGGTAAACTGTTACGGAAACTTATAAAAACATGTCTCTCGCTGGAGATTCACGTCACGTACACGTAAATATTAACGTTGTTTGTATCGGGTCGATGAGGCCCCGCGGTGCGGTGGTCGGGTCGTTGGGGCCTGTGACAAGGGCACAATAACTGAGTTGTGAGTAAGAATGGCTCACGATATAGGTACCGCGCGGTCAGTTAAGTGTGTATAAATAATAGATACCTACTGCTACTGTAACCTGCAATGCTTACGTACTTTTTAGGGTTCCGTACCTCAAAAAGAAAAACCGGAACCCTTATAGGATTACTCGTGCGTCTGTCTGTCTTACATTGCTCAGTTTAATCCCAAAACATCCCTGGCAACGGGAATGCACTTATTTTTTGGCCAACCTGTATATTATTTTGTGTATTGTACCGTGTATTTATGTACCGCTTAGGGGAGGGTTGAATATATAGGAATTTTATACTAAATAAGTATTGGCAATTTTCAAAGCATAATAACACCCTTGAAACGAGGCGTTTTGAGTAAATTCCCTATGATGGCTAAACTAAACAACCAAGTAGTGGATTATGGACTTGAAATCTTATTTTGATTTAATATTGATTTGACATTGTTCTCAGTAAACTGACAGAAGACCTAACGTTGAAAGATAAACGAGTATTTGCTTAAATTTTTTTCCTACATAATTCTAACGGGACTTAATTCCCTACATATTTATCTAAATAATGGAATACACAAACGACCTAGTCTACTCAGTTTTTTTTTTAACTTATTGCACAATACATGATAGCACAAATGGCAGACTTAATGCTTTAAGGCAGTAAGTTAGCTCCACTCAAATAATAAAATATCTTCTTTGTATACTTTTACGAGTGGGTACCTTCTAGCTTGCTGCCTCCCAGCTCCCAGCCAACGCTAACTTGTATCCGCACTTCAACAAATGCCGGAAGGTTCAACGACGCTTCGTACAATTACCTTAACGCTCAGGGATCCACTTCTCATTTACTTTGCGCAATAAGGGCGCCCGCAGGCGTTTGATTAAGCAGCCGTGCTCGGGCAGCCGTACGCTGAGTGCAGCTTGCTATTTTAATTTCCTGTAGCTGCACTTTAGTTTTGCAATTGGAGCGGATCTGCCGGGTTACGGTAATGTGATTTTAATTGTTTTTAAATATAACTAGCAAGTTTTAAAAGTAAACAGCGCTTTAAGTCTGTTTGCTAATTATTGTTTATAAGGTGACACGTTGTGCTAATGGAACGATATCTGTATGCATAATGTACAATATGCTGTACATTCGTTAAATATACACACAACAAAACCCGCATAAAACAATGCAATTAAATATCTACTTGAAGCGCATTCGCGAACTCAGCATAATGTTACACCTACATTGCATTATTTATGTCTGTAGTATATATAATATTATAAATGTTAAAATTATAAATGCGAAAGTAATTTTGTCTCTCTGTCTGTCTGTAATGTTAACTCTTCACGTTTAATTATTATAATAATAGAAATGGCAAAATTAGTTATAATGTGAAATGATTGATTTAATTTAGATAGGTTCTAAACCATAATATATAATGTATCCTATTCAGGGTACTAGACCCCTCAAACATATATTATGGAAAAACAATTTATAATTTATATTTATTCAGGGTACATGTGTTCTGATCTAATGTAATATAACAGCTGTATTATGTACCATGGACTGCAATGAATAAAATGTAGTTAAACCAAATTAATTCCACTAATAGTGTGTTAACACTGTTTCTGTTAGTGCTGTACTTATACATATATAGTAAACAAACATGTTAACGGTTCAATTAACTTAATCTATCGTCGCCAATTGAACCGATAGCTAACATCTGATTAACCTGACATAGTATATTGAGCAGGTAATACAGGTTATAGCGTGCCGTTGTATCTGTTGCATAATGTATTTGTATTATGTAGGTAGATAAACGGACATGCATTGTGTTAATACAATATATTATATGCTGCTGAAGATAACGCATAGCATAGCATCGTTGAACGTAGGATTTAAAATTTTGTAGAGTTCCACTAAGAATGGATTTTTTTACGCTCATTGCGGGTGAAAATAACGATTTCTATGTGGATGAATCGCGGATGGACCAAGTTATGAAATACTTTCTTGACATATTAGACAGGTACTAGCATAATGTTCATGTCAGCTTTATAATACAAAATTAATGGCCTGTGCTTAATGACAGACCTAACTCATAAGTTAAGGTTAACCAGCCTTAATGTTTGTAGTCTATGATTGTTCATTATTTTAGTATGTGGGTATTTTTGCACTTTGTAATTTTTCCTCAGTCACCCGTTGACCACGAACGCTGTAAAGGGTTCGAAACGTCGGGATGTATTATAAATTCAATATACGCGATATAATCCGTTTTCATAGTTTTATTTCGTAAGTTAAGGTTTTAAATAGCACAACATTAGTTCATTTATTTTAAAATTTACCTAAATAATTATAGCTTTGTTCTATGTGGATATAACGAACAGGGCGAACATTTGAAACTTGAACTGTTTGAACGAGAACGTCCGTCGTGAGAGATTCACATACTTTATAGTACATATAACACTGTTACTAATGAGTCACTTATTACTCGAAATAAAGGAACAGTTTTATTTTTGATTCATTAAATGCAAGGAGCCAATTTTCCATGGTCTCTTCGGATCTGTTAATTTTCGCTGAACATAATACATGAGGATCAAATCGATAGCTCTAAAGGGCCTCTATCATACCTTCGGTTGATCCGTTCTGAATCAAACGAAGTTCCATGTATGTTGCACGAATGCAAATTGGGCACGTTTTGAAACCGATAACCTTTCACCTCGTATCTCCTTAAGAGTCACACGACCTAGCCGTAAGTCCGCCAATTGTACCTTTTTTGATGTGCAATAAAGTTTAAAATAAAGATATAAATAAATAAAATGATATACCTAATGGTCCAGGTATGAGTGAGCTCTCTATCGAAACAAAAATATTGTAAATGTGTGCAGCCCGTGGCCCGGGCCTAACACTATCCCCACTAGATAAAGCCATAACGAATAATACGACGAATAATATAATGGTCCACGTATGAGTGAGCTCTCTATCGAAACAAAGATATTGTGAATGTGTGCAGCCCGCGGCCCGGGCCTAATACTCCCACTATCCCCACTAGATAAAGCCGTAACGAATAATACGACGAATAATATAATGGTCCCCGTATGAGTGAGCTCTCTATCGAAAATTCCAAATTCCGCTATACCCCACAACTATTTGATCAGCGATATTAATTCCAAACACGTGTCGCGTCAGCAAGAGCTCCACAAAGGCAAGATTAACACATTGATTGTCAGGTGATGCATATTCACACTCGGCCCGGGGCGACACGGACCACTTACTATATACGGAGTAAATGTCGCAACCACACGACGTTACACTTTACAGGTGTCCCGTCAGCGAAAACTTGACAGAGGTAAGATTAACACATTGATTGTCAGGTGATGTACATTCACACTCGGCCCGGGGCGACACGGACCACTTACGATAGTAACCCACCACCAGCCAGGTCGCCAGATATGGCGGAGTACCTAACGTAGCAACCACACGACGTCAAACGTTACGGGTGTTCCGTCAGCAAGAGCTCCAAAAAGACAAACTTAACCACTTATTGCTATAAAAGAACTACTCGCTGTCAACATACGAGTGCCATTGAAGCATTGAAGCCAATTTAAACGTACATTTCTTAAGTACGTAGTCGGCAGTTGTAGGTAGTGTAAAATAGTTTAGGATGCACACCATTATATGGTGCTATTACAATGTAGTAATTTTTACGTAAAAGATTGCCTGCGTAATTTAAGCTCGGCATCTTCGTAGACACTTCATCTGTGGAGGATAGTCTATGTGTGGGGGAAGGGAGAGGACATAACGCAATTAACACAGCCTTTGTTTTAGTAAATACCATCGTCCCATTATGACTCCCAATAATACGACCCGATTACTCCTTACACTTATACTATTACTATTGTGCCTATTTGTATGTATGTATGTATGTATGTATAAACTCTTTATTGTACAAAGACATAGAACACAAATATGGCACAGAAATAGGCAGTACAAAGGCGAACTTATCCCTTTAAGGGATTTCTTCCAGTTAACCTTTGAGTATTTTGGACATATCTACCGCAACAATAAATATCAAATCCTAAAGAAAATAATAGAGGGCAAAGTAGAGGGCAAAAGAGGTAGAGGAAGATGGAAGCTAGCCTGGATGGACAATATTAAAAGCTGGACTCATATTAACGACGCTGCCAACCTGAGCAGATTGGCACAGGATAGGAATAAGTTCCGAGAGATGGTCGCCGACGTCCGATGAGGACATGGCACAAGAAGAAGAAGAAGAACCTTTGAGTAGATGAGAATTGATGAAGAACGGCAGACAAATATAGCACTGCGTACAATAGACTAGAGGAAAGTCAATAAATTTATAAAAGAGGGCGAAAATAAATAAAATAAGTTAAAAATTTGAAGTAACAGTATAACAAATATATATAATACCTACGTTTTATATAATAAATATACATCCATAGTCACAAACAGTTAATTCTGGTCCGGTAGCCACAGTTTCCTTAACTGCCCCTTAAGCGATGCAACGGACCGCGATTTCCTTAAGGAGGGAGACAACTCATTCCAAAGCTGAACCGCTCGTACCGCAAAAGATTTACCATACGCACTAGATTTGTGATGAGGTGTTGCCAGTGCAAGATTTGCACTCGATCGAAGGCGATGGCCACTACCATCTGCCATAAATTTGAATTTTTGTGAGAGATAGACAGGAGAAGAAGGAATAAAAAGAACATTAAAAAGAAGAGAAAGAATATGCAGATCCCTGCGACGGCGGATGGGAAGCCATTTAAGTTGAGTACGAAATAGGGAAACATGATCGTATTTCCTTAGACCGAATACAAATCTTATGCACATATTCTGCAGACGTTCAAGCTTGTCAAGCTGTTCCTGTCTCAGATCGAGAAACACAATATCGGCGTAATCGAGAAGCGGAAGTAGAAGAGACTGAGCCAACATGATTTTCGTCGGAAGCGGGAGGAAATTCTGCAGGCGCCTCAGGGAATGGAGAGAAGCAAAAATCTTTCGGCTGATTTCAGAGACATGAGGAGCGTCTGGTCCTATTTATACACAGGGTCTGTAGTCACATTAACGTAGATGTCATACTCGTATATTGTTAGTAGGTGGTAGTAGTACCAAAATTTTATTCCTTGTCTGCACCTCCCAGGGTGGCTACCGCGAAAATTGAAATTCGAAAATCGGCTATGTATTATTAGCGTTAGGTAGGTAGTTAGCGTAGGTATTAGGCGTAGAAATGAAACTCATACAATTTGATTTTGCCTGGCTACATACATAAATTATACATATTCATGAAACAGCTATTGTTTTAGGTAAACTAGCACACCCTTCTCGATTTCGGTTTATCAGACAAGGCTGTTTTTCAAGCCAACACCGAGAGCTAGATAAATGTTAATTTATTTGCAATTAACTTGAACATGGAACGTGTCTAGGAGCCAGCATTCCTGAACGTACAAAGGCAGACAGCGTTACATTTAGGTGGAAATGTTACTCAAAAGAAGATACATTCCCAGCTAGTACTAATTCAAGTCAAAAGTGGCTCCATTTAGTTAAAGTGCGCTTAGATTCAGAACCGGTGGAAGGTTTCTCTTGTTGGGGATTTATTAAGGGACCAATTCAAGTTGAGGCAAATGAAAATTTATAACTCATTTATAACTTTTCTAAAACTAACTACAATTATAATAACTAAACAAAATGCATGAAATTAACCACCGAGCGAGACAGTAAATTTTCCACTTTTTCTTTATTTCGAAGCATTGAAGCTGCTCAGCTACGCTGAGGTGAGCATTCGCTTGTACTTACCTATATAATAGGAGCCCTGCATGGAGCTCAGAATTTATTATTCTGAATAATCATGTTAATTTTATTTTAAAGTCGAGCGCGCCGGATGGATATAGCGGGCACACCCGCGTTGTGGGAGCATAATTTTGGTAAACGTACATTTGTTTTTATCACAGACAAGTTAAATAAAGACTGGTGTCTAAAAAAGGAAGTAAATGATGAGATTATGGAAGGCAAAAAAATTCGAACAAGAAGAAAAAAACATGCTGCGTGGGTGGGTTAATGTAATAAGAGCAAATGCCCATAATAATTGCAAACATAAACTTAATTGTTATTATAAAGCAACTAAAAATAATAGTGAGTGAAACCGTACTGATCTAAACATTTTGAAATATGCCTCACGATAGCATAGTTTAATTTCGATTGTAAACAGTATTAGTTCCTGTTATACTTAATGCCTGCATTATTATTATTGTAAAGTATGTCACGTAGATGCAGTCTTCTTACTTCATTCAATGCATGTGGTGTTTACCTTTAAGTAATTGTTACGCTAAGCGATAATAGTTTAAACGTTTGTAGTTATACTTAACAAAGTGAGCAAATAAATTTCTGATTCTGATTCTGGTTCTGAACAATTGTTGGTGAACCAATAAATATAAAAAAAAACTAAAAAAAACTGTGATGCCTATACGGTACGGTTAATACCGTAAGTATTAAACAACCAAATTAGCTTGAACCCTAAATGACTAAACAATTAAAGACCGTGACTGATGCAATACATTGCCGCACGAAAATAAATAAAAACATATTTGCACATTGTTAGTTAAAAATTTCTTTTAAAATGTTTTCATAGCACTAAAACGTACGCCTCGTATCAATTTGCTTTTGTATTAAAAATACATGCATTGTACTGACGCTCTTTGTTATTAAATTATCTTTTGTTTAACATTCTGATTCTGACAGACCATTATTATATTACGAGTCTAGATCTACAAAACAACAGTAGGTACCTAAATTAATCTGCAGCTTCAGTTCGCTTTGTTTTCTGCACTAATTACATTAATTTCGACGTAATTTCGTTTGTTGCGCACACGAGATAATTACATAAGTAAGAAAAGGCTTTTATGTTTGACTGGGAATTGGATGAGAAGAAGTAAATAATGGGTCGGGCTGGAGGTGAAGTAATGACCTAAACTAACAGTGTGGCTGGGCAGCCGTCGCCGTCGGTCGCTCGAGACAACGATTGTCTATTTACCAGTGTGGCCTAACCGCACTCTGTAGGTATGGTAAGTTAAGATTACGATATCTGTGAGTTTAAATGAAGACTTTGACGTAATATGGAGAGAGGTTTTAAGTACCTATGTTTAAAAATTTAGGTTGTGAATCACCTTTATCCTACCCACCTTTGTAAATTATTATACTAAAGAGAAGTGACCAAGCCCACCGATGGCCGCGAGACCGCACGTAATCGAACCGGCGTCTTTACCACTTCTAAGTTTACGCGCAATGAAAGGTCCGTTGCAGCTCATTTTCCCCTCCCCCTTCCCCCTCCCTGTTCTCGGGCGATATGCATGAAATGTCGCCGCGAAGCATAAACGGGTGGGTTTCACAAACCAGATCCCGTATGTCTTCGCTCCAGTGAACGAGTGGGACATAGCTATAAACGTACATAGCGCTGTCTCGCTCCTCCACCGGAGCGGCGTGCGGTTTCACAAACCCTACGATTTAGCATGTATGCTTGGCAATGTGTCATGGCAATAAAAACGTCCCAATAAATTCCCGGCATAGTTAAGGCGTATTCGGCTCTTAATGACGGTACCATTGAGCCCATAAAAGCATGCGAGTAGATGTTCAAATTATAATATTATTCGCTGATTCTGCATTATTATGTTAAAACAATGAGTTAAAAATGCTTTCATATATCATATTCCTGTAATAATCATAACAATGAAGTAGTTTAGGATGAATACCGCATTTGGTTGCTTACGAGTACCTATGTATAACGTTTTTTTATACAGTAGGCAGATAGAGAATGTTTTATAGCAACCGCTAACAAGGTGGGCTTTTCTTTTCTCAATCAACAACTGTTTGGTACAAGTATGTGGTTTTACTTTTACAAAAGGATTAGTAATAGTAGAAGAGATGTAAAGGCTACAAAAATATATGCTTCGAATTTGATAGTTGTAACAGATGTGATGTCGCTGTGAATGGAAAATTCTTCTGCGAGCCCTGTCATGTGTCCCTAATGAGGCATGACAGGAATACATTAGCGTCATCTATAAGCTCCCTCCACACTAGTGCGCGAATCGCGGCGCGAAGCTGCGAACGCGAATGTGGAGTCTAGTTCGCTAATCAGCGAAATCGACTCCACACTCGCGTTCGCGGCTTCGCATCGCGTAGTCTGGAGCGGGCTCTAGATGTAGCTATTAGGCCCCGTAAGGTCCGTGTATTGTGCGGTAAATTTGATTGTAAAAAGTTGACTTTAGACAATTTCAGTTAGGTAGTTACCTATCCCAAAACAGATGGCTGTATGTTTATAGTGCTATCAATATTTAGTTGTCAAACTCATGGGTACAATTTTTTTCTTCAACTTTACACCTCCAATCAATAACACTTTTCTTTGCTTCTACTAACATTTTTAATAACTGTTTAAAATTTTAGGTATCTATGTCAAACGGTCTCTGAGAAAAACGCATTTAACTGATTAGCAAGACCGAAGTGATCCCATAAGTGTACCGATTGTCAAAACAAGTTTTGCACGGAACACTAAAAATGACCTTTTCACGGCTGCCTTCGCCTTAAAGTTTGTTGGTTCGTGAGTTTGTCTCATTTGAATAGTTGCGGGCATCAGTATGCGACTTGTTGAGTCGACGTGCGACGCGGCGCACCGCCGCACGCTGCGGCCAACTTCACCTAACTTTACAATATTAAACTACTTTACAATTTTATGCACCGAGCACATCTCTTATTTGGTTGGTTGTCACTTTGGTAACTGAGTTACTGATTCGTGCGTTTACTATTGAAGTTATCAACATAGGTATATAAGAAACATAATATTTTTGCCCCACACCGCAATGCAAAGGCGGGTAAAGTTTTTTTTTTGAAAAAAAAACAGATGAGTAGCCTTAAGCTTTGTTTTGTCGTTTATAGTTTTTTTTATTGTTGATCGACAAATGCCAAACGGAAAGTAAAAATGAACAGTCACATCTCCATACATTGTATAAGTTTCTATGCATTTTCTACAAACGATTATAAGCATATAACTCATCTACTGAACTGGTAGTCAGCAAGAATAGGTAAAAGAGTTAAAGAAACTGAGTTACGATGGTACAAAAAAATAACGGCGACGCAACATACAAGTAAAGTTCACGTCGTAAGATTAATTAGTCGCTCTAATTTTGTCGCTTCATTTCAGGACGATATATCAAGTGGAGGTTTTCATATCGTAAGAGGTTCGTGAGTAATGACCGCGTGGGCATTACGACGGAGACTGCTGTGATGTATTCCCGTTTTACAATCTACACTCAAGACGAATAGTTTTCGTTATAGCCCTCGAAAATGTTAACGAAAGCAACGAAACGGACAATTACTCTTATAGAGTTTTGAATAATTCACGGTTAGTTTCACTACACTTATATTGACCGGGATATAGACCGTGATTACCTTTTGTATTATTTGTGAGCTCCCGATATGATATTTCGACGCAGTTACATGCATCATGTTCACGGGTGACCCCGAGTGACGGGTGACATGATGCATATAACTGCGTCGAAATATCATATCGAGAGCTCACAAATAATACAAAAGGTAATCACGGTCTATATCCCGGTCAATATAAGTCTAATTACTCTTTTATGATATAGGAGGCAGAAGAGAAGGCGAATCGCCTGATGGTAAGCAATTACCGTCGCCATTAGGTTGCAAGTGCATTGTCGGCCTTTAAAATGAAAGTAGATACGCTCTTTTCTTGAAGGTCGTATCGATTTAGCTGTGCGAGGCAGGAAAGTTCACTTGCTAAATTAGTTTGCTTTACTACCTACTGAAAATCGGAGGCGTCCGGCAGCTGCTCAGAATGTCAAAATACAGTTTTTGTTGTAGCCCTAAGTCCATTATGGGAACAATAGTCACTTGTCACATGTTATATTATGATGACTGCGTTGTCATTGCGCCTCGGACTCGATCTCTAATTACGCGTCATCGTTCTCATTCGGGAAACTTGTTTAGCATTACAGAACAAAGTGCTGGGTAGTTTGTGTATTGTATTCCCTTGTGCGGCGTAAAGGACATTTGCTATAGTTTGCCGGTTACTGTACCGATCATGAGACCATGGTAACCTGGATTGTGCAGAGCTGGCGTCGCCGGAGCTCGCGGACCAACAAGAACAAGCCACGGGCGATAAATTACTTCGCTCGTGCACTTACAGCTGTGAGGGACACGATAAACTTATCAAGTTTTTGTAATAGAGATATCACTTTTAATGACCTATATCCACCATGTACCAAGCACCCGGTGATTAAGGTAGGGCATTTTATAAACTTCACCCCCTTGCTCAGAAAACTGTACATCTTTACCCGTAGGACGTCACATATCTTTACTATTTCATATCTAGTGAATCTCTAATTCATTTCCCGAATCGCGCCGTAAGTCAGATTAGAACCAAACAACTAAATTCTCAAATATAAAAATGTAGTTTTTAAGCATGCAATTTTTGCGAGCCGTTAGCCTTACTTAAGATCATCATCAACATCATAACTTAAGAGCTGTCGGTGGAGTAATTGCCAATCCTTTCTTTCCTGAGCCATGTCTTGACTGAATCACACATAAGTAATCCCAAAAGAGTTAAGGCCGTTCCGTCGGTTTTAGACCTGTACCAATAACTTCTGAGGTTATAAGAATATTAATGTTGCTTATTTTTTATATATAGTTTCCAGACCATATACTAAACCTAAAAATAATATTTTGTGTCATCCTAGGTATTTGCTTAGGTAGAAATTTAGGTATTTCTTTTTTCAATCAGCATTCTGTAAAAAAAATATTAGAGACGAAATTCTTTGTTTCCCTGTAAAGGCAAAGTGGCTTCCGACGTACACACGCATTTTGTGTCATTTTCATCCACGGGTATAATGGCATTTAATAAATACCTAATATTGATCCTAAAACGCCTAAAAAAATATTAGAGTCGGTAAGTGAAGTGTTGTACTTTACAGAACATTGTTATATGTTATTCAAACAAATCTGTGTCAAATTCATCCACCGCTTTTATTTAAAAAAAAAATTTTTCTAATTAACACCCTGTATCTGCCACAAAAAAAATTCATATTATTAAGTTTACGTCTACAATATTATAATACCACATTGAGACATCATTCATAATTTGGGTCATTTTGATCCACGGTTTTTTTTACTATCTGGCAAAATAAAACTCAATTGAGCAAGACGGGCGTGCGCGGGGAAGGGTACCTACGCGGGTGGGGTGCTTATTATACTTGCCGCAATATCAGCTGGCGACTGAGATCTTAATACTATCTCCTTTACCCTTGTTAAGACCAACCAAGAGTGAAAGAGATGGCATTATGAGCTGTCTTGCCACTTAGTTTTGCGATACAGTGTATTTATTTCATTCGGAGGCATAATTACATTGTCTTATCAATCTTACCGTAGTAGGTATTGTTAGCGGAGTTCGGAACGCGCCCCTAACTGACAGGACGGTTGTCATGAGCGCGAGCTGTCAAGATGGCTTGGCGCCGGATCCTCGGAAGCGTCGGTCAAGCATTGTGTGTATCGAGTTAAAATAAATCGTTTACTCAAGACCTAGTGCGTTTTGCTGTTAATAATTCAGAAGTGAGATATGAAACATGCATGCTCACAAAGTATTTCCATCAAATAAATTGATTCGCGTACGAAATCGTAATATTGGAAGTAGTGAAGTAGCATCAAAGTACGCACTAAATGGACGCGTACGTATTTTGGTAAAATGCACTAAGTTTTGGGTCGCAAAGTGTTTGAAATATGTATTGTACAAATGCCTATTTAACAAAGAAGTAAAATGTTAGAAATCATACGATTTCGAAAAAGTACGTAAGTAATATTACCGCCTGCCGGTAAGTTATGCGCTCGAGGCGAGTCAACAACTCGATCACGATTGCCAGTGGTAAATGAAACATTATTAGTATTTAAAAACTATTTGGAAATGGTTTCTCCCAATCCTGAATGCAGGTATGTCGAATTGCTAAACCGACTGAACGTTTTGTGTGAGTAAAAGTGCGTAATACCACTTATAACCTAACACGTAAAATGATATTGGAATTTGATCTTTAATGTATGGACATTATGTCCTATAAACAAATACATAACATGAATGTGCATTATATATATCATTTGGTATGGTATTGACTGCTTTGGTGTGTTATTTGTATGGAACTTATACTTTATTATTGGATAACTGTATCCACAACATGCATTGTTATTGTAATACCACACTAGGCTTAGTGTGGCTGTGGTGTGCTTGTGTTTAATTTCCAGAGCAGAAATGATCACTTCAACTCCGAGAATTGCATTTGATGTGCAACTAATCTGAAGCTACCGTCGGGCAAGACAAATTTATAGATTGTATATTGTATGGTCTAACATGGCCCATATGAAACAAAGTTACAATACAACAAAGTGGTTTGCTTATGATAGCTAAGCAGGTAATAAATACTGTGAGATACTTAAATTGAAAGGTGTAAGTATATTTGAATATGTTGTAGTGGATGGTTACCTGAACCTTCAGTGTGGTATTCCAAAGTCTAGTTTGTGCCATTGAGAAAGTATATAAGCAATCAAAATAGGACATGATATGCTTGGACCCATGGGACATGACACATGACTTTTATTTCAAGTCATGAAACCAGTCTTGGCATCTTTAATCTTAAAATTCTTAAATATAGTGTACAATAAATGTACTTGGTGTCTTAAAAAAATGCTGAATTCAATATTAATCATGATTGAGACAAGCAATCATTTGTATTGAGTGAATTTTTAGTTACCATTTAGGTAATATAAGGTGTAATATTGCTAATGTTCACCGGGGTCATATAAGATCATTCAACTTAATGCCTATCAATGGGAAAAAGTATTGGAATAATATTTAAATTAATTTCAAATGATATTTAGTACATTCTCTTTATGGTAAGAAATGAGTTAAAGCAGAGTTTGGTAGCCCTGTAGCACAGTGATTTTGCTGGTGTGGTGTACCAACTGGTGTCTTTACCCTAGATTGAATGGTTAACTGTAATATTGTCATGATCTCATCTGAGTTTCAATTGATCTCTTGATCGGTATTTCTTAGTGACTAAATTAGTCATTTTATTAAATTGTCATTTATTTAAATGACTAGTATGACGGGATTAGTGTACCCACCTGATGGTAAAGTGTGTTAAGTGGTCTTAAATATACTTACTCTTTATATGGTTTTTGAGTTGTGTGTCTGTGTGTGTTTACATTATGTTCACAGATACTTATTATGATGTAACATTGGCTTGTGCAACTAATACAAATATGATGGTAATAGCTGGTTGGTTCACAAAGAAAAAGTAAAGACAGATTAGGTTTCAAATGAAATTTACAAGCTAAAAAGAATAATGAGATACCTCATAAGATTTTATTCATGTACAATAATTGCAACGGGGTATGTAAAATTGTGGAGATGAACTGAACATTATGTTCACAGATAGTAAATGTGATGGAATATTGACCTGCACAACTAATACAAGTGTGATGCTAATATATCCTATAGTTGGTTGGTTTACACGAGAGGAAGTAAAAGGACAAAATTGACCACTACCGAGTCGGGTGTTAACACATCTCAAATGACTTACTAGCAGCGAGAAATGATGATATGCATAAAGGTTTTATTATAGTATTGGCTTATGCAACACAAGCATGGTGTTGGCTGGTGGGTTATTGTTTAAAGTTCACACAAGATAAACTAAGGGCAAAGTTGAACACTACTTGTTAGAAGTTTGTAACATGTCAAATATGTTTGACTAATAGATAATAATGGTGAGATGTATACCTAAGGGTTTTAAGTCCTGAGCAATTGAATCAGGTGAGTGTTCGTTAGTCTGATTTTGACAAACAATTTACAAATCATCATATAGAGATGTCTATTACTCTCACTGAAGTACAACCTTTACCTGAATTATGAGTAAGGGAGGTTAATGTTAATAATGTTTGGGAGTAATGAATGATGGTAATAAAACTGCAATGTTTTACATTATGGGTAGTATACACCACCAACATGAAAAAAAAAAAATCTGCGATTCGTAAATTTCTTTAGAAAATATAAAAATAAGAGTGTGTTTACTAAGTGTTCTAGCCCTGAGATTATGTGGCTAGAGTAACTGAGTTTAGGATTGACATGTTAGTCCAGTAAAATAATTAAATTGAAGTATGAATAAATGTTTTTGTACTTTGGGAGTTTCTTAAAATATGTTTATTTGGAAAGATGAGTAATAATTATATAATGGAACATGATTGAGTGGTATGCAACAACATAAAGCTGCATAAAGCCATCGGTGTTACGTGGTTGCATGAACCAATTTACTGCCCTTAATATGTTTTCAGAGGGACATATGCAAGAGTGTCATGTGTTCGGCGTATTGCTGCTAGCGAGAAATGCTGACACGGCTGATGCGGCATAATGTGAAATGAGGCTACTCGGTGGCCTGAGCTCGAAGACATGATTGCGGTTGGCAATGAGATGAGTTGAACAGTAAGCCGTCAGCTTCAGACTCGCAAGAGGGTAAGCCTGTTTTCACACGCCTCTGGGCGGTGATACCTGTTGTCACGACGCTCCTTGCGGTGACGTATGTTTTCACACGCCGTTGGGCGGTGATGCCTGTGGTCACGACGCTCCATGCGGTGACGTATGTTTTCACACGCCGTTGGGCGGTGACGCCTGTTGTCACGACGCTCCTTGCGGTGACGTATGTTTTCACATGTCTCTGTGCGATGATGCTTGTTTTCACGACGCCTGTGTGCGGTGATGCCTGTAGTCACGACGCTTCTTGCGGTGACGCCTGATTCAATAACGCCTATGTGCGATGATACTTGTTTTCACGACGCCTGTGTGCGGTGATGCCTGTAGTCACGACGCTTCTTGCGGTGACGCCTGGTTCAATGACGCCCATGTGCGATGATGCTTGTTTTCACGACGCTTATGTGCGGTGATGCCTGTAGTCACGACGCTTCTTGCGGTGACGCCTGGTCCAATGACGCCTATGTGCGGTAATGTCTCTTTTCACGACGCTACATGCGGTGATGCCTGTTTTCACGACGCTTTATGCGGTGATGCCTGTTTTCACGACGCTACATGCGGTGATGCCTGTTTTCACGACGCTTTATGCGGTGATGTCTGTTTTCACGACGCCTATGCGCGGTGATGTCTGTAGTCATGACGCCTACGTGCAATAATGCCGGTAATGTCTGTTTTCACGACGCTTGTGTGCGGTGATGCCTGTAGTCACGACGCTTCTTGCGGTGACGCCTGGTCCAATGACGCCTATGTGCGGTAATGTCTCTTTTTACGACGCTACATGCGGTGATGCCTGTTTTCACGACGCTTTATGCGGTGATGCCTGTTTTCACGACGCTTTATGCGGTGATGCCTGTTCTCACGACGCTACTGCGCTTTCGGGCGGAAATGTTCAGTGTCTACTCTGCGTGCAAGACTTCAGAGACGTGGACAACGGTGCTTTCCGCACTGGTTGACGAAGTGACCAGGGAATGCTGCCATGGTGCGGTGATGATGTCTGCGAACTCCCTCACGCCTATGGCTAGGCTTGAGATGAACATCGAGGAATGGTAACAAAGTTGATGCTGGTAAGGCAAAATATAATATAAAGTACAAGCAAGGTTAGATGACCCATAATCATGTTTGAGTAATAATTAGCAAGGCTTAACTTAATTTGAGTTTTGATGAATACAACATTGATATTATTAGAAATCAGATCACTGTGGTCTTTTTATGATATATGAAATGTTTAAATGTTATGCAGCCTGTTTAGAAGGTGCAAATGTCGAAATTGTAATACCTAATGTTTTACCTTGTAGGTTGGACTACGAAAGACACAGTTTGTTTTGAAGGCATAGTGTTCCTTGTTGTACAACGGAACGTTTAGAGCATTAATATGTATTACAGAGTTGGAGAGGCTGTGATGCCAGGTTTTTTTATCATGTGCTGTATTGGAGGCGGCCATGGATGTGGAGCTGTGCGCTTGTTGTTCGGCCGAGGCCCAGCGAGCCGAGCGAGCAACGTCTCTTGTGCTGGTACTGCGTGGAGCACGCATCATCTACAACACTGACGTCAGATGTGAGCCCGTTCCTTTTTCTCGTTAATAAAGCAGTGTGGTGCATACCTATTCTGTTTTGCGATCAGTTGATCACGCAAGTCGTGCATCATTTTAAAAGGATCTAAATTTAATAATGATATGATAAATTTGATTTAGTACCTGAACCTAATACCTGACATTTATTATTCAAAGTCTTGAAGTTGACTAAGGGAAGTTTCTAAAAGTATGTAAACTGTAAAAGTAAATTATGGAAGTCTGTTTTTATCGTGATAAAAGAGATAATATTATAGGTTATTACTTATTAGAGACTTTAATAGTTGATGTAGAAAGTTAGTGGAAAGGCGTTTGAAACAAAAACGGTTTGTACGGGCTACGCATTCAGATTGTTTTGATTGGTTCACAGAGCTAGTGAGCTAACTACCGCTGCTGAGCTGAGCTGTGAAGTGTGGTGGTGAAGTTCAGCGCGGCACGGGTGGAAGACACCTTCGAGGGCGAAGGTTATTTGGTCAGATGGCCGACTGTTAGCGGAGTTCGGAACGCGCCCCTAACTGACAGGACGGTTGTCATGAGCGCGAGCTGTCAAGATGGCTTGGCGCCGGATCCTCGGAAGCGTCGGTCAAGCATTGTGTGTATCGAGTTAAAATAAATCGTTTACTCAAGACCTAGTGCGTTTTGCTGTTAATAGTATATAGGTATAAATATAATTAAAAATAAACTGTAGGCTGCACTCCTCATACTGACCAACATTTGTGACGTTCCTAATCAAAAGGTACCACTTTCTCTGACAGGTTATTTGTATAAAGATATAATCAAATTTCGTCTTTATGGTAAACGACAAAGTGGTACCTACCTTTTGATTGAGAATGTCACATCAGCGACTTAAAAATTACTTTTGTTTCGATTTTTAGTAGACTTTTTAAGTTTATTTTAAGACGCAATTTATTGTGATTTTTGTTATGTTTAAGCGTGGCAAGCAACATTAATTACAATGATGATGATGTTCATTAAATACAATATTTGTTCATACTATACTGAACTGTCACCCTATACATGAGAATGAACAGCGCCCTCTTGACAATGATCGTATATTACTGGTCAGGCTTTAATATGTGTCATAATTTAGTAAAGTCCCCTTTGTGGATTCTAAGTTTCCGAGTTACAGCAGTTTAGTGACAGCGTTTTTTTTTTAAATTAAGGGATGAATAAAGAGAAAAGAAAATTTGATTATTTTTGCGCTACGACGCACGGTTTAGGAGATACAGCCCTATAAAGTTTTTTTTTTTTTTCTTTTTTACATTGTGTTTTTTGTATATTACTTTGGGGTTTCATAAAGGGGAACGAAAATTTAATTATTTTTGCGCTACGACGCATGGTTTAGGAGATCAAGCCCTATAAAAAAAAAACTCTTTTTTTTTGCGTTATTTTTTGTATAAATTAATGGTTACATAAAGAGGACCGAAAAGTTGATTATTTTTGCGCTACGACGCACGGTTTAGGAGATACAGCCCTATATAGATATTTTTCTTTTTCTTTTTTACGTTTTTAAATCTTAATTAAGGGCTTCTTAAGGGGAACGAAAATTTGATTATTTTTCGCTACCATGCACGGTTTAGGAGATACATCCCTAAAGTTTTTTTGTTGTTTTTTTTTCTTTTTTTTGTCATTGCGTTTTTTGTTATTACTTTGGGGTTTCATAAAAGGGAACGAAAATTTTATTATTTTTGCGCTACGACGCACGGTTTAGGAGATACAGCCCTAAAATGTTTTTTTTCTCTTTTTCTTTTTTGCGTTTTTAAATCTTAATTAGGGGCTTCTTAAAGGGGAACGGATATTGATTCTTTTTGCGCTACGATGCACGGTTTAAGAGATACAGCCCTATAAAGTTTTATTGTTATTATTATTTTCTTTTTTTTTCTTGTGTTTTTGTATATTATTTTGGGGCTTCATAAAGGGGAACGAAAATTTTATTATTTTTGCGCTACGACGCATGGTTTAGGAGATACAGCCCTATAAAGATTTTTTTTTTAATTTTGCGTTTTTTTAAATATAAATTATGGGTTGCATAAAGGGGAACGAAAATTTTATTGTTTTTGCGGTACCACGCACGGTTTAGGAGATACAGCTCTATAAAGTTTTTTTTCTGTTTTTTTTTTTTTTTTTTTTAAGTATTAATTACGGGTTTCATAAAGGGGTTTTTTTTAATTATTTTTGCGCTACGACGCTTGGTTTAAGAGATACAGCCCTGTAATATTATTTTTTTAAATTTTGCGTTTTTTTTTAAATATAAATTATGGGTTGCATAAAGGGGAACGAAAATTTTATTATTTTTGCGCTACGACGCATGGTTTAGGAGATACAGCCCTATAAAGATTTTTTTTAAAATTTTACGTTTTTTTTTAAATATAAATTATGGGTTGCATAAAGGGGAACGAAAATTTTATTGTTTTTGCGGTACCACGCACGGTTTAGGATATACAGCTCTATAAAGTTTTTTTCCTGTTTTTTTTGTTTTTTTTTTTTAAGTATTAATTACGGGTTTCTTAAAGGGGTTTTTTTAATTATTTTTGCGCTACGACGCATGGTTTAAGAGATACAGCCCTATAATGTTTTTTTTTTTATATTTTGCGTTTTTTTTTAAATATAAATTATGGGTTGCATAAAGGGGAACGAAAATTTTATTATTTTTGCGCCATCACGCACGGTTTAGGAGATATTATATCTATATATATAGCTATAATAGCTCTATAAAGTTTTTTTTCCTGGTTTTTTTTAAAGTTTTAATTAAGGGTTTCTTAAAGGGGAACGAAAATTTGATCATTTTTGTGCTACGATGCACGGTTTAGGAGATGCAGCCCCATAAAGATTTTTTTTGTTGCTTTTTTTTTCATTGTGTTTTTTGTATATTATTTTGGGGTTCCGTAAAGGGGTACGAAAATTTTGTTATTTTTGCGCTACCACGCACGGTTTAGGAGATATAGCTCTATAAAGATTTTTTCCTGTTTTTTTTGTTTTTTTTTTTTAAGTATTAATTAAGAGTTTCTTAAAGGGGAACGAAAAATTGATTATTTTTGCGCTACGATGCACGATTTAGGAGATGCAGCCCTATAAAGATTTTTTTTTGTTTTTTTTTTTTTTTTATTGTGTTTTTTGTATATTAGTTTGGGGTTCCATAAAGGGGAACGAAAATTTGATTATTTTTGCGCTACGACGGTTTAGGAGATACAGCCCTATAAAGTTTTTTGTTTTTTTTTATTGCGTTTTTTTTTTAAATATAAATTAATGATTACATAAACGGGACCGAAACGTTTATTTTTGCGCTACGACGCACGGTTTAGGAGCTACAGCCCTATAAAGATTTTTCCTCTTTTTTTTCTTTTTTGCGTTTTTAAATCTTAATTAGGGGCTGCTTAAAGGGGAGCGAAAATTTGATTATTTTTGCGCTACGATGCACGATTTAGGAGATACAGCTGTTACAGCCCTATAAAGATTTAGTTTCTTTTTTTTTCATTGTATTTTTCATGTATTACTTTTGGGTTACATAAAGGGGAACGAAAATTTTATTATTTTTGCGCTACGACGCATGGTTTAGGAGATACAGTCCTATATTTTTTTTACAATGCATGTGCTCGAAAAGTGCGTTTCCTACGGAGCCATATCGTGCGTGCGGAAAGTACTGCTTTTCCGCACTAGTGCTTTTTGTTTTCAATTTTTTTTTACAGTACATATGGTGCTACTTTCTCGCACTAGTGCGGAAAAGAGCACTTACCGTGCATATGTCGAAAGTTTAAAGGGCCATATGTACTGTAAAACGTACGATACACGTGCGAATAGGTAATTCGCAACTCGTGTCGATTTAAAACACTCCTTTTAATAATTAAACTTATTTGCCATGATATGTGTTTTTATTTACTCGCACAATGCATAGTAAAACATTGTATGATACACGTGCGTAAAGATGATTTCCGCACTTGTTGCATAAATAGCAATTTTTTTTATCAAAGAATGAAAGAAAGTCACGGTATTAATAACCAAATTTTACTTTAGTGGTACCTTTTCCCTATCACTGTCACAAATGTATGTGGCGTTCACGTAAACGCGATATTTTTAAGATTTCCTGCGCAATGTTGCCAGCTCGCTCGCAAATCAAACATGTACTTACAGTTCTTTTGCATAATGGTGACATTGTACAATATCTATAAGTTTTAAATAGGTAAAAGATAATTCGACGCATTCTTTGCTTGCTTGTTGCTTGTTGTTGTGTTGTTTGCGTAACTTCTTTGAATAAGTTGCGTTAATTTGGCGCACAGGCGAAGTAAACATGCGTTGCGTACGGCAAGGTCACGCCGCGGCCCCACCCTGCACGGCCTCCGTTGCCCATTCAGACCGCCCGCTAGCTTCGTTTGAACGCAAATAATATTTTTGTAATATTTGTTTATGCAGTGGATGCAAGTGACACAAATTCATACATCTTATTTATCCCGCATTTCAAATTAATAAGATGTAAACTCTAATATCTTTAATATTCTTTTGTAACGGTGACAGCCTGTTACAACAAAATCATCAAATATCTTATGAAGCTATGCCTTAATAAGACACAAAATCATTTAATGGACCTATTTAAACGATTAAATTCGACCTAAGTAATTTTTTTTAACTCTAATTTTTTTTTGTGTCATTTAGAATATTATGACATAGTATCAGATTGCAGTGGACGTAATTGACACAAATTATGTTTTCACACTAAAAACACTATCCTAAATGCAACACAGTTACATGTTTTCTCTCGAATATTTTTTTCTCCAAAATAATTCAAAATAAAAAATAATTACCACAAAATAACAAATTACTAGAAAAGCAAATTATATATATGACACAAAACAAAATGTAAGATTTACATCTTAACAAAGTATTCATAAGCGAAAACAGAATTGACTTTAATATTTTTATAACCTAGGGGTCAAAATATAGCCAGCGGTACAGGTCTATTTGCCGCTGTCTCTGTCACATTTCGCAAGAAAGAACGGGAAAGATCATGCGCGCCAAGTGTCAATTTTGATCGAATTTTGTCGATTTTTATTTATTTTAAAAACGTTACCCTACAATATCGAAATTCGAAAGCTATGAAATGATTATTTAAGTTAAGATTGTTTTTCTTCTTTTTTTATTTATAGTATCACATAAATAACCGAGTAAAGTTGGATTAAAAGTCCGAGTTAGAGGTTACTTTGGGAATTAATTGTATCGAGCGAAGTGTCATAATTCGTGTATCGGAAGCTATGATATTAAAGATAATATAGTCAAGAACTACATGACATGACTGTGATCGGAGGATGCCCGTGAAGCTTAAGGGCCTAGTATATAAGAGCATAATACGACCGGTTCTAACCTATGGGAGTGAAACATGGGCTATGACGCAGAGCCATGCCCGGTCCATCCAAGTCGCCGAAATGAAGATGCTTCGGTGGATGTGCGGAGTAACGAGGCTTGATAAGATACGCAACGAGCACGTTCGCGGTAGCCTCGGAGTACGTGATATCGCCGATAAGCTACAAGAGAGTCGACTGAGATGGTTTGGACACGTGAAAAGAAGACCTCCTGATTACATCGGGAATGTTGCTATGGATCTGAACATTGCTGGGTCCAGAGGAAGAGGAAGACCGAAGATGAGATGGGCAGATACCATAGCAAAAGACATGAGGGCCTGCGACGTTTCAGTAGACGACACGTCCGATCGTGCGAAGTGGAGAGAAAAGACAAGAAAAGCAGACCCCACAATCAGATGGGAATAATAATTGCTAAGGAGAGAGAGAGATAGTCAAGAACTACATATATTTTTTCCACGTCTACGAATATCAACGCCTCTTAGAAAAACAGGATCATATAAGGAGATTTTTCGCCTTCTGGCTCAGGGAACCGCCTTAAAGCGACGCACAAGTCTCACTAATACGGTGCGTACTTTCAATTCTTAATAAATATGTTTATAAGTAACTTGGAGGCTTAGATTTTAACAGCAGCAAGCGGCTGTGCCTCAAACATGCTGATCCCGAGCCAAATTCAATCTCGCAGTATGGCCGCTTCACGACACGTCGGATAACGGGGATACGGGATAAGTGGGATATTACCGCAGCGTCGTCATGTGGCGGCTGCGCAGCGGCAACAGAGAGATGTAGAGAAGGAATACTGATTTACTAAACCGAAGTTATTTTTATTTATTTTATTTTATTGGGACACAAACAGCTTACAATAATACAGTATATAGATATTATGACTAATACATAGAATAGAATAGAATGAGATTTTATTCGTAAGCACAAACAAACAAGACATTACATAATACAAAAGAAAACATAAAATAAGATTAAAGGGCCACGAAATGGCCTCATCTCAGCATGTTGCTGGTGACTTCCAGCGCTGATCTTCCGATGAGACCATCAGGTGAGAAGAATCACGGAAGGTAACAGACAAGAAGAAAAGATGAGCCAAAACAGTTTCCACTAATGGAATGAAACATAATTGCTCAAAGGGAACTTTTAAGCGTGAAAATACATTATCACTTAAACTTATAATTTCAATAATTCTAGGAAACAGAGAGAAAGAAAAAAGAAAATAAGAGTACATCAACACAACACCATGCGTCTGCAACAAAATTTGAAAAGTAATAAAATAATTGAATTGAAAATATTTATTTCAGGCACAGAACAGAACCCAAATAGTGTTAGTACAAAACAATAAAATTAGGAAAAATAGCTATCAGCTAATCTGGTGGCTGATATCCATTTTTCGTGGTGTACGGTTAAATCGTACTATTCGTGCTAAAATAACTGACGAACTCAAAAAGTGACCTACCTCGAAAGTGACGTCCTCAGAACGTGATCTAACTTGAAAGTGATCTCCTAAGAAAGTCACCTTTTTTTTGAAGGAGTGGGAATGCATTTACGCACGGTATGTGGGACTCGCCGCTCCTTTACCCTCTCCTGGCGAGACGGAAGGGGGGGGGGGGGTGTCAAAGGCGTTTCTCCCTCTTTGCCGTTTGTGAGAGCGCCACCACGTAAGAAAGTGACCTACTCCGCCTAAAGGAGTCGCATCATCTCACTCGCGTTTGTTGCCACTAATGACTGTGACTCGTGTCAAGGTGGTATCATTTATTTGTGTGATAAGCACATTTATTTGTTCCCGAGTTAATAGTGTTTTCTATGTATTTAATTATTTATATGTTAGTTATATTTGTATCATATATCGTTGTTTGAGTACACACAACACAAGCGTTTTTGAGATTACTGTCCTTAATGTCCTATAATATTATTTATTTATTATGTATCTGTTTATCATAACAAGATCAAAACTATAACAAATTGGTAAATCGGAATCTGCCTCGGTGTCTAGGGATTATTTCTCGGCACCGACAGCGCACCGAGTTTGCAAGATTTACGTGTCGCAGACTATTTAACTTCAACCACTTCGGCGTCCGACAATTTGTGCGATTGGGTCGGAGTAAATTGTTTCACTCTTAAACTAAAGGGCCGTCACTTTGTTATATCTTGCTGCTGCAAATTTTAACTTTAACCACTGAGTTTTTTTATGAATAGGAGGCAAACGAGCGATTGCCGTCGCCCATGGACACCCGCAACACCAGAGGGGTTGTAAGTGCGCTGCCAGCCTTTAAGATGGAAGTAGGCTCTTTGTAGGAATAACCTTCATACTCATACTCATTTATTTATAATAATATTTCATATTACACGTCATAATTGGATTTATATAATAAATATATTCAATTCAAAATATTTATCAGGACGGTTTTTAATCACTATTATTTTTAGTCGCTGTTGGCTACATGTTTCGGATTCTTTGGGAATCCTTCCTCAGGCACGAGTTTCCGCGGCGGTTGTACGTCGTGCACTGCGTGCGTGTTTTGAAATATGTCTCACGATAGTTTAAGTGCGAATCATTCATTTGATCATTCAAATGATCATTAAAGTAAATTTAAATTTAAATTGAAAATCTTTATTTCAGGTCTGTCGGCCCATATTTTGTTAGTTTACAGTTCTTAAAAATATATTAGTAAACACACATAAATTGTAAAATAAATTAATTAAAATTAAAATTATAAATAAATTAGCTTCAATTCAATAATAAAATAAAACAATATATTATAAAAATAATCAACACATTTCAAATATCCAATAATTATTATAAATACAAAATATAAAATTAAATAAGATTTAATCATTATTATTATATTCTGACATGTCATAAAAATCGTTTGTAGTCAACCATTTTTTTTTACTGATTATAGAATGTCAGGTCATTTTCAATATTTTTGATGTTATCAGGTAGTTCATTGTAGATACCTGCATTAGATATCGTTTTGGTGGATTTCGCAAGTCGGCAACATGTCGAGTCCAACTTATTTTTGTGTTTTTGTGTGATACGTGAACTTTTAAATGTCTTTCTAGGAAATAGGTGTATGTTAATTATGTAAAATAGGTATTGTGATGTGAGTGTCATTATGTTGCTATTAATGAAGAGTTGTCTAGCGGGGGTTCCGTGTGGGCTATTATTATTATTATTGTATTAGCTTCCGTAATTTAAACATATTAATATGTGGATGCGAACGCAGATTCTAACTGGTGGTTTTGAAACTTACAAAACAAAATGTCGTAGACAGAAACGTGCAAGGCGGAAGGTATTTTTATTTTTGTAACCATTTCATGAGTGTCACGTAATCCCTGCGCTTCAGTTTTCCTTGTTTGCCCCAAAAATGTTAGCCGTAAGGCCGTAACCACCGTAACCGCGACTGCGCAGCGCGGCCACAATGATGGAGTTACTTTACCGGAGGCCTATTCGAACATTCCGAACTTCAAGTCTTAAAATTTGTTTTTTTTTTATGAAATATCTTGTATATTTTATAATGTTGAAATCATAGTTTTACGGGGTGTGTAGGGTTGGTCCTCTCAAGTCCCGTGAATCACCGTGTACTTATGTGGATATTGGTAACAAATGTTTATAACCGAGTACCCTGCCTTCAAAATATCGATCGTCTCGCTCCTTACTATATAGAATTGTAAACTAAGCCTACTATAACAGCTCTGCCTTACGTGGAAAAGCTCGCGAGGTAAGCCCAACGCGGCACGCGAACTTTCAAAATCTGATCTTGATATAATATAGGTATGCATACATACTCCTAATATCAATTGTTTTATTACTTACCACATTACATGGCGACCCCGCCAATGTAGCATTCGCAAAAAAGAAAAAGTATATCTGAATACTTTTCAATAAATAAATGTCAAAACATAAGCTCACTCGCAATATTACCACCCTCAGGTTTTTTCTCCTCACTGTCACTCGAGCCACTCGGCATAGGGCCAGTTGCACCAACCATACTTAACAGACTGATTAACATCACTCAACCGAGTACTATGAAAACTTTTACACACACACACGGACGTACACTTTAACGGTGACTGACGGCTTGGTGTAACCGACCCTTCTTCTCGCTAGGCTTACTATTAGGCACGACTCGTTTCTCAACCTCCGTCGCTGACACGTCGGTATATCTTACTAAATATCTTAATAAATCATAAATTCGTGGACCTGCGTTGGTCCGCCAATACGTGCTCCTATTGCAGCTCCTCGTTATGGATCGAATTTAATCTTACGAAACATGATTTTAATATATTTAATAAAGGTATGTACCTTAATATAACTTATTCATGTTCTGATCGAATCAGAAACACGGAACTGCGCTCCAGAACTAGAGTTGCAGATGTAGGCGTCAAGACCGCTAAGCTTAAGTGGGATTGGGCGGGACATGTCTGTCGCATGCACCCGGATAGGTGGGCCAAAATGGTTACTGAGTGGGACCCACGGAGCACCATAGACGGTGCAGGCCGGGGTTCAAACAGACCAAAAAGGAGATGGCGGGACGACTTGGACGCATACTACCCCAAATGGTGGGAAAATGCCGATGACAGGGTCGAGTGGAGAAAACGAGGGGAGGCCTTTGCCCAGCAGTGGGACACCAAAGTAGGCTAATAAAAATAAAAAAATGTTCTGTGGTGACGTGACACGTCATACTTGTACATACCTATATTAGCCCGAACTAAGATGAAGATGATTAAATTTAAAACTTTAATTTTTTCTCTAAAAAACATATATTTGACTTGACAAGTGTGTATGAATACCGCCAAGTATTGTTGTTGAATCATTTAATTTGCATTAGACGCGGCCCTCGTATAAAAACAAATCATAAGCACATTACAGTTACATTTAATAAATAAAATCAGAGTTGTGCTATTTGGTGTTGGGACTTAACGAACAAGACACCCAAGAAAGAAATAAATGGCGTCGCATGATTGGCAAAGCCGACCCCGCGTAACGGGAAAAAGGTGAGGCAGAAGAGAGTTGTGCTATTTGAAACAAAATTCGAAGAGAAAATTGATGAGGTAAAACAAAAGACGGGCGAATGGCTTGGTTTTTTTTACAACCGGCCAGTGCGCGCGGTGGCAGAGCTGCACTATGCAGATTTTCCATGTTACAAATATCAAATTGGAAACAGATTGTACATTCCGAATGCCGCTGCCGCTGTGTTACGCGCGAGTGTTCCATTACCGCGGGAGATTATGTTGACATTACATACTCACCTGGAGAAAACGTACTTACACACACACATACAGGTGCACCTGGTGATAACACACACACGCTTATACGGAGCACTTTAAGTGGTATTTTCAAAGCAGCCTTTTCAAGTAAGAACATTCTCAGTTAGGTAAGGTACAGTGTGCTAGAAATGTACTGTCCTCGTAAACGCAGGGATATTGTTTGATAAGTACATACGTAAGTAGCTAGCCGCCAAAACGCGCGTATTGGAATAAGTTTAAATGTTTGGTTTTTTTGGGCTGTTACTGCACACTTTAAACACTGGCTTAAATTAAAATGTATAATTAGAAATAGTGAAAAGTTTGTTAATGAATAAAATATGAATATGAATATGTTTTCGTGCTGAGAAACTTATTTCGCCTTCCCAACTGAATATGTATTTGTTATTACTAGTGTCGGTATAATAAATAGAATTAAAAAAAAAGCCTTTAATTCCACCCAATATGAACAATGCTTAAAGAAAGATGCAGACAGTGTTCTAATGTGTCTATATACCAATTCAAAATTACATTTTGATATGAAAATAATCACTAAGTTGTGACATTTTATTCTCATTCGCCTGTGCGCCTCGCTCGCGCTAATAAATATAGGCGCTTATATATAGCTTATATATTAGCTTCATTACTGTAAGTAGTGTAAGTGAAGATTTTTACGATAATAATAACAATATGGTAATAAAAACATTATATTGACTCGAAAAGTTACATTTGGTTATATATACTTTACGATATATTGAGGTCATCCAGATTTTCCGATTTGTTATGGTTTTGATATTATTGATACGACCTTGACTGAGAGATAAATATATTATCTATAATCTGTTATCTATATTATTTTAGTTACTTAGAACATTCGATGTAACAAAAATATCACGGGCTGATTTCACGTCAAAAACATAGCCCTGCCTACGTCGTAGCATGCTACGAACCGCTCTGCCGTGTCAGACGTATCTCTGCTATCTAAAGATACCTAACCTGCCTAACCTAACGAGCGCAAAATGAAACTAGACACTATGCTTTACATAATACTTAAACAAAATTTCAAAAAATGTCTTTAGTGACTGAGATATTTCATGTTTTAAGATAGACGTTTTCGAATTTTTGGACATTGAGTTATGCGTATCTCTTTTAACTCAAGTTAGAATAGCTATGCGTAACTCTTCGCAGTTTTTTTACGGCAAACTGGATATCTACTATCTTGAGTTATCATAGTTTCGCGTAACCACACGCAGGTAGTACGGCGATAGGCCCGACTCGCGGTGAGGCGGGGGGCGGGGCGCGGAGGGAGCGGCTCGTCGCTCCTTGCCACGTGTATTTGTTTATTTGTGTCGTTTTCAAGCAAAAGGTACCACATCCACATTGTCGCTTATCATAAGGACATTCTGATAGGTTTTTCGTATAAAGATACAAGCAATTTTCGTCCGTATGGTAAGCGACAATGTGGTACCTTTTGATTGAAAACGTCACATTTACATTTCATTACGTACGTAATATTGACCCGGTTAAGTTAGCGTTCCGGTGTTTTTTTATGTTGTTTGTTCAAAATATGATAAATTAGTCTTTAAAATGAGTTCTTTACGAAGTAAAGCCTTGTTACGAATGTGTAGTGATAGAAATGTCGTAGAAAACAAAGGTTGTGCGACTAATTATCTTAGCTAATCTCACTTTGTAATCAATGCTAAAAACCCTGTTATCACGGTTCATGAGATACAGCCTGGTGACAGACAGACAGACGGACAGACGGACGGACAGACGGACAGCGGAGTCTTAGTAATTGGGTCCCGTTTTTACCCTTTGGGTACGGAACCCTAAAAAGTGACAAACACAAAACTAATTGAATGATAGTTATACCTGACAATATAGGTATAATATAAGTAATGCAGTAATGCACGAGTACTATCTTGTTACATACTTCTGTAGTAGTTTCTTTCTTTTGTAGAAGATAACTAATAAATGCATAAAAAGTATGTAAAATTATGAACATAATTTATAAAACATAATTTTTTTACTCTTCTTTTTATTTTTATTACTAAAAGCAAGAAAAAGTTTCAAACAGTGTCAGTAGAGGCAAAATATTAGTTTAAACATATATTTGAATCACTGGAGTGTGATATTTTCAAATACATAGAAACGTATAGTTAATGATTCTGATTCTGAATAAAATTTTTGGAGTAACCTTAATATTTTTACTAGGTATCTTCTAATACCCACAATAAATTTACACCAAACCTGAACCAAAACCTGAGTTCCACTAGGTACAGCCGGGGTTCAGCATCAGCTCTATCTTTGGAAGTGCTCTCCCAAGTGCTCATCAAGGCGTGTCGGATGACCAAAACAGCGTTTGCCTACGTTGCACCAAACCTGATTTCCACTAGGTACAGCCAGGGTTCAGCATCAGCTTTATCTTGGGTACTGCTCTCCCAAGTGCTCATTAAGACGTGTTGGGTGACCAAAACAGCGTGTGCCTATGTTACACCAAACCTGAGTTCCACTAGGTACAGCCGGGGTTCAGCATCAGCTCTATCTTGGGTACTGCTCTCCCAAGTGCTCATCAAGGCGTGTCGGATGACCAAAACAGCGTTTGCCTACGTTGCACCAAACCAGAGTTCCACTAGGTACAGCCAGGGTTCAGCATCAGCTTTATCTTGGGTACTGCTCCCCCAAGTGCTCATTAAGACGTGTTGGATGACCAAAACAGCGTGTGCCTATGTTGCACCAAACCTGAGTTCCACTAGGTACAGCCAGGGTTCAGCATCAGCTCAGCTCTATGTATACTAAAACCTTCTCCAGAATGTAACAAACACTTTTCTGAAAACCGCATCAAAATCGGTTCAGACAAACGCGAGATAATCGCGGACAAACATACGGGTCAAACTGAGAACCTTTTTGTTAAGGCGGTTAAAATATTTGGAGTAACTGACCTTCTGCCGTTAATTCCGCCTTTTACACTTAATGGGATTTAATATTAAATAAAGTACATACAGACAAACACACACATACATACATGCATACAAACATACATACATACATACATACATACATACATACATACATATATACATACATACATATACACATACATACATACATGCAATACATGCATACGCTATTAAACATAAGGCTCTTTCCACCAATCGATTGATCTACTTTATAACCAATGATGTAAGGACTGATGGAAATTGGGCTCCTTGTATGTAATGTGAGTTAGCACATTATAAAATGGATTATCTTGTGTAGTCTGGTTACGCGTTTTACTAGGAGCACTAATACAACGAACTCTTACAACTTAAGATAAAAGAACTACGCGTAACCACCTCAGTATTCCCCATGCCCTGGTTACACGTTTTACTAGAAATTGATACAATGTAGTCTTCTAACTTTAGATAAACGAAAACCGCAATAAGCCCGCGAGCCGTGGCCACGCGAAATAGTATGAGCGCTCATACAACGAACTCATCTAACTTTAAGTTAGCATAGTTACGCGCAACCACCAAATGTATGAAACAGTGGTTACGCCAAACTATGTTTATGCGTTTATTTCAAAAACTATGTACTTTTACAAAAAAAAAGTAAAGAAATATTATTCTTCACGTCTATTGAAACACAAAACACATATTAAAAATGACTTAACTCATTAACTCACGAAATATATGAGTTTATTAGTTTTCACGCTCACCAAAAACTTTAAAGTCGATTTACTCAAAACTATGTTTTTTGAGATAGCAGAGATACGTCTGACACGGCAGCGCTGTGATACATATTATTCTCGTTTAACAATTTAATATGGTATTCATCTTACTTCAAACGAACTTGAGTAAGTAGGTAAGCACTTACAAAATGCAATCAGTCATGTCGTTGGCACGCAAGCGATTGTCAAGGTCTTATCAAAACAAGATCAAAAGTTGCTCAAGTCATTAAATCAGGATCGGTCCCCATAATGTAATCTAGGGCGAAGCTAACAATAACAAAGGGAAAGAATCTCTTTCGATGAATAGTTGTTGTGTTATTTACCTCCAAAGAACGCCAATAACAAACCTTGAGGCGTATTCTGATTGTAATAACAGCTTAGGAATTTGATCTTTTTCTTCAACCAAAAACGTCTTTTTTGACACATCATCATCATTGTTAACCATAACAAATCCAGATCATGGAGATATGTAAATGATGTAATTTTGTTATCATTTTCCGTGCGTCTCCCTCGCGCAAATACATGTACGAATAAGTTCGAGTGAAATGCAAGAAATTATTTTTAAACAGTTTTAATTCCTAAAAATCCAGTAAAAAACCAGTGTGAACGAGCAAAAGCTTAACCAATTTTATTGATCTAAATTTGATCATTCTTCCTGATCTACGGCTACCAGTTTGACGCTGACATATCCGCTAGCGTGTGCGTAACATACTTTCTATGCATCTTGCTCGTACTCGCATATTAGTGCGAGCGAGATGTGTTGAAAGTAAGTTACGCAGACGCTAGCAAATATGTGAGTAAAGTTCGTGGAAAGGCGTCTCATAATACGGTTTTGAATGGTGCATGTGAATGTAAAGTTTACAATAATAGAGCTGATTAGTTAGTTAGTTAGTTAGTTTTGCTGGGCATTTTCCGCAACTCGACATCCAATGGGCCTATTTTGCGTGAAACGAGGTAGCGCTACTCTAACCACCCCAGCTCCTCCACGAAGCCTAGCAAGGTCTTCAGGTTGCTAGTTGCTTCCTTTAGTGTGCATGGATTCCCTAGGTATTTGCTCCTATATACTTCTACCTGTTTACAGTCTAGGAGAATATGTTTTGTTGTTTCTTCTTCTGCCATGCACGCTCTGCACATGGGGCTGTCCGTTTTACCCATAATATGTAGGTGTTTGTTTAGTGTGTTATGTCCTGTTATTAATCCTACTATTTTACGTAGTTGGCTTCTTGGTGTTTTCAGTAATATTTTGGTAAGTTTGTGGTTCAGTTCCGGTAGAATTTCTTTGGTTTGCCTGCATGTCTTCATTTCATTCCAGTACTTGTTGTGCAGTTGTCTGTGATGTTGTTCTAGCTGGTTGTGTATGTAGGATATTGGTAGGGGCATGATTGGCCCGGGTCCATATGCCGGTGTTTCTGAACCTTTCCTGGCCAGTTCATCCGCTGCATCGTTTCCTCTTGATCCACTATGCCCCTTTATCCATTGTACTGTTACTTTGTTGCCTTCTTTGCTCACTTCAGTGAGGCTTCGATGACATTCAAGTATAAGCTCTGAAGTAAGTTTGTCGCTGCATAGCGCTTGTAGTACCGATTTACTGTCTGACAGTATTAGTATGGTTTCGTGTTTCACTTGTCGTCTTGTAATAGCATTGCAAGCTTCTATTATTCCTAAACATTCAGCTTGGAATACCGTATTGTGTTCACCAAGGGACTTTGTGATGTGTATGTTCAGGTCCTCTGAGAAGACACCACATCCTGTCCCTTCGTTTGTCTTTGAGCCATCTGTGAATATTCTTAGGTTTATTTGGTTTAGTCCTTCTTTCGGATCTTCTGTTAACGATATGGCGTAATCTTTCCAGAAGATCATAGTTTTTGGTATTTTGTCGATGGGCGCTTCCAGCATGGGCAGTTTTAAGATCGTATTTTCATAGATCTTTTTGTGCGATGAGCTGAAAGATGTCCATAGGTTTAGATTTTTCAAACGAAGAGCTGTGGCAGCCGCTTCTTTCTGTATGTATATGTGTAGTGGCAGGAGTCCTAGCATTATTTCTAGAGCCGCAGTCGGAGTAGTTCTCATGCAGCCCGTTGCAGCCACACATGCTAGTCTTTGTGTTTTATTTAGTTTGTCTATTACTGTAGTTAGCTGGGTGCGGGGCCACCATACCACCGCGCCGTAGCTGATCATTGGCATTATTACCATTTTGTACAGCCACAGTATAATGTGAGGGGCAAGTCCCCATCTTTTTCCCACCATCCTCCGGCATTGCCAAAAGGCTACTGTTGCTTTGTTCAGTTTATTGTCCAGGTGTTTGTTCCAGTTCAGTTTATCGTCCAGGATTATGCCTAGATACTTTACGTCCTTTGAAAGTGTCAGTTTTGTGCCAAAAAGTGTTGGCATTGCATATGTACCCAGTTTTCAGTTGTGTGTGAAGAGAATTGTGTCGGTCTTTTTTGGGTTTACCGATAGGTCATTCTCCTTGCACCATTTCTCTACTATTCTCAGTGCTGTCTGTGTGAGATCGCACAGTGTGCTTATTACTAGGCCGCTGATTAGTATTACTAAGTCATCTGCGTACCCTATAGTCATAAAGTGTTTGTTGTTTAGTTTTGTTATCAAATCGTTTACAACCAGGTTCCAAAGCAATGGTGAGAGTACTCCTCCCTGGGGGCATCCTCTCATGACTAGTGCCTGGTGATTTTGATTTTCGGTTAGTCTTATTATTCTCTGTCTTAGCATATTCATTATCCATTCGATTATGAGCGGATTGGTTCCATGTCTATGTAATGCTTGTTGAATGCTGCTGAAATTGGTCTTGTCAAAGGCTCCCTCTATGTCGATGAAGGTGCCTAGACAGGAGTTTTTCCTCGCTAACGCATTCTCTATGTTGCTTACTACAGCATGGAGAGCTGAGTCAGTTGATTTACCTTGACTGTAGGCGTGTTGGTGTGGATGGATTGCTATGTTTTTTAGAGCCGTGTCCTTCAGTTCTCTGTCACATAATCTTTCTAGTGTTTTTAGCATGAAGGACGTTAGGCTGATTGGTCTGAAAGACTTAGGATCCGAATAATCGGTTTTTCCTGGTTTTGGTAGGAAAATCACTTTCACTTCCCTCCATTTCTGTGGTATATACCTAAAGGCTATACAGCTGCACAGTAGATTGGATAGATGTTTTATTAGTATGTGTCCTCCCCACTTTAGTAGGGCTGGGTAGATTCCGTCTGTTCCCGGCGATTTAAAGTCATCAAAACTATTTACCGCCCAGGTCGTTTTGCTATGTTCTGTTATGCGTTCTGCTGTCTTCCATTCTCTTTCAGTTGGATTGTAGTTCGTTATGTGTTGTTCCGGGTCTTGCTCATTTACTACCTTGCATCCTGGGAAGTGGGTCTCAACCAGTAGCCTTTCTGTCTCTGCTGGGCTACTGGTGGTGCTATTATCCTGTCTCCTCAGGGTGCCCAGTAGTTGCCTTGGTTGGTCTGCAAGGATTTTCCTTGTTCTGTTTGCCTGTGTTACAGTGGATATGTTATCGCAGAAATTCCGCCATGTGGCTGATTTTCTGTATCTCAGTCTTTTCTTATAGTCTGTTTTAGCTGTTTTGTACTTATCCCAGTCCTCTTCAGCTCTTGTGTTCATTGCTCTGTTAAGTAACCTTCTCATTTTTGTTCTCATTCGGTCCAACTCCGGTCCCCACCAGCTGTTGTTGTTACTGCTTTTCCCTCTAGCTGATGAGGTCGATAGTGGACATGTGTTTTCGTAGCTGTCGGTAATGTTCTTAATAAGTAAGTTTACCTGTTCCTCCAACTCCTTTGTATTGCTAGGTCTGTCTGTGTGTGTGTTATTGTCTAGTTTACCTTCCAGAAGTTCCTTGTACGCCGGTATGTCCGTGCGTCTCGGGTTTCTTCTAGGTGTGGGTGTCTGTGTGTCGGCTGTTAGGTCGTACCGAATCCATCTGTGGTCGGAGCAGGATAGCTCGTCCGACACGTGCCAGTTGGATATGTGTTGAGCTGCCAGTCCTGTGCTTAGAGTAATGTCAATTATAGTATTACATCTACGAGTGACAAAGGTTGGTTTGGATCCTGTGTTTAATATATCTAGGTTAGTTGACATAAGGTATTCAACAATATCGTTACCTCTTTTGTTGTTGGTTTCCATTCCCCATAGGTTGTGATGGCCGTTGCAGTCTGCAGATATGACCAGCTCGAGCCTTTCTCGTTCGCAGTAGCGTATGAGGTTGTTCATCTCCACTGGAGGTGGTTCGTCCTCGGCCGCCATGTAGGTGGACGCCAGGACTATCTCCGGTAGATTTGAGTTTTGTGTTCTGAGGAGTTTTATGGCACACACGTCTCTGGAACAGAATTGAGTTAGTGGTTGTGCCATTATGTTACGAGATATGTATATGCTAGTTCTGGGTTTGTATTGTGTGTTATAAAATAAATTACCTCCGGTGTTACAAAGGCCGTTTATGCGTGTGTTCCTGATCCACGGCTCCTGGATCAGGGCTATGGATGTTGGGTTAACCTCCAGCCATTTTCGAAGTTGAGCCGTTGCAGATTCGCTGTGCTGGAGGTTAACCTGGAGGACCTTACAGTGGGAAGGCGCCATCGGAGGGTGTCCCTTCTGCCGCTTTTCCCTTCAGGTCCAGGAGACTTATCCCCTTAGGTAGCCCGTCTTCGTCCTCAGAGTCCAGCAATATGCCTTCCTCGAGGTCAAAGTCTTCTTGTTTTTCCGCGCTGTCCGTGTCCATAGCAGAGGGGGTATCGGGTGTGGATGTTTTTTCCGCGGTCTTGTCCTCCCCTTTGTTTATGTTCTCCTCTGTTGTGTTTTTCTCCGGTGGAGAATCCCTGAAGCGCCCTCCGCCGTGCTGGAAACGGATGTAGACTGTCCCACATAAGTAGTTCAGTCTCCTCCCTTTTTCCATCACAGTAGGAACGACGTCCTCAGGTATTCCCACAAGGAGTAGGGTGCAGGATCTCTTCTTAAGGGGGATCGCCTGGTTGAGAGTCCACTTTCTCACCATGGCCCACGGGTTCTGGAAGTTTAGGACCCTTCCCACCTTGGTAAGGTTTTCTTCCAGGGCCGGGATCAAAATACCGCACCTTGTGTTACGGACCATCTCGTCCTCCCTCTTCCCGACTAGACGGTCTCCGTTCTCGAGGGTGGCCGACTCCAGCCACTTCATCAGCCACTCTTTGGTTTTTGCGTCCTGGCACCACTGCTTCAGGTACCCATCCACAAAACTGGGTCTACCCGAGAACGCTGGGGCCTCCGCTACGGTATCCAGATCGGTCTCTATGGCCGCCTGGAAGATGGCGTCCCCGATCTTCCTCTCCACCGTTTCAGCGTCCTGCTGCGTCAGCCTGCCCGTGCGGTCGTTGGTGATCGCAACCGTCAGGTCCGTCGCTGCCGCCGCTGCATAGGAGGAGGGTTGTATCTCATTCCCCATGGCGTCTGTCTTGCGTTTTTTGTAGTCGCCTCTGGGGGATATGGTTTCATCCAGGCGCGCCCTCTTGGCTTTTCCCTCCGGTTTCTTTGCCTGGTTTTGTTCTGCAGTGGTCGTCACTCCCTCACCCTGTCCCTTCTGGGCGTCAACCTCCTGCTTGTTCCCAGAGGTGCGGCTGTTTGCCTCTCTGCGCTTTTGGAGCCGCTGCCTCTGCCTCTGCGAGACTTTCTTCCGCAGTGGTGCGTTTTCTTCAGTCTGGGCAGGCTTCCCTCTTGGTTTGCACCTGATCTCCCAGCCGGGATCTATGATCTGCTTTGAGGGTTCAACAGGTGTTGTCCCACTCGCCGCCGTCATCGGTTTGCTTGTGGAGGGTCTAGCTGTCGGAGGCTCCATCGTCTCTAGTTCAGTCACCTGGGCTGGGGTTCCGGTAGGTACCCCGGCTTTCAGCGGCCTATCTAGCTTCAATGGCTTCTCCTCGGCTTTACCACTCACTATCTGTTTCGCCCCCCTTAGTGCTTCAGCTTTCGCCGTCTCAGCTAAGGAGGTCGTTTGTTTCTGTTTGTATAATAGAGCTGATTAATTCTTACATTATATGAACCCACTGTAAAGAAAACCCCAAAATGGCTCAAAATTAAAGTCTGGCCGCCTTTTACATAATTTTGCAAAACTTTTATTAAAATTGTATCTAACTAACACACATGTGAAAATAAAGAAAAGAGACAAACGATTATGACTAACGATTTGGCGATGGCGGCATTTATAAACGCATGTATGTTTTTGATATCAAAACCAGATCAATTTGTAAATGTCTAATGCCACACAATGGTCGAGGTTTAAAAAAGGAGCGTAGCGTATTTATCCTGTTCCGAGTACAAGTCCGAGTCCGCGGCGAAACGACTTCGGTCTATTTAATTTGTTTGCTACAAACTAGTTTCACGTGTTTTTCTACGCCCGAAACTATTTCGATTTATCTCATCCACAGATGGCTTGCCAACACTTTAGATGGAGTACTCATGACTTCTGTAGTGTATTGACGTCTCGACTATCTCGAGTGCTTACGTCATGGTCGTCTCTGACAGTTAGTGAGTCAGTCAATGTCGGGCCGTGAGCAGGGCCCGGTGCGTGCCTTTTCCAGGCCGCACCAATCTCCAAGGTTTTCGCAAAAAAAAAATGCTCCAATTAATCCTGCTTTGATGATTCATTTAAAGAAAAGTCATACTTCCCGAAAGTGCAATATAATTTGAACCTTAAATCGGAATGCTAAAGTTGAAATTCTATTGGCGCGTAAGTGGTCTATAATTCGTACAGCTTCAGGCTTTTGTAATAATGTATGAACGCAATCATTCAGAAGGAATATTTGGATTTTTTAGGGTTCCGTACCTCAAAAGGAAAAACCGGAATCCTTATAGGATCACTCGTGCGTCTGTCTATCTGATTTGATTAAATTTTTTTGTTTGAACAATGACAGGTAACAAAACACCTTCTTAAACAAATTTACCTAAGAAATATTTTTAAAAGTACCTATATGTGGTAAGCGCATACCTGTATATAAAGTTTTGTGATGCAAAATCTAAGAGAGGTAATCAATGACCTCGCCATCTCTCCAAAAACTTAGGGAGTGTCCGACGGAACAAACTTTTGATTGAATAGGAGAATACAATAGAATATTTTATGTGACAAAGTTAAATATTAAACACGCGACTTTCGATAACTCAATATCGTTCAAAGTTGAACAAAGTCTTTGTAGACACAATACTCGGACGTTCCACTTTCTGAAATATTAAAAAAGTTGTCACTCATAATCATAGTAAGTACCAGCTTACGCCGACAAAGCCGCATCGCGGTTGAAGGTGCTGCTGCTTCAAATCTAATTTAGTGAAAATACAACTTCTCCTGCGAACTTTCCGAAGTAATGTTATTAAAGGGCGCACACCGCCGGTAGGACCACTACTTCGCGACGGTCCACTCCGTGTTGACGTATGGTGTGGAGCTTTGGGTCCAAGCCGCGGACTGGTGTCGACGTTTTCTCAATGCAAAAGCGAGCACTCCACGGTATGGCAGGTAAACCGAACGACGCTCCAGCCCGGGAGCCAGCAGGTAGCAGTGTTCACACACGTCAATCGAGATCAGTTCAAACGCAGGGGAACGAACTCTAGATATCCACTGCGTAGCAACAAGCACGGAGACCGGCTGGTAGCAGACCGACACACATTATCAAAGTCGGCTAAGTCCTTCAGTCTACAATCGATTACCCGATTGCATTAGAAATGCAACTTCCACTGAAGGATTCAAATCAAAATTAAAAAAGTACGTGTGTTAGGCACTATAATATAGGGCATATTATGCCGTCCGTGGTTACGGGACTTCCCCCTATAGCTCGGTAGATGCCTGAATTGCTGTTCAAGGGTCGAAAGAAAGAGTTGGCACATGCGGGAAAATGACACTTTCTTTAAGTATGTGGATAAAGAAGAATCTGCAAAACATGATTCTTTGTATACATACTGTAAGTACCGTAACATCAGGTAACTTTATAGTCCACGACTTACAACCGGTCCAAATTCAAGTTCCATTAAGTATTTGACAAAATTATGTTGAGTATATAATATAGGAAAATTAGTGTATCTAAGCTCCAAAATAAATGTAACGACTACAAATCATAAAGGCTCGTTATGAATCAGCGATAAAAACTGGACCATAGTAAAGTTGTACTTAAGGACTATAGTTACCTGATTCTACGATACAGATTTGCGTAAATCTTTGCAGATAAACACAGTAAATCCTACTTTTCTCTCAATCCTTCAATAGGGCCAGTGAAGCAAAGCCACGTCACCAATGGAAGCTCTAGCTTGAAATGTAATTTAGTGAAAAGGCAACTTCTCCCTCGAGCGACTGCGAACTTTCCGCAGTAATGTTATTAAAGACACAATCGGCCTTATCCGAGACTCGCGGCTGAAACAACTTGCCGTGTTGGCTTAGGACACTAAAAAACATTTTTATGGCACGAACTTCTCCTACGATTTGGGAAAAACTCACGTGATATCATGTAATAATATATGTGATTAACTCCATAAAAAAGCAATGTGCCAAAACGAATTTTCAAGAATTGCAGTTCCCATCGTCGGTATTGCTTAGAAGCCGTAGAAAACAAGGAAATTGCGATTTTGTCGGTGAAATATTGCGTTTATGTATATTGTTGCAACACAATATATTTTTAATAGAATGTAAGTAATCGAATGGTACCATTATTTTTTTCCTATTTGGAAGTTTTTTTTTTAAACAGAAGTCTTGTATTTATTTATTACTAGCTTTTGCCCGCGACTTCGTCTGCGTGGAATTAGTTATTTGGGTACCTTAATTCTTAAACAAATCTGCTTTTTAATACATCCTTTTTTCACCCTCAAATTGGTCCACACTATACATTTCCACCCCATTTTTTTACACCCTTAAGGGATGATTTCGGAGATAAAATTATTCTATATCCTTTCCCACAGCTCAAACTAATTCCCATACCAAGTTTCATCTAAATTTCCACCCCCTTTTCACCCCCTTGAGGGGTGAGTTCTAGGATAAAAAGTATCCTATGTCCTTCCCCGGGACTCAACCTATCTCTATGCCAAATTTCATCTAAATCGGTTATCATCATTCATTTATAGTATTGTCATGTACATAATAGGTGTTACATAATATAAAGTCAGATCATGACACCCTGTAAGGGCACACAATAGTAATATTATTCTAGGCTAATTACATTTACTTATTAGTAATCAATTTAAATTAAAATAAAATAAATGACCGCAAATCTTAAAACTAAATCTAAGAATATTGTTAAACGTATCTATACATATATATGTAGCCGTAGTAGATCACTAGTTCAGTTGCAATTACACCTGCATCGAAGAGACATGTCTTTTACTGTGTAACCTACCCCTACATTCAAAAATGAGCTTTAACCGAAGGAACATATGGTCCAAAATCGAACCGGATCAAGTGCGGGAATGATGCAGGCGGCCGGGCGGCGAATACAATAGGGAGCGCATTCCTTAAGAGATAAGCGGAGTTGTTTACGTCGTTTAGTGAAGATTTGAGTTATGTTAAATAATTATTGATTTGTAATAAACAGGAAAGTGATTGCAAGTGTGATTTACAAACTATTTGGCGTAAATATAACTTCGTGTGTCGGAATTAGACTTTGACACGTAGTGACAATTATCGGATTGATTACAAAGTAATTAAATAAGTGAATAAATTACTAAAATGCCTCCAATAACGCCCGAACAAACTAAATTAGTTGCCTATTTAGAAGATGTGGCCCTTATGATACAAAAAACGCAATCAAACATAAAGAAGTGTCCAAAACAAAGGCTAACCGAGGGTTATGTTAAACAAAGGATAAAAATGCTTGAGGGTTATTGGATTATGTTTAAAGATGCACACAATAATCTCATGCATTGCACACCGCGTGAACAACGAGGAGATATCAATTATTTTCTTAATGAAGATTACTATACCGTGGAAGACCTTTACCTCTGTTTGCAAGCCGACTTAACAGATTTATTGACCAAGTGGGAGTCAGAAAAAAAGTCAATGGAGCTATCTACTATGTCAACGTCGTTCCATGATGGGCATGGGCAATTACCGTTTGTAAATCTGCCAAAAATCCAATTGCCGACCTTCTCAGGGAAATATGAAGATTGGCCCACATACCAAGATTTATTTACAGCCCTCGTGCACAACACAAAATTGACAAGTGTACAAAAGTTACACTATTTAAAAACAAGTGTCTCTGGTGAAGCAGAGACATTATTGCGCCATGTACAAATAACAGAAAATAATTACACACAGGCATGGGAGTTACTTAAAAACCGTTTCGGCAACAAAAAGATGATTGTTAATTCTGTATTAAAAAAATTATTTGGTCAGAAGAAGATTCAAACCCAGTCTGCAAATCAAATAAAAAATTTACTTGATACCACTATGGAATGTATCAACAGTTTAAACAATTTAAACGTAAGCACGGATTCTTGGGATCCGATAATTATCTTTCTCGTCGGACAGAAGTTGGACGCTGAGTCAGTTAAAGACTGGGAACAATCTGTGCACAAGGACAGTTCAGAAGACATGCCTAAGTGGGAAGAGTTACAGAAGTTTCTGGTGGCTAAGTTTCGCACATTGGAAATGGCCGCGGCAGTCTCAGTGCCCACACGTGATAAGTCACAAACGCCCAAAACATTTCACGTCGCTGAACAAGAAGAAGATGAAGTAAGTTTGTTTCAATGTGCTCATGTTGGCGTAGCTTCACAACCTACTTGTACCTATTGTAAAAGTGAACACTACATATTCAACTGCAAGGAATTTACAAAAAACTCAGTGGAAGATAGACATGATTTTGTGAGAAAGAACCGATTGTGTTACAACTGCCTTGTTCCATTCCATAATGTCTATCGATGCAAACAAAAGACGTCATGCAGGATCTGCAAAAAAAGGCATCATTCTCTTCTGCATCAAACGAGAGAATCTAATGAAGAAGTAGCTCCTACACAACCACAATCACAACCGGAACCTGACACGAAACTTACAACCTTGCACGTTTCTAAACAACAACCGAGTCGTAAAATGTTACTGGCCACAGCACAAGTAGCAGTCAGGTCGACCGATGGTAATACACACATACTTCGAGTTCTAATCGACCCGTGCTCAGAAGCTTCATTTGTATCAGAACGAGTAGTACAATTACTGGGTTTGTCAAGAACTAACATCAAGGGAGTAGTTTCTGGACTTGAAGAAAGTACACAAATAAATGTCAAGCACATGGTCGACATTACAATTAATTCAAGATATGAAAACAAGAAGGCTGTTCTAGTTTCAGCTTACGTTTTAAAGTCGGTATCCACATATTTGCCCTCGAAGCATGTTTTAATAGATCCACAAGCCATTGAAACTTTGAAATTGGCTGATCCTACCTATGACACACCCAGCAAGGTGGATATGTTGCTCGGCGCAGAAATCTACTGTCAAATTATTCAAGAAGGTTTAGTGAAAATGAATGATGGGATAGTCGCTCAAAAAACTACTTTAGGGTGGATACTAACGGGTCGAAAACAAATAGAAGCGCAGAGCGACCAACACAACGTTACAACATTACACATAACCAGAATGGTGGCTGAAGACAACGATTTACTACGAAGGTTCTGGGAGATAGAAACTGATGTTTACAAAAAAAAGAAAATATTGACAAAAGAAGAAGAACAATGCGAAGAGATATACAAAAAGACAACTAAAAGAGATGAAAGCGGAAGATATGCGGTACACTTACCATTGAAACAAAACGTTAAAGAAACAGTTGATCTATGTGGTGATACGAAACAACAGGCTATCAATCGATTTAAGAGCCTGGAAAGGAAATTTGGAAAAGACGTTAAGTTAAAGAAGGAATACACAAAAGTTATAAATGAGTACAAGGACATGGGACACTTGCGAAGATCAGAAAAACAAAACGATGACAATGCACTGTATCTTGCTCACTTTGCTGTAATTCGAGAGGACAAAGACACTAGTAAAGTGCGCATAGTCTACGATGCTTCTGCTAAGGGCTCACACGGTCACTCTCTCAATGACACAATGATGGTAGGACCGGTCTTACAACCCGATCTTCGGAGCCTAGTAGTAACTTGGCGAAAACACAAGATTTGCGTCGTAGGAGATATCGTGAAAATGTATAGGATGATAAATATGACAAAAGAACACATAAATCTGCAACGTATTGTCTGGCGAGATAGACCAGAAGATGAGTTCGAGAGCTATGAGTTAACAACTGTGACTTTTGGGACCGCTGCAGCGCCATTCTTAGCAGTCCGTACATTAAACCAATTGGCCGAGGATGAAGCTCACGAATTTCCTGAAACTGCACCAGTAATAAAGAAGTCGTTTTACATGGATGATCTAATGGTAGGAAATGAAAACATAGAAGAAACGAAGAAAACGTGCCAAGAAATTAAAGAAATATTGAGAAGAGGAGGATTTCAAATGCAAAAATGGTCTAGCAATTCAGATGAAGTTTTAGAATATTTGAAAGAAGACAATAGTACAAGAGACACACTAGAAATCAAAATGGACAAAATAATAAAGATTCTTGGTTTGACCTGGAATAGACAAGACGATATGTTTGAAATTACAGTAAACTTACCCGAGATGAGAAGCCCTATAACTAAGAGGTCTATACTTTCTGATGTTGCTCGCCTGTTCGACCCCTTTGGGTGGCTAGCACCTGTAATAATAACTGCTAAAGTTTTAATTCAGAAGTTATGGTTGAGTCATCTGGGTTGGGATGATGAATTACCATCGGACTTGACAGACGAGTGGATTCGCTATAGGGAAGAACTGATAAATTTAAAAGACATCAAGGTTCAGCGTTGGTTAAACATGACACGAGAAGATGATCACGTTGAGCTGCACGGATTTTCAGATGCATCCACTCAAGCTTATGCAGCCGTGACGTACCTGAAGGTTGTTAGACGTGAAGTAGTATACGTCTCTATGATCGCATCAAGGACTAAAGTCGCACCTCTGAAACAACTTTCTATTCCAAAATTAGAGCTTTGTGCTGCAGCCTTATTAGCAGAATTGATCAGTGATGTCGCGGAACTTCTGGAAATTCCTAAAAATAAAATATTTGTTTGGACGGACTCAATGGTCGTACTGGCTTGGCTGCAATCTCAACCTAGTCGCTGGAAAACGTTTGTAGCGAATAGGACAGCAGATATTACACGATTGATAGATAATGATCGTTGGAGACATGTGCAATCTGCTGACAATCCAGCGGACATCGCGACAAGAGGAGTCAAAGCGCCAGAATTAGCTACACAAGATCTGTGGTGGAGTGGGCCAGAATGGCTTAAGAGAGACCAAGTAGAATATGAAAAAACAGAAAGTGCACAAACAGAATTAGAATCAAAAACGACATGTCATGTACTTGTAGATGAAAGGCCTATATGGGAGAGATTTTCGACAATGTCACGAATGAAGAGAGTGCTAGCTTATTGCAGAAGAATGTTAACATTGTTACCTGAAAGAAAAGGAGAACTAGAAGAGAGTAAACATTTAACAGTTAAAGAAATGGAAAAAGTGGAAGAAGAATGTATAAGGTTCTATCAAAATTTAGTATATGGAAAAGATATAGACGATTTGAAAAGAGATGGAAGAGTTAAGAAAAGAAGTACCCTAATCACACTTGCACCATTCTTAGACGAGAAAGGTTTGTTAAGAGTGGGAGGACGTCTTCAAAATGCCTCATTGTCTGAAGAGACAAAGCATCCAATTATTATTCCACGCAACCAACATATTACAAAGTTAATTGTTAATGAGGCCCACACTAGAACACTTCATGGTTGGAATCAGTTAATGATGACTTACGTGAAAACCAAATATTGGGTTATCGGCTTAAAGTCATCCATCCGAAAATGCATTTACAATTGCAAGACATGTGTCATAGACAAAGCTAAAGTCAAGAATCAGTTCATGGGCCAGCTGCCAACAGTCAGAGTTAACCAAAATCGACCCTTTTTAAATAGTGGCGTTGACTATGCTGGACCTATTTTAATGAGAACCTCTAAAGGCCGAGGACATCATGCGACTAAGGGATACATCTGTTTGTTCGTATGCATGGCTACGAAAGCTATCCATCTTGAGGCTGTATCAGATCTGACTTCACAAGCTTTCATAGCTGCTTTCAGAAGATTTGTTGCGCGCAGAGGCCATTGTAAAGATATTTGGAGCGACAATGGTACCAATTTTATAGGTTCTGCCAAAGAGTTGAAAGGCATGTTTGAACCTGGGAAAAACAATTTAGCCAGCGAAGTGGCCGAACTGATGGCTACTGAAGGAACAACGTGGCACTTCATCCCCCCAAGAATGCCTTCATACGGAGGCCTGTGGGAAGCGGGAGTTCAGTCTGCCAAACGACATTTAGCCGGAGTAAATAAGGATACTAAACTGACTTATGAAGAATTAGCGACTCTGTTGACCCAGGTCGAGGCCTGTCTAAATAGTCGTCCTCTTTGTGAAATAGACAGTACCACAGGAGTCCCACTAACGCCTGGACATTTCTTAGTGGGTGAGCCCTTGGTCAGTGTTCCTGACTTAAATTACGAGCACAAAAAAGTAAATATACTTACCAGATGGCAGTTAGTACAGAAGATGACACAGAACTTTTGGCGCCAATGGCAAAACGATTACCTTAACACATTGCAACAAAGATATAAGTGGCAAGTTGCCGTACCAGCACCCTGCATTGGAGATTTAGTAATCATAAAGGATGAAATTACGCCACCTACTAAATGGTTACTAGGGAGGGTCAAGTATCTTCATCCTGGAGCAGATAACCTGGTGAGAGTGGTAACTGTACAGTGCAAGGGAGACCACGAGCTTAAAAGACCTTTATCAAAATTAATATTACTTCCTAAGACATTAAATGAGTAGTTATACTATGCCAAATCAAGTACAGTGAAGTAGGTATATGGTGAAGTGAGTGAAACGATTTTGCATGTACTGAAGTGAATAATTTTTACTAAAGTGTTATAAATATTGTACGTATCATACAATTTTCATCTTTTTTGTAAACGACAGTGCATGCCCTCTGTTTGAATTGTTTAATTTTATTGAAAACTGTTAGTTTTGGCGGCCGGTATGTTAAACGTATCTATACATATATATGTAGCCGTAGTAGATCACTAGTTCAGTTGCAATTACACCTGCATCGAAGAGACATGTCTTTTACTGTGTAACCTACCCCTACATTCAAAAATGAGCTTTAACCGAAGGAACAAATATATCGTCAAAAATAATTATATTGGTAAATGATTAATTGAATTGATCTGTCAGTTTATTATTAATAGTTATTATTTCAATTTATTGATGTCGTATAATAGTAAGTAGGCTAATGGTAGAAAAAAAATGTCAAATTGCAATGTAAAATCCTAATTTCATCAGTGCCTTATTCGTAACATTACTACATACTTAGCTAAAAAGGCTGGTTCAGCCGTTTAAGCGTGAAGAAGGAACACACAGACAGACAGATAGGCAGACTTTCGCATTTATAATATTAGTATGGATTCCCAAAAAACATTATCTTTATTTGCTAGAATATGGTGCAAGGCAAGATCTATGTATATTATTTTTCCCCTCACTAGCTCGGAAAGCCGTCTTTTATCCTTTAAAACTAGCGGGGAAAAACGCATTTTATCCACTAGTGGGTAAAGTAATTTGACCTTGGATGGAGCGTGTTTAAGTAGCTTTTGACAGTTTTGACAGATAACAAAACGTAAAACGCTCATAATAATGGTTCGTTCGATATTAATTATCATAAATAAATGGTTTAAGAATTTAATAATAAATACCAAATTTAGCTTTATATGATTTTAAGTAATAAACCTTAAATTCCATAAGAAACTTGTTTTTTTTAAATAATGTTGAATGTAATTCTGAACGCACAAGTTGAGTCGATGCAATTTCAAAACGCATCGTCAGAAATGTCAACATTGTCAACAAAAATTTTCTCACCGACTCCGATACGTTAAAATACACAACTTCCAGAGTTTCTGTTATAATATCGTATTATCGTAAAAAAAAATAGTAATTCTAGTGATGAAGATGATCTAACGCCTGTGGATGTTGCACTTTCCTCGCTATAGTGAGGGGAAAAGTTTTGTGTTACACACGGGTGCAAATGTATTTTACTTCTCGTGTGTTGAAACACTCGCTACGCTCAGGATTATATTTTAGAACCACTCGCTTCGCTCGTGGTTCAACTATAGAATCCTTTCGCTTTCTCGTATTTCAATTCCACACTCGCGGGTAAAATACAACTTTGCACCCTTGTATAACAAATAACTATTTTAAGTTTCCAAGTTTCTCATTTTCTATCTATTTAACTGGATTTAATTATAAAATTTAACATGTGTCTACAACCTATTTTGAGAATGTTCTGCAACTTGCGCATTGCTACTCTAAAATAATTATTCCACATGGAGCATCACGCATAGCCCCCTGTCGTTTGACAAGGTTGTTATATTAATATCCACAACAACTTTATGAGAATTGTTTTATACTAGTTTGATTTGTTTTGCCTATTCAAGTTTTCTCGCGATATTCTCTTTTACCGAAAAGCAATTGATAAATATTAAATAATATTTTATAAATAAGTTCTGAGTTTGACAGTTTTTTTCCCTTTGTTTGACATAAAGTTTTTAGTCATAATATATTGTTTGTCATATTATCATTAGCCCTAAAACTGGAATCGTTAACTCTTCAGGATTTTCCTCAGGTTATCCTATTAGGTTAGGTTTGTTTTATGGCAATCCTGAAAAGTTACGCGTTTCTGAACTAATCAAATTGTGACTTACGAAAATGCGGACAAACAATAATACATTACCTAAAGAGAAGTAATTCTATTTACGTTTTAATACATTTTAGTTTAAATTGGTTTTCTTTATTATGGAGTTTATTATGTTATTGACACTAGAGATTTAATTTAATTCAGACATGATATAAAATTTAAACTAGAGTAACAATCAAACATACAAATTATTTATGACAACAAATACAATATTACCCCCCACTCTGATTATCCCCCGGACCAAATGTGCCAAAAATAATGATGTAAATAGTTGTAAATATGAAATACTGTATTTGACATGTAAAACTATGTTTTATAAAGGAATAAATGAATGAACTGGCGGCATAATAGTACATTATGACTTAAAACTTTTTGGAAAACAATAGACCCGTTCTGAGTATATAGGCCGATTGATTTGACAATTGGTTATGGTTTTGATCTTGTTTTGATACGACTTTGAAGATAGATCGCGCTGAGTTGGCGACACGCAATGAAAGGTGTGCGTGAGATGCGCACCGATCACTAAGATTTTCGTTAAGATTTTATCAAAACAAGATCAAAACCATAACAAATTGTTAAATCAGATCTGAATCGGTTTCTTGGTCTCGACCGATATGATGGAAACTATTTCTAATGTCCTAAACTAAGACAATCGTTGTTATTCGAGGCTCGCGGCTGAAACAACTAGATCTGTTGGTTTAGGACAGTGGCGGCCGCTTCTGCCCACTTTGCTGCTATATTGGGATTAACGCCAATAACACCTACTTACTAGGTACTTACATTGCCCATCATTGCCTGGCTAAAAAAACAGACACTATTTATTTATTTAAACTTTATTGCACAAAACATAAAAATAATTAGCATTGCGATACAGCGGGGAAATGCCGCCAGCATCCTTGGTACAATGCCTCAAGAGCCTATTTTAGATTTAAGCTAGTTATTAATTTCGTTTACGTAGTACCACTGTATATATCTTGTATGTAAATAAATGTATGTAACACAAAATAATGTACAAATGGCGGACTTAATTCCTAATGGCATTCTCTACAATTTCTACCAGTCAACCATCGAGCTAAACAAAGACATGTAAAAATGGTGCAAGGAGAACAAAGGAATTTATTAGAACTATGGAAAACAACTGAACAACTAATAATACTGATAAACTACATATCGAATACACAAATAAAAATACTAGAATATATTACATAATTAATATACTACTACATATTTCATACCTACTTACTCATAATATAACGCTACTTGAACTCTTGTGTCAGCAGATACTTATGTACGATCCGCTTGAAAGCTAACTTGCTCGGGGCTTGTCTAATATTGAGAGTGAGTGAATTCCAGAGACGACTCGCCTGGACAGCTAAGGAGTTAGTAATAAACCCAGTGCTGCGGTGAGCAGGAATTGAGAGTTTGAGAGCACGAGATGTACGCAGCTTACAGCCAGGACAAGGAGTATCAAACGGGATCTTATTTTTTAGATATCCAGGAGCAGAAGGCAAGACAAGATTGAAAATATTATCGGCTATCTATATGTTCTAGTTCATTTGAGACGCGGATTATAGGAATTAGACATACCTAGACAGCTGTCTAAAGAAGAAAGAATTGAAGGGCCTGCCTCGAACGAAACAAAAACGGGTGATGTCAAGGTCGAATACCTTCTCTTTGTAATAGTTCTTTCCAATTTATTAACCTTTTGAATGCGATCTGTCAAACCCAAGAACGTCATGCACACGCCAATATCTCAGTCATGAGCTTACTTTGGCAACGCACGCCATACGCACTTATAAGCGTTTATGACGCCACGGACACGAGTTCTTACGACGCCTTTAAGGGTTTTTGGCGTTCAAATGGTGAAATATAAATCGTATCAAAAATTACAGCAGTTTTTCCAATAGCTTTTTGATGCCCACGTGAGTGGTGTGAAATAATTTATTTAATAGTGACCAACCTTATTTTTTCACAAGTCCGAATACCAGCTGTTACTAATCTTAGTTTAGGTCCGTAGGTACCCTAAGTAGTTCGGACTTATCGGGTCTAGAGCTTTAACTCAAACCGGGCAGAGAAAGGTGACCTTAAATAACATTTTCTAATTAATATGTACATCCGTGAGACATAGACATATTAAATATATTAATGACGGGTCACTCACGTGTTTTAAGTCGAAAACGCTCGACATGTTTCACTCCGTACCGAGGAGCGTCATCAGGAGCTTGCGTCGACGGTGACGGACCGGCGCAGACTGCGGGCCGCAGCCCTCCGCGCCCGATGACTCGGCGCGGGCGCCGGTGGCGGCAGGGGGGGCGAGAAACTACCCTCGTTTACGGCATTATTGTCAAATGATGGGTTGCACACAACACTCACTACGTCATTCGCTAATGGTTCGTCCACACTGTCCACCGACGTAGTACCCAAAACAGTTTTCCAGCTCGGAGGCACTGACCAACCACAATCACGGTTAAAATTCGGATGACGACCAATTTCGATAGCCTCCCGTACTTTTCGCTGAATCACAAACTTTTCTTTCGCCAGCACAGTTACCTTATCGAAACGTATATAGTGAGTCGAATCCGAATCCAACACGTGTTCCGTCACCGCAGAACCCCGGCTATCCCTGTTCTTCATACTACGTATGTGCTCGGACAATCTGGTGGAAATGTTTCGGCCCGTCTCTCCTATGTAGTTTTTCCCACAGGAGCAAGGAATCATGTATACACCCGGACTGTTCAAAGGCTCCCTATCCTCGAGCGAGCGTCGAGCGTTTTCGACTTAAAACACGTGAGTGACCCGTCATTAATATATTTAATATGTACATTAGTAAAATAACCTTAAACCGCACATTAGAATTTTCGCCGCTGTATTTTTTAATTTACTTTCCAATTAATTTTACTTCTACTAATATTTTATGTCAGTTTTTTTAATTGGGAGTTGAATAAAGCTCACCAATTTATTTACAAATCGCTGGTGCCGAAATGACTGAGGAAAATTCAGAATTTAAAATCTCAACTTGAAATGTTATTAACAACATACAATCCTGACACGCCCCGCAGTGCTAGTCTCTCGCTTGTGCAGCGAGACGCACTTCATGTTGTGTCAAGTTCATACCTTATGAATAAGTTTACGACCTAAGGCTGCCTTTCCACTGAGTAGCAGTGAGCGGAGATGAGAGGAGACGTGCTGGAATCAATTAATAAGTAGCATGGGTTATCTTCTCCACGCCGCTGGATTACAACCAATGCTATTTGGTTGATAACCGCACGTCTCCTCTCATCTTAGCCTCAGTAGAAAGGCAGCCTTAGTGGCGAGCGTCCAGTGACGCGTTCAGTTCATGTGCACGAGCGCAGCATGGCGTCGAGCTTCGAAGGGATTTAAGCAGCGTGTACTGCCCGGGGCCTCTCGTCACTCTTGCATACCTTTGCATTTATTTCAACCTTTGAGCGCAACGCCTGTCTCTTTCCCGGCGAGTCATCGTGTACCTTGTCGCAGTGCACGAAGGTTGATATTGGGCTGTAGTGGCGCGCGTCAGTTGACGTGTTTAGCGCTCAAAGGGTTAAAATGGACGCAGTGCCGGTTGCCCCGCTGCAAGACCCGCTCAAAGGTCTACTCAGTTTGCACACTAGAAAATCAAGTTGCGATTTTAAAACTTGTAATAAGCATCGAGTTCCATACAAAGTGTCCCTTTTCACAACGCGCCCAGACGCTCGCTAATCTGAATAATTAACATAATTATTTTGAATAAACATTTGAATCATTCAAGCCTGGCTTTCAATAGGTAGCCTATTGAATGTAATATGGCGTTCAATAGGAATGACTTAAATGTAAATAGGTGCTTATTGAAATGTATTTCTGTGGAAAGCCTGCCTTTGTCAGCTCTAGGAGTGTCATTTGTGCACTGAAACTTCGAGGAATTGATCTAGCTCATTTATTTGACTCGCAATATGCTGCAATTTTAGGGTTCTGACCTATGTTTACAATTAAGGACATTTCCGAAATTGAGATTTAGTATCAGTCACAAATATTTAGCAACTTCGGTATCCTAAGTTTGCGCTCAGGTATATCAGATGGTGTAGATATATACCATCTTTGCACCATCGTCCACGCTTTTAACTGCGAATTAAGGCTACATCCATTTCAATGACTAACAAACTATAAAAAGAAGTGTAAAATTTCGACATTCTCAAAACCTTGTTAGCAAAAAACTTACAAAGGTAGGATTAGCACATTAATTGGGGAAGGAGATAGGAACGACAGGAAAGGTGATGCATATTCAGGCTGCGGACGGCTGACACATAAAACAAAAAATAGAGGCTTTCGTCAAGGGCACCGTGCCGGCAAGGGACCGGCATCAGAGTCGCTTTACGAACACGGCCAGTTTTAAGACGCCATTTCTAAAAAAGTGCGAGTCGGACTTGCGCACTATGGTTCCGTACCATTACGCAAAACACGGCAAAAAAAATCACGTTTGTTGTATGGGAGCCCCCACTTAAATATTTATTTTATTCTATTTATTGTTATAGCGGCAACAGAAATACATAATCTGTGAAAATCACGGTTCATGAGATACAGCCTGATGACAGATGGACAGACAGACAGAAATTTTTGTTTCCGAGAAAATTGTCGTCTCATGATGATTATATATGGTAGGGAACCAAACCAGTAGGTATAATTCATGACGTTTAACGTTGAAAAGAAAACAAGGTAAAGAGTTGTGCCCAGCGCAGTGTTTTTCTCGACTTCTAAATACCTACATTTCCCTCTCGGCCGTAAATCTAAAACCTGCGAGGATTTAAGGAGGCGGATGACATTATTACATTCCACGTCTTCATTTCTTCTTTAGCGCCTGTTCGTGTAAGTACTTACCTACATAATACATGACTGTGTGGTTTGTAAAAACCTTCTAGGGAGTCGTAGACAAAAATATTAGGTTTTTTCAAACATACGCGGAAATATTGTCCTACTGTCCGCGATAATAGGCTGTGAAGTACCATTTTACATGTGCTATAATGTGACGCGCCGGCAATGCATTTTCATACAACATTGCCGAGCCCCTCGCTGCACGTCGCGCCGGCGGCGGTTGTTGACGCCGTTGGCGAGGTGCAAGAGGAGCGCGGACGCTACTGATGTCCATCCGCCAGCACCCGCCATGACGCCGCGAGACACTACGCCACACAGGCCGAGAGATCCTGAGATTCCTGAGTAGCTTGAACTTTTAGGTTATTATAAATTTCTAAATAATAATACTAAATTATACTAAAGTAAAAATAAACATAAAAATACTTACATAAAATGACTTTCTAAATTTTGCCCCCTAGGCAAGGTGCCCATTACGCAGGCGGCATTCCCGCGCTGGATTGCTATGGCCAATCTTTGCGCGAGAAAGCCGCCCGCGCGAGGGTCACCTGTGGCCTCCCTCAGGCGTTTGCTAAGCGCTTTGTGGAGCCCCCGTGCCCCCTTACCCCAAGGGCCTAGTGTCTCGACGCCAAAAGCTGCAAACTCGTAGTGTGCGCCGAGACAACTATATTTATTCGCCTTGAAGCGTTCTCGGACGTCAGCCGCCGCCCCGGCCTGTTTGCTGGTAGCTGAAATGTAGGACGCCGCCAACGTATCTGCGCAGGTGACGTCCCACACCAGCGCGCGGCCCAAATTTCTAAAAGTAAAATTACTTCGCCTGCAATCCCTTATGTCCCGCGGTCTGTATATATAGTATTGTACTGATAAGTAATACATATTTTAAATATCTACTCGTTTAAAAACACAGAAATATTTAATTATAACATTAATTCCTGTTATCATTATCGTATTATGCCCAAACTTTCATTAACACTTGTCAAGTTTAATTATGAGCGAAATAAATCGGGTATTAATTAACGTTAAACATTCCGTCACGTAGGTAACGTATGTTATTCAATGTTTAATGTAAGCTTTGTATGTAGGTAGGTTAGTGATAAAATATCCTGAAATGTAATCATCGTCATCGACATTCAATGTTTTTCAACATGTTACGCAAACCATTTAAAAGTAACTATGAAACCTATTCATATTTAACAACTGGTTACGGTTTTGAACGGGTTTTGATACGACCTTGACGATCGTCCTGATTATTGGTGCGCAATTGCGCATCTCACGTACGACTCACTTCATTTCGCATGCAACAATCAGCGTGAGCGATTATCAAGATCGTATCAATATAAAATCAAAACTGTTACAAGTTGTTTTATCAGAATTAGACTCCAATAGCTATCAATAATTGTTCCTGAATTTTATAGACGCAGTTGTTGTATCAGACCATGAGGCGTATTCTGATTGCAATAACGAGTTATAAACTTGATATGGATTTGTTACGGATATGATCTTTGCTCTATGCTCATGCGAGTTTCCACTTAGAAAGATTACGTTCAGATTAAATAGGGATTATTTCTCAATGTTCTTAACTGTTAACGACTGTTTCAGTTAACATTTACGGCACTCTTTGGAGTACATTTCATGGGAACTGCAATCCTTGAATATTATCTTCGGCACATTGCTAATTGAGTGGTAAATTGGACAATTCCAATGTCTTTTTTTATTGAGGAAAACGCATTACCTGACGGTAAGCAAAAATAATACAGGACATTTGAACTTTAAAATTCTGTAACCAAACTTATTTCGATCTCACCAAACATGTGGTGTTGATGTCACAATGAGTTAAAATGGACATCAAATTGTAAGTTTTAAATCGGCTTTCAATAGATATAATCCATACTAATATTATAAATGCGAAAGTCTGTCTGTCTGTCTGTCTGTGTGTTACCGCTTCACGCTTAAACCGCTGAACCGTTTTAGTTGAAATTTGACATAGAGATAGTTTGAGTCCCGGAGAAGGACATAGGGTTGTTTTTGTCCCGAAAATCATCCCTTAAGAAAGTGAAAAGCGGGCCGGAATTGAGATAATTAATGAATGTCTGCTAATTTGTGTACATAATATGCTCAAATTGAATGATTGCCATGAGAATTTTTCCAGGCGCTATACTTACTGCTGCTGTTACTAAGTCCGCGCAGACGAAGTCGCGGGCAAAAGCTAGTCACAAAATAAAGTAACTTCGTTGAAACCGTTGTCATCTACGAGAATATTCCCGATCTCTAATTTAGAGCCCGCATTGCTTCAGTAGATGTAGAGACGTCGAGCGGCACCGTTCATTTGTTTTTAATTAAGCAGCAACCAGGCGCTACCGCCACTTTCCCTCGACCAACGTTACGGTGGTGTTGCGATCGCTTGCCTACTCAGAAATCAGAAATCAGAAACATTTATTAAATTGAAACGTTTTTTTTTTACTAGGTTGAGTAATTGGTGCTCCCAGAATAGAATGACGTTGAATGCCAAAAAATGCTTTTACATCTCTTTTACTCGCAATAAAACTATTGTGCCCACTTGTTACACTATCGGAGGCACGCAACTTGAAAAGGTTGATACAATCCGTGACCTGGGAGTAACAATAGATAGTAAGTTAAATTTCAATGCCCATTACACAAACATCATTAAAAAAGCGTCTCGTATGTTAGGATTCCTATTAAGAAACGCTAGCTCTGCCCTTTTAAGAATGGCTAAATCATACAATCACATCCCAGGCTCTGCGGGAGTTGACATATTCAACGACAAACTTGAACAGTTTAAAAGAAAGGTGACGAAATATGTTGGCTCACTGGATGTCCCAAAGTAGTTAGTTAGTCATAGTTTCTTAAAAATTCTAAAGTAATACTTAATAAAATATTAATAAAATATTTTTATAGTAAATATTTTAGTTAATGTAATGTACTAATTTCATATAGCCATAAGTTTACTGCATGTCCACTATTGTTCACAGGTACAAGACACTTATATATAAGTTGTGGTTACCTATAATTAGATAAGCATCAGTCATGATTGTTATATAGATTTAAGAGCATGTAAGATGTATTATCTGTTGGTAATCCTAAATAAAGAAAATAAAAAATAAATACTAAACATAGTCACCTTACCACTTAGTTAGAGGAACTTGTACTGACATATTTGTCAAGTTGCTTAAAATATCTGAACATACGCTTTAACGTTTTGATAATAAAAGCTTTGTTGTGATATTTGTGAACACCTTGGTCGCTCCGAATACTTTTTTTTTGTAAATAGTAACAACGTAAAATATTATTGTAATGTAAATAGTATTATTTATTGTATATTTGCATGTATACTTGTGTACGTATGGCAAATAAATGATTTGACTTTGTCTATTTTATGGCGACTGTAGAACCTACCTACAACGCTACTTGTGTCATTCTGCGTAGGTAGGTACCGTCTCAGATCATGGCAGAGATTATTTGTATAATATATGAATGGAGATCGAAAGCCGAGCTCTTTGTAAGGTAAATTTATACAAATCTCCTTATTTTGGTAGATATCATATATTTGTAGTTCAACTATCAGTTTACTAAAAGCAACTAAGTAGGTATTGATTGTTCGTAATGCTCTATCGGCAAATTTTTGACTTTAGCGAAATCATCATATTGATCCTGGGATCCATTTTAATTAATAATTATAATAAATAACGTTGTGCAAGTATGCATTGTACAGTTGTGACAGATTTCTGAGGTTACAGTTCCACAGGTTTGTTCGAGCATCCAACTCGCTTGCGCATGCGCAGTAGCGTTCGGTTAACTTTAGGAACGTCGTCAGTCATTACGAGGTTGCGGTCGTCGATACGGTCCGAGTTTCCGAGTAGGTACTAGAGTCAGCATTTAATAGATAGTGACAGCCGTAGCAGTTAAATATTGCAACGTCCTTAGCCCTGTCGGGTGGGAGTTATAGGTGTGTTGCAATATATTTAGTCACTTTCGCGGTCACTACTTATTTGATGCTGACCATATGCAGACTGTGTCTACAATCTACAATTTTTTATCGTTTCACCATACTAACCAAACTTTGAGAGGTAAACTCCATTATTTTAGGTCATACTATAGAAGATATATCAATGATTTTATTAATAATTTTATTGTATAAATAGGCTGATTGTGCAGCGAATTGTCTCTGAGCAAATTTGGATTTAGTTGGAGGTCTGGGGGCCACACTGCTTCGTCTCCTACGTCCCGCAATGGCTTGATTATAATTCAGAGTCTTATGCACTTTTACAATAGCGCTAACTATATACAGTTGGCGCATTGAAAGAAGACCGCATAATACAGTAGTAGGATGCCAGTACGGCTTACTTTTACAATGCAACTGACCAGTAGTGAAAATTTTTGGCTCCTGCAAAGAACATCGTAAGAAAAATAAGTTTAATGCGCAATATGTAAGTGCTTTTTCATATTTTGTGACAGAGGAGTTCTACAGTCAAACAACCTATAAAGTAAACGAGCACATAACATTTTGAAAACGATTGGATAAGCAAATTCTGTATCAGGAAAGTCAATCACGATATACAATCCACAAGAATAGCTTTCATCGCGTCTACGTATTCACATTTCGCTAACATTGAACATAGCTGAATGATGTGGTTGTGAGGCTTGACATGTGTTAATTACCGGCTTTGAGACTTTTAACAATATACGTACGTGCCAATCATTGCCTGTCGATCAAAAATCGGGCTCTTACCCAATACACAGTTTAGAGAAGTAACTTTAATCTAAATTTATTTACGAAGTGGTTTGATGCAGGAAATGAACATAATGACGCCATATTAATTATTATAATTTAGTTACATAAAATAACTATGTAACTATGTATGTAAGTACAAACAACTTTAAGAGGTCCTACACTACAATTAGATTTTCACCTCAGCAGCTCGAACAAGCCTTCTCTCCTCACTCCAGGGAGTGAAACAAAGTAGCTTTTTAATTTAGTGAAGGCCATGAACTGCAACTTCATATTACAAATTCGTTTTTTTTCTCTGTATTATTCTGTGTAATTCGAAATACACTTTAACCTTTAATATGTTCTCACTACTGAGGTGAAAAATTATATAAATAAATAAATATTATAGGGACATTCTTACACAAATTGTCTAAGTCCCACGGGAAGCTCAATAAGGCTTGTGTTGCGGGTACTCAGACAACGATATATATAATATACAAATACATAAATACATAGAAAACATCCATGACTCAGAAACAAATATCTGTGCCTCAACGCACAAATAAATGCCCTTACCGGGATTCGAACCCAGGACCATCGGCTTCATAGGCAGGGTCACTACCCACTAGGCCAGACCGGTCGTCAAACACACACAATATATGTGTAACACGAGAGCAAAGTTATTTTACATCTCGTGTTTTGGAGTCTTTCGCTTTCTCGGGACTCAAAATAAACGCAAGAAAAACCAACTTTCCTCTCTTGTTGCACAAATAACTATTGTATCCTATTTTCTAAAGTTAAGGCGAAACCTGTGAAACAAAATTTTCTGAGTTAACACTTAAAATTATTTTTTACATATAATTTTTGTTTTCAATTTCCTTGTATGACCTAAACAGATAGACAAATACCTAATAAGTACTCGATTTTCATTATGCCTGTTTTAATATTATTATTGATAATGATAAGATATTGAAGATCGCTGACGCTTATTGGTGCATATGAAATGAAGTGTGAAAGTCGTGCGTGAGATGCGATGCGCGCGCGCGCCAATCACCAAGACGATCATACTATTGTTACGGTTGAAAATCGTAACTTGCAACCAATCTCGTTTCGACACTCCTGGCGACATCTAGCAGCGAGATTATGAATAGTGTTGAGTATATTAAAACGATAGTCGGGTCGAAGGCGTTTAACGCCATCTGTCGGGGTCTGATAACACCTTTGCATAAACCTGGCAACATTTACTGCAAGGCGTGTTCTCAGATGCTTCGATACATTATTTTAGGGTCTTGTTCTGGGAGTATGATTGAAAATAGCGCACACGGATTATTTTCCCATATATTCCATCGTCTTTCTCAAATTATTTTAGACTTATAGTTTGTCAATTGTTTGTTGTTGGTTATAATCTGTCTCATTTCAAACATAGACAGAGAGAATCATGCCGTCTTTGTCTTGCACTAGTACTGGCACCCGAAAGAAAGGGATGAATGATTTTTCCAGTTGTCACTGACTGACAGATTGGTTTGACCGACTATAAAGATAATTTCGATGGCTGAGTGTGAGTTTTTTTGTCCTCTTTGTGATATGGCAACTTAAAAATACGAGGGGACGTGGAAGGTGTACGGTGCTTCGTCACTTTTCAATTCGGCATGATGTGAAGCGCGAGACATCGACGATTGAGAGTCAATTTTGGTCGGGCCCGCAGCCCTAAAATGCAAATACACTTTGCAGCTTATAACCCGTAGCGAGGTAAGTTTCTTGATGTTTGTTATCGTGAAAGCGCAATTTCTAGTGCTGATTTGTATTAATTTTTGGTTTCTTTGTTAAAGCATACAACGTGGCAATGGCGTCCTTTCTTTTGAATTCCTTGTGAATGATTTTAACTTGGCTTCGGGTCAACATGTTAGAGGTTGATACCAACAATTTCATCAAGAGTCCGGGTAAGGAACAGTGATTTAATATGGAAAAGTGTAGTTTTTTCTTTGTCTTTGTGCATACGTGGCCATAATGACCATGGGTACCAAATTTAATCGTTTTCTCATGAGTGGAGTAATGTAGGAGTTTTAATTATTGTCTGGTCTGTTTTCGTGGGAGATAAAAATCAAGGTGCACATGGGCATGCACTTTTGCCAACATGTGTTTCAATGTGTGATTTTGTTTGTAGCTTGAAAGCCGGTCCTTTCCCCGGGTCCTTCCTTTCGCCCCTGCACACCTGGCTTTGTCTTCTGGAACGTGCTGGCGCAGCCTGCCCTTGCAGTATTGTTCTTGTGACTCCGTGCTGTTCATCGCGGCTGTGGCGTACCGGTTAGAACGGCTGGCTGGATACGCAACGACGGTCTCGCTGCGTATCATCGCGACTCCTGCCGTCTGCTGCGCGCCACTGGAGCGGCATGTAGCCGCAGTTCTGCTGCCTCTGTAGCAACACGTGTCTCAGGTGTGGTCAACTCTAATTTCTTTTAGTGATCTCTTAAGACCTAAATTAACCTAGCAAGGAACATATAATAGTGGCCTCTTAGATTTGATTTCAAGTGCAAAGTGCTAAGCGTGAAAACAGGACTTCATAGACTTTCTAACGTTTAACGTCTCATTATAGCATAGTTCACCCTAGCATAATTACCATAAGTATGTAAATTCTGTATCAGGCCTACTGCCCGTCATCTATTTATTTAAGGATTGTAATTAAATGTGTAACTGAGCTCAAACAATAGTTTATTTTATCTCATATTAATCTTTTGCACGCTTTATGCGTGCTGGCGCCCAATCTTTCTTTAGCTTCATATATTTTATCTACTGGGAGATATCTTAGAAATTGCCAGACGTGTATTGTGATAGCAGCGTCGAGACCCACAACCCTGAGAGAACCTGCATATATAGTCCATAGCTTAATATACTGGTTACACTATAACCAGTTCAAAACCATAACAAATTTTTAAATTACGATCGGCCTCCTAGTAGAAAATACACTTATAAAAAAAAATTAAGGCCCCTTGCAGAGAATAAAAATGTATTATTATTATTTAAATAGTAGCTAGCTGAGTAAATTAGTAGGTGAGCTCACGTCCCAGCGATTATCTCCACTCGGTGCCGCAAGCTCTGTTATTTCTAATTAGCAATTTGTATAATTCACGAGAGCTTGAAGCATAGACTATCTGGTAATACCCAGGTTTACTTATAGTTTAGGTCTTAGGACACTATTAGGTATTCCTAGGCTTATCTTACAATAGAATAAATTTAACGATGTAACAGGCTGTAATTATACCTATTTAAATTGTACAACGTTAAATACGGCCTCACAGTCACCGCTCACCGCTCATGGCTATGAGAGCAATGCGGCCGCTCTTACTTAGGGCCTACACACAATTAGATGTTACGACGACGGTCCGTGGCATGTTGCGGCGTCGTGTAACGTTGCGACGTCGTGACGTGCAAATCTACGGCGTGTAACGTAAAAAATCACGCCACGGCGTCGTGCCGTGGCACGTTGCCGCAACGTGCGACGTCACGACGTCGTGTCGCAGGCCGTCGATAAGTTGCCGTCGAAATTTGAAAAATATGCCGCAGTTGATCAAGAGCCATGGACCGCACCAGTCTTGTCTTCATCCTGCTGCTATTAAGAAGTCGCCTAAAGTAGAGGCAGAAACACAGAAATTACTGGGTCCATCCATTTCTTTCTATCATGAATGATGGAAATCACTTTAAGAGAAAGTATAGTGTCCCAAAAAGGGATGACAAAAAGTTTTTGAATTCTTTAGAATGAGTATACCGAGTTTTGAAGAATTGCTGGCACGGATACAGTGGCATACAGTGGTAACTTGTAGGTTAATTGTGTAGGTTTATTTGTTATATAGGTATAATTGTTATTAGGCTTAGGTATACTAACCCTCTTGAAACTGTCTTTTACTAACAGAATGTATGTGTCACGGTTACACGAAATAAAATGATTTCAAATTCAAATAACACAATATATACGAAAACAGCATACAGTAGGCAGGATGCCTATTGAACCTCTGGAGATTGAACCTGTTGAACATCACATGGCGCCGGCGCAGGATTATAACGTTATTTTTAACGTCACGACATCGTGACGTCGCACGTTGCGGCAACGTGCCACGGCACGACGCCGTGACGTGATTTTTTACGTTACACTCCGTAGATTTACACGTCACGACGTCGCAACGTTACACGACGCCGCAACGTGCCACGGCACGTCGTCGCAACGTCTAATTGTGTGTAAGCCCTAGGCTTAACGGCCGTGGTGACCTTCAGCCAAAAAATTACACTTTTGACAGCATGACAGCTGACACATCATTTCTGATATCTATAACAAATCCAGATCAAGTTTTTTATCGGTTATTACATTTAGAATAGGCATGCCTCAGTGACTCGTCTTACTACATAACCTACCTACTTAACCTATTGGTAATCTATTACTTGAGACCCGAGTTTCTCCAACTTATTCAGAATCCACAGCTACTTATCTATAGCATTCATACGTTACGTTATTCATAACTTTAAGCCACAGCCTTTATATACTGACCCACATATTACGCTATTATTCCTGTATTAAGCTGCGAAGCAAGCTGAAACGGATGGCACTCGTTTACTATGGGAGCACTTTTCACATTAAATTTACATTTAAATTAGCTCGTGATACCTATAATATATGCTCTGCATTCAATCTTCAACATTAAATCTTGAAGAATCAGGTTACACGCTTCTTTAAAAGCTAAAGGGTCCTTAAATAACATCTTGCCGAACAAAGTGCGCCAAAATATATGATATGCTTTTTTGAAAAATAGGTGTACTATAACAAATCAAATTGTAGCAGGTGTTATTATATGTTTTTTGTGCAAGATACTGGACAATACTCGTATTGTAACCAAAAGCAATAACATCGGATCACTTTAAAAAAATACATACCTCACGCGCTTGAAACTGTCGCGGCGCACTAGTATGAAAATGATAAAAGAGATGTTTGTACATATTTTAACATGCCATTATTATTCCGTAAACATTATCTTAACCACGACATAGTCAAACACCTTGTATAACTGTACATAAATACTTTAACGTAATGAACAAATATCCCTTCATCAGTAAGCTATAATGGTTAGAGCTTTGAGTATCGAAACTAAGCATGTTCATCGTCTCATTTATTGCAACAACAGTGCGCAGCATCGGGGACCGGAGCGGAACGACTTCATACAAACCACTTACTTTTAATGTATTTATTATTCGCGGTGGCGTGGAAGTCTTGGTTCCGTCCCGTGACACGCAGTCATTTGTTTACAACTTACTTTTATGTCTATTTTATTCGCGGTGACGTATATAAGTGCTGGTTCCTTTCGGCTATATGCAGCCATTTATTTTTATTTCTGACTCTGATATGTGTGGGGTGTTTGTTACGGTCCATATATAAATATGATTTTCTTAAATCCTGCTTTGATGGAATCTCTTTTTCATTTCATTTTAATTGGAACTCTTTGAGCTACCTTTTGTTAGATTTCATGCATCGAAATTTAAGTAGTCTGGGTCTACACAGACCGAAAAACAAACAAAATTTTAATGTTAGGTACTCCTACGTACTTGAAGTTAGGATACTGGAGCCTAATATCTGGTTGTAACTTACCTAGCTTATAATTACTCCCCATGTTTTTTTGATTGCGCTATTTTCGGTACATAAAGACAAAGACAAATGTAGGTAAACACGAAAATATTTTTTAATAGCGTGCGGAAAGTTGGTTTTCGCGAACTAGTGCTTTTTACTTTTCCAATTTTTTTAAATTTTTACTTGTTCCAATTCATTACTACTTATTGATGAGTGTTAATATTAGTTTCATTTAAACGTCGTAATCAACATAAACACCTACTGTTAATGTAAGAATACGAAAAATATGCATATTTCATATTTTATTACTTACCTCTTCATCATTATAAGTATTATAACACGTTTATTTTTTAATGTTGAAAAACCGTTCTTAATAAGTTGTCTGAATGAAACGGAACGCCTGTCAAAGAAGAGGCGTATTTTCTTACTGCAGGAATGTTTCAAGTTTCCAAAGGCAACATTCGATATTGTTTTTATAAATATACGATACACAAATAATCATAAATAACGATATTTAGGTAATAATAGTACAATGTTTTAATATTTACAATTGTTTATGTCTTATAGAACATGCATTTGAAAAAAAAAAACTTTCATTGAAGTGGGTTCAATAAAAATCTATTCTAGTCGAATAAAAGCTAGAAAAACACCTCTTCATAATGTCAATGATGTCACAGAATTAATAATATAAAAGTTTCGGATTCCATTCCTTACTTGTTGCTTTTTTAATTTTTTCGCAACTGTATTAAAAAACGTCGTTCGATACACGTGCGGAAATGTACTCCGCACTAGCATCGAAATGTACTATTTTTTGTCAATATGAAGGGCGTTATATGGCTAATAACAGTGTAGCTGTAGGTATGTATGAAGGGAGCTTTGGTTGCCAAGTTGTCGTTTGACCAAGCAGTTACCTTACCACTAACGCTCACATAATATGGCACAGTACAGCTTTAATTCACGTATCAAAGTAGATTCCTACTATCAATAACTCATCAGTGAATACTAAATGACCCGTCTATCAGTTACAGTACCTACACATATATTTCAGTCCAATAACTTTAGTAGACTTCGTTGCCAGCATCTGCAGTTTATGACTCCGTTTTCAGACTATGTATGTAGTTACTTACGAACTAAGGTTACGTAACAATGCTGGGGATTTTGTGCTAGTTTATAACAAACAGTAAAACGTAACACGTGTAAATAGTGTCACTCATCATTTATGAAACATATGTATATACATAGCGGAAACAATACAATTCATAATGCTCGTCCTTTATACCTTTATATCTGTGTTTTTAGGGTTTCCTTATCTTAAAAAGAAAGAACGGAACCCTTATAGGATCACTTTGTTGTCCGTCCGTCTGTCGGTCTATCCGTCCGTCCGTCTGTCTGTCAAGACCCTGTATCTCGGGAACTCGTGGAGGTATCGAGCTCTCTCTAATCTAACACGTATGTAAATGTGAGAGTGACGTGTGATAAGATAGAAGATAAAAGTACAGCCATTATATCCGTACTAAGTGCCACGTAGTGTTCCTATCGGGATGAATCTCGGCTGCTGACAGCGCGCGGCGCGACAATAGATAACTTGCAGTTTAGCCTCTTACACAGTTACAGAAAGGAAGTAGGCTCTTTTTACATGTCCGGATTTATAACGAGACAAAAATGCCTGGCCAAATTACTTGCAACAATGCAATATGGCTTCTAACATAACCAAATAATGGTAGGGTATTTCTATTTCTACTGCCAGCACGCACGTACCGCACGCTTTATCCCTATTATCACTATGGACGTGATTACATTTGCCAGGTCAACAAAATAACAAATCTTAGATGTATGACCTAAAAATATACCTAAAGAATAAGCAGCTGCCTATTTTCTTTGTCCAAATCTTTAGAAGGTAAATCACAAACTACATTGTTAAACAAACGATTGTTTGGAAAGTAAGTAGTGCTCTGATGATTGCCTGCTACTGCTAGTGACAACATGTCGCCTCATTTTTCTATAAAAAATTATTCTTAGACTACTCCTTGTACTGTGGGCTTGGCTTGGCACGGCGCCCGTATGCGGGTTTATTGCATTATTTTTCTCGCTATTATCTGCTTTCGTCGCAGTAAGATGTGGCTGCGGCTGCGGCTTTTACTGAGAAATTAAAATAATAGAAGGCCTATTCAGAAACTTTACATTAGTAATTTACACGAAAAAGTAATGATAAAGTGACATTCCGATGACGACTGCAACAACAGTAATTAAATAAACGCGTGAATATCGTTAATAAGATGAATAAAAACAGAACGTTCTAATCGCAACAGCAATGCAAGAATTGACAGTGAGTGAAAAATATGAATTTAAGTACATAGAAGATGGGAAGCGATTACCGTCACCCATGGACACCCGCATCACCAGAGAAGGGTTGTAAAAGTGCGTTGCCGGATTTGAGATGGGAGTATGCTCTTTTCTTGAAGGTTTGAAAGTCGTATCGGCCCGGAAATACCGCAGACGACGGTTTAAATATAGGGTCAGGGCACCAAAATCTATTACTTAGTTACATAATAACCAGAATTGAAAACTGCTGTTGTGGTCAATGTTCTCAATTTCGATGATTTCTCCGAAACCATTGTTTTCGCTGAATCACTCAGTTTCAGTGTTTGTTACTCAGTGAAAACATTTCACCCCCATGGGTGAAATCATTACCATTTAAGGTCCTCTATCAATTCTACCCATGATCCGTACTGAACGTGACACCCTGTACAATGTCGCGATGTCTCGCGATAGTCTCTGATGTTCCAGGCGTCTATTTGGCGACGGCATCGGCTTACCATCACGATTATCATGAGAGCAGTTATATTTGTTTGTCACCTTCGGTTTAAGTTTCTGAATAAACCTAGAAACTTGTTAAATTATGGTTGGAATTAAGCCACAACCCGCTTTTAAGCAATTATTAACGAGCTGCTGCTAAAATAATATAAAAGAGGTAATATTTTCTCATTACGATCTTTTTTGCTGCGCATAAATACTGCATAATTTTTCGTTTGACTTTTAAATTGCTACGACTTTTTATTAAGTACTAAAGTACAGATACCTTTATTATGGAAGGCAATTAACTGATTTTGAGGATATACCTTTTTCACTACAAGAGTAACAAACAACCATACTTCCCACCTGGTGGTAAGCGGCCACCGCAGTTTATGGAGGCTTGCAGCTCGAATAAATAATATCAAAAGCGTTCACCGACGTGCTGTTATAAGTCTACAACTTATCTTTGGCGTTTGATACAAAAATTTCTCTGTGATATTTTAGCTGAGTTTGGAAACAAAACCAAGGTTATTGTTATTGCCTACATCTTTTATTTAAAATAATACAAATCAGCTTTATGCAGCCAAGCTTTTAACCGGTATGTAGCTGAACATATTTAATAATATTTTAGGAATCGCCTCAGTTAAACGGTACACCTTAAATACTAGTAAGTCGTCGATAAGCATTGTGCCTCTGGCTGCTACTACTAAAACTTCCCTTAAGGGGATAAGATCGCCTTTGTACACATTTACCGTATTCTCTCTGTGTTATGTACTTGTTTTGTGCAATAAAGTGTTTACTACTACTTATTTACAGCGGGTACAAGTGATGTTTAAGTAAAGTTTTGTAAGGCAAGCTGGCGGGGACTTTCTATTCGTGTCTTGAAGCGTATTCAGATCACAAAAATATGGAATCGATTCGATACTAATCTCCTATAGGTGTCAGATTAAACAGGCATTTCAGATTTCAGATGGAAGCCTCTGCTATCCGCCTGCCTATACGTGCGTCTTCTGTCTGTCTGTCTAACAGTACCACCCGCCAACAGATAGAATCAGACCTGACTTAACCTTTCGTATGCGCTGTCAAAATTTTGCTATTTAAATAGCAATCTAGACAACTTCATGTTTAAGTTGAACATATACCTATGAATAATATAATAGAACAACCAAATACCAACAAACATTAAGTCCAAAGTATTTAACACTTGTATCCTTCCCTGCCTTACATATGGATGTCAAACTTGGGCCCTAACTGTCAAGGAGAGGAAAGCTCTCCAAGTCTGCCAAAATAGTATGGAAAGAAGCATGTTGAATATAAAACTTAGAGATAGAATAAAACTGGAGGACATTAGAAAGAGAACAAAAATAATCGACGTAAACCACACTATGAAAAAACTAAAATGGAAGTGGACCGGCCACATGCTCCGAGACAAAAGAGAAAAATGGTCAAAAGACATCACAACATGGTACCCAAGAGACGGAAAAAGGGATGATGGAAGACAAAAAATGAGATGGGAAGACGAGTTCAGGCAGGTGGCTGGAGCCTTCTGGAGAAGACAGGCTCTGGACAGGGACTCGTGGAGGAATATGGGAGAGGCCTATGCCAAGGGCAACCAGACAAGACGTCTGCGGAGAAAGGCTAGCAGTAAGCAGTAAGTAAGTAAGTATACCTATGAAGCAGATGCTACTAAGCATACCAAAGGTTGAGAGCTGTAACATTATGTCGACAGTTGAAATCTTCTCAACCTTAGCATTAGGCACTCATAGTTCTAAGAAACTTTCAGTATGGGATGAGTTCACATCTTTTTTTCGAGGAGAGGGTATTTAAGCAAAAGTTGTTGTTCTTATTACACAAAGAAAATTGTCTAAATGTTGAAAAAACATCCTGTATTTTGAAATCCGAATGCGCCTTTCTTTCCTTAACAGTCTTTTGTTATGATAAGTGCCGCGTGTTTTCTGTTATTTTTCTATTTATTCTATTTACTGCGAAGTACAAGAATTACTTTGAATTCTTATTTACTTCATTTCCGTTGGTTGTCTTGGTTGTTGGAGCTGACTCAGCTGACCCATTTTGGGATTGTTTAAGTGCCGTAATGTTGTATTTTATAACTAAATTTAGTTAACTGGTTATAGTGGAATCCGTACAAGCCCAATTTCAAAGAAAAACCGCAAATCGATGTACAGTTTAGCCATTTGGCACACGCATACTAGAGGTCAAAACAAATTTTTTGACCCGCAGTGCTGAGTAATTTTTTTTGTATGAATTTTTTTTCCAAAAACCTATCGTGTGTGGTATCATATGAAAGGGCTTTTTAAGGCGATTCGAAAAATATACAACATCATAACATTTCAGCCATTTACTTTAATTTTTTTTTTTTAAACATACCAACTTTGGGCTCCTCCAGATACGATATGGCTGTTTTTTGTACAATTTACCACAAATGATACGTAATATCCTCATATCTAATCCCAAGAATTGTGACAAGATTTGCCAGAGTTTGGCTGCCCAAATACTTTTCTTTCCAATTAAGAAAGTTTTGATTTCATAGTTCTGCAATAATAGTTTTGTTATACAAATCGCATAATCGTACAGTAGGAGCCAGAATACCTCATTATTCAAACTTTTAATAGGATCTGACAAATACGTATAAAACTAGCAAACAAGTATACTATGCTTGCTACGCTTCGGCATTATTTACTCGGCATTCTGATAACTATGCAGAGCTATTCTAATCATGTGAACCTATTTTTGTACAATAAACTGATTGCTACTACTATATCAACAGCGCAGCTTATACAACAATGAACACACTTATACATATAATTATGTATCATAAACAGAAGAAAAGCAGTATTTATTCTCTATTTCTATTTTCTATTTATCCGGGGGTGTTTCTGTTCCCGAAAATTTACATTTGTGTGTAACTGTCTTGTCTCGTGTCTCGTCTTGTGTCTCGGTAGAATCTCTAATACAGTAATTCTGTTTTCATCATGCATGCATCTTAATGCATGTAGTTCTGTTTTTTGTTTTGTTTTGGCTCCAAAGGTTAATATTTTTTACATAAGTACGAAATGTAAGCGAGTAATTTTAGCAAGTTGTGTTTGCCTATAATTGGGTGAATACTCTGGTATGATTTTTGTGTAAATTACTTAAGTCCATTTGTATCTGTATTACACATGTTGGCAAACATTATAAAAAAAAAAAAAAACAGAAAAAAAAAACATTTTTTATTTAATGTGACAAAACTCAAATAGGAGAGAAATGACTGTTTTTTTTTTAAAAAGGAATTTTAATTTAGGTACACGTTCCATCGTTTTCTGGAAAATGATCCTCGGTATGTAATAAGAAGCGTGTATCACTGCGAATAATGTCAAATCAATATCAAATAACCATCAAAATGCTTAAGTTAGAAATGCCGCTTCAGCGTCGTCGCTATTTAATACAATTATCATTTCGTTCTGTCCAGGCTCAATCTTCATTAAAATCTGCTTCAGGCTCCAATCAAGCTTTTCATTTTCAATTAGAAAAGTAATGCTGCAAATCAACTTGAAATGGGAAACGTAAAAGCCAAACAATTTCATTTTAAATCTTTTAAAAACTAATTGTAAATAGCTAATTGTAATGTCGTCATTACAATTTATGAAGTAATTAAATAATCTCCCAATCGATTGATCACATAGCCTTACTACGATTTAAAGCGAGGTTTAGACTAGCAAGAACATGCATGCAATTTACGTTACATTGCCGGCTATTAAGGTAAACTGCATTCAAAAGTTTGATCAGATACTGCAATGTAATGAAAATTGCCTGCAAGTTCTTGCTAGTCTAAACAGCAGCAATATACTGCAAAGATTAAGCGCCACTTGCACCATCCCACTAGCCCAAGGTTAGACCGTTAACCCAGTGTCAAATCGTACTGGTAACCATGGTAACTCCAGGTTTAATCGGTTAACCCTGAGTTAGTGGGATGGTGCAAGTGACGTCTCTTAAGACGTAAAATGACATGACATTACGAGATACTTAATAGTATTTTTAATAGTAACTGCCAACAAGCGTTAACAGTTACTTTAAAACGCTCGTATCCCGTAACTTGTGTGTTGTATTACATTGCGGGCCGAATTATTTTGGGAACGATATAATACTGGTCAGATGTCAGATATATAATAGTCAGATGTTTGAAAGAGATCGTTTTATTTTGCTTGGTTTGTGGTTTCTGAGCCCCAGTAGCTACCTGGTAACTAATAGGTACCTACATAATATTGAATAATATTACGCTAGTTGCGATGTACACCGCACCAACATTAAGCCTGATTTAACCCACGGAATAATCCGGCCTAATGTTCGCAAATTTTGCGTCGGGAAACTTTAGAAGGATTATCGTATGCTGTGTGTGGAAATAATGATATTTTTTTCTCACGATTTTCAATTTAAAAACTTTTTTTGTGTGTTACCATAATATTGCATTATCATCCGACTTACATATGTATGCAAATTTTCAACTCAATCGGAAATTGGGAAGTGGGTCAAATTTAGCTTCCAAGATTTGACCCACTATAACATACATACATATATATACGAGTACACATACATATGTAACATACTAACAGGGCGAGAAAATAAATGCTTGTAATAATGACACTTCACAGCTTAATATTTATTATATTTTATTTTATACTAGCTTTTGCCCGCGACTTCGTCTGCGTGGAATTAGTAATTTTTGGGTACCTTAATTCTTAAACAAATCTGCTTTTTAATACATCCTTTTTTCATCCCCAAATTGGTCCACACTATACATTTCCACCCCATTTTTTACACCCTTAAGGGATGATTTCGGGGATAAAATTATTCTATATCCTTTCCCACAGCTCAAACTATTCCCATACCAAGTTTCATCTAAATCGGTTCAGCGGTTATAGATTCCCCATACAAATTTCCACCCCCCTTTTCACCCCCTTGAGGGGTTGGTTCTGGGATAAAAAGTATCCTATGTCCTTCCCCGGGACTCAAACTATCTGTATACCAAATTTCAACTAAATCGGTTCAGCGGTTTAAGCGTGAAGAGGTAACACACAGACAGACAGACAGACTTTCGCATTTATAATATTAAGTATGGATGGATTACGATTAAAAAGGGGCAGTTTTAGTTTTCCTCCTAAGCCCTGGATCATCGGACCTCGCTCGGCATGGTGTGACTGGTGTGAAGCTCCCTTTACACGCACACAATTAACTTGTTATCTGACCATCCGCGTGATATATGGCGCAGAGATATTTGTTCGCCAAAAAACAAAAGTCGAATTGTTTTACTCGCAATTGTTTTGCGTAAATTATTTTCCTCCACCTAGTAGTAGTCCTTCATACACATACCTATCTTGACACCGAATCAGATATAACAACTTGTAATGGGTTTCATTTTATTATGATACGATCTTGAAGATCGCTCACGCTGATTCGGGCATGTGAAGTGAAATCGTGCATGAGATGCACGCCAATGTCGCCAATCACCAAGACGATCCTCAAGGTCATATCAAAACCAGTTCAAAACTGTAACAAGTTGTAAAATCTGAATTAGCCTCCTTATCTCTTTGCAAACCTACAGTTTACGAACGGTCAGTTCATAATGATGAAAAAACGAAAAGATTAAAAGCGACGAAAATCTAAACGTTTCTAGTGCACGCCGTGGCCGAAAGGCATATTTGGTTTCCACTTAAAATCCTACACGAAAAATCCGCTGCACTTTACTTCCATTAAGATAAATACAAATATGTGGTCTTTGTGGCTAACACCCGTTTGGCACTGACATAAACGCTAGATATACATCTCGCTCGTATTGACATAGTGCGAGCGAGATGTATTATAGAAAGTAAATTACGTAGACGTTGGCGTATATGTCAGTGTTGTCAGTGCTGTCAGAGACTCATGGTCCGAGTACTGCAGTTTCCAATCTAAATAGTGTAAAAAATACTATTTTCTCAGGGATGGAGTGGGGGGGGGTGGCTATAAAGGAATTATGTACATTTATAATATATATAAAGATATATCAATATATATTATATAAAGAATTATGTATTTCTTTGACTAATAGTTTAGTTTAGTATAGTTTATTTCTTTTATAATGATAAATTACAATATAAATTATTCTAACACTAATCTAAATGAATTTATATTATGATCGTCAATTATTCAGCATGCAAACATGTAATTATAATATTATAATATATGAAAAAAATCATGGAAACATCGACATAATAAAATTAAAAAACGACTAAGTTGCCTGCTTATCCGATAGGTATTGATTATGAATATTGTGATCGAGAGCGATATTCAAATTTTACATTTGTTATGATATGATATGATACTGAAAGTTACAATGAGGCGCATTCTGATTATAATAACAGGTTATGAATTTGAACTAAATTTGTTATGGTTATGGCTATGACTATAAAATAAAATTTATAACTTGTTATTACAAACAGAATACACCTCAATATTAAAACGAAAATATATAGCACAATCAGAATACCGCTCCTAAAACGAATGGTCGAAGTTTTAAAACATCTTGTATTTGATTTTAAATCGGCACGGAGAAAAGCTTTACCCGGCAGCTTTGGTCGTCGGACGCCATATTTGGATTCCACTTGAAATAGACGAGCAACCAGCTTTAGTTTACTCGCAGCTCTGCTTTCCCGGCCTGAACTAAGAAAGTGTTAAATTATTTCCACATTTGAAAAGGTTGCTGTGATTTGTTTGTTGAATAAATAATATTGGTAAGAGGGATAAGAAACAAATAAAGATTGGTAATCTACATAGCACAGGTAACTTTGCCTCATAATATATTGTAAGTAGCGGCAGAATGGTGTGATTTAAGTTTAATACGTATACCTACGAGTTTTGATTTCGAATTAAAGAAGTTTACTGAAAAAAGTAAGACTCGAACATATTGAATTTATTTAACACAAAACCATTAGAGACGGCACAGTTGGTTCACCTGTCCTTAGGTCCTTAACAACAACGTAAAGTAACCCGTTTTACTTTTAAGTTAAAAGTTTTGATTTCTGCTCTAATAAAAATTCCTTCTTACATAATAGCAATATATTTCTTGATCACAATATTCCGTTACAGTTCAATGATCCAATTACCTCACTTCACCTCCGCCCGTAACCGAATTCCCGTTAACCGCCATGCCAGTCAATTTTTCTTTCTTCAAAATACCTTCCATTTACAAATACCTTATTCAACTCTTTATTTCATTAACCATTCAACATTCATTGCATTTTTGTTTTTATTTTTATTTCATTATGAAGTCTGAAGTAAACGAATTTTATTTCATTATTTTTTTTAACAATTTTTTTTCGAATAGTAAGTAATTTTAAAGAATTTACGATCTTATTCATTTTAAAGTTAAAAAGTCCTGACTATATTAAATCAGTATATATTAACAAACTCAAAATGGCGCTCTGGTTAGGCGTGGATAAGTCCCCCATCACTTTATCTTCTTCTTATGATGCCGTCTCCTGCCGGAGGTTGGCTATCATTAGGGCTATTTTTACTTCTGACGCTGCAGCTCGAAACAGTGATCTGGTGCTCATCTCGAACCTGCACCTGAGGTTCTTGAGCCACGAGGTACGTCTTCTTCCACGTTTTCGCTTGCCTTGGATTTTCCTCTGTATTATCAGCTGGAGGAGGTGGTATTTGTCATTTCGCAATACATGACCAACGTACTGCAGTTTCCGAATCTTTATTGTATCTAGTCTCTTCTCTTTTGCACTTTTTGCAGCAGGCTGTCATTGGTTACTCTATCCGTCCATAAGATTTTCAGTATTCTCCTGTACACCCACATCTCAAACGCCTCTAGACGTTTACTTTATTGCTTTAGTGAGTGTCCATGACTCAGCACCATATAAGGTCTGTTTTTTTATTCCGTAGACTAAAATGACGTTTCATGTGTAAGACATGACATTTCTTAGTACCACATGAAATGTCATTTTAGTCTACGGAATAAAAAAATAGAATATAGAAGAACCGAAAATACATAGCACTGGTGGAGATTCGGAGGGACCGGTTGCGAAGGTGATTTATTTTCAGGAAAGCGTTACGAGCTTGCTCTATTCGGCACTTGATCTCGATACTGTGATCGCCCTGGTCATTGACATTACAGCCTAGGTACTTTACGAGTGGACCCTTTGTACAATTTTATTTCGGTCTTTCAAGTCAGGCAATGCCCTTTGTATTCTGCCTAGGCTATTAGTTCACTACATTGATTTGAAAAAAAATCGGACCGAGCGGAATTGTCGAATCAAGTTTTTAAAAAGTGAGACATAGTAAAGTTGAAAATGTTTTATGTTGGGTTGTTTATGCCTGGCGGGGTAGATTTCAAGTCTGTATTTTTTAATTTCTCTTGTACAAACATATTTCGCAGAAGAGAGGGACGCAAGAGCCCCGTGGGGAAATACGGGCGCGATTCAATTACGATATCGCTACAATATTGTAGGTACACACAGGCCGATTCTGTTTTCGTCTCATTTTAATACGACCTTGCGTCATGTCATCAGCCATCTCACCCGCACCAACATGTGCGAGCGAAATGCCTTATGCTATGCATTAACCTTCAAATATTGTTAAAATTGTAATATAAAATGACTAATATTGTAACCAAACGCTTGTAATCGGGAAATAACTGGCTCTTGAAACACAGGGAAACCTACTTTAAGAGCCAGGTACCAATGTTATGTAATAAAGTTGCAATAAAGTTGCAATGTCTTACTCCTGATTGCATTTCGTGATAAACAATCAGCGTTAAGAGGCCCACTGATTACCAGTCCGCCTGCAGTCTCTGGTCTTATGGGGCGGCCTGCGGTCCTAGACCACGTCCACACACATAAGCGATTATTGCCTGCCGGAAATGGCCTGCTGCCACCTCTGGGACTTTACACTAGCAGTTGAGATTCGTCAGTTTTCGCCACAAAACCACGGACTGTCCGACCGATATCTGTCGGCGCTGACCGGAATCGCAAGCGGTCAACGTCACTAATTTTATTATGGAAATTGACAGATACAATGGCAGCAGCAACGACGACGCAACTGTAAATACAGCTGCAGGTGACATGCGAACGTGACCTTTAGCGGCTCGTGCTGATAAGTGCAGCGGCGCGCGCGGAATCAGTGTCGTATCTAAATAAGATGATAACCGTATCAAATTATTAAAACAGAATTAGCCTTACAGACAATAAAGGCTGTTTGTAACGGCCCAATCATTTTACAGACTAGATACCTACCATTATGCTGAAACAATGAATGTTGTTGTGGTTAAAGACCAGAAAAAACTGATAGAAGAGGATTTCATTTCATTTTAGTTTTGAATAAATGCCGGGCTGCCATTTTATAACCTGAATTTTAACAGGTCCATGATATTTACCTTATGGAATGGAAATTATGTTTCTTAGCCGGTATCCCAGCATTATATTTTAATTTTAACATGGAAACAGACTAAAACGAGCCTTTATCAATGATCAAAGTAAGAACACACGATAAAGTCCCGGTTTAGTTTAAATGACTTCCGAAACTTACGCACACTTTTTTATGTAACTTTAAGTTACGTTTTACGTATAAATTTCCCTCAAAAATTTTCATTTTGTTAAACTCGGTTCTAAAGCATGTGTATATTACTTACATGCGCTGAAAATTGCGCAGCGCAAATATTTAACTACTTTAGTCCCCGCAGCGAGTGTGCGAGGTTGTTAGCGTGGAAACTACGCTGTGCCGGAACAAGCGGCACACGATACCAACCTAAAATGCGAGCGTGTAGTTATTTTCTTCCCCGAAATGTTTTTTTTTTTAAGAGCTTACCAGCACGGTTACTCAAATCCGTTTTTAATGTTTAACCACCAACCAACCAACCTAGAAGCACTTTATGGCATTTTTACGCAGGTCAATTGTAGATGTTCAAAAGTGCGGCATTCTTGGTTTAAAAATCTATTAATTTGAATTATTATTGATAATACTTATTATTTGTCACCCTAATATTTATACCTACCTGTATTAATATGTTGTACTTTCGTATTAATTATATTTCAATGAAAAATTTTGTTGGTATCATTTCATTTATTCGTTCATTTACAATGTACATACCTTCTGTATATAAATAATTACATAGCAATGAAGCAAATAAATCTGAAAGTATTATTAATGTCAAATAAGTTCTAAGTCTAAATTAATTGCAATGAGAATTTTTTTCCAAGATTTTAATTCACCGTGTTTTTTTCAGGATCTTAAAATGAAGTCAATGACGCATTAACTAGAAAGTTGCTAATAAAAGCTCTTCAAAGAAATGCTCCAAAGTTGAAAATTATTTTATCCAATTCCTTGTGACTGTGAAATGTTAATTTTCAGAGAGGAAAATGGAGAACCGTTTGTATGGAGAAACATTTTCGCGAGGTCGTCTACTTTCCTCTTAAGACTTCAAAATAAACTTAGCTAAAATCGCTCAAATGCCAGACTATTCTGTCATATTAGCTCGCCCTTCTATTTCTATTTCCATTGGTTCGTCCGGACTATATACCCAAATGCTCATCAAGGGCAAGTCTGTGTATGGAGCTGTCGTTTAGGCTTGTTTACTCGCTGTCTAGTCTCTTGACATGCCACAGAGTCCACATACCAACAGTTTATTTCCATACAATAACTGAGCAACATTTTATATTATACTATCAACCAACGATACATATTTACATACATACATAGTAGATAGGGAATGGTAGACCCAAAAAACGATGGATGGATTGTGTGAAAGAGGATATGAGAAAGAAAGGAGTGAGTGCTGAGGTGACGAAAGATAGAGGAGAATGGAAGAGAAAAACATGTTGTGCCGATCCCACATAACGTGGGATAAGGGCAGGAAGTAGAAGAGAAGAACAGTCAAGAACGGATACTCTGACGTTCAATCATCTGAGCGTGTGCATTCTACCGCGATTGAACTACTCCAGGAACTAATAGTACGCTCTCAACTAACCGTCGTCAGTGGGCATTTTGCCTTGGCAATAAGGTATAAAATTGGCAGTTAATCGTAACAGTGGTATAGGGGAAGTGGCGCCCGGAGGTATGTTTGTATGAAAATAAGTAGGTCACGAATGTAACAACATGCGAGTAACATTAAGGGTTTCCCTTTTCACCGATTGAACGGAATCATGAGGGCCATATGCAGAAACCCCTTGAAATATAAGCAATTACTTCATAAGGGAATCGGTTAAGAAATTATTGCGTAATAAGTTGGTAAAGAAATTCTCTAATCGTTGGTTTTCTTATAGATTTATTTTATTCTAAGAGATTTTTAATTTTACTTACTAAGCTCATTTTAAGATTTCTTTATTACTTAAATATCTCTGAGGTCAAATTGAACTTACTGACTGTAATTTAATTGAGATTAAAATCGCTTGCTCATTGCAAAAGTCGATAGCTTAACTGAAGCAAGCAAGTAAAAAACCAATGTGACTAATAATGCACATAATTGCTGGTTTCTGCCAGAAATTATATGTGCTTTATTGCACCGTTAGTGGAGGGCCATTAAGTTCCCCGCAGTGTCTGATCTGTCGGCTGACGTCTGATTACACCAATCACCAACGGAATTGCCAAGAGCGAGTTCATACGCTCAAGTAAGCCAGTAAAAAAGCGCAAGTGACCATTAAAGAAAATTGTTTCTTGCAGTAAGAGTGCCACTAAGCTACCCACAGAGTCTGATCTGTCGGCTGACGGGTGATTAGTGATTACAATCACTTGCTTAGCGCGAGCGAATCGAGCGAGAAATAGTTTCTAGCAGTAAGTGGAGTGCCAATATTGAAGCACCTCGCGGTGTCTGATCTCTCAGTTGACGTATCGTGATTACAATCGCTTGCCGGCTGGCGGCGATCAGCGACTGGCGAGTATCAATAGACGAATCTCGTTGCGTAAAAAATATAGTTAACGGAAAAAGTGAACAGCAAGTAATCCCAATTTTTATTATTATTCGGTTGTCACGGGAAATCTGCGCTGCAGAGACAGAGATAACCGGAACGAGGGTCATACCCTGAATTCAGTCTTTAAATCCCAGATGCTAAAATGCTATCTGCGGCCGTAGTACGGTCGCATTTTTATCACCTGTCACCGTGCCTGTCACGTTCTAATAAGTATGTAAGTGCGAAAGTGACAGGCATAGTGACAGGCGATACAAATGGAACCATGCTGCCACCGCAGGTTAATTCCAATCTAACCCTATTTGGTTCAGTGGACAGTAAAACGGCAATTTTATTACGCAGATTGTGCAATACATTTGGCAGTAAAACTGTAATTTTAAAACAGATAAACCAGAGGTTATACTCAGTTTTTATTGAAAATGTTTAAGTACAATCACCAGTATAAATAAGTATATGACTATAAAACTCCCGTAAGACTCAAACAATTAAAAATTATTTTAAAACCGATCTCTCACGTATGATTAAGTCGAATAGCTCGACATATTTCGATCCAATTTACGAGGATCATCTTCACGGAGCAACGACACGTCTTCACTGGTCGAGGGCGCGCCGTGTTTACGAAATTTAAAAAAATGTAATCTGGAAGAGCGAGGTCTCCTGACAGGTACTTCATACCTACATAGGAGGACTCGACCATTATGTATTCATTTACTAACTAAGATTAAAATGAAAAAAAAAATGATTATCTCATCTATACCGTCATATATTTACTTGTAAAAATACTTATTGTGTTATGATGCTTTGGGACCGACACAAATATCAAATCGAGTCGCTTAAAAATATTCGATTACCTAGAGCTAGGACCAACCAAACCTGTCATCTGATAGGCATACTGTTACAGTGGACTATCAGTGGACACATATTATTTATGCCGGTGAATAACATACCTATGTTACTTACTGGCATAAAATAATTATATAGGTAGATGCACTGTGAAAGTATGCCCATCGGATGACAGGTTTGGTTGGTCCTAAAACTCGACTCTCTCCTTCAACCAATCCCAGACTCAAGTCCTCAATGCTCGTTCTTTCATTTCCTACGGCCACTCGCTGACTTAACAAAACATTCAGGGAACGAACTGGGATAACAGAATCAAATGACAAAGAAAAGGAACTAAGAATTTGAAGAAGTATTTTAATAAGTAGGACGTAACGTTTGAACTACAAATGTACGTGAAATTAACTGAGAATTGAGGGTAAAATTGTTAAGATGAATAGGTAGGTATCATGTAATGTAATTGAAACCTGACAAGATTATATTCGGCCTTCGCCATGTTGCGATGTTTCAGTAGTATTAATTTATTTTACTGACATAGAGTAGGTACTCTTTGATAACAGTAGACGTTGAAAGTCATCGAATGTCACCGATGTAAATAAAAAGGAAACAGTTCGCAATTATGGATTAATTAAGCATTCCAATAAACAATCTTTTAAATTTAATCGTTGGCATGACTGTTACTGACACTCTATTTGACTATACTTTAGGTACGAACATTACTGCCATAGGTATGTGAGTCGCTTCCCAGGTAGCATTTATACGTCATTATGGCGTAATAATGCCGTGATTATTACGTCATATCGCTGACGTCACTCTGCTACCTGGGTTAACTTCAAACTCGGGTTAATCGATAGATATGTCAGAGTATGCGATTTTGGTATTAAGAAAAGTTAATAGGGTAGATATTTGCTAAGAGGGTCGAATGGATTTATCCGAGTTTGAAGTTAAGCGACACATTTAAGCTGTTGGTACAGTCACAATCTCAAGGCCAAATAGAATTTTGTTGTGCTTTATATTGTTAGTCACAGATTGGAGTAACATTTTGCTAACTTCTCCTTAGAGTTGTATCTGTACTATGGATGGTATAGAAAGGATGCCAATCTCTTATGGCAGAATTGTTGCAAAAGTGACCGCTTTCAGCTTTAAATAATAGTTCCTAATCTCTCCGGTGGCGCTAGTTAGGCTCTGGGACATGAGTATAACACGAACCATATAAGGCAACAAAAAACCCGACCAAATTACGTAGCTTGTTTTTGGTAGTATTTCGGTGTATGGTGGCGCCGCCTAATTACTGTTTTTTGATGGACACTTTTCATACATAGAGATTTGCCTCCTTTATATAGTCTCCATGATCTGTACCATGAGTCACTGACAGCGTCAAAACGGACAAATACGCTAACGTCTACGTAATTTACTTTCTATACATCTCGCTCGCACTAATATGCGAGTACGAGCGAGATGCATAGAAAGTAATTAAGTTACGTTCTCGATAGCGTTTATGTCAGTGCCAAACTGGTGGTAGCCACACTGAGCCGGTTGAACCAAACCGTCTGACAACGTCGTCTAATATATATTTTTCTTAATACAAAATGATGACAGTTCTGTCTGAGATGACAGCTGTCGCCACTATAATGAAAGTGCTCACAGTATCTTGTGTGGTTGTGGTGCCGGCGATGCCGTAGGTTCATGGTTGGTATTTTTCGTCTTTACTTGGAGGCCGCCTTTAATGTAATGATAATTGCATCGAATAATTGCTCTAATAATTAGCGTAAGATGTTTAACTGTAACTGTAGATGATTGTAGATAGGTACCTGTCGATTGCAAAGTGCTTGTTTTCATGCCTATAGTGAATACGGGTTACTAAAGGCAGTTAATGATGACACAAGCTATAACGGTCCGAATCCCAGCCGAGGCTCCGACACTTCGTTTTTAAAGCATCACGTGGGCATCGAGACTGAAGTGACTGTCCATATAACGAAGTGTCGGTCGTCCCGGCCCGGCACGGACACGGATCGTTCCGATGCGAGTCATCCTTCGTTTACATCTACTTGAATGAAGTTGAGGAACGAAATTATAAAATCAGAATTACTTTGGTAACCTAACAGTTGTTTTACCTATATTTTTTTACTCAAACGTGCTAGTTTTGCAGCATTTGTTAACTGGCTCATTGTCCACTACGCCGTGTGGACAACTGCGGCGGTAGCACGGTCGCATTTTTATCACCTGTCACCATGCCTGTCACATTCTAACAAATATGTAAGTGCGAAAATGGCGGGCATAGTGACAGGCGATAAAAATGGAACCATGCTGCCACCGTACGTAACCGTTATCCAGCTTTATGTTGCTGCGTGTCCTTTTATATTTGCAGAGACCGGCAAACCGGTTTATGGACGTTCACAAATTACTGAAGTAATAACATGCGTAAACCATACACTTATAAATATTTTTTAGCCTTCCTGGTGATAAGTGGTAATCAGAACGCTGGCGACCACATAATACGGTCAGAAAAAGTTTTAGATTAGCACCCTGCATGCAAATATGTAGGTATGTGTAAACTCTTCCTCGTTAAGCCGTCCGCTTTACAGTAAACGTGCGTGAGTGAATTTATATATGTAAGTCTCAAAGAACATCGTAGTTCTTTAATAAAAGCTCGGCAGTGAACTTATTTTCAAAACCGGAGTCTTCGAGTTTACATATGCACATATAGGTACACCGTATTCCTTTAGGTAGCTATATGTACCTATGCTCAGCAAGAATGTAACTTGTAGAGTAGGTACTTAAAGTTCCGACCCAGCTTTCACTAGCAAACTGAAACGATCTTCTAAACCCTACTTAACAACTTGCATTAAATTAAAATAACAAAACGCAAAGGCCGCGTCGAAGTTGCAAACTCCATCGGCCGCTAATCGCCCCTCTGTAATCGCCCTGGAGCGGTATTCGCATTTATTACATTTGATATTGATTTGATATACTCTAGCTAGCGGCACACATAAGGAAAATTGGATATAATTCTGCAAACGAGAACCAACCCACATGAAATCTCTATTCAATTCATATTCATCATCAGTCATATAACATATTGTAACACTAAAGAGTGAGTCTCAATTTTATTGTCAGCGGGGTTGGCTCTCGTTTAAAAATTCAAAAACATATTCTGCAAGCAACAGCCAATACCCGGGTAAACAATACACTATAATAAACTTGAAAACTACGTCCAATTTACAGTGAATGAATAGTGTTAGAAAAATAGTATTGAATTTATTTTAAATTATAGCATAGGTATTACAATCAGACGGCATAAAAGAACTGCATTTCTTATTAAAAAAAAGTTTCAATTCAGAATGCCGCCCGAGATCATCCTAATTAGAAAGGAGATTTGTCTTTGGAACGAGCGAAGTTTCCAGCAAATTGAAAACATTTCATCTAAACGTTTTTGTAGAGATTAATAGTTGTGCTGAACTCCGGCTGTGATTTAGGCGGAACCCTCTGTCGGAACTTGTGGTAGGATTGAAACTACATCTCTGCTGGATATATTTTTAGACCGCGGGCCAGGAGCATATATCGTAAGTCATCCCGGTTGATACTTTATCAGATGATAGTTTAGATGCTATCATGAATTAAGAAAATAGTCTGAAATAAAGTATCAAATGGGAAGCAATGACAAATTTTTTTTACGTGTTTCGGTGGCTGCCATTCCTCAACCCACCAACGGAGCGGCAGCTGACGTCCATGAGGGTTCATCGTACATAGCCGTTAACCGCTATACGAGTTATCGCCCGGGAGGAGATTGGTCATGGAAAACTGTTCCTGGCTCGCGGTCTATTTCGACCCACTTCAAGAAAAATCGGCCAAGTGCGTGACGGACCAGCGGACCACACATAATGAAGGGTTTCGTAGCTAATAAATCAGTATATTATTTAAGTATAGGCGCGGCGACAAGTGTAACACAACGTCACATCATTCGCACGACTGTTATTTCATTTCACATGCACTTATCAGCATAAAAATTCTTCAACGTCGTATCAAATTCAGAAAAAAACCATACCAAATGTTACCTACCTACATCAGAATCGGTTCATGTTTGTCGTGAATTACCTCGCGGGGGTATGGCTCGCGGCGACAGAAGCAACAGGATCATCGTAGATAAACACGCCTCTGACTTACTCTTAGTTGCCTAACATTATTCTAACGCTTAGGGCGAGCCCGACCCTTGTTGATGTAGACACAAAATGTATTTACGAAGCGGAACTTAATACCTGCCTACCTAATCCCTTCAGAACGGTCCAATATATGCTTGAAAGCTTTATCAAACATGTGTAATATAATATCTTTTAATTCAAGGACCGTCTTTAAAATGGGTAGGAACCCAATTTGAATCAGAAAATTTAACAATTTGTTATGGTTTCGAACTGATTTTGATATGAACTTAACGAGAGTATTTATTTGTGATTGGCGCTCTCTCGACTCACTTCTTTTCACATGCACCAAAAAGAGAGTAAAGGTCTTCAGTCTTAATTATCAAAACAAAACCTTAACATAATATATTGTACAATCAGAACATCACTCGTAGTCATTTATGGGCTGCCCTTTTAAGGCCAATATTAACGTATACTCTACAATTTGTCCCTATAACGGAGCTTAAAAACACGTAGCTATAAGCGCCCTAGCTCTGACGAAAAAACATGGGTACAAAACGAAATACAATGAGTTGTCGACTGTCGGCCGCTCTCGACCCGTAGTGTGCAATCGGTCCTCGTAACGCATTCACTCTTATATAATTTGATAGTTTTGATAGACTATTGACAGTGGCATATACTCAATGTAATTATTTAGGTCCCACGTAGACCAAACTTAAGAGTTCATAATAAACTTCAATTCTCAAAGATAAGTTTGCCTTTGTACTGCCGGGCTATGATGCTCGACTGTATAAATGATATAGCTGTATAAATGATGATAAAACTGACATTTTATCCAGTTTTGACGTCTTATCCACTTTTGACAACGATTGCCGGTAAATGATATACTGCATAACATGGTTGTTGGATAATATGTCATTTGTCTAAATTTCCACCTTAAAATTTGATGATAAGTGGATAAGTTAAATGATATATATGACACTTGTCCAGATTTATACATTTTTATACACTTTTGTCCACTTTGACAGCAATAGCCGGTAAATGGCTACGATTGTTGGATAATTAGACATATAGTCGATTTTTGACGGCTAGCCTTTGATTAATTTATCGTAGTGCTCACTGGGCACGATAAGTGGAAACACATGGACTTGAATACTAGAAGAGGATTTGAAATGAAATGAAATGAAAAGTATTTATTTGTCAGAATATGGTACATTGATGTGATCTTAAGTTAGAATTAATGCAAGTTCCATCATATTCTACCGTGAAGTTTGGTTTAAGGTCTTTTTGTGAGGATAGTACATCTTTCGTTTGTTCTGCTAAAATTAGCGAAAAAAACTTGTGGAATATAAATTGTGAAATATACCAGTTTTTGGAGTTAAATATCAGTAAGTATATGTATTTTTTTTTTCAATATAATATATACAATTTGGATTCCATTTATTTACATATAATATTATCAATACATTCTTTGTAGGGATGGCAAGATACCATTTCTTCTTGGCAGCTGCTGCTATTGAAGAAAAAGAGGAAAGAAAACTGCAACGACGGGCCATAAGGGATGCATGCAACCCATTCGATATGCCTAACAAGGACTTTCGTCACATATATTAGTGCGCAAAAAATTGGCACTCTATTTGTGTGGCGAATTCGACACCGAGCTCAAACCTCAATATGGCGATGGATTCTCGGCACATCTTAAAGTAAAGATATAATGTTGCACTGTTCCTCAAATCATTCTTGTCACCTTTACCACCACCTTGATCTTAATACTTGTTTTATAATGACATACCAACTTACAACTCTTTATTTTAGGTTCTAACATCACTGCACCTATTAACTGACGGTAGTTACCAAAGAGGAACTGGACAAGACCATGGCTTGTCCATTGCTCAATCTACCGCCAGCAAGTACCTGGATCAATTTGTGACTGCGGTGAATAGAAGGTATGTCCATTTTGGTACTGAACACCACTGACGCAGGTGATAAGAACTATAATGATGTTCCTTTTATACGGCGTAATCACATACATAGTCAGTAACATTATATTTATACATTTTTCCTAATACATACTTACGTAGAATTTCGAGGACTATGAAAAAAAAATAAGGCTTGAATGTGTATTTTTGAAAATTAAAGGTAATTTGAAGTGTTTCTAAATGTTTAAATGCATATTCATATTCATATGTACCTAACTTTTGTTATTAAATGCAACTTCTTTAGGACTCTTCGAAGCTTGTACTTCCATATTTATGGAAGTATTATTCAATATTAGCTACGTGTAGCTAAGGTACCAAATCATAAAAGTGGTGGGTTGTTTACAGACTTAAGGACAAATGGATATCTCTTCCCAGGAGACGAGCGGTCCCGGCAATCCATCGCCAGAGGTTTACCCGGGTACCTGTCGAGTCGACCCTAGTATATAGTATCCATAATTTTTAGATGTAGGTTTTAAGTTTGTAAATTTCTGTATACTTTTTAATATAAATAAATACACATATAGCTAATTAATTTTTTGGTATTTTTTTGTATTAATAGAAATAAATGTGGAACTTAAAGATGAAGTTCATAAGGTAAGTATGCATAAAGCTAATGAAAGTAATTAATATGTACTTTATATCAATTATAAATTATAAATAAAGAATGGGCTTGAAAAATTAGGTAGGTATATGCAACCTTCTCAATGTTACTTCATACAACCAAGTATTGTGTATACGCGAGTCAATGGCTAAAGAAACCGGTATAAGTAAGCTCTCCGATTACGCATAGGGTGTTACGAATCTCACGGTCACGTTATACTGGGGTTTCCGAGATGTCTACATGCTTGCGAGTAGCCTATCCTTGGGAATTAGGATTTTTCTTTTTTAGGGTTCCGTAGTCAACTAGGAACCCTTATAGTTTCGCCATGTCCGTTCGTCTGTCTGTCTGTCCGAGGCTTTGCTCCGTGATCGTTAGTGCTAGAAAGCTGAAATTTGGCATGGATATATAAAATATAAATCAACCGAAAAAAAATTATATTAGGTTTTTAAACAGTTTCTGACATTTCCTACGATAAATCGAGGATTGAAAACATTTTAACAAAAATACTGATGATCTTAGATTTTTCTCATGGGCTGTATTGTCATCGAATAATAAAAGTTATCGTACTATAATAGAAGTGGCCTACCGCGTGCGCGCGTGAGGGATAGAACATACGCAATGCGACAATATGATTGGTCGAGCAGCCCACCATAAACCATTCAAATTTACGATGGGTTTAAAAAAAAAACCGGCCAAGTGCGAGTCGGACTCGCGTTCCAAGGGTTCCGTACATTACACAATTTAACAATTTAAACAATGTATTTTTTATGTGAAACGTGAGTGAAATGTCTTTAAAAAACTCGTAGGGGTAGGATCAAAAACTAAGTAATTAAGCCCGATTCACGCTTGACTGCACATTTCTAGTAGGTTTTCCTGTAATCTATAGGTAAAGATCTATTTTATCTATTTTCGAATTTTATACAGCACAACCCGAGGGTGATCCCACGATGTTTGACTACCACACCCATGAAAAGTTATAAGAGCGAAAGAGATAGAAATAGTAGATTTTTGCTTTTAGTGACAGTAAATCTCTACGAATGGGAAACGTGAATATTTCAAAAGTGGGTGTGTGTCTATGGACTGTGGTTACTCTTTTATGCATGGTGTCTGTGTGTGTATAGTTACATTTGATATTTTTTCGGAAGTAATCGCACAAAAAGAAAAAAATGTGTGCCATTAACATTTGAACCCCCTTCTTCCTCACGTTATCCCGGCATTTTGCCACGGCTCCTGGGAGCCTGGGGTCCGCTTGACAACTAATCCTAAGAATTGACGTAGGCACTAGTTTTTACGAAAGCGACTGCCATCTGACCTTCCAACCCAGAGGGGGAACTAGGCATTGTTAGAATCAGTCCGGTTTCCTCACGATGTTTTCCTTCACCGAAAAGCGACTAGTAAATATCAAATTATATTTCGTACATAAGTCTATCATTTGAACCGTGGGTTCAAAACAAAAAAAAAATCGTGAATGTAGAGCTGTAGAAAGACATTCAATGAAAAGTCGTTTTTGACTTATCGCTAAAACTTCCCTTCTTACCTACTCCCTTTTGCCTGTTATGTTATGTTGTTACTTACTAATAGGCTCCATTCAAGGCAGCCTATTGTGACGGACGGGTAACTACGGAGCCCTACAATGAGCATGGCCCGACATGCTCTATGCCTTTTTTTTAGATATTCAGCACTTGAACCTCTTATGGTCACGGAATTAATTTAGATATTGTCTATGTCACCTATTTTGTGTATTTTTTTACTAGCCTATACATATATAAGAGTGTTCCACTGCTCGGCAAAGGCCTTTCCTCTCACCGCTATTTAGTCCTATCCAAATTGTCCAATACACACTCCCACTTCTTTTCTAAATAAGTGTCCTGCCATCTCTATTTTGGTCTTCCTCTGCTGCGAGGTCCATCCTGTGGGATCCAGTATGTGGCTAGTTCGTTAATTCGGCCAACGTGCCCTGCCCAGCCCCATTTAGCCCACTTATAGCTTTGCGACGTTCATGCCCACATCCACAATACCGGTTTTGGATCGCAGTGAGGTGTTTATATGTAATATGCTCGGTTGGTCGGTTCTACGAACATCCAGCATGCTGCGTTCCATTGCTCTCTGACAAACCTTGAGTCTGAACTTTTCAGTTTCAGTTTAAGACAAAGTTTATGAATAGGTAGGATAGACATTCCGACCAGTTTATTTGACAAAGAATATTTGAATTTATACCAAATTGACCTGAATATCTATTCAGGTGCTGAATTTCTTAAAAAACAAGCGCACGTGTTGTCATCATGGTTTATGAGATACAGCCTGGTGATTGACGCGACAGTATCTCGCCGCGAGATAGACTACCCGTCTTTCTGTATGAATTAAAGGGGGTCGGGTCGGGTATTTTATGTCGTGACGAGATACTCTCGCGCCAAACGTGCTAGCCCGGCTGTAATTAGTTTATGTAGCTTCAGATACCATAGTAAAAAAAATACAGCGAATATAAGTTTTTTATAGAAAACTTGTTTTTGCTCTATTTCGTTTACGTTTACGAGAGCTATATAAACTAATTACAGACCTAGATATAAGTACCTCATGTTATCGAATATGCAAGGTTTCATTAAAATCCAACACTTAGTTTTAAAATGAGAACGAAACTCCGCTTGTATGGGAAGGTGAAATTCGGCCGAGCTTGCCCGGGACTCTTAAATGAAGATTACTGTTTACATGGCGGAACAAAAAGTATTATTCATAAGATTAACATATAGGATAGCTTTTACCCCTAAAAGCATCTGCTAATAGGATCAGAGTCACATGGAAAAGCTAGTTACTAAATAAAATACCTAATTCATGCATGTTTGAGAAAGATAGACGCATTTAAAATGGCATGGCGGTAAGAAATCCTGCTTCTTCTGATACAGGCGTTCGTAGGGCTCTGTAGAAAAAAGATAGGAGGGCGAACCATTCGTTCAATCCATTAATTGTAATGCAATTATCAATGATACTACATCAGTTACTAGCGGCGATACTCCTCGCCCCATTTGGAATGTGGGGAAAAACTCGCACTGACTCTTAATGAAACAAGTTGGTCCAGGCTACAGCTATGTGTTTGTGAAGCTCGAGCTGGTGGTGTGATATTAAAGCGAACAGAGGCCTCGCCGGCGGGTTGCGGAGGCATAAGGTGGGGAACATCTTTGTGTTTACGAGTAATATGCGACTTAAGACCTCGGGACGTGAACACTCGCGACGAGTCAAGACAGTAAGGGGCACGACGACTCAGACAGAGAACTCATTGCATCTAACACCATAAAATAGTAACATAGTAAATGAGAAACTTATCAAATAACAAACACAAACCACAGTATATAATTATGTATAACTAAACAATTCAAAATTAACGTCTGGCACGATACTGCAGAGTCGATACTCTCTCGATGTGTGGTGCACGGTGCACCGTCGCGACTAGCGGCGGCAGCGGGGACTTGGAGCCGGAGCGCTAGGCCTCAGACAGGGCGTCGAAACGAAAGGGGCCTTACGGCAGGCGAAAGCCGGCACTCCAATGGGTAGGCCTAGTTTTTTACAGGCGCCTTCGGGGACATCGGTAAACAATGAAATCAATAGGGTCGTAATCGTAACACAATTTCAAACCGTAGCACAAAATTTTTACATTGCATATTTCCATTTTAAAAGAACATTTTTACATATATATTATATGATTAAAGTAGGATTTTACTACTGCTGTAATGCGACATGCTAAAGACGGTTAAATTTGAGGCGACGGTATAAAAGTTTTAATTTAATAAACGCCTTAAATAAACTCAATTAGAGTTTATTTTTCAAAAGCTTACACCATGGATAATTTTTAACTATCAATATCACATGTACATAGGTAAGTGATAGGATGTAATTTAGCCAAATATTCATTAAAATACACTTTAAGTAAACTTGTTTAGAATTGATTTTTCAAAAGCTCAAACCATGGATAATTTATAACTGTCTATGTCATTTGTACATGGATAAGTGGTAGAATGTGATTTAACAATCTATTCTTTAAAATACACCTTAAGTCATCGAGCTTGAAATTGATTTTTCAAAACCTCATCGCTATCATTTGTCACTTATACGTTATCCTCGCGACTTTATACCGAATTAAATCACTTATCAGATATGCCGTCTTTTCACTTATACAATGATAAATGAAATGGTGACAAAGCATCATAGCCCGGCTGACCATATGTTAATTGTCCAATAAGAGCTTGCTATCCGTTATAGACGGACAACCAGCGGTGTCCGCGTGGTTGCATTTTTATCACCTGTCACTATGCCTGTCACTTTCGCACTTACATACTTGTTAGAACGTCATGCATGGTGACAGACGATAAAAATACTACCGTGACAAGTTGAAGTGAAAGTGACAAGTGTCAAAAGTAATGTCTCTAAGTTCGTCACTTTTTTTAAGAATAGTACAATTTAACAGATGTCTGGATTTAATATTATCAACGGGGCGGAGAAGAAATGTGGATTACAATCAATGCTATAATATTGGTCGATTCCCGCACGTCTTGGATCATCTCCGCTCATCCCCGCCTCAGTGTAAGGCATCAGGCGTCACAATTACGAAGAGTAATGATGAGACCGACAGTTGGGAGTGGACACACTTGACACTTTTGAACTAATATAACACCCTACAGGTGAGGTCTGCAGTAACGTGACATGTTGGCGTTTTGTCGTGCTTACAGTGACACTTGACTGAACGTTTACTAATGCGGTTGGCCGGTCCAAGTATTTAGCAGATGACGCCAGCCTAGCTTGCCCTGCTGTCAATCCCTATTCCCTAGAATTGTGTCCTTTTTTTAAATGGAATTTTATGCCCTGGATGCCAGCCCTTTAAGCCAAATCTCATAGAAAAAGGGGCAAGCTATGATGGCGCTATCTATGCAAACCTTTGACAGTTGCCAATGCCAACCCCATTGTCGGTTACTGTTAAACGCCTGTCACGCAACAGCAGTACCTAAGTACATACGATTATTTAGGTAGGATTTTTTTGGTCAAGTTGGAGGTGCAGAGACAGATATAAGCGATCTCGCCGCACCGATATTATAGGTAATATAGTTTTGGTATACTTTTTACATTTAGATTTCAGTTACGTCACGGTACATCTCCTCCAGTTTCGTGCCACAGAGTTATTTCAGAAATACCTAGAGTAACATGTAAATTATGAAGGAAGGAAGAAATACGATAAGTTTACGTTATGATAAATGGAGAGCTTCAAGCTGTCAGGCGTATCGCACGACGCGTCGCCCGCGCCGCCGGCCGCGTCTGACACGGGGGCTGCTCAAAACCGCACTTTAAAATATTTACTAAATTTATTTCGTACACATTCAAAAAGGTGCTCTGCGAGCGGTTTACCTCGTAAACCCACAATGCTCCGCCATTTTTATCGAACCAAACCTACTCACCATATTTCACGAGAACCGTTTGGTATTAATCTATCCCAGCTTTCAGCACCTAGGTGAGGTACTTCGAGTGGGGCTGATGCAATACCTACCTACAGATGTAGTGCATAATTATTTTCCATCGTATTTTCACGGAAACGTACGAACGTGTCTTGCTATTTCAGTCAGTCTCGGTACAAAAAATACTGGGTTGACTGAAGTAGCATGACAAATACGAACGTTTCCGATAAAATACGATGGAAAACAATCATGCACTACATCTGTACATACCTATTATATAGTGAATGAATTTCTTTATTCGGGCTATACTAGATAATATTCAGTCGTTAATTCACAAAGGATATTTAATAACATTCAGCCGCTCATTCACAAAGACCGCGATACGCGATATTTAATAAGCGGTATTGTCCCGACGCGTTATTGTTCCAGATTACGCGACGCGACGCTGACCGCAACAATAGGACTTAAATATATCTGAATAATGCTCACATGAGTGAGTACAGTCAACACCAATAAGCGGATTGTCTAACGCGCCAAAAGTATCTGCCACCCTGGAATATTTTTAAAACTAGAGATAACTCAACAGTTCGCATATAAAAGTATCTGTAATAGTCTATGTATAATAAAGACTAGAGAGATTATATAGAGACATTTTATCTCATTTTGTTAAGTTGTTAAAGAATCTCTTTTGGCTGAAATACACAAACGCACACAATCGAACTATCGTGAGACATATTTCTAAATATTTAGATCAGTACGGTTTCACTCACTAAAGCGACTAAAAATAATAGTGAGTGAAACCGTACTGATCTAAATATTTTTTAGAAGTGCACACGTTTGTTAAAATTATCAGTATCAGTACCTACTTACCTGTTTTTGGGCTGGTTTTGTTCGCGCAAAATGCAACACGAATAATTTCAAGAATATTCATAGTGATCATGCTCCACGCCGTACTTGGCATGTTTGGTGGGAGAATGGTGGTGTTTAGGAAAAACGAATGTCAACACAGTTTATTGTCGTGTTGTAAACGAGCACTTGCGGCCGACGCGCCCTGCGCCGCTCGTAAACCTGGCATTATGTATTCGCGTTGCTGGAGAGCTAGTGTAAATCGGGCATTAGGACTAACCAACGAAGCATTGAAGAATATTTTGTTTTTACAGAACAGTAGTTTACATTTATAATATTCTTTATTGCATACCTCACATCCCTATCCCTACTAATATTTTAAATGCGTAAAAGTAACTCTGCCTATCTACCTGACTTATTCACGCTTAAACCGCTGAAATGATTTAGATGAAACAATTTTATTTTTATTTTAGTTTGAGCATAAAGTTCATATAAATAGCCCTTTTTACTCATTTAGTCCGCGCTCTATGATCGTTCGGAATACAAGTCTGTAGTCCACTCACGCGATACGCTTTACGCAAATACGCACTAAACCGGTGGAGTGGAGCAAATCACTCGGAAATAAATCCATACATCGGGGTTTTCGGTGCGTTAATGTTTAACATCATACCATATATTGATACCATATATATTCACCCATATCCGAGATGACATGAACGAAAAGTAATTAAACCTAAAGCCGGCCACCCTACTAAATTAAAAAAAGTCTCATCTGATACAATTCGAACTCGCTATAATAAAATAAAAAAACCGGCCAAGTGCGAGTCGGACGCGCGAACGACAGGTAAGTAAGTAAGTAAGTAAATCTTTATTGCAAACCATGGTATGTACATAGATGTTACAAATTATGTAAAGTTTCACATGGACCCCGGTGGGGTGTAGCAATTTTTCTTATAACTAGCTTAAACATAATTATACAAAACTAAACTTAATTACTTTCATAATGAAAGCGCTAGGTCTATTATACATTTATAATTTGTGGATCAAGATATATATAGGCTACATTATAAAAAAATTATTGATTGTGTCTTCCATAAATTCTTTAACAGTGTAATAGGTTTTGTTTATCAAATGTGTCTTGAGCTTAGTTATGAATAGGTTTTTGCTCTCAATGTTTTTCATATCTGAGGTTAATTTGTTGTAAATTTGTATAGCTTGGTAATATGGACCTTTTTTGTACATGTCTAGGACTGGTTCCGGTGGGACAATGTTATCTTTTCTGCGTGCACTTTTGCAGAATTCGAACATTTCGATATTGTTTCTGACGAAGGTACCAATTTCCAGAATCTACAAAGAAGGTAGAGTCAATATGTTTAGGTTCAAAAAGTGCGGTTTGCAGGTGTCTGTCTGTGGGATGTTTACTAATATTCTGATGCATTTCTTTTGGAGGAGGAATGAATCGTTCGAGTCTGTACTATTTCCCCATAACAATAAACCATAGCGAAGCCAGGCCTCAGCGTACGCGTGATAGACAGATAAAGGGTAACAGGTTCCGTACCATTACGCAAAAAACGACAAAAAAATCACGTTTGTTGCATGGGAGCCCCATTTTAATTTAATTTATTCTGTTTTTAGTATTTGCTGTTATAGCGGCAACAGAAATACATCATCTGTGAAAATTTCGACTTTCTAGCTATCACGGTTGATAAAATACAGCCTGGTGACAGACGGACAGACAGACAGATAGACAGACCCTTTGGGTACGGAACGCTAAAAACGGTACGTCCGACGGAAAATTTGCTCTAATCATGATAAAAATTTACATCTGTGGTGGATACGAAAGATACTTACCATAATATGAATTCGTACCTAAAAATTGTAAAAAAGTGACCGTTTTTATTGGTATAATCGTGTTAAAATCCGAAAAAATTTTTACCAGTGTGATCCACGACAACCTTGCTGGTAGTGACATTGTAATTACATCAATTGATGGTGGGTTCCTTCTACATCTAGTGGTTTTGTCAATTCAATGTAAAATTTATCTCCCAAGGCTCCCAAAATTTATCCACACCTCCTGGGATCCAGCAAACTCGGATTATACGCATTTAGGACCAAGTGAAGGTATTAAAATGATATCTAGCTTGCTGGAAATTAATTCACCAAAACGCTTTTTTGGATCTAATTTGACTGGCCTACTCGTATTTAGCTATGGTATAGCAATGGTATCATTCAGTTATCGCGCGAGCGAGACGCAAGATAACTAAACTAAATTACATCATTCAAATATAATTTTCTGCCATACGTTCGAATTGGCCTGTTGTGAAGGACATGTGCATACTTTGAAACAATTTTGGCAAATTACATAATGTGCTACAAAATAGAGTGAAATGAAGCTAATAAAAAACTAAAATTAGCTATTTCTAACTAACTATAAAGTTAAATCTAAATTAAAAGTAATTATATAAATGAATACGATTTTAGAATTCGGTATCCTCACGGACACAAGGCTGCCAGTGAGTGCCAGAGCATTGCTGTTTTCATTAAAGTACTTATTGCACCTTAGTACGGAAGCGAGCAAGTCAATTGAATTTGCCACCAGAGCGAATGCATACAAACAGAAGAACAAATGAAGGAGAAAGTGCCACGTAATGTATTTCAAGTGAAAACACATTTATTTTATTTTTACTGATACTTGTAGTAGTTAGTTTATTGATACTTGTACCTATAATTTACTTTTTAACCTAAAATTTCAATTAAGAAAAGATTAATAAGAACAAATTATATGAGAATTTATACGAAAAAAAATTACATTTCCAAGATAAATATTTACAGTAGAATTTGTTAGAGGAAAAAAAATTTCATTTCCTAAAACAATTACCGAGGCGTTTACTTTCCCCCTTCGCGTACCCACCGGTCTACAACGTAGAACTTCTACGCCGTAGCAGCTGCTACGACCCAAACTTTCGTAGAGCTCATTTCAGGTTAGCGTCGTTCTCGGGGGAACAATGCACAATTTGCTTGCAACAAGAAATTGGTAGTATTACTGACTTCGTTTGTTTTTAGTGTTCTATTCAAATAGGGGTCGGTTGCACAAAACCGTCTGTCACCGCTACGGTGCAGTGGATTCAGCCAGTAGTTTTTGAAAAATCTTAGCGCTTTTATAGATCATAATACGGTTGCCAAAAAATATGAATAGCAATCTTCAGAGGTCACTAGTAACTTAATTGATTCAAACCCTGATAAAGGAACTTTCGCTCGATAGAAAAAAACACATCTTAGGTCTAAAACGCGCCATTAATTATTTTTAAATATTTTTGCACAAATGCTTTTAACACGAAAATAGCGTCTAAAAATGTGTAATGTTATTTTTCGGAATTATTTTGTGAAAAATAAACAAATATGGACGACGATTCAATTTCCTTGTGATTCAATTTATCCCGGTGTACTCTCATTATGAAAAAAGCGACATTTAAAATCTTGTATTAATATAATTATAGTTGTTAATATGTGCACAAACACAAACATACTCGAAGAGCTTTAAATCTAAACACATTTTGCATATTGTCTCCATTCTATCATGGGTAGAAGACACAAAAGTGGCCATATTATGGCGAGATGGCATAAAAAGAGCACAAGCACAGCCGTTCCCCGCTCGTTAGCCGGTTGTTTATTCAAACTGCGTATATTAGAAAGCAATCGTGCCCTAACTTCGCTCGATAAAAACTTTTCGCAATTTGTTTTTATTATTATTCCTCTCGGGTCCAATAGGGTTGCCACTGGTACAAAAATGCTTTTATAGTACCGCTGAAGATTTTAATAATGTGAGTATGTAACATAGATAATTTTAGCGAGTGAGCTAAAAATGAAAAATTTGCAAGACTTATTTAAGTCTAGACCTGTATATATTAGCCTAAGATCTGTAAGTACTATTTCTATTGCAAATAAAGATTTATGATTTATGAACAACAATACTCGTAATTAGGAAATTATACTATTCGAAATGTGTGCTGCATACGATTTTTTTTGGCAAGACGCTTTCAAGCGCTGACAAAATCCTTTAACCACGCTCTAGGTGTTGTCGCCGAGGATATAATACATATATACCTGAGAATACCTTATTATCCCGGGTTTCCTTAAGTAGGTGATACCTTATTATCTCAGCGGTTATCGATCTAATGTGGCCCACTGCACTCATTTCACAACTATTATCGCGGTATTATAAGTAGTTTTGTTTTAAGATGCTACTTATTAAAAATTTAAATGATAACGATGTTCCTCGTTTAAGTATTTACACATGTACATAATTGTCTCATCTTAATATATGTCGTCAGGTGACAACAAAACTAACTAAAATTTATAAAAAAATATTAAACAAAAATCAACCTTATTTATGTAATACTAATAACTAATAATTATGTTTCAATATGGCTATTAACTTGTGGTAGTAATTAGTGACTTTTGGTTGTCACCTGACGATGTAATAATATATTTAGCGCAGCCCTGGCTAGGGCTAGGGCACGGCAAGCCCTATCTGCAGAACAATCGTACCCAACACGGTTATAAATGTAACGCAAACACCGACCTCTCCGATTAATTCCGACAAAAGCCCCGGAAACAAGCGGGACGCGCATTAATAACTAAACAAAAACTCTGTAATGGTCAGCCACAGACCGTAAGCTTACTAGAGGCGTATTCTGATTGTAATAATAATTACTAAAGGTATATTTTAATTAAGTGCGTCATACCAAACAATTACTTTATAGCCTAAGAGAGCGCCTTACAGTATCAAAACAATTACTTTATAGCCTAAGAGAGCGCCTTACAGTATCAAAACAATATACACACTTTAACAAATTGTAAAACGTGGAAGCGTGTCAACTGTCCATTTATCGGGTCAAGAGAGCAATTTAGTGATGATAAATTACATTTTCCGAAGTTCGGTTCAAATTTTACAATTAATTACAGAGTTGAGTTGAGGCGTATTGTAATAACAAATATCTGACAGTAAGAATCAGTAAGAATTCATGGAATGGGAGCTCAACTGATTGCTTGGTGTATGACACATCAAAAATAACAGGTACCTACGAGGATTTTCTACATCCAAGAATCAAGAGTTCATTTAGTCAAGAGTCAAAATATTCTTTATTCAAATAGGCCTAGCAACAAGCACTTTTAAAGTTGGACCAAGCTAACTCTGCATGACATTGTGCATGTCATAATTATATGAAAATATGACGTGTAGGTATAATGGCACTCCCTCGCTTTTACCCTTTCAAATCTGTGTAAAGTTAGTTTAGTCCTGGCTCTCTGGCTTGGACGGACTCTACGTTGTCATTTTTTTAGCATTATACAGAACTCTGCAAAAGTAAGCATGAGTTATTTAATGAGTATTTTAAGCGATACAAGCATGAAATTATTTCAACCAGCTTCGACCGTTACTCATTATTAGCTGTTCATTTATACCGTTCATAAAATATTAAATAGGTACTTGGTAGCTTTCTACGTGAGTATACAAGCAAACTATAAAACGAAACATCGAGTTTCACGTGAGTTAATTCCGCATGAATTCGCAGAAGCGACTCGGAGCAAAATGTTACATGCTAAATGTTTTCGCGTAAAACCCATTCGGTAAATAGTGTTTAAAAAAGTTTAAACTCGACATACATCGTGAACCGCTCGCAACTCACATGTTCAGCCTTAGCTTTCGGATTAGTCCATCTGAGCGTCCGCCTCGCCTCCGCTCAATATTGGAACGGCCCAAACCCGGCGTTGCATAAAAACCGCCAATCTTCGTCGCATCCCAACTTGCTGCTAATTATAATTTAGCCGGTGTAACCACCGGTCCATCTGAGCGTCCGCCTCGCCTCCGCTCAATATTGGAACGGCCCTAACCCGGCGTTGCATAAAAACCGCCAATCTTCGCCGCGATCCAATTTGCTACTAATTGGAAAGCAGCATTCGCCTGAATATTGATTCGTTTGACAGTACAACATTATAGAGTATATTCTGTACGTATGAACGTATGTGCCATGTGCGAACCAATAGGTACCTTTTGTAGATACCTTTTTATGTGCAATTAAATTTAGAAATTTATATTAAATTTATTAATTTATTGCGTCGAATTTTCATGCTGTATTGTCAAGTTGGATTAGTAATCGATAATCAAGTAACCGTTCAGACTAATTAAACATTAAGGTAAAGGACTATGCGTCAAAATGGTCCAGAAACCAACAGAGTTGAGAATTAGGTCGTTAGATAGGTATTTCTATGAACTTCATTTCGTTCTATGGGCACCAAGCAGATAATGCATTTTAAGGTTATCCTTTATATAACCTTTATATTTTGTTGCGAAGGGAGAAATTGAAACTTCAGTTTGATATTTAAAAATGACGGTATCTCGGAACTGTCGACAGCACGCGGCGCTTTAAAATAATTACCTATAAATAGGTAAACTAGCTTTGTTATCGCAACTTCCCGGAATTGTTCCAGGTAATTAATAATTAGTTGTTGATGGGGGGCTCTGTGAAGTGAAACTTGAAGCCCCGGGGCCCGCAAAGCCGACTTTGGGGCTATTTTCATTTCAATCCGTAGGTAAATCAATTAGCTGCCTATTTATTATTTGAAATTGTTCCCGAGCTAAAGGTTTCAAACCGAATTACTTACTAGGTGTGTCCTATTTATAACCCGTAACACGTAAAAAACCAGAATGCAATTGATATTTCTTGCGCGATATGCTCGCATTGTTTCTTAGTACAGTCAAGTGTAAAAATATGGGTGCACACATCATACTCAAAAATATGTCCCATAGCTCTTATATCAGCGAATTAAAACGAAAATGGAGTGAAATGGTTCATACAAACGTATGTAGTTCTCATTCTCCATATTAACATTATTGTAAATATTTTAACACAATTTGTTGTATATCAATCACAGCTATTTTATTTTTATTTTATTTAATTTATTTAGAAACAAACAGTCTCTTATATTAATAACTTGTTACAATGTAGGGTAATAGACTTATAGACCTACAGTTTCCTAAAAAATTGTATGAAAACCATGTGACTTATATAAATACTAAATTAAACTAGAAATATAAATTCCAAGTTGTCAAAACAATGTTACAACAATACTCTTTCATTTTAACAAAAATAAAACAAGAATGGAAAAATAAAACAAAAATGGATAAAAAATGGATAAAACTAAAATGGATAAATTGTAAACAAAACAAAAGTGCAATTAAAGTTAATTTTCTAATTAAAGCCTGTTAGAGCCTATTAATACACTTCAAGGTCAGGCGTTTGAAGGTACAAAACTTGTTATTGAAAATATCTAAATTTTGATATTTATTATCATACATCCTGCAAGCTCTTCTAATGAAACCGTTTCTCGCGTATGAAGTTCGACTACGGGGAATATAAAAGAGGTTCTTCTTTCTACATGCTCGCTCACAACGACGGGGTACTCTAAAGGAAATAGATTTTAATAACTCAGGGGCTAACAAGCTATGTATGTATGTTGTTGTAAGTTTGATTTTTTCTAATTTTTAATTGTTATAAAAGTTAGGAGCATTTAAAATTGGTTATGAAATCTGTTTTTCGCTCCTAATTTTTCCAATACCTAATCAAAAAATCTAAAAAAGTCAAACGTAAAAACATAATAATGTCAGTATCCAAAGAGACTACGTTTGTACGGAGAAGCGGCCGTCCCCTTTCCTCTTAAGAACTATGGGACATATTTTTGAGTAAGTTATGTATAGTTTGTCAAGGGACTGTCTTATTTCGGGCGTAGACGCAGAGAGTCATACTGTCCTTATCTTGCACTGGTGCTGGCGCCCAGAACAAGGGGATGTAGTTTTTTTGTTCTTATTTACTGACAAGATTTGCTTGACCAACTATATATGCACCCATACTTTAACACTTGACTGTAAAAAGTTAAATGAGTGTTACCTACGGCTGTTAAGCGTCATGGGCAGTAATAAGGCAGTATAAACGATGTCGTTTCGGCTAATGTACAACTAACTATTAAAGTATAACATACTTATAGGTACATAGGTACAGTCGCCATCATTTTGTTAGTACCAACTCAATCATTTTGTTAGTACCAACTCAATGAGCGGCCAAGGTGCTCACAAATATCTGAACACGCCGTAATTGTCAATGCGTTAAAATGCGTGTTCAGATATTTTTGAGCACCTCGGCCGCTCATTGAGTTGGTACTAACAAAATGATTGAATGTTAATAATTATCTGATTCATAAAAAAGGTATTGAAATTGAGTGTTCCAATAAAAACCTAAAAGTGCAGTTGAAATTTTCAAATAACAGAAATCCAAGCTATAGCTTCTCGGAACTAAAAAGTAGAATGGCTTTAACGAACGACAGACGCGGCAAATGAAAGAACTTTCGTTATTTAAACACCAAGTTGGAGTCAAACGCGCAGAACAGCTTTGCGGGAATCGGGAAGATATCGGGACGCCACTCGCTTGAACGTAAACCACCCGACGGAGACTCTAGCCTCTAGCTCTAGGCAATCACTGGAGCTAGAGATTATATTACTAACTTAATAACTGCTAGATAGTGCTTTCTCATCTCTTCGTATTATATTTTAAAAGATTTGGGGCCCCTTACTACTGCCCTGTGGATACTTTGACCAATGACGATATTTTGTGTAATTGCCCGCTATGACGCCGACTCAACAGTTTGTTCGACCATATCAATGTGTCGGACGATGGAGGAGCTCAAGGAGTTTGAATTCCTCTGGGACCAAATTCCTTTATTATGTCTGAACTGACATTTACACAGTAGGTGTTTAACCGTCTCTTCTTTTTCGCCACACGTTGTCAGAGGACGGACGTGGTCTCAAATTATGGGTGTACAGTGGCATTCGTTTTCGTTCCTCTCGACTTATTACGTTTTCATAGTTCTAAAAAATATTAAATCGTGAACCATATTATTAATTTATTATTATTTATTTATTAGGGTATGCACGATGGATCAGAAATACATGGGAAAATCCGGGTATCCGGATCATACATTTCGAAATTATTGAATGTCATACATTTTGGATCCGGATAGCAAACCCTAATTTAGATGTATACCAACTATTTATTTATTCCGCAATTTCTGTGAACGTTTGATCGAATTTAGGACTCAATTTACACCTCCTTGTATACTCTCTCCTCATATCCATTCCCAATTGGTCTCCTTATGCATTCAACTCACTTTAAACATGAAACAAATTTACCAAATGCTCAATTTTGTAGAGGTAGCTTATGGCCAGAGCTCGCGGGATGCGTGTGCAACTTTGCATATGAAACAGAACGAAACATATTTTTGAAGCGTTATCGCGCTCGAGGGGTCTTGTAGTAACAAATGCTTACCGAACGGCGAATCAAATAAGTCAGTCGTGTCGTGTCAGTGTCAGTTTTTAAAGAAAACTTAAAATATTAGCATATTAAAAGCACATAAAAAAATACATTGTTAAAAATTGTGTAAAAATTGGGTTCCGTACAACCCTTGGAACGCGAATCCGGCTTGCACTTGGCCGGTTTTTTACACAATACATCAAATTGAGTGAAATAATTCTACATACAGTCGCCATCAGATATATCTAACGCCTTAACATTACTTAACTCGGGCGCTCCGATATATCTGATAGCGAGTGTACAAAATAAACCATCCATATTATATTAAATTTACACACAATTAAAATTATAAATTTATAGATTTTCCATTTTTGATATTAATATATGATATATGATCACTCGCACAATGCGAGTTTCGGCTCAAGCCAAATGCCCTGATCACAACAAAAACAAATTAAATCAAGATTTCAAACTTAGAATCAGCTCCTGTACTCTCCAAGCGACTGAACTAAGAGTCCCACAGTCAGTTCTTGTGCGAATTTGGATCGTGTAGTGGCCAATGAATCCCGAACGCATTAACGTTGGCTTTTTGCGGCCACGGTAACTTATTCCCTCTCGTCTGTGCTCGAGCAGAAACTAGATTATATGCGCTATGAATTCATCATCGCAGCAAAGTGGTTATTTTACTGTAACTTGGTGCTATTATACTTAGTGCACAAATGGGCTAAGGCGTTGGAGCATTTTCTCATTATCCGATCCGTGACATGTGTTAAAATTGACATTTTACTGTTATGAGGGTTCACCTCATGATCGTATCAGACCAGACGTAAAGAGTTATCGTAGGATCCTACTAAATAATACAGATAAATAAATAGGTACAGAAAAACACATTTATTTTATACATTTTACTTCTATTCGATATCCGATATCGAATCGGACAATGTGAAAAAGCTCTTAGTCGCACTAGAAGCATTACGAGCAGAAAATAACAATAGTATACATAAGTTGGTCACTCACAGAAATTCAGAAGTCCTAACAAAGGTTTGCCAACGCGCTATGGAGCGCAGCATTCTAGGTGTTAAACTAACTGATCGCATAAGAAATACCGCGCTTCGCTCTAAAACCCGCATTGCTGACGTAGGCGAGAAAACCGCTAGGCTCAAAATGGGCCTGGCCCGGTCACGTCTACCGCATGCATCCGGAGAGGTGGACTAGCTTAGCCACCAAGTGGATGCCGGTAGAGGGACGTGGACGGGGCAGGCCCAAACGGAGATGGCGGGATGACCTGAACAGCTTCCTGAACAACTGGCCGGAGGAAACCACAAATCGGGAGACGTGGAAATCACTTCCTTCCTCCTTATCCTTTGCCCAGCAGTGAAACACTCAGATGGGCTAGGAAAAAAAACATAAGTTACTACCTACATTAGTTACATTACTCAAACTTAAGCTGGAAGAGATCCTTGACAGAAGGGGTTTTCCAAAATACGTCGCGAAAATGAGGCGGAGTTCTAGAGCCCAACTCAGATACGTTTTTGATCTTATTTTGATAAGACCTCGAGGATCGCTCACGCTGGTTGGTGAATGCGACATCAAGTGAAAATCGTGCGTAAGATGAGCGCCAATCAAAAACAGTTCAAAAAATAAATAATAATTATTATTATTATTACGAGCCTATTGTGTCCCACTGCTGGGCAAAGGCCTCCCCCCTCTTCTTCCACTCCTCCCGGTTTTGAGCTACATCTAGCCAGTCGCTCAAAATGGAGTCCAAGTTATCCCGCCATCGCCGACGAGGTCTGCCGGATCCCCAGTTTGACTCATGGGGCACCCACTCTGTGGTTATTTTGGACCACAAGTCATTCGGCATGCGGCAGACATGACCAGCCCAGTCCCACTTTAACTTGTCCGCTTTCCGAGCTACATCTATTATTTGGGTTTTAGAGCGCAGCGTGGTGTTCCGGATGCGATCCCCGAGTTTCACACCTAATATGCTGCGCTCCATACCTCTCTGACAAACCCCGAGTTTGGACTTCTGAGCTTCCGTCAAAGACCAAGTCTGAGCACCGTAGGTGAGGACTGGAAGTATGCACATGTCCATAAGCCTACGTTTGAGTGATAGAGGTAGGTCTCCCTTCATGAGGTGTTTCATAGACCAATAGCTCTTCCAGGCGTTCTCGGTCCGTCTCTCGACCTCTTTTTCTTGTCGCGCCTGGAAAGAGATTATTTGGCCCAAATAAAGGTATTCATGGACATATGCAATGTGTTCTCCGTTTACCTCAATCCTACGTTTTGTGCTGTTAGTCATGACTTTGGTCTTTGACATATTCATCTTCAGTCCAACCTCGAGGCTTGCGTAGCTAAGGTCTTCTAGCATATGATGTAGCTCGGATGCCGTTGAGGAAAAAAGGACAATGTCATCGGCGAAGCGAAGGTTGGTTAACCTTTTCTCTCCGACAACCAACCCCTTGTCTCCCCAACGCGGCGCAAGCTTCTGGAAGACATGTTCTAATGTGCTGGTGAAAAGTTTCGGCGATAGCGGATCTCCTTGTTTTACTCCCCTTTGCACTTCGAAGGACGGGCCAGAAGATTGTAGTATGTATGTATGTATGTAAACACTTTATTGTACATAAGACAGATTACAAACACAATAAAAGAACATAAATATATACAATGTACAAAGGCGGACTTATCCCTATAAGGGATCTCTTCCAGTCAACCTTGAAGATTGTAGTTTTATGGCGGCTGTACTATGTTTGTATACGGTGCTTAGAAGTTTGATGTTACTAGGGGATATTTCTTGGTGACTTAGAGCTGTGAAGATGGCATGGTGTGATATGCTGTCAAACGCTTTTGAATAGTCTACGAAGGCTAAGTAGAGGGGGAGATTATGTTCGTGGCATTTTTCGATAACTTGGTTAAACGTGTGTAGGTGGTCGGTGGTAGACAGGCCGGGGCGGAATCCCGCTTGTTCGGGTGGTTGGTGCAGATCAAGTTGACCCGAAATGCGGTTTTCTATTATTTTTATAAATATTTTATAAAGATGGGATACAAGGCTAATAGGGCGATAGTTGCCTATATCAGCCTTGTCGCCCTTCTTATGCAACAGGATAAATAATTATGAAATATGAAAACCCGTAACAAGTTGTTAAATCTGAATCAGAGTCCTGGCCATGATCTTCTGGTCACAACGTTTGGAGACCCCAGACATGTATTATTATTATACTGGACACCGGCGGCGATATGCTCTGTAGGCAATTATAATCACGGCTCCTTATGAAGCCACCAGTAATAAATCACCGCACACGTCCCTTTACATCAGAAACTGGCCGTCTAAAAGAAAAGACGGTGGCCGTCTGCAGTTTCAACAGCACTGCTGCAGTGCAGCTTTGCTGCAGACTGCACTGATCCTAGCAACGTCAACTATCCATCAAGACTACGGCATTAGATTTTACGACGTTTCCTACAGCTATGCAGTCGGCAGCAATGTACCTACACTGCAACGCCTCGCTGCATTGTCGCAGGAAACCTCAAAATTGAATATAAATTAATGTCTGTACAAAAACTTCTCTTCTGGCAATGCAGTCTGCAGGATCGCAGGACACTTAAATATTGACATGCTGCGAGAAATTTTATAAATCTATGTTGATGTCCTGGATAACAGACATTACCTGCATTCAAGAAAAGTGTCGGATACTCGACGCCTTTTTGTGGGATGCCCCATTACCTCCAGCAATACAGTGGACAGCAATACTGTCGCAACTAGGACGCAACCTTAACCCGCGCTAATCCACTCCGAGGGCGGAGGAGGATCAAAGGGCTGGCCAGTAATTAAAAACGTCCGTCATTCGCCCGCTCCGCTGTATTCCTCGGCTCTTAGAAGCTACTCGTAGATTAGTTAATTAGATTTAGACAAGGCCCTTTCGGATTTAGAAACACACATTGTTATATTTTAATGAGACGGGTGTTCTTCTACTACCACGTCGGTGGTTAACAAGCATACTGCATGCTCGCACGCACCATGCACAGCTACTGCTGCTGAATGTATGTACTTACGAAATCCTCAAAAGAAATGTGTCTAAGATTAGAACCAATTTCACATTTTATCTCACGACAGTCCGGCGAGACAGCGTCGGATTTGCCACGGGCATAACACCTACCACCTATACCGAGTAGACTACATGATACCACGGCCAAGAGCTACATTCCAACTTTCAAATCTCGTCTTGATTTGATATTGATCATATTTTTTATATAGCCAGTATTGTGTCACACTGCTGGCCAGAGGCCCCCCGTTATCCGCTACTCGTCACGGCTTTGTGCATGTCGCCACAAAATGAGTCCAGGTCGTCTTGCCATCTCCTTTATGGCCTGATTCTGCCTCTCAGACCCTACCTAATTACTTTTACTAAAGGCCAACACCGAAAAAACTTAAAACGATCAGATGTTCTTTCCCTGTCACTCTAATTACGCCTTCATTGGAGTAAAAGACAAAGTTCCCCGCAATTTGCGAATTTCGGTTTTTGCTGTAGGCCCTCTGTTTTTATTTTGCGATATCGGAGATGTCTAACAGTTAAATATATATATATATATATATATATATATATATATATATATATATGTGTATAAACTACATTACCTATTCAACTCTCAGAGTATGGAAGGCCATAACAAAATGACCCTTAGTGGAAGCAAGATGCCCGCCATGCCCGGCGAGTAATGTCAAACCAATATTATTTAAATCAAAAAGGATATTTCGAATGCAGCTCCAAGTCGCGAACCATATTGTGCTCTTAATTGCTAAGTTTTCTCAAGCCCGGCCATTCCCGCTTTCCTCCCGTGTCGAACCGGCCTCTAATTGCTCCCCCCTCCCCACCTGTTTCCTTCTTGTTACATTTTTTATAATTTCTTTCCGTTCTTGATTCAGGGCGGCGCGTGCCTAATTATTAACGCCAGAGTAAATAAACTGCCGTTAGCGTGGAAATGGAATTTCCTTTCATTGCCATGAATTAGAAGATATTCTGTACGTGAGTTTATTACGCACGGGTGTAAATTTGTTTACAATTACAATACTGAATGAGCGTGCATGTATTGAATGTATTTGCAATTTGAAGCGGATTGCTTATTGCTGAAAGTGTAACATAGTTATAGGTACTAACAACACGGCCGCAGGCGGCACTGGCTAATATCGTCAGTTAACAACTAAAACTCACTAATTACCACCACAAGTTCATAGCCATAGTGAACCGTATTATTATCTGTATACCAAAAGGCCGATTTTTAGGGTTCTGTATTCAAAGGGTATAAACCCGGGACCTGCTATTACTAAGACTCCGCTGTACGTCGGTCCGTCCGTCTGTCACCAGGCTGTATCTCGTGAACCGTGATAGCTATAGACAGTTGAAATTTTCACAGATGATGTATTTCTGTTGCCGCTATAACAACCAATACTAAAAACAGAATAAAATAAATATTTAAGTGGGGCTCCCATACAACAAACGTAATTGTTTTGCAGTTTTTTGAATAATGGTACCCCTTCGAGCGCGAGTCCGACTCGCACTTAGCCAGTTTTTTTATAATTTAATAAGGTTTTCATTTAAAAATAGATGAAACCCATATCATATTGTTAAAACATAACTATTCATCACGGGATCATTTACAATTATTTAAGCTTCAATTTGCTTTATTTGAACGATTGTCACTTGCCTAGTCCCCCGCGTCTATAGGTATATAGATAATGGGGCATGCTATGCTACGCACCACACGCACACGAAACAAAACACAAAACAAAATTAGGTAGGTACTAAAGTTTCCTTTCTTACACCAAGATTTTGGTTAGTTCTCGATTCGCAGGATTCTTGTTTCGCCGGATTCCTGTTTCGCCGGATTTACTTTAGTACGTCGCAATCCGAGTATACGAGAATTCGACGAAACAAGAATCTGGCGAATCGGGAACTAACCAAGATCTTTATATCGAGGCCTATTTCTTTTCAAAAATAATTCAGTTGAGTTAAATGGATTGAGACGTGAGTTTTGGCGAGTATATCTCGCATGACAGGGATGATATATGGAGGGCGGGGGTTGTGGGGAGAAGGTGCCGTTAATCATTGGGTATTCGATAATAGGGCATACCCAACGGTGAAAGTCTATTTATTCTACACAACTCAAGCAACCAGACTCGAGCTACTCTGGAGGCTGATTCTAGATGAAATATGAAATGCTCACGTACAATATGAGCATTATATTTGCCTTTACCTGCAATGAAGAGATTATCTCAATGAAGCGATTATTCTAGAACAGCCATACCGAACTTTTTTTTATGAGCCACAAAGACAGTTTTGCCTTGTAGCCCCGGGGCCCCCGGGCCGCAAGATTTCGTATGGCCAGGACCACCTAGCGGGCCAGATAAAACAGCTCGGTCGCAGGTTGAGTATCGCTGTGTATTTGTTTAAACTTTATTGCATAATATAACAAATAAAGTACAAAATAAATGGCCTTAATGCCTAAAGGCTGTTCTAGAACCTCACACAAATACAAACATATATTGGGAAATGCCGCCAGCATCCTTGGTACAATGCCTCAAGGGCCTATTTTAGATTTAAGCTAGTTATTAATTTCGTTTACGTAGTACCACTGTATATATCTTGTATGTAAATAAATTTGTAACATATATTTATCGCGTTTGGTTTTATAGGTATTAACGTAAACACACATTTTGTAGAGGTTGTATTGTAAGGCAAAGGCATACTGATCATAAAAACGAAGGTAATCGTGGATCACTGGTCTCGCTAAAGAACACACGTTTCGGGCGTTTAATATCGTGTCGGGAGAGAGTGGTGTTAGAAAGGAAAAAATAAAATAAAAATGGAAATAATATCAAGAATTAAAGAACAATGTCAAATATGCAATAATAAATTATAGATTTGCTGTGCGTGGATGGATAAAAGGAAAGACTTTTTATGCAACTATTATAATTGTACCAACGTTTGAAGCAAAATTTTGTGCAAATAAATTATCAATCAATCAATCTATGGACTGTATTTTGGTCTGAAATAAATATATATTGACTGATTGATTGATATAAGTCACTCAGGACGATTAAAGCGTTCTTGACATCAGCTCCTGACTGCGATGTGTTTGCCAGCAGATGGCTGAATGTGTGTCGTGAATGTCTGAAATACTGTGAGATGATGGATGAATGATAGCTTTCTAATTTACCTTGTTGCCTATTGTGTATTGTTTGACATGAAATTGTATATGTAGTCGCAAAATAACTTGACATATTTTTAATTAATATTATTTGCATGACTAAATTGTATTTACAATGATTATGTACTGTGATGCTATTTGCATGTATAAATTTGCCAGCGCTTTGGTGCAAACTGTAATGCTGTGTAAATATGTTGCTATAATAATAAATAATAAGTGAGATAAATTGCGGTTTTTTATTAGCTGATGTAAGAAAGTATTTTGTCAGAAATCTAAACTTAAAGAAATATCATCTTCTTATCACTGCATAAACCAGCCATTTCTCGAACGCGACTAAAGATAAAAAATATCTCTGCGCTGTAGAATCGCTTACGGCTCATAAGATGCATGTTGCGGTGGTCATGTAGCGAGATCTAGTGCAGATCGAGCGAGTAAATCATGCGGTGCATCCGTCGTCGTCATGACACAAGCGCCAATTCTCAAACCGAAGTACAATACCAATACTCGGGCCTACCTAAATGACAATCATTTATAGAAAATGCCAGTCGATTAATTATGTCCTCATTAATTTATTAAAAGACTCATGAAATTCCCATCAAACCAATAAATTTAAATATAAGGTATATTTGCTGTTTAATATATAAGGCTGCGTTTTAGAGTGAGAGCAGGCTACAAGTTTTTTTTTTTTTTCAATATAATTTTAGTCAAGTGCACATTTGCGAACAGCCGCCATATCTCTGGGTGCTTATTTTCAAGCTAAAGGAAATTGTGGAGTTATGGCTGGCGTGGCTGCGACACCAGAGTTACCGCGTCCGGGACCACCACAGCTAAGCAGTCACCTACAATCTACTAGTGCAATAGTGTAGGTAAGTACATAACACAAGTAATTTTATATTCTGATTATAAAAATATCGTCTTATTTTGGTACCTACCAGCAAATTTGAAAATGAGCCTGATCTAGGTATTGACTCTTAGATCAGTTGAATTCAATTTGGCACACAGATTCAAATCTGATACACATAAAACATATAGATAATACGCTACTTTGTATTCCTAAAAAAAGTTGAAGCATGTATCCATGAATGCAGTTAAGTACCAGTGTGAAATTAAAAACTGTAATAGATGTCATATATTAAAGAAAAGGTGACGAAGCCCTCCAGTGGTGAAGGCCGGATTCGAACCGGCGTCTTTAGTTATCGCGGCTAACGCCATGAACCCCTAGGCCACCCCTCCACGGCGGTGCCCGTCCGAATTTCTCGACTATATGCCATCTTAGTAAGACTAGGCTTCTTTGTGTGAAAGTTTTTATCGGCTAATACGTAATAAACGTGAAATAGGCCTAAATTAAAAAGAAGATAGTCGTCCTTGGTTGGGCAATTGTTAAAACGACCGACTGCCCGGTATGGCAACATATATGGTTCGATGTTCCCGGAAAATAGTTTTGAAATTAAATTGAAGAGGAATAGGTACAATTATGAATGTTTAACAGCGAAGTCGCACTGGGTCGAGCTCGGGCGGCGGGTCCCCTGGGTCTGACCGCTGGTATAATGGCCAATGTTGGCGAGAATTAAAAACAACATCTATTCCACACCATCCCTGCCTCTTCCCGCGTCACCTCACCCCACCCCCGCCTGCCGTTGGATATTGTTCCAAACTTCGCCATATTTCACATTGTTTCGCGCGCTAGGCGAGCAGAATCGACATGCAAAAATGCGGGCGTTTTAATGGTGTATGTTGTTCGCGGCTACTTACTGTTTGCGTTAGCAGGAACAATGATTTATGTCAGCTCGTTATATAGGCGGAAACTCGCGACACACATTACTCTCCCCGGAACAGTACGCCTCTCATAATCGTATGGTTTTAGTGATGCTTATCGAGCAAAAACTGTGTAAATAATGCGCCATTATATCGTCACCAAAAGCAACGTTGGCACAGTTCGCACGCTCGCTGCGTCCCGACTGCGCGACTCAATCTATCGACGCCATCACACGCTGCTGCGCCGCAATCACATTACCTACCCCATTATGAATGAAAGGGGTGCGAGGAATTGATGAAATGCAAACACATGCAATGCGAGCCGTGACGGCGAGCGCAGCGGGTCGAGGCTCGAACCTCTATTCCGCTTCACAAAACTTCCATACGTACCCTCATCATCTTAATTGAATAGGAGCGTCTTGGAGAATTACGGCCTCACATTAACAAATAACACGCGCGGGGGGGGGACATGCACGGTTTAATTGAAGACAATGACGACGGAAGACACTAGGACACGCACGTGAACAAATATCGAACCCGCTGCGACGCCGCGCCGGCGCCGGTCGATACGCCGCATGTACTCAACTCGATATAAGTAAAATACAAAGTCACGAAATGCTCCGATATCAATTCAATAATGCTTACATATCTCTCCCAGAAATGATGTCTTAATCAAAGGTCCTTTATGCTGGCGCACGAAAGCGAGCTAGACCGGGCGCGCCTTAAGGCCTAAAGTCGTGTGCCCCGGGCGTCTTTTAAAATTCAAGGAGAATGTAGGTCCCAGGAGGCGTCGAGCGGCCGTAATAGTGTCTGTCAGCTTACACTCGGGATGAACATACGCCGAGATTTCCCAGACGTATGGATACTACATCTTGTAACACTCATTAGACTCGAAATTCTGCCATATTAGGCCATCCATTGCCGAGCCTCGCTATTGTAGAACATGAAAGTGCGTAAGTTCTCGCAAGTCATCGCATCTCTTTATACTACCTCTATTGTTATCACCATATTATGCGCACCGGGTTGGTCCAAAAAATATTGAGTATTTTCGGCATTTTGTAAGCGGCACGGGGCACTTAGGTATGCTTTACGCTTTTTTTCTATCACAGCCATTGTCATTCAAGCAAAAGTAGTATATGCGTATAAGGATGACTCACGCTAGACCGGGCCGGGGCCGGGCTGGAGCTTCCGGCGCTTCATTTTCTATGGAAAGCACCACGTGGTCACCAATCGGCAGTCGTAGAAAATGACATGTCGGACGCCTCGGCCCGGGCCCGCCCGGTCAAGCGTGAGTCATCCTTTATTCCTGCTCCCAGAAGCTGAGAAAAGCTGGGAAGTATTTTGTGTCATGTTTTAGTTAAGAGTAAAGTTAATGTATACATCGCAGAATAATAAAGCCTAAGCGCCACTTGCACCATCCCGCTAACCCGGGGTTAAGCGTATAAACCGTTAACCCAGTGTCAAATTGTACTGGTAACCATCATGGTAACTCCAGCGGTAGCAGCATTGGTGGCATTTTTATCGCCTGTCACTATGCCTGTCACTTTCGCACTAACTTACTTGTTAGAACAATATAATACCTATTATACTAATACGAAAGTGCCTACAATGGTTGTCTAAAGGTCGCGAGACACGAATACTTTGTTTATCTAGCTAACAGTTGGTGCGAAAAAACGACAATGAACTGCTTATAGACGTGTTTCCACGAAGCCGTAAGTAGCTGTTGGCTACAAAGCGGCAAAGCGCGTCGCTATATCCGCGATGCGTTCCGCGACGGCGCGGCGACGGTAAGCACTCGTAACTGCTGCGGAATGCGGATACATGTTCCTCAAACGGCTGTGAGCTCTATAGGTATACTCTGTTTCACACTGTTTCGTATTCTGTACAATTATTTTAATCTCTTGAGAAGGGTTTCAGCGGTGAAAATAAAGAATAATCATGAATAACACTTCCGCCTTTTAAGCTTACTTTTATTTAAATAATAGATGAAAATTGTTGCTAATTTCTTCTCTTTTACTGAGTTATGATATAAAGAGTTTATATGGAGGAGAGAGTTAACAGACTTTTTATACTACTACAGTAGTAGGTAAACAAGCATACAGCATCTGTGATGATAAACAGTTAACGTAGCCTATAGACGCTGGGGTGCACGTAGCCGACGCTTTCTTTTTGAAGAACCGTGCACGACCATTATGTACGGTGATGAACGCATTCCTAAAACTAAACAAAAAAACACCAAATCATAAAAATCGTTTGTACTTGACTAGAGTACTCGTCTGCGAGACAGGAGTTATTTTAATAATTATTTGTGTGTGTATCAATTATAATATGCGCGATCACGACCAGTTAAACCTGCGTCGAAACGTCGGAAATAAAGGTAACAATAAATTCGCGATAGACCTGGTTTAAATACGTTTTAATTATTTGTATTTCAATCAAACAGGCCAATAAGAACAATGAGATACGTCATTTACTAGTTCTAGAAACGATATGAAAGAGAAACCCTGTTAAATTAGGCTCCGATCATATTGAAGGTACCTAATAAATAAAAAATAAACGTACGACCGGCGTACCTATCGGTGAAGTTCAGAGGCGTTTGTCCGTTTTCAGAACTTTTCGTTCTTGCAGCAGCAGGTTGCTTGACAGTCATTGAGATACACGATTCTTTAAAAAGTGGATGGAAACCAGGGTTAGTTAAAAAGCTTCGAGATACTGCATCGCACTAACCTACGTTTCACTCATTCATTATTTGCTCAAGAAACAAAGCGCCGTCTCAAAGTAAATATTTAATTTGTTTCTCTCCTAAATGAAGAAGCGTGTGGTAAATAACTTCGTAGCTGTTCCATGCAGCTGCAGAGCTGGGAAATGCCTTCTGGGACAAACTAGACTAGAATAAACTATTAAAATATAATAGACTCTAGAAAATACCCTCCCTTTTACATGTCGGTATTTAAAACTTGATCGCATTGCCATAAATCCAATAAATAAAAGTTGTAAATAATGAGATTAATGAGCTTCAGATGATACATTATTGGGCCTGTTTAGAAATATCTACGAGCACTACATATGCCTCTAATGAGGAATAACATAAACACATCATCATTATTATTTAGAAACATACTTTTAAATTTGGATTACCTAAAATATCACAGCGAATGTGATCTACTGTAACTACTTATATTAGTATTAAAATAATAAAATAAAATACATCAGTACTCTATGTTTGTTACAGCACCATTTTTCGTCCGTCTTTCTTCTCTTATGGCAGAATTGTTGCAAAAGTGACCGCGTTAAGCTTTAAATAATAGTTCCTAATCTCTCCGGTGGCGCTAGTTAGGCTCTGGGACATGAGTATAACATGAACCATATAAGGCAACAAATAACTCGACCAAATTACATAGGTTGTTTTTGGTAGTATTTCGGTGTATGGTGGCGCCGCCTAATTACTGTTTTTTGATGGACACTTTTCATACATAGAGATTTGGCTCCTTTATACAGTCTCCATGCGTCAAACTTTTCACAAGCAAATTTGAGCAAACTGCGATGACGTTTCCAGACGGTTTAGTGCAATTTGGCCAAAGCAAGCGTAAAGGGGCCCACTGATTATCAGTCCGCCGAACGATATCAGCCTGTCAGTTAGAACAAAACAATTGACAGTTCCGAACAACTGACAGGCCGATATCGTCAAACGGACTGGTAATCAGTGGGAAGAAACTATTCTTACAGGCGTATTCTGATTTAAAGAACAAGCCACGAATTAGATCAGATCCATAACCGATCAAGGCTCATATTTTGTTACCACGGACCACGGGGTTACATACTTATAAATTTTAACATTTAGCCCGATTCCGACGTAACAACTTGTTACGGTTTTGATCTTATCTGTGACTTTCACTTTGTTTCGCACGCATGCAACAATCAGCGTGACAGATCTTCAAAACCAGTTCAAAACTGTTAAAAAGAAAAAAAAAAGAAAGAAACTAGTTAAAAACAAATTGTTAAATTAGGATTGACCTCATTGTCCTTATATCACATTTTGCTGCGGACTTCATACGCCCGGCAGCAGTGTGGTAAACACATTGAGAAATAGATGAAGGGTGTCAATGTGTTTACCACGGATACCTACCGTAATGTATTTTTTTTGTAATTTTTTGTTTAATGTTTGTATTGTTTGTATTATGTACTTATGAGTCACAGATACTCGAAATAAATGAATTTTAATTTAATTTTAATGGTACAGTCGCCATGAGATATATAGGAGCGGCCAAGATGCTCACAAATAAACATAAACATAATTTATTCCAAAAAACACGTGGCCTGCTTACATTCATACAAAACAAAGACTTACAAAATAGTGACGTTTTACATGTGCCTAAACTAGGGTACCCTGTGTTTCAGGCGAGAAATATGGCAAATATTGTTAATGGAAATTAATTTTCACTTACAAAATACACAGCAATCATATTATAATTTAGCAACTTAATACATACATAATCATACTCGTACTATAATAATGGAATACTTATCATATTTATTCTATTTATAAATCTAGTCATATCGCTTTAAATAATCATTTCACAACTAAGTAATTAATAGTATATTCTCTGTGTTTTCGTACGTCAAATTTTGAAGGGTATTTCGGAGCGTTTCCTTACACTTTGTATATTGTATATAAATCTAAGCTCGCGTTAAGCCTGTTGTATAGAAAAGGACCTAGAGCAATGAAGAATCTCATAGAAAAAGCATATCTCCTATGAATGTTTAGTGGGCAAACAATATCTTTGCGTCTCTTGTTAGTATGTTCAGTGCTGTATGGGGTTGCGGCGTGCTGTTTTAAAATAATGCTTAAAATAAATAATTGTCTAACAGTGAGTACCCCGAAGGACTTGTAAAGAAGGTTGGAGGGCGAGGGGAAGAGGAACGGACGGAAATATCTCAATATGCACCCTAACGCTTTGACAATAGAGGCGTGTTCAGATATTTGTGAGCACCTTGGCCGCTCTGATATATCTGATGGCGTCTGTACTGGGAGTGCGCTGTCATACTGATTTATGAAAATATTATAATATTAGAAACTCTTTTTTAATGAAGTGCGTGTATTTGATTTGCCTACAAGTAGGCATTTAATTTTAATTTGACTTGACAGATGTATTGGGGTGATATAACCTTGATCTTGCTCTTACACTAAGCCTACCAAAGAAGATATAATAGGATAGAGTGGTAGAGTGGTACTGTCATAGTAAATTTTGTAACCACAGTAAATTCACTGCCATCTATCGACACACTTTAAAACTAAAAATGAAGATTTATAAAAATACGATAAAATGTATTTAAATATGGATACATGTTTTTTTTTATATGCATTAATTATTTTAATATGATTTGACCCATGTCCTTCACTGATATGCGTTAAAATTGTTAAATAACAAACGAAATCGCCAACGCCCTCTATACGAGAGTAAGCCAAAGGTAGTGGCGCCATCTGATCGAGAATCAAATTTTCGTGATTTTCGAGGCACGTTTTTTCCTTAGACTGTATCCATCTATTACGGAGTTTAGATCTTTGAAGCCCATTAAGGGGAGACTGAATTAAGTAAATACTCGTAGTTAATGCGCAGCGCTCCGCCGCCGCCGCCGCCGCCGCCGCCTGTCACTCCGGAGCCCGACAATGATTTGTAATAAAATTAACTTTTACTTCCAACTTTTAAGGCCTTTTCATTTACCGCCGGAAAGAAACTCGAGAATTATTAACGAGTTTTGTTTTCGCAGTCTCCATTCACTCTGAAGCTGTAAATTCGTTACCTAACCCTCACGGCCAAGGTTTTCTTCGCAATTTCACCGATTGCCAGGGGCGCGCGTTAAAGGCGAACGTATTCATAAAATTCCCACGAAAATCTTCCCAGCCCACACGCGGATCTCAACCATATCGTATTTATATACACTGCTTTATTACAGAGAAGTAAGGACGTATTTTCACTAGCATATTCTGTCGCACAAGTCGGTTCGGCTTCACGCGATGTGTGAGGGTAATTGTATATTCGCTTTTGTAAATGCGTTATTCCCAAAGTTAAGGAGTTGTGGGATCGAGTGTCGCTTGCGGGCGACGTGTCGGGCGACGTGTCGGGCGACGTGTCGGGCGACGTGTCGGGCGACGTGTAGCCCGACACATGTAATTATGCGACTTGCCGCAGCTAGTGTTGGTTTGGTAGCACTCGAGTCCTTTAAGTCTAAAAACTCAACTCGCTTTTACGAAACAGCGCTTTAAAACTTCCGAGTCCTTTAAGCGTCGAGTTCTTTATTGAAAATATGGTATAAGCTCAACTCAAAAGAATTGGAACCTCTGAATAAATACTCTATCAACAATTTTATAAGTTTTATCTTACTAACAGTAAAGAAAAGTTTTATTTGTGTACCTAAAAACCCCATGAGTTTTACATAAGACAATGCATTTTGAATTTTTTTTGTAGAAAAGTGAGGTCTGAACATGGTCTGAAAAGGACTCGTCATTACGAAATACTTGGATCTCTAGCCTCTAACAAGTTAAAACAAACTCGAGTTTCAGCATAATTATGAGTGAAAAAATAAGACGAGTCTAGACGGGGAGTGAAAGAAGTCGAGTCTTAACCAACATTACCCGGAGCTGGGAATGCAAACTACTCATACCCTGTTGCCGTTGTGTAAATACGAGTACTTGTGGCAGTTGTGCCATAGCGCGCGTTCTGTCTCAGAAATGCTGTAACGTACAATGAGTCTTGCAACTTGAATATTACATTTGTCACGTAATTGGTTAAAATTGAAAATGTAGGTATGGAGCAGTAATTTTTACACATTTTAACCAAGGACAAATGCTATAAAATTATTAACACGGAAACTAAATTATATTTGCGAGGACACTGACCAAAACCTTACTAGATTAAAGTTTACTGGATAGAAAAAAAAACACGAAAACATATTTAATTTCCATTTATTTACAGTTCCTCCATACCATAACAATCAGAATCACTGTCACATATCATACTTCACATGTCACTGACAAAATTGAAACAGAATTATATTTTCATTTCTCATGCTCTGAAAGAGGGTCATTGTTGTTCTAAAAGGTGTGCAGAAAATGATACGTGTCTGCACTAGAGCATTTTACGTTCGATGTACGATTTTATTAATTTGTTTACAATAAGCAATTGAAATTTAAGTTTAAATGGATTTGTTATACAATTTCCATTCTAGTATTTGACTCTCCATTCCATAAATAACGATACTTTTGCCTGAATTGTTAATTCAAAGTACCCTCAAGAAATACTATAAAAATGTATACTTAGTCATGTTTTTTAAAAAACCCATGCATTTTACTTTTCTCGTATTCGAAATGAAAAGTAGAGTGTTTAACTCGGGTGAAAGGCATCATTTCTGCCTCAGACTCTTGGCGCTCTCACTGCGTTCGAGCGCCAAAATACCTCGGCAGGAATGAGTGCCTTTCATCCCTTGGTTAACAATCTACTATTTTAGAGTAAATGACTCGCTCTGCCCTGGCCTGCTCTGTCTGCTCGTTTGCTATCACATAAAAAAAATAAAAAAATGAGAAAGCCCGCGCGATGGCCTTATCTTCCGTCGCAAGTTTTGCGCGGCGCACCATATCTTTTGTTCCCTTCTAATTTCCTGGCTATACGCCGAGAACAAAGGAATTTACTATTAGAATCTGTTCGGAAATGTATTGGGCCCCATACATTCCACGACGCTTCTCTTTCCGCACAGATTCTATTAACAGGTACTACTAATCTTTGGCTGCGTAGTTTAATTTTGGAAACTATCAGTACGAGAAAATGCAATGCGAGTGAGTGTACGCAGTCGCTAACGAATATGGCTCAGTATGGCAGCAGTAGTATGGCAGGGTCGCCATGTGATGTGCTCCCCACATAAGAGGTAGAGCCTAGAGGTTTTTTGATGATGATGATTTAATGATTAAAGTACAATCACTTACATATGTTTATAATGAATTTATCAAACATGATTTTAAAAATGTTGATCTGCAGCGAAATGAAACGATAACCAACTAATTAGTACCTAATCAAATTTCTTCATGAGCCCCAGATTATGCATATTATAGATCTACGTGTACATTACAGTGGCCACTTATCAACGATTGGGCATAATACTTTCAGCCACCATTGCAGTGAAACATTCGTCCCAGATCTACGGCGCAGCGCGATCCACGTGCAGTGAACTGCATTAAAATTCTGCAGCATCATTATGCTGTGCCGATGTACTTGTATCTGCGAGTGCCACTTCGATCCACGCGATGTTGTTCGAACTAGAGCGCTATTCAGATTTATAAATCTGTTACGGTTATCATATTGATTTGATACGATCACTCGCACTGAAGCCCTATTCTGATCATCGTCTTGATCATTAGCGCGCATCGTGCATCTAAAGGCGAGGAACGAAGCAGCGCCGCGGTCGCGTGACGCGACCGCCGCCCATGCTAACAGGTTAACGACGTCAAACAGACTGCGTCCCGCCGGCCCCTTGCGTCCGAGCGGCGCGGACGCGGCGCTGCGTCACGCCGTGTGTTTGGCCAAGCCTTTAGGTATGATTTTTTCATTTCGCATGCTCCAATCGGCGTGAGCGATCTTCAAAGCCGTATCAAAATAAAATGTGTGTAAATAAGATCAAACTTGTTACAAGTTGTTAAATCGGAATCGGGCTCCGGTGCTTGCCATGCATGCACTGCATGCACTGCGAGTCTTGTCCTAAAAGCATCTCACTCGTAATTATTGCTGCGTGCTAGTGCCGCGTGTTTCAAGTTCGTATCACAACAATAACGAAACTATAACATGAAAAATCTGAATACCACTTCTATTCTGTATGCAATGTGCACAGGACTAAAGTTACGATAGTTACGTATTTCTAATCGCCTCTGCGTATGAAAACATACCGGCCGTGCGCCGTGCCAACTCCCGGATACACATTCGTTGCAAAGGATGATATTACGCTGTGTACCGTAACCGTAGCGTTGCCAAGTTTTCTTTGTTTTACATAAACTGAGTATTCAATAATAAGACAAAAATGGATTTGGATATTTTATTTTAATATCAAAACGCTCAAAATACTAGTCATGGATATTTATTTAGGCTGGGAACAGCCGTAAAATAGATGACTCAATGCATGGCCTTAACCATTAAAGGACATTGCAATTTTATTTCCTGCCATCTAACGTAAAAATTAGGCGTTTTATTGTAATTTTTTTTTAGTAAAAAAAAATTACTAACCGTCTTTAGATTTTAAAAAAAAGATTGTACAACAAGGGCATAAAGCGATCCTTGACTATATCGGTCCTAGCTGCGCTCGGACCAACAGGTAAATTCAGTACAAGAATGCTTGTGTGCCACACAGTGCCGCACACACTTAGTAAACATTCTATACACTCACTCCTCATGCTGCTGTTCGTGGTGCTGCGGGTCCTTTGACTCCCACCAGAAATACCGCCTCTGCACGCTACCTAGCGCTGCAGCAAACAAAGCGAAAGTAGCATAAGAAGGAAGGCAGTTGCACGATGTTGCTCCCTGCCCTGTTCAACCGCCATGTCCATGCCCGCCCCAGAGGTATCGCACAAGTTGCAAAACTTTATTAATTACATATTAGGCATTTTATTATTTTAATTATGTTAGGTACACGGACATACATAGGTAAAAATTAAACATGAGTAATATTTACCTAAATAGCTAAGCTATCAAACATAAAATCTAAATATAAATTCATTAATTTGTTTTTTCTCTGAATACATTGAACACGTAAATACTTACCTAATTTCACCGTATCGACACTGGTTCCTTGTACTCGTAGAAGTCTATTCGCCCGCTTTTGAGCAACCGAAGGCAACATTCGGAGCAGAGCTGGCGGATAACAATCCGCTTGTTAATTCAAACCGACGGGCCGCTGAATATTAACGACGGAAACTTTAGCGCTTTACGAATTTAATGAGCTGCGAACAGCGAAGCGCCGATTTCCCTTTTTCATTAAACGAACATTGAACAGGGCTTCCTTATCTTTGAGTTCAGTTGACCTAGTATTATTGTTACGTTCTTAAAGGCCCGCCTCGCCCGCTTGTCACTGCCCGATGTGAATACATAATAATATGTAAGTGTTACGTTAATTTCATTTAAAAGGATAAAGCTTATTCCAAACGTCGCAATCTCGTAGCGATTGAATGTCTAAGTCTATCATTCAATCGCGATGAGATAGTGGCTGGCATACATCGACATTTTAGATATGATAAGCTGTATTACACCCGGACTCAAAAAGAACTAGACGGCTTGCAGCTGGCTGCAGATGATATCTGAATGTCTCTCAACCTCAATGCAAGGGAATGTAGCTCCACCTGTCACAGCAAACTCATTTCACTTTACAGCATGAAAACGCAATGGATGCTCGTGATTTATTGTCTCCGCGATAAATAAAACCGTTATTCAACCGAAATGTCGCGTCGTTTGTCACAATCCTTTAAATAGACATGTGCGATACATATTACATTATCTATATGGCTCGTCTGAGCTCTTTTTGTGATTGTTTCGCATCTGTGGAGCAAACTCCACCTCCTCACCTACCATCCTCCCTCCACCCACAACTCGGAACAAGAACCGTTTTTGGGGAAAGTCAGTAGCGAAGTAACTCAACATTTACATTTGAAGAGGCTTATTTCGCGTCTCCTTCGCCTTAATGAGGCGGAATTAGAAAACGATTAAGCGGGAAGTAAGTACGTTAATTGTAATGGAACGTATGCACTTCGGCGACGACCAACGCTGTCCCGCCGAGGACTCTATACTTAGGACGAGAATACAAACTACGCAGCATTAGGATATTTTAGAGGTATATATATATTCATTAATATAGAATACGATATCAAATTAAATTACCTACTTTAACGATGCATCGCTCTCATATATGTAGTGTGGTGAATACACTAGCGAAGCATGTAAAACGTGATTCCAGTTTGATATCATAATGAATTTCTACATTTACAGTTACAGTTTTTAAAATTAAATGGGTTCAGACCATTGGGACAATTTAGCCAGTGTCAAGGTATAGGGAGTTATAATATAGACGAATATTGTACGGTTAGTACAAGACAGTGTACGGTTATTAGCTCTTGTAAAGCGATAGCAGGACTATACAAGGGCCACGTGAAGCTGCTTGGCGTTGACGTCAAAGCGGTGAATCAACTCGTATCTAGATTAATCCTTCATTATCCGCACACTTCCACATTAGATTACTGCATTATAAACTACCAGTATAACACTATAACAACGTTAATGAGCAAAAACAAAAAAATAATCCCGACTCGAATCACCAAGATGACGGTCGACAAGCAACTCCTAATGAATTTCTAAATACGAAATTCATTTGATATAACAATGAATTTCCCTTAGATGACCCTCACTAAAGTTGGATTTGTTCCCTGAAAGTTAATTACCTACCGACGTACTTAATGGCATGTATTTAGGATATTGAAAATCACGCACACTATTGTTTGTAGGATCATGATTAAAACATGCCGCTGAGAAGGTCAACAAACCGCATTCCTTTGTAATTTCCGATATATGATATATATGATCATTGTCAAGAGGGCGCTGTTATTCTCATGTACTCGTATATAGGGTGACAGTTCAGTATAGTATGAAAAAATTAGTTTCAATGAAATTCCGCAACATGGCGCGTGATCATAATATATTCCTGGTCAGGCTTTAATCAAATCAATTGTGATCCAAACTTCTAGCTGGACTAAGTTACCATTAGCTTCTCTCCTACCCACCGGCCATATTGAGCGGTTCGACCATTAAAATTTTATTAATTCGATTCGATAGTGTTCGGAGCAGTTTATACAAAGTTCGGGGTCTTTGTGCGTGGGTCGTGTTTACCCTCGACGTGACCCGCCGGCGCGTTACAAATTTGACGATTCTTTTAGGTTTTCTTGTTCGCTATTGAGGTTATTGCGTTGTATTAACGAATAATGCGCTTATAAAAGTCAAAAATAACAATCCTACACTGGTTTCAATCTAAACTTGCGACGCGTGAAGACACAAGCAAAACCTAAAGAGGCCCACTGACTATCAGTCCGCCGGACGATATCGGCCTGTCAGTTAGAACAAAAATTTGACAGTTCTGAACAACTGACAGGTCGATATCGTCCGGCGGACTGATAGTCAGTGGGCCCCTTTACATAAATGATGACTATAATCGTTAGTTCTTCTTCTTCCTAGCCTTATCCCTTCATTTCATAATCGTTAGTTATCACAATTTTATGGCCGAGACTAAATTTATTCAAATGACAAGGTTCAAAATCCAAGCTTCAATACGAGTAATTCATTGGCAATGTCATTGAAGTCTCAGGTTTCAGCCAGCAAAGGTTTCGCCTCCGTTTGACATGGTTCGATGCATATTACAAAATCGGTCAAACGGAATTTCGATTTGAATTTTAAATACGATGTATCAACTTTTACAATAGCTTTTTAAAATAAATCTCATTTTTATTTGCGTAATATCGTCTGGATATAATGTATCAAGTTTAAATTAACCTATACCTACGATATGCGGCAAAATTACGCCCAATTAAAAAAAAACACAAATTTCATTCAGCACTCAATGAATCGCAAGCAATCGCAGCACACGGCATTACCGAACATTTCTTTAAATTAGCTTTGTGTACTAAAATCCAAAATTAACTCCAGTAAGCTCAACTGTGTTTCCCCAAAATATTAGTGTTGCATCTGTTTTGCTATTTTTTTTATCCATATTTGCGCAAAACAATACCAATTAAAAAGTTACCGAGGAATTCTGATTTTACAATTGTTTAAAGTTTTGATATCGTTAATTATTATATATTCGATTTTTGACAAGACTAGCGGGCACCAAAGAGAAGCCTCCTACTGGTGCATGCACTATTGCTTGAATCCGAATGCCGCTATGGAATTTCGCCTTATCATTTAATCATAATCACTAGCTTGTGTAGGTCGAGCCTCGCGCGCTGACTGCTCTATACCTACCAGGCTGACGCAAATAGTTTGTCTCTCAGTTATCCCGGGGATATAGCGAATCTGGCTCACAGCGCGTAAGCGTTAACATTAATCATGTGGCAATTGGCTTTGTAAAGGACAGCTCCAATCGCCCCGCATTGAGGCTAGGTACATCGGGCCCTAATCCGGCAGAAACTTTAGGTCATAAATAATGCAAAAGAGGAAGTGATAAGTCTCGTAACGCTGTAGTCGCGCGGGAGTCAGCACACGCCAGGAATAACGTCCTCAACTTGCTAATTAACAACTTCCCCATTTATTCTTTACCAACTTTCCCTCTTCTCGCCGCTTTGTTAATAACAATGCCTTTTTGGGCGTAACTATAATCATATTTTAACATGTGTGATTGTTTTCCGAAGCTTACAATTGGGTTAAAGTTTTTAGAGCGTTTCAGGAAACTCAACTGTGCGGCTAAAGCACTTTATGATGCTAACAACTGAAAGAAGAGGGCATTATGCTCTTATTATTTACATTCGGGTAGTGGGAATCGATCAAACACGTTCGCGCCGCAATTACCGAGCCCGGCGGGACGTCCGCGTGCACATACCTATGGGGGCGCCGCGCCGGGCCAACAAGCGGCGGCGAACGATCAAATACCAATTTACTTACCTGATGATTACCTCATTAGCATTACCCGGTATTAAGTTATTTACTTGCCTGTAAATACGTAATTTACATGAAGTTAAATGTTTCTTTCAAAAACTACCGTGCTTCGGGAAAACATAAGAAAACGATGTTATCTATGAAACGAATAATGAATCGAATAGTTTGTCAACACAGTCAAATTCTGGGGAACTCTAATACTAAGAAGCCCAGTCATATTTATGTTCTTTATTGCAACATGTGTTACACTGTTACATTATATAAATTGTTCGCGCGGGCCCTGTCAGGGCACAGAAAATTAAATGCTACCTAAATTAAATTAAGACAATTTGCTAAAAATAGTAATATTAAACTGAAACAAATTTCATATGTGTCATAAATGCGAGTCGGACTCGCGCATTACGCATAAAACGGCAAAAAAATCTTGTTTGTTGTACCACCCAAATTAAGTAAGATTCAGAGAACATTCCTTCCTTAGCTAGTCAGTCGACCAGGCTGGGTTGTTTGATATTTTCTTGGAGAATTGAACCGTTGTAACCTCAGAACTGTGTCTACATAGTTTATGCCAAGCGTTCTTGTCCACCCTAGCGCCTCATTTCTGCCTAAGTCAAGACTAGATAAGATAAGTCTCTAAGATTTTTCCCGAAATAATTTAGGTGTAATGTTATTTCCCGCTCGGCCGTCGTCGGCGCGGTCCCTAGTGACGTCCGCCGTCGGATCGGCGGCAAGTACATTAAGATTCCGGAAGATTCCTTCCTTCGCGTAATTAGGATCTCGCATGACGAGGGTCAGCCGGTGTTGCCAGACACCACGCTTTTCCGTTTTTCTAATTAATAAGCTTTGCTTGAACACACGGATCCGCCTATTCAGACTTATCTACATCATTACCAGCTATCAAGTAACCCCCTAAGGTATGATTTCCAACAATTATTTAAGAAGCATGACACCCCGTGCTTTCTACGTGCCATCAAAATAAGCTTGGCAGTTTTGCTGTGACGATGAGACAGAGTGATGTTGTTACAATCACAACTAAGAGGCCAATTCGAACATTTTAGTTATAGTAACTACGTCTTACTGGCGCCAATAAATGCACGATAACTAATCGACAGAAGTTAGCCTGTTGAAGAGACTCAGAGACGCCACAGGAGACCGTAGAGCTGGCAGCTTCCTCGAATGCTGCCAGCGTTTTTGGTACTATGCCGCAGGAGCCTTTTTTAGATTTAATATAGTTTAATTTTAGATTTATTTAGTCTTATTTTAATTTTAGTTTAGTTTTTAATTATAGTTTTATTCGTCGTGATGTACTAATTTTACTTTTCCAATAAATTGATTGTTGTTATACTAATCGACATCATTCACATGTCATACTGATATCAGTGAACGTTATTTGCCTGTAAGTATACACTAATTACATTTTACTTTTAAATATACCGATTTTTAAAGAATTTATTAAAAACATTAAATTCCTCGTTAAGCATTTCGTTAGTTGGCAACCCATCAGGTACGAATCGCCAGACGCTTCCTTTTAATTTTCCTCTCGAATGTTGTTCGCTTCAGATTTCGCGTCAGGCCTAATGATGTGCCTCGCGTCCGTCCCGAGCCCAAGTCCCGGGCATGTTGCGTAAGAAGGCCGGAGACTACGCCGTTGGAATTAGAGAGTGAAACTTAGTAATACATTCATGTAAACAAGGAATATAAGTCGGCCCAGAATACATTCTTGAAGGACGCCATACAAATTTACCCCCTCTTATTCATGAAACTTAGCAACCTCTTACAAAACTATGTTAAATTTTGAATATATTTAACAAAGAAAAATGTCAGAATGATGGATAGGGACAAACGATTATCGATGGTTTGTTAGATTTGACAATCACTTATGAATAATGACATAATTTTATCGGAGTTAAAAGAAATAAGCTTTATATTTTTTCATTATTACCTAATACCTGATTGAGACCGGTACGGGGAAAGTTAGGGTGTTTCTATGTCTGAAATTATATTGAAATTATTTTGTTTTAAGATTGACATAATATTTAGTCCATGACACTTACATTATACAATCCGGCCTTCACCACTGGAGGACTTCGACACTTTTTAATATATGACATCTCTACAGTTTATAACTTACCTTATATGCTGCCAATTTGAGAAACGTTTATAACTTACAACTATTTGAATGATTTCTAGCACGTGAATAAGCGGAAGAAAATTACATAATTAAATGAGTTTTTAATATGTTATGTGGCCTAAAGTAGAATGGAAAAGTAAAAGAAAAGTAGAACTGGATTCATTATTCTTGACAACTTTCTTACTACAGTCAGCAAATTCATTGTGATGCGCAATATCTTTTACTCGCTGTAGGCTCGGCCCGTCCGTTTTTAAGAGCCGTCAATTTCCAATCATCCGTCGAGGCCGTTTGTAAAGCGGCGGCCGTAAAACTCGCCTCGACCTTATTTATGGATTCGCATATCAACAATGTGTCCGCTGCGGGTACTCGTCCAATAGCTTGAACAGTTTTTCGCTCAATCAAACCAGGGAAAGGCTGCTGTCTGATTACGCGTTTTTGATACTGAGCTCAAAGTCATGTAGAACGCTCGTGGAACAAATGGGAATACATCAGGCCCTGACCGCTACGCACGGCGGCATAAATAACATTCTCCCTCCGACCCTCACCCCCTCTGCGATCGCGCGATAACGGGCACGCTTGTAAACGACCGATAACCGCTGCGTGTAAACACCGCTAATGAAACACGCATAATCAACACGCTTAGCTTAAAAATGTGGCTTTATTTATTCCTGCGCGTTTATTTTTTCAATTACGAACGTGATTTCGCGCTAGCGAAAATAATGCAAAAGTGATTTAATTTAATTTTTATTCTATATCCTCTTAAATAATTAGGCTAGGTTCACACGGCGTAAATTTTTCCCGTATACCGTATACGAGATTTTATCGAATATCGTAGTGACAGCAAAATTTGTATGGCAACTTTCAAATGTTCACACAGCTAGACGGCTTTCCCGTATCAACGATGTGAATGATTTTGAATGTTGCCATACAAATTTAGCTGTCACTACGATATTCGATAAAATCTCGTATCCTACGATATACGGGAAAATTTAACGGCGTGTGAACCTAGCCTTATAGATGGATGGATCATGGATCTAAAGGAAGGCTCAACGAACGAACGGCGGATTAATGAGACAAACAACAGGATCAATTCAAATGTAATCATCGCGCGCGATGCAAAGCTCTACTGAAATATTTAGATCATTCCGAACAAATCGTTTGGTTAGCATTTTTATATACCTAGTTGATGCTTCTTCTTCTCTATCGTATCGCTCTTGACAGAGCGGTCGTGGTCACGTTGAGGCGTCCGCATCGGTAGTAGAGGCGGACACAGCTCTTCGCACGATCTCCCGCCATGTCTCCCTGTTGGCAGACTGTCTAGCACACTCAGATACGCGGTTTCCCACTGCGGAGTTTATTTGGTAAGTCCAGCGCATAGGTGATTGTAGTTGACGCACCTGGAGCTAGAAGGTTCGATTTGTCATCAGCTCGCCATCCCCGCCGGCTCACAATTGGCCCCAATTCCTGGCGAGTGTCGGCGCGCGGCATATTTCATGAACTATGGCCCTCCCGTCGATAAAGCGGATTTACAACCGCTCGATTAATCTTCCTGGCCATACCCTTTGACACCCGAGCCAATTCTAATAACTTCTATCTGATTTACGATTTAATCATTGCAAACAGGCAATTCCGTAAAGCTATAGCCGTGTCCGATTGTCTATGGCTACCCCGGCTTTCGCGTGTTAATCGTTACTTTAATTTCGCTTAGAGACCGGCTTGTATATAAGGTACATATTTAAGTTATTTTGAATTCGATTGTGAAACCACTAGAATATTATATTGCCTAACCGCATAGTATTACCGAAACATGTTTTTAATTTTCACTTGTAGAAAATTAGTGCGCGCTAACGCGGTCCGTTTTGGTTATACGCTTTTGATTCCATCTCAAACGGTTTAGTCTAGTATATGAGCGAGAGCGAGTGCTCCGATCAAATACAAAGGATTACTCGTGCCTCATCTACGCTTTGTTATTAATATATTAAGTCATAAAGCGTTTGAACAATCAATTTCTATCACAACTTGAGATGGTATTGGGGTTGATTGATTATACCATTCATGTAGTCTTGTGTGCTATAATAGGCTTCAGAGATAAGCTTACATTTTACATAATTTTTTAATTTATTAACAGACAATTTAATTCATTGTTTGTTTAGAATCTAAAGTTATACCAAGAAAAACTGTACTATCAACTAATTTCAATTCCTCGTCCTTCACAATGACACTTGTTTGCACATGCCTTACGTTACTACTAGTGACAAAATCTAGGTACTTTTATGCACTCGGCTACTGCTCAGCTATTCCTTCTCCCCGTTTATGACCTGCATGAGCGCACGTAAAAATAGTTATTTGTTTTACAAGAGGGCAATACTTAGAGATTTGCCTTACTTTAATCGACGTGGTCAGATAGTACTGATAGGTACATGAAACAAGGTGACAGAATTCAAATATAGAGGCAGAGTTCAAAATTGTGATTCTATTTTGGAGGTACCTACCGTACAGTATACGTACGGTGGTTAAAATGTCATAAATTGTGACCGGCTAGCGCATGAGATAACACTATGACACGAACGTTTTTGACGCATATATAAAACTTGTTTTAGAAACCAAATTCAACTTTAAAATTGCGCAGTCAAGTAAAAATATGAATGCATGCAATTTTATTGCAATAGAGACAATGCTCGCACTGATTTATATAATAGTAAAGTACGAAGTACATAATATTGTGTATTATATTGGTAACCACACTCTCACTTTCATTCAGTTTCAGTTCTCATCACTTACAGCAGTTTTATAGCAGTACGATACGAGTAACCAGTCGGCATAGTCGGTACGTATAACATGAGGCGTAGCTGAATGCACATATTTATCCAACAAACCTTATTTACGTTTTAAAACAACGGTGCGCGAGCGCGCGGGGCGCGGGGTCCCGTACCGGTCCCGCGTGTATCGTCCGTACCTAAATATGGCGGCTTAAACGCAAACAACGAGCGTAACTCAATAACAAACAGAAATTGGAGCTTTTGATGGGAAAATATTGAAATTGCTCGTTCAAATATTGTGGGACAATATATATCACCGAGCGTAATAGGTATATATATAGACTATTAATATGATAGCAATATAGTAAAGGGGAGTGCGCGCGTTATCTTCTAAAAGACATACTATAAAATTGAGAAATACTGACATATTCTAATTTTTGAAGTGAAAACTTAGAAATTTTTGTGATGGGGAAAAAACGTTAAACTCGCGACAGATTTCGCGACAAGTCACGTGACCGACAGATTGAAAATTCGTAAGACGGACACGTGACCTGATCGAAATTATGGATGGAAGTTGATTTTTCTGAGAGATAAACTTTTTAATGTTAAATAATTGTAATAGTTCTGAAGTGTTAAATTTTTAATGTAATATAAATTTTAATGTTTGTGTACGATAGCGCAATAAATATTGTTGTTGTGTTGTTGTTGTTGTATTGTTATTATTGTTAAATATTTGGAATGGTTAGGGAATAATTTTGCACGAATTGCTTTAATTATCAGTATAAAAGTACTATCATTTATGTGGTAAAATACAATATTTAAGTTTTCACTTCTGCCGGCACTCCCGCAGCAATGCAACCCGTTTTAATAGCCTACGTGTGTGTCCCACTGCTGAGCATAGGCCTCTCCTCTCCCTTTCCAATCCTCCCTGTGCTCAGCAAGATCCCGCTAATACCACTGAAACGCATCCAAGTCGTCCCGCCATCTCTTTCTCGGTCTGTTTAGTTCAGCGGTTATTAATTCCCCATACAAAATTCCACCCACCTTTTCACCCCCTTAGGGGCAAAAAATTTCAAGTTTTTGAATTTTTCTATTGTTTGTGTACTAAGACTATCTTACATACCAAACTTCAGCTTCCTAGGATTTCAGGAAGTACCCGAAAGGTTTTGCTGATCATCAGTTTTATAGGCGTGCCTATAGGTAGTGAGTGACGAAATCCGGTTTTTTAGATACTAATAAAATCTAAAGTATAAGAGCTATGCAATTTAAATTGCTTTATGCTTAATAAGTCCACTGATGACATCATATCCCGAGAATTTTGTTTATCTGTATCTGGTATCTGGTTGTTGTTATAGCGGCAACAGAAATACATCATCTGTGAAAATTTCAACTGTCTAGCTATCACGGTTCATGAGATACAGGCTGGTGACAGACCGACAGACAGACGGACAGACGGACAGCGGAGTCTTAGTAATAGGGTCCTCTGGGTACGGAACCCTAAAAACGACGAAGCGCTTCGAGGAAAGGTAGATAGTGCCCTTGAGCTTCGCTTTGCTCGTCTTGGCGGGGGCACTACCGTGCCCCCAGATTAAATAAGGCTAACAGCCACTATTCAAATGGAGATGAGGATCCTTGCAATGTACAAAATACCTAAATAGTTTTAATTACATAATTATGATGACATTTATAGTCAAATCTGCGGCCTCATCGAATTAGTGGTGTTTTGTTAAGCGCTACTTGCACCATCCCACTAACCCGGGGTTAACCTGGTAACCATGGTAGTAAACTCCAGGTTTAACCGGTTAACCTCGGGTTAGTGGGATAGTGCAAGTGGTCCTATGTATCTACGTAGGCAGTAGTGATAAGTACAACTCTACTTTAGTAAACATCTAATTGTTCTGACATTTGAAACCGAATGAATAAAATATATACCTATCCCTTTTCTATTGTTGTCTGTCTGTCTGTCTTACAAAGCCATTATTGTTGGTAAAAGGTATTTAAACTAACAACAATAGGCAGGGTCACGACCCCTCAGTATCTTAAAATGTTTTTTCAACATTGGCGGTAAGCGAGCGTATATTTATGCCACATTTTTAACCCTATTATTTATATAATTATGTACGCTTGACACTCCAAAGAAAATACATGCGTGTTACCCTAAACGCCTAAACTTCTCACGTACGTTGTATGTTAAGTAAAAATAATATTCTTCTAACTCATATCTTAGAAGGAGGCGGTAACAAGTCACGATAAAGGGTACGCTTTAAAGGTAAATGAGTTTACATTAGAAACACAATGTATAGGTATGTAAGTTTCCACGAGGATCCGTATTACATGGCGGTCTCTTTGGAGACATAGAATTCTTCAAATGTTTTTCTCGAGCCTGATTCTGATTTTAATTTATTTTTTTGAAACTGTTACGGATTGAATCTATCACCTATATAATTGACATTTCTAAACCAGAATTCTCACTGTTGAGAGCTGACAGATTAAATGCAGAACAGTTTCAGAACAAGGAATTATAATCAAAATCAGGATTCTCATAAGTCTTGCGTCTCAAACGCGATATTGAATTTTCAAGTGATATTTCTATTATATAATCTCTTGCTCTTAAACACGTTATTAAATATGAATGTTATTTGTTGCCGCAATTAATTCCAACTCGAACCATATGCCATTCTTCGACATTTCAATGCACGCCCGCGCCATTATCTCGGAGGTGTCGTCGCCTCGCCTCGCCTCGCCTCGGCATCGCGTCCTGTTCGCCCTTGGGGTGCAACCGGAGCCGACGCTTAGCGAGGTAGCTGCTAATTAGCTGCAGAAAAACAACTCTCGCATTATAACAGCCTTATTAACACCACTCTTATGGTCGTTATTATTCTTCTTATATATATCGTTATTCTTAGAGATTGGGTTACCTACCAACCCCATTAACTTTTTCGTATAACGAAATATTTAATTGTCAAATCACCTAATGAAGATGATTTAAGTTACAATTTAAAAGAATGTTATAATTAAAATTATGAGTACAAAACAACAGTCCCTAAAAATTGTTTCATTGAAACAAAACAAGATTTGTATTTGTTTTCCTTTAGATTATTTTCCTTTAGAAGAGGTCGAACCATTTTTATTTTCTTAGATAGGAGAAGGACGGGCTCAAGAACAGGAAAAAATAAATCTTACGTAAAAAAATTAATGGTACACAATACTTTTAGATCACTCTGCGATGTACTCAGTGAAACTGTAGCACACACGTAGCAGTGCTACGCGGTGCTACGAGCATGCTACGTGCTCGCTACAGCACGCGTTGTTGCGTCTCCGATATGAGATAATATCCTCAACTTGGTTGTGAAAATTTGCGTAAAACGACTTTAACATAGCTATTTTTTTGAGCTATTTTTGTCTTTCTATATTGTATGCACTCCTTAAAATGCCATTAACTATATATTGTTTTCCGGTGTCTCACTTCGAAGTTCGAATTACCTTTTAGCCACCTGCTGCATACACACGATACATACGAATCAAAACAGATTGTAAAATCCTACTGGATTAAATTAAATTCTATATCTAGATGAAATGCTGAGTCACCGCTGAAGACACGTCGCGTCGCGGAGATAACTCCGGCACGCGCCTAATACGGGCATTCCTCGCGTGATCTGCAGCGCAGGCAGCCGGGCCGGGCGGCGCGGGCAGCGGCAGCGCGCATCAAGGTCGCGCCGACTCCACTGTACGAGTACGAGTAGTATAGGGTGAAGCACTACGTGAGGGTCATTCATCTAGGCCTTCTTACACCGACTACAAATCAGTTACTTATTTTATTTCAATTAAATTATGTCATTAACACCTATACAATATTACCTATGTACATGTTATGTGACTTATGTGTTATATGTTTTAGTGTAGTGTTTGAAAAGTTTGAATACTTAACAGGTACATAGATTCTTATTGTAAATGTGAAAACGCTGCGTTGATTCTTGTGACCAAGGTATTTTTTGCAACTGACTTTTTTGAGATAGTTTGCAAGTGCAAGTGTCTTGCAAGATAGTTTGTGGTAGTTTGCATCAGTATAGTAGCTCGTACCTTGCCATACACTTCTGACAATAAGTACATTAATTGACGCAATAATGCATTCCACATAGTATTCCACTCTTACTCACTAAATTACGGCAGCCGGCGAATGGACAGCGTTACCCATATTTCCTCTTTTACTCCCTCTTACGAAATTGCTGTCAATATTCAAGTAAAAAAATATGAACACGACTATGTCATATTTCCATTGGCCTGCTGGAAACCAATATGAATCCGAGTTAGTTATTGTTCGTGTAAAGTTCACACGTGTGCCAGCTCGTATCCCCCCTTCGCCTCCCCCCCCCCAACCCCCGCCCCTCTTGTGAGTTTTGATGAGAAATTAGCTGGGACAGCGAATACACGTGCCGTCACCCGGAAGGACAAACTAGTAGGATTGTTACCGACAAGTTAATGCTGTACAGATACACCAATAACTATGGTATGTAGTGTACACTAAATGCAATGTTTTATTGTGTTAATATCTACATGCATGCATACATTTTTAATTCCCAACTCAACCCAAAAAGAGGGTTGTACCTAATAAGCTGTGTAACTGTTTGTGCGTTATCTGTCGTAGCTCTAAAACAGATGAACAAATTACAGTGCGGTTATTTTAATAATTAGTTTTGCCTATTGAAATTGTTCTTGGTTATGTTTGTTTCAAAGCTGTTTTGCCTTGTTTACTATGAATATTAGTAAAAAAGTACTAACTAACTAAACTGATCTTTGATGTTCACTGTGCGAACATTTTTTCACAGACGAGAAGAAATGGGCTACAATCAAAAGCTAAATCTTGTGCCCTAATTTGTAACTATCCACAAAAAATAACCTAAATGAAATTAGAGCACGACACCAGAGGGCAGTAGTGGAGAGTTATGCGCGGAAAGTGCCAGCGAAGAATCTCGGAGGCGGGCACGAGCCAACTGCATTCTTTATTGAGGACGAGCTATTACACGCCACGCCACGCCACGCCACGCCACGCCACGCCACGCCATATGGCAGCGCAGCGCAGCGCCGGTGCCAGCTATATTTCTGTCCACACGTTCAATTATTATACTAACAAGGCTAAAACTAATAAGACATCATAAGTATTTATCGTTCTTGGTTATAACCAGGCATCGTAAACTGCGAGCGAAATCCATTGAAATGACGTACTTTGACTTGACTTGACTAAGTAACAACCCTAGTACTTCAATGGATTTCGCTCGCAGTTTACGATGCCTGGTTATAACATGTATCTAAATTTTATAACAATTTCAGTGCAGCATTATTGCCTTAAAGCAGGGGTCGGCAACCGGCGGCCCGCGAGCCTCCGGGTTGCATCAGTCCTATGTCACTAAAGTGATCGAGTGAAAAAGAAAAGTCTTTCATTTCAATTAAATTTTTTTGGCACCTGCGAAAACTGGACGGGTGGCGTAAGCATTGGTGGAGTGAAACTCACCAATTTGCGGTACGCGGACGACACCACACTTCTGGCATCGAACGAGGCGGAAATGGTAGCCCTATTAAGCAGAATGGAAGCTATCAGTGAGGAAATGGGTTTATCTATAAACAGATCGAAGACGAAGATAATGATAGTGGACAGAGCTCAAAAACTCGAACTGACTGGCGTGCTCAATCTTTTGTCTAATAAATTCACGAAATATTACCAGTGTGCGGCCCGCTGCAATTTTGCTAACCGCTATTTGGCCCTTGGTAGCCAATTCCAGCTTCATAATTACACCTACATACTTACTTGTAATATGAACCTTGATTGATTGATCGTCTCTAGAAAATAGTTTTAGCATTTCCTTTAATTCAACTTACAAGCCAATTCAAGTTTCAGTTAATAGATCTGTTTCCAATATGATATACAGGGTGGCAAAAAATTAAGTGCATTCCCGTTGCCAGGGAGGTTTTGGGATTATACTAAGCAATTTTTACTATGGGACCAACCAAGAAATCGCGAAAAAAATGTACCCTCCCATATAAAATGGACCAGCCAAATAGTATGAAACAGCCAATTTTTTTTCGCGATTTCGGGGTTGGTCCCTACTAAATAGGTAGGTATACCTACTAAATGCTTGTACTGCTTGTGCCGCACATCGGTGGAATCCCGCCTTTACAATGAATTGTGCAGAACTAAAGAACAGGATCTTAATTGATTTGACCAACGTCGAGACGCATAAACTTTGATTTGGATCCTCTTGTGTATATGTCGGTGGCCGATCGTAATATCCTGAAACTTGAAACTGAGTCGACGGAGCCTGTTTCTGGACAGTTTGCCCTTCGAGCATCTGAAGCAACCATAACGAACCTATCCTACCTATATATTGGTTTAATTGTGACTACCGTCATAACATTACACAGGATCTTTAAGATCTGGCGGATTTTCCGATCGGCCCCCGATATATACAAGTTCAGTGGTGTTTTTTCTAATCCTAAAAACAACCAACTACATATAGACGACATAGAGACGGGTAAATTATATATTTGTTCAGCCCTGGAGAGTAGTTTCCGTAATGGCAGCACTTGAACCAGCGCGAGCGGGGCCGGGCGGGTCGTTAGTCGTAATTGTTCTATTATCGAATTACAAAAACATAAAAAAGGCATTTTGTTTGTAATTACCCGCCGGCTGATTGAGACGTGCGTCGGAGCGCAGGCATGGAGGCGGAGGCGGATGCGGAGGCGGAAGCGGAGGCGGAAGCGGAGGCGGAAGCGGGCGCGGCCACACGCGACGGTTCCTAATGAACAGTAGGACACGCAGCCACCAATTCAATTTGGACATTTGTTCTGGTAATATCCAAAAGAAACTAGAATGTGTGTTATTTAAAATAATATTGAACACACCTATCTATTTATGTTACGTAAAAGTTACTTTAGTCATAAAACTATTGACTAAGCAGGCCGGAGCCCGAGTTATGGCTCCGTTGGTAAGTGATCCGTACCACCGTACACATCGCAATGGCAGGTTATGTAGGCATTTACTATACCTACGTTATTATATGTGTTTCCAAATCTAACCTCTACACAACTTAACATGTGTGATGTATGATTTTCTCTTGCAATATTTGTTTGTGTGCGTATGTGTAGGCAAATAATGCTTGTTGTAGTGTGCGTGACCGCTACAGACGACGCGACGCCCCCGCGGACCTAGGATCCTACATCCGATATCGGACCGGAAGGGATCGGACAGGACCGGACAATGTGAAAACGCTCTGACGCTGTATGTGTGCTACTTGTCGTGTGTTGGACTGATTAATGTCGTTTGTGAAACTGTTCAAGTGTTCAATGTTGTGTTTGGCGTGTGGAGTGTAGATACAATAGACGGACGAGTTGATTTCCCCTCGACATTGATACTCGTAGTGTGACCATGCAGTATTGACAGAGCAGAGCTCTGCAGTGGGGCGGTGTACTCGTAGGACGCCGCGGCCGCGGGCGAGTTAGCTCAGCTAATTGGCTGCTAATTGTATTCCGGCGGTTTGTATTGTTTGTTTGACTATAACGAACCTAATTACCATTATTATTTGCTTTTCAATTCCCGTTATATTCTACTTATTATGATTTAATAAAACGAATTACCCAGATTTAATTAGGTGTCCATTAAACTACGTGCACTGTGACAGATAGATGTCACCTAAGCTAATTGTGCACTGACTTTGACGTGGCAAAGTGCGGGAGTGCCACAATAAACTTCATAGATCTATCTTTTGACCAGAATCTATCGGCAAATTGGCTAGCTAATTTGCGCGACCTGTATGTTGGTTTGTCTGGGATAATTCTTTATCATGTGAACCGATTTCAACAATTTTTATTTTGTTTGAAAGAAGGTAATTTTAGTGCAATCTCATAGATATTTCAAGTATAATACATACCCGCGGGCTTAAATTGCAACTTAAATTACAAAATGTTTTTTGATAATAAATAAAAAGTATTCAAGATTGAGGTGTGATTACTTTTTTTCTGTAATATTTATGATAATGTTATTATTGTGTAAAAATTTCATAATTTTTGATTGGTAAACTTCGGAGATAAGCCCCCCCCCCCCTTATCTCCTATTTGGTACTTTTTTAAACATTTACAAGTTAAAATAAGTAATTAAAACTTAAATATAAGCATTCAACGTGTAAGCTAAATGGTAATTTTTGTTATTTTAGTTTTAAAAATTAATTTTTATATTTTGTATAAATAGTTTGCTTGTTATTATTTTTAACTTAGGGAAGAGCGATGCCTCCTGACACAGGCAATTTTTTGCTTACCGGGCGGCTCCATCCCCTAAGACCTAAATCATGGCAATTTGTATTTTAAATAAATAAAGAATTTTATGTTTGTACGACTTCAATTAAGTAAACCTTTATTGAAGTCAGACAAATATAAAATTCTTTATATAAAATTAAAATTATAAAATTAAAATTTTATATTATAAAATTAAATATAAAAAATATAAAATTTTATATAATAATTTCATAGTGAATCAGAAAAAAAGCGGTCTCGACGGAGCGACTCGTAAATAAGTTGAGTTGCCGACAGTCCAAGGAAACCCTATAAAACTTGTCCACCACTTTGTTACAATTAATTCGAGAAAACCGGACACGGGAAGTTTGCCCCTATTACCACGACGTAGGGAACTGAATCCCATGCACTGAGTATAGTTTTTAATAAACTGGTACTAACTCAATTTATGAAAGATTACAATATAAGTATTAAAGGCACTCGCGACCTAGTGAAAAAGGGTACCTCGTCACCTAAATATATATCGCCGCTACAACGAGCTCGTTTGCATAAAACGATTTTGTGCCTGAAATGCCGTTTGGTCCATTTCCCATAATATTCAAATCTCAGCAAACCCTTTACCCGTATTAGTCATCCCTCAATATTAGACACGACTGTAAACATTACAAAGAATTTGTTGAGAAAGTGACATAATAAAAAGGTGCACGGGTAAAGCCGGTAAAGAAAAGTGATGTTACCTGTAAAATCTGACCATTTCGTCGGGAAATGGGTTTGAAACGAACGCAGATCCATTCGTTCTGTAATGAAACCCTATTAAAATTCACCCATAAGAAACAACAAGCAATTACTTCGCGGAATGTTGCGCTCCGCTGTTACTCGCGTTTGCTAAAGGAGGATTTAAAGCAGCTCTAATACACACAGAACTGTTCGAGCGTTCTTTCTTGTGCTTTTACTGCAAACTATAAGCCATTTTTGTTACGCGTTCACTCCAAGTCGGCTCATAAACACCAAGAAGAGGAAAAACAACCAGCAAGCGACGAGAGCTTGCTCTACAACAGGTTTAAGTAGTTTTGAAGAAACTTTTAGGTCAAATATAAAATGCTCGTTTAAACTAATCTTAGTCGGCACAACAATACCGGCCCGGCTTTAGACGGAGCTTTACGACTTACCAGCTTTATCGACCTGTTCTTACGAACAAGATTTACTCGTATGCAGTACTTAAAAAGTTTTATCCGTAATGCTTATTACCATAAGCCAGGCGGGGACCGAGGACGGCCGGGAGATCATTAATAATTCCGTTTTACGAGTCGGATGCACGTCGTGCCCGTGCCGTGCCGTGCCGCGCCCGCAATCCGCATTACGGACGATCATCATCCGCCTTCTTTTTCAATTTAAAAAGTACTTCAATTTGTACAAGTCAAGTTTGAATACCGCGAGCGAATGCGCCGGGCGCGCGGACCAATGTCAATATTTGACCAATCTGTCGACAGTTCACCAACATTCAACAAGTTTGTGGCTTGTGGCACCTCGGTCGGTATTATACCACCCCCTACCGTCCCCGTGGTCTTTGTCTGCAGTACATTATACCATTACACTTTATGCTGGGTATTCATACATGTTGTAAGGGTTCCAGTAAATCATTCGTCAATTTATCTACATATATATCTCAAACCCATGATGCATTCAAAAACCGCAAATAACGGCCAGTAGTAAGATAAACTTTTTTACCTGACTCGCTCGGAAAACCTCAGTATATAGCGCGAAATCTGGGTGCAAAAGTCTATTTTATCCGCTAGCGTGCAAAATTCATTTGAATTTCGAACACACGAGGAATATGTGTGCTTTTCTCTTGTTTATTTTGTTTGCATTTGAGTGTGTTATGTCTATAATTTGATATGTTAAATAGAGGGCAAAATTAAATATGATTATTTATATATTTTTATTGTTTTTTTTTTTTCTTGCATCGCATTTTCCTCGCTGTAGTGAGGTGAAAAGTTGTGAGTTCCGCACGGCTGCAAAATTATTTGCCGTCTCGTGTCTTGAAAGCCTCGCTACGCTCATGGGTTCAATCTTAGATTCCTTCGCTCGCTCAGCTTTCAATTTCAACACTCACGCCAAATAACCACTTTTCAGCCTTGCATAACAAATAACTATTGTTACAACAAATTTCTTATAGTTGATCAAACCAAATTGTCAGTAAATAAAAACAAAAAAAATTCTACTCATCCTTTTCTTTTGGGTGCTAGTACTCGCGTAAGACAAAGATAGTATGATTCTCTCTGTCTATGTTTGAAATGAGACAGTATTTTGACAAACTATATCTGTTATTATTGCGTAATAATAATATCGAAATCGATTTTCTTATGACATGACATTCAAATTTCGAACATCTCTAAGAAAAAATGCAATTTCGATTTGACCTCTATTCTAATATCAGTCAAGCTAGATGACGTTCTATTTAAAATGAAGTGTCAATTGCAAACAATTTTAGCAAATCTCGCATGTATCTAACGATATGGCAGTCGGCCCCCAACTTAAGTTTCTCTGAATTAAAAAAAAACTACAGATGCGTGACATGTATGAAAAGTTTTCGTTTACCGCCATTTGACGTTTAGTTTATCTTTTAATAAAACTAATTATAGCAAATTATTCGTGTAAAATGTGCAATAAAGATATTCCGGAGAGGCTATCTCATGGTTTCATGAACAAAATTCTCTACAGAAGTTAGAGGGTTTGGTCACTTTTTAGTACTTTGGAGGACAATAAATTTCTTCCGAAGTTTGTTTGGGCAGCAAAAAAAAATACCTCTGTTATTTTAGACTAAGTATGTACTCTATATGTATAACATATAGGTATATAATATATAAAAATACTTAAGTCAAATCGGAGCCGGTATGTTTCTTTGTCAGTTTGATCGCGCGCTCTCGAGCACCGGCTGACGTCACGCACTCGCACTGCCCGTGCCCGTGCCCGCACCGCTCGCTCGCGCCCGTCCGCGCGCGTGTTTGGCCCCGCGCCGCGCCGCGCCGCCCTCCGCTTATAGTTCTCGTTCTCACCTACCACTAAAGGCCCCATTCGAATTTTAACATATCTCAAATATTAGGCCTAGAAACGATATGTATTAGATATGTCAGTGTCAAAAGTGACGTTCCTTCAAACAAAAACGTCTTTTTTGACACTGACATTTAATCCGTATCGCTTTTAAACCTAATATTTGACGTATCTTAAAGTTCGAATCGGGCCTAAGGTAAGGTTTACTATTTAATTTAACATCGCTTACAGCAAGCCAAGGTGTCGCCATGAAGTAGTCGCACGGATTGTTATGGCGCGGTCAAAGGGTCGCACAATGGCTCAGGCCCAGCGTCAGCGGCCCGGGCGGCGCACAGGGCGGACGGCGGCGCGCGGCGCGGGGTGGGGCTGGGGTCCGGCAGTCTACCGCGCGCCGTCGGCGGGAGCGCACGTCGCCCGGACCACGAATCACGCACGAGCGCGCCGTTGCGTCACCAGTGCAGTGCGGACCATGCGAGCCGCCTCCACCCGCATGAACGCCACGTGTGTGAACTTCTTTAATTTATAACTTTCAAATTAGTTTAGTGCAAAAAATAGCCCGGATTATATCTTGTTTAACATCATGTGGAGTAAACTTCTATAACTCGTTTACTTTCGTATCACGAAATGGTTAAATTGAAAACAAAGTCAAGAAAAATTTCACATGACATTTTAAATGATAGCATTACGAAAGTGTTACTTTTGCTTTAGGTAGGTATATAAATATACCGAAAGAGTATAAAATCACTCCAGGAAACTCGAAAGGAGTAACACATCTGCAGTCAGGAAACTCGCATCAGACATACCGTATTCATTTATACAGGGTGATTCAGGAGACGTGAGAAGATCAACAATACGGATCTCGTGCCAGTATTAGTAATATACCGTAAAAAGTTTTTCGTGTTGAAAAAAGTTTTATAGTAGTTTATGTGACGGTTACATAATGAAAGGCATTAAAATACGGGTGTGAGTTTAAAAAACAAACGTATAAGGGTTCTTAAAAAGACGACACGAGTGTTTTAATGCCAAAATTATTATGTACAGGTACATACACTATTTTGTCTACATACATATTTTAAACTCTCTATGATATATTCACTAACCACGTGTTACAGCCGGCATTTTGGGGCATCGCTGTTCTCTGGTGGCACTCGCTCGCGGATATGAGGTGGCGTCTCCGAAATAACTTTAAAGTTTTGCTTCAGTTAGTTTTAAAACAACAACACAATTTTATTTTACACCTACAAAGTAATTTAAAGATATACTGTACGTCGAACATGTAGGCCAAGCAATAAGAAGGTATAGAGGGGAATGCTAGGAACACAATTTTTAACTTCGTAGCTTTGTTTGGACTAGTTAGGAGATGAACATATCAAAAGTCCCCGACCGTAACCCTGGTGCTGAGGGGGAGAGGGGGGTTTGAAGGTTATAATTTTTTCGGTTTTTCGATTATATCTCGGAAACTATGGGTCTGAGCGACATGGCCACTTATACAAAATGAAAAGTGATTTAATTTGTTACAAGTTTTATTAGGTCAATTTTTTTGATATCTTGTATAATTTTTGAGATATCCGCTCTACTTACTTAGGGCTCTCATTTTTATCTTGATTATCTACATCAGTAAAGCTGCTAGGCAGGGTTTGGTAACATTTTCGTATAAATCGGGGGTGCTGAATTCATTTATCGTATCAACATTGACACCTTTCCGAAGTAAAAACATATAAACTTTAAACAAAAAACTTTTTTTTTAACTCCTCCTCACGCTTAAACCGCTGAACCGATTTAGTTGAAATTTGGTAAATAGATGTTTTAAGTCCAGAGACAGGATATAATATAGTTTTTATCTCAAAAATCATACTTTGAAGGTGTGAAATTTGGTGTGAGGGGAATTCAGCTTCTTCGCCGAAGTTGAATTCCTGAGGATAATACTGTTTAAATTTAGGTTTGAAGTCATGTTTGGTATCATTATCAACTAAATCAAACATGTAGACCATCCCAAATATTATTTAAATAGGTTCAGCTGTTATTGATTCCCCATACAAATTTCCACCCCACTTTTCACACCCTTAAAAGATGATTTTGGTTATAAAAACTTTCTGTAGGCGACAGGTTAAATAAAAGGCGTAAATTCGCGAAATACGAGGCCAAAACTATGAGCGAGCGAGGAGCCAACGCGGCGGGTGTGAATTCTGGAAATGTACTCCTACCTACAGTTACATATATAGGTGCAGCGTATGACTTGGGCTCGCTACCGTTCATTGTTTTATGTAGCTTTAATTAGAATAGTTTACACTAGATGGCGTAACAAGTACCAAAATTAACCAACAACAATAAAAATTGATAAACCTAAAAGTACAGTTCACATAAAATATATGCGTCGCCTACAATCCCACCCCCTTAGTGATGACTAGTCATCACGAGCCATCTCTGGTGCAAGTAAGGCGACGCGTGTGACGGGACGGCGTAAAATACCGGTGCGCGTGCGGACATCGACCACGCGAGTACGTCCATCAGTACCGGCGTGTGTCGCACTCACTATTCCGTGCCGCCATGATCCACGATCTAAGTTAGGTTCGACTAGGATTACGTAATCTCCTACGTGTAAGGAACGCCTTTCGCGCGTCCACTTCTGTCGTGGAAGAAGTGTAGGCAAATACTCCTTAAGCCAACGTGCCCAGAACATATCAGTGAGACGTTGCGCTATCCGCCACTGACGTTTTAGGTGGAGGTCCTCGTTGTCGTACCTACCAAAAGCTGGTCCATTTGATGACGTGCCAATCAAAAAATGATTAGGCGTCAGAGCTTCTGGATAAGAAGGGTCCGTCGATACGTACGTTATTGGACGACTGTTGACCAAGACCTCAACCTCAGCCATCAATGTTGAGAGCGTCTCTGGGCGTGGTGCGCGTTCCTTGAGTACAGCTCGCAGGGATGATTTTACAGTGCGCACCATACGCTCCCATGCGCCTCCCATCTCTGGAGCGCCTGGAGGAATAAACTTCCACTCGATTCCTCTCACGAGTCCATCACGGCGCAGCACATCGCTGTCTAGTTCAGCGATACTGCGTTTCAATTCTAAATCGGCGCCTTTAAGATTTGTCCCATTATCGCAGTATATCGCGGTAGGGGTACCTCTACGGGCTATCATCCGTCTCAAACCCATTATGGTCGAGTCAGTTGTAAGGCTTTCCGTTATTTCGACATGAACGGCTCGAACTGTCAGGCATGTAAATAACATACCATAGCGTTTTTGCCTACCACGACCGACGGTGACCTCCATTGGGCCAAAAAAGTCAATTCCGGTGAACGAAAACGGACGACGGTTGTGCTGCAGCCGGGCAGCTGGCAGGTCACCCATGCGCTGCGGCTGCGGCATGGCGCGGCGATATTTGCACAAGAGACAATGAGCTGCGACTGCGCGTACAGTTGGTCGCAGTTGCAAAATCCAATAGTGTTGCCTTAACTCATTAACTACTAGTTCTTGAGCTCGGTGCAGTGCTCGCCTGTGGTGGTGTTCTACGAGCAGTCTGGTGATTCGATGCTTGCCATCAAGAATCACTGGCCTCTTCGCAGACTCCTTGACACCCACAGTCTTGTCGATACGGCCTCCTACCCGTAGTAGGCCCGCATCGTCAAGATAAGGCGTTAACTGCAGTAGCCGGCTATCTTTCGATAACGGCTTATTTTTCTTTAAACAATCAATTTCTGCAAGAAAAGAATCATGTTGACATTTTTTAATCAACAGGTCCTCTGCCGACTGCACCAGCCCGGTGTCGATTCGATTACATTTACGTTGACATTTTTTTATAAATAATAATACCCTTGCAGTTGTCATAATTAATCGAATCCACGACGAAAAATTATTTTCGTTAGGTACCGGCAGCGTGCTAGTACAGTCGGCCGAGGACACGACGTTAATAATCTTACGTTCACAAACAGCCTCTTCGAGCTGCTTAGAACTCTTAAGATCCTTGGGCCACTCACTTTCGCGTTCACGCAAGAACCTAGGCCCCTGGAACCATACATCATCGAACTGCAGAGGTGGCGCATCCTCGCGAGTGGCCACATCGGCTACGTTTAAGGCCGTGGGCACGTAACGCCACTCTGACGCAGTGGTCAACTCGTCAATCTCACCAAGGCGGTGAGCGACGTATGGTTTATAGTCTCTTGGGTCACTGCGAATCCATTGGAGGGCGGTATTTGAATCCGTCCAAAAATACCTTTTGTTTGGCTTAATATCTTTGTGCTCGCTCTGTATTGTGGCGGCAAGACGAGCAGAGAGCAAACAACCTTGAAGTTCCAACCTCGGTATGGATACCGGACGAAGTGAGGTCACTCTGCTTTTACTAGCCACAAAACATACATTCAGAGTCCCATCTGAGCGAACAAAACGCCAATAAACAACAGCGGCATATGCCTTACTGCTGGCGTCACAAAAAGCATGCAATTCGGTACTTATAATGGTGGGGTCACTCACCCCATCCGCCGAATCGTCATAGCATCGCGTCCATGCTCCCGCGTCAGCGTAGTGCCGTGGTATGCGCAGCGATGCTAGTAGTTTAAGCTCGTTGAGCCACCTTACCCAGCACGCATGCTCCTCCGGTCGGATGCGGTTGTTCCAATCCACGCCACTGCGGTGAACGTTCTGAAATATTATTTTGCTCTTTATAATAAAAGGTGACAAAAAACCGTGAAGGTCATAAACCGACATGATGAGACTAAGCATTTTTGCTTTCGTAGGAGCCTCAGATCCATTTAATATCTCCTGTGGAACACGATTAAATGAAATTCTAAATCCAAAAGTATCATCTGAAGGATGAAACATTAACCCTAATGTGCGCTCAGTTGTATTCATGACTCCGTCCTTGAAGTGAACAGCTGATTGCGCGAGCGCATCGGTAGGTATTTTTTTCAATACCTCCTTACTATTGCTGGACCAGTTTCGTATCTCGAATCCACCGCTCTTGTGAATAAGAGTAATTTGTTCAACCAACTTAACTGCATTTTCTACACTGCTAGTTGAATATAAACAATCATCCATATAATGACTATTTACAATAACATTTACCGCCTCCGGATATAAATCATCGTACTTCGATGCATTTTTATTCTTAATGAATTGAGCTATAAAAGGACTGCAAGTAGCACCAAACAATAGACTTTGCATAACACATGTTTTTACGGGTGCGCCCGGAGATTCCCGCCATAAAAAACGAAGTACATGTTGATCTTCCGGCCTTATTTTCACCCTTAAAAACATGTCTTTAATGTCCCCAATTATAACTATTTTATTCTCGCGAAACCTGAGCATAATTCCCATAAGTGAGTTATATAAGTCTGGTCCCGTTAATAAATAACTATTAAGACAATTCCCATTTACTTTAGCAGCACAATCATAAACAAGTCTCAACTTACCAGGTTTGTTGGGATTCTGAATTCCGAAGTGCGGGAGATACCATACGCGGTCGGCCGAAAGTTCATTTTCCTTGAGCTCACGTGCATAACCAGCGGCAAACAGCTTGTTTACCTCCATTCGGTAGCGATCTGCGTACGCGTCGTCTTTAGCAAATTTGCGCATTAAAGACTGTAGTCGCGTTAAGGCAGCTTCGCGTGTATCTGGCATGGTGCATACGTCCTTCTTGAACGGCAGACCAACCTCCCATTGATTTCCGATAAGGCGCGCGGAATTTTCTAATATCTGCAACGCCCTTAAATGATCGCTATTTTCACGGCGTAAGGTTGAAATTCCTATGGAGTCTAGGGAAAAAGAATGTTTAATTAAATCATTTAATTCACCTATATTCTCGCTGTCTGTGTGACTGAGATGGAACACGTTGGCAGCGTTAGAGTGAGTGCGACCACAATTGCCATGAATTGACCAACCTAACTTGCACAGAGATCCATAGGGCTCGGTTTCACTACCATGAATGATTTCAATCGGAGCGATTAAAAAGTAATTATCTTCCCCAATAAGAATGCGCGGCATAACACGACTTTTACACACATAATCCTTAATATGAGATAAACGTTTACAATTTAAACTCCTAATTACAGACAAATCTTGTGCTGGTAAATGTAATTTAGACACTTTACGCAACTTAATGTCGTAACTATTGTTATTGTTTTGTCCACTTATCTGAGCGATGACGGTCGGTACGGCTGATTGGTACACTTCTAGTCCAAACGCGTCGGTAAACTTTATAGAACGCGGTTGTTCACATTTAAGACCTAGCTCGGTTGCTAGGTCAGAGTCTATCATAGACACTGAAGAGCAATCGTCCAGTAGCGCGTATGTACTTACGGTACCTTTAGGTCCACGCAATCGCACTGACACTACTTTTACCATAACGTTATCCGTAGAAGAAGGTTTAGCACAATCCGATGTAACATGTGCCACGGTGTCGGGGGCCGAAGGTGCCGGCTCGGGGGCCGGCGGTTGAGCCTGCGCCGGGGCCGGCTCGGGCGGCGGGTCGACGACCGCGTCAGCTGATTGTGATGACGTAGGCTTCTTCCAGTGTAGTATCTTGTGGTGTGCGAGTCCACAACCATTTATGTCGCAAACGGGCGCGGGGCATGTTTCTCTGTCGTGTCGTGACGTCAGACAACAATAACAAAGTCCTTGCGATTTGATGAACTTCCATCTATCACGGCGCATGGCACGTTTGAACACACGGCACTCTGGTAGCGGGTGAAATCCTTTTGAGCAAAATTTACAATCTTTGTTTTCCTCGACGGCTTTAGTTGTTAATACAGGCCGATTAATACGGACTTTGTTATCACTTGAGTACTTTGCTGTAGTTTTTATTTCACTCAGCTTACTTTGTTCACGTACCTGTGTCATTCCAACTAGTGATAACATTTGTGCTTCTTGTTTAAGAAACTCAGAGATTAGGGTCAACTTAGGCTGGTCTTCATCTAATCTTTTGTATGCGAAATCGGTCCATTTGCCAATCAAAGTGCTCGGTAGCTTGTTAAGAACAGCTGATGCGAGCTCAGGGCTGCGTAGATAATCTGGCTTATTTAGCGCACCTATTGTTGCTACGCAGTTATTTACTTTAATTGAAAAATCAATTAGGTCATAATGGTACGACGTGGGTAACGAAGGTAGCTTCTTCAGCTGCGTCGTAAGGTTCATGATGATGACTTCCGATCGGCCAAACCTTAATTCGAGAGCTTCCATGACGGCTGCGGGCGGGGTGTTACCGATCAGCAGAGCGGTGACCGTGTCCTTGGCGTCGCCTCGCAGTGCTTTACGTAGTCTCTCCAGGTTCTCAGACTCACTGAACTCACAAACTCGAGTAGATTCCGTGTAAGCCTTTTTAAAGTGCAACCATTCGACGCTGTCGCCGCTGAAAATCGGTAAGTCTCGTGGCGTAGACAGGCGGCTAAGCAAACGATCCTCGCGCTTGGCTGACGAGTTCGTCATGATATCCTTCAAGGTAAGCGCTAGTTCTCGAATGCTGTCACTGGGGACATCGGGTTGCCGGACTATAGGTAAGTTGACGGGTGCTGGTGCAGGGTTGGGTGGCAGTGCTTGCTGCTGTGGCTGATAGGGCACATCTGGCTGCGGTATGTAAGTAGTTTCGTCGTGACCTTGACTCAACCATCGTTCGACGCTAGACCGCGCTCTGTTGCTAGGCGCACCTCCGCTCGCTTCACTACCGCGCTCATTTTCCCTCTGCGATTCTTCGGCGTCAACTTGGGCTAGATCAGCTTCTAGCTTTTTATCAATAAGTGCCAACTCAATCTGGGCCTTGGCCTGAGCGGCTTCAAATTCTAATTGCTTACGTCTTGCAATGGATGATGACGTAGATAACTCCGACTTGGCAGACGAAATCGAACCACGTACACTTTTTGGTGTTTCCATTTTCACTTGTTCCAAATCCTTCGGCTGTTTCACTTTTTCACTATCGGTGCCGAGGTCTAGGAACTTATTAACTATAGGTTCCGCGGGCGCGGGCGCGGGCGCGTTGCTCGATGTACTCGCCATTTGCAATTGCGTGCGCTCGAGTTCGCGGCGATGTTGTCTACGAGTTTTAACCTGCGATGGGGTCCTGTACATCACTTCTAGCACAGATTCGGTTCGAAGACCACTTTATTGTAGGCGACAGGTTAAATAAAAGGCGTAAATTCGCGAAATACGAGGCCAAAACTATGAGCGAGCGAGGAGCCAACGCGGCGGGTGTGAATTCTGGAAATGTACTCCTACCTACAGTTACATATATAGGTGCAGCGTATGACTTGGGCTCGCTACCGTTCATTGTTTTATGTAGCTTTAATTAGAATAGTTTACACTAGATGGCGTAACAAGTACCAAAATTAACCAACAACAATAAAAATTGATAAACCTAAAAGTACAGTTCACATAAAATATATGCGTCGCCTACACTTTCCTATGTACTGTTCCGGGACTCAAACCATCTCTATACCAAATTTCAACGAAATCGGTTCGGCGGTTTAAGCGTAAAGAGGAGTTTTATAAAAAAACTTTTTTTTTTTTTAATTTTGTTTTTACTTAGAAATGGTGTCAATATTGATACCATAAATAAATTCAGCACCCCCGATTTACACGAAAACGATTCCAAACCCGACCTAGCAGCTTCACTGATGTAGATAATCAAGATAAAAGTGAGAGCCCTAAATAAACCTTCATGAGCGGATATCTCAAAAACTATACAAGATATCGAAAAACTTGACTGAATAAAACTTGTAACAAATTAAATCTCTTTTCATTTTGCATAAGAGGCCAAGTCGCTCAGATGCATAGTTTCCGAGATATAATCGAAAAACCGAAAAATGGAACCTTCACACCCCGCTCTCCCCCCCAGCACCAGGGTTACGGCCGGGGACTTTTGATATGTTCACCTAACTAGTCCAAACAAAGCTACGAAGTCAAAAATTGTGTTCCAAGCATTTCCCTCTATACCTTTTTTTGGGCATTTATTTCCTGGCCTAATGGCGGATCGTGATTTTTGCGTTAATATTGAAAACTTGTCACATTCAATCACACACCCGCAGTACAGTATTTCTGTTCAAACAAAGTTAACAATGGCCGTAGGTCATGCTATGTATAACGTCCAATCAAAAGTATCTTACTTATATTAATTTAAAAAAAATATACGTTTAAGAGGATACATTTGTGGTAATTTTTCCGTACAAACGTTCTCAACATTGTCCTCTCTGGATTTTGGCCCTAGGTGAATACCTCATTTTTAGGGTTCGTACCCAAAGAGTAAAAGACTAAAACTCCGCTGTCCGTCTGTCCGTCTGTCTGTCAGCAGGCTGTATATCATGAATCATGAACCGTTATAGCTAGACAGTTAAAATTTTCACAGACGATGTATTTTTTTTGCCGCTATAACAACAAATACTGAAAAGTACGGAATCCTCGGTAGGTGAGTCCGACTCGCACTTGGCCGGTTTTTTTATACGAGTTCAATATTACCAGTCTTTTACTAGTATTCTGTCTGTACATTTTGCTTTTTAGGGTTCCGTACCTCAAAAGGAAAAAACGGAACCCTTATAGGATCACTCGTGCGTCTGTCTGTCTGTCTGTCTGTCCGTCTGTCACAGCCTATTTTCTCCGAAACTACTGGACCAATTAAGTTGAAATTTGGTATACATATGTAAATTTGTGACCCAAAGACGGTCATGTAACGTAAATAAAAGAATTTTAAACAAAGGGGCCACTTATTCAAGAAAATAGGCAAAAATGACCATTCCCCCTTTATCTCCGAAACTACTGGGTCTACATTTTTGACAAAAATACACAAAATAGATCTTTAGTTTTAGTATAAATAACCTAGCTTTTAAGTAACAAACTAACAAATTTGGAACACCGTATCTGAATAAAGAAATTATTTATTTATTATTTATTTACCTATAGATTACAGGAAAACCTATTATAAATGTACAGTCAAGCGTGAGTCGGACTTCATTACTTAGTTTGTGATCCGACCCCTACGGGTTTTTTAAAGACGACACTCACGGTTCACATAAAAAATACATTGTTTAAATTGTGTAATGTACGGAACCCTTGGAACGCGAGCCCGACTCGCACTTGGGCGGTTTTTTATGATATTCTTGTTTTTATAAGAACTAGGTTACATCAAACAGCTAAAAAACAGCCAAATAAATGCGCCGTAAACAGATGCCTAGCATACAAAATCGGCAACAGTTAATTTCTTTCTCATTCCGTCCCCAAAATTTTGTTACGATTGGTTAAGTTTTGGAGGAGGAAAATATCGAGAACGAAACCTCGATTTCTGAGATTTTTACGCAGGATTTACGCCTAAGCTGCAGTTGTCCTTATCGCACTAATTTTAGGAGCCATCCCTGTCAGCGCGACGGAGATATTTACCTAAAATTCTTAAATCTGAGAAGGGGCTCAGCTGGTATATTTATCCTCTTAATTAAAAGTTGAAGGGTCCCAGTATCAGATCCTGGATGACCTAATGACAATGGGACCAGCAGTAAAGTATGGAACTTTCAACCCTTCCAAACAATTGAGAACTTCTTCATTTTAAATTCGGTAAAAAATGAGCCAACCATGTACCTAACTTGTAGTATTCAGAATTCGATAAAAGAGATAATGGCGCTTTAAAATGTGAAAATTATGTTGCATGTTTATATGTATAGGTATATACTCTCTAAGGTTTATTTACCGGTATTTATATTTTTATCGCTATTCTTTATCGCTGAGTGATCCTGAGTCTTAAGCGGCTTTTACGATCTTATTGACTTCACGGTTAGGTTGTCTTCAGCTATAAGATACTTGCGTCTTATTTTAAGTAGAATTGCGTTTCTATAGCCGCTTGCAAAACCTGTAGGTACGTTTGTGAATGGAACAAAAGCTGCAGGGTGTGGTGTTGTTGTAGCGGGAGCGGGAGAAGGGACGCGGAGCCAGTACATGTACATGACATGTCATTGTTTGAGCCTTCGTAGAATATCGTCCGACTGATCATTGGCATCGGAGATTCGTGTAGGTTGCCTGACAGTGGATACATATAACTCGCAAGTCGGTGAACAAAATTTTTATTTCCTATTAGATGTTGCTGTTCAATCTAAATTCTCTAAAGTGTTCCCTTGTTAGCGCAAATATTTTTAGGAACATTGGCTTTGGCTACAGATTATCGTAAGCACAATATATCCAACTGTTCCAATTACATTACGGTGCTAATGAAAATATGGCAGCTTAAGAAAAGCGTTGCAGTATAAAGTTTCATACAAAGAATGTTGAAGTTCCCGAGCGGCCCGCGGCACGCGGCGTGAGGTGGCGTGGATAAGCGTGCACCAACTATTGATAAATCGACGGTCATCCGTCAACTCAGCAAAGTTTTGACGAATAGATATAATAATATGATAGATTGTTCGATTATCAATATGCAATTAAAAAGTAAAATTACATCAGTGATTGGTCCCCCTTACAGGGACAGTATAATTGATTGGTCGTTAAATCTTCTGGTTACAACTGCGATTCCTATATTTTCGGGATATAATAGCTTCTTAATTATTTTACAAGCTAAAGTAGACCCATATCCCATTATTCGTTTGAGCTAAAACTTTCATACTATGTACACATGTAAGTTGGGTGATAATGCTCGATGGTGATCGAGCTGATCTGATGAATTTAATGATGGAAACTGGACACAGATGGGCATAGGAACTCTGTGGAAAACATCGCTTCCTAATACTTGTGATTGAGTTTGTTAATACTAAGTTTCGATGAGTATTTGTTGCCTGAGAGAAAAATACAGTCAGCAATAAAAGCTTGTAACCAAATATAAAAATATATATATATATATATGTGTCAAAAACCAAATTTTTGCCCCTCTGTATGAAAACGTTTTACTTGCCCTTGGATGCTGTCTAATACGTTGTACTTCTGTGGTTATGAAATGATACATTTTCATGAAACACGACAGGTTCTAGAGGTCCGAGTTTATGATAAATCACAAAACGCCCCGAGGATCAGAAACATAATTCAATATCGGAGCGGGTCGAGCTAATAGTTTTTCATTGGCTGAAATATAATCCTAGGCGTCGGGCGGCAGGTACGGGCTCGTAAAAAACGCATCAATCTCGGCGCCGGACCCTCTGCGCCCATCCATCACTCCCGCCCCCTCGCGCCCCGTACACCCGCACGCCCCGCGGTAACCCTTCATGTCGCACCACTTAAGACGCTCGCTAATGTCTCCCCCGCCTCGAGTAACTCGTATCCTCCGAACCTCGTTCATATTCACGCAGCATTCACGAACGTGTGAATCCTTATCATTTGTAAGAGTAGAGCCGCCGCGATCCGTCCGCTGATATTTCTGAGCCGGCTTATACTCGGTTCAGAGCTTATCTCTATTTTAATTTGGCGACCTCACGACCTTTACATTTGTCACAACTGTGCGGATTCAAAGGTCAGAGTTTAAATTTGCACTAACCGCTGTGTGTGGATACCTATTAGTTTTCTAATTACATTTCAAATCTCGGTAGTGGGATAGCGTACCGGAGTTTTTAAATACCAAGATAGACAACGGCCACCATTGGTGCTCCTAAGACTTGGTGGTATTGGTATGTAGTATGTACGGTACTTGATTATTCATTTGGTAAGAAAATTGTGACAGCTTCATTAAAAATTAAAACTAGACGAATCAGTATTATGACACACTAGTACTAGGTCATATTGGAATCAAATAGGCAGCACTACAATTCCAAACATGCCAATCCAATTCTAAATAATGAATGACGTGATTGCACACTTGGGACTCAGTGTAATGCGGTGCTCGCTCGCGCCCGCGCTTGCTTGCGTGACCCAATCTCGGGCACTCTCGCCGACGGCCTCGTGACCCGTACACCCGCCACGCTACAAACATGACAGATGGAGATATCACGGCGACGTCACACAATATCAACTGATACTGAGGATAGGGAGTGACAATGTTTCCATGTAGCGTGGCCGGCAAAACCCAGTCTCGCCTTATCTCATCCCCCCGTCGTAAAATCTATCTTAGTCATTGACTAACGGCCTGATTCGAACTTTAATATACGTCAAAAATTTGCTAAAGATACGATTTGGATCGGATGTCACTGTCAAAGTAACGCTTTTGTTTGAAGAAACTTTTGACAGTGACATATCCAATCCATGACGTATCTATAGCAAATTTCTGACCCTGATTTAAGGGGCCCACTAATTACCAGTCCGCCTGCAGTCTGGCCTTATCGGGCAGCCTGCCGTCCTAGGCCAATAACGTCATTATTGCCTGCCGGCAATGGCCTGCTGCCACCTCTGCGACTGCAGACTAGCAGTTAAAAGTCGTCATGCAGTTTTCCGCCGTACGGCCGCCCGCCGGCAATGGTCTGATATAAGTGACAGGACCCTATAAATTGTCAGTTTATAGAATATCAACGTCATTATGAGGTTTCATAATACGAATAGACGGTAGTAAGTATGTAAAATTTTTGGTAGTAATGTTAAATTACAGTTTTATGCGAGCCAGGAACAGTCCTTTTTTGTAAGATTTTGACGTTGGTGGAACTTCCACATTCGACTTTGCCAAGTCGGTACATTGGATTATGTACGTTTGAGAGTATATGTACGTTTGTTTGCAGAGTTGTTAGTGTCGGCGCGCGGCGGGTGGCGGGAGCGGCGGCGCGGCAGTAGCGGCAGCATGGGCGGCGCACGTAGCCTGGCGCTGCTGCTGCTAGCAGCGCTACTGGCGGCCGCCGGTCCCGTGCCCGACCCGCCCGCATCGCCCCGGACACGTCAGTACCACACACTCTACTGTGTACATATATACACAGGGTGCTTTTGTTATCATTGATCAAAATCTGAGTGACGAATATGTAGGTCATACTGAACAACTTTTACTATGGGGCCAATCCCTAAATCGCGAAAATAAAATCAGCCGTTCTACATATAGAAAACATTGACTGATTCACAGAAATATATGACTTTTTTTTTCGCGATTTCGGGGTTAGCCCCATAGTGAAAGTTGTTCAGTATGACCTACATATTCACCCCTCAGTTTGGTAAGTGATAACAAAAGCATCCTGTATAGGGTCCTCTCTAGAGGCCATCTAAGCTAACTTTACACCGACTTGAATAGAACAAAGTGAGGGAGTGTCATTATAAACTTCGTGTTTCCATTAGAAATTTGACATTACTTAATGATGATATTGCCTCGCTTTGTCATTGCAAATGTTAAGCAGAGTTAGCTTGGTCCGACGCTACCACATAGCCATCGTCGCGTGTAAATCTCAGTGTATGCTGCGTGCGAAATTATTACATTGGTGCCCAACGTGGGGCCCGGATTGTGCCTTCCGTGCACGCCGCACGCTAACGAGACTGTCACACGCATCACACTTACAGCAACAAGCTTTAAACTTTATTTTGTTACGCTGTATTCATATTTTATATAAAGGGATTCATAAATAAATCCTAAAAAATGAGCCGTGTGACGAAGCATTTAAGCGCAAATTGAGAAACCTTTTGTTGGATAACCCTCTGTACTCTATAAGTGACTTCATGGAATTGAATTTGTAATGATATATGTAATTTTATTTATGATTCAAATGATTTATTGTATTTTAAAAATGACATTTACTTCTTTTGTGATATTTTATTTTGTTTTGACATGTTTTTGTTTATACATACTTATATGACGATCCTTATTGGGAGAGAAAATTATTTTAATTTATTTTGTATTTTTTAGTATGTAATGTTTGACGATCATGATAAGAAGATAAGCATAATTTTGACATTGATGCAAATTTATAGTGTAATTTTTATCCTGAAATAAATAAATCTAAATTAATTAAAAAAAATATCGTTTTAAGCTGCATCAATGTAATGTGTATATAAGTAAACCAGTTCGATGGCAACAGGTGCCGCTCGCGCCAGCTGGGAGGTGTCGCCGAGTCCGCCGGGTGTGGAGAGCGTGGGTGTGCCGCTAGATGCGCTGGAGGGCGCGCTGGACACGCCGGACGCGCTGGACGCGGCGCTGGGCGCGGAGGAGGCGCCGGCGTGGCGCGAGCTATGGTACGCGTCGCTGGAGGCGCGACGCCGGCAGCCTGTGCTCAACGCCTCGCGCGAGGACGTACTGGCGCAGCTTGGCTCCACCGCCTTCCTGCACTGCCCCGTGAGGCACCTCGGCGAGCGTGGCGTGAGTCTCATTATTAGTGAAGTACTCTTGTTCGCAATCGTTCTGTCTAGCGTGAGCGGCAAGATCAGAATGGCGAAAAATGATCTCTTAGTACCTATACTTACTTGCTTTGAATAAAATATGTATCCGAAATATTTAAAATAAAAACGCGAGGTGGAATCAAACTATGAATGATCGACGTCGTGGAAAAGTCATATCCACAACATTCTTAAGCGCCTGTTGGTTTTTAATAGTGTGCTTATTTTAGATCTCATGGGTGCGGAGACGAGACTGGCACATCATCAGCTCCGGCCTCTTCATGTATACGAATGACGAGCGCTTCCAGGTACGAAAGCATATCCAAATTGAATGCAAGAGTAGGCTCAAGACTTAAAAGATGCACATAAGCAAAACCGTAGTAAACATGTATTTCAAGATTAAAATTTTGCCTCTGACCAAGTACCGATCATAGACCTTTATTCTAAACATTTACTGGTTAAATGGTTAGAATTGGCTTGCCTAATACTTTGTAATTAGGCAAACTAATTGTGAGCAGAAAAGGCGGCAAGTTTGAAAAATGTAGGCGGGATTGGACAATCTCCCGCGTATATTGATTTACCTATAAACTAACACGATTTTCACTCATAATTTTAAAACTAATACGGGACTTAGGTAATACGGGACACGGGGCGGGGCGTAATTGTTACGCGATTAAGTCCCGTGTTAGTTTTAAAACTAATACGGGACACGGGGCGTAATTGTTACGCGATTAAGTCCCGTGTTAGTTTTAAAACTAATACGGGATTTAGGTAATACGGGACACGGGGCGGGGCGTAAGTGTTACGCGATTAACTCCCGTGTTACTTTTAAAACTAATACGGGACTTAGGTAATACGGGACACGGGGCGTAAGTGTTACGCGATTAAGTCCCGTGTTAGTTTTAAAACTAATACGGGACTTAGGTAATACGGGACACGGGGCGTAAGTGTTACGCGATTAAGTCCCGTGTTAGTTTTAAAACTAATACGGGACTTAGGTAATACGGGACACGGGGCGTAATTGTTACGCGATTAAGTCCCGTGTTAGTTTTAAAACTAATACGGGACTTAGGTAATACGGGACACGAGGCGTAATTGTTACGCGATTAAGTCCCGTGTTAGTTTTAAAACTAATACGGGACTTAGGTAATACGGGACACGGGGCGTAAGTGTTACGCGATTAAGTCCCGTGTTAGTTTTAAAACTAATACGGGACTTAGGTAATACGGGACACGGGGCGTAAGTGTTACGCGATTAAGTCCCGTGTTAGTTTTAAAACTAATACGGGACTTAGGTAATACGGGACACGGGGCGTAAGTGTTACGCGATTAAGTCCCGTGTTAGTTTTAAAACTAATACGGGACTTAGGTAATACGGGACACGGGGCGTAAGTGTTACGCGATTAAGTCCCGTGTTAGTTTTAAAACTAATACGGGACTTAGGTAATACGGGACACGGGGCGTAAGTGTTACGCGATTAAGTCCCGTGTTAGTTTTAAAACTAATACGGGACTTAGGTAATACGGGACACGGGGCGTAATTGTTACGCGATTAAGTCCCGTGTTAGTTTTAAAACTAATACGGGACTTAGGTAATACGGGACACGAGGCGTAATTGTTACGCGATTAAGTCCCGTGTTAGTTTTAAAACTAATACGGGACTTAGGTAATACGGGACACGGGGCGTAAGTGTTACGCGATTAAGTCCCGTGTTAGTTTTAAAACTAATACGGGACTTAGGTAATACGGGACACGGGGCGTAAGTGTTACGCGATTAAGTCCCGTGTTAGTTTTAAAACTAATACGGGACTTAGGTAATACGGGACACGGGGCGTAAGTGTTACGCGATTAAGTCCCGTGTTAGTTTTAAAACTAATACGGGACTTAGGTAATACGGGACACGGGGCGTAAGTGTTACGCGATTAAGTCCCGTGTTAGTTTTAAAACTAATACGGGACTTAGGTAATACGGGACACGGGGCGTAAGTGTTACGCGATTAAGTCCCGTGTTAGTTTTAAAACTAATACGGGACTTAGGTAATACGGGACACGGGGCGTAAGTGTTACGCGATTAAGTCCCGTGTTAGTTTTAAAACTAATACGGGACTTAGGTAATACGGGACACGGGGCGTAAGTGTTACGCGATTAAGTCCCGTGTTAGTTTTAAAACTAATACGGGAATTAGGTAATACGGGACACGGGGCGGGGCGTAAGTGTTACGCGATTAAGTCCCGTGTTAGTTTTAAAACTAATACGGGACTTAGGTAATACGGGACACGGGGCGGGGCGTAAGTGTTACGCGATTAAGTCCCGTGTTACTTTTACAATTATGAATCTCCCGCGTGCTTATTATGAATTTCGCGTCTATTTCTAATAATAAATTGGTTTGCTGGACTATAATTAGCTCGCTTAAATAGGCATGTCATATACGGAGTGTAATTTTCAGGGTATATCACCTGTACCCATTACTGTAAGGGACTTTTTGTGATTTAAATATTGCTGCTATAATAAAAGACGATCATTGAAAGGAGTACAGTCGCGTACTTACATGTATCATGTCATGTACCACTTAAAAAATTACACGCAGTATGTACAGTGGCCATCAGATATATCGGAGCGACCGAGGTGCTCAAAAATGTCTGATCACGCATTCTAAAGCCTTAACAATAGAAGTGTGTTCAAATATTTGTGAGTACCTTGACCGCTCCGATATATCTGATGGCGACTGTACCTCACATATTTCTGCATGAAACGGCAACCTAAAAGAGTTTGTAACGTGTTGCAGGTTTTACACAGCGAGGGTTCGGACGACTGGACGCTGCAGATCAAGTTCGTGCAGAAGCGCGACAACGGCACGTACGAGTGCCAGGTTTCCACCGCGCAGGGCCCGCTGTCGCGGCTGGTCGCCCTGCACGTGCTCGTGCCCGAGGCCTTTATCCTCGGCGCCGACGAGCATCACGTGGACGCCGGCTCCACCATCAGCCTCGTGTGCATCATAGAGAAGGTACATTCCAGGTATCGCCGGCAGGGCGCCCTGTCGCGGCTGGTCGCCCTCCACGTGCTCGTGCCCGAGGCCTTTATCCTCTGCGCCGACCAGCATCATGTTGACACCGGCTTCACCATCAGCCTCGTATGCATCATAGAAAAGGTACTTGTCTTTAGGCTGGCTTGGAGAAACTTGTGCTACAATGTCTATTGAACGGGTCTTGTTTGAGCATAACTTTACAAACAGTACCAGCATCTCCCTCTGGACCGCATTCAACGGAGAGCGTCTCGAATTGTCAGCTACCAGTTTTCCATATTTCAGATTAGCTTGTCATTTGGTTGTTTCTGTAAGCTGTAGCTTTTAATGCCAATAAAGCTTTTAGTGCCAATAAAGAGTATCTGTGTGTTGGGCGTACACTTATATTAGTTATACTGTTTTCAGAGCCCAGTGCCGCCTCAATACGTGTTCTGGTACCACAACGAGCGCATGATCAACTACGACGCGTCGCGCGGCGTGGCGGTGGCGACGGCGCCGGGCGCGCGCACGCAGTCGTCGCTCACCATCCGCGACGCCGCGCCGCGCCACTCCGGCAACTACTCCTGCCGCGCGCCCAACACCGAGCCCGCCGCCATCTACGTCTACGTCTCCGAAGGCAGTCCGTGAACAAGACATTTCTTATCCCCCCTCCCCCCCCTCCGCGTGCGGCAACATGCTTCCACGCTGTTGGACGCTCTCCGACAACCGCGCATGCGGCGGCCGCCATTTTTAGGGTTCCGTACCCAAAGGGTAAAAACGGGACCTTTATACTAAGACTCCGCAGTCCGTCTGTCTGTGACCAGGCTGTATCTCATGAACCGTGATAGCTAGACTGTTGACATTTTCACAGATGATGTATTTCTGTTGCCGCTATAACAGCAAATACTAAAATAAAAACAGAATGAAATAAATATTTAAGTGCTCCATACAATAAACGTGATTTTTTTTGCCGTCTTTTGCGTAATGGTACGGAACCCTTCGTGCGCAAGTTCGACTCGCATTTGGTCGGTTTTTATTCGGCTGCGCGCCGCACTTAGCGAAAATTTAAAATGATTTAAAATAATGCTTTGTCGCACGAGGGCATAAACAATCTACGATATATAGCCCGTTTAGACTATCGCGATAATCTAAAAGGGCTCGTTGACATCTTAAAGTACGTAGGTCGTAGCTATATTTGAAATAGATCTAAAATGATGCATGTTGCAGGCGACAAGATGGCGGCGACGTTGTCGCGGTCGCGCGGCGCGCGGCTGCGGGTGACCGCGGGCGCCGCGCTGCTGCCGCTGCTGGTCGCCGCCGCCACCGCCACCGCCACCGCCACCGCCACCGCCACCGCCGCCGCCACCCTCGCCACCCTCGCCACCCTCGGCGCCGGCGGGCGCCCGTGAAACGCGCAGCCACACCACATTCAATATTACTATTGAATTGAACTATGTTAAATCGTGTTATCAACGATCACTTGTCCGATATTTGTATTAATATGAAGAGTTTATCTAGTCTGTAAATATTAAAGCGGTCGGAGGTGTAAATAATTATATTAGGTAACTAATTCCGGTAAATCTATTTCGTTGGTAGATAAGTGTTATCTACCTCCGTGTACATATTAATGTTAAGAATTTGATCTGCATTATTGCAGTCGGTTTCTGACTCGTTTTTTATCACGTTGAGCGGTGCCAAGTGCCGCCGTGGTCATTCATTGCGGATCACCCGAAAAGCGATACAATGTTTTAAATAGGCAATTTGAACGGCACCGTCATAAAAGACGTCACCGAGTACCATTAGAATGAGGTATCGCGAGCGTGCTCGCGTCCTGCCGCATCTCGTGGTTCTTTCGCGTATCACCACAACAAGTATTACTTATACAACAAGAATTTCTCTAATCTGTCGCCTTCCATAGATTTATACCTTACAAAAATAAATTATTACAAAGTGTCAGTTGTGTTTTATTCATGTAATGTATACATTGGTAAGGGAATTTGACTTTATAAGTCAAAATAAAATACCAAAATGGCCATATGATACTCCTAGTAAAAAGACGTGATAATTCAATTTACTATACCCTATGTGCTTCTTTAAAAGCGGTCTAACTAAATACCTATAAACTATCCGAATAGATGGTTCATCAGGTGGCACCCTCAACTCGTGTAGCTGGCCGACTGCACTCTATCAATTCAGTATTGAAAAGATCAACACACGTTTTTGATTTAAGTATTTAAAAAAAGTAATTAAATGATCAGCCGTTTTTAAAACTGATCTGTAAAACTCACCATAAAATCATGTGGACAGCATACAAAATTTTTGCTGGCAATAAATAAAAATCGAGCTACTTACAACTCTTGTTCAGCAAATAATTCACAAACGGTCAACATTATAACCAATATCGATCTGCTTCTGTTAAAATTGATCTGCTTAATAAATAGTTGAGCTGTAAAATTATTGTTAGGTCAGCAAGATTTAAAAATTGATTGGTAGAAAAAACATGTCTCTAAGCAGTTTAATCGAGACGTATGGTGCTGATATAATATGGTGGCTAACTAACCGTTTGATTTGAAAAATCGGCAGAGTTGCAGGCAGAGCGAAATCAGCCCACGTGACACGATACCACACCACCATCCTCAAGGTCACCAAAATCTCAATGCTACCAAAATGTCAAACCGAACCAGAGCACCCCACTATCCACGTGGCCTGTCCTACCCCTAGAGAGCAATTACGAAAACGGAGGCGAGGAGGGAGGGCAGCCCTCGCCCGCTGTGGCCGTGTATATAGTGAACGTGCTGCGTCACGCGGGGCGAAAGGGCTGCTCTTCCGCAGAGCGCCGGAGTTACCCAGATCCAATAGCTTCACCCCGCCGCACCCGCAGTTGCGTCCCGCCCCCCCTCACCCCTCACGATACGGTCCATATTGTAAATTTTTAATGGGCATTTGTGAATGGGCAGGTCAATTGTAATCTAAAATTAAATAATCCGCTTACTCAGTGATTGTTTACCAAAATTTGATTAATGGCGGATCGCTTACTGCCGATTAAATAATTAAATTGCCAACCATATCAATTTAGGGCATCTCAGTATTTAGAAATACTTGCTAACCTTAAGTTGTTGTTGTTGCGTTTTGGCTGACCAAATATATATTTTTGTTCATCAAAATAGGAATAATTTGCAGATCGATTAAATGACACCCTCTTAAAAACTGGCTAAGCGCGTGTCGGACTACACATAAAGGAGGATTCTGTACCTCACGGTACTTATGATTTTTTGATTGTACTGATCATTAATGACTCAATCGATTATGTTCGAAATAATTTTCGTAGAAAGTAAGTATTTATCAAGCTTTATTTTCTTGATTTTTGTACGTACGTATAGGTACGGTTCAAATTGCAAAAGTATGAAGGGGGAGGGGGGGGGGGGCACATTAATTTGGCCTTTCGAAGCGGTATTTTTATTTATTTTTTCCTTTTAGTAACATGCATGGAGTGTTAAGAGCAAACAGAAGTTGCAAGGAGCGGCTTACAAACAATACAAACTTATTACATGTTTCATTTAAGCTCTAAATTGTATTAAAATATATCTTACAGTTATTAAAGGAAATAAAACGGACAAATGGACAGGTATGACGAAACATTGGCTACGGAACCCTAAAAAGCAATAAAAATGAGGCATATAATTTACTATAATAATATGTTCAAGATGAATGTTACTTTAAATAAATAAATGTTGGACATTCTTATACAAATTGACTAAGCCCCATAGTAAGCTCAAGAAGGCTTGTGTTTTGGGTACTCACTTACTCAGACAACAACGATATTATTGATGCTTTCATTGCGCTTACATTATATTTTTCAATAAAGTTAGGTTTTGAAAAGTTGGGCTTGTTAGGACTACTAGCCCCATCTATGATCTCCGAGACGAACTATTTTATTTATAGGATTCATGTCTTAATTTGTGTACTTACCTTAAAATTGTGATGGTTGTCTAATAATTATGTTTGATATATATACCTGGGTATAGTCTATGTTTTTTTTCTACGTTGTACGTTGTAGATTTCGTACGTGGCTTGTTGTGTGTTGTTCTTGTGGACTGCTAACTGCTGTGCACTGTGTGCACTGGGAACGCACTCGGTCCTACCTAAAATTTGGAACAAAAATAATATTAATTTTAACGCCCGTCTATATTACCAGCAAGCTAATTATAAGAAATAGGTCAAATACGTTTTGGTTACTGTTGAATAGGGTTTCTTTCTACTCTATACTAGGTGGCAGTAGTGGTACTACAAATTCCAATGCTTTTTGGTTATGCATGGCTGTTTTGGTATCAAAAAAATACACATTGGTACAGTAAGTATTTTTTTACCCAAACGTTATCTATATTTTTACCTCTCAATGTTTTCTCTGCGAAAAAGCCTTATAACAATAACACATTGACCGTAGTTTACTTGTGACAGAAACCAAAGATAGATATACTCAGGGGGGGGGGGACACTAGGAATATAGTTAACGTCATTAAATATGGAGGATGATGGCGTAGATTTGGAGGAGGAAAAAACGATTGCGTAAAGGAGACTTCCGATTATGCAAACTACGTCACCAGATGTCACTATAAAATTGATACAATTTAAAGGCATGAATACAACATTAAAAAGGTTGCATATACCTACCTCGTACGTCAAGACCTTTCTTTATTCATAATGTTGTTACCTAGCAACCGTTATTTATCCCCTCGAGTGGCAAAGAAATATTTTAAATTTTCGCGCCGTGCGGCGCGCAGCCGCCAGGAGGCGTGTTTTCCATATTAAAAATGGCGGCCCGCCGCACGCGCGGTTGTCAAAGAGCGTCCCATTCGAGCTTGCCGCCCGAGGGGTTATATAATTATACTGTCAGAAACAATAAATATCGTAAACAGAGATACGATTGATATGAACTTATTATTTCACTAATATCTTTAAAGTGCATAGCAGAGTAGAGTAAAACCGGAGCAAGCAAGCAAGCAGCATAAAACACGACTAAAATTCAAATAGGGTAATCAGAATCCCAATAGTTCTGTTACAAAACCTGGAGGTTTAAATTTTTAACGGTGCTCAAGTCAATCAATATCCTCGAAAGTAAGAAGAAAAAAATACCATCCGGGGCGCTCATTGCAATCAGCGATAAAAAGGCTGGCTATGATAAAGACCTTTAAAATTACCTATTTTAATTTTGTTTACGACAAACTTGTCCGATGACACTGCAAAGATTTGTGCAATTTGATTCCGCTAAGTAAGACAAGATAGAGTGCATCTATGAAGATACGTGCGTAGACAAAACATACGACCTATGCGTGAAATTCATCAGCTACAAGAAGGACCCGAATCACGACATCAAACATTACATTACTCATGTGTTTATTTTAAATAATATTTGGAGCAAACTGTGTACAGTGTGGCGTGGCGATATTACCCGAAATTCCCCTAATGTGACAATTATTATTCCAAGAAAACGGATCAGTCGGAAGCTGCAAGCGGTGGATTCAACATTCAACCAGGGACCGGCCCGCTATCCCTTATCGGGGTTTTATAAGGGTATTGCATAAGGCTTAACTCACCATACCCTTTGCCAGACGAAACCCTTTGTTTTGGTTTTAAAAACCCTTATATAAAGCTACCACATTTGAGTAATCGGTAGCCCAAATACCCTTACAAAACCCTTATCATCCGCTCACCAACACCTTGCATATTGCTTATAAGGGTTAGCCTTATAAAGGGCTTCCCTTTTAGCATATAAGCGTGCTAATTTAAGTCGTCTACCTTGTTCATAAAGCACACATTACTTCGAATCCGAGCGATCGTCGGCGGCGACGGCGGCGTTCTTTGACTAGGCAAGTATTTTGTTTCCTTTTCATACACTACCGTAGATATATACTAATCCTGTCTCTTTCACGCAAAGGGAAACCTTTATAAAAACCGCTTAAAGATAAGGGTAACCCTTATTAAGAGCTAGCCTTATTTTTGGTTAGCTTTTCGGTAAGGATTAGTCAAAGGTAAGGGTATGAATGGGCTTGCAGCTCAAAAGGGAAAGTCTTTCAATGTGTTAGCCGTGTTTAAGTGTCGCCCATTGAAAGGGTTTTATCGCGGAAAGGGTTGTCCGGTCCCTGCATTCAACTTACTTGGTACTTACATATACACCTGCTCCTTAGGTAGGTACTATATTTGTATACCAAATTAAAAGCAATAAAAATACTTTACTGTTATGGTTTTGTTATATTCATTCCACTCTTTAAAACCTTTTTTACATAATATTAGGTCTACTTGGTCGGTTTACAAGTCCATTTTTTATTTGACTTCTTGTAACGTATATGTTTTTTGTTACAAGAAACCAAACAAAAAATGACTTGTAAACCGACCAAGCAGACCTAATATTATGTGGGACGAAAGTACACGTATGGATGCAAATGTAGTTGTGCACGCACACATACATACTTAGTTTCAGGATGAGATCAGAGATGGCGCTTTCAAATGAGTTTCCATAAAATGCTTCAAGAGGGCTCTCTTTACCTATATACTTACTTTACTCTTTGGATATACTTGAGGTACACTGACATCTTGTCATGTGCTCTCAAACTGTCATTTCATTTCATTAAATCAGTGCATAATTTATAACTGACAAATTTTATTATTTATAGCATTTACTTACAACTTAATAAATCGTTATTTTCCCTGTTGTCCGTGTGTGGGTTTAGCCCTGTGTCGACATAATTTACGTGTTAGCTGAGACTACGCCAGTCATATATTATCAGCAATAGCGTGATGACGGGCAGCGCGCTGAACGAGTTACCGCGCTGGAGCTGGCTGCTGGGGCTCGACCTGCGGAGCGCCGCGTTCGTCATCGCCACCATAGGCATCGTATGTTCCCACTTCCATATATTATAACTAACAAGTTTGCGAATATACCGATAACCGCAAAAATATTTAGATGGTTACAAGTTAGCGCGTAAAGCTAAAGCACAGACGCTGTCCTCAATATTTGATCATGTAGCCGCTTAGCCAGCGTAAAGTCCGATATATTATTATACGTGGATAAGGAAGTGAGTTTTGTGTTGTGGCTGGCAGGTGCACCCGTCGGCGTACATCTACTCGTGCTTCGTCCACCGCGGCTTCCTGTTCATGACGGCGTGGCTGCTCGCCGCCGCCTGGTGCGGCTTCAGCGTGGGGCTGTTCGTGGGGATCATGCAAGTAAGCTCGGTGTGGCAGGGGTTCCGTCCCGGTTTTGAGCTACAACTCGCCAGTCTCTTAAAAAGGAGTAGTCAAGTTATCCCGCCATCGCCGACGAGGTCTGCCGGTTCCCCGGTTTGACTCACGGGACACCCACTCCTTGGTTATCTTGGCTCACAAGTTATTCGTTAGCGGCAGGCATGACCAACCCAGTCCCACTTGGCCGCTTTACAAGCTAAAACATCTATTTTTTTAGGGTTTTAGATCGCAGCGTGCATGGTGTTCCAGATGCGATCCCTTAGTTTCACACAAATACGTAGCTCTTTCAGAAAACATTTCAAATTCTCAAAAACCGGCCAAATGCGAGTCTGACTCGCGCACCGAGGGTTCCGTACTTTTTAGTATTTGTTGTTATAGCGGCACCAGAAATACATCATCTGTGAAAATTTCAACTTTCTAGCTATCACGGTTCATGAGATACAGCCTGGTGACAGCGCAGTCTTAATAATAGGGTCCCGTTTTTACCCTTTGGGTACGGAACCCTAAAAATGGAAGAGAAAATAAAATTAATAAATTAAATGAGAATAAGTATACACACACACTCATATATGTATATATATAGACATTCTCTCATCAGACCTAATGAATTTGAGTTGTCTGCTCGCAGGGCTTGGAGCTGGCGTACGAGTGCTGGGAGTGGTTCACGCTGGTGTTCGCGCCGCTTATGATCGTGCTCATGGCGGCGCTGGCGGCCCACTGCTGCTGCCGCCAGCGCGCCTCTTTCGCCGCCTTCTTCACGCCCGTGCTGGCCATCGTCTTCTACTGGAGTAAGCAAACTTCATCACACGTTAACCCAAAACTACTACGACACCAACTCTACTCTAGTCCTACGCATCGGCGTAGGACTCCTTTCATCCTGTAGCCAATAGGAAAAATATTTATTGTATTGAAATAATTTCAATACAATCGAAATTGAAGCAGCTACAAGTTAGGATCAGCTCCCACAATTTGTTTGCAAATTCCATAACTCTCCAATGGTACTTAGACATCAATAAAGGTTGATCGTTTTTTTTACATACACGTGTTATTCTCATCATTTCATTGTTTCAGTAACATTGTATTTCGTGTTCGTGGTGAACAGCGAACGTATATCTCGGTTTTCTTGACAAGGCTTTGATTTTATTGTCGATTGATTACTGCTATGCGTACACGTGATTGAGAAGATGCCTGGTTTAACACAATAGTCATGTGGGACTATATTTTAATAAATATTCATAATTTACACGCAAAATGTGTTTCATTATATTTCTTATTCAATAATAATAATAAGAAAAAAGGGGTGCATTTTGTAAAATCAGTGGAAATTAATAACACAGCTACTCGTGCAAATTAAACATGAATGGAAAAATGCGAGCTAACTCGTGAAGTATACAATGCAAGGTTGTCGACTTCACCACAAAATAATTGAAATCTAAATGGGTATTGTATTTATAATCAGATTTAGCAGCAAATAACTGACTCCAAAATATAGTACTGCCAGCGCGAACTACTACGCGTGAAGCCAATTACATACATTTTCCGCATTGAAGCGAAAAGCTCTTACGAACAGAGAATCCACCTAGAGGGTCAATATGGGTAAATGGCTGTAAATATGTTTAACATTTCCGAAAAAGTAATCTTAATATGTTGTTTTGGTTTGCTCTACTCGTACTAGTCGTCTGCCGCCTTAAGGAGAAAAACCATAAGTGACAATTTTTGCGAAATTGAGTTATTCACACCCTCGGAATCAGGAAGAAAAATGTGATTTTTCTATCTAGCAGTTATTTCTTTATCTCTAACAGGTCAAGATTTAGACAAGCATAACTACACGCCATTTTGGTAAAGTTAGTTCCTTTTTGAGAAAGAAAAAGCATAAGTATATATTCATAGACAGAAAAGTACTAAAGTGACGACTTGTGCTTTTTTTCCCTTTTGTGTTGAATTTAAGCCCAACATCTATTTCATAAGAAGAAAAACCAAAGTTTAGTATTACATAAAATTTCTATGTAAAAAACCCTTAAGTTGACAAAAATGTTCATTTTGTTAGTAAAAAAATATTATTAGTCATAACTCTTGGAACCTAAAAACACATAAGCTGCACGTTATGTTTTTTCTGTCTCGTATGACTCTTCCTTATGCTTTTTCTGCTTAGTTTCGGTTTCAAAAACAGTGAACTTGTGGTTTATTTCTTAAACATTGTTGTCAGTTATGCTTTATCAGGCTAGTAGGTAGTCCCCCTCCGGTCTCCTCAAAGACAGATTTCGGGCGGTTCACTTGGCGCGCGCGGCTTGATCGTTTTTTTTTCCTTTGGAAGAGGTTGCGAGTACGACGCAGTACGCACGTATTAATACTCCTGCCTATTTTGATAAACATGAGAAGTGTTAACGTGTATTGGTGTACCGCATTCTGTTTCAACCTTAGATTTTAATACAAAAGGACATTTTTGCAGGTAAAAATTTTGGCTTGGCATTTGGTATCAGTTTCAGGGTTATATTTGCCTTTTTAAAACTATCCCAGCCTGGTTCAAATATAAAAGAGCTCTTTTTTTATTTTCTCTAGATACGCCTAGCTGTTTAGTTGTAACATCTAGACACGCGGTAGCGTGTCCAGCCAAGTTAAAAGAAAAAGCAGCAACCGTGTGTAATATTACACGAACCATTTCGAGCTTTTGAACCTTCATAACTTGAAACCTTTATATAACCAGTACATATGAAAATTGGCACATTTATTCAAGCCCCTTAGCTTGTCTAGAATACGAAATTTGGGTTGGGTATATTTGGAGCACCTAATGGCAATGTGTCATAAACGTTACTATTTAATTTCGTTATTAAGAGAGAGACCTTTTTTTCTTCCGAAATGTCATGTAATAACTTGTAATTATAACAATTCAATTGTTCCTCGTTACTCCTCCAATTTCCACCACTAAATTTTTCTAAACTCGTAATAGGGAGCATGACTGGTGTGACATCTTAATCTTTTTGGTTTTTTCTTATTCTGGAAGCAATTTTCGTAAGTCGACGATACTCGGATTTGAGCCTGGCGATGATCGTAATTGTTTTATGAGTTGCGATAATGTATCCTTTGTTAATTCTTGTATTACCACTTGCAATTTTTATTTTAAATTCCTCTAGTAGTGACATTATCGATCTTTAGATTGTACCTCATTTTCATTACATTATTACCTAAAGATCTCTAAAAGCATCTGTACTTAGTGGAATCTAATTGTAATAAATGTGAGTTTTGTATTACATTATTACTATTATTAAGGGTATCTCAAAGAATTAGTAATTACTTAGTGCAATCAAATTGTGGTTAATTTTAGTTTTGTGTAACATTATTACTCAAAGATCTCTAAAAGTATCTTCTTTTAATAAATAATTTGGATTACTCATCGTATTTTTATGAATTCCTTTAACGAGATAAATCATAATTTGATTACTTTTACTAAGCAAAAAAACCACAAAGTACCCAATTGTGCTTTTTCAGCTTCTAGATCGATTAGTAACATAAGCACAACTGTGTACTTGTGCTTTTATTTCTTAGACATCATAGTGCAAAACTAACACAAAAAACATAAGTACGCACTGTCATTTAATCTTAGTAAAGATATTTTTATTCTATTTGTTTTACGAGGTAGTAACAATTTTTTCTAAATAACTTATTTAAATAAATAGATAATCGAATAATTTATAATGCATAAAAATTCTACACTATTACTTTGTTCATTAACAAAAGTTTCAACTTTGTACTTAGAATTTAACCTATTTGAACAGGAGCGCAAAGTTTTTTGGTTTTTTCTCGAAACTTACTTTTTGTCAGTTATGGTTTTTTTCCTTGAGACGGCAGTCGTAGTGTCATTGCATCTCTAAAAGAAACGTATGTAAACTAAAGCGGCGATAAAAATAATTTTTTTATTGCCGCTTTAGTTTACAAAAAAGATTAAAATACTTATATAATTTATATATTTTGATCTGAATATGATAACAAAACCGTCACACAACGCGAAAACACAGGATACTACTCCTGCCACCTAGTACGGAGTAGCAACACCAACCCGTAATAACAAAAAATTCAAGCAAATGAAGCAAACCAATCTGTTTCGTTCATGTGGTGCTTTTATCTTGCTGACAAATCAGACAAGTATTGACATTAATATTTGTTTGTTCAAAAGCTAGGACAAATTGAGCACCAGCGTTTGATGAGCGGGGAACTCCCATTACATGCCTGCAAAAAAAGCTAACTAACGGGCACAATGTGAAAAAACCATAGCAGCGTCAAATATCAGGCAACCGGCAGACTTTCAAGGCAGAGTACATACTAAAAATGAAGACAAATACCATGCAAATCATGCAATGAAGAAATCATGATGGCATAAATAACAAAGTTTGGTTTGGAAATCATAGATGGGCTAGTAGTCATACCAAATGCAATATTTCCTGGATGAACAAACGTAAGAATAAGAGCATTACTAAATATTACGTTTGGTTTCGTTCTATTTTTTTTTTGCGCTCGTCTAAATTTGTCCATGTGTATCGTTTCTTTAAGAAACGTCAAATATTACTTTTTTAGATACGATATGGATATATAAAAAGCCGAAGCTGCGGAGGCGAGCGTTGGTGCAGCACTTTCTTAAGCCAGGGCGGCGGGGCTGCGCTTCCCTCTAATAATTAATAATAATAACCATTAATAATTTAGAAATCAAGGGGGGAAAGTTGGAAGGGGGTTCCACCCAAAGACCCAAACCCCTCCCGCCCTTCTATTAAGGGGGGAAAGATCGCGCTGTTAAGATTTTTCTTAAACAAACCTGGCAATTTGACCGATACAGAGGTTAGGTTAGGTTTAGAGTTAGGTTAGGTTTTGAGTTAGGTTAGGTTTTGAGTTAGGTTAGGTTAGGTTTTGAGTTAGGTTAGGTTTTGAGTTAGGTTAGGTTTTGAGTTAGGTTAGGTTTTGAGTTAGGTTAGGTTAGGTTTTGAGTTAGGTTAGGTTTTGAGTTAGGTTAGGTTTTGAGTTAGGTTAGGTTTTGAGTTAGGTTAGGTTTTGAGTTAGGTTAGGTTTTGAGTTAGGTTAGGTTTTGAGTTAGGTTAGGTTTTGAGTTAGGTTAGGTTTTGAGTTAGGTTAGGTTTTGAGTTAGGTTAGGTTTTTAGTTAGGTTAGGTTTTTAGTTAGGTTAGGTTTTGAGTTAGGTTAGGTTTTGAGTTAGGTTAGGTTTTGAGTTAGGTTAGGTTTTGAGTTAGGTTAGGTTTTGAGTTAGGTTAGGTTTTGAGTTAGGTTAGGTTTTGAGTTAGGTTAGGTTTTGAGTTAGGTTAGGTTTTGAGTTAGGTTAGGTTTTGAGTTAGGTTAGGTTTTGAGTTAGGTTAGGTTAGGTTAGGTTAGGTTAGGTTAGGTTAGGTTAGGTTAGGTTAGGTTAGGTTAGGTTAGGTTAGGTTAGGTTAGGTTAGGTTAGGTTAGGTTAGGTTAGGTTAGGTTAGGTTAGGTTAGGTTAGGTTAGGTTTTTTTTTTTTTTTTTTTTTTTTTTTTTTTTTTTTTTTTTTTTTTTTTTTTTTTTTTTTTTTTTTTTTTTTG